>NC_084721.1:7496652-10432154 GCF_033807575.1 Cydia pomonella | reverse complement strand
TCAGATGGGTCGTATTCTTGTTTGCCACCAACGTGGTATAAAAATGTTCACCAATACCAGTGATCGACAACGCACATGTAACAACTTAGAAGTTACAGGCATCCATAGGCTACGGTGACAGCTTATCATCAGGCGGGCAGTATTCGTGTTTGCCACCGACATGGTATAAAAAAAAAAGTTGCAGGCATCCATAGGCTACGGTGACAGCTTATCACCAGGCGGGCAGTATTCGTGTTTGCCACTGACGTGGTATAAAAAAAGTTGCAGGCATCCATATGCTACGATGACAGTTTATCATCAGGCGGACAGTATTCGTGTTTGCTTCCGACGTGGTATAAATAAGTTCACCAGTACCAGGAATCGGAGTTAGGTCAGCTAAAAAATACCTATTACATAATATAGAGATGTTACAACATGGTAGAAAAATGTATTTTTTCTTGAATACCTGGGTATTCGATATTTATTTATTATTCACATACAGATATACTCGACTTTGCTAGTTAACGACATAATTAGGTTTAAAAACCCCCTTTTTCTAAAAAGTGTGATGTAAATATTACCAGATGTAACTAGAAATAGTTACAACTTTTAGATTAACATGAAACATCCCGTACTGTAAGTAAAAACATGTATGTTTAACATTACGACTAGTACCTGGATAAATATCGAATACCCAGGTATTCAAGAAAATATATATTTTTCTATCCGGTTGTAACCACTCTATATTATGTGCTCTTGCAAATATGCCCGTATGCATATTTTAAAACAAACTTATTGGGCAGTTGGAAAAGTACAAAGTCCATATATTTGTTGACCACAAGCTCCAAAACCAACCGCACCTGGAGCAAGCCGATGCCATCGACCTCGACCTTGACGCGTACACGTGCTCTGTGGCGTCAGATACATACAAAGTAGCGCCAATATATAAATATATAAATATATATATGCATATTTTAAATCTAACTTATTCTCTCTCTTATCTCGATCGACCTCGACGCCCATGTAGGAATTTGCAGGTGGCCGTCGGCGCCACGGTGGCGGCTGATGCAACACGTCGGGAGATAAATACCTAAATTGAGCCAAAAACGAGAAATTAGGACCAGTTTCACCGTGACGGGGTGGCCTAGGGGTTCATGACGTTAACTGGCTAAAGACGCCCCGGTTAGCTAAAGACGCTGGTTCGAATCCGACCTTCGCCACTGGAGGCCACCTCGTCACTTTTTGTTTGTCGTACACGTACAAAGTGGTGCCATCTATTTTAGCGAAGTTTTCCCTCGGGAGATAAATACCTTAAACATAGAAAGTAGCGCCAACTGGCGAGGATATATGCACAACTACCAAGGGGCGCAGGGCCATGGGCAGCGGCGGGAGGGGGCGGGGGAGGGCGGGGAGGCGGCGGGAAGGGGGCAAGTGGCGCCCTCTATATATTTTTTAAACAGATCCATAGCTAACTTACTTACAAAGACGGATCATTGCGGAAGGAACAAGTGACGCCATCTAACGGATCTTTGCCGAACTTTTTAAATTCATCGATAACTAACTTACACGTACAAAGTAACGCCATCTGACGGGGATCAATGAACAACTACCAAGTGGCGCCATCTAACGGATCTTTGCCGAACTACCAAGTGGCGCCCTCTGGCGGATCTTTGCCGAACTACCAAGTGGCGCCATCTAACGGATCTTTGCCGAACTACCAAGTGGCGCCATCTAACGGATCTTTGCCGAACTACCAAGTGGCGCCCTCTAACGGATCTTTGCCGAACTACCAAGTGGCGCCCTCTGGCGGATCTTTGCCGAACTACCAAGTGGCGCCCTCTGGCGGAATAGTTTTGAGATGGAACATACATATTTACACTACTTACATGCGGTCCGATTCGAAGAATGATTAAGACACGTTTAACAATTTGGAAAAATCTTTAAACTATCGATAACTAAACGACATGTCAAAATTGACGTTTATTTCGATTCCGCTGTGATCCCAATAAGATCTATCTACGATATTTCTAACGTCAAAGTGACATTGGTTGCCCGAATCGAGCTGCTTCTGTCAATTATACGATATACAAACGATATCTAAATGAGACCTCATGAAAACGGCCAGAACTTATCGTTATCGTATTTCATTCTTCGAATCGGCCGACGAACATTCCAAGTAAAATAAAGCTTGTAAATAAGAGGATTGATGGAACGTGAAAAGTATCGCAGAGAGTTGTACAGATTCGCTGCTGTTTTCTAAGATGGCGCGAATGTTAAATGCCTAATAACTACTTATAATGAACCTTTTTTTTTTTTTAGGGGGGAAAATGCATTCCGCATACCACCCGGGCGCGGGGGGCGACCCGAGTGGTTATGTGGGACTCCCGTCCAGGCTAATGAGGCCGACGGTATACCCACTAAAAACCCCCCATATGCCACCTCGCCGCCTTATTGGTGGGGTTACGGGAACGCTTGCGCACTCATCCGCGACCCCACCGGCGGCAGCCGCCCGCGAGCGGCTCCCTCGCAAATGCCCGAAGGCCCTTCCGCTAGGCGCGCCAGATGGTTCGACGCGCCTTCCTCCTCGGCCTCCGTCCTGCAGTGTAGCGGACCCCCCCGAGCCCGCCACAAGGAGGCCACGGGCGCCAGAAAACTCCCAGCGCCCGGCGGCAGATGAGGTCCATGGTTCTGCCGCAAACCACAACTCGGCTGCAGAGGACAGGGAGAACGGCACACCGTAATACCGACACTCCTCTTCCTCTGCAGCCCCACCAACGCCGCTACTGCGGAATGGCCCCGCCAAGGTCGCAGGGGATAGGGAGAGTGGCGCATCGTGATACCATCACGCCTCTTCCCCTGCGATCCCACCTCGGCCGTCGAGGATAGGGAGAACGGCTCACCGCAATACCGACACTCCTCTTCCTCGACGGTCCACCTCCAACGCGTCACAAGCGGGCTCACCAAGCCCACTTGGAGCGTCCTCCTCGGGCCAGCCCGCACCTCAAACAGGCCGGCCCTGGTTGCCTCTTCGCTTCACCGTGGGTGACCAAGCCACGGCTACTAAGCCCCTCCACCACGACAAGGTGGGCAACCCGCGGGGGGACTTATAATGAACCTGCCCATGCCCAGATAGGCACCTACGTGTCTTGTATCTTTTCTAAATGCAGGCCTCCTCTTATACAGTCAGGATACATAATTTATAAATGAACCAAAAGTATTATATCCTTGCATTCCTTTGCAAATACACTATGTATATATATATGGTGAAAAGCAATTTTATATGAACAATAGCATATGCGTGTGTAAGCTGCCCTAACGACGTTACATTTGTTTAGAACTATTAAAACTAGTTTAATATTTAATCAAGAAGGTTAAAACACAAATTGTTTTTTTTTTCATGTATATATACTTGTAGTAATGAAAAGTCTCCCAATGTTTGCCTTCGAAAAAACATTTCGCGATTTTTGCCAACCCTCAAATAAATCACAACCTAAAGACTGGTTTGCAAGCTGAAAACCAAGAATTTCTTATTCCACATCCGTGCCACTACATTTTCTATACGTGAAAAAATCTTGACTTGGATAAAGTTAACGTGGCGTAAATCTTTTCTAGGAGTTATATTTGGCAAACTACCTATATTAATGCCTTTTCCTTTTGTCATAGATGGAAAGGTGAGACGATGATTTGTAGCGAATGGAGCGATTAAATAAATTGCGTAAGAGGTTTTAAATATAGTATGTGCTTTTTATAAAATATCTGGTAAGAATCGTAAAATCTGGCTACGAAAGGCTCTACGCCGTAGAAGTTAAAACTTCTACGGCATTCTACAACGCAAAAAAAGACCATCGGCGCATAAAGCCAAAATAAATTTAATTGACGTGGCAACCCTGCCTACACGGCCTCTAGGCAGCCTGAATTATATTAGTCCTCGGCTACATGCGAGTCGGACTAGACGATACTAGACTTGCCAAAATGCACTTTACATTGGAGCTTTAAGGTTTATTACTGCATTGATTATCGATAAGTAACTTTGAAAAAGTCATGTGCGTATAATGTTTTGTTATAACCGCAACCGTGTGCCGTATGTATTAAGGTTTTAAACTAAAATACACGTGTAAGAGTAGTACGAGATATTGCATGTGAACTTATTTTGAAGCGTGGCAGTATGCGCGTCGCGTTCGCCTCGCGATTGGACAGCTAGCTGTGCCGTCGCGGGAGCACGGTGAAAGCCTGGGTATAGCCGCGAGGGACGCGGCTCGATGAGGCGATAAAAATAATGTAACAAATGTACTCTTTCGTTTTTGTAAGGGTGAATAAGTTTATGCCAAAAATATAATTTTTGATACAAGCTTTTATCGCTCACTGCACTTTTTTACCACAGGCAACTACTCATCGAGACAGTTCTAAAAACCCCAAACACAATTAGGTTGCGTTGTTTCATCACATGGCCCCCAAATATGACCACCTCCTGTCTCCATCATCAGATCAGCACGATGGTACCATAATATTGTATTGTCACCCGACTTACAATTTTCAGCCCAATCGGAAATCTGGAAGTGGGTCAAATTTAGCTGCCAAGATTTGCACCCTAACAAACTCACAGGGCAAGTTAAATAAAAGCTTGTAAAAACATTAGTTTGAGACACTAAGTATTTTTTGGGAAAGTAGAAATAAAAATTTACCCTCCCATAGAAAATGTCAAGGTCAGACAGCCAAAATGTATGAACAGACATTTTTTTTGTGATTTCGGGGTTGGTCCCATAGTAAAAGTTGCTCAGTATGACCTATATATTCACCCCGTAAATTATTGCAGGTGACTAAATAAACACTCTGTGTTATAGTCACTTTGATTTCCGTCAGTCTGATAGGCAGGTTACTTAAAGTATATTTTCTACGTAAAATAAGAATCTTATTACATTTTGTTTAGAAACAGACATATCACTATTTCTTAGTATACTCGTAATTTATTTTATAAAACTGAGCTCGGCATTATCCGTTTCTAATCCTATCCTACTTAGCTATAAGATGTACTTGGGAATTTTCAGAAAATAGTGTAAGTAGCCAGTTAGCCCGAGTAGTTTAGAAACATTAATCGCTGTCAGTTTTGTGACGACAATTAAGCATGAAATCTTTATAGGAATCAACTTCTTGCTCTTGTTACGTTGTAATATCGCTTATAGTTTATGAAATGAAAACCAAAACCAAGTTTTTATTGAATGCTTACTTGTCATCACAAAACTGACAGTGATTAACTTTATTATTTACAACTCACGCGAATTGGGTACACAATTTTTTTTTTAATTTCACTTATCAGTACCTACTAATAATAGTAGAGTCGATATATACTATATATGAAGATTTTAGAAAAAAAGATACAACTTCGCTAGTACTTTGGTTTGGTTATCCAGAAAATAAACCCGTTAACAGTAATGCATTTGGTATATACGTAGCCATAATTTTAAGGGTTTTTACTCTTCCATATCTTGTAGTTCAAGTTGACATTTATAATGTCGCTCGGACATCGAACACTGACGCGAATGGCGAATTACTGAAAACGGATTCTTTGTGCGTTTAGATTGTACCCTGTCCTGATTCTTCGGGCTGTCTGTGGACATTGAGTTCTTAGTGTGAGAAATAGTATCAAAAGAAACAAAAAAAACTGCCGGTACATACGAGATTCAATAACAAAAAATAACAAATTTGTACTATGTAGTTACAAGTGTTATACAGAAAATACTCAAAATATAGGTAATTAACAACAAATCGGAACCCTACTTATAACAGTAACAACACAGCTACAAAGGATTAATTATCTCCACACTCCCAGCAATCACTTGACCTCTCCACTCCGCAGAAAGGTACCCATTAAAGAATCCTTAACAAAAATAAGAGGCCGCAGTAAATCGACAATCGCACGTCACACGTTTTGATAAGCCTCCCCCCCCCCTTCACCCCCCACGGGCAACAGGTGCCGCGTTTCATGAAAACATTGTATACAACCGCGATATTATATGTCCGTCTGGAGGTCGCTCTGTGGACAGGCTACTCGACAGGACACAGAAGGTAGGATAGTGTTTTCGTCTGCGTTTAAATACGTTTACATTTCTTTTAGTTATCGATTTAAATATTATAAGAGTTGACTTTCAATTCGGCTCCATGGGGCGGTGTTTCTCACACCACTTACTTGTTTAGTGGTTATACGTCGTTTTTTCATTCTTAATAACAGTATGTATTCTTTCGCATTATACCGTACCCACAGTAAATCTATCTGTTTGCTTAGTTTGGAATTAGATCAATTCAGTTCAGATGATTCTCGATTAATATTTTTATAAGAATAGAAGAATAGAAAAACGTTTATCGTAAAACCATCTACAAACAGCACCACATTATAAAAAAAAGAAGATCTAATACACTAAACAGTTATAACTACCAATATAGTATTAGACCTAATTAAGATATGTTATTATGCATAGATTGTTCAAACTCTATCATTGCAGCATAGGTAAGTCTGGGTAAGCTATCGTATTCTCTTGTCGCAGAGTATATTGCTGTACACTGCTTTACAAACTCACAGCTATACCACTCGCACTTTAGATTCACGTACTTTAGTTTCCTTGCTTCAGGTTTCCAGCGTGCAGCGCTATATATAGCATTGCTATAGCTTTTACGTCCCATGTGTTAGGTAGGCCTTGGTAACCTATCGTATTCTCCCGCCACAGAGCGTATCTACCGTAAATTGCAGAACACCACGGGTACAGTTGTCCGGTTCTGAAGGCACTGTGTCGTGTGTGTGTGAGGTAAACTAACGTATTTTCCCGCCACGGAACGTGTGCACTGGGCTCTGCTGTAAGCCCCGGGTGGGGTTGCCAGGCTCCGAAGCAGTACAGTATCGTGTGCGAGTGGTATGCGGGCTAGGCGGCTTTGTTTTGTTGACTATAACCTGTTCGCAACTCACTGATCGCTGATATACAGTTATACTTCAGATGGGGGTATTTTGGTTTCCTTGCGTCACGTTTCCAGCGCTATAGCATAGCATTTACATTCCCTGTGTTAGGTAATCGCCTTATTCGTAACCTATTATATTCTCCCGCCAGAGCTTGTTCAGGGTTCACTGTTAACTGCAGTACGTCACGGGTGCAGTTGCCAGGATGTAAAGGCACAGTGTCGTGTGTGAGCGGTATGCGGGATGACCGGCTTTTTTTAATGGAACTAGTAGGTACTTCAGATTCAGGCACTTTCGTTTTCTTGCGTCACCTTTCAATCGCTTTAGCTTACCTGTGTTGGGTAATTTTATAGCTAAATAATCGTATTCTCTCGCCACAGAGCGTGTGCATTACGCTCTGCAACACTCCATGGGTGCAGTTGCCAGGTTCTGTTCTGAAGCGCAGTGTTGTGTGTGAAGCGGCATGCAGGTTGACCCACTTTTCGCAACTCACGGACATGTATATAGTTGCACTGCAGATACGGTCATTTTAGTTTTCTTGGATTTTGTTAAAGGTTTATTGATCACAAATGACAGTGGCTCCTAAATTGCTTTTACGCGGTTAGGCTTGGTATGGTCGTTTAAAATTTGACTTTAAATCTTCATCAGATGAAATCTTTTGGGGTATTTTTTTTAGCTTTTTCATCCATCTTTTAACTCTATCACAGTCTGCAGTTTGAACATATCAGGGGCAGTGTACGCGGGCTGGTGGTTGAACTTATACATTGATAACAGCGAGATCCCCTGCGAGCAATAACGTATGCACAGATGAATAAGAAATCAATACAACTGCGAATCTTTGCCGGATGTTGATAATTTCATCTTTCGAGTACATTATATCGTATTTAATTGCGTTTAATTGCTAATGCAGGTTACAGTCTAAACTAGGATTCTTATGTTAATAACAATAATAACGATCTGTCGTAGCAACATGGTATCCGCGTCTCGTCTATAGCAGTGGGAGCACAATCGGGGCCGCAAGACGAGCGACCGCAGCGGGCAGCTTTGTGCGCTCGCTGCTAAATTACGACGCGGCTGGAGTAGCGAGCTGGGCGGGGAGCGGAGCGGCGAGCGGATATGAGACCAAGCATCATAATATGTAATAACCAGTGTGCGTGTTCCATGTCACGCGGGGTGCAGTATGTCGACAGACAATCTACCCTCGGACGCAGCGACTCGACATTTATAAGGCCATCAAACGCCAAAACCTAAGGTTGTTCCAGCCAATTTTGAAGTGAGAGGTATTTTCAACTAAGTACCTACAACTAGGGCCACAATGTACCATCCATATCAAGACTGCTCACGTTCATGGCATGTTGCTCTACGTAAGAAAACTAGTGGAAATCTTCTTTTCTTAACTGACTTGTATGTAAAAGAGTAAGCAAAAGTTATTAAAGGTTGTTCAAAAGTGTATATAACACTTTTTTATAAAACCGTGTACCTACGACGATTCAATAAATGGTTCCAATGGTGACTGTCAAAATGATCAATGTTGGGTTTATAAAACATAACATAACGTAACATAAGATTCATAAAACTAAATCGCCATTAGAAGCACTAGATGTTCGGGCTAACCCGCCCCAGGCTTGAGCGTCAGGTGCCCGTATTTTGGTCGCTTGGATCCGACTAGCCGTCGCCGTTCAGTTTATGTAACGCGAACACATAGCTTATACCTACCCTCCACTATACATACTCTACGTACATAACCCGCTTCGCTTCGCCGAGCTTCAAGCTCACCTTACTCGGAACTAGGAACATGAATACTGAATAACTGTCGATTGTAAAACAACTAGAACAAATGAACCGATGCGAGCAAAAAATCTAACCCTTTGGGCGAAGGGGGTTTCGTGAAAGGTGAATTCTTACGTGCGCGAGGGGGTGGGGAGAGACGTGCGGGTCTATTTCGCAGTAATCTCGAAGCGGGAGCTCGCGTGTCGACGCAGCTAAAATACCGTATCACTGGGACACACGGCGGGCTGCGAGCGGTCAAACTGCTAACATGTTTTCTGAGTACGAGTAGGTACTTATTAGGTATATACTTGTATTTAAAATACCTCAATACATCCGATGCTGCTATAGAATGTTGGGTTGAAACGTTTTTAAAAGTGAGCTGCGTTATGCTCGTAGAATGGCGTATTTTTTACTGTGACCACTTAGTCTATTTGTGAGTTTGAAATCTCGGCTAAATATTGCTTATCACACCGAAAGAACAGCTATTTTCTGCTGCAAATCACTATTATTCTTGAAATGAAAAAATGACAACTTAGTTTCTTCAAAGAACGAACCATTCACTATTAGTCACAATTACTATTGAGACTAATATACTCGTATCTATGCGAAATTGCTGCTACACAAGATGGTTGGATTAAAAAAAAAAGTGACCGTTTAGGTGGCGTTTAAATAATAGCAAACCCTAAGAGTGAGATATTTAGTGGATAATTATGATTTATCATTATCTACCCGTTATCTTACTTTACCTCAACATTCTTCTCTAGCAGCAAATTTCGCATAAATTGAGAGTAACAATGTGTACTCGTAGCTCGGTATTTGCTTGAACTCATAATTGTAGATAGAATTGCGTTCACCGAAATTACTGACCTGACTATAGCTATATTTCCGAGTGAAATATTGTGCATATGCATGAAATATTATTGGATGAAGTTTGGAAAAGGGAATTTCCTCAAAATACTCATTACGTAATACCTATTTTTCACTGCAATAACCTAGTTCAGGGGATGGCAAACCGCGGCTCGTTAGCTGCATGTGGCTTGCGAAGGTGGTGGCTTTGGGAGGTACAATTGCGGTGTTTCAAGTCGCCCAAAAAATTCTGGTTAGGTACTCTCTGCTGCAGCTGGACTACTGGTATCTACTCCAGCTGAACTTTTTTCTCAAAAGTTTGCTGACCCCCGAACTAGTTGTCCAAGCCCGTGGGCGCTGTGTGGTGCTGAGTCGCGCTGGCCGCGACCGGCGGACTCAGCTCGTTTCTAAGAATTACACCGCGCCTTAGCGGACAGGGAAATTAGATGGCGACCTTTCTACATGCGCAGATTTTACAAAATAGATGGCTATAGTCAGCAGATATGTACTATTTAATTGTAATTATAGACCTAAGTATACTCTTGAGTTAGTAGATCTGCCGGTCGAGTTAGTAAAAAGGAACGATTTAAAAACCAATATGACGTTACATATTTCATAAATCTGTGAAAGTTATCTCCTCGGCTTTGATGAATTTTAGCGACGTTTTACTTATGCTTTAAAAATACCCTTTATTATTTTTGCCTTTGGTGACTGTTCCTTATTTAGATTATCTTATGAAAACTAATGTTTTCTCTAGTTTTCCCAGAGAATATCATATTTAATTCATCTAATCTTAAAACTATGTGTATAATATAAAATTAAGTATATTTAATAGTTTTTACATATGAAAGTCATACTGAATCAAATAATTGTCAGTGAAATAAATACAAATAGGCAAAGAATTAATTATTAAGTAATGCCAAATTAATAAGTATAATAAGAATAAGAATGTAAAGTAATTGTATGAATATTTAAATGCAATATGTCAATGATTTGATTCTTTTTAACCTTACCTACAATAATAGATAAAATTAATGCACAAAAATAGAGGTGTTGCTAAACGGACGAATCAGTGAAAAAATCTTCTAAATTGTAGTAGCATTTGTCAATCAAGTAAGTTTTAAGATTGGTCAATAATGTTTTGTTACATTTTTCTGCTTTTATGGTGTTATCTATTTTATTGTACACTTTTATTGCCATGGCGTACGGACTTGAGCTATATAACTTTAATTTAGAGCCTGTTATTGTAACCAGATTATTTTGAAATCGGGATTGATATCGTCGCGGCTGATCTTGAATATAGATAAATAGGTTTGGGTTTTCCCTAATAAATTTACCCAACACTAAGGTGTATATGGAGGTCAGCGTAAGAAGTTTATATTCCCTAAAATACTGTAAGCAGCTTTCTGGGCTGTAGATATTAGCTAATATTCTTATACATTTTTTTTTGAAGTCTAAATAGGTCTTTCACATCTGTACTATTTCCCCATGCGCGAGCATTGTGACGCGATATGTCACGTTGTCTGAAATCTCTAGGTTTAGAACTGCCACATCTGATTCCATGACTGATAGACAGACTTAAGCTCAAGACGTCCTTAGCTGACAACACTGACTTTACGGTCGTTGGACGTTAATATTATCAAGTATCACAATCTTAAAATAGGTAGCCTGATGGAAATTAGCCTCTATGGGCACTACGCCAACGACTTTTACCATTGACACTCGCACTTCGAACTAGTACTCGTTCTGTTTTGGCTTTGAATACAGAAAATCAATTGAAGAACTGTGACATGAAACATAATAATGATGTCGACATTTTATGGAACGTCATTTTTAATAGGTAACCTATAAATTTTTCATATATTCATCACTAAAATCTGAACAGTTAGGTAAGGCAGGAATGGCAGGCTAATTGAGAGAATAATGTAGCTTTAAAAGTAAGGAGAGGTTACATTAATAACTTCTAGATCCTCTATTGGCTTTGTTGGTTGGTTCGGTTTATAGCATTAGCTATACATCTAACGAGGTAAAAATAACTCGTTCAGAATAGCATCGAGCGTAATGAAAGCGGATCAGGTGAATTACAAGTGGAGTCGCGAACACAATCACGCGCTCGGGAGCGACGCCGAGTCCCTGGAGTCGCTGATACGTGACGATCAGCGGACAACGAAGCGACTTTATTTACTCCCGACCCGCCGCCCGTGGATATTATCAGGCTAATAGAAACTGAACTGGCAAAACCGTATGAGCACGCGAGGTAACTTTCGGTAGCTGAGTATTTTTTACTTATATAGATCGTGTCATTCACGACGACGCATGCCTTGATTCGGTTTGTCATGTCATTGAAGGTTAGATTTTACAAATCTGCGCGTCATCGTGGATGACACGAAATAATAGATAGGTAATTGAAAAAAAAACTGTATCAGCAGTTCAATATGCAAAGCAAGCCTAAAATTTGGCAGCATCTATATAAACTCTGAAACTTTGATGATGCGACTCAAGCGCTCAACTACGCGACGCCTTGGTAAACCTATGCTTGGGGTTTTAAGGCAATAAAAGAATTGCATGGTCTCAAATACCTAAATAAAGGAGGGACGAAGAATTTAGACGCTGTATTTCCAATGTGGAAAAAAAGATATTAGTATCACCAGGTTATACGATCCTGTATGTTATGCACACGTCAATACGTTAAGTCTAGTGAGCGTTTTACGGGAAGCCGTATATTCGAGGACCGTCGTGGATTTATATACCTAGTGGATACAGGTGCAGATCCGTCGTGCCATATAGGTATGACTTATGCCTGGCCATAAATAATGCCATTAGTTCAAATATGCGCGGTTGAGGTACTCCCGCTGACTCGATTACAGCTTAATGAACTAGCTATATGACCCGATGGCAGCGGATACGAGCGGGTGTTTTACGACATTACGACCGTATGTCCGAGTAGATGTACAGTCAGCAAAACTATTAGCTTAGCAACCCTGCTTTCATATTTGTATTAAAGCTATGTAAGCCACGGTTTAGTGCAATCATGTGAACTTGAGAAGTCTCTAGGTATGTATAGTGACAACTGACCCCTCCTGCATAGAAACTTGTTTGCAGGGGCTCAGTTATCTCTGCAGGATGCCTACTGCACATACATAGTTATTACCAGTGCGGATGTTAGGCTCGTCGTGAGTCCATAATATCTAATTTATATAATTACATATGACATAAGTATGTATGTATGTAAATAAGAGTTTATTGTACATAAAAGTTGTGAATATTAATAGCCTTTATAAATATATTTATTTACTAAGGTCACGGGAGTATCCGAGACTATGTACCTACACTTTTAATATTCAGATCATTTCTTGAAAACACTATCGACAGTGTGTATACCAAAGTGCTCCATGTCTTTTTAACTTATTACTAAGATAGTAGTCTTATGTATGTTTTATATTAGTTTTGTTGTTATTCTTGTTACCTGTCGTAATTGTTTCACTGGATGGTCTCATCTGAAGATCAGCGTTGAAAGTCGCCAGCAACATGCTGAGATGAGACCATATCGTGGCACTTTCTCCTTTTTATGTTTATCTGTTGTATTTGTGCTTGCTAATAAATTATTTACATTCTTTCTATCCTACTTCAAAAGTCATATAAATATTGGAAGGTGTTCGTTAAATTACACCTTATAATCGCAAGCACAGGTTCTAAAACGTCACAGTTCCCCAGAAGTCCACTGACACCATACTTTACCTAATAGGTATTCCTCGCTACAGCTAGCGTAGTACCTACCTCGTTCCATAACCGTAACATTTCGCCGCCGGTCCAGGCACTTTGCTTATTAAACTAGAGCTCCAATAAAAATGCTCGCGACCTTACGACCGGGGCTGGTGCGGAAACGGCTAATACCTCAATCAACGATGCTTAATACCCTTATTATGTCTTACGCCGTATGCCCCCTGTAAGTTTTTTTTAAGTGAAAATGTAGGTAACTTTTTTCTACTTTTAGTTTGAATAGTTATTGTTCTACTTTGGGGATAAAGTTGCTGTCACATTATACCAGAAATTCAAGAGACTAGCAAAGACTAACGAGTGGTGATTACTTTACCAACTACAGCAGGCTCTTAGGTATTGATGATGAATGTAGGTATCAATAATATCGATATTACTCAAGATGATATCATCATCGTTCATCTCATTTGTTTTTCGTTTAATTCTAATTTAGTATCATTCTGTATTCGTTACTCGTTCTTTATTCGTCTTGTTCGTTTTTTGTCCTTATATTTTTTGGTCGAAGTCTAAACTTGTGCAGACCTCTCTTAATATTGCTTATTCGTTGTTCATGACGGTCATTCTTTGTCTCAAATATTCTTGGACTAATATTTTATCAGCAATTTAAATATTAAACTAAAAATAAAACGCTGGCGTCTCATTTTGCTCTCTAGTAAAGAGACATTTCGAGTATCTCAAGGATTCCTTATTCAGTGTGCACGCGTCATTCTTTATGCCACGGCGTCCAGCGCGCTGACGACGCTCGTCAACTCGTCAACGACCGTCGTACGGCGCGAGGATCGTCTAGTCCCCGTTTTACGATCCGGGCTTTGATAACGCCTCGACTGCAGCCTGCAGCTGCACGCCTGGGAGTGTAGATTATCTCGTGCTAGATCTTGCTTAGCCGTAGTAGTGAGCTACGCTCCCAACTGAATCATCGATGGACCTTGTCTCAGCAATAAGATTTATGAACAGTCAACAGTGTAGACGATGGTAGCATAGGACATGAATATTATGGTGGCGTGTTTCGGGCATTGACATGCTAGTTTTTTAGCAAGAGCGCAGTGTAAGAACTCAGAAGGTAAAGTATGATCGTGTTACATGCGCGATTAGCAAACATAATACGCCTGAAGTTGTTAGGTGAGTAAGTTGCAAGCGGGAGCGGAGGTCGCGACGAAGGTATATTTTATAGGGTGTTACCCTCTACTGCATAAATTGAGATTTACAAGTATTTTATTTAGCATAAGCTTTTTTTTCATATACATATATAAAGTTGCAACTCGCTGTACCTGGAAGAGAAGTGAATTGAATACGAGTCGTCTTACATGCTCTACCTAGCGCTTAGTAATCTGTCCCCAGGACGCCCAAAAGGCGAAATTTATAGTCAAGAGCTTGGGAAATGCTTTATTCGGGCAGTTCAGAGCAGTGAAGTATTTCCGCACTACGCTCGCGCTGTCGCGGGTTTAATTTAAATAATACTCAAGAATACTCGTGTGTGATCTTATTTCGCAGATATATGGTTTTAGAACGCCAGAAAAGTTTTTAGTGCTTCGAGATTTATTTTAGTTTCATGCCTGTTTTTACAGCCTTTTTAGGGTTCCGTAGTCAACTAGGAACCCTTATAGTTTCGCCATGTCCGTCTGTCTGTCTATCTGTCTGTCCGAGGCTTTGCTCCGTGGTCGTCAGTGCTAGAAAGCTGAAATTCGGCATGGATATATAAATCAATAAAGCTGACAAAGTCGTACAATAAAATCTAAAAATTTAATTTTTTTGAGGCTACCTCCCCTACACGTAAAGTGGGGGTGAATTTTTTTTTTTGCTTCAACCCTACAGTGTGGGGTATCGTTGGAAAGGTCTTTCAATACTAATAGGGGTCTTCAACAAACATTTTTTGATAAAGTGTATATATTCGGAGATAATCGCTCCGAAAAAAAAAAAAAAAAATGTGTCCCCCCCTCTAACTTTTGAACCATAGGTCCAAAAAATATGAAAAAAATCGTGGAAGTAGAGCTTAGGAAAGACATTTAATGAAAACTATAGCGGACATGATCAGTTCAGCTGTTTTTGAGTTATCGCAAAAAGTTTCCCCTTCATAGTAAAAAGACTTACTTTAATTAGGTACTGATTATGCAAATTTGCCTATTTGTTTAACTCGCGTGAAAGGTACCGTTTCATCCCTTGGTTAACAATTTACTATACTTTAAGATCCAGTTTAGCTTATTGTGACGGAAGAGTAACTACGGAACCCTACACTGAGCGTGGCCCGACATGCTCTTGGCCGGTTTTTCATGAGTTAACTTAGATTTGCATTATGGCTACTTATCTTTAAGCACTTTTCCGGTTGCATCCTGTAAAGATTATTAGTTCAAAATAGGAAGATTGTTTTATTGGTCTAGTCAGCTGAGGTAAGACAAGCAAGTATATATCGGGTCAGTCCATAAGTCCGTGCGTATTTTATACATGTAAAAAACAAAACAATAAAACTTAAATATATTTATTTAATCAATTATATATTTACCATTATTATCTACAACTAACTGCCATCTGTTTGGTAACTCGTATATTCCTTGCTTGTAAAAATGTTCCGGCTTGGAGTCGAAATACTTCAACACTTCACTTTTCAATTCTTCGGTTGAACTGAATTTTTTTCCTGTAATAAAGCTCTGCAGACCTCGGAACAAGTGGTAGTCAGTTGGTGCTATATCCGGAGAATAGGGTGGATGATGCATTATTTCCCAATTAAATTCCTTAATTTTTTGTACGACTGCTTTAGCCGTATGCGGTTTTGCGTTATCGCGGTGTAATATAACTTGTTTCCTGTTCATTAAAGCTGGGCGTTTTTTAATCAGTTCTGAGTTTAGCCTGACATGTTGTTCAGTATAGATTGCGGCATTCAGGGTTTGCTTAGGCTCTAAGAACTCGTAATGGATGATGCCGGCTTTGTCCGACCAAACACACAACATAAGTTTTTTCCAACATATTCCTTTCTTTGGTATAGGTTCTGCCAGTTCACATTTGTCAACCCACTGCCTTTTCCTTTTAACGTTATGGTATAATACCCATTTTTCATCCCCTGTTATAATACGATCGAGAAATGAGCATTGATTTTGACGAGAAAGTAGTGAGGTGGACATATCAATTCTCTGTTGTCGATTTTCTTCAGATAGGTCATGAGGAACCCATTTTCCTAGTTTTGATATTTTGCCAATATCTTGTAGATGACGATAAACAGTGCCGTGCGATGAATTTAATTTTTCTGCCATTTCGTCGACAGTTAATTGTGGCTCTGCGTCAACCAAACGTTTAAGCGCTTCATTGTCGAATTCCACCGGGCGACCAGAACGAGGCAAATCTTGAACACTATCTATACCAGTATTGAATCTCTGAAACCACTTTTGTGCAGTTCTTACAGAAATAAAATCATCACCATGCACAGTATTTAATTTTTCGGCGGCCTTGGTAGCGTTATCCCCACTTTTAAAAAAGAAATATAAAATATGTCGTTTGTATTCTGCAGTGTTTTCCATATTCAGAAATACTTTAAACGGTCTACTCTCCGCCAAAGCTGTTTACAAACTGACTGTTGTTCAACTTTATGAATTATTGCGCAATATTTAATAATATAGTTGACCTTGAACAAATACGCATGAACTTATGGACTGACCCAATACAATTTAAATAAAATAAAAATTGCCCCGGGAAAATTAGTTTCTTTACTTAGGTACCCCACCTGACCTTATACACTTCATTAAGGTTCATAGTGCCTACTTTAACTGACATATCGAAGACGTCGAACTTTCACCTGTTGCTACCAGAGTTAAGAGACAATTCTCTTTAGTTTCTAGAAATGAGAACACATGCAATTTCCTGCTGTGATGGGCTTCTTACTAGATATTACTGGCGTCACTGGTTCATCAAACCTGCCGCGAGGAAACTCACCATCTTCAGAATCTGTTTAGTTTTAGCCACGTCTGCTTTT
The DNA here is from genome assembly GCF_033807575.1 of Cydia pomonella. Taxonomy (NCBI): domain Eukaryota; kingdom Metazoa; phylum Arthropoda; class Insecta; order Lepidoptera; family Tortricidae; genus Cydia; species Cydia pomonella. The sequence continues at coordinate 10,414,881 of NC_084721.1, read as the reverse complement.
CGAAAGGTAGATGTTTACTGCCGGTACTCAATGAGCTGTGACGTATAAGTAGTTATAAAACATCTTATGTTGAAGTGATTTCTTCAATACTTAAGGTATTTTGGATTGCAACACCTGCACCTCGCGAAATGGCGCGAGTTACGATCGGTGCATTCACGGGCCTCATTTCCGGAGGCCATAAAGAAATGCACTGAATTTCGTTTAAAAAAAGAGGTTAATGTGATTGGTTTTCTTTTCAATTAAGAATTCCTCAATCGAGTACTCGTACACCGCTTGTATCTTCTCTTGTCCAAGAATGTTTTCAATGAAGGTGGACAAAAGATCGCTAGTTTATGTCAACATTTTTGTCTACTGAGATACAATGAACATTGGTCAGTTAATTAATTATTTAAGTTTTATATTAAAAAGAGTATTATTTTAGATGACTTGTAGAAAAAGTATTGTATACAATAGTGATATCATCAATCATGCTTTTCAAGCTTCGTTGTCTAAACACGGCACTCGACTGAAAAGCTCTCTATTATATCACGATTGCATAAAATACTATATTTTGAAAATACTATAATTGTTTGTGTTTGTTCAAAAACATTTAATTTGGTTAATTTAATAGCCGTTTAAAATATTTTAACACAATTTTCAAGCGTGGCTGCATGCCGGATGGGTCTGTGCCTTCGATGCCTAAATCTGTCAAAAAATGACAAAATGGCGGACGAATGTTTGAAATGTCACCGTATTTAAGAATGGCTGGTATTTAACTGATCACCAGATTTAGTCAAATTTATCATCAAATAATTCATTTTAATCATAGTGGTTAATTTAGGTGAAAATATCGCATTAATTTGGTCTTCAAGGTTTGGTGATCATTAGTTATATTTGGTGGTCATTCATCATATTTGGTGTTCGACTACAATTTGAAGTGCAGTCGTGATTCAAACAGCTGGTAGGTACTTTTGTCATTTTAGCCCTTATTTTTTGGTGTTTATTAATATTTTTTGGTAAGAGTGATTTTTAGAGTACCGTACCCAAAGGGTAAAACGGGACCCTATTACTAAGACTCCGCTGTCCGTCTGTACGTCCGTCCGTCCGTCCGTCTGTCCCCAGCCTGTATCTCATGAACCGTGATAATTAGACAGTTGAAATTTTCACAGATGATATATTTCTGTTGCCGCTATAACAACAAATACTAAGAAATATAATAAAATAAATTTTTATGGGGGCTCCCATACAACAAACGTGATTTTTTGCCCTTTTTTGCGTAATGGTACGGAACCCTTCGTGCGCGAGTCCGACTCGCACTTGGCCGTTTTCATTTAATTCAGGGTACCAAAGTTTATTTTGGTGGTCATTATAATATAAAAGTAGCCTTTAAGAATTATTTCGCTTACAATTTAATATTTTCTTTGCAAGTGTGATGAAAAACATGGTATGTAACTCGGGATGTAAGAATATTGCAAACTCGACACTTTAATTCAGTTCAGCTTGCGGCTGTAGTTCATTAACACCCCAAAATTTATCTTACCCGTTGCACAATGTACTATTTCATTTTTCATGCTCTGAAGGTGAGTCATTGTTTATCTGAAATGCGAGTTCAAAGTGGTATATTTCGTCCCTAGGCATATTGCTCTGTCGGCTATCGGTTTCCGGTCTGCTTTTTTTTGATGATGTGCCACGTCATTAGTAGGTAAGTGCTATACTAAATATCAGCCTTAAGTTAAGACCCGCAATAAATTACTATAAGGTCTATAAACAAGTTAACAACATTTTCGATATTTATTTTATATAACCAAATTTCTAAAATAAAGACACCTAATTTTTGACTAATAATACCCTTCATAATGAGCAATAACATATATTTAATTCAAGCTTTTAAAAATGGTGCAATTATTTCGTCGATCATGACGAAATTGTTTATGATGCATCTTGTTAAAAGGTTGGTCCGGCAGTGACTTAGACTGCCAAAACCGATTTACGCGCAAACCTAAGCCTAGTTCTTACTCTTTGACGGCTTTTCGCTATAAAGGCCTTCACATGAAGTGGATAGGTTTGTCTTTACCTCCACGTTTCCAATAATATCAATTTTGTGTGTGCGAGCCATCTCATGTCAGCATCAGACCCGGGCTTGGGCGCAGGACGGTATTTTTCGGTGGACCGGGTGCGGACAGCCTTTGCCTTTGTGTTGACGCGCTCGGATAAACTCGCCGGCCGCGGTAAAATGAAACTTCGAAACGGACATTTTGGGAGATATTAATCAGGTCCGCATTGTATAGCTGTCAAACTAGAAAGAAGCATTCATGACATACCGTAGCCTACCATACATTTTGTAATGACACTATTAAGTATCTTATATGTGACTAAAGAAGAAACTAAAAAGTTGTTCTAATAGACTGCTGATGCTGATAGGCTCTTACTGAAAAGTTTTTAAATTTGAATGCATTAGCAGCTAATAACATGGTATTTGTCGAAAACAAAAATCATATTGCTGATTCAATAACACGTTCCAGACAAATTGAGCCTGCGAACAGCCTTAACCAGGAGCTGCAGTTGCCAGATTCTGAAGCGGCGCAGTGTTGTGTACGAGCATGCGGGCTGACCCGCTTTGTTGAATGAAGCCGTTCGCAACTCATCCGAGTATAGTTGCACTTCGGGGCCTATTCGAGTCGTCAAACTGACAGAACAGAAAAAAACCGGCCAAGAGCATGTCGGGCCACGCTCAGTGTAGGGTTCCGTAGTTACTCTTCCGTCACAATAAGCTAAACTGGAGCTTAAAGTATAGTAAATTGTTAACCAAGATTTGAAACGGTACCTTTCACCCGAGTTAAACAAATAGGCAAATTTGCATAATCAGTACATACCTAATTAAAGTAAGTCTTTTTACTATGAAGGGGAAACTTTTTGCGATAACTCAAAAACACCTAAACTGATCATGTCCGCTATAGTTTTCATTTAATGTATTTCTTAAGCTCTACTTCCACGATTTTTTTCATATTTTTTGGACCTGTGGTTCAAAAGTTAGAGGGGGGGGACACATACTTTTTTTTCTTTCGGAGCGATTATCTCCGAATATTTTCACTTTATCAAAAAATGTTTGTTGGAGACCCCTATTAGTTTTGAAAGACCTTTCCAACGATACCCCACACTGTAGGATTGAAGCAAAAAAAAAAATCACCCCCAATTTACGTGTAGGGGAGGTACCCTAAAAAAAATTAAATTTTTAGATTTTATTGTACGACTTTGTCGGCTTTATTGATTTATATATCCATGCCAAATTTCAGCTTTCTAGCACTAACGACCACGGAGCAAAGCCTCGGACAGACAGACAGACAGACAGACAGACAGACAGACGGACATGGCGAAACTATAAGGGTTCCTAGTTGACTACGGAACCCTAAAAAGGATACTTTGCTGGTCTACTCGTATGAGACGGTAAAGACAAAGACTTGGAGGTGTATTATGATTGTAATGACAGGTTATGAATTCAACCAGAAACGTCACTTTTGACACTGACAGTTTCAAATCACGATCAAATTCATAGGTAACCTGTTACTAAAATTAGAACATGCCTGCCTGTCTACGAATATGATGGTCTGGGATTCTAATCCCGCTAAGGGCTCCTGTTTGTGTCGCGAGTGGAACTAAATATGGTCGGAATCCATGTAGGTACACTGCTTTTTTAAAGACATTTCCATACGCAGCGACCCAAATTCTTGGCTCTTAATTGTATATCAACCATAGCCATCACAGAAGGAAATACTTACTTAATCCAATTTTTATAAGTACATGCCGTAAAACGGACAATGAGAGCCTGGTGGTCGCGATACGCCCACTGACCGTAGTGTTACGAGCCGTGGCAAATTAGTTGAAGACGAACGTAAATACGGGCCGATAAAACAAAGGTCAGGCGGTGTAGGCGGCATCGGCAGCGGGGGCAACTATAGGCACTTAGGCAGTCGTGGCCATTCATGTTAATATAAGCCAGCCTATGAACGTCCCACGATTTGGAAAGATTAAATTAAACCAGGAATCATACCTCACAACAAATAGAATATACTTCTTATCACGCGTCTGTGTCCCTAGTAGCAATAAGACTACTATTGCCTTGTTACTTTCTGACGACCTGTCTGTAGTAACCCTGCCTATAAAGCCGATAGTCCCGGGTTTGAATCCCGGTAAACATTTATTTTTGTGATGAGCAGGGATATTTGTTCCTGATTCACTTTCTTTACATTGATATTTTCCTTGTATTTCCTGCAAAATACCTACAAACTGCAGTTATGATTTTACCTATAGTTAAAATACAACTTAAAAATAACGAAGTTTAACATAAAACAAAAAACTTATCGTTATTTTATAATCACTTTCAGAAGAACGCTATTCAAGTGAGACCTAACATAATCAGCAGTAATAGGTACCCACTACCCTTGTAGGAATAAATACATTCATTGTTCTTGTTAATGGCCACACCCGGTATATATTTTTTAAATAAACTACAAGTAGGCCGAATCTTCATCCCATTATTTTGTGCTAGTGCTAAATACAAACATAAACGAAATCGAACGAAGCAAAAACTCAATATTACTATCAGGAAAGGATAACTTTCTTGTTGTGAAAATAAGTTTAACTGTCGGACATACTGATCGCAGTTCACTGATGCAGTTTTAAAAACCTACAAACATCAGCGTGATTCGCGATTTTAAATGTGTTCAATCAGCGCGCTGTAAAGTTTACAGTGTAAACATTTGTCTTCCGCTACAAAGACCATTTTGGATGATCAACTTAAAAGCAAAAGAAAATAAATGATGGATACACCTACTGCTATTATAAATGTAGGTACGAACGATTTGTTATACCGGGTGTGGCCTATAACACGAGCAAGAAATTTAACTGTAGGCTGTAACTCCTCAAACTTACCAACATTTGTTCAGTGATTTTTGAATTCTTTAGACTTCCTTTTTTTTCATACAAATTAAATATTACCTTCAATGTACGCTGTCATCAGTGTAATTGACGTTGATCGTCACACTTTAGACATAACAAAATTCGCAATACATTGCATCTTAGAATAAACTTTAAAAGTGTTCTAAAAATCAAAATAAATATTTATATATTCTTAAAAGTTGCTGAACAAATGTAGATCAGTTTGAGGCGCACAGCCTACAGTTTTATTTTTTGCGCTTGTTACAGGCCACACCCGGTATATGTACGTACGTAATTTAATAGCGAATATAAAAGTGATATTTCGTATGTACAGTAACGGCAAAAAATCTATCATACTGCTATTTTTTGCAGGCATTCGTTCGAAAATTCGTGAAATTAACCTTTCCTCCTTTTTTTTCTCTCGAGATGTCCCGCATTTTTGCTACGGCTCATGGGAGCCTGAGGTCTGCTTGGCAACTAATCTCAAAATTAGCGTAGGCACTAACTTTTACACACAAAACTCATAAGCGAAATTTACCAACAATAAAACCTGGATGGATCGATTTTTCGCCCTCCTTAGCCTCTGGTTTGAAAAGTATATCACATATTTAATGCTATAACTGGGCTATCGCGAAAACTCGTGCAAACTAATTATTTAGAGAAAAATATGCCGCTAATATACATAGGTTTTTACAATATGTACTTAAATGCAAAGTTTCCTCTTGCGCAGGTACGGTCACGTCTGAAAATATCGATACGGACAAAGTGCTAAACATATGTAAACACTACCCTAATACATGGGCCATAAGGTCGTGTATACATATTTTTGGCACTTCGATCGTGTCGATGTTTTCAGACGTGACTGTACTACCAAGTCTAAATGAAGTCGGCGTAAAAGAAACGTATCTACTGCTGACGCATTAAACATTTTGATTTTATTATCTGCGCTATAAAATGATGAAGAAAAGTAGCGTGCCATCGAAAGCGAATATAGCTACATATATATACGTTTATACGAGGACAATTTCCTTCCCTACGAAACAAATAAGGTCACCCGTTGCATACGCAATGATAACCAAATAAAACCTGGTGTCCTCTAATTAACGATCCCCAAAAGGTTCTCGATCTTCAGGATATGACGTAAATGAATCCTTTGGCGGTGTGTACAGAACACTATCGAGGCAGTCATTAGACTGGGGCGCACCCACACGCGCGACCACGGGGGGTTTGGGAGGCGTCCGCGGATATCTTGCTCTTTTTGCATTTCTTTCCGATGCAAATTTCTCGTCGCGAGTAACGGCAGTATGGAAATGGAAATTGGGAATTTTCGGTAATGTTTTTAGGGTGCGCCGCTCATTACGCTCCAGGATCTCTAGCGAATAAAAGAGAATAAATTTTCAATTTTAAACATTTATTTCTCCGCTTGTTAGGTGTGAATTAGTAGACTTGACACTCCAGAAAGTTTTTGTACCGTTGGCAGATCGCGTAACAAAGAAAGTTACTGTTGCATAATCGAATGTCGGGTTTTAATTAAATTTTCTTTGTTCGCGAGCAACGGTTTCACGGAACCCGTTCGGAATCGAAGGGATCTAATTCGCGTTCGGGTTCGCGTCGATTATTCCTCGGGGTCCGGCACACGCGGCACGCGGTAGGGTAGGCGACTCGTAAATCAATATCGGCGGACCCTTATTAATTAGTGCGTTCGTTACGCGGACCCCCGCGGCCCTGCCCCGCCCGCCCCACGCCTCGGGCCCGCGCTCGCCGGTCTTCCGGCTCGCGTAGAACGTTTTTAATTAGTATCCCCAAAGGGAACGGAAACTCGTAGGCAGCGCTGTGTTGACACCTTGCTCGCTGAAACTTAATAAGACTCCATGCAGCGAATCTCTGCGCTATAATGAACACTCACACCGGCTCAGCGCGCCATGGGGCCGCTCGCTGCAGCCGTTTGTACCGGGGCCGACAATAGCGGTACAGGAATTAACGACGAATAATAGGAGGATAGTGAATCCTGCTTTTACACGTCGCCCAACGGGAGACAATGCACCGAGAATATAAGACACGGTTTTGAACATATCAGCTGGAAATTCGAACAAAGGAATGCGCTCATTTGAACAGGTCTCTTATTCCCGCGTCATGCCAAAGAGCCGAGTATAAACACGGCGAGCAGTTTTATTTCTCTGCTCGTAAACGCCAGCATAACTCTGCAAAATTTAGATGCAGAACTTAGGTAACGGGCGGATAAAGTTGGCGTTAACTGCGTAAACAATAAGTTGGCGCGTAATCCGGCGGTCGTTACGTAGGTGTGTCATCAAGAAAAGATTATCGGCCGATGTTGTAAATCGTACTCGGAGCACGGAGCCCGGAAGGCGGAGCGCGTCCCCGCGGGCGTCGTCCGTCCGGTGCGGCGTCAATTAGACGGGGGAGGCGCCGGGCGGCCGGCAGCTGGGGGCGCGAGACGCGCAAACCACGTATACGTTAGGTATATGCCCGGAAATTCGAGCCTATATATCCGAGCATATAGCCCTGTCTTGGGCACTGTAATTAATAGCGAGAGGTCGAATCGGCCGTCGTCAGCCGCCTAATCTGGAACCCTAATTATTATTCAGGGAGTTTTTCCCGATTGTTTATGCCGCGAGGGCGCTGATGAAAGAAAATTGCCCCGCGCCGCACCAGACGCTGTTTTATGTGCTTCCGCTGTCTTCTTAATGCGAAATGTTTGCCGAATCGTAAACGTAAATTGGACGTTTGCCTCATTATGATTATTGAGTTAGCTTTATGTTCTCGATTCTTTCAGAGTGGAGGTATTTTTTTCCCTTATAGGAGTGGCCTGTTATGTTGCTCGCGGTTTTTCTTGTACTCTGCTAGCTTTTATTGCTTTTACATCAAGCTTTGCCTTTACGGACGCCTTGTTTTTATTTCTTTCATATTTTCAGGGGAAGTATCTAATGGATTGAGGTTTGTTTTTGCAGCTAGGTTCTGAAAATGGATGCAGCATATTTGAGAGTAACATGCATTCGATATTATTACAAACATTAGAGGTAAACTTAATTTTATTTGAAAATCGCCAATACTGAGAATATTTTAAAAATTGTTTACTCGTAAAACTACACTTAAACGGGTTTTCAATCAGGCAATCGGCCCGATCAATTATTTACATTGAAAGTAGAATATGAATAACAATAAAAAACTAACCTATTTTAAATCAAACAAACTTTGATTCCGCTGTTGCTGATGCATAATTTCCTATAAATAAATATCCTTTCCCTCACATATAGCTTTTTAATATCGCGCTGCGCAAAGTTGTGGACAATAAAAGTTACTCGCCGAAAGTGGGTCAAAGTTGCCGCGTAATATGTATGTAAGTAGGTCTGTCTAGCTCAGGCCTGCGCGGGTAGTGGGGGCAGTTTGTCTGGGTAGTGGGTAGCCCATAGGTTGCCTGTGTAGAATGTCTGCGGGGTTGCTCCAGCCGCCGACTCCGACGGTATGCGTCTCGAATTAATACATTTAAATTGATCGCGTCGTTTTGTTGATGTTGTTTTCGATTGGATAGTTGTATCCGTCGCGCCATGATGAAGCATATTAATCGCTCTTCAAATTGATGACCAAGTGCCAATATACTCGTATACAGGTTAACTACAATCTAATTAGTAAAAACTTATTAAAATTTGTACCTATTAGCTGTTAACTTGAATTATCGACACTCCAAGTGACGAAATGATTTTGTCTTAGGTCCATTTTACATATCTCATATAAGTTTATCCAAACGCAGATCAATCTTTTTACACTTTTTTTGGGTTGTTTATTTTTTCATAATTTCTGAAGGGTAAGTGTTTATAATAATAAATTATTTATTTCGAAGCACTTATACTCCATAGATGTTAGTTATACATGTACTTTTTAAAAGCTATGTTAGTTAACAATATCTACATACAATTAGAAATTTACACATACTTAAATAGGTTGGGGGGGGGGGGTTGGGGTGCTGGGTGTTATCTGATTGATTTGTCCAATCAATCCAGTGGATAAGGATTGAGCAGTCATATTTTTCTGCAACCACATTCAGAATGCTGTTAGTACTAATTAATAATATCATTACTCACAAAATATTTTTTTGCAGAATAATTTTATTTCATTAGTTGAGAAATAAAGGAAAATTACATTACATGTGTTATTGTTATTGTACAATTGAATCACCTCCAGTAAAGGACATCAATGTTATGTTAAAGCATACAAGCCAACTCGCTGGAAAAAGCTGCGAGAAAAATAATTTCCCAACTAGGAACTGGAATAAAAAGTAGAAAAAATCGCGCCGGACATAGGGGGAGCCAGCTGCGGCGGTCGCCATATTTGAAATTTTGAAGCCTTTTTTAATTCTCTTGCTTCAAAGACGCTGATTGCTATACCCGACATTTTAGCTGTGCCCGTATTGTTGATTTTTATAAGAGTTGATTTGGCACAGAATGGCAGCAAGTTCTGCAGATTGGTAAATTGGTATTTTTTTTACAAGATTCAATCGATAATTATGATTATTCTATTTATTGATTCCAACACGACATATTGTCGAATCGAAAATCATGGATGTTCGGTACGTACAGTGTTTATTCTCAATGCGTCTGCGTGTTTGCCTCCTATAAAAAAATCTTTAGAAAGCAATTTGGCATACATGACAATCCATCTAAAAGTGATTTGATTACTAATGCCTTCTCTAATTTATCGGCCCAGCCTCACAGTATCTAACAGGCCAAATCTAGTTTTAGTTATTAGATCTGTTTCAAATATGATACTGAATTGATACTGATCTGTCAGTGTCAAAAGTGACGTTTTTGTTGACGGATCAGAATCATATCACTATCATATTGGAAACAGTTCTAATAACTAAAATTAGAATTGGCCTGTATGAGACTGGGTGCTAAATCGCGTACAATCTTCTTATCGTCGTATTTACCCCCGGCCGTCCGTGGCCATGTATCTGCGACAGAAACCAAACGGGGTGGTAATATCGCGTACAATCTTCTTATCGCCGAATTTGCCCACGGTTCGTAGCCATGTATCTGCGTGCTCGGAGGTGAATCCGAATACAAATGAAGACATTAGGCGCGCGGCCGCTCGTTAGGCGGCGGCATAGACTACCTCCTTAAGATTTAGTTTCATAAAATATGTTGTTGTATTATTGTTATTATTGGGGTATTGCGGGCCTTTGAGTGCCACGTCGAACAAGCAGTGATCTATTGTGAAAGGCCCTTTAAAGTTCATTGCTAATGCCAGTGGAATCCAGGAAGTTCCAGATTCTTTAGGGCCATAATGTTCTGTACGTCATAGGGTTGCAATACATGCCGCCCTAAGTAGGTACTCCTTTTAGACATTAGTGGTCCATAGGAACAGAGAATGTGCATTGCAGTCTCCTCGGACTCCTGGTGAACCTGTGTTTCTTTCCAATTTGAAACGACAAATATAATATACTACAACTAATATTGGAAGGAAAACTTGTTGGCAAGAGGGGAAGGGGAAGAAGGAGGTTCATCTGGCAATGGACGAACGTGAATTACGCAAGAATGGCCAAGAGCAGGAGAGAGATGGCAAAGGTGGTCGCTGACGTCCGTTAGGGCATGGTAAATAAAGAAGAAGAAGAGCCCTGAAAGTTCCAGTTTGGTAAAATGACATTTGGTATGCGTGTCATCAGTTGGCATGCTAAGGGTTTTATTTGCAAAAACCCAGGCCTTTAGTTTGGTTAATGCTGTTGTAACTGGCCATGCCTAATGACTTGTACTGAAAAGTATCTGGCATTGATAACTATTTTCGTAAGAATATTACAACTACAGCCCTAAAATAAGGTTAAAGGCGGTAATGCTGGTTTTATTAAAATAACTTAGTTTGCCCCACATAGCAGACATCACAACTACTTGTTAAGAATTACACTATGACTACTGCCACTACTATTACTATGTGTTTTGACTTTGCGAAACAAATTATAATAATTATAGCTACGTAAAAAGAGTTGTGTGCCACCTTATACTAAACGAGCCAATGCTTACACTTTATACAGTAGTTTTTTTGTTGTTTTTTTTTTTAATTTACGTGCATCCAATCATACTAAGTAACACAACGAAACTGTACCTCATGGGCAGTAGCCCTGCCTGATACTATATTTCAGTATGCACGCAGTAAGCTTAAACAGTCTTGCGTGCTCTATCTAAGGTTAAGTGATCTATAAGCGATGAGGAGCGCGCGCGCTGCCGCTGGAAGGGCCACAGTTTACGACCACTAAACTTCCATTTTATGCAAACCTTCACAATTCTTGGAACATTAAATCCTATGGTATTTTTGTGCGTGTGTCAGCAGTTGTGGTCGATGCTTAGCATATGTTACGGCGAGAGAATCGTTGCGTAGCGGAGAGTTTAAGGAACACAACTGTTTTAAATATTTAGGTTTAACTGGAATTAAAGAATTTATATGTTTTGTAATGGTAGAATAATTTCAGAATGACTTTCTCAACGCACTACTCATTATTATTAAATTGATCAACAAAAGATATACTTTGACAACAATTCGGAATGATAAGAATGTTTTCTGTCAATGTCTATGATGAGGCCGATCCTCTCATAGCTCACGCTAAGATACACACCTATTACTTAATTTAAATCCCTCAAATTGTACTAAGCAACTCAAATTGTATAGATACATATACAAATAATGCCCCACACTTGTTGACAAGTTGTCTGAAAGAGACCGCTCTTTGGCCATAAAACACCCATTACTTATCCAGATTTGCAACTTGTATTTTGTATGGTAAGCAATAAAGCAAATTTAAATATTGGTAGGTTTACTCTGGCAAGCCCAGTTTGTCAGTAGAACAAGGAGCGAAATTCAAATTTTATACGGGAGGACATTACAACCCCTCGCGCGTATCTTTTATAAATTTGCCGCCTTTTTCTATTGACGGAAATGGCTTGCCGTACTATATATTACACTACCATACTATACATTAAATGTATTTAAAGCGTACTTGCCCTTCCAGAGACTTAACGTCCCTGTCCATAGTGTCCAAGGAGAGCGGAGCAGCATTTGCACCGGAATGGGTATTGAATATTTGGATACGTAAGTAGTTTCATTTGCCTGCCTTGGCCGGAAATGACTCAAGTATGTTTAGGGGAGGCACCTATATACTAGCATTGGGTGGTATCTTAAATATGGTATCCTCCTAGACTAAGATTAATAAAGAACGGGATTTTGTTAGAGTTACTCCTCTTGTAATAAGTAGCTAATTTGTGGAATTAATAACTGTCATAGTCTCATACGAAAAAAATATGTGAAATACCAATATACACCGTGTTTTTTTTGATTTGCGTTAATTTCGAGGGTGCATTCCTGAGCTTAAATTAAGTAATTTTCTCAAAGACACCGATATTCTAATTAACTCCATTTCGGAGATAATCAATCATAAATTTTTATATTATAAGGCCCTTACGAGCGTGTACACTTGCCTTAGGGCCTGTTTACTTATTGATTAGTGTTTAGTGCGAGTACATACATTTGCTACTAAACGTACGTACTATCTCGGACGATCGATGTTAGAAATGACATTGATATATCACAGTTTTCAATTGTTTGGTTGAGTTAAATGTAATGCCCATGTTACAACAACGCTATATGCAACATTTAGTTACTTTTTATAAATATAAAAATTGTAAAAAAAAAACAAAAAATTTTTTTTTTTGAAAATTAACTGTGCCATTTAGTTTCCTTAAACGTACTTACCGAAACCCCGGAGTTAACGCAATTCAATAAAAACACGGTGTATATAATTAAATTAAAAGAAAGGTACAAGCATTGGAACGACTTGGTGAACAAATAGCCAATTCACACAATGTACAAACACTGGGACATTCATAATTGCTATAATCCGAAAAATATTTTTAGAAGGAGGTGAATGAAATAAATAATTAACAAATGGAATTACACACTATTTTAAGAATTTTAAATTTCTAAGGGCGCTGACAGTATTATATATTTGTCATAATGTTTTTTGCATCGCACTTGTGAGACTATAACTTTCCAGAAACTATATTTACCTGTTTATTTTACAAATTATTAGTTAAATCAAATAAAGAAATAGGTTTCTGCGTACTACATTTTGAGCCACGATTTTGATAGAATGTGAAATACGTGCGACATGTACATAATTCTTGCAAGACAACAGAATATTCACGTAGAAGCCTCTTATCGACTTACGTCATGTCTGGTCGTTTCCGCCGCGTTTGGCCGCAAGCCTCATCCAGCTTTGTGGGGGCTCCGACCCGGGCTCCGGGGGCGTGGGGTGGGGGGCTGACCGGTGGCCGCCCGTCTTAATCCTCGCGCTCGCGATTACGCAGTCACGTCTCGCGGCATATGCTACACGGTGAGATATACGATGAGGGAATATTAATGATATTTTGAGAGTTTTAACCTAATTCAGTTTACACACAATTAGTTTCAGCTCAAAGTTCACCAAAGTAATTGGTCCCAAACCACTCACATTCAATTAACTCTCGAAATCTTCAACAGGAGTGGAAACCAGATTTTAAATATCAACTTGATTTGTTATTAAGTAGTACAAATAATATAGCTCGATTGCTCGTTCTTATTAGCACGCGCGACTGAGTTTCGTGCCAAGGCCGTAACAATAACAAATCAAGTAGGTAAATATTTTAAATAATGGAACCGTGTAACTTTTGATAACTACAAGTGAGGAAGTCTACTTTTCTAAAAAGTTAAAGAGACACTCTCGCTTGTATTACAAGCTTCTATATAAAAGCGAGTCCAGTTATCCAGACTAACATATCGATCGTGATTCCATAATTTTGTGCCTAAATCGTGCACCCGTTATAGTTTTTAACATTGTATGCTAATATCTTACTTGTCTAGTAATATTACAAGTTAATGCCGCTTATGCGCAGCTTACGTAGCACAATTAATAGCTTCAACGCTACGGCGTAGTCGTAGTAGATATAGCGTAGCATTCACTGGAGTGCACGGCCGTTCTCTGCTCGAAGTAATCACTTAGATAGTGGAGCTTCGAGACAAGCGGTCTGCTGCCCGGGTTCAGGCTTCACTTCAGATGTATTCTCATCGAAATGTCAACCGAAACTAATAAATTCTAGGTCTAGGCCTCCGTTGGTCACTTTTTACAGTTGCTTTATGACCAAACCAGTTAGATAAATATACAAAAGCACCCTGTATACTTATGTTAAAAATTAAATGTTAGGTTAAAATGCAGCACATGCAATGAGTAGGTAAAATAAATATAGGTATTAATAATACATACTTAGATATTTTATAGATCCAATAATCCGTGTTGTTTAACGTGGGATACATAAAAATTTACCACTTTTCATTTGACTTTAGTGAACACAGTTTGCTAGTTAAAAAGTCAAGTGAAAAACTTTGTTTATTTTAAGCTCATGGTAAATGTCGATTTTTGTTTACTTACTCGTAGCATTACTTAACTATCTTTCCCTTTGAACTCTGCCAAATATCGCGTGTATCAAACAAAATAAACAGCCTTTAGTAAATTAAACCCCATTAATATCGAATTGCACAAAATAAATTAAACAGGAACTGATGTTCACCAACTCGTGGGTGGTCGTCGAAAATATATTGGCGTGTTAAGGGTGGCACGTGTATGACAAACCCGAAATAGTGATAAGCGAGCGAGCGCACACAAGTATGTTTTTGGATTTCTTCTTTATCTTGATACATGAAATTTAAAAACATTTATAAATACAATTTGTATTGAGTTTTTGGAAGAAAATAGGTATCTATCCGAATAAGATTAAGTCACTATACTGTAAACGTTCGACTAGTATATAAATAAGCAATATAATCTTAGTTTAGTTTGGACGGCGCGCACGGCCTACTCTAGCTTATAGCGAATTGTATTGACGCAGTAAGGCTGTGCAATAGAGCTAAGCGGAGCTACTTCGAGAATTACCTTATGATCAGTGATCGGAACTATGGGAGTAAAACTTTAACAAAACTTGTTAAGCGGACATAAAATAGTGCATACAGCCCTAAAAATATCCATGTCCATAGGTATAGGAATAGTATAGTACTTACAGCCATAAAAATATTTACATTCATAGATATTCGAATATTTTTAAGGCTATAAGCACTCTTTTTACGTCCGCTTGATAAG
Organism: Cydia pomonella; assembly: GCF_033807575.1. Lineage (NCBI taxonomy): Eukaryota > Metazoa > Arthropoda > Insecta > Lepidoptera > Tortricidae > Cydia > Cydia pomonella. The sequence continues at coordinate 10,399,796 of NC_084721.1, read as the reverse complement.
TTTTGTTAAAGTTTTACTCCCATAGTTCCGATCACTGCTTATGATCCCTCTTTATTGCCAGTTTTCTTCGTCAGGTGATATTGATCGTGGGTGGGCAACTCAAACACTCATGTAACACCCTGACTACCTGATGGTTATGACATTATTTACTTAACAGATGACAGATATCCAATAGGTACCTTGTAAACTTAAACCTACTTGAAACTAGCTCTAATTTTACGAAGTTGAGCACACTAGTACACTAGACATATTCGCTAACGTCTGCGTAATTTACTTTCCATACAACTCGCTCGCACTAATATGCCAGTACGAGCAAGATGCATAGAAAGTAAGTTACGCACACACTAGCGAATATTTCAGTGTCATGTCTTTATGTTACTAATAACTACGGTGAGCACTTAGTACTTGCTAAGTATATATTTACGAGTACATATATACGCAATAGTAACCCGTTTCGCCCAGCACAGCGTGCGCGGCCCGCGGTTGCAGCTGCTCCGTTGAAATGGACGCTCGCACCATAAAGGACCCGCGTCTGCCCACATACTGGTAGCTAAGACAGGGCCTGTATTCGACGGCCATCAAAGTGGTTTGATTAAATGGTGGTACTCGTAATGACTACGGCGAGCATACATGTAGTATGTGCCCGAAATCCCAACTCTTCCCAATGCTTTTTCGGAACCTAACAGATGTTTTTCGGAAAAAGAAAACCTCGAGAGGAGTCCGGACTAATTTGAATTCTTAGGATAAATTGGCCTAAAGTGGATTCCTTTGTATGCAAATGTAAAATGCTTAAATGACTAAAGACAACCTCCCAATTGGCCATTATGACAGTGACACCCGAGTATAGTCACACCGTATAGCTAAAGACAAACAGGCCAATTCGAACGTACACTGACATCAGAATGATTTTTTAATCATATTATTTAGTTATCATACATCTCGCCGACGACCATATATGTACATATACATGTATGTACATACAAGTACGAGCGAAATGCACTTCAAATGTCTGATGTCAGTGTATGTTCGAATTGGCCTGACTCTCTGTAGCGGTGCCTCTATTAGAGAATTTAGAGAAAACACAACTAAGTGATATGACGATTGTGTTGCTAATGCATGACTATAAATTTAGTGATGGTGTTACTAGAGATGGGTAGGGAGTAAATACTCACCGGTAAATGCTGAGTAAATACTCAATATACCCGTATTTACTCGTTTATACACAATTTGATGGGTTATTTAGAGTGCTGAAAGGGGCATATAAATTTGAAATATAGGGTTATTTTGTAAGCCGCTACTGGATTAAGTACTCAAAATTGTAAGAAATATATTTTTAAAGGGGGCACGTAAATAGTTGTCACAAAAAAAATTCAGAAACCACGAACGTGTAAATCATTAAATGGGTATTTAAAAATAATTTGAATATTTCTAAAATCTTTTTTGAATAAATTGAATACTATTGGAAAAAAACCCTTTAGTAATAAATGCCGAAACAATGCTTATCCCTCTATAACTTTCGAACCAAAGTTCAGAGAAAAATAAAAAAAATATCGGGAGATTAGCTTTAGAATAAAGTACTTAAAATACTTTGAACATGATTAGTTGAGTCATTTTTGTGTTTTCTTTGAAAAACCCTTAATGCAGCGCCCAAATGCAATTATCTAGAACATCGATAGCATTTAAGTCCCATATTTTTAAGTAAATACCTTCTTATTTAAAACAAAATTGTTAACTACGCATTATCACGAATTGCCTCTCACCTATGATTACCTTTTTTTCCAAAAATTAAGCATCCTATATGCTTTTTATTATGTAAATACTCTTCTGTAAGAAATAATTTAGTCCTTCAATCTCACTTTTTATTATTTTCTTAGCAATCGATTTTACCCACCTAAATGAGTAAATACGAGTATTTATCGGGTATTTACCCCTACTCATCTCTAGGTGTTACTAATGACAATCTGTAGCAATATGTAGATCCGCACCCACGTCTTCCTATTCCTATACACTGACTAAGGCAAACTGCCTCTATTAGGCAAGCAACGAAGTAAATTGTAGGTTAAAGTTAGCTTTATTTTTAATTTTTATTTGTCGCTTATATCTTTACGAATAAAAATACTTATGTAAAAACTGCATACCAAAATATTTCTTCAAGCACTGTAATAACTCAGGTAAATTTACGTATTTCTATACTTTTGTTAATACAACATTATAAATTTACGATTATGACTACGTTTACGTGTGAGCGAGTGTTACAAAAGGAATATTGAATGACTGAAATTAAAATGGAAATTCCCACATCATCATACGGTAAACATTATGATTCAGAATAACCACGTGGTCACAGACGTGGTGAACCCGAAGTAACAATGCAATTAGGGCGTTTACAGCTCGGATAACAACAGTTGCTATTGATGTGCTATATGTATACATAGTTTGTGAGATCTAAGTTACAACATTTGACTCATGATAACGCTCATGACCCATTTCAATAATAAATAAAATCCCGTAATAATAGTAAGGGCTTGTTGAGTACTTAAAAACAATATTTCGCTTTTCTTAAATATAACTTAATTTAATTTTTATATATTTTTTTAAATCATGGATATTGAATATTTGACGATAGTAAATAAATTCGTAAACAGTTACATATTATGTCTTCCTTTACCATTGTTGTGGCCGAGTCTGTCGTTTCGATTCATATAACTTTTCTGTCAGTTGCTAAAAGTCGATTATATACACAAAAAAAAATACAATAAAATGAAATGCGATGTGGAAAAAGGTTAATTAATAATACAAACGAAACCATATAAACAAATAATACAAACATGCAAATATCGCCTGTAAAATGGATTCGACTTGATAAACTAATAGATCTCTTAACCTCGTCACATCACTGCAAACCTTCTGCATCCCACAACCTTGACGCTGGAAAAATAGCCCCAATGGACAGATGCCATAAGAACCAAAAACTGAACGGGACTATCGCGAGACTACTAGAACTGCTGATTAAGGGGTGATATGTTATTGCGTGCGTGCGTGCGTGCGTGCGTGCGTGCGTGCGTGCGTGCGTGCGTGCGTGCGTGCGTGCGTGTGTGTGTGTGTGTGGGTAATGTCGCGAACTACAGTGTGCTTTTAGGATTCCGAAGTCAACTAGGAACCCTTACAGTTTCGCCATGTCCGTCTGCCCGTCCATTCGTGGCTTTGCTCAGTGATCGTTAGTGCTAAAAAGCTGCAATTTGGCACGGAAACATAAATCATGCATGGCGTAAAACAAGAAAACATAAAAAAAAAATGTTTTCGCTTAAACCCAATGGTGTAAATTATCGTTGGATAGGTCTTTTAAAACGAATAAGAGTTTCCAACAACCATTATTTAGAAAAATAGAATCCATCCGAAAGAAAAAATAGGACTGAGCAAGGCCTGATATGCTCTTGGCCGATTTTATTAGTGCTGAATACGTATAATAGGAATATTTTTTCTTCTAAAATTTAAAGTAAACATCACGCCATTGTACCGTATACTAATAGTAGTAGTAGCAGCTAGTTTACAGTAGATTCAGTAGGGTCGCCGTTGCAACGACCACTTTGCTTATACGGTCTCACTGCACCTAAACGCACTCAAGTAATGTACTTAATGGGAATGAATGGACGGGCGATGATCAATTGCTCGTGAATATGTGCAGATTACATCAAGACATATTAAACATCGACAATGCGAATATCTATTTGATTCTAGTTGAATCATAATGTACTAAATTGTATCGCCGTCATAAGCGGTAAGGGCGGCCAGTAATGTTTTTCTTTTTAGTTTTTACATCTAATTTACGATTATGAATTAACTTGCCGTTATTCGTTATGTTCATTACGAAAAGATTCTAGAAAAAAATATGTGGTTCGGCTTACCCAAAAATATGATAGTCGCTAAACAACTATTACTTACCTGAAAATAACCAAATAAAAGGAATTATTGAAGCTCATTCATTATATTAATAATAGCAAAGATCATATCAAAGTCATATGGCATTCTAAAAGTTTTAATCATGTGTCGAAAGATGGCAGTAAATTTACTGTGGCTACAAAATTTTCTTTGACAATCCACCTTTTGATAATAGTGACAGTTATTATATTAGAAACTATTTTTCGATTTTTATGTAAGTATTCAATTACCTACTTGGGGCATGTGAAGCAATTGGTACTTATTAAAAACTTTCAGTGGAACATATATTAATTATTAGGTACTTAACAATAAAGTTTTCTCGCCCCTTTAAATATGTTAATTACACAATCACATACAAATTCACAACCACATAAAAACAAACGTTACGCCAACATTAACACACACATTAAAAAGCACTAAAACACTAACGTGTTGTAAAGAGATGTTCGGCTCAAACGACACAATAAATTCTATATCCATTCCATAATAAAACAAGTCAAAACAAAATAAAACTAATGCGGCAAATCGAGTACGAAGGGCGACTCAGAGGGAGGTGCAGGGAGCGGGGGTTACAACTCTACTACGGGCACTCTCGGTTTCATTCATAACTTTTTACAAGTTTATCTGCGGCGATACCTCCTACATATTTATGTGTTTAAGACTGCTATGCACCAAAGATTATTTTACGAAGAAAGTGACCGCATTGTTACTTTAAATGCAAGCCTCTGTGAGAATTTTAAATTTTGATGAAATGTTGCTACAGTGGTAATTTTCTAGGTCGATTCATCGTTTTATTTCCACAATTTTCTTTTTTGCTACCAATTTTCTTGTTACGCGCATATCGCGTGCCTGCGTTTTAAAAAGAAACTGTTTTAATAACCTCAAACTGTTTTAACCCTTCAAGTGGCATATGTCGTTTTTGAGTTATTGGAATTTTGATTTTATTTCAATTAATCAAATTTGAAATTTAAATGTCATAATCGGTCGGGAGTCGACGGCCTGCCACTCTAAGGGTTAACATAAGTATAAGTAATAAGCCCGATAAAATATCATCTAGTTTTTATTGATCCTTAATCAATACATAATATTATTTATTCATACTAAACAAATGAATATAATGCTATGATAGTTTACTTATATTTAAATGTACTTAGTACTTACTAGTCACGATTTCAACTGCTTTACGGTAATCACCGTAAAATATTTGGAATTATGAAATTTATGACAATTTAAACTTAATAAAATATTAAGCACATTTTTTTGTATAAGGTTCCTCAAATAAAGGATGCCAAAAAGGTGGTTAGGAGAGCCTTCGTGGTTATAAGACTCCTGAAAACAACTCTACCACATTTCTAAGGCTAATTCGACACTGACATCATAATGATATCTAACTAAAATAAATGATGTCATTTAGTTATCGTGCATTTCGTTCGTACTTGTCCGTATATGTATTGGCGCAAGCGAGACGCACGACAAAATAACATTATTTAGGTATCATTTACGCACTCAATTAGGCATTTTACGTACTCAATGTACCAGAGGTATTGAAAGTGCGTTGCCGGCCTTTAAGATGGGAGTACGCTCTTTTCTTGAAGGTTTGAAGGTCGTATCGGTCGGGTCTAATACAAAAGCTGGGTTATGAATAATTTATCTTACCAAAAAGATACATAAAGGCATAATACCATTATTCATAGCTCCTATACACTACCTAATCTTTGCCTGAAACGCACACATGCGCAATGAAACCGGCGCTGGAACAAACACATTTACAAATTGAAATAAAGTTTGTTTTAGTTGGGCATTGGGCATGAATGAAAGCGAAAGGGAGGGGAGAGCGGCTGATTGTTATCAAAACACTGGCAGATTGCGCCGCGGAAAATTATTTTATTTCGCTTTGTATTGGCGCGCGGTTCTTTTTTAGCTAGCGAAAACTTTTGTTCTTTTCGGATGAACGAAAGCTTAATATCAACAACAGTTACATCTTTATAATATTTAATACACATTAAATAATTGATAACATGTACATATGTGAAATAAAGAAATCTTTCTTTTTTTAATTTATTGTAAATAAGAAGGATTCTTTATTGTTACGAGCTTTTATTTAACTTGTCCTGTTAGTACCTATGTAAGTTTGTTTGTTGGTGTGATGTATTAGTGTGGGACAAATCTTGGAAGCTTAGTTTAACCCACTTCCTGATTTCCGATTGAGCTGAAAATTTGCAAGTGTAAGTCGGTGTGTAAATCGGGTGACAATGCAATATTATGGTACTAACAAGCTGATGGAGACCGTAGATGGCGACAAAAGCTTGTACCAAAAATGTTTGTTTGCCAAAAACTTATTACATTTTTAAGTTTATCCCGAGGTCTACAGTTCACACAGCCATTAGTCATATTTCAGTTTAAAAAACCGGACAAGTGCGAGTCGGACGCCCACCGAGGGTTCCTTACTTTTTAGTACATATTTGTTGTTATAGCGGCAACAGAAATACATCATCTGTGAAAATTTCAACTGTACTTTCAGCTATCACGGTCCATGAGATACACCCTGGTAACAGACGGACAGACGGACGGACGGACGGACAGCGGAGTCTTAGTATATTAATAGGGTCCGTTTTACCCTTTGGGTACGGAACCCTAAAAACAACGATGATAACAGTCGCTACGCCCTACGACTCGACTATTTGATTGAAATATGGCTGAAATTAGAAAATATCTACATATCTTGATGGTCCAATAGTTGAAGAAAGCCTGCTTTTCAACAGTAAATTATACAAGTAAATGTTTAGGTAGGTATTGCACTACCAATCGAGCACTAACAATATTATAATCATTTTCATTTACTCCGTCCGTTACACAAAATATGAGCTTCCAGCATTTATATTGGGAACAAATATGTCTATATCTGCCACGTTGGCTCGCGACATAAAACGGAGACGTGACATGTCCACGCCGTCGGGGATTTCGCTTCCACAGCTAAAAGGCTGTATGTGCCACATAACTGTAATTAAGTTACGTCTTTTAGACTTGGTACGATGATTTGATCGCCGTCGCGCAAACACCGCGTTTCTGGACGCGTGAGGTCTCTAAGGGATATTATATTACACACCGAAACTTAAAAACGTATTAGGTATTAGGTACAGTTTATCTTGAGAAATTAAGATCAGGCCATGCAAATTGTCATTTTTTTTGGATAATCGTGGATAAATCGTTTTGAACAGATAGCAGAAAATATTGCCAAGCGTGTAAAATAGTGTACATTTTCAATATGAAACGGAAAACGTTCTCGAGAACGGCACCTTTTAAGTAAGCCTAAGTGGTTCTGTGGTCCCAGTGTTTTTTTTTTTTTTTTTTTTTTCTCTTTATTAGGGTAAACAAACAGCCACTACAAGTAATACTTACAAAAATAATTACTATATTGTTTACAATATGTGTGGCCCACAGCGATTACCACTGATTGATATAAATTATATTAATTCAGAGCGAAAGCTAAACACCGACAGTCTTAAGGACTTTTGGTGTCAACAACAACATAGAATGGTTGGTTATGTATTTGATAAGTACATGAAATACGGTACAAGAAACTAGAAGAAGTACTTAGTTTATAGGGTGTGTTAAAACATCAATAATACGTTTTTTATAAACATTCAAACTGCAACCAAAAATATCTACGTGATTAAATTTTTTATTGTAAGTGCTGACAAGTCTGCGCAGAGGAGCGCGCTCACCAGCGTGCGTGCGGCAGCGGCCGGTGACGAACAGTTGGTGCGGGCGCGCCTCTCGCTGTCTACTGCGGCTGGGTACTTTATAACTAAGTTTATTGTTAAGAGCAATACAGTCAAACTGATTATTACAAATGCCGTGTAATACTAATGCTTCAAGCAATGAGCGCCTAGAGCTAAGATCTAACATACAATATTTCTTTAATAACTCTGGATAAGATAATCTACTGCGATGACAACGAAAATACATTGTATTAAGAAATTTTTTCTGAACGGTCTCGAGGGCCTCGTTATATTTATTGTAATAAGGGTTCCAAATAGATACATTATGTTCTAGTTGAGAGCGAATTAGTGATTTGAATAGGTGCAGATATGTGCTCGGATGACGAAATTCGGTACTGGAGCGCATCACAAAACCATACATCTTGAACGCTTTATTGATTATTGTATTTACATGTTGATCAAGGTGTAACTTAGAATCAAATGTGATTCCAAGATCTCTTATTGAATGGACTATGGCTAGTTTAGTGTTACATAAGTAATATGAGTCATCTAGGGTTAATCTTTTTTTTGTAAATTTGATGAGTTTACATTTATCCATATTGAGTTTAAGTTTATTGTCATAACAATAGTCCGAAAAGCGATCCAATCTGTTCTTTGTTTAGTTTATCCCGATTTTGAGGTTATCGCCCACAACTTAGAACAGAAAATAAACTCTGAATTATACTGGAATAATAATATTCCTATAAAACTACTTAAGTTTGCCCCATTAACATCAGTGGAGTGCGAGCGGAGTTTTTCAGCGCTTAAGTATATTTTTGATGTAAAAAGAAATAGACTGACTGCAGAAAATTTGGAAAAAATACTGATTATTTTCTTTAATAAATCTATATTTTAACAAACTTTTGTATTTATTGACTAGGAATTAAAATTTAAGTCAAGTAAGAAATTAATTAAATGATTACATATTTGATTAATTTTGGAGTCATGTCCACATTATTGCGAGCAATGACGCAAATTTGTCCGATCTCTGCACACAACACACAACCGAACATTTCCAGTCGAAATTCTCAGTTCACTTTGCCTGGTAAAAAGATGCCTACAAGGTATTCGTCTCGTGTGACTTTATATCGAAGGTCACCGTTAAATCGGGTCAACCAGGGCACGGGCGCAGCGGCTTGAGGATTTGGCGAAAAAACTGCCAGAGGTTAAGATTAAGAATTGCGCAAGAACTCGAATAAAATAACGAATACAACGCAATATCGCACATACTTAAGTACTAGCTCACTTATCTCAGGCGGTTAGTAAAAGAAGTTGGGCGGTGATTAGCTAGTAGTTATAGGACTAAAACTAGTTTATGAGTCACATTTTTACTTAATTAACATAATATAAACCAGCTCCATGAAGCCAAGCTTGCAACCAGTATGTGGCTGGCCACGATAACTTCTCATAACAACCGTTTCAATCAGTTAAACGGTAGACCCATACAAATCATGGGACCGCTTTCACACTGGATCACATTATGAAATCATCTCATTCGTAATATTTACCTCTACATTACATATTATATTGGTGCGTGCAAATTAAAATAAAGTTTGTTGGATTTCGTGAATTCACGTAGGTTAAGGACTTATAACTTGTAACTGTTAGCCTGGTTAGCAGCGTTAAGGACACGTTGCCTGAGAAGCACAGTAGACCACCCAGCCCACCCAGCCTCCCGAGTATTGTTCTTGAAAAGTATGAGTGCCGTGTTAGGAGGCACTGGAATTATGTCCATATAAGCGACAGACCTTTCATGAATGTATAATTGTATATGATATGAATAATATGATTGAATAAGTATAATTTAATGTAATGTGTATTTGACTTTCTATTTAATATAATTGTTTTTAGGGTTCCGTACCCAAAGGGTCAAACGGGACCCTATTACTGAGACTCCGCTTTTCGTCCGTCCGTCCGTCCATCTGTCACCAGGCTGTATCTCATAAACCGTGATGATAGCCAGTTGAAATTTCTACAGATTATGTATTTCTGTTGCCGCTATAATTTTTATGTTACTCAGTTTTGGTTATTATTTGAACATTTGTAACATGTAGACTAAACTCCTAAATTTTAGTACTTGTAATACTAACAATGATCCAGAATCTGAAGTAAATACATACATTGAGTTTAATTGAATAGCGACTATAGCTTAGAAAATAATTTACTCCTATAAAATACATTCTTATACCACCATTTAACCGCTGTAATCAGTTCATTAAAGTTCCATTGAATATATACAGTACCTCAATGATTATAACAATAAAACGCGCGCATCAAGTGACATACACCTAAGTACAATCTCTGATGACTAGACATTAGACAATGAGCGTCAAATTATCACTTCAATTATGTTTAGCGAATTACATTTGCTCGTACCTTGATCTACTTATATTACTACTTATATTATTACTTATATTAGTACTTGATCTTTGTATATTACTAAATCTAGCATACCTACATTTTTAGTATTTATGAAACCAGCAAACCATTTTCCTAGCGCAATTTTTTAACAATGTTTCACTGATACACCAAGATCGTTCAAATAGGTTAGATAAACTGTATTAGCACCGGCCCCAGGTTCTTCGAGGTAGATTATTTCAATACCCAAGAGAACACTGAAGCTAGAATTGCTTGCTCCTCAATGTTGAAATGCATCACGTTCAATTAATTTGAGTGCTGGTTGACACGAGTAACCATTGGCGCTACCGCCAAACTAAGAAGAAAGTCGGGAAAGCTGAGAGCAATTTAGAAACATTTTGATTGACAAATGTTGTCTCGTCCTTCCAATTTGTTACAGCGATAAAACAATTGACAATAGACTGTCTATCAGCCGAATTCTTATACGCCTTAAAAAAACAATACACGGGTGTCTGACCGTCGTAGGCAACGTGACGCGAACACGAGTCGGTGCGGGGTATGGGGCGCGGGCGGGGGGTAGTCGCGAGGCCGCCCTTGCGCGAAGGTGACGCGGCAATTAAGCGGGCGCGCGGTCGTTGCCGCGCGGCTGGCGCGGTGTCAACGATTCCGATCATCCGAGTGGCGGCCGGACGCGGGCGCCGCGGACGTAGGGCTGCCGCGAGGGACGAAGCGCTTTAGTTATATAACACTTACACTTAGCACCTCGAGAAGGTGCGCATCAGCAAACTTCGATGTTCAAAGATTTAGAATGTCCGTTTATGAATTTTATGATACACGCGCGTTTGTTTGTCGAAGTACCAGGAGTGCCAATAGATTTATGACAATCTGAACTTGGTTCAATCTTGTGTTTCCTTTCAGGCTTACTGCTCGAAACAAGCTCCTGTGCATTATAATATGGTTCTAACATTTCTAACAGAGTCACTAACAGAAAGTCCAACCTTAGTCAGAGGTTATTAATTAATTACATTTTATTTCAGTTTTTCATCAGGAACTCTATATAGGTAAACCTTGCAAGTTGCATGTAACTAAAATGCGTGCCGCTGCGAGACATTGCGATTACTAACAACTTCAATCAGTATATAATAACCAGAACACCATAAGGATAAATATGGAATATAAAATTTTCAATAGTAACAACCCTGCGCGGCGGCCATCTTGCTAATATACGCGTTGCCTCCAGACTGCGGTTATCGGCGGCAGCTGAAGCCACGAGTATAATGCGCCACTTGGATATTGTGGGCTCAAGCTTCGCAAGGGCGTATTGAGTTTCGTAACTGTGACAACCCTATACAACCAAGACGCTGAATAGCGCTGCCTCAGACTGCGGTTATCGGCAATCGAAGCCACTGTGCGCTACTTGCTATCAATAGACGCGAGTTGCAGGTCTAATGTATTTTCGAAATGTGGAAAGTCGAGAATGATAGTCTAGATGCCGAATTAATGATCTATATAGGTAGGTATCTACACCTAGGTAAAGAGGTGTGATGATCGGACTCATCATTTATAAAGAAATATTTCCATTTCAACATAGATAAAGCAATTATTCCCAGCACTTGGTAACAAAATTAAAAGAAAATAAGATTCTGCAAGTACATAGTAATCTACTAACCATGGAATGTTAGTAACATGACTTAAAATATTAATGTTTATTTTTTATATTAATGTTCTCGGTAGCGACAACCCTGCCCGGCGGCCACGGTAAATTGCGCGTTACATGACGCCTCCAGACGCCACGGTTATCAGCAGTTGAGCCCGCAGTGTGTACGCTTTAATTTACTACTAGCTGTACTTTGTGACATGACATAATATTTAAAAGTTTGTCTAATTATTTTATAGGCTACAACAACCCTGTTTAGTTTAGTTTATTTATCTCTCAATACCATTGTTCATAGTTAATGTAAAAGGATACATAAGCAATTACTTATCGTATCACTATACGACAGACGATCACTATCGTCTGATACAATGTGAAATCTAATTATTCAATTAAAATTTAATATTATTACGATACAATTTAATGTTATAGAGGCAGTTATATACAAAGGTATATAAATCTATCATAAAATATTTGCTTTGACAAAATATAAATAGAATAAAAAATATAAAAAAAGAATGTCATGGGCGCGGCCATTGGTAAATTGCGCCCTGCACACGCCTCTAAGTCCAGACGCCGCTAGGGTTGCCAATACTATAATATATAGTATCGTATTAAATTTTAATCAATTATACTATATATTATACAAAAACAATATGCCACCTGCCTCGATAACTAGTGAAAACATTGTTTTGGCATGGTGTCCGGACCTCTTTGCAATAACCCATAGTCTCATTCTCCACCCAAACTTCAATCTATAGACCGTTATACTGTAATTTTTTTCTACAATAGTCCCAATTCCTGCTGCGACCGGTTCATGGGTGTCTATTGTTGGACCTGTGAACGGGCTCCAGCAGGCGTTCCACATGATCTATATCCCCACGCAAGCCTATCAAAAGACCGGGATTTATAGACCCGTGAAATCCAAGGAGATACAATAACAATACTATTAAAATCACATAATTATTATTATATTAAAAATGTTATATTGATTCTTAACGAACACATCCCTCGCACATCTCTGTTGGAAACGCAGCTTTTATCGACAGCAGACAGCTGACTCCGCTGTGCACTATGCATTTTCGTTTACTACTAGTGGAGCGGTATCCGCGGCTCCACCAGCGTGTCATTTCCCGAGTGGACTTTGTGAATTAGTCTATATCTTGTATAAGGCAAATATTGTTTACCCTTCTAGTTTAAAAGGTGATTGACCTAAGCAATAAATATCATTAAATCCGTGTCACTGCTGAGATTGTATATCGCTATTCGATATTATCGAGTGGTTTTGTGTTTTGAAGGTGTCTCCGTATCGTCACACGTCAGCCATTCCGACAGCAATCGCTGTATCTGTGCCTGCTCATATCACGATAAAAAATATTAAATACACAACACAGACAGTATAACAGAGGAATCACTCTATAATGGTCTCTGAAATGAAAACCGCCGATCATTTTTGGTGTTGTTCTACGATTAATATTTCATAATTAAATCATATATAATATTTCATAATTAAAACTATATGTTAAAACAGTATTATAATTATGTAGTAATTAAACAGATGAATTTCAATTGAGGTTGTAGAACCGAAGAGAGAAGAGCTTAATACAACGGAAAACGATATTGTAAAACTTAAATACAATATATAAAAACAAAAATAGTGAAAAATGAACATCAGCTTAGTAAGCTCAGTAATGCAGTTGATTTCGAAAAGACCCTAATCCCCTAATCTACGTACGTTATTGTATGAGGATTTTAATTCATGAATCTTCTTTGATTCATCGTGTAATCTTAGAATAATTATAATGGTTAGGGATCCCAAGAGCTCGCTAGCTCCTAAACTAGGTATCAGAGCGGTCCCTCTTGTCATTTTATAGCTATGTGCTCGCTGGCAAACGCACGGCTTTCGGCACGTGTGCGCGCCCGCGCCGAGTGCAACGCAGTATCTACACGATCGCGGCCCGTGGCTGTGACATCGCTTCAAACGGCTTATTAAATGCACTCGTACCTGGCTCGTTCAATGGCCTATAGCTAAAGTAGGTAGCCAAGGTATAGCGACAATGGCAGAAGCTGTCTCTAGGTTAAAATATCCAAAGGACATACAAATTATGAACAAGTTCGTCTATATAATCTAGTTAGGCGTATACAATGTACCTAAGCATCTCAGACATCTCAGTACTGAATATCCTGTATGTGGCCTTATACTCATAATACCATGTAGTATGCACCCGGCTTTATAATCTCTGGTTGTTGTATTTATGACCATATTATTATTTTTTATGGAGAACTGTCAGATATGTTTTAGGAGGGATTACGTTTGTGTTACTTGAGATTATATGTGAATAAGTTCATCAACAGTAATTAATAAAACTAAATTATATTGATAGAAATTGCAGTTTGATTTCACAACAAGAAGAAACTAGAGATAAGTTATGTTAAGAGGCTACTTTTCAAGCTTACGTGAAGCTTTTAAATGAAGTAGCCGCCACTTCGCACTTTATTTCAGAATAATAACTTGACAATCAAAACTCAATAGCACCTACTACTCGTAGCATAGTGATAGTTTACAAGTAAATTCAGTAAAAGTATGACACTTAGATAATGAAAACATAATTACATACATATATACACGGTGTAACATGATAAAACCGAAAAATTTTACCCATGCACTTCTGAGGCCTAAAGAAGGGAAAAATGTTATATGAGTTTAAGTAAATTTCGGCAAAAAAAAATATTTTTCTCATTTTTGAATGTCATTTCTCAATTTGTACAGTCACGGCTGAAAACATCGACACGATCAAAGTGCCAAAAATATGTATACGCAGTATACAGTTTACTTACATGTACATAAAAAGTTAATGGTAAAACTAGCACTGAAAATAAATTTTAACTATTTCTTTTGTAAAACCTAGTTTTTGCAAAGGTTATTTGTACTTTTTGACATCTATCAATAAGAATATTTCGACTACGCCCCATAATGCCATCATCGCCATCAAAAAGTCGTTTTGCACTTAGTTACAATTAAAATATGTTTTTTTTTATTTGCTATTAACTCTGAAACTAGGCGAAATCCAGAAAAGTTTATATGACATTTTAGTCTCTAAATGTGATCAGGAAAACACTGTTAAAATCTTTCATGTTCTAAAATCTAAAATCTTTCACTGTTAAAATCTCTCATGTTACACCGTGTATAAGTACTTAAGTACCGTACAGAGTATCTACGCAAGAATACCAAGTAAAGAATAATCACCCTCCATCTGTTCTGTAGACGTCTAAAAATCCCGTAAGTCCCGTAACAATACCGCGCAATATTGGAAAATGCGTCGCTCACTTATGTTCGTTATTTACTCACTTGTCTTAGTTCGAAGTGGGCGCTTTTTCAAAGTACAATATAAGTATGTACACACTCGATCTGTTAGGGTTGTTCCAGGCTGCGATGCGCTTTACATGTCGCTAAATATACTGGGGTAATTATATACTAGCATAGAGAAATAAAAGTAAGCATACCTACCTAGAGTGCTTACTCCATACATGAGTTTTCTTGCTTGATAATATTAAGTTGTATGGGAGGTATTATAAAACGTATTGTTCATAAGTTTAAAGCTTGCTTAAAGACTTATTAAGCTTAAATCTTATTAGAAATAAGTTTTCGCAAACCTCGGTTAAAACTTCTTATAAATAGGTTTCATATTATTATACACACATATCATAAACCCTCTATGATGCCTTCAAATCTGTAAATAATGGCCAACATTACGATAAACTGTTTTGTTACAACACATTTTTATCTGTGATAGTGTTGTTATTGCTTCATAACAATCATAACTACATCAAAATCGATTTGGTTATGACATTCAAATTTGAAACATCTCTGAAAAAAAAGCAATTTGATTTGACTTCTATTCTAATATCAGTCGAGATGCCTTTTTGTTCGAAATGAAATGTCAATTGCATTCAATTTTGACATATCTGGCATGTTACTTTGTATCGAATGATATGGAAATAGGCACACGGCTCTAGTTTCTCCACGAATGCGTTATATGCATGGAAAAAGTTTTCATTTGCCGCCATTTGATGTACCTACAGTTTATCTTTTAATTAGTATTAAGTATAAAATCAATGTTTTGTTGTTTTTAAAGTCACTATAGCAAAAGTTTCGTGTAAAATGAGCGATAAATATATTTCGGTGATGCCACCACATATCCGCGAGTTCCGCCAAGAAAGCAACGATGCCCCAACGTTGGCTGTTATTTGGGTTAGTGATATCATAGAAAGTTTATAATATGTGTGTACTTAGTTGGGTCATAAGTTCTGTCAAAAAGGTTTTGTCTGATAAAAACGCTATAGGTTAAGATCCCTTATTATCCATATATATGGGTTGAAAGCTTATTTAATTCTGAATTACTTACATTATAATTAAACTTAATTTTCTGTCTCAGTTTTTCACAATTCTATGTAATATTCAGATGATTGTTATGAAAAACATGCAAAAAATACGCGACCTGTTCGTGGTGATTTTTATCCCTAGTTATTTATTTTTCTTGTGTACATGGTCGAATCTTACATAGAATTAAAACTGGATCTTTTATCTTTCTTAAAATAAATAATTCATGTGTATTGGTATCTCTAACCTGCAACTGTACGTGTTTTACCAAACGTACTCGTAGGATGGCAGTCAAAAATTTGCGTATCACTGATAAATACCCTTTTTGAAGGGTATTAGCTGAAGTACAGACTTGTCGGAAAACTAATTGCAGGTGATAAAATAACGTTCTGTAGGTTCATACAAATAAACGATTGTACCTATTTTATTAATGTGACACTAATTTTTACTCCCTTTGGTAAAGTATAATTTTTACAATCCAGCCGCGTATGCGTCTAACGTCCATCCCAAAGTAAACAAGTAGTAAATTAAGACGCGATCTAAATTTAAACTAATTATATTACGTTCTGATCAGTATGAAACTAGCTTTCAATTCATGGCAAATTTTCTTATTAAAAGCTTAAGTCAAAATCTTTGTGACAGAACTTATGACCTAATTAAGTAGATAAAATAGTGTAACTTTACATAATTAGGCATTAAAACACTCGTGTATTTTAATGCCTTTTATTATGTAGCAGTCACATAAACTACTATTATCTATGTATGGACTATGATAAGCACTAGGGTAAGGGGGAATTTAGGGTCGGCAACGCGCATGTAACTCCTCTGGAGTTGCAGACGTACATAGGCTACGGAGACTGCTTACCATCAGGCGGGCCGTATGCTTGTTTGCCACCGACGTAGTATAAAAAAAAAAAAAACACTAGGAATCAGTGCCCAATAATGGCATATAGATACTACCCAGACTACCTAATTTCAAAGTACTTATGTTTAACTTTGCTTTTTTTAGGTTGTTCTTGGGAGCGACTTGTTAACCACTGAACTTACATATCTTTTACACTATTTTTAAAGGTCAAAAATTATTGTATACTATATAGCTGTAAGAGCAAAATTGTTACATAAACTTTTGCGCAATAACGTTTAACTCAATGTATATTCAGATAAATAGAGATAAAGAAGACTCAAAAGTGCCGCATCGAGTTTCTGCTCTTAAATTTCCGAATGTACTCGATCCCCTGAAGGTGAGGCTGAACCTCCGCCGGGTCGGGCCGGGGGCGCTATGGCGACCGGCCGTGGAAGTGGTCTGTCGCCGGACGCGGCGGCGGCCGGAGCTCGACTGTTATAATATAAAGTAGTGCGAGCTACGATTTCTACTAAATTGCGTAGAAGCCGTAAAGAGGGTTCGTGAGAATATTTTTATTAGACAAAAGGATAATCTCGTGTATAATAATAATAATTGCTTAAAGGATTAAACCGATCATTAAAGAAAAATAAACAATATCTACGCACGAATAGAAGGTGGGAATCATAGCGAAGCAAAAACACGAAGAAGCACCATCGAATTAGCCACACAACTCGCTTGGAACAGCGTGAAAGTCCGCGTTGCGCAAACATTATTGAAGAGTCCGCGGCGTCAGCGTCAGCGCTTCGGCGAAAATAGTCGGTTCGATATATATTGGATATAGGTAGTAAGTCATTATTGAAAATAAGATAAATAAATTTAACGAAAAATATATTACCTAACCTAACCTGCATACAGATTAGGTTAATATATTTTTGGTTAAATATATTTTTCTATAGATTAGGTTAATTATATACATATATACTTTCAACAATCTACCTATTTATATTTAGGTACATATTCTGCCAGAGTTTCCCTAATAATGCTCAATCCGTTGTATTGTTTTCACTGAATAGCATTATCACTTAATATAATAGCATTTAATACAGGTGTTGATTTCGATGTCACATGCAGTAGCTCTTTGTATGTCATACATTAATTATTTACATTCAATTCCATATTAGTATGGAAAATTGAAATATGTAATATGCACCTACTAATGTAAAAGAGATCAAACAAGTAATGAAAATAGCAAAGCACTGGTATATAGACCCACGTACTAGTTTAGATTGCTCATATTTCTGAGGACAAGTCGATTGGAAGAGAGGTCTATGGACGCTGTTTCTCTAGCACGTATCCAATAGAGGCATGTGTGCATGTGTAGGTAGCCTGTGTATAATGTAGCTAGGTGAAGGTAGACAAGTAAGAGCCCAGGTGGCGGGCGATCCATCGATCCCGGAAAAAATAGACAATACCGTCTATTTATACTCACGCAGCACTAAGATGCTGGCTTGTAATCAAATAACTAACTAACTAACGATTTTTATGATCGCGGTGTAACGTCTGGTTCTTTGCTAAAAATATATGTGTCTAATGTTTAACCTAATCCTATAAATGTTACCCTAACTGCTTGACTGTGTACTTAATATGGGAATTGTTCTTATACAAAGAAAATGCTAGTCCGATACTCCGAATTTTCATTCGCAATGTGGAAAATCAAACAAACATTCATGATTGCGAGGAAAATAACTAAAGCATACCCCCCCCTAACTATTACTTCTGCTACATAAACTCGAGTTTTTTCGTATACAAACGCAAATGTGTTCATAAAGGATCTTATAAGGTTGTAATGAAGATTATAATATGAATAGTCAGACGTCAGACAGCGTGTTGTCGATAGTAGACACCATCCACATTATAATACAGGTAGCAGATCATATAACATCGAGAAGCTCTAGCATCTTTTACAAAAAAAAAAAAATTTCATTTTAACTTGACGTTGAAAAAGATACAGAATCACTCCGCAGTCTGCAGAATCTTTCCACGTGGCGTCCGCAATTGTTCTCCGTATATTCTCTGCCTTATTATCGCCGGCGGCGCTGAATCGTCCGCGGTCAGCGCGAGCCGGCGTTCTCGCACATATGCCTTAAACTCGTTATCTTTCACGGTAAAGATGTAAGAGGAATAAACTTTTTTTACCATCGGAGCCTGGAGACACTTCTGAATTCACCTATTTCGTAATTACACCTATTAGCATAAAGGGAATTACAATTATTTAGGTATTTTCATCTTCTGGTTGTATCACTAGTAGAATATGAATTGAGAACCATTTACTTCAATAAAGTAACCTTGACGATCTACCAATCACGTATCAATAAAAATATCTTGACATTAACAAAAAAATACAAGGAAACATCAAATTATTTTATTACAATATTACATTATTGTTATTTTAAGTAGAGTATCTAGTAAGTATGTACATTTTAAAGTTATATAGAGATGTCATAATATACGAAATAAAAAGTGACCTACTGGAGTCAGAGTCTGCAAGACAGGACCAGAGTCTTCTGTATTCACGGCAGACATTACCTTTTCATTCGTATTATCATCTATATCAGTTTATAATTCACAAAAATTGTAAACTATAAAAAGAAGCAGTATCTCTCATAAAACACGACAAAGTATTTGTGTCTATAAACTCAGAAAAGTACTATAGTTAGTTGCCCGCCGGGTAGGCGCACATATCTGTGGCGGCTACTGTTCGGGATGCCTTCTCGCAAGTCGTTTGGCTCGCTGCAATGGCAAGCACAAAGCATTCCGAAGCCCATAGGTCCGGGTATGGAGGGTTAAATTTATACCAGGCGCGGACCGCTAAAGGCAGCTCATAAAAAGTGCGGCACGGTTGATTACAACGCCGCGTAGACTGTTAAAACATTATTGACAGTATCTTGAGTTAATAGAAAAGCTCAATAGCTCCATAACCGAATTTCGTCAAACCTTAATCTTCGAAAAATTCTTAAACGGCCACCATGCCTTCCAGATAGACCGACGATCTTGTATTTATCACGTGGGTGTGACAAAGGAGCGTTGATTATGGCGAACCAGCTCGATAAGCTTTAGAGCGAAGCTTGGCGGACGATCCATTGTGGCGAATTGGTATGTCATGTAGTGCACTTTTTTTAATAATATGATAAATTTAATATATCGTAGAGGAATATTTCACAGGTGCGTATTCGCTGATGCTACAATTCCTAGATTAGATGGTTCCCAAACTTGACTGGGCTCCAACCCACCTAACAAGAACTGCCAAATTCGGTGAATTCTTGGCCGTCTTAAATAGGGAGCATGAAATATTATTAGTATCAGCTGTTAACCTGCTCGTTCGGCATGTCGTCTTATGTTTCCCACCCACCCACTAAAATTTCGCTCGCGACCCATCAATGGGTTGAGCCATAGTTTGGGAGACGCTGGATTAGATTATTTATTTATTTTATTTTTATAGGAAAACTTACAGCTAGAATCACAAGAAAGGTAATGACATAGAAACAGAGAGCCAATCAAAAGTTTCCATAGGTAGGAAAATTGTTCCAAAAACAGTATTGTTACTAAGAGTAACTTAAAATACTCATAACGACATCTCGAATACTGGTTGCCTAACCTGACTACGCAGCAAAGGCACTCCGAGGGTAGTTTTTCAGGCCACCACATAAATAAGTGATCACGGCCCCCCGCGGTCGTAAACTAGGGCCAGATAGCGAGAGGACTTAATGGCTGATCGGATTTTGATTAGCGCGGGCCGGCGTCGCCGAATTTGAATAGATAAGTGGGCACCCGAGGACGGCCGCGGGCGACCGTAATTTACATACTTTACCGGCTTTCGGCGCACCTACGTGCCAAGTTATGGCAAAAACGATAAAGTTGAAATAAAACCCCGGTCATCGATTCGGGCACGACGGTGCTTTTTTACCGGATTCTATTTGTTATCGCCGCGGGGTGTGCGTGGCTAATCGTGGCAGGGTTATCGGCTCTCGTAGGTATACCGCGTCTTTGCGTTATCGTGTCCGAACGTTATCGATAAACCATAAACCCACTAGAATTACTAGACAAGTAATAACTAGTAGACGCTTCCCCTAAAAATGTCACTCTGTAACGACTCTTATGGGAGTAAAGTAAAAGAGCTTTTGGTTTTACAAGATTTAGCTTAACATAGGCAATCTAAAAACAGGTTTCAGAAAATATATCTTGCCCCACCATTCCATGCAAAATCGGTTGGCCCACCGGTGGTATTTGAAAGCAGACTATTTTGATACATAAAAGCGAATCTAAGAATCGTTTATTTCCAGTTCTTCTAGGCTACGTATCAAAATATAAATCACATGCATGCATTTGAATTCACCCCTAAACTGCTGACCTACTTAAATTATGCTGCAGTCAACGTGTTTTGAGCATGTCGAGAGAGTTAACAACAAAAACTTGCTTCGCCGCGCCGCAACATGTGGCGGCAGCGTTTCATTCGCGTGCTGCAAGAAATCCTCCGCAGACTCGCCCAAGCTCTCATTGAAGTAACAGAGAGTACACAGTTGTAAAGCAACTTTGACCATGTATTTATAAGACTCAACTTAATAGAATTTGCTTCACTCATAAGATATTTTGAAAATGCACAGACAATCACTGCTAACTCACAAAACCTCGCCTTTAACAGACATCTGTCTTAGCAAAACCGATTCTCTCTTCTGAAACTAAAGTTCCCTTCCCGTTGACATCCTCAAACTAATTCGAGGCTATGAAACTTAGAACATATTATTTACAGCTTTTCTGAAACATGAGGAGTCCACGAACGACGCACAGACTGTCACCAATGTATGTGTACTACTCTAGAAAGCTCAGTACCATTTCGGAATTTTTGGGAATACGATCAGCAATTAGTACAGGCAATATCTATTCCATCCTCGGTGTAGGTAGGTACGTTTGTGAGTAAGAAGACTAGGTAAAGGTTATAATGAATGGGGACGAGCCTGGGAAACCTGAAGCAAAGCTCCATAACGATGTACGTATATAACAACTTAATCATCTGCTATAGATGTGGTGGCCAATATATATATATATATATATATATATATATATATATATATATATATATCATAATGTATACCTAGCTACAAATTATGATATCAGTGATGAGCATTCGGCTACCAAGTAGCTGTACTCCTATTTTTTTACATGATTTTCAAAAGAATCGTTTTATTTATGGCTTGTTCTTAATTCTTTAATTATAGTAATTATGGTTTTAATGTATGAAAAATCGATTTATTACCTTATTTCAACCGTAAACCAAAAATTCATTTTTGAGTGTTTTTTACAACTAGGGAAGTACCATCAATGGGGAAGAGTGGATCACATGAAATTGAGTGGTTGGGTTAAAAGTTTTCTTTTAGGAAAAAAATCATAAATATGATACTTGAAGCACAAAACCTAGTAATATAAATCTCCACGCAAAAAGCGAAATCCCTTTCCTTCAAGTTGTAGCCAGTATTCAAAAAATATGATTAAAAAAACATAAATTATTATCAACGGATATGATAAGAATTTTGCACATACGTATATCATAAAACTTAATATATTTTAATAGATGAATGTTCAAACAATGCAGCAGCTCTTATCGTTTCGTTTAATAGGAAGGTGATCCACTGTTACCCACACATGTGTAACAGTGAATCTTTTTTCACTTTTGTTTAAATTTCAACTTATTTTATTTCTAGCGTTCCCTCGAGCGTTTTCCTTAATAAGGTTTAAGAGTTCGTTTGCTACTCTAGACTTACGTAAGAAAACGATACAATTTGAAGTTTAAATGTCGCAACTATAAGCTCTTACAAAAAAGTAATCCACTGTGACCCACCCACGCTATCCTACCTAATATTACAGGTCTATTATATTATTTAAGCCGAAGCCATTCTTGGCTTAATATCTTCAACCATATTCCATGATATTTCATGTAACACAACACTTTATAAGATTAACACCACAAGCACCGGTCACTGACAAACTTAGACGCCGGCATGATTTGTGATAGGGTTGTTTCCAATTTTTTGAAACGCTTGTATTACGTTCTATATTAACTAAAAGTTGCCCTAACATTCAACTTTTATACTAAAAACGGCTTTAAATATGTTAAATTAACAAAATATATTTTGATGGATGCTTTCGCGCCCAAAACGCTTGAAAATTGTGTGACGTCACAGTTTACGGTTTGACACATAACTACATACACACGTAGAAGATACGAGCTGTCAACTGACATTTGTCATTTGTTGTTTATCGCCTAACTGTCAACAGTGTCAATCCGAGAGTTGTGACGTCATCAGAATCTTCAAAGATGTTTCGAGTTTGGTCACGTGACGTGTGCTAAAAGATATTTTAAATTCAATATTTACAAAAATATGGTCATTACAGGTACCCTAAAAGTAGTTTAACATGTTCTTATAATCCAAAAGAATTTATTGGGATACAATTCTGCCCTAAGATTTGTAGATGGAAACAACCCTATTATCGTCAGTTCTACAACCGACCTTACAAAAACTTCCGAGCGGAAAATCTGTATTTGCCACCAAAGATGCGGGTCAATATATACAGGCTCTTCCAAAAACTGCTTAAACTTTAACTTAAGTTAGAAATAAGATTCATTTATAACCATCACTCAGTATTAAAATAGATCAAGGAAGCTCGTTTTTACTAGATCTTAATGAAGCCATATAAAGATAGAATTATTACATGGGCAACCTGTATATTATACAGCTGTAATATAACGCAGGACAGCGGCGGCGCTGTTTAAAAGGCCATCAAAGCGTCTACATAAACGAGTGCCATTTTACATTCGGGCCGACTTTACGGCGGGCAACGGCCCGGCGTAATGAGGAAACCGGGCCCTACTATACGACTTTAATTTTATTCCTCGTGTTTACGCTGATTGGAGTTCGGATCTTGATTTGTTTATAGTTAATGAAAATTTATTTCAGCATCCGAATATGGCGGAGAATGACTCGTGTTCCATAGAATGATGGGTACAGTCTAAATACCGTACTAAGCACCAGAAGAAAATCAGTAGGGGGATTTTGTCTAAAAACAGCGCAGCTTTGAAAGAACCACTTGTATTAATAACCGGCCAAGAGCATGTCGGGCCACGCTCAGTGTAGGGTTCCGTAGTTACTCTTCCGTCACAATAAGCTAAACTGGAGCTTAAAGTATAGTAAATTGTTAACCAAGGGATGAAACGGTACCTTTCACCCGAGTTAAACAAATAGGCAAATTTGCATAATCAGTACCTAATTGAAGTTTTTTTACTATGAAGGGAAAACTTTTTGCGATAACTCAAAAACAGCTAAACTCATCATGTCCGCTATAGTTTTCATTTAATGTCTTTCTTAAGCTCTACTTCCACGATTTTTTTCATATTTTTTGGACCTGTGATTCAAAAGTTAGAGGGGGGGGGACACATTTTTTTTTTCTTTCGGAGCGATTATCTCCGAATATATTCACTTTATCAAAAAATGTTTCTTGAAAACCCCTATTAGTTTTGAAAGACCTTTCCAACGATACCCCACACTCTAGGGTTGAAGCGAAAAAAAAAATTCACCCCCACTTTACGTGTAGGGGAGGTACCCTAAAAAAAATTAAATTTTTAGATTTTATTGTACGACTTTGTCGGCTTTATTGATTTGTATATCCATGCCAAATTTCAGCGTTCTAGCACTAACGACCACGGAGCAAAGCCTCGGACAGACAGACAGACAGACAAGACAGACAGACAGACAGACAGACAGACAGACAGACGGACATGGCGAAACTATAAGGGTTCCGTTTTATGCCATTTGGCTACGGAACCCTAAAAAACGAATGAAGTACCTACAGATGTTTATTTTTTTTACGAGATTTTACAAGACTAATCTATTTACCCAATTATTTCAAAGTTCACTAAAATCGATTATTATGGAGAATCAATTCAAAATTTTTGATATTAAATAATTATTAGGCTTCATATGAACCGCTACAATTTTGTCATTTAAAATTTAATAATAATTTAATTACAAGCTGAAACTAATACGCTTAGCTCGTGCTTCACACTCGCTTAATCAATCAAAAATTATGAAATTCAATTGCAAATAAAAAATACAAAAGTAATATCTGCATACACGTCCGGGGATCAGACCCGGATCATTGCTGATACCTGTTTGTAAGCTGCTGTTTACCAACTGCACTGCGACAACACTATGGAATATACATAAGTCGGTGAAATTAGGCTACTTATTCTCAAGAAAGAATTTAAACAAAACAAGGCCGTAACGGAATCATCTCACACATTTTAGCCTTCCGCCAACCGTCTGATAAGGAACTTCGTTTGTAATAAGTATTTTTAATGCCCATTTCATGTTCATAACATTATGCTCTGAAGTTTTCGATTACTAGCAGTTGTCGAGGTGCGGTGGTAAGGGTTCATCCAGCTAATTTAGCTCTCGGCACCTTATCAGCGTCAAGTAACTTGACAAGGAGCTGCAAGCTGAATAACTGGCCAGGTTATGGCTACTGATACTGCATTATATTATGCGTTTCTCAGGACAATTTTCCACTGAAGCTATCTTCCACATGACACACATCGGTGTTCAAGATCTGCCGTCATTATAATTCTTATGATACTTAGATATATTGCCTGGATGAACTCGCACGATTATCAACTTGGAATTAGAGATATGTTTACCACAAGGGCTTTCATTTAGACTCCTAGTCAAAGTAGAAACCTTTACACGATTATTACGCACAAGCCCACAAAATTCTTCAGACGTTGAAAGATCCATTTTATCTAGACAGTGTTATGTAAGTGTTTGAATTTGCGACTGGCCACTTGGAACAGCGTACCTGCGTCATTAGCCGCGTTCTCGTGATTTGCATAAGGCACCGTAATCGTCGTCGCAATCTCGGTATCTCGGCATTCTCTGCCCAGCCTCAACATACTCTACTAGACCAGCCTAATTCACGAAGCGTGCTGTCTTGACTGTAAGTTCATTGCTCGTGCCTAGTGTTATGCTGCTTTTTACGAGAGATGAGCCACGGTCGGCGAACTTAAAATTATCCTGTGGGAACTAATAAAACTAACCGTTAAAGATACACGCTTAATGCCGCAGCAGGAAAATTCTTCATATATTTAATACCAAAAACCACTTTGGTTATAATTACTGATCCACACCGGTAACATTGTTGCCGGCTGCCACCTTGAATATTGTGTTTTATATTAAACGGGGCCCAGGTGGGAAGGAACTGCCTTAAGGTGTTAGTGCATTTGTCGGCACCTAATCGACTAGAGCAGGATACATTTTTTAAAATACAGTTGCTCAAAAAGTGCTACTTTACGTAGCTGTCTAGCGTGCGGAAAGTTGGTTTTCGCTAACTAGTGCTTTTCACTTTTAAATTTTTTAAATATATACTTTTTCCAATTCATAACTACATATTGGTAAGTGTTAATGTTAGTTTCCTTTCAAAGTCGTAATGAACATAAAACCTACTGTTAATGTAAGAATAATAAAAATATACAATTTTCATATTTGATTATCTACTTCTTCATCATTATAACACGTTTATTTTTTAATATTGAATGTTGAAAAACCGTTCATAATAAGTTGTCCGAATGGAACGGAATAGCTGCCGAAACGGCTGTCAAAGAAGAGGCGTTTTTTCTTACTGAAAGCATGTTTTATTTTTCCAAAGGCAACATTCGATATTGTATTTACACAATTTAAATATACAATACACAAATAATCGTAAATAACGATACTTAGGTTAATAATAGTACAATGTTTTATATTTACAATTGTTTCTGTCTTATAGAACATGGATAAAAAATTACTTGTTGTTTATCTTATTTTTTCGCAACTGTATTAAAAAACGTCGTTCGATACACGTGCGGAAACGTCATTCTTCACTTGACTCGTGAAGTAATGACATACTTTCCGCGCTAGCGTCGAAATGTACTATTCTTCTTAATTTCATGTGGATATATATGTTTTTCCGGTTCATACCTATGACATTTATATAAACATACTTACATCGGCGTCGACAAATGCATTGCAGTGAAACCTTTGTAGTGGTCCTCTTGAGGCGATGAGCTGTGCTAGGTTGCTAATAAACGTGGTGAATAACGGTCCAGGTTTGCACTGCTTCGAATCGCTCACTAAACTTACCCTATTTCGTGTGTATAGTCTCGTCTAATCGCCGACGGCTCCGATACAACAGTTTTAATTCTAGACCATATACCACCCAATAAATCTGTGATAGATGTGCGAAACGGTTTAATTACCCATCGTCATAACTTAGAACGACGTCTGTTTAGTATTAAACCACGATTTGTTACTTAAAAAGAATAGGTACAGTCAACCAATTTGATTCCTAGGCTACTATAGAACTACGCCATAATGACTTCTACGACAGTGCTTATTGAGCGATGCATGACATGTATCTAGTAGATAAAGCGACAAGGTTCTATAGTGGCGTAGGATTCAAATTGGTTGACTGTATGTACCTACCAACAACAGTAACGGATTTTTTAAACTGAATAAATAATGCAGAAAAATATTAATGTAAATTATATCTTGAATCTTAAAATTTGACATGTTTTATAGCGCGTTATAGGTATTATAGATCGTGTCGTTCACGACGGCATGTGCCTTGACTCGTAATGTCATGTCATGTCATTACAGATAGATTTGACAAATCTGCGCATTATCCTGGATGACCGAACTATAACTAGAAAACATACGGGTCAAACTGAGAACCTCCTTTTTTTGAAGGCGGTTAAAAACTAAACACTTCAAAGCTCCGCTAAGAGCGTGCAACCAACTGCATGATCGTAATATACGTATTCATTCCTTGCCGCGCACCCGCCTTAAACTAAACCACCGAAATATAAACTCGAAAAACTTGGTCTTGAAATAAACTAAAGTCCATCTAAGCTAACTCTGCAATAATAATGACAGAAAACAAGGGTAAAAGTGTCCCTATAAACGTCATACATTTTTTTAATAGAAATTTCTACACTTTATCCAACTCTAGTACCCACATACATGTGGTGGGTTTGATGGTTATGCTTATTATTATCAGTTCGAAAGAGCTTGTTGCTAGACCTACTTGAATAAAGCATATTTCTGGTTCTGAGTAAAGTATATCGCGGTCAAAATACACTGGTTGACCCGAGAACAACACGCTGGTGCTCGCTCAATCATATGAACGGCCAGAGAATGCGCTGGCGTGCTACCCTCGATAACGCGTAGCGGCGCGTCGCGCAATATGACAAAATTAACGCGGCGACGCCGTGATCGCAGCAACGCCGACGCGTGCGGAGGGGCTTTAAGCGATGTCATCAACCAGGAACCCTATTCAGATGGCCGTTATATTGCAGAGTTTGTGACTCAGTGATATTGAAATATTGCTACCTATTCGAAGTGTAAGATAAGGTTAGTTGGAGAAAAAGGAGATACATAGTTTATTTTAACCGGGGCAAGAGAAACAACCTAAGATTTAGAACCCGAATGACAAAAAATTCTTTTTTACTTGTCAAGTTTAGATTTCACATTTACTTTTTTGTTCCCTTCGCTAGATTGCTGCGCAAAAGTCCACGTTATCTGCTGAACACAGCTACGTAGGTACCTATGAACACCCACGCCCCTATAGCCGCGCTTTCCCTCGATATCTCCTCGGCCGACCTATCTCGAGCACCAGACGTCTCTTCTAACTTACGCAACAGAATTTACGCTCAAGCGACCCGAGGTCCACTAGCACTAACGTTACTCACACCCATGCAATTTGTATGAGCGCTTGCCCATCTAACTTGGAACCTCTCCCTCCCCTTCGGTCGAAGTAAAGTGGACGACGATGGGGTCTAATGTGCTCGTGGTGAGAGGTCTTGATACGACATACTGTGATATAGTGCGCTATTGCCAGTTTATTTAGACCTCTTTGGTCGCTGACTTAGAGGAGTTGCGGGGTCAGTGTAAGCTGGGTGATTCGGTATGGTAGGTATGGTGAGTGGCGAGCGGGTGCCCGCGGCGTGGGTGAGACGTTTACGGTCGGATCGCCGGTCGACGGCGCGGGGGTGGCAAAGGCTTTGTTGAAATACAGGATCAGTTTTCAATAAACAGTATTTAGTAGTTGCATTTAGGAACGCTACACAAACGAGAATCTCAAAATGTGTATTGGAAATAAGCTGTTTACTATCGGCCTTTGAAGCAAACGGACATTCAAAGACTTTTCTAGCGTAACTCAACTTAAGCTCAAACATCGTTAAACTTAACGATTATAAAGATTAATTTATGTTGGTATATGGGTAGACAATTGAGAACATTGGGTTTTTGAAGATTTTAAGTAGTCGACAACTCAACATGGATCAAGGTTGGAGCACAGGTGACGTGAAGAGAGTTAAAAGCTCACTTATTTTCCATGAAGTTGTACAAAATGTTAAAAAATATAAAGGGAACCAAAAAAAAACTCAATAAATAACCCAGCTATCTATTTATCTTCAAACAAGAAGGGCATGCTAACAGATGCCGTATCAATACAATTTTGCGAAATTTGGCGTTTTAAGGTTTTAAATTGTACGCAGATGACAACCGTCGTCAACGTACCCTTCGTGATTGAAAAATACTATAATACGATAAAATTATGAGTTTATTAATTTTATGGTTGCAATATTCACTTGCATGCGCTAGTTGCGTACGCAAAGCCTCTAAAACACAAACTCATTCTCGACACTGTACAAAATATGTAGACAAAACTTAACCAACACAAAAAATTATAAATACCATCCCACCTAAACTGATAGTCACCTCACGCGGGCGCAATGCCGCTGCGAGACGCGCCGCGGTCGGCCCCTCGCGTCGCGCCAATTAATTACGGTGGCCATCTTACCACCCCCACCCACCACCCCGCCCGCTGCCCGCTGCCCTGACGGACAATAATTGCCGAATCTACAGCAAGCCTCTTGCCTTGCCCGTAGGTACTGCTCTTTGACTGCATGCTTACGTGAGTCGTGACATCCCAGGCATGTTCAAGCGGGAAACGTTCGCTTGGCTAACCACAACTCTAAAGAAACTAACTGTATGGTACGATCAAAGGTGTTGTTAGCAGTTGAATATTGAAATCGTTAACGTCACCTCTATGAGTGTGTATATAATTAAAGTTTTGGTTTCAGGCGTAAATTCGAATGTTACCTATACCCGTCGCTTAAGATTAGAATACCTACTGCCACTTACTGCTTACCTGATTGATCATCATATTAATTTGCACCTAGATATATTCAACACGCATTTTATTAATATATATACGTATAGCGCTTAAGTATCTCAGGCGATTGGTAAGGAAGGTGCGCGGTGATTTACTAGTAGAAGGTATCTGAGTTTAGGGACTAAAACAAGTTAATTTTTTTTATAATACGTCGGTCGCAAACAAGCATACGGCTCACCTGATGGTAAGCATTTTCCGTAGCTTATGTACCTACGCATGCAACTCCAAAGGAGTCACATGCGCTTTGCCGCCCTAACACTCCGCACCCTCGTTGAGCTCTGGCAACTTCACTGACTGGCAGGAACACAAGTCACAACACTATGAGTAGGGTCTAGTGTTATTTGGCTGCGGTTTTCTGTAAGGTGGAGGTACTTCCCCACTTTCATGGACTCTGCTCTTTTGGAATGAAATTCGCTATGCTGTGCCCTATCACACAAAGTTAGATAACAGTCACAGTGCCCATACTTCTTTTTGGATTAATAAAGTACTTAGGTACATCTTTACTTATTTAACATAATACAATTTAAACAGATTGTACATCTAAGCATAGAAAACCAGTCCATAGCTGACCATAATAACTTCCTAGTTTTCTTACTCACCGCCTCAGTTAAATGAAAGACATATGTATACTGTTGCTCACCGGCATAGTCATTTTTGACTGAACATTAATTGAAGTGAAGTCACAGATCCTAAAATTGTTTGAGGCATGTTTTATGTAGGTACTTCAGTAAATACCTACCAAAAATGAATATAAAAGTCGGATAGAATTTATATTAAATTTTCAAGCTAACGTCGATAGATTTTCTTTTAGAATTTTTCTCCCTAACCAAGGTCCAAAACCTATCACTCAAACTCATACCTAGAATGCCTTATAAGGATGACTTGTGATTACAGAGTTGTAAACAACTCGGGGCAGACGTATGACCGGACCTTTGCTGACCTTGGACCATGGAGACGGTTAAAGGACACTTTTTTGTCAGGAAAAAACACCTCGGTAGTGCTTAGCGCCATTACGAATTTAATTATGTACGGTCAGCTGCAGAGAAAAACTACCCCCCTGCATACAAAATTTATATGCAGGGGGGGTATCTTTTCTCTGCAGCTGACTGTACAAATTATGTATGAAGACTGTCGGCCCAATTCGACCATTGCTTATAAGATGCCACAGCGATACGACACCGATCTGTCAGTGTCAAAAGTGATTACTTCAACCAAAAACGTTACGCTGTGACATCTTATAAGCATTGTTTGACGACCGGTTTGGCCTAGTGGGTAGTGACCCTGCCTACGAAGCCGATGGTCCCGGGTTCAAATCCTGGTAAGGGCATTTATTCGTGTGATGAGCATGGATATTTGTTCCTGAGTCATGGGTGTTTTCTATGTATTTAAGTATTTATAAATATTTATATATTATATATATCGTTGTCTAAGTACCCTCAACACAAGCCTTATTGAGCTTACTGTGGGACTTAGTCAATTTGTGTAATAATGTCCTATAATATTTATTTATTTATTATTATTCATTTATTTATTATTATTTATTATTGTTCGTATTGGGCCGTGAGGACTGTTGAGAACAGTCCTCACGGCCCAATACGAACAATAATAAGTTTATATTTAGTATGTCCGTTTCTAATCCCCTATATGATTGTAATACCAATAATACCGTCCATAAGTCCGTGTTGATATTTTATTTTAAGCTGCAATTAGACAATCATAGAAGTGTAAAATAAATAAATAAATATTTGGGGACAAACTTACACAGCTTGTACTATGGGTACTAGGAGACAATATACATACGTACTTATATAGATAAATAAGTACATATTTATATACATACACGGTTTTGGACAGAGAAGCATGGCGGTCTTTGATGTCGGAGGCCTGAGAAATCAAGTAAAAACTATCAATCGAGTAAAAAAAAAAGCGGCCAAGTGCGAGTCGGACTCGCCCATGAAGGGTTCCGTACCATTTATGACGTATTAAAAAAACTACTTACTAGATCTGGTTCAAACCAATTTTCGGTGGAAGTTTGCATGGTAATGTATATCATATATTTTTTTTAGATTTTTCATTCTGTTATTTTAGAAGTTACGGGGGGGGGGACACTTTTTACCACTTTGGAAGTGTCTCTCGCGCAAACTATTCAGTTTAGAAAAAAATTATATTAGAAACCTCAATATCATTTTTAAAGACCTATCCATAGAATAAACACGTATGGGTTTGATGAAAAAAGATTTTTTGAGTTTCAGTTCTAAGTATGGGGAACACCCAATTTTTTTTTTTTCTATTTTTGTGTAAACATCTTAATGCGGTCCATAGAATACATCTACTTACCAAGTTTGAACAGTATAGGTTTTATAGTTTCGGAAAAAAGTGGCTGTGACATAATCGGACAGACAGACGGACATGACGAATCTATAAGGGTTCCGTTTTTTGCCATTTGGCTACGGAACCCTAAAAAGCATAAGATGCCGTTTCTTGTCAAAAGTATTCAGTAAGTATATATTTTATAAGATCCACTTCGGGTCGCTGCGCCACAGCAGTACAGTATACTTATATACATAAAAAACACCCATGACTCAGGAACAAATGTCTGTGTTCATCACACAAATATATGTGACATTATCTATGAAAAGGGACCTTATTGTCGGTGGCGCTTATACGCCATTATCAACGATGCTCCCATATTATAAACAACGCTGCGCTACGCAGTGCGGCGTAAGCGCCATCGACAATAAGGTCCCTTTTCATAGATAATGTCACATATGGGCCCTTACCGGTATTCGAACCCGGGTCCATCGCCTTATAGGCAGATTCACTACCCACTAGGCCAAACCGGTCGTCAATATAAGGGATCCTATTTGACAGCAATTATGATCATATACGCCAAACTTGTTAAAATTGTTGTTATTATCGACACCATCATAGTTTCTTCGTATTTAGATGACTCTTATATCCAGGATCACATTTCTATGATAATCTAATTGGGGCCTTACGATTTAGATAGATCGTGAAATGTTGTCAGCGTTTTACCTGGCGTTTATTTTATATCTGGTTTTCGAAAAAAACTACCAACTTACGTCATAGCCTTGTATAATATAGGGGGCGTCCATTAATCGCGTCATACGTTTTTGGCTTGTTTTAGACCCCCCCCTCCCCCATGGTGATCTTTGGTGATATTTTCAGGACCCCCCCCCCCCCCCCATCCAATATGACGTGTATTTTTTTCGATAACTAAAGAACAGTTTTCTAACAAATGAACCTAAGTACACGTGAAGGATTATTATTGACTATAATACAGTATAGCACAGATGAAAAAAAAATACACGTGATACGTGTCCATACCCCCCCGTCCCCTGTGGTGATCATTGGTGATTTTTTGCTGACCCCCTCCCCCCCCTATACAATATGACGCGATTAATGGACGCCCCCATAAGAAAATAGGTGTAGATAAAATGTCTACATCTATATCGATATACCTACCTAACTTCTGCCTTTACGCTCTTTGGTTCCGATAACTTAATCGTATAAGTAGTCTACCCCTCCATTCATTAACCACCCACGCCTCTTCTACGTGTTAAAATAAAAATAAAGCCCTCGCGTTATTTATCACCTTATTCCTTTCAACTAATTTTCGCAAACGAGCATAGTTTTCGTGCTGTTTAAAAATAAACTCTATTTATTATGTAGGAAGGTTGGGTATAGAACCATAATTTACTGAGATGCGAGTAATTGAAAATCAACTACGCTGTTTCAATAGATTCAATCACATATAAATAAAAACACAAGGTCCACCTCGAACCTAACTTTGTACCTGAACCTAATGCCCATAAGCTCTACAATGCTTTTACTAATGAAACTTTTACGTAATAGGTATATATTATACATGCGCTAATTCAGATAGTCTGATTTAAAAAGATCTCGCTTAGAGACTGCTCCCAATTAGTTGTTCATCTGTTCACGATACCAATTCCAGTCATGACGGATTTCGGATTGCGATCACGTTTATCGTAGACACACTGATTAAGAACTGATTGGCACAAATGGTTCGTGCAGTATTTCTGACGTGACGGTCTATTATCACACGCACAATTTGTCAAGTGTGTTTAAGACAATTTTGTGAAGTATTACAATTTTTGATTCTCGGACAAATTCCTGGAAGGTAAGCTGGCTCCAAGTAAGCGTAAGGTAAATGTCATCATAATTGTTGTAAATGCTTTTGAGGTGTATTCTGATTATTTTAACAGTATGTTTTTTATCTGGATATGATATAGTTAGACATGTCACTTTTAACACTGACAGATTATATACATAACAAATGCAGATCAAATTCATAACCTTTTATTACAATCAGTATAAGCCTCTATGTGTACAAATTTACTGGTAATCCTGTCGTAAATTAAAATAAAATTAAACGCGACAGGCCTTCTGTTCCTTTTCCACTAGAGCAGAATCTCCCATACATACATACATACATAGACCATGTAGTATATATGTAAATGCGCGAGCCCGGGCAGCGGCGACGTCTGGTCTTAACTGCTTTTGTCGCGCTAAGTTTGACGAGCCTCTCAATAATGGAGATCGGACGGGAGCCGGCGGCGGACCCCGTCATCAGCTAGATGCTTACCTAAAGTTTCACTGTGTTTTCTATCTTTTCTTCTTTCTTCGTCGGCGTCCTCTTGCTTGACAATGAGTCAAAAAGCTACATTCATTGTCAAGCTTATAAGGTACAATATTTGCAACCCTGGAATACTTGAACAGAGATATACTTCCTCAGTTCGAATTTAAAAGTGTAATTTTCACAGTGTAATTTTTCTACATATAGAGACATAGGTACTCGTATCCATTTTTGTTAAGCTATTTGAGAATGGTTAAAAGTTTTGACGCTTAGTCTGATCCACTCCTATCCTACTGATTGTAGCCGTAATATTTTTTATTTGACTATGCGATGAAATTTGCAACGATCGGCGGACTGAGAGATTATTTGTCCCTGTAAAGTTCAACAGACTAATGTAAGTTAAAATTGGAACATATTAATTTTACTTTTCTTTATTTTGCACTGACATAATTTTAGACATCCACGACTTTAGTGGGTCGGATGGTTTCATGAACCTGTTACGTTTTGTATTTACACAGGAAAGGAAGGAGAAAATAACAAAAGCTCTAGCATGACGTATTTATAATCGCGCCCAATCCATCAAGTAGAAGCTTCAACAGCCCGATTTGATCAAACAGGATTATGTAAAACATAGCTAGCCTAACAATAAATAATCGATACCTACAATTGTACCTTTATATACGTATAGACTAATCTTGGATACAGTATGAAGACGTTGGAAAAACGTGTACCTCAGTCTAAAATTTACAAAGAATTTGAAACAAATATTTTCAAACTTGACCAAAGACGACCCAACCGTATCTCGGAGTTTCGTTACGATATGTATTATTATTAAACGACTTCCCACACAGATGGACGCCATTAACGCATGTCATTAATCGTTGCGCTCGCGGCGCGCGATCAACCGCCACAGCGCGCGCATCTGCGCGTGCCGCATCTGGCTATTCTGACTGGGTGTGTGTGGGCTGCAGCACGCGTATATGTACCTGTAACTCTGATACTTTATGGACTGTTCGGACGGACGCCTAAAATGAAAATAGTTCTGACAGTTAGTATGCTTCTCCATCGATGTATTTAAGTAGTTTATAATTAATTTATGTGTATTAGGACTCTAATTCTTTAATTAACAATTTATTTTAGTTTTAAGCGCACCGCCTACAATCTTTTCTGCTTTGCCCTAAGGTTGACTGGTAGACAATGCCTCATGGCATTAAGTTCGCCTTTTGTACAGTCGAGGAAATTGATTCTTTAGCAGTTTACGGTTCACTTTACATTGGACAGCTCTTAGCATAAGTATGTACAACAAGAATTACTTGAACCGCAAATTGCTAAAGAATCAATTTCCTCGACCGTACATTAAGTTTTTCTTTTGTGCAATAAAGTTTAATTAAATAAATTTATTATGGTTCCGTACCCAAAGGGTAAAAGCCCCTATTACTGAGACTCCACTGTCCGTCTGTCTGTCTGTCACCAGGCCCTATCTCATGAAACGTGATATCTAAACAGTTCAAATTTACAAAGATGAAGTACATATTTCTGTTACCGCTATTACAACAAATACTAAAAGCAAAATAATAAATAAATATTTTAGTGGGGCTCCTACGGGGTTTTTTGTAAATGTGATTTTTTGCGTAATGGTACGGAACCCTTCTTGCGGGAATCCAACTTGCAATTGGTCGGATTATTATATCCGAACCCTTATAGTTGTCATGTTAA
Organism: Cydia pomonella; assembly: GCF_033807575.1. Classification (NCBI taxonomy): domain Eukaryota; kingdom Metazoa; phylum Arthropoda; class Insecta; order Lepidoptera; family Tortricidae; genus Cydia; species Cydia pomonella. Next base: position 10,363,205 of record NC_084721.1, on the reverse strand, counting down.
ATGAACATGATCGGTTGACCCATTATGAATGAGTGTTTTCCAAATAACTTATCTTCTTATTAGACCGAAGTAAGTGCCGCGAAAGTGCCCTTTTGCTTGTATCGTATTAAGGTATAGAAGTGGAACCCTGAAGGAAAACAGATAGACTTATCTAAATATCTACACGTGTATTTAAAAAAGAAACTCGGAGAAAATTAAGTTCTCAGCCCGAAGTGGCTTATTATAATTAACAACTCAACAACTTTGTTTGCAGAGTTAAGTCTTAGGATTTTACTTCGAAACACGAAATCGTTTTAGCCCTCTCACTCGTTGTTATGGTAAACAAGAGAAACAGCAGTCTTTCAATTTCGACTTTCCTTTTCCAGCGTGAATGTTTTGCAACAGGTTGACGAGTCGTGCTCTAAGAAATTACTGGCTAGCGACGGGCAATGGTAAGTAAGTAGCCATTATGACAAAATTATTAGCTATTAACAATTTTAAAATTGTCCGTGTCTTAACACACAAATGCCTGTTGATTATAGTTCTGTTAAAAATCATTGTATCCCGCTGACTTGATCATTTTGAATATAAGAAATCGATTAGTTAAATTAACAAGGTTTAAAATGAGCATTATCGTTATCGCCCTGCGTGAGTAAGTACGCAATATTAAGTTTCTTTTAAATATTATAAGTATAGTCAGCAAACGAGCAGATGAGCCGCCTGATGGGAAGCGGTCAGATGCTCGCTCAAACGCTCTACTTTCCCGCCTAGCTTTATTTTGCGAGCAGAAAATCCCGTCAATAAAGTTTGAACCTTAGCTATAAGTTACCTCTATGAACGAACTGTCAGTACCACGCGGTAAAAATAATAACAGTAGAGTACGTGAATTAAACTGCCGAAGCTTTTCAATAAAAGACATCAACGGCATTGTGCGCCAACGCCAAATTAAGCAGTTTTGATTTACAATATCGCCTATTTTCACGGTCAGTGCAAAAATGTATAAGAAGAACTGTTAAGTTAACTTCTTAAACCATGATCTGCATGTTTATTACTGCATGTTCACAGGTAGAAGACACTTATTTAAGATGTGGGTACCTATAATTAGATAAGCATCAGTCCTGATTGTCATGTAGATTTAAGACCCTGTAAGATGATGATGATGATGATCTGTTGGTAATCCCAATTAAAGAAAATAAATCTGACAGTTTCAACATGCCAAATCAGTCATCAAGGAATCGTTAAGCTTTTCGTATGTACCATCACGCTCCGACATTGTTGAGTCGTTGAGGGTCCTAACTAAATTGGTTGTTCAATACTTACGCTATGGAATATCCAATTTAGCTAGAAGTGATAGAACCCTAAATGGCTCAACAGTCACGGAGCGTGACTATACTGTACAGTCAGCCAAGAAAGTGGTTTAAAAATTTTCGACTCTATTACTTGACAAATAGAGTCGAAAAATGGTAACTTTCTTGGCTGACTGTATATACCCATATGTACCACACCAACACCCCACCATTTAACCATTGTTTATATATATACTAAACTGTTAAGTCATTTGGGATGGTTTTATTTTATGTATTAAGGGTCAATATCTTCTTCTTCTGCCTCGCCTATTTCCCGTTACGCGGGGTCGGCTTTCCCAATCATGCGACGCCACTTGCTCCTTTCCTGGGTGTCTTGTTCGTGGAGTCCCAACACCTTCATATCCTTTCGGACATTCGTCATCCAAGTTGTTTGGGGCCTTCCACTTCCCCTCTTTTTTGTAGCGATGGAAAGGCACTTTTTAACCACGTGATCGTCTGGTCTTCTCATTACGTGGCCGTACCATCTTAGTCTAGCCTCGGAAATTTTATGGGTTATTGGAGCCACTTTGAAACTCCCCCTTATATGCTCGTTGCGCACTTTGTCTCCAAGAGTAACCCCGCCCGACCACCGCAGCATACGCATCTCCGTTGTATGTAGCTTCTGCTCGTGAGCCTTGGTTGTCGGCCAGATTTCACATCCATAGAGTAAGGCTGGCCTCACGGCAGTTTTATAAATTTTTCCTTTGGTCTTAATAGGCATTTTGGTATCACATAAGACTCCGGTTAGCGTACGCCACTTGCTCCATCCAGATGTCGTCCTGTGTATGATGTCTGCTTCAATTGTCCCATTTTCAGAGATAACCGAGCCCAGGTATTTGAAAGTTTTTACTTGCGGGAGGCGTATGCCATCGAGCTTAATGGTAGCGTTGATGGAACTATTTGGGTTAAAATTGCAGATCATATATTCGGTTTTTGTTCTACTGATGCGCAATCCATTGGTTTCTAGCGACTCTCTCCATTGCTCGAGGTGTTCTTGAAGTTCGTGTGGGTCTTTCGATATTAGGACTATGTCATCGGCATACAAGAGGTTCCACGGTGTTGGTTTTTGTATTTTTGCAGTCAGATAATTCATCACTACATTAAAGAGTAATGGGCTTAGTGCACTACCTTGGTGTACACCTACTTTTATATGAAAGCTCTCTGAAAAGCCCGCTGGGCTTCTAACCCGTGTTTGTACATCAGTATACATATCTTTTATAAGTCGAACATAGCATTCATGAACGCCGTGAGCTCTTAAAGCTTGCCATATGATTGTTCTCGGTACACGGTCGAAGGCTTTTTCAAGATCTATAAAGGCCATCATCACGTTCTCCTTATTTTCACGGGATTTTTCCATTACTAATCTAATAGCATGAATTGCATCTGTGGTACTCTTTCCCGGTGTAAAGCCAAATTGATTATCAGTTAATGTGATAACGTTTAATAGGCGTTCGCTTAGGATTCTTTCCCACATTTTGAGTGTGTGTGACGTCAGTTTTATCCCACGGAAGTTTCCACAGGGTCAATATGTCAAGGGTCAATATGTTGCTGTTATTATATAGGAGTTAGTAAATAAGTACGTATTTGTCAGTATCGTAAATCTAAAACATTAAAGGCAGCAAACACAGTCGCACAACCCTGTCTTCATCTATGCACGTGTCTGTATATCTACCTCTTGCTTCTTACTAAGGTTGCCATGGCACATCAAGTGCCGATTCCCAGGGTTGGCAGCCTCGAGTTATCCAGTAGACGTTGTCCGGCCCGGGTACATATTAATGAGGGCAGGTAGGCAGGGTGGGGTTACCATGGCGACGCGACGCGGCCTCGGGCGCAGTATTACAATGGCCGTGGTAAGACGATTTCGAGGTAGCGGTGCGAGGAATATTCTAGAAATTGGAAATGATCGGCACTAATGATGTATTCATGTGAGACATGGGTAGGTAATATAATATTTTCTCTGGACTTACTGTGGCATGTTTTAATGTGTACTTTCGTCTACGTACACTTTCAGAGAACTTCACATTTATAATATGTATATGATTAAGGGCTGTCATAAGAAGACTTAAATGTATAAGAACGTGTCATTAATGAAGACGCGTGCTTTATTGACTCATGTCATGTTATGTTATTAAACGTAAAATTTTACAAATCATCGTGGATGACAAGAACTATAATATATTATGTATTAATGATATATTAATTATATTGGCCCATCCCTTTTTCGTAAATATTCTTGAGACAGGTTACAAATCAATTAACAAAAACACAGCCCATAGCACATCAGGAAAGCCTAACTTTTTCATAATTCTTATAAACTTATGAAAAATAGTGGCCGGCGGGGCATAACACATCACCCCTGAATTGAACGCATCATACTGCCCTGACGTTTGATATCTCCCAAATCCGAAAATTAAATTCAAGAATTCTGTTACTATAAATAAAGTAGATAATAAGTCGTTTACGTCGTTATGAAACTTGCTTCCTTATTATTTCTCAGTCACAAATGTACCTTATAGTTAGTATGAAATACCCAGATTAATTAAGGTGCAGTAGGTTCAACAAACGGAGTTTTTAAAAAGTCGTAGCTCTTTTTTGGATTACAGTACGGCTGTCATTTTTTTTTTTTTTATTTGGGAAACAAACAGCTAACAATGTTACGAATACATAATATGAATTAATATTAATAATACACAAGCCAAAACAGTTTCCACTAGTTAATTAAAACATAAAAACTCAAAGGGAACTTAGTAATATTTTTTTATACTACGTCGGTGGCAATCAAGCATACGGCCCGCCTGATGGTAAGCATACGACCCTAAACCCGCCCCCCCCTCGTTGAGCTCCAACGTCGTCGTCGTCGCCGTCGTTTGGATAAAGTATTATCCAAAGCAATCAAGTAGTAAATCGATAGCTATTTAACAGGTATTTTAGCGGACACTTATATTTGTTAATTTGGGAGAAGAAAAGGTACAGTATAATTTTTACGTTAGTATGTTACGTAGCTTGTTGTTAAGTGTTAAGTTAGGTTTTTTTTTTTTACTTTATTGAGGTAACAAATTTACCCAGCTTCATATTGAACACATCAAAATTGGCATATTTAGAGTCGCGCTTAATGATCAATCTTGAGGCCTTTCTCGAGGGACTGTATCGATTGGAATCTTGAGTTTTTGACTTTCGTTTGATAGAAAAAAATCAGAACATAGGTGTAAATGCACTTTACAAATTTGTAGCAAATTATGCACCATAGCTATAAAATCAGCAATGTCATGTTTGAGACAGTGTGTAAGCTAGGTCTAGAACCAGTACGGATATTTATGTCTACATATATATAGGAGTGTGTGTGTGTGTGTGTGTGTGTGTATGTAATTACATAATTTTAATTAGTTATATAATAAGTTGATTAAGATACCATGAGTAGAAACGCTCATTTATACCATAGCAAGTTACCGATACAATGCATTCTACTGATTACCCCGGCTAGTAGCTGATACAACCTTTATTATTTTAGATTTGAATAAGTGTTTGGATCCGAGAAACAAATCGATATCTTTGAACTTACTATTGTAAATTTTTGAGATGCGTGCAAAGACAGAGTTTTTACCATATTTGGTAGAATGGTAAGGTATGTTTAATAATGCTGTATGTCTTGTGCGACGTAAGGGTGTTCGTAGGGAAATGAAGTTAAGAATTTCAGAACAATCCAAACGTCCACGAATGATATCAAAAAGTAACCCCATATCCAGCAGGAGACGTCGATCCTCCAGCGAAAGTAAACCATAAGCTTTACATTTCTCCTTATACGAAGTATGCATAGCAATTTTCATACATTTGTAGTTCATATGTTTAACAAACTTTCTTTGTATGCGTTCAATGCGATCTTTATATATAGAGTAACATGGAGACCAAATAGGACTGGCATATTCAAGTATACTGCGAACATAAGCATTAAATACAACTTGTAACGTAAGTGGAGATCTAAAAGGACTACATGTGCGGATAACAAAGCCAAGATTACGGTAAGCTTTAGTCACAATTGTGTCTATGTGGCTTGAAAATAACATTTTGCTATCGAAGTAAACTCCTAAATCGCGAACTAAATACACCCTTTCTATTTGTACATTATTAAAATGATATGAGAATTCGATAGGGTTTTTTTTTCTGGTAAAACTTATTGTTTGGCATTTTTCGATACTAATATTTATTCTATTTGCAGTGTAATAATCCAATAGGCTATACAAGTCGTTTTGTAAAAGTTTGCAATCATCGACTGACCGCACGCGTAGGAAAATCTTTTTATCATCCGCGTATAACAGATGTTTAGAGTGTTTTATTACTTGGCCTATGTCATAAATGTAGGCGTTGTAGAAAAGAGGGCCCAAGTGCGACCCTTGGGGCACCCCAGAGGGAATAGAAATATAGTTAGACCTGAATCCACCTACAACAACAGCTTGGGAACGATTACTTAGGTAAGAACTTACCCAACGAAGAAGGTCGCCGTGGATCCCTAGGTTATTTAACTTGTGGAGGAGGATGTCGTGGTCTACTCGATCAAATGCTTTTTCAAAATCCGTGTAGACCACGTCAACCTGACCGCCATTTTCCATTTCGGAAAGAACGAAATTGGAGAACAGAGCAAGATTGGTAACGGTAGAACGACCACGAAGAAAACCATGCTGAGAATCGGGGATACCGCGTTTTATAACGGGGCAAATTATATCGAAGATTAACTTTTCAAAGAGTTTACTAATAGAATTAAGAATCGATATAGGTCGGTAGTTAGTGATTAAAGATTTCGACCCTTTTTTATGAACGGGAACAATTTGAGCTTGTTTCCACTTTGTAGGGAATACACACTCCTTTAGTGATCTACGAAAAAGCAATGTGATAGGTAAGGCAAGACTTTTAGCACATGATGCCAAAAATATTGATGGTATGCCATCGCAGCCGGCACCCTTATCTTTGTTTAGTGAACTTAGTAACTTTAATACGACAGGTTCAGAGACGTTCACAGAGCTAACAATTTCATCACTTACCTACTACCTACAGATATTAAGGTTTTAAGCATTAGTAAATAAAAAAAACTTTACTTTTTCGTTGTAATGATTTTTTTCTCAAAAAATTCCTCGGCAAAATAAAAAATATATATATATTTTGGCGTATTTGGCCATTTTGATCTCAGAAATGCGTGGTTATAATCTGTCGGGTTTAATTGGACCACGGCGTACATAACGAACAACATTTGCTTTTCCTTTGAACGTATAAGCAGCAGCAAGAGATTATTACTTTCTGTTTATTTTTCCAACTATGTAAATAAAGTACACGTAATAATAGAGTAAAAATAAAATTACAGTGAACGGACTTGATCGTCATGTTTCAGGAATCTGAATATTCATAAAAGCAAGTTCGTGATTATAGGGAAATTTCTGAAAACTAACATAAAAATCTAAAAGTTGATTAAAGAAAAAAATTCAACAGAGTAAAACTGTAAAACGGGTTCCGCGAAACATTGCCAATTCATTGCTAATTGCCAATGCACAAATGCCAATTCCATGAAAATATACGTTTTCACCACCCCGGCTTGTAATGGTTTTCTTGGTCTTTGTCCTTCAAAAACGGATAAACACAAGAGTGGTAAACTAGTTTGAGGAAAATTTTGAGTTCTTTCCTGACTTTTAACACAAGGGGAAGAGTTGTTGCTTAACACGAGCGGTTAAGCAATAACTCTGCTAAATATTGAAACTCGAGGAAGCGAAAGATTCCAATATTGAGAAAAGTTGAATCTTGAGCGTTGCTAGGGTTTCAAGGCCCGAGGGTTAAACAAACTTTGCTCCCAAGTAAAACACAAAATTTTTCACCGCACCAACGCGAGGAAAATACTAACTGTAAAAAATTACAAATCAAATCCATATGTACGCTATTAAATATATATCACTCAAATTTTGACCATCAGCCAACATCGTAAAATAACTCAATATTTGCATCAATCTACTTTGCCACCCTTGCGGATAGGTAAACAGGTATATCATGGGAATAGAAAAAACCGAATTTTAAAAAATAAATACTGATAGATACTTTTGCTAAGTCAATACCCAATTCATCTCATTTCAATGAACGACTTCTTAAGCATCTTCCCCGTTTGACCAAAACGTGCCGCGCGGCGCGCTGTCCGCTGCCCATAAAACCCGCGCTAAGCCCGCTTACGCTCCCCCCACACCCACAATCATACCCTCAAGTTCTCTAACTTTAACTTTATTGTTGTTAGGCCGTTTAATTAAGTTCGCAATTTTTTTATTGATACATACAGGTTGTTGTCAAGCAAACATGGATGGGATATGTCCGATTGGGTCGTTTTTGTTAGGGTTCCGTACCAAAAGGGTCAAACGGGACCCTATTACCGAGACTTCGCTGTCCGTCCGTCCGTCCGTCTGTCACCAGGCTGTATCTCATGAATCGTGAAATTTTCACAGATGATGTATTTCTGTTGCCGTTATAAATTAAATTTAAATTAAATAATCATTTAATTCAGGCATAGCCCATATAAGTGTTAGTAACAGCCTTAAATAATAATGTTAAACTATGACTATTACAATTTCCTATAATCTACCATGCAACACGTATACTTAGGGCTAGGACTATACAATACCGGGTGAGCAATACGTACACTTTGATATGATAAAATGGTTTTCTGTTAATATTAAAATTACGTTTTTGACAAAACAAAAAAAAAATAAAAAAATAAAGAAGAAAAAAAATCTTTAAAAACAATTCAAACATGTCAGCACAAATTAAAATATAAACATCATTTCTTTAAAAATAATTCAAACATGTCAGCATTAATTAAAATATAAAAATCATTTCATTAAAAATAATTCAGACATATCAGCATTAATTATACATCTAAAACTAATCAAATTGCAATAATTATAATTATATTTATAACAACAAATACTTAAAAAAGGAATAAAATAAATATTCAAGGTGGGCTCTCATACAACAAACATAATTTTTTGGCCGTTTTTATAAATAATGGTACGGAACCCTTCGTGCGCGAGTCCGACTCGCACTTGCCCGGTTTTTTGAAGAAACGTCGCTTTGGACACTGACATATATAAGTCATATCGTATCTTTAGCAAATATTTGACGTACCTATCTTAAAGTTCGCATTGGGCCGTTAGTCTTAGACTACAAACGAAACGAAATAAAGTTTATTCTATGAAGTTAAATTTGTTAGTATGACTGTTGGACTGATTGCCTTGATGGTGTTCGACGAAATTTTACTTTATCCACTAGAGCAGGGGTCGGCAAATTCTCGCGAATCGCATGCGGCTTTTTGGAGGTAAGATTGCAGTACTTAAAAAGACTAAAAAAGTGACATTTAGAGTTCTTATTCCATTAAAAACAACATTTGCGGCTCTTTGAGATATCAGTAACTGGTGATTCCTACTGCGGTTGCGTCTTCTTCTCGAAAGTTTATCGATCCCTGCACTATAGCATAAAAAGCGACTTTATGTCGTCCAAGCACAACATAAAGACGGACTTTTAGAGCAGGAAAAGTGAAAAGGAAAAGGTCATTAATTTATTTACACCTTGCCCAAACTATTGCCAATATGCATCCTGCGTAACAATCTCCCCTTACGTAGCGTCGCGATTACGTCACACAACGGGAGGACGCACGTCCGCGCTTTCTAATTTCGCGCTGCCCGGGATCGCCCTCTTTTGCGTTCCAGGGTTCCAAATGGCTTGGTGAACAGCGGCTAGTTGGACTTTATTCCAATTTACAAAATGAAATTAAGAAATTAAACAATAATAACTAGAGCACTAACCAGCCATAAATATCAGAATAAAATCTATAGCAAGAATCTATTACAACAAATTATATTAATATAATTCGGGCTGTAAGTATACGTCCCACTGCCGGGCACAGGCGCATCTCGCGAGAGGGCTTGGGTTATAATCAAAGAAAATATACGATTGGAATATACATAGGTGTGTAATACGAATCAATTAGTTTAAGAAAATTAAAGTGCAATAAGGTTTGCGAGAATATAAGTATAGTACTTTTAATTCGTAGCCAATTATATTATGTAACTTATAATATAATTTTACTCCCTCGCTTTAAGTTCTATAATCCTTGTCGTGACATTTCGTTTAAATTGGTACTATATTTTAATTTTTTTTTTGTTCAATACTCAATACTCAATATTTTATTGCAAATTCACAAAGTAGTTTTACAGGTGCTAAACTTATAAGCTACGTCTTTGTGAACCCTGTTGGGCACTGCAATTTTATTATTTACAATTCCAAATCTTATAAACAATAATTATTAGCATAATATAAAATTAAAAATTAAATTTATGTCAAAAAAACTAATAATCTATAGATATCATTCAATTATAATCTGTCATTAAAAAATTCACTTTGAGTATAATATGTCTTAATTTTATTTATATTTATATCATAATTTTCTTCTTCTTCTTTTTTTTTTGTTCATACTTTACAAGCTGAGATTTTGATGACATTTCCTATTAGAATCTAGCCAAGCAAGTTTAAAGATCAAACAGATTAAATCTTAGAAGATGTGAAAATTGTACGCAGTTCTCGAATTTTCAAAAACAATTCCCAAGCACACGAACTAACGCAAATACTCTTAATCGATATGTAAACCCGTCCTATTCGAAATAGGTACCAAGAACCGAGAGACGAAAAGCTCCTAGCCTAATAAATTTAAATTTAGTCAGACGAATCCTTTAAGCAATAGAAACCGCCATTACCGAAGTTGTACACGGGTCCAACAGGTGGCGCTATTCGTTTCAATATCTGCGAAACTTTCCGACTCAACTCAATAAATCGACCAGTTTAATGTGACCCGACAATACCAGCAGTTTTGCCTCAAAAATTTTAACAATTCACTCTCGAAATATAGGACGGCAGGCCATTTCATATTGGCGTTGTATCTACATGGTTTTATCAGCGACATTGTTGTTTTATTTGAGTTTTAACTTTGTTTCGCCGAAATAAGACATATCTTAACCGTTTTGATACTATTAAAAGATATAAACGTGATTAAATTTAGATACCGGCGATCTCTTTTACATGGAGGCATGTGGGGTGTTAATATGATAATAATGCTCTACTGTGCTTTATCTGAGCATATATGCAACTATGAGACAATATTTGAGATTGATTAGGTATTACGATACCGCGCTGTAACTAAAACTACCCTATCTACATAAATAAGAGACATCGATAAACGGCTTCAACAAATGTTCGTTAAGCCCCGCGGGGAGGGGACCTTATCATTAGTCATTGGTGAGGATGGGTGGCGCGGGCGCGTCGCGCCGACGCCGCGCGTACAATAATGCGTATGTATTCAAGATAGTCCATGTAAACATACGCTAAATTATCGCGGGAGAACTATCGCGGGCGCTATATATAGGCATAAATACAACAGTGTACTACGTTCAATAGACTTCCGCATACATTACGCCGCTTTAGCGATGGACGTGACGGTGCGCGGGCGCTGAGCATGAACTGACGGTAGCGCTACAGTTAGGGTGTAAACAAAAGACCCCATGGACCCTTTTCTCTGACTATTAAATGCTGTTTTAGCTTTTAGCCAATAGACGTGACAGTGCGGGCGATCGCGACGAAATAAAAAAGCATGCAGCTGCGTTAGGCGTCGGTGCGTCGCACCGCACGCGATAAAAGGATGTAGGTACTGACATGCTAAATTCTCGAAGCTAAAAGTTACTTATTATTCTGACCCCTTTACATCCTTTTTGGTATAGCGTAGTTGTTTAACCCTTGTCTACGTTATTGTTCGTTTTATAACTAGAGCGGGGATCCGGGTGCACCAGGTACGCGCTGCACGTACTAATGCTAAACAGCAAATTTTATCAACGTTTTTGTCATAAATATTACTTGAGTGTCGATATTACTTGGTACGTACTATGTATTGGCTCAAAACCATATATTTGGGGATTACTATACATAGACACTGCGCTTGATTTTACATACCAGTGAGTCAACTCGCGCTCACGCCTGTGGCAGTGGTGACTACTAATGGCCCTGCAATTGATAAAATTTTAAATGCTGCGCGAGCTCACCGCGGAATGAACTAAGGAATATGAAGATCGACCGATAGGGAAGTATTGTAAAAATCGTATATTTTGAGATGACTGTGTAATCATCTCAAAATATAATTGTAGTGTCGCAATTGACTTGACACGCGAGTGAGACAGCTCGCGGCCGCGCTCACGGCAGTGGCGTGATGGCTTCGAATGCCGAATATGCTGCGCGACCGCAACGCAGATCGAACCGGATAATTTTACTCGAGTATTGATAGATAACTTGGGTAGTATTGGCTAATACGTACATTTTGATATTACTACACTGCCGTGAGTGACCTCGCGCCCACGCCCGCGACAGTAGAGTCATTTCATAAAAATTTGACGTTTAAAATAACACTTCCAGTATCTGGGCTGCCAAAATCGCTGCCAACTTATCTTGGTCTGACCCTAGCGAGAGATAACTTCTAATGGCCGCGCAATTGATGAGCCGTACTACAATATGTTACTTCAGCGCCAACGTACGTGGACCAAACTGGAGTTACTTAACTACCGCTCTAGTACTTCCCCACTATTTATTCATAAATACAAAGATAAAAGAAGTAGACAAAATGTGTATACGTTTTATCATATTGTATTTGAAGTACAAAACAATTTAGCCCATCTTTTGCTCGCACCTTCGATTTATTCACACCACTAATCGAGGTGTATACAGTCAAAATCATCAAGAAAATGCAATTGAGAAGCAAAATGCTATAGCCTATACATTTATATTGATTTAATTTGTTTCAGATTTCATTAAACAATGCGATGCCGACTCGCGAGTCTCGAGTTGAGCACGGAGAGAATGTGGATGGCACAGACATATACCCAAATGAACACCGCATGTAGCTTGTGTCAGACCAAGATAAATTGGCAGCGATTTTTTATAGCCCAGACGATGCAAGTGTCAAGTAAACGTCGTAATTTCATAGAAGTTTGACGTTTAAAATAACACGTTAACCGTCTGGGCTCGTTTCCAACTTATCTTGGTTTGACTCTATCCTTTTAGAATAATAAAGTCTAGAATCAAACCACTGTCAATCGTAGTTTAACTATTTTAACTGTGCATTCCAAAGGGCCTACCGCCAGCTATTACGTTCGTTCTTACGTCGGTTTGCTTCTCTAACGCTTGGATACTAGAGTGATAGAGATGCATACAACGAAATTTAGATTTTCGTGGTTCATCCTCAGTTTCCGTAAACTGCAGTTTGCTCTTTCACTTGATTATTGCAATAGATAGAGATACAGAAAACCGGTTTTATAAAACGAGTTTTCTAAATTTTAAGTTTCGTAAAATGTACCTACTATTTATGCTCCCCACTGGGTAATTATGCTCCAACAGTTTATTATATATGAAAACTATATCACAACCTCATTAAAGTATTACAACATTTACAATATGATAGTAGTGATGGTCTACTTTAAATCGGCATATAGTTCAAATTAACAAAGCTACCACAATATAATAATTTTAAAACTGAAATTAATTAGGCACATTTTACGGTAGGTATTATTCTAGCTATAATCATATTAGGTCCGGTAAATTACGGTACCATTCTAGCTAGAGTGCTGATTTCTAAATGAGACAACTTTAAAAAGCTCAGTCCTTATCATGCGGAGAAGTGTGTGTCATCCAGTAAATATGTCTGGGAGTTAGGCACTGCCTCTCGGATTCCTAGCGATTACTCGCTAATTTCCGCTAGCGCTTAGCGCAAGCGTTCCGGGAACTGATAGCAGCATACAGATTTTTTAAATCTGTTATTGATTTGATATTGGAATGATACCATGCACTTTAAATGCAACTCGCTCACGTTTATTTATTGGTGCAAGCGCGATGCATAAAGAGTAATATCATATAACTAAATATGAAATCAGAACCAAATTCATAAAATACGAATGCCTCGCTTCGTGGGGTGGGCCCACGGGACTTCTGCGAACGACTCGCCCAGAGACTCGGCTAACTGTGGGTTAAAACTATCCCGGAAACTGAATTATTAACTTATTATATATGCGAGAAATTAATATTGGAAGGTATTCCTAGAAGGACCATGGCGAAAATGCTTAGTTACAAGTTACGACACAGTAACTGTTGTCTGATCTAACATTTTGAATATTAAGTATTACTGCATCCAAAACGGTGTATTGATTATACTTTTCTGAGTTGAAAAGTTTCAGAAAAATCCTGTACGAGTAACCTTTGTAGGTATGAAGTGAGTGGTAGAGGAATTAAAAGAGATGATCCCGCTCGGCGTTGCAAAAATGTTAACTTTCGTCGTTTCATTTCTATGAAACGAAATGAAACTAAAATTCTTTGACATCAGCAAATTTCAATTATGTAATTAATTAATGTTCCATAGCGATCAGACAAGCGCTTCGCACGCGCACACAGCCAATATCGAGTTGTTATCGGCTGTGACAAATTCTAACGGACTATTTGATACAACAGTTATTTCTTAAATATAGCTTAAGAAAAGAAGGTAGATTTAGCCGTGAAATTTTAAATACAAACGCTTCTTGTATGGTTTTAATTTTAAAACCAATTATGTTCTTGTCCTCGTTGGAGAACAATATGCCCGTTGTCCAAACTACCTCTCACGCAGAACAAACAAGAAGTAATATATTTTACAGTTAAATATCCGCACAACCTACGGGAGACAAGCCAAAGTGGCCTGCACGTGGAAAGCGGCACATAAAATAAAACTTTCAAACTTATTGCCAATGAGATGCCAGTTCCTCGTCTACGAAACTCCTCCTTTTCGCACGACTCTCGCTTACATCGCATGGCATCATGTCCAAAGAAGATTTGGTTGCGCGAATCCTATTGCATCGTTTTGATTAAGCAGCAATGTGTGTTACGTTTGAGACAATATCGACATCATTGTCTGTTCGATGTTTTAAAAGTGCAATGATGCACCCACGCGGAACTCGGACTTAACGCGTCGAAATACTTGACAGAACAACATGAAGTTCCCTGCAGAACAATTAGCGGCTACGGACATTTTGACCTTCGGAGGGAAAGGCACGTATGGTGTGCAATGCGGTTCCTTTATCGTCACGTATTTACTGATTAAGATGTACCTGTGTTTCTTAGTAATACCTCTTTAAGGTCAAGTGTTGCTCAAGGTGATTTACTAGTCCAATGTCGCATGATAAGCCGGCCGGCATACTTACACTTACAAAATGCGAGTACGTACAATAAGTGACCCTGTGATCCCCCTGCAAACAAATTTATTATTTTATTTCTACACTTACAACTTTCTTTTCAGGTTAGAACCTGCATAGTTGGGGGGGGGGGGGGGGGTCACTAATTAATCCGGTAATTTTTGAATCCGCACATAGATAACAGTTTCGCTTCTCTGTCGCACTTACGATCGAATTTACAAATGCGTCAGGGGCAAAACTTCGTTCGTAGTTAGCGGTAGGCCCTCAGTAATTGATATATTCGCAATAACCGAAACTCAAGAAGAACAATCAATAATTAATATTCCAGGCACACCAAATATGATAAAAGTAAAATAAAATTCGCGTTTTGGTGATTTGACTCATCGGTCGGGGAAATGTCAAATTGATCATAATTAAGGTATTTCTTATTAGTTATTTTATTTCCTATTGCTCTTTTTACTTTAAATTATTCTCGCTGTTTTTAAGCATAAGCCAACAGTCGGTCATTAGAGCAAAAGCTGAGGACGTGCGATGCATGCCACGACTATATGGCGTCCGCAAAACAAAACTCGCGGAAACGTGATCGATCGTCGCTATATCCATTCGATGGTGACGCAACCGCCGCGATCTCGCCGCGGTTGGGCTCTGCATTCATCGCTTACCCAGAAATTTTCTCAAGATATCCAGTAAAATTGCAACCACAATACCCGTAGCATCCATGCGTAATTGGCGATCGCAATCACACTGGTTCGCTTCAAGCGATTGCACGCCCGCGGTGGCCGAACAACCTTGGCGTTAATCACTCCCCGATGCGGCGAGAATAACCTCGACTGCAATTATGTCATTGGCGGAAACGTACCGTCCAACCACAGACGCACAATTAAACGCGGCTGCCGCTATTAGGGTACAGTTGTATAGTTGACGAAAAGTCTGATAACCCGGTCTAGGGGTTTTCAGTGAGAGAATGCAACAGTATAATAATGACTGAGCAGAGCGCAATATCGAATCCCACAGGCAATGTGAAATCCTTCAAAGTTAAATTCTTGTGGTTCTTAAGCGTGGCACTGGAACTTAAAACAGCAATTCATGTCGTGTGTGGCTATTATTTATTTTTTATAGAACCCCACAGAATCCAACTTTAGAGTATAAGCGCCCTAGGGTGAGCGTTCCAGATAATAAACTTGACGGTCGCTCCCGCATTGGCTGTATTTCAAGATAACCTCCAAATTGCGTTGGTCTCATCTAGAAAGTTCCGGTTACTAATTGCAGGTAGTGATCGGCGCCCGTGCAGTCGCGCATGTGTGGACCGCGTGCGCCGCGTTCGAGGAGGTAGGGTAGTGCCCTAGAGGCATAATTATTAAAAATTAAGTACCTGGAGTAAAAACCGATTAAAGTGATTAATGTAGTTATTATTCACAAAATATAAAATTCAAATCAATGTAGATCTGCTCCTAGTTCCCCTTGAGAATGAAATTGTTCAAAACACTACAATTAATTAGGAAATCCATATTATGTAACATCGACCTCAAGAATAGGTACCTTACGTGCCTTATATGAAATAACCGTATAAAATTCCGTTAATAAACCTAACTGTACCTTGGGATGATTAAAATAATAACTGTACAAGGGTTTCATAACAACAATAATCTAGCTTGTCATCTATCACCTAGTTTCATACACGCACGCGACTCGCAACGCGAGTCCGCTGCGGTGGACACTGGCACCGCTGCGCCGGTGACCTCGCACGTAGCGGCCGCTGCACCGCACGCCCACTATCGCAGCGCAGCGCGGTACAATGGCGTTGGCGTTATCTGCCCGTGCCTCTGCGACGCAGGGTAATTAAAACCGCGATATCCATGCGGAGGTATTTGAACGGAAATTTTAGTTTTCAGCAGCCGCGACCGCTTTGTACAGGGCGCGCGAAAATACTTTTTTAGTCAGTATTTTGAAGTTGTTTGTTAAGTACCTATATATCTAGACATGCACATAATACTAAATAATCGAATGTCTCAATTAAATGTAGATATAAAGATCGCACAAAGACAATAAAAAATTGACAAATCACCTGCTTTGATAAAATGGTGTTTTAAATATTTACCTAACACAAGTTTTAGTTCATTTAGCTACTTTTCTTTTTTATTTAAATGATTTGATCTAAGTTTCACTTGAATCCGCTCTGGCGATTGGCATGCGGAAGCGAATGTCCATTCGTGAGTCCCCTGGGACTTCAAAGCACTTCAACACTCATACTACGGCAGGCAATTTTTACTTTACAGCTCAGAATCAAAATATCTTAGGCATGCCCATTTTGATAGACGATTACTAAATGTGCAATTAAACTTTTTTTATATTGTCTATGGTAGATTGCAAAACGAGGAAAATATTTGGAAGTTTATCGAATGTCACGTCACTAGATCAGCAGACTTCGGTAACCCAAGTCCTTATAAATCCGTAGTGGTCAAGCTCCAGGGCGGAGTACAGCGGCAGCGGCGGAAGCGGGCGCGCAATCAATATGCGGCGTGCACAGCTCTGCCCGGTGCCCGCATCACGCTTCCTGGAAGTCGCGAGCGAGGCGATTCGGGGCCCGAGCCAGGGTTGTCCACGATTTTTAATTACACACACTTTTTCTAGTTACTTTATTGGCTAAAATCGCAAAAGGCTAGATGTATAACTTTGATGAAACATAAAAGATTTTCTTCTTCATGGTAGACCAATATGTTCGCTCTTTAATTGTAGGTAGGTAGGGTAACACTATTGACAACACAAATTAATTTTAGAAAAACAAGAGTGTGTGTTTAGCTAGTGGCGAACAAATAAAATAAAAGTATATACCAATTTGAAATCTGTGTGATCTCAAATGTGAAAGGTTCTGGAAAGGACAGGTCTTCAGGAGATGATGTTTCGAATCATTCTACTTATATCCATTTCCATAGAGAAAAGATGGAACTTTCGTCGATGGTGTCATGTTACACTATTTACGTGGATGGCTGCTGGACACCGCGAAATTGGGTAAAACGACTAAGTATCTATTAAAAATTAAATATACAAGTTTACTGCCAGTATCGACTACAAAACAAACTACTGAACAAACACTACTACTACAAACTACTGAAGATTCCAGTGCTTGTGTGCGAGTAAACGGATCGTACACTGAGTGGTTTAGCGTCGAAAAGGGTGTTAGACAAGGATGTGTAGCGTCACCGTGGCTGTTTAATCTATTCATGGACAGTAGTATGCATGATTTGAGAAATGATGAATGTGGGCTGAGAGTGAGTGGGTTACTCGTCAAATGTCTTCTTTACGCTGATGACCTGGTATTGATGGCGTCATCGGGTGAAGAATTGCAGGAGATGGTATCTAAAATGCATAGGTCTTTTGAAAAGAAAGGAATGAAAATAAATGTGAGCAAGACGAAAGTAATGGTTTTTGAAAAGGGAGAAAGTATGACAAACTGTGAAGTTTTGATTGGTCAAGAAAGAGTGGAACAAGTGAAAGAGTTTGTGTATCTGGGAACCTTGTTCACTAGGAACGGTAGACATGATGAAGACATTGAAAAAAAAGTGCTGGAAATCGTGTGAATGGGGCACTCAACGCTTTTTTGAGCAGCCAGAAGTTGTCGCAAAAAGCACGGTTGGCTGTGCATAGAGGGGTGTTGGTGCCTACACTTATGTATGGTAGCGAAGGTTGGGTATGGCAGAAGAGGCATCAGAGTCAAGTGAATGCAGTGGAAATGAGAGCGTTGAGAAGTGTGTGTGGTGTAAAATTACAAGATAGAATTAGGAACAGTGTGATAAGGGAAAAGTGTGGACTGAACGAAGATGTCACTACATCAAAAATTGAGAAAGGTATGTTGAGATGGTTTGGACACGTGGAAAGAATGAGTGAAAGAAGGTAAACTAAGAGTGTATAAGGGAGAAGTAAAAGAGGAAGCTGGAAGGGGTAGACCTCGGCGGACTTTCTCTGATCAAATCGGGGAAATCCTAAAAAAAGGCCAGGTCAAGAGCACCCTAAACCGACGAGCGTGTATGAGGAATGTCATGAAAGTGAAGGAAGCGAAAGAGGTATGTCAGGATCGTAGCAAGTGGAAATCCGTGGTCTCTGCCTACCCCTCCGGGAAATAGGCGTGATTATATGTATGTATGTAAGTATCGACTACAAAGTGCTAAAGCTGATAAGATGTAAATAATCGAAGTTTAGGTATTCCCGATATGCCACCAGCCCTGGTGGTAGCCCTATCAGGCCCCCGGCGGCGCCGCGCCTCCATAAATCTCCAGGGCCTCGCCGCCGCTGCCGCCTTTTGTTTTTTTCTTCGCCCGTAATAAGATCGCGCGTCAACGTCAGGTATAGGAAGGACAGAGCCGACCGCGCGTAAAGTGAAGCGCCGTCGATGTTGAAACAGCGCAAGTGCGTGTTACGTATGTCAGAATACATTTACATTACCTATAGAGTACCCATCTTCAAATTACAAGTCCAAAAAATACGATTAAGCATACAAATATGACCACTGCTAGCATGGACTAGTTGAGTTGAGACGAGCAATTGTGTCCAAAATGTGCAAGTCACGTTGAACTTGACATCCCAAGAATTCCTAATATGTTATCGATATGTTACTGTAATTGTCCGGTATAAGAATGATTCCTACCAACCGGACCGGGTCGGGTCAGTTGCCGCCTCATCGTAGCGAAAGCGAATGCCCAAGCCCCGGTAGTAGCCACCCCGCGTCCGCCAACAGCCAAGAATCGCATCTAAATATTAACTAATTAATACATTGAAACTTAAGTAAGAAAGTATAGTAAGATGCGCTCTAGCCTGGCCCGGGCCATCCCCGCTCGCTCTAAATAGTAGGCGAGAATCGCACACTTGCGCTTCTCAAGCATGAAGCGAAGCCGGCATCAAAGTGATGAACGGCATGTGTTAATGCTAATTACGAAAGTCAATAAATACATGTATCTAAGCTATAATGTCCTAAGATGTACACCGTAGAATGATTCAAGTTTAGAGCCACAGTTGGCAATAAATCTTACGGGAAAAAACTGTAGCATTTAATTTTCAGTTGATGATTGATTTATTTAAAACCACCTACGAACACAAAGACGTAGCGAATAATTCAATTATTATAGGTAGCAGCAGTTAAGCGACTTAAGGTGGATTATCCGGGCTATCATACATGACTGTTAAAAAACATCCACATCTAGAGAATTAGTGATGTGCCGTTCCCAGTAAATTTTCCAAGGCGAGTAAATTCCCAGTAACGTTACTGGTATCGTTTCCAAAAACCAGTAATTTACGGTAAACTATTATTTTCTATTACTATCAATAGGTTACTATAGCGGACATAGGAGAGAACAATCTCACACCTGAGGATGCCGAAGACCGGGCAAAGTGGAAAAGATTGAGTAGGAAAGCGGACCCTGGCGCTAGGTCGAGAAAACGCTAGGTTGAAGAAGAAGACTATCAATGTTTTTTTAAGCTAAGCTTATGAAACTTATCACGAGGTCTAAAACTCACAGAACCACTCATTTTTTTTGTCAAAAGTATTTTAATACAATTACATACCTACTTAATGAAAAGCAAAGGTAAGATAACGATTTCTGTTAGTACCTGCTAAGAGTGATCCCATGACAAAGGAAAACATTTCATAACCCACAGATTTGTATCGTATTTACCGGTTTTTGGTAACGTTACTGGAAAACATGGGTAAACTGGTAAATTTCCCCAGTGGGAAATTATTGGTAACGTTAATTTACTACCGGCACAACACTGGACAGGATTTTCTGCCTCTGGCTTGTCTTAGCCAGCTGTCAAGAGTGGAGTCGCGAGAGCTGCGTGCTCGAGGGTAGATGTGGAAACGTAAGTAAGTAGTAGTTGGCTACCTAAATGTTTAAAATCCAGTGAAACCTCTCTAACCTCAGCCCTCACACTGGTTTTGCACTCGAGCCACAGCCATCCTAAATGTCACTTTTTGTGGGGGCCCATCTTGTGGCGGCGAGTTTTATGTTTGCCTAAAATAAAATCAGCGCTGCGTCAAAATAACACACACAAGTAACAAATAAAAAATAAGTAACACGCACGCAGGCGTCCGGTTTTATATTCCATAGCCCAGTATTGAGTCCATTGCTTTCACCCAGTAGCCTAGTTCATTTAGATTCCATCAACTCTCAATAGTTTACACCGTGGCCGGTACTGCTGCTGCCTCTGCGAGCGTCCCACGACACGGGCAAGGGCAGCATCCGTACCCCTTACATTTCATTAACGTTTCAAAAGGCCTCGACGTGACAGGTTTCGGCTCCATGCACGCCTCCCAAAAATCCGGAACACCATTTTTCCGTTATGGGAAAGACATACAAAAGAAAACCATAGTAGTAAAATCCATAATACTTGGACATAATAATTAAATTTAAAGATGAATAAGACAATGCAAGACCTCCCACAAAGAGTGACCTCATCAGCATAGAACAACGCTGAATTCTTTCTTATCAACACAAAGCTGCATTTCCTAACTCGCAGAAAGGGCATTAACTGTGGCATTAATCTATCGTCACCGATAAGGGATCGATAATTGCGCACACTAAGCTTATTTATATTAAAAACTGCAATGGAAGCCTAACTAAAAACTGTATTCATAATCAAATAGAATTATAATACATATGTTCGACCCGTATTAGGCTCAAATCAAATCCAATTAGTAAGTACCTAGAGGTAGAAGTAGGGTTGCCAGATGACCGACATTTGGTGGGCTTGGGATTTTCCCGAATTTCTGCATGTCCTCCCGACTTCCAACAAAGTGAAAAATGTCCCGGACAACAACTTCATTTTAAAACCATAATTTTATGTTCCAGATTTTCATCAAAGGATACGTAGCCGCTCCACTCCGGCTCTCGGAAAGGATACAAAAAAATATGAAAAGTAACGCAAATTACATGTTGCAATGGAAGCTAAAAGATAAATTACTTTATTAAATCTTGTTGATCGTTGATTGATTACTAATATATTAGTAATTCGGTAAGTATACGTAATGAGAAGACCTTTTTTTGTTAGTATTTATGTAACACTTCCATCGGCAGCTGACGATTTGGCAGTATGTCAATGTTGTTGTTTTTAATAATTTACTTTGATTTTATTGTTTATATATACTTACCTACTTGAATCAAGTATTCCTAAGTACCTACATATATGAGATCTATTTCTGTAAGTAGGTACTCTTCGATCGTTATCGCTGAATATCACGCACGAATCAATTGCATTAACTCTACGCGCAGTAAGCAAAGCCAATCTCGCGTACCTTGCCAACCGAACACGTTGCATTGCACAAGGCTTGGCTGATAAGAGATCATAGCCTTGCATGTGAGCTGATAAGAAGTGCAGCGTTATATAATCCAATCGAAATTGAAAATAAGTACTTCGAGAAATTGATAGATACCTACAGCAAGTGTTATAGCCACGAGACTATTTCAAGTAGTGTCAAAACCAGAGAAATAGTTTTAGTCAAGCAATTTATCATGACGCGTGCTGGTATACTTGCGATGAGCAAGTTTCAGTCTAGGATTTGAATTACATACATAAAAAAATACGCCTAGGAATTCTATCTCCTGTGCTACAATAGGGCTTTATTTATTTAATTTAGACGATTCCACGGAGCGACACCGTTCTGTCGCCAAAATAGTGTTTAGTTTTAAGTTAATGAAATTTATATGTTAGTTTATAAGGATATAGTTATGTAATGTGGGCCTTGTTGTCTGACTCATATTTAAAAAAGAAAAAAAAATTATGGCATGGCAAGTCCGAGTATCACACAATGAATTTTAGACAACATAAAATTTTAATGCCTTATGCCATTTATAGAATTCTTTAAATACCTAGCCATATTTAACGTATAAGAAATCAAACTGGATCCCTAGATAAAAGACATATAATTTTATTTTTTTAAAACATTCTATCCATATATGCACATACACAGCACGCTCGTCTGAATCGTATGCATAGCGGTCCATATCTAACGCATAAAAAGCGTCAAACAGCATGACTGCATTGATAAATGACCGGAGCCGATAATACATCTAATAGCGTCGCCAGCAAGCCCTCATCCGCATTTGGAATAACAATCGATCCGAATGGGGCTCCAATTAACCGCCGCTCTCACGCAGGCCCGCGACTTTTTTGCCCGCGACGTCGCCAGCAACCCTTCAACGCATTCCCACGAGCTAGTTCTACTTATACAAGTTTCTTTGTCTGCGTATCAAACCGCGTGAGGCAAAAAACTGACGTCGATAAGACACGTAGTGCGTTTGAGCAACTCGGCGGGTGTTATCTGGGGACAGTAAGGACACTTGCGCTGTTTTCACGCGGCGTGAGCCATAATAAATGAAATTGATGCTATCGCGACATTGCCTCGGATGGAAATAAATAATTCAATATTTGAGAAGGAAACGTTAATACGTGTTTGTAAATATATAATATTTTTACTATTTTCCGGTTTTTATTCCATTTCGTATGCACTTCCCAGAAGTTTGGTACTTGAAGGGATCTGCATTGTGGTCCATGCTTTCAAGGACCTGATTCCACAAATTCCAAATGCATAGTAAGCTACAAAAGTATATAGGTTCCAATACCACCCAACTATATGAATGAGTTCCATGCATAAAGTGAATATGCATTTTTGCAACTGTTGTGTACCTTGACCTTGCCGTTACTTATTTTAAATCACTTAGGTATGTAATTGTTTGAGACTGGGTAGGTACTTCCTATGTTTATTAAAATTTAAGTGGTAAGAAGATGCAATAGCAATAATATTTATAGCAATCCTGATGAGTTTAGAGGAAATGGCTGATAACTTGACGTGTGAAATGATGGATTTTTGTGAGATATCTCTAAATCAATTCGCCGTCAACCCGAAGGATATTTAACCACAATCATTCGTTAATTAACGATGCGTTAGCGTTCTGAGAATGCAGTTTTGGACATAACCATGTGAATCGGGGTTATTACGGTTCTGCTACCTGCTTCCGGCAGGATGGAATCACATCGTTTCCGGTTCAGAGTTCGCCGCCTCGTTACCCTTAGCTGCAACGAATTGACAGAAGCGTACGCCTTTAAAAGGGCGCATCATAAGTCCCCGGACGTTTAGTTGTAAGAAATTATTTTAGCATCAGAAGCTTAGACGAAAAATTAGGCAATTAGTAATATGGGTATGCAGTACAAACCGGAGTTTTGACAATGTGATGTAAGAGACTGTAGTGTTGGAAATGTCAAATCGACATTGAAGTTTTTTTTCCGGAGAAGACCATATCCCTTCGTGTGCCGAATTCCCGCAGCGGGAGCGAAAACAAATGGTTACCTACGTCGGCATATCACCTTACCCTACATAAACGACGGGAGCGAATTAACATTTGTTGCTCAAATCTATTAACTAAACTTAACTTTATTTAGGTATAAAATAAAATATTTGGATATAAAATGCGCGACGTGAAAATCACGTTTTTCATTTTTTCTCTGCATTGTCTTCATCTTCACCTGACGACATCTCCAAATCCAAACGCTTGAGTCGCGTGACTAAACCCAAACTTTTATGACTCGTGTAGTATACGTACGTATAGAGAACAATGTCAGATGAACTCAGTTTAATATGATTTTGCCCTACTCCATCATCCGTGCGGTCGAGTTGAGGCCAACATTGCAAATATTCTTATATCGATTAAGGTGGATCCGATCTGTTACCCTCGACCAGTTGCCCATCAGTACTCCCAGTTTGGCATTGTCTAGTATTATTATGTCGTCGTTCATTGACACGCTCCCAGCTATTATTAGTCTGCCAGTAGAAAGCAAAGCGCAGCTTGCAAGTTTTTACGTAACCGCGGCTGATGGGCGCGGGGGGTGTGGGCGGGAGGGGAGGCGGTAAATTATCGGCCGGCGCGACGGCCGGATGGCGGCTGGGCACCAAGAGGGCTGTCATTCTCCTCGCGGACAAGCGTTCGCTTTAGTTAAACCACGTAAGTATGATCTCCAATCCCTCATAGTTGTTGCGGATCGCGGTCACTATTATATTGGTTCTGTGCAGTCGAATGTTCAGTAAGCGTCAGGAACACGCGGTGAGCTCTTTACGCGCCCGTCACCGCCGCCCGCTGGTGCGCTCCGCTGTGCCCCTCGCAAAAAACAGCGTTGTTTACTGAGAAACGATCGTTGCTTCAAGCTATACTATGCCTATTCAATGAAAAAATGCAGTATGTGTGTATGAGTGCCATACGTTCATACTTCCTTCCGAAACTGGAATGAAAAGAGGTTCACTAAGAAAGCGTTCTGGAAATCCCTGCACAACACCACAAGGATTACCAGACGATGTCGGTTATACCAGTTATGTACTTAGAAGTTTCATGATACCGTAATTATTTCATACCTATTTATAATCTCGTTGGAATAGATAGGCAAGTATGAGTAAGAAGGCACATAATCTTGAGTACCTGTTGCAAACGAACTCATGACGCCACGGTATGTCATTGACATCTGACTCGATGACGCATGTTATATTGTTCTAAGTAGCAACGTAACGAATAATAAGCTATTACACTAACTGCTTTGGCTGATAATAGTGAGTAATGTATCATTTTGTAGACCAATGTAATATATAAGTAATATGTCGAGACGATTCATTTTAAAATTAATGAAAAAACGGCCCATAACGTGACCTTAAACACAATAGCCTTTTGATAATAAGTACGGATATTATCCGTCCACAGATCTGACAGATGGCTTTCAATAAGGGTTAAAGGTGCGTAGGGGCACGGTGGAGCGCAGCTCGGCGCCATTGACGACACAGATACATACGCGGCTTCGCGATAATGACCCGCAGCGCGCGCGCCGCGCCGCTAGTCGCGCTTTATGCCGCTCGTGTCGTGGGACTCGTGGGAGTGTGAGGGTTTTAGTTGTAGGTAAGTTACGTCCGGCGTCGGTACGGTAGCTATCGATGAAAAGAACTTCTGCTATGAAGAATGTGATTTCAATAAGAGTATGTTCAAATTGATCAACTCAAAAATCTTGCGGAGAGTACATGATAACACCAACCATCGTTGGTGTCATCATTCACCGATATGCTGGTGGTGATATGATATAATGCTGGATATCAGTTTTTGTTATAACCACTAGCCTGCCGATATAAATACATAATAAAAAAATCTTTTTAAAGAAATCGGATAAAAATAAAGAATATGTTCTGTCTATGTTACTACTACTTGTGTACCTACTAAAATTTAAACTAGCGTTTGTCACGGAATAAGAACTACTAGTAAAGTGTGGAACGGATCACAATAGCTCAAAAATAGCCACACGTATATATTTGCTTGTCAATGAATAACAGTCTTAGTTATGACACTTATACATAGGTATAGCCATAAGATTTTCGCGTTTGCAGTCTGTTGATATTTCAATCTTAATTTAAATTATGTGCTAATAATATGCGAGACCGGTCGCCAACTAATGTGACGACTTCTCAGAGAAGGTAATTCACTAACGCCATCGCCATCTCAGATAATTGCTCACTTGCACGGACATTAAGCAACATTCCTTAATCATTTTAATGTTTGATTTAATCGCTAAATTTACAGCTTCGTCGCATCGCAGAGCATCTTTAATATTTCATGTCAAGCAAGATACAGTAAACAAATGTAACCATGTCAGTGGTAACAAGAGTGATCTGCAGGTTGAACTGAGGCGCTGTTTTTGAATTGTTATACATATGTATATTCACCCAGTCAATGGAGGACGTCTCCTTCAGCGGTTCAATCTTATTATTTTTCAACCATTACTCTGTTGGGCAAATGCCCCCCCCCCCCCCCCCCCCATTTCTCCACAGATCTTTGTCCAGTGCTTGCACTCCTTCAAGACTTCTTTCCTTCAGTTCATCTCGCCATCGCCGGCGCGGTCACAGCAGTCAAAGATAAAATAAAGGTAAAATGCATTCCTATGATTCTAATGTGTATGGATATACGCATGTAGACAACAAACACTTGTATACTAATTCCACCTGATCATGCTCGAAGCTAATGACAACTTAAGTTTCCACCTTCAGGACAGGTAGGCAAAACTGATACGTTGCTTATCCTAAAATTGTTCGCTCATAAACTAAGATGTCGTAAAAGGCAACGCGGACGCCATACGTCCCAATCCAAAAAAAATTCGACCGTCATGATCATTCCTCGATATCGTTATCGCGGCGCGACGCGAGCGCGGACGTGTACCTGCGCGCGCTCATTATCCTTCTACTTCTACCTGCGCACCGCGCCTAATTGCGACGCGACCGACGGCGCGGGAGTAGATGGGTGCAACTTATAGATAAGCCTACTGTTACTATACGAGCCATATCAGCCATGAGATCCTGGATACCCATTTCACGTGCTCGGTTGATATTTATTATCGCTCCGGTTACAAGCCCGCAAATTACCCTTTACCTACGCCGCACCTAATTGAGACGACCGCGGGGGCGTTGAGAGTCTTTGATGAAACGTGCTTAGGTAAGCCTAGTACCTATTACTGAACGCGATCCCACAATTCACAACAACATAAGACGTCCACGTTTTCAAGGCAGGCGTCGATATACCGTGGTTGGGTCAAAAGAAGTTTGACCCAGTTATCAAAGAGCTTATTATAATTAATTTAGTGCGATCTATCCTTTTTTAACTGATAATTACGATAAACGAACGAACGCCTAATATTCGACAAGTCATATCACCATTTTATTAACTGCGACTACCCAAAGATCTGTAACAACTAGGCATGTGTATGTTAACGGCACCAATCATGGGACATTTAAGAGATAAATTGGAGTATTTTTGATATTTCACCGACATCTGTAAAATTTCTACCAATATAGGCTTCAAAAATTGAATGTCCAATTCATCCTCTATATTTTCTATTTATTTAATGGAAGCTACTGCAATTTTTTTCAATATTATTGACCAATTAAAACTAAGTATGGTTATTTACTCCAGTCATGGGATGTATGTCATCATTAATTTTCAAACTAATAAATATCAATGAAAATTTAAACTTAAGCCCCTCTTTGGCTCTTGTTTCTGGGAAAATGTTGTCAGCGTTTAAAAACTGATGGCAAATACTTGTTTTACAGAATTTGTCTATACCATCCCATTACTGGTGCCTGTTCAATTACAGTGGTGTTTACTATAGGTGAGTCCAAGACGTCCTTATAACGGTTTGTCAGTGCGTTCAACTGCCAGTGCTCGATAAGCGATTGGGTTAACGCGCCTAAGAACATAGGCACTCCTGTCCACTGTCACTAGTAGTGTTTGTTATAATGCTTAATGTTGGTTCTTTAAGAAGTTTAATAAATAATTTGATTAAATTTTGTTTAATTTCAGTAAAAAAACGTTGTTTTTAATGTTACACTGTACTTAATTCGTAAAATCTTACATTGTCTTGTCTTACGCGGGATCCCGCAAATACCGGGATCCCGCGGGACTAAGAACTGTCAGTCTCGCCGAATACCGGGATTAAATTCCTCATGCGGGATTGCATTCCCTAGTCACTACTGACAGTGATCACAAACAGTCGATATCGCTATCGCGTACGTACCTGTCCTCATCCTCATTACCGTGTGTCCGTCTACCTGCAGCGCGACTAATTGCCCCGCGGTTTCTTACGCGAGCCGGTCACACCCGTGAAGTTTCAGCCAAAGATCCGAGCGGCCATTTTTTCATTAGTTGAGTGTTCCAACAAATGAATACCTATCTCATTTGACTGTTTTTAATTCGCTACATGTCTCACATATCCTGTTTAATATCTGTCAAAATCTACAATATTTCAATAGTCACAGCTGACAGCTCTATATTTTAAATAGTTTTGGTAAAGCTTATAGTTACTGTCCGTGATGCATCATTTGTAATGGGACTCATGTGAGATGATGACACCATAAATTGCCAGCCTCTAGAGAAAATTTTAGTAGTTGTAATCCTACCTCAGCACCAGCAATTTAAACTAGAACGTAAAAGTTTGCGTTTGAACG
Source organism: Cydia pomonella (assembly GCF_033807575.1). Classification (NCBI taxonomy): domain Eukaryota; kingdom Metazoa; phylum Arthropoda; class Insecta; order Lepidoptera; family Tortricidae; genus Cydia; species Cydia pomonella. The sequence continues at coordinate 10,334,601 of NC_084721.1, read as the reverse complement.
TGAACGTAGACTAAATATGACCGGATATGGAAACCAATAACACCTATAGTTATAATTTGACTAGTCCTATTAGAAACTCGAAACTAGGAGTATATTGGCAGCCCAATTAGAGCTAGACCAGACTGCCTACGGCAGTTACTGCTGCCTAATTCACAAAACTAGTTTCTTCGACTGTAAGCTAATCCCTAATTCAACTTGACCTCTACACCCTTAACAGTATGGGTAGTCAGAGATCACATCACAGAGCGACTTGGCCATACATCACTCCTGTGTCGTTATGGGAAAACTTTTTATTGATAAGTCAACACCAAATTCTTCAATTTAATATTTATGACACTTACCGGCCTATAAAACTACAGGTAATTTAGCCATTTGGCCAGTACTGTACAATAATAATACTCGCTCGACCGAGGCACGAGGTAACACGCTCGCACGCACGAGGTGTTCGATTTGAATAATAGTGAATTCGCTTGTAGAGTACGAAACATTTTCTAGCTGTCCTGTCTAGGCTATGCTGTCATGTCAAGAGTGTCAGCTTCGTCGGGCGCCGGTCGCCGCCCCTGCTGATGTCGGCACATCCGACACACAAAGATTTGGATACAACACCCTGGAACGTTAGGAAACATTCTTATTTAAAACAGAGGTATATTTTAACATCGATACACACCAAATTTCATCGATCCGATTGTCGATTTACATAGTACTATAGTATCATATACGAAGCTATTCCGAGTTTCAAAGAATGATAGCATTCCTGAATACCAGGTATGAAAATAAAATATAGTTCCTTTCATCCACGATGACACGCAGACTTGTCAAATCTAACCGTTAATGGCATGACAATACGAGTCAAGGCACGCGTCTTCGTGAATAACACGATCTATAAAACATAAATGTATTTATTTATTATGGCTTAATGACTGATTTTTTAAGTCACCTCATGAACCATCAAAATATGAACTAAAACATACTCATAACTATTTCATGTACAATTGTGCATACCAGCGCAACATACACGAATTAGGCATTTCTCTCCCTCTCTCTTTTGACCGAGTATTCAGGTAAAAAAAAGTTATCGATAAGTGTCTAAGGAAGCACTATTGTAAAATGGTCAGCTAAGACACGAGATTGGCGTTTTGGCGTGGGTCGAAGTGCACTCAAAAAGGGCTCGAACGCCAGATAAGATAAAAATAGCTGTAGCGAGGAATTTCACCTGTGTCGCTGTCTTACTCATGACAGTGGCAATGGTACCCAAAAATAAGGATTGCGCAATAGAGATTGTTAAGGCATTGACTGAGTGTGTGCACCAGGGTGACATCTTGTCGCACGAGAAAGAATATTGGTACAAAATATACTAAAGTCGTATTCATATTTTTATCTCGCAGAGAATGAGAAAATAAGGTACACCGTGAGAGCCCGGTCCTGAAATAAGAAAATAGGTATTACTAAGTGATTACACGGAAATCCAGAGAAATCTCAGTACCTATTTACAGCATGCAGTATGCAGCAAAGTTATTATAAAACTTTTTGGCTTTTCCTTTTTCATGATCTTTCAGACATAATGAAGTTTTATTACTCGTTACTTTACGTTCATTATCTACAACTCCACACGCTATTTGTGCATGAAGCTCAAACAAAAATGGCGGCATGGGTACATAAAACCGCGGGCGCGTGAACGAGCACCTGCCTAGCGAAATGATGGAATCCTTTAAGCGGCAAAAAATCGCGAACCGTCCCTTTCACGTGTCGCCTCCGTGGGCGATGGGGTGCACAGCTGCTTTGGCGCCATACCTATCTGTGGTGCACGTATACCTTCGTCTACATAGCTATTAACTAAATAACTATTCGTTAACTTTATTGCAACGAGATAAGACACATCAGCACCAGTGGTCAATTAAAAGTGTTGCTGTTTGCACAGGCAGCCAACATGAATTCGATCGATCATTGTATTGTTTTGTCATGGTATTCGTGAATTTTTAATTAGACACTCAATGGCGCACGTTGTTCCGGTCCGATTTCGATATTAGATCCTTTAAAGTGGATTAAACTGAAATGACCCTCGCTATGAAGTATGTAGATTCAATTCCGGACAATTGGACGGTCTGGTCTAGTGGGTAGTGACCCTGCCTATGAGCCCGATGGTCCCAAATTCAAATCCTGGTAAGGGCATTTATTTGTGTGATGAGCACGGATATTTGTTCCTGAGTCTTGGGTGTTTTTATTTATATTATATTATATATATCGTTGTCTAAGTACCTACAACACAAGCCTTATTGAGCTTAAAGTGGGACTTAGTCAATTTGTGTAATAATGTCCTATAATATTTATTTACTTATTTTATTATTCGAAATGATAAATATCTGAGAATGCTCAATATTTTCATGAGCAATAATAATTGACGTAAGTATAAGATAAGGGCTGATAGAGTTGTCAATGTTCAAAAGCTCATTGTAATAGAATAAATAACAATATTGAATAATAGGTATGCAATATGCACTTAGTAAAATCATTTGGTGCCACATTTTGTGACAGTTTGGCTCGGTGAGTCTATTTCTTTAATTATGAGGGACATATGAACACTCAAACCGACTAGGCTAATTACGATCTCAAGATCGGCAACGTTTATGCATCATAGAGTATAAGGGAGTTGTCAAAAAATAGTGTACCCAATTAGCGTGAGTAAAAGTTAATTACTGTCAGTTTTGTAACGATAATTAAGCATTAAGTTTCAATAAAAATTTGGTTTTGGTGTTCATTTCATAAACTACAAGCGATATCCCAATGTGAAAAGAGGCAAAAGTTGATTCCCATAAAGATTTCATGCTTAATTGTCGTTACAAAACTGACAGCGATTAACTTTTCTTAACAACTTACGTTAATGGGTACACTATTTTCTGAAAACTCCCATAATATGCTAAGTACGTGGTCTTAGCGATGACAACGAGTAGCTACAAACATGTCAACTCTCATGGGATTACATTTTAATTGATATCGACTGTCAAAATATTTAAAGTTTCTCCACTACCATGCACACAGCCATTAGGTACCTACTTGGTCCGTCTAGCAGCGCTCGGTGCGATTATTCATTGGCATACCCATTCAGGCGACAGGGCCGCATCGCGCGCGCACCCTAACAATTAGGTTTTACTCGGCGGCGCGAGACTGCTGTTACCGTCACCAGCCCGCAAGCAAGCATTCGCCTCACTCAAACCAGTATAAGCAGGATCTTCAATAATATATGAAAACCGAGGAGTTTCACAAACCCTAACCACAGAGATGAAGAAGGCCTTGCTAGTTTAGAAATAATAACACGCAATCGTTAAGAAAATAGATAGGTAGTAGATATTCTGCAGCTTTGCAAACTTTTACAAAGTTACTAAAGGGCCAAAACTAATTTTTTGGGGTCTAACAATTACCACTTACATTTTTTCAAAACTTTATTTTTCATTTATCATGAGAATAGAGTTCACACTTAAACTGGTTCATCTATCACCCGTAGCGAACGCTCGGTAAGCGCCGGGAGTAAAGGATTGCAGATAATCATTTGCCCGCGCGCACGCTCCAGCGGCGCGGTCGCCGGCGGCGGTCATCTTTCCCGGAAAACGCGACAATGCCGCCGCCGCGTTACGTGCGCGTCTCTATCCATGGCGATTTGGAAAATACAATGTGCGCACGCCTGAGATGCTTCGGAACTTGCATTCCTATATTAACGACTAGTTCATTACAAAAGACTTCCTGTATGTTAAATTATCGCAATAAGTAAACATCCACTAACTCTGAAAAAAATGCAAAAAATATTTATTAATCATTTTATTAACAACCGTTAATTACTAGGGACGTTCTTTAAGGAGAATGCAAGTGAGGTAGTTATATAAACGTGGGGCACATACAATTAAGTGGCAAAGTTTTGAATTTGGATATAATTTTATATGTCGGTACATACTACGTTTTGCAAACCACAGGTGTGTTGACTTGGCTTACAGATAGATCCAAACCACAGAACCCATATTATTAAGTAATTCTGCTCAGTTCTGAAACTATTGAATAATAATAAAAACAAGATACAACGAGGCTGTGCCCGTTCGCGGCACTTCGCTGGTGCAGGTAAATTAATTAAATATTCGTTCATAAGGTTTAATTTAATCACCATATTGATTGAACAACCCATAAACCCAGTCCAACCATAACTTTGTCTATTAAAAAACGCGGATCTATTGACTCTCCCTCAGCTCCGAATAATAATACCCGGGTACGGGGGCGCGGTGTCCGAGTCCGAGGTCCGCGGCGCACGGCGCTTTGTTGCCACTTATTACGGTTTAGTAGTTAGGGACGCGGACGGGTGCGTCACAATGCCGCTTCTCGGAAATCCCTTATCGAACGTGCGCAGCCGCGGCCGCGAGTAGAATGCAATTCGGTTCGTTCCATATTTGAATTATCTGCTAACGACTCGACTATCGCATTCGGATTTTTCCGTACGGTAAGCGAGGTGCATTCCATTCCAGTGTCACAATTAACTGTCACATGATGTAAAATACATAGATTTTAGAGGTGTCTTCGTCTGTTCTAAATCAGGAATTATCACAGATCTAAGTTATATACCTACTAAAAGAACCTACTAAAAAGGTGAAATAAAAGTACCGCCACATACTAGGCGGCCCGCTCCTGAGCAGTCTAGGGCTCTGGCCCTAGACTATTTCGTATCTCTTTAGACAGATAGAAAACAGGGAATGGGGTGAAAGTATAAATTATAGGTATAACTGGTATGTATCTGTCGTGTATCCATAAGGCTCAAATAGCGCATAGCGCGCATAGATTATGACAGCTAATATATGGGTGTGGTTGTAAGATGGCGAATCTAGGATACAAGATTAAACAGTAATTTTCTATAATAAACCAGTGTTTGCTTTTAAATAAGAATATTATATTGGCGACGAGGACAAAAACAAAACCATGGCCATGATAGGCAGTATAGAAAACTATCGCCAAGGAGGCGATTTTGTGGCCTACATTGAGAGAATGGAGCAGTTCTTTATAGTGAATGATATCGAGGACGAAGCAAAAAAAGTAGCATTGCTGATAACATTAATCGGGCCAGAGTGTTACGGCGTGCTAAAAAATTTGTTATCCCCTGAAATACCTAAAGATAAAACGTACCAACAATTAATAAGTACGCTTAAGGAGCACTACGTTGAAAAGAAGAGCATTATTGCGTGGAGATTCGATTTCTACCGGTGCCAACAAAAAGAACAACAATCTATCAACGATTTTGTGGTAGAAATAAAAAGAGTAGCTGCTAAATGCGACTTTAAAACCTTCCTGGATGACGCATTAAGAGACAAATTAGTGTGTGGATTGAAAAATGAAAACATTATTAGTAAACTATTAGCGGAGGAGAAATTGACTTTAGAAAGGGCAATTAAGTTAGCGACTGCTCTAGAAAGCGCTGCAAAAGATACAAAAAATATTCAACCAGATGCTGAAAACATACAAATGCTAAACCAAAAGAAGAAAATAATCAACAAAACCCCGGCACCCAATAGATCAGGATACAACTCTTACAACAACAATAATCCATCAGGGAGAGTAGAATGCAGATGCTGTGGCGGTTCACATTCTACAGACAGGTGCTACAAAAAAGATTGTGTTTGCTTTGTATGCAAGAAACAAGGACATTTAGCTCATAAATGCCGTTACAGAAATATCAGAAATGTGGATCAAGGACCTGTGGCAATGGAAAGTCGGCAGGAGAGAAGTGAATACAAGCCAGAGGAAGATGTGGTACTGGGCAGCATTGGCAATGTGTCAGAAGAGGATTGTGCAGAACTCCCTTTGTGACTAGGTAACAGAAAATTGAAGATGCAAATTGATACTGGAGCTTGCAAGTCGGTGATTCATCTTAAAGACTATAAGACCTACTTTGCAAGGTATGAACTAAGAAAGTGTTTAGTTAAGTTAAAGGCTGTTTCAGGAAATCCCTTGTTAGTACTCGGGGCTATTAAGATAGAACCCAGAAATGTGAGAAAAGATTTATACCTCATTGTAATTGACTGTGATAGTTATTTTAAACCTTTAGTGGGTAGAAATTGGTTGAGAATATTATTTCCTAACTGGCAAGAAAGATTTAAGCTTCACAAAGTAGGTTATATACAAAAAGAAGGGATAACTCAAGATAAAAATAAGCTGATTGAAAGTGTTAAAAATAAATACAAGTGTGTGTTTAGTAAAGATAGATCCTCACATATTGTAAACATGCAGGCTACTTTGAAGCTTAGGGATGGGGCAACTCCTATTTTTCATAGGGCTTACTCCATTCCTTACGCTAAGAAGAAGGAAGTAGAAAATGAGATACTAAATTTAGAAAAGGCAGGAATTATTCAGAGAGTAACCCATAGTGACTGGGCAAGCCCTATTGTTGTAGTTCAAAAGAATGATAAAAAAATTAGAGTATGTGTAGATTATAAAGTGACTTTAAATAAGATGTTAGACACAGATCATTACCCCTTGCCTCTTCCAGAGGACATATTTGCAGAGTTGGCTGGAGCAAAGGTATTTTGTGTTCTGGATTTGAGTGGTGCCTACCAACAATTGTTATTAGATGAGAAATCACAAGAATATATGACTATAAATACACATTTAGGGTTATTTAGGCCTACTCGCTTACAATTTGGTATATCATCAGGTCCATCAGTTTTTCAGTGTGTTATGGACCAGATATTACAAGGACTGAATAATGTTAAAGCATATATTGATGACTTGATCATAACGGGTACTAATTTAGAAGATTGTCATAAAAATTTGGAAAATGTGTTAGAAAAACTAAAGCAGTATAGTGTCAAGGTGAATTTGGATAAATGCCAATTCTTTTGTAGTGAAATTAAGTTTTTAGGGCATTTAGTGTGTGAAGAGGGAATAAAACCATTACCCGAAAAAGTAGAGGCTATTGAAAAGGCACCAGAACCTACATCCATTACACAATTACAGGCATATTTAGGGCTATTAAATTACTATGGAAAATTTCTACCTAGACTTTCGGATACATTAGCACCTTTACATGCCTTATTAAGAAAAAATGTTCCCTTTAAATGGACCAAGGAGTGTCATAAGGCTTTTGTAGCAAGCAGGAAGTTAATCACAGATTGTAATTTACTAGTGCATTATGATTGTAACAAAGAAGTGTTTGTCACCACAGATGCAAGTCAATATGGCCTCGGAGCGGTTTTAAGTCACCAAATAAATAGTGAACCTATATGTTTTGCATCGGCTACCTTAACTGATGCTCAGAAGAATTATTCCCAAGTTGAAAAAGAGGCTTTGGGGATAATCTTTGCAGTTCAAAAGTTTCATAAATTTTTGTATGGCAGAAAATTTGTGCTTGTTACAGACCATCAGCCATTAAAGTTTATATTTGATCCTCTTAAGAAAATTCCAACTAATGCAAGCTAATGCAAGGTTACAAAGATGGGCTTTAATATTGTCAGGTTATCAGTATGTAATAAATTATAGAAAAGGCACATTACTAGGAAATGCTGATGCTCTGTCAAGATTACCATTACCAGAAAAAGCTAATGTAGCTGACTGCATAAATTATTTTAACTTTACCAATGATGTTCTACTGGACTTTCAGGAAATAGCTAAATATACACAAAAAGATGTGGCATTGAGTAAAGTGTATGATTATGTGTTATCTGGATGGCCCAGCTCAGTAAATGATGAGTGTATGAAGCCATATTTTAATAAAAGGGCTGAATTAGGCACTGAACAGAAATGTATACTATGGGGAAATAGAGTTATTATCCCAACCAAGTTAAGAGATAAAGTATTAGGATTATTTCACGAGTCTCACCAGGGAATTGTTCAGTCAAAAATGTTAATGCGAGGTTATTGCTGGTGGCCTAATATGAATGAAGATGTTGAAAGAGTTGTTGCTGGTTGTAATATATGTCAATCAACAAGAAATTTTACCAATGCAAGTCCACCAGTCAGTTGGAAAAAATGTGATAATATTTTTGAAAGAGTACATGTAGACTTTTTCATGAAAGACTGTAACTTATTTGCTAATAGTGGATTCAACTTCCAAGTGGCTGGATGTACACATAATGAATGGCACTTCAGCTTCGCAAGTAATAGAAAAATTGTGTAAAACATTTGCTATAATTGGTATCCCTGTATACCTTGTCAGTGACAATGGGCCACCCTTTTCCTCTGAACAATTTGTACAATTTTTGAAAAATAATGGATGTGTGCCTTTAAAGAGCCCTCCATACCATCCTGAATCAAATGGAATGGCAGAAAGGACTGTTCAGACAGTCAAACAGGCATTAAATAGGTTATTAGTAGAACATGAGTCCAGACCCTCAAAAGAACTTTTGTTACAAAACTTTTTATTTACATATAGAAACAGTCCAAATTCTACTGGTATGTCTCCAAATGAAATTGTTTTCAAACACAAACCAAGAACGCGTTTTGAACTAATAAAACCATCCAATACCCTGTCTAAAAAAGTGGTAAAGAATAATAACTTGGATAAGATTTTTACTTTTAAGGAAGGACAACAAGTATGGTCAAAAAATTTAAAAGAGGGAAAAGGGTGGACTAAAGCCACTATTGTTAAAATTCTAAGCCCTGTTAGGTATGTAATAAACTCAAATGGCATACAAAAATTTTATCATGTATCAGATTTAAGACCATGTATAGAACTGCCTCAGATCCCGGTTGAAAATGGGTCATCAGCGGAGGTCACACCTCCTGTTATTATAACACCGCCAGTCCCAACAGATGAGGTCGAAATAAGTCAGGGTACTGAGGAGATAGGATTAGAAGAGGTGGGACCTTCAGCTGAACCATCAGATAGAGTGGAAGTAACTGGACTACCACTACCACTAGAAGGCAGCACTCCTGAGATGCAAACATCACCGGCGACTGGCCCGGATCTGAGACGGTCTACAAGAATCAGGAGAGCACCTGATAGATTAGATCTATAACTTAAGATAGTAAGTAAATTCGTTTTGAAAAGGGGGACGAATGTCGTGTATCCATAAGGCTCAAATAGCGCATAGCGCGCATAGATTATGACAGCTAATATATGGGTGTGGTTGTAAGATGGCGAATCTAGGATAAAAGATTAAACAGTAATTTTCTATAATAAACCAGTGTTTGCTTTTAAATAAGAATATTATAGTATCCTGCCGCCTTATTGTTTATGCTCATTCGATGATGTTGACAATGTCATGTGATATAAAATATATTATTTTGTGCTGACTAGAATCTAGAGTTTTATTCATGTTTATTTACGGATAATTTCCATACAATTCAAATGGCGACGAGGATGGGATAGGAGAGCTGCCGCAGCAGCTAGAGGAGAGGGAGTTGCCGCCGGCAGAGTCCGGGGAGCCTACACCGCCGGTGTCGGTGGAAGCAACGGAATATCCACCACCGGCAGTTGAGGTCGAAGGCTTAGGGGATAGAGTTCTGAGACCCCGAAAGGTTGTTAATTATAAAGTTTAGTTTTATTTACGATTGTTCTTATTCAAATACAACTTAGGTGCAATGTATTAATGTTAGTTAAATATGTTTATTTATGGCTTCCGGTTCTTCAGCTAAAGGTGGAGGAGCTGGTATGTATGCTCCCGCCTTATTGTTTATGCTCAATCGATGATGTTGACAATGTCATGTGATATAAAATATATTCTTTTGTCCTGACTAGAATCTAGAGTTTTATTCATGTTTATTTACGGATAATTTCCATACATTTCAATTACATTATTACGTTCACAGTAAATGACACTTTAATATAGATACTTTTAATAATGCTTGGATTTGAAATCAAAGTTCTTCCAAACACAGTGCCGATTCATTTACTAAAAGAACCTACTAAAAAGGTGAAATAAAAGTACCGCCACATACTAGGCGGCCCGCTCCTGAGCAGTCTAGGGCTCTGGCCCTAGACTATTTCGTATCTCTTTAGACAGATAGAAAACAGGGAATGGGGTGAAAGTATAAATTATAGGTATAACTGGTATGTATCCTGCCGCCTTATTGTTTATGCTCATTCGATGATGTTGACAATGTCATGTGATATAAAATATATTATTTTGTGCTGACTAGAATCTAGAGTTTTATTCATGTTTATTTACGGATAATTTCCATACAATTCAAATGGCGACGAGGATGGGATAGGAGAGCTGCCGCAGCAGCTAGAGGAGAGGGAGTTGCCGCCGGCAGAGTCCGGGGAGCCTACACCGCCGGTGTCGGTGGAAGCAACGGAATATCCACCACCGGCAGTTGAGGTCGAAGGCTTAGGGGATAGAGTTCTGAGACCCCGAAAGGTTGTTAATTATAAAGTTTAGTTTTATTTACGATTGTTCTTATTCAAATACAACTTAGGTGCAATGTATTAATGTTAGTTAAATATGTTTATTTATGGCTTCCGGTTCTTCAGCTAAAGGTGGAGGAGCTGGTATGTATGCTCCCGCCTTATTGTTTATGCTCAATCGATGATGTTGACAATGTCATGTGATATAAAATATATTCTTTTGTCCTGACTAGAATCTAGAGTTTTATTCATGTTTATTTACGGATAATTTCCATACATTTCAATTACATTATTACGTTCACAGTAAATGACACTTTAATATAGATACTTTTAATAATGCTTGGATTTGAAATCAAAGTTCTTCCAAACACAGTGCCGATTCATTTATGCTTTTCTTTTTTAATCCGAAACAAAAGAGACTAATTCCAATAACGCTGATAAGGAAACGTCGAGCGCACTAAGTAGACTGATAAAACGTTAATTGCTTTCAGCGCAAATCTACTCTGTGCAGTTTCATTATGGCAGAAAACGATTTTGAGATGTTTCGTATCGTGGTGACGTTCGAATTCGAAACCTATTTGACTACCATTTCAAATACAGTTTAGGTTGGAATAAATAGAACACGACGTCTTTTACATTGAAAACCATTATAAGTAAATTAACTTTAGGCACCTGCTATTCCGAAAATAGCCGGCCTAAAAACTTTAGTCGAATATCCCTGGCAAAAAGATGGGAAAAGACACTATTAAAAAAAGATAATAATAACCTACTAGTAGGTACATAATATACGAGTATATAGTTCTATTAGAGACACTAAAAACTTTCATTCGTCCAATACCATAAGTCTATACAAGCACCGTTAAGTCAAACAAAAGGCTATAAAACAGTTTAATTAGCAACAACCATTTCGTCTGCAGCAAGTCGCAATCAAAAAGAGCACACATGTGTATAAATGTTAGTTCTACTCAAGCCCTTCCTAGGTCTACGCGGGAAACGCGATTCGAACCGCTCCACAGATTACCTAATGATAGGCAATACAACTCTTGAAATATCTTGTCTCCAAAATGATTAGGTACTAGAGTCAGTACATCCGCGTGACTATACACGAGTCACAATTCACACAACACAGCCCAATGCACATTTCACTATTAGTTTTTATTAGCGACGCTGCCCGCGGTGAGCAGTCATTCTATAACAGTTTCAGATCTCGAAATATTTGGGTAACTAATGAATCTCATTTTAATCATTTTATAACTAACTAACTAATAACTCACGATGACAATCAATTTGGGTATACAATTAGTAATATTAACCATATACGATGCCAAATATTCAACAGTATTGTACCTATGAAAGTGGCGAATTTGTTTTCATCTGTGAGCACGCACGAGGCAGCAACAGGTAATGGCTCCCTCAGATATTAAATTTGTTTTGTGTATCGCTCTTCACCGGTCTTTATTGGGGGAGGCATTTTAATTTACAACTCGCTATTGTACCCAAGAGCACTATTCCTTGACACTAAAACTGTGAGAGTAATATTACCGAGTACTTTCACACTTTCACTTTCTAGAAAAGTTGAAGAAAAGCTAGACTTATTTAGAAACTTACTGGGGTCTAATTTGGAAAACTGGTGGTAAATATCGTTAATTATAAGTATTAGTCGAACCAAGAAGAACAGAGTTGTATGATAATCGAATTGGGGAGCACTCTAAGAACAAATTTAATTGCTGTCTATGAACATATTTGAATACCTACTAATTCAATTTGTGTTTTTTACGAGTCGACACTGTACTATTTAAACTATAAATGAAATATACAAAGGTCGCTGGTTCTATTCCAGCCCCGGGCACTGGAGGCCTTAGTAATTTTTTCATTTGTTTATTACATTTATTTCGTTTATAACTAAAGAGAGTAAAAGTTTATACAACCCATATACTCTCATTAATGTAGAATTATGTAATTTTATAAGATTTTAGTGTAATTAGCCCGATCCTGAATGTATTTATTTACTTAAATTTCGTTAAATCAGTATGTAAATTTAACGTCGAACGTCGTTAGTAACAACCTGCTTAAAGTCTCAATTTTAAGAGCTGTGCCAAAAGTGTAGGCGTTATTTGTATCACCTACGCCTTTTGAGACTAGGATCTAGCCATCACAATTTGCGTAGTTCAGAATTACTTTGAATTATCCCGTAATTTAACGGACTGATCCCCAAAACAGAAGCCAAAGGTTAAAGAATAAATTAAGAAATATCAAATTTCGTAGCTTCACACATACGCAGAACATATCCATACAATATTTTTTTGTTCCAATCCTAACATTATTATTCATGAGGGAAAATAAACTCCCGAAAGCTCGCTTCTTACACTACCAAATAGATGAAAAGAAACCTTATTAATCTTCATATAAAGATTAGTTTTATAATATACAAAAATGGGATAGAGTACGTGCTCGAGAATTATCACGATACATCATACAGTGACCCTTTCCTGTCTATCTCAGCACCTATTGTCTATCCCCAGGAAATGTAAAAACTAGCATAAAGCATGCTCTCCTTTGTCCGACGCAATGAGCGCAATGACGTCTCAATGAGCTTTTTTGTGACGAAAAATGCAGCCCCTATGAGAAATTACTGGTCTAGCCGCTGATACGAGATCGCTCGGGACTCGAAATGTCAACCGACGCATGAAACAAAGGCAAACACAGCCGCTCCTATGAGTCCTATACCGTTCGTTTTTAACAATACAATGTAACGATCCTGTAAAAGATTAACGTCCTAAAGGGATCTTCTATCGTTAGGTCGTTACTGATCTAGTTTTCGAAAAACGGCGGCTATCACAGTTTTGGATTCAAGATTCGGTGTCATTGTGACAACGGACTAATGCAAGTAACGTAACAGCTGAGTGATTTCGACATAATTAAAATTACATTACATTAGCGAGTGAAAACAGTGTGCCCTCAGACGCACCTGTTAACTGAAAAAGGTCTGTATAGCAGATATCGTGAACACTAGCTCCAACGAATAGCGAAATATCGAAAGTCACTGTAACAACAATTATCTATCACACAGCGGGTATCGCTTGGCCTTAGAGTAGCCATGTCCTTGACCGACTCCGTCGTGGTGAATATCGACATATCAACAGCGAAACTACAATTTTTTTTAATTACATGCCTTTAACGAAACTCACCTTTGCATAGGAACTAAGCCCAATAATCCAAAAAGTTGCTTTACGGGTAATAAACTCACGCTGGTTCTGTCTACTCAAATATAGCGAAAGTAAACACAAGCATTTTTCAGAACAATGCGACAATCATTTGGTTATTTTACCTGCGCGAACGCATAGGGGCACGTCACCTCTTTGTTATGCACATCGACCTCCGCGTTTCGCGGAACAGGAAACGCTATCCATAAGGAAAGGGATAACGAGTCCCTTGGACTTGAACTCACGATGTGCACTGAGGTACACCTAATTAACGGGAAATAATAGAGTAAGATACAATAGAATGCAAAAGCACGGAAGTCCATAGCCTATACCTAATCGATGGCTGAAGAATAAACCGATGTCAATGAAGACTGAGCCTTGAAACGCCGGTGACTGTAGCCATTCAACATTTACAAGAAGTAAACGCGATCAATAAGTCGTCAAATGAACCAAAAGTTATGGTGCAAACTATGGCGACATTGGTGACAGTCTCAAACTGAAGATTCTGGGAGGTTTTGTGCTAGGTATAAGGTACCTACTTATGTATTCCCTAAAGTGTCGATCTAAAATTCTTAAGTGGAAGAAATGTAATTTGCGCGATAATACCTATCCTGTTTGTAGACTAATGAGCAATTGGTAAAAACCGTGACGCTAAACTCTCACTTTGCGCTGTCGATGACCTTCAAGTCTTAATAGCCTACACGAGTTTTCAGGCACAGTGAATATAACATACATTAAGGTAATAGTCTAAAACAACTATGGAAACCTAATAAAGGAACAGCCGGAACAGGTCATCAAGGCCGTTTTTTTGTATATTTGTTATAGTACCGTATTTTTTTTAAATTCCATTAATTCGGGGTATGGCATAGTTAATTTTCGTTTTTATTTTTTTATGAAGGGTAATTAAATGCTGCACAAAGCATTGTTGCAATACGGGCATTCTTATTCCTTTCAACCGAGAAATTGAAAACTATGACATATAAATAAATGAGTCAAATGACATTTCGAACATCGATCGTTCTAGGTAGTAGGTACTTGCGTTAAGCAGCAAATGAATAAAATCGTATCAAACACTAATCAATATGTCATATAATTTTTCATTAATAGTCATGTAATTTTTTCAGCAAAAAATAGTATAAAAAATTTAGATTATTAGATTAATCCAAAGTAAAACATGTTTCTACACTAAAATATACCAAAATCAGATATAATTCTTCTATATATTAAAATCCATGAATAGATGTAATGTTAAAGAACCGGGATTTCCGGTACCGGTGTAAATAGGAACCGGAATTTCCAGGTACTTTCGGAAATGGTCTAATTATTTTATTATTTTAAATAAAACGACAGCATTTTGCGATTTGACCACTTTTCGTAATATAATTTAATAATTTCTTTTACTACGTATAATCACAGTAAACAAGGCGAAAAGGCAATTTTAGAAATATAGTATTTTACACAATCGTGATATATTAGAAAGTTTTTCAGTCGAGTACATAATTTACGGCTACAAATATCACTATGAACCTCACAAGCCTCAGATATTTAATGCAATTTTAAATGAATAACAGTGGAGTGGGTTCGAAAATATTTTATGTGTAGACGTGAGTCAAATAAGGACACAGGACACAGATTTTCAGTACTTTATGTGCAGTCGTCTTGCAATCATGAAGCTTCGAATTTAACGAAGTTATTAAACTAGAACTATTTGTGAAAACATAAGTGATGAACAACAAAAAAAGACTGATTAATTACTAAATGTACTCTACAAAACCACCAATCTTATCGATATTCTATAACAGCACCTCACATTTGGGAACAGTATATATGTACTGTCAAACAATAATAGAATGCTGCTGGTCTACCGAGGCACCCGCCGCGCCGATTGTACTTGCTTGACGAAATTAGTCCTGGCATATATGTTTATAGTTGTATGGTAACAAAATCTAAAGGTAATTTTATAAATTTCATAAATAATGTTTGTTCTTAAACTTACACCCTATATTTACTATATTGACTCTCTCATATTATCAGTCACTAAGCAAACCTCTTAGGTAAAAATGTAACATTTTCCTTAATATTTTTAAAGTTGTTAATTTCACGGCTCAGATTTCAAACAACCAGGTATTATGAGTACATTCAATATACTTGCAAATGGTATACGTCACGAATTAATCAGTAAAATAGAACGGGAACAATAATAAAAAAAACAATGATGGCCGGCTGCCATTTATATGACGGTGCGCAGTGCCCATGCTAACAAAATTCATTATTACTTGGTTATGTAACATTATACTGCAATAAAACTTATGTTTTCGTAAATCTTATAAATTATTCCGTATATTTTGTAGTCAAATTGATTGCGGTTGAATTATAATTTATTGAGTTAGAAGCATGTTTTATCAGTACTTATGCTATCCATGCATGGTAAAAAATCATACGTTATCAAATGTTTTGTAAACGAAAATGGTTATGACTACGGTAGTTAATAAATAAATAAATATTATAGAACATTATTACACAAATTGGACCATCAGCTTCGTAGGCAGGGTCACTACCCACTAGGCCAAACCGATCGTCAAAATAAAAGGTTAAATTGATATAAATAAAAGGTTTAAGTATAGAAACTGTTGATAAAATCATGGTTGTCCACAAAAAGTGCGAGATTACGTACTAAGAAATGAAGGTAAATTGGTTTGTTTACAATTATTTGTCTTTTCTATTGAACTTGTTGAGTAGAAGAAAAATTTGTTGAGTAGAAGATCATTTAAAGCGTGAAATGATCTTTTACTTTACTCAACAAATTTGTATTAAAACTGACTGGACTGAAAAAAATATTTGTAGCACATTAGAGGATTTCTATCGATACACTACAGCTGTACGTTACGACTTCACTTTATAATGAACACTAATTAATAAATAATACGCACGTGCAAAGGATAACCTTAGTAAGTCTTAAATCTTTGAACTTGGCTGGACACGCTACCACGTATCTAGATTCTCACGATCATCTCAGATTACTTTACAATGTACATAATCTCCTAATCCGTTCCCATCCCAATCCATTGCAGAATTAATCGCGGATGAGGACGAGTTGTCCGTGTTCAAACGATAACGGGTGAATCATCCCGGTCACCATCACACGCGGAGCCAGTTTAGGGAAAACCGATACAAGTAGCCGTATTAGTAGTAGTAGTAATATAATAGTACTTCGGTTGGGTTATCCATGCAATCCCGGTGGTGGATAAGTAATATAGTGGCAGTGGCTACTGTAGTCATAAAACTTCTAATATGTTTCAATGAATGTGAGACACAAGTTGTGATCTGAATTTGTCTGCATGAACCTATCCAGAACATTATCCGTAGGCGAATTTCAAGTGTGAAAATATGACAATTAGCAAGTAACAAATGACTGAAGAATAATGGTAACTAATTGATTAAAATTATTAAAACCATACCTACTCATTTAGAATAGAATAATTTTCTGAAAACTGATTTCTATGGGCGATAAAATGTCTGCGAAATACTGTAGTGCGGAATCAATAAAATCATTAATTTATGTTCAGAAGACGCGAGACCGCGCTCCGCGACGTTGACCGAGCAATCGTTTCAGAACTACAGTGAGGTACCTAGGTCCTAGGTACATAAATAAATCGCGCGATATCTCGCGCAAATAATTTTGTATAATGCCGTGTAGTGTGACTACCGGTTAGGTTAAAGATATGCAGGGCCGTGACAGTATGCGTCAAGCGCGACCTCGCGTCCGCGGCCGCGACGCGGATGCATTTGCGCATGCACCGATACAGTAGAGTTTAGGGAAAACAAGCACGTGATATTCGCTGGCGACAGTCAGACGTCGCATTTAAATTGTTCCTAACTATAAATAAATGTAGTGGCTCGATTTTTGCAACTAAACAGACACGGCCACGCATTTCATGTAAGAGTTTTTAAAGTAATGTTTCTTAAATAGTTACAATGGAAGTTAAATATGAAACTGGTTGGTACTTGGTAACTTGGTACATGTAGGCATCCCTGCTACATGACCTTACAAGTTTGGTTATAAACGACTCGGGTGAGTGGTTGCGAGTCAAGAACATCCTTCCCAGTCTTGCCAACCTGTTTTATTTCGCGAGACTTGCGTGAATATATTGGTTTTTCTACAAAACCATACTATAAATGTATTAAACGTCATCAATTGTGATAACGTCATAAGGACGAAATGATCGGGTTCCTATAAGGATAAAATTATTATTAAGTAGGTACCTGGAAGTAATATTTTCCTGTCAGTACCGGAAATCTAATTCTAACCCTGGATTGTGACATAATAAAATCGCTGTCATCATTATGCCGGAAATGAAATCTCCCAGAGCAACACGATATAAATTAAATAACAATTAATGTAAATCGCTTATTTCCAATAACATATGTAATTGAAAATAGGTCAATAGGTTGTGATGCTAATTATATATTTGTAAGCGTGTTTGGACATCATAAAATTGATTGTAAACAAGTGATAATTAACAGAATATGTCCTTATAGACTTCTATAGTTTAATGTTTGATCAAAACTGAACAAACATTACACATACTAGACATGATTTTAAACGTTAGAAAGAAGTCCAATGTTAAAACTTTTTCCTTTGCAGTTGTTCATCTTGAGAGGCTCCTAATAACCACACTATACACTACACACATATATTAAATTGAGAATTTCCAGTATGTTTGTGCTTAGAGTAAATGACGTAAGCTTGATTATAGTCATGTCACGCGCTCTCGTGCAAGTCTCCGCCCGTCGACCCCTGAGTCCTTGCAAACCCTTAGGTCAACTCCAAAGGTGCCTGTCACACCAAACTTTCATTTACCCAGCATGTTTATTGATTCAGCAGAGTAGAGCAAGAGGTAGCCCTTACAACACTTGGGTGAATAACGAAAGCTTGATCATTGTCACGCCTCGCGCCGCCCGTCGACCCGCAAGTCCCAGTTGCAACCGTTAGGTCACCTCAGGCGCGCCTACGCACGCATTTGAAAGTGTCTGCACACCTTAATCGCACACATATCACCAACTATACTATAACCATGGCCCAGGCACAGCGTGCTTGAGCAGCAGGTCCGCTACCGCCGAATGACAGTTGAAAACCGTATAATTGTTAGGTTCATCGGCTATAATTGTAACCTAAAGCCTACTGAAGCATTGAGCTTTCAGCTTAGGCTTTCTTTCTAGCCAAGCAAGATTATGTTCTTGAAAAATGTGAATGATGGAATCGAATTTTTGTTACACCTCGGAATACATATTAGAGGACCTATAGGTATGAGGTATCGCCGGTATTTTCAATATATACCTATAGGTTTGGTAGGTGGATATACCTACAGATATAATATGGAGTGAGATCGACAGATCCTTTTCCTTCCTTCTATCCTTTACTTCTGTTATACTAACTGCCTCTGATTTACGCTGCAGTGAAACAGTAAACAAGTAATGTCTGTCGGCTAATCACAATCACACCGTCAAATGGAAACTTTCTGTGCCGTATTTATATATCTAGTGTTCTTGTTTACATATTGACCGGTGTAGATATGTCTCTGCCAAAGCCGTAATTATCCTTTCGATCTGTATTTTTTTGGTTCTGGGACTTATCAATCTTCTCACTTCACTGGGCAGTCCTAACTGACCGCGGCTCTATATCACTACCAAACCTTCTGTGCCTTGTTTATCTGGTGTGTGTTCTTGTGTGTCTTGAGCTGTCGGTCGGTGTGTGTGTCGGCCGAGGCCACACAAAGGCCCGCCGTCGTCGATTTACGGCGCGGCGCCCTGCCTGCACTGTATTTCGGGCATTGCCGATCTCCCGCAGCCGGTGAAACGCGGATGTGGTAGGTTGAATTATTTTTATTGGTAAGTTTATTTAGCGAGAAATGCCCATGACAAAATCAAAAGTATTCTAAGGTTCGTCTGGTTTTCCCGGCTATGACTTACCTAACTTACTTTAAGACTTAGGAATCTAAACAAATCCAGAAGTCGTAGCAAGAGTAAAAGTCGTCAAGGAAATCACTGGGTGCATGCACTCTGGGTTCGTCGCCAACGTGCCAATCGTTAACGCTCCGTAGCGTATCGTAGTAGTCACTCTTCCATATTATTGCGACAGTGACAGTTGCGTTTCGTTCGCTAAGGAGTATTTACGATGGTCAGAAAATGCATACAAAAAGTGTAGATACAAGAACGTAAGTTTTTTTTCACATACTATGATAAATTGATAACTTTCAAATTTTTCTGCAGTGCGGTTCCATACTCCAACGTCATTCATAATAAAATGTTGAAGGTTCGCTGTACTAACACTAACTCCGTAACATCCACTCAATAACGTCCGGACTCCGGATGTATTGATGATTTGTTAAGTGTTTTCGTTAAATGAAACATTGGTTTCGTTCCGCGACTCCTTCTTGTGTCATCGTTTTTCAGCTTGTGCACCCGATAGGAGCGCGGTGGCCTACTCGGCTGCCAAATCCAAAAATAGGTGTAACCGTACAAGGAGGGTTTTGACATTTCACAATATTGCAATCTCAACATTCTGAAGTACCTATCCCAACATACCATATCCACGCCATCTTCATTCACACATCCCCGCGTAACGTTCTCTAGTGATTTTGTTATCGGCGCGGCACCCCCCGGCGACATCCGACGCCGCGCGCCATTACCTCCCCCCCTGCCGGCCCCTCGGCCCCCCGCCCCTCGCTCGCCCACACACTCATTAGCTTGATCGCGAGTGCACTCGCCGCGGCTTGAGTTTTTAGTCGCGAGGTATCTATAGGTCACTTGAGCTGAGTCAGAGCTGACAGTCAAGGATGGGTGCGTCGCTACTGTCGCTAGGTAGGTAGCGGTTTAATGTCAGTGACTGGCGAACCGAACAAGCGTCCTGGTGAATTCATTTTTATTGCACGTACACTACTTACTTATATGCATGGCTATTATATTGACCTGATAAGACACATTGTAACGAAAAAAGCTAAGATTAAAGTTTGTTGTCAGTCATCTTTGTAAATAAATATACCTAATAAAATTTGGTTTCAACTTTTCGTATAGGGCTTTGTACGGAGAGGAGTACCTACCTAGGTATATCTAAACCTTTAGCCACAATGACAATCTTAGCTCAACAAATGCCAATTGAAATTTTTTTTTTCAAAAGGGCTTATTTCTCTATGAAAATTTACAAAACAAGCCCTTTTGGAAATTGAAAAGTACCTAATGCAACGAGGAGTAACGTAACCATTTTTATAAATTATTTTAGTTTCGTTTAGCGTTTTCTACAATTAAACTATTCATTGTAACGCGGCTAGGTCCCCAAATCTGAAAAAGGTAACATAATACAAATAAATATAATCTACATACGAGTATCATCACCGCTAATTCAAAGTAAAACTCGCTTTACATAACCCGGGATACTACGCCCGGACACTGTCTGCGAACTACCTTATTAATTCTTTGTTTTTATCGCATTCTTCCGAGATAATCTAGGGGCGAGCTCGAGATTCAGTTTAAATACATTTAAATGTTGTTATGCCGATTGAACAATCCTGCCTGTCACGCGCGAGTTCAAGGCAAGAGCCTCGACTTTCCGCGTACAGCGCAGCGTAGGTATCATGATATCGGTGCAGTGTCGCAACGAACTACCTACAATAGGTATATGCGATCTGTTGCTACGCCATATAGGTAATATTATATCATCTCTGACGCTTTCAGCCTAGTTTTACGCACTGTTGATGTTAAGCATTCTCGTACATAAATAAGAAATAAACAGAAATCAAGAAATGTTAACGTAACCATTTGAAACATTAATATTTACCTACTAATTATATTATGATATGAGAGAAGAGAGAAAGTCTATATTTTCAGATTGAAGAGATATAAGGGATCACAAAGCCTAGTATAGAGATAGATTCATAAAGGTATTTTGGAATTGGATATATTTTATAATTCACGGTTATACCTAAAGCAAATACGTACCCCTTACTTATGTAAATATATATTTCACTATTTTTCGCAAAATTAGGCAACAGAATTTTAATATTTATTAATATATTATGCTCAGCTACCTACCGTTATACTCGTAGTTTATATTATTTTTAAAACTGGGACTTGACGACACCTCAAAAACTAGATAATATATAAACTTTATATTGTGTGTTTTTCAGCTGCCAAATAAATTATTAAAAAAATACTATTTGAGTAACATTTAAAGATCCTCCTGTATTTTTCTATAATTTGTAAATGAAAACTTCATAATTATTTAGTATCTTAATTTTTAATCTTCCATATACTACTTTACAAAATCTCAAGTTATAGTTAATCGCTAAATAAACTTGTATAAATATTAAACATAGCTACGTTGATAAAATCTAAAACAAAGTGTGCAACTTAAACGCCAACGCGCTAATAATGTGAATGGGTAGGCGTTATCAAACACCACGCACGTGGGAAAGTACGCGACTTAGGCGATGGATTAGCCACGCTAACACTTTACAGATAGGTACCTAAACATAAACCACGGGTTAAATCTTAATAAGCCAAATAAAGTTTATATCGAACTGAATTGTTTAAAACAGATACCTAGTCTAGTCTAGTCTTAAACTAGAATAGTACATTGTGCAACGAGGGGGGTAAGTAAAATCTTGCATTCTTACCCGTAACACACAATGTTTTCTAATCACACTTGAGAATTAGAAACTAAATTTTAAGCGAAATACTTTAATAATACGGTGACATTTTAAGCATTCGTCTGCCATATTGTCATTCTTTGACACAGGCATCGAAGGCACAGACCTATCCGGCATTCAGCCATAATTGAAAATTCTGTAAAAAAAATTTAAACGACTATTAAATTAATCAAATTAAATATTTTTTTACATGAACAATAAAAATAAATTATAAACGTCAGTATTTTAAAAGTGAAACTTGGTTCGTATGAATTAGTGACACAGTTTAAAAAAGGTATAACTCCCTCGGGAGTTGTAGCTTTTTTCCACAATCGATAGCTCCCGCGGGAGCAATACATGCCTTTGTCCTTCAGTTTACCTGCATGAAATAAGATATTTTTCGAGCAAGTGTGATGAAAGATTCTTCTAAAGTTTACATTATGTTATATACGTACTATTTTAATGTTCTTTCCACAACTGTTTTTATCCGTATTCTGTCCGTATGTGGTATTAGTGTTTACGTGCTAACAACGGCCTCCGCCGCGTTCGAGGCCTCAAGGAAAGCCCTGGCCGCCTGCCAACTAATCACCAGGCAGCGCAGCGCGACGCACGCCGCCTCACTAATCACTACCTAACTGCTAACATTCATTACTCCGAGGGCCTACAGAATACAGATGCCAGCTCCATTGTCTACGAAAGTGGAAGTCCACTTTGACAAAATCCTGCGCATGGAAACCGACAAACCGCAAACGAACACCTGCAGTGACCGGACTCGAAACTCGTAACGGTTGTAAAACTAAAGAATCACGTAACCGGTCGTAGCGCCCGCTACGACGCGTAGCAACCCCGAAAACTCAATCGCTAGTAAACACTTATCTAATCAAACTTTGTTTGCTGAAAGAACAAAACTGCGTAATTACTTGCTAACTAGTTACTTCGTAGACGAGCGCGAGACGATATTAAGAGACAAACTTTAGTACTTCAACTTTTGAAGGGGCGTCTTCATTGTTCCGAAAACGAAAACTTTCCACGACCGAACTTAGAAAAAGGACCGATCGAATACGGGGCGATTGTCGCGAGGGTAATGGTCGCCGAGAAAGCTGATGCGTCGAAGGGAATTAATTGCAATAATAAAGTGCGGGGGCTAGGCCGGTGTTTACCGCGCGACGGCGCGTAGGTCGCGGGGCGCGGGGCTCCCGGCCGGACACAAAGGCGAGAAGCGGCCGGCCGCGGCCGGGCCTTATCACCGCACACAGTCGCCGCGCGCGCCCCGCGACGGACGTCCCGCGATCGTGACTCGAGATCAGTGACAGTGATCAGTGAGCGCTCAGCGCACCCGTGATACGCTTGTTCAGTGCTAAGACACTCCTGCAAAACGGCGGCACTCTCGGACATTGTAAACAGCGCGCACGTGCCGGCTCGCAAGTAAGTTCAGTGCCGCGTCGAGAAAAGTTAGATTAGCTTATAACTAGGTAAAGACTACCTGTTGTTTAGGCAGGATCCTACAGATTTGCAGGCCAAAACAAGAAACTTTACTGAACTTTTATGTTACTTTTGTGCATTTGTTTCTAGATTAATTTTACTCTTTGCACCAATTATGGTAAACTAAGCAGCAGTAAGAGTACTTACTAAGAGGATTTTACCTTAACTTTTCAAAATTAAACATTGGCGGTAAGACGCAATATTTTGAAATTAGATCAAAAGTTCATGATGTCTTTTTTGATATATTTTTTTTCGACAAATACTATCTATTATTATAAAAGTGCAGCACACTTAAAATAAAGTTCCCTTTAGTAAATCGAGATTACATTTCAGCTAAATGTTTAACCTCTTTTCCATGAAATATTAAGTTGTAGCTACCGTTTAATATTGATATCACATGTGTGAAATGTCTTTTGGTGATCTCCGCTGACCTCCTTCTAAAAGAAAGAAACCAAAAATACATAAAATCCTTAGCTTCTACCCTCTCTGCATTGAAGAATACTTAATTTAAAACATTTTTTTATGTACATAGTTTTCAAACCTTCTTAATATATCACTTTAATTAATTAGCACTATCACCCCTTTATACTTTTAGGACCTGTGAAGCTAACGGTTAATATATCTACACTTAAATTATTAATCTTGCATAATTAAGCAAGTAAAACTATTAAATTATAATTTATAATACCTTAAAAACTAACATAAGAATATTCACAAAAAGGATGACCATACTCAAAATACAAATAAATGTTTTAAAATATGTAAAACAAACAAATCAAATCAAGTAGTATATTATTTAAAATATAAAATGTGCATGAATCGCGAACCTGGAAATAAAGCAAGCGCCAACAAGAAAAGGAGTAAATAAATAAAATGCTGTCATAAAACTCACAAACGTCAAAACAGTTTACACATTTAAAGCTGTTCACGATTTGGAACACGCGGCGCCATCTACCGGTGACCGAGAGCGAGGCGCGTACAAGGTCACCGTGTCAACGACCCGACAACTTTTGCCGCCCACTGTTGTCGTAGGTCATAATTTTATGTCTTCTTTTTGTTTATCTTTTCGCAAGTTAACCTATGGGTTCGCGTAAACCTTATTACCTAAATTGCGTTTCAGAAGTTTCGTAAATGAATAAACGTGTTACCGTCGCGCGTCGGTAGCCGGTTGTTTGTATGCGATGCAATAGGCACTGATAACGCGCGGTGCAACGGCCGCGTCTGTTTTTGTGCAATCTGTGACATTGTAGGTAAACAGGACATAATTCAATTATTTGCGACATTCACATTATCATCGCGGGACACCTACCTACAAAATGAATGTCCAGTTTTGTTTTCTGAATTAATTTCATCAAAGTCTTCCCTTGCGAAGTGTAACAAAAAACTTACTATTAATTGATGGTATAAACTTTAAATTTAACGGTAAGTATTAGCTGATAGGAAACTAACACCCTTAGTAATCGACCTTAATTAAATGCAATTAAGAAAATTTACAAGTATTATAATACTTGTAGCACCGAAGTAGTATAGGTAACTAATAGGAGTAATAATAAGCAAACTGTGATATTGTGAACTACTTATACCTTTGATTTTGCTACACCCTTTCTAGGGTCCGGGTATGGAACATGTAATGGTATGCAAATTAAGCACTCTATCTACCTCTAATTAGTGCTTCTTTGCGAAAAGTTTACGGTTGGTAAAACAAGATAACTTACAATGTCAAAATTAAATTTAGGTTTTGTTTTATGTTGGCTTGAAATAAGAATAATGTTGCTTAATAAATACTTGTTTTAAATTACGGTCATGAACCACAAGTCCGAGCTATCGGTATACCTACAAGATTACCAGATTACACCTACAAAAGTTTTCTATTATCAACTGTATCATCCTGAAAATTATTATGCATTATGTATACGTATTAACTCGTGAGTAAATAAATGTATATGTTTGTAACTGTAACAATTGTGCTACAATGTTATAATTTTGTTACAGAAGGCGAGGTGGTACAATGGCGACAAAGGGCAAGCGTCCAATGCGCGCGCTGACGCCCGGCGACAAGATCGAGGCGATCCAGCGCGTGAATGACGGCGAGTCGAAGGCGTCAGTCGCGCGCGACATCGGCGTGCCCGAGTCCACGCTACGCGGGTGGTGCAAGAACGAGGACAAGCTGCGCTACATGACATCGCGATTGTCCTCGCCTGACACCGACAAGAGCAGCGACACTGAGCCGCTGGAAAAACGCGCGCGCACCGAGTCGCCCGCCGCGACTTCGCCTGCGCCGCTGCCTCACGCCGGCCTCGACCTCTCGGCTCCGGCACCGGCACCGGCACCCGCGCACGCCCCGCACCCCTCACCGCCCGTTGATGCTCCTGTCGAGCTGACTACCCGCCGCGCAGATCCTGCCCCCGGCCCTCCATCGCCCCGCGACCGCAGGCCCGACCCCGGTGCTAGCGTCTCCATGAGTGCCATCAGCCCGCTATCCGGCCTCGCGCACCTGCCTGGTCTTGCACATTCACATCTCGGTCTCAGCTTCAATGAGATCGCCACCAATTTGACGCTTCTGGCGCAGCTGAACCCGGGCCTATCGGCGCTGTCCGCGCAACCCGCAAGTCGCGCATTACGCTCTGTGCGCTCGCCCAAACCCGCGCACAACGGAGTCCTCAACCTGAACGAACCGAGCAAGCACCGTAGCAAGACCCACCACTACTCTCACTCAGACCCGTATTCGCGACACAGCTCCAAATCAAGTCACCACGTCTCTTCCACCACCGCTAACCAGCCGGTCGATGACTCCCTATGGTATTGGCTCAAGACCCAGCAGGCCATGCTCGACCTCACATCGCAGACCACGGCGGCCCACCCTCTAACCCTCGGTAAGAGCGAACCGAGCCTTCCACCAAAGCCCGTTGCGCCAACGGTCCCTATCAGTTCACACCTTGACTATAATAGGAACTCTTGGCTGTGGCAGTATTACAAACAGTTCGGCGGGGCGATGCCTCTGCCGGAAGACAAGCTCAAGTCGGCCTCACAGGTACCAAAAGATAAGACATCAGAGAATATCCTATACTCGCACCTAACGAAAGGGAAAACCGAGGAGGAGCGAGCTAGCACGAGGAGCCCGGTGCAGCCCCCGCAGAATGGTGAAGTGCGAGAACCGAGCGGCGAATCGGTGCGCGTGGCTGAGCCAGCCGCAAGCCCCGGCACAGGTGCTGAGAACAAGGAGCCCATCGAAAACAAGAGCCAGGCCAAGGCACGCACCGTGCTCGACAGTTTACTGTTCAACAATGGCACGGCGGACGCGCGAGCCGCGGCTGCGTTGCCCGGAGAGTGGGAGGCGGGCGCGGCCGAGGCGCTGGAGCACGGCGACAAGTTCCTGGCGTGGCTGGAGGCGAGTGCCGACCCGAGCGTGACCCGCATGCACGTGCACCAACTACGTGCGCTGCTGCATAATTTGCGAGCGCGCCGCACACCCGCCGCTGCGCTCGATCCAGCGCGTCGCAAATAAGCGGGCTACAGCCGCGGTCCCCTCGCTACAGGGAATATCTTCAATTATGTGTACATATGTAGTCTATGTCGCCAGTAAGCGTTCACTTGTGATATGTGTAGCCAAATTTGCGTAATTTCTTTGTTCTAAAAGAAAAGCTATGCATTATTTCCCTTTAGTCATAAGAGTAGTTAAGATCCGACACTGTTTGCGGAGTTCGTCGAGCCACCTCGTTGAACGTCTTTAATAATTACAGTTTTCCAGTTTAACAAATATAATAAGTGTAGTGTCAGTTAAGTGGATCTTAAACAAATTGATTTCCGATGCACACATTCTGAATATACATATAATAATTATTAATAGTATCGCTGTATGTTGCCATTTGATGATTACATTCCTAGTTGTATCCTTATAGTTTATAGTTGGATCCCTATGTTCTACCTCAAGTCAAACTTAATGCTAAGTCACGGCGTCCTTTCAACCGTTCACTGTGTATTTAGGTGTGTGTGGCGCGTGTGGGTGTAGGGAGGACGGACGGACAGTGTCCACTTGTCCCGGTTGTGGACAGATACCAAACCAAATAACGAAAGGATGCGATCGTATTCGATGTGCCAATCGTGCGAACAAGGTAATTATTGTTAAGGTATAGATGACTCTATCGCGTTAGAGCTAGACTCGTTGTGTAATTGTTTTCTATTGCTCAGTATTTTATATATGTAGTAGACATTCTCGATGTCACTCGGAATTGTATTATATGTTAAAGTTAACAGTTAAGGAAACTGTGATCAAAATTATAAATTATTGAGAGATTATTAATATTGTAAGTACATTCCTAAATAATAGAGTGTATTATTGTAATGTTAAATATTGTCCACCGTGGCCGCGGCCTGCGGCCCGAACCCAGCTGCTCCATTGGGAGGAACTTTATTTGCATTTCACAGTTATTATAAATACAAAGATTCGAGAGATGATATTTTGTACAAAATTAAAAATTTGGATTATAAAATTATAACTCTCTTATCACAGAGTTTGTGATCTCGAAAATGTTGATTAAACTTGATTGAACCTTTATGCTACGACTTTTATTGCCTTCACACCATTAACCAACCCGTTGGTGGCAAATTGCGAAACCATAGCGGGAAATGCATATCAGTATCTAAATATTTAATTTTAATATCTACCCACATATCGCCAAATTGAATAATCACGAAAAAATTAACAACAAACTTGACCGCGAATAAGCGCCAAGCGGCTCTTACAACTTAATAATGACTATTTCCATTCACCTTTCAGTGAAGGACAAAACCCTAAGAAAATATTTTAATTTGTTTTTTTACAAGTAAACTATTACGTAAATACACTACCAAATATATGTCATATACAAAGGAAAAAAACTGGCCAAGTGCGAGTCGGACTCGCGCACGAAGCA
This sequence comes from Cydia pomonella, assembly GCF_033807575.1. Taxonomy (NCBI): domain Eukaryota; kingdom Metazoa; phylum Arthropoda; class Insecta; order Lepidoptera; family Tortricidae; genus Cydia; species Cydia pomonella. The sequence continues at coordinate 10,306,007 of NC_084721.1, read as the reverse complement.
CTCAATACCATTACTCAAAAAACGGCAAAAAAATCACGTTTGTTGTATGGGACTGGGAGCCTCACTTAAATATTTATTTTATTCTATTTTTAGTATTTGTTGTTATAGAGGCAACAGAAATACATCGTCCTTTGAAAATTTCAACTGTCTAACAAATGAGATACAGCCCGGAGACAGAAGGACTAACAGACAGACGGACGGACAGCGGAGTCTTAGTAATAGGGGCCCGTTTTACCCTTAGAGTACGGATCCCTAACCAAGGCCTCCAGTGCTCAGGGTTAGAACTTGGAATCGAACCAACAGCGTTCTCCGTTTACGACAGATGCCTTCAGCCGAGCCGAGCGGTTTAGGTTAGGATATTTCGTTTAAGGAAAAATCTTTCAGTAACCTGCATATTCAGGAAAAAAATAAAAACTAGGTAAGTATGTGACATTTCCAAGCCGCTTTGGGCCAGCGGCAGCGTGAGGACTTAAGTCCAATCCCTCTTGTGCATGAGAGAAGGCCTTTGCTCATCAGGCTGAATTATTAATTAGTTATAATTAGAGTAACAACAAAAATCTTATAAGTTATATTATAACATAAGCCGTGTTATCATAGAGAAATATAAGTAAAGAAAGAGTGGTAACTAGTTATTTCGTAGTTAACATCTAACGTCAATTGGTGGATTTATCAGTACCGATACTTGACACCAGATGTCACAACCTCACAAGTGTCGCGACTGATGAAACATCTATTGCCAAAACAATTGACAACTAATTACATACAGAAGGAGTTAAAATAGAGTTCCGGTTATAATATTAGCTGAAAATTGTTGAGCATTAGAGTTTTAGTTCGTCGCGACATCTATTCTCAACTAACATTACTGATATTTTCCGATATTTGGCGCTAGATGTCGACTACGAAATAGCTCGCGTTTTGGTAAGTATGGTAACAACTGATGTATCTTCTTTACTTATATTTCTCTACGGTATTATTTAAAACAAATCGTTAAGAAATAAGAAACCTTGAGCGCCATCTGTTGACGAGTTAGGTATTACAGCGAAATATAACGAAGGCGCCCTGATAAAGTTGAATTGAAAGTGTTGAACAACACTACACATAAAATATATATAGTCAATAGTATAGATGTATATTATGTATCTGGCGTGAACAATTGAAAGTACTTACCAATAACATAGGCTTCGAGAGAGGCTCGTAGTCAAAAAAGTCGGACACCAGCGAAGCGACGCCTTCCCATGTGTTGGTGTTCGGGTAGCAAAGTTTTGTTGGTCGGATGGTAGTACACACCATTTTCTACAAAAATAACAAATTCAGACAAACAATTTTATCAGTTAAACAAATAACAAAAAAATTAATTATGAGATTGGTACCTGCAACCCACATTCATTCGGTGCTTGAAATAGAAGAGGTCTCTTAAATTTATAGTGGAAATTGTATTGGCGCCTGAAATTCTCCGCATAAGCCAGTAACAGCCGTTCCTTTGTGGAATTGGTGTAGTAACTTGGAGGAAAGCACGTTCGTGTTTCAAACACAGGCTCGGTTATCTCAGGCCAGCATAAGTTTATCACACCTAACTCATAGATGGCGTTATTCAAAGACGGCAAAGTCAACGGTTCCTTCACATCTTTGAGTGTAAATATACGGGGTGAAATTTCTTCGAATTCACCTTCTTCTTGCGGTCGGTCAAACAATACACTAACTTTTTCGTCTAGTTCTAAAACAGGCTCTAACTGTTCAGTGTCGGACTTTCTTTCCAAAAATGCTATTGTTTGTTGTGACATTATTAACACATTAAAATTATATTTTTATAGAAAATAAAGCGAAAAAGTCGAATCACGGTAGTATAAAATAAACAATACTACGTAAAATCGTGATTACAGTTGCTTAGCAACTGAAAAACGACTGAAAATAAAAAACAATAATTTGCTGAAAGATCTACTTTTTGCGTTTATATAAAGGACTCAAATAGTACCACTGATTTAAATGTTGCCAGAGTGTACAATTTAACGTATGTTACGAGGTTTCTTATTTGTTTAATTTTCATTAAACTATCATCTATAACGAACTATCGGCTCAACAGAGTGAAGGCCCTCTCAGACCTATGCCGTGCCGCTAAATACACCTTATAGATATATATTTATATCATCACTTACTCAGAAAACATTACAGATAAAGTGAGCCCAAGCTAAGTTGGCAGCGATTTTGATAGCCCAGCCTATGCAAGTTAGCAGCCTATTTAAGTAAACGTCATAATTTCATAGAAGTTTGAAATAACACCTGCAGTGGCAGCATGGTTCCATTTTTATCGCTTGTCACTATGCCCGTCACTTTCGCGCTTACATACTTGTTAGAACGTAACAGGCATGGTGACAAATGATAAAGAGCCGAACATCTTAGCCCTACTGCACAGTCTAGGCTGTCAAAATCGCTGCCAACTGTCTAACTCTACACATTGTGAGCTGATTTTTATGTCTGTACTCAATTTTAAGTGTATAGACCATGTAAGCGACGGTATCAAAAGTTCACTTTTGATACCGTATCAAAACAATAAACTAGTTATATAAGTATCAAAGCGCATTTTATTAATAATGACAAAGCTATATATCATTAAATTTTATAAATGCGACAAAATGGGACCCTCCGTAACATTTAATCTTATACCTTTAAACGAGCAATTCTTGTATATATATATATATATATACAAGAATTGCGACCATATTCTGCGTCGTAAGAAAAACGCATGAAAACTCGAAAACACGCGTTTTCGAGTTTTCATGCGCCCCATAACAACAATTTCGCTGAAATTTGGTATATGTATTTTAATATATATATATATATATATATATATATATTAAAATACATATTCTATATATATATATATCTGTGATCTCGGAAACGGCTCTAACAATTTCGCTGAAATTTGGTATATGGGGCGCATGAAAATATATATATATATATATTAAAATACATATTCTATATATATATATATCTGTGATCTCGGAAACGGCTCTAACAATTTCGCTGAAATTTGGTATATGGGGCGCATGAAAACTCGAAAACGCGTGTTTTCGAGTTTTCATGCGTTTTTCTTACGACGCAGAATATGGTCGCTAATTTCGTGTTGCCGGCCACTGTCCGTCTGGTCCAGCGGGTTAAGACGCGGACTGCTAAACGAGTGTTACGGGTTCGAATCTCGCCCGGTGACTAACTTTTGTTTTTTTTTATATGTTCAAGTTTATATATAATTTTTTAATTTTTATTGTTTTAGACAAGTTTAATTTAGTAAAAAAATGTAGTTAAGATTATCACCCATACACCACCATATTACAATAAATAGTTATAACCGAGCAAAGCTCGGTCGCCCAGGTACTAAAGATACTATTAGAACAAAATTAACTTATTTTCAAACGATATAAATTCATTTGTTTTTATTTCAAGTAGAAACACTACTATATAAATTATCAACTGAAATAAATGTCATATACTAAGAAAAAGTGACCAAGGCCTCCTGTGCCCCAGGCTGGAATCGAACCAGCGTCCTCTGCTATCGCGGCAGGTGCCTGAGCCACTCGGCCACCGGGGTAACGCAGCATTGGTCGAATTTTTCCAAGTATATGCATTTCTTACTGAAGGCTTACGGCAGGTTTTTTTTTTCTTAGCATATGACATTTATTTCAGTTTATAATGTAATAAAGATGTTCTTTTATGTTTAAGCGAACAAGACATTCCAACTGCCAAGCTGTATGATATGCTCAATTTATGATCGTGACTGAAAGTATGCAGATTACTTTGAAATCAACTATAACTTCAAAGTACAAGTGTGTTTTTTTTTTCATTCTAAACTTCAATCGTCGTTTTCTCCGTTGTCGCTTTTTCACTGACTTTAAACATTAAAAAAAATAACTATTATACATAGAGACTCCATTCTTTCACTAGCAGATAGCTTATGTTATATAGATGTATGTAGGAACTACTAAATTACTAATCACTCCATATCGCCGAAGTCACCTTGTCTTGGCCGCGGACACATTTTTGATTAAAGTATAGATTTTTTCTTGCATAATTTATTCTAGAAATAAATAATGTTTTCTTATACTACGTCGGTGGCAAACAAGTATACGGCCCGTCTGGTGGTAAGCAGTCTCCGTAGCCTATGGACGCCTGCAACTCCAGAGGAGTTACATGCGTGTTGCCAACCTTAACACTCCGTACCCTCGTTGAGCACTGGCAACCTTACTCACCGGCAGGAACACAACACTGTGAGTTGGGTCTAGCTAGTGTGTAACATTAAAATAAACATTTTATTCTTAATTAGGAACTAATAAAAACTTATTTACTTATTTACAAAAAGTTATCATGATGCCCCTGTTGGAGGTGAGGTTAAGGGGTTAAGATAATTTATATAATGAATAGAGGTCCAATAAGGTCAAAAACCAACAGATTTGTATGGTTCCAAAGTCCAACAGGAACCAAAAGTCTGTAATCTATATTTCTTTGAATTTAGCAGATCTAAAGGCATTTCAAACAATTGCGGCGCTATCTGTGTTAGCCTCCTGTGTGCCAGGATATTTTTTTTAATAGAATCCTCGTATGTATATATATATATATATATGTATATATATATATATATATACGCGGATTCGCTCATTTAATGAAATTAGTGATTTAATTTGGCAACTCTCAAATAACTGTCATCGATACAACTGTCAGTGACAATTGACGCAAGTCAGTGTCATTCGTTTCATTTTCCTTGCTGTTCTAAGACTATCAATTTACAGCATTTTCAGCATGGAAATGAGTATGGAAAATCGTGTAACTATCTAAAGGCCATTTAATATCGGTCTGTTTATTTTGTGGTGACCAAAAAATATTAATAAATTATTTGCTTGTGCTCTAAACTAGAATGAGTGTTATCATTGTTCAATATAAGAATAAAGTTTAAAGTACAGATGTGAGTAATCGTTTACAAGACTTAGTTCCAATCGCGTTAATCGTTCCTTAGATTAATCAAGGCTTGTCAAACACAGTGTTCGTTGACTTCGTACTCGTATCACATTATACAATGGGAAACAAATCGTCTTTGATGTTGAGAGTAGAAGAAATAGCTCAAATTCAAGAGGAAACCGGATGTGAGTTTGAACGACGCATTTTTTGTCTGACCTTTATTTGTTTACGTATTGTGCGATGTCCATGTTGGGTATCAAAGGTCACAGTGAATTTTTAATGTGTTTTAAACTATTTTTATTATATGAATAAATTGTAGTCACATTTTATAGACATCTAAAAATCTAAGTGAGAAACTGACTAAAATGGAAGATTCATATTGTGACTACTTTGAAATAAATCTTGTATCTCACATTACAATTTAAAGTTGAAACACAGTAACTCTGTGTGCATCCTAGATATATTGACACATTTTTCTTTTGATTGTATTTTTTTTTTCAAAGTAGTTACATATATTATTTTTGTGTAACATTACATGATTATTTCCTTAAAAACTCCACACAATAGAAAGGACCTCATGAGTTCTTGAGGAATTGGAATTTGAGCTTAGGACCTCATGGGTTCTCGAGGAATTTGAGCTTAGGACCTCATGGGTCCTAGAGGAATTTGAGCTTAATGAAGGGTTTTGTTATCTTATTTAAAGGTACTAAACAAATTTCCTTATTTAATCTCAAAGTCCAACCCCCTAAAACGATTATTTGAGTCAGGTATAGATTGTGTTATTCATGAAGACGTGTGCCTTGACTCATAATGTAATGTTATTGAAGGTAAAATTTGACAAATCTACACATCATCATGGATGACGTAACATATTAATTTAGCAACATTTTTCACAGTCACTCCAAACCAAATTGAGCGCCTGTACTCAAGATTTACATCCCTGGATAAAAATGACTGTGGTACATTGTCTCGAGAAGATTTTCTCCGCATTCCTGAACTGGCAATCAACCCTCTTAGTGAACGCATCGTCCACTCCTTCTTTGCTGAGAGCCATGATGACCGAGTCAACTTCCTGCAATTTATGAGAGTGTTGTCTCACTTCAGGCCTATTAGGAAGAACAGGGAGAACAAATTGAATAGTCGGGAGGAGAAACTAAGATGTAAGTTGATTACACTGACACAGAAAAGTTTTTCTATGTGAATATATGTATAATATTCTGCCATGTCACACACAACTCGAGACTCCACAAAACAGCACAGTTGTGCATAAGGCAGTATTACTAGCAAAAAATAATTTATTTTAGATAGCATGCAATAAGTATAAATAAAATAAAATGTATAAAAGTTTGCTAATACAAGGATTTTTTTTTAGTATTTAAATTCTAGCATAACTGTTTTAAGTTTAACTTGTTATCAATCAATGACTTTGTAGATGTTTGACCTTCACTTGTCCAGTAAGAACATTTGTTGATAAGCATATTTGTGTTATACAGCCATGTAACAATCATGCTATACAATGATGTTATGGTCATTTAAACAGTTGTTTTCATGCTTATTAATTAACCTATACATCTGCATACTATCTCTGAGAAATTGTAGAAATTAGGGCTTCCCTTTGGTCTACAAACATTTGCACTTGGTGCAAGATGTCCTCAAAACTGTTGGGAGACATACTAAGATTGCTAATTCTATGGTTTATCTCGCGTATTTTTTAGGATATACACCGGGCAGTTTGGAGAGCACTGGTGAAGAGTGTCCACAGTTGTCACGTCCCTCAGCCATGAGGATACAATAAGGAAGACTAAGAGATTTATTAGTCACTTTTGCAACATGTTTTGGAGAGCTGCCGCCGAGCCTAGACTCTCGCGCGAGTGACTAACAAAATACATGAGTTAAACCGTCTAGAATTAGCTTAATGTTATCCTCAATCAAAAAATTTGAGCACTCTTGTAATGACTGTCACATATAATTTAAACCATTGATGATTTTCAGTTGCCTTCTCGATGTATGATCTGGACAATGACGGAAAGATCTCCAGGGATGAACTGCTGGCTATCCTGCATATGATGGTTGGAGTCAACATCAGGTATAGTACCCTTTTTTTGTGTGTAGTATAGTGACTTTGCAATATGCTCTAATATCACTATATTCACTTATTTCTTTGCATTGGATTTTGTAACCAAAATGGGAAAAATAGAACCCTTATAGTTTCGGCATGCCCACCTGTCCGTCTGTCTTTCCATGTGTCACAGCTATTTTACTTGAAAGCTATATTTATAAAAAATAGCAATGTAATGTAAGCATTATAACTGATTACAACATTAAGCACTTAATAAATATAATAATATTTATACCTTAAACTAGTGCACGCCGGATGCGTAGACGTGCACATGCGGGTTGTAATATGATAAAAAGCACACCGCTTGCGTGACGTGCGCGTGCACAGCTTCAACATTTAGCCGGCCCTTCAACTTTGCTATGTTACTGAATAATTAAATATTTGGGGTCAATCTTACGCCAATCGACCTAGCCCCAAACTAAGCAAAGCTTGTAATATGGGTACTAGGCGACGATATATATACCCAGAAAACACCTATGACGCACACAAATAAATGCCCTTGCCAGGATTCGAACCCGGGACCATCGGCTTCATAGGATAGGCAGGGTCACTACCCACTAGGCCAGACCGGTTGTCATAAGATCTGATAGGTCTTTTAGAAATCGAGTGTTATAGTCGCAGAAAAATGGCCAACATAGGTATCCTATCTCCAAAGGCTGATTAGATAGGAATGTAATACTTTCATAATAGCTTGTGATAAGATCAGAATACTTATCAATTTTTTAAATCCGAATATTTTTTTATATTCAATAATATTTCTGTTATAAAAATAAACATATGGGTAGTAGGTAATTTGAACTTTTAAAGTATGAAGTCATGGCTATGCCTTATGGCCTTTTGCAACGCAGATGGATTGCCACTTAGAACTCATATCCAACTTAACTCTTTTCCAGGCCGCACCAATCTACAAGGTAATCCCAAAAAATTCTAATATATTCCAATAAATCCAGCTTTGATGATTCATTTGAAGACAAGTCACATTTTCCGAAAGTGCAATCTAATTTGAACCTTAAATCGGATGGCTAAGGTTGAAATTCTATTGGCGCGTATGTGGTCGATAAATCGTACTATGCCTGGAAAAGGGTTAAGAGGGAAATATAGCAATTACTCGTCTATACAAAAAGAGAAAATGTTTTTCCACTACTAAATATTCTCCATGATTTTTTAGTATGTTATTGATACAATGAAAAACTAGGTTAAAGTTTTCCTTTTTTTCAAAATTGCACAACAAAAACCATTTTTCTTTTTCAAAAAAACGAAACCTTTATTAAACCTAGAATATATTATGCTGAAGGCGAACGACATCAAATCCAAATGATTTGTTAAGATTTAGTTAGTGGAAACCGTTTTCTCCCGAAATAGAATTTCAAAAGTACCGTTATTTCGTTAAAATAGCAAAGCTATTCTTCCCTCTTAATATATTTTATAAAATAAAATATGTTCCTGAACATATACTCGTACCCAATAGGGTTACCGTAAAATATATATTCAATGTTATTTTCTAAATATATATATATATATATTAATTATAATTTGTACTTTACGTAATACTTTCAAATTTTACTCACTTGTTAACCTAACGAACTAAGTTGCTTAGCCTTTTCTGGTCTCTATTACCTGGTAGCCGTGTACACACGGGTAAGTAGATAATTTACCTAAGCTATTTTTTATTTGGCAGCGAAGAGCAGCTAACCAGCATCGCGGAGCGCACGATCCTCGAGGCCGACACCAATAACGACCAGATGATCTCCTTCGAGGAGTTCTGCCACGCGCTGGACCGCACCGACGTCGAGCAGAAGATGTCCATCCGCTTCCTGAACTGACCGCCTGGCCCGACTGATTGTCTCCATTACACTCAAGTGTAACCTCTTTTTAACCGACTTCAAAAAAGTAGGAGGTTCTCAATTCGACTGAATTTTTTTAATAATTTTTTTGTATGTATGTTACTCGATATCTCCGAAAATCGTGAACCGATTTTCAAATTTTTTTTTTAATCGAACGCGTATAACTCCGAGATGGTCCCGTTGGCACCAAGTCGGGGTCTGATGATGTGATCTTGGAGAAATCAAGGGAACTCTTCAAATGTTATAGGTACATGTATGGCGCTTTTGGTAATTTCTGAAGTCGGTTATATTTTTTGTTAAAATGTTTTTATATTCTATCAACGCCAAAGGCAACTAATGTAGTCGTCATGTTTCATGTTTGTCGGGCCTTCATCGCCTAGGTTCTAGATTATATGCCCTAGCCTTGTAAGTTCAATAAAATTTTAATCATTTTAACCCTTTGAACGCTTTATGTCATAAACACAAAGATCACTCAAACGCCAAGGTCCCGGGCGCAAGGGAACGAATGTAAACCTTACTCGAAAGTGTGAAGGTTACTTTGACAGCGTCCGCCATAACGCCTATAGGTGTCCTTAGCGCTGTGGGCAAGACTAGTAACGACAACTTTAGGTTGGCGTTCAAAAGGTTAAATCGAAATAAAGTTGCATTTGTTTTATTTCGTTAAATTTTCAAGTAAAGCAAAAATCAACTCTATTTCCTTAAAAATAGGTTCAATTTCCATGGAATATTTTGAATTTTTCTTGTATCTTTGGAGGCTACAATAATTGTAGTTCTCTGGGCATTCGTAAACCTTACTGTGTGTTGTTTTTAGTACATCCTCAAAGTATTCTTCATACTTTTACACTAAATTATAACTCTCTAAATCTTTTAGCATTGATGTTAGCTTTGTTTTTCTTTAAAGGATGGTAGTACGCCTCGTATTTTTTACAGTTAATTTTAACTGATTTTAATTCGAACGATTTTCGACATATAGTAGATCAAATACATAGTATCGCCCATAGTAGCCGAATATATCATGACACTCTTTTGTTACCATAAAAATATGCATGTATTGCGATATATTTAGCCACTTTGGTCGTCATTATCTATTTTAAGCTGACTGTACAAGATCCAAAATAATATTACGCGAAACTCTACGTAAAGGGCGCCACTACCACAAATCTGTGAAAACTTGTCAAAAAACAGTTAAAGGCATAGTATATATAAGTTACTCTATGGTTTACGATAGGTGCTAGTGCTGCACTCTGGCGGCAGAACATTGCAGTAATACCCCTATTCATTGTTTTTTATTTGTAAATACGTTCGTCTCAAATTAACCTAAAATTGTGCTCGTTTCGTTACAATTTAAGTTGTGTGTAAAACCATGATTTGGTGTATATAATGGTGATATTAATTAGTTGAAGTTTGATGGATTTAGCACATGAATTTGTTAATTATATCGTAGTGGTATGGTAGCTGTCATTGACATTCATTTTTGGGTAATCTAACTGTTTAGATTACCCAAAAAAGCGAAATTATTGTAGAAAAGCGTAATTTTGTACTATTAATCCAGAGGGTTTCATCTCCCTAAATACAAAAGGCGGACAAATGCTACGCCTACTTATTTAACAACCACTTTTAAATTTCGCGAGTGATTATGTCTATAGGGCGCATTTGTTATAAGTTTGTTTTTTACTTGTGACTAAATTATAATGTAGGTATTTAAATTACTGTTGCATTGTTAACTGTGCATTTAAGATAGTTGCGTAGGTTGAGTTACCATTGGCTACTTCTCTGTAAAGCTAAATGTTTCGTCGTTTAGAGCCACCAACCAAATATATAACTAGAAATGTTAAGGGTTTGTGTCTAGACGGAAAGGGTTCTTATAGATTAGGATATAATCGATAGTGAATGTATTCATGTAACTACTCATAGGTACCATTAACACACTATTTTATTATTGTACAATATTTATTTTCAAATATATATTATTATGACAAGGATTGTAAAATAAACTGTACAGAGAAGAGGAAGTGGCGAGAGTATATATAGACCGATATATTTTTTCTTAAAATAAATCATTTAATCATTTCATAAACATTTGTTTTAATTTATAATGGAGAATACAAAATTTAACTTAACTAGCAGCGATCTTGGAAAGAAGAGCAGCATGTTGATAGATGATGCATTGGTTAAATAAATCTTCTAAGTATTGTCCCAGCAGTAACATATTTTCTCACATTCGTACAAATTCAAAGAAACAAGTATATCTTTATATAGGGGAGAAGAGGCATGAAAGAGAGCGAGGCATTATTTTAGTAGCTTCAGAACGAGTTTTGTACGAGCTTTTATTTTTAAAGTGACAGATTTTTCGTCGCCTCCAAATATTTGACAGAAAATTCGTCCTGAAATTACCGAAATAATGCATGGGGCTTTTTCAAAATCCGGCTCCTTTATACCATTTCCCCCCTACCTCTAAAGCAACCAGACCAGTAAAGCAGTTTCTGTGGGAGATGAAGGAGACAGTAGGTACTGCTACTTGCCCTAAAGACCTGGGGCCCATTTCTCGAACGGTATTAGTCTAATATTATCAGTCTACGAACTGGGGCCCATTTCTCGAACGGTATTAGACTAATATTATCAGTCCACGAACTGGGGCCCATTTCTGGAACGGTATTAGACTAATATTATCAGTCCACGAACTGGGGCCCATTTCTCGAACGGTATTAGACGAATATTATCAGTCCACGAACTGGGGCCCATTTCTCGAACGGTATTAGACTAATATTATCAGTCCACGAACTGGGGCCCATTTCTCGAACGGTATTAGACTAATATTATCAGTCCACGAACTGGGGCCCATTTCTCGAACGGTATTAGACTAATAATATTAGTCCACAAACTGTCAAATCGTATGGGTTACCATGGCAACACACTAATAATATTAGACTAATACCATTCGAGAAATGGCCCCTGCCCTTTTCTACAAGGCTGTGGACCGTCTGCGCGACTAGGCGGTGGACGACACGGCCAGCTTCTTGAGGTGCTCCATGAACACCTGCAGCGACACGTCATCCGTGAGGACGGGGGCTCCGCCATCCTGTTTTACACATAGAATTATATAAGTACTCGGAAATTATGGAAATCAGCCCGAAATTAATTTGAAGATATTGGTTAGTGCGTTATTATCAGTGTTTAGTTCATTATACAGTGACAATCAAATGTCTCTAATAAGCCTATATATATCCCAGAAACGTCCACAAATGCAGGAATAAATCAAGCGTGTACACCGCGAAACCCTGAAGTCATTTTATGACCCCTGAACTGATTGACTAACACCTACCAGATTAGGTAATGTTCGTGCTACACTGGCTGTTATATACCTAATGCTATATAGCATTGTGTGACAGGAAAAACATAATAAAAACACTATGTATACTATCTACTTTCGCACAATGTTATACATATAACAGCCAGTGTGGCACCACCAAACAAACAATAGTAGAGTATACAATAAAACATTGTGTATAAAGGGCGGTAAACAAGAATTTACGAACAAGTTTTAATTTTAAGCCGAAAGCGAGGCTTAATTAACACGAGTTCGCAATGCTTGTACCACCCGTGGCACACACAATGTTTTTCATCACACTTGTAAGGAAAAAACTAATTCTTAAAATACGCTGACATTTCAAACATTCGCCCGCCATATTGTCATTTTTGACAGGTTAGGCATCAAAGGCACACACCTATCCGGCATTCAGCCACGTTTGAAAATTGGGTAAAAATAATTTAAACGGCTACTAAATTAATCAAATTAAATATTTATAAACATACATAAAAAAAGTAATTTATAAACGTCAGTATTTTAAAAGTAAAACTTATTTATACCCACTTGAAAAAAACATTATGCCTAATATGCCCATGCGAAATTAACAAAAACCTATTACGCCCTTGGGCATTATAGCTCATTCCATCTCAGTATGCTGGCATACAATAACACCGTTTACGAGCAAGTGTGATGATGATGAAATAGTATATTATTACTATCGACTCGGGCCTATAAGATAGAAATAGATAGTTATAGAAATAACTCATCCGTGTATTTAGTTAATTTGATTCTTAATGAAACTATTTTTTTCCTGAATTTAATGCGTCGTAATTAGTAGACCTAAGTATTTAAGTAGACATAGAAAGTATTGATGTCTATAAAAAATTAATTCCCGTTCTTTAGCCACCTTGTAATTATAAAACATAAAAATTTTTAACTTAGTAATTGTTGTACCTTTACAATTTAAATTTTTTGATTAAATATAGAATTGAAGTATTAAACAGCGTAGTGCAAAACATGCATTGAAACAAAGTTAGTTTTGTTCTATATATTTTTAGCATAATTATGAATAGTAATTTAAGTAAGTATAGTAAGTTAAGCTGAAAAAAAAAACATTCCAAGTGATTTCAAAGCGTTTTAAAAAGCCAATCTAAAATTTTGAATTCAGGAAGCCGACACCAAAATTAGTTTAAAAGCAATGAATAAAAAAAAATACTACCGCTGACGGCATCGGCATCGCCTGGTTTTCGCCAATACAATGATGAAACAAAAAAATAAAAAGTCAAACCATGCTGTAATGGCCGATTCTTGTCGGTATATCACTCCATGCGAATTATTAAAAAAAAACATCTCCATGTCCTATGAATCACGTAAAATTAAAGTTTGTATTGAGTTTGTACATTGTTGTATGTACCATATGTCGTCATAAAGGCCCGTCCAGACGGGATTGTCAAATTTTCTTTATAATTAAAAAAAAAATCAATTTAATTATTGCTTCCACACAACCTGATTAAATTGATAATTTAATCAGATTAGGTCAACTATTGTTCCGCCTGGACGGGCCTTCATTAATAACTAAATAAAAATGTATGGCTTGTTTAGAGAGTACATATTTATGTTTGAAAATGTACAGTCAAGTGTAAAAATATGGATGTACACATCTTACTCGAAAATATGTCCCATAGCATCTTATTCCAGTGTAATAAGAGCGTAGTACCATATTTATGAGACGATTCTTTCGATACATATTATTGCACTTGACTGTACGTAAAAAAAAATTAATACAACTTGTAGGAGCAGGGAGCTAAAATTGTGAATTGAAATTAAGTCATGCATTTGACATCTATAACATTAATCGCATTAATATGGCAATAAGGTGTTATGATGGTTAAAATGATATCACTCACCCCTCCATACGCGTACATGTTGTTGTGCGTCTGAGATGGATTGACCTTCGATAGCAGGAAACGGGCCTGAAATAAATAAATAAAGTGATTAAATTAACTACAATACACAATACTAATAATATAAATGAACCAAAATTTCTGATAGGTAAGGTGTATTTTGGTTAGGGGTTATTTGAGGAATTAGTCGATATTCTAAAACACCTATACGGAGTCATGAACACGAAAACTTTGATATTACAAATACGGTATTGTTAAGTAAGGTAAGGCCACTAACTTTCATATATTTTACCACAGAACTGATAAATCTTTCGTAGTGACGCGCCCTGTCTATACAATTTTCCTCAAAGTCAAAATATTAAGCGTAAGGACTTCGCTCCACTATGACTGATGACCTTGCGCTTCGTACACATACAAAAGCTTACATTCACAAGGAATAAGTATACCGCTAACACTTGTCATTAAAACCTCCACGTCTTCAGCTGAGATAAGCGCGCACCAAATAAACGTATCGGAGAGCAAAACGAACGCGAGCTGCGAGTAGATCCATTGTGGCGAACAAAAAAGTCGCTATAATAATGTTGTGCCGGGCCCTGTTGGCCGCCGCCGTCTTTACATGTACGTTGTCTCGCGGTTCGCGCCCACCGACTTTAAACTACATAAAAGGTTCAAAAAAATATACGGAACATAGGTTGCGACTAGAAGAAAGTGAGCTCATGGTGTTTCCAACGTTGATCAAAAGTTAATACGATTATAAATTGAACGATGATTGTGATTTGGGTATGAGTGTTGATTACAGTTTGTAAGAATGTTTATTTGTGCATCATACCCACATTTTGTTAGAGAGGGTGTCCGTTGTCAACGATGTTATACTTTTATCTGATTACGCGACAGCAAATACCGGCTTGTGTACATAACGCGTGTGTCCAACAGATGTTTTCGAATATGGATAATGACAAACTTCCATCTCTTTCTTTTCAAACATCATTATATTTTGTATACCAATTTAATTTAAAGAACATTCTGTGCCAGGACTATACTCGTTTATGACCATGCTGGCGTCCATATAAGAATAATTTTAAACCAACTGCTTTTGCAGATGTGTTGTGCGTGCTTTTGCTCAGTGGCGTCCAAAAGGAGGACATCGACGCTAGCACCCTGCGGAAGCTGCAGCGGCACAACGTAAACATCGACGATATCAACGACCAGTGAGTTTATGCCGTATTGTTTCGCTGCGATAACATTCTGAGATTTGAAAACGAAAAACGTTCATGAGTACCTACTTATCGTCCTAGCTTAATGAAAAACGAATAAGTGTGTAGCGAAAATTGAATCACAATCAATTGTCAATGCCCCTCCAATAACTGATTTTATGTTAACATAGTTTCCCTACTCTGTGTCACTGGTTAAGTTCAAAGTTGATACCATAGAGGTGATAAAATATGAAATAATACAACTACAAAAAAAGTTGCTTCATTACTATTAATCTGGTAAAATGACGAAATGCTAATTTTCTTTCTAAATATTACCTCGATTTTAAACAGGCAGCTGAAAAAACAATGTCTTGGTAAAACAGACATTCCAATAACTATGACCACGCCACTGAAAAATCCGACAACCGAGAAAATAGAGTTGACTGCTACCGACAGTAAGTATTTCTTTAAGTAACAAATAATGTTTATTTTGTGATTGTGATGATGATGATGATGAAATCGATGAAAAATAATTTAGTGTTATAATTCTAGAAAATGGACTACCAGCCGAAGACACGACACCGCTACAAAAGATCTTTGAATATTTAGAATATTTACATAAAGAAGAAAAAAGAAAAGCCTTGGAATCGAAAGATAACACTAAAAAATTTAAACTGGGACAGGAACCGTTCTCATTTCTATCCAGCCCCTCTTTTAGTGGTAGAATTCAAGGAATGAATGTTGAAGATCCAAGTACCGAACCGCCACTTCCAAAAACAACAACTAGCACTAAGAAGGACTATGAAAAAAACAAAATAGAAAAAAATATAAATTCGGAGCTAGAGACCTTGATGAACGTTTTGCGAACGAATATTGGCAGGACGCTTGATTTATCGCATCAAGGAAGTACAACGGTTAAAACAGTAAAAGATCTTTCTGTTTCTGAACACACTAAAGATATAGACTACATTACAAAAATAGTAGAGGAAATAATGTCTAAAAGACAATTGAAAGAAGTAAATACTACCAAGGGCCCTAATTTGAATACAAATGAAACAATGCAAAATGTAGACCAAATGCTTGACGTACTATCCAAAAACAAATCAATATCTCTAATAAACTATTATTTAAACAATTGCAAGCTCGGAAATTTTTATGAAAATAATCAAGGTGATAAGGAGAAATTGGATACATTTGACAATATCAAAAGGCTTAGATCAAGTATTAATGAACCAGAAGCAAAAAATAACGATGAATACTTTATTTGCAATAGATTCAAACCACCAGAACAGAAGGTAGTCCCTGGCCAAAACGACAACCCCATAATCAGTAACATTTTAAGTGAATTAAAAAAGGAAAGTCAAAGGTTTAAGCTGTTGGATAAAGAAAGTGCCATTGGCAGTATTATGAAACATCAACCACAAACTGCCCAAATCAATCAGATAAATAACAACGTTAAAATTATCAATAAAGAAGGGTTAAATATAGTAAATAAAGAAAGCATTAGAGCATTAGGCAATCAATCTCAAAGTATTAGCTTTGATGATCTAAGAGATCACATGAAAATAAGCGATGTTTATAAAGACGGGTTAGAGGTCTCGGATAGTGAAACTGATAAAGCATTAAAAATTGTGTTACAATCGCAGTCACAACTCTTTAATCAAATATTTAACCAACAAAGAAATCTAATAAAAATGTATAATAATGACAAAGAAAAGTTAAAGCCACCCGAAAATGAAATTACCAAACCTTTACAATCTGCATATAAAGCTCAAACAAACAATGAAGTTTTGGACGACCAAAATGAACCTGTGGTAACCATACAACGACCACAAGAGGAATACCCAACAAAAATTAATGAAAACATACATAAAATAGAATCTATATTAGGACATGAGCAAGCAGAAACTACAGGTCATTCACCCTCATTTCATTACAGACCATCAAAATCAGACAACAATATAATAAATGAAGAATACAAAAGATGGCTACTTATGGCCCCAAACTCTTTTGTCATAGGAGATCAAGCTACAGAACCGAAACATAATGTTAGGACAAGAAATAGGATGGATGATACATTAAAAATAACCAATACATTGAATAGTATCGTCCTCGATCCAAACTTCGTTAAGGAGTATAAACGACCCTGGTTCTTTGCCGAACTAAGCAATAAACATTTTAAACTTAAAATCAATGGAAATCAACAGGGATTATTGTTTACACCTAACATCGATAGCAAAATAACAAATACAGTCAAGCCTATACTTCAAAATGCGTACGAAAAAAGTTGGTCACCGTACTTTGACACTGCCGATAATAACACTGCGGTCATTAGAACAAACGAAAATCTAAGGACTAATAAAAAACAACCAAGTATAGTCGTCGATTCAGATTATCCATCGTTAATTCAGTCGAAGGTTCGAGAGTTAACGGATAAGAGTAAAAAATATCCCATGATCGACGGAACGTATGAAAATAAATATCCTAGCGTCATTGAAGATCGAAGAAGTTCAGAACAATTAGAAACCAAACAAGATAAAAAAATTAACAAATTTAATTGCCAATCAATCCATGAAACCAGGGTCGAATGCCTTTCCGCTATTGAGTATAAAAGTAACTGGGGACATTTTAGAAATAAGCAAAATAATATAAAAATTACTAATATGAGAGAAAATAATGAGGAAACTGAAACTTTCAATAATAACATAAGAACGAAAAATAATAATTATAGATTACCCTCAAGACCCACAATCACTGACCAGCATTTGGACAGTGATACAACTTTAGACCAATTTAAAACAAATATTGACGACGATGATTTGATCAGTCAAAATGAAACTAAAGAAAGTAAAAATCCACCTTCATTTCCTCCAAATGTTATAAAAGATATAGCGCAAAGTATAAAAGAATTTGTATTAAGAGATTTAAAAACAACAATGACGACGACGACAATAGCACCAAGTAGTACTACAACTTCTCAAATGACAACTATAACACCTACTACAATCACGAAAATAGTCAAATCTAGGACAACAGGTAAATTAATTGCAATCAATACAAAAAAGTTTTTAACTTACAATAAGCGAAAAAAAAATACAATAAGTTTTATTTTATCGTCAATATTTTTATGTTGCAGAAGAGATGCCAACGACATCGACTATAGATCCATTAAAGATACAGGATGCTTCGAAAACACTGGAGAAAATGATGGAAATGTTTGCAAAAATCACTTTAATGAAGGATACAGTTTTAGAACCAGAGCATGTTCCATACAACAGGGATACAACAGTCACAACACAAAAGACAACCACGCAACACCATGAACAATCAATAGTACCAACAGACAATACCCTCCGACATCAACAGAATATCCAACTGGAAGAAAACCGTGTACCGCTTGTTTCACAACCTTTACAACAAAACGTAGATAACCTTAAAGCATACGTGCCTCAACTGGTAGAAAGGAAAATTGAAAATCTGTTGCCATATGGTTTACAACCTTTGCAACGGGATCCAGAAAATCATGTACCATACGTCACACAAATCTTGCAGCGTAACCCAGAGAATAGATTAGCATATGACTCACAAACATTGAATCTTAACCCAAACCATCATGTACTGTATGATACACAGCCTTTACATCAAGTAAACCGAGTACCATATGAAATACAAACATCAAAGGGCAACTTAGAAAACCCAGAAATTAGCGAGCAGTATGTGTCACAGGCAGTACAACTGAAAACAGGAAAACGGTTACAGTATTATCCATATTCCTTAGAGCGTAATCCAGAAAAAAGAGTATATGTTCCACAGGCCCCAGTAAACTATACACCATATGTTCCAAAAGTTGCACAACTCAAAATTGAAAACCCTACGTACGTCCCACAGGCCGTACCACAGAAAGCAGAAAGCCGTTTCCCATTTGATTCACAGCTCTTACAAAATAATCAAGAAAACCCTCAACATGATACACTGTATTTGCAGCGTAATCCAGGAGACCGTATACCAGTTCCAGACTTTAAAACCGAAAGCCGTATACGATATTTTCCACTAGCTTTACAATCGAAAACAGAAAACCGAATTCCGTATGATCAGCAGCTCTTACAGCCAAACTCAGGAATCCCCGTTACATATCGTCCAGCGCCCTTCAAATATTTGCCACATGCTGCGGAATTACCACTAGGAAATAGCATACCATATGGTTCACGGGTTGTGCAACCCGTGAAAACCGAGAACTATTTACCATATAATCCAAAACCAAATGGCTCAAAAAACAGGCCGTATGATTACAGTATGATGGACCCCTATCACCATTCGAAAATGGAATATGACGCACCTGAAGCACCTGTCCCGCAAAACAAAGTAAAGCCGTCTTCCGGTAAAGAAGTTATAACAGTACAAACAAACTCTGGAGAAATATCACCTTTGAAAATAGTACTGCAGAAACCTTTTTTGCAAAATATAGTACTTACAACAAAATCGCCAGTAAAAGTGCATCACAGTGATGAAACTTTCAATTTCAGAAAACCAATACAAAAACAGAATCGCCACCAGGTGCAAGTCAAAGAAAGCGAAATGAGTAATATTAATGAAGACAAAGGTTATGTGCCTCGACATGTGACACACAAAGATACTAAGATAGCTGCTCCAAAATCTAGAAAAACTAAAAAGGAACGTGAAGTAATCCAACACTATAAGCCACGAGATCTTAATGAAATTGAAAAATTTCATGAAAAGTTAGAAGGAGGCGATACGTGGCATCGCGAAGACGAAAAGATTGCAAAGAGAGTACAAAGACCAATTGTGAAGAATACTAATTATGACGACACGCATTTCCGAAATTTTCTACAAACACAACAAAAAGTAAACGCTATGCTTGAGAAAATATTGGCTTCTGGTAAAACGAAGCCAATCAGTGCCGAGGTTATATAAATTTTATTGTTTTATAGTTTTTTTTAATAAAATGCACACAAGTGCGCGGACGTGTGTTGTGTTGATTTTTGGTCGGAACCATGTTCCATGTTAAATCAATGGGGTTCGCCGGTCGAAGTATTTGACAGATGGCGCCAGATAGCTTGCCCTGTCAATCACTAGTATTGTGTCAAATTGTTGTTTTTTTTTTTTTGTAATTTATGGACTGGATGCCCTTTAAGCCAAATCTTATGAGATTTGGCTGAGAAAAGGGGCAAGCTATGATGGCGCTATCTATGCAAACCTTTGAACGTTGCCAACTCCATTGAAAATTCAAGGGCCTATAGGATCTTGCTCAGTAACCGTAAAATTATAATAAAGTTTATATTAACTTAGACGGGGCATAATCACGTACAAAATAAACTTGAAAATTACTTCCGACGATTTGAGCGCGATTTTGCACTCGTAGTCCCAAAGAAAATCTCAAATTTTATATTGACAAAACCTCTGTGACAGCGGACACGACATCGAGTCGGCAGAAAAGTTACCTGTCAAGTACGATTCCCACCGAACGGGCGAAGTTGGAGCATATTTCACATTTGTGTCGGCGAAAGCCGGTCGGCTGCTCGCCGACGCGGACGGTTCCGGACGGATTCCATCGCTTCTGCCATAATGAATGGGCACATTGAAAATGCGCTCCTGCAAGGCCCAACTCCAGCCGGATGGGATTCGTACATCAGTCCCACCTCGCGAAATACATGAATGAATGAATGAATAGACTTTATTAATTCCATACAGATTGAATCAAATTAAATTACACATAAATATTACCATTGATAATTTATAATATATAATATTGATAATATAATATTTAATAGTACATTTAAACAAAATTTAAAGGGAAAAATATCAACAACATGCAATAATAATTTAATTATTTGTGAATTAAATTAATATTTTAAGAATTATATTATTATTATTATTTATTAAATTTTAATTTTTGTTTAAATATGTTATTTATATTATTTAAAATCTGTGTGGAATCCCTTTCGGGTAAAAGCCTCCTCCAAAGAAATTCAGGTTGTTCTATTACTCGCTCCTTCTATTCACCCTTTTCCAGCTACCTTCTCTATTTCGTCGGCCCACCTAGCGCGTGGTCGGGCTTTTGCTCTGGTGCCTCTAGGACCGGTCCACTCTACTGCTCTTTTTGACTCTACGTGGCCAGCCCACTTCCATTTTCTTTGCATGCAAAATGTTAAGCCGTCACGAAGTTTGGTTTTGTTACGTATGTCTGTGTTCTTGACTCTGTCCTTTAACTTTATATTAAGGTAGCTTCTTTCCATTCGCCTCTGAGTGGTCTGGATTTTATTTTTCGAAATACATAATGTATGAAAAGTGAATAACCCTGGGCACTGAGAAGATATCGACATATCTGTGGCTGGCACTTATCTATCAACAACTGTTTTTCTAGCCTAAAATTTTGTCTTTCAATTTTTTATACCACGGAACGTTATCTTTTATCTTTGTATGAAATATTTACAATTCAAATTACACGTAAGATCTCTTTATTTAAATTATAAAGTTCATTTGATCATCCGCGAAAATGCCCCTTTCTTATCGACCCGAATCCTAAAGGAATGATTGTAACAAGCTCACCTGGGAGCCCCCGTGCTCGGTGTCGATGTACCGCGGCACGGGGAAGCGGCTCTGCAGGATCTCCTGCGCGTCGTCCACGGGCGCTCGCAGCAGCTGCGCGAAGCTCTCGTACTCCGGCATGTCTTGGTAGCGGAGGGCGCGCCATTGTAACAAGCTCACCTGGGAGCCCCCGTGCTCGGTGTCGATGTACCGCGGCACGGGGAAGCGGCTCTGCAGGATCTCCTGCGCGTCGTCCACGGGCGCTCGCAGCAGCTGCGCGAAGCTCTCGTACTCCGGCATGTCTTGGTAGCGGAGGGCGCGCCATTGTAACAAGCTCACCTGGGAGCCCCCGTGCTCGGTGTCGATGTACCGCGGCACGGGGAAGCGGCTCTGCAGGATCTCCTGCGCGTCGTCCACGGGCGCTCGCAGCAGCTGCGCGAAGCTCTCGTACTCCGGCATGTCTTGGTAGCGGAGGGCGCGCCATTGTAACAAGCTCACCTGGGAGCCCCCGTGCTCGGTGTCGATGTACCGCGGCACGGGGAAGCGGCTCTGCAGGATCTCCTGCGCGTCGTCCACGGGCGCTCGCAGCAGCTGCGCGAAGCTCTCGTACTCCGGCATGTCTTGGTAGCGGAGGGCGCGCCATTGTAACAAGCTCACCTGGGAGCCCCCGTGCTCGGTGTCGATGTACCGCGGCACGGGGAAGCGGCTCTGCAGGATCTCCTGCGCGTCGTCCACGGGCGCTCGCAGCAGCTGCGCGAAGCTCTCGTACTCCGGCATGTCTTGGTAGCGGAGGGCGCGCCATTGCGCTATCGTCTGCAAATTATAAATTAACGAGATGAGCTTTAATTCATAACAAAGCCAACGATGTACATGTATATACCGTATTAGGTACTGTAAATATAAGTCCTATTCGTCCCACTTTACTTGTCAATATGTGACTGGTACTTTACCTCAAGGTCCCCAAGTTTTTATATTAAAGGAAAACGTTACGCTTCCGGCAGGCAGGTTTAAACCTGCAACCTCCGGATTGCTATTAACCAATTGAACTACGGAACCCTACCAGAACCTCGCAAATCTTTCCGTTCCTTCCCTTATATATACTGGCGTAAAGCGACATCTACCGAAAGACAATTAGGTAGGGTCAAGGAGGGAACAGTGGCTTGGAAGTAAACAGTCGGGTACAGTGGCTCACTTAACCTAATGTCAACACGAGAGATGCGATAAATATCCCAATGGGCGACTGAGCCACTTTTCCCAAATCTTTTAACGGCACCGGAGTCCCAAGTTGTCCTGCATGAAGCGTGCATTTTTAATTTTTTTTCCTTTAATATAAAAATTTGCACTCGCAGAAGTATCTGCTTGTTATAAAATTGGGTACTTTACCCGCCCGTTATCGACGATGTTAACGACAAATATTTAAATACATTCATCACTTGACTGAGACAGAGGCAGTTTGCCACTTAGAACGTTTGATAGATGTACGTCTGCTTTTCTCATCAAGTGCGATGTATGTTTTTTGTACTCTCACACATTGGAATGACGCTAAAAACCCAATTTTTGAACCCTTCCTATTTGTCAATTTAGCATAGTTTCATGTCGGGGTCAAAGTTCCAATTTGTTGACTGTACCTCGCCGTGGTATATAAGGATCTGGAAGAAGGTGTCCATGAGCAGGATGCGGTCGGGCTGGATGGACGAGGTGTCCAGCAGCACGGGCTCGGGCGGGCCGCCGAAACTGTACGAGTACAGGATCGGCTGGATCATGATCAACGACTGGGTCAGATCCTCGCGCATCAACATGTGCCTGTGAAATAGACAAATGTTAATTTTATAAATGCGGCCTATGTGGTTATAATACTAAAATATCTCCCGCCAAAAATGTTGGAACCTGTAGGAAAAAATCGTAAATATAACATTAATAAAATCATTTATATATTTAAAATAGATTTCAGAGACCGGGGTTTTTTTTAAATATTAATTATGAAGCCTAATATGTGCTGCTTATAAAAAACGAAAATATATTGTTCTACTATACGACCTAAATAATGAAATGAAACAAAATTAGGTACTACTGACATAAGGGCTCGTTGATATTTTTTGTTCTATTCTTTGGTTTTGTCCTCTTGACCGCGGCGTCAAATTACACGTGATTGTTCTAATTCATTATAGTTGAGTTTGCTTATGAATTTTACAGTTGAGTCAGAAGCACATATTGAAAAGTATGCGGTTATAGTTCGGTATAAAATATAATAATTTAATTCAACCATTAAAGTCGACGAGTAGAATAGTTATTTGTGATACAAGTGCAGAAAATAGGAAATTACCTATACCACGTGTATCGTACAACGGTTTACAGTATATATGGCTCTTTAAAGTTTCGACATATGCACGGAAAGTAGCACCATATGTACTGTTAATAATAGTTGTGTTAAACAATCGCCCCACGCGAAGCTATTAAAAAGAGACAGGACACTGCCTGCCGCAGGTAGACATGATAGAGAGCACACTACGTCATCGCGTGCAGCCACAAGTATAGTTATATAAACAGGTCTAACGTGATATAATTTTATTATTTTTACCTTATCCGACGTTTCAGCTAGGTTGCACTAGCTATGGTAAACAACACTAAACGTGACTAAACTACCCGACCCGTTTATATCACTAAATATGCGTACAACACGCGGGAGTTGGTGTTACATGATCCTAAATATTCAATACCTATAGAACGTGGTCTCGTCGGGCGAGTTATTGAACACTTGCAGGAACTGGGAGCGACGCAAATGGTACATGAACTGCGGGTACAGACTGAAGTTCTCTGAAAGTCGGAAACTGTTCGGATCATCCTTTGCGTACTCGCCGAACTTTTGACACTATAAGAGAAAAAAGGTAATTTTTAATTATGCGGTACATTGAAATATTAGGATCTTCAAGAGTCAAAGAGTGACGATGAAAAAGGAGTATGAAACTGGCCATTGCATCAAAAACCACTCGTACCTTAGTTGTAGTGCTAGATTATTGTATTACAGAGTACAGAGTAGATTGTTGGTAAAAATGCGAATGTGGTAAGCATTATACAAGGAGAACTACGATCTAACGAAGGTTCCGGACGGATAGATGTTATTGATAAAAAAAATTGCCGAATTTTGGTTGATGTGAAGTAAACCAACCACTCTGGGAGACTGAAGAATGGAAGCAAAGTGCTGAAATTGCGTATAATACAGCCGTATAACTAGGCAAGAAGTAGTAGTAGGTAGTATTGATGTTATGAGGAATTTCTAACCTTATTTGGTTTGGTATTATACATAATGTGCTAAAAAATTATAAGGTTTCATCAATTTTCCTCTAACCATTGCACCAATATTTCCACACACATTTGCTCCCACTTAGCCCTGTATTTAGTTAGGCAACTCTTAATTAACGTAGAATATGTCTCCCAATCTTTTTTTGGAGTTGCAGAGATATAAGGAAGCTGCGTACCAGGCGGATGAGCATGCGGTCGAGCCAGCGCAGCACGTCGGGCCCGTCCTCCTGCTCGGCGCGGTACACCACGAGGCGCGCCATCACCACGGCCGCGGCCTCCTGGTCGAAGCCGGCCGCGATGTGCGGCAGGTTCACCGCGGCGTCGCCCCAGCTACAAAATTATTGCTATTTTAATCGTGACCAACAGTATAAAGTCTGATAAGGATATAATCTTTAGATATCGCATATTCGGAATACAGAAGACATTTTTATTTAACACATATGTATTACGGTTATAACGGTTATATTATATTTACTTTAAATAATGTAGATAATAAAGCTACAATTTACTACTGGACTCGACAAACGGTCTTACTTGCGTGCCACAGTCGTGACCCGTACGCGCCGCTGGCCACTCGAGTGCTGGTACTGCGTGATGAGCTGCACGCAGCCGCGCCCGCCCTGAGGCACCGGCGCCGCATGCTGATTCACCACCTAACACCAAAACATAGCTTAAAGCGCGCGGTTGTTTTATGCTATAAGCGCATGCGTCAACGGAATTTAGGGAAAATGACAATGCGTTTACCGCGTAAAACAATGTAGTGTCATTAGATTATCTGATGTCAAATAGGTTTGCGGCAAATATCACATAAAACAACCGCACTTAAGCAAGGGTAAATGTTCATTCAGACGTTATGAGAACTCATATGTGAGTTTCTACACAGTCGAGTTAACAAACATTTTTATAAGCTAAAAAATGTTGGCGTGTAAAGATATTTGTCAACTCGACCGTACATTAAATTAACCCTTTTCCAGGCCGCACCAATCTACAAGGTTTTCCCAAAAAAAAACAGATATATTCCAATAACTTCAGCTTTGATGATTCATTTGAAGACAAGTGACATTTTCCAAAAGTGCAATCTAATTTAAACCTTAAATCGGATGGCTAAGGTTCAAATTCTATTGGCGCGTATCGTACTATGCCTGGAAAAGGGTTAACGAGCCTCGAGCTCTATCTAGTCTACGAACATGTGAAAAAACTGGCTCAAAATTTAACAAAAAAAACTATTTGAACAAAAATAAATGAAGTTGTCAAAGTGGTGTAGTGCGTCGAGTATGCTTGCTGCTCATGTCCCCGATTGTTTTGCCGTAGAGATGGCTATGGTGATGCTATGCTAGGCATGAAGGTGCAGATTATTCACCGGCTCGTGTTCCCCATGCCAACTTCCTGGTCCCACATAGCCATATCTCACTCAGCCTTTACTGACAAACAAGAACTTACCTCGAAGAAGATGGCCATGGTGGTGCTAGGCGTGAAGGTGCACAGTTTCCACTGGCTCGTGTTCCCCATGCCCACTTCCTGATCGGACACGCAGGGTCCTTTCACGTTCAGTGACACGCAAGAGCCGATTGCGCCGCTTACTGGGAAATTATATGAAATAACCTTATCTTCTTTGCTATAAGGTTGACTCTTAGAATGTCAGATGCCATTAAATACGCCTTCTGTACATTAAGATATTCTTTTGTGCAAAAAGTATTAAAATAAATAAATATGCATCACGAAAATTGCTTTTTATTAAGAATACAATTGTAGCCGCCGTGCAGATCAGGATCTCGACGACTCAAATAAAACTTCGATTCTTAGTGAAGTGTTATAATTTCCCAATGTACTGGTTACAAGGGTTTAATTGCCAAAACGGTTAAATGTAGAATGTTGGTTGGTTGTTGATAGTATGGAAGATGATAAGAGACTGATTTTGCAATATCTGATCAGTTGTTGAAATTTAGGTGCTTCTAATTGGTCGCGATACAGAATATGTGGATCGCTCCTATTGGTGCTTTTGAAAAGCCTCCGAATACTAGCCCAGCCCGACGGCTGCGTTTAGCTACTGCATTGGGAATATTTTTACATAATAATAAGTTGTATTCGCAACAACAATAAAGACATTTCTAAATGTAAATAAATAAATGAATTTTATAGGGATAATCGTACACAAATCGACCTAGTCCCAGAGTATGCTCAATAAGGCTTGTGTTGTGGGTACTAGACGAGTACATATATATGATGTTTAGTTATATATAGAACACATCCATGACTCGGGAACAAATATTTGTGATAAACACACAAACAAAATGCCCTTACCCGGATTCGAACCTGGGACCTCTTGCTTTGTAGGCAGTATTTAAAAAAAAACAAGCGTTTTTTTAGTGTAGTAGCCATAATTTTTAAAAAAATTGTGCGAAGTGTGAAATGGGACAGCCTAGGCAACTTTCACAAATAAAGTGTCAAAGAGGTATGCAAAGCAACTTACTTTTTAATTCTCGGCTGCACTTGACTTCTAAAGTGCCATTGAACGCCATTTTGAAGTCATTCTTCTGGTCTTTTGCGAAAACACGTTGGAAGGTTTGCTTGAAGAGTGAAGAGTTAAACGAGTCACCCATCACCATATGTCCTCTAAAAAAATGTATTTTATTAAATTAATTAGAAACATTAGATTTCAACAGTAAGTGCCCGCAAGTACTTTTCAACTATTCATAGAAGTTTGAATTCCTTAGACCTACTGGGAAGTATGTGAATAAATTGATTTCCCTGCCACTGTGAGACTGACTGTCAACTCACACATGAGTCAGTAACAGAATCATAGGTCCATGTCCCAAATTCATCAAAAAGTTTCTTACCCAGTTGAATTACAACACTGTTTCATCTCCATCAGCCCGGTCTGATCCAGCGCGCACGAGTAAATATCGATGGAGTGGCCATTCGTCGCCGATCGGAAAGACAACGCTTCATAATGTTTGATAGCCTTCTTCATGTACTTGGCGTTATCCTTGTGAATGTCGTGATGCGAGCGGATTGGCTGCTTCAGCTCATCATTGACCACCTGACCGGGGCCTTGGGAGCATGGGCCGCCAAGGAACATCATGATTCTAGCTCCAGTGTTAGGATAAGTGACTTCTAATAATCCGACAGCCAATGAGAGAGCAACACCGCTGCTTCTCAAAGGTCTCTTTCCTACTCCTAGAGGCCAAGGATCCCGTCCGAGCTCGCCGAGTAAGTCAGTCAAGGCCATGTCGCATTGTTTGACAGGTTGGAGGAAGCGGTGGGCCGGGGGCGTCGGCGCCTGGGTGCCGGGACGTTGCTGGGTGTTGGGCGCGTTGACGCGGCCAATCGCCAGCTGCTCTTGAATTTGCTTGGCAGTCAAGTCTTTGGTTCCTTTAAAAACATAGCACTTGGAAATGCCTTCAGTACCTGAAAAATTTAACACGTCTAAGTATGATATAAGTAACATCAAGAACACTAACTTAAATATGGTAAATAGATGTTAATTTTATAAAATAACTGTGATTTATTATTATTTAGTAATTTGACATCATCATAAAAGGTTGTCTGGAAGAGATAGCTCTGTAGCGATAAGACCTCCTGTTGTTTACCTCTATCATCATGTATTATATGTGTTTCCATGAACATTTATTCTGAGGTTGTTGTATTGTATTGTATAGTATCATTGTATTTGACATATTTTATAATAATTAACAAAGTTAAAGGGGCTGGCGGTTAATAAGTGACAAGTAGGCATGTAGGTTGTAAGTTGCTCTTGGCACATAAGTCGCTAAGAAGCATTAATCACTAAAAGGATTTAAGTGTACTAACCTACGGTTTTGGAGACGAAAAAAGAAGCCATTGTTAGTAGAAACACATGAGTATTTCAAATCGAAGGTAATGTACTCAAC
Organism: Cydia pomonella; assembly: GCF_033807575.1. Taxonomy (NCBI): domain Eukaryota; kingdom Metazoa; phylum Arthropoda; class Insecta; order Lepidoptera; family Tortricidae; genus Cydia; species Cydia pomonella. The sequence goes on along the minus strand of NC_084721.1, from coordinate 10,276,960 downwards.
TAACCAATTAGAGATGTTTTCCTTAAATACGTGGGTCAGTGATATAGATTTAACTGAGGTTTTAAAGTTTAATATTAGTAATATAAATATACCTAAACGTCAATGTGACCCAGTCAGTTTAAGAAAAACATGTACGGACTTTATTACATCGACTTACTCAAATTATTATCACATTTATACAGACGGTTCTAGGGATACCAGTGATTCCGGTCTGGCTGTACTTGACCCTCAGATAAATAGTAGTATTAAGTTGCAGTTGAAGGTCAAGACATCCTCTATGAATGTTGAATTGCTGGCAATTGCAGAAGCCCTCTCCTACATTGAGTCGCTCGATACGGGTAGCTTCGTGGTATTTACAGACTCAAGAAGCGGTTTACAGCACTTGGCTCGATGCACCTCGAACTATCGAGGCGCACCGATAGCCTATAGCATATTAAGGTCGATTCGCAACTTGCAGGCAAATAAAACAGTCATAGTTTTGCAATGGGTACCGTCACATATTGGGATACCGGGCAACGAGGCGGCAGACCGACTCGCTAAAGAGGCGTCCACGGACGGACTTGTAACTAGGTGGTTACCATGCCATAGTGATCTTTTGTATGCAGTAACACAGAAGTGCTGTGATATGTGGAAACAATATTTTAATGAAAGATCACTAAGCAAAGGTATCTGGTATAGGACTATACAACCCAATCTGCTACGGATTCCTTGGTTTGCAGGGTTAAATATGGCCAGATCAGATGTTGTTACTGCTCTCAGGCTGCGTTCCGGACACATTCCACTTAATAGTTTCGGATTTATAATGGGTAAGAACCAGTCACCAAACTGTACCGAATGTGAAGTGAAAGAAGATGTGTTCCATATCTTGGTGGAATGTGTTCGAAACGAGGCTGAGAGGATAAACTTCATGCAAAAATACAATTGTAATTTATATAATATAGGTGAAGTTAATTTAATTTTAGCCTACCCGCAATCAAAACAGGCGAAGAAGCTATATGAGATTGTTAACCTAGGTATTAAGCGTAGATAATTATTAATAAGAGTTGATTTGTTTTGCTATGTCACAATAAGGGTGACATTTTCAATTGTGAAAAAACCCTTTTTTCAATAAAGATTTTAAAAAAAAAAAAAAAGGGTACTAACCTAACTCATGAATCTGTACCATACGGCCAAATGTAATAAGACCAACTAGTGCATTCTGCGGCATCAAACTAAGTGACGTCTGCAGAGAGTCCTTCAAAGCTCCCAATTCCTCCTCATCCATACAAGTATCAACCACCAGCAGATAAATGGGAGGCATTGTCTGAGCGCGAGTGATTGTATACTCGATCGTTGAGAAGTTTGGGATGAGCTCAGCTGGTTGGTGCTGTTCGGATATGGCTGCATATTGCGGGGGGAACTGAAAAATAATAAAAACATGTTAAGAATGAAAATAGGTGAAGCATGCATGTGATTGGAGAGAATAAAGGATGTAGTTTGATTTACAACAAAAAAGGCATAGCTCTTAAATTAGAAGAGTAAAAATAATTAATTTTTCACCACACCAACTGGTAAAGGCCCTCTTGATTGTTCAAAAACGAATGAGAAAGTTGCATTTTACCCACATGTGGGGCAAAGTAATCAGATGCAAATTTTGAGTTGTTTCCTTATGTTAGCTAGTAGAATTGACTTTTAAATGATGATTTTGAATGATTTTTTTTTATTACGTTCATTTGGATTTGATTTCATTTGAATTTTTTGGTATTTCATAGTTAGTAGTGTCCTCGTGTTGGTGTGGTGAAAAATGTTGTGTTTCACTCAGAGGCAAAGTTTGTTTAACCCTCGTGCATTGAAACCCTCGCAACGCTCAAGTTTCCACTTCTCGAACCACTCGCTACGCTCTTGGTTCAATTTTGGAATCTTTTGCTTGCTCGGGTATCAATATTAGCATGAGCGGTTAAACAACAACTTTGCCTTGTAAAACAAATAACTATTGCAATGTTAGTGTTTATCTTATGTACACTGTCCATCATTGATATGACTATATGAGTTATTATACAGAAACGTCAAATATATATATATATATATATATATATATATATGTTACAATGGTTCTTCAAATCATTGCCGAAAATTATTTTGCTGAATGTCATTTTCCAACCAATTTTTCGCATACCTAATATCATTTATTTTTATTTTTTTTATTTTTACAAAACTAAGAATCTATAAAACCGTCATTCGGCCTATTCTCATGTACGGCTGTGAGGCCTGGACACTAACTCAAAAAGAGGAAAGTCAGCTCCTGATAGCGGAAAGAAAAGTGCTCAGGAAGATCCTGGGACCTGTCCGAAGTGACGACGGCTCCTGGAGGATCCGGAAAAATGCCGAGATCGAAGAGTTGGTGGCTGAGCCCAATATCATAGGCGTAACTAAATCCCACAGACTTCGCTGGCTCGGTCACCTACTCAGAATGGGGGAGGATCGCGTAGTCAAGGAAGCGTACTTGGGGCGACCAACCGGCCGTCGACCGATCGGGCGCCCCAGGTACCGCTGGTGTGATATCGTGGAGGCGGACCTGCGTCGGCTGAATGCCAATTCATGGCAGGAAACCGCGCTGGATCGGGACAGGTGGCGTTCTCTCGTTTCGGAGGCCAAGATTCTTTTTGGATCGCTGAGCCAAAGCAGTTAGTTAGTTAGTTAGTCAGTTTTTTATTTTTGGAGTTGCAGACGTCCATAGGCTACGGTGACTGCTTACCATCAGGCGGGCCGTATGCTTGTTTGCCACAAACGTGGTATAAAAAAAATTATCAAGTGGCAACTCAACACAATAATTCATTTGATTTCATGTTTGGCTAACAACATTGAAATGACACTTTTTAAATGCAACGTTTTGGGTAGCAGACACACTTAGTAAGTTTAACATAAATTATAAAAGGAATATTTTCGCAATTTAACTGCCTATGATCGTATGATCTAGGAGAGACAATGCTGCCTTTTACCTAAAACAGTACTTATTGATATCAGTTCAGTGTGATCGAAGGGCAAACTTCACCAAGTTTTCGCAATTATTACGAAAAAATGTTTACGCCATTCAAATAAGTTATGATATTTTATTTACTAACAGATAAATAAATACACTAGGCTATCCTCATGCGATTTTTTGAACAAAGTTAAGTTTTTGTATCTGTTCTGTAGTTTTTTTTTTAGTAAAGTGCAATAATTATTTAACATCATCAAAGTTTTATTTAATAATCCTGTTTTATCATATTTATAAAGTTATGTTGTCTTTTAGATGCAGTACACAAGGTGTTGTACAGTCAAAGAATTTAATTTGTGACCCATTTTGTACCTTGTCACAGTGACAATAGTATGAGGTCTCTAGCGAGTTTCATGTTGTTGTCACTGTGACAAGGTATGAAATGGTACTGAAATTAAATTCCTTGACCGTACAGGGCTACTAGGACCTTGAGGCTGAAAACCTTTTTTAAGGCTTCCGATGAAGATTCAGGTGAAGAAGATGCTGGTACTGTAAATAAATAATCTGAGCGGCAGACAACTCAATGCTTCATACAAAGTAGTCATGCATAAATCCTCTCAACCAATTTCATGTAAACTAAGCTTTTTTGTTGTAACATCCTGGAGGCTACGTCCCCGGATGGACCCGAGTACGTCCTTAAACTATGTCCAAAAGAGAGGTATGGGCATTGTGAATGTCATCTCGCTTTGTGTGGTAGGGCACAGCCAGTGGATGTCATTCCAGATCTAGAGCAGAGCCCAACTGGAGAAGTACCTCCACCTTACAGAAAACAGCAGCCAAATAACACTAGACCCTACTCATAGTGTTGTGTTCCTGCCGGTGAGTAAGGTTGCCAGAGCTCAACGAGGGGGGGCGGGTTTAGGGTCGGCAACACGCATGTAACTCCTCTGGAGTTGCGGGCGTACATAGGCTACGGAGGCTGCTTACCATCAGGCGGGCCGTATGCTTGTTTGCCACCGATGTAGTATAAAAAAAAGGCTCATTTAAAGCCCGACAAGAAATATATGATTAGATATATTATTCTCATGTATAGGGTGACAGTTCAGTTTAGTATGAAAAATTTAGTTCCAATTAAATTCTTGTCAAGCTTTATTAAATCTGAGACCTCAAAAAAACTCAGTCTATAATGGGCTAATCAACAAGGACAAATTTTATAAGGAATGCCATAGACTTGCATGACATGTTGTAACAAAAAATGAAATTAGGGTTCCAATTTGTTTTTTTTTTTATTAAATTAGAGAATGGAGAAAGTAAACATGAGTGTACTCACAGGATTTCTTTGGAAACAGAAGTTGCACACCCACAATTTGGCTCTGTAATCGACCTGGCACATCGGGTTCAGTACAGCGCGGCAGGTGTTCCTGGTGCACAGGACCGGCTCATACTGAATTGGAGGCAGATCTGGTCGTTCTTTCAATGGCTGGTACAAGCAGGCCAGGGGCACCACCAGCCGCGTTGCCTCGATCCTGCTCGACGGCCACACGTTCCAGGTGAACCGTATGCCATCGCGGTCTTCGTTTTGCTGAATAAACTCCTCATATGTCGCCATATCTTAGATCTACAAACGAAATATTACAAAAACACCATAATAACACGTATTCACTTAGCTCACATCTTTTCGTGAATCCAACACTTGCTACGCACCAGTAAGACATGCAGTGACCTAAGACTATGTGCATAAGCGAAATCTTACAATCCAGTTAGACACCCATTCAGAAAATCGAATTAAAAGATTTTATACAGAATTTCTAACAGAAGGGCCAGTCGGGCTGATTTGGCAATTGTCAATACCAAAGACAAGACAGCTGTCATTTCAGCCACGTCATTTGTGAAAACGCAACATAACGGAGAAATGAAATTTACATTTTTATTTTAACGCTTTACGAATATATAACTTTTTCATTATTATTTTAGAGATAAAATTTACTCGTTTTCAATTATTCTTCCGGAAAACTCTACATATCCCTTAAAAGATTGAGTGTCTTTGCCCCACAACAATTAATAAAAAAGAAAACATCATGTTTTGTCTTTGGTTTTGTCATAGACTAGAAATCGAGCATAGACAAACGAGCGTGGCTTGTTTTATCTTTAATAAATACGTTCCGTTTCATGTCGTGCTTCCAGGCAATAATTATAAAAATACACATTATATATTATATAAAGAAGAAATCACTAAAAAAATATAAAATAAGAATAAATGTATTTGTATCAGAAATGCAAATCGTTAGAAATACCCAAAAAATGCTTTTTGTATTTTTTTTTCTTCTATGATTCATTCCATGCAGTCGCGTGTAAGCAAACCACGAAACGTTATTGAATGAAATATTTTTTTTATTTTTAGGGCATAGTAAATTATATTTCAATTAGGGACATGATTTGTAAAATATTTCGTATTTTAGATTTACTACACCATCGTTTCGATGTAATTAGTGAATAAAATTTTAGGAACATGTCATTGCTTTGTTTTAAGAGCAGGAAGTTTACGCTAAAAAGTGCGACTGCGCACTGGCCAAATTAGTAGTGTGAAAGAAAATGGCGATCAGCGAAAGGCGTCCGGAGTTAACGTGATGAAAAACATTGTAAAAGCTCAATTACATAGTGTTATAGTTAATAAATGTGTCAGATGTAGATTATTTAAGTGTTAATGAATAGTGATTGTGTATAAAAAATGGCTGCGAATATGTACAGAGTCGGCGGTAAGTAGTAATAATTGGTTATTTTTGTTGTAGCTTCGCCGGTTCACCGCCAGCCGACTAGCGGTGCTTTGCTTTGATTGTCGTACCTTCATTAATCGCTCACATTAATTAGTTAATGTAAATCCTTTCTATATAGTCAAGTTATCAACAAATAAGATGTTTTAGGAGAATTAGATCAAAGTTATACGGTGTTTGCGGGAAAGTTATATTTATACTAAATTTCGTCAAATAGGACATTAGCATTTGCATCTAGGTATCATTGTATCGGCTTGCGTACTGAGTGCGGGTGGTTAGGCATGGAGGAGCATCACTTACCTAATCGCGAATATGGTTTTTCGGAATTATTTTATGAAGTTTGTATGGTTTTGACACAAGATTTTAGGTTATATTGGATGTTGTCAAAACAATTTCATGTGAGTTTTCTGTGTCTGAGCCTGAATTGGGGTTGTTGGAGGATATGAGGAAGTTTGGCGTGGCGGGAAGGTGCCGTTGGCGGTTCAAGGTGTGTGTAGTGTTTTGTTTGGGGTTGATAATGTTAAGGTGATTAGTGCAGGGTGGGCCGTCGGCTTGGCCGGCGCCGCTGTCGGGGCCTTATGTCCGTGCTCGCGCGCGGAATGTTAATAAGCTCTTCCCTTTACAGTTCCCATCATATCTCATGTAGTGTACTTCATATATCATTGTGTTTGCTCAGGTGCTCATTACACTTTAAATAAACTGAACGAAATATAAGAGCTAATTTAAATAAGAACAATGATATAACTTCGTAACCGGTTTAGCATAGAATAATATATTTTATCAACTTATTACATCTACTTCAGTATTTTTTTTACATAAGTTGTGTTTAAACCTTTGTTTATGTTGTATAGTGTCTGCATTCCATTGTGTATTAAAGCATTTAATATTAATTGCTATCTGACCTGAATTCAATTTACTTTATTCAAATAATAGCTGTGAAGTGGGTCCGATTTTGGTGAGGCTATTATGTTGTGTCATGTCATCATGACTTATTAAACTTAAAAAAATTGAAATACCTATATTGTTTCTGAAGAAAAATCTACAAATAGAAATCAGTCTTGTGGAATATACCTATACCTGTTCTTATTTGTGCTATAATTTACTAAATTATAATTATTTGAAATAATAATAATTAATGACTTAAACTGCCCAAAGTGTACAAATCCAAACATGTTTGAGCAGACCAGGTCTATTATTTGTACATATCTTCTATTTTATCTAATAATACCTGTAGCCTTCAACCAAGTGAAAGTCAGAGTTCATTGACCTGTCATTATTGCCATTTGTATGTAACCTCCTTATTTAACTGTTGGAGTTTTGTTCAGTATTGAGACTTCTATTTACACTATTAGATTTTTATATTAAAAATACAATAATGCTTAAAATTCCAAAAGTCTAAACTAAACTCCAGCCAAATTAATAAATATTCCTATAATTGAAAAAAATATTTTTTTTCCAAAATATAATAAATAAAAAATAAATCACATTAGATTTAAGTACCAAATTAATATATACATTTACACTGATAAGCATTAAGCAACTTGTTATTAGGTAGGTATTATTACAAGTTATACCTAATACCATTTAATGCTATAATTCTCAATATTTTTGTTCATGATCATCTTTGTAAATATAAAACTTAGGAATGAGAAAATACCTATCTAATTGAACACTTAAAACTGTAGTAATTGTTGTCATTTTAAGTTCCAGGTTTTTGAATTATGGTTATGCAAGTTGTTTTGTCAGGTCAAATAATTATTGTTTTGAACCTTAAGGGTTATTAACAAGGTGTTACTGTTGTAGGAAGTAATAAAAAAAATCCTGACAAAAAACTGAAAATCTATAAAAAATAAGATAAAAAAAAAATCAATAGAGTTGTTTTGTAGAAGCTTTTATTTATCTTGCAATGTATGTTTGTATGGGTTAAATCTTGCAAGTTAAATTTGACCTACTTCACAGTTTATAATGATGCTGAAAATTTGCACACTACTTGACCAATAAAGTTGAAAATGTGCACACTACCCGACTAATATATACAGGTATGTATAGATAGATAGATATATAGAATAATCTTTATTGGCACACTTCAGTAAAAAGATACAAGTAAATAAACAATTGATTAAATGTAGAGGCAGACAAGGGGATGTATATGTTAGTCGGGTGACAATTTGTGGCACACCCGAGCTGATCTGATGATGGAGACAGGAAGTGGCCATAGGAACTCTGTGATAAAACAATGCAACCGAATACAGTATGGGGTTGTTAGAATTGTCTTAATAAGTACAGTCAGCGATAAAAGCTTGTATCGAAAATGCAATTTTTGCCAAAAACTTATTTACTAGTAGAGTTGTGTACGCAATTCAGATGTTTGGCTTGTAATCCATAGTCAGTAACATAAATGTTCTCTGTATAAACTGTGCCGCTAATTGTGCTATAATAAATCTTACAATAAGTTTGTAGTACCTACCTTTTCTATATTGTTTAGTATTGAGTGTAAGATTTAGGCTTAATTTTAATGAAGTTGTAAGTACTCAAGGATAAATCAATATTTGGGAAGAATCTTGCGCAGTTCAACTTAGCCCCAAACTGGACATACTTATTATAGATAAATACTGAGATGTACATAAAAGCAACCATAACTCAGAAACACATATTCATGTTTGTCAGATCTGTCACAAAAATAAATACTCTACCTTCTTAGATAGGTTCACAGGTTATGCAGGCTGTTAGATGATTGTAAATTGTTTTCCAATTTTTATGCTGACCTTGTTTGAGGTACATAATATATGTTAACTACTTTTATCAGCAATTTGCCCATGTTTCACAGATTTGTGTAATACCAATAAAGTAATTACCAAGTCCATTCCTGAATATTTTCTGTTTGAAAATTTAAAGTTAAAGTTGTGAATATTTAAAGTTTTTTCTGTTTGAAAAGATTAAAGAAAACATGACTTAAACCATCAAATGAAAAGGCAATCAGATCAATCAAGATAATCAAACTATACTATAGTAAACTATAGTAAAAAAAAAAAGGACTAAAAGTACTATATAATATATAATATATAATAATAGCATCAGATTTATTTTCGGACTCCGTAAATATGACCACATATCTGCATATCGCCGTCGGCTTAACTGGCTCCCTGTTCGTGAACGTAGATCGTTGCGAATTTTGTGCACACTATACTCTGTTTTATTCGATCCAACAGCACCCGACTATCTCAGATCCAAATTTCATTTTATAACTGCCCGAACAGGTTGCACCCTTCGCGAGTCCCGTAGTCTCAAGCTTACTGTTCCTTGTCATAGTTCTGGTTTTGTCTCTAACTCCTTTACCGTTCAGGCGATCCGGCTTTGGAATGATCTCCCACTCAACATCAGAAAGGCTCAAACCAAGCTCTCGTTTAAGCGTATGTTACGCAAGCACTTTTACGACAAGCTCTTTGGTTAATTGTCCTTCGTAGTCATAGTATTTTTTGCACTGGGTACATAAATTAATATATATGTATGTATATTTAATTATAGTATATTTATGTAAGTTTATAGCCGTTAGTATATATGATTTATCGCTATTTTGCTTGTTTTAAGTTACTTATTCTGTTTTTTTTTTTTTTGTTTAATGCCTGCACGTACTACTGTTTCTGTTTAGCCTGATGGTTGACTGGTAGAGAATGCCTTTAGGCATTAAGTTCGCCATTTGTACTTTATTTGTTATATTGTGCAATAAAGTTTAAATAAATAAAAAAAAAAAAAAAAAAATATAAAAAAAGTACTATACTAAAGTACTATAGTAATTTAGTTTTAGTTTAAGTGTGTATGGAGCAGACTTGTTTTATATAACATGGTCATATTAATAATTTAGGTGAGAAGTAAATTCCTGATAGCACAGTTATTCTGATGATTTATTTTTTTACACATTTCAAGGGACCATAGTTAACCTCTAGGAGACACCATACAAGGAAAAATGCCAGTCAAATTTGAATAATTTGTGTTTAAAAATAGATAAACAGAACGTTTCAAAATTGAATGTAACAAAACAAAATCTAATAATAATTTAAATCTCATAATACTATTTTTATAATTTACATTTTATAATACTACTAGAATAAGAAAACTTTAAAACATCAATTTCGGTTTATATCACTTTTCCATAGAAACAATTAATGATTTTAGAAAAACCGCATGTGCTACGGAAACATGCCAAACAATCACAAATAATTAAATAAAATAAAAAATTGAACTGTTTATTTCTTTTTTTAGAATTCGTAGTATAACCATCTGTGAGGATATTACGGGTTGTTTTGCGGTTTTTGAAAGAAATTGAGTTTTTTTTTTCCTACATTTTTTTCGAAATAATCATAACTCAACACTTAATGTCAAATTGTCCCGATTCAAAAGTTACTATAAGAATGCTGAGCAAAACCTATTTCAATAACAAAAAAAATGTCAATGAAAGCCAAATTTCAACTGTGTATAACCCTGAAATATTCCTTGCTCAATCCTTATAAAATCCTGCGGGCCAGGACGGTCTCCCCACCTCCTGGTTTGCAAAGGACTGTGGTCCACTGCCCCATACATGCGCTTAGGATTTTAGGAAGGATCTTAAAGTTGCATACACTTTAATACAGCTCAGCTTCCCAGCCATGTGGGGCACCGAATAATAGGCCTTCTTGTAATCAATCCAAGTGGCTGACTTATTACTATTTTTTTGTATGTCTTACCTTACCCATCTCGAAATAATGGTGTCCGGCCTTTGGGAGACGGTCACGGAGTAGAAGCCAACACATAGATGCCCTTTTGACACTTAAATGAAATGTAAGGGGTATACCGAGCGGATGCTGATCTTGCCCGTGTCATGGGACACTCGCAAAGGCAGCACCCGCCAGGGTGCAAGGACTATTTGAGAGTTGATGGAATCTTAAATTATCTGGGCTATTAGGTGAACGCGATTAATTAAATATTAGGCTATGGGATAAAAAACCGGACGCCTGCCTAATTAAACGGTATCCAATTTTATTTCCGGCAGACGGTGACGGGTCCTCATAAAAAGCCACATCTAGGATGGCTCAAGGGCAACACCGCTGTGAGCGGCTCAGGCAGGAGTGTTAAGACGTGTGCGCCACTTTCTACCCATACAGCCACTGTGCCAACTCGCGTCTTATGCATCTTTTACTTCCACCCCTAGCATAGCATATAGCTCTAACGAGTCCTACGGACGACGGAGACGGCCAATAAAGGAAAGCCAGAGCTGACAGTCCTGCGGGTCCCCTTGGGGTCCACTCCGACCGAAGGAGACCCTGATCGACTCTTCACTCACTCGAAACTCGGTAGAGCACTCGGGTCCGTGGGGTCGTTACTCCCCAACAGCTCATCACAAGCTGCCCTGTGGGCTTATTATTATCTCACAATTGTGTTTTTTTTCTGCCCATGTACGGTTGTTTCAGCGATACGCGCTTACACGCGCGCTATATTTCGCTACATTTGGTCTAATACGCGCCTACTCTTCCATCTAAAAACGAGCTTATAGGCGCATATAAAATGCTAGCCTGAAACCGCCCATAGTGACAATAGAAATGTTGTCACCTTTCGGAAATTGAACTCTGAAAAGAACTCACTTCCATAAAAAATAAAGCATTTTGTTAGTGCTCCCTCTAATCTTGACTTATTTGACACTACCTTTTGCCCGCGACTTCGTTGCGTGGAATGAGTAATTTGGGTAGCTTATTTATATCCAATCTGTTTTTTTTTTTTGAGTCTCCATACAAACTTCCTTTTTTGAGACACAACTATAACGCCTAGATAGAAAAATAATGGCGATCACTCTATTTGAGTATATGCTTACATCAATTATCACCCCGCTTTTAAACCTCTTAAGGGATGACTTCCAGGATAAAAACTATTCTATGTCCTTCCCAGGGACTCAAACTATTTTTATACCAAATTTTAACTTAAATCAGTTAATTGCATTCCTAATTATCTACTGTAGTAACTGGAGGCCGCTTTCCTAACCCAACCTGATTTGGTGATTAGGTTATAATATCTGCCCAACAATTGGCAAATGTACTAGTTTTTACGAAAGAGCCTCCCATCTGACCTTCCAACCCAGAGGGGACTAGGCCCTATTGAGATTAGATTAGAGTGTTTCCTCAAGATGTATTTCTTCTACGAGAGCAACCGGTAGGTATCAATTGATATGTCGTATATGAGTTCCGAAAACAATCATTTAGATAATTAAGTTAATGATGTGGGTCAGTCGGCATATGTAATTTATTTGAGATGTGATAACTGATAACTAAGACACGTATTAATAAAGCTTACGTGGAACCTAATATAAAAACGTTAAAAGAAATGAGAAATGGTACCTTTCGGTAAACGTGATAGTCTTAAGTGGATCACGTAGGTACCCTATCAACCTAGGAGTGCGCTATGTCATTACGGTGACGCCGTGCATTGGTGAAAGCCACGTACTGAGCGTTTCTGAACAATGAACTGGTCCTGTCTGAGAACTCGACTGACCAGTCAGTCGGCGCAAATTATTATTTTACTATTTTCTAAAGCACGCAGGAACTCGGCGGCCGAACACGTCTCTTAGAGACGGTCTCTATATCTGGAAAAAAATCGACACCTTCGTTATAACTCACACATTGATACTTGTATATTTATTCCGGAACTGTTTCTTTGCGAGTAACTTAGAAAGTAGCAGCTTAGCACTTAGAAGCATTTTGTTGTTATAAATGACAATAGTTATTTACGATACAAGTGCAGAAAATAGGAAATTCGCAACGTGTGGTGATAAATTAAGAATTTAAATCGACACGAGTTACAAATTACCTATTCGCACGTGTATTGTACAACGCTTTACAGTACATAAGGCTCTTTAAAGTTTCGACATATGCACGGAAAGTGCTCATTCCCGCACGATTGCGGGAAAGTAGCAGCATGTGTACTGTAAAAACAGTTTTATCATAAACTGCCTATAATACTTTATTTCTAGCCACTGAATCGCTATCTGAAGGTTGTCTGGAAGAGATCGCTTTTTAGCGATAAGTCCGTCTGTTGTTACCTACTTACTTATGTCCTTTTTTTTGTTTATAACATGTATTTTTATTTGTAGTGCATAATAAAGTATTTTATTATTATAATATATTCAGACACGATAAGTTAACGGCCTTTATTTCAAAACATGTATCTGTAGGTGCATCATAATTTTCACTTTAATGTATCGGTAACCGATACCTTAATTACATTCAAATTTAGAACATCTCTGAGAAACAAAAAAAAAATGATTTTACTTCTATTCTAATATCAGTCGAGATGACGTTTTATTCGAAATGAAGTGTCAATCAGCAAACAATATTGAGGAATCACGCATGTTACTTGGTATCGAAGGGTATGGCAGTCGGCCCCGACTCTAGTTTGTCTCTGAATAAAAAAAACAACGGATGCGTGACATATGCGAGATAGTTTGCATTACCGCCATTTAACGTTTAGTTTGTCTTTTAATTCGTTTGTAAGTATAAAATTACACTGTACATTGTACAGTTACATACACTGCTTTATCTACATCAATATCATTTAAGCTTGAACAAAACAGTACATAATAAGGCATTAAAATACTCATGTGATTTTTTTTATGAAACTCATTTAATTTTTTCATAAACCCACACTCGTATTTTAATGCCGTTCATTATGTAGCAGTCACATGAACAACTATTATATAACTAGGGTGGGTATAAGGACTATAAGGGTACCTACGTGAAAAATAAGTGAATTCATAACGCGGAAATTTTGAAATTACCCAGCTTTATCTTAGGTAATTTTTATTTATAGCTTAGCTTCACTAGGCCATATATATTAGATGCGTCCAAAAGATCGCTAAAATTTAAGTCATACCGTAAAACCACCCAACTATAGTCCAAAGCTCCCAACTATGGTCCACAAATAAACTCAATTTTTCTCGTTCAGGTGTGTATTTTACTATATTTTTGTAGTTCTAAGGCAAAGTATGTTTATAAATGGAAGGTAAAACTAGGAGTAAATCACAAGGAACATTTGTATACATACTTAATTTCCTTTTGAACTTGTAGACCAAAGTTTGCAGTATTGGACTATCCCATCCCATCTAGTAAGTCTTCTAGTAATGATGCCGGTAAGATAAGTTAAAGTTGAAATTTCCTGAGACGATTCTTTTGGCTCCGGCCCTAATCTGTTAACAAGAGCCTTTGTTTATTTTATGCAGAGCAGTCTTTGGCACGTGCCAAAGCAACAATGTCGTTTAAAAAGCAATCGTGATAGTATTAAGGTTCAAATTTATGTAACAGCTCATTCGTAGATACGGCTTGCAATTCGAATTTGTCGAATATTCGACCCGTTTTGATATTCGAATATTCGGCCGCTCAGTTTTCGAATACTCGAATATTTTTTATTACTCGAAATAATTATTTCATCCGCTATAGTTAGCTTCTGTGCGTTTTTACAGTGAATGAGGAACGGTAGGTATCCAAATGCAAAGTAAATAATATTTTCACGGTATTCCTCTCGATAGGCTTCGTGAAATTACAGCTAAAGCTAACTCAATTGGGTACTTGACACATGTTAAATATTATAACAAAATTTAGTTAAATGGTTAGAAAATGAGCCATCCATTGTAAAAAAGTGGAATTTAAAAAAATATATTGTGATTATAAAAAAATACAAGGCTCCGAAGTCTCAAAAAAATAACTTTTTTTTCTTTCAAAAATAGAAAAGAAAATGGTACCATTCGATTCCTTACATTTTACTGAAAAATAAATTGTATGACAACTATATACATAAACGCAATATTACGCTTTGTTAGAGGCGTTTCAATCGTCGAGTGCGAGCGTCAGACTTTAACTCTAATTTCTGATCTTTGTGTTGCTTAAATGCCATGAGTTCTATATAGACATTTGATCCTCAGGAAAATCAAGATCGATTGACATTATTTACAAAAAACAGTCAAGTAGCCAATTAATTGGTTATGGCTGTTGCTGTTAAAGTTCACTGTGATTTCATGCCATGCATTTTTAACTCGTTTCCTAAGTTTGTGCAAGTCCAGCTTTTCAAAGTTTCGGGTCATACGGTTAGATTTTCGATAGGGAACGATGTTATCTATACCTAATATATGTACCTATAGCTTATCATATATATACACATTAATATTAGTGTGGCTTTGAAGCCCATGTTCTGGGTGAAGCCTACGTTATGCTTATGCGGCAGTGAGAAAATAATGAAACTGGATGTATGTATGTATGTCACTTTATTGCACATAAACAGGTTAACATAAAACGTAAAAAAACTAAAAAAAAAAACGTTCTGGGACTGACAATTCAAATTTTTAAAAACCAATAAATGCACATCAGATAATTTTAAACATGCCTAATTCAATTCACAGTGCTACCCACATGTTCGGGAATCGAAATCG
This sequence comes from Cydia pomonella, assembly GCF_033807575.1. Taxonomy (NCBI): domain Eukaryota; kingdom Metazoa; phylum Arthropoda; class Insecta; order Lepidoptera; family Tortricidae; genus Cydia; species Cydia pomonella. The sequence continues at coordinate 10,261,791 of NC_084721.1, read as the reverse complement.
GTAAAATCTGTCCTACAATCAGAGATCGTTTTTATGCGCTAAAGATATATATAATATAATAAGTACATGTGCTAAAGAGTAATTACGAAGGCTTTTTTACCGGATTTGATATATGTGCCCACTGCCCAGCCCGTGCCTTACAGCATTCTTGTAGTTATGTTCGAAGGGCCTTTGAGGTAAGTCCTTTCGCGCCGCAGCGAACGCCGTTGGCAGTGGCACCCAGAACTTTTAAAGGGACTCTAAAGCTATCCTAACCCTAAAAGAATCATGAATGGACAAACATAAACACGAGAATACTCGGAGATCGAAAAGCCTTAGTCTCAGGCAAATACGTCGGGTTACCCAAAAATATAATAACTGTATATACTAGTTTATAAGGTTTGGACGATCGCGTAGTGATCAGATGTTTATGAGCACTTAGTTAGCTCAGCTATATTTGATTGCCCTACTCAGTAGGTAATAAACGTTAGCATGCATGGGCGCATTTAAGTAGAATATGTGTGTCCGTCGTACTAGCACCTTTAGTACTTTTAGTCATTAGCATTGTGACACCGTTCTTATAGCGTGCTTTAGAAACCTCGCCATGAGGTCATCAATCGCGCTGAAAATCGATTAACTAGCTTTTATCGCCCTATACCTAGAACACGTTCTTAGAACCTTCAAATATAGTCTCACCCGGCAGAAAGTATGAAACTTGGTTTGCATGTAAATTAATATTATAATTCCTGCAAAGAGCGAAACAGCGAAACCCTAGTAATACCTAATTGGTTCCCATTAGGCTTCCATCGGATACAGAACCCTAATCATTGATCATTGTTATTTATTAGTTTGTCATCCATTTTTATATAGCAGTCTTCCTCGTGAAACACCTCTGAGATGAGTGACTTGCAGATTCATTATTGGTAGGCGTTTAACATTTGATAATAACCGGATAAGCATTCGTTATTTTCAGATTCCAATTGATTTGGTGTACAAACTTAACGTTACGAGTAAATACGATTTACTCAGCTAAGTACTGTTGTATTTGAAAAATATGATGGCTCCTCTACACGATGGCCCAGCGCAGGCCAGTCCAAGGAACGCATTGATGCGTTAGAGGGAGTAAGTGATATTGCTATCTCATTCCACCGCATAGCTGCGTCCCTTAGACTGGCCTACGCTAGGCCATCGTGTAGAGGAGCCCTGAGGTATCCGAACATGACCCGATTTTAGATTTTTCAACTGCAAGTTTAAACATCAAGATTCCAGTTAGTGACTCACGATAATTCGCCTATTATTAAGATATCTTCAGTTATTCTAGATGAAATCAACCACAGTTCCCATCTCAGTAACTAGCAATATTTTGCATGCACATTTATTAAGAGTTGTATATCGCAAAACACATGGCGATCTAAACAGCAAAATCTCATCGAGAGCGAATTCAATCACTTCGGTACTCTCACGATGACGTGTCCAGGCTAATTTTAATATACACTTACTTATTGACACGTTCCAAAAATACACCAAAGTCAGTGGCGGATTAACCGAACAGCAGAAAAAGCATATGCTAAGGGCCCCGCGCCTAAGGGGGGCCCCGCACTCCGACCCTGACCATGTGATTTCGGCACGCGGAACCGGCCAAGTTCAAGTAGAACTCGCACACCGCGGATCCTTTACTACCACATTTTATTTACAATGTATTTTTTTCGTAAGTCAGTAACAATATTGATCAATTATTATTATTTGTAATTATCCTGTCTATTTTTCTTTATGACGATACCAAATTTTAATAATTTTTAGGCTTACGCAAAGACCAAGAGCAGAGTTTAGCATGAAACCGAAGGTGCAGAGTGTCTCAAAACTTTTATGCATGGCTTAGCTGCAGGAAACAGCAGAGCTCGGAAACGAACAAAAGAATATACTGTGTTTAAAAACATATTAGTGAAAAGCAAGGAAGGATGATTTATTCATTAATTATTATTTCAAATAACAAATTGCACCTATACAGGCTAATGCCTAATGATGATCAGCTTTGAATCCATAGGAGGCCAAAGGACGCGCTCCTCTACGGCTGGCCGGGCGCCCAAAATATGCAGAGTTGCAGCAAAGCCGTGATACATATGATCTAATTGTCAAAATGTTATAAAAAGAAAACAGCGGGGCCCCTACGCAGGGCTTTGCATTCGCATAGGCCGGATGTAAAGCCCTACATAGGGCCCGATACCCAAAGCATCCCAGCAAGTCGCACTTTCGAGCAAGAACTAAGGCCGAGCAGCAGGCGAGCCGAGATCACATTAGTTCAATTACAAACTCTGTTCTCCTACAATTCAGCCTTTGCATGGTGGCGCGCCGCGATAGAACGCTCCGGGCCACCGCCCTTATTGGGAGCGTGCACGACTGTCACGCAACCTAGTGTCCGCAAGTCTAGGGGAAAACGTCAATTCACTACATCTTATAAAACTACTCCAAAACTAAAAACTACTGAACGGATTTTCATACGACTTTCATCTATCAATAGAGTGATTCTTGAGGAAGGCTTAAGTATATAACTTGTTAAGGTTTTGTGTAAATTGTTTGAAATATAACGACGTTTTCGGAAAAAATCACGCTGACTAGGAGCTTTAATCGAAAACGCTGCCTAATCCGTTTGAGCTATAACAACACAATGTATGGTGGGGTTGTTTCTCATTCATAGGTCTACAAAAAAGTCCGCGATGTTAAATGTCTATCTTTTAAGGATAACTTACTATATCCATTCTTAACTTCTAGAAAAAGATAACGTAATATGTGGCATTTGCAAAGCTATTTTCATGGATACATTATTAACAATTATCGAAATAAATACGTTAGTCATATTAAGCATTTCATACAGATTACAATGGTCCCTTACACCATACAATTTAAATGAATATTTCAGGAGTAATCGTAAATCAAAGTTTCATTTCGAGCCATATAATTGTACGAAATGTTTAAGACGTTATCCGCAGTTAGTTCAAATTTTTACCACCTTATGCGCTGGGATCGCTTTGCTTACCCCCACCATGCACTTCGCACGGTCCCAATACGGAGCTCGGCCTACGGCCTCGTTCACACTCTGGCATTGGTTTCATTCTAGGCTCCGCTTTCCTGCAGCTTGGCCTTCAGCTTCGCACGGGAATGCTACGAAATCGGGTGGTCCGGATTTTAGCACGTGGGGCTCAGCCTTCGGCCTTGTTTTTTGGCTCACTTAGCAATTAGTTCCCACTTCTTAGGTCCGACTCACTTTTCACCTATTTTTATAAGCTTTTATTAAACGTAATAATATTGATGTTGTTAAACAGTATCCCTGCATGCTTTTATTTAACTTGCAATACTCGTAAGTTCTTTTCAAAATCTGCAAACCATCTGCAAACAATTATTTTGACCATTTGTCAAAATTTGGCAAAATGATGAAGACCGAAGGTAAGGATACCTATATAAAATAAAGGAACTGTGATAAAATAACACAACTTCATTAAGATTAGGCTCTTTTAAAATGGCTGATTAAAATAATGAAAAATAAATAAATCGGAATTCCTTCAAATTAATAAATAAGGAAAATACTCCGGATTTTAAATGACGTCATATACCTATAGTTCGTGTCATCCGCGCTCTTCTTCCTAATCGCTTATAGTTCAAATCTGCAACTTTTTGGCAATGTAGTATTCTCGCTATAGTTTTAATTGAAAGTATTTATTAAGCTTTTGTTTCACGATTTTTTCATGTTTTTTGGGCCCATGGTTCAAAAGTTAGAGGGCGAATATTTCAGTAAATAATAACTTTGTTAAGAAACAGGTTTTTGAAGACCTTTATTCGTTTTGAAAGACCTTATCCAACCATACGCCACACTACAGGGTCAAAGCAAAAAAAAAAATCAAAGAAAACACATTTTGTAATACACTGCATAACATGTTAAAACTAATCGAGAACGAGTGGAAACAAATTAAGACATTGTAAAAATGTTGTGATGGTATGGTACTGAATCCTCGGGCGGGGTGCGAATCCGACTCGCACTTAATCTTTTTTTTTTTTTTTAAACCAGGGGGGCCCCGCGAGATATTGTGCTAAGGGCCCCGCGCCTTCTTAATCCGCCCCTGACCAAAGTCTTGGCAAAACTGAACGGACGTTAACACCGCTATCAGCCGCATAATGCCCAACTTATATACCCACATAGCTACGCGAGTATGCATAGGTAGGTATTACGCTATGGACATAGCCGCTGGTAGGTATGTATAGAACCAGAACGGCAGCGGGTGTAGCTAGCTGCTTACCTATCGATATTAAAGTACGAGTGTCGTTCTTACAGCGGGTCGCGGTAGGATAGCACCGCGATCTAGATTTGTAGATGCTTGGCGGGAATGGTGGGCCTGGTCGATTGTTTATTGGCTGGTGAGCAATAAACTGCAAGGATGTACCACGATGCATTGCGCTATCGCTATAGTTACCTTACCTGTTTAGTAGAATGCCGCCATTTCTAGAACGGTAATTTTATCATTAGATACCTTATTTTAAATGAAACGACTTGCAGGCGTGCACAACTGCATACGCATTATCTCGAATCCAAGTTCAGCCGTTATGAATTGATATACAAAGATTTCCAGTGGTCTTTCGTTTGACGTAGAAAAGAGCACCCGTCTAGCCTATCTACCTATACCACGTCGAATCACAACGTCTCATCGTAAGTTAATTTTAGGTGACCTCGAAATCGCACTAGAATGGAAACTTCTATTCGCGAAATACGATATCTCCTTACGTTATTCTAACGTGGATTGATACGTACGTATTAGTTTTGTTAATTAAAAATTAGGCGACATGCAATTAGTTAATTTATTATTCCTACAAGACGGCACAAAGCTCAAACTCCAGTTGTCTATAAATCGAGAGAAAGGCGAGTACAGTATTGTCACAAGATTAATAGTCCACAACTAACGTCGTTACATAGGCTTTGTTTGGCATGAAAGGTCTGGAGCATCGCATTGTGCGCGCATAAACTATTTAGTATTGCTATGCGGTGTAACGGTAATAAGCGCCATTTTTAGTGGATGCGTGGTACGAGCAACTGGCATAAGTGCAAGTAAGGTACTGATACAGACCGGCCATCCGTTCCGCTCCAACTACTTTCCACGCGACATGAGCGGTTCATGGCGATGAAACTACAACCAACAATCGACAATTAGGAAGTTTTATACGATAAAAATATAGGAATATTATATCGAACTTGTATTATTATAATGCTAACTAAGTTAATTAGATTCTTTACTTCAAGATATTAACGTGACCATTTTCCTCTTTGTTCAAAAGAGATGCCTGAAACGTCACGCCACTGATTAATGATTATACTTATGAATTGAACATTTGCAAAAGAACAGTAAAGATTGACATCACCTAAACCCAAGCAAAATAAGAGTATGTCTAAGACGGAAAGAACTGAACGTATTACGTTGTGAAATTATAGGATAATGTAATGAATAATAATGTATCTAGCAAATTTTACATTCATTGTGTATTTACAGAAATTATGCATGTATCAAAGCCATCTCATTAATAGTACTCTACTTACCTACACTTAATACATAGTTGTACCAGCCCAAGCTGAATAGTTCACCTGATATTCGCTCTACTAAATAAATACTGAAGTCTAAACATCAAGCAACACTGAACTATCCTGCCAAATCCTGCATCAAGACGTTCATATCTAGCATATTTATAAGAAAATCTATTAAATTTATTTGAAATAAACATACACATGCGTTGTTTTCTTTACTCTTTTTCAGGCCGTTTTCCAAAAAATCCAATAACATATATTGAAATTCTGTTGGCGCGTATAAGTGATCGATAAATTGTACTATGCCTGGAAAAGGGTTAAAACATGTGACACTCGATCCTTACTATACAATAATATATACTCTGACACAGCAACCTTGTCAGTAGAAAAAGCTGAAAAGGATGGGAAATTAAAAAAATGTTGGCGCGAAGAGTTGACTTCCTATGTTCCCATACAAAATTTGAATTTCGCGTCTTTTTCTACTGACAAGCCGGGTGTGTTTCAGTATAGAATTGCTGCACCGTAAATATTGTAACACCTGGATTTAACAATGTTCTCTTTGTTTGTGCACAGACTGCGTCTATTTTGAGACGTCGTCGACGTCTCCGTACCAAATCCGGCGGATAGAAGAACTGAACAAGACGGCATCAGGCAACGTGGAAGCAAAAGTCATGTGTTTCTACCGGCGGCGGGACCTGCCGAACCCGCTCATACAATTAGCTGATAAGCATCAAAGTAAGTAAATTTTAGTTAATAAAGCCGTCTGCTATCGAAATCTATGTAGATAATAAACGAAAAATAAGGCTTTATATTCACGCATGCTGTTGAGGTAATGTTCGCCGCAAACATATAAGTCTCGGTAGCTCAGCTGGTAGAGCCCCCTCCCCTGATCATTCGCCTGGCCCGAGGCGGTGAGTATTCAATTTTTCCATTTCTTAATCAAAGTGATATAAACATGAGTATAGCAGGTAGCCTACGCTCTTTTATAGCATAAACGTGTCGCGGTGTTAATGACATCTGTTGGCATTGGCACCGAATAACATAATGCCGATATGCGATTCTTTGCCGATAATGTGATTCAAATCATTTTCGTAGGCATTTTCAGATAAACAAGTTTGAAAAACTAAGGTCCTTGCCACACTTGACGGAAATTCTGTCGCCGAACTTCCGCGGCGGAATGCCAATACATGTTATTGCATATAAAATACAAATAGCGGGCACACTTCGCGGAAGATCGGCGACAGAATTTCCTTCAAGTGTGGCAAGGACCTAACCCGACTGCGGCTTTTAGGGTTCCGTATCAAAAAGGTACAGAAGTAACCCTTATGGTTGACTCTGTCGGTCCGTCTGTCTGTCACATTGCTAAATATCACGAGAACTTTGGAATAATTAGTTAGCCAATTTGCCGATACATGGCGCTGTACCCAATTATATGAATTATACTTAGTATACTTCTGGTAAAGTCGTTCGTGATTATAGTAAAACGAGAAAATTGAAAGTTGGTACGGAACCCTCGGTGCGCGAGTTAAACAAACTTTCACTTGACCGGTTATTTTCTCAATAATCGCTTAACTCTGGATATTAGAGTGAAAGATACCGGACACTGAACGAAACAAATTCAGACACATCCATCAGATTCGCTTCAGTCGTTTCGGACTATAGGTGTAGAACACGTAATAGGAATACAATACAGACTACTAAAAGAATGACCCTTTATTTGATATTGTCGTAGTCGGCTAAAACATGTAAACTAGATTCTAAAAGTATGTTAAATATTCCAAGCTAGTTCTCTTACCACTCGTGACGTGACACTTGCGACGAGGGGTTTCTAAGGTTCTTGAAACCAAGTGTTGGCTGACCGCCTCAATTCTCATTCGAAGTTAAAATTAGTCGAATAACTAGCTTTATTTTAACACGCGATATTTATGTAAATAGATTTAAGTTAAATCCTGCGAGCTGAATGAAAACCAGTATCCGATCGAGCTGTATTTTAACTTAACATACCTAGCAGTATGTTAAACTTCATGGTAGTAACTTCGGTGCGAAAGTTATCTAGAAGGTTGATGGTGGAGATGGGCTATTTTGAGAAAACCCTCAATCTCAATGAACTCTTGATGAGCCGTAAGGTTATTGATCACTGGCCATTTAAGACAAGTATAGTCGGCGATAATATTGTGATCATGGAGAAATAAGAAGTATTAGAGTGCTCACTCCATACCTCAGTTTTGGTACCAAAATGATTATTATATTCGCAGTCGACATCTATTCGACGTCAATCAGAGAAAGTGTAGGAGTTGAAAATAGAGTTCCGGTTACTCTAGTTATAATATTAGCGGGAAAATCGTTGAGCATTAGACTTTTTGTTTGCCGCGATATCTTGTCGAGTAGCAGTACTGAGAGTTGCGCTAGTCGATGCTAGATGTCGACTGCGTATATAAACTATATAATAAACATTTTGGTTCCAAAACTGATGTATGGAGTGAGCACTCTATTACTTCTTATTTCTCTATGATTGTGATTGACAAAATGAAATTTCGACCATTCAATATGTCTGTTTACAAATATGGATGTTACCTTAACGTAATAGATATTTTTGACATTATCAAAGAAGAAAGCTACCACAAAATACAGAAGACGTCCGATATATTCTCTTATATATTGGTAGTTTTAATTATTTTGGTACTGTGTACTAGAGTTTTCGCCTTATATTTAGGTAGTTATTAAGTATATGAAATAGGGAAATTAAAGTAGCGGCAAAACATCTATCACATTCATGTTTTATTTGTCTATTTCCATATGTGTATGACTAAGGCCCTCAGCACACGGCGCGTAAGCGTAGGAGACGCATAAGCGTATCGTAATACGCGCGTAGAACGAGAGCACTACGAGCACGTACAACTTCTAACAAGTCCGCACACGATGCGTCGTCGTAGCGAGCGTATGAGATTTCTGTCGTCATTACGACTAGTATGGTCAAACTAAGTCAAATTTCACTAAAGTCAGGGACGATTCTAAGGACTAATAAAATCACTACGGATTGTTTTGTATGGGCTAAAAATCGAACTTTATACAACCGTTACTAAATTCTCCCCCTCCCAAATTGAGTAAATAATTAGAAAAAATATCTAAATCCAATATCAAATTCCCCATATAAACATCAACCTCCTTTTCCCCCCTAACGCCCTTTTTCACCCCTTTTTCACCCTCACCCGTTGATTTTGGGATTAAAAACTATTCTATATGCTTCCCCATAACAAAAACTATCCATATATGCCAAATTTCAACTAAATTGGCTCAGCGTTAATGGATTCTCCATACAAAATTTCACGCCCCTTTTCACCCCCTTAGGGGCAAAAAAATCTCAAGTTTTTGAATTATTTTGTTGTTTGTGTACTAATGCTATCCTGCATACCAAATTTCAGCTTCCTAGGACATCAGGAAGTACTCTAAAGGTTTTTATGATCATCAGTGAGTCAGTGACGAAATCGGGGTTTTTTTAGATATGAATAAAATCTAAAGTATGAGTGCTATGCGACTGAAATTTTTGAATTGAAAACTTCTTTAGCGGCGCTGTGCACTTTTTGTGAAAATTTTTTAAACTCGCGACAGGTCACGTGACCGACAGATTCGTCAGATTGAAAATTCGTAAGGCGGACACGTGACCTGATCGAAAAACTGTTACAATGTCATTGAAGGAAGGAAGGTCATAGGAGAGGAAGTATCCCCCTCTCTTTCTACCGCGCGGCGAAAATACCTATATGCCTGCGCCTGCTGTTCCGTTTAGGCGGCGCAGGAGCGATGATGGTTCTAGTAATGATGATGGTGTAAGAGTCGTTGAAATTATGGATGGAAGTTGATTTTTCTGAGAGAAAAACTTTTTAATGTTAAATAATTGTAATAGTTCTGAAGTGTTGAATTTTTAATGTAATATAAATTGTCATGTATGTGCACGATAGCGCAATAAACGAATATTGTATTTTACCACATAAATGATAGTACTTTTATACTGATAATTAAAGCAATTCGTGCAAAATTATTTCCTAACCATTCCAAAATATCAATAATGCACAACGTTAATATTAAAGTTTTCTCTCACTGCCGGCACTCCCGGAGTGCAACCCATTGTTTTTTATGCTTAAGTTCACTATTGACATTATATGCCGAGAATTTTGTTTATCTGGTTTAATCCAAACCCAAGTTATGCGGGTTCAAATAAACGACTAAGCGCTTCGAGAAAAGGTAGGTAGTGCCCTTGCGCTTCGCTTTGCTCGTCTTGGCGGGGGCACGGCAGATATGATAGACTTTTTTCCGCTACTGTATGCACCGATTAGTAATTGATTTGCTTTCTTGAAATGGACTGCGTGCCAGGAACAGATTTCTATGGCCAATCGCATCCCGGGTGAAAACTCGTAGTGGTTGCCCTTGTGAACGACATCCGCTCCGTTGGTGGGTTGAGCTACTGCAGCCACCCAAAATCGTAAAAAAATAATCATCACTTCCCGATTGAAACTTTGTGCAAAAATAATTTTTACAGCAACAAACAACAAAAAACACAAGATAAAAAAATAAATAATAGAAGGTTGAGATGATATTGTAAATTTTAAAAAAGCCGGTTGTATCGTGGTGGAAATACTGTCAGCTGGTCAAAAAATACCTGCCTTATTTCCTTTTGATACAAATTTTAATTATGCAACTTTGCTAAGTAATTGAATCAGGCCTTGCCTTAGGCATTGCGTTACGCCTACGTCACGAACAAACTTTCAATCGGGGGGCGACGACTAATTTTTTTTACATGTTTGGGTGGCTGCCTTTCCTCGACCCATCAACAGAGCGGCAGTTGACAACCACGAGGGTTCATGTCACATCGCCCTTAACTACTTTACGAGGTATCGCCCGGAATGCTATGACTGACGAAATTTGCGACTTCTCGGAAATTGACAACTAGAATTTACATCTTTTATTTATTAATCTATTGCACTACTAATCTATTACTATTATTAGCAGGGATCGGAAACCGGTATTTTTTGTATGGGAACGAAAACGGTATTTTTTCGTTCTTTGTTAATTATTTCATTTCTAATTGGGCAATCTCATAATACGAAGTCGTTATCTAAAAACACAACCGAGTCCTATATTTGTAGTATAAAATAAACCGAAATATATGTTTATTTCAAAGTTTTTCCAAAAAACCGGTTCCGATCCCTGATTATTAGACTTGCCAATGATAGATTTACCGATGTTTCATTTCTCAAGCATTCGGTTTTGCCACGAAAAGTTCTATGTATGCTTATAATACAGTTACAAAATTACTCTGAAAAGTAATATCTAACTAGAACACAGTCCTTGAAATGCAAATTAGTAGTAATATTATTTGCTATCGATTTTCGTAACAGTCACGCACGTCACCGTCGCCGTCGACTAAGACAGCACCGTTTGGTATAACTAATCGGTACGTGTACGTGTATTACAGTGCTGAAATTGGCCACGTCACGTGGGCCCATATGGCCTATCGCACGTGTGATTCTCGGCTATAAATAGTAGAATACCCTACCTCACTTAAACAGTCGCATCTGGACTACTCTGGACTATTTGTTCGGTTGGTTATTCCCACTAGTTACCACCAGTAGTAACTACTGGGAACTTTTTCCAGTTTTTTTTAGTTTAATACGAATACCAATAGTGTTAATACTATTGTATAAATATAGAGTTCTTTAATAAATAATTAGAAGTCGATTAGTGTTTTAGTAAACTGCCTTAAAAGTGATTAATTCACGTCTGAAAATATCGATACGAAAAAAGTGCCAAAAATATGTATGCTTACACAACTTTATTTGCCCATTTATTAAGGTAGTGTATACATATTTTTGACACATTTTTCGTATTGATATTTTCAGACGTGACTCTACACGTGCAAAAACTAAAATAGTCAAGGAGAAATTAACGTTTGGATGAAATTTGTCTTATTAACTGTAATTTGAATTAATTATACGACCGAACGAACAAATAATTCGTGTAGTTTTGAAAATTGGCATAGTTATACCTTGTGGTCTCCAGATAAACATACTCTACAGATAAAAGTCCTCAAGTCCAATTTTCAAAACTACACGAATTATTTCCCCTGATTGCCCATATTCGGGTTAATTTTCTTGAGCTAGAACTATTTTTTAACACTTTAAGCCAGTTTACTGGAACACTAACGAACATTTCATTATTTATTAAAGTACTTCTGTATTTAAACTATACTATTTATACTGCTTTCATTCGTTTTGAACTTTAACAAAATTTTGGTGTAAAACCTTGGAAAAAAAAACACAGTAGTTACCACCAACTTGGTTTGGTTCGGTTCGGTGGTAACTACTGGGATTTTTTCCCAGTAGTGTCGTAAAAACTAGCGCCTACGCCAAATCTTGGGATTAGTTGTCAAGCGGACCCCAGGCTCCCATGAGCCGTGGAAAATGCCGGGACAACGCGAGGAAGAAAAGTTACCACTGGTAACAACTTGGTGATAACTAGTGGGTATATTCGCCGTTACGTTATTAACGCATCACATTTATAGCGCTTATATATATCGATTTATTTACATCGATCGATTTTTATACATTTGTATAATGAATCTCTTAACGATATAGATATTTCTGTTCATAGTTTGTCCGTGTTCAAGAACAAAGTTTGGCAAATTTTGTTTTCTAGAAATTGATCAATTTGGTTCCAGTCATATTTTTCATGGTTTTTTTTTTTGTTTTGTTACTTTACTTGCGTGTGGTACACAACTAAACCGGTAATTTATAATTGCGCAATTTACATTTCTATGTAATAGTTTTCTTAGTAACGTAGGAAGCTTTAGGCCTTAGTTCATTTACTTTAGATATATTTATAAAAGGCTGTTTTTTTTTATACTACGTCGGTGGCAAATATCATAAATTATTTACCAGTCGCTTTTCTGTGAAGGAAAACATCGTGAGGAAACCGGACTAATCCCAACGAGGCCTAGTTTACCCCCTGGGTTGGAAGGTCAGATGGCAGTCGCTTTCGTAAAAACTAGTGCCTACGCCAAATCTTGGGATTAGTTGTCAAGCGGACCCCAAGCTCCCATGAGCTGTGTCAAAATGCCGGGACAACGCGAGGAAGAAAAAAAAATACTACGTCGGTGGCAAACAAGCATACGGCCTGCCTGATGGTAAGCAGTCCCCGTAGACTATGTACGCCTGCAACTCTAGAGGAATTACATGCGCGTTGCCGACCCTAAACCCCCCCCCCCCCCCCCCCCCTCGCTCTGGCAACCTTACTCACCGGCAGGAACACAACACTATGAGTAGGGTCAAGTGTTATTTGGCTGCGGTTTTCTGTAAGGTGGAGGTACTAGGTGTTTGTTTTCTAAAAAAAAAAATTGAACGTAAAAGATTATAATACCTACATTTCTGTACTAGATTTATTATTATCATTGTTATCAACAAAATACGAATAAATTAAAGTCAAGGCGAGGTATGCCTAGAGTGAAGCGTGTTATCTTCAATCAAAATTTCTCTGAAGCGAATGTAATACAATCGTGTAACCATTTAGTAATATCACTTGTTGAATTTCCGATCCAGCGACATTACGAAACAGATACACGATTTCATTAAATTAGCTCGATAGCAAATTGATTGGCAAACTCTACAATCGATCAGGGCGTAGGTATATCTCGCCTCAAAATACGCAAGTGCCCTTCGTGGCAGTATTATAAGGATTTTTTCCCCCCACCAACTGGTAAAGTCCCTCTTGATTGTTCAACAATTAATGAGAAAGTTGTATTTTATCCACACGTGGGGCAAAAGTAATCAAATGCAAATTTTGAGTTGTGCTGGTAGAATTGAGTTTTAAATGATGATTTTGAATGATACATTTTTATTACACTCATTTGGATTTGATTTGGTTGATTTTTTTGGTATTCAAAGTTAAAATACTAACTTTGAATGCCAAAAAAACCACGTTGGTGTGGTGAAAATTTTTGTGTTTCACTCGGAGGCAAAGTTTATTTAACCCTCGCAACACTCAAGATTCCCCTTCTCGAACCACTCTCTAAGCTCGTGGTTCAATTTTGGAATCTTTCCCTTGCCTCGGGTATCAATATTAGCACGAGCGGTTAAACAACAAGTTTCCCCTTGTAAAACAAATAACTATTCCCGTTCAATCTTATTTAACAGATTTACCTATTACTATTAACACAAATTTTTGCTAGTTTCAGTTATTTTAACTATGTACTATTGAACTTGTTTGTTTATGAGTTATTTTAAGCACAGTGCTTTATGTAGGACGTTAATACAAACATTATTGTTATTGTCAGGGCGGCTCGCAGTTGCTTTGGTCACGTTTAGGTTTTCAGTCATGTTTCAGTGGGACTCTTTTTAGGTTTTAGAAAATAACTCTTATACCAAACTGCGATGTAATAACTATGCATACGACACTGTTTGTAAAAGACCCTGAACTATCTGATATATCAAAATAGAGAAAAGTTGACATACGACCTTCCAAGCTGCCAGGGGCTCAGACGTCTCTGCAGCTGACTATACATTGTTTCTTTATATTTATCATCATCATCATCATTGGCCTTCGAGTCTATTTCAGACTATACAAGCAGTGTCAGGCAGGGCGACAACGTTTTTCATGGCTGTGTAAGCCAATATATTTATGTAGTATACAAAATTGTATACATTTCTATTGTAATTATAATTAGGTAAAAAAAGTAAATCCTTAATTTACATCCAAATAGCAAACCAATCTGCTAATTGTAATGCAGTGCCCCTTGAAAATGAAAGAAATTAGCAAAACCGGCCAAGAGCATGTCGGGCCACGCTCAGTGTAGGGTTCCGTAGTTACTCTTCCGTCACAATAAGCTAAACTGGAGCTTAAAGTATAGTAAATTGTTAACCAAGGGATGAAACGGTACCTTTCACCCGAGTTAAACAAATAGGCAAATTTGCATAATCAGTACCTAATTAAAGTAAGTCTTTTTAATATGAAGGGAAAACTTTTTCGATAACTCAAAAACAGCTAAACTGATCATGTCCGCTATTGTTTTCATTTAATGTCTTTCTTAAGCTCTACTTTCACGATTTTTTTCATATTTTTTGGACCTATGGTTCAAAAGTTAGAGGGGGGGGGGGGACACATTTTTATTTTCTTTCGGAGCGATTATCTCCGAATATATTCACTTTATCTAAAATGTTTTTTGAAAACCCCTATTAGTTTTGAAAGACCTTTCCAACGATAACCCACACTCTAGTGTTGAAGCGAAAAAAAAATTTCACCACCACTTTACGTGTAGGGGAGGTACCCTAAAAAAAAAAAATTTTTAGATTTTATTGTACGACTTTGTCGGCTTTATTGATTTATATATCCATGCCAAATTTCAGCTTTCTAGCACTAACGACCACGGAGCAAAGTCTCGGACAGACAGACAGACAGACAGACGGACAAGGCGAAACTATAAGGATTCCTGACTACGGAACCCTAAAAATGACATGTAAATTTTATCAATAAATGATCTATCTATCTATCTATCTTGGCACGGGAGAGACATCGCTTAATAAGAAGTTCGGATTCTCTTACCTATCTGCTGCCCAAAGAAAACGAAGATATGTTGTACTGATATGTATGAAAAACTTAATTGAATAGTAACTACCTATAAACAAATGCATGTAATCTTTATTCACAGCATAAACGATCAAGCACGCTTGACAAGACACGTAGGTTTGACAATCGTTTTCCACTTAGCTTGAAGCTATTGTCAAGCGCAGTTAGGTAATTGAAGGCACTGGACAAAAATTTTGATTAACGTTAATCGATTGACACTCGCTATTTGAAATAAATTGATGTTTCTTCTGATCTAAACCGACTAAGGCCAAAATATTGACGCTTGGGTTGAAATTGTTTCAATCGCACTTCAAGCAGACTTGTCAGTGACTTAAATCGTGTACAGTATATAACTTTTCCTAATATAGATATATCTCTAAAATTCACGTTTAAAAGTATATCTTTTACAGTGTTAATTGTTCTATTTGTTCTACATATAGAATCATCACTTTTTACTAAGCTATTACAGAATGGTAGATACTGTACAGTCAGCAGCAGAGATAAGTGACCCCCTGCATAAAAGTATGTATGCAAAGGTGCTAACCGAATTGAATTGCTGACTGTACGTCTTTTACGTCAAATACATGTGATTTTCATACATGATTGATCGTTTGTGCACCACTTTAGAACTCTCGAATAATCTATAAATGTAATTATTATCACTGCCACCGACGCATATATGCGTTCACCGTCATACAAGTTTGTTCCTAGGCCACGCCCCCTGGCAGTGAATGAGTTAAGGCAGTACATAATCGAATATCATAAAGTCACGCGCTGTTGATCCACAAGGCACGAAAGTGGCCTTTTCATATTCCACATATTTCCGTTTTATTATTGAATTATCCTGTGTTATGTTCACGGTAATATTCAAAGTTTGATGGGCTAGGTACGAAACATCAATCATACTCTTAATAATGAACAATGAAGACGCAGTTTTTACATGAAATCGTCAGAGCAAGTAGCCGTTACGTTCGCCCAGAGTTATAATTCACTGATAAGTCGCTGATAACAGATCTGTCAACAGCGCGATGTAAGCAATTATGTTAACTATTTCATGGTGGCCCGTGTATCAATATTGGTTAGTTTGTATAGCCAGTAAAAAAACAGAAGTTTAACACGTTCGTACAATCTTACACAAAATTATTAGACAACAATTTTAACTAAATCAAACTGAATAAAGATACACAACCTAAGACGAATATATGGCCCATAATCATTAAGCCAAATCGCGGGAGGTTTGCAAACGACAGAACTCAAAAGGCAGCCCTGGTATACGTACCGTTATGAAAAACTGCCTAAATTTTAATATTAAACTTTCGTGAGACTCGGACATACTAAATATACAGACATATAGACCGTGTTTTTTTATTTCCGTTAGTTTCAAGGGTGCATTCGTGGGCTTAAATTAAGTAACTTTCTCAAAGACACCGGTTCTAATTAATTCCATTTCGGAGATAATCAATAATTGATTTTTATCTTATAGGCCTTTACGAGCGTATACACTTGCCTTAGGGCCTATTTACATATTGATAAGTGTTTAGTACGAGTTTATACATTTGCTACTAAACGTAAGTACTATCTCGGACGATTGATGTTTGAAATGACATTGATATGTCACAGTTTTCAATTGTTTGGTTGAATTAAATGTAATGCCCGTGTTACAACGCTATACGTTGTATAAGTAGGTCAAAAAATGCTCGTGGCGTATTCCTTTACAATGTTCGTCTTCGGCTCATATTGTAACACACGCCACTCGCCTTTTTAGGGTTCCGTAGCCAAATGGCAAAAAACGGAACCCTTATGGATTCGTCATGTCTGTCTGTCCATCCGTATGTCACAGCCACTTTTTTCCGAAACTATAAGAGCTACACTGTTCAAACTTAGTAAGAAGATGTATTCTATGAACCGCATTAAGATTTTTACACAAAAATAGAAAAAAGGCAATAAATTTTGGGGGTTCCCCATACTTAGAACTGAAACTCAAAAAATCTTTTTTCATCAAACCCATACGTGTGGGGTATCTATGGATAGGTCTTTAAAAATTATATTGAGGTTTCTAATATCATTTTTTTCTAAACTGAATAGTTTGCGCGAGAGACACTTCCAAAGTGGTAAAATGTGTGTCCCCCACTTCTAAAATAACAGAATGATAAAACTAAAAAAAATTATATGATATACATTACCGTGCAAACTTCCACCTAAAATTAGTTTTAACGAGATCTAGTAAGTAGCTTTTTTAATACGTCATTAATGGTACCTACGGAACCCTTCATGGGCGAGTCCGACTCGCACTTGGCCGCTTTTTTTACCCTTCTTATACAACTGGTGCATAAAATACTAATATACTATATAGGTACTTATAAATTAGGGATTGCAAACCGGATTGATGATCCGGCCGGATTTTGGCCATAACCCGGCCGGATCCGGCCGGACCGGATCCGGTTTGGTATAGGGATATTAAAGTTAAGTAAATGACATATTTTTCTAGTTATTTGCGTAATACGTATTCCTTAATCTATAATTTGAAGTTAATAAATATCTTCTTAACAATAAAATTGAACTTAGTAGTAAAAGGTGTGACACTGCCAATATCACTTTAAAAACCAAATATGAAATCTGTCATTTATTATATTTAACCATTCACAAGTGCTAAAATTTTCGTTTACAATTATAAGTTTCCAAAGCCTGGTAATGGGATGTGGGGTGGGAATTGGAACTCCTTGAAAGGACAAGTTTTCGTAACTGTTCTTTGATTGAATTCTTTGTAACGTTGTCATCCATTATAGTAAGAAAATAAGGCAAAATGATATTCAATTTGCCGTCATTTTTGCCCGAGGAAGTAGTTGACTGTATGATTATAAAAATTGAACTTTTTCTTAATTTACAGAAAATTATATTGGTCAAATTATAGGGAATGGAACACGACACGACGATCTCATGCAAAAAATAATAGAGTGTAGGATTGAAATCCATCGCGGAAAGGGACTTCCTAAGAAAAGTTACGTGGATCAAATAAAGAATTGGCTAGACGTAGAGTAGCATGTACCACGAGATGAAGGAAATTGCATAAGATTGGTCGAAATTGTAAATACAAAAGATTCTCTCTTAAATTTGAATAGAAAATAAACGATATTTTATCATATATATGTGTATATAAAAGCGGAGTAAACTAAAGATCATCAATGTTATCATATATTCATTCACACATGTAACACATATTGATTAGCCCAACTCTAGTCGGTTGAGTACCGCCGACTTAATCCTGCTAATTTGTTTACTTTTAATCTCCTATCACATCATTATGACACAACATTAACCTTCTCTTTAGCATAAATTACAAATGCCTTCCAGGCATCTCCATCCTTTAATTTTTCCTTCTATTACAGTATTTATGTAATCGTCATATCTTGCCACCAACATGAAAGGCATCTTCTGTTCCCAGTCATCGTCATAATAAATATATTTTTATTTAACTAAATATAAACTTTTTCATTCGTTTTATGCTCTGTTCAACTTCATACCTCTCATCCGTCGCCTTTTCCTCATCTAAAACGCACAGTGCATGCTTTATTTAGGCGTTTTTTATTTTTATTTTACCGGATCCGGTAGCTTCTGAAAAGTGCCGGATCCGGCCGGATTACCGGATCCGCCGGACCGGATTGCAATCCCTATTATAAATACATAACTACACTACAGTTTTACAATGAAAACGTAACACCTTTTGTATGTGTAGGTGAAATTCGGCCGAGCTTGCGGCGGCCTCTTAATAACGACGGGTCTGATAGAGCAGATTGAAAGATGTGATTTAGACAGTAAAATAACTTAAAATATGTATTATTCATAATTAAGGTCCGACCGAGAACGCTTTTTTTGTCTCGGCCGAGACCGAGACCGAGATTCAATGGGATTCTCGGCCGAGACCGAGACCGAGACCGAGAATTTATAAAATAGAGAAAAAGTACGAATTTTGCACTAAAATTGTTTTTATAATCGAAATTCGACGATTTATCAGGAAAAAGTTATCATAATCAATTCCTAGCGCTATTAAACAGTATTTTTAGGGTTCTGTAGCCATAATGGCAAATATCGAACCCTTGTAGTTACGTCATGTCCTAATGTCTGTCGGTCTGTGCGTATGTCACAGCCATTTTACTCAAAAACTATACGGTATATTTTATAACCAAAGTTGGAACGTAGGTGTAGATGTATTATGTAAGTCGCTTCTTAGTTTCGAAAAAAATAATGTAAAATATATTTTCAAATATATACTCCGTATAAATGTAACAAAAAGTAAAAAAAAATCATGTGGCTCATCATTAGATAGGTCTTTAAAAATACAGAAAGGTTGCTAAAACGTTTTTTTTTTATTAAATAAATACTTTTGACAATAATCGATTTAAAAAAAAAATTTGTGTGATCCCCTCTAACTTTTGAACCGGGAGAGCAAAACCATTAAAAAAATTCTAAATGAGCAAATAATTTTTCAGGAAAATTATTTTGAATATGGAAGAGTTATAAAAAAACTGATCTTCTTATTAAAACGACAAAAGTGCCAATAACATACGCTCTTTTGCTTGTACGGCTTTTTTGTATTATATGAAGGTACGGAACCTTCCATTATGCGTGGTCCGACACGCACTTGGCCGGTTTTTCAGTACGGATGTGCACAAAAAGAGGTAAAATAACAATAATCAAAATAAAGAGTTATATATTGTAACTTGTAACCCAAAATATCCGCCACAGGTGTCGTTTTGTACTTACCTACTGCTTTGCTTTTTCCCTTTGACACAAATATATTTAGTATCAAAATAATTCCACTCACAACAAGTTAATCTAAGTTACATCCCGATAACAATATACACCCATTTATTCATCAATAACAACTACCACAAAACGAAAAAAACCAAATGAACAAGTCATTACTTGCAACCGCGCCTATCCGATCCCAACACTTAGTATTTGATAAGTAATTGGCTTAAAATGTGGCTATGAAACCAATTTAAATCACAAAAAATGTCACACCAACCGGGCGATGCAACCAACGAGTGGCTTAGACCCCGGGGCTCGTGCGCGGAAAATTCAAATTCACCAATGATAACTCGTTGCTTATTCTCGGTCTCGGCAAGAATCTCGGCCCATTTTGGCCGAGAGCCGAGACCGAGATCTCGGCCCGATTTTTGGCCGAGAATGCCGAGACCGAGACCGAGACCGAGATCTCGGTCGGACCTTATTCATAATTCGGTGAAAGTACATTTCATCAAATTATCGATAGGGCCTCTACGTGCCCGCTTGGGTTCCGCGCCTCCTTTCAAATGTCCAAAACTTCGCTTTTCTGTGTGCGGATATGGGTGCCCTATTGATTTTCCGACAAACAATACGCCGATTTTCGATTCGCCAACAACGATTCGCAGACAGGTTCTTTGGCCGAGTAAAGATTGGCAGAATGTCATTACGCATAATAGTCGTTTGCACGAGTAGTCAATACGCAGAACATTGATACGCATATTTACGTTTCGTAGAATAATCATTTAGTAACTCTCACAATTACCCGAGAAACTATTGGTCGAAACACAATAGGTCGAATAATCTTTTGGCATTAATATTGATTAACAAAACTTCGCTCTTATTTATGGCTAGACTAGGACATTACTAACCTACACAACAACTTTTAGTTTGAGTCTGATAAACATGGTTTTGATATATTTAATTATATACTTATTTTCATTAACACAAATGACCAGAGTATGAAAATGTATACAACTCACAAATGAACACATTTTTGAGTTGTATACATTTTCTGAGCAAGGCTCGGTCGTCCAGATATTAAAAACTTATATTGCATAGGTTCGATGCATAAGGTTATAGGACAGTTAATGTTGCTGGTTGTACAATACCTATGCTTTTGTTCATATTTAAGTAAAAAAAAAAATTCAAACCAAAACGCATATACTTAAATAAGGTTAATATTTTATTTCATCCTTTCTGAAGTCAGTTTTTTTGAAAGTAAAGACTTTGTTTCGAAAATAACGATGTATAAAATGTGAAACGTTAATCGACTAAACATTCCTTAAACGAAAAGATTACTCTGCCAAATGAAAATCGTCCAATAATAGTTCTGCTAATTTACACAGAAGCGAACTGCACTGTATGTGAATCAAGAGTCTGCGTAACGTTAGTCGACCGAAAGTTACATCTACAAATGAATCACTCTGCGAAATGATATTCGGCGAATCGTTGTCTGCAAATCGATAATCTGCGAATCAATCTTCGGAGAATCATTAGGTACCCGTGGATATGAGATCAATAAGTCTAGATTTACAAATGTTCTTGTAATCATTTCGTATGAGGTACCTTTTGAAATGCTAACTGAACCCATTCCTTTATTTAATATAGCTTCTCTACGTTTGGCCTTCTACAATCACCTACGTATTTAATATACTTCGTATTCACGTGTATAATATACTTCGAGATTATGTTCGCCCATTGTTGTCGGTTGCCGGTCAAACTAATACGTGTCCCCCTCCTCCCTGTTCGAATTACCGAACTCACCCTTTGATTAACCGTCGAATTTGAAAAGCTCCCGTCTGTGGTACAGTTGTTACGCAGCGAGCTGACGACTTTAATCAATTCTAATTGAAGCCGAAACATTCATCTCATCGACTTTCATTAGGCGTCCCTCTACCTGAACTCTATGTACCTACAACTTTGCAGACGCCAGAATACTACTTATTACATTACATGTAGATAATGCCATGCACACTGAATATTGTACATGGACTTCGTCGAGCATTGCTTATTCGTGTGATTACAAGAACGTTGAGGTGAAGTATAATGTATAGAAAGCACACAAAGTGCTTTCAAATCTACCGCCTTGGACCTAATTGAGAATAATGCATTGTTTACATTACGAGGATGAATAAAGAAAAATATTAGAATTGCATATTTACAAAACCTCTCTAAACATAGTTTTATTTTAAGGTGCAGTCATTATGTGGTATTATTTGACAATTATTTTTAATCTAACTACGCCCGTTCTTTAATGGTTTTATAAGACAGGCGAATCAATTTTAAATATGTGGCACAGACCTTAAAGATTCATTTAGTAGTGTACAATAATCTTAACAGATGTTTTGTGTTTTAAAACATTGTCAGAATTATGGGTTTCAGTTTCACGAATGTTAATTTTTAACCAAGGTATTAAGAGGATACGGGAGCTGAGATCAAATATTTTAGGTGAATATATCCGTCTCGCTAATAGAAGCCGCTCCTAAAACTGGTGCGATAAGAACAACGCATGGTTAGGTGAAAAATCCTACGTAAAAATCTCAAAAAAAAAAATTTTCGTACTCGACTGTATCCTCCTCCAAAACTTAACCAAATGTAACGAAATTTTGAGATCTAAATATGAACAGATATTAATAATATTATTGTAACCAATAAGCCTTACATCGTGATAATAGATCGATCGCAACGCCGGGCCGTGCTAGTCGACATCACCATCCCCCATGATGAGAATCTCGTGAAAGCCAAGAAGGAAAAGTCCAGTA
Source organism: Cydia pomonella (assembly GCF_033807575.1). NCBI lineage: Eukaryota > Metazoa > Arthropoda > Insecta > Lepidoptera > Tortricidae > Cydia > Cydia pomonella. The sequence continues at coordinate 10,239,090 of NC_084721.1, read as the reverse complement.
AGTACCTAGACTTGGCTCACCAAATAACCGCCATGTGGGATGTTGATTCGACGATCATTGGCCCGATAGTCGTTTCAGCGAACGGTCTGATAGCGAAGAGTCTCGACCAACACCTTGAGAGACTCGCTAGGTGGTTGGATCAAGAGTATTCAAGAGTCAGATGCAGAAGGCGGTGATCTTGCATACGGCGCGGATAGTCCGGCGGTTCCTTTCTCTGCAGCCCTGAGCACCGGCAGGTTAGGTTTTTTTATAATGTGCTTTTATATGTTTGTATTGTTTTGTAAGTGTTTTTATATTTTACTTTTATATTCATATTATAAATGACCTAGCCTAAGATCAAAAATAAATAAAGAGATTATCTGTGATGAAAAAATCATTGCTCTAGCCTCAAAAACCACGGAGAAAACAGTCGAGTACGTTTGTATGGAGAAATGATCACTCCTGTCCTGTTGGCTCTTAAGGAGTGTTAATTTTTAAATATTTAATTTTTTAAATTACCTGCGTTTGGACATTTCAAAGCGAAATCTCAAATTATCGATCTCGGCACTTTTTATCGGCTATCGGCTGGCGAGTAGGGCCAGACTTAGCTCAGAGTAATTTAATTTTTTCCCATAATTATTGTATGACATCCGAAAAACTAATTTTGATGACTATAATGCGGTGATGATTGCTGTGGAGGGACGCAAAATTTATATAAAAAGAGGATTGTTTTAGAATAGTTAGTCATTATATTTTCTTTTCTTATTGACCCTATTCCTAAGAAAAAAATTGATTCACCCTCTTATTCGTGATTAGGTTAGGACTGATAAGCGTAAAATAATAATTAGGGATAGCATCGTGAAAAATGTATTCTCCTTTTTCTCTATTGCTTAGGTATCTATCTACAGCTACTCGGACTGATACGTTAACTGTATTTACGAGTATATCTATTAGGGTTGCCATAACTTTTCGGTACTGATACGGGACAATGTGGAGTAATGGCGTTACGGAGATGATTATGGCCATTTATGTAGCTATGCTACAGCGGTAGAGTCAGACCAAGCTAAGTTGGCAACGATTGTGATAACCCAGCCTGTGCAAGTGTTAAATAAACGTCATAATTTCATAGAAGTTTATTTATTTTTTTATACTTTATTGCACATATATAAAGTACAAATGGTGGACTTAATGCCTTAAGGCATTCTCTACCAGTCAACCACTGGGTCAAAAAGAGACTTTTGTTAGGTGCAGGCTTTGTTTGACGTTTCAAATAACACTGGCACTGTCTGAGTTGTCAAAACCGCTTCCAACTTATCTTGGTCTGACTCTATTGATATACGGGACAAAAACGGAACAGGCAAAAATGCAGTGACAGTCCCGAATATACGGGACGTATGACAACCCTAAGTATATATTTTTAGTTAATAGTAGTCCTTATTGGGATTAGTTCTGTTTCCTCGCGATGAAACCCTGCACCGAAAAGATACGATAAATTGCGCGCTCTATCACTAGGTTAACAACGCTGCGAACTCGAGTAAAAAAATGAACATAATAGGTACTTAATATTAATTTTATAAGAAATCCATCGAAAAATATTGTGACATTAATTTATTAGCGTAAGTTGTCACTTGTCAGCTACTTACAGCAGCGCGAGCAGCAGTCAGGGGCCATGCATGCCTATCTCTCGCCGAGCGCATGGCTTCAGTATAACTGTGATCTTCCAATACGCATATTAAAGACGCATAGTTTTGGACCCGGGTACGTCCTTAAACTACGTCCAAAAGAGAGGTATGGGCATTGTGAATGTCATCTTGCTTTGTGTGGTAGGGCACAGCCAGCGGATGTCATTCCAGATCTAGAGCAGAGCCCAACTGGGGAAGTAACGCCACCTTACAGAAAACCGCAGCCAAATAACACTAGACCCTACTCATAGTGTTGTGTTCCTGACGGTGAGTAAGCTTGCCAGAGCTCAACGAGGGAGGGAGGGGATGCTAGGGTCGGCAACGCGCATGTGACTCCTTTGGAGTTGCAGGCATACATAGGCTTATGATTGTTTGCCACCGACGTAGTATTAAAAAAAAATACGGATTCACTATACTGGTCGACCTGAGGAGATCTGTTCGGTTAGCTGTGGGAATTGGAATAAGCCCCGGTCGAGTTTTTAAACGATCCAACGGTTTACCCGCGCCGACCGCTCCCTGCTTCGAGCTTGCGTCTTGATTTATTCACTTGGTTTTCTAATAAAAAACATGCACTTAAATCTTTATGGAATTGGAATGTCTATTCTTCTTTATTTGCGAATAATATTCACAAATTAACGCCATGCGGGCGATTGACCCTACATTCGTCTAAGACGAGGGAAATCTGAAAATTTTGTTCCTAGTTCAGTAATTACAACCCACTCAGCGCTCTTGCATTGGATTTATATAAATAGATCAAATATGTAATAATGAGCCGGAACTCCTTAAGAATAGTAGGTATACTATTCTTAATCAGCTACGCCAGGAATATAATCTACTGGTGTTCTGCCTTTCGCCGAAGTTTTGCTGTTTGAATCTCACTTGCCAACCAATCTTTCGCAGATGATTTATTTTGGCAAATGGCAACCAACATTCGGCAAATTTTAATTATGGTAACGTTTTGCTTGGTAGAATTATTGTTAAGTAGATTATTATTAAGACATATAACATTTCACTCGCCAAATAATTCAACTGACCAACTATTTATTAATACAATAACGCCTAGTCATCTGATAGAGTGAAGATAGGTGCGACGACGAGCGAAGCGAGGAGGAGCGTGTTAGGTCAACTGCGACCAAACAGCGCCGGAATACGAAAATAAACCTTTTTTTTTTATATTTGGTATTAGACTTACGAAGTGATTCTGCTACCAAAAAAGTTGCGTTTTAAAAAGTGTCGTTTTGATGTTGTAAGCCAAACATACAGTTGCTAACAGTTAGGTTGAAAAATCAAAATAATGATTGTGTTGAGTTGCCACTTGATCATTCATCAAAATGAAATTATGCGAATAATTGGTTGTGCAATGAGATTCTGTAATATAATTTTTTAAAGAACCTTTTTTCAGCTTACTGTGGGTTTAGTCAATTTGTGTATCAATGTCCCACGTCCTATAATGTGTGATCCGACCTGACTGAAGTGGTAGAAGTCTAGTTACGACAACTACGTTATCGACTTGTCAATTTCTGATGTTCATTTCCCAAGGTAAAAAGTGCACCAGGTGTAGTAGATTAGGTTCTCTATATATGTATAGCTTGTGTTATAGTTATAGTAACTTAGACGACGTAACATACAATATATAAATATTGATAAGTACTTAAATATATTGAAAATACCCACGAGTCATGGGCTATGGCTCTGGAACAAATATCTGTGCTCATCGCACTAATAAAACGTCCTTACTGGGATTTGAACCCAGGACCACCGGCTTCATATATATTAATTTTTCGTCTTTACTTATTTGTTTGTTTGCGCTTGAATCAGAAACAAACCTCTCATCAATAAGTAGTCATATTGATGTATACTTTAGAATATCTATTAGGGTGTCCCTTATTTTTCGACCTATTTTTTTTTTTAACGCATACCCCCTATATTTGTTCGATATGTACTAAAGTACTCCTAAAACAAAAATTAGCTTGATCTATGAACGGGAACCCGTGCCGACCTGAAGCTGAATCTTGTCCATACAAGTTGCTTAAAACGAGCGGCACATTACGGCGTAATTTCTTAGTCTATCGACAATTGTTGGTATCTGTAAGGCATAAGTTTAGTTTTTCAAAATGGATATTGAACTGCGAAGTTCTAAAAAGGATATTTTCTTAGTGGGTGATATAAAATATCAGATAACAGGTGCGAAATTGCCTTCAAATAGGCAGGTGCTGGCAGTTTTGTTTTATAACATTCGCGAAGTGAATTTAAAAGTAAACGAAAGTGCTAATCTTACGATTCGCGAGTGTATTATCTTTTGGGAAAAGGCTAGAATACCTACACGGGCACTCCCTAACTATGAATATAAGAAGCTTGTAGACCTTTACCAAGTATGGCGTGATTTACAAAAAAATTGTAAAAAAAGCACAGAAATTCATAAGCGCCGAGAGCATGATTTTCAAATGAATTTGGATAATTTGTTTGATATTGCACATGCTGATGCTCTTCAGATGATAAAGATTGAGGAAGATAAAGTATTTTTACAGCAACAGAGAGAACCGGGGCGTCAGGGTTGTCTAGCAGGAGTCGACCAAAAGTTGTCAGGAAAGGAAGATCGAGCTCGCCAACGGAAAATAGATGAAGAGAAAAGAAGATTAAAGGCCACATCCATTCCTGAATCTTCATCATCATATGATTATGTACCGCTGGATCAGAGCCCTACGTCTTCTGTTTTATCAGATCGTTCTCTAGATGAACCCGCATTGACATTACCTGTTGCTCCCCAAGTTACCGTTGTTAAAAGGGGCCGAAAGGATTCGCGACTTCTTATGTAAAACCATGGCTTCAGTGCAATATGGCAGTTAAAGCTCCTCACCAGGATTTGTGCTTTCTGAAAACCTTGAAGAGGTATGAAGCAATTGATAAGGCAATTTCAAAAGCGGCTTTAGATAAATTCTGCAAACACTTGTGGTATATGACGGATGAGGTTGCGATTATGGCAATTTTCGACGAAGAAGTAGGTGTTGAAGTGAAAATGAGGATGGTTTCTAAACTAGAGTGTGATAACGAGAAGCCGCATCAACAGGAAAAAAGATATATTCCATCTAAACAAGAAATGGCTAAAACTTTATTTAGTAAAAGCATGGATGATTTCGTGTCAACAAAGAGTAAAGACTTGTTTACTCGCTTGAAAATTGACACCAGCTTTTTGAGGGTCCCTGTTTTCATGTGGAACCAAGATGATGCTTATTTAAATGCTTTATCTAAAATCTCAAATCTTCGAGCTGTAAATGATACAGCAGAAAGGGCGGTTAAGCTGATGCAAGACTTTCACGGATTAATAACGGCGGACGAAGAGCAAAAACAATTTCTATTGCGTTGTGTTCAGGAACACAGAAAGCTTTATCCTGACTGTAAAAAAGCTACTTTGCGAAAAATGTATCCCAAATAAGTATAATATAACTGTATTTCATGATTATTATGTTGATTTGAACTTATTTTCCTATTTGTTTTTGAATTTTGGAATAAAATGGGAAGTACGAGTTTAAGGTGCGTACTAAAAAAATTGACACAACTTTAAAGCCAAGTCGGCACGGGTTCCCGTTGTAACAAAGGTTGGAAATTTCGCAGGTACGTTTTTTAAAGCATTTCTAATAATATTGAGGGGTATGCGTTCCAAAAAAAAAAAAATTTTTTTTTTTGCTCATATAAGGGACACCCTAATATCTATGGCACTACAATCCCGTGATAACGTGTTCGAAATGTTTTTAAGCAAGCTGGAGATAAATCGACTTTCCTTTATTCATTAGGATAAATCTAAATTAAAAAATATATGACCTATAGCGTTGAAATTAATGTTAATTTTTTTGTTTTTGTTAAAGAAATGCATGAAAGAACTCGTTGTCTTTTCAATATAGGAGCATACATTACGTGTGACAAGAAACCATGGGCGATTTGACCCCCGCTAAACGAACATCATCTACGCACCGAGAATCACAATAAATCGTTACGGCGCAAGTTCGTAGACATCCTTCATATGATTCTTTCAAGTAATAAAAATAGCTCGGGAGACATCAATACACGGCAAGTTGTATTCTAAACTCCTAACTGGCCTCCCCGGCCACCCCTCCCGTATCGACCGTCGCGCCCTCATCTCGCAGGTACACGCAACACTTATCCCGGTTTTAATTGTCGCCATCGCCACGCACCGATGACCCCCGCCTTAAAACTCCGATACCCGGCACCGTTACATTGCCTGCTCGTGCAACCGAGACCTGAATTGTGTTAAGCTTAGATTTTCATCAAACAATACGACCCCAATGCCCGCTAAATTGTATTCTTCGAGACGAGGATTATACTACATTTTCATTCCATTATAAATATCATCCTATCGTAAGATCGATTCAGGAAGATGTGCTCGGTAATCTCACACAAAACAAGATTATAACTTGAGCTAACAGCTAGATGTTGTCTGTCTGTTGATCTAATTGAAAACCTGATGAATATGCCTCCGCTCATCGGCCAAAGCAAACTCTTGTGTTGATTGGCGTCTATCCTTATATTCACAAAACAGATTGTCTCTACAGTGAGCCTCTTCGATAAGTTCTGTACCATAACAAGACCCCGAGATTGGTAACTACTGTGGGTAATTGGAAGTCAGACTTAATAGTTACACTATAGCAACGAGCTTCGTTAACACTCCTACAGTCTAGGTCATGGTAATAGTCTCCACAGCAGTTCACACGCTAATCCTGTTAGCTTACCCTTGTATAATATGAATTATCAGTTTACATTTTAAACTCTAGATCTCAGTATATCAGTTACGTCATACATAGATCGTGTAATGATTACGTAAACGCTAGTTAGACATCTTGGTAACTGCAACTTTTAAAAATACTCCAAGCTATAAGTGTAGTGTCTTTATTACTAAGATGAAACATGCGGGTTACATATATAAGTTTATTTTAGTACATCTATAACATAACGGTTTAGTTCCTATTTATATCTTCGGATTTGAATTTACTGCGACCATCAATTTGACTTGTTGATTAAAAAAAAAGATATCTGAAATCGAAAAAAATGTTACGAATCTTTTTTCATAGCTCGTATTTTATAAGACAAATCTAACAAAATAATTTAATAATAATTTTGATGTTGTATGGTGTCAAGGAAGCCTTCAAAATGCGGTTGTCAAGAATTAATAAAACGTCTCCAATTGTACAATCACCAAGTAACAATTCTGTGGAAATCCTAGAAGTTTTCTCATATTCAGACTATAACCAATAACTCAGTTAGATCCCCGCTTGTCGCTCATCTCTCACGCTTGGCATAGGTACACTGACCGTAAGCTGTCGGTAATGTTGTTTAACTTTATACTATTCGCTCAGTGCATCACTGTGGCGCAGCCCTGACGGGTATAGGAGACGTTGCTAATCTGAGAGTCACAGCTATCAAATAGTATGAAGAGGACATCCTAGGAAAGATCACATTCTCCCATCCCGAGAATTGTTGCTGTTTATGTTTCTCCCATCACATACTTCGCAAGTAATGTTGTGTGTGGCTAGGCTATGTGGTTCTCCTGTGCAAATGCACAGGAGAATTATTAATATTGCTATGTACGGCTATAACATCAGTTACCAATACCTCTTACTTCACTCTGACGTGCTCTTGCTAATAGCAACTTATCTCTGAACTGAAAGAGAAAACTCCATCCTTACAAGGTTCTCGATTTCTTCCAGACGTTGTAAAGGGACTCCTATGTGAGTCACCGTTTAGTGGTTTAGTTTACATTTACTTACTAGTCGGTTTGCTTTACATTTACACCAGTGTGCTATATTTTGCACTTTCTTTAGGTCATTAAATGTATGCAGTTGCAGGAGTTCTTCACCGAGTATCACTATTCTGCTTCCTCTGCGAATCTACAATATTTGTCTGATTCGATAATAGTTAATACATATTATACAATCAAATATTTCTATCTCGTGCACGCCCTTTGATAATGCTTTGTAGATATGCGCTACCTTAAGGAAAGTCATGGTTAGTGCATCGTTAACATGGTTCCCATGGGGGTCCTAATGAAGAGCACAAACAACTCCACGCTCTACCGGCCCCGGCAGCTAGTAGCATCGCGTCGGGACGCGGCGATGACGTCACCGTCGACTACGCGGCGCTGCGCGCGGGCACGTGTAGTGGAGGCCTCGGCCTGCGCGGACGCAACGAAAGTGAGACCGCGGGGTACGGGGCACGACCAACCGGGTCGACGAACCTCGCGCATCCAACCGATCCGCACTTGTACAACACCGTCGCATTGTTTTAACATCCCGTACCGGCTAACGTACATTCTAATTCTAACATTTTTGTGTCCTCTAAACTGAACTCGTTTGCTTGACCTAAACTTACATTGACAGCACGATAGGTCCCGCTTGGTATGACATAACAAACGCAGCAAGTTACTAAAATGTACAATTCGGTTACAAAGGAAGGGTTATATATAGCGTTATCTAGTACTCACGACAGAAGCCTTAATTAGGCTTACTGTGGGGCTAGGTCGACTTGTGTAAGATTGTTCCATAATATTTAAACTAAGGTAAACGGTCCAGTGCTCGACTTGCTACTGCCAAATAATTGACACCTGACGTAAACGTACAGTCAGCATCAAAAGTAGCGCATGAAACAACGCGCCAAAAGTATCTGATATTCCGGATAACTTATCCAAATATAGATAAGTTTCTAAAATTCGCGTTCAAAAGTATATATTTTACACTCTTAGTTGTTCTATATTAAGAACATCACTTTTTGTGAAGCTTTTACTTATGAAACTTATTTGATCCGTTACTTTTGATGCTGACTGTACCTATATATGAAGATGACTTGTACAGTCGCGGAATTTGAAGGTTTGTCACTTTTGAACCTTAATGCCATTCCATAGAATCGATAAAAAGTGTCAGACCTTCAAATTCCGTGACTTTACTATGATAATGATGAGCACTCTACTTCACTATGGTTGTAAAATTATAAACACCCGAAACCTCTACTCTTTCTAATTCTCGATACCATTGTAGAGTCACACGGTTTCACAAAACTAGAAGTTCCTGAACTTTATTTTATACATTTAAAATATTATTTTTTTGCCATAATTTTAATTTTTGGTACTAATACTAGCTATTATCGCTAACTGTACTTTTCTTTCCACAAGACAACTATTACTGATGGAGACAATTCTAACAACCCCAAACACAATTAGTTTGCGTTGTTTTATCACAGCGTTCCCATGGCCACCTCCTGTCTCCATCATCGTAATATTGCATATGCAACATTTAGCTCTATCGGAAATCGGGAAGTGGGTCAAATTTAGCTTTCAAGATTTGACCCACACTAACATACATCATGCATACATACATACTAACTGGACAAGTTAAGCTTGTAATGATTCTCTCGCGAATGGAACCGGTAAGTTTTGAATTAAGCCCGTCACAGACGGAGCGATAATATATATTAATATACCGCCGCACCAGCATCACACATGCCAACGATACCAAAGTATATATCGCTGTCTGTGCAGCACCTACATTGTGAGAGAGACGAAATATACCAAAATATATCGTAATATGATATCGTAAGATATCATCGTGTGCGGATTCTGTCAAATGGTACGTACAGTCAGCATCAAAAGTAGCGGATCGAACAAGGTCTCAAAAGTATCTACCATTCTGTAATAGTTTAACAAAAAGTGATAGTTCTATATGTAGAACAATGAAGACTGTAAAAGATATACTTTTGAATGTAAATTTTAGAGATTTATCTATATTTAGAAAAGTCATCCGCTACTATTGATGCTGACTGTACAATATATCGTAAGATCCCTTGCTATAAGATATCTTTTAGTATATTGTCGCTCCATCTGTGATAGGCTTTAATGATTAAATGTCATATGTACATCCTAGGAAACACCCCCTGAAGATTAGGGACTATTGATTAATGAGTACTATTAAATCTTTGAAAATTGATTCTTGTGCGTTGTATCAACGAAGAAGATAAAAATATGTATACAATTTATGAAAAACTTTTTACAGTGGTATGTCGGTTCAGTCATTAATCGGCGGAAAAAGGCGGGTGAAGAAAACATCCGTAGCGACTTAGCGAGGTGCTACCGAGCAGCCAATGGTGCTGAAAATACAGCCATAATTCTGGTCACTTCTCTCTGCAGCTTGTTTACGTGTGCATCGTTTTCTTGCTGCCCACCTACATTAGCAGATTGAATCACAATCACAAGGGACCAAAGAATTAAATGAATCCGAATCCTAAACATAGTAAGGGATTTAAATGTTAACACCTAATATGAAAATAATTATGCTGTGACACATACTGCTTTTCATGTTATCTATGAGAAAAATAGACTATATCATTGATGCACATCATTCACAAAGCCTTGATGAGTAGCGGAAGACAGGTTAGACCGGGGAGGCCTTTGCCCAGCAGTGGGACAGAATGTAGGCTATACACCGCGTTTTTATTGAATTCCGTTAACTCCGCTGGCTGACTAACTAAATGGCATAGTTAATTTAAAAATGTTTATTTTTTTAATATTTGTTTATTTTATAAAAAGTAATTAAATGTTGTATATAGCGTTGTTTAATTCAACCAAACAATTGAAAACTGTAACATATCAATGTCATTTCGAACATCGATCGTCCGAGATAGTACTTACGTTTAGTAGCAAATGTATGAACTCGTACTAAACACTAATAAATATTTAAATAGGCCCTAAAGCAAGTGTATACGCTTGTAAGGGCCTAATAAGAAAAAAAGAAATTCTTGATTATCTCCGAAATGGAGTTAATTAGAATTCCCGTGTCTTTTAAAAAGTTGCTTAATTTAAGCTCAGGAATGCACCCTTGAAATTAACGGAAATAAAAAAAACACGGTGTATAAAAAAGAAACATTGAAAAACATTGATTGAAATAAATAACCCCGTCAAGTTTAGTCTCGCTATGATCGTCTCGATACTCTCGATGACTGGGTCATATTAATATTTAACCTTATTCTGTCAAATTAATAATTAATTTACGTAGGTTAACTGCCTTTTTTAAGTATTAAGATAATTGCAGAGCTCTATATATATTATTATCCAAAACGTGAGGGAATGTTTCAAAGTTTTATCTCGAGTGTTATAATTACAATCCGGAAAAGATGCTGTCTGTTGAGGCAGTCATTGTGTTTTAACTCCAAGGTCGATCGGTTTGAGGCTCTGCAGGTGCCCGCTGTAGCACATAAGGAGCACTACACATGACACGCTACATTCGAATTTACGTTATTGTCGTCATTGCCAGTGACAAAATCTAGAAAATCTCTAAGAGTTCTGGTAGGACAGCGGGAGTAAGGGATGTATTGTCAGCAGTCAACAAAGACACCTAGTAGGACTACCCTAACTGTGAGGGCCTACCGCAAACCTTGAAAATCGAATTTTTGTTATCTGCTCTTATCACAGAATAAGTAGTTAAGTAGTACTATTTCATACAGAACGGACATGCTCCACCCCGCCCGGAATGCAATTCAGCCCGCAATTGTAGCAACGTGATGATGGAAAGTTCAAAATGCTTGTCAATTTCAGTAAATAACAACTTTTCCTTTTACCACAGGTGTACTAAATGCAGATCTAAGCTCGCCGCCCGAAAATGCGAATCCCTTCCATAGTGGTATCATTACAAAGATAGTTTAAGACGATACGAGAGTACATTTACACTCAAATATTTTTATGTAGTTAGATTTGTAACGGGATCCAAAGGAGAACATTCCGACTGGTGGGCATATCTTAGTTCTAGTGTCTATCTGTAGTTAAGATTGTGTAGAAACTACTTTAGAAACAAACAGTTGGGTAAGGTCGCGGACACATGAGATGGGAAGTTCAGTCAATATTTTCATTACTCAACTTGAAGTAGAGTTTTTAAGCATGACACCACGAGTGCTCTCCTGTTGTTGACTTGTTTACTCAACCTCAATCTTTGTTGTGATAATATAAACGTAGGTATAGTTTTTCGTATACATACTTTTGTTTATTTATTGAGATTAGTGGCTTTTTCTAAGCGGATACTTAAGACATATACGTAACTGGTGACTGGGAGAAGGAGAAGGTGTCTTATTCGTAAAGTATTTTTCTCAAACTTGTAATGAAATGTTGACATGACTTACTACAAATTAGGTCCGGAAATACTACATATCAGGTGCGACGAGTGATGATGATATGTAAAGGAATTTCATACAGCCTTACACACCTAGGCCTATAAGGCAACCTTCTTTTGTTTTTTAACGTCAAATAATGCTACCTCTTGGCATTCAACTATAAAAAATCTATAAGCAAAATTCTGCCAGTATGCTTTTTTTAATTTTTTTTTCGTTTTTGTGTTTGTTAAATATTATTTCAGGAATTCAAAGGGGAACAATTTTTTTTATTATTTTTGCGCTAAGACGCATTGTTTAGGAGATACAGCCCCAAAAAGTTTTATTTTTTTCAGTTATGCAGAAATCTTTATATGGCTGTATCTCCTAAACCGTGCGTCGTAGCGTAAAAATAATCAAATTTTCGTTCCCCTTTCGGTAACAACAAAAAACACAAAAAAGAAAAAAAAAGAAAAGAAAAAAGCGTAATGGCGTGCGTGGTAGCGACAAAATAATTACATTTTTGTTCCCCTTCAATACCCCACGCACTGAACCTATCACATTAGGACATGAAACAATCATCATCATCATCCTATTTTTTATTATTATTTCATTGCAAGTTTGAGAAAAGCACTATACAAATCTCGGCGGGAAACGGGGTTGCCGGCCGCGTCTCCCTATCCGTCTCGCTACGCTCGGCCGTCTATATCTACTGGGCCTTGGCCTTCGTTTCCCGTCCTCTATAGTAATGTACTATTACACTCGGGTTTTTGTTACTAATGTCGTAATCCTCCTCTGGAGTTGCAGGCGAACATAGGCTACGGAGGCTGCTTACCATCAGGCGGGCCGTACGCTTGTTTGCCACCGACGTAGTATTAAAAAAAAAAAGAAAAAAAAAATCAATATATTCAAATGTATTTTGGCAATAAACGACAGCTTATCATATCTTTTACGCATTAATTGTCGACTAAAGCCGGCGGGTTCCCTCGTTCGCTTGATACAGCTCGTATCGTGCGTAAAACCGGTTCTTATAATCGTAATGACGACGCGACGCTGTCGGCGTTCTAGACTAAAGACTAAACCACTAAACGAATGGTACAAAAAAGTGTGTCCACTGTACCTTCGATTAGTGGCAAACCATATCAATGCCTGTGTTAATTATTTCATTGCTTATTACTTTACATACATAAATTCAAAGAGTTATTAGAGTTATACCAAGCTAATTTTGATAGCCCAGACTGTGCAAGTTTTATATTAAACGTCAAACGTCTATGAAATTATGGCCGTTTAAATAACACTTGCACAGTCTAGGCTATCAAAATCGCTGCCAATTTAGCTTGGCATAACTCTAACAAACATGCTGCACTTGAAACAGTAACGCCCTTATATGTAAATTAGTGATAAGACTCGTGTTTTCTGCTCATTTATAGATAAAATCTTTGCTAGTTTCAGGAGTAGGTCACTTGGGTATCAGAATGAAACACCAATTAAATCTGTTGAGTATTATTTCAGGAAGTCTGAGCAGCGTCTTCGCATGGGTCATCAACTTGCTAGCCGGTGTTGCGCTCACTCAAATTGTAATGTTGGTTATACACGTTTGAAGCTCACTGCTAAAACGCGTTTTTTGTCTCCTTTGTTCGCTAACTTACTGATACAATTTTTAAATAAATGAATAAAAATAAATAAATATAAAATAAATATTATAGGACATTATTACACAAATTGACCAAGTCCCACAGTAAGCTCAATAAGGCTTGTGTTGAGAAAGTTAAATGTTTATACTAAAAGCCCATTAATACAAATAGTGCGTTTAGTAACATCTCTAAACAAGGGCTACACACAAAGAATATCTCTAAAACAATCACTTTCAGAAAAACCCATTACCTTAGCACATTTCCTGTGTCCTTAACCGGTCGTGATAGAGTCTGGTCTGTCGCGTGCGTGTCGTCTACCTAGAACCTTGTTAAAGCGGCCCGATGTTGTGTCATTAGAGGGCGTGAATATTTAAGTGGAGATGGCGGGACCGGGGTGCGGTTTTCCTCCCGTTCCCGGTCGGGATATAGGACTGTTGGGATTACCTTCTCATTGAATTAATTCTGTTTGCTGATGAAAACGTTCAATCACATTCCATTGTGCAGCTTTTAAAGAGAAAAGTATCCTTCCAGATACAGTTTCTATTTCGATAAGACAATTCTTTGTTTTGGCAACCGGCCATCATTGTAAATGCGAAAAGAAAATTGTGAGTCACGTACTTAAGTATCAAACGTATCAATAGACTATTATTTATGTTCGATTCTTAGATCTTAAGAAGTAAACGTTTCTATTCTACTTATGAAACTTGTTGTACTTGTGTTGTTTCATCTTTGTTGTCCGCACTGATAATGGGCCAATGAATTTTACGCTTATACCGTAGTTCTGTTGAAATGGCTGACATAATTTATTTAAATACTTTATGGTAAATCAAGGGGTCATCCAGTCCGCGCCCGAAAGTAGCACCCGCGAAGTGGAGAACAGTCATATACTATCGATTTGTTAAGATGGCGTGCGCGGATAGGGGAGGGGAATAGGTCGGCGGCGGGGCCGCAGCCTCCGCACAGCGCAGCGTGCAGGCTTGCACCTGCCACCTGCCCGCTAACCGAGACACATGACACACTAGCGACAGCCTTAGTGCATCACTCGCAGCTCAGCACAAACAACCCCGTGCTACATTAATGAGGAGACCAACCCTAGCCGCTCACAGCGTTAAACCTATCGTTACCGTTCAAACATGCAATTTAAAACCAATGTATTACCCTACTGTTGACATAAACAACAACATTACGTATTATGTCACTACAACAATCACAATATCTTGTTAAAATCCATCAAGCGGAGACGTTTATGTACATTTTCGCAAAACTCATGCGTGAAATTCCCCCATTCTTCAACAGGAATATATCGTGGTCCTGCTGAGAACCAAGAACCACCTGGAACGGAAAGAATGTGACGTTATATAACTCATGTATTCATCAAAGGTTCATACGATGTTGCAGACACAATGATGTGGTTAAGTTATCAGTGTTGTCACCGCGATGACACGTGACATTGATCACTGTAGTATAGATCAAAGCGCATAGTTAATATGAACATGATGCGCTTCAGTAAGCGTAAAGACCTAACTGCATCACTCCGTTACGCGTAGATTCTCTGCTCTATACCACCTATACAAAACTCGCTCCAGGAAGAATAAAAATAAAAATTACTGAAAGATTCAAAAGGTTTTATTGACTTTAGGTAGTACTATAATAGACTGTGCGGAAAGAGAAGAGTAGTGGAATGTATGGAAACCAATACATTCTATGACTCTTCTCTTTCTACTATTATCATATTATACTTTCTCTCTCTACTACTGGCCTACTGGCTTAGTTCTCTTCACGCCGCTCTCCGAATTTCTAAACTAACAGACGGAAGCCTAGCCGTCTTTTGACATAATACAACTTAAGGATTGTTTTCATGTACTATAAATAATAAGTATAAATCACTATCTATCACTAATCACAACAGGCGGTGTTATCGCTAAAGAGCAACCTGTTCATGACATCCATATAATTAACACTACTTACCGGCATTCGGCAAACCAGCAAAACATTGGAAAAACTTTAAATCCGACTATAGTTTATTTTTTCCGTATCAAAAACTTCCTCCGTTTCCTTTTTCAAAGTCAATAAAAATATAACCTCACCCACATCATAAAAACGATTGATTGACACTTTTTCAACCAAAATACTTGGCTACTTGACAGTTTTTTGTAAATAATGTCAAACGACCTTGATTTTCCTGAGGATCAAATGTATAATAAATATCGTAAATAAAATAAAACTCTTTTTTAGGGTTCCGTAGCCAAATGGTAAAAAACGGAACCCTTATAGATTCGTCATGTCCGTCTGTCTGTCCGATTCTGTCACAGCCACTTTTTTCCGAAACTATAAAAGCTATACTGTTCAAACTTGGTAAGTAGATGTATTCTATGAACCGCATTATGATGTTTACACAAAAATAGAAAAAAAAACAATAAATTTGGGGGTTCCCCATACTTAGAACTGAAACTCAAAAAATCTTTTTTAATCAAACCCATACGTGTGGGGTATCTATGGATAGGTCTTTAAAAATGATATTGAGGTTTCTAATATCATTTTCTTCTAAACTGAATAGTTTGCGCGAGAGACACTTCCAAAGTGGTAAAAAGTGTGTCCCCCCCCCCCCCCCGTAACTTCTAAAATAACAGAATGAAAAATCTAAAAAAAATATATGATATACATTCATTCCCATACAAACTTCCACCGAAAATTGGGTTCAACGAGATCTAGTAAGTAGTTTTTTTTTAATACGTCATAAAAATTAAAAAAAAAAATTTTTTTCATCAAACCCATACGTGTGGGGTATATAGGGATAGGTCTTCAAAAATGATATTTAGGTTTCTAATATCATTTTTTTCTAAACTGAATAGTTTGCGCGAGAGACACTTCCAAAGTGAAAAAATGTGTGTCCCCCCCCCCCCCCCCCTGTAACTTCTAAAATAACAGAATGAAAAATCTAAAAAAAATATATGATATACATTACCATGCAAACTTCCACCGAAAATTGGTTTGAACGAGATCTAGTGAGTAGTTTTTTTTTTAATACGTCATAAAATTAAAAAAAAATTTTTTTCATCAAACCCATACATGTGGGGTATCTATGGATAGGTCTTCAAAAATGATATTTAGGTTCCTAATATCATTTTTTTCGAAACTGAATAGTTTGCGCGAGAGACACTTCCAAAGTGGTAAAAGTTCCGACCTATTTCTATACTCCCTTTTCTATCGAAGATCGCTGAAGCGGTGGCTCATAAACAGCTGTCAAGGTTTATTCTCTCAAACAAACTTCTAAGCCCCTTTCAGTCTGGTTTTCGACCGGGACATAGCACCTGTACCGCGCTGCTCAAAGTGACCGAGGACATCAGGCGGGGTATGGAGAACCAAATGGTCACAGTACTTATCCTCGTTGACTTCTCAAACGCCTTCAATACTGTCGACCATGAAATTCTCCTTGCCCTACTTGAGCACCTCAACGTGTCGCCTTGTGCCTTAAATTGGTTCTCGGCGTATCTTTGTGGACGTCAGCAAGCTGTACGTGTCGACCGCACTTTGTCCGAATGGTGTGACTTAGCCACTGGTGTACCACAAGGAGGTATTCTTTCACCCCTATTGTTTTCTATCTTTGTCAATTTTATAACTCCGGACCTTCGCTGCTCGTACCATCTCTACGCCGACGACCTGCAACTCTATGACCGGTGTAACATTGCTGACCTTACTGCCACCATTGGTAAGTTAAATCTGGATCTTATACACATCCAACATTGGTCTCAGAAGTTCGGTCTATTCGTTAACCCCTCCAAGTGTCAGGCCATTGTCATAGGCGGCGCCCGACAGCTCCTTAAACTCGAATTTATACCTCCTGTATACTTTAGTGGCACGCCTATTCCCTACAGCCAAAGTGTAAAAGACTTGGGTGTCTATATCGATAATACCCTGAGCTGGAGGACACAGATAGCTGAAATAAGCCGCAAAGTTACTGGTTCTCTTCATGCTCTCAACAGACTTAAACACTTTTTACCTATTAAAACCAAAATATTATTAGTACAAACTTTAATCCTACCAATAATCGACTATGGCGATGTGTGTTATCCGGACTTAAATGAGGAGCTCTTGGACAAATTAGATCGTTTAATGAATAATTGTATCCGTTTTGTTTTCTGTCTCCGCAAATACGATCATGTCTCCTCATTCCGCTCAAAACTTGGCTGGTTTCCCATTCGTATTCGGCGCAACATTCGCATGCTCTGCACCCTCTTTTCTGTTCTTAACGACCCTCAGTCCCCCGAATATCTAAAATCTTTCTTCCACTACTATGGTGTCTCTCGTGTCCGTCAGCTTCGCTCTTCTGGCAATTTATCTCTGTCTATACCATCTCACCGAACTGGTTACATGTCCGATTCTTTCTCTATTCAGGCAGCTCGCCTTTGGAATAGTCTCCCTGTCAAAATTAGACAGTGTCCGAACAGGTTTGCTTTTAAAAAATCCTTAAGTGAGCACTTTGCTGGCAGTACTGGAAAATCTTAATGTTTCTGCTTTGTAAGTTCAATGTAAGTATATGTATTTGTATCAATATTATTAATATATATGTATGTTTATGTATATGTATTTTTTATGAATGTATTGTGTTCGTACATGTATCAATTGTATCACCTATACCTATGTTTTTGCACCGCCTACAACTTATCTGCTTTGCCTACAGGTTGACTGGTAGAGAATGCCTTACGGCATTAAGTTCGCCTATTGTACAGTGTGTTTTCTTATGTGCAATAAAGATTAAATAAATAAATAAATAAAATGTGTGTCCAAAGTGGTAAAATGTTGAACAAGATCTAGTACTTAAGTAGATTTTTTTTAATACGTCTTAAATGGTACGGAACCCTTCATGCGCGAGTCCGACTCGCACTTGGCCGCTTTTTTTTAACAGTAACAATTAAATTAACGTTAATCTCACAATTACTGGTACGAAACAGTTGCTGATAATTTACTGAATATGCAGGCTTGATCCTGCTCACGTCTCCTGAATCATCCTGTATATGGGACTCATGGCATTTAAGCAACACAAAAGTCAGAAATGAGAGTTAAAGTCTGACGCTCGCACTCGACGATTGAAACGCCTCTAACAAATTGATATACAATTAATTTTTCAATAAAATGTAAGGAATCGAATGGTACCATTTCTTGTTCTATTTTTGAATGAAAAAAAAAAATTGTTTTTTGAGGGTTTAGAGCCTTGTATTTTTTTATAGTTTCAATATCATTTTTTAAATTCCATCTTTTTTATAATGGATGGCTCATTTTCTACCCATTTAACTAGATTTTGTTATAATATTCAACATGTGTCAAGTACCCAATTGACTAATAAAGTAATAACTTAGCTGCTAACTGCTACCAATACTGGCGAGTGACGACAAATATTGCAACCCACTTTAAGATAGGTATTATATACTGTATGTAAGCACTAGGACCCAACATTAGTCACCATCAATCGTCAAAGCCAACAGACATTGCACCACGTTACGTCTTGATGATAGAGATCGTGATATATGTCGCTATCTCCATAACCGTGACATAATATGGCATGTTGAATATATACAGTGTAGCGACCTACGGAGCGGATCACTGTACAGACCGGCATTGGCTGAGGGTACAATGCAACCTACTCGGTTCAATCGACAAGTCTTACACTAATAATAGTATTTTATACAATCGTGTCGTGATATAAGCTCTCCAGCTTTTTATTTGTGCTTAAGTTAAGCTTTAAGTAAGCTTTCTGAGTGGCCTGAGTAAAATACAAGATTGAAAAGCTTGATTTGATTATATCACTATTGTATACAATATTTTTTGAGTCGACTAAAATAAAACGTTTTCTACTATAAAACCTAAGTAATTAAACAAAATTAGGTTAGTATATCAGTAGATAGAAGGCTAGAACAAACTACATCAACGAGATTATTTTTCATTAAAATGAATCTCGTTGATGTCTTTTTTGTCCTCTTGACCGCGTTATAGTATTTTATGCATCAGTTGTATAAGAAGGGTCAAAAAAGGCGAGTGGCGTGAGTTACAATTTGAGCCGGAGCCGAAGGCGTAGGCGAACATTGTAAAGGAATACGCCACGAGAATTTTTTGACCTACTTATACAACGTTGCATACAATATTTTTCCTACGAGTCAACAAAAATAAATCTTAATTTAGGTAAACAAATTACAGCAAAAGTATATAGCCAAGACGCACGAGCATACCTTGAGCGGCCGGCCGGTCGGCGACACCTCTTCGTAACTTATGAGGCCCTGGTACTTGCTACTTGCTAAATTAATTTTTTGGACAGTTTTTTCTCAATTTTGGCCACCGTAGCCTACGGAGACTAACAAGCAACGCTAAGCGGTCTTCGTAGTCTATGGGTGTTGCTATATTACGGGTGTCACATGCGTGTTTCTGACTTATGAAGTAATTATTTTTACTATGCAACCAAATGAATATTTTGTAAGTTGGCATCAATGGACTTAGTTTAAAACCGTATTCGTTTTGGTTTTGTTAGGTTGGTAGCCATTAATCGCAGTAACGTTATAGCGTATAAAAGCACAAGAGCTTTTATGAGGAATAGACAATATAGACTTTTCTTGAAATCTTTTATGTATGTTCTTATATTCGTGTTAATAAATGCATAAATGACAGATAACAGTAGAGGAGTAGGAAAAATTTATTATAGTTCACTAAAGCGTTTCATAATGATGCCATTATAATTGAGTCGGGAAGCCCATAGTGAAAAGCCAGTAGTAGCTATTTGCGCGTATAGTTTGGTATTCGAAGTCTTCATTGTTAATACAACCATTAAAGTCCACGAATAGAAAAATAAATAGTACATTATTGCAGAGGCCGGGAAATGGCAATTCGTGGATGAGTTTCGATTCGCGCTCCGCTACGCGTCGTCCGACAAAGAAGACGAATCCACGAATTGCTGTTCCTGCCGAGGCCTATATACTGCTTTTCTCCAAACATGTGAGGAAATCAGGTAAAATAATCATAATTTAAACATGAACCAAAAAAACTCAAATCAAACCTTCACATCAAAAACGTCAAAATCAATTTCCCTCTTTAATTATTTTTTAAAAGTTAAAGGCACAACTATTCTGCCATTCAGTACCATTCAATATTCGCTCATTCAATATAATTGTTCAATATAAGCTGTATTTGCACGCATGAGATCCTTAAAAAAATATAAAAGTTATATAGTCTTTGATTTTATTAAGCAGTATTCACACGATCATACACATTGGTCTTACACGACTCTATCCTATAGCTTGAAATGATGCTGACCGGGTCGTGTAGACGCGGCCCGCAGCTATATTAATTGGTTGTATGCGTTTTTCTTATTGGATACATGTTTTAAAAAAGTAAAAAACAATACAGTAATAACTTTCCCGTCCGCTAAAACACGACAATAATGGTTTGAATTTTTTTAATTTGTGTTTGACCATGACGAAGAATTTCCCGTTCTAGTTTTGCTACAATAAGGTGAACATTTCCGAGTATATTGGAAAAATAAATATTTATTATAAGATAATCTTACACAAATCGACCTAGTCGGCGATACATATAATAGACTGATATAGATTAATATCTACTTAAATTTAAATATATAGATGACTTAGCGTAAGTCATAGGAGACCATATCGAAAGCCTTCGATTAATCATAGGGAATACAAAATTGCTAATAAAAGATTATGGGTGTGACTGGACAAGGAACCACATCCAAATTACACGAGTCAAAAAATAAGAAAACTGGTCCTTGACAGGTATTCGTTCAAGTTTATAAAGTGGTGTTTACACAAAAAGCTTGTAGCTGAATTATTCCTGGCAAAGTGGTCATTACTATCCGTTTTTCAATATACAATTGGTGCACGAACATCAACAAAATTTTAAATGGCAAGGAATATTTTACGAATAAATGTTAGTACTTTTAACAAACGTGCAAGAAGAAAGCATTCAATAAATGTAAGAAAAAATCAAAAAATAAATCATTATCTAAGTAATAGCACCTGTTTTCTTTTCTTCAAATCAACCTAAAAAAAAGCAATGAACCATTATAACATGGCGGAATATGCACGCCTTTGCCTACAATTTAATCCTTCAATTAAAAAAAAAGTGGCTGTCACTTTCTAAAGTCGATGCTTCTTATTGGCTAAATCCTTAGTACAGAAGTTGTCCGTCTGATGTGTAGTATCTCTATATAAATTTGTGCTTTGCATGTAGCATTTCATCAGGTGAAACGCATGAAACGCCGTAAACGGATTACGCAATTTACACATTACGCATACTTTGCGTACATAAAGTGGTAAGGTGCGTATTTTTTACATGTTCATTTTACAGCTGACGGTCTTTCCACCGCGATACACCCTGCTGACGATTTTTATTTTATTTAAAACAGCATCTAAACCATCATCTGACAAAGTATCAGCCGGGAGGCGATGACTAACGAAATATGCTCCTGGCCGCGGTCTATCATGACAATGCATTCATGTCATATCATAAGCCTTCTGGTTGACGAAGCCGCTGCTGGCATTATAATTTATAAACTCTGTAAACAAAACAATGTAATTAATCCCTTGGAGTTGGGGCTCTTTAAAGAATCGCTTTTATGGTTAGTTCACATACTTGACAAATTAACGGTAAACATAGGAACATTAGGAACGTGTATTATGGATAATTGCTTTCCTTACCTTGTCGAGCGTTAGATAACATCAGCATAAAAAAAAAAACAATATACCAAAATAAAAAATAAATAAATCATTTATTCAGAATAAATATAACCCATTTTACAAAACAACTCTAAATAGTGTCATTACTCATTATTATGTCATATTCACGGAAGTTCATAAGGCAACACGAAGCTAGCAACAAAGGTTGTGGTACCTAATCGTACACGTGGTTCGCAGTGTGGCCCCACCCGGACTCCTCAAGCGCGCCCGGCGCCCCCGGCCGCGGCCGAGTCCCCTGTGACCGGCGGCGGCGCTGCCGTCAAGGTCGCAGACACCTCCTGCTACATTTTTATTCGATTTAGCTCTATCATTTACTAGGTTAAGCACATACACGTGGGCTCGAAAAGGGAACTTGCTGCTTACTCCTTTATTACAAGCTTTTATTAAACTTAGTTTTCTTGGAAACTATTCTTTCTATTGTATTTTTGTTTAGCTGTTGGGACAGGTTACATCAGCCAAATTTGCGGGATTCTTTCTATTGTCGATCAAGGCTTTAGGTACGGGTCTAAGAAAAATTTGGAATATACCTCGTGTGTTCATAAGTTTTGAGACGCATTTCAAACCTTAAATTTTAAACAAAAAGGTACTGGTAGCTTGCCGTGGCTGTTTCAGAATTTGAAATTGGAACGTTTTAATTAAGAAAAAATATTTTTTTTTCTTTTTGTTGTCATTGTTTGTCAAAATGGCGGCGAAGAAACAATTGCGCTGTACTGTAATTTCATTGTATAAGGCGGGGAAAAAACCAATGGAATTTTTTAACGAATTAAAGAGTATTGGAGCTAGTCGCAATTTTGTATATTATACTATAAAGAGGTACAAGGAGACACAAAAGATTGACGACCGTCCAAGAACTGGCCGTCCGCGATCTGTAAGGACTCCTGCTAACATAAAGATGATCAAAGAACGAATTCGTCGAAATCCGTGCCGCACGCAGAAGATGGCTCTTCGGACTGGCATTTCGCGTATATCGGTAAATAGAATACTTAAATATGATCTTAAATTAAAGGCGTATAGTAAGAGAAAAGTGCATTATCTAAATGATCGTCTACGGAAATTGCGGCTCCAACCATGTCGGATGCTGCTTAAGAAGCACGATCCTAGAAAAATTTTGTTCACGGATAAGAAGATATTTACCGTCGAGGAAAAATTTAACAGGCAGAATGATAAAATCTATGCCAAAAGCTCAAAGGACATTCCGTCTAACGTGCGAAATATCCAACGCACACATCATACGGCTAGCGTTATGGTATGGTGGGGGGGTTTCATATGAAGGCGTTACGCCACTCCACTTTTGTCACCAAGGTGTCAAAGTCAAAGCTCAAAATTATCAGAGTGACATTCTAGAGAACGTTGTAAAACCCCTATCTACCACTCTATTCGCTGGCAAGGATTGGATTTTCCAGCAAGATTCTGCACCATCACATAAAGCGAAATCTACACAAAAGTGGCTAAAAGAAAATTTGCCCAGATTTATTAGTACTGAGGAATGGCCTTCTTCAAGCCCAGACTTAAATCCTTTGGATTACTCTTTGTGGACGGAATTGGAGCTAAGGGCATGTCGAAAGTCCCATCCAAACCTTCAGGCCCTGAAACGGGCATTAGTGAGAGAAGCGAAGCGTATCCCTATTGAAAAAGTACGTGAAGCAATTGAAGAGTGGAAACCACACGCTTAAGAGCCTGTATTAAAAAAAAAGGTGGACATTTCGAGTGAATTCTATTTTTATTTTACTAAGACAATGTTGTTTTATTAACCCTATGACTGTATCATAAAAATAAATTCTTTTCATTTATATAATTCGAGTATTCATTTTGTCTCAAAACTTATGAACACACGAGGTATATATCACTAGCTGTTGCCCGCGAATTCGTCCGCGTGGAATCTTATCTTTAAATATTTATTACAATACTAATTTTGTACTCTCAGTAGCGGTTTTGCATTGATTCAAACTTTCAACGCATTCTTAGGTAATTAAGGGTATACATTTTGAAAACTTGTTAAGGTTTGGTACCCAAAAACCTTATTACTAAAACTCCACTCATGAACCGTTATTATAGTTACAGTTGAATTTTTTACAGGAAATGTATTTCTGTTGCTGCTATAATGCCAAATACTAAGAACAAAATAAAATGAATATTGAACTGGGGTTCCCATACAACAAACGTGATTTTTTTGCCGTTTCTTGCGGAATGGTACGGAACCGTACGTTTTTTTCTTGTAGGTACACGTCATAAATGTAACCTGATGTGCTAACTTCAAGTTTTTGGCCATAGTAGCTCCCGCTTTGCGTTACTTAAAAAAATCAACTTATTACTCCTTCAGGGGATTATTTTTTATAAATGCTGAAATATGCGCACATACAAAGTTTCAAATTCCGCATTTGACTTTTTTTTACCCACCTCTATACTAATTTTTAACCACTTTTTCACCACATTAGGGGATGATTTTTTTAAAAACGCTGAAATTACTTTTCTCCTATTCTAACAATATGCAAATATACAAAGTTTCAAGTTCCGCACTCGAAATACATTTTGATCTGCATACACCTTGAGAGATGAATTTTCAAAAACGCCGAAATTATTTTTCTTCTCTTTTAATAAAATTTTAAGTTTACAGTTCCTCGCTTGAAATAAAATTTGAACCGAATACAAACTTTCAACCCCTTTTTAACTCTTTTAGGGAATTAATTAAATAAAACGCTGAAATTAGTTTTTTTCCCTTTTATTTACCTTTTTACGAAGCTTCATGTTCCTA
The DNA here is from genome assembly GCF_033807575.1 of Cydia pomonella. Lineage (NCBI taxonomy): Eukaryota > Metazoa > Arthropoda > Insecta > Lepidoptera > Tortricidae > Cydia > Cydia pomonella. The sequence continues at coordinate 10,214,165 of NC_084721.1, read as the reverse complement.
ACTTACTGTAAAATATGAATCCCAAGACGAACTTTCATCCCCTTTTTAACCCCCTTAGGGGCTGAATTACCAAAAACATCGAAATAACTTTTATTTGTAATCGGCTATTATGCCTTTAAACACAAAAAAAATAAAAAGTATTTTTTTTTCTTTATTTTTAACAAAGAAATTGTAATGTATTTCAACTTTCAAACCCTTTTTAAGCCTGTTAGGGGATGAATTTTTGAAAACGCTGAAGTCACTTTTCTTGTGTTTTAATAATATGCCCATGTACAGAGTTTCAAGACCCACACTCAAAAAAAATTTTGGAAATGGAGATTATACAAATTTTCAATCCCTTTTTCATCACCTTAGGGAATGAAATTATAAAAACGCTGAAATCCGATTTCTTGTATTTTAATAATTTATCGTTTTACGAAGTTTCGAATTCCTAGCTTAAAATAAAACTTGAACCCTATACAAACTTTGGACCCTCATTTCATCCCCTTATGGGATGAATGTTAAAAAACCCCTTTTTAGTGGATACTAACGTTATAAAAACAACCTATTGTAAAAAAAAACAGCTCTAGTTCCAACGGTTTGGGCTAAGCGTTGATTTAAGTGAGTCAGTCAGTCAGGACATTTACGTTTATATATATAGATTAGCGGATTATATGTTTCATTTTTGCCGTGGAGCGCTGGTGGCCTAGCGGTAAGAGCGTGCGACTTGCAATCCTGAGGTCGCGGGTTCAAACCCCGGCTCGTACCAATGAGTTTTTCGGAACTTATGTACGAAATATCATTTGATATTTACCAGTCGCTTTTCGGTGAAGGAAAACATCGTGAGGAAACCGGACTAATCCCAACAAGGCCTAGTTTATCCTCTGGGTTGAAAGGTCTGATGGCAGTCGCTTTCGTAAAAACTAGTGCCTACGCCAAATCTTGGGATTAGTTGTCAAGCGGACCCCAGGCTCCCATGAGCCGTGGCAAATGCCGGGACAACGCGAGGAAGAAGAGATGTTTCATTTTTGGCTTTACTATTCTATTAATTTTTGTTTAGGTTGTTGGGACAGGTTGCATCGATCACATTTACGGGGCTGATAAACGTGAATTAGGTCTTTGGGACCACCTGATTTGTAGACTAATAATATGTTTCACACTAATATTTTTAACGAAAGTAACTTTTAAATAAACAGCCAAGGTATATGAATATACAGTTACGAGTAGCCGTGGGTTCTGTTTATCAAAGTACTCAATTTGCTTTGATAGTTCAACCTACATGTATATTGGCTTCACTGAAACCATAGAAAAATAAGTAAGCATAGAGTGCTCACTCCATACATCAGATTTCCTACCAAAACGCTTATTTTTTTCGCAATCGACATCTAGCGTCAAGCAGCGGATTTATTAGTACTACGACTTGACACTAGATGTGACGAGTGTCGCGACTAACGAAAGTGTATGGCTCAACAATTTGTAACTAAAATTACAAGCAGAAGGAGTTGAAAATAGAGTTCCGGTTATAATATTAGCTGAAAATTGTTGACAAGGTCCCGTTTTACCCTTCTGGTACGGAACCCTAAAAAAACTACCTATTTTTATTGTATATATTAAGAGGGAAGAATAGCTTTGCGATCCTAGCGAGATAACGGTACTTTTTCTATGAAATTCCATTTCGGGAGAAAATCTTTTCCACTGTTTTTTATGCTGATCGCTTAAGCATAATATATTTTAGGTTAATGGGTTTTGCTTAAAAAAAAATGTATTGCTAGTTTTGAAAAAAAAAAGGAAAACCTAAAAACATACCTTTTCATTGTGCCAATAACATACTAAAAAGCGGCCAAGTGCGAGTCGGACTCGCGCATGAAGGGTTCCGTACCATTTAAGACGTATTAAAAAAAATCCGGCACACCGGCCCAACGCCTACAGCTTTATAAGGCGCAGGTGCGCCCGCATATGGAATACTGTTCTCATCTATGGGCAGGGGCACCCCAGTACCAGCTTCTCCCTCTGGACCGCATCCAACGAAGAGCGACTCGAATTGTCGACTGCCAGTGTATTTCGGATCGGCTTGACTCCTTGGCGCTGCGTAGAGATGTGGCCTCGCTCTGCATTTTCTATCGCATGTACAACGGGGAGTGCTCCGAGGAATTGTTCGGATTAATCCCTGCCGCTTCTTTTCGCCATCGCCCTACGCGACAACATTTCCATCCTCACCACGTAGATGGTTGGCAGTCCTCAACTGTGCGTTTTTCCAGGAACTTTCTGCCTCGCACAGCTAAACTGTGGAATGAACTGTCGCCTGCGGTATTTCCGGACCGATACGACCTTCAAACCTTCAAGAAAAGAGCGTACTCCCATCTCAAAGGCCGGCAACGCACTTACAACCCCTCTGGTGTTGCAGGTGTCCATGGGCGGCGGTAATCGCTTACCATCAGGTGATCCGTCTGCTCGTTTGCCTCCTCTACCATAAAAAAAAAAAAAAAAAAAAAAAATCTACTTACTAGATCTTGTTCAACATTTTACCACTTTGGACACACATTTTACCACTTTGGAAGTGTCTCTCGCGCAAACTATTCAGTTTCGAAAAAAATGATATTAGAAACCTAAATATCATTTTTGAAGACCTATCCCTATATACCCCACACGTATGGGTTTGATGAAAAAAATTTTTTTTTTTTAATTTTTATGACGTATTAAAAAAAACTACTTACTAGATCTCGTTGAAACCAATTTTCGGTGGAAGTTTGTATGGGAATGTATATCATATATTTTTTTTAGATTTTTCATTCTGTTATTTTAGAAGTTACGAGGGGGGGGGACACACTTTTTACCACTTTGGAAGTGTCTCTCGCGCAAACTATTCAGTTTAGAAGAAAATGATATTAGAAACCTCAATATCATTTTTAAAGACCTATCCATAGATACCCCACACGTATGGGTTTGATGAAAAAAGATTTTTTGAGTTTCAGTTCTAAGTATGGGGAACCCCCAAAATTTATTGTTTTTTTTTCTATTTTTGTGTAAACATCATAATGCGGTTCATAGAATACATCTACTTACCAAGTTTGAACAGTATAGCTTTTATAGTTTCGGAAAAAAGTGGCTGTGACAGAATCGGACAGACAGACGGACGGACGGTTTTTTGCCATTTGGCTACGGAACCCTAAAAATCATGGAGAATGGAAAATATTTAGATGTGGAAAAACGTTCTCTCTTTTTGTATGGACGGTCACGTGGTATACTTCCCTCTTAAAGGTGAAACGTTTAATTCAGTTGTTATTAACATACGTTATTGATACTAATACTAATCTTTACATTGACCTACTAACACGAAATACCTAAGATTATTATATACCAGTATTAAGTTAGGTACTTAGTTTAGGTATTAATGTAAAAAATGTTAGAGGCAGTTACAATTTTTGCTTACATGATCTAATATTTTATGTTTACTTTTCTAAACCATGTTTGTTCATTTATGGTATTTAAGGACTGTTTAAGCGTATTATGTTTGTTTTAATTTTTGGGTATTTTTAAATTATATACATTTCATCTTATCTTATTGTATTTCTTATAAGTAAACACTCAAAGTCGAATCTTTCTAACAATAAAACCTAGATGGAGCGATTTTTCTTACCTACTAGTTTAAAAATTAAATCGAGGTTTTAATTGGCTGCCATTTAAGTCTTTGAGATGATACATCGTCACATTTATAGTATTAATTATAATAATTATATAACGACATAGTACAAAATATTGACAACAGCATACAGGAAGTTAAGTCAAGACACAATATACGCATGTATCCTGTTTTATTATCGGACTCTCAATTAACTCGCGCAGCGTCACCTATTCCAACTTGTTTAATTAAAAGGTCGATCCTTGCAATAAGAGCTGGCTGAGCCTGAAATAATATTAATAATTAGCTCTACCAATGTCACCATAGATGACATTTACATGATTCCATAATAAGTATAATGAGTTTTATGGCTCTCAATAATTATCGAGCCTGCGACGCTAGCGCTACTCAATCAGATTTTGAAATATACTAAGTCAAATTTGAAAATAAGTGAAATATTTTTTTTCCCACTACTACAAAATAATAAAATTTTTGGAATGGTCAATTTGAGCTCTTTCAAATGATACCCCACATGACCTAGTCACTAGACTTTGACATTTAGCCCCCTCTTCATATTGGGCATTTCCTATAGTTATTAAAATAAATAAAAAACTTTCAATGTGTCTGGGTTAGTGTTGTTCATAACTATTTCAAATTTCAAATCGTAAGCTTAAATGGTTCTCGAGATATTACCGATGTGGCAGACAGACAGACAGACGGACGGACGGACGGACAGAGTCGCATCATAAGGGTTCCTTTTGTACCTTTTTGGTACGGAGGAACCCTAAAAAGAAAAACAATGTTAAATAAAGTTTAAGAAAAAACTCTCTAAATCAAAAAGGCACGCTTAGGTACCCGGCTACTTTTTTTTTAAATTACAAACTTGAGTACTTATATAAACTAGGTAATTAATTATGGCGAAAAAATTAAAGTTGGGACGGACTGGGAACCTTTTTGAAATAACAATTAAAAACAAAATTTGTAAAAAAATACATTTGTGCAAGGTCATGTTTATTACGGTCAAAAACTATAATAGGTAATGAAAATACCATACTTTCTTATTCTTACCTGAATTACTAGAATCCATTGAAATATTTTTTAAAAGCCTATAAAAAAAAATACAGTTTATAAAACATGTTACTTAAGAGGCTGTCAACACCCAATGTCCTTGAAATTGATGTTACTTAAACAGTTTTTTAAGAAAGACTATTTGTTTTAGTCAAGTAAGAAATATATATGTTCATATTAATTATATTTCAAAGACCGTGGCTGTACTCGATACACGATTGAGCGAAATCGGCTCGATAGAAAATAATTGCAAAGATTGGTCTTAAAATCACAATTAAACGGTTTTATGTCTTTATTGTTTTGACTTATGGGTCTGCAATTAAAATCACAATTTCAAAACATATCTAAACCGTGGTCGAGTTAAATATTACACTAATAATCCACTTTTTTTATTTAAATATTTTTCTTATTATTCCCATGCCCAGGCCCAGTAACATGCGACAGTGCTATCTCATTTACTCCGATACAAATAGACAGTGTGCGCGCTTTAGGTGTTGACAGCCTCTTAAGGAGCGCCGAGAACGAGGGCCTACCGCGACAACACGTCGAACATGGTTCGCGGTAGGCCCTCAGAAAAGTACGCAATGAGCGATAGTCAATCTTTGACTTCTTCCTGAGCTGTTCATACTTATCGATAAGGAATAATTAGGCTAGCATAATGACCCTGGGCTAATCCCCGCGTATTATTTATTTATATCTAGTTAATTTTTGGAAAATCGACTTTTAGCCGCCTAAATCAGGCATATCGACGTCCTGTGCGCTGCATAAAAGAAAGTAAACAATACCTTTTGTTTAACATTAACAGAAAAGCACCTCCAACCACCAGCAAAATTCCAACTATGTTAAGGAGATCAGATTTCTGTCCACAATATAGCTTGAACTGCAAGCTGTAAATACTAAGTTAGTTACATTACACCTCTTTAAGCGACATATTTTAATATTATATTTTGTTACAGTGGCCCAGTCAGAAGACTCACCGGTTGCAATGAAACTCAAGAAAATATGTCTAAAGACGCCAGTCGGGGAAGAACAAGCAGCACAAGCAGTTCTAGACCCCGCGATAGGTAAGCTAGCCACCATAAACATACAATTAAACCCTTTCACCGCCTTACGAGACACATACAAAACCGTCACTCCTACGCCAACAGATAAGCTACCAGCACAGATCGCTTACCTACTAAACGGACCACATATAAGGCGACTTGCGGTCACCACACATTGGCGCATGACACTGATCTATTCTTATGTAAATTACAAATGTCAAGAAAAATTGTGTTTTCAGGAATTGTTTATATTTAAATTAAAAGCATGGGCTGTTTGTATACAATAGTGTAGGGACTGCATTAGAGGACGCAAATGAACGAATGAATGAGCTTGCGGCGTCATGTTCAATTGATTCCTACAAGTTAAGGACGGATTACATGTTTTACAATAACCGCCTGTGTTGAACGCTAGTCATTGTAATTGCTTCAAAAAGCGGTTTCTGTTGGAGGTGATCTATGGGTACAGGAGATCGAATATAAGCCTAAAGCGTAAAGGTCGCTTTTGGCATCGTACCTGTTCTAAGTAAAATATAACCTTGTAAGGCTCACGGTCCTTCCTATAGTACATATTAAATCTAATGAAATTTAACTCATTTCCAGTCGGAATAGAGTTGCATTTGTTTTATTCCGTTGATTTAGATCATACATTTAAATTGCAGAAAATGGTCTTAATATTCGTTTACAGTACATATGGTGCTACTTTACCGCACTAGTGCGATAATTAGCACATTACGTATCTATGTCGAAAATTTGGGCCATATGTACTGTAAAACGTTGTACGATACATGTGCGGATAAAATAGGGATACTCGTATTACTCGTGCCGATTTAAAACATTCCCTTCGGTCGTGTTTTACTTTATCGTATCTCGTGGCGAATTTCCTATTTTTCGCACTTGTATCGTAATTTACTATTATACAGGGTGACTGGTAATTCTTCGTATTACTTCAAGGGGGTTATTCTACAGCTTATTTGGAGTGATTTAAGTCCAGTCAACCAGTGGTCAAAACTCATTGGTTAACAAGTTATTCAAGATTTTAGATTTTTTTAATAAATACCCGCTTTTTGACCTAAAACTAGTTTTTTTTTAAACTACGTATTTTTCAAATAAAAAAAACATTTTCCGAATAGCCAATGAATCACTGATTACGTAAAATAATAAAAAAAGTACAAAACATCAAAATTTTGCAAATAAAAGCATCTGAAGTCATAAGTTTTTGACCCCTGGTTGACTAAACTTAAATCACTCCAAATAACCTGTAGAATAACCCCCTTGAAGGAATACGACGAATTACCAGTCACCCTGTATATAACTTTGATTGTGTGGAGTCTAGTGTCCGAGGTCAATATGTCTTACATAATTATTACTTGTGAGTTGTGATTTTCACACAACATTTTATTTTTACTATTTTGACCGCCTGTTTTTCTCTAGGTAACTTCGACGTCGGAAATGAACGTAAGTTAACATTTGATATTCGAACTTTTTTCCCCTTTTCTTACTTCTGATGATTCTTCTTTCTTTGTTTTCTTAATACTTAATCGTCATATTTATGTATTGCGAATGCCGCCGCCGGCCTGTTGATTGAATTGTGCTCTTTTTTCCTCGCGACGCATCGACTCTATGATGTCATCGATTTAATTGCGGTGGCCTCTTGATTAGCTACATTATATTAAAAGGGCGTTACGGTTGTTCGAAGCAAGCTTCAATGGCACCGATTATCGATTGACGTTTCCTCTGTAAATATTTTATTCTCCGGTCACTTTACCGCTCATTACTTGACTAGTTGAGAGGCAGCTTCGATCCTTGTATATTTAGAAAATATCATTTTTTTTATTTTAAGTTAAGTTTGCTGCTGTTATTGCATGGTACATTAGTACGTCGCCGATTTTTTTAAGGAGGGATTATAGTATAGGATTGTAGATTTTTGTATACGTCCTGTAGATTAATTAGAACGTTGTAGTGCATGGTATTATGATTTGTGGTACTAGGTGAGCTCATAAGGAGGTTTATGAGCTCACCTAGTACCACAAATCATCACAGTAACCAATGACTTATTTAGTTTGGCATAACATGTTCCTACATGTTATGCTAAACTAAATATGTCATTAGTTACTGTCTATTTATACTTTTTGGTTTCGGTAATTTCTGTATTCGAACTTCAGAAAAGTTAGGTATGGCGGACGAACGGCGCTCACTGTGCGTGACGGTTTACATCACATTGCTCATCGCGTATATAGATATGTTCGCATGTACTGTTGGCTGCTTATGTTGATACAATTTATATGTATAGCTAGTCGTGCACAGGTCGTTAATGGTGTACGTGGATCTGCTGTGTGGTACGCGGGTGGAATAACCTATAATTAGATGCGCGTACACCAATCCTCAACCGAGGCACTCGTGGACGTCTCGTTCGCCCGACATCCGCTAACCAATTTAGTGAAAAGCAGTCATCCTATCGCCGCACATCAACGCTGATTTGAGCCGGGAACTGTTGGCTGTGAGATTCGAGGAATCCTTAATGAAATTTATGTTTCCGACATTGTTTCGAAAACTAATGGGGAATCCAATTGTATTATACAAGATGCCCGAGTTAGCTGCATTGTTTTTTTAAAGAGATAATTGATTTCTATAATGAGTTTATAACCGATAGCATGTGATCGTGACGGTAGTAAGGTCTCATACAGTCATGCAATAATACCGTAGCGAGGTGTCTGGGCGCGCGAGGGCGGCCCGAAGTTCCCGGGCGACGGACGCGCCGCTGCAGCGCCGCGGCTTGTCCTCCGCCGTGCGTGGCATAGCGTTGCAACTCTCTTCCATGGCCGGTAATTTGATTGGGCCCGAGCTGTCACCTATGCGCCGCAGTCGCCCGGCCGTCGCTCGCTGGCTATCGATTAGAGCCCCCGCCCTCTTACCCGCGCCGCCCGCGAACCGGATCTCGTCACGCCGCCATTGTGTACCCGCGACGCTTAAAACGCATTCGTTTCTCCCGATGCGAAAACGACGCATTCCTTCCGCGCGCCCGCCCGCACCCCGCTGCCCGCCGGCCGCGCCGCATCGCGCCACGCAGGGCCCAGTCGACCGACCCTCTCATTACACTTTTACCACATTACCACTTCACCACTCAGCCGCCGACCGCGCCAAACAAACCCGACCATTGACAATCCTTTCATATATCTGACTGAACACGCCGTAAACCTCCGCGTTATTCGCCCGCAACAAAACAAATGCAATAACAGCATACTGATACCTGGTCTGCTACTTTATGTCGAGCTTCGTCATTAATAGCAAAGAGAATTAATTGTAATAGAGAGGTAACGTCTAAGAGCAAAACGTGCCCCTTAGTTTGAGATTGAAAACAGAAGGCGCTGTACTGCGCCATATGTTTTGCGGTCACTGAATTGTCAAATGTCAACTTTTGACAATCAGAGTTACCGCAAAATGTATGGAGCTGTACAGCGCCATCTCGTTTACCTGTCAAATTCTAAGCACGAAAATTGTCTTAGATTTTACACATCTTACTCGTTGATAGGTATCGCAATTGCTGTAAATAAATGCTGCTCCATTTTATGTCATAGACAAATGTAGGAAATATTCAGAAATAAGAGCCCGATTCTTTATTAAAGCCAGTTTATATTAATATAACCTAAGATACAGATATAGTATAGCTAAGCAACACACACCAACGATACCAAAATATATATTTGGCTGTCTCTCTAGAATCTACATTGTGAGAGAGACGAATTATACCGAGCTATAATATCGCAAGGTATCTTAATAGACTGCAAGCCAGGAACAGATTCCCATGACCGATCGCCTCCCGGGCGTTTAACTCGTATAGTGGTTAAGGGCTATGTATAATGAACCCTCGTGAATGACAGCTGCCGCTCCGTCGGTGGGTTGAGGAATGGCAGCCACCGAAACACGTAAAAAAAGTTGTCATCGCCTCCCGTATGATACTTTGTCAGATGACAGTTCAGATGCTATTGTGAATTTAAAAATTCGTCAGCCGGTTGTATAGCGGTGGAAAGAACGTCAGCTGGTCGACTGTACATGTAAAAAATATGCGCTTTACAAACGAAATGAAAGCAGCTTTTCTACTACCTCGGAGCCGAACATAAGATGTAACATTTAAAACTGAGTATCGCGAATTTATTTTGTTACCAGTATTTCCGAATATAAGTTTCCTACGAGTTCCATCGTTCGTCGCTCTGTTACATGTTCGAATATGTATGACCAAAGCCTTGAACAGACTGAACGGACGAATTCGAACGAAGGGCCTTCACTGGCCTTCGTTGGTCAGTATAATATATAAAAATATATTAAATAAATTAATAAAAAAGCTACCATATAAACACCTTTTGACAAAGCCAATCCCTTGATTAGCTTCTTCCAACATTCTTCCCATCGTCATTAGAGAGGCAACTCAAAATGTTGTAGGGTGCATAAGAAATGACATCGATCTGTGTTTTATTCATCAATACCAAAATGCAATATACCGAACCGTTCTCCGATACAAAAGAAAAGCGGGAATCATGCCATTTATAGGTACTATTTTATTTATTTTCCCAGATGAGGGTAAAGGCCCTCTTGGTTGCTCAAGAACTGATGAGGTTGCTCAATTCCAAAGTAGTAGTCTCCGAAATGGCGTTTTTGAAGGCATCGACTGCTTCTTCTGGCGACTGCAATTATTGACCGCGTAACTTCTTTATTTTATTGCATTTTATCCACATGTGTGGCAAAGTAATCAAATGCAAATTTTGAGTTGTTTCCTTATATTGGCTGGCAGAATTGACTTTTAAATAATGATTTGGAATGATAAATATTTAATAACATTCATTTTCAATTGATTTGGTTGGATTTTGTATCATATTTTACAGTTAGGATTTTCCTCGCGTCGGTGTGGTGAAAAATTTTGTGTTTCCCACGGTGGCAATATTTGTTTAACCCTCGCAACGCCCAAGATTCAATTTTTCTACTATGGAATCTTTTACTTTCTCGGGTCTCACTATTAGCACGAGCGGTTAAACAACAACTTTGCCCCCTTGTAAAACAAATAACTATTTCTTATTCTATTTCATGAATGCACTCATGATCGTCCTATATCTTTCACACTGAAATCCCAATCCTCTTGAATACATATTCCCAAGAGAGCAATTCCCATAGGTAAGCACTAGTAGTTACAAAAGCGATTGCGACTATAACTAGAAATCCCAGAGAACTTCCATCCTAAAGAGGAATTTACACCAGTCTGTTTACAGTGTGCTTCTTCACCGGAAGGTCCATCTACGCTAAGGCACGCCAACTAATACGTCAAATGCGGTCAGTCATTGCTACAACCAAGTTGGTGCAGTGCAGAGCATAGGCGGCACTAAATATCCAATGCCACGTAGATAATACGTTGCACAAAATTAAATGTCCAGGGATCGAACCCACGTCTTTCGGGTATAATCTCTCGCGAATCGCGAATTATTATCACGGACAATAGATGTTCGAAATGACATTGATACGTTTCAATTGTTTGGTTGAATTAAATAATAATATCCGTCTTACAACAACGCTACATGCAACATTTAATTACGTTTTATAAAAATAAAAACATTTATTTATTTATTTTATTAACTGCCATTTAGTTTACTTTAACGTACTTACCCATACCCGAAGTTAACGAAATTCAATAAAAACACAGTTTCGCTTCGCCATGTCCATCTGCCTGTCTGTCCGTCCGAGACCTTGCACCGTGAACGTTAGTGCTAGAAAGTTGCAAATTGGCATGAATACGAGGGTTGCAATAAATATTTCGGGAATAGAAAAAACACACAAATTTATCGAGTTAAAAATAGTTTAACTGTTTTTCAAAGTATTCTCCTAACATATTCTCTAATTTTTCCATACGTTCGAATTATTGAAACAGTTATTCCATTCCAAAGTAGTAGTCTCCGAAATGGCGTTTTTGAAGGCATCGACTGCTTCTTCTGGCGACTGAAATCGTTGACCGCGTAACTTTTCTTTAATTTTTGGAAAGGTATATATAACATTAGGACTTATGTCGGGGCTGTATGGCGGATGGTCCATTAATTCGATGTTATTATGCTTTAAGTACTCCTTTATTTGACGAGCGGTGTGTGGGCGTTGTCACGATGGAGGATGATGCGTCGGTTACAGTTATCTTTTCTAAGTATGCCGACGATTTCAGGCAGGCAAATTGTTGTATACCAATCTGCATTAACCGTCCTGCGATCCAACATTCGCAATATGACTGGAATTCGACACAAAAGTAGCCACCATCTTTTTTGGCGTGCTTCGAGAGCGAACAACCTTGGTTGGCTTCAGCTCGTTTTCATAAACCCAAACTCGAGACTGTTTTTTTATTTTCGGGTTCGTATGCATGTATCAATGTTTCATCACCCGATACGATATTAAAAACTGCATTTGAAGTTCCATTGTTGAACCTTTCTCGATTTTTTCGGCACCAAATAACTCGGGCCGTCTTTTGTTCTTCGGAAAGTAGGTGCGGGATCCATCGGGAAAACAGTTTTCTTACGCCTAGTTCTATTCGCAAGATTGTTTGGATTTGACTCATTCCAATCCCAAAACATGACTAAATTTCACGATATGTGACATGTCGATCTTTCTCAATCAGGTTCCGCTCTACATCGACGTTTTCTTGAGTGACCGCAGATTTTGGCCGACCTTCACGCACATCATCACTAAGATTCACACGACCGCGATGAAATTCGGAAAACCAGCGATAAATGGTCGTCTTTGATGTAACTTCCTCCCCAAATGCAGAAGTCATCCAAGCTTTGTTTTTGTGATAAACCACTTTTAAAAGCGTAAAATATCATTGCTCTTAAATGTTCCCGGCATAATTCCATTCTGTCAACGGCCACTCCGCTTAGACAACAAATTAAAAAATAGTGTGTAGTTTTTTTTTTATACTGTCAGTTGTGTTGAGTTGTCAGACTTCTATGATTATAAAATAATTCTATGATTAAATAAGCGATTCCCGAATATTTCAATGCAACCCTCGTATATAATTAAATTAATCTGACAAAGAGTAAAATAAAATAATAAAAAACTGTTTAGGGTACCACGTACCTTGTTTTTTTTTGCTTAAACCCTTTGGTATGGAGTGTCGTTGGATAGGTATTTATTTAAGAACGAATATGGGTTTTCAACAGGCATTTTTTGATTAGCTGAATATTTTCAGAAATAATCGCTCCGAAAGAAAAAAAAATGTGTGTATGCCGCGCCGCTCCCCTCTAACTTTTGAACCATGGGTCAAAGAAATATGAAGAAAAAAAAGTAAAATGGCGTTTAATAAACACATTCAATGAAAACCATACTGAACATGATCAGTTAAGCCGTTTTTGAGTTATTGAATAAAGTCTTCCCTTCATAATAAGATGACTCCATTTTGCTTGTTATGTACATGATATTACTTACCAATGGCACCCATTCAAGGCACTCTTTTGTGACGGACGGGTAACCACGGAACTATACGCTGAGCATAGCCCGACATGCTCTTTTATGTAATTATGCAGGTAGCCCGAGTAGTGCTTAACTGCTGATTTACACGTGCGATGTGCTCTAGCCTTTAGTTTCATATCAAGATACCAAATTAATGCTGCTTGAACTCAAACTACCCTGCGGTCTCTGTGGTGTGTTATTTTTTACAAGCTTTTATTTAAATGTAGAAACTTTATACCCCGACAATAAAGTCCCTTTTCATAGATAATGTCACAATCACATATACAGAGGATTATTATAACTAGCTTAAATCTAAAATAGGCCCTTGAGGCATTGTACCAAGGATGCTGGCGGCATTTCCTCGTTGTATCGCAATACTGGTACGTTGTGCGAGGAAGCCGCCAACTCTTCGATCACAAGTTACGTCAACCAGACGCTTCGCGATTTCTGCAAAAAACTTGTGCGCGCTGGCTGGGACCCCATGGACCTAGAGTTTCAACGCCAAATGGTACAAAATGGTACTCTCTACCGAGGCTCTTATATTTACTACGGTTTAAAATTTCGGCGGTTTTCCGCCGCTGCGCCCGCTTTTACATTAGACCCCACAGCTTTTATTTAACTTGCAATGTATGTTTGTACGGGTCAAATCTTGCAAGATAAATTTGACCCACTTCCCGGTTTCCGATGAAGCACATATGCAAACAACAACAAACAACACAACGACAACAATGACAATGCTATCATCGAGCTGATCTGATGATGGAGGCAGGAGGTGGCCATATATAGGAACTCTATGATAAAACAATAACCTAATTGTGTTTGGGTTGGGGCGAGCACCTATTAGTTGCCTGCTGAAAGAAAAGTACAAGTCGGCGATAAAAGCTTATATCAAAAAAGAAGGGTGAACTCATTCGAGTTGTTTATATTTTTGTCATAATTAAAATCTGATCTGATTAGGAATAGGTATGTTACCACTATGATTACAATTACTACAATATTTTTAAGGGTAAGGCGGAACAGTGGCTCAGTCATCCAAATATCGCCTCTCTCGCGTTCAAACTAGGTTGGGTGAGCCACTACGCGGCTTTTTTCTACCGTACCACTGTTCCCTGCTTGACCCTACTGTTACTGTAATACTGTTGTATCCTGGCGGACAGGATAGGACAGAATAACACCATAAAATTGTAAGACTATTGAAATTCGCCTGTATAAATTCGCATTCGTTTATTTAATCATAATATTACTAACAAGAGATGCTAAGAAAGGCCCTTTTCCATTTTTTATTAATCGGTGTTATTGACACATCATGCCTTATATATACCAACCTACCTTCAACAGCGGCACGTGAACGTTGTTGGTTTTACGGGTTTTATCCGTAGTCTGCAAAGAAGACTTGGTATTCGGTATTGATTTCGCCATGTCCGTCCGTTTATCTGTATGTTCGTCCGCGGATTACATCAGTGATTATTGTTTATATTGATCATGCCAACTAATCATGACCATCATCCGCAGCCTGTATATATGCAAAAATGTTACTTCTTTCGATTTAGGGGTATTTTTGATAACGTGCCTACCTACATTTTACATTGCTCGTTTTTGTTAGACTCGAGGGTAGGTATGGGAAAGTTGGAAGAATCAATAACCTGTACCTGAAGTGGTGATACTTAGTTTCAATTTGAACTCAACGAACGTTCGGGAAAATTTGTGCATGTGTGTCAAGTTTGCGGTATCCCTCTATAGTTTATTTTACAGTGATCCAATTGTCATTAGTGTCCGAACGAAGTTTCGGTTTCTGTACAAGATCATGTTTCGGTCGAAGGTTTAGGCCGAGCCGAAACTTACAACATTGTACTTTCGGATTGCATTCGTTTAGTTTTCTATACAGAATGGTGATTTCTAATTATTCTTTCTTAATTTACTATAGGTGTGGTCCGACACGCACTTTTTAGAGTTCCGTACCCAAAGGGTCAAACGGGACCCTATTACTGAGACTCCGCTCCGTCTGTCACCAGGCTGCATCTCATGAACTATGATAGTTAGCCAGTTGAAATTTCTACAGATTATGTATTTCTGTTGCCGCTATAACAACAAAGACTAAAAACAGAATAAAATAAATATTTCTTTCCAATCTCGAGGTTCTCATCCAATCACCGAAGTTAAGCAACGTCGGGCGGGGTCAGTACTTAGATGGGTGACCGTTTTTATAGATAAAGGTACGGAACCCTTCCTGTGCGAGTCCCACTCGCACTTGGCCGATTTTTTTTACACCACTTGCATGAATTGTATTTGTTCCAATGTTCATATTATAATTATCTAAAAAAAAAGGCCACCAAGACGAAAAAAATGCGGTTTGGCCGAATCTGAGTCAAAATCTATCCTTTGGCTTCGGTTTCGGCAAAAAAAAACTGGGTTCGTTCAGTCATTTACTGTCATCATAAGGCAGCGTAATAAGATCTACCAACGAGTTACTAACAAACATATGTCTCATATTTTGTTTGTATGTTTTGACTGAAGAACATGAACATCCAACTGACTGGAGGGATGGAAATTAGGAGAGATTGAAGCTCACTTACTACGTGTTCGGTCGGTGCCCCAACTTAAGTAACCAAGTAGCCATACTAGTTGTATAGAAAAGTGGATACTTATGTTAGGGAACCGACTGTACGTTACCTACTACGAGATAATTATCATTGCTTGTTTCAATTTAACTGCTTTTATTAGCAGGCAGATATTTCTCAATTTATATTTATATGGGGTATTTAAACTTAAAGTTTTTTCCTCAGAACTCTGAAATTTTTCGACTGTTATCAGTTTTATTGACCATTCAACTGAATGGGCAAAAATGCTTTCATATGCCTGTCTGTCCGGCTGTTCTCCTATACTGGTCTAGCAATGTATGCATGTAAACAGTTAATAAGAAATCTATAGTATAAAAAAATAATAATGTTGTACTCTGAATGTGTAAGAACAAAATGTACCTACATTATACTTACTGACTTAATAACATAAATATAACTATGTATGTTGTTTGTTACAAGTTATTTTGTTTGTTGAAGCGCTGGTGGCCTAGCGGTAAGAGCGTGCAACTTGCAATCCCGAGGTCGCGGGTTCAAACCCCGGCTCGTGCCTATGAGTTATTCGGAACTTATGTACGAAATATCATTTGATATTTACCAGTCGCTTTCGGTGAAGGAAAACATTGTGAGGAAACCGGACTAATCCCAGCAAGACCTAGTTTACCCTGTGGGTTGGAAGGTCAGATGGCAGTCGCTTTCGTAAAAACTAGTGCCTACGCCAAATCTTGGGATTAGTTGTCAAGCGGACCCCAGGCTCCCATGAGCCGTGGCTAAATGTCGGGACAACGCGAGGAAGAAGATTATGTTGTTTGTTACAAAATTGACGTGTAAAATGGATATTTTATGAATAAAAATTTAAATTGAAGAACCGCCTAAGTTCAGTTTCTTGTCATAGGTAAATGAGGATTGAGGACTAATGATGGGTTCTAAAAGAAATCGAAAGAACAGTTCCTATCTTATTATAGGCAAATTAGGAGTGCGCGCTGGTGTCTCTCAGTCTCATGTATTTGCAAATGAAATATAACATTGACACTAATTTATCGGATTGGGTCGATAGAAGCTTCTTAAAAGTATTGATAAGCGGGGCTCCTTGATGGGACATGGTCCGTATGTGAAGCTTTTTTTGCAGTTTACGTTAGGATTAACGAAGCGTTGCGCTGGTAATAACGTAGTAAACTTGCTAGGGTTTGTTAAATTTAAAAGCGCCATCGAAGGAAATGATTTGAGATATCTTTATCGTAATACGATTATGATGATGACGTGGGTGTTCATTAGTATTTATTTAGTAGGATGGAAACGAGCAGACGGATCACCTGATGGTAAGCGATTACCGCCGCCCATTGACACCTGCAACACTGGGGTTGTAAGTGCGTAGCCGGCCTTTAAGATGGGAGTACGCTCGGATATTTCTAGTAAGCTTTATCATTGGTCAGGGCAATGGATGTTGTTTAGTAGTAGGACACCGAGTGGCTAACAAAGAGCTAAGAAACCTTTTTGTTACCTTCTCAAGTTATTTATTATGGGATTGGTAATCCGGGTTGCAAAATAATTATTCTACTTCTGTTGTTTGGGAAAAGGGCGTCATTGACCTCTACAAAGAGAGCAGAGGCGTCGCGGTTTCGCCATTAGGTACCTAGCTGACGGTTGCGCGCATGCCTGTTCCTAAGGTCGCGCCCGCCGCTGCCTTCCGATGGAAATCATTCCAATTAAAATGGCACTTGACGATTTTTTGACGACATACGGCGGGAAGGTCACCCTTTACACCTGTTCTCGCATTTCGCCTCTGAGGCCGACAAAGCGGAGACAGTGCGGTCGCATCTTACCGGCGGCCGCTGTTGTCACTGCGGTGTTTCGCGGGCGGCAGATTTATTTGGACGTACCCCCTGAAGGGGGCGCGGGGCCGGGCGCGCCACCCACCACGCCACCTCCACACATTTGACTGGATCAATAAGTAAGCAAAGGATGCCCGAGCAGAAAAACCATACACCCGACCACCCCAAGGGGGCACACGTAACCGACACCCCCCACCACTAGCGGGGGAGGACTCTACAGATTGCCATTTTCTCTTTGCCTACGCTTTAATTAGTTGCGTAGTGACGCGTATGGAGCCCTAATCCTCTGTTATTAAATTGCCAAACTACTCCCATTCTCTAGTCGAGGCGACCGCTACCGACTGTCGCTTATCCCTTGAAAGATCTCAGAACCACTAAGCTATCAAGACATTAAACCCGACGACAAACCTAACCTTTTGGTACCGTCGACTACTATAAAAATGTCATAAACACTCTATAATATGTCTTCCAAAAAGTATGAATAACGATAAAAATCTCCGACACAAAATATTCATTCGAAGCGGACTCCGCTCTCTGAATACGCCGCTTTTATGCTCACTCGTATTCATCACCCCTTTTTTTATTATAGCATGCGTAAACGAAAAACAACTAAAGTGTTAACATACGATTGTATTCCGTATCTGTCATGCATTATTCATATAATTATTTTCGAACATTAAGATTTCCCTTAATTCTCTGGATTCCATAAAATAAAAATCGTCTATCGTCTTGTGAAACCTTCGTTGAGCGTTATATAAAAACCTTAAATAATACACATTTTCGTCGTGTTGAGGCTTTTGAACTAGTAGAACTCAAGTCTTAATTCCGACCAGAAGCCTGCAGTAAACTGTAAACTACCAATAGTCACCTCGTAATATACCCATACCTTCTCTAAGCCGTTTATCTAATTTTCGCGTTTATCAAAATCCAAAATAACTAGCTAAGTCATAAACGTTTTTTTTAGATGTAGCCTATCACCTCCTAAGCTCTAGCTCTGTTGTCCTATCTATCAGCTTTCTGACAAGTTTCATAGACTTGGCAGAAACAAATGTATCAATTCTTTCATTATATCCCGCCAAACAGGATGTAGCACTTGGCATGAAAATTTAGCGTGGTCCGAAAAAGTCTTAATATTTTTTTATGCACATTTGAAAACGAGATGGGCCTTAGATTTTCTACAAGTTATCATTAACTGCGCAAAGATTAAATAGTCTAGCAAATTCAAATCCTACGAACTTTTTGTGGCACACACACATGGCCAAGATACAGGCTCAGTCTAGTTTGGTCACTGATGGATAGTGTACTAATAATACCTACCTGTTTTTTTATGAAATAAATCATTTTGTATTTGTATAACTCAATCAATCAATATAATTTATTTGCAAGAATACTGAATTATATATCTTTGATCTACTAACACGAAATACCTAAAAAAAAGTATTAAAGCTTGTCCCAGAACAAAAATGTATTTTGTATTTGCACCTGTTGCACATCAGACCTCTGACCAAAAGGCTTAAGGAGACTATTCTACGTAAAAAAAAAAACCTGTTTTCTTATTCTTTATAAAAATAAGTTTCTATCGTTTACACTTTGGAAGATATCGCTATCACAGAAAAGTCTAAATGAAAAAATGTTGTACAAACACTCACAAAATCGAGGCATTTCCTCGAAAAACTAGCGGTGAAGTTCATATCGTCAGTAAGACGTGTCCAAAGGGTATTAAAACTAATCACGAGCTCGCTCTTTCTCTGAATTACCATGCATTGATAAATAATGCGCTCGTATGAAGCAGAAGCTGTTAAAACATATAACTAACGCCATATCAGTTGAAAACTTCAAACCAAAATGGAGAAAAGCTCAAAAATCACAGTCCTATGTACAAAGCCTGATGGTGGCATCACAACAAAATTAAAATTTTTCCGAATGAATAAGGTTAAAACTGCAAACATGCGTAGGTACATACATTCAATTTCTAACAAGAATTTACAATAAACAGCTGGGTTTTAACTGTTGTGTAAGTTTAGTGAAAATTAACTTGCGTAATTTTTTTAAGTTACTTAGTTGGGTATCAATTGATATAAAATATGTTAGAGCTAGTTAAAAAGTTAGCAAATTTTATAGTCTATTATATTATATATTCAGAATTTTACCCCTAGCTCTACATTTTAAAGTGATATTGATATAATACCACATATTATAGTTTTGTTAAATATCTAACATCTGTACCTGTAAATGTCCACAAATCGATTATGTGGCCATTGATATTTTCGACTTACGAAGAGTACGCTGCGTTTTCATCAATAAAATAAAAATAACCCGTGTAATTAAATGATGTTAAATTACTATTTCAGAAAATATTGTTTATATATACTCTCTCTCTCTCTTCATTTAAGAGCATGTCTCTTGTCGGTGGAGTAGACGCCAAGTAGATAGTATATTCTATACGATGCTAATTGTTTTTTTTGTTTACTAAAGGAAAAGGGTTAATGGAAATTAGAATGACCCAGATACGAGTACGCCTATCTTCCGGTACTCGAGTTTGACTACCCACTGACAGCGCGTGGAAGCCTTTCTGCCCGACTCGGACGGCACTAAATTCGGAGCGGTATTATCCTTCAAAACACATTTATTGCAACGTACGACCATTAATTTTGGTTCATCAGAGGGTGTTTAATGAGAATCCTGGTTTAAAACTGAAGTGACAATTAGTTTTGCATTCACCCTAGATGGCCATGCTTACAGCAGTGTGGGTTTTGTAGGTAATTCGCATAAATTTACTGCATGAATGCTACATACATTTGTTGATATATTCCAAGTTCATGTGATAACGCTTGATCCAATATTCATATTCCGCATTCCATATGCTAAGAATGCACTGATACTGTTCGATGGTATGTCTTAGTTATAGTTTTATAAGTAAATCTACATATAAAGAACCAAATCGACTACATTGTATTTAGGACTCATAAATAACCCTTTATGAAACTGTGACACTGAGGCCTAATGTTTGACTTTCACGTATAAGTAACATAACCATTATTTTAACCAATTTAAGTATGCCAGTTCTGCATAATTATACAGGGTGTTTATTTAGTCATCTGCAATAATTTACGAGCTGAATTTATAGGTCATACAGAGCAACTTTTACTACGGGATCAACCCCGAAATCGCGAAAAAAAAATTGCTCTTCCATAGAAAATGTCAAGTTCAGACAGCCAAAATGCATGAAACAGACAAATTTTTTTCCGCGGTTTCGGAGTTGGTCCCATAGCCTCCTAAGACCCTGAGTAAATTTTTTTGTACTTATTCCAAAATCTATTTTGGATTTTTTATTGTGTAACTAAGGATTCCAAATTCAAAAACAAAACAATTGCTTCTGGGTCTGAGAAGTATAGTAAAAGTTGCTCAGAATGACCTATATATTCACCCCATAAATTATTGCAGGTGACTAAATAAACACCCTGTATAATTATGCAGAACTGGCATACTTAAATTGGTTAAAATAATGGTTATGTTACTTATGTTGAACATCGAATGTTCCCAAATTGTTTATAACATGAAAACATAGAATCATCCATTCTTCTTCTTTTGATCTTGTTACTCTCTGTTGGGGTGTGTAATAGTTTTTATCTCGTATTACACTTTTGCAGTAATTAGCCAAGAACATCAACACTTTAGTCAGCCCATCGTTTTGCAAATTGGCTGCTGACGATAAAAACGGGCCGGTGTTTCAGTCGTGATTTTTTGCCGGCGCGTGGCGTCGGTCGCCTCGATCGTCGAGTGCGCCCTAGCTCCTTGGCGATGCAATCCAAATAATTATCATAAAGTAAATCCCCCGCAATTCGGCCGCCCCCGGCCCGGAGCGCCGCAGTAAATGGCGGGCCCTCGCCGTCGCCGCCGCCGCTACAACATAGGGATGCCGATGCCGACCGATAGAATACTTTACCGTGTCGATATATCGCAATATCTCATCTCCCAATACACGGGCACGGGCCTTCCGTTGTCTATCATACGGAAACATAAGCGATAGAATCCTCCGTTCATATGTAATAATATAACTTAGTTGATCTGCCCGTTAAATGGAAAAAATAATTTTCATCACACTTGCTCGAAAAAGATCTTATTTCATGCAGGTGTACTGAAGGACAAAGGCCTATATTGTTCCCGGGGGAGTTATGGATAGAAAAAAAAAGCTATAACTCCCTAGGGAGTTGTAGTTTTTTTATTATATCTCCTTGGATTTCACGGGCCTATAAATCCCGGTCTTTTGATAGGCTTGCGTGGGGATATAGATCCAACACGTAGAGGCCTCTTGGAGAGCTTTAATGTCATGTAGAACGCCTGCTGGAACCCGTTCACGGGCGCAACAATAGACATCCATGAACCGGTCGCAACAGGCATTGGGACTATTGTAGTAAAGTGAACAGTATAACGGTCTATGGATTGAAGTTTGGGAGGACAATGAGACTGGGTTATTGCAAAGACGTCCGGACACCTGCCATAACAATGTTTTCACTAGTTATCGAGGCAGGCGGTGACTTGCCGCCCACTAGATGGGCCCCTGAAAATGCCGTCGTGAAGACGATCAGGAGCAACACCGGTGTGAGCGGCTCAGGGATGTCGAGAGGTGTACGCCGCTTTCTACCCAGTGGCTGATAACAGCCACTGTGCCAACTCGCGTCTTATGCAAGTTTTCACTTCCACCCCTGGAGCATTTAGCTCTAACGACTCCTCTCTGGACGGCCAATGAAGGCAAGCCAGAGCTGAGAGTCCTGCGGGTCCCCATGGGGTCCACTCGGACCGACGAAGACACGCCGGAGACGGAGACCCGGACCGACTCTCGGGAGTACTCGGGTCCGTGGGGTCATTACTCCCCAACAGCTCGCCACAAGCTGCCCTGCGGTTATAGTTTTTTATTATTATTATGGCGCTTATTCATACAAACCAAGTAGCATAAATGAGTTTTACTTTTAAAATACTGACGTTTATAATTTAATATTTTTGTTTATGTTTAAAATTATTTTATTTGATTAATTTAACAGCCGTTTAAAATATTTTTACATAAATTTTCAATCGTGGCTGAAAGCCGAATACATCTGTGCCTTCGATGCCTAACCTGTCATGAAATTACAAAATGGCGGTCGAATGTTTGATATGTCACCATATTTAAGAATTATTTCGGTTAAAATTTAGTTTTTTCCTTCGCAAGTGTGATGAAAAACATTGTGTGTAACTCTGGGGGTAAGAATATTGCAAACTCGGGTCTTTAATTCCCTCCAGCCTCAATTTCATTTACCCCCGTCGTTGCACAATGTATTATTGAGTATGACTTTCTATAAACATAAGTGTTAACACATTCAGTGACAGCGCAGGCTACGCGCCACGAACGTAGCCGATAACATGCGAAACCTCGTATGTAGCGAAAAGCTACTACGAACAGAGAACCCGCCTGGCGGGGGTCGCTGGCAGTGAATGCCTTAATACTAATCTCGTCTCGAGTTCCATAAGATCGTGTCCGAATAAAGTTTTCCGGGGAGCCAAAACAAAATTGATTCTTTTGTATGCCAATAAGTCTATGATATTTTCTTCTGCGAAAGCAGTTTTCAACGTATATTTTTGTATATAATATCTATAACGACTGCATTTATGTCAATTTTATCTGATCCGACTTTATGAGTTCTAATTAAACAGTAAGAGTCATACAGTTTTCTACATGCTTATACAGACATGTTTTGAGGTATATATGAGCCGATACGACTTTTTGTCTACTCATCAGATATTGTATGGATAAGGTCCCCAGTTAAAATCCAATACGTAGTCATAGTAATGGTACTAAAATTATGGACAAAAAGTCGTATCGGCTCATACATACCTCAAAACATGTCTGCACTTTAGATGCACAAGGTCTCAAGTCACTTATGGCCATCTACTAAAACAAAACATTTGAGAGGTAAAGCTATATATAAAAAATAGAATGTCTAATTAAGGCTTTATAAAGAAAAATATTCAAATCCGACCTTATGTACTGTTGTATCTCGGGAACTAAAAATGATAAAAATACCAGAGTTAACTTATAGGATGCGTTGATCATTGCCGTTATGTTAAAATGTCATTTTAATCGGATGTTCACATCCGACGTTATGGAATTCGAGGCGATTTAACTCATTCCCAATATTCCGGTAATTTAGTCTTGTTATTGTATTGCTTAGATTTAGTCAAAAGTAGTGTTATCACGTATCGATATCGACAATGAAACCGAGCGGCATCATCGACTGGCCCTTAACTACCGAGCTCTCAGCCGGGAGGACCGAACAATCGCATTTTCAGTTTTTGCCTCACACCAACTCTCATCTCGGTATTGCCGTTGGAATTAATTTCACCCGCTTGTTTTAATGTCTTTCTCATCTTTTTGTCTCCTTCACCCTTACCTTATTAAGGTAATAATGGTTTAGATTTGTATCCGGTCGTCTTAATTTCTTTTTCATTTATTAAGAGAAAACTTGTTTCTTTCGCATCCTAAAATAAAACATTATTCAAACAAAGTATTATTATTCCACGCTATCCATTGTGCCTTGCATTAATACTAAAGAATTCTGTGACATCTGTCGTATAATACACGCCCTATTTAACACCGAAATCGGCCGGCTTACCGAACGGAGCTTTTATTATTACTCGTGTGTAATTAGTTAGGTGTCTGCGTGGTAATAATAAGTAGTCCGTACCCACCCCGAGCCCCTCCCCTCAAGCCGCCGGCACGCGCTACTTACCTCATCCAGAAACCATCTTAACTCAAGTTTTAGTTTATGTATAAGAAACTCATGCGTTAACTTACCTTTGTCAGTACATAAAAATTTGAGGTGTTGAATTGTAATGAGGTCACAACACAGACATGTGCCTCATGACATGTGCACGATGCTTTGCTGCAACGCCGCGCCGCGAGCTTGCCTGATATTCCAATCACCTACCGAGAGCAAACAGTCATCTCCAAGAGGCAACCTAGCATCAGTGGTTCTCCCGCTTACCCATAGTGTTTATTAATCAATTGGGTACTTGACACATGTTGAATATAATAACAAAAGTAAATGGATAGAAAATGAGCCATTCATTATAAAAAAATGGAATTCATAAATATATATGCATTTTTGACGACCGGTCTGCCTATGAAGCTGATGGTCCCGGGTTCAAATCCTGGTAAGAGCATATATTTGTGTGATGAACACGTATATTTGTTTCTAAGTCATGGGTGTTTATATGTATTTAAGTATTTATAATTATAATATATTATATATATCGTTGTCTAGGTACCTACAACACAAGCCTTATTGAGCTTACGGTGGGGCTTAGTCAATTTGTGTAATAATGTCCTATAATATTTATTTATTTATATTGAGATAAAAAAAATGCAAGGCTCCAAAGTCTCAATTCTTTTTTGTTTTTACTTTCATAAACAAAAAAGAAAATGGTACCATTCGATCCCTTACATTTTATTGAAAAATAAATTGTATGACAACTATATACATAAACGCAATATTTAGGGGTCAAAATAGCAATTTTCTTGATCTTTCATACATTAATGACTAATGTAATGTAACGTTGGGTGGACGACATTCGTAAAATTGCGGGTCACATCTGGATGCGATTAGCTCAGGACCGGGGCAAGTGGCGTACTAGAAGAGAGGCCTATGCTCAGCAGTGGGCGATAAAGGGCTGATATGATGATGATGATGAATGTGACGTCACATTACAATATCATTTTGTTAGAGCGGTTTCAATCGTCGAGAGCGAGCGTCAGACTTTAACTCTTATTTTTGACCTTTGTGTTGCTTAAATGCCATGTCCCATATAGACATTTGATCCTCAGGAAAAACAAGATCGATTGACATTATTTACAAAAAACTGACAAGCAGCCAATTGCACTGGTTGCCTTGACGCTCGTGTAGCATGAGCTATTGGAATAGAGCGCCTTCCCTCAGCGGGGTTCTTTTGTCAGCCCGCGGGACCGACAGTCCCCATGTTTACTTTTTCGGCGACAACGCCCCACTTGACTTTACACTGATACAGGAAAACATACGCAACTGTTTCAAATGCGGAAGTTTTAATGATCATCTAAATGTTTCCTTTTTTTATTTCAGTCAATTTAAATTGTAATATGTGTAAAGATTTGCATAGCTGTGGAGATCACGGGGAGAGGCCTTCGCCCAGCAGTGAGTGAGACACTATATCGGGCTTTTAAAAAAAAAAACATTAGGTGGGACCGACATATTATCTGTAATAAACAAAGTATGATTATCAGACGAAGTTTTACGTCGGCGCGTTGTAATTAAATAAATATGCCTCGTGTCGTAATGGCGGCGGTCGGGTACACCGGCGTATAAAAATTACGAAGCTGACGTGGTCATGTTTCGCAACACCTGCCGATGCCGCTCGCCCGCCGCCGTCTGTCCGCGGCACAGGAACACAATCATTCGCTCTTTACTCCGACATCAATTAATGCTGCACATTTACTTTACCTTTTATGGTCCTGTCCTGGACTTTTATAATCATAAACGCGACAAAAAAACATCATAGCTTGGGTTAACGAGAACTTTGCTTTTA
The DNA here is from genome assembly GCF_033807575.1 of Cydia pomonella. Lineage (NCBI taxonomy): Eukaryota > Metazoa > Arthropoda > Insecta > Lepidoptera > Tortricidae > Cydia > Cydia pomonella. The sequence continues at coordinate 10,187,983 of NC_084721.1, read as the reverse complement.
TTGCACATAAAAAACTCGTTGTATGTCGTGTGTCGTGTCCTTGCATGCGGTAGCCCAAGCCAAGCGCATTGATTGGTGCGATCTCTCGAAACTACATTTCCGCTACTTATGGTTACTTACGTATAGTTTTAATGTCTGTAACAAGAAACTTTCTATTTAAAAACAAAAAATAAAAATTAAAAATAATTATCGTACCGTATGAAGCTCTTGTAAGAAAGAACCCTCCATTTTGCATGTTCGGCACTTAGACAGTTTTTTTTACAATCTAATATTTTCTTCGAAAGGTTTTTTCCCTAAATTCAGAAGAAAGCACGACAGTATTGTTTGCGTAATTATTTCCAGTTGATACGTATGTAATGAGCTATATGCATTTGTGGCTATGATGGCTACTTTTTTATGTTACGAATATATAATTTCATTGACGCTACGCTATTGTTAGTGGTTTTTCGATCGTGCTAAGTCTCTAATATTAATATTTAGGATAAACTTTACTACCCTATGGTTGGGCTTTTAGTACAGTACTTATAGCTATTGGCCTCTATCTAATTAAAGTAGAAAAGCCTACAGTCATCATAAATTAAGGTTGAAGGGACTAAGCATTTAAGGGGGCCGATATCAGTATGGATTACCCTACACAAAAGCATGCCATTGTAGACAATGTAGTTTTAACACATTATATATGTACGTTCAGCATCAAATAGATACTGTAGGAATATATCGTAACATACTTTTGTTACCAAAGAAAGAAGGATATGTACCGATATAGTTGGCCGTTACGTCACTATCTACTTGACGCTGACTGTATATACTTAGTAACACTATTCGACCTTCATACAGTACAAAATGATCACAAATTCAATAAGAGTTATCTTTCAATTCCAGCGTCAATGGAGGAGGAATCTAGCGAACTGCCAGGCACAGACGGCCTGGCGCCCAAGCAGCGACACCAAGCCAAGCACCGAGAGCTGTTCCTCTCGCGGCACGTGGAGACGCTGCCCGCTACGCACATCCGCGGCAAGTGCACTGTCACGCTACTCAACGAGACAGAGTCGCTGCTCAGCTATCTGAATAAGGATGTGAGTATGTACCGGAGTAGGGCGACACCGCGAACACTTCCACAACATCACGGCACACACACCTACAATGCCTAATATGAGCAAAAACGCAGAATTCGTAGAACTTTTTTATGTACCCATCACATGTACGAGGGCTGATCCAAAAGTTGTTAGTTGCTCCGGCTCTACTCATGCGATAAAAAAATTATTTATACTATTGTGAGGGATATTTCCATGCTACTTATGGCCATCAATTTTTTTTATTAATGCAAATAGTTTTTTTAATATATATTTTTAACTGAAAGCTATTTTTAATGGAGTTACGAATTGCTTAGAAAAAACGGCAATTTTGGGCACAATTAAATGAATTTCGTATTGAAATCTTTGAAAATAGAACTTAAATTTACCCGGGTCTAATTATTATCTTCCTTCTGCTCTTTCCAATGTATAAATCAATAATAAATCTTATATGCATATATATATTTTTTTAAATATCAGAAATTTTTACTTTTAATGAAAGGATTCATTGTTGACACCTATTAAATCATAATAATATTTACTCAATCAAAACGATTTATACGTAAAAGAACAGCCGAGATTCGTCTTAGTAGCACCTAAAAACATTTGTTTTTTTTTTACAAAAACTGTCTATAAAATGACAGTACATATGGAGTCTCAATTACTGATTTTCATGACTGATTGTTAGGCTTCGACGCGTCGAAGTAAAAATAAAATAAAAACAAAAATAAGCGTTTTCTAAAAATGTACTTACACCACTTTAATAAGCACTGAAAAATCCCTCACAATAGTATAAATAAAATTTTAATCGCATGAGTAGAGCCGGAGCAACTAACAACTTTTGGATTAGCCCTCGTAATTAGGTCGCAGCTGTAGATATATACTGTCGGCATTAAATTAGCAGAGAAAATAGATAAACCAATATATCGGAACAATAAAGAGTATAAGGGGTTACACATGTCTTATTTTTAACGTAACATTTGTTGTACAAAACATCGGCTATAATGCATTAGTGCCATTGCCAATTAAGTAAACTTACAAAATAAGGGCAAAAAAACGTAATAACGCGATTACATACTTACTATTTTGCATAATTGCTATTTAGATTTATTCCAAATCTATTTATGTGACATTGACCAAAAAGTATACGTACCTAGATCTAACGCTGAGATAGTGCCGTGTCAGTGTCACCTATTTGGATTAGATGTGTGGTTGAATTTAATGTATCATTGGTGATATTGTTTATCTTGTCTCAGTGACCGGCACTGACTCATTTAGCTGATTGCCTCCGGAACTATTAAGTCCCGTCACGCCTTGAACTGATGTCCACTTCCGTTTGATTTGCATTGAGACAATACTCGCTCTTTTAGTAGTAGTAGTAGTAGTAAAACACTTTATAGTACAAAACTTTCACCCAGTAGGCGAGGCTCATGAGATCCCAAATTTTGCAATTCACTAAGTTATCTAGTAACACCATTTTCAATTCACCAGCTTCTCATGAGACGAGCTACAGATTCGATAACGATCCCATTTTCAAGGATATCCGCCAACTCTAGATGTTATTACGTAATTCTGAATATCCTTGTACTTATTCAAATATGTCCCCGAATAACTGTTGCCAAGGCTATGTGCTAATACAAACTTTTTCTTTTGTTTCAGGACGCATTTTTTTATTGTTTAGTATTTGATCCTTCACAAAAGACTTTATTAGCAGATAAGGGAGAAATCCGAGTTGGAAGTAGATATCAGACTGATGTAACTAATTTATTAAAAGAAGGTACGTTAACTTTCTTAGCTTGTTATTAATTTAACCATTAATACAACAAGATGCCTCGTACTGAAACGAATATTGGAAAAGTATCTGCGTCTATGAACTATACATACGAGTATTTTGATTTTATACAATTAATAAAAATAAAGAACATAATTATATTAATTATGTGCTTGCTTCACCGAAATTTACCGTTCAATACGGCGCTTCTTATCGTTGTTTAATCAATACAATCCTTCCACGTTTGAAGACGAACGGTGCCTCCGATTGTCGCCGAGTTGGCATGTTCTTTAAGAAGGTTGCTGTATTTCCATACAATACCTATAATACTGTGCAATCTGTGCATAGTACGGCATATACCGGAGATTAAGCCTAAATCTCTTGCTCCCGGTTAAATTTTAAAAGTATGCTGCGATTTGCCTTTGAACATTTTTGATCCGAACTACGACCGTGACATCCTGCAGGCGAGGACGACGGGCGCGCGAGCTCGGAGCTGGAGACGCTGGTGTGGACGCCGGAGCACGGGCTGACGGACCGGCAGATCGACCAGTTCCTCGTGGTGTCGCGCTCGGTGGGCACGTTCGCGCGCGCGCTCGACTGCTCCTCCAGCGTCAAGCAACCCTCGCTACACATGTCCGCCGCCGCCGCCTCCCGTGACATCACACTGGTCAGTTGCCCTTGTTAACACGCTTTTATTAGGTCGACCTGTATGTAACTATGTAATGGAATCTAAGGTAACTAATTTAACCATCTTCCAAAGATCGTAGTATCATGAAAATTGGCAGCTGTATGTAGTTCTGATGACAATACAATAATATGGTACTATCGAATTAATCTGATGATGGAGCCGGAAGATATAACTGGAACTTCATGATGGAACATCGTATCATAGCTGTGTTTGGATTTGTTAGAAAAGTCTTGTAATTAACTTTAACCACGATTAGGTTTCAAGGTCTGATGATGAAGCTGGAAGATAGGCACTGGCATTCCATGATGGAATATCGTATCATAGTCGTGTTTGCACTTGTGAGAAAGGTCACGTAATGGACTTTTACCACGATCAGGTTTCAAGGTTAAAAAGCGTGTTTTCTAGTGTTTTTTAAACTATTAATTTATTTTAACATTCCTTGCGTATTGACTTAAGGTTCTTAGCTTCAAATAAACTCTCATCCGGCAAAAAAGGTTAAACATAATATACCTAGTATAGCTCTTGCGGGTACAAAAAAATTAAATAGAAAAACCGTTAAGTAAATATTATTAATTTTTTTAGCTAAAGACTAGTAATTTGTACAAGAAGCTCCGTCGTTACACCGCAGCGATAACACTATCTCGAGACATGATAAATGACTGGTTCCGCTACGAATCACAACATTAAATTAAGTATACTTGTTAGTTGAGTAACGAGTATATAGCCAATTGCTTTTATGGAACTTATGAAGCTTCTAGCTATTTACATTAATTCTAGCCTATTCATTAGCGGTTGACCCTTAGCCGCACAAAGGCTTTGTTGTACCCAACTGTATTGCCCTTTGAATTCCAGCCTCAAAGGATTCGGACACGCATTTGTCTCAATAGAAGCAAGAAAACCCAAAATCCCACTGTCAGAAATGTTAAACAAGAACCCTTGCGAATGCCCTTTTTTAAGTTTTGCTCCCTAATTTGAGCATTTTATCCACGGTAAAAGCTTGCAGCGCAGTTTTCGTTTTCGCTAACCGGGCGGAAACTTGTCAAAGCACATCCATATCAAAGAAATTTAACTCTGGAACACGAGTCGCACGCATCATTTTTTTACAATGAATACAATGAGACGTTTATAATGAACCTTACTTTTCACCTCTTTTCCGACAGTTCCACGCAATGGACACACTACACAAGTCTGGCTACAGCATAGAGTCGGCGCTGTCGTCGCTCGTGCCCGCGTCGGGCCCCGTGCTCTGCCGCGACGAGATGGAGGAGTGGTCCGCCGCCGAGGCCAACCTCTTTGAGGAGGCGCTCGACAAGTATGGCAAGGACTTTGCCGACATCAGGCACGACTTTGTGAGTATCCCTTCGTGTTGATGATGTGTACGCTAGGCCCGAAAGAAGCTGGTTGCCGATCGGTTGCCTCGTTAATAGAGCCCAATTTCCTGAACTGAAGGTTACTTGTCAGGTGCTATTTCCAAACTCTTTCTCGTTACTTCTTAAAATAGACCAAAAGAACAAGACAAGATATTATGCAAGGAGGGGAAACTGGCCCTTTATCTTCCGACCCCCACCTATTTTCGATTAGGTAGTAATCTAGAGTAGAGATGCAACGAATATTCGGCCACTATTCGGTATTCGGCCTATTCAGCCACAATTTCACTATTCGGCCGAATACCGAATAGTGGCTTAGTATTCGGCTGAATACCGAATAGTACGTAATCACGTAGATAACGGTAAACGAGAGGTGAAAAAGTAACAAACTACAAGTAATCAATTATTGAGATCAGTATAATCCTTCAGACTACCTTTATATTCATAGATAGAACAAAAACATGAGAAAAATAATACAAAATAATAAATTTTACGCACACGACGAAACTATCACACCACAATGTGAACATTTCAATACGCACTGCGTGCAGAATAAGCGCAATTTCTATCAATGACTGCTGCAGACAGCGAGAAACAAGTTGCAACTTGCAAAGCGCACGCACGCGCGCGTTCGATTTACTTCAGTTTAGGTAAAACTTCTAACTGAATATTCGGCCGATGGCTCCGTCGGATATTCGGTATTCGGCCAAGCCACTATTTGTTGCATCTCTAATGTAGTTAGACTAAGCTAAGTTGGCAGCGATTTTGATAGCCCAGCCTGTGCAAGTGTTAAGTAAACGTCATAATTTCATAGAAGTTTGACATTCAAAATTACATTTTCACTGTCAAAATTGCTGCCAACTTATCTTGGTCTGACTATAAGCGCTATTTATGTGGCAGCAATAACCATAAAGATTTACTAATTTAAATTTCAACACTAGTTATCATATTCACTATAACTGATGTCAATACATATAGTTACGGTCATTTGGAGGGGTAGACAGAAACCACGGATTTCCACTTGCTACCATCCTAACATACTTCTTTCGCTTCCTTCACTGTCATAACAGTCCTCATCCCCAGCCAGTCATAGCAGTCGCCGGCTTAGGGTGCTCTTGATTTTATCAGAGAAAGTTCGCCGAGATCTACTTCCGCTTCTACTTCTATTTTATACACTGTCTTTGTTCGCCCTTTCAATCATTCTTTCCACGTGTCCAAACCATCTCAACATTCCTTTCTCATTTTTGTCATTACATCTTCGTTCAGTTCACACTGTTCCCTTGATATAATAAAAATCACGATCTCTATTGTCTCAAGACTTGTTTTTGATTCCTATAACGTAATATAGCTTTTTCTACTCGTCGACTGTAATGGTTGAATTAAGATTTCGTATACCAAACTGTAATTGCGTACTTTTCATATACCTATGGGATCCCAACTCCACCATAATATTCATAAGCAAACACTGTAGTTTATAATGAATTTAATCCAATCGTTAACGTGGCGCTGCGGTCCAGTGGAAAAGAAACCAACGCGCTTCTATTTCATGAGTAATATATATTATGCACGCTTTTGTACTACTGATATAATTACCTAATTTTCTTTAATTAATTAGGTTTTATAGTAGAAAAAGTATTATTAGATAGATTAGATGACTTGTAGAAAAAGTATTGTATACAATAGTGATATAATAAAGCTATTCAGTCGAGTACCGTGTTTAGGCCACGAAGCTTGCTGAATGGCCTAATGACGGTACGAGAATTATATCACGATGGTATAAATAGAAAATTGTTAACCAAGGGATGAAAGGCACTCATTTCTGCCGTGGTAGTTTGACGCTCGAACGCAGTGAGAGCACCAATAGTTTGAGCGAAAGAAATGATGCCTGCATCCGAGTTATTTCTCATTTCGAATACGAGGAAAGTAAAATGCGTGTGGTTTTTTTAAACTAGACTAAGTATACATATAGTATATATATAGTAAGACTAGTATACATTTTTATAGTATTACTTAAGGGTTCTTTTAATTAACAATATAGGTAAAAGTATCGTTAGTTATTAAATATCAGAATGGAAATTGTATAACAAACCCATTTAAAACCAAATTTCAATTGCTTATCGTTAAAAAATTAAACAAAATCGTATTTGGAGAGACAAATGCTCTAGTGCATAAATGTATCACTTTCTACACACTTTTTAGAACAACAATGACCCTCTTTCAGAGCATAAAAAATGAAATAGTTATTTGTGTCCCAAGGGAGGAAAAGTGGAACATTGCGTGCCGGGTGTAAAATTGTGGGTGGCAAACTCGCGGGATGGAATGTCCTTCGATTCCTCCCGTGGTGCGCATACTATTTTTCTGCTCGACGGAGGCGGAAAGCGGCAACTTCGTTTAGCGGGAGCAAAGTTGACGCTTTCCGCCCAGAGGGTAGAAAATACTATTGTTGATCAGCTTATCAGCGCAAGAGCGCTCAGGCGGAGTTCTGTATTGTATGTCAAGGTTTTGATCTACAAACTGGGACCTTTATTACTTCCATGGAATATTTCATTACTTCGTGTGTTTCACTTTATACATATCGGTAATTATGTACAGTTGCCTTGGAAAACGTTGAAGAACCTCGTCGAATACTACTACATGTGGAAGACGACGGACCGTTACGTGCAGCAGAAGCGAGTGAAGGCAGTTGAGGCGGAGTCCAAGCTCAAGCAAGTCTACATTCCCAACTAGTGAGTGTTTGTACCCACGCCCGCTCTTTAATACTTGTCATTCTCTGTTGCTCTATTATTTGCCACGACTCTGTGATTTTTTTAAACATGAAGAAACTATTTATTTAGAATTACCTATACTAAAAACAATACAAATAATGTACGTAAAATGTCCACAATTATGAACCACGCCAGTTATCTGTATAAGTCCATACTTACTTTAAGGCTTACCCACATCATATACCCTCGTCTGCACCCCATCTGTTTATCGTGTGGCGTGAACCTTAGATACACATTATACCTATTGCTATTGAAGAAATATATGTATTTTTATGACTTTAATGTTTAGCACAATGCCCACACCATTTGACATTTGGGGACCTCGAGGGATCACGTACAAATGTATAGTTAAAAGTGGAATTCATATTCCTCCGAGTTTCCTATTAAGAGAATGTCCCCTGGAAGTGTATAAGCGATAAACTTAGATTCAGCAAGTATTTTCTATAACGAGATGTATTTTTTCCGCAAAGATATCGACGACTTTTTTTTGTAGAATTTAATAAGCTTGAATGTTGCTTTACACGATATTTTCATAAAGAACGTAGATTTAGAGTAAAACGCGAATTTCTCCTGGATGGTACACATTTTCCAAGATGACTGCGATTCCTCGAGGTCCCCATCTGTAAAATGGTGTGGGCATGTAAAAAGGGCCTTTAATTTATTTATATATATATATATATATACCAAATACCAAATTTCACGACAGTTCCCGAGATTTCGAGGCTGGTCCTAATCCGATTGTGCTAGTTACACTTCAAAATAAATTAATGTATTAAAGTTCCAAATTTTTTTTTTAAGATCAACATTGTACGCGACAGCTACTCCATACATGGTGTTTTTTTAACTCTTTTAACTTTGGGGTGTGCCTAAGTACATTTAAGGAAATTAAATGGCATAGTTTTTTTTTTCCTTTTTTTTCTTAAAATGTAATTAAATGCTGCCTATAGTGTTGTTGTAACATGGGCATGCTATTTAACTTTACCAAACAATTGAAAACTTTGACATATCCAATATCATTTTGAACATCGATCGTCCGAGATAGTACTTGCGATTAGTAGCAAATGCATAAACTCATACTGAACACTAATCAATTTGTAAACAAGCCCTAAGGCAAGTGTAGATGTTCATATGGGCTTTATTAGATAAAAATATATTTTTTTTATTATCTCCGAATTGGAGTTAATTAGAATGCCCTTGTCTTTGAGAAAGTAACTTAATTTAAGCTCAGGAATGTACCCTTAAAATCAAAGGAGCTTAAAATAAACGCCGAGTTTCTTGCCGGTCCATATTGGGATACCCTCCTCCAATTGAGGGGGGATTTAAATCTTCTCGGGTCAGAGGTGTAGGGTTAGAGCCGGTGTAGCTTTATTTGACGTTCATAAGCGCATTGTAATATGCCTACTTGAATACTAAACTATCTTTATCTTTATATTATCATACCGTGTATAAAAATGAACTGTCGTAGGGACCATTTGTAAATATTAGAACAGCTTGCGCTTATTCGAATAATGAAGTTAGTCATGTAGCCCTTGTAATTTGAATGACGAGCATGGATCGTGTTGCAGCAACAAGCCGAACCCGGCGCTGGTGAGCAACTCGGGCAGCAAGCCGGGCACCGTGCTCAACGGCGGCACCAACGGCACCGCCGCGCTGCAGCCGCCCGCCATGCTCTGCGCCTCCTGCCAAGGTAACAAGCACCGTTCTAGTGCCTCATGTGCACCGCCCCGCCCCAACATGTCGTACTATCAACTCCGTCAAATCTCTCAAAAATATATAAAGACGCAAAGCGTGATGTAAAGCTGTATTTTTGATATGGTATTTGAACTCCTTGGAGGAATGTACTTTATATCACCTTTTGCGTTTTTTATCCCCAATTCAAAAAGAGGGGTGTAATGTGTTTGACGCCAATGCCTGTCTGTCTGTGGCATCATAGTTTTTTTTTACGTGAAAGCGAGTTTCCTTTCGTTGGTTAATATAAAATTTGACTGCTGCATATTGCCCTGACCAACTTATTCTCCGCCCCGGTTGCATGGATATAAGCGTAACCGATACGGGTTACGTCTTCTTTGTCTGCAGACGAACATCATAAGTGATCTATTAAAAATTGAGATGTTGGAAACATCATACCTAAAAAAAAGGTTAGTTAACGATAAGTCCGAATCAAACAGGTAATAAAATAGTAATATTAATATAAATAGATACATACATACACGAAAATCATTCTTACATAAGTGCATGCCTTCCTTTTTTTTACTAACAATAGAATACGTACAAAAGTCATAATGTAAACAAAATAATAAGTGAGATTTGAGCGCGGCGCGCCAACAAACTGGTTACTCCAGTTTGGCGCATTTATTGTAATTGTACAGTTACATGTAATTGTTTTACATTAATAAATGAATTAATAATAATATATTCATATTCATAGCGTCCCTTGCACTCGACACATTGTGCAAATGTGTACGAAGTTTAGTCGAATGTCAACACTAGCAATTGGGGACATCTGGAACTGGAAGACTGCCGAAAGTACCAATTTTTTGATGGTGTGAGGTCGACTAAACTGTAGATTCGGTGTAGAACGTGAGGCGCAAAATGTATCCCTATTCTTTTATTTTTACAAAACGAGTGATTTATTTATATTATGGATCATTTCTGTAATACCTATGATTACCACCACGTTAGTTCAAATCAATTAGTAACGTATGTTAATTATTGTATTGCAGTAACGAATTCAAACCAGTGGTACACGTGGGGACCGCAGCATTTACAATACAGACTGTGTGGCACGTGCTGGCAGTACTGGAAAAAATATGGAGGACTTAAGGTTAGTCTGAACTTTTCCCATCTCTCATATTATGCGGTTATGACACTGGTGTATAATTGAGACAGGGCTAAGACGTGCGGAACCGCATGCAATGTAAATACCGCTTTAGGCGAAGGCCTAGACGTGCAATAAATACAGTGATTTACTGATATTTATCAAATATCGTTATATCACGGAAATCTAGATTTATGGATTCCGGATCTCGGTTTGTGATAAATATTGTGATCCTTCAACATACTAGACTACACGTACTGTACATTAAATACTGTGATATATCAGTACGCATCGCGGCATATGGAAACTGACGACTGAATTCTACGAAACACGTTACAGTACTGACGTAATAAATTTTGCACGTGTAGCCTTGTTGCGTGATCAGAATGTGAGATTGTGATCCTTCAGTACTTACCACATTAATTGATCACTGTATTTATTGTAGGTACGTCTAGCCTTCGCCTTAGTATTTGTTCCGATGGCATCTTCAACAACTGTTATGGAAGTTTGAGAGGTAAACAAGAATTTACGAACAATGAAGTCCGAAGCCAGAGGCAAGGGCTTAATTTACATGAGCTCGTAATTCCTGTGCCGCCCGTGGCACTCGCAATGTTTTTCATCACACTTGTTAGAAAAAATAGGGGAAATAAGTAGAACTTCTTCCTAATTTCAAACGTACAACAGCCCTAACCCCAAGTTGAAATTTAGGATGTACGGACAGCATCGCTTATGTATAACCTAACCTTTTAGAAACAAGTGTGAATATTAACTTTCCGAAAATTTACTGACCGTTGGTATACAAATGACATCCTTGGCAGCATTTGGCCGTATATAGACCGTAGATAGACCGCAGGTCGTTGAAATGCGGTTTGTATGTAGACAGTTAACTATGTCGACGACGCTAGCTTTGGTTTTCGACGTATGTTGCCCGTAGTGTGAACTTTAGATATTTAATTATTGGTACAAAATGTAGTATGGCCGCGCTCCATTGAGACGCTTTTGACCTGTATGTAGGATTTCCGTGTGAATAAGTAATGTTTCGGCTCAGACGGCGGGAGTGTTCGGCGAGACGGAGGTGGAGGCGGGCAAGGGCGCGCGCGCCGAGGGCGAGGACGCCGCGCTGTCCGTGTCGCACCGCCCGCATCGCTGCACCGTCCTCAACTGCGCTAAGGTATGCCTTGTATCAACTCACTTTCTGTTCCACTTTCAAAAACTATGCTTACTAATTATAAGGTTGCAAGGTATGGATTTCGGAATATTTTTGGCAGCGGTATTTTATTGGCTCAGTAAAGCCGCGTCTCGATATCGTGCGGCAAACTATCGACCGTTGGGTCGCGCGGCAGCCGCGCGCAATGGATACCGGGCTGCCGCGCGACCCGACTCGATCATTAGGCGGGTCCACACAGAGCGGGCATATGCGCGAGGCAATTTCCTCGCGCACAAAACTTCCAGTGAACGACGACGTGTTTCCGAGGCACGTCTACATTGGCTGGTTTGTGCGCGAGGAAATTGCCCCGCTACCACAAACGCTAGGTTTCTAAAAAAAAAAATCCCGTACATATAAAAAATGAGTCGATTATCGTCCCGTTGCAATTCTAAATGTCCTGGCTAAAAAAGTATTCGAATCGGCGACACATTGCAAACTGCTGTCAGTCTCACATCACCAGTACATAGCATGCATTTCTCCCCAGAAGATCGGTGGCCACAAACCTGCTCACGTTGACCCATATTTAATCACGTGAGCTGGATAGGAAAGTTCAGGTGGACGTCGTTTATCTGGATTTTCAGAAAGCTTTTAATCGGGTAGATAATGACGTTCGTCTTTTAAAACTAGGTGCTATGGGACTTCTAAATATTTTTGCGAATTATCTACCCGATCGAAAACAGTACGTGAAGTATGGTCCTTACGTTTCTGAAAGCTACCCCACGCGCTCTGTTATCAGTCAGGGGTCCAACCCGTTTGTGGGACCGTTTCTTTTTGTGCTGCTCATAAACGATCTGCCTGATGACGAATTGCATCACAGCACATTAGTAATGTTCGCTGATGATGTGATATTTAATAAACTGATCCAAAGCCAAAGGGATTGCGAGGAGCTGTAACGGGACATAGAGGCGGTTCATCGTTGGAGTGTTGAAAATGAACTCTATTTCAATGCCAGTGAATGTGAAATGATGTCTTTCACCTGGTCCCGCACACCTCAGAGGGCGCATAGATCTATGTCAATAAGTGACCTTTACAAAAATTAGATTTAAAAAAATCGTTAGTATTCATTTTAGTGCCAGTTTTACCATAACATTCACCTTTAACATTTTTTCTTCTTTTGGCCTCAGAAGTGCGTGTTTAAAATCTTTCGGGTTCCTCGTGTTACATCGTGTATTTTTGCAAAAATTAGATTTTACAAAAAAAAATCGTTAGTATTCATTTTTAGTGCCAGTTTTACCATAACATTAATCTTTTATGTAAAATTTGAAAAAAAATAACAAAAAAAAGTATTTTTTGGCGAAATTTACGTAAACTCGTATAACATTTTTTCTTCTTTTGGCCTCAAGAAGTGCGTGGTTAAAATCTTTCGGGTTCCTCGTGTTACACCGTGTATTTGTTCACCTACCGTGACCTAGCGTTCGCTAAAAGCAGTGAAAACGGGAGCAGTTAAATTTGAAGGGACAGCTCCCATCAATAAGCATGACGCTTTTCCTCGGTCGGCACTCGCCACTCTGACGCTCCCGTCCCGGTGTCCTCAGGAGTTCAAGCTGCGCGCGCACCTGGCGCGGCACGTGGCGACGGCGCACGGCGCCGGCGAGGGCGCGCGGCCGGTGATGAAGACGCGCGCCGCCTTCTACCTGCGCGCGTCGCCCTTCACGCGCCTGGCGCGCCGCCTCGCGCGCGCGCTGCGCCGCCCGCGCCACCACGCGCGCTCGCCCTTCGCGCCCATCAACCTGCAGCAGGTCAAGCACGAGTGTGAGTATACACTCCTATACTGTACGTGGTACGTGACCGCTTGAAGTGCCTATGTCCAAACTTTCATGTACTGTAAAACGTTCTACGATATAAATCCGAATAGGTACTTCATAACGAGTGGTGATTTAAAACACTGCCTTCGGTGAGTATTGTGCAACACACTTGCGAGGAAAAAAGTAACTTGTATATTAAATATTAATTGTTTAAACAGTTAATAAATGTCTAAAATTTGATATACTGCCCGCCAGCCCCTCGACCCTGCCCCTGGCGGCCCAGTTGTGTAGTACGATGATTATACTACTGACAGTGGATTGTAGCGAGATTATTTGTCGGTAGAATCGCTCGAATGATGTTGTCGGATCCTAGTTGAGTTTTTGTATATTAAATCGCTCAACTGATGTCGCCGGAGCACAAAGTCAATCGGAGCATTTCTGTGTAACAAATAAAAGTGGTCGCGGAAAAGTCCAAAAAACCTATAAATTCCCTAACATTTCTTCCTACCGCATAGACCGATCACTGTATCACTCTAGGAATATAGAGCCCGAGTCAGATGTAAGATCGAGTAGAAGCGAACGTCGTGCCTCCTGTTGAAGTATTGCGTGTGTTTTAGGTTCGGTGGCGATGGCGGGGCTGGGCCCGGCGGAGCTGCGCGCGGGCGGCGCGGCGGGCGGCGCGGCGCGCGCGCGCGGCCCGGTGGGCGCGGTGGCGGCGCGCCTGGGCTCGGCGCTGGGCGGCGCGCCCGCCCGCGCGCACGACTGGCTGCGCCTCACGCCGCGCGACTGCCTGCCCGTGCCGCCGCACGTCGCCTTCCCCAAGCCGCCCAAGGCGCCCGGTCAGTACTCTCCATCCGTCACCGGCATTCTCCATGGACGGGGGCCTCCGACGGGTCACACGTGCTCCCGATCGCAACTCATATTTTAGAAGCGCCGAAGCGAGCCCCGCGTCTTCGTCGCCGGGATAAAATTTGGGAACTTTGTTCATCTTCGATTTACGAACAAAATGCGATCATTTCGGAACATGTTTAAGAAAAACGTATAATTTCCACCCTGCAGACGGCAGCCTGATGTACGAGCGTGTGCTGTCGCGCGCCGAGAAGGAAGCCCGGCGCGCGTCGCCCGCGCCCGCCGCGCCCGCGCCCGCGCCGCCGCCGCAGCCGCTCAAGCGCCGCGCCTACGACGACATCAACGGCCTCGACAGTCAGTATACCGTGCGGTACTCTACTGCGGGGACCGCCAAACTTATTGTACCTCGGGCCACGATTATGCCTTATGCTGTCCCGCTTTCTTTCCACGGACCTAATGTAACGGAGGCAGCATTGCTACCCGTGGTTTGGAGATCCCTGAGTCTACTGTAGGTACCATAAAAGTTTCTCTTATAAGAATTAATCAGTGCTAGCTGATCATTTTGCCGATGCGAATCGGTATGCACTTCCGTACCACCGTGCACACGTATTTTTATGATATTGGCAAAGGTTTTATCCCTAGGATATAACCCTAAACATGACTTTAATTAAGTTTCTTTGAAAATTTCAAATGGTATTGCCACATTATGTAATACGAATATTTTTATTTTTTGCACCGTTTCCTGGAACAGCACCAGGTTTGTATTCTGAATCTATTTCTCATAATCAACTTATATTAACCCTTTTCCAGGCCGCACCAATCTACAAGATTTTCCCAAAAAAGCCAAATATATTCCAATTAATCCAGCTTTGATGATTCATTTGAAGACAAGTAACATTTCCTGAAAGTTCTAATTTGAACCTTAAATCGGAATGCTAAAGTTGAAATTCTAATGGCGCGTATGTGGTCGATAAATTTTACTATGCCTGAAAGAGGTTTAAATGCCCCTCCACTAATTACACTTTGAAATGTGAGCAACTTTCAGTGTAAGATTGAATTTAGTAGCTTGAACCCCTCGAGTTCTATCCAGTACTTTGAAATGTCGAAAACCTCTAAGCGGTTTTAACTTGTGTGCGATATCGCGTCCGTTGATCTTACCCGAGGGCCACGGAACGCACGCTCCGAATGTGCACGCTCGACGCTGATACTGACCGCCATATGTTTGTTCTGTTTCGTGGTGAGATAACTTTTTACCGATGGAATATTGCGTCCGTGAGACACCAGGAGTTTGAGCGGCTTAAATAAATACACATTTGTATACGAATGTTTGGTAACCGTACATCGGAGAGCTTCCATTGACCAGTCAAGGCACAAAGTAACGAAACCTACATATAACGTCGTTTTGTACAGGAGCCGGGTTGGAGCGCTCAGGCGGAGCGGCACCGCCACCGGCCAAGCGGCCCAACAAACACCCCGCGCCCATGCAGCGGCCCTCGCGCGAGCAGTACGCCGCCATGTGCGCCCGCGCGCAGGCCACCGGCCAGCCGCTGCCCGCGCACGTTTTCACGCACGTCAGTACCCCTACTGTAGTATCACCCCCGGCCGAGCGGCCCAACAAGCACCCCGCGCCCATGCAGCGGCCCTCGCGCGAGCAGTACGCCGCCATGTGCGCCCGCGCGCAGGCCACCGGCCAGCCGCTGTCCGCGCACGTGTTCACGCACGGTCAGTACCCCTACTGTAGTATCACCCCCGGCCGAGCGGCCCAACAAGCACCCCGCGCCCATGCAGCGGCCCTCGCGCGAGCAGTACGCCGCCATGTGCGCCCGCGCGCAGGCCACCGGCAATTCTTGCCTCATTATAATAAACATAATTTTTAACAAAAAAAAAACCGACTTCAATGAGGGAGACCGGTGAAAGAACGATTATTGTTGATTTAAGATTTCATACAAAGAAATTAAAAAGACAGCGTCCTACGCCTAATTATGTAGAAAAGGAAGTAACATGTTTTTTTTTGCCACTGCACCGACCTTGACACATTTCAGATTTGCCCTATGGTTGACTGGTAAGATACCCGCAATAGTGTATTCGACTGTATTTAACTATTTAAGATAAATTATTTCACACCACGCATGAAATAAAGCACCAGATAATTATTAAAAAAACTAAATAGGATAGAAATATGAAAATGTGCCTTGAAAACCTAACTGCTTGGCAAAGAGAACAAATTGCCAAAAGTGAACTATGCATCATCGAAGAGTTCCGTTCTGTTCATCATCAGCAGTTCCACTTCATGAAATGTCACTTCTACAAATGTAAATACTTGATTTGTTAATGAAAATACTAAGATCACTATATATATATGCCTTTAACATTTGAGTAGTTCCCTCGAGTCCTCATGGACCCCATCGTCAGAACTCGGAACTTGACAAAAATTTGTCTTGAAAATCTAATTTGCTAAACAAACACAGCGAAGAGGAGAAATCGCCAAACGTGTACTATGCGTCGTTGAAGAGTACCATTCTGATCATCATCAGCAGTTCCACTTCATCAAATGTCACTTCTACAAATGTAAATACTTGATTTTTTAATGAAAATACTAAGATCACTATATGCATGCCTTTCATATTTGAAGAGTTCACTCGATTCCTCATGGACCCCATCGTCAGAACTCAAACTTGACAAAAGTTTGTCTTGAAAATCTAATTTACTTAACAAACACCCCGCGCCCATGCAGCGGCCCCAAAAAAAACAAACAGCGAAGAGGAGAAATCGCCAAACGTGTACTATGCGTCGTTGAAGAGTTCCATTCTGATCATCATCAGCAGTTCCACTTCACCAAATGTCACTTTTTTAAATGTAAATGCTTGATTTGTTACAGAAAATACAAAAATCATTATATGTATGCCTTTCACATTTGAAGAGTTCCCTCGATTCCTCATGGATCCCATCATCAGAACTGAGTTTTGACAAAAACGGGACCAATCTGTATATATATAAATTCAAACAAAAAAATAATTTTCAAAATCGGTTCAGAAATGACGGAGTTAAGGCGTAACAACATAAAAAAAAAAAAACATTTAACCGAATTGATTAAGGTCCGACCGAGAACGCTTTTTTTGTCTCGGCCGAGACCGAGACCGAGACCGAGACCGAGATTCAATGGGATTCTCGGCCGAGACCGAGACCGAGACCGAGAATTTATAAAATAGAGAAAAAATACGAATTTTGCACTAAAATTGTTTTTATAATCGAAATTCGACGATTTATCAGAAAAAGTTATCATAATCAATTCCTAGCGCTATTAAACAGTATTTTTAGGGTTCTGTAGCCATAATGGCATCGAACCCTTGTAGTTACGTCATGTCTTATGTCTGTCGGTCTGTGCGTATGTCACAGCCATTTTACTCAAAAACTATACGGTATATTTTATAACCAAAGTTGGAACGTAGGTGTAGATGTATTATGTAAGTCGCTTCTTAGTTTCGAAAAAAATAATGTAAAATATATTTTCAAATATAATTATACTCCGTATAAATGTAACAAAAAGTAAAAAAATAATCATGTGGCTCATCATTAGATAGGTCTTTAAAAATACAGAAAGGTTGCTAAAACGTTTTTTTTTATTAAATAAATACTTTTGACAATAATCGATTTAAAAAAAAAATGTGTGATCCCCTCTAACTTTTGAACCGGGAGACTAAAACCATTCAAAAAAATCTAAATAAGCAAATAATTTTTCAGGAAAATTATTTTGAATATGGAAGAGTTATAAAAAAAATGATCTTCTTATTAAAACGACAAAAGTGCCACTAACATACGCTCTTTTGCTTGTACGGCTTTTTTGTATTATATGAAGGTACGGAACCTTCCATTATGCGTGGTCCGACACGCACTTGGCCGGTTTTTCAGTACGGATGTGCACAAAAAGAGGTAAAATAACAATAATCAAAATAAAGAGTTATATATTGTAACTTGTAACCCAAAATATCCGCCACAGGTGTCGTTTTGTACTTACCTACTGCTTTGCTTTTTCCCTTTGACACAAATATATTTAGTATCAAAATAATTCCACTCACAACAAGTTAATCTAAGTTACATCCCGATAACAATATACACCCATTTATTCATCAATAACAACTACCACAAAACGAAAAAAACCAAATGAACAAGTCATTACTTGCAACCGCGCCTATCCGATCCCAACACTTAGTATTTGATAAGTAATTGGCTTAAAATGTGGCTATGAAACCAATTTAAATCACAAAAAATGTCACACCAACCGGGCGATGCAACCAACGAGTGGCTTAGACCCCGGGGCTCGTGCGCGGAAAATTCAAATTCACCAATGATAACTCATTGCTTATTCTCGGTCTCGGCAAGAATCTCGGCCCATTTTGGCCGAGAGCCGAGACCGAGATCTCGGCCCGATTTTTGGCCGAGAATGCCGAGACCGAGACCGAGACCGAGATCTCGGTCGGACCTTAGAATTGATAACCTCCTCTTTTGAAATCTTGAAGTCGGTTAAAAATGAAAATAATGGCAAACTTGCCCTTCCTTTATGGAGTCAAGGCGTTTTTACGTCGGTAGATGACTGTCTCTTTGACCTGTGATTTGTAAGGTGATTATGATTAATCATAATCATACTTTCAGTTTCTAAACTCTTGTTTATTTGCAGGTAAATGGCAAGCCGACTAATTTGACAGGACGTGGCGGACGGCGTCACGTTATCTCATGGATGGATGCACCGGACGATCTTTACTTCAGGGCTACAGAAGCAGCCAAGTAAGTTTCTACCGCTTTACCCATTCATTAACAACTCCGTTTCTACTCGTATGTCTATTTATTACTTATCAATTACTAATATCAATTTGGCTGTAATTTTTGGTGGTCGAATAAATGGCACCGTTGACAACTAACAAATCATATCCCACCCGTTATAGATGTAAAAATCCGAATACCGCTCATAGTAAGTGAGATGTCGTGTACGTGTGCCATCAGCGGTAAAAGTGAGTGTAACGTGGGTATGTCCGCAGGTCCGCGCGCCGGAGCCTAAGCTGCGGGGAGCTGCGGCGCGGCGCGCGCGCGCCGTGGCGGGCCGTGCGCGGCGCGGGGGCGGGGGCGGCGGGGGGCGTGGGCGGCGCGGGCGCGGCGCCGGTCAAGGCCGCCGCCGCGGCGCCGCCGTGCCAGCTCGTCATCCTGGACTGACAGGAGCCGCCGCCGCCGCACCCCTACACCATGGAGGCGCTGCTCGGCTGAAGCGAAGTGTATATTCCTGTTGTAAATACGAGTGCGCCGAGGGCTGTACATAGCGCGGCCGAGGCCCGCCCGGACCGGCCCGAGCCCCCGCAGCGCGCCAGCCGGTTACTTTAAACGAAGATTGTATTTTTGGTAAACGAATCGCCGAGAATGGATTCTGTAGATAATATTTTAAACTATATTGTTCTTATGTGGTTTGATCTGGAGTCGAGCAAAATAATGTATTTGATACATAAAATGATATGTAAGTCTATTTCATTCGGAGATTCATTGTAGGATAATTTACAATTTTTTTCATAAATAAAGCACAAATCGAGATATCCGAGAGTTTTATTATATTATTGTTTCACATATAAATACAGTAAATTGGTGTTATTTATACCAGGGACTCGAAAACCGGACCAAAACCGTTAACCTAAAATAAAGATATCAATTGAAAAGGTAGTTAGGCTCAGAAAATCGATATCAGAGGAAGCGAGAGGAACTTTAATTATTATGAACCTGAAAAATTGAAAAATAAAATGGCCGCCATCTTGGATTTCGATATTTCAGCTCAGATTAAGATAAAAATCGATATCTGAGGATCCGAGACGAACTTCATTCTTGGATACCGAAATGGTGTTTTTATTGAATTCCGTTAATTTCGGGGTATGACTTAGTACGTTGAAGGAAAATTAAATGACATAAGTAGGTAATCATCGAAAATTTGTGTTCGCCCTGCTCACGTCTCATGAATCACCCTGCATTATAAAATCGAATTCATCTATATTAGGTATTACGCAATATAACATTTCCATATAATACACCGCGTTTTTTTACTCCGTTTATTTCAAGGGGCATTCCAGAACTTAAATGAAGTTAATTGCTCAAAGACACCGGTATTCCAATTAACTCTATTTTGAAGATAATCATTCATTTCTTTTTTCTGATAAGACCCTTACGAGCATGTACACTTGCCTTAGGAGCTGTTTACATAGTGATTATAGTGTATAGTACGAGTTCATACATTTGCTGCTAAACGCAAGTACTATCTCCGACAATCGATGTTCGAAATTATATTGTTACATAAATATAAATAAATAATACAAAAAAAAATCATGAAAATTAACTATGCTATTCACTCTATTCAGTTTCCTTAAATGTCCTTACTTAGGCCCTCAGCACACGGAGCGTTAGCGTAAGAGACGCGTAAGCGCATCGTAATACGCCCGTAGAACGAGAGCGCTATGAGCACGAACAACTTCAAACAAGTCCGCACACGAAGCGTCGTCATAGCGTAGCGTATGAATAAGAATAATAATAAATAAATAAATAATAAATTACCAATAAAACACTAACAGAATATGTCAGGGTTCTCCGCACTAGGCTACGCCTGTATCGCGGGGAACCAGTTACAGTTAAAATTATTGAACTAAGTTACACAATAAAGTAAGTATTGAGATAACAAACTTAAAATGAATTAGTTATAGTAAGAAAAAAAAAGCGGCCAAGTGCGAGTCGGACTCGCCCATGAAGGGTTCCTTTATGACGTATTAAAAAAAAACTACTTACTAGATCTCGTTCAACATTTTACCACTTTGGTAGTCTCTCGCGCAAACTATTCAGTTTAGAAAAAAATGATATTAAAAACCTAAATATCATTTTTGAAGACCTATCCATAGATTGGACCAACCCATACGTGTGGGGTACGTATGGGTTTGACGAAAAAAAAAATTTTTTTTAATTTTATGACGTATTAAAAAAAACTACTCACTAGATCTCGTTCAAACCAATTTTCGTTGGAAATTTGCATTGTAATGTATATCATATATTATTTTTAGATTTTTCATTCTGTTATTTTAGAAGTTACAGGGGGGGGGGGGGGCACACTTTTTTTTCACTTTGGAAGGTTCTCTCGCGCAAACTATTCAGTTTAGAAAAAAATGATATTAGAAACCTTAATATCATTTTTGAAGACCTATCCATAGATACCCCACATGTATGGGTATGAGGAAAAAAAAGATTTTTTTTAAATTTCATGACGTATTAAAAAAAAACTACTTACTAGATCTCGTTCAAACCAATTTTCGGTGGAAGTTTACATGGCAATGTATATCATATATTTTTTTTAGATTTTTCATTCTGTTATTTTAGAAGTTACGGGGGGGGGGGGGGGGGGACACATTTTACCACTTTGGAAGTGTCTCTCGCGCAAACTATTCATTTTAGAAAAAAATGATATTAGAAACCTCAATATCATTTTTGAAGACCTATCCATAGATACCCCACATGTATGGGATGAGGAAAAAAAAGATTTTTTTTAAATTTCATGACGTATTAAAAAAAAACTACTTACTAGATCTCGTTCAAACCAATTTTCGGTGGAAGTTTACATGGCAATGTATATCATATTTTTTTTTTAGATTTTTCATTCTGTTATTTTAGAAGTTACGGGGGGAGGGACACACATTTTACCACTTTGGAAGTGTCTCTCGCGCAAACTATTCATTTTAGAAAAAAATGATATTAGAAACCTCAATATCATTTTTGAAGACCTATCCATAGATACCCCACACGTATGGGTTTGATGAAAAAAGATTTTTTGAGTTTCAGTTCTAAGTATGGGGAACCCCCAAAATTTATTGTTTTTTTTCTATTTTTGTGTGAAAATCTTAATGCGGTTCATAGAATACATCCACTTACTAAGTTTGAATAGTACAGCTCTTATAGTTTCGGAAAAAAGTGGCTGTGACAGAATCGGACAGACAGACGGACATGACGAATCTATAAGGGTTCCGTTTTTTGCCATTTGGCTACGGAACCCTAAAAACCTGTAAGGTATGAAAACTAAAGTATTTTAGCTAAAATATCTTCTCTCTCGGCATAAGTAAGTGAATGTAAGAATTTAAACAAGAGTTTCTTAGCTTCTACGATGGTGCAGTCTTTATTAAGGTTACAGTGTTTAAGCAAAGCGTTGTAGACACTCGGATTCGTTCCCCAAAACGTTTGCCAAAGGCGGAACGGACTTCTAGAATTGGTAAGTTAAGGGTGCGTTTGTTGATTAATGAAATAGTACCTGGGCGACCGAGCTTTGCTCGGTTATAACTATTTATTGTAATATGGTGGTGTATCTAAATTAAACTTGTCTAAAACAATAAAAATTAAAAAATTATATATAAACTTGAACATTTAATCACCGGGCGAGATTCGAACCCGTAACACTCATTTCTAGCCGTCCATGTCTTAATCCGCTGGACCAGACGGACAGTGGCCGGTAACACGAAATTAGCGACCATATTCTGCGTCGAAAGAAAACGCATGAAAACTCGAAAACACGCGTTTTCCCAAACATAAGACTAATCTAGATCGATTGTATACCCCCAAAAACCCCCATATACCAAATTTCAGCGAAATCGTTAGAGCCGTTTCCGAGATCACAGAAATATATATATATATACAAGAATTGCTCGTTTAAAGGTATAAGATAGCAAGTATATAGCAAGGTAACAATTTTGACAGTTTGACAAAAATAGATCAATGGTTGGAAATTTTTTAAGCATCACTTTTCACTTTTAAAACAGAGCGTTGAGCCCTTTCAATTTCCAGCATAGATGTCTTTGCCGCACTTCCCCAAACTGTGATGCAGTAGCCAATAACCGACTGACAAAGCGCGGTGAAAACTGGGTGAAAACTAAATTAAGAACAGGATCCTCGGCAACGTTCCGGAGCTTTTTAAAAATAAATATGGATTTTCTTATTCTAGCAGAGAGTTTGTGAATGTGGTTTTTGAAGTTCAATTTTTCGTCTACTTAAAGACCAAGATATTTTATTACGTCAGTATTCTGTATGGATTCACAGTTACAGGAGTTATGAACACCCTGTCGACGGCGGGCGGTGCGGTGATAGAAAGTAGCCGTGGGCATCATGTCAAACAATTCTTCAGAGCACAGCCCATTGTACAAGCGGTAGAACACACATAAGGAGGTAACGTCTCTTCTTAGACTTAAAGGTTCAATACCGCTTGTGAGTTTGGGATCGTCGACGATTCGTACAGCACGTCTTTGGACTGAGTCGAAGGGCCCAAGCTGGCATCCAGGTGCTCCTGCCCAAAGGTGACAGCATTACTCCATATAGGGTCTGACTTGCGAATTATAAAGCAGCAGTCTTTGCCCTGGAGTAAAGTATCTATACTTAGTATAAATACTAAGTTTATTCCTCATAGTCATAACAGCACTCGTGCTTTATAATCGCTAAAACGATACTCCGATTAATGGCTACCAACCTAACAAAACCAAATTAATACACTTTCAAACTAAGTACATTACTGCCAACTTACAAAATATTAATTAGGTTCTATAGTATAAACAATTGCTTCATAAGTCAGAAACGCGCATGTGACATCTGAATATAGCAACATCCATAGCCTACGAAGACCGCTTGTCACAATCGAGAAAAATCTGTCCAAAAATTTAATTTAGCCAGGAACAAATGGTAGCCGGGGCGAGGCAAAGGTATGCTCGTATCTTCGCTGTATACTTTTGGCTTGTTTACCTATATGATTCTACTAGTTTAACCTAATCAAATACCGGGAAATTATTTCCCACTTCATTCTAATTTACGAAATATTTTTTATCTTTTTAATGGCAGCACTCAGCGATACCAACCATACAGATTTAAAATCTTAGTAACAATTTGAATTTGAAAAATGGCAACACTTTTGTAATGGCCGCCATTTGTGACCATACGTCAAAGTCAATGTCAGTTGTTGTGATTTTTTTGCAATAACAACAGTTTTTTTTAGTGTTTTGAGGTTAAGTGCAAAAAAAAAATCTGGTAAGTGCATACACTGACTACTATCATAAACTAAACTTATTTTTCCTGTGTTTTGCTTTAAAACAATTGTGATAACGATATGATTTAGCCAAGATTTTAAGGTTTTAGTAAGTGGGAAATTATTTCCCATTGTCTGTTCCTGAACTAACGATTTTAAAAAAAAAATGTAGGTTTTATCAAGTGGGAAATTATTTCCCAATGTTTGTTCTCCACCTACTTTTCATACTATTTCATCTGAAGAAGCACTGTAATATTTTTAGATGATAAGCTGATTGCATTGATCATTTCGCATTGTTTAATTAATACTATTCCAAAGATTTTCTTCCAAAGTTCTTGTAATAAGATAATAAATAAATAATAATAATAATCTTTCATTTGTATTCCCAACTTCTTGTAATAAGATAATAAATCCTTCATTTTAGGCCTGCATGTAATTTTTTTTTACTGTTACTAAAAATCATACTTGAATTCCAAGCAAAGCCGGGGGGAGCTACTAACTTGTAAAAAGTTTGTAACCGTATCGGACAATGGGAAATTATTTCCCACTTCATTCAAAATTTTGCTATTCCGTAACGGATAACGGGAAATTATTTCCCACCGCAAAACCCCCCTTTCCCCCCCACTTAATTTTTTTAAATATATTTTTTCGTAATCTACGCAACCAAATTACCTAAAAACCATTCTTAGTTTTCAAAAATCTCATAATAAGTGGTCCGTTTGATTAAGGGTTAAAATATTATTTAGTTGACTCGTAGAATAAGTATTGTATGCAACGTTGTATAAGTAGGTCAAAAATGCTCGTGACGTATGCCCGTAACCCACGCGACACGCCTTTTTGACCCTTCTTATACAATGGTTGCATAAAATACTATTATCTACAGCCTACCAACAGACATTAACTATTGCAGAGGCGGGGCGTAAACATCTGCGTTGGGCAAGTCGGTTACTCTCTATTTTATTGAGGCCTAAAGGAACCCATATCATATGTGAATAAAATAAACAAACATTTTGTAAAAGTTATATTTATTCGAGTACATAACTACACCTTAATATAAATGGATAATAACTATTTTCCGCATTATAAATATGATTTAATGTGGTTTTAAGACACCAACATACTCGCTTTCTTTATATCCGAAAAGCGCTATCACATGCTTCGAAGAATCGTTTACATCGAACAATATTTGAATATGTTTTATACGGCAGTTTCACAATGTCGTGTATAAGAGGAACCTGTTTATTTTTCACATATAAAAGAAGAATATTAAATGGCACTCTGATGTACTTTCCGCTTTCTTGGGTTGACCCTGATCTAATTGAAACTTAGCTCAAACAGCTAATGCTTCGAAATAATAATAAAAACTTTACAAATATAAAATGAAGAAGTTAAAGTGTTTCGTAAAGCTCAGAAGTTCACTGAACTTCCACCCGAAGTGGGTAGAATAAAACCAATTTTAATAAAATGACCGCCCTCTAATCGGCGCATCTAGACGTGAGCGCTAAAACCTTGGAGACCTAATCACAATTTTAAATTAGGTTTACTGTAAGATGATAAGGGTTATCCCGATAAAGACAATGATATTAAATAACTATAGATAGGTTATACTCATAGCTCATACATAAGGAGCACAAAAAATACTTCCATAGTTATTTTAATGCCTACGAACTAATTATTCTTTTTGATTAATTTTCACATTCCGTTCATCTTTTTCATACTCGTTGCTAAGCATGAGCTTGTCTCTTTCTCTCTCGGTGAGTGGGAGCTCTTTAGCACGTGTACATTTCTCGCTTGCCCAAGTGTGACTAAAGGTAACTTGTACAATTCGTTACAAGGTAAGCGCTTCAATTTTGGAACGCATATAACCTATCATATCTTGAGTTATAATAAATCATTGGACAAAGACCGATTTTTTAAATCTACAATCACTCTTAGGCTAGGTACGCACTTAGCGACTGGCCGCGGGTTGCGGTTCCACTTGCGACCAGCCGGATAGTGCATACAGCGACCGCGCGGTCGAGTCGACTCGACCATTTCCAAGATGGACGTCGAAGAGGCTGTCGGTATTCATTATATTTACGCGCGTTACATAAAGAAAAAGAAACGAAGACAGATTCTGGGTGCATCCATTTTTGTTAACACGAGATGAGACCAAACATTTCGGAATTTTCTTCGATGAGCTCAAAAAGTACGACGATAAGTTTTTCAAATTTACAAGAATGAGTCAAATCTTTTGAAGGACTTTTAAGAATTTTGAAAACCAGTATAAGAGCGTGGACGCGTGTGCTTTCGATGCCGACCGGCCGCAAACTGGCAACCGCAGTGAAACCGCGTAGTTCGTACAGCGACCGTCCGGCTACCCGTCTGAGGAGCCGCAGCGCTGCGAGCGACCGGAGCGGTTGGACGGCAGCCGCAATTTAATGCCTATAGAGGATACGGTTACATACAATTTTGGGCTTCCGGTTAGCCGTGCGGTCAGCCGCTAAGTGCGTACCTAGCCTTAGTTATACTATAACTGTAAGGTTAGGCTACTTTTATCTAGACCTCAACATGGATGAAGACTGGAAGTATAGGTCAGGTTTACGCAAACCACAGTAAAGGGGGTAGGACGAGAATTGGCAATAATAAATAAAAAAGATGGATGCAACTTTGAACTATTGACTATGTAGTTGAGTTATAAAATTGGTTGATGGGTAATTGATCATATCTTATTAAATAGTATTACTGTTTGATGGAATGCATAAACCTAAGAAAATACATAAACTATTGGAAAACGACACAGTTCACTCTCACACAAGACATTGACTTGAAGTAGTTTCCTAACTGTACTCAGAATTAATTGAGCAGGATCTATTACAGCTACTTTTACACTAAATCAACTTTGATGGGCGACAATACCATTGTTACAGTAGGCCTCCGATTACACAACTATTTTATACAATTCCATTAATGAATATTATTACATCAGAAGTCAGTCCGTTACCGTCCTTTAACTGTCCTTATAAATACATACATAACCCCATATTTCAACTAAATTGCAGTAAAATACTACTTCTACGTTTTAATCTCAAAGCGTGCCGACGGCCGCTAGCAGAGCAATTCTGTGCGCGAATGAGGACATGTTCACACTAGGCTGGTATAGAATACCATAGTACATGAGTGATACACTATTAATAAATAGTGTATCACTCACGATCGCTCACAGCTCACGGTGAGCCATCAGTCACTAAACACCATCCAATGCAAACGAAATGTTCATACTAAACTTATATAGTATATAATTAGATTAGAGTGATTAATTATCACACAGCAGGAAGTATGCCTCTGGCTGTGAGCGTAATGTGAACATGAGCCACGCACAGAACAACGAGCCGCGCAGCCCGCGACCTACTGAGAGCACTCACATACACCGAGCACACACCACCAACCGTCCTCGTAATAATTATAAAATACTCATTAAAGAAATACTGTACAAATACAATAATTATTTGAAGGTAATAAAACTCTTACGGATAAATCATAAGCGGTTAATGCTCTGATAAAATCTACGCCCAGACTTCCATCAATAATACACCATTCACAAATTATATACAATGTCGCTTATTTTTAATATACATGTTAGATAAACACACATCCAAATTTGATCCCAAAACTGTAGTCTTTACCTCATTTTACTTTCTAAATTAAATAATGAGATCGAACATAAACATTATGGAATTTTAAGTAAGGAGCGGGTAATTTAGGTCGTGTGAATAGATCCGCGGAGCCCGCTCTCAGCGCGCCGAGTGCGGCGGGGCGCTTGGAAATTAATAGGATTTTGCGATATTTTACTTCTCTTAAATGTTTATTAGTAGTTTCTTTGAAAAGGCACTGATCGTCAATAATGATTTAGTGTTATTTGTTCATTAGATCGTCTTAGCATTCTACTCTAAAATAATAGCCAATATTAAAATATTCAACTCGGAGTACAATATTTTGTATGAAAATACTCATGTGACTCTGCATACGTACATCTATATTAAAAATATAATATTATTCCGTGTAAAATACAGGATTTGTAAATAGATTTCCAGACAAACAAGTTTGCGGAAAACCACAATTATACAAAAATATTTTTTGCCCATGTGCAAAAAGTGCATAATATCGTTATTTAAATTTAATCGCTTCCGAGCGTTTATAGGCTATTGGATTAGGTGGGATGTACTTTTTGGACTTCCAATACTCTCCAACTGATAGTGACCATGGAATGTTAATGGGACAACGTTGTCGACATTTCACCACAAGTTTACTGTTCGAACTTGTTCTTTAATGTATAGCATAAAATATAAAAAGATATTGCATAATCATATGCCACTTTAAATAAGCTAAAAGTCTTTGATTGCGTTTGTAATACATGTACAATAGTAATGTTCAGAGCGCACCGAACCGAGCAGCGCCCGCGCCTCTCAGTGCTTTGACAGGTTCAGTGGCAAATCTGAAAAAAAAGGCAAAATATAGTAATAAAAACTAACTGCAGTACTGCAGTAAAATGAATCAAAATAGGGAAGAGTGGTATTCTATGCTGAGTTGTGGGAATACGAGATAGATCCTTTTTTTAGGTCGCTGAACTTGTAGTTCTAGGCTAGCTAGATAGGGAAGGGCTACCTAGTTGGATACTAAGTTCTGTTACGCGATTTGCAACCTCTTTATTTCCGTTAAAACAAATGCTACCGAAAAAATAAAAAATGACATAATGTGGTGGATTTGTGAGCTATAATTATATACCACACATAACGCTTATCTCGTCGTATCTATAATGAAAGAGAATCGTATCGCAGTAATTGCGTTGCACAAATGTGGGCACCCGTCAAACATGATTTTGAAGTTGCTTGAAAACCTAAAAATCAACAAACAATTTGTTTATCGCACAATTAATAGATACAATAGTACTCAGAGCTTCGATGACCGCAAGAGGTCTGGAAGACCACGCACCGTTCAGACCGCAGCTCTAATAAAGGCAGTGAAGGCGAGAATTGCAAGAAACCCCGTCCGGAAGCAAAAGCTGTTGACAATACAGATGTCTGTGAAGAGAAGCTCCCTAAAAAAAGTTATCAATGAAGACCTTGGACTACACGCTTACCGCAGACAAAAAGGTCATTTGCTTAATGGACGATTAAAGACTATGAGGCTAGAGAGGAGTCGCGTGCTATTGAAGCGGTACGCACAAAATGGCCACCGAAAAATTTACAGATGAAAAAAAAATTACCATTGAAGAATGTTGTAACCGCCAGAATGACAGTGTATGCAAAAAACAGTCAAGAGGCGATTGCGGCTGTTCCGAGAATGCAACGAGGCCATCATCCCTCTTATGTGATGATTTGGCTGGGTATGTCATACTCAGGGCTGACACAGGTTCATTTCTGTGAAAAAGGTGTGAAAACTGGGGCCAAAGTTTACCAGGAAACCATTCTCGAACCAATAGTGAAGCCCTTAAGACACACCCTATTTCAAAACCAGCCATGGGTCTTTTAACAGGACTCAGCTCCTGCCCATAAGGCAAAAACAACTTAAGCCTGGTTTTGAAGGAATAAAATTGACTTTATTGCCCACGAAAACTGGCCGTCCTCCAGCCCGGACCTTAATCCCCTGAATTATGCCATATGGCAGGTTATTGAGGAGAAAGCGTGTGCTAAACCCCACACAAATCTTGACTCCCTAAAGCGGGCCATAGTTAAGACAGTGACGGAATTAGACATGACAATCGTGCGTGCCGCTATTGATGACTGGCCTCGTCGTTTGAGGGCCTGTGTGTTTCAAGGCCAGAGGAGGCCATTTTGAATGATATTGTCATATGTAATTCCTGATTTTGTGTACTTCATTTTAATATATAGTTTATTCAACTTTCGTTCGTATATTTTATGTACATAAAGATTATTGCAGTAACAGAATTTAGTAACCAACTAGGTAGACTAATCCCGGAAAATGGTAAATGGTTGTCAAGTCAATGTCAGTAAAATGCATTAAAATAAACCACATTGCCAAAATGTAAAAATAAAAGTTTTAAATTATTTAATCATCTAATTGTCTAATTGTTTTGAGTATCTGTCCTCACCTGACGTAGGTTCTTCTTTAGGTATGTGGTCATTGATGAGCGGGTGCGCCAGCGGCGCCCAGGGCCCGGGCGGGACCGGCACCCCGTAGTGCATCCACAGCGGGGCCTGCGGCGCACGGTACCCCACGGCCGGCGCCACGCCGCCGTACCCGTACCCGTACACGTACTGCAGGTCGCGCCAGTCCTCGCGCCGGTACGCCGCGCCCGCCCACTGCCGCCCGGCCGCGTACGGCGACACGGGCGGCGCGTACGGCGCGTGGCGGTACCGCGCCAGCTCCGGCGGCGTCGGCGAGTCCCGCGGCGCGCCCGGCGTCGGCGAGCCCAGCGTTAGTGCCGAGTAGCGGTAGCGGTAGTTGTCGGGGCTCGGGCTCAGGTCCGGCGAGTGCACGCTCGACGGCGACTCCGTCTTCAACGAGGGCGGGTACGAGTGCGGCGAGCGCCGCGCCGGCGACGGGGCGGGGCTCTCGTCCGGCATGGACAACAGCGAGTGGATGCTGTAGCTGCTCACGTTCTTGCTGACGGGCTCCTTGCGGGCGGTGCCGTTGGTGCGGGTGGCGGGCGGCGTGTCGGGGGGCGCGGCGGCGCGCGCGGGCGCGTGGCTGGGCCCGGGGCCCGGCGACGGCGGGTATGACGCGGTGCTCAGCGCCGGCACGGTCTTGGCTCGCCTTTTCGTGCCCTGGTCCTCTAAACTGACGCGCTCGAGTTCGCGTAGAATGCGCTTGCGCGGCGATACCATCATGTGCTCCTGGCGACAAGAAGCCAGCTTGGCGTTGACGGGCGCCGGCAGCGCCGCGATGCGTTCGCGCAGCTTGTCTATCGTACGGGCGAGCACCTTAGGCCTGATCGCTGGTTTCGTCTTTTTATACACCCTTAACTTATGATACTGATATGGTTTTTTGAGTTTCATGTGGTAATATTTTTCTCGGTCGCAATCCGTCCGCCGCTCGTCGGCCGACTTGGCGGCGGAGTCGGACGCGCCGTCGACGGCGTCGCGGCCAGGGGATACGGCACCGTTCCGACAGAGCCCGTTGCGTGGCTCCAGCTGCGTCGCGTCGTAGGGCCGGCGACGCTTCGCTCGAGCGCCGACGCGGATCGCCTGCGCGGTGAGCGCCGCGGGCCGGCAATAGTACATGGCTAGCTCTTTGGAGAGGTTGCGGCGCGGGGCGGGCTGCTTCCAGCAGTGGTCGCGCTGCCAGGGCGAGGAATGGATGGAGGAGTTGTCGTCGGAGACGCTGAGCGAGGCGGTGGGGCCGGGCGCGGGCGGCGTGGGCGGCGTGTGCGGCGCGGCGGGCGGCCAGAACGTCTTGCGCGGCACCGACACCCAGCCCGCGCGCTCGCCCGCGCGCGCGCACCCGCGCACCAGCTCCAAGATGAACTTGCCATCTGAAATATCACACATAACCATTAAGATCCATGGTTCCAATACACTAAAGGGAGTCAACTAAAATATACTTAACAGGGGTCTATTATTAATTTTCATGTTCCTGATGGTATAGTTGAGTTAATAAAAGGTAAATAATATTAAGTCTAAAATACAATATCACCGAGGAAGCATACTTATTTAGATGACAATATAATCAGACAAATTTAATATGAAATGATGTTAAAGATCCAAAGCAGAGGTGTTAGTAGAAGAACATCATTAACGTGCTCTTATTCTTGTCAACATTATTACCTATTTACTATACACAATACAGTGGTAATGTATTTATGGTCTGGTCTATTTTTATATTAACTGTAAATGCTATTAATAATTTAGTTTGGGGCAGTAAGGATGAATTTTCTACTTGGGTATATTGATTGATGATATAACTTTCTCACCTATCCCCAGTGGTAACAACTGAGATAAATAATTCCTAGTAGTTACCACTAACACACTGTGGTGGTGACTTGTAGGAATTTTTATTCTCAATTGTTGCTACAACACATATTTTAATGTTCAATACTGATAAAAATATGGGTGGGTTATTTCTTCCATCAACAGCTGATTCAGTAAAGTTTTCTAATAAGTTTATTGGTACAAGCATCAAATAATTCTACACATATCTGTTTAACAATATAGCCAGCCACAGCAAAAAATTAAGAGGTATATTCTTCTTCAGTTAGTCCCTCAATACTGAGGATCGTGGCATCATGTCCTTCTGTTGAAGACCAGATTCCTCCATAGGCTTTTATTCCTCGCCAAGCGCATGGCCTCATGCACTTTTAATTGCATAGGTGCAGTGATTGGAGCACACCATCTGGTAGGGGGAGGGCCCTGAGGTCTGGTACCTTCAACTTTGCCCGTCACAATAACTCTCTTTATTAGGACGGGCAAAGTTGAAGGTCCACACAGAGCGAGCATACGCGCGAGGCAATTTCCTCGCGTACAAAACGGCCAGTGTAGACATGCCTCAGTAAAGGTGGTGCTCGCACGAGTATAGCGCACGCGCCGCCTCGGCCGAGCCACGTCTACATTGGCCGTTTTGTGCGAAAGGAAATTACCTCACGCGTATGCTCGCACTGTGTGGGTCCGCCTAATGACATGTAAATTTTGTGTTTATGCATAAAAAATCTAAATCTGAATCTGCACAACCATATTTTAATGAATAGTATTTACATTTGAAGGAACCTTTGTGTGTTTTAATAGACAGATTTATATTTATAGAGTAAGGAAAGATGAGACAGTTGCAAGCAAGAGACATTGAAACCAACTATAAAAAGCAGCTTGGCAACTCCCTATTTCTTTGTATACAAATACAGTCACTCTATGACTCAATAACCAGTCCCTAATTGAGCCCTTATATTATATAAAGGAATATGAATCTGAATAAAAATAACTTCAAAATTGGTGGGCTCAATATTTGTAGAAAATTAATCAAATATTGAAAACCTTGATTATGTTACACTAAGATTATATTGTTCCATTAATTAAGTATAACATAATTATGTTACACTCAATTGATGTAAACAACAGATGGTAGTTTTTTCTACATAGCACTACAAAATATACATGCTATGATAAATACTAAATGGTACTCCTAGAAATAAGTCACCATTAAAACCTTGTTTATTATATCTTTGTTCTGTTGCTAATGCACTTGTTTATTTGTAGGTAGATAACTAATTGTCAGTAGGTTTGTCCAAATATCATATCAAATAACACTTGCCTTAAATGTTTGTAGAATGTGCTGTTGTCAGTTGTTGAGTCAATAGGATCAAGTTAGAGAGGCTTATTATGACACATTCCTTATATGACTAACATGTGGATGCAGCAACAAATAAATAATTAAGGATATTTACAATATTAAATAAGATTTCACACTAAACTAACTACATATAGAAACAAGCATTGATGTATTAAAAGTATGGTCAGAACAAATAATTGTACCTAATTATGAATCTAAAAATGCATTTTTAAATCAAGTTATTCCTCAATTGTTAAAAAGCTTAAAAAGAGAATATCTATCTTTTTTATCATTCTAATTGCTTATAAATCACATAGAAATAGGAAAAGGTATGTTATGTTGTAATCTATGTTTATGTATTCTTAAAACAGCTGACACTTCCTTAACAAGGTACATCACTAAATTAATGACCTACTATTAAAATCAATATACTAAGTTGGAAATTACTTTATTTTGGTAAGTTCAATTCCAGTTATTTTGGTTGTTTTCTTTCTGGACTAATCATAACAAATGTATGTCTATCAAGCTGTAATCTAAATGAATTTGTTTCTGCTAGGCTGCCCATGGCTTCTTATGAAACACACAACAATAGTGCAGAGGTAGTGCACAGACAATTGGCAACCACTCGGTCAAACGTGCCTGTGCATGATTATCAGAGCATGAATGACTTTCTAGTTTTCCTTAAGTAGCTGACTGAAGTACATAACAAGGCAAATAACAAGTTAATTTGCAATGACCCATCAGCTGTTTAAATTAGTGACCCTCTACTGACCTTTGAAGAACTTGAGTCGGCCGCCCGAGCCCGAGTGCGCCGAGGTGGCGACGGGACTCTCCTCGCTCGCTGTCTTGCTACTGCTGTTCCCGTTTACGCCATGTCTTCTGTCTACTTCTTCTGTCATTTTGGAACATGTTGTCAGAGTTGTGTTCGTTGCTTCCTGTATATGCATTTCATTTCTGACCGCTCATGCGACACACGAGCGACTCTCTAGTCCGAACGCACTCGCCATATCGAACCGAACGTCGGGATCCGCGGCTCGCAGAGCGCCAGGCGCGGGCTAGGCACGACATTCAACACTGTCGACACAGTCCTCATCCTACTACGCTCGACTGCTGATTAAGACCTACTAAACATTTGTATAAACACATTTCTTTCCGACACGGTGACTACTAAATTAAACCAGTACTCGGACCACTTCGTTATTGACGGCACTCGCGAGTAAAACACTGCTTAAATTAATACTAAATAAATCACGACACCAGTTTATCAATCCGACCATCGAGCTCACGCTACAAATCGACAAAAGCTGCTCGTTTTTCAGTAGTTCATTCACACCCAGCATCCATTTTGATTCGTTCAAATATGATCGGTCTTTTTGCCTACAACCACAAATCAGAAATCAGAATGCGTTGTTATTTACGTTTAGATATTGATGCGTTGGTCTCTAATTCGTCAATGTTCACTTGCTTCGGATTAATTATTGAAGTATCTAATCTGTACTTTAAATTTGAAACCCTTCCGAAATATTTAAAGGACAAATAATAATGTTTTAGTTGTTAAACCGGAGTAAAGCCATTTGCAAATTCAATCTTTATAGGAATAATAAAACGCAAAGAAGTCATTATTTTATTGGTTTTAAATTTTAGGACATACAATCAAATAAATAAGGTATCTTAATATTTAAAACATTAGTACCATATATTATGACAGATAAATCATTATAACATTAATTAAATATTGTGATTATAATTTCAGTATTTAAGTATGTGTTCCAACCGTTCCAATTTCTGCTTAAAACGCTCGGACGTCAGTTTTCTGCTTAATGGCAACATTTCATAGTAGGGCCGGCCGCCATGTTGATTGTTGAAACAAATGTGACGACTGTACGCTGTTTGAAGTGCATTTTTCTCACATTTCTGGTTGAATTTCCTAAACTAAACGTGTACAAGAGAACGTAAACGAGGCTTTTCTTATTAATCACGTTAACGTCTTCTCAAAATGACGGCGTCAGAGGCTTCATACAATCGAAAAATCATATCTGAAGATTTATCAAATGTTGAATTCGACACAAGCGAAGATGTGGAAGTTATTCCTACATTTGACTCCATGGGCCTTCGGGATGAATTGCTGAGAGGAATATATACTTATGGTAACCATGTCTCCTTATATATTCAAGTTTAAGCATTAACTTGCAATTTGTATCGTGAATTGTATTATGTAGTCAAACTTTCTAATTCCAGGATTCGAAAAGCCTTCCGCTATTCAACAGAGAAGTATTCAGCCGATTGTAAAAGGCAGAGATGTGATTGCTCAGGCTCAGTCAGGCACGGGTAAAACCGCCACATTTTCCATTTCCATCCTGCAGTCGTTGGACACGACTCTTCGTGAGACGCAGGTTTTGGTGTTATCGCCAACTCGCGAGTTGGCTACACAGATTCAAAAGGTTATCCTGGCTTTGGGAGATTTCATGAATGTCCAGTGCCATGCTTGCATTGGAGGCACCAATCTTGGTGAAGACATTAGGAAGCTGGATTATGGTCAGCATGTGGTTTCTGGAACTCCTGGCAGAGTTTTTGGTAAGGAAATAACTTCTAAAATAACACATGTATCAACTATAATCAACCCCATTTTAAACATACTGATACCATTTTTCTAGCTTATGTTATGCTGATTATTTACAGACATGATTAGAAGACGTGTACTCCGTACCAGAGCAATCAAGATGCTGGTCCTTGATGAAGCTGATGAGATGCTGAACAAGGGCTTCAAGGAGCAGATTTATGATGTCTACCGTTACCTGCCGCCTGCAACACAAGTTGTACTCATATCTGCTACTTTGCCCCATGAAATATTGGAAATGACTTCCAAGTTTATGACAGATCCCATTAGGATCTTAGTTAAACGGTAAGGATAAAGGGAAAATTAGGTTATTGTAATAAATTGCTCATACCACATGTAGGCAATCAGAATGATTTTGAAAATGGAATTTTCAGCTATAGAAACTAAAGTATACGTGAGCAATGAACTTTCTTTTCAGATAGTGTGATTTGGCTTAGTAGGGCAGTATACAAGTCATTATTCATCTGCAAGATCACTAAGGGCCACTTGTGCATTCCAGGGTTAGTTATTTCATAAACTTGCAGTTAACCATTTGTACAGGGTTAAACTGTTCTGTATAAATGGTGGTTTTAAACAATAAGTTAGACTGATGTTACTTAGTGATGTGATACAACTTTACAAACTTTGAACATAATATAACTGTATAACTGCTCGCCTATAATTACATAATAATAATTAGTTAGTGGCCCTTAGTTGATAATAGTATACTTTTAGGCAGTTACACACTGAGGGAGCATACACATGAGTAAATTGCCTCACGCATATGCTTGCTCTGTGTGGACCCGCCTATTAACACAGCAGGATTGCCAGCTGATATTCTGAAACTTTATTTATAAATTTGCCAACTTGTCTTATAAGGAAGAAAAACTAGTGAAAGTCACTGTATAGTAACGTCTTAGGCTATTAGCTCTAGAATGGCATTGGGGTATAGTTACCTTTTACCATACCTCTGCATAATTTCAAAGGGTTCATGGTGACAGTTCTGATGATGTCAATAGCCGGGTCCACACGCACGCGCCGCCTCGGCCGAGGCACGTCTACACTGGCCGTTTTGTGTGTGAGGAAATTGCCTTGTGCATATGCTCACTCTGTGTGAACCCGGCTATTGAAATAAAATCAAAATTCCAATTACAACATATGCCACTTGAAGAGTTATTCTATTTAAGTAGATTGTTTTGATCAGGGAGAGTGTCTCCAGTACCAAAGTGACTGTTTGCTATTTTCAGTGATGAATTGACACTTGAAGGCATTAAGCAGTTCTTCGTGGCTGTGGAGCGTGAGGAGTGGAAGTTTGACACACTTTGTGACCTGTATGACACTTTGACCATTACACAAGCTGTGATATTCTGCAACACCAAGAGGAAGGTGGACTGGCTCACACAGAAAATGCAGGAAGCCAATTTCACAGTCAGCTCCATGCATGGTGATATGCCACAAAAAGAAAGAGATAATATTATGAAGGAGTTCAGATCAGGACAAAGGTATGTTCCATGTCATTTTTTACTTGTAAAGACTAACTGAAGAGTGATTTATTGGAACTAGAAACCAGGGTATCATGTAACATGTATATTTTTGTATACCTATGTGACAGTGAAATTCCTGGTTCTAGCTGTAGAAACCCAGTTCTGGGAGCATACACTCCGAGGTAGTGCTCACAAGGTCACCATACAATAATAATTTTTAATTCAAATTAAATGGTACACATTTCATTTGTTTTGGCTTGCATCATTGTGTCATGTAACTGAAAGGTACTGACACCATAACAATTAGAAATGTTGTCAATGATTACAGGCTTTTATTTAACTTGCAATGTTTGTTTGGGTCAAATCTTGCAAGTTAAATTATTAATACTTTTTTCGTGTTTTACAGTCGCGTGCTAATCACAACTGATGTATGGGCAAGAGGTATTGATGTCCAACAAGTATCTCTTGTGATCAACTATGACCTGCCCAACAACCGTGAGTTGTACATCCACAGAATTGGTCGTTCCGGCCGTTTTGGACGCAAGGGTGTTGCAATCAACTTCGTTAAATCAGATGATATCAGAATCCTGAGAGATATTGAGCAGTACTACTCCACACAGATTGATGAAATGCCAATGAATGTTGCTGACCTTATCTAAAATAATTTAATTGTATAAAGTTTAAATCTCCCCTTCTTTGAGACTATGTGAACAATAGGCACTACATAAGGTGGTAGAGTTCTGTTAACACCCTTTCTGCAAAATTGTGAGCTAAAATAAGCATCAAAATATTTTCTACACTTATCTTAATATGTAACACAATAAAAGTGAAGTGTAAAATCTTGTTTTATTTGTTCTATTTTATCAGCATAGGTACATTGTTCCCGTTTGTACAATGTTGCTCTGATGAATGAGCCAGGGCGATGGTATAAAAATCAATCACGCCGACTAGACAAAGTAAAATAAAAACAATATTTTTGGGACACCTACCCTACACTTAAATGGGGATGATTTTTAGGCAGGCTGTATCTCGTGAACCGTGATAGTTACAGTTGACATTTTCACAGATGATGTATTTCTGGACGGAACCCTTCTTGCGCAAATCCAACTCGCACTTGGCCGGTTTCTATTTTTTACAACACCAGTTCGTAAAGGTAATTTTTATTCTTCAAAAACTGATAACAATGTTGCATTTTATCCACAAGAGTAGCAAAGATGGAAATTTCGAGTTGTTTCCACATGCTGGTTGAATTGGCCTTTAAAATATTCACTATCTAGCTTTCTTTTGGATTTGATTTGTAAAACGAGCCCGATCAAGAGTCGTTTTCCATTTCATCAAATATCAGCATATCGTTAACAATATTTGTTGAAATATATAAAATAGTTCAAATGCAAAAATATCAAACATTGAATATTTTTGGCAATTTCAGACAAAGTATTTTTACATTTCAAATATTGTAGCCCGCAGGCCAGGCGCAAATTTTGACAGCCTTCTGGGCCAAAACTCGTATAGTGATAACGGCTATGTATGATGAACCCTCGTGGACGTCAGCTGCCGCTTCGTTGGTGGGTTGAGTGTTCCATATTATTTCCTAAGTAGGTACTTCATATTCAAAAAACCGGTCAAGAGCGAGTTCGTTTTACTCGCGCACCGAGGATTCCGTGCAAACTGAATTATCTCGTGTCACTATAAAGGCGAAAGACTTGAACAGAA
This sequence comes from Cydia pomonella, assembly GCF_033807575.1. Lineage (NCBI taxonomy): Eukaryota > Metazoa > Arthropoda > Insecta > Lepidoptera > Tortricidae > Cydia > Cydia pomonella. Next base: position 10,148,583 of record NC_084721.1, on the reverse strand, counting down.
GTACCAATACTAAATATAATTGTGTACAGCGCCATCTGTCGGCTGCGCGATGTAATGCACGTATGTTGGTTTTTAGGGTTCCATAGTCAAATGGCCATAAACGGAACCCTTATAGATTCGTCATGTCTGTCTGTCCGTTTATGTCACAGCCACTTTTTTCCGAAACTATAAGAGCTATACTGTTCAAACTTGGTAAGTAGATGTATTCTATGAACCGCATTAAGATTTTTACACAAAAATAGAAAAAAAAAACAAGTAATTTTGGGGGTTCCCCATACTTAGAACTGAAACTCAAAAAATCTTTTTTCATCAAACCCATACGTGTGGGGTATCTATGGATAGGTCTTTAAAAATGATATCGAGGTTTCTAATATTTTTTTTTTCTAAACAATAATTTGCGCGAGAGACACTTCCAAAGTGGTAAAATGTGTGTCCCCCCCCCCCCCGTAACTTCTAAAATAACAAAATGAAAAATCTAAAAAAAATATATGATATACATTGCCATGGAAACTTCTCTCCCCATTCATAATTTTTTGTCGGTAAACTTCGGAGATAAGGGGGGTATTTTTATCGACATATTGCTGTATAAATCAATTTTTTTCTGTATGAAAAAAATGTTTTGGAATGTACAAATTGAGCTCTTTCAAATGATACCCCACTTGACCTAGTCACTAGACTGAAATTTTGCCCCTTCTTTATTTTTTATAATATTTTTAATGTGGCTGGGTTAGTGTTTTTCATAACTATTTCAAATCGATAGCTTAAGTAGTTCTCGAGATATTTAGCGATGTGACAGACAGACAGACGGACGGACGGACATAGTCTCACCATAAGGGTTCCTTTTGTACCTTTTATGATATCCGTTCTCAAAATACATAGTTTTTAGGTAGAATTTGTATAAGTTTTGGATTTTTTAAATTAAGCAGATTTTGTCAGCGTAATTCAGGGTCTTTTATAGAAAAATTAACATAAAAAAATACAATGGGTACTTATACAGATTCCACCTACAAAATATGTATTTTGAGAACAGAGTTTTAGAGTCGTACTCGTAGATCCCTAAATTTTACTGAAAACTATAGCAAATTATACTAAACATGGCCAAACCTTAATACTTATTCTGTGACTATAGTCTGTTTCTGTTTTTTTTCTTCTATGAAGTACCTACTTAGGAAATAATAAGGAACACTCATGTTTCTTGATGCTTAGAAAATGTATGACATAATGGCATAGTATATACTTTACAAGTTTACAGTTAAAAAAAAAACAGACTAGTAGCTTTTTCGGTATCCTATTACTATAGGCCGAGGCGTTCGACAAGGTTGTGTATTGGCACCCACTCTCTTTGGAATATTCTTTTCTGTACTTACTCTTGAAGGTTGCTTTTGGAGACCATCTACAGGGCATTTAGCCGGGTCCACACAGAGCGAGCATACGCGCGTGGTAACTTCCTCACGCACAATACGGCCAGTGTAGACGTGCCTCGGCCGAGGCGGCGCACTTGAGCGAGGAAAACGCGCGCGACATACATATATATATGTCAATGCTTACGAGACTCAAGTCCAAACGTCAAAGGGAGGACTCATTTGTAGACAGCCTTCTCTTTGCTGACGACGCTGCTCTCGTCGCTCACAGTCAGACTCGGCTGCATACCATCTTAGACAAATTTTCAAGAGCATGTGACCTCTTTTCCTTGTCCATTAACGCAAGAAAAACCGTCGTACTAGCGCAAGGATGTTCAGAACAGCCAACGATTATACTTAACGGCGCACCTCTCGAGGTGGTCAGCAAGTTTTGTAACCTTGGTCCGCTTGTGTTGATCAATCTCTCGCACGACGTGGAGATCGACTCCCGCATCGGCAGAGCGGCCACTACGTTCGGGAGACTCCGTGCAAGGGCTTGGGACAACAAACATCTTACGGTAAAAACGTAAATGCTTATTTACCAAGCGTGTGTCCTAAGCACTCTTCTGTACGGAGCGGAATCCTAGTCAACTTACGCAAAATAAGAACGCCGGCTGAACTCCTTTCGTATGCGCTGTTGCGGAGCATTTTTGGCATCACATGGAAGGATCAATCAAACTAATGCAAATAATAGATAAAACTGAAATAGATAGCAAGGATAAGAGAATTATAAAACATCTTTATTGGAATCAAACAGCAAACGTAAAACTAGATTATAGTAGCACAAACAACATCCATATACTTAAAGGAGTGCGCCAAGGCTGTGTCTTATCCCCATCGCTTTTCAACTTGTACTCAGAACACGCATTCAAAGAAGCATTCGATGAAGCAGAGGAAGGTATTTATACCTTCTAGAAGAAACATTAACAATCTAAGATTTGCTGATGACACCGCCATTTTAGCAAATAACATAGAAGATCCAGTGGCGGATTAACCGAACAGCAGAAAAAGCATATGCTAAGGGCCCCGCGCCTAGGGGGGGCCCCGCGCACCGACCCTGATCAGCGATTTCGGCACGCGGAACCGGCCAGGTTCTAGTAGAACTCCCACTCCGCGGATCCTGTACATTTTATTTACAATGTATTTTTTTCGTAAGTCAGTAACAATATTGTTCAATTATTATTATCATGTCTATTTTTCTTTATAACGATACCAAATTTAAAGAATTTTTTAGGTTTATGAAAAGACCAAGAGCAGAGTTTAGCATAAAACCGAGAGTGCCTCAAAACTTTTGTGCATGGCTAAGCTGTGCAGGAAACAGCAGAGCTCGGAGACGAACAAAAAAGAGACTGTGTTACAAAACATATTAGTGAAAAGCAAGGAAGGATGACTTATTTATTTATGATTTCAAATAACAAATTGCACCTTACAGCTAATGCCTAATGATGATCAGCTTTGGGCCCGTAGTAGGCCAAAGGACGCGCTCCTCTACATCTGGCCGAGCGCCCAAAATATGCCGTTATAAAAAGAAAACAGCGGGGCCCCTATGCAGGGCTTTGCATTCGCACTTTCGAGCAAGAACTAAGGCCGAGCAGCAGGCGAGCCGAGATCACATTGGTTCAATTCCAAACTCTGTTCTCCTACAATTCAGCCTTTGCATGGTGGCGCGCCGCCATAGAACGCTCCAGGCCTCCGCCCTTATACGGAGCTCGGCCTACGGCCTCGTTCACACTCTGGCATTGGTTTAATTCTAGGCCCTGCTTTCCTGCAGCTTGGCCTTCAGCTTCGCACGGGAACGCTACGAAATCGTTTGGTCCGGATATTCAGCTTGTGGGGCTCAGCCTTCGTCCTTGTTCTTTGGCTCACTTAGCCATTAGTTCCCACTTCTTAGATCCGACTCACGTTTCACCTATTTTTACAAGCTTTAATTAAACTTAATAATATTGATATTGTTAAACAGTATCCCTACATGCTTTTATTTAACTTGCAATACTCGGTAAGTTGTTTTAAAATCTGCAAACTATTTTTTTGACCATTTGTCAAAACTTGTTGTTAAAAATTCACTTACTAGGGAAAAATCGGTGACAATACAATGTTATCGTGCTGATCTTGTGATGAAAACCGAAGGTAAGGAGGACACCTATATCCCTATATAGAAGAATTGAACTGTGATAAAATAACAACTTCATTAAGATTAGGCACTTTTATAATGGCAAAAAAAATATTTTTTTTTTCTTTCGGAGCGATTATTTCCGAAAGTAATAACTTTATAAAAAAAGGTTTTTTGAAGATCGTTATTCGTTTTGAAAGACCTTATCCAACCATACGCCACACTATAGGGTCAAAGCAAAAAAAAAAACAAAGAAAAAACATTTTGTATGGGAGGTACCCTAATTTTTTTATAGTTTTTATTTTATCGTTCTGTCGCAATGCGTGATTTATGTATCCATGCCCAATTACGACTATCTAGCACTAACGATCGCGGAGCAAACTCTCGGACAGACGGACATGGCGAAACTATAAGAGTTTCCAGGTGACTATGAAACCCTAAAAAATACACTGCATACCATGTTAAAAACTAATCGAGAACGAGTCGAAAAAGATTAAGACAGCGTAAAAAATGTTGTGATGGTACTGAATCCTCGGGGTGCGAGTCCGACTCGCACTTAATCATTTTTTTTTTCAAACCAGGGGGCCCCGCAAGCTATTGTGCTAAGGGCCCCGCGCCTTCTTAATCCGCCCCTGAGAAGATCTACAAATACTAATCAACAAGTTAAATACCTCACTAAAGAATCTAGGACTGAAAATGAATGTAAAGAAGACAAAATACATGGTAGTTTCCAAATTTCCCCGTAGAGTAGACACAACACACCTAATAATTGATAATCAAGCAATAGATAAAGTTAAACAGTATAGATATTTAGGAGCGAGGTTCAATGAAAGTTGGGACCCAGACCAGGAGATTAAAATAAGAATAGAAATTGCAAGGAACACATTTATATCAATGAAATCACTGTTTACCAATAGAAGCATAAATATCAAACTGAGGTGGAGACTCGTCAAATCCTACATAATATCCATCCTACTTTAAGGCATGGACGATGAATAAATACACAACAGACAGACTTGCTGCCTTCGAGATGTGGCTCTACCGCAGAATGTTAAAAATCTCATGGACCAGTCACATTACGAATGAAGAAGTACTACGTAGAATGAGGAAGAAACCAGAAATACTCAACATCATTAAGAAAAGAAAAACAGCATATCTGGGTCACATCTATAGAAATAAGAAATACGACTTATTACAGACAATCATCGAGGGAAAGTATGAGGGAAAAAGAGGGAGAGGTAGACCTAGAAATAAATGGATAAATAACATTAAAGACTGGACGCATACAAAAGACGCAGCCACCCTCAAGAGATTGGCAAAGACCAGACAGCTGAATGCCATGCTGACCGCCGACGCCCATTAGACTGGGCATGGCACCAGAAGAAGAAGAGGGAAGGATCGCGTGACAAATGAGTCTGTTCTAAGCGAGGCAGAGCTCCATAGTATCACAGCCATACTAAGGAAGAAACGACTGAGGTGGCTTGAGCATGTGTATCGAATGGAATGGACACGTTTACCACGTCAATTCCTGCTAGGGGAGGTTGCAGACGCAAAGAGTGGGTCAGGCGGCCAATGCTGCGATTCAAAGATTGCGTCAAGCGTGATATGGTTGCTTTTAATATCTCATGTAACCAATGGCAAAACTGGCCGAAGACTGACCCGTGTGGCGTCGTGCTATTCATGATGGTCAATCCAAATACGACGATGCCTGGTTTACCTCTTTAAAAGAGAAACGCATGAGGCGCCACGAGCAGGCCTCCAACCCTCGCCCACCTGGGGAAGCATACAACTGCCGCGTGTGTGGACATGGGATCCTCTCTCGCATAGGGCTATACAGCCACGAACGCAAGTGTCGTTACCAGGATGCTGCTTAAAACATCTCACACAGATGGAAAGGCCTCTCATTATAGATTACTGGACGTTCATGCATATGAAATAAATAGGTAGAGATGGATAATAAAGTACTTAATAGCTAATATAACCCGACAACCGACCCCGGTTTGTCGAGGAGGCTGAGACAGCTGAAGAGGCCACAGCTCCGGCATTTGACTGGGGCCATAACCGGCCACGCCCCACTAAACAAACACCTACTAACCCTACGTGTTACAGATAGCCCCCTGTGCAGAGCGTGCATGGAGGAAGAGGAGACAGCCGCCCACGTCATTCTTGAATGCCCAGGGGTGGCAGAATAGCGGGCACAATACCTCGGTTCTCCGGGGTCTCTCCCAGAAGTCGTCGGCAACATCAAGGGTCTGCTAGGCTTCCTGGTAGAGTTGGGTTGGCAGGTAGTGCCGTCAACCCACCATCACGCAAAATAGGCGCGAATTGCGACGTCGAGTTGCGGAAAACAAGCCCGCGAAAACGAATAACGAATAGCTAATATAAATCCATGGATATAGAATTATGTATCTATGTAAAATTCTTCCAAGAATACATTTTTGACAAGATAAGAGTGAAGGACTAAAGTTCAAGAGAAAAATGAAACATTTATATGTTTAGAATACATTTTAATATTTTATAGTCAAGATAAACAAAAATATGTCTAACTTAAGATTTTCATATTAAATGATTTGATGAAAATACATGTATATACACAAATTTATTTTGTGATACTCTTAACCTAAGATAAAAAATATGTTCCTTAACCTATTTGTTATAAAGAAACAAATTTCCAAGACACAGATACAAAACCTTATAAATATCTGCTAACTTTTTGGAATGCCACAAAATGATTTTACTATTTTCAGTAATTTCAATAAATATTACTCTACCTATAGACTTAGGAATCGATTTCTTGAATAAAGCTACAAAACAAAACAAAAAAAAGTAATTTTTCTTTTTGCTAAATGTACTCACTTAAATTATCTACTGTCCAACTATATTTACCACTACATTTTTGCAAATAAATATACCTTTATCTTTAAGTTAAATAAGAATGATTGATGACAAAAGCTATAATATCAAGTGCATGATGCATGAATTTAATGCATAAGGTTAAACCTTATAATTGATGAATGCCTCTATACTTAGTGTTAAGGCACACATACCAAACAATACACTTTTTAGATTGAAACAATAATAGTGTACTATATCAAATAATTTATTTTTGCAAAACACTAATTTTGCTATACAGCAATAAAAATAACTCCAAAGTGTTTTTAGGCCCTAAAATCTGATGGGATTTGACTTGGGTATTACAGCTCAGTTTCACCTACAGGTTCAAATGTTTTCCAACGTCGGTAAATAAAAATCCCTATGGCACCAACCAACAGAGCAACCAGGATTTCTGTGAGTTGGTCTAAAAAGCTAGTACTGGGCTCTGTGGACTCCAATGCTTGAACTTCAGGCTCAGGAACTGGTTCAGGTTCAGGGGGTTTCTGTGTTTGTTCATCCTCACCTTTAAATGCAATTTGGTTTAATACCGACTGCTCTTCCTCTGTCAATGGTTTGGCTGCAGTTGATGACAAGAGCTTTGCTATTTCCCCACATTGAGGGCATGACCAACTTGACGATTTTTTAGCTAAAATTTTTCGTTCCGCAGGAGTATAGTCCAGTGACCCTATAGTTCCCTCAGCAGGAGTTGGCATGAAAGCAATTAAAGCCAAAAGAGCAGTACGGATCGACCAAGATGGTTGCCAAGTCTCAGGATGGTGTCCGGATATTGACAAACATATCTTTTTGTTCACTTCGAATCTCCCGTTTGGCGTTAATAGGATTATATGAGGTGGATGCATAGGATATTCTTTAGGTAATAATATTCTACCGTGATAGATGCCGCCCTCAAAGTCGGTACCCTTGGGACCCTGAACGGTGAAGTGCCACTCAAACAAGTTATCCTCTAGTGGCCGTGCACAATATTCTTCAGTGGCTTCCGCCAACTCCAGCGCTTCTTTCATTAGGCGTTTTACACCAGGACACTTGATATTGTACTTCTCGCCCATTTCTGTCATATTAGACAACCAGAGGACTAAACAGAAAATAATATAACAATGCTATGACGCAACAATGATCGCGATACAGGAAAACAATGTTCGTAAGCACAAGAGAATTTGATAACAAAATGTTATTTTACAGACGGTATGAGAACTGTCATTTTGATATGGAGAGTTGAGATGCGAGACACGCACGACACACGGTACGGGCGACACAGCTGCAGGCGCTGCAGCTGACAATAGAATTTTTTGAAACTAAAAAACTAGGAAGATTGCACGAATTTATACCATATTTATAATTAAATAACACTTTAATCAGTACAAACGTATTGCAACGTAATTCGTACACGTAATTTTAAAGTTTGTTTAGTTTAGAAATGGTTTAGAAGAAACTTATCGGCTTTTATTTAGAGGTCTTGAATGAGCTTGAAGAATGCGATAGCAAGACCGCAATGTTGTCTCTCGCTTCTTTGAGTACACGACCAAGCCGTAGCCATTTTTATGGTGGGAGACCTGTGTGTGTCCGTTTTTAGCATGTTTTTAGGAATGTGACTTTTTGATTTTAATCATGTTATATATCGATAATCTCTACACGGCGGAACAGAATAGCGATTAATTGAAGCCTCCATATCTTCACTAAAAATAAACAACATAATGCTAATGGATAATTTTATTTTATTTTTTATTTACCACACAACTATTTTTACAGGATACTAAGCCTAATACAACAGTGTAACTATTCTAACAATCTTGTTTACGCCTATAGCATATAATGTACAATGCCGACTTTGTGAATTCATTAATCGAACACGAAAACAAGTCAATATTTTCGGCAGTTAAATTGAGGGCGCGCAATGCTAGAGTCAGCGGAGCCTTGCCGAGCAGGGGGCCTACCGCGAAAACCGAGATTCTTGCTCTTTTACTCTCACTAAGACGTAATTAGAGTGACAGAGAAAAATGCCGGCAATTGACGAACTTCGATTTTCGCGGTTACAGCCCAGGTTTGTGCGCCCGCGCGGCACCACCCAGCCGATTGGTAGTGTCCTTCCTCAAGTCCTGGGGGCCTACCGCGAAAACCGAAATTCGCAAATTGCGGGGATCTTTCTCTTTTACTCTCACTAAGACGTAATTAGAGTGACAGAGAAAAATGCCCGCAATTGACGAATATCGATTTTCCCGGTAGCCGCCCTGTTCCAAGTCATGTTTCGTAACCGTACAGCCGATATATAACATGATAAAAATCGACAAGTCCCCATCCCTAAAAAACATACATATACACATATACAGCATGCCCACCACCTAAGTGGCTATTTTTTTACTGAGAAGTTGAGAACAGATCAACAGACAACCAAAGAGCATATAATCACTACGTTTTACAGACAACAGGGGACCTCGATTATACTTTACTTTTTGATTATATCTATGCGTGAAATAATTTCATTTTTTATAATGGCAACAAATAATTGTCACTGAATTTCTTTCTGTCAGCGTTGTCACCGTTGTGTCAAGCGACCAACCTCAATTTTTGTTTGTTGTGTAGTCGTATATTTTACTGATTTTAATACGGTTCTAGTGCATACTACAATCAAACGGAGTGTGTAGAAACATATTTATCAATGGATGGTCCTCCCGGCACGGGGCCATCGAACGATGGCCCAATGGGCCCACCGGCGATGGGAAGTTTTCCTCCGATGCCACCGCCTCCGGGCTCCATGCCTCCCGTTACTATGCCGCCAGGAATGCCCCCCGCCGGAATGCCTCCGGGTGGGATGCCTCCAGGCGGAATGCCTCCAAGTGGCATGCCTCCAGGAGGAATGCCTCCGAGTGGCATGCCCCCTGGTGTAATGCCACCAGGAGGAATGCCCTCAGCTGGAATGCCGCCGGGTGGATTGCCGCCTCCAATGGGTCCACCAGGGACCATGCCTCCGGTAAGCTCAGCTGGTGGCCCAAATCTACCAATGGGACCACCACCAGGAATGATGGGGATGGGACCACCACCTGGAATGGGCCCGCCGCCAGGCATGGGACCTCCTGGTATGGGAATGGGCCCTCCGCCAATGGGACCACCAGGTATGGGTCCACCTAGGATGCCACCTGGAATGATGCGTGGTGGACCAAACATGAAGGGCAACTATAATCAAGGAATGGATATGGGACCACCAGGGATGGGCCCCCCACCTAATATGGGACCTCCAGGCATGGGTCATTGGGATAACCAAGGGCCTCCACCAGGATGGGGCAGGCAGGGAAGAGGGGATGGGCCTCCAGGATGGGATGACCGTGGTGATGAAGGTGACAATGATGGTGGTGAAGAGGAGCAGCAAGGGCCACCACCAGGACCACCCCCTGCATTACCATCTCTGCTTACAATGAAGATTGACACACCTGAAGAGTTCCGTAATAAGCCAGCACCAGTGGGAGGAGTAGTTCTTCCAAAGGCTTTGGAAGAGGCTCTTGCGTATAAAGACCAAAGACAAGCTGCTCTAGGTAGCGAAGGTCAAGAGAAAGGTAAAAACTAATTTGTTGAAGAATGTGTTTTCATATTGCTTTTGATACACTAGCAGCTCTTGGAGCTCATGCGTGTATATATTGTGGCACTTGTGTTTATTAAATAATGATTATTTTGTGTGTACATTTGTATTTATCCTAGAAAAAAATGAAGAGCCAGAAGCCCCACCGGCTCCAGTGATCAGCACAGAGTATGATGCAGAGGAAGATGATGCAGACTCGGATGAGGGCAGACCTGAAACTCCCACACCTCCAGTTATCTCTAAACTTGAGGTAAATATTGAATAAAATATATTTACTCAAATTCATCTTACTAAAAGCACAGCTTACTTGTAAATGTCTTGATATTGAAAATGATTTCTACTGTAGGGTCAAAGCAGAGTAAACAAAAACAAGCGCAAAAAAAAGAAGAAGAAGTTAGCCAAGCAGAAGCGCAGAGAGGACGCCAAACAGAAGCAAACAGCTAAGGAACCAGAATCAGACAGCAAGAAGTCTAGTGACAAAGAAAACGAAAAAGAGGCTGAGATTGAGTAAGAATCTGTACCTATTAAATTATTCCCACTGTACCAAATTTCATGGCATTGCATAATTAATTTGCAAATTAAAGGTAGTGCTGATTTTATATGGTTTGTTCGGTAGACATAAATACATACATACATTTAATCACGTCTATTTCCCGGAGGGGTAGGCAGAGACCATGGATTTCCACTTGCTACGATCCTGACATACCTCTTTCGCTTCCTTCACTTTCATGACATTCCTCATACACACTCGTCTGTTTAGGGTGCTCTTGACCTGGCCTTTCTTCAGGATTTCCCCGATTTGATCAGAGAAAGTCCGCTGAGGTCTACCCCTTCCAGCTCCCTCTTCTACTTCTCCCTTATACACTCTCTTTGTTAACCTTCTTTCACTCATACTTTCCACATATCCAAACTATCTCAACATACCTTTCTCAATTTTTGTCACTACATCTTCGTTCAGTCCACACTTTGCCCTTATCACACTATTCCTATCTTGTAATTTTACGCCACACACGCTTCTCAACGCTCTCATTTCCACTGCATTCACTTGACTCTGATGCCTCTTCTGCCATACCCAACTTTCGCTACCATACATAAGTGTAGGCACCATACCCCTCTATGCACAGCCAACCGTGCTATTTGCGACACCTTTTGGCTGCTCATAAAAGCGTTGAGTGCCCCATTCATTTGTTCGGAATGACTGCACAATTAGCAAATCAGCTATTGAAATTATAATAGTTATTTACAGTACATATGGTGCTACTTTACAGCACTAGTGCGAAAAATTAGCATTTTACGTTACTGTGTCGAACATTTAAAGGGCCATTACGATACAAGTGCGTAAAATAGGAAATTCGAAACGAGTGGCGATAACTTAAAACACGACCGAAGGGAGTGTTTTAAATCGACACGAGTTGCGAATTACCTATTCGCACGTGTATTGTACAACGTTTTACAGTACATATGGCTCTTTAAAGTTTCGACATATGCTCGGAAAGTCTTCATTCCCGTACGCGTGCGGTAAAATAGCAGCATATGTACTGTAAACATATTGGTCAGGTGCGGTAAGGGAAACATACTTTATTTTTCTCGGGTAAGAGAAACCGTATGAGGAAAGCATCTCAATTGTCTCTCTGTTTATTTTCCCTACAAGTGTCCACCTTCCCCCTATAGTGTATGCATTTAAAAAAAATTAAGGCATTCACAACACAAATCACAAGGAACATGCAAGTATTGCAACCACAAACATATAGTCTGCAGATATGGTTGGCTCCTTTGCATAGATGTATCCATTTTAAACTAAAGACCAAACAAGAAAGATGATCATAGATATCAGAGAAAGCAAGCCAAAAGAGAGCACCAATGACATGAAGCTTTTCTCAATCAACATCTCTCAACACAGTTGTTTCCGTAAACAAACAGAGATGCATTTCTGTGGTTTGGCTTCTTTTTCAGTTACACTTTTTGGTTATAGTGCATTTTGATTTAGGGAAATATTTCATACAGTATCTAAACTACCCACCATGAGAGAAGTGTCCTCAAACTGCTTCTCTGAATCATCAAAATGTTCTCACACATAGATAACAACATCCTATATGATTCCAATTAATTAATGTGACATTTTGATATTTTACAATTATAGCTATTGGCAACCTATTAAGTATATAGCAGTGTTAACCTTTCATATGTATGTGTGTGTTGGTCAAAAATCGTGAGTTCCAACCTATGCTGTATAGAGCAGATAAAATTGTTTTTCATAAACAAATAAGAGGTTAAGAGCTATGAAAATACTATTTACTTTGTCTTAACATAATCATGTTGATATGTAATCTTTAGATACATCCAGGAAAGCATCCAATTCCATGAGCTAGAGCCAATGTACCGGCAGTTCCACCGCGTGCTTGAGTCGTTCCGGATCGCGGAAAAGAAAGAGGAAGTCAAGGAGGAAAAGGAAACTCCACGCGCACAGCCCAAGCCGCAAGAGAAGGTTCAGGACCAGTTTGCCGCTGATGAAGAAGCTGTCGAGGTAATAAATCAAATTTTATTATACAATCTTCCACTAGTTTGACTTAATATTACTATAAAACTGTCCAGTAGTCAAATAAAAATCGTTTATTATCAGCTAACAAAGGCAACCTTACAAACTAACATACATATCAATTTCATAAACTTAAAACTAAATCACTATTTTGGCGACAAAACGGCGTCGCTCCGTTGAATCGTCTGGTCTTGTGTCGGATTCGGCAGTTTGCCCCGGAACCTCCGAAACACGACATCTTTCTGCCAGAAATTGGCGCACTCTATGGTCCCTTACTGCCGTTGCGGCACGCGTCCCACAAAAAAGTTTGCACATAGTAATGTAACTGGAAGAGATCCCATACAGGGATAAGTTCGCCTTTGTTGTATTTAATTTACTCTGTAACTGTGTTTTTCGTGTTTTTATTTCTATGTACAATAAAGTATATACATACATACATACATACATAGACATGAGATTGGGAATTTGGCTACAATTTTTAATAATATAATATAAAATATAATTTTATAATAATGAATATTTGGTGATATTGAAAAATATAAAGAAAAGCTTCTTCTCTACACAAAAACGGGGTTGAAAGCTTGCATGGATAATTTCTAAAATTTATGGTTAGACTTAAAACTTCGGCTTAACCTGTTCATTAAAATGCATGAAATCTAAAGATTACTTTAATTTTAGTTTTAAAAATTGTTTTTTAAACAACTAGATATAAAGCCCGACCAGCAATATATGATAAATTGATAATTGTCAGGAGGGCGCTGTTATTCTCAGGGTGACAGTTCAGTTTAGTATGAAAAATTTAGTTCCAATGAAATTCCGCAATATTGCGCGTGATATATATTTCTGGTCAAGCTTTAAGATTAATTTGCAATGCCCTACCAGGGCGCCATGTGTTCCACAAATTAATGTAACAACTTTAATGTACCATGGTGGACAATAAATGATCCTATTCTATTCTAAAATAAATGTTTTCTAGAAAAGTGCAGCTGACGAGAAGGAGCGTCTATCCAAGCGTAAACTGAAGAAGCTGTCCCGACTGTCTGTAGCGGAGCTGAAGCAGCTCGTGGCGAGGCCCGACGTGGTGGAGATGTACGACGTGACGGCGCGCGACCCCAAGCTGCTCGTGCAGCTGAAAGCGCACCGCAACACGGTGCAGGTGCCGCGGCACTGGTGCTACAAGAGGAAGGTCAATATAACCTACATAAACCTCTCTTACGCCGCTTGTAACACATTTGTTTGGCGGTGGCAGAATAACAGCGTCTGTTGCTGGAAGTCCTTAAGGCCGCTGTGCCCCGGGGCCTTTTAGCGCAGACATTAGCTGAGCCACTTTCCCTTTCAATTAGTTTGTAAGCATTATTGTGTACTTTTATTATGTACCTATGTTTAAACTTTTTGAATTATTATTATTATTTAGTTCACGCTTCCGCCAAATCTACAAAATGAGTCTAGGCTTTGCCAACATATTGGACTTTTTGGTCTGCCTGGAAGGCCTGGAAGGTCAGTTATTTCTATTTGAACAAATTTTGAAGCTGGCATAAATTGAGGAAATGAAATTACTTAGCCAAACTTAACTATTGAGTACATTGATGTTATTTTATTTTATGCTAAGTATGTACTTAAGTTGAACTTAAGAATTTGAACTGGGCTGACCGACCGATTATTTCTAGACAAGGACGTTTTCTAACACGAAACAATCGCTTCTCGCTGCCCGCCGGTTAGACGTCTAAAACTAAAAAAAAAGTAAAAATGAAATAAACTCATTTTTGCTTTTTTTTACTTTATTGGGTCAACACAAAATAATAAAATAGAGTTAAATATGACTGTATTTTATTTTGTGTTGTCCCAATAAAATAACATTTTATACTTTATTATTATGTTTCTAATTAGTAATTTGGCCTTATTTTGTTATTCAGTACCTGCAAGGCAAGCGCGGTATAGAAAAACCACCATTCGACCTTCCAGACTTCATCAAGAAGACTGGCATAATGGAGATGCGTGCGTCCTTGCAAGACAAGGACGACCAGAAGACACTCAAGGCAAAGATGAGAGAGCGCGCCCGCCCCAAGCTCGGCAAGATCGACATCGATTATCAGAAGTTGCATGACGCCTTCTTCAAGTAAGTAGGATCCTCATCAACAGCCTAGATATGTTAGGGTTTATTGTTCGTTTTAGCCCCACGCTATCCCAATGCGAAATGGGGACTTTACACAAAAGTCTGAAGTCAATTTTCAACTGCAGCTAAGGCCATTGATTTTTATAAAAATAATCCAATCGACTTTCGGGTTGGCATGAGCAGCTATAAAACTCTTTTACAGTACATATGGGGCTACTTTATAGCACTAGTGCGAGAAGTAGCTTATTACGTTACTGTGTCGAACATTTAAAGGGCCATATGTACTGTAAAACGTTGTACGATACATGTGCGAATAGGTAATTCGCAACTCGTGTCGATTTAAAACACTCCCTTCGGTCGTGTTTAATTTATTGCCACTCGTTTCGAATTTCCTATTTTTCGCACTTGTATCGTAATGTACTATTACAGCTCAACAAGGTCTTTGTTTCATCAGATTTTGTGTCATCTAAAAACATGTTAAATCGCCCACACTCTGATAATTTGCTAACTTTATTCTAATGACAAGTATTACTAATAATAATAATGTCAATTAAGAGTTTTGCTGTTGTACCTGGCTATAAGATTGAAAAATTTCACGGGACTATTTGACATGTGCAGATGGCAGACGAAGCCGCGCATGACGATCCACGGCGACCTGTACTACGAGGGCAAGGAGTTCGAGACGCGGCTGCGGGAGAAGAAGCCGGGAGACTTGTCGGAAGAGCTGCGCACTGCGCTGGGCATGCCCGTCGGGCCTGGCTCGCACAAGGTAAGGGAAGCCATAGTTTGGCCATTGCTGAAATTACACTCGCGAGCAAATAATACGGGTCAGTACGAAAAACTAGAACATCTCCTAAAATAATAAAGCTAGGAGCATGAATTAAATTGTATATTATAGATAAACTCGCAGTTAATAAAACAACATCAAAAGTTAGAAATGATATTCACTTGTTTATTTAAATTACATAGTTAACACAATATCAATTAATTATACACACAAAACAAAAACATATTAATACTTCGTATTGCCTCCTCGGGCTCTTGTTACAGCTTCTAAATGATTGGGCATACTGTTTATTAAGTTTCTTATGTGTTCTTGCGGGATATTAGCCCATTCTTCCACTAACGCCTTTTTCAGGTCTCTAAGTGTAGTTGGGGCGGGGTTTCGATTTCTTACACGCCTCCCGAGCTCGTCCCATACGCGCTCAATCGGATTTAGATCCGGGCTTCTCGATGGCCAGTTCATAGTTTTGATGCCAACCTCCTCAAAATAATCTTCTACAATCTGAGCTGTGTGTGGCCTGGCGTTGTCATGCATGAACATGGAGTTTTCACCCATATTAATTAAATATGGGCCAACATGCTCATTAAGAATATCTTCCATACATCTGGCACTAGTTAACATTCCATTTTCTATCAAAACTAATTTCGTGCGACTCTCTGAAGAGATTCCAGCCCAAACCATCATAACGAACTAGGGAATGCAAACCGGTTTTAACCGAAACCGAAAAAACCGGTTAAAACCGGTTTTTTGACGGAAACCCAAAACCGGGTTTTTAGAATTTGAAAAAACCGGTTTCGGTTTTTTTCGGTTTTTTTATTTACCTAAGTTGCATGTTTTATTCATTATGAGGGTATAAATCGGTCCTAAACCGATTGAATCGACATCAAATCAAATAATGTGGTGTTGTGTTAGTTTGATCATTTGTAACGCTAAATGAATTTTTACAGTACAAAATAAAAAAAAATACGAAAGATTTAAATAATATAAAGTACTGGCAGTGGCAGGACATCCGTGCTGGTCTACAAATTGTATAGGAGTACTTTTTAATAAAAATGGGTATAAAAGGTCTTACTTATAATTTTATTATGCGATGCGCTGTAGAAAAATTCCACGTAATCAATTATATCAATGGCAGCTTTAGTCTTTTGTTGGTTCGGTGATAACGACTTACCAACCAAAGAAAAAAGTTTAATTGAGATTAATAGTACAAATACTAATTAAAGTTGATTATGGAGTAAAAACAAAGCTTGTTTCATTTATTTCCTACTTTACAAATCCATAATAACTTAGCAAATATTTTATAAAGGAAGGTAGTAACAGTAAACGAATTAACTACTTGAATATATACTAGAACTTAGAAGACAGCGAAAAACTTAGAGCAAGATTTCGGATTGGGCCATTTGATTTAAGACAAATAACATTAAATTATAAATGGCGTAGTACCCTCGTGTTGGAAGCTTGCAAACGTGCAACCCGTGCCCAAAAAAGGTAGTCGTTCAGACCCAGCCAATTACCGACCAATCTCGGTCACCTCCATACTCTGCAAGATTATGGAGCGTGTACTGAATAAGCGGCTCCTATCACACCTAGAGGATAACGATTTACTCAGCGACTCTCAGTATGGCTTCCGCGGGGGTCGTTCGACCGGAGATCTTCTGGTGCATGCTACCCATCTTTGGAGCGAGGCAATTGAGAGGCACGGTGAATCCCTTGCGGTATCTCTCGATGTCTCTAAAGCATTCGACCGGGTCTGGCATGCAAGTTTGGTGAGCAAGCTTCCAGCATATGGGATACCAGCCGGCCTGTGCAACTGGATTAAGAATTTCCTGAGTGAACGTTCCATCCGGCTATTAATGCCGGTGTTCCTCAGGGCTCTGTTCTGTCCGCGACCTTATTTCTGCTGCATATCAACGACATACTAGTCCCAGATACTTTTGGGTATGCCGATGACAGCACTGTCGTGGACAGATATCTCTCCAATGCTCGGGCCAAAAAAGAGGAAGTCCAATCTAATCGACAGGCTATGGTAGACCGTTTGAATTTGACACTTAAGGTAGTATCCGTTTGGGGCGACGCAAACCTGGTCAAATTCAACGCTACCAAAACACAGGCGTGTCTGTTCTCTGCGAAACGGAGTCCTTTCGACCTGACTCCGACTTTCCGGGATGTATCCGTACCGATATCCAACCATCTCCAGCTACTTGGCACAAGTATCTCATCTAACCTGAGCTTCGGGGCGTATATTGAATCTCTGGCTAAATCTGCAGCTAGACGATTAGGCGTCTTTTCTAAGCTCAAGCAGTACTTCACACCGGAGCAGCTTCTTCAGCTTTACATAGCTCAAGTCCGGTCGTGTATGGAGTACATATTGCAGTCACCTTTGGGATGGATCCGCCAAGTATCAGCTAGCCACCCTAGATTCTATAGACAAACGCGCTAGGAAGCTTATTGGGGATGCGAGATTGGTAGAGGCTAGACTACAGAGCCTAGAACACCGTAGAAAGGTAGCCTGTTTATCGGTATTCTACAGGATACATTTCGGGGAGTGTGCGATGGGATTACATAATCTTATCCCCCCATCTCCGTTCTGCCACCGTGGGACTAGACGCGGACTTGCGTTTCACCCTTACGTCGTTACTTTACCACTGATTCGCACTAAACGCTACGCATCCAGCTTTATCATGCGTACGGCTAAGGAGTGGAATTCACTGCAAATCTATTCCCAGTCCACTATAACTTGGACCTTTTTAAATCGAGAGTGAATTGACATCTTTTAGGTAAGCATGTTCCATCCTAGACTACATCGGCACTTTCCATCAGGTGAGATTGTGGTCAAATGCTTACCTTTTTGGAATAAAAAAAAAAAAAATTGATATTGTCATATATTTAAGAAAAATGACCTATCCCATCGGTGTCTAACCAACAAACCAAAAAAATAATTTAAATAAAATTGGTTTGTTCCTATTCCTAGTTACAAATAACATTAAGTCATTTGACAAATCCCATACAATACAATAAAATAGTCAGATATTCTGTCTTTAATTTCGTGATAAAATCGTGTATATACTATACTAGCATTCGTTTTTACACGTGATGCAATCATTTATTTATTACATGGCGATGAATTTAAGAATTGTTGGTTCTAAAAACCGAAACCGGTTTTAACCGGTTTCGGTTTTTTTTTTGGTAAAACCGAAGAAAAAACCGGTTTTGAAAAACCTCCGGTTTTTGCATTCCCTATAACGAACCCACCGAAGGCAACTTTTTCTTCAAAATACGCTTTATTCCGTCTGTAAACTCTTCGCCGCCCGTCATGTGCATAGAGCATAAATCATAAATTAGGCTAGGACTACAAGAAATAAATTGGAATCAAATACTCTCTCAAGAAAAGGATATAAACATTAATTTTAATTCATTCAATTCAGTTTTACAAACATTATTAAATGAACATATACCGGCAAAGCGTTTTAAAGTGACTATACCAAACCGAGTAAAACCATGGCTTACAAAAGGTTTACGTTTATCTTGCAGACACAAGAGGCAACTTAAAGTCATGGTAAATAAAAGTAAAAACGAAGTGCTCAGTAACCATTATAAATGGGGTTGGCCGGTCGAAGTATTAAACAGATGGCGCCATCATAGCTTGCCCTGTCAATCCCTAGAATTGTGTCAAATTCTTGTTTTTTTTTTGGAATTTTGTGACCTGGATTCCAGTACTTTAAGCCAAATCTCATAGAACAAAACTAGAGACAGGGGCAAGCTATGATGGCGCCATCTATGCAAACCTTTGACAGTTGCCAACCCCATTATATGCAAAATTATTAAAATGATGTATTAAAACATCGAGAAAAATAAATTATGCTAGAAATATGGAAAAATAAAAAAATAAAATGAAAACTATGTGGACCATTATAAATATAAAAAAAGATATTATATGACATGTAATAACTGACCTATAGTATAAGTTTCTCGTTCTTGTAATTATTTTGTTAGTTAATTATGTAGGTACTGTTATTAGCTTTAAGTAATATTGTATGCCCCTACGGGGTGTCATGTTCTGACTTGTTCATATATATAACATCTTAATTGAAATGTACATGACTTCACAATGAATAAAAGAAATGAAAAAAATAAATTAAATCTGGATTCGTCAGAAAACATTCTTGCCCATTCTTCACCTGTGTTCGTGTACGTAACGTTTTCTTGCTGTTCGATGTCCTCTGTCAAGTTTTGGGACATTTGCCGGTCTATGCGGGGTCAAATTAGCTTCACAAAGCCGCCGCCTTACAGTCTCGCTGGTGTCATCTCTTCGGGTCTCCCGAAGTTGGTTTTTGACTTCAACTGTAGCGAGATGCCGATTCCGGAGCATGCTTGTAACAATAAATCGATCTTCTCTAGCCGTAGTACATATCGGCCTGCCGGTTCCTGGTCTTCGAAGGTTCCTGCCAGTTTTAAAGAAACGTTGGAACAAAGGACTCTCTGCACCGTAGATAGTGACACGCCTGTTCTTCTTGCTGTTCATCTCTGACTTCTGCCTTCTTGTAACAAAGTAATGATACGTGTACATTCATCTTGTGTTAGCGATTTTTAATTGCGGCTACCTATTTGTTTTAACTGTATAATTAACATGTGCGTATGCCTCAGGTGCCGCCGCCGTGGCTGATCGCCCAGCAGCGCTACGGTCCGCCGCCCTCGTACCCCAACCTGAAGATCCCCGGCCTCAACGCGCCCATCCCCGACGGCTGCGCTTTCGGCTACCACGCCGGCGGCTGGGGCAAGCCGCCCGTCGACGAGGCCGGCAAGCCGCTCTACGGCGACGTGTTCGGCCACCACGCGCTAGGGCCTGACGTGAGTCTACTCCCACATCCTATGTAGACTACCACGCGGCGGCTGGGGCAAGCCGCCCGTCGACGAGGCCGGCAAGCCGCTCTACGGCGACGTGTTCGGCCACCACGCGCTAGGGCCTGACGTGAGTCTACTCCCACATCCTATGTAGACTACCACGCTGGCGGCTGGGGCAAGCCGACCGTCGACGAGGCCGGCAAGGCGCTCTACGGCGACGTGTTCGGCCACCACGCGCTAGGGCCTGACGTGAGTCTACTCCCACATCGTATGTAGACTACCACGCGGCGGCTGGGGCAAGCCGCCCGTCGACGAGGCCGGCAAGCCGCTCTACGGCGACGTGTTCGGCCACCACGCGCTAGGGCCCGATGTGAGTTGACCAGAATATGCCGAGATCATTATCAATCGAGGTCAATAATATCATCCAAAGACCTGCACTGTTGGATATAAGCCACCAGGCTGCAGTGCAACAAAGTTAGGTGTCGGTACCATAGAGGTCTTGATTGTCTATTGAGTAAGACAGGTCCGATATGTGTGTTACTCAATAGACAATACCAGACTTTTTATTCCAAATTGTTTAACATTAGTGATTTTTCACAGGATGGAGAAGACCAAGATATCGACAGAACAATGTGGGGTGAACTGGAATCGGAATCCGAAGAAGAATCAGAAGAAGGTATGTCTTGTATACTATGCGTGCATCTTGAGGTAATTGCGCCAATCAACCAGTAGCAAAAAGCTTTCCTTCAGGTGTCAATAATCAACCTTTTACCTACTATGAATTGTGTGTTTGAACAGAGGAGTCCGAAGGCGAGGCCGAGAAGGGCGAGGAGACGGCCGCGGGGCTGGCGACGCCGGGCGAGGGCCTGGTCACGCCGCTCGGCATCAGCTCCGTGCCGCCCGGCATGGAGACCCCCGACACCATCGAGCTCAGGAAGAAGAAGGTCGAGAGCGACATCGAGGGGTAAGCCTGCTCTGAAGTTTTAGGTTTAAAGATATTTATTCTCATAAAAGACATACAAGTCACTTACATGAATGAAAAAGTCAAAGTAATCTTAATTACGCTAGCATACAAGCGTTTTAAGAACTTTTTACCCTATGGATAAGATTTGTTTTTAGATTTTAGTAACTTACAGTTTCATAATTTGTGATTAATGTTGGATGTGTATTGCAGGGGCGACACGCCTGCGCTGTACCAGGTGGTGCCGGAGCGGCGCGTGGGGCTGACGGCGGGCATGATGGCCTCCACCCACGTGTACGATCTCGGCGCCGCCAACCCTGGTGAGTCACTGCAGTAGGTCACACCCGGCCTGGACCAGGTGTGCCAGAGCGACGCGTCGGGCTGAAGGTGGGCATGATGGCCTCCACCCCCGTGTACCTACGATCTCGGCACCGCCAACCCTGGTGAGTCACTGCAGTAGGTCACACCCGGCCTGGACCAGGTGTGCCAGAGCGGCGCGTCGGGCTGACGGTGGGCATGATGGCCTACATCCCCGTGTACCTACGATCTCGGCACCGCCAACCCTGGTGAGTCACTGCAGTAGGTCACACCCGGTCTGGACCAGGTGTGCCAGAGCGGCGCGTCGGGCTGACGGTGGGCATGATGGCCTCCACCCCCGTGTACCTACGATCTCGGCACCGCCAACCCTGGTGAGTCACTGCAGTAGGTCACACCCGGTCTGGACCAGGTGTGCCGGAGCGGCGCATCGGGCTGACGGCGGGCATGATGACCTCCACCCACGTGTACGATCTCGGTGTCGACCATCTCCACACTCTTAGAAAAGTCCAACGAGTTCAATGTCCCTCTATCTTTACCTTGCTTTTGTTGATTATAGCTAAGCATTCGACAGCGTCAAACACTCCGCTATATTCGCCGCCATATAGACCCGGCATATGTTGAGCTCGTTGGAACTATGATTTATTTAATGTTATTCATTAATTATGTACAGTCAAATAAGAAATAAAAAAGCAAGTAAATTGAACTTATGCTAACATAAAACAACTTAAAACTAAAAACGAAATATAAAAGATCTCCCCCAAATCACTTCCTTCCGGCGTGGTCGCAAGAACGCTGGCGGCGTTATCCCTCTGCACCGCCAGACAGCCTCTAGGCAAAGAAACTTGGAGGATTTAAAACTGTTGTTAAATCCTCCAAGCAAAGAAAGCGCCAGCCCTATGATCGCCCGAGATGCCTATCAGCCGAACTGACACTTCTCTGACAAAATTTTTGGTGTCGGACGACCACGGGCCTAACGTTTCCATTGCAAGCGCCGCAAACTCATACTCATTCGACAAGAACGCATATTTGCGGCGCTTGACGGTCTGGGCCTGGTCCGTGGCAGTCCTAGGCTTCCGAGCCGACCCTTCCACGTAAGACGGAGCCAGCGTGTCCACGCAGGTGGCGTCCCACGCCAAAGGGCGACCTAAGCTCCAGGGCACGAGAGTGCAGCCATCAGGTCGTCAGCTGCATAGAGACCTGACGGCTTCAACGTCGCGGGAAGGGAGGCAGTGCTGAGGGCGCGGCGGATCAAATCGTTAGGGTAGCATGCCTGTAAAGTCGGCCAGCGCTCATTTTGCAGTGCAGGCCATGTCGCCCCAGAGTGTCAACTGGCTGTGCGCAACGGCTGCAAGTGTGCGCTCGCAAATTCGTAGACCCAAGCGAAGGCAAACCGCGGTCCTTAAAGCTGAGGGTTCCAGAGCGGAGCTCAGGTTTCATGATGGGAGCGCATGCAGCCAATAAACTGACTCCTTTTGTGACACCGCTATGAGCCTAGCTCATTCATGATGGTTCGGGGAATTATGCAAGAGAAGTTGGAGGTTTCTTTGAACATTAAAAACGTCCCACGCCGCTTGACTCGTTTTTTCTCCCGGCACCTGCTCGACGGAATGGTCTGCCTCCCAAGCTGATTCCGCGTCCGCCAAGCACGACACCGACACGTTAGCGGTTATAGGAATTTGAAGAATACCGCCAACGAGGGTGAATGTACTGTAGGCAGACCTGGCAGACGACAAAAACGCCGGGAAAGCTAGATCACCCGTCAAACGGATACCGAGTCCGCCAAATTTAATCGGGAGGGTAGCCTGAGTCCAACTCGACGGTGTAAAGCTGACGTTCAGGATCTTACTAACCGTTTCTCTCAGAACTATTCACAACAATTAGCTAGCATTAAATTGCACGCAGCCGGTCCTGTATTCAGCATAGGGAAAGGCGTCAAACAGGGCGACCCGTTATCTCCAGAACTAGAGTTATCGATGTAGGCGTCAAGACCGCTAAGCTTAAGTGGGACTGGGATGTACAGTAGGGATCAAAAGTGCATGGACAAGTTATGAATGAAATCATTCATAAATTGTCCATGCAAATTTGAACCTGATGGTACATATCTGCCGCATGCACCCGGAAAGGTACATGCGGCAAGTGGAGAAAACGAGGGGAGGCCTTTACCCAGCAGTGGGACACCAAAGTAGGCTAACAAAAAAAAAAGGTCAGCCAGAGCAATTGCAACTATGGGACAAATGCACTATTAACAATTGAGTAATAATGATAATGACTGATGAATGTATGTCATGAATACAAGAGGCTAGCTCAATACATCTTGTATTTTTAGAGTAAATAGTTGCATTGGCCCCATGGTTGCAATTGTCTTGGGTGACCTTACATATAAAAAAAGAAAATAGCCTATTTAGAGCCTGCCAGTAACCTGTCTTCAATGCCGACAGATGCCTGGTAGGCCCAAAATGATTTTGCGTATCTCGATTTTATCACTTTGGCAAAGCTTCCAACTTTTTAGATACACACCAAAAAATTGGGCATCTTTCTCATTTCTCCCTGGAACAGAGAGTGCATGGCTCACCCTGTGGTATATTTTATTTGCGCTACGACAAGGGCATAAGTAGCAATAAATCAGGGTTTTTAAATATCGGAACTTCGGTATCTATGCTCGATCAGAAAGATAATTATGTTTTTGACACCATATTATGAGGATTTTGTATTTTCAGGCAAACGCACGGCGGTAGGCGCCGGGGCTGCAGCGGCCGCGGCCGCGGGCTCCGTGGGCGACGCGGGCGGCGTGGACGTGGCGCTCGACCCGTCCGAACTGGAGCTGGAGCCCGAGGCCGTCGCCGCGCGCTACGAGCGCCACCTGCGCGAGAGCCGCCCGCGCGCCCGCGAGGACCTCTCCGACATGCTCGCCGACCACGTGGCGCGGCAGAAGGTCAGTGTACATGCCACATGTATAGTGGACGTGGCGCTCGACCCGTCCGAGCTGGAGCTGGAGCCCGAGGCCGTCGCCGCGCGCTACGAGCGCCACCTGCGCGAGAGCCGCCCGCGCGCCCGCGAGGACCTCTCCGACATGCTCGCCGACCACGTGGCGCGGCAGAAGGTCAATGTACATGCCACATGTATAGTGGACGTGGCGCTCGACTCGTCCGAGTTGGAGCTGGAGCCCGAGGCCGTCGCCGCGCGCTACGAGCGCCACCTGCGCGAGAGCCGCCCGCGCGCCCGCGAGGACCTCTCCGACATGCTCGCCGACCACGTGGCGCGGCAGAAGGTCAGTGTACATGCCACATGTATAGTGGACGTGGCGCTCGACCCGTCCGAGCTGGAGCTGGAGCCCGAGGCCGTCGCCGCGCGCTACGAGCGCCACCTGCGCGAGAGCCGCCCGCGAGGACCTCTCCGACATGCTCGCCGACCACGTGGCGCGGCAGAAGGTCAGTGTACATGCCACATGTATAGTGGACGTGGCGCTCGACCCGTCCGAGCTGGAGCTGGAGCCCGAGGCCGTCGCCGCGCGCTACGAGCGCCACCTGCGCGAGAGCCGCCCGCGAGGACCTCTCCGACATGCTCGCCGACCACGTGGCGCGGCAGAAGGTCAGTGTACATGCCACATGTATAGTGGACGTGGCGCTCGACTCGTCCGAGTTGGAGCTGGAGCCCGTGGCCGTCGCCGCGCGCTACGAGCGCCACCTGCGCGAGAGCCGCCCGCGCGCCCGCGAGGACCTCTCCGACATGCTCGCCGACCACGTGGCGCGGCAGAAGGTCAGTGTACATGCCACATGTATAGTGGACGTGGCGCTCGACCCGTCCGAGCTGGAGCTGGAGCCCGAGGCCGTCGCCGCGCGCTACGAGCGCCTCCTGCGCGAGAGCCGCCCGCGCGCCCGCGAGGACCTCTCCGACATGCTCGCCGACCACGTGGCGCGGCAGAAGGTCAGTGTACATGCCACATGTATAGTGGACGTGGCGCTCGACCCGTCCGAGCTGGAGCTGGAGCCCGAGGCCGTCGCCGCGCGCTACGAGCGCCACCTGCGCGAGAGCCGCCCGCGCGCCCGCGAGGACGTGGCGCGGCAGAAGGTCTGTGTCTCAAGTCCAGAGATGTGACTTATTTGAAATACTTGTATTTAAAATGCAAATACAAAATGCAAAATACCTATTTTGTATTTAAATACTTTTTAAAGAAAACTATTTTTTATTTTATTTCAAATAGTTTTTTGGACCTATTTTCTATTTTCAAAATACAAAATACTTTTTATTAGGTAAAGTAGGTAGTGACCCTGTCTATGAAGCCGATGGTCCCGGTTTCAAATCCTGGTAAGGGCATTTATTTGTGTGAACACAGATATTTGTTCCTGAGTCATGGGTGTTTTCTGTTTTGTTTTTTTTTTAGTTTATTTATGCACTATGAATTTTTGAAACAGGGTTTAACACAATAAGCCACTATTGAAAACCTCTAGCTAGGGTTTATGTAATAGTTGGCGAGATCGCGCGGACCGATCCGCGTTTGCTTAATACCATTATTACATACTTAGTTATGTTTTCCTGTTGAAGCTGTTATTGTATCTATCGTTTAAATATCGACCTTATGTATATGTATTTAAGTATTTATAAATATTTATATATATCATTGTCTAATATCCACTACACAAGTCTTAATGAGCTTATTACTGTGGGACTTAGTCAATTTGTGTAATAATGTCCTATAATATTTATTTATTTATTATTTTAACATGGAACCGGTGAATCTGTTTAGTAACGCCGCAAATGACCACAAGCGTAACGAGAGATTAAAAATATGGAATCTTAAGCGTTGCAAGGGTTTCAAGGCACGAGAGGTAAATAAACTTTTCTGCCCTGGTGAAACACAAACGAGACGTTTTCACCAACCAACGAGAGGTATATACAAGCTGTAAAACATTACAAATCTAAATTAATGCTTTTAATAATTGAGTGTTAAAAACCGTCACTTAAAAATCCATTCAACCGGTAAACATGAGGAGACACAAAATTTGCACTCTAGAGGACTGATATACACACTATTTTTAAAGAATAAAGACAGCCTTTCCAACTTGTAAATTCCGAGCTGTACTAACTTTTTAATTCAGACTAGGTATTCACTATTTAAGAGTACCTTTTATCGCAAAGTATTTGTATTTTAAAAAAGCATTTTGAAAATACCTATTTTGTATTTAGTATTTTAAATACAAATTTGAAAACTATTTTGTATTTTGCATTTGAAATAGTATATCAAGGAAGTATTTGTATTTTGTATTTAAATACTTTTTATAAACTATTTTTCACATCTCTGCTCAAGTCTAAGAGCTCGTTCCCACTGACTTCCAGTTTTGTGCGGGTACGGGTTTCTCCAGGATCTAATTTTCTGTAGTATCCATGCAAACAGAATGCTCGTGTGAACGTTACTATATTAGCACGTATACTACTAAAACGGGATCCTGCAGGGACCGAGACAGCATTATGCACGTGTACAAGTTGATTTGTAAGTCGTGAACAGTAACCACATCCCCCTGTAAAACGTCCTTAAACTAACGCGGAATGCTAGATCAATTCACAATTAATTAAGGACCGTATCGTTAGTTATGGAAACAAGTTTGTGATGCTTAGAAAAAAAGTCAATATTTTGTGTGGTCCGTCGTATACGAATCTATCGAGTATTTAGTTATATATTGGAATACAATATAAGAAAAATTATTTAATGCTTGAGAATTTCAAAATGAACGACTTTCAATTGTGACCAAATACTTAAAGAATAGAGTTTATCAAATTCAGGAAACTGGCAGAGGAAACCAAAAAATAAGTTATCTTCACAAATTATGTCATTTTACTATACGGTCCTCTCGTTAATTAATTATGATGGTAAGCAGTCTACGTAACGTACATAGGTTACGCCTGGAACTCCAGAGGAGTTACATGCGCGTTACCGACCCTAAATCCCCCACCGTTGAGCTCTGGCAACCTTACTCACCGGCAGGAACACAACACTATGAGTAGGGTCTAGTGTTATTTGGCTGCGGTTTTCTGTAAGGGGAGGTACTTCCCCAGTTGGGCTCTGCTCTAGACCTGGAATGGCATCCGCTGTGCTGTGCCCTACCACACAAAGCGAGATGCCATTCACAATGGCCATACCTCTCAAAAATATTCATGGTCACCTTCAAATTTGTCATTGTAAATGATTTTTTTTTACTTTTATAGCCAGCAAATACAAAGAACGGTTGAATTGTATAATTCGATTAATATACTATGAGGCTGTGACAGTTCTATGTAAAAAGTAGGGTAACCTAACCTCTCAGGACTCAGTAAATTTAAGTTAAAAATATAATTGATTATGACCAAATCTATTTACAGATTTTTGTATATTCTTACATACAAGTGATTTTACCAAGCGTACAGTTACTCTGTAACACATATTTCTGATCACGACTTACGAATCAAACTTATGCTGTTGGTTTTCCAAATAAAATAAAGTAAAACAAAAATAAAATCACATACACGATATAGCGACGTCCCGCTCGCAAAGTGTATCCGTATCCAATGTGAAGAACGCGTTAGATAATGCCGTCGACAGGAGCGTTCAGTCAAGTGTAAAAATATTGGTGTACACTTCTTACTCAAAAATATGTCCCATAGCACCTTATTCCAGTGTAATAAGAGCGTAGTACCATATTTATGAGACCATTTATTCGATACATATTTTTGCACTTGACTGTTCATCCTCACACCCAGGATCTTCGCAGGTAGCTCACTGTGCGGTTTCGAAGGAGGTCCTTCTTAGTCTCTGCTGAGCGCTCCGCCTGTGCTGTGTGAATGAGCTCTCTGTCGACGTCTACCCATGAAAAAAGTTGTACAGGGTACTTCAAAAACAGCTATATTTTCTTCCATGCATATTTAAAACTCGCCCAAAACATGATTTATGCATAATTTTAGATATTCATAAATATTTGTAACTTTTAAATTAAATGCCTATTTTTAAATATGTAACTGATTCTTTTTCTTTGCAGAACAAGAGAAAACGACAACAGAACACGGATAAAACAGCAAAGAAATACAAAGAATTCAAATTTTGAATTCTTATATTATTCTATTATTAGTGTAAGCTAAGTGTGAACGCAATTGTAATAAATTAAGGTATTCAAATTGATGTTATTTTATTCTATACAATGCAATATACCCAGGATATGTGTTGTTCACCCCATTTAACGCCAATTATGGTATTTCATGATCTACAGATGTCATCGAGAGAAATAAGACGACGACAGACGATTACATATATGACGATAGCAATGCTAATGCTACGATCAAAAACGTGGACTACTTTGTCAGGGTTACGTATTCAAATGGTAAAACGGGACCATATTACTAAGACTCCGCTGTCTGTCCGTCTGCTGAAAATGTGCATGAACCGATAGCTAGACAGTTGAAAACCTCAGGTGATGTATTTCTGTTGCCGCTATAACAACAAATACTAAAAGTTACGGAACGGGGAGTTCGGCTCGCACTCGCCCGGTTTTTTTTTTACTTGTTATACATTACTTATTGGGTTCCTTGTAATTGTAAAGCTGTTAAATGACAAATCGCACAGTAATTCAAGATAAGCATAAAGAGTGCAAACATTTTGCTAATAAGTCGCATTATTTCTTGTTGCAGATAGCATAAAGGCTAAAAAAAATCGTATCTCATTTGTGTAACAAAGCCATAAAGTCTAAGCCATCTTTATTATGTTACACTTTACAATCATGTACTTGAAATGTTCAGTATCAGCGCTGGCGCCGCTCGCGACGCACTACTTGTTCCTATAAAAAAACATTTATCTACATTTTTAACACTTCATACCTACTGGCCGAAATGTGGATATTATTAGCATGTATTGGAATCATATTACTCTTTTGCAAGTTTATAGTGAGCTCATTCAATTATTGGAAGATCCGTGGAGTGCCTACGGCGTCAGGACGGCATTGGCTCTATGGACATTACAAACCCATTTTGTTTCAAGAAAAGCATGTGAAGACTGTGGCCAACGAAATGTATAAGTAAGTTCTTACAATTACAAGCTTTTTTTTAAACTTGAATTACTACGTAAAATGAATTATATGCCATTGATTGAGTTGAAGTTTGGCAAATCGGTGACAATCCCATATTATGATGAAATTGAGTTTGGGTTTGTTAGAATCGTCACATGAGAAGTAAGTGACTGTTGATATAAAAGTACAGTTGGCGATAAAAAAAGTGTGTCAAAAATTATTCAAACGGTCATTTTAGTATCTGGGTTATGAAAATCAACGTTTACCTAGCAGTAGTAGTAAACTCTTTATTGTACAAAAATACATATTAAAAGTAACATACAATTAGTAAGAAGTAGAACTAGTTGGGAGGTATCTCGGTGACTGTTAAATTTAAACAACGTAACGTGGTCACATGGTTGTCAGTGAGTTCCCCGGGGCGCCGGCCGTGGGCTACTTCAAGCTGCACACGCCGGGGCTGCTCGTGAGGGACCCGGAGTTGGCGAAAACGATTCTTATTACAGAGTTCTCTAACTTCGCTACTAATGGGTTTTTCGTAAGTACAATACCTATACCTACTCAAAATTTGCTTTGTTAAGAGAGAAGTATAGCACGAGATCGTCCATACAAAAAGAGAAAACGTTTTTTTCGCTTCTAATAACATTGTGTGGGAAAAAAAAATGATTTTTAGTATGTTATTGACACAATGAAATACTAGGTTTATATGTATGTTTTCTTTTTTTCAAAATTTGCAAAACTATTTTCTTTAAAGCGAATCCTATAAACCTAGAATATATTGAAGCGATCGACATCAAAATCAGAGTGATTTGTTAAGATTTAGTTAATGGAAAACGTTTTATCCCGAAATGGAATTTCATAGAAAAAATACCGCTATTTCGGTATTAGTAGATTCTTCCCTCTTAAAAAGTAAAATAGTAATAGGTATATGGAATCAAAAATAAAATATATCAGTACCTATGCTTTTTATTTCACAGATAGACAGAAAATACGATTTCCTTGCGGGCTCTAACCCGTTCTTCGTGCGTGACGCGGAGTGGAGGACAGTGCGCAGCCACGCCACAGCTGCGATCACCATTGCCAAGCTCAAGTGGTACTTGCCTCGCATGATGGCTGTTGGGGACGAGATGGCCAAGTATGTCGAGAAGAATTGCGATGGCGGAGCTGCTGCGTTGGATGTCAAAGATGTATGTGCCAGTACTTTACTGATATTAACGCTGTACTCTATAAACTCTCTTGCGGGAAATTAAAAAAAAAAAAGTAGGTAGCTATTACTTGCCTACTTATACATAGATACTATTCACCATCCAAACGATGCATGCATGATGAACATAGCTACTCAATGTCTCAAGCATTGCGTTCGATGGGGGCTGCTCTTCGATGGATGTTGTCACTGATTTACTTCTGACAGAGATGTGACTTATTTGAAATACTTGTATTTAAAATGCAAATACAATATGCAAAATACCTATTTTGTATTTAAATACCTTTTAAAGAAAACTATTTTGTATTTTATTTCAAATAGTTTTTGGGACCTATTTTCTAGTTTCAAAATACAAAATACTTTTTATTAGGTAAAGTAAGTAGGAGTTACAATCTCTTCTGACGTTACAATCCTTGCAACTCTCTCATTCTTTTATGGCGACCGGTCTGGCCTAGTGGGTAGTGACCCTGCCTATGAAGCCGATGGTCCCGGGTTCAAATCTTGGTAAGGGCATTTATTTGTACGATGAACACAGATATTTGTTCCTGAGTCATGGGTGTTTTCTGTTTTTTTTTTAGTTTATTTATTCACTATGAATTTTTTGAAACAGGGTTTAACACAATAAGCCACTATTGAAAACCTCTAGGGTGTATGTAATAGATGGCGAGATCGCGCGGACCGATCCGCGTTTGCTTAATATTATTATTACATACTTAGTTATGTTTTCTTGTCGAAGCTGTTATTGTATCTATCGTTTAAATATTGACCTTATGTATATGTATTTAAGTATTTATAAATATTTATATATATCATTGTCTAGTACCCACAACACAAGCCTTAATGAGCTTATTACTGTGGGATTTAGTCAATTTGTGTAATAATGTCCTATAATATTTATTTATTATTTTAACATGGAACTGGTGAATCTGTTTAGTAACGCCGCAAATGACCACAAGCGTAGCGAGAGATTAAAAATGTGGAATCTTAAGCGTTGCAAGGGTTTCAAGGCACGAGAGGTAAACAAACTTTTCTGCCCTGGTGAAACACAAACGAGACGTTTTTACCAACCAACGAGAGGTATATACTAGCTGTAAAACATTACAAATCTAAATTAATGCTTTTAATAATTGACCGTTAAAAACCATCACTTAAAAGTCCATTCAACCGGTAAACATGAGGATACACAAAATTTGCACTCTAGAGGACTGATATACACACTATTTTTAAAGAATAAAGAAAGCCTTTCCAACTTGTAAATTCCGAGCAATACTAACTTTTTAATTCAGACTAGGTATTCACTATTTAAGAGTACTTTTTATCGCAAAGTACCTATTTGTATTTTAAAAAAGCATTTTGAAAATACCTATTTTGTATTTAGTATTTTAAATACAAATTTGAAAACTATTTTTCATTTGAAATAGTATATCAAGGAAGTATTTGTATTTAAATACTTTTTATAAACTATTTTTTTCATCACTGACTTCTGAAGCAAATTAGAGTAATCTTGACTATCTAATGTGCGTCTAGTTAAGACGATTGAATTTCACACTCATCATTTCATATTACGGGACTGATACTGTCTCTCATAGTAGCATCAAGGACTTAGCCAAGTAAATACTAATCTAAGTAATACATACATATTTCTTTGTGGTACATTTAATAACCGTTTAAAAATTATTAGGTACAAAGCCATGCTACCTAATTAAAAATAATAATAAAAACTCGAAAGTAATTTATGCGCATTGCAGCTAGGAACGAAGTTCACGGCTGACATACTCGGAAACGCGATCTGCGGCGTTGTAAACAACTCATTCGAGGACCCCGACTCCCTCTTCGCACGGATAACAAGAGAAGTCTGCTTCGCGACCACCGTAAAAGACAATGTGAAGGACGCACTGCAAACCGCCTGGCCTAGGCTGAGTTACCTTTTCCAGATGAGGTAATAAATGCTGTCTCATGGCCATCACTAAATAGGGCCAAATCTAAGCTGCATCTTCAAAATGTTTATTAGTAGTACCTACACGAATATGTTATGTAATATAGTAAAAAAAAAATATTATTTCAAAGGTTCTCTTCTCCAACATCTGAAGAACAACTCCTCTACCTTACCCGTAAAATGATTGAAGAAAGAGCGGCAACTGGGGACAAAAGAAACGATCTGTACCAAGTTGCAATTTCCATGAGGGAGAACGATCCGGAGGAGGGTAAGCGGAACAGAAGAGTATTTACTTGCGCCTTAAGGCAGGGGCTTACACGGTCAGCAACGACGAGGCTTCCGACCACTACGATGTTGGTAGTTCCCGACCGTGGGGTAGGTGGTTGGCAACATTGTATAGTATTGAGCTCTTACCGAGATCAGGGTGACATTGGACCGTCGAGAAAAAAGATACTTAAATAATTACAATTTATTAGTATCAGTCCACCGATCTTTTTGTCTGGTCCGATAATGGCAGATGGTTGATGACTTTTTTGCCATTAGGCGAAAAAGAATCGCCTCCATGCTGAGACGGGTGCGCGGCAGCAGCAACAGTCTTCTCAGGGTGTTGGCCGAGCGCCTCGACTGCCCGGTTATAAAGTTTTGGGAGGAGGTGGCAATTGGGAGAACGAAATAGAGTATGGCAACCTGCGCCCCTCCTCTCCACACATCTTAGTTTTTAGTTATATTTTCTTATTTTTATTTTTCTCTTAGTACCTAATTAACATAGTTTTAAGTTTATACTAATAGTCGGTATGGATCAGTGATCTGAAATAAACGGTTATTATTTATTTATTTATGCGATAAAATTAGGCAATGTAATGTACCATTTACTGTGGGACTTAGTCAATTTGTGTAATAATGTCCTATAATATTTATTATTATTTATTATTATTATTTATACAATTCCAGTGTTCACCGACCAATACATAAGCAGCCTCGTCTACACAATCATGCTGGACCAGTACGAGACTGGCAGCAACGCAGTTGTTAACACGTTATTCGCTGTGAGTGGATGAATATTTTATGCCTCGACTGTACTCAAAGTTTTCGCCGAGTGTTCGTTTGTTATTGCATTGTCTTTTGAGTTTGATAAGTGGCTATTTATGTACAGTCCTATGCAGAGAAACGTGACCCCCCCCTGCATAGACTGATTTTTATGCAGGGGGGGGTCACGTTTCTCTGCATCTGACTGTACATAATACATAAATAGCCACTTATGAAAGTTTCATTTATTGTAATGTGATTGTGATGTGAAATCTAAGAAAAAATCTTACCCCAAGTTTGATACCTGGAGATGGCGCTGTACCGTACTATGTTTTGTTGTAAATCTTACCCCACGTTTGATACCTGGAGATGGGGCTGTACCATACTATGTTTTGTTGTAAATCTTACCCCAAGTTTGATACCTGGAGATGGCGCTGTACCATATTATGTTTTGTTGTACATTTTTTGGCAACATGTTTGGGAGCGACAGTTAGTAAAATGTTTGAAGTTATACGGCGCCATCTAAATTAACTCCCTCATAGGTTTCTCTTGCCCCGAGCAAAATAAACTATGTTTCTCGTAGGTACCCCACATGACCTTATGTGTTTCGAATTCCAACATCTATTTTCAGCTCGCATGGAATCCTGAAGTTCAAGACAGACTTCGTAAGGAAATAATTGATTTCAAATCCAAAGTCAAAGGGGAATACACAATAGACAACATAGACAATTTGAAGTATTTAGAGATGGTGCTGTCAGGTAGGAAACAAATGTGTATAGTAGTTACCCTGGTAAAATAAATATTTGTGTGTAGTCAGGTTACGTACCCAGGAGATTTTATTGAAAGAAATTTAGACCCCCAACGGCCCCCAAGGGCCTCAAATGATCCAATTAAAGGTAGGTACTTTACACGCCTCTTAATTGCAGAAACTTTACGCATGTGCTGTCCCGTTCCGGTGTTGTCCCGGGAATGCACCAACGACTGCACCATCACTGTCCCCAGCCTGGGGAAATCCTTAAAAATATCCAAAGGAACTCAGATTATTGTTCCCAATCAGACTATACATATGGACCCTACATATTATCCGAATCCTGAGAAATTTGACCCTGAGCGGTTTACAGAGGAGGAAATAGCTAAGAGGCCGAAGTACACATACTTGCCATTTGGAGAAGGACCGAAGCGTTGTTTGGGTAGGTGACCCAAAAAAACTTCAGCTTATTTTTTGACATAGTAGCTAATTAAAAAACGTAGCAATTCGTCAATACCTCCACCAATAAAGACCTAGAACCAATAATTTCTCTCATTGTTGACAGATGACTATGACAAATGGCAGTAAAATTATTACGATTAAATCTTACACCGGTAGATTTTTGAAGCCTGAAGTAAAAAACCAGCAAATTTTTCAATAATATTGTGTTGCGTGTTTCATATTAAAGCGTCTGAACAGAAATTCTGTGAATTCCTACTGAAACTGTATTATGTATTAATGCGAAATCATAAAATGGTTGGAATATTGGCTATGTGACATATTAGAATAACTATAATAATATATTGGCGCCGTAGCGTAGGTAGGTATACCAATCCCAACTTTTTAGCAGCGATTGCACACTGGCACTACGAGTATATACGATTTTTTTTCATCAGCACCCCGACTTGGCTCGCTGCAGGTCAAAGTCGCGATCATTAGCTTGTTGGCGCGCTTCAAGATACGTCCGGCCGGGGCTCGGTTCCCATTGGCTTGCGAACCCGGAGTCTTCCTCATCAGCAGCCCTGTGAGCGGCGCCGATCTGCACTTCGAACCTATTGAAACTGAGGGAAATTAATTCTTAATACAATGCATGCATCATTAAAATGTCACTATTAGAGGTAGGGTTTGCCAACCGTCCCGCAATACGCGGGACGTCCCGTTTCTGGAACCCTAAAGTATGCGTCCCGCAAAAGGTCCGTGCGGGACGCCGATTGTCCCGTTTTCTGGCTAGACTAGATTATAAGCAATGAAACGGAGGTAGCACCAGCGCGTGACTTTAATTTGAAGTCTTCAGGGATTGAACCGATCTATATTAACCAATTTTCTTTAATGTTTATGTCATAAAATGTATAGTATGCTAGTGTGCTATAAATGTTTAGAAAGTTATCTTGGTTGAATTTTTCATGCCTTTCGATACGTTGACGGCAAATAGGTATACCATTTCCCAGTTAGGCCGGCTGAAGGAGTCCCGCATTGTATACCCAAGTCCCGCAAATTGATCGCAAATGTACCGCAAAACTGTGCATTTAGGTTGGCAACCCTAATTAGAGGCCTTGACCCCCGCTCCGGGTTTTTCCTGATGCAAAGGCTATCCATCGCAATCCAACGCGGCAACGCAGCGAGCGTGATGGGCATCTTTGCATTATTTCATAGTTATTTTGTACATACTTAGTTTATATTTAAGTTCAGCTACATTTAGGTTTAGTGATTAAGTTTAGTTTTATGTTTAGATACTTATATTTTAGTATTAAAAAAAAATACCGGTGTATTTCGGTTTTACTCCGAACTTTCATAAGAACGCGAACGTTTTAAGAACTTTATGGTAACCGAAATAAACCGGTTTATTCGACGTGCGACGAGACGGCTAGCCGGCCGTCGTGTGCCGCGTAAACGGCTAGAGACACTGGAATAGGAAGAAACAGGTTTTTATTGTTCTAAACCGGTTAATCTGACAAGAATTTTATGGATATGTTATTTATTTATTTATTTAGAAAACAAACAGCCTTTTACAAATATGTCTTACAGAAATGAACTAAAAATAGGCCTAAAGCTTCCTAAGTTACTAATAAAACTATTACAAAGAAATGTACATTTCGAAATTATAAATTACCCATTTAGTTGTGTACTACACGCAAGTACCTAAAACAACAAAATAATGCAAAATATGACTGGAACTAATTTATCAATTTCTAGAAAACGAAATTTGCCGAACTTTGTTCTTGAACACGGACAAATTATAAGCAAAAATATTTATATCGTTAAGAGATTCATTACTCAAAATACAAGTGCGCCTAAAGAAAGAATTTTTAGCATACTGTGTATGTACCACAGGAGGAAATAGAAAATGTAAGTTTTGAGGTAGGTTTAGAACGTGAGTGACCTAGAAATTATGGAAGGTAGGAAAGTAAGGAATGGAATCTCCATGTACCAAAAAGTGTCATCATAAAACCTGAAATAGGTGGCGCTCCAATACCTAGAATACTTGAAAAACAAATCAAATCATAGACAGTGCACTTAACTCCGCCAATAACGGCTAGGTTCTTAGCTACTCTAGCGCTACTCTTGAGAGTTTTGGAACTATTATTTATAGCTGACAGCTGGACAATTTTGCAACAGTTCTACCATAAGAGATTTCACTCCTTCTAATTCTACACTCCATAAGTCCATACTAGAAATTTTGAAGGAAACGCTTTATAATAGTAGGTAAGAATCTATGTGATTTCTAATAATTTTAAATAAAAAAAAAAATATAGATATGCTCTTCTTTTCTCCAAAGGAGGGAGACTATGTCTAGCTGCTAACGAAAAATAATCACAGTTATAGCGGCCCGTTCTCCTAAAATTCGGTTTAAAAATATAACGGTTTTACGAACGAAATCCAAATTAAAAGGTTTTGCGCCAAGTACGTACATGATAACGGTTCGAACATTTAACCGGTTTCCGAGCCGTGACAAAAACCACCCAATATGTAAATTCACTTGCCTGCCCCGGTTTTCTGAGAATAAAACCCTTGTCTGCCCCGACATTTTAGATAAACGGCTGCCGGATACAGTGTGTTTTTCCACCTCCGACCTCCAAATAAACCGTGAAGACATGGTGGTGGACGTGGTGGTGGTACGGCCACACTATGCTCGTCGCTCTGTTATGCATAATATACTTTGGCATAAACTCACTTGGTTCTGGATAGTTGCGCATACGTACTCTACGCATCATTTTTATTGATCGAAGTATCTTTTGGCATAAAATTAATGTCCGAATGGAGATCTGTTCTCTGTTATTTCATTTCGCATAATTCGCCATTAAGCATAAACTACTACAACCATAAAATCTTATGGCATAGAAAAGTTTTACATTCTTGCAAGTCATATATGTTTGTAGGCCGAATATTTTTTGGCAGAAATAAATTTTCCAAAAACCGAATGTTTCGCAATTCACGAATACATGAAGCTGTTGGATCTGGGTAGCTCCGGCCTTTCCGCCTTCGCGTGACGAAGCACGGTCACTACACTTGGCTCCGCAGCTTCGGCTTGCTGGTCGCCTTGCTCGCCTCGTTCGTTCCTGCGCTCCGTCACAGCGGGCGAGGGCTGCTCTCCCTCCACGCCTCCGTTTTCGTAATTAATTGCTCTCTAGGTGTAGGACAGACAAAACCACGTGGATAGTGGGGACTTGGGGAGCTCCTATTTGACCTTGATATTTTGATTTTATGGGTATTTTTATGCAAATCAGTTTTAAAAACGGCTGCTCATTTAATTACTTCCCATTAAAAACCGACGCTTTCTTTAATTTTAATATTCGTCGAAAAACAGTTGTACAAAAACAAAATGTACCTGTCTTATGACAGATGCGGTTTAGGTCATAGATGTATGCAAAATAGAAGGAATCGAAATGAGTTTTCTGCAATATAAACATTCGGCTAAACAGCTTATACCAATAACGTTTCGGACAATTGAACAAACACAAAATAAAATTATTCGTATCAAACGTCGGCCAAGATAATAATAGTCTATTTAAGATTAGGACTTTCAAACATTTAGGATATTGTATATTATACAAACTGAAGCTTTCTGCAAATTTAACATTCAACGAAAAACAGTTCTGCCTAATAGGTTATGCCAAATGGACGGAACCCGTGTGAATAAGGTACTAACAGATAATATTATTATTATATTGACCATATCTGATATCACATTGTTTTGCTTTAGGCCGGCGCCCCACTGCAGCGCACGCTATGTACACGACCCACATTCCTATACAAAATTTCGTGGGCTTGCCCACGGTTTGTATTAAAACGTGGGCCGTGGATGTAGCGTGCGCAGCAGTGGGGCGCCGGCCTTAGATACACACTCATGCTGTAAGTAGATGCTTTATAATTTATTTATAAACGTAGATTACAGTGCCATTCTTCTCTCGTCTTAATTGTAAATAAAACACATTAACATCTATATGAATAAATACTCGTGCCTTTATTTGATTTGCTGCTAAGTTTGATACCATTGTCGCAGACGCGTAAAAACAATTGAATAACAAACATGTGGTTCATAATTGCACTCTGTTTAATATTTATTTTATTATACTTTACGATTAAGAGTAAATCTTCGGATTATTGGGAGAAGCAAGGGGTCCCGGTGGCGGCCGGGCGCGAGTGGTTCTTTGGACATTACAAGCAGGTGTTTTTAGTGAAGAAACATATAGCACATCTTTATGCAGAACTTTACAAGTAAGTAGCCGCATACCCAAACGTCATCGTTTCTGTAAAGGACGATATTCCGTTCTCATGATTAGCCTATGACTCTAACAGACATGGGGTAAATATACGAAACAGCAATGATAACAATGATAGCTTCTAACTTTTTAACACGCTTTTATTAGGTCGACCTGTATGTAACTAACTACGAGTATGTAATGGAATCTAAGGTAACTAATTTAACTATCTTCCAAGGATTGTAGCGTCATGAAAATTGGCAGCTGTATGTAGTTCTGATGACAAAACAATAATATGGTACTGTCGAACTGATCTGATGATGGAGCCAGAAGATATGAACTGGAACTTCATGATGGAACATCGTATCATAGCTGTTTGGATTTGTTAGAAAAGTCTTGTAATGAACTTTGACCACGATTAGGTTTCAAGGTCTGAAGCCGGAAGATAAGCACTGGCATTCCATGATGGAATGTATCATAGTCGTGTTTGCACTTGTAAGAAAGGTCACGTAATGGATTTTGAACACGATCAGGTTTCAAGCTTAAAAAGCGCCGTGTTTTTTATTTACAATAGGTACAATACGTCCGAACATATATTGTAACCTCATTAGATCCTAACGTTGACCGACATATAATATGCGAACATATTGAGTTTCCAACCTGTGTATATACTTACTGATTTATTTTAGTGAGTTCCCAGAAGCTCCAGTGGTGGGATACTATCAACTGAGCTACCCTGCCCTCGTGGTTCGAGATCCTGAACTCATACGAACCATCCTTACCACCGATTTTACCAACTATGCTAGCAACGGCTACCCGGTAGGTCAAAATTTCAATACCAGAATGCTCCAATCTCTTAATTAAGGACGACGAATCTTATGATCTATCCGGTTCGAAGAACTACCTGGAAGTTTATTTTTGTTGAAAACAAAGCCTCATATTTAAAAATGTGTTTTAAATGTATACCATATGAACGGCTCCAGTAA
This sequence comes from Cydia pomonella, assembly GCF_033807575.1. Taxonomy (NCBI): domain Eukaryota; kingdom Metazoa; phylum Arthropoda; class Insecta; order Lepidoptera; family Tortricidae; genus Cydia; species Cydia pomonella. Next base: position 10,108,432 of record NC_084721.1, on the reverse strand, counting down.
AGCGAGGTACCTAGTGTACGTAAAAATGTATGTTACCTACCTGTATAAAAAGAAGTTTTCTATTATTTCCCACAGGTGGATAAAAATTATGACGTCCTTGCGGGTTTTAACCCTTTCTTTACAAAAGGTGAGGACTGGAAGATGTCCCGCAATCACGCAACGCCGGTGCTCAGTACCAACAAACTGAAAGGGTATTTGCCCAGCATTGTCAAAGTTGGAGACGAAATGGTCAAGTATTTGAGGAACAGTTGTCAAAAGGCAAACATAGATCTGAAAGATGTAAGGTTTGCTTATTGAAACTCTTACTAACATACACTATAATTAGGGTTGCCTTACGTCCCGTATATATACGGGACTGTGTCACCGTATTGGAGGATCGCGTCCCGTATTTGCATCTGACTACCCCATTGTCCCGTATCAGTTCTAAATAATTATGGCAACCTTAACTATAATCACCTTCGCCTTAGTTAACTACCACAGTGCGAGTGTATGCTATATTATTGGATGCCCCATGTAAACCATTAGACCCCTTATTAGGCTTTGTCCAATAACCACGGTGAACCATTCAGGTGGTCTGTGACATGGGGAGTGATATAAGCATTCTCGATACAGACCAACTAAAAGTTAAGCAACGGGTAATTTAGTTTAGTTATCTTATACAAACACAGATAGAGAGAATAGAGAGAAGTAAGCCAAAGAAAGTCTTTGTCTTACTCTAGTACTAGCACCCAAAAAATGGATGAGTAGTTTATTTTATTTTATTTACTGACAAATTGTGTTGGCCAGACTATAAATGAAATAATATTAAATATTTTCTGACCAGATAACAACAATGTTCACAACAGACGTGATGGCGAACGCAATATGTGGCATAGAGAACAACACGTTTGAAGACCGAAACTCCTTCTTCGCCACCATCACTGGAGAGATCACGCGTCAACTCGACATCACGGTTTTGGATAACTTGATATATCTAGCAGTTACAATTATACCTGGGCTCAATAAAATAATGCAGTTGCGGTAGGTTTTGCTAGACGATAAACATCATTAGTAAGATAACCATCATTAGGAGAATAAGTACTAAACTCTAAAAAGATGTTGATACTCACATACAACGTTGCCGTAAAAACATGGGCTCTTTGGACGTAGGTAAGAGGTCGGTGTAGGACAGCGGGAATGCCAAAAACAACAATATTATTTAAAAAAATAATTAGATCAAATAATCCGCTCTATGTTATATGCGTAAATTACCCAAAGAAGCGGCCAAGTGCGAGTCGGTCTCGCGCATGAAGGGTTCCGTACCATTTAAGACGTATTAAAAAAATCTACTTACTAGATCTTGTTCAACATTTTACCACTTTGGACACACATTTTACCACTTTGGAAGTGTCTCTCGCGCAAACTATTCAGTTTAGAAAAAAAATGATATTAGGAACCTAAATATCATTTTTGAAGACCTATCCATAGATACCCCACACGTATGGGTTTGATGAAAAAAAATTTTTAAAATTTTTATGCCGTATTAAAAAAAAAAAACTACTCACTAGATCTCGTTCAAACCAATTTTCGGTGGAAGTTTGCATGGTAATGTATATCATATATTTTTTTAGATTTTTCATTCTGTTATTTTAGAAGTTACAGGGGGGGGGGGGGCACACATTTTTTCACTTTGGAAGTGTCTCTCGCGCAAACTATTCAGTTTAGAAAAAAATGGTATTAGAAACCTAAATATCATTTTTGAATACCTATCCATAGATACCCCACACGTATAGGTTTGATGAAAAAAAAATTTTTGTGTTTCAGTTCTAAGTATGGGGAACCCCCAAAATTAATTAATTTTTTTTCTATTTTTGTGTGAACATCTTAATGCGGTTCATAGAATACATCCACTTACTAAGTTTGAACAATATAGCTCTTATAGTTTCGGAAAAAAGTGGCTGTGACAGAATCGGACAGACAGACGGACATGACGAATCTATAAGGGTTCCGTTTTTTGCCATTTGGCTACGGAACCCTAAAAAAAAAACATTCAGCGCACCAACTTTAAAACATTAATAATAAAATCTCGGATTGCATCGCATATTTTAGTGATTTTTGTAGCGAGTAGACTCACGGTTTCACAATTATTTGTTTATTAGCGTCCAATGTGTATTTTTATATGACGTCCAAGTGCAAGCTTAGGCTTTTTTTCTGAGTTCAAAAAAGGAGAAAAGTGGTTTCATTCAAACTTTTTTTGCTTAGCTGTTTTTCAATTACCTACCTGATTATTATAAGTACTATATGTATACTTACATTAATCATGCTTTTCAACCACAACTTAGACCGATCATAATTAACTTGCGGGAGCTGTGAGACGTTTTTCCTCAATCATCCGCCATTGCTATCAAAAATGAAGGAATACATATGAAAGTACCTATCGTATGTATATAAGTGATAAGCAGATTTTTACGATGCCGGTTTTTGAGAGATCTTGAACATACTCGTATATAGTAACAGTAGAAAGAACATGAGACTTGCCTAGCGTCTAAGGGGTTACCATTACTATTATCACGTGATCTTGTGCCAGAAGGGTGAGGGGGGGGGGTGCGTTAAAATCAAGGGGCCCTAGGGATCCGGTCAACGGAGGTTTCTTCATTGTTTATGTGGGAATTTAGAGTCTGCATTGTCTGTTGTATTTTAATTTTAATCAATACATGGGCTTTATCAGGTTTGCAACGAAGAAGCTGGAGAATCTTCTTGTGTTTCTAACGCGACAAATCATAAGAGACCGCACCGCTACTGGCAAAAAACGAAATGATGTTTATCAAGTAATGATGGCTTTCCGGGACGGTGATGATAAAGGAGGTATCTCGATGTTAAAAGTATTACAAAATTAAACAATATATACTTACCTACTTTTGATGTTCTTCATTTAGAACAAACAAATATCACATCACATAATTTTATTCGATCCGGTTCGAACGACCGACATCACCCGGGTTGTTATTTTCAGTGTTCACGGATGAGTACATCACCAGTCAGGTGTTCACGATTCTACTAGACTTATTTGAGACTTCAAGCAATGCCCTGATGGTAGCCTTGTTTACTGTAAGTGGCCTTGTTTTTTTATGTGTATAGTTATGATTGGATTAAGCAACTCACAGTTATTTATATAAATCCCCCTGTAAATTCAACGTGTTTCTAATTTTCTTAGCTCGCATGGCATCCAGAACATCAAAACAAACTTCGCTCCGAGATTTTCGACCTAAAACTGAAGACTAAAGGAGAATATACACTGGAAGATGTTGAGAAATTTAAATACTTGGATATGGTTTTTAATGGTAGGTACGACACATGCTGACCTTAGTTATTTAATTACTAAATAAAGAACTCTGAATATATAGGCACTTATAAGATAAGTTTCAGCATTGAAACCTAGGTAATTATTTTAGTCTAATTGTTTCGACCTGTTATTTAAAAAAAACCTCACTTTTAAAGTTTTCCTTTTGCAGAATCTCTACGTTTGTATCTGCCTATATCCGTGTTATCTCGTGAGAGTACTAAAAACTGCACATTGGCTATTCCGGGGCAAAAGCATATCCACATTACCGAAGGCACTCCAGTGATAATACCAATCGGTAGCATCCAAGTTGACCCCAAGTATTATCCTGAACCGACCAAATTCGACCCGGAACGGTTTTCTGAAGAAGAAATTACTAAGAGGCCGAAATTCACCTTTATGCCGTTTGGCGAGGGACCTAAAAAATGTTTAGGTACGAATGTATTTCTACTCTTATCTACGAATAATAACTGACAGTGACAGCATATTGCCTTATTATTTATTACAAGCTTTACCTGGACCGCGGTACCTAAAAGTACCGAGTCCGGAAGGGTGCGGAATGTAGAGGAGATGTAGTCTTAGAAAAATAAGTCCCCAAGTTTTATAATCACATTAGATGGCCATGGCCATGTTTTTTTTTTGTGGTAGGTACTTAATTCAATTATCAAACGTCAACTTATTACCGCATGTTGTAGGGTACACAATAATTTCTTAGACTTTAATACCTCTTCTTCTGTTAGGTAACACTTTGCTGAAACAAAAGCAGTGCAGGAAGAATACTTCATATAATAAGCATGTGTTCACAGGTATGCGCATCGCTACCCTCCAAGTGAAGGTGGCTATAATGAGCATCTTGGAGCACTTCATATTGAAGCCGAGTGCCAAAACGACCTACCCCCTGGACATCGACCCGAAAACTTTTCTCTTCAGTCGCCCGACACGCGGTGCTTGGGTTCATTTCGAAGAAATAAAATGATTTTACTAGAACTGGGTTATACTTGTGGCAAAAAAACATAAAAATAAAAAAAACCCCTACGCGACAACATTTCCATCCTCACCACTTAGATGGTTGGCAGTCCTCAACTGTGCGTTTTTCCAGGAACTTTCTGCCTCGCACAGCTAAACTGTGGAATGAACTATCGCCTGTGGTATTTCCGGACCGATACGACCTTCAAACCTTCAAGAAAAGAGCGTACTCCCATCTTAAATGCCGGCAACGCACTTACAACTCCTCTGGTGTTGCAGGTGTCCATGGGTGGCGGTAATCGCTTACCATCAGGTGATCCGTCTGCTCGTTTGCCTAGTAGGCAACGAAAAATATCTATTGCCGGTTTTAAATTACTTTAGTAATTTAAAAAACTGTTTATTTTAATTTAAGTACCTAGACTACAAATTAAACAAAAATTATCTTTGTAGAATCATCTGGAAACACATCTGGAGTTCCAGGCGTCCATAGGCTGCGGTAACTGCTTACCATCAAGCGAGCCGTATGTTTGTTTGCCACCGTCGCAGTATTAAAAAAACTTACATTTAAGTATATAGATCCGCCTTTGCATCTATCTGCTTCTTTGCATTTAAACAATCGCTGTAGGTGTACCAGCAACTTCAAATACTTATTTTTATTTTATATCAGAACCCCTAGTGTAAATTTATTCGATAGCATGACGTGACGTACGCGTTTGCGTTAATTCCCAAGCCTCAAAATCCCATACAAAATGAGACTTAACGCAAACGCGTACGTCATGTCTCGCTATCGAATCAATTTACACAAGCGTCGCCATCGTTACAATCGTTAACGCTCCGTAGCGTAGCGTAGTCATCTCTCTCTACCACTCTTCCATATTAGTGCGACTGGGACAGTTGCGTTTCGTTCGCCACGGAGTGTGAACGATAGGCACGTTGGCTACGCGGGCAGTACGGAACTACGGAATAAACAAAGTAAACAAACCGTTGTTATATAGTTGTTAACTTGTTACATACGAAAGTGTCCTACTAGTTGCGTGATATTGACGCGAAGGTGGTGCGACATGACGGCGATCAATCGTTAATCGGTTTGGTTTTTATGCAGCGTCTTACGTAGATATTCGGATCCAACGTCTCATAGGGTCCGGATGTTTCGGATCGCACGGAATACGGATCCGTTAAATATGGTCATAACCCTATATTTTCGAATGAAATTTATGAAAGATTTCATGCATATTGTGATTTAAAGTTGGTATCTACATTTATTTAATACACATCAATATGATGAAGTTATTGCGTGACGTGATGTGACATCACGTCACGCAATAACTTCATAAAATAAATACGAATGTTGCTTAAACTAAACAGTAGTAACAGTAACATTTATCTGGATATCTCCTGAGTGAAATAACGGTACATAATTATTATTGTTTACAATTAGTCATTACCAGGCTTTCGCTCACTCGCTTTTGGGTCGCCTACCTAAAGTATCTCATTACAGTGCTTGTAATGCAAGTGTACTGATAGTATTAATAGGTATTTAAAAAATTGTTATCATGCCAATTAACAATATCATTCGGGTTCAACGGTTCAAGGAAAAGTTCGTCGTAACTGTAAGTGTAAAGTACCTACTCATGTAAACAATATTTGATTTATTGTGATTTTTTGCATTTTTTTAAAGAGTTTTGTTAGTTTATGCACATACATATTTTATTTTACAATTACCTATATATCAATCACGATAAATCGATTAATTAAAATTTACAAAGGCTGTGGTAGGATAAGGGAACATCTTGGTCCTTAATAGGTTTTCGGCCTGATCTTTTTTTTCTGATGATGTGCCACATATCTTTTCTTCGATCGTGTTCAAAGGACCAACATCACCTGAATTGGTAATGTCGTTATTTCAGTGTTCACGGATGAGTACATTGCCAGTCACGTGTTCACGATCCTACTAGATTTGTTCGAGACCTCGAGCATGCCCTGGTGGTAGTCACTGTAAGTCTTTTTTTACCTACTACCAGTATTAAATAGTAAGACCTCAGAAAAATCTTTGTTACCTCCCAAGTAGCACAAAACTGCATTATAAGGTGTCACAAACTGTTCACGTCGGTAACATTAGCATTTATATAGAGTTATAATATGACATCCCAACTGCAATAGCTGAAAATTAAGCTATCGTCTGTATAATAACGTTATTATGCATCACCACTGCACAACTGTAATGCTGCAAGCGTTAATATGGGAAAACAGTTCTATATTATACAGCTTTTAGCAATTAATGGAACTGAGAGCTGAAATGTGGAACTGTAAGCTGTATTGGCGCATTTTTGTGGGCTTTAACTAAGCTATATTCTGAATAAGACACCACAAGTGTACCCTTAGACGCTTGCATTTTAAGAAAGAACATGTGAACTACTATATTGCAGTCAGTTATTCAGTGATATCAATTAACAATGATATAATGCGCCTGGCTGCATATAGTGGAACTTTAATAGTGTTAATCAGCTTATTCCATGCAATCCTATAATAACACTTATAAAGCCCCCATGATCGCTTTGGATGAATTCATATACTTCTGAATTACAGCAAACTGCTGGTTATTAGATCACGTGTGGCTTGTGAACCCAATTGGAGCTGAATACTTGTACCAGCGTGGGCTATTAATCTGCTAATGTAGTTAAATAAGATCTTATAGACTACATTTTTATCGCCTCATAGTTATATATTAGTTACTCGCCACCAGCGTGGCGACATTGTGATCTGGAAACAGAAAACAAAAACTGGCGGAATACGCCGAAAAATTAATAGAGAATTTTTGAAATCCCTAAAACTCATACGGATAGTTTAGTAGTTCATTGCTAACTGTGCCACTATTTGCGTACAATGCGGCCCACAATTATGCTATACACAAATCTATAACTGATTTGTTTGACACAAGATCTCGCCGTGTCAGCTCTTTGCTGACTTATGTACTACAAGTGGACACTTAGACAGCCCAGTACTAGTCAATGTACCTCGAGTGAACACTGAAATAGCTTCTACCATTTTATCGTGGTTAATACGGTACACATTAGTGATCTGCCATTTTTTTAGTTTTCAATGTTATATATTATTCATTTATCCTAATTAAGTCAACGAAAACTACACCGGATTTGTGTAGGAAACCGGATGATTTTATGAGTAACAGCTTATCGTCAATTTATACGAGTATTAGGAATAAAAAAGTATTCTTTGTTCATAACATCGACTTATTTAATACTAAAATTTTCAAGTAAACAGTGATATTTTGGGGGCGCGTGTAAAATTTATCTACATTCATATAGTATTTGACAGTAAAATTTCTTTCCCATCTGAAATTCACACACATGGGAATAAAATCAATGTTGTACTTAGGTACCAAAACTAACGTTTACACCTTCATTGCACCTTCTTTATAAACATCACGTCACGAAATAGTTCATGCTAACAATATAAGAAAATAATAAAGGAGTGGAGCAAAAATATTCACAATCGTCCCAATTATGCATTCTCAACTCCTTAGAAGCGTTAAATCAATTCTTTTAAGTACTTTGTGCTGAAAAAAGGGCAACAGAGACTCTATTAATGAACCATTAAGCTGTAAATAAGTAACACGTGATCCACTAATCAGTCAATGTTCAGCTCTTAGGGTGACTGTTACCTTTAGTAATGCTGATATAATGCTGATATAGTGCAATATTTCCAATTATTCAGCTGACAGCTGATTAATTTGTGCCCAAAATAGAGTTATATCAGCACTTACAGCGCCTCTAACACTCTTATTCAGCTGGTTTATACAGCTAAGGGTTCTGTTCTGGACAATAATTCAGCTACTATACAGCAGGTCTGTGCTACTTGGGCTATGATGTAACAATCAAGAGCAATGAAAATCATTTATACCTATTTCCACTAAAAGTGACAAATTATTGCTCATACGTCCGTTAGTCGTTCGTGGCCTTTTGTGGTATTTTTGTATTAGGACTGCTCCACTGTCAGAGAGTATGACGATGGAGGATCCTTGCATCGATCTTTGAGTTAAAAATCGTTGCCCTGGCCGCGTAGCCAACGTGCAAATCGCTTACGCTCCGTAGCGTAAACGCAACTGTCACTGTCGCACTAATATGGAAGAGTGATAGAGAGGCACAAAGCGATTCGTTGTCGAAGCGATAGCGATTGTCACCTTGGCTAGGCCGGCTGAGTTTAATAGCTGAATTAGATTAGTGGAAACTCAATTGTCAGACGTCAACTTTTATGATAATCACAACTACGTTCATTATTTTCATACACTTTATACCTCTTCAAGAGTTAGGTAATAATAAGGTAATATTGCTAAAATCAAAGGCAGTAAAATAATACTTCTCATATGTATTCACAGGCTGTATGCGCATCGCTACCCTCCAAGTGACGGTGGCTATAATTTGCATCTTGGAGCACTTCATACTGAAGCCGACTACCAAAACGACCTACCCCATGGACATCAATCCGAGAAGTTTTCTCTTCAGTCGCCCGACACGCGGTGCTTGGGTTCATTTCGAAGAAATAAAATTACTATAACCGTCTTCTTATAATTTTTGTGTTAGCCGCTACTTTGGATTTTAATGGTCGCTGTAGTGTAGATTCACAAGTAGGTGTACTACAAATTTCAAAGACTATTTATTAGTAAGTAACACAAATGTCAAATGGGAAGAAACATAATAAAACACTTAAATTAAAAACTTATAAATATAAAAATTGTCCCAAGTCCTGATCGCTTGGTAGGGTGCCCCGAAGGCTGGCTGCATTATTAGTAGGTAATTTATAGGTAAGCTTAATCGGAAAAAAAAGAGAACCTACCGCCAGCATCGAAAAATGAATAACGTTAACGTTTTTAGTGCACCTCTACCGCTGTAGGGGTCGTCCAGAAATCATGTGATAATATTTGGCCTATTTCTTGACCTCCCTCCCCCTTGGTGATATTTGGTGATTTTAACACAACCCCCAGAAATCATGTGATCATATTTGGCCTATTTCTTGACCTCCCTCTCCCTTGGTGATATTTGGTGATTTTAACGCAACCCCCACCCCCCTGCCACAAGATCACGTGATATATCAAAGGCGATCCTCAGATATATTAAAGGCGTTTAAATCAATTAATGTAAAAAAAACTAGTGACCTTTGGGGAGTCTCCGTTCATACTGTCAAATCCTTAATAGAAGTTGTAGCGCCTGACCTGGTAGTTATATTTAATAACAGTGTTGACTGCGGTGAGTTTCCTGATCTAATGAAACATAGTAAAGTCACTCCTTTATTTAAATCAGGTAGCACATCCGACCCCACTAACTTTAGACCGATATCAGTGTTACCAACATTCAGCAAAATTTTTGAAAAAATAGTTTTGAGTCAGTTATTGAAACATTTTAACATTAATAATCTAATGCACAACAAACAATTTGGTTTTACACGGGGTCGCTCAACAACCGACGCTGGTGTTGAGCTAATTAAACAGATCTTCGATGCCTGGGAGGAGTCACAGGATGCTTTAGGTATCTTCTGTGACTTATCTAAGGCCTTCGATTGCGTCTGTCATGAAACATTGATCAGGAAACTGCACTATTATGGAGTAAGAGGCTCGGCACTGAATTTAATAAAGTCTTACTTACACGGTAGAATACAAAGGGTTGATGTGAGTGGACAGCGATCACCGGGGTCATTGGTCTCTATGGGTGTACCGCAGGGATCAATATTGGGGCCGTTCCTGTTCCTTATCTACATTAATGACCTGCCTTACCTTGTAAAGACCCACCATGACATAGTATTGTTTGCAGACGATACCTCACTTATTTTCAAAGTCAAACGACAGCAACAAGCTTGCAGTGATGTAAACAATGCTATTTCTAAAGTAGTAAATTGGTTTAATGTTAATAATTTATTGTTAAATGAGAAAAAGACTAAGTGCATTAAGTTTGTTACAAGTCACATAAGGAATGAGCAAACAGGTGTCATTGTCAAGGATGAGGAATTGGAACTAGTAGATAGCACAGTTTTTCTTGGTATAACTTTAGATTCTAAACTACAATGGGGTCCCCATATTGCTAATCTCTCGAATAGACTGAGTTCTGCAGCTTTTGCAGTGAGCAAGATCCGTCAGTTAACAGACGTGAAAACAGCTCGATTAGTTTACTTTAGTTACTTTCATAGCATTATGTCATATGGTATTTTACTATGGGGTAGTGCTTCAGAGATAAATACCATTTTTGTTCTGCAGAAGAGGGCTATTCGTGCAATATATAAAATGTACCATAGAGACACACTTAGAGATAAGTTTAAGGACATTAACATAATGACAGTGCACTGTCAATATATTTATGAGAATATTCTGTATGTACATAAAAACATTGCCAGTTTTAAGAAAAACTGTGAAATACATAATATTAATACTAGAAATAAGCATAAGCTCGCAGTGCCCTTCACTAGGCTCCATAAAATTAAGAAATCATTCATGGGTAATTGTGTAAGATTTTACAATAAACTTCCTAATATTATAACTGAATTGTCTGTTAGTAAATTTAAAAATTATGTAAAACGTAAGCTTATCTCTAAAGCCTATTATAGCACACAAGACTACATGAATGATGAAACACCGTGGGATTAAGTGTGATTGTAAAGAATGAATTATTTATTGTTATGTTATTAATGATGAAATTGATAATTCAATGTATATATATACCGTATTTTTTGACATTTAGATTTTATTCTAGAAAGGTTCTAGACTAGTATTTTCATACAATTTTGATGTTTGACGATCTTTTTGTGAAATTCTTATTATTAAGTTTACCATATCTATAATAGTTCAATGTTTTTTAGAACAATAATAACTGCATCAATAAATTGCTCTGATATTTAGATTAAGATGATATTTGTAAAATTTGACGATTTAAAAGTGCTTGTTGCTAGGCCTATTTGAATAAAGAATATTTTGACTTTGACTTTGACTTTGATAATTATGATGCGGGTACCCTTACACGCTAAGCAAGTCTAATGCTGTTTCTACTATATTGCGTATATGTTCCAGATCCTATCTCTCAAAAACAGGCATCGTAAAAATCTGCTTATATAAATAAATACATCGTTTCATATGTATTCATTAGTTTTTGATGGCAATGGCGGATTATTGAGGAAAAACGTCTCAATAGCTCCCGCAAATTGTGACAGTTCTAAATTGTGGTTGAAAAGCATGAGTAATGTATATAGTACTTATAATAATTAGGTAGGTAATTGAAAAACAGTTATAACTAAGTAAGTAACAGACACACAGTAAGTAACACAGTGCGGAGAGCGGATGCTGCGGCGGAGGGTGTAGCAAAGCTCAATCATTCCAAATACTCGAACTTGGAACCAGTTTACGACTTTGTCCCAGTTGCAGTGGAAACTGGTGGACCCTAGTGTTCTGAGGCGAAAACCTTTATTATAAATCTAAGGCGGCGGTTAAGAGAGCGAGGTTTGGGTCCCCGTTCTGGCTCATACCTGAGGGCCTACCACGAACCACGTTCGACGTGTTGCCTCCCTGTCACACTTACGTATGAATTTACGAGTGCGACAGAGAGGACAAAACCGAGGTTTTCCCGAGGGTTTACAGTATGAGGTTCTTCAAAAAAGGAGTGTAGAGATTTTTAAAGGGTCGGCAACGCGCATGTAACACCTCTGGAGTTGCAGGCGTCCATAGGCTACGGTGACTGTTTACCATCAGGCGGGCCGTATGCTTGCTTGCCACCGTCGTGGTATATAAAAAAAAAAAGAAGCAACACGTCGAACGTGGTTCGTGGTAGGCCCTCTGGGGGCCTACCGCGAAAACCGAAATTCGCAAATTCCGGGGATCTTTCTCTTTTACTCTCATAAAGACGTAATTAGAGTGGCAGAGAAAAATGCCCGCAACTGACGAACTTCGATTTTCGCGGTTATAGCCCTGGTCCAGCAAATATCATTGGCAGTACAACGCGGTAATGCGGTCAGTATTTTTGGAACTTTTGCGCCGGGTACGTGTCGTCTCGGGGATTAACGGGGAGGCGTAGGTAGAGTTAGGTTTTTGGACAAAGCTTGTTGCGGATTTAATGTTGTACCTGCATTTATGACGAAGCCTGTGGCGGATTATCACTAATGTAGATTGGACGAAGTTTGTTGCGGGTTCTGTTTAGTGTCTATGCTTTTGACGAAGCCTGCGCTGTCGATTTGGATGATGGTTATGGATTCTCTTAATGGTAAGTAGCCTTTATTATGTTTTCTTTTACTAAATAAATAAAGTTTGATTGAAACTACTTTTCACCTTTTTTTCTCATTTTTGAACTCTGAAAAATGGTCCCAGTACAGATCCCCAAGCTTGGACATCATATAAAAATACATATTGAACGCTGATACACGAATAACTGTGAAACCGTGAGTCTACTCGCTTCGAAAATCACTAAAATATGCGATGCGATGCGAGGCGAGCTTTTATTATGAATGTTTTAAAGATGGTGCGATTAATGTTTTTTATTGGGTAAATACGCATATAAAATAGAGCGGATTATTTGATCTGATAAAATTTTTGAGTAATATGGTTTCGGTTTTTCCCGCTTTGAAAAATAATTACACGTGATATTTTCTCTGACCCCCCTCCCCCATTGTGATCATTCGTGATATTTTTATTACCCCCACCCCCCTCCTAAACGATCACATGATTTCTGGACGACTCCTAACGCTGTCGCATATTCAAGCGACAGAGAGGCAGATAAAAATTTTCGTTTTCGCGATAGGGCCTCAGGGTTTGTGTGAAAGATCGCACGAACCGCCGTTATTGTTAACGACCGAACGTTACGCAGGGTCTTGTACCTATGATATGTATAAGTACATGATATCAGCAACTACTACAGTTATTGGTAATTCTAATTAAAACATTTCACACACTATGAAATATCTTTGCGGTTGTGAGGCAGCAGTGCACGCTGCGCGCACTTTTTTGAATCGTCCGGACTTTGAAGTTTTTGTCAAATTAGACGTTAAAAATGCCTTTAATTCGGTTGACCGCGGTGCTCTGTTAGCAGAAGTAAAAGAACAACTGCCAGACATTTATAGTTGGTCAAGCAAATCTTGTCAGTAGAAAAACGCGGCAAATTTGAAAAATCGCGGGCTAGCAACACTGTGTTCGAATAATTCCAAAATCGCGTGTAATCTGTGTTTTATCTGTAGAATGTGGATCGTCCATCTTGTTTGTTTACATTCCGAATCGGTGCTAATTCAAGAGATATTTCTGCTCCCAGCATTAAAATTAATATCAATATATTAAATAATATTGTGCATGACCACAAGCAAAGTCAAGATGCCTACAATGTAAGTAAAATCATGCTCGTTGATCTTAACCATTAGAAAATTTAGAGGTTATGATAATTACTGCAAGATCCCGGAGAATTTTTAAGATAATGTGCAGTTTTTTCTGTTTCAGGGTTAAAAGGCTTAAATAAAGATAAAACGTATGCCTAAATATATCCAATAAGACCACGAATTGTGCCCTCGAAACCGCAACTGATTCGATTGTTCCCAATATCAACAGACGAAGTCCTCAAATATTTTCAAAGGTAACTTTTTTAAACAATCTTAAGACGTTTAAGAACCTTGATTATACCTACTTTCTTTCGCAACATCTACCTAATACTTCCATATGTTTGTTGCAGGATTAAAACTCGCCCAATATAAGGCGTCCGTAAAAGTTTCTCTTCATACAAAACTTACCTACGGCGGTTTACGTACATACGTGTACAACGCAAACAAGACGAAAAATAAACTTGTTAATTAAAAAAACTAAAAAAATTGGAACAATAGTTTAGATTATTATTGTAAAAGTTGTCCGTTTGTTAATCATCACGAAAATATATTATTTAGGCTGATTTGTTTCATGCACTCAGCTATTGCACATGTATACCTATGGAAAATCCTAGTTTATACTTTCTGAAGTCGGTATGTACCTATTTAAGAGAAGTTTTAAGTCGCTTTACCTGTTTGTTCAATAAATTAAAATAATTTATTCAGTGTGCATAATTTTAGAAAAATATTTTAACATTTAAATCATACCTTCTTTTATCCAGAAACAATATAACTCCATATTACTCACATGAGTGGAAGTTGTTAAGTTTCCATTGTCAAGGTATCTTTTATTAATATTTTGAGTACCTGAAATTGTGTCAGTTCCTGACAAGTCTTGAATAGACTAATGTGAAAGTTAATAAAATTTCTTAACAGCATTCTCCTGATATCTAAATGACTTTTTTAAATATCTACATATAAAATATGATCTAGCCGATACATGTAAATATCTAACATTTTTAGCCTGTATAAAAACAGTAGTGTGACCAAGCTAGCATGTAAGAGTGGTCTCAGAGATATTGGAATATCTCTGTACTATAAATTAGGCAAATTGCTTTAGACTAAGTTTTATGTGTAAGTAGTACTATAAGAATAAATTTTGAAACTTGGAATGGAAACTTTAAACTTGAAATTACAAATTTTCTAACAGATCTGTTTTATGCTTAAGATGCAATAAGTGACTAGGTACAAAGTATTCTGATGCTTGGTTGGAGTGGACCAGTAACATTGGTAACTTAATGATATTTTTTCAATGAATGGCCTGAATTAAGTGTAAGTAAGCTAAAGTGACCCGTATCTTAATTGCCTTGAAATTAAATGAACACCAAAATATCTGCAGTTGTGTTTTATTTATTTTTAATCTGTATATTTATATAAGTATATTGTAAAACCATTTCAAAATTACACTGGTATGTGAATGTGACATTGTTCATAATTATTAATTATTTTCTTTGGGCTTCTTCAGTTTCTGAACTGATGTTAAAAACAGCTTTCTACCGTGGTGCTCATGTTCTCTTTGCTCCCTATTTGTCTTCTAAATTTGCTAAAACAGAATAAAACCATATCAAAATGATGTAAATAGTCCAGATATTTGATATTTAATAAGCCCTGCAATTGTGACAAGAATAGTTACAGTGATACCCTACCAGGGCTACCGCTGCCAGTGATGGCTCAGGGGTTACTTCTAGGTAAGTTTTAATATTTACCTAAATAAAACAATGGATTGTTTTATTCTAGTTAAATTCAGTAGTATAGGTACCTACTAACAGCTCGTTTGGTAAAAAGTACTCAAGTGCAAATGCCTTAACCTTTACATTTATTTAGCTATGACATCTTCATGTTTAAGTTGAATATATATGTAGCAGATCTGCTCCTAAGCATACCAAAGGTTAAGAATGCGAGCGCTCGCCTTTTGCGTCCACCTTTTACTAAGCATACAAACCTTTATTTTAATTCAATCTATTGATATATTTTTCGATTGTACCTACCTAAATATGTCTAATTAGCTTTTGAAGGTTGCATAAAGGAGCATTTGTATTGCATTTTATCGTGATATATCTTTAATATTGAATTCCAACCGAGAAATCTGATAATATATTAAAATCCAGCTACCTGCGGAAGCAATGATTTGATTCAAACATTATTTTCTCCAGCATAGTCCGTTTGCAAATAGGTATTTTTTGATCTTGTTTATCATATTGATTGACATCGTTTTTACTCCAGTTTAAATTGTCCCTATCATAATAATAACAATTTCCAAATGCTTCAATAAACCGCGAGCGGCAATTTTAGTTGACGTATGAAGAGCGCGCTCAGCGGAAAAAAATATGTTTCGGTTCGATGTACATTGCTGCTTTTCTTAGCGCAATACTGCTCTGTGAGTGTTGCCATACTTCAGTTTGCTTTACATTGCTACTGACAGACTTTGCTTGACAGACTATATAATTATTTACAACAATGCTACGGAGCACCATCTAAATTATTCTTTGGAGACAAAACTATTTTATCAAGCATGGGCTGTCAACAAGGAGACCCGCTTGGGCCCGCCATTTTCAGCTTAGTCATTCATCCGATCATCACTAAACTAAATTCAAAATTCAACCTCTGGTATTTAGATGACGGTTCCCTTGGTGGCGATGCTTTAAACGTTCTACAAGATGTTCAATACATAATTAGTAAATTTTCCAAAATCGGACTTTCATTGAACTTTACCAAATGTGAGATTTTCATACCAGATCACGTTCCATCGGAAAAAAAAATTGAAATATTAACTAACTTTAACGCGGTCCTGCCAAATATTTCCGTTCATTCTAAATCATCTCTTACCCTTTTAGGCTCTCCAATTTTTGATGAATCAGTCACCCCTGTAATTAATTGCAAATTAAATTTATTCAATAGTACATCTGAGCTCCTGTTTAAAATAAATCCTCATATGGCGCTTTTTATCATTCGTTTCTGTTTGTTTACACCAAAATTTATGTACTTACTCCGTAGCTGCCAAATTTGGAAATTCCCATCTATCCTTTCATCAGTTGACTCCTCCCTTCAGGCAACTTTAACCAAAATTCTTAACATTCATTTTGAAATTAGATCCTGGACCCAAGCGGTTCTCCCAATAAGATTTGGGGGGCTGGGTGTTCGCACATCCGCTAGCATAGCTCTACCTGCTTTCCTGTCCTCTGTATATGGTTCGCATTCTCTCGTCGGTATTATTTTAAACCGATCTTCGATACTTGACGATGAGATAGCGAACCTGAAGGAGGCCAGGGAGGCCTGGTGTGAGTCGTGCCCGAGTGCGGATATCCCAATTGCCCGTCATTGCCAGCGGGATTGGGACTCCCCACGTCTTAAGATAGCCCATGCCTCACTCATCGAACACAGCCTGGACGATTCTGAACGTGCGCGTATTCTAGCAGTTTCGGCCCCCGAGTCAGGCCACTGGTTACAGGCTCTCCCATCCAGACAAATCGGCACTGTTCTGGACCCAAGTAGCTTAAGAATAGCAATATGCTTGAGGCTTGGGTCTAGAATATGTGTTCCCCATACGTGCGCCTGCGGCAAGGATGTGAACCAGTTGGGCCGCCATGGCCTCTCATGTTCAAGAAGCGCCGGCCGAATATTCCGCCACGGCACTATTAATGATTTGGTCCGTCGCGCGCTCGCCACCGTGTCTGTGCCTGCGGTTTTAGAACCCGTGGGCATGGCGAGGGACGACGGCAAGCGTCCTGACGGAGCCACGTTAGTGCCGTGGAAACTAGGAAGGGCCCTGGTGTGGGACGCAACGTGTGTCGACACCTTTGCACAGTCCCACATTCAGGGGACCCGCATTCGAGCCGGCGCTGCCGCTGACCAGGCCCAAGTACTCAAGCGCCGCAAATACTCGACGTTGCTCGACGACTATGAGTTTGCGGCGCTCGCGGTTGAGACTTTGGGTCCCTGGTCAGCCGACATGAAAATATTCATGGCAGCACTGTCGGCGCGGCTGGTCGACACCACAGGGGACCCCAGGGCTGGCGCGTACCTCTCTCAACGTATTTCCCTTGCCATACAGAGAGGTAATGCCGCCAGTATCATGGGGTCCATGCCGCAAACAGACCTGTTAGAAGGGGTATTCTCTTTATAATTGGTTCCTTTTTTTTTTGTAGGTAAGTATATTTTATAGTAGATAATTTTATTTTATTTCTAGGTTTAATTTTAGTTTTAATTTTGTAATATTATATTTTAGTTTAGTTAGTCAATATAGATTATTTCGATAATATTTGCTATTTAATTTATACATCTTTCATTCTTAGCCTTAGCTAATAAATAAAAACTGATTATTTATAATCGATCTCATGAATTTAATTCTTTTTAAAATCGATATCATGCACGATGACAGCCGGAAACTTATATTGACAGTTTTGACGTAGCGCGATAGTTGGCAACTCACATCAGTACATCACTATTCATTTTATTTTGGACTTCGAACTCGAAGTTAGATTCTATTTTGTTTTTACTAAAAGTAATTTAAATTCCCTAGTATTTAAATATGTCTCGCGTTTTGGTCGGAGTTAAGAGAGTCATCGACTATGCTGTCAAGGTAGGTTAATTACAATATTTTAGGTTACTAAAGATAATCAAGTTTGGGGATCGATCTAATCATTGATAAAAAGAGTCCTTATAGCAAATTGTGTACATTCTCATTATGCTACACATTTTGACTATAGGTACTAATTTTTTTGTCTAAACATAAATCAAAACTGTAAACAATATATTTTCGTCATCTTATCAATGAAGACTAAATACCATTAACTGGTTTACACTATATTACAATCAACATCTAATTTACGTTGTCTAAAACCGGCCTCTTGTTTTACAAACCTGTGACTACATATTACATAGTGGCAGATCAGCAACTCTAGAAAACTCCCTGTTTCAGGTCCGTGTGAAGCCGGACAAATCTGGTGTGGTGACAGATGGAGTGAAGCACTCAATGAATCCCTTCGATGAGATCGCGGTGGAGGAGGCGGTCCGCATGAAAGAGAAAAAGCTAGCCAGTGAGGTTATTGCTGTCTCCTGTGGACCCACACAAGCTCAGGTAAGGACAGATTTCAAAGATATGAACCAAATTAATTTACGACTTCAGACTGCATGTTATACTAAATCACTAAATGTTTTAGTGCTACATTTACTCTTTGTAAGGAGTGATGGTGTAATCATTTTTCATTTGTCCTGTGAGCAAAGAGAATTTGAAATAGAGGTGTATTGTCAAAGAAAACTTTGTAGCGACATATATTTACTGCCATCTTTTGACACATAATTAAAACTTTTAGAACACCATTTGACTTTGATCTGTACTTTTACACTGATATGTGTTCAATTTGTTAAATATCTAAAAGTGGCACCATCTAATAGATCAAAGGCCAAAGGTAAGTTGACATTGTTTCAAGTGATGGCACCATAACCTTTACGTTGTGCTGGTAAGATTGTACGACTTTTTGATATTTAACACATATCAGTGAAAGAATAAGGATCAAAGTCAAATGGTGTACTAAAAGTTTTAATTATATGTCCAAAGATGGCAGTAAATTTACATCACTGCAAAGTTTTCTTTGACAATACAGCTCTATTTCAAATTCTCTTTGCCTGTGAGTCAGTAGCAATGTTTATAAGTAGAAGTATTTTTAAAGGATATCTTATAGAACAGGCTAATAACAACCACAATAATGGATATTTGGTGAATTTTAAGGGTCAAAAACTGGTTTAACTCAGGGGTCGGAAAACCGCGGCTTGCAAGCCACATGCGTTGAGGTACAGTTGTGGCTCTTTAAGCCACTCAAAATACTAACACTTGGAAATCCCAGACCAAGGAAAATAATGTTTGTGGCTCTTTGAGGTTCCTACAAAGTTTCTACTGCAGTTGGCTCTTCTTAAAAGTTGCTGACCCCTGTTTAACTTGAATTAATAGAATCAGGGCAACAACAATGGGAACAAATGACAAGAAAAAGTTCATATAGAATTCTTTTACGTTTTTCGAATTATTTTATGTATTTGTAACGAAAAACAAACATAACTTATCAGGAAACCTTAAGGACAGCCTTGGCCATGGGGGCTGACCGCGCCATCCATGTGGAGGTGGCTGGTGCTCAGTACGAGACCCTGCAACCACTGCATGTGGCCAAGATCCTGGCCAAACTGTCCCAGGATGAGAAGGCTGACATTGTCATAGTTGGAAAACAGGTTAGTTTGTTGGCGACTCCAACTACTGTAGTTATTTACCTGTTGCTTGAACTGAAAGTATGGGGTCATCCATTAATTACGTCACACGTCAGGGGAGGGAGCGGGTCAAGAAAATGCGATATGTTGTGACATGGGGGAGGGGAGTCACAAATTTTGTTTCATGTCATAAAATTTCTAATTACTATTATCCAAAATTTATTATATCGAAATAAGATTTCGTTGAAGACAAGTTTACCAGATATGTGACGTCACACCTGGGGGGAAAGGGTTGCCAAATGTGACAAGCAGGGAGGAGGGGTCAAAAAATCATGAAATTCGTGTGATGTGATTTTTGGATGACCCCTCATTTCAATAAAAAAAAAATGATACATACTTACATTTGACATTTTGTAGAGTACATTAATATTGTAAAAGTGTTGTAACTGCTTCTTAAACTTTTTTGGCAATATCCTCTCTTGGATTATATTTTTCTTGGCAGTGGCATAATTATACCAATTTTAGGCACCTGGCAAATTCATTAAATAGGGGCCTGTGCTCAGCTTCTCCGTTAAATTGGTAGAGGGGTGAACTGCTATATCATTGTTTATATAAGTATCAGGAATCATACAGCAAACTATTTATTCCTGAAAATAGTTATTATTAATGCAAACTTAAGATGCAGGAATATAATGTATTTTGGTTTGGTTTGAGTTTCAGGTTCTTAGTTTTGTATCTTTGTTTTTACAGGCTATTGATGATGATTCAAATCAGACTGCTCAAATGACGGCCGCCCTTTTGGATTGGCCCCAGGGCACATTCGCTTCAAAGGTAACTAAAAAACACCCATAAGGTTGATGGGCTTGGCATGGGAATAATTACCGCGACTCGGAATAAAAAAGAACACGCTTTTTCTTCTAGCTAGGGCAGGCATCACCAGTTAGTTTCTTCAGGGGTCTAATTTTTAAAATAAAATGATCATTGCGGTCCGTTTCTACTTGAGTTTATTAAATAAGTAATATAGGTCGGCGCTCCGGATCCGGACTTCCGGACCCCCGAGCTAGGGGATCGCGAACCTTTCGAAGGGGGTTGAAAAAAAAGTGTTAATCTTTCTTTTTAAATAAGAAGTATATGAGGAACCGTCTTAGTTATACTGTCGAGCTGTAGAAAACCTCTTTTATACATCTTAGTGAGTGGCAACATATATATAAGACAAGTAGCGTTATTGTCAGAACTCACATATTTTCTTCAAGTATTCTAATCCACTTTTTTAAGCATGGGAGAAACTGTCTGAAATAACAGTATTTTCTCAGGTGGAGAAAACCGACGCGGGCCTGACGGTGACGCGAGAAATTGACGGCGGCTTGGAGGTGATCAACGTGAAACTGCCGGCCGTCATCAGCGCGGACCTGCGACTCAACGAGCCCAGATACGCCACGCTACCTAACATCATGGTAATTCATTACATGGTTATACAAATGTTACGCCACCGCCCATGTCAAAATTGACATTTGGCGCCCCATAACCGCCAAAAACTGCCAGCAAGGTGTGGCTTGCTCTGACCCTAGGGTTTATACGCCCCTGAAAATGGTTTTTGAAAGAAGTATCTTGGAGCTCTCATGCCTAAATAATAAAACGGCGAAATTAAAGTATAGACGGCCCATTGCTGCGTTGTTAACAAATGGCATTAGTTTATATTTTGAATCATTCAAATAACTATAGAAAGGGCCTGGGGTCTGAACATGTTCTAACAAATGTACTAGATAAATGTAACCAGTTGTCAATATCAAGTAAATACCAAATTAAAATATTAAATTTTCACTTGTAATAAAAATTTCTTTATTTTTTTCGTACTATAATTGTATACACTAGCTATCTCTGGTAATAAAAAAAAAAATCCATTAACCCGCATGTCATATCAATGTGGTTCAGTGAAGGGGACGGACTGAAAATCAGCGCTGCGCAATCAATTTGTAATAAAATGGCTGACGCAGCGTACGCTGAGTCCGTTCCTTTTGCCGCGCATGCCTATTATTATTATTTTTAAGTGAAACATTGTATTTTGTGTGGCAATAAATGGTTTCTTATTCTTATTCTTATTCTAGAACTAAAGAATACGTATGCGAATGGAACTATTCATACGAATTTATTCTTTCAGAAAGCTAAAAAGAAGCCCCTCAAGAAAGTAACCCCCAAGGACCTGGGAGTCGACATTGCGGCCAGGATCAAGGTGGTGTCGGTGGAGGATCCCCCGGTGAGGCAGGCCGGCTCCGTGCTGCCCGACGTGGACACCCTCGTCGCCAAGCTGAAGGAGAGCGGACACATCTAACCAGCACCAAGTTGCACCTCAATCATACCAACTAAGAATATACCTATTCGGCGCGAACCACATAGGACATTGCGATGTTGCGTAGGTCTCACGTACGGAATTGATATAGAGACACAAGTACGGTATTACCATATATGTTCAATGCGCTCGCGTGGATAGCTGTTATTGCATCACAATCGCAAGACAACATCGGAGACCTTAATGCCTGAAGTGCGATTTTGCAGTGTGGTGGATTGAGGTTGTTGAAAATGTTGCATGCATGTTGTATAGTGTAAATTCGGTTTATATCTTTTGTAATGCAATGTAAATCAATAATTTAGTGTAAATTGTTAAATAAATATTTTACCATGTTAATTTTATTTCTGTTTATAATCTAGTTCTAGACGATAGAGATTTGAGTACGGACAGACGTGGAGTAATTTGCTTTGAATCCACTTTCTTATTCAAACTTTAAAATACTAATAAAGTTGGGTGTTTGGGAAGATAGACGACCGGCGATATTGAAGCTTTTAGCGATGGAATAAACGTACAAAACCTCTTACGTGTAGATAGAAGTCCCGTGGGCATAATAGATGCAGATCCATGCTTGTTAACAGTGCCAGTGCTTACAATTCTATCAATTCTATGAGAACAATTCTCCAATCGCTTCTCGATGATCGCTGGACATCTGTCTATAAGAATGATATAAATAAAACAAATATAAATATTTGATATGGCTATTATAATTAAGTATCTAATACATTGTCTCGCCGCTGAAGGGCTCGTACCACACGATCTTGCCCTCGAGGCAGCCGGTCACAAGCAAGTGGTATCGAGGACTGAACTTGCAGCTCACCACGAGGTCTTGATGGTGCCCCAGACTTTGGCCCACGTCAACCTGCAAGCAAAATAATGATGTAATAATTTTTGCGACTGAGACATAAACAGGTTAGTAGTTACATACATACTAATATCACAGAACAGATAACAGATGCTTCACACGAAATCATTTTGCACTTCTCTAACGTATGAAGAAGCATCTCAAGAGTCCAGCTATACAAGCTAAAATCCTAAATTTGCCAATCACATTTGAACCTATAGATATAGACAGACATCCTGACGAAGCCTCCGTTGCGGATATAAAATTATGATCCCTGAATAAAATTAAAAAAAAAACCGTTAATATACATAGATATAGATGTAGGAAATAGAGTTGACTTTGCTTTAAATAGAGAGAGATTTTGTCTTAGGAGTATTTTTTTCTGTTGATTTTGCTTTGTTTCAAAATTCATTTAAACAAAACAAATGCAACTCTATTGAAAAGTACTTTAGGTACGACCGTAACGACCGTGACCCTTAAGCGGGTAATGACTGCTCGGAGCAGTAATGAGTAGTAAGATGGGTCAGCGCATTAAGCTTCGATGTGGTCTGTCTATAGTAATATAATGCGTAGAGGACACTGACCATGGGCCTGGGGCCGGCGAAGCCCTCGACGCAGTGCGACAGCTCGCCGCAGCGCTCGTCGAGCGCCAGCAGCCGCATGCCGCAGCCGAACGGAGAGCACACTAGCCGCCCGTCCGCCGAATAGCACAATTCCTGCAAACATGTTTTTGTTAGATCCTTCAAATAGATTTGGTGGTAACTACTGGGAAAAAAATGACACCTTTTACCAGTGGTAAAAGGTGGGAAAAAAATTCCGAGTAGTTACCACTGATAACAACTTGGTGGTAACTAGTGGGAATAACCCAAATTGGATGGCTTTTTCCTAAAATAAATTGAACCTTAATCCGGAACAAGACAGTATCAGGGAAAATAGCCCGAAGGAGAGCATCAAACCAAAGGACTGTGTCACACTTACACCAGTTACCACACTGATACCTATTGCTTTTTGTCATTGTAATATGAAAACGAGATGCAAGTTCTCTTTCGGTCACACTTTAATAGTAGAACTCAATCCGTATTATAAGTAACAGCATACAGAGAATGGAAATAAACGAATTATATCTGTCAATTATAATTTTACGATTAAAATGTAAAAAAGAATTGTTTTACCACTCCCTTTTTGGCGCGTTAAGAAATGTTTGGTCAGTAAGTGCTAGAAAATTAAGTTTTTCTAGTTTATTATCAAATACATTAGAAACACTTCATGCTTTGCTAGAGCACTATCTATAGTTTAAATATTTCTATTATATTGTTATAATATTATCAACTAATTTTCCTATTTTACCACAATAAATTACGGTACCACTGGTTCCAGTACCACTTCCCGTAATGAACATGTCCCATCCAATCGCAACGCCGTGAGCATCCGTCCCGCACCTCACGGTTTGGTGATTCGCGACTCGAACAAAAGGGCCAATATTTTATTTCATTTCATTTATTTATTGCATTCCATGGTACATACAGATGTTATCTTAAATTAAATTGTCACGAAATGGACCCTTAGTAGGGTATAGCAAGGTAACTTTAATAGCTTTTTTAGGCTTCTATAGGCGGTTTTCTGTGACAGACTTCACGCGTTGGGGAGATTGATCCTTCCGGCCGATTTCGACCATGGCGACCACTTCGACTCCTAGTTAGCTCGGCGCTCATGCGCCCGAAGATGGCTGACGTAGCCGATCAACGAGGTGAACCCCCGTGCACATTGAGGGCACGTGAGGACACCAGCTACGTAATAGTAGTGAATGGACGCAGGCTGGCGTGTTTTCAGCTCGTCGGGTCTAGTGTCGAGGTCAGCTTTACGTTGCTCCTCGAAATCGCGCTCATTGACCTGCACCAGCCTGCGCCACTCAAACCTTCCCACTGAGAGGGCTCAATGTTTATTCTTTTCATGTGTCGTTTCTGAACATCTTTGTATCGGAAGAGTTGTCCGCCAACTTTCCGCTTACCCTCCTCTAGTTCAGAATATGGTCAATGCTTGGTCTAGGTTAATTGTCACATTTAAATTTTCTGTTACTAACTTAATCATCAAAAAGTTACCTTAAATTTTAAAAAGTAGGTTTGTAATTCATGTATTAGGTACACCACCACGTAGATGTAAGCCATTTTTTTTGTCTCGAAATACCAATTTGATGTCCCTATGGTATGGAGTGCCCCCTCAACTGAAAGTAGTAACTTTACTAACTTTGATAAATCCTTTTCCCTCATTGGTCTCCTCGATGTAGTAGAGCAGGCGGTCGCGGTTCTGCCGGATGAAGTGCTTGGTGGCCTCGCTCTCCGGCTCGAGCGAGGCCGCCCGCGGCGTCTGCCCGGACGTTGATGGCGATGTGCTGAGGGGAATAAAAGGATTTTTAAGTCTTATAATTAAAGTGCAAAAAATTTAAAAGCTATGCCCGGATTGGGACTTGCATGCGCAACCTTGGTTTCACTAAAACCAATTGTCACAGCTCAGAGGGTTATCACCACCAAATATTTAATGGCTTCTTTTCAGCGACATCTACCGCAAGCATAAAAATTTTAAAACAAAACTGACGTTACATATTTTATTGAGAAATCGTTATTTCTTCAATTGGTCCACTTGACCTTCATGGTCGAGTTAATTCGAGCTAATCGGGTGCGCAAACAGCTTACACCTTAAACATAGAATAAATAATAGTACTACCGTAAAGAAATGACACTTCGAACAAAAGTAAAACCGAGGTTTGACAGCGATTCAGGGACGAATTATGCTGTCCTTTTCTAATGTATGGCACTGTCCCTTTCGGCCATTTAGGGTTGTCAAAACTCAAGTCATTATCTGTGGTCGTGCACGTATAGGGACGTCAAGTTGTGCCAACCCTAGCAATTGCTTGCAGCCGAGAAAAGCCGAAAGGAAGAGTGTCGCCCCACTGCCCTAAACGAATATTAGCATCTCTATTCGTGGATTGATTCGGTGATAATGTCAATTCGATAAATGACAAAATATATGTCACTGATGATGTTGCCTCACGAGTTGAGTAAAGGCCCGGAGCGTCACCTTAGAGGCGCGCTTCCGCGGGAAGTCGGAGATTTAAACACGACCGAAAAGTGTCTCAATAAACTACGGCTTTGAGTTGCGGGGGGTGTGAGGCGAGGGCATGGTGTGACCATCACCATCTTTTACGTCGTTCAACGACCTACTAAAGGCCACCCCACACTAGCATCTTTTGAGCCAACGCTCGAGAGACGCTAGTGTGGGGACTGTGGGGTGGCCCTAAAAGGTGAAAGAAAAGTAGTTTCACCACCATTACACATTAGCAATGAGTGAATACCTCTCGTCGTCCTCGTCGGCGCGCGGCCGCGGGCGCGCGCGCGCGGCGGGCGGCGCGATGCCGGTGTTGATGCCCATGATGCGCTGCATGTTGAAGTTGCGGTGCCCCTGCCCTCTGCAAATGTACCACTGTTCTAAACTTTCCTCTATGATCTTTCATGTGTGAGTTTCGCTAAATTGTGGTATTTGATCGGTCGATTGAATTGTTTGGTCTATCTGTGCCTTTCGACACCAGAGCGACACGCGTTGGATTTTTTTTGTTTCTAAAAGTAGACTCCATTTTTACATCCCGAATATTATGATAGTTAGATTGCTCCAATCTGTTCAATTCAACTTTAATTTTAGTACAAAACTGATACTTACATAGGTCAATACGGGAAAGTAGGTAAACATACACCAAGTATGTAAAAAATAATGAATTTTACCACGACGTGTCAGAAAGTGAATGGTAATTTTACGTAACCAAAGAAAGAAATACGACACTTCCATGTCACAGCACAGCGTACTCTTAACACCTCTAAGGCCGCGGACTCGACGCACACGACCGGCGGCGTTGATTAAATGTTTTGGACGCGTTCGCTGCTCATCGCCCCGCTTGCCGTGACGTCGGTCGCGTTTGTCCAGTAGGTACGCCGCCTGCTCAGTATACGGTACTATTACAGGTGTTATTTTCAAAACGTCATAATTTCATAGAAATTTGACTTTTAAGATAATACTTCTACGCTCTATGCTATAAAATTCGCTGCAGACTTCTCTTGGTTCGACTTTACCAAAGAGTTATTTTTTTGAGAAATATACTTTGACAGATATACATCAATAAAAGCTAGTTCGGACTACGTTAGTAATTTAGTCGAATGGCGAGTACTTTAGTTACTAAAATCGATCAACTGACCAAAAACCGTTCGCACTATAGACAGAGTTACAAATGGGTAGGCAGTGTTTTAAAATGGAATGCTAGTTCGGATTACGTTAATTTAGTCGAGTGGCGAGTATTTAAGTTACAAAATGTGTCTGAATACCAAAAATGTTGTCGAGTAGATTGGTCAGAGTATTGTGAAAGCTAGAAAAACAATAATAAATTGGATCCACTTGACTAAATCATTCGACAAATTCATACTCGACAAAATTTTTGGTGTACAGATACTTTTAGTAACTAAAATACTCGCCACTTGACTAAATTACTAACGTAGTCCAAACTAGCCACTAGCTTTTTGGTAGTAGGTAGTTACGAAGTGCAAGCGTGCTAGTACTGCTCACCTGCCCGCCAACTCTTGCAGCATTCTGTGTTGCTTGATCGTGATGGACGCCTCCCATACATCGTTCTGAATAGAGGATAAGTCCTGGTATTAAAAATATCCGCTTTACATGATTATTCACGCTATTTTGCTACTTTCTTCTGCAAAAATTTATAGTCAAGTTCGATTCCGTAACGGTATGCTTTTGAATTTTGAAAAGTCGTTACTTTTCATAAAACATAAAGGTCGGGTAGATATCCAATTTTTGTATTTTTATTATTAATGTGATACTAATTTTTAATTTTAGCTAAATAAAACATTGGGAGATTTCGAAAAGGTTACTTGTAGTTTCTAGTTAGTTATTCAGCGAAGGTTGAAGGAGGGACATATATATAGTTAGAAATTTTGTGTCTAGGCATACACTCTCATTTTAAAACAAAATTCTGAAATATCATGAAATTTGACTTTGGGATTTCAACAAAGTGTTTTTCAAAATGTACAGATAACATGGCCACCTTGTATATAAATATATATAACACCCCAAGCAAAGTATCCTTAATGAAGAATTACACTAAAATCTTAATAATCAGTTAATCGTGGCATTCTGCCGGCAAATATACGTTCGATACTTCGATAGTCACACAACATAAGGCCAATTCGAACTTACATACCTACCGATAGCAAAATCATGTCGTTTTGCTACCTTCGCTACCTTTCGCGCGTGCATTTTGCTTGTACGCACCTACTTGTCCGTCCATGTATTGGCGTCATTTGGCGCGAGCGTGACGCATGGGCGAACGATAAAAAATGAAATAAAATCAAAATGTAAGTTTGATTTGGCCTCCATGTAAACTAGAGTTGAAATAAAGTTGGTGACTTACCCCGCCCAGCCTCGGCTCGGCGCCGCGCGCGGGGGGCGGCACGGCGGCGGGCGCGCGCGGCGCCGCGGCGGCGCGGTTCTCGGCCCACGCGCGCCGCGACAGCGCCGACGTGCCGCTGCCACATTATTATCACAGTTATGCCTTTTCTCCTTTCGAGTCGCGAGTAATGCCGGGTACAGACCAAACCGACCACTCGTTTGCCTTCGAGGGTGTGCACACCGTCCAAATGAACGTCAACGTAGAATGGTAAATGATCGTTGGCGCCCGTCCCGATTTAAAAAAAAATGCAAAATTACTTTCATTTACCATAACGATTTAGCAAGGAAAACAAAATTAAAACGAAAGCGAAGATAGAGATTAATCACATATTGCGAAGGCTCTCCGTTCGCGTTTGTTGGCTTGATGTGTACACGGCATACCTTATCCTGATTAAGGGCCCATACGCACTTATGGCTGTACGCATTTAAGGACCAAGTTATAGTATAAAATCGGTGCCGTCCATGTTGCAACCACGCAAGTCTGTACGTCGCCAAAGTCACTCACATTTGAAATGTTCTTAAATGATAAAAAAAACAACTTAAAATTAAGTATGCTAATGATTGTTTACTTATTATGTAAAGCCTACCTTTGAAATGTTGTGTCCATAGAAAGTTAAACATTTCTACAGTTATTATTAGTAGGCAAATTTTTATTCTAAAATTGGTAAAATTGTAGTGTGACTCACGGTTGCTCGGGCAGCGCGGGCGTGACGGAGGCCTGCGGGCGCGGCTGGCGGTAGGGGCGCGGGCGCGGGCGGCGCGGCGGGCGGCGCGCGCGCCGGGCCGGCAGCGCGGCCGCCACCGGCAAGGGGTCGCGCACCGACTTGTCCGACGCGCACTCCACCGGCTGGATGTCGTGGATGCACGACCACTGTTCACACGAAACATTTTTATGAGACACCCGTCATTGACGTGCGTGTAAACATACGCGAACCCGTATGTGTTAGACTGCACTCGCGAATGGTTACGTATGCGAATATTTTACTCATGGTTTTCTACGTCGTGTAGATTTTTAGCCCAAATCTAAAAACGAGAACAATCAATAGACGAATGATTGCACGAATGTGTATTTTCGATACACATTCGTGCAATCATATTTCTACTGTTAAAATGCTTTCGCATTCATTAATTTACGAATCGCCGTATACCACATTTCATTTACCTTACTGATCGTCTAAAGTAGAATCCCGCCATGGTAAATGAAATGGGGTATTACATTCGTATACCCCAGTAGCCCGAAGAAAACCACAATATTACCTCTGATCTGTCGTCGTGGCTTATATTTCTACTTAATGCGCTCCATCCTAGAGGATGTATCTGAAAATAAAATTAAGATATCTAAATAACTCGTTCACAATCTACCACCAAAAGACACCCAGGCTGGCAGGTTTACGAGGGGAATATATAAGGAATTCCGGTGTGTTAGTGGCTGCGACTTCGGAATAAAATCGCCTGTGACAAGTAGTCGACTGTACATCATATCATCCACCTACTCCTACAAGTAAAAACAGGCCTGGAGTTACTGACCTGTAACGCACTAACCACCTCCGCGTCGTTGCCCTCCGGGAAGTCGCATATGAACTCGATACGGTTCTGGCTGCGCTTGGAGTCGAACAGGTGGTCGTACTGCGCCGCTATTGGGATCAGCTGGTTGCTCGTTTGCATCAGTCTGTACATGTTTGGCTAGAACAAGGAATGGATATACTAATAAGAAATATAAATTGTAAGATAATGAGATAAACATTATTTGTTTAGGGACGAACACGGATTGAAATTATCATTCAATAGCCGATAAACTTGCGTCATATATAGCCACTCATAATAATAGCAGGCTTATTTTCTTTTCTGTGGGATGCTGGAACGCACATCTTAATATCGGGGGTCACCCTTATTAGCTAGGTATTAAAGTTCAATAAAAAAAGTGCGTGGGTAACTGTGTAACATACACGTCATTATAATGTACGCCATCATTGCTGATGGCATGCGAGCAGCTGTTTAAATAGAGCCTACTATTTTCGATATAGGTACTTAATCTATGTGTCAATTCTTAAGTCTTGCACGCCAAGGTCAAATAGTTATCTAAGATCAACTTATGTGAAATTTTTGTTTAAGTAGATTTGGAAACGCGCTTAAGCGCTTGGAGTTGCAACCGTCAACCGTTTCATCACAAGCTTTAAATCAACCAGATTCACAAGTATCATGTTACCTTGAACCCATGCAGATCCTGCGCCAGCGTAGTCAAGTTGAGATCATGGACAATAACCAGCAGGCCGCGCGTCGTGCACATGACCATCTGCCGCGCATCCGGCGACAGCCGGCACCGCATCAGTCCGCTCGCGTGGAACACTCTTTGGTACACCAGGTTACACTCCGAATACGAATTAATATCCCAAGTGTATATACTCCCGTCTAAGCCCGAAGTGACAAGAAGCTTGTCTTTCATTGAGAACTCTATGTTTTTGACCCAGTTGCTGTGGCCAAGTAGAGAGCAAATTTTCTTTTTTAGGTTCCGGACATCCCAGAGTGCTATGGTTGTGTCGTCGGAGCACGTGGCGAACATTCGCCCGTCGAGGAATCTGGAACAAAAATGGCCGTCAGAATCAGACTTCATACGTAAGTTCCACACCATACCTAAGACAAAAATACATCATCCATAATATATATCAATAACCGGCCAAGAGCATGTCGGGCCACGCTCAGTGTAAGGTTCCGTAGTTACTCTTCCGTCACAATAAGCTAAACTGGAGCTTAAAGTATAGTAAATTCTTAACCAAGGGATGAAACGGTACCTTTCACCCGAGTTAAACAAATAGGCAAATTTGCATAATCAGTACCTAATTAAAGTAAGTCTTTTTACTATGAAGGGAAAACTTTTTGCGATAACTCAAAAACAGCTAAACAGCGGCGGTATCATGGTTCCATTTTTATCACTTGTCACTATGTCCGTCACTTTCGCGCTTACATATTTGTTAGAACGTGACAGGCATGGTGACAAATGATAAAGAGCCGACCATCTTAGCCCAGCTGATCATGTCCGCTATAGTTTTCATTTAATGTCATTCTTAAGCTCTACTTCCACGATTTTTTTCATATTTTTTGGACCTATGGTTCAAAAGTTAGAGGGGGGGGGACACATTTTTTTTTTCTTTCGGAGCGATTATCTCCGAATATATTCACTTTATCAAAAAATGTTTCTTGAAAACCCCTATTAGTTTTGAAAGACCTTTCCAACGATACCCCACACTCTAGGGTTAAATCGAAAAAAAAAATTCACCCCCACTTTACGTGTAGGGGAGGTGCCCTAAAAAAAAAAAATTTTTAGATTTTATTGTACGACTTTGTCGGTTTTATTGATTTATATATGCATGCCAAATTTCAGCTTTCTAGCGCTAACGACCACGGAGCAAAGCCTCGGACAGACAGACAGACAGACAGACGGACATGGCGAAACTATAAGGGTTCCGTTTTATGCCATTTGGCTACGGAACCCTAAAAACGATCATCGACATGCGGAATATAAGGATACAAAAAAAGGAGAATAATTTGATCTGTTGCAGGACAGTCTAGATAAAGATATATCTATAAATTTACTCAAAGTTGCAATATGAATGCCTCTTTATGTAAGGACATCTAAATAATTATATACACCACGTTTTTATTAAATTCCGATAACTTCGGGGTACGGGTACGGGGTAAGTACGTTTAAGAAAACTAAATGGCATAGTTATTAATTTTAAAAAAATATTTTTATTTTTTATACGAGAGCTGCTATTTATATATCCGGAAACCGGGATTACAATCTTCTTAATTAGTATATTTGACCTCCATGGTAAAATTTGAACTTTTTTAAGTACTGGCCGGTATTATTCTTATTAACGCTAGTGTTTTGTTTTTGACGGGTTTTAAATGTCATCTCGCTGCAAGAATGGAACTCACTCGTGAATATTCGTGCTATGATTTATTATGATTTTCGGCGTGGTTTAACGCAACAACAGTGCATAGATCAACTAACTTCAACTTTTGGTGATGAAGCTCCATCTAAAACTACTGTGTATCACTGGTTTAGTGAGTTCAATCGTGGACGTAGTATGCTTACGGACGAAGTTAAGGCAGGTCGAAATCGGTCGTTGTGCCACAAAATATTGAGGCTGTGCGACAACTTATAATGGACGACCGACATGCTACGTACCGCGAGATAGAGGCGACTCTGGGTATTTCTATGACTAGCATTAATAGCATATTACGTGATCATTTAGATGTAAAAAAAAAGTTTGTTACCGCACAACTTAACTAAGGAGCAAAAAGATGCTCGTGTCGAATGGTGCAATAAAATGTTAAAAAAATATAACCGTGGTGACTCAAAGGCCGTTTATAACATCTATACAGGTGACGAATCCTGGATCTATGCATATGATCCCGAAACGAAGCAACAATCAACGGTATGGGTGTTTCAAAATGAGCCGAACCCTACGAAAGTTACTCGTGCAAAAAGTACATTGAAACAAATGGTGGACTGCTTCTTCGGTATTAATGGCCATGTAGCTACAGTGCCACTAGAAAACCGTAAAAGGTTAATTCAGATTGGTACACGACCATTTGCTTACCGGAAGTATTTGAACAAATTCGTAAAACTAACCAGCGACGAAGAATCATTCTTCATCATGACAATGCCAGCTGTCATACGTCACGCGAAACAACTCTATTTTTGGAAGGTCAAAATGTGGAATTAACGGGTCATTCGCCGTACAGCCCTGACTTGGCACCCAATGATTTTTATTTATTTCCCAATATAAAAAATAAATTACGCGGTCAACGATTTTCGACCGCTGAAGATGCTGTCGACGCATTCAAACAACACGTTATGGAGGTACCTCAGGCGGAGTGGCAGAAGTGCTTCAAAAATTGGTTCACACGAATGCAAAAGTGCATAGATCATCAAGGGGAATACTTTGAAAAACAACCAAACAATTGAAACTGTGACATATCAATGTAATTTCGAACATCGATCGACCGATTTAGTACCTACTTACAGTGCCGGATTAACCATTAAGCAAAATAAGCACTTGCTTAGGGCACCACGTCTAGGGGGGCACCAAAATCATAGGAAAAAAAAACGCGCAGGCTGCATCAGCATCGCATTCGTAGTGTAGTACTTATGTACACGAAACTTTTTGATACGTGTGCAAGTACCCATCTAATAACGAAGGGTCGTAAGAGAGTGAGTACACGTAAGCACATCTCCAACCTTACGCGGAGGCCATCAAAGCTCATGGCCAAAAATCTTACTGTCGGGCTTGTGGCCAACCGATTTTCTCGACGTAGATTACCGATTTTGTAGCGTATTTTGGTCTCTTGCACACCAGATGTGTCGGCCAGGCCGAGTTGCTGCAGAGCTGCGATCCTGCGACCTAATTGTCAAAGTGTAATAAAGGGCCCTGCGAAGGCCGAAAAACAAAAGCATCTTATCAAGTTGCGCTTTCGATTTAAGGCAAAGGCCGAGCAGTAGGAGGACCGTGATTACATAGGTTCGATTTCAAGCCACTCTTTTACAGTTCGGCGTTAGGTCTTATGCGACGCCAGGCCTTCTACTTTTTGCAAACTGCCCCACTTTCTTTGGCCATGGATCCAAATCCATGCTGTCCTCTTTCGCAGCTGGGCTGCCTTGCTCACACCTCGCCATTAGTTGTATT
Source organism: Cydia pomonella (assembly GCF_033807575.1). Taxonomy (NCBI): domain Eukaryota; kingdom Metazoa; phylum Arthropoda; class Insecta; order Lepidoptera; family Tortricidae; genus Cydia; species Cydia pomonella. Next base: position 10,074,182 of record NC_084721.1, on the reverse strand, counting down.
ATATGATAACGCGCCGCGATCTGACGCTGCGGACGTCCAGCTATTCATACCTCGCCATTGGTCAAATTCAAGCCTTGCTTTCTTCCAGCTCGACCTTTGGCCTCATCCGTAAGCGCTGATCGAACGCTCCGCGCATTCAGCCTTAGACTTTGCCTTTAAAAACACCTTCACGATTTAGGCCAATCAAATTAGATCCAAAAAAATATTATGAGGAATTAATTCCCAGCAAGCTGGAAATTGTTTTAATACATTTATTTGGTCCTAAATGCGTGTAATCCCAGTTTGCTCTATCCCAGGAGGTGTGCATACATTTTGGGATCCTTAGGAGATTATTTTTTCCTTTGGATGGGACCGGTCGATCGCGACTGTTAGTCCAGTCGATCGTGGCAAGGCAAAAAATATAAATACGTAGACCAATTTCATTTAAGGTTTCACGAAATACCAATTACGTAGATCGCACAGGATTTCGGTAAACAGGAGATCTTGGGTCTAATCAAGTTGGCCACCCCTGATGTAGAAGGAACCCACTATCAATTACAATAGCACTTGGTGGATCAGACACTGGTAAGAAAGCGTTTTCGGATTATTAACATGATTTTACCAAAAATAAAAAATGTCGACCTAATTTACAATTTAGGTACTACGAATACATATTGAGGTACCTTAAATCAATCAATCCATCAATATATTTTATTGCAAGAACATAGTTAAATTACATTTCGGATCCTTAGATATCAATTTTAATAATACTTGTAATTAGAACAAATTTTCCGTCGGCCGTACCGTTTTCGATTTACAAGCAAAAAAACTGAAAAAGAGGAAATATTTATGCACACCTCCTGGAATGGAGCAAACTAGGATTACACGTATTTTTAGGTCGAAAAAATCTAATTGTATTGGCCTAATTGTGACACATTATTATTTATAAAAACGAGACTTATTCGCGTTTACTGCCTATGTCTTACGTCTTCGCTTACACTTGGACCATGGTTGGCTTGGCCTCCGGACTTATGCGAAGCACGGTCTTCGAATTTGCTTACACTTGACCTTACCTACTCTGTTCTGTCAATTTCCGTGATAAAATGATGTGACGGATTGAAAATTCTATTCTCAGAAGTAATGCGGCAATAAACGTCATTCAATTTACCAAGAAAATTTAATGTAATCTTGATGAGGGGGCACCATGGTCTAGAAATGCTTAGGGCACCAAAATGTCTTAATCCGGCACTGCCTACTTACGTTTAGTAGCAAATGTATAAACTCGTACTAAAACACTAATCAATATGTAAACAGGCCCTAAGGCAAGTGTACGTGCTTGGAGCGGCCTTATCACATAAAAATAAATTATTGATTATCTCCGAAATGGAGTTAATTAGAATACCGTGTCTTTGAGAAAGTTACTTAATAGCTCAGGAATGCACCCTTGAAATTAACGAAAAAAAAACACGGTGTGTGTAGTTAATACCTTCCCGTTCGATTAAGTACTCGTACCTGTATCAGGTGATCAACTGATCATCAATTTAACTCTGCATTAGTAAGCCACAAGTATTGATTGAATGCCTAGCTTAAATAGCTCTTATTGTGAGTTGATTAGGAAACGAGGTCGTGGTTGATTGTTGGCTACAATGACTACATAATGTAATAATTTAAGTGTGGCGTCCGAATAATCAGTTTGGAAATGAGTTATACATGAGTATTTAATACCTAGAATTTGCTGATATCCATTGATATCGACTAAGACACTCAGTATTAACAATAACAACCTAGGTAAACCACCGCTATCTTTCAACATAGGAAAGCCTGTTGTTGTAACAGACTACTTCAAACCTTATTGCATGAAATTAAGGACTATACCTACAACAGCCATTAATCTGTGTTTTCAATAGACTTAATGAACACAATAATAATGCTTTTTTGTCTTTAATTTTTCGTCGCCTTTTATTCAGAATATTGTTGCGAACTTTGATCCTACTAATTAATCTTCACAAAACTACTGTATCTGGCTTATCTTTGATGAAATAGCATAAAAATATGATAATATTATTTTTTATTTTTCAAGTAGGCATATTACAATGCGCTTATTAACGTCAAATAATACTACGCCAGCGCCGGCTCTAACCCTACACCTCTGACCCGAGAAGATTTAAATCCCTCCTAAATTGTAGGAGGGTATCCCAATATGGGACCGACAAGAAACTTGGCAGGACACACCTTTTTAAAACATTATATCTTATAACTAACTTGCATTCAATAATAAAATACAATTTAAATTAATATGGAATTAAAAAAATATATAAAATAACATACAGTAGGTACTTTTTTATAGAAATTTGATGCACTAGATAATGCAGGATGTTATGATTGCCAAACATAAAAATAATATTTTTTTCTAAAGCATTAGCTCTCTGAACTCATTGCTTTAATAACCAAAAAAGCAAATTCTGTAAATTCGTACGTAAGTGTGACAGACTTATGAGAAGAAGACCCCACTACAGAAGAAATCATCACTTTAAGGAAGCTTAATGAGCTGAAAATGTTGTTTTTAGTTAATTATAGGTTAATTATTTTATGGCTGACTTCTTTAAATCAGCTATTAGCCGCAATTGTCCCTCCAAAGAGCCGTATGCGGTTCACGAGCCGCGGTTTGCCCAGCCCTGACCTTATTAAAAATTACATTTTTGTCAGGTTTCTTTTTAATTTAAACATCAAAAAAATCATTATAAATAACTATAATAAGTATTATGTTTAAGTTATGAATTTCAATTATTAGTAAAAAGTGCTTATGATTAAATTTATGATTACAATATGAAATAAAAATCAATAGGTTAGATCAGTGGTTCCCAAAGTTGACTGGGGTCTGACCCACCTAACAAAAGTGCCAAGTTCGGGACCCACATCTTGGCCGTCTTAAAATGGGGGCATAAAATATAATTGATAAAGTTCAGATAGTCTGATCGGTTGGAATGTCATCTTGTTTTAGGGCCCACTCAATATTCACTTGCAACACACCAAAGGGTCACAACCCATAGGGAAATGCTGGTATGGACTTTATTCCTAGCAAATAAATTTTTTTGATGCTGTTAGGCATCAAGAAATGTAAATGAAATAAACAAGACTATTGCATTAATTCACCCAATGGAAAACCCTGGCCAAAAAGGTGCTGAATCTATGATATGGTATTATCTTAATTATCAAATTACATTGTTTTCTGTCTTTATACGCTTTAATATCCAAAGGAACAGACCATCATTTCAAGTGCCAACTAGTGATTTTTAATCTAAAATCATTAATGTGTGTCTTGACTATAAAACCAATATTTGAAACAAGTGAGAATTAAGACTTACTTGACACAATTAACACAATCAGAGTGGGCTCCGTTGACTGTGTGTATCCGCTGGTGAGTGAGAGAGTCAAATATCTGTATAGATTTCTTCTCACATGCTGCCACCAACAGGGATCTGAAACCATTCTTTCGTTATGTATTACAATGTTTTTCTTACCTTAGAATTATTTTGTGTGCTTTGTCTATTCTATAATAGTAGAAAGGACTACCCAGAACCTGATTTTTGATTAGTAAGATTCATAGCCAGCCCATGCTAACTCTGCAGCGATTTTGATAGTACAGACTGTGCAAGTGTTATTTTAAACATCAAACTTCTATGACATTTAAAATAACACTTGTGCAGTCTGTGTTATCAAAATCGCTGCAGAGTTAGGTTGGTCTGACTATACAATATAATTTAATAAACAAATTTCACAAAGAAACATATATAAAAATATAAGATTATTAAAGGTTTCTCCAGTTTATAAAAGAATTTTCAACAGCAACTGAGCCTTTTTACTATTGAATTTGTATATTGATGGGCAACACAAACATATATAATAGACACATTTAAGGAAATCAGCTGATCCCAGATTATAAACAAAACAGTCTTGTATTTACAAATAACAACAAATATTTGTATGCATTTTCACCCAAAATGTGATGTTTCAAAGACAACAGAATAGATGCGGGGAAGTGTCTCAATCAGGAAGTTTTAGACTTGTTTTTTGTGCCAACTAGAGAGGTGCAAAGTCAAGGCTACCTCACAAGGAAATGTAATTAAGTATATACCTAAGATTCCAGTAGCATTTTATTACCCGTCCGGTGAAAATTCAAGGTTGAACACGCCTCCTGTGGGAAGGGCATTCGCGTCTTCGGAGCTCCAAGAGGCGATGGGTTTCATGCCGCAATAGAGGCTGCGGGCCAGCGCGTCGCCGGCGCCCAGCGGCGGCGCGAACCCCACCTCACGTCGGAACAACCGGTATGGACTGAACGCTGAATACTTCGCCAGGAACACACTATCGTCTTTATTAGCCATCGTGAAACACTACACTACGCGAGACTAGGGCGGAATCAAAACACGTTACTTTATTAAGTACAATACATAGCAGTAAATGCAACTATATCTGGAACGCAACATTTAAGAAACTACATAATTTTCAGTGATAATTGACTTAAGAATAGATACTTTAATTATCCATAGCTCATTAATAATGTACTCGCAGTGGCTTGTGAGAATCTGTGGTATGTAATAGATGGTCAATAGTTGACTAGTGAGTGACAGTGACGTTTGTTGACAAGTGGTTCTGTCTACCATGTCTACTACTACCGTCTGTCTCTCAAATGTGCAAGAGAGAGAGAGGTAAATAACAAATAGTAGTAAGTAATAAACACTTCATTGCACAAAACAAGTAAATAACACAGAAAGAATACAGTAAATGTGTACAAAGGCGAACTTATCCCCTTCCAGCTAACCTTTAAGCAAGTGGTTGAGTTGTTTTTTCGCAAATATTAATTATCGAGTGATATCATAGGAAATATCTATTGTCTATAGTCCTTTCCAAAAACCATAAACAAAAAACTCAAAAACACGGTGAATAGCGCTGAACCAAACTGACGATAATGTGAATCGATTCGAATCATCGTTTACAACATCCGATTCTCTATTCAATAGAGAGACCTTGGAGAATTTAACAACTGGAGTCGCCTTTAAGAGCTTACCCCCCTGTCGAAAACTTCGGCCAATGGTCATGTTTTGTATGGACTGACGTTTATCTGACATGGCTATTTGTACGTTACGTACAAATAGTCATGTATTTGACGTGCCCCACCCCCGCAAAAATCGGCAGACTGTACAGAAAATTACTGACAAGCAGTCTCCAGTTGTTAAATCCTCCAAGAGAGAGACCAATATATTAGTCAAAAAAAAGCTCGAAATTTAAAACTTGTATGGGATATCCATTGAACTATAATTACTACGTATAAAACAAGCACAGAGAACTTGTATTTCGCGCCCAGTTGTTGTTGGCCGACAACAAACTATGGAAGGGAAGCGTGAATCTAGCGACCTAAACGCGTAAGCGCCATGAATTTCAAGGCGCTTACAACGTTTTGGTCGCGTGGTACAGGTTGCGATTGCAACAATTTCATTGTTTATTTGTTTATTTATTTATTTAAACTTTATTGCACACATAAAGAAAAATGTACAAATGGCGAACTTAATGCCAAAAGGCATTCTCTACCAGTCAACCATTGGGTCAAACAGAGACATTTGTGTATGTTGGTGCAGGAAAAAATAATAACAAATAATAAGGAAAAAATTAAACGTGAAGTCAAATAATATCAAAAATATATAAATAGTTAAATACTACTACTTATATAATGTATAAAAGATAGACTAATACATATAATTATGTACATATACATGATGGTGAACCTTATTTAAGTTCTTCTGACAGAAGATGCTTGCGAAGTAGTCGTTTGAAAACGGGTTTGCTTGGGGCTTGTCGAATAAAGAGAGGGAGGGAATTCCAGAGACGGATTGCCTCAACGGCGAAAGAGTTAGACATAAAACCAGTACGGTGTGAAGGAATCGAGAGTTTGAGAGAACGGGAGGAACGGAGTTCACATCCTGGACGGGGGGTGATGAAAGTGAATTTACGTTTAAGATAACCAGGGGAGGAAGGCTCGAACAAAATGGAGAATAAAATACTCAGGATTCTAAGGGACCTACGACGACGGATGGAGAGCCAATTTAGCTGACGGCGATAAAAAGAAACATGGTCGTATTTGCGAAGTCCGAAAATGAAACGTATGCCATTATTCATAAGACGGTCTAGCTTATTGAGGTACTCCTGACCTGAGAGATATTAGTCGTGCACGCGTCCGCATAGTCAATAACTGGCAAAATTAGAGTCTGCACAAGTAATTTCTTAGTACCTACTGGGAGAAAATTCTTAAATTTATAGAGATAACGCAATGTTCCTGAAACTTTCCGACTTATTTCAGAGACTTGGTCATTCCAGGTAAGGCTAGAATCTAATACAAGGCCGAGATCTTTCACTTGTTTAGTAACTGGAATAACAGTGCCATCAAACAAAATCGGCGCGACAGAAACCGCACCAAGCTTTACTTGTTGATGATGGCTACCCAGAATAATAGCCTGACATTTTGCCGGATTGACACTGATGCCAAAGCTATTGGACCATTCAGCTATGTAAACTAGATCGTCATTGATGAGGGAAACAGCAGAATTTACGTTTTCCACAGAAGCATGTTTAGTATGGCTTCTCTATTATTCACACGCAGCCGGTGTGCGCAGGCCTTTAGTGCCAATTATATCCACACTTTATCAGGCCTGATATCAGACCCGATTTCGGGCCCGAGAAATAATATTTTTCCGTTTCACCAAATATCAGCACATAGTTTACAATATTTGAAATGTAAAAAATACTCTAATTGCTAAAAATGTTCCATGTTGATATTTTTGCATATGAACCATTTTTTTATTGCGGGAAGTGTGGATGTCATTAATTGATGTACCAGACTCTGATTTGTAAGCTTCGGCATACGCAGTCGCTCAGCCCGCACAGGTCACTTTTGGGCCTAGGGCAAATACGCCCTTGTTAAAAATTTCTAGGCGTATACGAAAACGATCATTTGATTTTCTTAGCTAAATATTAGTTAGCAACTAGTTTGTCAGACACAACAGAACACCTTTAACCTTTTTAGATAACTGATGTCTATATGTAACTGAAACTGAACAGAGTAGTAAACATAAAATTTATTAAAAACATATAAGTACAAGATGTCATTTTCATATTTATTGACATATTTTACTGCAGACAGATATGAGCTAATGCCCCTGTGTGGCACAGCCTTTGCGCCAAGGCTTTTAGACTTACAAAAATGTTCACCTTACCATATATTTTTATACTTAGATTAGATTAAAACTAATCTATTAACATGACTTAAATTACATTTAATTTCTCTTTGATCTTTAAATAATTTGCAGATAAAAAAACTTTTTTTTAATTAAAAATTAGTAAGTAATCCAATGTGTAATTAATTGAAAAATTATAAAAGATTTTAACAATCAATTGTTTTTTAAATCTATCTATCAATGCACACTTGCATAGGTATACTGAGGTAGTCAAATGAAACATAAAGTAAGCCTAAAATGTCAACCAAAGAGTAAAGATAGTAACCCACAACTGCCATGCATTGTCCTATATTACACTATAAACTACTAATGCCTTAGAACACTTTATACAGATAAAAACATACCACATCTATGTGCATGACACATGTATGTATATAAAGTGAGTATTAGACTAGTAAGAACTTGCATGCAATTTTTATTACACTGTGGTACCTGATCAAACTTTTGAATGCAGTTTACCTTAGTAGTCAGCAATGTAACGTAACTTGCATGCAAGTTCTTGCTAGTCTATGCCTCTCTTAAGAAACTTATTATTACTAACAAAGGGATGTTACATTTTTATTATAATGGCAAAGTAAATTAAGAAAATAAATAGTCACTAACACATTATTCTTATGAGCTAGCTACCAGGTACTGGGTGGTAAAACACCAGTAGGGGGCTGTATGACTCCTGTCTTTAATACTTCTTGCAAGAACACTTCCAATCTGGTCTTCGGGCCTCCTTCATCTAAATTCTCCAGTATTGCTAGATATTCTGAGCTTATCAGTCTTATTATTTTCACAAATTGCTTCCCATACAGTTTATGAAATTTAGCACCACAGATATTGAAGAAATCATGAATTAATGTTGCACTTATGTCTGGTTCAGGTTTTAGGTTGACAAAGGAAGCCAGCCATTGCCAACCAAACCAAGGGCCATGCGGATTGGGAGTATTCACAAATCTAGGTGTTGTAGCAATCCAAATAGCACATCTCAGCTTAAATATGCCAGACATTCTCTTTAAAAACTTGTCTTGTTTTTCTACTACACCTTCATCATTATATGTATAGCCTCTAGACAGGTAGAAATCTTTGTCTGTTTGTCCTTCCTTTTGAGGTAAAAACATTGGCACCAAGTATGGGCATAACCTATGGAAGTAGGCTTCTAAAAGCTTGCCAAACTCTGGAAACTGCGACCAGAGGGCTGCAGTGACTGCAGCCAAAGGGAAGGCTGCCTCTGGATTACTGGATACTAGCAAATCTCCCTGTCTCACTATCTTTTTTGCCAACAAAGCAGTACAGTAATGAAGTCCCTGAGGATGCTGTGTCGCTGTGACATAAGTATCTAAAACTTGCACTTGCTCACCTCGCAGAAGCTTAGCAAGTTTGTTATATTTGTCTTTCATGTGCATTCCACTGACAGAAGATATTGCATTGACTGGAGTGTTTACAGCTTTCTGGCAGTCAAATCTGAACTTTTTCATGTGTACATTTTCAAGCAAATCTTTATACTGGTTTTCATATTGATCTAAAAAGCTTTTTAATTCTTGGAAGTAGTTGTAGTTGGTTTGAGAATAAAACATTGGTTGTGATTTTTTAGGTTGCTCTGTTAAACTTTTCTCAATTTGAGCAATCTCTGCTGCCTTAGCTTCTTGTTCTCTTTTTTCTTCAACCTGCTTCTGCCGTAACATTTCTTGCTGCTTTGCCTCTTCCTGTTGCTTCTTCACTAACTCCTGTTTTTTGATATCTTCTAATTCTTCTAACATTTTCTTTCTAATATTATCTATATTTAGAGCTAATACTTCAGCCTGTCTTACATTCTTGTCAGTGAGGGCCCCTGTTTTGCATAGATCCATTATTGCACTTATGTTTCCAATTACAGAATTAATTGAAGGAATGTGTTTCTCACAGACTGCCTTTCCCTGTGGATTTTTTTGTAAAATATTTGTGATTTCATTGTAGCATATACATATTTTAGTGTGGCTGTCTGTTACCGCGGCAAATCGTGCCGTGGCTTGGTTTTGTTCCTCCAGAATTCGGTTCATATTTTCTATGGTCTGTTTATTAATTATTTGTGAGTTTTTCTCGTCCAGCTTGGCTTGCTCTAAGACTGTAAGATTGTCATTATCATGCAAGTGTTTAAGCATCTGCAACTTCTTTTCCCGGAGTTCGCGCGCGCGCCGCTCGCACTCCTCAGTTTGCTTCGTCCAATAATTACGCATACTCTCGGCTCGCCTGGCTAACATATTATCTAGAAGATTTTTAAACAGTTCGTCGGAAGTATCTCGCAAGTTCTTTTCATATTGCTTGATGATGAGGGCATACCTGAGATCGTCGCTAACTCTATCCTCAACCAAGTTTTCTTCGACAAGTTTTGGCTTTGGGGTAACCTCAAAATGTTCTTCATAATGCAGTTCTTTCTTTTCAGGACTTCTCGGTCCTATAGTGACTTTTCTGACGGCGGGGCTTATTTCAGCGGCTTTGGTAAGAGCTGAAATGCGCAATCTTTCAAAATCAACGAGCTGATCGGAAATACTCTCATCCAATGATTTACCTTTGGACTTATAGTCGCCGGCTGTTTCATATATATCACCCATGATGTGGAATCACTTTAATTTATTTGTTTATCATTTTTTGCATAGGTTATTAAATTGTCGTATACTCGAAATAATTGAGAACAACAGCACAATGTGATGTGATTGTGATGCGCACAGTTATAAATTTAATTACAAATTTGTCACTGACAGTGACAATGACTCTCTTCTTTAAGGGCTCTACACACGATTGCGATTTATGAACATACTTGACGCTGTTTCGGCTAAAGTTAAAAACCTTAAAAATCAACAGAGTCATAGAATACTCATTTACATGATAGTCGCGCTGTTGGCGCGAAAATTGACATTGACATAGATGACAGTTTTGAATCGACTCGTGTGTCTGCTGTGCTGTGGAGTAAATTGAAAACAATATACATATTTAAGGAAACCCTAATAAATGGTCCTCCAAAATACTGGGAAATATCGAGCTGATAAAGAAGAGCCTAATAAGCGAGATGCTGGCACATCTTCGGGCTCACGGTACTTCATTTATACCATTTTATTTACCCACATTCTGCAACTCCAATGTTTTGTCTCCGTAATCTAAAATTCTATTTGGTTCTGTAGCGAGGAGTCCTCAGAGTCGCGGATCCGTGTGGCGCTGGAGAATGATAGGATCGATTCCAAGTACGGCTTCGACAGAGTACGCGATGCCAAAGAGAGAACAGGTTACCTAATCAACATGCACACGGTAAATCTTTGTTTAAATACCTTGTACGCTTACTATCCCAACTTTTGGAACATCGTTAAACAAGTAAATTCAAAATACCTGAAAGTATAAGTCGGAAATAATAAGTTACCGCAATAGTTACTCATGAAATAAAACTATGTAAACAGATAATACCGCATATATTTAAATTAAAATACATCTTGACGGACTGTTTACAGCATTCATGGTTTCCTGGTGAGTCACCAGTCACCCCCGTTTGGCATAGTTTTATTTTATCTGAAAGCAAACTAGTCCATCAATTGTGTGACATACAGTATTATAGGTACTACTGGTACTATTAAATACTTTTTTAGAACTATAACATGGGAACTAAAGATGCATTTTTTTTAGAAAGAAAGATAAAGATAGTTTATTATTAAAGTAGGCATATTACAATGCGCTTATGAACGTCAAATAAAGCTACACCGGCTCTAACCCTACACCTCTGACCTGAGAAGATTTAAATCCCCCCTCAATTGGAGGCGGGTATCCCAATATGGACCGGGCAAGAAACTCGGCGGGACACATCTTTTCAAAACATTACATCTTATAATTAACATGCATTAAATAAGAAAAAATACTTTTTAGATAACTATAGAAATCGTGCAATTACATACAGTAACTACTTTTCATTATAGAATTTGATAAAAATGTCATATCAAATCATACAAATACATAGCTCTTTCAGAAAATATATCGAATTCTTTCAAAGGGATAAGAAAAATAAAACAAAGAAATTTGAATATACATTATATAAATCTGACAGATTGCTATACCTACAAAAAATATTTGATGTGCTTCCTTACCAGAGCTGTGTCACCTATACATATACACATAATACAATGATTTTAATTTTTACTTGCTTTTACAGTTTCTGGTTTGGACCATGCATGTTTGTCTGTCAAGTAGTCCTCGACTCTGTAATAAGCCTTCAACATCATTGACTTTTTTAAGTAATTCTTAAGAGCTGGCAAGTGTAATCTTAAATTATCATCAGGTAACTTGTTATAAAAATGAATGCATTGCCCAACAAATGACTTATTTACTTTGCGGACACGAAAGTTTCCGATAGAAAGCTTATTTTTATTTCTAGTGTTATAGTTATGGACATCTGAATTCTTAGTGAAGGAGTCTAGATTCTTAACAATATAAATAATACTATCATATATGTATTGGGAAGCAACAGTTAAAATATTAATTTCTTTGAAAAGTTCTCTTAATGATTCACATGCTCTTAAGTTATATATAGAATGAATGGCTCTCTTTTGTAAGACAAATATAGTCTGTATGTCAGCTGCTTTGCTCCAAACCAGAATACCATATGGCGTTACAGTATGAAAATAACTGTAATAGACAAGGCGAGCTGTCTCAACATTGGTCAATTGCCTGATTCTCCTAACAGTGTAAGCGGCCGAACTCAATTTGTTAGCTAGTGTTCTTATATGAGGATTCCATTGTAGATTTTTGTCCAATGTTAAACCAACAAACAGTGCTTTATCCACCATCTCTAAGCATTCATTATTCAATAGTATCTTACTCTCGACTGGTTTAACATTCGGCAAGGAAAATCTAATTCATTTGGTTTTCTTAGCATTAAGAAGCAAATTGTTAATAGTAAACCAGCTAAGTACATCAACGAGTGTGCTATTAATTACACTGTAATCGGTAGATTTCCGATCAACTTTAAAAAGTAGTGATGTATCATCAGCAAAAAGAACTATTTCACAAAGGTTTTCTACTATACATGGCAAATCATTTATATAAACCAAAAACAGGAATGGACCCAAAATAGAACTTTGTGGCACTCCTAATTGGACTACAGTTCCGCTAGAAAGGGGTGATTAGGCGGGTCCACACAGAGCGAGCGAGCGAGCACGTACGTGCAAGGCAATTTCCTCACGCACAAACCGGCCAGTGTAGACGTGCCTCGGCCGAGGCGCCGCGTGCGTTTTCCTCGCCCGAGCGCGCCGCCTCGGCCGAGGCTCGTCTACACTGGCCGGTTTGTGCGTGAGGAAATTGCCTCGCGCGTATGCTCGCTCTGTGTGGACCCGGCTAATGAAACACATATTTAAATTACAAAAAGGCATGTCTCAATTCTCACCATTATTATCAGTAACAAATGGACTAGGAAAGACAGAATTGAGGATGAATAATTGTAAATTAAAATGTATAATAAATAAAATAAAAAGCCTTTTTATTTCTGGGTAACAGAACAAAAAATTTAAAATCTGTACAACTTAATCCAGGATTTAAATCTAATATAAAATTGCACCAGAACCCTCTTAAGAGGTATAAGCCTCTTCCAGATTTTTCCATTTTTTGTAGTCTTAGGCCTTCCATATCCAGTTGGCCCCCGCTACTTTAATTATGTCATCAGCCCAGCGTGTCAATGGCTGTCTTATTATTCGTGAAACTTTGGCATGAAACTATCATCCTTTATGCCTTTGATGAGAATTTCCAAGTTTGGCATACATAGGTTAAGGTTGGTGGTAAGCACATGTCTATTATTTTCTTCTTATAAATTTACATATATAATTTTACTGATGAGTGATGTTGAGAAACGTTTAATTAAAAACTTGAGGGAAACCAAATGTATTATTTCAGGCTGAAGTTCTTGATGAGGACAAGCGCCTGGTGGCAGCCATGGACTACTACTTCATAGAGATGGATGGCAGCCGGTTCAAGATCTCACTGACCTTCCAGCCATACTTCCTGCTGCTCGCCCGCAAGGAGTGCGAGCAGGAGGTCATACAGTACCTGTCCAAGAAATTTGCCAGCACCATTCATAAAATAGAAGTTATTGAGAAGGAGGACTTGGATTTGGTATGTTACACATATGAAAAGAGAATAATAATTAACATCTAATTTGATAAAACATAAAATCAGGTAATATTACTTTGTCGCTTGCCATAAGCACACCTTGAGAGGTTATCCGTATAAAGATACAAGCAAATCTCGTCCTTATGGCAAGCAACAAAGTGGGACATTTTGCCGGTTTCGGTCATATGTGAATTGAAAAAGCTACAGTGATATTTATTTAAAGAAAAAATGTCATACAAAAATTACAGTAAAAGAAATGTCCCTTATATCAATGTATGCTGCTATTATGCCAAAAGCTTCTACAAAGAAAACACTCGTAATGCTGTTAATGTTAAATGTCCTTTATTTTTTTTACTTGTCTGCATTAAGCCATTGTACTAGATTAAACCAGATAAGAGCAATTTCATTGGCATCTACAATTTTTTAATATTATGTTGGTGGTAAACCAAACCAAAATTCAGTCGAATGGAGAACCTCCTCCTTTTTTGAAGTCGGTTAAAAATACATATCATTTATTGTTAGAAAGTCAGTAATAGAAATGATGTTTATGTTACGTAAAGTGCATCACAATCAGCCAGTATTTGGCGTACAATATATGGTAAGTGATTACCATAATCTTTTAACCTATGAAACTAGGTTTTAATAAATTGTTGCTTACAAACATGTTATTGTTAATGTCCTATTGCAGCTAAATCACCTCTCAGGGCTCAAGCAGCGTTACCTAAAGCTTTCTTTCATGTCGCAAAACGAGATGATGAAGGTGCGGCGCGAGGTGCTCACAGCCGTCAACAAGAACAAGGTAAAACACTCCTCTGTTACATGAACTAATTTCAGCCAGTCTTATAATTTATAGTTGTTGTTGTTTTTTTAAGCTTGGTGGCTTTCTATGCCCTAAAGCAATGGCATATATCTTGTGAGGACAGCTAAAAGCTACAAGAAGGCACAATTTAAGTTAAAAATGAATGTAATAGGCAGCGCGTCGTTGGCGCGGGCTAGCCTATGTATGCGGACAGTATTATGTCGTAATTAGGGAATGCAAACCGGTTTTAACCGAAACCGAAAAAACCGGTTAAAACCGGTTTTTTGACGGAAACCCAAAACCGGGTTTTTAGAATTTCAAAAAACCGGTTTCGGTTTTATTCGGTTTTTTTATTTATTTAACTAAGTTGCATGTTTTATTCATTATAAGGGTGTAAATCGGTCCTAAACCGGTTGAATCGACATCAAATCAAATAATGTGGTGTTGTGTTAGTTTGATCAACAACCAAAAAAATAATTTAATATAATTGGTTTGTTCCTATTCCTAGTTACAAATAACATTAAGTCATTTGACAATTCCCATACAATACAATAAAATAGTCAGATATTCTGTCTTTAATTTCGTGATAAAATCGTGTATATACGAGGGCTGCTATTTATATATCCGGAAACCGGGATTACAATCTTCTTAAATAGTATATTTGACCTCCATGGTAAAATTTGAACTTGTTTAAGTACTGGCCGGTATATTTTTTCTTTCTTATTAACGCTAGTGTTTTGTTTTTGACGGGTTTTAAATGTCATCTCAATTGTCAATATTTGTGCTATGATTTATTATGATTTTCGGCGTGGTTTAACGCAACAACAGTGCATAGATCAACTAACTTCAACTTTTGGTGATGAAGCTCCATCTAAAACTACTGTGTATCACTGGTTTAGTGAGTTCAATCGTGGACGTAGTATGCTTACGGACGAAGTTAAGGCAGGTCGCCCGAAATCGGTCGTTGTACCACAAAATATTGAGGCTGTGCGAAAACTTATAATGGACGACCGACATGTTACGTACCGCGAGATAGAGTCGACTCTGGGTATTTCTATGACTAGCATTAATAGCATATTACATAATCATTTAGCTGTAAAAAAAATTGTTCGCGTTGGATACCGCACAACTTAACTAAGGAGCAAAAAGATACTCGCGTTGAATGGTGCAATAAAATGTTAAAAAAATATAACCGTGATGACTCAAAGGCCGTTTATAACATCTATACTGGTGACGAATCCTGGATCTGCATGTGATCCCGAAACGAAGCAACAATCAACGGTATGGGTGTTTCAAAATGAGTCGAACCCTACGAAAGTTACTCGTGCAAAAAGTACATTGAAACAAATAGTGGCCTGCTTCTTCGGTATTAATGGCCATGTAGCTACAGTGCCACTAGAAAACCGTAAAACGGTTAATTCAGATTGGTACACGACCATTTGCTTACCGGAAGTATTTGAACAAATTCGTAAAACTAACCAGCGACGAAGAATCATTCTTCATCATGACATTGCCAGCTGTCATACGTCACGCGAAACAACTCTATTTTTGGAAGGTCAAAATGTGGAATTAACGGGTCATCCGCCGTACAGCCCTGACTTGGCACCCAATGATTTTTATTTATTTCCCAATATAAAAAATAAATTACGCGGTCAACGATTTTCGACCGCTGAAGATGCTGTCGACGCATTCAAACAACACGTTATGGAAATACCTCAGGCGGAGTGTCAGAAGTGCTTCAAAAATTGGTTCACACGAATGCAAAAGTGCATAGATGATCAAGGGGAATACTTTGAAAAACAATAAAACCATTTTCAGCCGTGTACGTTTGTTTTTTTGTTTCCGGATATATAAGTAGCAATAGCAACCCTCGTACTATACTAGCATTCGTTTTTACACGTGAAGCAATCTTTTCTTTATTCCATGGCGATGAATTTAAGAATTGTTGATTCTAAAAACCGAAACCGGTTTTAACCGGTTTCGGTTTTTTTTTGTGGTAAAACCGAAGAAAAAACCGGTTTTGAAAAACCTCCGGTTTTTGCATTCCCTAGTCGTAATATATTAAAATCCAAGTTGCGGCGCTTTGCAGCAGCCATATACACTAATATATGCACGTGTTATAGTCAAACCCAACACACTGAATCGATGGCGAAGAGTAAGACCGCCGCATTTGCTAAAAAAAAGAAAGATATGGGTATTGTGCGATAGCTTAGGTGCAATACTAAATGTTCAATATAAGATTTTTTTTTCTTTTTTAATAGCCTATTTTGTGTCCCACTGCTGGGCAAAGGCCTCCCCTTTTTTCCGCCACTCTGATGAGGCGGTTTGAAGTATGTTCCCGCCAGTCTCTGCAAAAAGCGTCGAGGTCATCCCGCCATCTCTTTTTTGGTCTGCCTCTGCCCAGGCTAATCTGCGGTGTCCATTCGGTAGCCAATTTGGCCCACCGATCCGGGTGCATACGGCAGACGTGTCCTGCCCAACCCCACTTAAGCTTAGCGGCCTTAACACCCACATCTATAATACCAGTTCTGGAGCGCAGTTCGGTGTTCCTAACTCGATCGGTTCTCCGAACTCCTAGTATGCTGCGCTCCATTGCTCGCTGGCAAATTTTTAGTCGGGACTTCTGGGCTTCCGTTAATGACCAAGATTGGGCGCCGTAGGTTAGGATAGGCAGGATACACATGTCGACGAGTTTGCGCTTTAGTGTCAGTGGAAGGTTGCCCTTCATTTCATTAGTGCCTTCATGAACCAGAAGCTCTTCCAGGCATTTTCGATGCGTCGATCGATTTCTTTAGACTGCCTGTCATCGAAGGATGCTATCTGGCCCAAGTATATGTATTCGTCGACATATTGGATATCCTGCCCATCAACCTTGACTCCACGTTTCGCGCCATTGGTCATTAACTGGGTTTTGGCCCTGTTCATTTCGAGTCCGACTTCAAGACTTGCCGTGCTAAGGTCTTGTAGCATTTGTTCTAGATGGGGTGCAGTGTGTCAATATAAGATAAGAAGAAATAAATAAGAATATGAAAGAGTAACATCATGGCATAATTTTATTCTTTTGTTAATAGTAACTTGATGGAAAATAATTACAAGTCCTTATTTTAATTACAGGAGCGAGAGAAGAAAGACGCCATTTACGCAGAAATGTTGACCAACGCGCTCACCAGCGCCGCAGCCATAGAACATGCTAAGAAGACGACAGACCACATGGAAAATATATTAGATATCAGGTACATTCGAGAAAGTGTATCAGGTCTGATGGACTTCTAGATTACGCCGCTTCTTGAACAAATTTTCGTGTGATGTGGCTTGTTCTGTCTGTATCCGTCTATTTATTACGATTATATTCATCGTCACCCACATCCAACTGCCTGCTGGGCACAAACTCCCTTTCAAAGTACATAAGCTGGGGGTTATAGCCCCTACGACCGTTTCAGGTTTTATAGTAAAAAAAGTATTATGACTCGTAGAAAAAGTATTGTATACAATAGTGATATAATTAAGCTTTTCAGTCGAATACTGTGTTTAAGCAACGAAGCTTGCTGCGTTGCCTGAGTAAGGTACGAGATTATATCCGCGCCAGCCCCTCCCTGACACGGCCGGGCTGCGAAATGCATCGCAGCCATAGGGTGTGTTTTAGTTTTTAAGATATATTTTATGATATCTATGCTAGTTTTAAGGTATTAATCTATGGGCCCATAGTTGCCTGAAAATAAAGATTTTCATTTCATATCTCTCTATTATATCACGATTGTATGATATACAATTAGTTTATCCTTTATCAGGGAACACGACGTCCCATACCACGCCCGCGTGTCAATCGACATGAAGATATTCTGCGGCTGCTGGTACACCGTGAGGAGCCGCGGCACCGAGCCGCCGCTGCTCGCGCGGCGCGACGACATCCTCGAGCGGCCCGACCCCATCGTGCTCGCCTTCGACATCGAGACCACCAAGCTGCCGCTCAAGTTCCCCGACTCGCAGACCGATCAGATCATGATGATCTCCTACATGATCGATGCCCAAGGATACTTGATAACCAACAGGGAGATAATATCTGTTGATGTTGAGGATTTTGAGTACACGCCTAAACCTGAGTTTGAAGGGTAAGTGTTGACTTTACAGGTTGGAAAAATCATTGCTTAGGTTTATCCCCGATTGGCACTGAAAATACTAATCATAAGCATATATTTTCCGACGCAACCGCACTGTTGCCTATAAGTTTCAAGGCCAATCATTCGTGTCGACAGTAGGGTAGTTTACTCTATTTAATTTTTCACTAAGGTGAAGGGTCGTCTTTCTTATTCAATAGACTTAGCACAGATGCGTCGCGACAGTATCTCGCCCGCGAGATGACCACCCGTTCCTCTGATACAGTTTCAAAAAGACGATGTTTTATTTTAAAGAAAATTAAGACATTGCATTTTAAATAATATTTTCATTTTTCAGGCAATTCATAGTCTTCAATGAAGCAAATGAAATGGCTTTGATTCAAAAGTTTTTTGATCACATTATGGACGTGAAACCCCATATTTTTGTCACTTACAACGGTAAGATTTTTTCTGTATTTTAATCTATGAATCTAGTGTGAAACGAATTAAATAATAACTGTAAATGTGGAAACTGCGTGAAACTACGGCCCTACAACAGCGCAATCTAGTAAACTGAAATCTATCTAAAAAGCATCGGGAGGTGTATCACAATTACACACAAACCCTTTACCAAAACGAAACCCGCTCAAATTGGTTTATCGGTCTGGAAGATACGATGGCACAGACACAGATTCATATGTAAAATGCTTGTGTTATTTTGGTTTACAATTACATTATAGGTGATTTCTTCGACTGGCCGTTCGTGGAGGCTCGCGCGGCCATACTGGGGCTGGACATGAAGCAGGAGATCGGCTTCAGCAAGCTGGCGGCGCGGGACGGCACCTACGCCTGCCGCCCCGCCATGCACATGGATTGTCTTTGGTAAACATGCACCCATACGAACACTGTCTCGTTTCATTTCATATTAATTTAAATTGATTTTTCTTTCTTATGTTTTTTTCATTTCATATTAATTTAAATTGTTTTTATTTTTATTTCATGCATGTTAGTTATAAGATGTAATGTTTTTAAAAGATGTGTCCCGCCGAATTTTTGCCGGTCTAATTAGGGAATGCAAAAACCGGAGGTTTTTCAAAACCGGTTTTTTCTTCGGTTTTACCACAAAAAAACCGAAACCGGTTAAAACCGGTTTCGGTTTTTAGAATCAACAATTCTTAAATTCATCGCCATGGAATAAAGAAAAGATTGCTTCACGTGTAAAAACGAATGCTAGTATAGTACGAGGGTTGCTATTGCTACTTATATATCCGGAAACAAAAAAACAAACGTACACGGCTGAAAATGGTTTTATTGTTTTTCAAAGTATTCCCCTTGATCATCTATGCACTTTTGCATTCGTGTGAACCAATTTTTGAAGCACTTCTGACACTCCGCCTGAGGTATTTCCATAACGTGTTGTTTGAATGCGTCGACAGCATCTTCAGCGGTCGAAAATCGTTGACCGCGTAATTTATTTTTTATATTGGGAAATAAATAAAAATCATTGGGTGCCAAGTCAGGGCTGTACGGCGGATGACCCGTTAATTCCACATTTTGACCTTCCAAAAATAGAGTTGTTTCGCGTGACGTATGACAGCTGGCAATGTCATGATGAAGAATGATTCTTCGTCGCTGGTTAGTTTTACGAATTTGTTCAAATACTTCCGGTAAGCAAATGGTCGTGTACCAATCTGAATTAACCGTTTTACGGTTTTCTAGTGGCACTGTAGCTACATGGCCATTAATACCGAAGAAGCAGGCCACTATTTGTTTCAATGTACTTTTTGCACGAGTAACTTTCGTAGGGTTCGACTCATTTTGAAACACCCATACCGTTGATTGTTGCTTCGTTTCGGGATCACATGCAGATCCAGGATTCGTCACCAGTATAGATGTTATAAACGGCCTTTGAGTCATCACGGTTATATTTTTTTAACATTTTATTGCACCATTCAACGCGAGTATCTTTTTGCTCCTTAGTTAAGTTGTGCGGTACCCAACGCGAACAATTTTTTTTACAGCTAAATGATTATGTAATATGCTATTAATGCTAGTCATAGAAATACCCAGAGTCGACTCTATCTCGCGGTACGTAACATGTCGGTCGTCCATTATAAGTTTTCGCACAGCCTCAATATTTTGTGGTACAACGACCGATTTCGGGCGACCTGCCTTAACTTCGTCCGTAAGCATACTACGTCCACGATTGAACTCACTAAACCAGTGATACACAGTAGTTTTAGATGGAGCTTCATCACCAAAAGTTGAAGTTAGTTGATCTATGCACTGTTGTTGCGTTAAACCACGCCGAAAATCATAATAAATCATAGCACAAATATTGACAATTGAGATGACATTTAAAACCCGTCAAAAACAAAACACTAGCGTTAATAAGAAAGAAAAAATATACCGGCCAGTACTTAAACAAGTTCAAATTTTACCATGGAGGTCAAATATACTATTTAAGAAGATTGTAATCCCGGTTTCCGGATATATAAATAGCAGCCCTCGTATATACACGATTTTATCACGAAATTAAAGACAGAATATCTGACTATTTTATTGTATTGTATGGGAATTGTCAAATGACTTAATGTTATTTGTAACTAGGAATAGGAACAAACCAATTATATTAAATTATTTTTTTGGTTGTTGATCAAACTAACACAACACCACATTATTTGATTTGATGTCGATTCAACCGGTTTAGGACCGATTTACACCCTTATAATGAATAAAACATGCAACTTAGTTAAATAAATAAAAAAAACCGAATAAAACCGAAACCGTTTTGGGTTTCCGTCAAAAAACCGGTTTTAACCGGTTTTTTCGGTTTCGGTTAAAACCGGTTTGCATTCCCTAGGTCTAATACTGTTCTCCTACAATTTAGGAGGGATTTAAATCTTCTCAGTTCAGAGGTGTTGGGTTAGAGCCGGCGTAGCTTTATTTGACGTTCATAAGCGCATTGTAATAAAATAAAGTAAACTTGGAAAATAAACTATCTTTATGTTTGTTATGTAAAACTGAATCGTCATAAAAATCTATGTAATTATCGAACCTACTCACAAAGTTTTACGAGAATCGGTTGAGAAATGCGACTTGTACAGAAGAACAGTCGGAAATACGAAATAATTATAGCCCAAGTTAAAACGGAGGCTCTTTGCGCTCGCTCAGTCATATGAAACCCTAATCCTTGGAAGTTAGAGGGTTAACCTTGCTTTGTGGCATAATCGGAAACTTACATTAGACATTATCATTTAGCAACAATCAATGAGAGGCTACTTACTAAATCTTTGCCAAAAGATGGATTCGATATAACGCCTACAACTAGGATAACTGAACTTGGACTTGTCAACCTGACGTCAGAATGGCCACGATTTTCTCAATATTTCTCGATTTTAAGCGCGGTACAATTTTTTTCATGTCAGGTACCAAATAGCCCAAAACAGGTACTAAAACTTGAAGTAGCTCTCGTTATAAATAGCTATCATGGTCCTGTCATCCTGTCGCTCACCGAACTAGCGTAAATTTGCGCTTCCGCTTGTGCAGAAATTACGTGTAGTGGAAACATTCTCCACACTCGTTATGTTTCAGCTGGGTGAAGCGCGACTCGTACCTACCGGTGGGCTCTCAGGGCCTGAAGGCCGTGGCCAAGGCCAAGCTGCGCTACGACCCCGTGGAGCTCGACCCTGAGGACATGTGCCGCATGGCGGCTGAGCAGCCCCAGGTAACTTTACACTTTAGATCATTTACAATAGTAAATAAACATATTTATGGCCAGTACCTTCGTAATAAGTATTGCCATACTTATGTTAGGACGTATTGTTATTTACAAGTCTTAATTTCACATGTACTACTACTACTATGTTATATATATTTTATACTAAGGATACGAAGCACTAATTATTGCCGGCAGGTCCTGTCAAACTACTCTGTGTCGGACGCCGTGGCCACGTATTACTTGTACATGAAGTACGTGCACCCCTTCATATTCGCTCTGTGTACCATTATCCCCTTGGAGCCAGACGAGGTAAGACCATCATTGAGCATTATCAGATAGCCAGTCGCTTACCCAGCTTTGGCATGCAAAATGCAGCCTTACAAATTGTTAAACAATCATGCATATCTGATTAATTACATCTCTTTTCAAATGCTTTAGTTCTCGTTAAGGAGAAACATTAGTGGTCATTTTTCCATGAAATTATATTTTCCTGTCTGAATTTTGGATTCATATTTTTTTTTGTATGTGAGTTCAATATGAGCATTACCTGGCCCATTTTTTATAAGAACTAGGTCATTTCAAACAGCGCTAAAAACGGCTAAAATAATGCGCTGTGAGAAGGGGTTCAGCTGGTATTTCCTCTTAATGACAGCTTAAGAACAAAGCATAATTAAATCCTACAAGATTACTTCCCGGACAAAATAAATTTGAATTTAGTACGCCTGATGGCGACTACGAATTTCTTAGGATGCCCTTTGGTCTGAATAATGCTCCAGCAAACATTCAGAGCAGAAAAGCTTTAAAAGAGGATTTTAAATATACTTGTTTGTATCCAACTATCCAGGTTCTCCGTAAAGGCTCCGGCACGCTGTGTGAATCCCTGCTCATGGTGGAAGCCTTCCACGCCAACATCGTGTTCCCCAACAAGCAAGTGGAGGAGCTCAACAAGTTGACGGCCGACGGGCACCTGCTGGACGCCGAGACCTACGTCGGCGGACACGTCGAGGCGCTCGAGTCAGGTCAGGACTGATCCTCTGCTGCTGGGGTCCTGGACAGGTTCCCTGACAACAAGAAGACGATTTGATATGCAGTGTGTCCTTAGCCATTGGACAAATATGGATTAGGGTATTTAGAACCAGTGTACAAAGTATCATAACAACCGGTGTAGTGGTTACAAAGAAATTAACAAATTAGGTTTTTTTACTTTGGAGCAGCCTGATGTGTTCGTTGCTCCTAAGGTAATATCCTCAAAGAATAGTATAGAACCTTCTTCGACCTTTTTTGATTATCTTTTTTATTTATGACACTAATAAAATTCTGACTTTTGACAAATGTCATCATTATCAAATATTTCAAACAAATTGCCAAAAATACTGCCAAAGATTAATACAGTGTTTCTTTTCGTTGTCGATTATTGCAAATAACTTTTGTTCGAAAATTCATTTTTTTTATCTTTTGTTCTAATTAAAAAAATATTAACGCCACAGCATTCCTGAAAAGTAGCCCTACGTGGGATTTCAGGGTTTGTCCAATGGCTAAGGACACACTGTATGGTTTAGGGGACTAAGACGGGCAAACAATCTGTAATAATATTTAATCGCCAGGAGGTGAGGATTTGCTTGCCTTACGCAATACTATAGCGTGCAGATCGCGACAGATTGCACGCAACTTGCGCATTCGCCAGATCTGGACGCACTTTGACACGAAAGTGGCTACTTTTTTTCTCTTTAATGAATTAATTTAAGGCTGAGTAATTTACTTATTTATTTTGAAATCTATTAACGATATCCCACACTATTGAGATAAAGATAAATATTTTTTTTTTTTTGTATGGGTGTTTATTTTACATTTATTATACGACTTTTCTTGAATTGATTGATTCATATATCCATGCCAAATTTCAGCGTTCTAGCACTAACGATCACGGAGAAAAGTCTCGAACAGACAGACAGACGGGCATGGCGTAACTACTGGTGAAGGCCGGATTCGAACCGGCGTCTTTAGTTTGACGTCGTCACTTTTTCTAGTTAGCGGCATCTATTTCAGTGTGTATGCCAAACAGTAAAAATCGATCTTCCTTTGGAAAATTTCAGGCGTATTCCGCGCCGACATAAAATGCAAGTTCCGCATCGAGCCCACAGCCGTCGACAAGCTGATCGACACCATAGACAAGACCATGAGGCACGCCATCGAGGTGGAGGAGGGGATTCCCCTGGCGATGGTCACCAACCTGGACGACGTGTGCGCCGAGATCCGCGAGAAGCTGCAGCACATGAGGGACCACCCGCGGAGGGATGAGAACCCGCTGATATACCATTTGGATGTGGGGGCCATGTACCCTAATATTATTTTGACGAACAGGTAAACTACACGCCAGCTTATTGGTACCATATACAAGGTAAAAAGTAATCCTATACCAATTTCAAACCAATATTTTTGTCAGTAAACACATAATATTTAATATGTTGACTTGCAGAGAATCTATAGTTGCAGGCGTCCATAGGCTACGGTAACTGCTTACTATCAGGCGGGCCGTGTGCTTGTTTGTCACCGACGTAGTTAAAAAAAAAATCTTAAAGATTTAATATTAGAGTCAAAACCTTAAGAAGAATGCCCCATAAAAACGAAGCCGCTGATTTTCAGTAATAATTCTTTTTTGGAAAAGGGTGGATCAACTATATCTTGTTATTCTGTCCAGTCAGCCAGGGAAAATAGCTACAAAGTAAAAACACGCTTAATACTACCAAATAAAGGCATGCTTGGTGAATTTAATACCCAACCAATGCTTCGAGTAAGGAGATGTTGAGGAGTGACAAGAAAAAGTTAATCCACCGAACCAAGACGGTCCAAAATTGTGTTTTAAACAGGTTACAACCATCCGCAATGGTGAACGCAAGTATCTGTGCCGTGTGCGACTACAACCGTCCGGGAGCCTCCTGCCAGCGGCACATGGACTGGATGTGGAGAGGGGATTTCTGTAAGTAAACCTGAACTTTATCGTGTGGTCACTAAGCTCACAATAGCGTGTAAAGTAAAACCTGCTGCCAGCGGCACATGAACTAGATGTGCAGGGGGGACATCTGTAAGTAAACTTAAACCTTACGGTGTGGTAACAGAGCTCACAATAGCGTGTAAACTTTTGGCTGCAAGCGGCAAATGGACTGAATGTGGAGGGGAGAATTCTCTAAGTAAACTTGAACCTTGTGGTGTGGTAACAGGGCTCACAATGGTGTGAAAACCTACAACCTGCTGCCAGAGGCTCAGACTGGATGTGGAGGGGGGCCTTCTATACGTAAACTCGAACTTTACGAGAAAACCTCAATCGTAAGGTGTGAATGATAAAAGAATAATCTTAGATGTGGTTTGTTAAATGTCGCCTTTATTTTGTTTGTATTAAGGTGAAAATCTATCAATTACGGACTACAGACCATATTTTCCGAAAATTTCTATCAGCAAACCTCACTTTCAATATAGAGAAAAAAGTAAGCATAGAGTGATCACTCCATACATCAGCTTTCTTACCAAAATGCATATTACTTTCGTAGTCGACATCTAGCGTCAAGTAGCGGATTTATCAGTACCGCTACTTTACAATAAATGTCGCGAGTGTCGCGAGGTCGACTGACAGAAAGTGGATTGTTCTACAATTTACATCTAATATTACAAGCATAAGGTGCTGTAAATAGAGTTCCGGTTAATCCGTATATACGAGTATTAGCTGAAAATTGTTAAGCATTAGACTTTTTTTTCATCATGACATCAGTCAAGTCGCAGTACTGATAATTCCGCCACTTGACGCTAGATGTCGACTACGAAAATAATAAGCGTTTTGGTATAAAAACTGATGTATGGAGTGAGCACTCTATACTAACTTATTTCTCTATGCTTTTAAAGAACTTGCGGTGATGATTTTCTAGTGGAAGAGTTTTGGGACTAAAACTAGTTATTATTTCCTTAATATCGTATATATCCGCTTCCTGCAGCCAAGCCCTCAACCAGGGCGTCGCTCACCGTAATAACTTCATACCAACCGCCTCAGTAAAATTGCAGACTTATAGCAAATCGCAAAATTAGACCGTAAATCTTCAGACGCAAAGTTGAAATTCCAAAAACATTGTTTATACTGTAGTGCCGGCGACTCGCAGCGAGTACCAACGCATCCAGCAGCAGCTGGAGACGGAGCGGTTCCCGCCGCTGCACCCCGGCGGCCTGCCGAGGGCTTTCCACAACTTGCCCAAGGAAGACCAGGTCAGGGTTAGGGCAAACAATACAATTCTAAAAAATATTCTCAGAGGACCCTTTTCTCGCACGGTATTAGAGTAATAGTACTAGTACATGAACCCTCAAGTCGTATGGTTTACCATGGCAACACTAATAATATTAGTCTAATACCGTTTGAGAAATGGGCCCCAGGGCTCATTTACTACATTTACAGTTGACATGAAAAATACATAGCAACATTTATTAATACAACAGCCAATACCCGAGTTAACATTACATGTACTACAAATATAACGGAGATGTATAGTCTGTATGGTTAATAATACATTTGGAAGTGTAAAAGGGTCCCCAGGCAATTGCACCAACCGCAAACCACACTTGACGGCTTGATCAGCGTTAGTCAGCAGTGAACAGAATTTCTAAGTGGACGAGGTGTTTAAAATTATATTTGCACAACTTTATTGCTAAGAGAGTAAAAACGTGTGTAGATGATTTTGCCCACATCACCCACTTAGGTTCTTTTGATGCTCTGTACTAGCATACATAATATCACTTTGATTTACATTACTCACTATTTGTTACTTCCTTTAGGTTTTCATTAAAGTAGTTTAATAGCTACTCCCACCAGAAGGTCCCTTCTCTCTCAGACCCAATCACCGCGAAAAGAGACAGCAAATAAAAAGTAATTCGAGGCCATATTTCTTGCTCCATATATTCATGAAACAAAATTTGATACCTAATTATTTATTTATTTAAAATGTATTGCACAAAAGAAAACTTATCGTACAAAAGGCGGACTTAATGCCAAAAGGCATTCTCTACCAGTCAACCTTAAAGTAAAGCAGAGAGATTGTGGGCGGTGCTATTAGCTACTACTAGGTACTATTAACAAAATAACACAAAAGCTTATCTGAGATTCAACATACATAAGCAACAAAATACATATAAGCATAATACAAATAATACATACAATATAATAAACTAAACAATATAAACTAGAAATCCTTCATACTACTAGCAAAGAAAGACCGTACCGATTTCTTACACGCAAATTTATTTGGGGCATTTTTTATATTAAGGGGAAGTGCATTCCAAAGGCGGCACCTGCACGCAGAACGAATTTGACATGAAGCCAGTTCGATGATAATTATATGTATAATTTCAAGTCGTAAGACCTAAAATGCTTTATTTGTGATATTTACACTTGTTTGCGTGTAGCGGTTTAATATATACCAATGTACACTCTAGGCCGCGTACGAGAAAAAGCGTTTAGCGGACTACTGCAAGGTCGCGTATAAGAAAACCAAGGTGACGAAGACAGAGGTGCGGACCACCACCATCTGCCAGAAGGAAAACTCCTTCTACGTCGACACTGTGCGGGCCTTCAGGTGAGTGCTAATGCTAATAGATGTGTTAGTATATATGGTAAATTAAAATGTCTATAGTAGATTATTTTTAGGTAAAGATAGTGTTCGGAGTTAAGTCTAAGTAAAGTCTTAAAGCGAAGACCAATCAAATATTTTCTAAGAAGTTTTCTAGATTGTGCCATGGTCTAGTAATTGATGAAATTACTTACAGTAAAATTAAATATTAATATTATTATTTAACTAAAACGGGACTTTATCGCGTATAATTAAGGTTTTAAATTTACCTCCGACGTTTTGAGAACGACGTTGTCCCCGCGGTCTCGGAGAATAATGGCTAAAGTTGACATCAACATCTAGCCGCGCCAGTTTTTTAAACTACCCGCACTTGGTCTTGTTTATCAACTTGAACGTTTCGTACACAAGGGATGTCACCCGGTCGACACACAACGCTCACGATGTTTGGTTTTTCAATCGGCTATATTTATTTTCGCTTATATTTACTAATGACTGGGTTCCATGTGATTAGGCGGGTCCACACAAAACGAGCATAAGTCTACACTAGTCGTTTTGTGCGCGAAGAAATTGCTTCGCACGTATGCTCGCTCTGTGTGGACCCGCCTAATGAGATCCTAAGACCATCGTCCGAATTGAAATTATGTTTTTTTTTCAATGGCTTTCTATACTTTTCTAATATAGAACCGACGATCTGTAGGAAGGATTTCAGGGTTATGCAGCTCAATCCATTGGTTTGGTCCTGACTCCTGACTAGTAAATATTCAGCAACGCGATTAAGTCCCGTTTTAGTAAATAATAACATTGATAATAACATGATTATTTCAGTGATTATCAACTAATAAATAATTTCCTGTTTATCATGCCTCTGGTTGAAGTTAGCAAGGTAAGAACAATATTTATACAATTTCGGTTACCTTTATTTAAAGTCACCGAAAAAATACAATCTTGGGGGATAAATTAACTCTAGGGATCCAACTAGCAAGTAAATCAGTAGAAAGCGTAAGGGCACGTGTACCTATACCGCACTATCAGGGAATTACCGCAAGTGAAATTGTATTAACCTTACTATTACTAGATAGTCGCAATTATCCCACCAATGCCCCCAACTAACTTATAACAAAGTTGTCTTCCCATTCAGAGACCGCCGCTACGAATACAAAGCGCTAAACAAGCAAGCCAAAGCCAAGGTGGCGGAGGCGGTGGCGAGCGGCGACGCGGCCGAGATCAAGTCCGCCAAGAGCAGGGAGGTGCTGTACGACTCGCTGCAGCTGGCCCACAAGTGTATTCTGAACTCGTTCTACGGATACGTCATGCGACGGGGGTGAGACTTATATCTCTATACACTGCCATAGAGAAATAAGAAGTAATAGAGTGCTCACTCCATACTTCAGTTTGATACCAAAATGTTTATTATTTTCACAGTCGACATCGAGCATCGAGTAGCGGAATTCTCAGTACTGCTACTCGATAATACGAGTATTATAACCAGAGTAAGCGTAACAGTTGAAAATAGTTCCGGTTACTCTAGTTATAATATTAGCGGAAAATCGTTGAGTATTAGACTTTTTGTTTGCCGCGATATCTATTGTCGAGTAGCAGTACTGAGAGTTCCGCTACTCGATGCTAGATGTATACTGCGAAAATAATAAACATTTTGGTATCAAACTGATGTATGGAGTGAGCACTCTATTACTTCTTATTTCTCTATGACACTGCTATATTTCGACCCAAACAGAGGACTAACAAAATTCGGCAATTAAACATAACAAACAAACTATTTGTTATGTTTCATTTGCCGAATTTTCATTTGATCGGACGAGTTTTTTTTTTTTTCAGAAATCGTCAAATTTTCCAAACTTTAAAAAAAGGTACCCTTTTAATAATTCTACGGTTTTTAGAAAAAAACGCGGTCGTTCAAATGAAAATTTCAGGATTTAATAATCGGAATTTAAGTTTTCGAAGTTGAGATAGGTAACCCCTCACGAAACATATACTGTGATCTCAGTAACTTGTTAAGCTCTACGCCGATTCCGAAAATTGTATTTGTCCTACCAAATTTCATGAATATTTTAACAAAAATATTCATCTATCGTCTAAGAAACATGGAACATGTAAATATGAAAAGTGTATTCCTGCCTGAGGCTTTCGTCAGAGGCGATTTTTCGCGGCTACAGCATTAAGAGTAGTCACTTTGTCGCGAGTAACACCGGTAGAGGCATCAGCTTTACTATAACCATTGTAAACACCGTAGGTCATGCCGCGCCATGATACTCGGCAACATAACTAGGGCATAGTTTATAAGGCGTTTTACGAGTATGATACCGTTTTGTATTACAGCGCTCGTTGGCACAGTATGGAAATGGCGGGGATCGTGTGCTACACGGGCGCCAACATCATCATGAAGGCCAGAGAGATCATCGAGCAAGTCGGCAGGCCCTTGGAATTGGACACTGACGGTATATTTCCTACAATACAATAAATAAATACATAAAATGTTTTAATTATTTTACATCTATTACCACCTCATAAATGGATTCTCTATAGCTCCAATTTTGTTTGCATCGGTGCTATCTGTGCGTTTACATTGATTCGACTGCGGCAATAGACCTTTTATAAACATTTTCATACTAACTTTCGATTTTTTTAGGTATCTGGTGTGTCCTGCCGGCGTCCTTTCCTGAGACCGTGACGGTTCTCACTACACATCAGAAGAAGAAGAAGATTAACGTGTCCTATCCTAATGCAGTTCTAAACGCCATGGTTAAGGTATTAAATATTAATGTTATTTTTTTTTTATATGGAGCGTGAATGAACTGTAGTGAACAGCACAGGAGCCTCCTGTTTATTGGTGTGTAGTGTAAATGTCAAGTTAATGCTTCCAATGTACCCCATAAGATGGCAGAGCCTACAATGCACATGAAAACGTACAGTCAGCTGCAGAGTGACCCCCTTCCTCCCTCCCCCCTGCATGAAGTTTGTATGCAAAGGTGTTAAGCGAATCGTATTAATGACTGTACGTGAACTGTAGAGGGCAGCACTTGCTTTGAAGTGATGTGTCAATATATAGTTTATGTTTCCGATTCAGGCCACAAGATGGCAGACTCCAACGAGCACGGCCCCTGTACTAAATAAACATAAGAAGCAATTTTTTTTTCAATCGTTTTTACTTCGAAACTCGGTCATGTAATTGATATTGGTATGTAGTTTTAGATAGTATTAGTATTGAAATAGAAAAGTAAATCATGACTTTTCGTTCGCGCCTATTATACCGACATTTACGACTAGTCGATTGGCGTTAACGATAATCGATTGTCATCTTGTTACATCTCCCGATATTGTTACAATCAAATATGCAGTTCCTTGGACCCGGGTACGTCCTTAAACTACGTCCAAAAGCGAGGTATGGGCATTGTGAATGTCATCTGGCTTTGTGTGGTAGGGCACAGCACAGCGGATGTCATTCCAGATCTAGAGCAGAGCCCAACTGGGGAAATACCTTCACCTTACAGAAAACTGCAACCAAATAACACCAGTCGCTACTCATAGTGTTGTGTTCCTGCCGGTGAGTAAGGTTGCCAGTCCTCAACGAGGGTGCGGAGTATTAGGTTCGGCAACGTGCATGTAATCTCTGGAGTTGCAGGCGTCCATAGGCTACGGAGACTGCTTACCATCATGCGGGCCGTAGTATAAAAAATAATTGGGCAATAAAACACTGTTGTCATTTGTTTTCTGTTTAGGACCACTTCACAAACGACCAATACTTCGAGCTGGTGGACCCCGTCACCAAGAAGTACGAGCAGCGCGCCGAGAACTCCATCTTCTTCGAGGTGGACGGGCCGTACCTGGCCATGGTGCTGCCGGCCTCGAAGGAGGAGGGCAAGAGGCTCAAGAAACGATACGCTGTTTTTAACTTTGACGGCTCTTTGGCTGAGTTAAAGGGTTTGTTATGTTTTCAATAACTTTTTATGTTTTTTAGGGTTCTGTACCCAAAGGGTAAAACGGGACCCTATTACTAAGACTCCGCTGTCCGTCCGTCTGTCTGTCTGTCCGTCTGTCACCAGGCTGTATCTCTTGAACCGTGATAGCGTGCCTAACCTTTTTAGTCCTGTCACCCCTAAGACTAACTAGGGATCCTGATTTAGCCCTCCTCGCAATAATCATCAATAGTCTTTCTTATAGGTCTAATCTTTGTTATCTTTAATTAAGCTTATTACCCCCGTGAAATACCAGTTTTACCCCCACGAGGGTAATTACCCCCAGGTTAGGAACCGCTGCTATAGACAGTTGAAATGTTTACAGATTATGTATTTTTGCTGCCGCTATAAAAACAAATACAAAAAAGTACGGTGCCCTCGGTGGGCGAGTCAGACTCCGGTCCGGTCCGGTTTTTTAAATGGACAAGCGCTATCACCGACAAGGATTATTAAAGGCCTATAGTAAAGAATTTAAATATTGTCAGGTTTCGAAGTAAAACGGCGTGGAGAACTGCAGCTTATCAAAATATTCCAATCATCCGTATTCGAAGCGTTTCTCAAGGGAAACGATTTGAAGTCCTGCTACGCATCGGTTGCCAAGGTACTTTTCTGGATTTTATTTACATTAAGGTTACTATAAATCTTCATGCATGATTTTGCCACATGAATCTGTTGAGTCGCTGTTTTGATTCGCTTGCGGCGATCGCTCATTGAATGTCTTAATTTGCGACGTGGTTTGGAGAATAAGGCCCTAAGGTATCGTTGCGAAATCAATACTACTTGGTACCGGAAGAGTTGCGTTCATCATCGATCCTGTACCGGCAAAAGAAACCCCTAAATATAAATTGAAATGTCAAAAGGTGGCGGACTACTGGCTGGACGTGCTGTACAGCAAGGGCTCCAACATGCCCGACTCCGAACTCTTTGAGCTGATCTCCGAGAACCGCTCCATGTCTAAGAAGCTAGAAGACTATGGAGGGCAGAAATCTACGTCCATATCCACTGCGAAACGGCTCGCAGAGTTCTTGGGAGATCAGATGGTGAAGGATGCTGGGTTGGCTTGCAGGTAAGCGTTTATATGTTAAAGTAGCCGTTTACATTGATTGATTTACGCAAGCTGCTTTGTTGATCTCTTTTCAACTATACAAAAAATGCCAAATAGTACATTTTTATATTTATTTGAATACTGTACCGATACCTCTTTTATCAATGACGTTATTTTTTAATAGATAGGTATTACTTTTTTCTCTTTCATTTGATATCACTAGTTTGTAACCACCTTCCACTGAGGCATCGCTGGCTTCCCGACAGGCCTTGTAGGTCAAGGCTGGTTCGGGAAATAGAAGCTCAATCCTAGCGAAACTTAGAAGTCTAGTGTAAGCTATCTTGTATTTCGTATAATATAGAAACGCTATATACTAAGGTTTTAAAACAAAGATTTTTTAGTTATTTATCAACACATTAGAAATATTTTTACTTTACAAAGTTTTTCACACCGTCAGATTCATAATATCGCGCAAACCGGAAGGCGCGCCGGTGACGGAGCGCGCCATCCCCCTCGCCATCTTCCAGTCGCCGCCCGGCGTCAAGCGGCACCACCTGCGGCGCTGGCTCAAGGACAGCAGCGTCAGCGAGCACATCGACATCCGCGACGTGCTCGACTGGGCCTACTACATCGAGCGGCTCAGCGGCGCCATACAGAAGATCATCACCATCCCGGCCGCCATGCAGGGGGTAAGCGACACCACCATGCATCACCTGTCTCACTGCAGCGTCAGCGAGCACATCGACATCCGCGACGTGCTCGACTGGGCCTACTACATCGAGCGGCTCAGCGGCGCCATACAGAAGATCATCACCATCCCGGCCGCCATGCAGGGGGTAAGCGACACCACCATGCATCACCTGTCTCACTGCAGCGTCAGCGAGCACATCGACATCCGCGACGTGCTCGACTGGGCCTACTACATCGAGCGGCTCAGCGGCGCCATACAGAAGATCATCACCATCCCGGCCGCCATGCAGGGGGTAAGCGACACCACCATGCATCACCTGTCTCACTGCAGCGTCAGCGAGCACATCGACATCCGCGACGTGCTCGACTGGGCCTACTACATCGAGCGGCTCAGCGGCGCCATACAGAAGATCATCACCATCCCGGCCGCCATGCAGGGGGTAAGCGACACCACCATGCATCACCTGTCTCACTGCAGCGTCAGCGAGCACATCGACATCCGCGACGTGCTCGACTGGGCCTACTACATCGAGCGGCTCAGCGGCGCCATACAGAAGATCATCACCATCCCGGCCGCCATGCAGGGGATAAGCGACACCACCATGCATCACCTGTCTCACTGCAGCGTCAGCGAGCACATCGACATCCGCGACGTGCTCGACTGGGCCTACTACATCGAGCGGCTCAGCGGCGCCATACAGAAGATCATCACCATCCCGGCCGCCATGCAGGGGGTAAGCGACACCACCATGCATCACCTGTCTCACTGCAGCGTCAGCGAGCACATCGACATCCGCGACGTGCTCGACTGGGCCTACTACATCGAGCGGCTCAGCGGCGCCATACAGAAGATCATCACCATCCCGGCCGCCATGCAGGGGGTACGCGACACCACCATGCATCACCTGTCTCACTGCAGCGTCAGCGAGCACATCGACATCCGCGACGTGCTCGACTGGGCCTACTACATCGAGCGGCTCAGCGGCGCCATACAGAAGATCATCACCATCCCGGCCGCCATGCAGGGGGTAAGCGACACCACCATGCATCACCTGTCTCACTGCAGCGTCAGCGAGCACATCGACATCCGCGACGTGCTCGACTGGGCCTACTACATCGAGCGGCTCAGCGGCGCCATACAGAAGATCATCACCATCCCGGCCGCCATGCAGGGGGTACGCGACACCACCATGCATCACCTGTCTCACTGCAGCGTCAGCGAGCACATCGACATCCGCGACGTGCTCGACTGGGCCTACTACATCGAGCGGCTCAGCGGCGCCATACAGAAGATCATCACCATCCCGGCCGCCATGCAGGGGGTACGCGACACCACCATGCATCACCTGTCTCACTGCAGCGTCAGCGAACACATCGATATCCGGGACTGATCGATCGACGGGAAGGTCATCACTATCCCAACCGCCATGCAGGGTGTGTGTCACCTCGAAAACTGTTTTTCAGGTTCTATGTCCAAAATTTATTATTTTGTTATGTGTAATAATTAAATGAAATAAATAAAATCCATTGCCTTATATACAATCTCTAAACTAAGGATACATTTCTGACGTAACTAGTTGGACAACCCGGTCCCGCGCGTGCAGTACCCCGACTGGCTGCACAAGAAGATGCTGGCCAAGACCGACAAGTTCAAGACCAGGAAGATCACAGACATGTTCACCGCGCAGCCCAGGGAGAAGCGGCCCGATGCCGCTAATGAAGATAACGATGGGAATGTGGTGAGAATACTGATGGCCCAATCATCTCTTTTCAACCAAATCAACTAGAAAACTATTTATGGATTATGGATTTATTTATGGATTATTTGTATTAGATTTCTCTCATTGCATGCCCTGGCTCTGCTTAGTTTAAGTTAATGACAATTTGAGATGTCAAAGGCGTTAAAATACATACTATTAGGGAAGAAGATGCCGCTTGGTGCTTCCCGATATACTCCCGCGTGGGCCGTGTGTAGTACTAAAGGATGTGATGGTAGTATTATTTCATAAATAACTTTGAACTTGTTATACAGGACACCGAAGTGGACATGGAGGATATCGGCAAAGATGCCACACCTCGTCCATTCCGCCCCATGGTGACAGTGAAGCGGAAACGCGAAGAGTCGCCTGTGAAGGAAGCCGCTACTTGGCGGGAGGCCTTCGGGCCGCCACCGCCGTTTGGAACCACGCGGGTAAGATAAAATGGGCTCATAAGTAAACCTATAGTTCGTGGCTATCTTGTGTCTCTTAGGTAGAGGTTGGCATGGCGACCAATGGTGTAGCGTGTAGCGGATACGCGAAGAGTCGCATGTGAAAGAAGTTGCTGCGTGGCGCGAGGGCTTTGACCCGGCATCGCATTTTTTGAACCACGCGGGTAAGCGAAGGCTTGTACTTTGTAGTTATACGTCTGTAGGATACATTGGTCCAATGACCAAGGAGCAACAGGAAGAAAACATTTTGAATTATCTAATTATATTTAAACAAGTTTTTTGTTACACCTTACATGTTCGCTCTGACCAGACCTGACTCTGCTTGCATTTTTTTTAAATGATATAGGAGACAAACGAGCAGACGGATCACCTGATGGTAAGCGATTACCGCCGCCCATGGACACCTGCAACACCAGAGGAGTTGTAAGTGCGTTGCCGGCCGAGGAGTACGCTCTTATTTCGAAGGTTTAAAGGTCGTATCGGTCCGGTAATACCGCAGGCGACAGTTTATTCCACAGTTTGGCGGTGCGAGGCAGAAAGTGTTGCATAAGTAGACCGTAATAGACTCGAAGGCCATATAACTTACAGACGGATACACTCAAAATATTTGGAGTATTACAAAATCATTTATTTACAGGAAGAACGAAGAGCTTGGATTTTGTTTCAAAAGAAGAAATGGAAATGGCAGATAGAGCAGAGAAAGATGTCTAACAGAAGCAAACGAGGTAATTAATTAATTAATTACTTACGTAATGATCTTTTGGATTAACTAAGTTACTTGCGATTTCAACTGCGCGCCGCCATTCCATCACAGTTCCAGTACGGTTGCAACCGCTAGGGCATAACAGTAATGATAATGTGTTACCAGGCAGGATGGACAACGAGAGCCCCCTGGGCGCGCCGCGCAGCCTGCGCCCGGGCGCCACGCTCGGCAGCTTCATCCGGCGCGCGCAGCGGACTCTGCTCAACACCCCGTGGCAGATCATTCAGGTGAGTGCACGGCCTCTACACTGACAGATCATACACTTGACAATACTGTACACTCCTTACTAACGTACTTCTAAATTTTCAAAATCTTGTCTCGAGAATTTTCTATGAGTAGCGTGGACCAAAGGTACCTTTTCTGCCGACACGCCATCGCGATGGTGGGAGTTGAGGACTTAAAATGTAACTTGGTTCGACTAACTTAATACTGCGAGTACATATATGATGATATGGTTCGAAATGGATACACGTATTATATTTTTCAGATCCTTGAAACCTCGGAACCAGGTCTCTTCCGCCTCTGGGCCCTAGTCGGCTCAGACCTCCACCAGATCAAGTTGACAGTCCCGCGCATCTTCTACGTGAACAGTCGAGTAGCTCGCTCGACCGACACGGGCCAGTACTGGCGCAAGTGCTGCCGCGTACTGCCGCGAGCACATCCTGTATTACACCTGTACCAGTACAGCGTCAGTGAGCAGCTCTACAGGGAACACCAGGAGTAAGTCGACGGTCGAGTAGCGCGCCCGACACCGTCCAGTACGTGCTGCCGCGTACTGCCGCGAGCACATACTGTATTCACTAGCAGCTATCCACCTCAGCATGTCAAAGAATACCTTATATTTATCTCACAAATAATTTTGAATGTTCTGGCTATGGTGATAGAGTTAAAATTCATTTGACGGTAATATCCTACATACCCACCTATTCGTTACAGAGAGCTGATAGCGGAGCTGTCGGCGCCCGAGATCGAGGGCATCTACGAGACGCAGATGAGCCTGGAGTTCCGCGTGCTGGTGCAGCTGGGCTGCATCTGCACCGTCGACCCGGACGAGGCCAGGCGGTACGGCCTTCTACATTCAAATATATCTCATCACACCTACCAACTTCAAGATTGCGATTGACAGATTCTGTCTTTATTACAAGCTGAAACGGAGACCTTCGTTAACTCTCGGTCAACAAGAATCAATGCTTCAGATTTTTTATGCTCGTAACGCCCCACTGGTTTTTGTTTTATTTTCGCAAATATTTATAACTTACCTGCCTAATTGTTATTTTTATATGTTGTCAGACTAATCCACCAAGGATCGAACTCAGATTCGTTCACACTGAGCCAACTGCAGTTCAAAAGCGTGGCTCATCAACCCTATCTTCAGAAACAAGTAAGAAAACAATTATCTGTTGCCTTGTATAGGTTTTGCAGTTAAATCTTTTTGCCGCCACGTCAAAGAAATAACAAAAGTCCTCAACGCCATCAAAAATTGCACGTCTACAAATCCGACCAAAACCACGACTTGATATGAAGACGTGGCCTGTGGTAATTTTTCAGTATTCACCGGTTGCTTTGGTAATAAACAATAGTGTGTGGTGGTTTCATTCTTCATTAGCGAGTCTAACTATAGTGAGATTTTTCTAACATCACATATTTGACACATGACAGCACCCATATAATGTAAATGTGTATAATCCATTCACATAATTAAAAACAAAACCACGCAATTATAATATGTCTTTCGTTACCACTTAAACTACACTCACTTTTTGAATGTAATTATGCTTATAGTTATTTTTTTCACATCGTATATCTGAAGTATTTAACAATAATAAATCACTGCACAAACGTTTACGTCCTAAGGGTCTTTTTTTTTAAAACCAGCGTTGTGGTCAAATCATTTTTTTCGATTCGGGTAACATATTCGTAAGTTAAAGATAATCGATAAAATCGATATATTTATAACCTACAGAAAATACAAAAATAAGGTATTATAACTAAGAAAACATTAACTTAAACAAATACTTTTAAAAATCCATTATAATAATAGATCTTTACCGTACGATTTGCAAAAAATGTCGATTTCTGAGCGGATCAAATTTGACGTCAAAATCATTCGTTTGTCAAATGTCAAATGCGCAGTCTGTCGAAGTTTCTCCGCCTTACTGTGCGCATATTCCGTTTCTTTTCGTATTTTTCACCTGGCTTTATTTTTGGATTCTTCTCTTTCACATCTTTTTTTACCTTGGCTCGTATTTTTGGACTTTGACTTTGCTTGTATTTGAATTAAGTTGACTTTGGATCTAAAAATGCCTGATTTTGCTAATACTAAGTAGTCACTAGCAGTATAATTTGCATGTATGACTGCTGTGCAGGTGCCTTATATTGATTTTTTATATAGGTAATCGATCTCACAAATCGTAACTGTAATCGATCCGATTGCTGGATTTGACATATTATGTTGTCTTAGCCACATCACTTCAAACATCAAATGTCATATGTCAAATATGTGATGTTAGAAAAATCTCACTATAGGACATATTTACAGTTTTTTTCTCTAACCGCCTCCATTTTCGTACAGAACGGCGTAGCACCGCTAAAACATATCTACCTTTACCAACACTCGGCCTTGAACTCTACGCGCAGCATGTGGGCGCTGGTGCTCGGGCCCACCAAGAAGGCGCTGGTCGTGGTGCAGGACTCCGTCAAGACCAACCAGATGCCCAACATGCACACGCTGCTCGCCACCGAGACCACCGCCAAGTCAGTACTGGTTCAGCTGAAGTTATGGAAATAGAAACAGTAAAACTGCAAATAATGCGTGAAAATAATAGTAACTTTAAAACTTCTACTTTTACTACTATTTTTTCTAATTCTAAACTATAGGCAAAGGTTAACGTTTAACAATTAGTTACCACAAAAATTTCGTGTCGTACGTACATGAACTTCAGGCAACTCCTCTCGCACTCCACGTTGGGATTAACAACTTTGTCTAAAAACACTATTACGGGGTATGCCATGACTCATGCTTCCTCTATCATCACAGTATAATTATTTGCGCAGAATCAACCTGGGCACAGACGAGAGTACCCTCCCGAGCACCGATCTGACCTGGGAGGTGGCGGTAGAAACGGAGCCCCGCGCAGTTTACCGGAGAATAGGGCGCGCGCTGCAGCGGTACCGCGAGGAGCATCCTGGGCCCACGCTAATAGCTCTGCAGACTCTTCATAGCGTTCCGGCACTGCTGGCATTAGTACCTGGTAAGCTTTGGCTCCAGGTTAAACTCACACAAACACGCACAGAGGAGAGTACTCTCCAGAGAAATGACGACCTGGGAGGTGGTTGTAGAGACGGGAGCCTCGCGCAGTACACCGAAGAATAGGACGGGCGCTAGAAGCGTTACCGCGAGGAACACCACTGGCTTTGCAAACACAACAGTGTGCCGGCACTGTTGGCGTCACAGTGTGCCGGCACTGTTGGCGTCACAGTGTGCCGGCACTGTTTTTTTTTATTTATTCGATTTTATTCACAAATAAGCTTACAGTCTAATGAACCAAGGCGCTTATAAGTAATGATATTATAATTATTGTACATGCTATGTCACACTTACACTATGAAAATTACATTTCAACCTTACAAAAACAAAAAGCAAATTCGATTATATAATATTAAGTATGTCAATAAAGTAAATAAATATGGATGATAATCAATTAAATTAAGTTAAATTCAAAAATTCATAAATGCCTTTAATAATTTGGTAAGAGGCATGATAAAAAATGTCAACGTCAGGTAATCGCATAGACATATCATTCAACAGAGCGATAGCTCTTGCAGAGGGAGCGTTTGCGGCCCAGCGCGTGCGCCTCGCCGGGCACGCGAACAGGCGCCGGCGCCGCCGCGACACCACCGCTCCGCCCTCCCCCGCCGCGGGGCAACGGCGAGGGGGCGGCACAGACAAACCTATTCTTGACAATGCAGATGGATTCGCGACTTGGTTGCGTAATAGCTTATAGTAATGCACCATCAGTAACAATTTCCGCCGCAACTCTAATGTATCCATCCCAACCATACCACTGACAAACAATGACGGATACAAATAAGGATAATATCCTAACTTTTTCCTATAAAGAAATCGGGCAAATTTCCTCTGGATTCTTTCTACCATGAGGGTATACTTGCTTTCGTGCGGATCCCAGACACAAGCTCCAAATTCAAGTTTGCTGCGAACATAGGCGTTGTATAGCAGCTGCAAAACTCGAGTGTCACTAAACTGGCTCGATACCCTCATGACTCTGTTGGCGTTAGTTAGTACCTGGTAAGCCTTGATATTGATTAAAAGCTGTATTTAGCATCCAGCGTCCGTATTACGCCAATAGGCACCTAGACGCAGAAAAAGTTACGACGGTTGCTATTAGTACCTAAAATATCTTCAAGTCCTGTAGTCTGCAGGACTTGAAGATTTGCAGTCTGTACTCTTAGGCCCACGGAAGCGATATCGATTTCACACAAAAGTCTCAAAAAAAATCCCAGGGCTTGAGGGTCTTTGATATTTATATCCTATCCGTGAATTTGTAAATGTAGAGTACTTCATCGTATCACAACATAGCGATATCGTACAAGATGCGATGAATCCTCGTGCCATAGAATTACGACGTAGCAACATCACAATAGGATGTTTCCATCTACAAATCTTAGGGCAGAATAGTATCCCAATAAATTCTTATGGAATATAAGAACATAAACTACCTTTAGTGGACCCCTAATGAGCATAGTTTTGTAAATATTGAATTTAAAATATCTTTTAACATACGTCACGTGACCCAAGTCGAAACTACAAGATTCTGATGACGTCACTCGTTAAAGAGAAAACTGTGGTTTGATTAACTATTCAGTGAAATTGGGTTTGTGGGGTATCTAGTGGTTTTTACAGTACATACTTACTTTACTCTTTGGTATGTACATAGTTATGTATCAAACCGTAAACTGTGACGTCAAACAATTATCAAAAAGCGTTTTGGGCGCGAAAGCATAGTTCGAAATATATTTTGTTCATTTAACATGTTTAAAGCCGTTTTTAGGGTAAAAGTTAAATTTTAGGGCAACGTTTGGTTAATATAGAACGTATTACAAGCGTTTCAAAAAATTGGAAACAACCCTGTAAGGACGTTTTATAATGCAGGTCTGTCGGAGTTCCCCTTGGTGCCGCTGCACGTGCGCGACGTAGAAACACTATACAACACGCTGGAATGGCAGCGCGTGGGCGCGCGCACCATCGTGCGCCACTACCTCAACCTGGACTCCGTGCTCACGCTCACCGCGGAGCAGTGCAGGTGGGTCCGTAAGGAGCTCCCTCTGGTGACGCAGAGACTATACAACACGCGGACTGCACCATCGTGCGCCACTACCTCAACCTGGACTCCGTGCTCACGCTCACCGCGGAGCAGTGCAGGTGGGTCCGTAAGGAGCTCCCTCTGGTGACGCAGAGACTATACAACACGCGGACTGCACCATCGTGCGCCACTACCTCAACCTGGACTCCGTGCTCACGCTCACCGCGGAGCAGTGCAGGTGGGTCCGTAAGGAGCTCCCTCTGGTGACGCAGAGACTATACAACACGCGGACTGCACCATCGTGCGCCACTACCTCAACCTGGACTCCGTGCTCACGCTCACCGCGGAGCAGTGCAGGTGGGTCCGTAAGGAGCTCCCTCTGGTGACGCAGAGACTATACAACACGCGGACTGCACCATCGTGCGCCACTACCTCAACCTGGACTCCGTGCTCACGCTCACCGCGGAGCAGTGCAGGTGGGTCCGTAAGGAGCTCCCTCTGGTGACGCAGAGACTATACAACACGCGGACTGCACCATCGTGCGCCACTACCTCAACCTGGACTCCGTGCTCACGCTCACCGCGGAGCAGTGCAGGT
This sequence comes from Cydia pomonella, assembly GCF_033807575.1. Classification (NCBI taxonomy): domain Eukaryota; kingdom Metazoa; phylum Arthropoda; class Insecta; order Lepidoptera; family Tortricidae; genus Cydia; species Cydia pomonella. The sequence continues at coordinate 10,031,996 of NC_084721.1, read as the reverse complement.
GGGTCCGTAAGGAGCTCCCTCTGGTGACGCAGAGACTATACAACACGCGGACTGCACCATCGTGCGCCACTACCTCAACCTGGACTCCGTGCTCACGCTCACCGCGGAGCAGTGCAGGTGGGTCCGTAAGGAGCTCCCTCTGGTGACGCAGAGACTATACAACACGCGGACTGCACCATCGTGCGCCACTACCTCAACCTGGACTCCGTGCTCACGCTCACCGCGGAGCAGTGCAGGTGGGTCCGTAAGGAGCTCCCTCTGGTGACGCAGAGACTATACAACACGCGGACTGCACCATCGTGCGCCACTACCTCAACCTGGACTCCGTGCTCACGCTCACCGCGGAGCAGTGCAGGTGGGTCCGTAAGGAGCTCCCTCTGGTGACGCAGAGACTATACAACACGCGGACTGCACCATCGTGCGCCACTACCTCAACCTGGACTCCGTGCTCACGCTCACCGCGGAGCAGTGCAGGTGGGTCCGTAAGGAGCTCCCTCTGGTGACGCAGAGACTATACAACACGCGGACTGCACCATCGTGCGCCACTACCTCAACCTGGACTCCGTGCTCACGCTCACCGCGGAGCAGTGCAGGTGGGTCCGTAAGGAGCTCCCTCTGGTGACGCAGAGACTATACAACACGCGGACTGCACCATCGTGCGCCACTACCTCAACCTGGACTCCGTGCTCACGCTCACCGCGGAGCAGTGCAGGTGGGTCCGTAAGGAGCTCCCTCTGGTGACGCAGAGACTATACAACACGCGGACTGCACCATCGTGCGCCACTACCTCAACCTGGACTCCGTGCTCACGCTCACCGCGGAGCAGTGCAGGTGGGTCCGTAAGGAGCTCCCTCTGGTGACGCAGAGACTATACAACACGCGGACTGCACCATCGTGCGCCACTACCTCAACCTGGACTCCGTGCTCACGCTCACCGCGGAGCAGTGCAGGTGGGTCCGTAAGGAGCTCCCTCTGGTGACGCAGAGACTATACAACACGCGGACTGCACCATCGTGCGCCACTACCTCAACCTGGACTCCGTGCTCACGCTCACCGCGGAGCAGTGCAGGTGGGTCCGTAAGGAGCTCCCTCTGGTGACGCAGAGACTATACAACACGCGGACTGCACCATCGTGCGCCACTACCTCAACCTGGACTCCGTGCTCACGCTCACCGCGGAGCAGTGCAGGTGGGTCCGTAAGGAGCTCCCTCTGGTGACGCAGAGACTATACAACACGCGGACTGCACCATCGTGCGCCACTACCTCAACCTGGACTCCGTGCTCACGCTCACCGCGGAGCAGTGCAGGTGGGTCCGTAAGGAGCTCCCTCTGGTGACGCAGAGACTATACAACACGCGGACTGCACCATCGTGCGCCACTACCTCAACCTGGACTCCGTGCTCACGCTCACCGCGGAGCAGTGCAGGTGGGTCCGTAAGGAGCTCCCTCTGGTGACGCAGAGACTATACAACACGCGGACTGCACCATCGTGCGCCACTACCTCAACCTGGACTCCGTGCTCACGCTCACCGCGGAGCAGTGCAGGTGGGTCCGTAAGGAGCTCCCTCTGGTGACGCAGAGACTATACAACACGCGGACTGCACCATCGTGCGCCACTACCTCAACCTGGACTCCGTGCTCACGCTCACCGCGGAGCAGTGCAGGTGGGTCCGTAAGGAGCTCCCTCTGGTGACGCAGAGACTATACAACACGCGGACTGCACCATCGTGCGCCACTACCTCAACCTGGACTCCGTGCTCACGCTCACCGCGGAGCAGTGCAGGTGGGTCCGTAAGGAGCTCCCTCTGGTGACGCAGAGACTATACAACACGCGGACTGCACCATCGTGCGCCACTACCTCAACCTGGACTCCGTGCTCACGCTCACCGCGGAGCAGTGCAGGTGGGTCCGTAAGGAGCTCCCTCTGGTGACGCAGAGACTATACAACACGCGGACTGCACCATCGTGCGCCACTACCTCAACCTGGACTCCGTGCTCACGCTCACCGCGGAGCAGTGCAGGTGGGTCCGTAAGGAGCTCCCTCTGGTGACGCAGAGACTATACAACACGCGGACTGCACCATCGTGCGCCACTACCTCAACCTGGACTCCGTGCTCACGCTCACCGCGGAGCAGTGCAGGTGGGTCCGTAAGGAGCTCCCTCTGGTGACGCAGAGACTATACAACACGCGGACTGCACCATCGTGCGCCACTACCTCAACCTGGACTCCGTGCTCACGCTCACCGCGGAGCAGTGCAGGTGGGTCCGTAAGGAGCTCCCTCTGGTGACGCAGAGACTATACAACACGCGGACTGCACCATCGTGCGCCACTACCTCAACCTGGACTCCGTGCTCACGCTCACCGCGGAGCAGTGCAGGTGGGTCCGTAAGGAGCTCCCTCTGGTGACGCAGAGACTATACAACACGCGGACTGCACCATCGTGCGCCACTACCTCAACCTGGACTCCGTGCTCACGCTCACCGCGGAGCAGTGCAGGTGGGTCCGTAAGGAGCTCCCTCTGGTGACGCAGAGACTATACAACACGCGGACTGCACCATCGTGCGCCACTACCTCAACCTGGACTCCGTGCTCACGCTCACCGCGGAGCAGTGCAGGTGGGTCCGTAAGGAGCTCCCTCTGGTGACGCAGAGACTATACAACACGCGGACTGCACCATCGTGCGCCACTACCTCAACCTGGACTCCGTGCTCACGCTCACCGCGGAGCAGTGCAGGTGGGTCCGTAAGGAGCTCCCTCTGGTGACGCAGAGACTATACAACACGCGGACTGCACCATCGTGCGCCACTACCTCAACCTGGACTCCGTGCTCACGCTCACCGCGGAGCAGTGCAGGTGGGTCCGTAAGGAGCTCCCTCTGGTGACGCAGAGACTATACAACACGCGGACTGCACCATCGTGCGCCACTACCTCAACCTGGACTCCGTGCTCACGCTCACCGCGGAGCAGTGCAGGTGGGTCCGTAAGGAGCTCCCTCTGGTGACGCAGAGACTATACAACACGCGGACTGCACCATCGTGCGCCACTACCTCAACCTGGACTCCGTGCTCACGCTCACCGCGGAGCAGTGCAGGTGGGTCCGTAAGGAGCTCCCTCTGGTGACGCAGAGACTATACAACACGCGGACTGCACCATCGTGCGCCACTACCTCAACCTGGACTCCGTGCTCACGCTCACCGCGGAGCAGTGCAGGTGGGTCCGTAAGGAGCTCCCTCTGGTGACGCAGAGACTATACAACACGCGGACTGCACCATCGTGCGCCACTACCTCAACCTGGACTCCGTGCTCACGCTCACCGCGGAGCAGTGCAGGTGGGTCCGTAAGGAGCTCCCTCTGGTGACGCAGAGACTATACAACACGCGGACTGCACCATCGTGCGCCACTACCTCAACCTGGACTCCGTGCTCACGCTCACCGCGGAGCAGTGCAGGTGGGTCCGTAAGGAGCTCCCTCTGGTGACGCAGAGACTATACAACACGCGGACTGCACCATCGTGCGCCACTACCTCAACCTGGACTCCGTGCTCACGCTCACCGCGGAGCAGTGCAGGTGGGTCCGTAAGGAGCTCCCTCTGGTGACGCAGAGACTATACAACACGCGGACTGCACCATCGTGCGCCACTACCTCAACCTGGACTCCGTGCTCACGCTCACCGCGGAGCAGTGCAGGTGGGTCCGTAAGGAGCTCCCTCTGGTGACGCAGAGACTATACAACACGCGGACTGCACCATCGTGCGCCACTACCTCAACCTGGACTCCGTGCTCACGCTCACCGCGGAGCAGTGCAGGTGGGTCCGTAAGGAGCTCCCTCTGGTGACGCAGAGACTATACAACACGCGGACTGCACCATCGTGCGCCACTACCTCAACCTGGACTCCGTGCTCACGCTCACCGCGGAGCAGTGCAGGTGGGTCCGTAAGGAGCTCCCTCTGGTGACGCAGAGACTATACAACACGCGGACTGCACCATCATGCGCCACTACCTCAACCTGGACTCCGTGCTCACGCTCACCGCGGAGCAGTGCAGGTGGGTCCGTAAGGAGCTCCCTCTGGTGACGCAGAGACTATACAACACGCGGACTGCACCATCGTGCGCCACTACCTCAACCTGGACTCCGTGCTCACGCTCACCGCGGAGCAGTGCAGGTGGGTCCGTAAGGAGCTCCCTCTGGTGACGCAGAGACTATACAACACGCGGACTGCACCATCGTGCGCCACTACCTCAACCTGGACTCCGTGCTCACGCTCACCGCGGAGCAGTGCAGGTGGGTCCGTAAGGAGCTCCCTCTGGTGACGCAGAGACTATACAACACGCGGACTGCACCATCGTGCGCCACTACCTCAACCTGGACTCCGTGCTCACGCTCACCGCGGAGCAGTGCAGGTGGGTCCGTAAGGAGCTCCCTCTGGTGACGCAGAGACTATACAACACGCGGACTGCACCATCGTGCGCCACTACCTCAACCTGGACTCCGTGCTCACGCTCACCGCGGAGCAGTGCAGGTGGGTCCGTAAGGAGCTCCCTCTGGTGACGCAGAGACTATACAACACGCGGACTGCACCATCGTGCGCCACTACCTCAACCTGGACTCCGTGCTCACGCTCACCGCGGAGCAGTGCAGGTGGGTCCGTAAGGAGCTCCCTCTGGTGACGCAGAGACTATACAACACGCGGACTGCACCATCGTGCGCCACTACCTCAACCTGGACTCCGTGCTCACGCTCACCGCGGAGCAGTGCAGGTGGGTCCGTAAGGAGCTCCCTCTGGTGACGCAGAGACTATACAACACGTGGACTGCACCATCATGCGCCACTACCTCAACCTGGACTCCGTGCTCACGCTCACCGCGGAGCAGTGCAGGTGGGTCCGTAAGGAGCTCCCTCTGGTGACGCAGAGACTATACAACACGCGGACTGCACCATCGTGCGCCACTACCTCGACCTGGACTCCGTGCTCACGCTCACCGCGGAGCAGTGCAGGTGGGTCCGTAAGGAGCTCCCTCTGGTGACGCAGAGACTATACAACACGCGGACTGCACCATCGTGCGCCACTACCTCAACCTGGACTCCGTGCTCACGCTCACCGCGGAGCAGTGCAGGTGGGTCCGTAAGGAGCTCCCTCTGGTGACGCAGAGACTATACAACACGCGGACTGCACCATCGTGCGCCACTACCTCAACCTGGACTCCGTGCTCACGCTCACCGCGGAGCAGTGCAGGTGGGTCCGTAAGGAGCTCCCTCTGGTGACGCAGAGACTATACAACACGCGGACTGCACCATCGTGCGCCACTACCTCAACCTGGACTCCGTGCTCACGCTCACCGCGGAGCAGTGCAGGTGGGTCCGTAAGGAGCTCCCTCTGGTGACGCAGAGACTATACAACACGCGGACTGCACCATCGTGCGCCACTACCTCAACCTGGACTCCGTGCTCACGCTCACCGCGGAGCAGTGCAGGTGGGTCCGTAAGGAGCTCCCTCTGGTGACGCAGAGACTATACAACACGCGGACTGCACCATCGTGCGCCACTACCTCAACCTGGACTCCGTGCTCACGCTCACCGCGGAGCAGTGCAGGTGGGTCCGTAAGGAGCTCCCTCTGGTGACGCAGAGACTATACAACACGCGGACTGCACCATCGTGCGCCACTACCTCAACCTGGACTCCGTGCTCACGCTCACCGCGGAGCAGTGCAGGTGGGTCCGTAAGGAGCTCCCTCTGGTGACGCAGAGACTATACAACACGCGGACTGCACCATCGTGCGCCACTACCTCAACCTGGACTCCGTGCTCACGCTCACCGCGGAGCAGTGCAGGTGGGTCCGTAAGGAGCTCCCTCTGGTGACGCAGAGACTATACAACACGCGGACTGCACCATCGTGCGCCACTACCTCAACCTGGACTCCGTGCTCACGCTCACCGCGGAGCAGTGCAGGTGGGTCCGTAAGGAGCTCCCTCTGGTGACGCAGAGACTATACAACACGCGGACTGCACCATCGTGCGCCACTACCTCAACCTGGACTCCGTGCTCACGCTCACCGCGGAGCAGTGCAGGTGGGTCCGTAAGGAGCTCCCTCTGGTGACGCAGAGACTATACAACACGCGGACTGCACCATCGTGCGCCACTACCTCAACCTGGACTCCGTGCTCACGCTCACCGCGGAGCAGTGCAGGTGGGTCCGTAAGGAGCTCCCTCTGGTGACGCAGAGACTATACAACACGCGGACTGCACCATCATGCGCCACTACCTCAACCTGGACTCCCCTCCCAGCAGGTGACCCCTTATTTAACATACTGTGTTTGGTATCATTCATTGGCACAGTGTAAGAGAAACCTCGTCGGTGGCAAACAAGCATACGGTTCACTAGTTAAGCTAAGCGATCACTGTAGTCTATAGACGCCTTACTAACTGCTTCCTCGGAGACAAATGGAGAAGAACAGGCAGATGCTAGCGTACTAAAGTTATCCTACAGGAACGGGACCCCCTTACAAGCTTAACAACTACCAACAGTCCTATTGTCGTAATCTGTTAGTTTCACATTAGTTACACCAAACGTTTCACCACCTTAAATTACAGCGTCTGTTTAAGTTCAAACGCAATTGTATAACACCTCCTAACAGAATTTCAGCTTTCTAACTAAGCTGAATTATCCTTTGCAGATATTTCCACGTGCCACTAGGCAACCTGCCTCCGGACCCGACGTTGTTCGGCGCGGATCTGTTCTACGCGCGGCACCTCATCAAGCACAACTTCGTGCTGTGGGCCTCCAACCTGGAGCGGCCCGATCTGGGCGGCCGCGAGACTGACGATAATAGGTGAATAGATACAGTTGCTTGCAGTTAAAACCTTCAATGATTTCGTTAGTCTCTCCTCCCCTGCCCTCCTACGCCTGACATGTTGACTAGTAAAAGCTCCCTAGAGCGATGCGCATGCATCACGCCATCGTGGTAGAATGGGTACTGAAATTACTCCGACAGAGGCGCAAGTGGAGAGGATCACGCGACCTGGATAGAACCTTGGGTCATCAGTACGCGAGTCTGAGGAACGCCGGAAAGGAATTTTAGAACATTTTAGCATTTTTCGATGTTCGGTACTTATATTTCTAAATTTTACCCAGTAACTACTAATATTTATTATTAAATAATGTATATACAAACTAAATTAGGTTACAAGAATTATAACTCTTATAATAAATAAGTAAATTATTTAACTAAAATTTACCCTCCAACCCTTGGCCTCTTGGCAGAGTGCCCATCATGCAGGCAGCATTCCCGCGCTGTATCGCAATAGCGAGTCTTTGCGCGAGGAAGCTGCCCGCGCGAGGGTCTCCTGTTGCCTGCCTTAATCGCTTCCCGAGCTCCTCGTGGAGCCCACGCGGACGTTTGCCCCTTGGCCCGAGTGTCTCGAAGCCAAAGGCTACGAACTCGTAGTTGGCTCGGAGACTAACTACTAATAAATGATTGTGAAAAAACCTACCTTTTGCAGACTAGTAAGCGAAGTGGAAGAGATGTCTGGCTGCACACACAACGCTATGGGCGCGTACGACTCCGTGTGCGTGGAGCTGGAGAGCGACGCGCTGTGCGTGTGCGCGCTGCTGCAGGCGCACCACATCCTGCAGCACGAGGGCACCAGCGTGGCCACGGCCTTCAGTCGGACGCAGCCCAACGATCCTATGGGTGACATTTTAATTTTATATTCAGTTAGTAGTAGATACTCTTTCACTTATTCTTAAAATCGTATTCAAACTTTTACATCTTAAAAGTCTATAGGTCGTGTCATTCACAAAGACGCGCGCATTGGCTCGTATTATCATGTTCGTGTGCGCGTCATCGTGGATGACACGAACGGCCGTGCCTCATACGCACTTGCGATAAAGATCTGCTTCGAGCTTCTACCCCTTTTTCGCCATTCTTTAGTCACAGCTTTTATCCACGTTGACAGGCCTGAACGCGTCGGTAGCGTACGACGAAACAGCACAATGTAGCGCCGCGTTCCGAGTACTGCGAACGATGATAGCATCCTGGCTTAGGGACGTCACGGTGTATAAAAACGTGTTCGCCGATTACCAGATTACACACTTCTACAGGTTTGTTTTTCTTCTAATTTAATATAGCTGTGTCTGTGGATGGTTTCTGGGCAACTTGTCACTTTTGCAAACTCAACTTTTGATGTTTGATGGGATCGGGTTCGAATCGTAAAAGGGTTGGGTTGGAAAATCAGTTATTATCCGTTCTCTTCAAGTTGGCCGTCGGCGACCTTTACATTATCGTTGCGTGATAACGTCATAGTATAATTACTAGTACTGTCGACAAAAAAATAATTCCGTATTTTATTAAAAATGCTCATTTTATTTAATAACTTAATAAGTTTTGTTTGAATTAAATATAAGCATAAAAAGTAGTTATAAAGCTGTGTTAGCCGAGTGGATAAGGCGTCACAGGGGGTGATGCGGTGAAGCGGGCCGGGAGGTAACGGCCAACTTGAAGCGAACGGGTAGTAGTGATCGCTGCTATAAATACTAGTATCTACGCTAATAACTTAGAGGAGTAGGTAGCAAATTAAGGCTAATATGAAAATATCTCTTTCTTATAATCTCTACATACATATATATGTATGCAGGTGTGCTCAGCTATTGATTGATTGTAACTTGCCCTAATGTGTTAAAAATCATGTGTGATTTATACTCACTTAGGAGTTGCTTACTTCTCACGCCACATACCACAAATCACTAGTAACTATTTCAGATGGTTAAAGACCCCAACGTCGCTTCTCTACGACCCCGCCTTACGCCGCACACTATACGGGCTGATGAAGAAACTGTTCCTTATGTTGGTAGCAGAGTTCAAGCGATTGGGGTCTGTTATAGTGTATGCGGACTTCAACAAGATACTGTTATGCACTAAGAAGAAATCGGTTATGGATGGCATAGGTAAGTCCACGTGAACTTTTATTGTGTTTTCGCCTTGCTATAATTATATCTAATGGCATAATCACTATCCCCCTTATTCATAAACGTGTACTAAAGTTACGATGCCGCTGATCATCGTTTGTCCCTTTCCATCATACCAATACGCCGGAAAGAGACAAACGATGATCAGCGGCATCGTAACTTCAGTACGCGTTTATGAATAAGGGGGTATCTATGTACTTAGATAAGACCCCCTTTATTTTCCCTTAGGTGTTGCTTTCCCGTTAACGTCTTTTTTTTTAAGGAAATAAACAGTCAGACACATACACATGTGTTTAAACTAATAACGCTACGTTCAACGTCATGACCTATATACAGTCAGGCCAATCTAAATCTGGAGCGATTTTGATAATAAGGCAAGTGTTATTTAAAGTCATAATTTCATAGAAGTTTGACGTTTAAAATAACACTTTCACAGTCTGTGCTATCTAAATTGCTGCAGGGTTAGCTTGGTCTGACTTTAGAATCGTTGCGGTTGGTCAACTAGAGATCAAGGGCTGACGAAAACCTATCGTCGCATCTCGAAACAGTTTACTATTCTACGAGACCTTATACTCCCCATCACTGGTTAGTTTGGCCTATGGTTGATTTTTTTGTGCAATAAAGTTAATTTTATTTTCAAACCATCCTCTAGGTTACGTAGAGTTCGTGGTGCAGAGCATCCGCAACAAGGAGCTGTTCCACGGCGTGGACATCCGCTACAAGCAGTGCTGGAGCTACCTGCTGTGGCTGGACCCCGCCAACCATGCCGGCGTGCAGGTATCTCACCTATAATACTCTACTAATTCACCATTCGCGTCAATTGGAACCAAATATAATTTCGATTTATTTATTTCATAATATGAAATTACAATGTAAATTATATTAAATTAATCTATATGAATTTATAGTATGATCGTCAAAAAAAAAAAAAGATTATATACAATTATAAAATGTCTAGAAATATAGGCACATACAGTCATCATCAAAAATCAATACTAATCCTTCGAAAGGCAAATTACGTATGTTCCTGTTAATATATGCTTTTGTTATTAGTTTTCGATTAAATAATTAATTACAAATCACATTTTCTTTGCCAGGGTAAATTACCAGAGGGTCTCGTTGAAGTTGGCTCATCACAGCTGCCGCCAGCGGAAGAGAATGCAGAAGATGAGGTCTGTTTAGTACGGGTATAAAGATACAATGATATGATTGATAAATTCCGCGTATATGTGCGACGTATATTTGAAACAAACGATTTCAACATCATTTTGTGAATCACATACTTTAATAAAACTAGTAGGTCGCTTCGAACAGAACTCGCGGTTCGCCATTAACCTTTTGACCGCCAAAGACGTCATATGGCGCGCGCGGCTACAGCCCAATATCAACCTCCATGCGTACCGACAAGGTTCACGATTAAACGCCGCGTGCGATAGGCGTGGCGTTCAAAAGGTTAATATATAGAATAGATTCATAGACATCTATTTAATTTACGACGTGATTGAATAAAAGCGGCCAAGTGCGAGTCGGACTCGCCCATGAAGGGTTCCGTACATTTATGACGTATTAAAAAAACTACTTACTAGATCTCGTTCAAACCAATTTTCGGTGGAAGTTTGCATGGTAATGTATATCATATTTTTTTTTGAAGATTTTTCATTCTGTTATTTTAGAAGTTACAGGGGGGGGGGGACCACACATTTTTTCACTTTGGAAGCGTCTCTCGCGCAAACTATTCAGTTTAGAAAAAAATGATATTAGGAACCTAAATATCATTTTTGAAGACCTATCCATAGATATCCCACACGTATTGGGTTTGATGAAAAAAAATTTTTATTTTTATTTTATCACGTATTAAAAAAAACTACTTACTAGATCTCGTTCAAACCAATTTTCGGTGGAAGTTTGCATGGTAATGTATATCATATTTTTTTTTTTAAGATTTTTCATTCTGTTATTTTAGAAGTTACAGGGGGGGGGGGGGGACCACACATTTTTTCACTTTGGAAGCGTCTCTCGCGCAAACTATTCAGTTTAGAAAAAAATGATATTAGATACCTAAATATCATTTTTGAAGACCTATCCATAGATACCCTACACGTATGGGTTTGATGAAAAAATTTTTTTTTTTTAATTTTATGACGTATTAAAAAAAAACTACTTACTAGATCTCGTTCAAACCAATTTTCGGTGGTAGTTTGCATGGCAATGTATATCATATATTTTCTTTAGATTTTTCATTCTGTTATTTTAGAAGTTACGGGGGGGGGGGGGGGGACACACATTTTACCACTTTGGAAGTGTCTCTCGCGCAAACTATTCAGTTTAGAAAAAAATGATATTAGAAACCACAATATCATTTTTAAAGACCTATCCATAAATACCCCACACGTATGGGTTTGATGAAAAAAGATTTTTTTGAGTTTCAGTTCTAAGTATGGGGAACCCCCAAAATTTATTGTTTTTTTTTCTATTTTTGTCTAAAAATCCTAATGCGGTTCATAGAATAAATCTACTTACCAAGTTTGAACAGTATAGCTCTTATAGTTTCGGAAAAAAGTGGCGGTGGCATAATCGGACAGCCAGACGGACATGACGAATCTACAAGGGTTCCGTTTTTTGCCATTTGGCTACGGAACCCTAAAAATGAGGAAATTGGAGATTGCTGCGGCTTTTTTTATAATTTCGACTACGGAAATCCGTAAACGTAACGTAACGTAAATACGTTAAAGGGCCTTTCAGATCCTTATACATCTATTTTTATTATGATGGAGACAAAAATTAAGTTCAAGATGGCGGCCATTTTTACAATTTTGACTTCAGATTAAGAAGCCTTTCGAATTCGCAGATATCAATTTTCATCATGATTAGAGCAGAAAAGAAGAAATTCAAGATGGCGGCCGTTTGTTCCAATTTTGACTACAGATTGAAATTAAGTGGCCTTTTAGATCATCAGTTGCATAAATTAAAAAAGAAGGAAATAAAGTGAGCGAACTTTGTAAATTGTTGACCTCCGTTTGTACTAAAAGTCCTTCCGCATATTCAGGTCTCGATTTTCAACTCCATTAGACCAGTGATACCTACTAATAATTTATATGCCTCCTAAAAGGTCCAGTTTCCCGCGTACCAACCACTATTGACCAGACAACAGCACCTACTCTACCTATGTGCCTACACCACCACCACTTTCTTGCAAACCCCATGCATACTTTCTTGCAAATGAGTTGTCCAGTATAGCAAGACCCCCCACAAATAGCTTTTGGGCTTTCTAGGCTCTTCTAGCACCATTCTCTTGTTCGATCCTACTCATGTTAGAACTTAAAAAAAAATATATTGCCCCCAAAAACACGTTTACTTAATTTCATTTAAATAAGAACAAATTTAATACACTTACTGCGTAACAAACTCGCTCGCTCGCTCGCTTCGCTTTACTCGCTCATTCAGTAATCAAAGTGTATCACTTTTTTCTAATCACTAAAGTGATCTCCTTCCTCCGTTGATTCAAGTCTCATTGCTTTTATCAAACGATCGCTCCGCTTTTGGTTTTACGAATGACTATTTATGTGTACTTTAGAAGTATAATAAGCTGTTGTTTTGGTTATCAGGAGGGCATGATCGTGATGAACTGGAACCTGGCGTTGTTCCTGCCTCGTGGCGTGCGCGAGCCGTTCGCGGCGGCCGTCAGCGGCTTCGTGGGCGCCGCCGCCGCCGCGCCCGGCGGGCTCGCCAACATGCTGGCCGGCGAGATCGCGCAGAAGCTGTTCCAGTGAGTTTATGCACGATCTTTCATTAACTTCACCGTAAGCACGAGGCGTTTACGAACACTCGTAATCTCCATGTGGTATCGAACTTATTATCGTGAAATACTACGCAAGCTTCATTACTGCGTTGCATGCTATCTATCAGACGCCCTTTTTTAAATCCTTTATTGAGACAGTACGGCGGTCAGCTGCAGAGATAAAGTTAAAAGGGAAAATTGTGATTTGATGAACAATAATCTCCTCAGGATGACAGAAAAGATCCACACGCGCATGCCGGTACTAAAGCCGGGCGACGTGGAGGCGCGGCCGGGCCGGCGCGGCGAGCAGCACGCGCCCGCGCTGCAGTTCGTCAACGCGCTCTGCAAGGTCATCTCGCTCGACCCCAAGCTCGACGAACAGGTGACTAAATCTGCTCGTTGAACAAATTTCCCAGTCTTCCACTGAACGAACTAACTCACTGAGAAGAGTGAGAAGTCACTTAGTTAATTGCTGCAGCTATTTAGCTTATCCGAACACTTGTATTTTAGATAACGCTGGTTCGCCGTAACCTGCTGCGGCTGATCGGGGTCGGCGAGTTCAGCGCCGCGGCCGAGTGGCGCGACCCGTGCGCCAGCTGCGTGCTCACCGAGCTCATCTGCAAGGTGTGCAACCACTGCCGCGACCTGGACCTGTGCCGCGAGACCGACATCGCCACCGTGGACGACGTGTAAGTGTACAGCGCGGCCGCCGAGTGTGCGACCCGTGCGCCAGCTGCGTGCTCACCGAGCTCATCTGCAAGGTGTGCAACCACTGCCGCGACCTGGACCTGTGCCGCGAGACCGACATCGCCACCGTGGACGACGTGTAAGTGTACAGCGCGGCCGCCGAGTGTGCGACCCGTGCGCCAGCTGCGTGCTCACCGAGCTCATCTGCAAGGTGTGCAACCACTGCCGCGACCTGGACCTGTGCCGCGAGACCGACATCGCCACCGTGGACGACGTGTAAGTGTACAGCGCGGCCGCCGAGTGTGCGACCCGTGCGCCAGCTGCGTGCTCACCGAGCTCATCTGCAAGGTGTGCAACCACTGCCGCGAGACCGACATCGCCACCGTGGACGACGTGTAAGTGTACAGCGCGGCCGCCGAGTGTGCGACCCGTGCGCCAGCTGCGTGCTCACCGAGCTCATCTGCAAGGTGTGCAACCACTGCCGCGACCTGGACCTGTGCCGCGAGACCGACATCGCCACCGTGGACGACGTGTAAGTGTACAGCGCGGCCGCCGAGTGTGCGACCCGTGCGCCAGCTGCGTGCTCACCGAGCTCATCTGCAAGGTGTGCAACCACTGCCGCGAGACCGACATCGCCACCGTGGACGACGTGTAAGTGTACAGCGCGGCCGCCGAGTGTGCGACCCGTGCGCCAGCTGCGTGCTCACCGAGCTCATCTGCAAGGTGTGCAACCACTGCCGCGACCTGGACCTGTGCCGCGAGACCGACATCGCCACCGTGGACGACGTGTAAGTGTACAGCGCGGCCGCCGAGTGTGCGACCCGTGCGCCAGCTGCGTGCTCACCGAGCTCATCTGCAAGGTGTGCAACCACTGCCGCGACCTGGACCTGTGCCGCGAGACCGACATCGCCACCGTGGACGACGTGTAAGTGTACAGCGCGGCCGCCGAGTGTGCGACCCGTGCGCCAGCTGCGTGCTCACCGAGCTCATCTGCAAGGTGTGCAACCACTGCCGCGACCTGGACCTGTGCCGCAAGACCGACATCGCCACCGTGGACGACGTGTAAGTGTACAGCGCGGCCGCCGAGTGTGCGACCCGTGCGCCAGCTGCGTGCTCACCGAGCTCATCTGCAAGGTGTGCAACCACTGCCGCGACCTGGACCTGTGCCGCGAGACCGACATCGCCACCGTGGACGACGTGTAAGTGTACAGCGCGGCCGCCGAGTGTGCGACCCGTGCGCCAGCTGCGTGCTCACCGAGCTCATCTGCAAGGTGTGCAACCACTGCCGCGAGACCGACATCGCCACCGTGGACGACGTGTAAGTGTACAGCGCGGCCGCCGAGTGTGCGACCCGTGCGCCAGCTGCGTGCTCACCGAGCTCATCTGCAAGGTGTGCAACCACTGCCGCGACCTGGACCTGTGCCGCGAGACCGACATCGCCACCGTGGACGACGTGTAAGTGTACAGCGCGGCCGCCGAGTGTGCGACCCGTGCGCCAGCTGCGTGCTCACCGAGCTCATCTGCAAGGTGTGCAACCACTGCCGCGAGACCGACATCGCCACCGTGGACGACGTGTAAGTGTACAGCGCGGCCGCCGAGTGTGCGACCCGTGCGCCAGCTGCGTGCTCACCAAGCTCATCTGCAAGGTGTGCAACCACTGCCGCGACCTGGACCTGTGCCGCGAGACCGACATCGCCACCGTGGACGACGTGTAAGTGTACAGCGCGGCCGCCGAGTGTGCGACCCGTGCGCCAGCTGCGTGCTCACCGAGCTCATCTGCAAGGTGTGCAACCACTGCCGCGAGACCGACATCGCCACCGTGGACGACGTGTAAGTGTACAGCGCGGCCGCCGAGTGTGCGACCCGTGCGCCAGCTGCGTGCTCACCGAGCTCATCTGCAAGGTGTGCAACCACTGCCGCGACCTGGACATGTGCCGCGAGACCGACATCGCCGCTGTGAGCCTAACTTACTTATTTATCTAATGTTAGCCAGATTCGTTTATATATTTTGGAGTTGTAGAAATCATAGGGACAAAACACGGAGGTTAACAATTTGTGGATGATACGACCTTCACACGACTCGGCACCTTCGCGCGCACCTATCAGCGTGAGTGGCCGTATCATATCAATATCAAAACATTAAGAGTTGTTAAAATCAGAATATCACTCAATTTTGATTTAAATAATTCGTTACAAAGATTTTGAGCCCAGTCATTACACAATTGCCTTTCGATTGGCAGCCCCGTGTGCCTGTGCCCGACGTGCGGCGCCGCCTACGACAAGCAGGAGCTGGAGTGGCGCCTCGTGGAGGCCATGGACCGCCGCGCGCTCGCCTACACCCTGCAGGACCTCATCTGCAGCCGCTGCCACCAGGTACTCACAACAATATTATTAACTGACCAATGGTAAAATAAGATAAGTTTTTCTACTCGCCAACTGTTAAGGGTTCGTATACTTCTCCTAACTCAAATATAATATTCATTTCGATACGCTATAGTCAACTATAAAGAATTTTATGTCTTGTACTAGGTACGTTTTTATTTACTACCGAGATACTTACCAATTTTCATGAATTATTTAGGTTTTATAGTAGATAAAGTATTATTTTACATGACTCGTAGAAAAAGTATTGTATAAAAATGATACAATAGTGATATAATCAAGCTTTTCAATCTTCTACCTTCATTAGGCCACTCAGCAAGCCTCGTGGGACACGGTACTCGGCTGAAAAGCTCTATTATATCACGATTGTACAAAATACCATTGAACATGATTGGATGAGCCATTAATGCGTTTCCATGAATTATAATAGTAATTAAGATCTAAGATACGCCCTTTTTCTTGTATGGCTTTTTTCAATCTATTATATTAAGTATGGAACCCTCCATTTTACGCGGGACCGACATGCACTTGGCAGGTTTTTATCAGTTGTATTTTATTCTTTCTTTCTTTCTTTATTGCATCCATGGTTTGTACAGGTGTTACATACTGTTGTGAGTTTCACATGGACCCTGATAAGGTACAGCAATAGTCTTAAATCTATGTTATGTACTTAATCGAGGTTTTATAACAATGGTTAGTTGATTTTATACTATACTATTCTATACTAATTCCAATTTTAAATTTTATGTCGACAAATTCATTCACAACTAAGAGATAATATTACTGATAGTTAACATTTTATATGCAATAAAATTGTAGTGTATATAATATTAATTTTAATAGTAATGTCAAAAAAAAAAAATCTCATATCATGTAAAATATTAACAATAATGCAAAGCGAAATATAGCGATGAGTAGATATCTAATAACATTCGTCATTATTTTTATCATCCAAAAAATCATTAAGTTTATAATAGCATTTGTTAAGTAAAAAGTTCTTCAACTGTTTATTAAATTGTTTTTCTGAGGCCTGCAGTTTTATTTCGTCACTGATTTTATTATATATTTTTATTGCCATCATTTTTGGACTTGTTTTGTGTAGCTGTAGTTCTGATCGTTCGGGTGGCGCCAGGTTATGCTTGAATCTACTTTCATATCTCCGAGGTTTGTCGACCGATTTTGGTAAAATATGAGGATATTTTCTGACAAATTTCTAATATATAAATGGATGTCAAGGTCAGGATTTTAAATTTAATAAAATAGGGTTTACAACTGTCAGGTGCTGTTATATTTGCTAGTGTTCGTATGCATTTTTTTTTGTAGTATAAATATTATCTTCTATATCGGTACTGTTTCCCCATAGGATTATCCCGTAATTAAGCCACGAAAAGGCATATGCATATTAAGCCATTAGAGCACATTCCAAATTCGTTGATTTTTTAAATTCATTTTACATACTTCCTGATCGTGTATTCAATATTATTATCTTTCATGCCCAGCTGCATTTAAGCTGATGATAAAATAGGCCATTGACATCAATACAATTGTACTCAAGTGGAGTTGATTAACCACAATTGACAGTTATAAAACTACATGTTGAAAATTCACTTTCCTAAATATGCAGTCCCATAGTGTATAACAATGAATGCCATTAAAACCATGACAGAGGGTATAAAGCGTAAAAATATCTCGATTTCAGAGAAAGATTAAGGTGCAGTATGTTCAGAAAACGGAGTTTTTAAAGTCGTAGCGCTTTTTTGTATCGCAATACGACTATACATTTAATTAGCAATCTAGAGGCCTTTTTCGAGGGACTGTATCTAAATGAATTTGAATTCTGAGTTTTTGACTTTCGTTGGATAGCAAAAAAATCCAAAAAAAAGATGCACAAAAGCCAAACATATTAAAATTGCTTCTAAAACTCGGCTATATCATGTTTGAGGGAACGTATTGATTAATTTTTTGTTTATTTATTTAAACATACAAAAAATAAAAAAACATGATATCCACCTTCCCGGGCACGCTATTTACTGCTAGCCTTTCTCCACAGCAGTTTAGTCTAGTTGCTCTTGGCATAGGCCTCTCCCTTATCCCGGGCGCGCACTCCCATCTCGCACACGCTTACGCTCAGTGAGAGTGAAAGAAAAAAACGTACTTACTGGGCCTTAAAATAATTATAATTTTAAATTTAAATTAATGTAATTTAGTTATAAGTTGTATAGTTATATGGATTCTTTATTATCCGAAATACACGAATTTTATTTTATTTTAAAAGGAGCATACCACGAATTTGTCTATTGTTGTCCCGTACAAACGCGAATTTTCTAAAGATCTGCTGTTAGATAGTATGTTCCTATTTCTGTGACAAAGGAGCAAAACATTGCTTAGAAAAATAATCATCATGTTAAAACATTGAAAAATAAATGGATACACGAAATAAAATGATTTTGTATGGGACAGTCAATGGAATGCTTCAAAGATAGTCTTTTAAACAAGTAGCAATATTTTAAATGTATCAATACTAATTAGTACTACTAGCTATATAATTGTTTGTTCAGGTGAAACGCGAGAACCTGTCAACAGTGTGTGACTGTGCGGGCGACTTCGGGCCACTTGTGCCTGTAAAGGAGGTGCACTCCCAGCTGGAGACCTTCAAGTCCATAGCAGAGTACTACAAGATGCCACTGCTGCTAGAACTAATAGATTTCCACCTTAACAACATGTGATATTTAAATAATAAGCATTAACACATTCAGTGCCAGCGCGTGCTACGCGCTACGAGCGTAGCCGACAACATGGGAAATATGTAGCGAAAACCCACTACGGACTGAGCACCTGCCTGGCGGGTCGCTGGCAGTGAATGCGTTAAGTTAATAATTTAATGTTAAATAAAATTGTTTTAAGTTTTTTAAACTGAATTTTAATGCTGTACCATTATTGATGAATACATTGAACACTTTCATGATCCTCAGAAAGATTGTAAGTACTGCATATAGCTGAATTCAATTATTGCTTAAGTATTTACAATATTTAATATTCAGTTGGCTTTAGGAATGTTAAATGGAACATGATTCAATAGATGTTCATAAATATCAAGCAACCTTATCCTTACTTTTAAGAGGTTCCAGTGAAAAAGACACAACTTCCAGTGAAAAGTACAATCATTATTATCATTAGCAAATGATTACATATTTAACAAGATTTAGTAATACAATTAGTTTAGAATTACAGTGTACTCCTTTCATCATTTGGTGTTTGTCCCAATCCCTTGGCTACCTCACTGATGCACACCCACTGACCATCGCTGCCCTCCCTCCAGAGGCTAACTTTGTTATCGCCTCCTGAGATAGCCAGGATGTTACCTGTTAGAGACCAGCTCACGCTCCACACAACATCATCAAATGTGTTCAGAATGGTGGGTGTCCAGGAGACATTATCATCACTGGTCCAGATGACAACTCTCTTATCCTGCGAGCAGCTGGCAATCATGGACCGCTGGAGCCCCACTGAAGGTGCCCATGCAACATCTCGCACCCAGTCCATATGCATTTCCAAGCGGTTCTCTTCAACCCATTGGTCTCCTTGCTCTCTCCAAATCTATAAATTACATACAAATATTGTAAAATGGGAAAAAGCATGTGTTGATTGCTGAGAATTTTAGTTATAACATAACGTAACCTGATTAAAATATAATGAAACGGGTTTCTAATTAAAAATTCTGAGTCTAGAGGATAAATATAGCATAAGAGTTAATTGAAATAAAGAGAACTAACCTTGATCAAATTATCACATCCACCTGAAACAATTCTCTTGGGTGCATCCTTATTATTAAGCGGGTCTAAGTTAAGTTCCGCAGAGATAGCAGGACACCAACTTATGGAATTAACGCCAATGGCATGGGCGCCAGATATCTTCTTCACATCCCAGTTTCCGTCCTGGTTGTATGTCAACACGGAGATGGAGCCGTCGGAGCTGCAGCACGCCAGCACTAGCCCATATTCCGCAGGCGCCCACGCCACCGAGTTCACCGAGCTCTCGTGACCTGCATACTCGTACAACTTTGTCCATTCCCCAGTCTCCTTCCATATGATCACTTTTCTATCATAAGAACATGAGGCTAACAGATTTCCGAACTTTGGGTGAGCCCAGGCTACCTGCCACACGGGACCAAAGTGTCCTTTCAAGTCAGCTGCAAGTGTTTGGGCGCCGCTTTTGATGTCATAAATCTTCACAGAGTTATCCGACGAACACGTGGCTAGTCTCAACCCATAGTAGTCCAGCTCTGCATCGTGTATCATATCCTCGTGGCCGGTATCAATTGTATTTAACACAGTAATCATTTTGATTGTTTTTTTTTCTAAAATTAATACAAATGTTGAGGTACAAACAGCAGATCCGCGAGCAAGCTGTCAAAAAGTTGACGTGGAATGTAGTGTTGCTATAAAATACAAATACCGATAATAATATAAAAAAACAAATAGTAATAATAAATCTTTAATTATTCCTAGTAGTCAGTATAGTATCTGTGTGTTATGCTCGTGAATCGATTTCTCATAAGGCTCTAATATGAAATCGCTGTTTGGTTATTTTACCTCTATACAGTCATGTACGAGGGCAAAATTAAAAATAAAAAGTTCTATAGGATATAAACCGGTAAACGTGGCATTCCTTTTTTCTCAACTGCAATACTGGCCCAAATGTCAGTTGATTGTCAAGTTCAAGTTAGAAAATCAGATCTTGTCTTGTCTTGGATTTTTCTTAAAATATAAATGAGCTAATTCTTGGTAAACTATGAAAGTTTGTTCTACTATTGAGTAACAAAATGTCTGCAGCCGACAGCGGGTATTTACACAGTTTAAACAATTTGTTACAACAGGATTACCGCGGGGTGAATGTATGTAAATAGGTCATAAAGATTATCAAAATAAACGACTTGTTTTTTAACAACTAACCGAGTACCTGTACTATCTACAGATAGCGGTTTACGCACTAGCCACTGCAGGCCTCGCTGTCTCGCTGCATAAGATCCGGCCGGTAAATATAGATCTTCTATAGATATTGTTTATTTATAACGACGTTACATAATTGGAATTATGTTTTTTAATCAGGTTAGCAAGTTTTCTAAAGCAAGTCAAGTCCCGAACCACTTTATCAAGCAGCATGAGCCGCTCCGAGGACGGTACGCCGGTATACAGCACTCCCCCTTGAGGGTGCTGGTGGATCACCGAGCGCCGATCTACTTACCGCTATGGCATTCCAGTAAACCGCCGCTGCCAGTCAAGGTTGCGTATCAATACTCTATATTTTTTAATGAGCCTGACACACTTGAGAAACTGCCAAGATTACAAAAAATGTCACTAATTTATTAGGCACATATGTACTAATGTATTATTTCACTTATTTTTCAGTTGTGGGGTGTTGACATAGTGAGTGGGAATGCTGTCAACTGGTTAGAGTGTGTGGCGCGAGATCAGAAGGTCACCCTGAAGCCCATAGCTAGGGACAAGGACAGCCTGGTTTCCACTGTTCAATTGCATTTACAAAAACCCAAGGTAATATTTTCTTTTAATTTAAGGTCGTACATAGATTAAAGAACTTTGACTCTACAAATACACTTCTCTAATCAAAGTGTGCAAGTTGTTTTTTTCCCATATTAATTTTAATCAGTGTTTTTGTAAATTCTGAATGTCAATACTACTACCATAGCTTAGGCTTTGTAATGTGATGATACACTTAAGCATTCACTTGTAATGAACATTCTTGCAAACAGAAGAATGTTAACAATTTGCCAAATCTGCTTATAAACTGTGAATGCTCAATGTTCCAAGTCTATAAGCACCTTTGTTATATATAATCAATTTTTTATGTAATTTAATAAAAAATATAGACCTTTTGGACTGTGACAACCAAAAACACAATTTTTGGGTCTGGTGTCATGAAATGAAAGTATGACTAGAAGCAGAAGTGACATTGATTAATAAAAGGAAAGGTCCTTTTATTAAACAATGTAAAAAAAAATTCTCTATGCTTATATATAATAATTTTAGTGACCAAAAGAACTTCAAAATTTATATTTCTCCTAAATTGTCCTGGATGGATTATTGACCATTTCCCTGTAATAGGCAAACTGAAAGTGGTTGAAAAGTACAATTAATCACTCTTATAATATATTCTTTGTAATTCATTTTTCATAGGCATTATGTCAAAAAAGGTAAATTTTTATTGTTTTCAGACAAAAGAAGTGGAAACTCTAGATATTGCCCAAAAGCTGGTTGAACTTGGTTTTGCTAAAGCTTCTGTACCACAAAGTATTGGGAAGAATTCCATTGAATCCCAACTAGCACCTGCCATATTGTCAGCAGAAAAACATGCCAAAAAGTATCGCAATGGTGTTTGGTCAGAAAAACTGCCTCCTATCCCAATATACACCGTATATTGGAGAAATGGATTGCAGTTAGTTGGCGATTTAGTAATCCTATCAGCTAAGAACTCCATTAAGTTTTTAGGTTTTATCTTTAGTGCAGCCTTTAATGGAGTTAAGAACCTGGTGCTGAGACCACTGAGACCATCGCCGAAACAGATACAGACGTCATGAAGCATTTACCACTTTGTTACTTATATTGTAGAACCATTGAAAACCAATTGATTTGATTGGCCACTGCTAACAAGCTCTTCCAATTGTTATACAAAAACAAATTAAAATGTTATGTCTTTTGTATATATTGTTGGCAATAAAGATTTTAATGTAAAGACTGATTTTATTTTTATGGGAGGTAAAGCAATAACATAGGCAATATTGTGTAAAAAAAGCACTGTTTATTCAAATTAAATAGTATATATTACATTAAAATATATATCCTAATTAAAATAGCAAATGGAAAAGTACAACTAAATAAAACTATTGAAATAATATCTTTAAAACACTTTTTTCTTTTAATATAAACAACACCCTTAAATTTTGCCCTATAAAAATAAACTTGTCACATCAGAAGTAAACAAAATGTACAGCTAATTTCAGACAAAAATACTGATTTTTTTTCAACTAAGAAAAGTAATATCCTGGATATAAAAATACAAAAAGCAAGTCTGATCCCGTGTGAAGTTTACGCACCAGTTTTGATAAAGTGAAGGTCGAAAAATATAGTCGAGGTGGGTTTCGTACACGGTCACAGTGATGTAAATTCGGTTTTTCAGCAGCAAACAGTCAGTCTACATCATTATTTCAGAACGCTCAGCGAGTAGTAAACACGGAGCACGCTAACAAACCCCGAAGGTCGTCTAGCGTTCGTGAATTGAGTTAATTTGGGAATGTGTTAGCATGCAAAGTTAAATGAGGGTTCAGTGAATGGACCGAGGATGTTTGCTATCGCGGTGAGAACTGAAAAACGCTGGAGGGGTGGGGCGGCCGCGGCGGCGCGCGGTCGTCAGAGTATGGAGCAGCGCGACAGCCAGGACACGGGCTTGCGCTGCTGGTCGCTGGCCTTGATCTGGCGCTGGTCGCCGCGCGCCGGCGGGTTGCTCGCCTCCTGTCACACGAAACAAACTTTAATAGCTAGCTGACTAATATGAGGGGACTTTGTGGCTAAAGGGCAATGTCAACCCATTCTTATCACTTTGTTATCTATTGGGTTACAATACAAAGCAGTAATAATCATTTATTTCCTGTTACTCATTTATTTCTGGCCCAAAAAGTTTAGGCATTTAAAGCCTTGATTTGTGTATTGTTGTTTGTTTGGGTTAATAGCTTATTCACTTAGTATGTTTCCGGGACTTTAGTCCCAGAAAAAAATGTTATCGGAAAGCAGTTTCCACTTTATAACTTTGTTCTACCAGGTTTAGATTTTTATACTCTGCCTTTTCCGATCACTGTCGATTAAGTTGTCACTTGTTCTCTTTTTACATTGTTTATTAAACAAATGTTTTGGATTGATTTAAGTAAGTAAATAAAATTGAACATTATAAAAGTCTATTAATTCATTAAAATTCCTGACGTTTTCGTATTCCGGCCGCATTCCTGACAAACGGCCAAAATTCTTGACATGTTAGGAAAATTCCTGACGTCTGATAACCCTACTCCCCAGCGTCAGCGTCTAGTCAAGTAGTCAACTCTATGACCTCATTTGCACGAGCACTTTTACAACGCGCGTTACCCTGGCTGCAGACATGCGGAATTTTCATACGGCTTCCGTACGGAATGACAGGTGTGACTGGAACGTCGCTATACACATTGATACTGCTGTCTCGCTTGCACCTGTCATTCCATACGGAAGCCGAATGAAAATTCCGTATGTCTGCGCCCAGGGTTAAAAAAAGCGTTTGAATGATAAATGGATAGAGTTAAACCAATATAAGTCTGCAACGATTTTGATAGCACAGCCATAATTTCATAGAAGCTTTGAGGTTTAATAACACTTGCGCTGCGTGTGCTATCAAAATCGTTGCAGACTTGTCTTGGTCCGACTCTACCCGTGTATTTATATTCAAGTACAAGTTTTTATTGCTGACTGTACTTTTTTTTCCACAGGCAACTAATACTCATCGAGACAATTCTAAAAACCCCAAACACAATTAGGTTGCGTTGTTTTATCACAGAGTTCCTATGGCTACCTCCTGTCTCCATCATCAGATCAGCTTGATGGTACCATAATATTGCATTGTCACCCGACTTACATATGTATGCAAATTTTCAGCTTCATCGGAAACCGGGAAGTGGGTCAAATATAACTTGCAAGATTTGTCCCATATATACTAACAGGGCAAGTTAAGTAAAAGTTTGTAAAATCATTACTAATTAAGTGTGTCTGTTTTCAAAAAAAATATTTATTAAAATGAAACATAACAAGACGTGAATAGAAAACAGTAAGTACTTATTATTCCTAATAGTTAAGTTCTAATTTCATGCGTTAAATCTATCAATTTGACATTATTGCGACTAAAATCGATAACGGACTTAGCGTACGGAATTTCTAACGTCAGGTTTTAACACAAACGCTTTTTAAGCTCTCGTGCTAATGAGGCCTATGGCTGCTGCGTGACGCAACGTTGGCGTAACACGCATTTCCTTCCATCATTTCCAATAGCCCTGACAAGACGCCGACGCTTAAAATAACGCTAGTGTGGGGTGGCCCGTAGTACCTAAGATCATTTGCTGCGTCTAGTTTAAAACGTATGTGGATGAATGTCTAATTATGGAATAGGTACAAACTACGTACTAAAAGCATAATAACTTATACATTACTTCGCAAAGACGGGCCTTACGGACACTGCAAGAATAGTGCGAGCCAAGCGTGCAGTCCAACGTAACTAGTTGCGACAAATCGCGCGCGTGATGCCCATTCATCAACCTATAGCGTCGTAGCATTCCACCGAGGCACACACAAACGAGAATATTTGTTCTGTCAAAATTATATGAACAGGCCTGTCTTTACTTTTGAAATCTTTGACTACAAGTCCATGTGATTACGCAACCTAAACCCATAAGATCTTGTGATTCTATCGAACTGCAAACCGTGCAGCGTCACGATATGATTAATGATCGATAAGATAACGTAAGGTAGGTATAAGAAACAACTAAAAACTATAAAAATCATTCATGAATATGAAAATGTTGGGCACAAACTATTGAAGCATACACTAGGTACTTACATCTGATAAAGCATTTTTTTCTGTCGTTTAACCATCACGCTGACTCAGTTATATTATTCATACAGAGCATAATCCAAGTGCTAATTTTACCGATAAAATTTAGGGGTATGACGGTTCAGTTGGGTAGGAATGGTAGGGTAAGAATAAGAAGCAGTGTCGTAACTATAGGGTGGCGAAACTGACAAAATACCACAGGCCCCTAAACAGAGGTACCTACTCTAGTATGATCGAGAGGCCGTAAGCACAGGCCGCCAATAGCCCCATTCGATGAATTTGTCCCGGGCCTCGGTATAGTTACGCCACTGATAAGAGTATGAATAGCAATACTGTACTGACCGGTGCCCTATTGATTTTCCGACAAGAAATACGCCGATTTTTAATTCGCCGACAACGATTCGCGGGAGACGGGTTCTTTGGCCGAGTAACGATTGGCAGAATGTCATTACGTATAATAGTCGTTTGCACGAGTAGTCAATACGCAGAACATTGATACGCATATTTACTTTTCGTAGCATAATCATGTAGTATAGTAGTAGTTCACAATTATCCCAGAAACTATTGGTCGAAACACAATAGGTCGAATAATATTTTGGCATTAATATTGACTAACAAAACTTCCCTCATAATTATGGCCAGACATGACTAACCTACACAACAACTTTTTGTTTGAGTCGAATAAACATGGTTTTGATACATTTAATTATATACTTATTTTCACTAGCACAAATGACCATAAAATCTTATGCCTTGAAACGAGCAATTCTTGTATATATCTTTATACATTTCGGGCATCTCGGATCGGCTCTAACGATTTCGATGAAATTTGCTATTGGTATGGTATGCGGGGGCGAAAAATCTATTTAGCTAGGTCGTATCTCTGGGAAAACACGCATTATTGAGTTTTATACATTTTCCGAGCAATGCTCGGTCTCCCAGATATTAAAAACCTATATTGCATAGGTACGATGGCCCACACTGTTAACTGTCCATCGGTGGACCCTAGTACAAAAGGCATAAGGTCCACCCGTGGACAGTTAAGAGTGTTGCTTTTGTTCATATTTAAGTTAAAAATTGATTTAAACCTAAATTATAACGCATATAAGTATATGGATAATCATTTATTTCATCCTTTTTGAAGTCGGTTTACTTTTTTTTTGTAATATTTTTTTTTCAGAATTTACGATGTATAAAATGTGAAACGTTATTCGACTAAACATTCCTTAAACGAAAAGATTACTCTGCCAAATGAAAATCGTCCAATAATAGTATTGCTAATTTACACAGAAGCGAACTGAATTGTATGTGAACCAAGAGTCTGCGTAATGTTGGTAGACTAAAAGTTACATCTACAAATGGATCACTCTGCGAAACGATATTCGGCGAATCTTTGTCTGCGAATTAATTTTCGGAGAATCATTAGGTACCCGTACTGACCAGTGACCAATCACAATCCTTATGGGTGAACCAACTTTTTCTTGTGACTCGTTGCCATGGGTACATTCTCCTGGTTCACTATTAAAACCCGGGTTAGATGGTATTTAAAAAGTTAATAAGCCCTTTCCATCATCTACTTATTAGGTATATTAGTTGAATATTATATTTCTTCTAACAAACTATATTAAAGTAAGGACGCTAAGCACAAATAATTTCGTACATGACCCGTCCGTTCCTATCTCTATTGCACGCGTATAGTTATATTGCTGTCCCGCTCGCACGGGGGCATTGACCGCCGGCATCATGGACGGGACAGTTATGCGTCAAAACAAAAATCTTCACGCTTTAAGTTCTTACATTACTATTCTCCCCTGGCTAACGGGAGCGAACAACAAAAAAAAGTTTGACCCACCCTTATTTCTTTGCTATGGGATACAATTGGTAAGATAACTCTCAAAGATAGGTTATGCGTGTGATGGACAAACTTTTCAGCTGTCTTAATCCAAGACCTACCAAATTATGACATTATGATCCCAATAAAAGCCTCATAATATTGATTTTGATAGGTTTTGCTTTGTGACAGTTGATTTAATTGCATGCAAACAACCAACAACAGAAGTCTAGCACAACTGTTCACAACTAAGACTAGACACCTTGCCCTGGAGTAAGACCTCCCATTTAACTGATGAAATAATATTGATTAGGCCTCCATTGGATCCTACACAGAGCGAGTATACGCGCGAGGAAATTGCCTTGCGCGGATGCTCGCTCTGTGTGGAACCCCCTATTGCATAATTAAGAAACAGTTTGTGCTAGCACTAATACAGATTAGGCGTTGCGTGAGGCAATGCGGCCGAGGCACGTCTACACAGACCGAGCTCCTTCGCGCGGCAATTTCCTCGCGAGGCGGCTCGTTTTGTGTAGACCCGCCTATTGATGGATGCTGGAGAGCATCAAACAAGCAGAGCAATGAACAGTAAAACAACCAGTGCTCTCCTTCTTTGGCCCACTGGAAGCAACATAAAAGGCAACACTGATACTCTGAACTAAAAACAATGACAACAATAAACACTATTCTGGAACTTTACCTTCTATTTTCAAAGACAGCCATGAAACAAAAATATATTATTAGTTATGTTGCTTTTCTCAGAAACGCACGAAAACACACATTTTTTTTCTGTTTTTTTAACTAGATCATACTGCCACTATATAAAGATAGATAATGTTGTTTCCAGTTCAAAATGAACACACATACATGTTTTTGGCAGTGAATGTGTTCAGCTGGAGTTATACTCAGGTTTAATTTCCAGATGTATAATTTTCTGTAATTGGATGGGAAGATCGAGCTTGGAAGCTCCTATTTTCTAGGTGCAGTGGACCATCATTAAATTAACACACATATGTGTTACCTTGCACCAACTACATAAGGATACATGTTTGCAGATACCCAACTATAATTTGTTTACTGACTAATCCTAAAGAATTGTGATGTTCTTATCATTATTATTCATACATAATTGATAACAATGATAAGCACCTATAATAACCCATTAATAAGACAAAGTTATCACTGTAGAGAAATTCACTACATCCTGCCACCACATAGTACAAAAACATCCCAAAAAAATATACAAAGTGAATGTGTAAACTGATATATTACAAAAGGTACAAACCTGTTTCTTTTCCATCTTTGCTTTGATGTCCCTCGCTAAGGTGTAAAATGCAGATTCCACATTTAATGAATCTTTTGCTGATGTCTCTACAAATTTTATCTGATATTCTACAGCTAACTGTTCCCCTCGCTCCTTTGAAACCTGTGTTATGAACATGTAGCTATTTTAGAAATGTGTTTTCAAACTTATATAAAAATAGTAGGCACGCAATAGTAATGATTCAGAAACATACAACACAAAAGGAAGTAATGTGGTATGATTCAGTAATAATTTTAACAATACATATAGTTTCCTGTTTTAATTTTAGAAGTTATAAGGAAGTCACATTAGTAGAAAGTGAGTAAAAATTATATAAAATTATAAGAAAAAAAAATGAACAAAAATTGAATGCTAAAGCATTCTTATCCATGAACATGAATATTAAATTAGAAGAAGCATACTGACACAAGAATTTTAACTTTAAAAAGCAGTTACTATCATCAAAATACTCTTTGTATATTTCTGAATTAACAAGAACATTCACCAATGTCACAAAAAGGGGTCAGTTTAAGAAATGTGTCACCAGGAAATAAGCAATTAATTCTAATTACAATCATGGGACACCATTGAAACAGAGGCAGGAAACTTAACTACTTATGTAGGTTGTGATAGTTTTATTCAAGTGTTACCTGTCTCTTTGCATCTAGATCACACTTGTTGCCCAGGATCATCTTTTCCACATCTGCACTGGCATTCTCTTCTATGTTTCTTATCCAATTCTTAATATTCTCAAAGCTCTTCTCATTTGTAACATCATAAACAAGCATTATGCCCATTGATCCACGGTAGTAGGCTGTAGTAATCGTACGGAATCTTTCTTGGCCTGCCGTGTCCCTATGATTAAACAAAATAATAAATATTTTATTTTGACACATATAGTATGATTAATGAGTTAAACAGAGAAGTATTATACCAACCATATTTGTAACTTTACTTTCTTTCCATCAAGGTCTATTGTCCGAATTTTGAAGTCGATTCCTGAAAGTAGCCAGCAGTCAATAAATTAGAACTTCTAATAATTAAAATTAGTGTGTATGATGTCATGAATAGTTCCTTCATTAATTCGATAAGGGTTCTGTTAAACATGGAGCCGCACCCTTTCGCAGCACTGTTTTGTTCGGACGGGTACAAAAAATCACAAAGACCAGGAAAACAAAAAGGCCTCTCCAATGACAAATTATATGAAAAAAAAAAAGGTACAAGTTATCTGACAATAACCTTTGGTGTCTATAGTTGTACACTGAGCACTTACCAATCGTCGATATGAATGAGATATTAAAAGCATCTTCCGAAAATCTGAATAATATAGATGTTTTACCCACTCCAGAGTCACCAATCAAAAGCAATTTAAATAAATAATCGTAAGTTTTTGCCATTTTTAGAACAAAGTTAGTATAGAACACACATATCCATTCATTAGCATTTTTGAGTAATAGCTAGTGATGTGTCAATTTGCTATAGATAAGATAACATTGACGTCCCCTTCCACATTACGAAAACCGGTAAACAACACTACGCCGACTTTATACTGTTCGAGCCTAGTGTAAAACTGCTTATACTTTTTAGCAAGGTATGGCAACATTCACAAGCCGAGCGAAAGTTTCGCTGCGAAACGTCAATGTCAATGGTTCGCCGCTCTCGGCTCGGACTCGGACGCGGACGCTACACGGTATTTACTGAGTATTTGGAGATTTACGATAAGAAATAATGTTTTTTTACTAAGATAAAATATTTAAAAGCACAATGTTTTATCACGTGAGTATAGTAATTATTCGGATATATTATTGTAAGTTTTTGTATTAATGTTATTGTTACATTTTAAATTCTTTAACAGATATCCTTGGAACATGAAATTTTGCTTCATCCGCGGTATTTTGGACCACAATTGTTGGATACTGTAAAACAAAAACTATACACTGAAGTCGAGGGAACATGCACGGGAAAGTAAGTAAATTTTTATAGGACAGTTTAGGTTATATTTTGTTGCTCTTGAATCTTGACTGATAAGTTTATTACAGGTACGGGTTTGTGATAGCTGTTACCACAATAGATAATATAGGCGCAGGTCTCATACAGCCAGGGCAAGGCTTTGTAGTATATCCAATCAAATATAAGGCCATAGTTTTCCGGCCATTCAAGGGTGAAGTGCTTGATGCTATTGTCACACAAGTTAATAAGGTAATTAACTAACACATCAATAAGTGAATTAACTTACTGTTGCGTTAGAATCAGCTTACAATGTTGTAACTTATTACTCTGTCATATAAATGGTCATTTTGTTTCCAGGTTGGGATGTTTGCTCAGATTGGACCTCTTAGTTGTTTTATATCTCATCATGTAAGTTTTTTTAATGCTGATTTTAATGCCCATATATTGGTAACATTAAAATTGAGTATTTATGTTTTGGCTTTTGCAGTCCATTCCAGCAGATATGGAGTTCTGCCCAAATGTAAACCCACCTTGTTATAAGAGCAAGCAGGAAGACAATGTGATCCAGGAGGAAGATGTTATCAGACTGAAGATTGTAGGCACCCGGGTTGATGCCACTGGTATTGTAAGTGTCTTTAAAGTACACAAGTTTAGTTATTTATTGAACTGAGTTTTTAATCATAGCTCAGTGCTGAAGCCCAACTGGATAAATTTGAAATAAGTTAGACTTATTTATCTAATAGACACAAAGTAATTATTTTTATAGATTTTTAACTATGGCAAAACAGAAATTCAGATCTCCTTTTTTGATAAAACATCAAACTATACCTGGCAGGTAATTTTTAGAGTTATAAGAATGAACAGTTAGTGTATCCATATATGGACAGACAGATCTTGGATAGATCGATCTCGGCAGCCCCCTTTTTTATAAAATGATGATATCCCTATCTAACAAACTCTGAAATTGACACATTCACTGCCAGGAACCCACTTGGTGGGCGCTCGTGAACTTTGTTCAGATGCCGGACAACCCGATGGGCGGGTTGTTTTGTACGTAGCTATAGACCACCGGTTTCTGGGGTAGTGCGCCGTTTTTTGTCTGGCAGTAAATGTGTTAAAGTACAAGATGAGGACAGTATAAACAGAGTAAGGAAAATGTTACTTAGGTTGGTATTCCACTTTTTGCTTAACCTTTTGAATGCCAAGAGCCACTAAAGTGGTTGTGTGCTGTCGTGCCTACCACGCCAACGACCACTAAAGAGGTCATGGCAGACGCTGTCAAAGCAATTTTACTGTTGACACATAAGGTTTAAATTCGTTTCTCAATAGTTGACATATTGGCGTGTATGCCACATTTTGATGCGAGGGAGAAAGTGTTGAAAAGGTTAATGAGAGAGTGAGACGCAACTACACATTGGACCAAGATATTGGGCAGATGGAATTACACAAGATCATGGGACTCAAGCCGGGTACTTTCAGAGATTAATTGATTATAAACTCAGAGGGAGAATAGTATAGTGGTGAGAAGGGGGAGAAGGGAGATCACTGATTGAGATGGGCTTATGGAACTTTCAGTAGGAGTGGGACTTTTTCATTCTGCCTACTTCTAAAATGCTATGTCACACCACCAAAACTTGGTGGGCAACAATGAACCTAAGTAATGTTAAAACATGTTTTTAAGATTGTTGCATTTCTTATTTTGTCCCTCGTGGGTGCATGCATCTGGAAACTCTATAGTACAAATAAGATGTCATCTTATTTATAATCATTGTGTAATATCAAAGTGACATTTAATTCTGATAATAGTGCAATACAGCTCAATACAATTTAATTACCACAAAATAGCACTTTCTATATTGGCTGTCATATTCAGGGGCACAATATTTTATTATTTTACACCTAAGTATTTGCTAATTAAACCTTACTCGAAAGATTTTTATTGAATAATACTTTCCTTTGTTTCAGTTTGCTATTGGAACATTGATGGATGACTATTTAGGATTAGTAACACAGTGAAGATTTACTATTTTAATTATTATGAATTTTGAAATAAAACTTAAACAAGTATTAATTATTATTTATTTGGCATTCAAATCATGGGGTAAAATACCATACATAATGTAACAAAACAATTTATCAAATGTCAAAAAAGGAAATATTTGGACACTTCAGTCTATTCGGGCAGTACAATGCGGTAGTCACGCAAAACCTATGGGTCAAGTTAGTTCTATAATTAGAATCTTAAACCTATAAAGAAACAAGTCTGTCACGAAATATTGTCATCACTAACAGCACTGAACATTACAATGTAGTACTTTAATATATCCGATAAATACAAAGCATGAAACTGATGCATGCAGAAACAATTGTAGTGAATATTACAAGCGGAAGCTAAGAGTATTTTGTTGAATGCCAAATGTTGCATTAGCCCTAGTGCTTTAAATATCTCCTATAATGTAAAGAGAACTTTACGTCATATAGATTATCATTCTAATGATAATTTTATATACAAAATGTAATTAAATTTGTCAAAAGTAAAAACATCGAAAGGGATGATTCAAAATCTTTGGTTTACTTGTTTCTCGAAAATATGTACATTAATCTCAATAAATAAATCTTAAAAAAATAACTATTAATTACAACGCAATATGGCCTCTAAATAAATAATACTCGTTATGAGATCAGAAACACAAGTAAGCAAACCAGCACAAAACTGATAAACAGTCAACATAGGTGCAAGCATTGAGTCACATTGTTGAGATTAACTTCTATAATATGAAGGACTCAACTAGAGGAGAGTATAGGGCGTAAGCTATGTTACCCTAAGGTTACTCATTGAAATGCATAATTATATCTATATTATGTATAACCATAAAATATTGATTTATAACATTGTGCATATTAGTATAGTATATGATAGATGATGCTATATAATTTGTAAACAATAAGTAATTATCTCGCAGTCACAATAAATTTGCACAAGTCGCTCACTGAATATAAGACGCTAAGAATAATGGCTACTGACATCATGAACCTCTGATTTCAGAATCTAGGGTGATATTAGCATCATTATTCTTGCTTGTTCAAGGCACAACACAAGATATCGGGAGATTTATGCAAATATATATTATACCCAATTTTTACACTGTAAATCAACGTCAAGAAATTTTAACGCTATCACAATAGTTGGGCTGCAAATTATACAATGAAACATTAGGTGTATGAATAATTCTTTATAATTGAGAAAGGTGGGTTTTTTAAATCCTTATCGTGATAATGTAGCCACTACTATGTTGCGGAAATTCGCGTTGGATTTCTAAGATAGGCATGAAATACTGGCTGATTCAATTGTGGGCGCAATTTTGTCATACCGCCACATAAATATATAAGATAAATTCTACATAGATTTTTAAATGCAGAAATAGAAAAGATTTCAGTTATCAATATCAAGTGAAGAAGAATATTCGTAGAAATTCAGAAATGAATAGATGATCCTATAGCCGCTCAGAGGCGTATAAAAAGGTCTCTCCTTCCATTGTAATTTAAATCTTCATTTTGAAAAATTAAAATTGCATTTGTTATACGCGGGGGGCAATTATAGAGGATACCTAGTACCTACTATAGCTACCTAGGTCGATCTAAAGAAGTATGCAATCATATTACGAGTGATGATATGAGAAGGTGAGAAACTATCGTTATTTATATTTTAAATATACCTTTATATGTTTCTTATAGGAGGATTCTGTTGGAGGAGGATTACATTAGGAAGGTTACACTAGCTAGCATCAACATTTACTTATCTTACATGATGTTACGTTTATTTAAAACACCATTGATTAGCTAGAATTTAAGTTAATAGTTATAGCTATATTTCATTCCATTAGGAATTTTAAGTTAGTAACCTATTTGTATGTTATTCTGCTAACCAATGTCGGTGAATACATTTACTTATGGAGTACATTTCGTGGCCACATAACATCTAATCTTATATACTATTGAGAGGCGCATAACGATTAGAAAATTGAGTAAAATCGTAGCGCCGTTATCGTTACGTGAGCAACTATATCAATGAGTAATTTCATTCATTTAAATGTATATTTTACTAGGTCACAAAATGCACAATATAAGTACCTTAGCTTAAGGGTAAAATGTCGATACGAGCTGCTTACAGTTAACCACAGAGAAGGGATAGATTAGATTAACTTTACGCTATCTATTAACTTTTGAATATAATTTTTAACACTCAATAAGTCTAAACTGCAACATTAATTTGTAACACCTTTAATTTTAACAGCACTATACTGGCAGTTTTATGTTAGGAAATGGATAAAAGTGGAATATTACTTCTATTTTATTTAGCGGATTGAATTTTCTGAGCTATTTACTACTAAGATACGTATTATCTGTTAATTTACCCGCACTCTTTGTCACGGAGTTCTAGATTAGTCAGTATGTCACCTTAAAAGTAAATGGGGGTAAATTTACAGTTATATAGTTTCAGATTACTGTATACTATGATTAATTTTGTTTGCTTCCCCGTCTTCTGGTAACTGAAATCGTCCATCCTGACACTCAAAACCGAACACCACTGTACCTGCCTGCTGTGATCTGAAGTAAATGCGGATTTTACACTGTCTCGTTGATATGCTTTTAGATAAATATTAAATAAAGCTTTGCATTATGCCAACATAGTAAACTTTTTCAGGATCATACTTGTCGTAATTTAAACCTTCTGCTATAGCAATAAGGTTTACTTTTCTTTATCGTTCACGTGCGAGTTCGACATTTACTTCTCCGTCATGGCTTAACATTTCCGGGCCTGACGGGCGAAACTACTCCTAGTCTGGTTTAATCTTTTATATTAACTAACGACCATTACACGAGGAGTAGTTACCGACTTAGCTACTTTACATAAAATCTAGTGCTAAGTTGGGGTTTGTAAGGTTTGGCTGCCGAATATAAAATCGATATTCGAATAACACGGTAACTAACGGAAGACATTATGACGCAAATCGGAAGCTCATAATTTACCTTTCGAAAACAAAATTTTACTTCAACTTCTTTTAAAAGATCGTGCACAGTAGAACCACAGATATAAATTACATCAAGAATATTCCTCGGTCTTATTAGTCCCTCGAAGACGCTATATTTACACAAGACACGCCAATATTTTTTAAATAAATTGTTATGATTGTTTAGGTCTCAATCTATAGTTCGTGTCATCCACGATGACGCGCAGATTTGTCAAATCTAACCTATAATAAAATGACAATACGGTCAAAGTACGCGTCTTCGTGAATGACACGATCTATAGACCCTCGTTCAATTAAATTCCCAGCCTGATGCTTCATCAAAAAGACAGAGAAACATCAATGTATAAGCGGTAAAACTATATCAACGGTCAGCCAAACCGCAACCCGCCCGGACCGGCGTCGACACTAACTGACCATTCGAAAACCTTATCGCAGCAGGATAAGGTTCTCAATCGGTCAGCGAAATCGCCGCTTCGCTTCTCAACCATCGGCACATAACTGATCGTGAGTAAACCTTATTGCAAGGGTATAAGGTTTACTAGCGGCCAGTGAGTGTGGCGCGCCGCCAACGGCTCGTTCACTGCCGGACGTGGAAGCACTGGCACTAGGCGGGCGGGTGTCACGAGGCGGCGGGCGCGCGCGCGGCCGCGGCGCCGCACGGGTCGGCGGGCGGCGCCACGGCGGGCGACACGGGCCCGCGCACGGCCTCGATGTAGTCCTTGATCAGCGTGGCTATCTGGTACGCCTGTGGGGATAATCGAGTATGTCATCCGTCGATTAGGTAAGTATTGGTATAATTGTGCAATAAATTGGGACCGTGCGAAGTGCATGGTGGGGGTAAGTAAAGCGATCCCAGCGCATAAGGTGGTAAAAATTTGAACTAACTGCGGATAGCGTCTTTAACATTTCGTACAATTATATGGCTCGAAATGAAACTTTGATTTACGATTACTCCTGAAATATTCATTTAAATTGTATGGTGTAAAGGACCATTGTAATCTGTATGAAATGCTTAATATAACTAACGTATTTATTTTGATAATTGTTAATAATGTATCCATGTAAATAGCTTTGCAAATGCCACATATTACGTGATCTTTTTCTAGAAGTTAAGAATGGATATAGTAAGTTATCCTTAAAAGATAGACATTTCACATCGCGGACTTTTTTGTAGACCTATGAATGAGAAACAACCCCACCATACATTGTGTTGTTATAGCTCAAACGGATTAGACAGCGTTTTCGATTAAAGCTCCTAGCCAGCGTGATTTTTTCCGAAAACATCGTTATATTTCAAACAATTTACACAAAACCTTAACAAGTTATATACTTAAGCCTTCCTCAAGAATCACTCTATTGATAGATGAAAGTCGTTTGAAAATCCGTTCAGTAGTTTTTAGTTTTGGAGTAGTTTTATAAGATGTAGTGAATTGACGTTTTCCCCTAGACTTGCGGACACTAGGTTGCGTGACAGTCGTGCACGCTCCCAATAGTTATGTTATCTTAAAGATTATCTTTGCTTGGAATTCAGCTTCAATGTCTGTACTCGTACATATGTGCGTCATTACTTAGTTAGTCATAAGTTCAAGAAAATGTAATACAAAGCTTTTAATAAAAAAAGTTTGCCACGATTTGAAAATTAGTTCTATACTGATCAAAACGTGATATAATTATTTTCACCACACCAACTGGTAAAGGCCCTCTTGATTGTTCAAGAACGAATGAGAAAGTTGCATTATATCCACATGTGGGGCAAAGTAATCAGATGCAAATTTTGAGTTGTTCCCTTATGTTAGCTAGTAGAATTGAGTTTTAAATGATGACTTTGAATGTTTTTTTTTTACGTTCATCTGGATTTGATTTCATTTGAATTTTTTGGTATTTCATAGTTAGTAGTTTCCTCGTGTCGTTTCGCTTGCTCGGGTATCAATATTAGCACGAGCGATTAAACAACAACTTTGCCCCCTTGTAAAACAAATAACTATTTAACATTTAGATCGCGTCTTTATTTACTACTTGTTTACTTTAGGATTTTCGTTAGACGCGAATACTTTACAAAAGGGAGTAAAAATCAGTGTCACATAAATAAAATATGTTTATTTGTATGAACCTACTTTATTAGAACGTTATTTTATCACGAGCATTTCGTTTTCCGACCAGTCTGTACTTCAGCTAATATCCTTCAAACTTGGGGTACTTTTAGCGACACGCTAATTTTTGACTGCCATCCTACGAGTAGGTTTGGTAAAATACGTGCAGTTACAATTTGGCAATACCAATGCACATGAATTATATATTTTAAGAAAGATAAAAGATCCGGTTTTTGTTTTATGCAAGTCTTAAACCTGTTAAAAAGAAAAAAAATATATAGATCAAAATCACCTTGAACAGGTCGCGTATTTTTTGCATATTTTTTTATAAGTAACATTTTTCTGAATATTTCATAGAACTTTGCAAAACTGAGATAGCAAATTACGTTAAATTATATTGTAAGTAATTCAGTATTAAATAAGCTTTCAAACCATATGTATGAGGGATCTGTACCTACAGCTTCTTTATCAGTCAAAACCTTTTTGACAGAACTTATGACCCGACTAAGTAATACCTTTAAAAGGTCATGATTTATTGAGAAACGATAAATTTTACACTGTGTCAATTTAATTATGGTGCAGTAGGCTC
The DNA here is from genome assembly GCF_033807575.1 of Cydia pomonella. Taxonomy (NCBI): domain Eukaryota; kingdom Metazoa; phylum Arthropoda; class Insecta; order Lepidoptera; family Tortricidae; genus Cydia; species Cydia pomonella. The sequence continues at coordinate 9,993,753 of NC_084721.1, read as the reverse complement.
AGAGCACGGAGTTTATGAGAAGTCGTAGCGCTTTTTTTAGATCACAATGCGGTTGGCAAAAAATTTTTTAGGAATCTTGACCCCTTTCGATTCGTTACTTGAGTTGTTGACTTTCGCTCGATAGAACAAATTATAATGAATTTTGCACAAAAACTGAAAATTATTTCTACAAATTAGCAAATTTATGCTTGAGAGAACACAGCGATTACTTTTTTTATTATCTAAACACACAAAAAAATTAATTTTAAAAACATAATATCCGCGGTCCCGAGCACGTAAATCCATCTCGCTCACGCTTGACACGCTTACCCTCAGTGAGAGTGGGAGAAAAACATGAACCTACTGGGCTTGAAACATTTATTAAATGCACATTGTAAATCAGTAAGTGTGTGTGAAGTAGTAGTATGAAGCGGAGGAGTAGTATGTACCTGGTCGGTGGAGAGCACGAGCTTGGCGTGCTTGCGCTCGGCGCGCGTGACGAGCAGCAGCGCGCGCGGCGCGGGCGACACGGCCAGCAGCTGGTCGTGGTCGTGCGACACCAGCGCCGCGCGCGACCCGCGCCGCAGCAGCGTCAGCCCGCGCGCGTCCACCGCCAGCCACAGCGCGCGGGGCCAGTTCGAGGTGAACGATTGCTGGGAATTCAATCATATATTCATGTTTGGATTGGAACGACTCGTAAGTACGTTTTCTAGGACGGCAGGCAATCGGAGGTGAAATAGTTATTTATTTTACAAGGGGGCAAAGTTATTGTTTAACTACTCGTGCTATGATATTGATACCCCTGCAAGCGAAAGATTCCAAAATTGAAACACGAGCGTAACGAGTGTTTCGAGAAGTGGAATTTTGAGCGTTGCCAGGGTTTCAAGGCACGAGGGTTAAAGAAACTTTGCTTCCGAGTGAAACACAAAATTTTTCACCACACGAGTGAAGCGAAGAAGACCCGTGAAATACAAAAAAAAAATTAAACCAAATTAAATCGTAATGAAAGTAATAAAAAAAACATCTATAAGTAGATTCTACCAGCTAACATAAGGAAACAACTGAAAATTTACATCTGATTACTTTGCCTCACATGTGGATAAAATGCAACTTTCTCATTAGTTTTTGAACAATTAAGAGGGCCTTTACCAGTTGGTGTGGTGAAAAATCTTAAGTATATAGGAATGGAGTTTTATCCAAGGTGGGATCGTAAGGAATTTTGTCGAAATATAACTTCATTTGCAAATGATACCGTCTCCAATAAATAACGTTGCAAAGAATGAATTGAAGACGCACTGTATCGCGACGCGTCAAATCAATCAATAAATCGTCCGCCACAATATATACCTATAGTACTGTAGGTAAATTTTCTGGTCTGTCACAAAACGACCTGTACACAGATTTAGTGCGCGACTCACCATAACGTCAAAGATGGTGGCCCTGGTGAGCGGCCAGGAGCTGGCGAGCGTGAGCGCGCGCTGCATGGCGGCGTGCGGCGGCGTGCCGCGCAGCGCCAGGTGGTGCAGCCGCACGGCGGGCGCGGGCAGCGCCAGGCGCGCGGGCAGCACCGCCGCCGCCGCCGCCGCGCACTCCTCGCCGCCGCCCGCGCACTCGCCGCCCACCACTTGCGCGTGGAGGGCCGCGACCATCACCTGTGCAACACTCATGTTAGATTCGACCTGCAACCGGAGGGCCTGTCGCGAACCGCTTCGTTTGTTCAACTATTTGCGTCTGTATAATTCGAATATTCAAGAGCGGTGGAGAGGCAGATAACAAAATTTCGATTTTCGTGTTTCGCGGTATGTCCTTAGGTGTTATATCTCTGCGTTGTACGTGCTACAAGTACTTGAGCAACATATTAGGCCAAAACTATTCAAATCTGTCATAGTTCTTTTTTTATCTGCGAATCATTGACAATCTTACTGTAAGCGCATTCGTAAACAATGACATAAATACTGATTTGAGATGCTTAACATCTATTAGGTTATAGAACATTTTGCACTTTCCTATGAATGATTCAGTGATATATGTAGATTCGTAAAATAAGAAACAGCGCATAAAGCCCGGATCTCCACTTACAGCTTCGTCAGTCTCGATGGGCAGGCGATCGTGCCGTATAGAGTGCAGCACTTGGTAGTAGAGCAGCTCCATCTCGGCCGCACACGCCGTGTGCAGCGGCCGCTCGCCGAGGAATAGCCGTTTCTTGAAAACTAGCCTGTTTAAAAAAATATATGTTTAGAATAGAGTTTTCTAATCGCATAGATGCGTGCCAGTTTAGCTATAGACCGCGAGCCAAGAACAGATTTCCATGTCCAATCGCCTCCCGGGAGAAAACTCGTATAGTGGTTAACGGCTATGTATGATGAACCCCCGTAGACGTCAGCTGCCGCTCCGTTGGTGGCCTGAAGAATGGCAGCCACCGGAACACGTAAAAAATAATTGTCATCGTCTCAGTTTGATACTTTGTTCAGATGCTATTGTTAATTAAAAAAAATCGTCAGCCGGCTGTATCCCGATGGTAAGAACGTCAGCTGGTCACATGAACATATAAAAAATAAGCGCTTTACATATTCATGTGAATAGCTGATGGTCTTTCCACTGCGATACACCCTGCTGAGGGTTTTTTTATTTTATTTAAAACAGCATCTAAACTATCAGATATATGCTCCTGGCCCGCGGTCTACTAGAAAACTGGCACGCATTTATATTAAAACTCCGAAACAAAATGATCTGTTGAGATGAGCTTACAATCTAAAATGAAATTTAAATAGCAAGACATTATTTTCTGTAGAAAGGAAGACACGTTTTATGAAGAAAGTAAAGTGTGAACCGACCTGCAAGCGGCGGCGGTGGCGCCGGCCTTCTCCCAGCGCGCCAGCACGTCGCCCACGCGCTCGCTGCCGCCCAGCGCGCGCTCGCCCGCGCCCGCCGGCGTCGAGTTCGCGCACACCTCGTACAGCGCGTACCCTGCACATGTGTATACAACATCGTATTACGTTCACATAGCTTGTAAAAAGGAATAAACAAATGACGTAAGTACATACAGAGACAGGTAGATGGCCGATCAAACGTTAATATTTTCTGCATCCGCAGAGCATGGCGCTCGACACGGACATTTCTAGTATTCTTGCGATTGAAAGCCATAAAAAGAAACCAACCTGTAGCGGCTTCACTGAGGCCGATCTTGTCGCGCAGCATGGCCACGAGGTGGTCGGCGGTGGCGGCCGGCCCGAACACGAGCCCCAGCTGCTTCCCATCCAGCAGCAGTACCCGCACGTGTAGTGGCCTCCGAGCCGCCGCGCACAGTAACTCTTCTTTGGATGGAGCGGTCGCGCGACGAGGCACTTGCGCTATGCTTAGCGCCACCTATAATAAAGTTATAGTATACAAATGTGGAAAGTAGTAATTCAAAACGAGTGGCGATAAAATACAAGCGAATGCGAATGGTCTTCCGACGTGTGAAATATCTGGGAGACCGAGCTTTGCTCGGAAAACATATAAAAACTAAAACATGCGCGTTTTCGATCGATTTTTCGCCCTCGAAAACCTCCATATAGCAAATTTCATCGAAATCGTTAGAAACGTTTCCAAGATTCCCGAAATATATATATATACAAGAATAGCTCGTTTAAAGATATAAGATAAATAAATTTGTAATTGGCTTCACTGATACATGTTTGTGTTCACCTAGTTTTAGTTTACATAAGCTGTTGGTTTTCCGAATAAAATAAAACAATCAATAATAAAAGACGTCCTAGCCCCCGACCGCGCGACATTATGTCCGGTCCCGTTACTGTCCTGTCATGATGGCGCTCGACCACACGATGAGGCATGCGTGTAGTAGAGACACTACTGTGGTCGTATAGGAGTAGGTAGCGGCGCACCTGCTCGGCGCGGCGTGCGAACTTGCCCTCCTCGCCGGCGTGCAGCGCGGTGCCGCGGTAGCGCAGGTGCGCCAGCAGCAGGCGCCGCACCGGCTTGGTGGGCGGCAGCGCGGCGCCCACCGCCGCGCACAGCAGCGCCCAGTGCCGCGCCGACACGCGCGACGACGGCTCGGGGTGGTCGGTCGTCTGCGCAAAGTATTACGTCTTAGGGACCTCTTACACTCTACTCTGTCAAACGAGTACTTGTAATATTGCGTTCAAATTTGGCAAATGCACCTCTATTCGCGAATCATTTGCAATAAGATCGCTATACGCATGCGAATATTTCTTAGTGAAATGGCTTATGTAGTACGAGAGCGATTAGTAAAATGGTGCGTTAGGGACACATTTGCCAGGTAACTAGGTATGTATGATTGTTCAGGCCGATACGGAGTATGTTTAGTTTTTGAAAACTAACTGAAATCACAATCCTGAGAAGCTCGCATTAGGAAAATTCGTAATGTTGCTAAACTTGATATATTTCTTGCTAATCTCGTACTAGATCTCTAAAATTCGGAATCTCTTCTCTAGGAACTTCTTGAATAAGAACATGGTAGGTAACTCATTTACACGGTGGCATCTGTCCAAAGCCTTATGCTTTATTTTCTAAATTAAATTCTCCACAAAACATACCTGCTTGATGAGCTGCACATACAGCTCGCTGAGCAGCGTGTCCTTCTGCAGGCAGCGCTGCAGCAGCGACTGAGCCAGCGCCACGCGGTCGTCGCTGTCGCTCTCCTGGCTGCTGACGCTGTTGTTGTTGGCCAGGTTGGTGGTGCTGCCCTCGTTGGTGTTCAGGCCTGCGTGGCTCATTATATCCTGTGGACAATTTACTACTACATTATGAACATATTCTACGGCACTACAAAAGCGGCATTTTAGTTAAATGCACTGAGACCGTTAGTAAAGTCTAAACGGGATTTGAAATTTTAAGTCTTTCTAGATATAGCCAATGCTTCCTGACGTAATTCTCCAGCAGTCGCACGTTGCTTTGGATATCTGCGGATTCTTTACCGCAGATCAGTGTTTGCTCTCTTAGAGGATTTAATCCAACGCTTGTTTTTAATAAGGCTGGAAGATGTGAACCAATGAATGTTACCTTGAATATCTGCATGGCGGCCACCTCCTCGGCCTCGTTGAGCTTGGTGAGGCTGTGCGGGAGGGTGCGCGACCAGCACCAGTAGCCGGCCGGGAAGCCCTTGTAGCACTCGCCCTGCGTCTCCGCGGCCATGTCTAGCCGTACACGTTCCAGTCGGTGCTTACTTAGTCTGCAACCAAAATTAATCATTTACCCACTGCTGCTAATAGAAAGTATTACATATTTGATATAATAATAAAAAACAAAGACTAAGCTCCTAATAAGGTTGTGAATTATACATGTCAATATTTCAAGACGAATATTTCAATACGGGTACATTATTGTGTCGGTTATTATTGTTATTAAATAATTGGAGCTCACCTCCTAAGCGTATTTCTCAGGAAGTTCCCGGCGGAGAGGTCGGCGGGGCGGCGCAGCAGGCCGGAGTCGACGAGCGCGCGGCGGGCGCTGCGCAGCGCGGCGGCCAGGCGCGCGCGCTCGGGCGCCGGCGCGGCGCGGCGCGGCGGCTCGTCCGCCAGCCCGTTGCCCAGCACCGGGCTGTACGCCGCCATCAGCCACGCCGCCTCGTTCTTCTGGCTCGACTCCAGGACTATGCACCTGACAACAAACATTCCCTATAAAGATTCCACTTCAAAAGTGGCTAGGCAGTGCTCATACCTCTAAAGTAGATGTCCAACTGAACAAAGCCATGCGAGTCATATCTGGGACGCTCCAATCTACCCCTTGCCACTGGAAGGACGCCTTGCTTCGGGAAGTGTCCAAGATCCAAAACAACCCTAACCCACCATGTTTCCCAGAGTTTTTAAAGCCAAACAAGCAACGTCTCAAATCTAGAAATCCCTCGTGTAGTATCGGCAAACACCTAACAGATACTCAATTTAATCTAAAACGCGAGTGGGCAGAATCGAGGTATTTGTCAAGGGCGGGAAAACTAGGCTCTGAAATTATACCTGGCTCCAAAATAATGGGTTCGGACCTCCCTAGACGAGACTGGTGTAGACTTAATAGACTTCGTACTGGGCACGGTCGATGCGCCTACTACAAACACCGCTGTGGGTGGGTGGATTCTCCGGCCTGCAGCTGCGGTGCGGAAGCCCAAACCATCCGACACATAATTCAAGACTGCCCTATAACGCTTTATGTTGCCGGTCCTCCGAAGACCTGATCACCCTGAGCGACGAGGCCATGAAGATGCTGACTGGTCTATGTGTAGACATTTGATTAATTATATTGTCTCTATTTTTACGATGTGTACTTATGCCATACGATTAAATAAATTCAAAAGAGCGAGCCGAGAGGGTTGGTTTATCTTGAGTGGAATGGTGTGACCTCTAACGAAGTAAGAAGGAATTTCGACTCATGAGAACGACTTATACGGTGAACTTTTAAAACTATCGAATTCAGGATGCCGAAGCTATCATTGACATCGGAACTATATCCAATGCTACAAAACATTTAGAATTCTATAGCCTATGTACCGGTGTCCGTCGTGCTGGCCGTGGTGCGTGAGGCTGATGGTGAGCCCGTTGTCGACGGGGTCCATGACGAGCGCCGCGATGTTGCTATACGGGTACTCGGCGAGCGCGACTTTGTCCGACGGACGAACTAGGACGACACCTTCAGCTCCCACTCCGAGGAGTACGTTGGGACCTGAGTGTAATTGAATGGTTTTGTTAGCATGTTAATACTTAATCAAATGGTCATTTTAGACACCTTAAGGATAAACGATTAAATGATGTCTTTGGCTTTGTTTCTACGGGATTTGTACTGTAACGTAGGCGCAAATTCACATCGATAAAACAATACGAAATGTATGTAATATTGGCTATACTTTTTAGAGGTTTTTACACACGAAAGAATTATTTTTTACATCGGACTTACCATGCGCCCAGTATCCTTTGTACGTGACAGGGAAGAGAGTGACCCCGTAGAGAGGGTACTGCATAACGCAGGACAAGTACAGAGCCTTGGCCGTCAGCTCCGCGCGCCCGGCGCCGAACTGCCGGTGCGCTTGAGCCAGAATTGTGGCCTGTTGGGCAATAGGTACGTCATATATTAAGATTATTAAATAAAAGTTTAAAGATAGTTATTTGAGTTTGTATTTTAGATCATATTTTAACTCACGGCACGTGTTCAATATACCCATGTGCATAATATTTCACGAGCTACGCAACGTGAGATAAAAATTCCCAAGCTACGAGCTGTATCCTTGGCATTCAGCGAATGTAGGCACAACCTTCGATCTCTGTTTTCACGGCAATTAATCACAGTATCAAGTAACTCACCCACTGGTGCTGCGGCCGGGCGCGCGCCACGCGCTGCGGCAGGAACTGGTCGGGGTGCGCGTAGTAGGCGCGCGTGTGCGGCGGCGGCGGGCTCGGCGGCGGCTCGCCCAGCGACACTTGCGCCTGGAGCCCTGCTGGCTGCAGGCCACCTCCGACACTCACCCACTGGTGCTGCGGCCGGGCGCGCGCCACTCGCTGCGGCAGGAACTGGTCGGGGTGCGCGTAGTAGGCGCGCGTGTGCGGCGGCGGCGGGCTCGGCGGCGGCTCGCCCAGCGACACTTGCACCTGGAGCCCTGCTGGCTGCAGGCCACCTCCGACACTCACCCACTGGTGCTGCGGCCGGGCGCGCGCCACGCGCTGCGGCAGGAACTGGTCGGGGTGCGCGTAGTAGGCGCGCGTGTGCGGCGGCGGCGGGCTCGGCGGAGGCTCGCCCAGCGACACTTGCGCCTGGAGCCCTGCTGGCTGCAGGCCACCTCCGACACTCACCCACTGGTGCTGCGGCCGGGCGCGCGCCACGCGCTGCGGCAGGAACTGGTCGGGGTGCGCGTAGTAGGCGCGCGTGTGCGGCGGCGGCGGGCTCGGCGGCGGCTCGCCCAGCGACACTTGCGCCTGGAGCCCTGCTGGCTGCAGGCCACCTCCGACACTCACCCACTGGTGCTGCGGCCGGGCGCGCGCCACTCGCTGCGGCAGGAACTGGTCGGGGTGCGCGTAGTAGGCGCGCGTGTGCGGCGGCGGCGGGCTCGGCGGCGGCTCGCCCAGCGACACTTGCACCTGGAGCCCTGCTGGCTGCAGGCCACCTCCGACACTCACCCACTGGTGCTGCGGCCGGGCGCGCGCCACTCGCTGCGGCAGGAACTGGTCGGGGTGCGCGTAGTAGGCGCGCGTGTGCGGCGGCGGCGGGCTCGGCGGCGGCTCGCCCAGCGACACTTGCGCCTGGAGCCCTGCTAGCTGCAGGGCTACCTTCTCTGATACTGGGAACTCGTCCATCTGCATAGAAATAAATGTTTACAAGGAGTGTTAGCATTTAATCCTTCGTTTGCCGCGATTATTTGTTTCAGATACTTATCTGTCACAAAAAATGTGTAAAAAAAAAGGTTGGCATTAGTGCGCATACCTATGATCAGTCACTATATAATTCCAACTCACCTTCGTAGATAAAACATATATGATCGCAAGTACATTTATCTCAAAAATAACCTTGGAAATTGACGTTTACCTTAACGACACTATGCACGGCCTGAGCGTAAAGCAGGGCCACCTCGACGGGGTCGTGCGGCAGCTCGCGGCCGCCGCGGAACAGCCGCCGCTTGAACACGAAGCGGTTGTCTGCAGAACCGCCGCCGGGGCCTTGTTGCCTAAGAAATACCAATATTATAGAAATTCAGACAAATTAAGAAATCACTATAATCATAACCGGGACTAGTTGGTGGATAACAAATTAGACAACGACAAGACTGCTACTCACATTTCCCAAGCCGCGATGACATCGTATAGATAGTGCGTGGCGCGCACATGCTCCTCCCGATTCCCTCGCTGCTGGTACACGGCCCAGCCAGCTCTTGAATGCGGCGATAGGCCCAGTTTGTCAGCGAGTCGAGCGGCTGCCGCTGCTGCGGTATCGGCCGGGTGCACGTCTATGGCTTTAGTGCGGCCGTCGAGGAAGAAGAAGCGGCAGACTATCGTGCCGAGTCGTCGCATCGCCTGGATAAAAGTTACACATAAAATGAGCCTTGTTGTGTGTCAATAATATATTGTACAGTCGAGAGTCTTAGAAGCGACGATAAGCTAGGCTTGAAAGAGAAACGGACGAAACAGTTTGCTGTACGATGATCGTTCGAAGAGCCCGGCTAATAAGAGTTACTTCAAGTACTTACCGCGATCTCAACAGTGCTAGGCGGCAGCAACCTCGGCGCGGCGCCTCGACAGTTGTCAAGACACCACTGCGCACAATGCGCCGCCCGAGCCGCAGGCGCTGAAGGGGGCACTCGCGCTCGCTGCCGCAGCCACGCGCAGTAGTAACGCGAGAGACCGCGAGACGGTTGCCAAGCAACGGCGCACAGGCAGAGGATCAGCCACACTCGCTCGGCCCATTCTTCGACGGGACATTCGGTGATCTGTTTGGAGACAATAAAAGTCACTTGTATGTTTTGAATCGCTACAGTTAGAAGGTGATATTCTTAATATTCAAAGAATTATTTTACGATTTTCAGTTGACGATCTTACCTGTCTGACACATTGCACCAATATTTCGTCCCTCAACTCTTCCCGTTCTAACCCCTTGCCAATCAAAGCTTGGATCACTTGTGTCTCCTTATCCGCGGTCAGCTCTCCTCTCATATACCGACACAAATCCTGAAAGACAACACCTTATTAGTCATTATATTTATTCAACTTTATACACATTGATACAAGTTACAATTTAAAAGCATAACAGATCTTTCATGTAATCAAATTTAGACCGCATATTACTAAAAACAAGATTCAAATTGCAATCCAAGGATTACTTACACGGAATATATTGACGGCAGCCGTGACACTGTCCGGGTCGTGCAGTTGTATGTGTGAGGTGGGAATGTTGTTTCCTTTGTGATACGTTATCATTTCCTCTTTGGTTAGCAGCTCCATGGATTTGCTCTTGCGTGTGAGCGTTGCTATTATTGTACCTGAGAACGGCATAATATTAGTCAAAAAATTAAATTAGTGTAGACCTAATTTTGAATTCATTGACAAGCCAAGTAGACGAAAGCATTTTCGAAAAAATTACCGGCTGCTAACCAGCTGAATAAGATTCTGAAAAGACTATGTCAAAAACACGCGGGAAAGCGTATTAACCGTGAAAAATGCAGGAAAACAAGTTACCAGGTTCGGATATTATGTGAGGATCATATTAAGCGTGATTTTGTTAAGCCGGTTTTACTGAATTCTTGTTAATTTGTGCATGCAGCCATAAGCTGCATACATTTCAGGATTAATATCTGGAAACAGCTGCTCAGTTTGGTGGTTTCTAAAAGATACAAATTCAGCAAGAAGGCTCTGATGTTTGTAATGAAAGAACCTATCTAAGGCGCAGGGTAGGGCAAGGCATTCTCCATACAAACCTTGTGCAAGTTTTATTCGTTAGCTTTGGCACTATAGCATTTAATTTAATTTTTTGCTTGTATATATTGGATATACGCAGAACTTCATGTAGAAATTTTTCTTTATTAAAAAAAAATACAAAAAATAAAAAAAAAAAATAAAAAAAAATTACACATCAAGCCCTAGCTAACAGAAAAATAAGCATATTTACCAAAAATAATAACTGTAGCGCAAACAAAAACGAAGAAAAACGCGCACAAAGTTTGTATGGAAAGAGCTTGCCCTACCCTTCGCCTTAAACGTCAACTCCAGTATATAATTCATACCTTCAGGCGACCTGGGGTGGTCATTGAAGTACAACTTAGCGAACTCGCTGAGGTCGTTGGTGGCGTCCGCGGGCGGGGTGGCGGGGGGCGCCGCCGAGGCGGGCGGGCTGGCGGCGGCCTCCATCTGGTGGAGGCGACGCTCCACGCGCTCTTTGCGACGCGCGTTGCGTTCTGTGCTCTGTTCACATGGGAATATGAACTACAAGAACTGACTTTGGTTCTTTTGGTGAATACTAACCCTTTTTTTTTAATTTGGTAAAATATACATCAAGATAATAAAAGCGAATCGATTCACATCTCATTCGTTAAAATAAGCTAATTATTATTCTGACGCTTCGTTGCCACATACTTAATTAACAAGAATACAAATAGATATAATCTAAATAATTTCATTTATCTTTTCCGTAGTTAGTAAAAAATAGAATCGACTGACAAATTCAACTCTAAAAATTACGGTACTTAATGTTATAAACGAGATGAGCTGAAAACATACCACTCTGATATCGGAACAGGAGGCCAAGCTTGGCCTTCACTACTCACAATTGAATTATTTAATAAGATCGCATACACTTACATTAGTATCCCCGTTCATCATGTTCGGCGGGCTCATGCACGTGTCCATGGGCACGGGCGGCGGCGTGGCCGACTTGCGTGACGTCATGCTGCTCGTCATCGAGGGCGGGAGTTTCTGCGAGGTCACGCTGCTCGTCATGATGTTCGGCGGTTTGGGCTGGGGCGTCTTCTGAACGGGGAGCGGCGGCAGTGGGGCCGCGGGATCAAGTTCAGGCTCTCGCGTTGAGTAACTACGGAAAAGTATTAGGTTAGTTAGGTAAAAATATAAATTCAGAGTCATGTTGACTCCAGTGAATTAGACCAATATCAATGATTAGGGCTGTGGAGTTAGGAGCCAACTGGTTTCGTACCTTACTGTTAGTAAAATGTTTTGTTCCCTAGATAAAACATTTGATGCGTTCTGCCATCCCTTACTTCCTCTATATCTAAATTTAAATCGCTGACCCACAATGCAGAAGAGAAAACAAACTATTTACCACAATTTATTATTTGCAGGTCTTTTCGAGGTTTCTTCGTGCCTCAGCGCGGGCAGCGCGACACCTCCAACACCACCTGGCACGACATCTGTGTCTCATTTCTTTTTTACCCACAAAAAGGTACTTACGCAAACGCTACTTATTGTTGAAGTCAACATAGCCAACCCCATAAGTTCTGAAGACGTGCACGCCTGAATGAACTCCCGTGCTTTTTTGAAGTTAAGGGCGCTTGCTAACATGCAACCCGTGCCTAAAAAAGTACTCGTGCACACCCTAACTTCTTTACTTCCATATTCAAAGGCTCTTGGTATACTTAGAGTAGAAGACATTGGAAACCTTCTAGCCGAAAGTCACGCATATCTGAAGAGAGATGCTGGTGTTCTCTGCGATGCTTTTCCTTCGTATCAATAGGCTGCTCAAGCCTATCTTTAATGCTGACAGCATCATTACACAGCTGTAATAATGAATAAAGTTTCTTACCCATTTTCTGGTGGGAGCACAGGTGGCGGCGGCGCTGGCTCGGGCTCGGCGTTCGGTCGTGGTATGACCGCCTCGTATATTGGTTCTTTGCCGTTCAGTACCGACAGCTTCCCGTTCGGTATTACGCCGTTTGTGAGTTCCGGCGGAGTTGTGTCTAGAAGAAATTGAAACATTAATAGACGATAAAAATATATCAAATGTAGTGCACGTTAATGTTAAAAAATATGACAAGTCATCATTATTTAATGGATTTGTTCATGGTCTGATGTCTGACAATTGTTATTTACCGGTTTTCAATCGAAATTTAAGATCAAATCGCCTAGCGTGGTACCGAGTGGTAGGTGACGCGGAGAGACGAAAGCATGTGACGCGAATGAGGGAGAGGGATGTAAGAGGAAAGGAAAACCAAGGAAAGGGTGGATGGACTGTGTGAGAGATGATATGAAAAGAAAGCAGGAGAATGTTGAGATATCGTACGACAGAGAGATATGGAGGAAAAAGACATGATGCGCCAAGCCCAAATGATGGGAAAAGGGTACGCGAATGATGATGAATTGAAATTTTGCGAGCCATGTGGTCGACATACCTTTACCTCCAGGTGGCGGCGGCGGCGGTGGTCCAGCCGGCTCGGGCAGCGTGCACACCGGCGGCGGCGGGAACACCGGCGACTCCGGCACCGGCTCGGCCGGCGGCGGCGGCGGCGGCAGGCTCGCCGACAACACGTCGCTTCCGCTCGATGACGTCATCACGCCGTTTAGCGACGTCGACATGAGCCCGTTCATTGATGACGTCATCGCGTTAGATGTTCCGTTCATAGAGGCAGTCATCACGTTGGTGCCGTTCATTGGGGTGCTGGATGCGGGAGTGGATGGTTGAAGGATGGACGTGAGGGGAAGGGAAGAGGGCGGTGGAGGTGGTATAGCGTCTGATGGCGCGCCGTCTGGTTTGCGCTGGGCTTCGGTCGTGGATTTGCTTAGCTCGTTCATTTCGGCAGCCAACACATGTTCCAGCTAGAGGAATAAATGTAGAGTAAATTAATCAGGATCGATTCCAATTTTAGCGTCATCTGGTTGTTTTGGAAACTAAATTATTAACACTAAAATTCACTACGATAAACATCATAGTGACTTTTTAAAGACAGTATGCGTAACGACAAACAGGTGATGCTTATGGTGGCAACGAAGGTCAGGTGGATAAATATCAGAAGTTATTTCGAGGTTTCGGATGGAAGTATCGCCCCAGTTGTCCAAGTAGGCCTCGTGGACACGTACCTCCTGGTGCAGGTCCTCGGCCAGCCGCTCCATGGAGTCGCCGATCTCGGCGATGCTGGGCTGGTGCGCGGGCTGGCCGTCGGGCGCGCCGCGCTGCGCCGGCACGTCGGCCAGGAAGTCGAACAGGTTGTCCAGGTTGACGGAGTCCACGCGTCCGCTCGGGTTGGCCAGACCGCGCAGCTGGTCAGCCATGTTTTCGAGCTCGACTCGCTCCTGGTTCGCTTTCTCTGCGAGGCTGTAAAATAGATGATGTCGTTAGGAACGAAATCCGTGTTAAGGAATGCAAAGATCTAGATTATTTACCGTGATTAAACGCCTTCAACACGCCAATAAGAGCTCAGATGCCCCAGGCAACCACATGACAATCATTTTGGTGCGTCAAAATCTAGCGAATGCATGTTTGAGAAAGGCTTGCGAACTGCTCGCGGGGATTACTGTCGCACTTTTCTAGTTTAACAAATGTAAAGGCCAATTTATTTGTCTACCCACCTGTTTCTCTCCTCCCTCAGTTTGATCTCCTGGTTGACTCGCTTCATCTCTCTCAGCGCAGTGGCGACTTCCCTCGCGAAAGCGCCTCTCAAGTGCCGCTGCAGCGTTAAAGTGGCGCGGCGTAGTCGGAGGAACGCGGCTCGTTCCTTCCATCCGCGCCACGCCGCTTGGAGTACGATCACGGCGTTCCGCCATTGGACATATTGGCGGCGCTTCACGGACCCCTTGTACCACTGCGAATTAATCAAAACGATACTAAAAAGCTATTTAAAAACTCCTTGCAGCGAGACGAAGGTAGAATTATATGTATGAGTATGATAAGTCATTGCAACACTCGTATTTTTAATAAACTCACTCTTTGTATCCGTAACGCTGAAGACTGAAGTAAATGTGTCCGTTTGGCTTCCAGAGGCAAATGGACCGAACTTCTCATGAATATTTTCGTGTGACCGATTTGCCAGTCGCCTTGCGGCGCGTTCAGAATTGACATAACAGTTCTGAAAACGAAATAATATCGATATGATGTTTTGATATGATAAAGCGCTACATTATGTACAGACGACATATGATAATGTCTCTGGAAGTTGAGTATCCAATGCCAATAGATCGTTATTTAACACCTTAGATTTATTGGACTCATCCATCCAGTGGGACGGATGAAACAATGACGCAAGTATTATGTTTATCACTCATATCTGGCGCGTTCCACGACATCGCCGCTGCCGCTAAATTTACTCGAAAATCATGCACGCGATCTTTGCGACCCGCCGGTGGCCTACATTATTGGTTGATCAAGTTACTAAAATAGATCGGGACCTGCTGTACTCGTCATCGTCTGACAGCGATAGCGCGCCTGGAAGGCGGCCGTGGGCAGGTGCACCGGGTACCCGTCTCGACGGATGCGCACGATCTCGTTCATGCCCAGGTAGCACAGCTGTTCTAGCACGAGCTGGTCGTTGTATGTTGTCTCTCTGCTATACTCACGCCACGTCGGGCTGGCGGCGCGGGTGCGGCAGCAGGCAGCGGTAGCGCGCCTGGAAGGCGGCCGTGGGCAGGTGCACCGGGTACCCGTCGCGACGGATGCGCACGATCTCGTTCATGCCCAGGTAGCACAGCTGTTCTAGCAGGAGCTGGTCGTTGTATGTTGTCTCTCTGCTATACTCACGCCACGTCGGGCTGGCGGCGCGGGTGCGGCAGCAGGAACGGTAGCGCGCCTGGAAGGCGGCCGTGGGCAGGTGCACCGGGTACCCGTCTCGACGGATGCGCACGATCTCGTTCATGCCCAGGTAGCACAGCTGTTCTAGCACGAGCTGGTCGTTGTATGTTGTCTCTCTGCTATACTCACGCCACGTCGGGCTGGCGGCGCGGGTGCGGCAGCAGGCAGCGGTAGCGCGCCTGGAAGGCGGCCGTGGGCAGGTGCACCGGGTACCCGTCGCGACGGATGCGCACGATCTCGTTCATGCCCAGGTAGCACAGCTGTTCTAGCAGGAGCTGGTCATTGTATGTTGTCTCTCTGCTATACTCACGCCACGTCGGGCTGGCGGCGCGGGTGCGGCAGCAGGCAGCGGTAGCGCGCCTGGAAGGCGGCCGTGGGCAGGTGCACCGGGTACCCGTCGCGACGGATGCGCACGATCTCGTTCATGCCCAGGTAGCACAGCTGTTCTAGCACGAGCTGGTCGTTGTATGTTGTCTCTCTGCTATACTCACGCCACGTCGGGCTGGCGGCGCGGGTGCGGCAGCAGGCAGCGGTAGCGCGCCTGGAAGGCGGCCGTGGGCAGGTGCACCGGGTACCCGTCGCGACGGATGCGCACGATCTCGTTCATTCCCAGGTAGCGCAGCTGTTCTAGCACGAGCTGGTCGTTGTATGTGCCCGCCTCTTTGTTCTCGTTCGGTTTTATGCAACGGACGTACCTAAAAATGCGACGATCATGATTAGCCCACAGGTCATCGGGCGGCAGCGAAACAGCAGTGCAAAAAGCTGCTACAAAACGAAACATGTTACACCAAATATATTGCTTGAGAAAAATAAACCTAGTGTAAATAAGCCTAATCAGGTTCTTATTTTCGGAAATTCTGAGTTTGCTGTTATTGGGACCGTGCGAAGTGCATGGTGGGGGTAAGTATAGCGTCTTTAACATTTCGTACAATTATATGGCTCGAAATGAAACTTTGATTTACGATTACTCCTGAAATATTAATTTAAATTGTATGGTGTAAGGGACCATTGTAAGCTGTATGAAATGCTTAATATAACTAACGTATTTATTTTGATAATTGTTAATAATGTATCCATGTAAATAGCTTTGCAAATGCCACATATTACGTGATCTTTTTCTAGAAGTTACGAATATGTATAGTAAGTTATCCTTAAAAGATAGACATTTAACAACGCGGACTTTTTTGTAGACCTATGAATGAGAAACACCCCCACCATACATTGTGTTGTTATAGCTCAAACGGATTAGGCAGCATTTTCGATTAAAGCTCCTAGCCAGCGTGATTTTTTCCGACAGCATCATTATATTTCAAACAATTTACACAAAACCTTAACAAGTTATATACTTAAGCCTTCCTCAAGAATCACTCTATTGATAGATGAAAGTCGTATGAAAATCCGTTCAGTAGTTTTTAGTTTTGGAGTAGTTTTATAAGATGTAGTGAATTGACGTTTTCCCCTAGACTTGCGGACACTAGGTTGCGTGACAGTCGTGCACGCTCCCAATATGATGATATTGTATGTGCTTACCACACGTCGGTGGCTTGTAGCATATCAACCAGCGACTGCAGTTGTGCTCTGAACGTGTCGACGACGGTCGGCCGACCTTTGGATGTCCCTCGCTGTGTTGTACCCATTGAGCTTGGACTTGAAAGCGATAGATCCTGTCAAATATTAAACGTTATAAGAATATAGTAACGTCTTACAGATCAGTTAGAGAGTGACACAAGCAGTATAAATATTTCGGCAAATCGTGTGTCCCAGGCTCTTGGTCTTGGTCAGCCGCTCGTTTCAGTATGAGCAGCTGACAGTTAATTGACCGTATTGCAGGGATATAAAGTTACTAATATAATGGTACCTAAGTAAAATGTGTCGTCGTAAGATTTAGTATATATTCTCCTCCGCTATTTATTCTTTAGCTAGACTAGGTACGCAGCTATCGAACAAACCTGTCCAGGAGGCGCCAAATCCTGGACGTAATCGGCTAATTCTCTGACGAAGGGGTTGGCTGATCTGCTCAAGTGGTCTATAAACGCGTCCTGTTGCGTGTCTCTATTCTTGTCTACGAAGCCTTGCACGCTGTAGCATACCTGCACAAAGTTACATACGATTATAGCACTTAATCACATTTTGATAAGGTCTTTTATAAGTAGGGCTTTTTACTCTGTTCTACTATTTACCGTGCCCGCATAATGCTGAACACCAAATTCTTCCTCCCATTTGCGTCTAGAACCCTTCACAAAGCTCTGGTGCTCGCCGAATTCACCCTGGATATTAGTCAGGTACGCGCCATCTGAGCCCTGGAACAATTAGAATAGCAATGATGCGTTAGCACGGTTGTATTGTTTATCCATCGTAATGTAAACGGGTAATCTTGTATAAAGATTTTTATAAGAAACAAGGCATTTTCATTGCTCTTGAGTTTTCAGTTATAACGTGTCTTGGTGCAACAAGTGGCAAGCTAGAATGTAGCCTAAGTGCTAATGTGCCTTAGTCGCAGTAGCAGCAGCAGTTCATTAGGTACATAATGTAGCAGTTATTTTGTGAACAGATGTAGGAGCAAGAACAAATGGAACCTGATCGACTGTCCATAATGACAATTTTTGACTGAAGTTCGACATGTCATCAGCTGATCGTGTCATAATGTCATTTTAAAAACGCAAAATCAACTAGAATAAGTAGTTAACATCTTTAACCATTTGTTTTTCTTTAAGCCATATATTTTATTGAGGTGTGTCAAGAAATAGTGTTCTATCTAGTTGAAAAAGATCTTACTTTGGGCATATGGCATTGTTCACTTAGCAGTTTGAGCAAACTGCGCGGCGGTTTCTCGAGCAACTCGAGGCATGCCGCGTTGTCCGTGAACTGGATTTGGTTGTACACAATGCCTTCTTGACGATACTGAAAGAAACAAATCGATTTTTCATTTTAGTTACATATCAAGTAATTTACAGCAGCAATACAATAGAAAGAAAATTTTCGAAATTATCTGCACGAACATATCTTTATCCTATTCACAGTACACGACGTGCAAATAACATTCTGCACATCGAAATGATGTGACTTGAGTACATAACATTGTTGTCGTCAAGCTCACCATACTTATTAACCTATCGAATGAGCTAATGCTTTTACGGATACTGGAAAGCGATATGTAAATGTACTACATACCTATACGAGGCCTGGATGTTAGTGAGATGACGATATGAGTTGTGCTGGTGTCCGACTTTATTACCTACATATAACATGAGTATCACATGATTATCCACCTGGTTTCTTGAGCTTAATAGTCGCCTCCAAACCTCCCCTTATAGCGACCCCATTCCTCACACAAAGTTTACCTTAAGTTCATATTAGCCTCACTGGATCACTGTTCACTCTGAGTACTGATATCGTGGGTCACAATATACCCGAGACACATAATTATTCTAATAACACCATAAGAACGTTCTTGACTTGATCTAAAAGCAAATATCACTGCCGCGTCGATTTGTTCGCACACAACCTCCTTTTTCCTACTGTCGTTCTCATCTACCCTCTCAACTTCCCTCAAAAAATCCCAATAACCTAGAAGCGGTTACTTAAGTTAAACGTGACTACTAGCGCCATCTACTCCATGACGTTGGCAAATATTAGCTGGTTCGCAATACGTTCGCGACACTCCCGCCCAGAAAGACAATGCTACTCTTAATTAAAATTAGATGTCTATAGGCAAACATATAAATAAATCAACAATCAGATAATAAGAACACTTGTGAATAACGATGTGTTTGAGCCGTCCATTCTCGAACCGCATGGTTCACCCTTTGCGTCGTGAATCGGCACGGCCTGACACTTTGTGCAATTTCTGATGACGTTATAGAAATGTGCTGAGACACTGCGTTTCTGAGATCGATCCAATCGTGCATCTGGTCTGAGTTGAGTTGTGAGTGATCTGTCTTGAGCTGATAAAGAACAGGATTCTGAGTCTGGTCTGAGCATTCATCAATGTTTGTGCTGAGCCAACTAATAACAGGATCCTAAGACTGATCTGAATACTGATCAATTTCCGTACTAAACTGATTGAAAGCAGGATCCTGAAACTGGTGTAAGCGTCCATCGATGTCTGAGCTGAGCTGAGTGGGATCACGGCTGCGACCTGTCATATTTGGTCCATTACTGGTCTCTCCGTCAACCCATGACCAATGTTATTTCCTATACTCCCGCGCGTACGGTTCTAGATTGTTCCGAGCAGTCCCTAGTTGCAATTTAGGTCACAAGAAGAGACCGCGTCATGCGGCCCATGTGTCAGAGAGTGGCAATGCGATCTGATATCAAATATCGGTATTGTTAAACAGTGAGAACTCCGTTCGCGATAGGTCTATCCCATCTATAACTACCATCTGTGATTCGCTCTGTCACTTTGTCACTTTGCTCCTTTGACATCGTTATTAACATAATAACCTATTTCACCACTTCAAGTGTCACAACTATTACTACAGTAGACGTAAACAACTGTAACTGTTTTGAACACTGCGACGACCGCGTGATCGAAAAGAACATACGTTTTTATATGCAATGATAGTTACCACACAGACAAATGCGGCCGTCTTATCCGAACGGGTGTATGTAACCTAAATTTCCACTACTTCTCTTTACTGAATATTACTCGCAGTAATCTACTATGTTAAGTATTCGCTTTAAATCTATTCGCTTATCCATTAAGGCCACTGTTGACATGTCCATCTCTGGGTGCACCCACTTCATGTCCGGCAGCCCTCCCCAGCCAAGGGAGAATCACGCTATTTTTATATAATCACAAATCAGAATGTAAAATAGAATCTATCTACAACTCGACCACACTCCTTTTTTTTATGCTAATTGGACATTCAACAGACTTGTCAAATCAGGCTCCCACTTCGAACCGTCAAATCCAAAACAAGTGATGTGATATTCAAGGTACCTTTTCTTACCGTTCATTTCGATTTATCAAGCAGATATTGAGTCAAAATGAACTCTGTTTGTTTGTTTGTTTGCAAAGTGGTTTTTATTCTTCTTATCAATCTCTGGTGCGTTTATATCGCGCCTGGTGTGAAATAATCTAGTTTAAATATGTTGGGACAGTCAAGCAACTGTTTTAAACTGTTTTATAGGCTGAAAGTATTATATCGCGTCCGTGATTTTATTCACGTCTATTTACGCATAAACATTTTTGCCACACTTTATTCTGTCTAAATTGAGCTACACTGATACCGCCTTTGGGGGGTGGATGCTGGCGAGTACCTCGGTATTATTTCAACGCATTCAAAATGCTTTTCTTTTCTGTTTCTTGCCGTTCTCACATCACACCATTTTTAAACCGTTATAACCTATTAAATATGTCTGCCAGACCTACCTTGCACTTTGCATCATTGCTTTTTGGAGTCATTCGTGATTAACAGCCGTCTTATCTATTTGAAAAACTTAAGATATCGAAGGGTCATATACGTGGTGTCCTCAGGCTTAACGGCACGCAACACAGTAAGTCCGCTTTTCGTGGCAGCTTTGGATATGTTTACTCTTTGATTACATCCCCGTGCACATGCTTCAGTCCTGCTAAGGATCGTAGAAACAGCAATACATATACTGTATATCCGAGGTACCGATCCATCTTCCTCATTCCGATCAGATCTTAAATTAAGCAAAATATCGCCAGCCTTCCGCACCACAGTGTTTTAACTGCTGTGTCCATCAAATTGACCCACTCTGTTTCTTTTATTCATGAATAATCACTTCACAACTTTAACAACCATGCGAGACATATAGATGGGTACTCAGTAGCAAATTCTCAACGTGTGCCAATTAATAAAGAATACAGTGGGTGCGGCGTCTGTATACTCTTTAAGGCTTTGCGCTTTATTGACTTCGCATTCGCAAAGGCTTTTGATTTCTTCAACTGGAGTAAAATGTTCAGAGTTATGAGAAATGGGGATACCGCAACGCGTAGTCCTTTTATAGTTGAACGAGGAGTGCAACTGTTCACTGAGATCTGTGAATAGACAATGAGTATTGGAAGGTTGTGAGGGTGATGTCCAAGTTGGTGGCTAACTAATCAATAAACTCAGTTTTGCAGATGACATGACTATATTAGGTTAAGTGTCTGTGGAAAATGAATTTCGGTTCTGCTACAAAAGATTGAGTATGCCAGTAATGAGTCCATTTTCAGGATCCAGATCCATACCTTATGATCAATAGAAATGAGACGAAGATGATGCATGTCGATCTTCCTGGTAAAATTAAGAGAATCAATGAATTGCACGATCTTGAGGCAAGTTGTTGGTTGACTTGGTATCTTAAATAAGTGACGATGGCATCTGCGACTAAAAGGTGATCAGAAGAGCTCATATGGCCAAAGCTGCGGTGAAACGACTCGCCAGGATATGCATATGGAATAACATAAAACAAGGATCAGACTAATGCGGGCGCCTTGGTTTCTCGATCATATTCTTTACATGTCCGAAACCAAGACCATTGAAACTGAAACCCATCATAGGACAGATGCATTTGAGATATGGTGCTGGCGAAGAATGCTTGAACGTTACTACGGTACAACTGCTTCAACTCTTGACAAACTCGACATCACCGAGGTTATCCACTGTTTGTACCCATAGCGTTCTTAGTCTCTTCGGCTATCGAGGCCGAACCAAGAAAGGAAGAGCCAAGGAAGCGTAGGGATGGACGTATGGTCACACGTTGTTGGGCGAACAGAATAACATTAAAGATAAATCCACATTACAGGCTAGCATACACCGCCCAAGAAAGAGCGGCTTCGAGTGCACTGGTGAAGAACCACACAGGACTGGTGTCCACAGTGACTTATGACGATACGGCAACGAATAAATCTGTCTTGTGACTATTGCTACTGTAGGAGTCGTAAATAAAACAATTACGGCTCCTCTTCCCGCAAAATACCGTAAAACTAAGTTATTCAGAACCATATTTTATATTAAAGATTGATACTTTCTGAGTAGTAAAAAATATTAAACAATCTACAAGATATGACCAACGATATATTTTTCTGGAAATCTATTTTAATTTACACAACTATATTTCTTTCAGTTAGATCGGTATTACTTCTGCAAAAATATGGAACTTTACAATCATTCTCACAAGACACTATAAAATGATTTGGTTTTCTTGCTTTTTGCAATTTCATAAAATTATGCCTCAATTCCTAAAAACAATAAGCCTAAATCCGCCTAGATTCCTACCATTACCCCCCTCTGCGGAGGCAGTGCGAGGCAAGTCGTATTGCTAGACGGACCTGTGCTGCATTTCACGCGCGAGCAAGCGATATTCTATTTCGAACGCATAGCTCTGCGCGCTCGATCTTTTGCAGCGGGTGGTGCGGTGAGGGGTATAAAGCTCCGCCCACACGCGCGAGGTCATTGGCGTCGAGTGCAGCCTTAACACTACGATATTTCACGGCAATATTAAAATGAATCAAGAAAGATATCGAACTTCCTTATATGACATCTGATTCTAATTGTGATTATGATTCTTGGGATCATAGTGTAGCTCCAGTCTGCATTTCAATCCGATTAAATTTGATAAACAAGCTAACAAGCTGAGGTGTCCGGATCAATAATTATTTGGCGTATGATTAATCTCTTCCTTTTAAAGGTTTAATGGTCTGAGCTTTTGCATACTAAAATAATTAATAATAAAGTCCTTTTTATTGTTTCTAAAGATGATATTATACAACATAGATGATATTATATCTGAATTCCTTCTGTCATTACATTTATTAAAATAACACAATACTTGAGAAATTCTGATCTTATTCAGAAATGTATCCACCATGGTCTTCTACCACCTTTGTAATTATTACTATGAGTATGAAGGTTGAAGGTACTTAATATGTACATCTACGACGAGTAGACTCGATTGAGTTGGCGACATCAATTAACATCTACTGCTCGATTCCACTTTCATTTAACAAAATTAAAATAGTTATGCATGGCTAGTGACTATTCTTTAAATTATCTACCACTCCCTTACCTGTTTTTGTTCGAATAAAATAGATAATAAAGAAACCACTAGCCCATTCAATTAGTATGCCTTTCATTTGAAGTCTTCTCAATAATAATATATTTTAATATTTTTAACCCTAGGTTTGGGTCATCGCATGTACATGACATAGATACATACACAATTCAGAAGTTAAGTTAATATGTATCTAATTAGTTTATACCAAATCGCTAATCTGTGACTGTCCATACTATGAATCAATGGTTGAATAATAATAGGAAATCATACCTATAGGGTATGGATTAGGTGCAAACATATTATAATAGCCTGGTGGCTTATACTAAACAGTTTTGCCTTTGCAATTTACTGTTATACAAGTTGATATTTACTGATTCTGATACTGGTTGAAATGTTAATTGGGATTGAATCAAGATACTGTGCTGAGTTACATGAACAGAAAAAGTAAGTGAATATTATTTAAACTAATATATTCGGCAGTTCTTTATTCGTTTACAATCCTTTTAACCGTTTACTTTTCAGGACAGCAATATCATGCATGCCAACTGTTAAATCTAGCGAGAGCCCCATTATTGGCAGTTTGCTGGTGCCATTGGAGTGGCTGCGCGATTCTGATTGGGTCTGATGGTCCTGGTCCTTTGAGTTGAGCCATGTACATATTATGACATCAAATTGTAATCTGATTTCAAGTGCCTCCTGCATTTTCACTAAGGCACGTTACAGGTTACTACATCTAAATGATACCTATAACTTCTAAGAAACCAACCCGTACCAATACCTTACAACTGTAACAACAAACAACAATGAGGCAAGACATTCCTTAACATCTCTTATGTTATGAGTGGTTCTAGTCCTTCAAACGAAGTGAAAGGGTTAATTTCGAATTTTGAATTACACGCAATGCGAATGCTTCTGATTTTAGCTTAGTGAAGATATGGATGCGCAAAACATAACGATTATAATAGCCTAGTTTGATTGTTTGGAAGATATTGCTCTTCAGCGATAAGACCGCTTGTTGTGCACCATAGTTTGAGTTATGTGCTTAATCTGTATGTTATTTTCGTTTTTATATTGGTGAGCAACAAAGAATTTTTTTGTACTGTATTATTTTATTAATCTTGATAAAATAAATTTTGTTTCATTCTAAGAGAATATTTATGGATCATATAAGTATAACGAACGAATGTTAAATCTGGTTCCTACCTAATACGTTAAACATGATACATTCGTTTTCTAAAAAGACACGCAGTATAAATTGTTTCCATACACCACGCACACTTGCGCGCACGACGAGTTAAATCAGGGCTGAGTTGATAATTTGTGATAAAGTGGATATTCTGCAAGCAATGCGTGTTATACAAAAGCATCATGATTCATAAGAGATTATGGTCCTTTTCACAAAATATTATAAACACCAATATAACTAGATCCCGAAGTTACAGAAAATATACCAAATCGGAGGTCAGACCTAAACTGGTTTGTAAGCAACAACAGTCGGCAAGGCATTATATTATATCAACTACCCGCATGATAAATAAACTTTAAATTTGATACTATTAACTATAACAACTATTCCGCCAAACAGAACAATGAATGTGAGATTTTGATTCTTATTATTTTAATATTAAAATGTTAATTATTTTGTTAATGAATTGTTGATCAACAGCATGATTTGAATCTGTGATAAAGTCGCTGTTTGAAAGGATGCATCCTGGGTCACAACACAAATTGACAAGCAAATTTTAATTCAAAATGTCGTAAATGTTTATTAGTGCATAATTTTATTTAATTTATATCAAAGATTGGTCAGGCAACTAAATCTAAACACGTAGGTAAAGTACCTTGTCCCCTACATAATCAAATATAAATATCAAAATTAACATAACGTATAGGTACCTAAATATAGATTATAGTTAAACCTCTTGTTCAACTTAAACTTAGGTTTGAGCAGTTTGACCTGTTAGGTATGAGCAGGTATGGTAATGGCACCATTCATAGGACATTTAAGAGAACAATTGGATAATTGCTGACACTTCACTGATAATTGAAAAAATTTCTAACGCTTTGGGCGTTAAAATTTGAGTTGAATGTCCTTTCACCTTTTATTATTCAGTAGAGATAACTATATTTTCTGATGTGACAATCTTTGCCACTCTCTCATTCTTTTAACATAGAAATGTTGAATCTGTTTAGTAACGTCACATATAATCATGAGCGTAAAAGTAAAATCTTGAGCGTTGCGAGTGTTTCAAGGCACGTGAGTTGAAAACAAACTTTGCTGCTCTGGTAAAACACAAACATTTTTATCACATCAATTAGTGACAAATACTGGTTCTAAAACATAAAAATTTAAATATTTATATCATTCAAAACCATAACTTGAAATTCCATTCCACTGCTTATAGCTGCTATAGGGCTAATAAACACACTGTTTTCAAAGATTAAAGAGAGCTTTTTAATTCAGACTACCCTTTGTCGCAAAATATTAATAATCGTGAAAGTATGTATTTATATATCTGCTTTTTATAAACTATATTATGATACCTACTGACACTTTCAATCTCTTGTATATCAAAGAGCAAGAATGTTCAGTTAAAATGTATGTAGGTACTCACTCAATTGCCTATGTGCTCAGGTGAACCACTAACATTCGCCTGCTGAATACCTTTTTGGTAGAAATAATATAAATATGGGCTTCATGGTTGAAATAAAACATTAAATTGAATTAAATAAACCAAATATTGTAGCTCTTTAGTTGTACGCGCGTAAATAAATTAACTTTTCATATGTTAGAGATAAACATATGTTACTTTTGATGATGATAACAGTGCATGTGAATAAAAATTCCCAGCATGCTCCACCATGTCGTCAAGCTCACCATACTTATTAACCTATCGAATGAGCTAATGCTTTTACGGATACTGGAAAGCGATATGTAAATGTACTACATACCTATACGAGGCCTGGATGTTAGTGAGATGACGATATGAGTTGTGCTGGTGTCCGACTTTATTACCTACATATAACATGAGTATCACATGATTATCCACCTGGTTTCTTGAGCTTAATAGTCGCCTCCAAACCTCCCCTTATAGCGACCCCATTCCTCACACAAAGTTTACCTTAAGTTCATATTAGCCTCACTGGATCACTGTTCACTCTGAGTACTGATATCGTGGGTCACAATATACCCGAGACACATAATTATTCTAATAACACCATAAGAACGTTCTTGACTTGATCTAAAAGCAAATATCACTGCCGCGTCGATTTGTTCGCACACAACCTCCTTTTTCCTACTGTCGTTCTCATCTACCCTCTCAACTTCCCTCAAAAAATCCCAATAACCTAGAAGCGGTTACTTAAGTTAAACGTGACTACTAGCGCCATCTACTCCATGACGTTGGCAAATATTAGCTGGTTCGCAATACGTTCGCGACAATTGTAATGCAGTTGCACCGAGGAGGTGGAATTTGATTGTATGGGAAGTTTTTTAGTATCTGCTGAGTTAATTTGAATAATCCGTCGCATCGGGATTCGGTGTTGGTGCAACTGCAACTGATGTGCACATTGATGTAATAGGCAGAATTAAAATATATGAAACTCACAATTTCTTGTTCCAACGCGAAGACGTAGTTATTAAAGAACATATGCAGCTTCTCATTGGCGTAGTTGATGCAGAGCTGTTCAAGCGAGTTGCAGGCGAAGTTCTCGAAGCCGAATATGTCGAGCACGCCGAGCGAGCGCGGCGCCTCGCGGCCCGGCGCCGAGCAGCTGTTCACGTGGCGGACCAGCCACGCGAATGTTCGCGAGTACAGCGCTCGCGCCATTGCGTGTCGATTTTCTCGGGCCTGTGGACAACGTTTATTTCATAAGAGACTACATATGTACAATTTCGTGCCGTTCAAAAGTAGCTTATTTTTAAACTTTTAAGTATAGGATTTCACGAAGGTGTACGCGTATATACAGCAGATGTCATGATGCGGCGGTTCTCGCAATGTCCATGAAAAGGGTGTAACAGTGGGATGTCAAAGTAACAAGGTTCACTTTACATACGTAGGCTAAGTAAATATCAGATCAACTTCATTTTCTATTTTGGAAAAATTAGGTTTAGAGTTCGACCAAGCTAACGCTACGTGGCATTTGCAATGACAGTGTGGTTGTGTCATTATTAATGTGAAACTTCTATGAAAATATGACGATTATATAGTGGCGGAACGCCCTAATTGCGGCAAAATTATTAAATCTATTAGATACATGTAACCTGTAAATATATAGTGACGTATAAGATGTAAATTTTATGAATAAAAAATTGAATTGAATTGAATTGAATTGCATTGCCATATAGGTAATTACCTATCTATAAGAAACCTCAACGGCTCCATACCTCATGTAACCTCAGCGGAATGTCGGTAACGTTGCCCCGCACGTTGATCTGTCGCTCCAGGAGCACCTTGTGGGCGGTAGGCTGCGCTAGGCCCAATAGGTTCGCGACAGCGTCTACTGCTTCTGCATCTTCTGGTGCCAGGGCGCTGCGTTCTCCGTCCACATCCTAAAAGTTACCAAATAATATTAATCATTATAGAACTGTTATTTTGTCATAATTATCAATAAATAAAAGCGATATTGACCAGTCCCTGACATCTTTACAGCTGCACTAATAGGACAATCAGGCGCTCGCTTCCAGTTTCTTTCACTAAATCTGTAATTGTCAGTAATTATTTTATCAGATTAGTATACAGCAACGCTAATCAAGTCTTTACCTGAAACTGTATATTCCCAAGCCACAGCACCGCTGCCAGCACTTTGAACAGTCCTTCGCACATCTGCAGCGGTACTTGTAGAACCGTCAATGCCAGTTGCAGTGCCTCCAGCTTTCCTTGCTCGCCGCCCAAGCCTTTACGAGCGTCCTCGTCTTCCGGGCGAAGGTATTTGAACTGAACTCCGTCGCGGAGACGGAGGGCTGTGCGTAGTTCGGCGTTATGCTGGAATAAAAGATAAGACTCCATTATTATTTTAATAAAGCATTTCTCAGCGGAAATTAAGGTAATTGGAACACATCTTTGCTCTTATAGAATTCTCTTGTAGTTGGCCCCACTACTTTTGTTGGTCTCTCGCGCTCCATTTCATCCACCTTATAGTATATACTAACACTAGACGTAAGATAAGTAGGTACTAACATGGATATGTAATTTTGGCAATTTGTTATATCTAATTTTAATGTAATCAGAATATTGTTAAATTGTATTAATTAACTTATTCATTTATTTAATTTTTTGTAATGTATTATGTTTGTTGTATGATCCCAGATGGTCGAAATAAATGATAATTTATTTTATTTATTTATTTATAGGACATAGAGACTGATGATTCTGGCCCGTTCGAAAAATAAGTTTCGGGGCGTCGCGTGCTGAATCCTATCGAGAAGATCTAATCTCTCCTTATTAGCGAAGCGGACGAATTTAATGTGTTGTTTATTCCACATTAGAATGTACCTTAGCTCCCTCAACCAGCTGATAGAACACATGGTAGTTGGTCTCTCTTGGCGAAGGACCGGTGATCCTAGCCCGTTCCAAGAGGAAATCACGGAGCACTGCACCGCGAATGCCTCCTCGGTTGTCGAGCCGCACCTCCACGAATTTTCCGAAGCGAGATGAATTGTCATTGCGGACTGTTTTTGCATTGCCTGAAGTATAAGAGTAATATAGAGTACAAGTGCAACTAAAGAGAGCGTATTTTATAATGTATACGTCGTCAAACAATGACTTGATAAATAATAATCATCATACTTATACAATTTATAATCGTCTTCATGAACTCTAGTTATTACGGATAATTTTCGTAGATGTGACAGCGACAGTTTTTCTTGGACTCGGCCATTTTTTACTGGGTAGGCAGAGCATCTCTAAATTATGTGAAAGATGTTCTTTTTTTAAATAGTCATAGGTAGTACAAAGCTTCTAAAAGACATTCAAGTTCACACGGGTTCATACAATACGATTTCTGTCATTATGAAGTTATTAGTAGCTGGTTGTATAATATACCTATGTGTAAGGCATAACTTACCAAATGCTTCCAAAACTGTGTTGGCTTCAAGAATCTGCTGTTCCGCCCACGTGGCCTGGCCGCCAGCAGCGCAAAGGTACTGCAGTATCAATTTCGTCGTCTCCGTCTTGCCAGCACCGCTTTCCCCCGAAATCACTACCGACTGATTTTTTTCACCATTCTAAAAAGAGATTGATTCGAAGTGATTACTTGCAGATTAAAAGGGTTTAATGTTGATTGGCAGTTGACAGCCGCTTCCCGAGACAGCTGGATCGATTATCGATCTTAAGCAGGATGAGATACATGTATCTGGTTGATGATGAAACTGGCAACAGCGAGTCACTACGGAAGTATAAATGTGCCAACATATAATTATATTTTTTGTACTTGATAAGTAGGTCATATGATAATGCTAGTGATTTAATTTTGCGCTTACTCGTGAAACTGTATAAGTAAATATGTAACTAGGGGGTTAGGAATGGAACTGTTTCTAAAATAAAGTTTGCTTACCCGTAGCGAGCTATAGGCGGACTCCGCTAAAGCAAATACGTGCGGCGGCAGGTTCCCAAAGGCTTTACCTCGAAATTCTTGCATGTGCTCCTGTAACATTCAAGCAGTTATTTTACCGTCAGAGTATATTTTTCAGTAATTTGGTTAGCATGCAAAATCTTTTGGGAAAACAGAGCGTTCACGTTTTCACGAATGCCAATGTAAGAAGGTAAAATGTGTCAACCCTGTTAATATAAGTTGACAAAATGTGATATGTGCATTTTTCAATCAATAGTAAAAGTATTGGGTACTTTTTAGTGTCATATACATAAACGGAAGGAATGAATGACATGGCTTAGCGTAACTCGCTTATTGAATGAGCGTCTTAATCAATGATTTCCTCTGATTGATTACGATGTGACGTATAATTTATCACTTTTTTATGAAGATCTTCATTGTTTCCGACCACAGCGCGTTACTTCCTAGAAAGTGAACGATTGTTTGCAAATTTTTCTATGAAAACAGGAAGTTTTAGCTCTAAAATTATTACATGAAAATGCATCGGCCAATATTGGTCTCTATGTAGAAAATTAATTACAAAATTGTCTGTCTCCTTTCATTTATTTATGATGCTCACAGTTATTGCATATTAAGTTTTTTATTTATTATTAATACTTTTTTTTGTCTGACATTGATATAATTTTATTTTTAATTGGTTTTAATGACATGCATATTGCGTCCGAGTATTGTACGCCAAAATCGTGGTGTAACCAAATACTAACCCTACCACCATTTATATTAACCACTCATATTGAAACAATAAATAATTTGTATTTGAAACAATTATATCATTTTCAGTTAAGTATCTAAACATATCTGTACCCCTAGTGTAACTTTGATCGACATCATAACGTGACGAACGCGTTTGCGTTAAGTCTCATTTTGTATAGGATTTTGAGGTTCCAAAACGTCCCGCTTGGCGCGCTCTTTCGAAATCCAATACAAAATGAGACTAAACGCAAACGCGTACGTCACGTTTGGAAATCGAATTTATTTACACTAGAGGTACTGATACCTACTCATATATAATTCGTAGGTACGTATGACACAATAAATAGGATTGGGAAAAGGAGGTAAACAATGTGATAGGGTAGTCACCGCGGCATCTACAGAATCATATCAGATTTCAACTAAATCCCACTACTGAATCTTGATAAAAGATTGGCGAGATGTGTATCGGTAAGACACATATAGTCATATAATCCAAGTTATACAAATGCTCGTCGTTTCATCGTTTGGCAATAGTCAACTTGTAAATCGATTTCGTTGTATTAACGATTTCAGTCTCCCTTACTAATTTGGTATTTTTATGTGCAGAAGCTTCCTGTTATCATAGTATTACTCACGACGATGACACAGCCTCTGGATTAACGGGTCTTACTCATCGGTAAGATTGCTGTATACCATTGATCGAAAATAAGTGTAATATTATTAGATAATAGGTGCTCACCGTTGTGTAACATCCCAGCTCCTTGTAGGGATTCACTGCGACTAGAATTGAACCTGTGTATGTCTGTAATATTCATTAAGCAAAATATACTATGTGCAAACAGTGCAAATTATACATAATCTTATTTTAAAATAACTCGTGTTTACGATGCTTGAAACATGCAAGGATGTGCCCTTGCATATTTAAATGAATATAATTCCAGCTGCAGTCATAAAAATACTTCGCAGTCCGTCGAAAATAACACAAAGTCATCGTGGGTACTCTCGCGTGAAGCAAAAGGTACGTTACGCTACAATTTTAAAAATACGGTGTTATAGATTTGGCCAAAGGCATGCAAATTGCAAATCCATTACTTGCCAATTAGATCAAAATAATCACTACGGTTTAGACAAATAAAATCGTTTTAGGAATAGTGTTTATTTATAGGCCGTGGAGATCTCAGTAAATCCAGTTCAAATATTATTTTTCAAATCAAAAGTTATTTTGGAAGTTATTTACATTCCTTTACATAGTCTAAACGCAAGGAAGTTGCAGTTTTGTTACTCGCATAAATACAGAATTCGATAACTCTTATCATTAAATTAGCTCAATGGCACCAAATATTCTAAATATTTGGTGCAAACAAAATAGAATGGCGATGAATTTAGCCCAGAAGTTGGACTAAATTCAATCGCAATATTAGAACTAAGCATATATACATATGGGAAGCTAAAGAAAATCTTGTAAAGAGGATACATATACAAGGTCGTGTTTGTAGCGGCGTTTGAGGTTGTCGTTTATGGCGTCTTCGGTGATCTGGGGCATCATCGTCATGTCGGGCACGCCCGGGCCCTCCACCTCCCGCTCCTCCATGATGGCTGCAACAACACAAACAAATGCATTGAATAAATGTCACTATAAAAAAAAAACTTTTGACATAAAATGGTTGTCGAAATACGACGAGAATTTTTAGTTTTTGAACTTGGAGTAGCTTTACTTTTATGGGGCTTAAACATACAAATGTAAAACATAGACTTTTTAGGGTTCCGTAGCCAAATGGCAAAAAACGGAACCCTTATAGATTCGTCATGTCCGTCTGTCTGTCCGATTCTGTCACAGCCACTTTTTTCCGAAACTATAAAAGCTATACTGTTCAAACTTGGTAAGTAGATGTATCCTATGAACCGCATTATGATGTTTACACAAAAATAGAAAAAAAAACGATAAATTTTGGGGGTTCCCCATACTTAGAACTGAAACTCAAAAAATCTTTTTTCATCAAACCCATACGTGTGGGGTATCTATGGATATAATTTTTTTCTAAAAATAGTTTGCGCGAGAGACACTTCCAAAGTGGTAAAATGTGTGTCCTAAGTGGTAAAATGTTGAACCAGATCTAGTAAGTAGATTTTTTTTAATACGTCATAAATGGTACGGAACCCTTCATGCGCGAGTCCGACTCGCACTTGGCCGCTTTTTTTAGCTTTAGGTCGTTTTTTAGCTTTAGGAAAATGAATAACTGCCTCAATGCTCAGAGCACGCAAACGGGTTGCGGCACTCACTGTACGACTGTACTGCTCTTAACGCCGGCGGGATTTTATCAAGCTCAGTGAATTTTAAACACGGTAAAGGTTACGTGAAAAAAAATGGTTCAGTGTTATATTATTTGACGATTATGTCTCCTATTGAAGTATGTACACTTGTTTTTCCTCATCCATTGCGCACTTGGCAACTTAAACCTTCTGGCACTGGCACCGTTCTGCAGCGATATGATGTTTTCTTTTACCGAAGAGCTAAGTATAATATAAATATAATCTTTATCTTTACCATATTAAACTATATTTCGCACATAAATTCCGAGAAAATAATACCCCGAATTGAGCTTATTTAGTCCTAGTAATAGTAAATGTGGCTACGCCATTGTGATAATTTCATACATTTTTAAAATTAATTTAAGTTTATTTAAATATCTCATACACACAACTAGAACGCACCTCTTATATATTTTATATATGGCAACATCCTTTGTCCTATACCCCCACCCTCACCTTAAACCGCCAGTGCAAAATAAAATCCCATCGCGCGCGCGCCCAAAAACTCGCACTCCTCTAATTAAAACTCAAAATACATGTGAAAAAATACTCCAAGAAGATCAGTGACATCACTTTTAACGCTGTGTATTGTGAACAACCAAATTTTCGTGTTTGTGGTGAAATACGAACTCAAAATTGGAGTCGGCGGGATATGAGCTATTCGAAGGTGAGTCCCTGCCCCTCCAAGTCTGGTCCTTCGAATCCTGATCCTTCCTATATAAATTTCTCATTATCTCATACATATTTATATTATTTACACACTCAAAAATATAATTTACACGCATATTTGTTAAAAACCCGCAACGTGCCAACATACTTTAATTGATTCGCATCACGCTTATTTCATTTTATTTCGCAACTAGTTATCATTAAATACCAGTTATTTTACTCATTCTTTAAGATTTAAAGCATATTTTTGGTAGATTCCGTATATTTCACATAGTCTATCGTAAAAATTTGTTCGCCGCTCGAGCCATTTATATTTCCCTACCCGCCATATCACTTTAGATACGCGCCGCGCACAGTTCGTCGATATATTTTATTTTACGACAAAACTTTCATTTTAAAACTTAACGCAAATTACGCATAACTCATTATTAATTAACTCATCGCCAATATGCCGGGAAACAAGAAATCGAAAGAGGGTTCAAGCGACGAAGATGTCATGATTAGATTTTTGGAACATAAAAAACAATTTATATTTCAAATGATCCAAGAAGTCTATAACTTAAGCTTGAAGGTTTCCGACGATGTCACTCGCACACAATTCTTAGCTAGGGCTCAATCCGCTGATAAAACGCGTTCAGATTATATTGAAACGGTAGATAAACTTATGATTGAGCAACTCAAAGAAAATCCTGAGGCTCTGCCGAATTATAGTATTTTAAATACATTCGACGAATTATATTGTTACATAAAACAAAAAGAAACTACACTGAGGCAAGAGCTTGAGGACCAAAAGAAAAATAATAACTTAAATACTAAGTTACCCCCGCTTCAACTCATAGGTTTCGATGGTACTCCTACTAAGTGGCCAGTATTCTATGAAAATTTCCGCAGTGTCATACACACTAATACTCGCTTAACAAGTGCTGAAAAGGTCCAGTACCTAATAGGATGTCTCTTCGGCAAAGCACTAAATGTTTGTTCTGGAATAACCGCTACCTCTGAAAACTATGACATCATATGGCAAGCTCTTCTAGCAAAATACCAAGATACTAGGGTACAGGCTTCTATATATCTAGACCAAATGTTACAACAAAAGACCGGACAGTCGGTCGATAATATGTTCGATAATTTTTGTTCCGCTGAAGCAGCATTGCAGCGCTTGAAAATTGATAATTTATCAGATTTTATTATAACTCACGTTGCCTTAAGCAAATTGGATAAATCTATGATTGACCTATTCGAACAGGCTCATAGACACATCGACATTCCTAAATTTAGTGATTTAAAGAAATTTCTAACTGAACAGAGTAAACTCCAAGTACTCCACACGCCGTCTCGCTCTCAAACTTATAATAATAATACTCGCGCTCAGATTACTAACAAACCCGCACCGCAAATTAATAAAATAAAAACATTCTGTACCCAAGTTACAGTTCCGCAACCTCAAACTTCTAGCAAGTCAAATAACTCTGACATTGTCACTCAATCTCGATCATGCAAAGTGTGCAATTCTCAACTCTCTCACCCGCTATTTAAATGTGAATATTTCTTAAAACAAAACACTCAAACGCGCAACGACTTAGTTCGTCAACACACATTTTGCATAAACTGTTTAGGTTTTCATCATATTAGTACATGTAAATCAACAAACAGGTGTTCGATTTGCAATAAGAAACATCATTCTTTATTACATTATGAGACCCAAACAAATACAACGCATTTCCCGCATTCAGCAAATGATAACAATAATAACAACTCCGCTGGCGCGCGCGCTGCCGCAGCGCCGCTGTCCAGCAATCTTCCGTCTCTGTCTCACCCGCCGCGTCAGCCGCGCTCGCCTACGGCGAGTGCCGCTCGCACGCACGACGGCGGCCAGACAAATGCTCAGG
Organism: Cydia pomonella; assembly: GCF_033807575.1. NCBI lineage: Eukaryota > Metazoa > Arthropoda > Insecta > Lepidoptera > Tortricidae > Cydia > Cydia pomonella. The sequence continues at coordinate 9,958,378 of NC_084721.1, read as the reverse complement.
CGAATAACGATAGCAACCTCGCGTTGTCGGTTACCATTCCCGCAAATCCTCGAAAATCAAAGAGTGACACGTTAGTTTTATGCCCGACCGCATCTGTTAACGTTTATAGTAATAATCAAACACATCGCCTCCGCGTATTTTTGGATACGGGAGCGGCTACTAATTTCATAACTAAGGCTTGCTGTGAACGCTTAAATTTAAAAATAAATCCCGCACCCGCTATTATTAATGGCATAGGAAAAATTAAAGACCGCACGTTCGGAATAACGCAACTTACAATACATTCTCGATTCGACTCACGCTGTTCCTATACCATTTGCTGTCGCGTTATGGATCAAATAACGGACATTTTACCTAGCGCCGAGCTAGAATCCACGCAATTAAATCACCTTCAAGGTTTGCCGATGGCCGATGACGAATATTATTTACCGGGTGAAATTGATTGTTTGATAGGCAATGAATTGTTCCCCACGTTACTCGGACCGCGTAAAGTCACCTCACCGACCTCCTCGGTTGTAGGTATCGAGACTACTCTCGGATACATCGCCGGAGGAAGGGCGCATTGTTTTCCTCATTCACTCGAAAATGATACCCGCTCATTAAATTCTCACAACTCTGAAAAAACGTTATTTTGTCAAACTGAGGATTTCTGTCTCGATCAATTAACGCAACGCTTTTGGGAAATTGAAAATGTCCCAGAAAAAACCCATTTTAGTCCAGATGACGAAGCATGTGAAAAGTTTTTTCAGTCAACTTATACGCGCGATGACGACGGTACCTACACCGTTGCTCTCCCTTTCAAACACTCACCTGCCGAATTAGGATCGTCTTATTCTGCAGCGAAGCACCGCTTATTAAATTTAGAAAAGAAACTCGACTCAAACGGATTACGGTCTGATTATAACGCAACTATTCAAACTTGCATAAATCAAGGTTATTTAACAAAAGTTCCGAACAATTTTCTAAACACTGATTCTTATTACATACCGCATAGGGCCGTTTATCGTCCCGACAAAGAAACTTCAAAGACGCGTATTGTACTGAACGCTGGTTGTAAAACTACGTCAGGAAAATCTCTTAATGATTTACTTTATATAGGCCCAGTTCTACAAAATAATATTTTCGAATTGCTTTTAAATCTCCGGATGTTTTCAATTGCAATATCCGCAGATATAGAGAAAATGTATTTTCAAGTGAGACTTTCTCCTGATCACCACTCATTCCAAAGAATTTTATTTAGATTTGACACAAACTCACCAATTGAAATATATCAATTTAATAGGGTCTGTTTCGGCGTTTCCAGTTCGCCATATTTAGCTTTGCGTGTCGTGCGACAACTTGCCGCAGATAGTCGTGATTCGTACCCGCTCGCCGCTTATGAAGCTGAAAACCATATGTACGTTGACGATTATGTTAGCTCCGTCGATAACGTTGATACGGCAGAAAAAATATATAAAGAGATGACTGCTATGTTCAAATCGGGAGGTTTCAATTTAGTCAAATGGATTTCAAATGATACTCAACTCATGTCGCGCATTCCATCCGCACAAAAAAGCCCTCTTGCTGTCAAATTTGACGACGACCCCAACGCTGATACTAAAATCGTAGGTATGCAATGGCAGCCTACTGACGATAACTTTCATTTTAAAACAAACATAGATTTTCCAGAAACTTGTACTAAACGCACGATTTTATCTGTCACCGCGCGCTTGTTTGACCCGCTAGGTCTAATTAGCCCGGTCGTAGCTTATATGAAATTACTCATTCAAGAATGTTTTAAACTTCAACTTCACTGGGACGATGAAGTGCCCGATTTCATTGTCTCCAAATGGAAACAGTTCCACCAGGAGCTTTCGCACTTATCAGAAATTAAAATACCGCGCCATATTGGCATAACGTCCACAAATAAAATAACTTTAATCGGATTTGCCGACGCTAGTCAGCAGTGCTATGGGGCAGCGATCTACATACGCGTAGATTCAGATGAAAACTCAGCCGCGCATTCAGTAAAATTACTAACCGCTAAATCCAAAGTTTCCAATCCTAATAAAACCCTCGCTCGCTTAGAACTCTGCGCCGCTGTGTTACTCGCAAAATTAATAAATTCTGTTCGCGACGTCCTAAGTAAACGCTGCACTATAAATAAAATATACGCTTTTTCAGACGCCACTGTAACACTTACATGGATTCATTCACCCGCTTATAAATTTCACACATTTGTAGCTAATCGTATCGCTCAAATAAATGAATACTTACCCGCTTCACACTGGTTTCACGTTCGTGGCGTAGAGAACCCTGCAGATATTGTTTCGCGACCTGTAACGCCAATAGGATTAAAAAACAACTCACTCTGGTTCCACGGCCCGCAATGGCTGTCCGCTCCGATTAATACCTGGCCTATAAAGGAATTTAAAATAAATCATAATAAACAGGAAGATTTACAAGAAATTAAAATTACATCGCTTCCCGCGCAAACTTTATCTACGGCCGAACCTACTCACCCAATTCATGACCTCGCTTTAAGATGTTCGACGTGGACTAAATTAATTCGCTCACTCGTATACGCATTTCGTTTTGTAAAACTCCTCAACTCTCAAGGTTCCATAACTCCAAATGACTTAGAATATGCAGAATGCCGCGTATTACGCTACGAACAAGCAACATACTTCTCTCGCGAGCTTGATGCTATTAAAAATAACAAATTAATTCCTAGTAAATCAGTTCTAAAACTGCGTCCATTTATTGACGACCAAGGTCTCCTAAGAGTAGGAGGTAGACTCACTCATTCTCAATTAAGTTTTGATCAAAAACATCAAATACTATTATCCTCAAAAGGCAGAGTAGTATCGCTTCTAGTAGATTATTATCACTCGTCGAACCTTCACACCGGTCCCGCCTTAGTACTAGCATTAATTAGGCAAAAATATTGGATCTTATCTGCTCGAAATTTAATTCGTCAAAGAGTGCACAAATGCAACTCATGTTTTAAACTCAAACCATTGTCTACGCAACCACCGATGGGTGATCTTCCCCCCATTCGAGTCTCTCAAGTAAAAGCATTCGTACACACGGCTGTCGATTACGGCGGACCGTTTTATATCACTCATATACGCCGTCGCGGAGTTAAAAGCCATAAGGCTTATATCTGTTTGTTTGTTTGTTTGTTTGACAACAAAAGCCATCCATTTAGAATTGGTCTCCGATCTGAGCACGGACTTATTTCTTGCCGCTTTTAAACGTTTCATTTCACGCAGAGGTCCGGTTTCGATTTTATATAGTGACGGAGGTACAAATTTTATTGGAGCAAAACACAAACTAAACGAAATTTACCCACTGATACAGTCAACCGATTATACTAAATATTTAAGTAATTATCTAGCGCAACATAAAATTACATTTCAACATAGTCCACCTTATGGTCCGCACTTTAACGGTTTGAGCGAAACTAATGTTAAATCCGTAAAAACTCACTTATATAAAACTATAGGAAATCAAATTTTAACCTATGAAGAATTCAATTCGGTTTTGGTCCAAATTGAAGGGCTGCTTAATAGTCGTCCGATTTGCGTCCTATCATCGGATCCTACTGATCCAACCGCATTATCGCCAAGTCATTTTTTAAATATCACTCCACTCAAGTTTTTACCCGCGGAAAAAGTTGATACTAATATCTCAAATAATATGTTAACTCGCTATCAACTTTTAAATAAAATTGTCCAAAGTTATTGGAACCGTTTCAGCACGGAATATCTCACTTCCCTTCAACAACGCGATAAATGGAATTCACCCTCCAAACCTGTGAGTGTGGGAACAATTGTTGTCATTAAAGATGATCACGCTCATCCTATGTTCTGGCCTCTCGCTGTTGTCTCAGAGGTTTTCCCAGGAAAAGATAATATAATTCGCGTCGCAAAAGTGACTACTAATTCAGGAACTTATGTCCGTCCTGTAACTCGGCTCTGCCCGTTACCTACGCAATAATTAAATTTAACATAGTACAAACTTATTAAAAAAAAAAAAACTCTTCTTTAGCAGTAGTATCTACCTATATTAACAGTTTTTATCTCAACGCAATGTAGAGGAAACCTCTAGGCGCCCCGAAGTTGGCTACGCCATTGTGATAATTTCATACATTTTTAAAATTAATTTAAGTTTATTTAAATATCTCATACACACAACTAGAACGCACCTCTTATATATTTTATATATGGCAACATCCTTTGTCCTATACCCCCACCCTCACCTTAAACCGCCAGTGCAAAATAAAATCCCATCGCGCGCGCGCCCAAAAACTCGCACTCCTCTAATTAAAACTCAAAATACATGTGAAAAAATACTCCAAGAAGATCAGTGACATCACTTTTAACGCTGTGTATTGTGAACAACCAAATTTTCGTGTTTGTGGTGAAATACGAACTCAAAATTGGAGTCGGCGGGATATGAGCTATTCGAAGGTGAGTCCCTGCCCCTCCAAAATGTATTAATATTATATTTTAACAGTTAAAAATATAAAGCAAATCGATTCGGCACGGTATGATTGATGGATTATAAATAATTCACGTGACGCACACCCCATAGCAAAGATGACAGATGGGTTCAGTCTTCAAAAAGGGTAAGTAATAAGTATACCCTCAGGCAAAAATATACGGAAGAAAATGGCCACACGAATAATTTTACACGTAAGGGAAGGTTCACAGCAAAGTTTAGCATTCAAATACTGACTGATGTAAATAAAGTCACATCAAGAGCAATGAAAACGACCCATTAAAAGCAACCCTTGAGTATATACGAATTAAAACTTAACATCATATGCAGTTAACTCATAATTAATCGTAGAAACCGTGACCGTGAAACACGTAATTATCTTACAAAATCGCTTCTTGTTAACACGTACTCGTTTTGATAATTGTAGCTAGTTAAACATTTATTTTAAAGCGTTCTACTCAAAGCGAATGTAATTTAAGAGATGTAATTGACTTCCTTCTTAGAATTGGAGAAACGAAACGTCGCAGTGAAGATGTTTTGAATAACGAGTGAAAACGGTACTCAAGATCACCCCTAGCAAGGAAATAAACAAACAAGATGTTCGAAATGTAATTCCCGGGCAAGTATCAGGGCTCAATTTACATCGATCTTGGCTGACTTCTCGCCCTCCGGCACCCTTGCACTGGGGAGCCATGAGATATGATTTTATACCACTGATCGACCGTTAAACGATTTTATTATATTTATCGCGTGCCCATGATCGCCCAAATAGTCTCGCTAACACGTATTTGAAGTGGTTTTTATCACTCTCTTTCACAGTACTTTGTCATCTTAAATGCAAAATCAAGCGGGTCAGTTAGATATTAGTTGACCTAGTCTTTTACATTAGGAAGAAATCGCCATCGCCTTTCTTTTAGATGTTTAGGCAAAATCTATTCGTGTCTGTTTATGAATTAATAAGCAAAGATGACAAGAAAAAAAATCATCTAATCGGGTTGACACACGCAGGCCTTTCTACTATGGTCGTTAAATGGGTAACATGAAATAGGGTCCAAGGGCTTCTTGGCACTAATTGTCGATTGCAGGCCGCGGCCGTGTCGCGGTTGACCACAATGGTTGGAATTTAGTTCGGTCGTTTAGTTTTGTGTTTAGTAATTGAGTAGTTTTAAACTTCGGGGAGACAACGATATTCAATTAAAATGAACTCTAGTAGAATGACCATCTTAACTAAAGTAGTTTAACTGTTTCTCGAAAGTATGTTATGCATCTAAGCGATTCCTATTGCTCCGCTTGGGTGGAAACCCAGTGAATTTGGAAGGTACAGCACCCTTGCCGCATTTACGCACGCTCGACTGACTCCTGTTTTTAAATCATACTCGTACAGCTGTTATGAATATTTGGACACGCAATACTGACGTTACATTATGACGTCATTTAGTAATTCATCGCGATTTTATCTTGAATTGAGATATGTTCGCAATTTTTTTATTACTATACACCGTGTTTTTATTGAATTCCGTTAGTTTCGGAGTATCGGTAAGTACGTTTAAAGAAATTAAATGGCATTGTTCATTAAAAAAATATATGTATATTAAATATTTTTTGATAAAAATTTTATTTTTATAAAAAGTAATTAAATGTTGCATATAGCTTTGTTGTAACACGGGCATTACATTTAACTCAACCTTCTTCTTCCTCGCGTTGTCCCGGCATTTTGCCACGACTCATGGGAGCCTGGGGTCCGCTTGACAACTAATCCCAAGATTTGGCGTAGGCACTAGTTTTTACGAAAGCGACTGCCATCTGACCTTCCAACCCAGAGGGTAAACTAGGCCTTGTTGGGATTAGTCCGGTTTCCTAACGATGTTTTCCTTCACCGAAAAGCGACTGGTAAATATCGAATGATATTTCGTACATAAGTTCCGAAAAACTCATTGGTACGAGCCGGGGTTTGAACCCGCGACCTCCGGCTTGCAAGTCGCACGCTCTTACCGCTAGGCCACCAGCGCTTTCATACATACATTTAACATTTAACTCAACCAAACAATTGAAAACTGCGACATGTCACTGCCATTTCGAACATCGATTGTTGGAAATAGTATAGTAGTATAGTATTAATAGCAAATGTATAAACTCGTACTAAACAGTAATCAATATGTAAACACGCTCTAAGGCTAGAGTACACGCTCGTAAGGGCCTTATCAGATAAAAAATAGTTAGAATACCGGTGTCTTTGAGAATGTTACTTAATTTAAGCTCAGGGATGCACCCTTGAAATTAACAAAAAAAAAGTAGTAAGTACACACTAAAGTAGTATATATTTACTTAGCATTAAATTTTTAAAATGATTAGAGCTGATTTAGACGGCACGCGAACTCGCATGCGATTTTAGTTACATTGCGGATTATTGAGGTTACAACCATTTCGGCTAACCGGTCAAATGCCGCAATGTAATGAAACTCGCATGCAAGTTCTCGTACCGTCTAAATGAGCCCTTAGACATTTAATTGCGTCTAAACTTCATAAATACTATACAAGCTAATCATCGTTTGATAATCGCAGAGAGGACCTTTCAAAATGTGTCTAAATGGTGGTCACCCCTCGATTTGTTCCAGAAATCGGCGCCCGGCTTTTGTCTAATTTTCCCCGTTAAGACGTTGAAATAATATGATATGGTCTGACTTGACTTAATGATAATAATGATGTTTCAAAAATTAAACGGGGAGCTCACATAGGAGAATAAGGGCTATAATTTTATTCTGGAAGTAACACTCGTACACTAAAGTGATTTATTATTTGTAGTAATTTGTTGTTTTGACAAGTCCAAAAACGGTAATGAAAATTCATTTGTTAATAAAGTATTATATTTATAGTTACCGTACACATTACCTACACATATAATACCCAGGTAGACCCTAAATCCTTAGAAGTAAATCCTAGGTTCATTTTTAACAAGCAGTAACGCCTGCGAACGATGCTATTAAGCTTAGAATAAATTTAAGAGTGGAAAAAATATTGCCTTGGGTGAGACTTGAACTCATGGTCTCTGGATCGACACTCCAGCGCTCTGCCGACTGAGCTACCAAAACCTCATCCATAGCCAGCGAATCTTTCCACTATATGGGTTTAGGGGACCCTAGCGACATCTACCGTAAGAGCGTTAAACTTCCTAATCCAAAAAGCGTTACTTCTTAGTTTTTTTTTTTCACTTTTAAATTTATTCCAAGCTTAAATCCTAGGTCTTCCTATCTGACCCCACTATTTCGCCTTTACTCCATAGTTCATCGCCCGCCGTCCCTGAGATAATCAAATAGATAAAACGTCTTAACGAGTCCTAAGAGCTACGAGACGGATGTTTCCCACTCCCACTCGTTACTACAATCAGATTCGCTTCACACAGGCGCTGTCGCTTGCATAAACTGTACTGTTAAAGGCATAATATTCGCGAGAGATGAGAGTAAATAGTCTTTGGATGTTATTCCACTTGCTTTTCCAGCGGACGTAAACCTTACGCAAAGCAACAAGTATCAATGCATTTCCTAAATGTTAGGGATTTAAGGTAGCAGTTACACGGGTTAACCTAATCGTTCGACTTTCCTAAGCAATGAGAATACAGAGCCTTGAGGCAGGACGCTCCCGGTCAAGTTATCGGGCGGAAATGTCACTTGGGCTGACGTGAGCTACGTCACTTCGCGCCCTCGCGGTTCGATGCAGTATCAGGAAAGATTAATCACAATTGATTTAATAGTAAGTAACTGTTCAAACATGTGCGAATTGTGCGATAATAACCAGTGGGTTAGATCAGTTTGAAGGACGAGTCATAGCGAGACGTAATGTAGTGGCGCGTTACAAGCTTAATGTTTTCGTCTGGTTTATTATCGTATGTTGATGATTAGATTTTTTCCATATTTTATTACATAACAATGGAAATTACTCGATCAGTAAGTGTCAGTGCTGATCAGCTCCTACGATTAGTTTAAAATTTGTCAATTTAAAAAGAGCACCTTTTGTCAACACTCCCTTGTTGATGACGAAGAATATTTACTGTTGAAGAGTAATGAAATGTGTTTAAACGGTTAAAAAAGCCATTCGTTAAAGTTATTGACAACTATAAAAAAAATTGTGTACACAATAACACAGGGCTAAGAGGCTGCAATGCGTACTATAGTTGTTATAGCAATAAAGTCGTCTGTATCCTATTTATTACATTGATCACTGTACCGATGTTACCCAGACTGCCTATAATTGGCACTCCAGCGAGGTGAAGCCCAAAAAGGCAAAACTGGATATAATTAATAGCGTCTGTCACAACTTCCCGTACGTAAAAAGGAGAGCTACTTTATTTCTGTAACACGTTGATCTATTTCCACGTACTAATATAGCATCGTTGAGTACAATGAGGATAAATCCTTGAAAGAGAAACAAGACAGTAAAAATATTTATCTTCAATAAAGAGAATGAATTCTGTATTTACCTTCGCAAATATTTGCCTATTTGGTCTGTTTTTAAGGAGCTTATGATTACCAAGGAAGTATATTACATAGAAGTATGGCTTATATTGTAATGAAACGACTCGACGTAATGAGCCTATTATTTGACACTTAACATGCCTTGTTTATTTTTTTTAAAGGCTGAAATAAAGAAGTTACTGCCTAGAACATACACCCTTTTATTACCTATCTGATTAAAAAAACGCAATTAATGTGTTATAATTAAATTGTTTCTAAAAGCTCGGATAGGTACAAACATTACCAACACTACACAAATAGAGCAAGATAAAATATAACAAGTGGCCCCTAGAGCATATCCATTAGTCATTACTATACGTATTTTATATACCTATATGTAAATAGCATTGCGCCTTATCTTGTCGCAGGCATGCAGTTAATTGTTCTTCGCGACAAAGGAATCTTGAACGTGTATCTTTATTACAAAACACCTGGCAGTCTCAAATCGATTTACAAATAATAGTAATTGAATTAAATCGAACGCGTACCTTCATTCAATTGAAGCGGCGCCGTGTTTATCGATTATGTTTATGGTAAACAAATGAATAGGAGCTTATTCAATTCAAGCTCCTATAGGCCTAAGGGGATTGGATACGCACTGCTTTCTTGGTGGGCCGTTTATAATTTCTGTCATTAGTCAGTGTGACGTTGCTGGGGTGATAATGCAGGACAGTCGTCTCGTCTGTTACAACTTCTTAAAGGTTGAAACATATATTTCGGGGCTTTATATTTATTAAATACTTACCTACAATCTCGATGCAACCCGCAAATATGCCGCATTGTTTTATACTGTTATATTCATAACTAGAAACTAATTTGCAGTATTTTTTACTTTCGAATAGTGAACTATTTAGTGTATTTGGGAGTCAAATCAGAAAAACGGGGACACGAAATGAAGAAACCTAATCCATTTTAACGAATGGACCCCTCATAATAACAATCATAGTAAATTGTCATCATGACAGTCATTATTGTTGACGCTAAGTCATTATGGAGCAAATTGAAATAATAGAGCCGGTCGTTAATCGCTAGTTTTGGGGTGAAGCGCGTGTCAAGTTAATGCCATTCACCAGGACACCACAGTAGCGTTGGACGGTATACAATACTGTCGTCCTGGCGCGACGTTCAAAAGAGTCCCGTAGAGTTGTACTGTGGTTCAAGTGATAAACGACAGCGAAATCACTGTAAGTATTGCATGTTATTTTTTTTTATGGTAGAGGAGGCAAACGAGCAGACGGATCACCTGATGGTAAGCGATTACCGCCGTCCATGGACACCTGCAACACCAGAGGGGTTGTAAGTGCGTTGCCGGCCTTTAAGATGGGAGTACGCTCTTTATATATCTTTATTTATCGCTGTTAGGTTACAAGTAGTTATAACTGTTTAGTGTATTAGATCTTCTTACTTTCTTTTTTTGTTTACTAATGTGGTGCTGTTTGTAGATGGTTTTTCAATAAACGTTTTTCTATTCAATTCGATTCTTTAAATCTAAATTTCGGTTAGGTTTAACTAGTTTAAATTTTTAGGATGTAATTCGTGACAAGTTCCTCGAATACTTCTTAATTGCTTAATAATTATAAATTTGCCCCGTTTTGTTTTGTTTTTTTACTCCTGGTAAACAATAGCTAAGCAAAACATAAGAAATGTGAATTCCAGAGAATTCTACAAGTGTTCTCATTATCAATATCAGCTCGGACAGATCATCACACATTTGTAACTGGGAAATGGAGCAAGATGTTTTAAAGTCGTGTGTTATACTATAAATTTATAGTATGTTTTATAGTAGTTTATGTGACTGCTACATAATAAAAGACATTAAAATACACGACCCAAATTACAGTCTCCGTTGGGGCATCGTTGCCAAATCGTTGCTCTCTTGGCGGAACTCACGGATATATGGTGGCCTCACCGAAATATTTTTATCGCTTATTTTACACGAAACTTTTGATTAGCTTTATGAGATATTTGACCTTGAAAACAACAAAACATATTCATTTTGTACTTTAAACTAATTAAAAGATAAACTATACGTCAAATGGCGGCAAATGAAAACTTTTTTCACACATGTAGGTTTTTTTTAATTCATAGACAAACTAGAGTCGGGGGCCTATTTCCGTATCATTCGATACAAACTAACATGCGAGATATGTCAAAATTGTATGCAATTGACATTTCATTTCGAACAAAAAGGCATCTCGACTGATATTAGAATAGAGGTCAAATCGAATTGCTTTTTTTTTTCAGAGATGTTCCAAATTTGAATGCATAACCAAATCGATTTTGATGTATTAGTTATGAAGCAATAACTACATTATCACAGATAAGAAATTAGTTGAAACAAAACAGTTTATCGTAATGTTGGCCATAATTTACGGATTTTGAAGGCATCATAGAGGGTTTATGATATGTGTGTAGATAAAATAATTTAAAAATTATATTCATTGTCGGAACCCACACATGTCCAAAGGTTTGCGGCATTTTTCTATTACCGTATTTGTTTTTGCGATACACGTCATATTAATTATCGTCTAAGTTCCAGTACCCGTATCACATGAGTGATAAATAGATTTTATTTGGTGTTAATCATACAGTGTCCGTTACATTAAGTTACATATTAAGTTCATATCTTAATTACAAAATTATCATAAATTAAAATACAATGTCAATAAATTGTTAAGTAAAGATTAATGTCAACGATTTTAAAATTCTAATGTATTAGGAAATCAATAAAATATAATTCAAATTAACCACTTACAATTAAGTATAAGTAATATAAATAATCACAAATATCACAATTACATTAGATAAACGTGAATAAAGATCACAATACGCTATATTATATTAAGTTTTCTGTGGGATTGTTAATTTTAATATATATCACTGAAATAATCCGATGTAATACCGTTATTCAAATAAATAAAATAGGAAGTTGCCTCTAGCTTAACCCCCAGCGCTAGGTGTAGGAGGGAGGCGCCGGGCGGCGTCGCCCACGGTCCCTAGCAACTTTTGTACTCGTGACCTCCAAGGACCACCTTTCCCTTTAGATTTAAATGGGTCGTCACGCCGCCCGTTTCTTATCTGATTACACTTACAACTATCATCCGATTATTTTAACTCATTTAGAAGGGGAACTCTGTAAAATTTTTGAGGCAGCGAGGTAGAGTCTAACCAAGACTGATTCAATTTGTTTGGCCTCGGTATTTAGGGTTCCGTAGCCAAAATGGCTAGATGGAATCCTTATAGTCGCGTTATGTCCGTCTTTCCATAGTGTCCGTATGTCACAGCCATTTTACTCGGAAACAAGATATATTTTAAAGAAATTTGGAGCGTAGGTTAGGTACGTATATTTTGTGAGCCGCTACATAGAAGATATACTCGTAATTTAAAAAACTCATGTAACTCAATCCAATTGTTTATTTAGTTCTAATCAGGAAATCCATGTAGTACTAATACTACACATAAAAACACCTTTAGTTATAGTTACTAATAACTAAAGGTGTTTTTAAGTTAAATCAACGTGTAACGCAACATTCCATTGGTCCTTAAAAATAACGGGGTCCGACACGCACTTGGTCGGTATTTAGCATTTCGCCAGTTTCTAGTCGGTTTAAAATACCGTCGAGATGGTAATATTTAGTTTATCATATCAAAAGCCCTTCTATGAGAAAATTAATCTGTGGGCGTCAATAGACTATTTAACATCAATAAAGTTGGTAAACGGTCATAGCAGCGCGTGGAGGATTGGTAATCAAATATAATAAAAAAAAACTGTGTAACATAACATTTACTTTACGACAGAAAAAATGGATGGAATGGTTGTGGGCGGACTAGACTGGTGACATTGCCTAGGATAAAAATAAATTTCTAGAACCTGTATGGCTGTGAGCTCAGGTTCAGCGTGGATGTATGATCAACGCATCAAGGAAAATAAGTCTTTACTTGTAATTCGTTTCGTTTCGCTATTTACTTCAGCCCACGGGGCGTGTTTATAATCTGGCAGGATCTAAATAAAACTAACTGATGCGGAATAAATATGTTCCAAATAAATTGTAGTTGTTGAATTGCAAAACCAGCCCCATTAATAAAAACGTTCTATGGCGACTTTCAAGAGCTTCAAAACAAGAGCTACATAACACTTGACCCTACTCATAGTGTTGTGTTCCTGCCGGTGAGTAAGGTTGCCAGAGCTCAACGAGGGGGGTGGGGTTAGGGTCGGCAACGCGCATGTAACTCCTCTGGAGTTGCAGGTGTACATAGGCTACGGACACTGCTTACCATCAGGCAGGCCGTATGCTTGTTTGCCACCGACATAGTATTTAAAAAAAAAAAAAAAACATTCCCAAGAAAATATTAAGTTCCGTGGAAAACTTTAATACCCGAAGCCAGTGGGCAAATGCCTTGTGCGTAATTAAGTTTTCGAAGTTAAAAGTTATTCAACAATTCGCTGAAAGTTGTGCAAGTTTTCCTTACATAAGCTCAGCATATTAAGGCCACAAGCAAAATAACTAATAAGCACTTGATGTAATTTAAGCCAGTTTAATCGCGAAGCCTTTGGCAAGTTAATTGCTATTTGGATGAGACCCTTCTGGAGGGGGATTACAGCGAATGAAGTGTGAAAACATCTCATGAAAACTGAAATTCCAAAGCAGTGTTAGCGACTCTGTAAGTGTATGTTTTCTTAACCGCATATAATAACTCAATGTGATTTTATATTTTTGTATATTAAGAGGCAATCTTCATGAAATAATTTGCAAAACTGCTATAAATGAATAGGCAATGTTTGCGGTATTTACCTACGTTTGGTAATGAATATTATCGTGTTTGTATATTGACCCCTATAAAGAATTTTATTACTGGTATGCGACAAATTGGGGCAATGACACTGCAAAACCGAATAATTTACACTAACACGCAGGGCCCGACAACGAATATAAGTATATAGAAAGAGTGTAATTCGGACGATTAGGTACTACCCGTTCTACATAGCTATATTAAACCTATTTCTTAGATTAACTAATGTGCGAACAGGAAGATCAGGAAGATTTTTACATTATTACATTGCTCAAAGGCTCGACATTTTTATTTTCATTTTCATACATCCTGTGAATAGTTGATGCTATCCTTTAACTCTTATACCACAAGTGTCACAAACTGGCGTACGTGATGCGCCTACCGAATCATCTTCGGAATATTTTATTTTGGAAAGCAGATCGATATTTAATACACCTTTGTATTGAAAAAGTACTCAACATATTATACGTGTCTAATAATAATTTGATGGATGTTTGCGTTCCGGTCCCAAATGTGAATCCCAGCTACTAACAGTTTACCTAGTCGGTTCAAGATCTTTTCGATAAGGCTTCTTCAATTTTGTGAATCAATAAGCTCTCACATTTATTTTCATTTCGGGCCTTCGTTTCGCTTTTATAATCATTATTCGTGTTATATGTTCCTCGTAATGGATCTTGTTTGTTAGAAGGACGCGATCTAATTTTCTAACCTGACTCCTCATCGGTCGAAGATTACCCATGTAAACCGTAATGAACGAAAATTAAAACTGGCTTGATTGTTTAGGGAATTGGAAGTTATTAACATCCAAGGACTTTTGAGATATTCACAGATTGAAATTATGTGAAGGGTATCAAGGGGGATTTTAGGAGCTAATAGAATAAGAAAGCTTTGTTTACAGATCGTGTGTTATAATACTCATGATATTTTTGGTTTGTATATCACACAAATTCATACGTAGATGACGTTGCTAACTTTTATTTACAGGTCTAGGTTAACACTAAGATATTTTAGCGCCATTAATATTTCTTACAAGACGATAAACGAGTTGTGAATTTTAATACAGCTGTTGCATTCCAAAGCCCTTAAGCTTGCGATGTACTTAATTTCAATATGTAGGTAGTGCAAGTAGATGGCAAGATTCACACGGTCTCCACTGAGCGTAACCAAGCGTCCCACAACGTTCGCTCCCTTGAGAACCGACTTAAATCATAACTTTCGATCAAAGCCGACGCAGAACAAAGATATTCAAACATTTGCTTTATCAATCTCGTATCTTACTTTATTGCAAGATTATGAATACAACCTTCCTCTGTACGTCACAACGTTCAGATTTGAATACAAACCCAAAGGGAGTTGATAGGTTGAGAAAGTAAGGAAGTGGTATCGCGATCATAGACGACCTGTTACGCGACAAATTGACGGGCGCCGTTCATTGCAAAGTAGGCTCTATTACCGCCACGAAGCATAACGTGATCAAAACTATCTTGCAAAGAATTCTCTAGTAATTTTATGACTTAACTTTCCTGGGAAATAAGTAAGTGTACCATGTATTTTCTTTGTCAATAACTTGTAGTTAGAATTTGTGAAGAGGTAAGTAATTCATTAAACGGTAACAGATACGATAACATGTTCATTTTATTGCATTCTAGACACATTGACAATTATTTTTAAAACTTGTTCGGACGTACGTACTTACAAAGATAAGTAAGCTTTGAGCTAATTAATATAATACATCGACGTGCGTTGCCTTCACAATAGGAGACATATTTCTCAAATTCCTCTTTTTACGACATACAATTTCACAAAATTAAGTCTGCATCGTAATTTTCTTTATAGCGTCCATAAGTTGTTTACCGAGTGCAGGAGCGGAGCATGAGTCCGCAAGATGAGGCTCAGTGGGGGAGGGGAGGTCCTCATTCCTTACCTAATGTGGAAGACAATGCCGGCCCTCAAGGACCATGTGAAAGTTATTTTGGGAGGACTGGATGCCACGGGCTTCTTTGTGACGTTGTATAAGGCAGTGTTTTAATTGATTCAACATTATAACTTGATAATTAACCTATCATCATTGCATTATTAAGCAAAAATAGAAAATGGTACAGCTTGAGTGGTTTTAATTAAAAACCGCTAGATCATATCTTTTACAGAACAACATAAATCGCTATTTAATAATCAATTAGAACCGTATGACTGTAGATAATGAGGTGTACCGACATAGCCACCCGAGCCTAACGATTACCTCAAGGCCGTATTATCCGCTGTGAAACGGATTAAGAGCCCTTAATCCTTGGAGCGTTCTCCGATTTCACGAAATAACGCTCGATAGATGGCGTTGGCGCTCGGTACGCGAGCGCCGGCAACGCGACGCGCGTTTCAATGCAGACTAGAATAATCTTGATAGTTTTCAATATAATTACAAGCAACATTAATTTTAGTGTCATATGATATCATATGGGCACTCTTTATTTTATTGTATATGCACAGTAGTTTTTTTTTTTTATGTACACTACTACGAAGTGTACAGACTACAGAGTGTACTATAACCCTTGCTCTTTATTCTGTCTCTTTCACGCCAATGGAAAATGAAGAAGTTACTAAATGACTGCAGGTATAAATAAAGTATATTAGTGCGATAGAGAGACAGATAGTGTTTCGTTGTCGTATCGTAAACGATTGGCATGTTGGCTACGCACCCATGATACCTAGCCAAGAAGCCAATCGATTGCGCATATTAGTGCGATAGAGAGACAGATAGTGTTTCCTTGTCGTATCGTAAACGTTTGGCATGTTGGCTACGCACCCATGCTGCCCAGCCAAGATGCCAATCGTTTGTGCATATTAGTACGAGAGAGAGACAGATAGTGTTTCGTTGTCGTATCGATTGGCATGGTGGCTACGCACCCATGCTGCGTAGTCAAGATGCCAATCGTTTGCGCACATTAGTGCTATAGAGTTTCAGTGTTATTTGAAATCACGTTAGGGTTTGTATTATTATTTTTGACCCGAATGAAGTCCATCCAGGTTCTTATGATGGAGTCAGGAGTTGGTCACCAGAACTCCTAATCTACTCATTATAATTCCATCGTGCTTGGGCTCAAAAGATTTGCCCTGACGAACACCATCGATCTAGATGAGGTCCAGGGTCTCATGACGGAGTCAGGAGTTGGTCACCAGAACTCCCCAGAACTCCTAATCTACTCATCATAACTCCATCGAGTTTGGGCTCAATAGATTTACCCTGATGAGCACCATCAATCTAGATGAAGTCCAGGGTCTCATGATGGAGTCAGGAGTAGGTCACTAGAACTCCTAATCTACTCATTATAATTCCATCGTATTCGAGCTCAATAGATTTGCCCTGACGAGTACCATCGATCTAAATGAAGTCCAGGGTCTCATGATGGAGTCAGGAGTTGGTCACCAGAACTCCTAATCTACTCATTATAATTCCATCGTGTTTGGGCTCAAAAGATTTGCCCTGACGAGTACCATCGATCTAGATGAAGTCCAGGGTCTCATGATGGAGTCAGGAGTTGGTCACCATAATTCCTAATCTACTCATCATAACTCCATCGTGTTTGGGCTCAATAGATTTGCCCTCACGAGCACCATCAATCTAGATGATGTTCAGGGTCTCATGATGGAGTCAGGAGTTGGTCACTAGAACTCCTAATCTACTCATTATAATTCCATCGTGTTTGGGCTCAAAAGATTTGCCCTGACGAGTACCATCGATCTAGATGAAGTCCAGGGTCTCATGATGGAGTCAGGAGTTGGTCACCAGAACTCCTAATCTACTCATTATAATTCCATCGTGTTTGGGCTCAAAAGATTTGCCCTGACGAGTACCATCGATCTAGATGAAGTCCAGGGTCTCATGATGGAGTCAGGAGTTGGTCACCATAATTCCTAATCTACTCATCATAACTCCATCGTGTTTGGGCTCAATAGATTTGCCCTCACGAGCACCATCAATCTAGATGATGTTCAGGGTCTCATGATGGAGTCAGGAGTTGGTCACTAGAACTCCTAATCTACTCATTATAATTCCATCGTGTTTGGGCTCAAAAGATTTGCCCTGACGAGTACCATCGATCTAGATGAAGTCCAGGGTCTCATGATGGAGTCAGGAGTTGGTCACCATAATTCCTAATCTACTCATCATAACTCCATCGTGTTTGGGCTCAATAGATTTGCCCTCACGAGCACCATCAATCTAGATGATGTTCAGGGTCTCATGATGGAGTCAGGAGTTGGTCACTAGAACTCCTAATCTACTCATTATAATTCCATCGTGTTTGGGCTCAAAAGATTTGCCCTGACGAGTACCATCGATCTAGATGAAGTCCAGGGTCTCATGATGGAGTCAGGAGTTGGTCACCAGAACTCGTAATCTATTTATCATAACTCCATCGTGTTTGGGCTCAATAGATTTACTCCGACAAGCACCATCAAATTACCATTATGATGAATAGATTAGGAGTTCTGGTGACCAACTACTGAGTCCATCATGAGACCCTAGACTTAATCTAGATCGATGGTACTCGTCAGGGCAAATCTTTTGAGCCCAAACACGATGGAGTTATGATGAATAGACTAGGAGTTCTGGTGACCAACTCCTGAGTCCATCATGAGACCCTGGACCTGATCTAGATTGATGGTGCTCGTCAGGGCAACTCTATTGAGCCCAACACGATGGAGTTATGATGAGTAGATTAGGAGTTCTGGTGACCAACTCCTGACTCCATCATGAGACCCTGGCCCTCATCTAGATCGATGGTGCTCGTCAGGGCAAATCTTTGAGCCCAAACACGATGGAATTATAATGAGTAGATTAGGAGTTCTAGTGACCAACTCCTGACTCCATCATGAGACCCTGGACTTCATCTAGATTGATGATGCTCGTCAGGGCAAATCTATTGAGCCCAAACACGATGAGTTATGATGAGTAGATTAGGAGTTCTGGTGACCAACTCCTGACTCCATCATGAGACCCTGGACCTCATCTAGATCGATGGTGTTCATCAGGGCAAATCTATTGAGCCCAAACACGATGGAGTTATGATGAGTAGATTAGGAGTTCTGGTGACCAACTCCTGACTCCATCATGAGACCCTGGACCTCATCTAGATCGATGGTGCTCATCAGGGCAAATCTTTTGAGCCCAAACACGATGGAATTATAATGAGTAGATTAGGAGTTCTAGTGACCAACTCCTGACTCCATCATGAGACCCTGGACTTCATCTAGATTGATGATGCTCGTCAGGGCAAATCTATTGAGCTCGAACACGATGAGGTTATGATGAGTAGATTAGGAGTTCTGGTGACCAACTCCTGACTCCATCATGAGAACTTGGACTTCATCCGGGTCAAAAATAATAATGCAAACCCTAACGTAATTTCAAGTGAAAATGCGTTTTTCAGAAAATCGCAGCCAAATAACACTAGACCTTACTCATAGTGTTGTGTTCCTGCCGGTGAGTAAGGTTGCCAGAGCTCAACGAGGGGCGGGAGGGGGTTAGGGTCGGCAACGCGCATGTAACTCCTCTGGAGTTGCAGGCGTACATATGCGGGCCGTATGCTTGTTTGCCACCGACTTAGTATTAAAAAAAAAGTAACACTGAAAATCCATCAATAAGCGAGTCTGTTAGGCATACTGTAAAAATGAACTTTTATTAAGATTTTCTAATCGCAGTATATAGCACTTCTCGGAACTCCGTAGCTGATTACGATCGCAACGAATGCCTGACAATCGAGCACAGGTCCGTCCTCTAAGCGCGCTCCGCGCGGACTGAGAGCGGGGCGTCGCTGCTGCGTGATTTATACGTGTTTTAAAAAAATATAAATTTACGGCAATGTAGGTCCCATAGTTACAATTTTTTTTTTATAGGTTAACATAAAGTTACAGTTTGCTATAATATTATTTTTAAAGCAAAATATGCGTACAATTTGCGGAAATAAAATATAATAAAACCCTGTTTTCACCAAAAAAATGAAGAAAACTCGGAAGGTATTTTATCAGTTTTTTCAAATGAATCTTCGATTGTTATTCATTCCAGCCCCTCGTACGAGATATGTTGAATCAAATTGTAGTCATTCATGTACCAAATGATTCTTGTTTATAGCAAAATTGAGAACCGAAACGCCACATCTCACTGCAAAATTTGGAAAAGACTCCCAAAAAACCTCATTAAAAAAGAGGTTTAAAAGAGAAAATGAAAATTTGAACTGTTGGAGCCCCTAGTTTAGGAAACGATTATTTAAGTACGTTATCAGTTTTTGAATAAATACTAATAGTTACGTCGTAATCTTGAATGAAAAAGGAAGCATTTTACAAAATACGCTCGTCTGTAGGAATAAGGACTCTTAAGTACTTTATGAGGGCTTACACTGTCGAGTGTTGACGTTTGACTTTTATGGACGCTAAACTGCAGTAGGACTGAGAGCAATTTTAGGGTGAATTGGAGACAAGTTAAACAGTTGTCAACGAAACGACGTTTTAGAAGGGATCACGGTAAAAAAGTTTTTTTTTAACCGAGGTTTCCACGGAAATTCGTAGTAGGGAAACTCGACAGTTCTTGAGCGATTGATGTTATGTTAGACAAGGGGTCTGTAAACTTTTGAAAAGAAGAGCCAACCGAGTAGGAATCACCAGTTTGAGGAATCTCTAAGAGCCGCAAATGTTTTATTCAGTTCAGTCATTAATAGTTTGGATGACTTGATCGCTTGACGCAATCGTAATCGCGAGCCACCGTTTGGCGTCCTTTGCGTTAGACCAAACCAAAAGTAAGTTAGCTTCTACTAGAAAATCACCGCGCAAGCAGCAAATCTAAATTAAGTACCTCATGAAACGCTCAGTGTGGTGCTGCGTTTAATATAAAAAGAACTTGAGAGCCTTAGTTCATACATTTTAAATTTCGATCAAGAACTGTTTACTTTGGAGAAGTTGCGAAACCACGTTTTATCAATAAATCTCCAACGCAGGTACTAACGGCCGCGACACGGGTCTAGGTATGTACGTACGTACACGAAACTAGGTACGTCTAAAGTTCGGATCTTTAAGAGTTTGGTTAATTACATAAGTATGCTTGATATGATACCTAAAAATTGTGGAGAATTCAATTCCAATATGCAAGTATTGAGCAACAATTTTTAAGTTTTCGTCTCAAATAACCTTGTTTGTGTTTTGTTACAACTGTCATTTTGACTTAATTATTCATAGCTATCATACATACACTAGAGTTTTTAGTAAATGTGTCACCATCCTGTCATTACTAATCTTTTTGCGATAGCGTAATAATTTTCGACATAAATATGTGCGCAAAAAGTTACAGAAATAACAGAATCAATTTGTATTAACTAGAGTTAGACCAACCTAAGTTGGCAGCAATTTTGATTGCCCAGATTGTGCAAGGGTTATTTATACGTCATAATTTCATAGAAGTTTGACATAACACTCTCTCAGGGCTATCAAAAGCGCTGCCAACTTATCTTGGTCTAACTCAAACCGTGTGGTACTTATACTTTTCTATGTTTTGATATATGGTAAAGAAACAAAACTTGTATCAATCAAGTATGGTATCGATAATAGTTATGTACAGGCGATATATAATATTGTCACAGTAAGTATTTTTGTCTCAAATATGCATCTCTGGCCACAGGGTGAAAATAAAAGCGCACAGCCCCACATGCATCCCTCCTGCTCCATCGGACGTGGCGTGAAATGAACATCGCTTCCGTGCAGGCTACGCGGCCGTTGCTCCAGTTCCCCACCCCCTGTGGATGCAGAATTGCAGGACGTCACTTAGCGCAGTCATTACGGGTTCTGGTAGTGGGAAATATAGCTTTGGTTTTTTTTGACAGCTACATACATGCAGCTATACATGAAAGAAGTGTAAAATACCATTCCTATCGTTGATATAGTTAGAACGAAAGTACAAAACCCGTACAGTTTAACGTACGTGGGGGATGTCGCGGGCAGAGGATGTTTCATAAATCGTACTCGACTTTTAACCACTATCAACCAAGTACTACCAATTTTAGAGGTTAACTGAAAACGCGTCTACTCTGCTTAACTTTTGCTTTGTTACTTCGATTTTTTAGGCTAGTAATATTAAACCAAATACCGTAAATACAGAAGATAACTAGCAAGCTCAGAAGCAGCTATTCCCACAATATTTTCCAATAGACAGCCAATACAATAGCGGCTCATTACATTCGCTTGTCGACTCGGCTGCTTATTGCGCCTCACTGTCCAATAACTACGTGCCACGGAAGAATAGACGTCTAGGACTCTAGGAATAACTTTACTTACCATTATTTCAGACGATTATTTTGGTTTAAAAAAATTTACTACACGAATATAAAATACATTTTCCAAACCAAAAATATGATTGAGTTTTTGAGGTTTTCTATACTCGTACTATAAATCAGTGTTCGTTCCGTTGGTATCGCCCACTATGGTTGGGATTTTGTTAACGTTGTGCAACCACATCGCGCCTCTGCATGGCTGGAACGTAAGTAACTAGTTTCTGGAAATTATATTTTTGTTGGAGTTTGTAAGTTAAGCACCCACAATAAACTTTAAGGTTACTGATACTGAAAACATGTTTCCTTCTATATTCCTTTTTACCCAACGGTTGACTAGTAGAGAATGCCTAGTGGCATTAAGTCCGCCTGTTGTATTCTTTTTTTAAGTAAATAAACATTGCTGTAACTCCATAATCGGCATATTTTGTTTAAACTAATAAGCCACTGCAATTATTTCAAAACATATTTGTCTTGTTCTTGTTTCTTGAGTAAAAAGTACAATTTAAAGTCTGCAGTGCACCTAGAATCATATTTGAGTAAAGAGAAGGCGAAGTTGTTAATAGTGTAGTTGTAAGACAAATAACGGAAGATCAAATTTACAATGTTTACTTTTCTCTCATGGCCGAGCCGTCGTTTCATCAACGTAGCATAATGTAATTTGCAGCTTGTAAGAAAAAGCAAGCTTTTAATCAGTGCTAGTCCCAAGATATTGCTGTAATTTCTCAGATGAAAGAACAGCAACAGTTTTAATTTAATTTTTCTTTAATTGTGTAATTAGTAATTATTATAATATCGTCCTGTAATCTAGTATTAAGTTTCTTATGTTTTTTTGTGTAATTTGGATAAATAACAGTAAACTCCAACAGGTCTATAAAACTGCATACCGGCATAACTGGGGTGCGACTCATATCCCTACTTATAATTAATAACAATAGCATACCGGTATCATAACCTCACGTCATAGAAAGAAATGATCTTGATATTCTTTCTATGATCTGAGGTCATAACATTTGCCTTGAACTCATATTATGCCACTGTGGCAAGTATTGAAGGTATGAAGCGGCAAATAAATCAAATTCCTTGACTGTGCTATGAAACTACGATAAGATGTTGTAGTGAGTGCGCTGTCCCCTGCGCTGTGGCGCTGCAGCGGCTGCGCGTGCGCCGTAAATCTCCTGTTATCTAATTGGCCGAACAAAAAGCGGCGCGTGCCGTCGGAAATAGATACCATAGAGCTACGTCTCACTACACCACGCTCCATGGTTAGGGGTTGCGGTTCAAGTAAAAGGATAAACCACTAGTTTAATGTAATTGTTTTGTTTTAACCATGCTTCTAATCCTTATCAATCACATGGCGTACTTCATTCATTGAGTCTTCATTGAGTAAGACTGATTCGATTGTCATTTTTGAGCTTTCTGTCCGATTATCTAAACTAAAACTTAATAAATAAGCATTCATTATCTAAACTAAAACTTAAGAGGTCAATTCTCAAAAAAAGTAATTCGTATTATTTTTAATACTATGGAATAACTCTGGCTTGACTGATTGCTAAATTGTTTAAATTGTTTTTCTGTTCTTGGCTTTATAAAGTCTACGTCCAAACCAAACATTTCGATTAATGTATGTTATGTTTAGAAGAAATTGCTCGTTAAATTAATGAATAGTACTCTTTATGACTGCTATTGCTTTGGAAGTCGAATGATTACATAAAAAACTGCCATTTTAGCCTCTAAAATGCTGGAAGAAATTTATAAGAAATTCTTTACACAAGGAACTGCTAAACAATAAGGCGACTAGAATAAATCGGTTCAGTTTGATGTAATTAATGTATTCTGATGTTTCCGTCAAGTTGTCTCATGATATTTAGTCCTGCGCCAGGCGTCTTTAGACAACGACAAATTATCTTGACCCAGTTGGACTGAACCCTAAGATACGTTAATCTTTAATTCTGACAACATTTGTCTATTTGAAAGGGATCTGCTCGAAGGATTATTGCTGATGAATATTATTTTAATAAAGTTTATTTTTTATTCTTAGTGGACAGGTCCTCAGGTTACACGTAGAAAACAAGACAATTATGAAATATTTCACCGTCACATAAACATTACAAAATGTGCATGTATCTTTTCCTTTCCTCGTAAGGACCACCATACAAAATTTTCCTATTATAAATTTAAACCTTTATGTACAGGATTGGGATGAATTTCTTTCGCTCGAGAAAGCAATATAACAAAAGATTGCTCATTTATTTGGTTTATGAAAGGTTCTAATAGGATTGAAACAGAATGTACATTTAAACACACATTGAGCTCTTGACGGGTATTATCACTGGTCATAATAACACTCTCAACAGAAACCTCAAGGTAATGGTAATAAATAGAGACGCCTCCTGTCCACACTGTGAAAAGGAGGCAACTAGCTTCCACCTACTAGCAGAGTGTATTATGTACGCGGCACCGCGATATAATACATTCGGTAGAGACTTACTAAGATAAAACGAACTAAAGGATGTCGAACTTAAAGATGTCCTTCTGTTCTGCAGGAAAACAAGAAGATTTGAGGAGATTGGTATGGGAATGCAGCCGGGACAGTAACCTGCTGCTCCAACTTCAGGGAATTGGGCTGAATGAACGCACCATGCGATCGACAGCCCGCCTGTTTCCGGCCGGGCGTCCCTACACTACATCTACACCTACAATACACATTAGGCCTTAGGTTATACAAGTATCCAATAGCAATAATTTACCAGATATATAGTAAAATAAAAACGTTGGTTTACCTATATAGAGATACTACTTAATAATTAAATTATTCTAGAAGGCCAGACATGTCATTCATATCATAAGTCATAATGTCTCACACATTCCACTCACATTATGCTCATGTAATCCAATCTAATTTTCCTAATCTAGAACATTGCCGTTTGACCTAGAAAAATATAATAGGCCACACAAACAAGCTCGTCGTGTTCTTGGGACTCTTATTAACTTATCCACGTGTAAGATTACATTTTCTATTTGTTTTAGGTACCATACAATACAACTGTATTTAATTTAGCGCTGTGCGTCTGTTTGGGGAGGTTATTTGATTTTCTTGGAATACATCAATAGAACGTACAAAGTACTCACGAGGAACCGGAAAAATCATATTTAAAGACTAAAATGTCGTATAAACTTTTGTGTAATTCGCCTAGTTTCAGAGTTAATACCAATAAAAAAAAAACAATATTTTTATTGTTACTTAGTGGAATACGCCTTACGATGGAGATGTTGGCACTATGGGACCTAGTTATATCCTTATTGCCAGATATGTACTTATCAAAAAGTGACGAGTAACACTGCAAAAAGAGGGTT
Organism: Cydia pomonella; assembly: GCF_033807575.1. NCBI lineage: Eukaryota > Metazoa > Arthropoda > Insecta > Lepidoptera > Tortricidae > Cydia > Cydia pomonella. The sequence continues at coordinate 9,932,928 of NC_084721.1, read as the reverse complement.
TTCCAAAAAAATAAGGAATTACCAAACCAAAATATTTACTTTTTATGTTTAAATACATTTAAAAAACGTTTTTTGCGAAATTGACCCCTACTCGAATAGCAGTTTTTCCTTCTTTTTGTGCATCAGGAACGCGTGGTTGAAATGATTCGGGTTCCTCGTGAGCACCTTGTATAAGAACAATAAGCTGAGATAATTAATAATACTCGTATGTACCAATCGTAATAACTTTAATATTGTACCAATAATTCTTTATTTATATTTATTTAAATAAGAACTCGATCAAGCAACAGTCGCAATTATATCAAAATCCTTATCATTATTCCAGTTTGGTTAAACGCATGGATGCAGGGTAAATTTAAGATTAGTGACCAGCAAAAGTGTGTAAGGGATGATATGAGGAAATTTATCGAAATATCAACGCAATGCTTCCACATAATCTGTAGATACTGCACCAGTGCACATCCCGATGCAACTTGCAGCACAAAATAAGGTTCACGTCTATTTTGCCGTTTTTTCCTTTGTGATACGGCATAGATTGGTTCGACCCAACTGTAAGGTTAATATTGCGTAACAACAAATGAAACAATTGCGCCGGCGTCCGCAAATTAGATAAAATATTTAACTCTTGTCGTATAATATTTCGTACGGGCCATAAATTATTATTAGGTTTGCAGCGCCGTTTGCTTTGGTTAGAACTCTACATATTATTATATATCCTTATTATTATCAATCCTAAAGATTCTGTACCTCAAAAGGAAAAAAACGGTACCCTTATAGGATCACTTTGTTGTCCGTCTGTCTGTCCGTCAAGACCCTCTATCTCGGGATCGCGTACGCGTGAAGGTATAGAGTTGAAATTAAATAAAATCATATACTCAGGTCTACGGTCCCTTGAATCTGTGAAAAAAATCAAACTTTTAAGTTAACCTACTTATTTCTCATAAAATACCAGACAATATTACCTAGGTTTTGAAAATTAGCCAACGCTAGAAAGTTATAATGTAAATTTACTTTTGCATTATCTATTCAAACAAGAAAATTATTAATTAATATATTTGTTATTCCGAATAACGTATTTAACTATTAAATTAAAATAAAATGATGCAATATTTTAAAAAGCTTTTTTTAAACAGACCGCATATATTAGTGTTGAGTACTCCTAGTACAGTAGTTACAGCACTAAGTAATATTCGCCGGAGTTTGCAAAACCTTTGTGCTCCAATCGCGACTCTATTCATGTCGCGTTTTTTCTGCCATTCGTGATTGCTAGCACTGTCTTTACAGGCCTACGACTATGACAGAGTTGCGAATGTCGTGATGATGATTACTGGGTTTTAAATAAACTTTTCTTAAACTTGAAATATTCACATGATTTACTTCAAATTACGTCCGAAAATGACGGTGTGAAACAAACATTTAAAAAAATCATACAACCGAATTGAGAACCTCCTCCTATTGAAATCTTGAAGTTGGATAAAAATACCTACATATGTGGAGTCGTGATTTACCGGCAAATTGTAACCTTTCTATCCATACTATCTTAAAATTAGTACATTACGATACTAATGCGAAAAATAGGAAATTCGAAACGAGTGACGATAAATTAAAACACGACCGAAGGGAGTTTTTTAAATCGACACGAGTTGCGAATTACCTATTCGCACATGGATCGTACAACGTTTTACAGTACATATGGCCCTTTAAATTTTCGACACAGTAACGTAATATGCTAATTATCGCACTAGTGCGGTAAAGTAGCACCATATGTACTGTAACAGTACATTTCGATGCTAGTGCGGAAAGTATGTCATTACCTCACGAGTACCGAGATACTCGCCTACGGCTCGTGGCAAGACTCGGGACGAGTGAAGAATGACATTTCCGCACGTGTAGCGACGTTTTTTAATACAGTTGCAAAAAAATAAGAAAAACAACAAGTACTTTTTTATGCACTTTCTTTAAGACAGAAACAATTGTAAATATAAAATATAAGTATCGTTATTTACGATTATTTGTGTATCGTATATAAATTGTATGAAAACGATATCGAATGTTGCCTTTGGTAACTTAAAACATTCCTGCAGTAAGAAAAAACGCATCAGAGGTTTACCGCGAACCACGTTCGACGTATTGCCTCCCTGTCACACTTACGTACGAATTTACAAGTGCGACAGAGAAGTAACACGTCGAACGTGGTTCGCGGTAGGCCCTCTGCATTGACAGGCGTTTCGGCAGCTATTCCGTTCCATTCAGATAACTTATTAAGAACGGTTTTTCAATTTTCAATATTAAAAAAATTAACGTGTTATAATGATGAAGAGGTAAGTAATAAAATATGAAATATGCTTATACTTATTATTTTTACATTAACAGTAGGTTTTTATGTTGATTACGACTTTTAAAGGAAACTAACATTAACACTCATCAATAAGTAGTCATGAATTGGAACAAGTGGAAAAGTAAAAAGCACCTAAACAGCTACGTAAAGTATCACTTTTTGAGCAACTGTATTAAAAAACAGTATTTAAGCTACAGACAGAAAAGAGGGTGGTAGGGGTAGGGATAGTTCGCGGATAGTCTGGCCACCTCATTGAGAATGTCTGAGCTGGAGACAATGAAAGTTTGAGACGGTACCGCTTTTTAAAGAATATGCTGGTTGGAATATTTCAGCTGCTATGCACATTTTCACGAGACGGTTACCGTTTGCCTCGGTTTAATCTTGGCAAAATATACAGTTTACTTTCGTCTCGCAAAAAGTACACTGCACTTGTTGCTAGTTTACGTTGTAAATAAACACTTTAGTGCAATTTAATGGCGTAAGGCACTGGAATTTTAATACCTATAACGACTAACTAGAATACCTATAACGACTCCAGACTTCGTAACTTCAATATTGCAACCAACGCATAAATATTACTTTGCTATTAAACATCGACCACTACCTACATATGAATAGATACATACACGGTGAACAAATTTTATAACCTATAAGAGATTGGTAAATTTATGGCACCATGATATCATTTTTGGATATAAGGAAGAGAAAACTGCATTAAGTAATTACTTAACGTATATAGTATATTTAGTGGTAGTTCCTACAAGTATAACTAGTTTGTGATTCCCCCGCTCACCTATTTGGATTGCACGCCCTCGCCTATTAAGTAATGCCTGAAATAAAATCTCGGACCGTAAACAACTGGGAGTTAAGAGTAGATGTAACATGATACAATGTGGTGCAATGGTGTCAATGCACCCAAATAAGTGTGTAACATTAGTTAAATAGAGATATATGTATTCATCATTCCATTTCCATACCTAGTATACTCGCAAAGGATGCGTAGGGCACACCGGCACAGCGGTTTATAGGTTGGAGCAGACCTAAAAGCAATAGGCACCATATCAGCGCCGCCTTAACTCGACCCGTTCGGTATTCTTTGTAGGAAATTCATACATAGGTAGGTACTACGCAAGGAATCGAAGCAGTGCTTATTACGCATTCGGTGATTTAGGTGTAGTTCGACCTTAAACCTGTTAGCTTTTATTACGAACCCTAACAAAATATATGCTTTGAAAATAATAAATTCCTTTCTTTTGATTAAATAAGTTCTATGTAAAAATACCAATTGTCCTAGCATAAAAACCATCCGCCGTCAGGAAAATGTGAATCCATTACAAGCCGCAGAGTACACAAAGCGACAAAATAATTGAGTTCTCATTCAAAGCAGCTTATTTCAAAGCTGTGAATGCTGCAGTCGCCCTCCTCCAGCGTTAAATTGGGTCGAAACTAAAAGTGGGTTTGATGTCCTGGTAACCCGGTGACCTATGTACGCCAAAGCCCGTGGTGTGGTTACACACATCATAAAGCCTCCTGAAATAAGCCTCGCCTTTCCGAAAGAACCATTAATTTTGCAAGTGTTCAAGTGGTATGATAATTCCCTCATATTAAAAGCAAATATGCCGCTGGGCTACGCAGTTTACAAAATATACCTAACTAGATCATAATGTATGTAGGTACATTTGTACAATTGAAATGTCCCTTGCGGCCACATGTTTTGACTAACAACAGTAACAACTCTTTCCTTACAAACGAATTTGTAAGAGCATGTTCACGATTATGCGCAAATTGTAAAAGTGTTAGAAAAATATTAATTAGGTTAAAAAGCTATATTACTTATGCACCACACCCTCTTTATGCACGAAACTTTAGCCGTCAGCAAAAAAGCGATTACGTACATGAGGAGGGAACGCGGTGAACGTGTCGCTTTGAGTTTATTGCAGAACATTATGTTTTCAATTAGCTACATAGATGAAAGATTAGGGAGTGCCGGTTAGATTAAGAAAAAATTGGGAAAGAAAAAGATTGGTAATTATTTAGCAAATGAATCTCGCATCCGAAATATTACATTAAACTCGGCGAAATTGGTGTAAATTATTATTTATACTCTACAGACTCCATCTAGAGGCTTTAATCTTTACCCTTCCTAAGCCTGAGTGTAGCCTGAAAATTAACTTCTTCCACTTGATTCGGCATTGTGTTCGGGTTGCCTCCTTCCATGTCAGTATCAGGATACCTAACCTAACTCAGCAGCCGTATACCTAATATACCTATTTGTATTTGTAAATATCTATTATCCACTAGACTAGTCTATACCTTTTATATAGACTGGAATTGGGACAAAGGCCTCTTGTGAATGGTGCATTGTAACAGTTGTATTTAAATCGAATGTTAAGGATATGGGTATGTAACCCGCAAAACCCTCCCCGTGATCCCACTGGTGTCTTCTATTTGTGGTTTTCTTGATGTCGCATGTGAGAATTGGAAGAACAGGTGGCAAGCTCATTCGGATTCATATATTAATAATTTTCATTGCAGTTATTTTCAGCACATATACCTTATTTTTCGCAGATTTTCATTTTGTTCTATATAAAATCTTATATATTTATTAACTTGCTATCGGAACGATACAACAATACTAACATAACAGTTTTATACGCTAATACCCACATCATGGGTTTGCAGTGCGACAGCGTATCAAAGAGATTGTCGCGGCATCCGCAATGGATGAGTCTGCGTGCATTTTCGCTCTCAAAGCGCTGAAATGTGCAGTGTATGTAGGCGGTGTAGGGCGTTACACCCGACAATTCGTTGCATTGAAAATATTTTTCTTGATTTTACATCGTACAGATCCATAAAGTCCTAACACTAGCACTAGTCCTAGCACTATTCGCCAACAAACTGTCCACAGTTTGGCGAAAAAATATGTACTTAAGTTTCCTCTTGAAATAATAAAAAAAAAATTATGATTTTAGTATTAGCACCCATAACTTAACATTTCACTTGGAAATTTGTTGTATTTAAACATTGTAAAGATTTTCTAACAATGAATTGATGAAGTATTAACCATTAAAAACACGTATTATATTATAACGGATGATAACAGAAAAATGAGAGTGACTTTCTGTAGACAAAACTATCTACATAAACAAACAATACTGTTAATAAAGTTGTTCCTGGTTCTTTCGAGATTCTTGAATTTCAAATGTTTTATTTTTTCAAACATTTATTTTTGTTACAATGGAGTCGAAACAAGAAACTCTGCGAAAACGTGTTGTACATTTTAAAAATTCTAACTGTTCACATAGGAAAAGGGACACAGTGGGTCATTTTAATACAGAAAATGTACAAGTTTCTACTATATATGGAATTCTTGGATCCTTGACTATAATCGCAAAAGTGGTAGTGGCTGGTCAGCGAAGATAATAACCAAGGCAAGCCTGAATTGACTCCAAAGCACTTTTAATTATATGAATTACATGAGCCAACGAGATGCCGCCAATTTTTTAAAGTTTTACCAACCGTACATTTGTCAATCATTAAATCGAGAGGTCTGGAATGCTGCTGGAAGGTAGGAGCCCCGGAATACACTGATCAGTAAAAATCGACCATCATGTCTCAGTATCGCTAGATGACTCGAAATTACAAAGGGAAATCATTCAGTTTGGATGATGAAAGTTATTTTCTTTTAGCAAAACATAGGTATCTATATGCCTGGAAATGGTTGATACTATACTGGTATTGCACCAGACAATATCAAACACAAGTATTATGGACAAGTTTGAGCAGACATACATTACAATTTTTGGACTCCGATAACTTATCATTTGTATGTAAGAAAGTCCGAAATCCCACAAACCTTCCACAATGTCGGCTTATTGATAGTTTTTTTTGGCTGTTTGAGTAGTTGAGTGTATAAAAATAATTGGAGAGCGGAAAATTGTGCCCAGCTAATAAAAATGACTAAGACTTGTGTTTCGAAAATGGACAAAGGTCTTATTCGAACTTTATATCTAAACTACGTCAAAAAGACCACGGGCCCTATTCTAACATCCATTAATGTTATTGTAGATAATTATCATGTATATATTGCCTAACAGTGGCGGCGCGTCACAAATATTCGTAGGGAACCCGGAGCTAATTTTGGTTTCCTTTTCTCTATAAACCGATCCTGAAAGTACTCAACGGGCTGAAATTAGACAAGCCGGTGGGAATCGAGTTCTTTGAACGATCCGCCACTGTTGCCTAATAATAACAAAGTATTGTAAAAACTTATATGAGTATTTTTTTCACAGCTCTGAAATAATTCTTATTTTTTTTGTTATGACCCGTTATTGGAACAATATTATGGAGAGTGACTCTTAAGAGGCAAACTTCTCCATACAAACGTAGTCCACATTTTCTGTATGGAAATTAACACCATAGAAAATATTTTTCCGCAATTTGATATATATTAAACACAGCTATGTTTTATTTACGTATTTTAATTAGATTATTATAAGAGTTAGGAACTTTTAAATAATTGTATGGAATTTGTTGTTCGCTTCTAACTCATAATAATAAAACAAAATCGAAAAAAGTCATACGAAGGGATATAGCCGCATACACTGTCTAGGTCTAGGGAAACAATAGTTCAAAATAAATGTTTTAATCAGAAACGCTCTTCGAAACATTATTCGCCTCTATCAATTGTACACTTTTGTTTAATTTAAAACTTGCTATCGAAGTTGGGATGGCTTGAATTACTTTGAGTTAATTAAAACTATTTCACGCAATAGTGCCGAGTCAGGCCAGGCCACTTGTGAGCGAATTGGGTCGAGTTATCCAAGAGTGGCAGCAAGGAAAAATGTTTTAAGAAAGAACATTTAACATACAAATGCATAAATGCAAATGTTCTATAATTTTTGGAACGAAGTTCCTTATCGGACGGTATATGGACTTGGCGGATGGGGTATAGGCGAACATTAACATGACGAGTTTCCGTCACGACCGTTTCTTAACTTCGTTCCAACTTCCAACCGAGTGGTCCACAACATCCACGCATTTAAAAAAAAAAAATCAATCCATGTGCCGTCCGCCGTGCCTATAGTCATGTGTCAAATTGATAAACTGACACTTTCAGGCGTATTATAATCTTAATAATAGGTTATGATTCATAATAACTTATGAATTAGATCTGAATTAGGTAGGGATCTAATTCATAACCAACCTGTTAAAATCAGAAATCGCCAGTTTGTTAACACAGATTAGGCTAATTTGTATAGTCAAATGTTGAAACAACTTGCTTCTGGTAAGTCAGACATTAATTTGGAAACCACAATTGTAAAACTGAGAATACTGAGATATAGGTAAACTTAGTAAAATACGTAGTATTATTTACTTATTTATTTATTTAATCTTTATTACACAAAAGAAAAAACAATTTTATAGTACAAAAGCCGGACTTAATGCCACGAGGCATTCTCTACCAGTCAACCTTAAGGCTAAGCAGAGAGATTGTGAGCGGTGTTACAATTACAACAGCAAAACAAATCAAATAAAAATACATATAATCCTTTAGTCCGGGTCTGCCTAAAACGTAGTCTGACTAATTCGCGTTATGCCTAGACCAACCGAGAAATAGTCGCACTGAGACTTAGGCCTAATGAGTTTTTGTCCAAATGCGAATCTGGCACAAGAAGACTTAGGCCTCTTGCATTATTGTCCAAAAGCGAATCTGGCACAGTGATACTTATACTTATGTATTAAGTTTGTATCCAAAAGCGAATTAGCGAAGCGTTACTTCTCCTATAATAGATTTTTTCTAATAATTTCTTTTCCAAAAACATTTCCTCTTAAACGTAACTAGACGGGCTCCTATTTCTGGGTAGTTTGCCCTCCGGGCATCTGAAGCTACCTAACGAACCTAACCTACCTAACTATTAACCTGGCTAATTGTGACTTCCCTGAAAACATTACACTTTGGGGGGCGACTAGGTAATTAGGCGTATCGCGAAATGGACAAACAGCTACTTAGGCTTACTGCGTTTGGGACATATTTCGAAATAGGTAATATAAGTAATAGGTCAATAGCGATTTAGACGAATAGCGAATTTCAAATGAAGTTTTGGCATAATGCGAATTAGTCAGACTACGTTTTAGGCAGACCCGGACTAAAGGCATATAATAACATATACATACAAATATAATACACACATATACTATATATATATATATATATATATATATATATATATATATATAAAAAGACGAAACATATGAAGCTAATAAATAAATACATTAAGAATCTTTCATTCTGCAAGCAAAGAAAGCACGTAATGACTTTTTGAAAGCGAACTTATTTGGCGCATTTTTGATGTTAAAAGGAAGTCCATTCCAAAGACGCGCCATCTGCACGGTGAACGAATTTGACATGAACCCGGTCCGGTGAAGAGGGATGGACAGAGACATATTGCCAGAAGAGTGAAGTTGACGGTCGCGGGTAACGCCATAATATTGAAAGAAGGATTTGAGGTATTCAGGAGAATGTGGATCGTTAAACACAAAAAAAAAGAGTGGAAAGCAAGCGAATATTGCGTCGTTGACGAATGGGAAGCCAGCCAAGTTGTGCGCGAAAAGAAGAAACGTGATCATATTTGCGGAGGCAAAAAACGAAGCGAATGCAGTTATTAAGCAGGCGGTCCAATTTATCGAGAAGCTCTTCGTTTAAGTCCGGATAACAAACATCACCATAATCAATAATGGGCAGTATAAGGGTGTTAATTAGTGCAACTTTAGTTTTGATTGGTAAGAAGTGCTTCATTTTGTTGAGAGAATGAAGTGAGCCCATGACCTTACGGCTGATTTCAGTAACCTGTGCTCTCCAACTCAAGGTACTGTTTAAAAGAACACCCAGGTCTTTAACACTTTGACTAAATATTATTGGGGAGCCGTTAAAGTTTACTGGTGCAAGTGCGTCCATGACTAGTTTAGTAAGTTGTTTGGAACTACCTATAACAATAGTTTGGCACTTAGACAGATTTACAAAGAGGCCAAACCTGTCGGGGACCACTGCTGGATATATAAAAGGTCCATTTTTAGTTTACCAATGCAAGTTGGAACGTCAGTCGTAGAGTTGCAAGTCATCAGCATACAGATGGTAGGAACAGCGAAGGTCAGATGTGATAAAATTAATAAAGGTAGAAAAAAGAAGTGGAGATAAGATGCCTCCTTGAGGCACGCCAGTCGCCAGATCACACCAGTCAGACAAAGACCGGTCAACTCGGACTGCCTGCTGGCGGCAAGGGAATTCACCAGTGGCCAGTGAAGTGTTGATGATGTCAGCAAGTACAGGAAGTATGCAGTCGAGGACCGACATAATTCATTCCCATCATCACAACCTACGGCTTTTGACTCGATAGCTTTAATAATGACCTTTATGTCAAATTCGGAAACAGGACAGAATGAGAAAGAATCTGAGATAAGAGAAATCAAAGAAGATATGTTAGAAAGTGTAATGGCCTTAATAGCGGTGTCAATAGAAGGAGCGGAGGAAAAATGCCTGTTAAGGTCATTGAGAGAAAAGGAACTGCCATTAAAACTGTTGGGGGGTTTTCCCAGGCCAAGAGATCTGAGGAATTTCCAAACATCATAATCAAATATTACAATACTAACGTTTGTAAAATCTGCGTGTGCATTGCATTATGCGGGTGTGTGTGTGCGTATTAGCTTAACGGCGACTAAATTGGCTTTAAGTACGGCTACCACCAGTTTGATACTGACATATTCGCTAGCGGGTCCTACTTACTCGTACTTTCTATGCATCTCGCTCGTACTCGCATATTAGTGCGAGATGTAAAGAAAGTAAGTTAAGCAGACGTTAGCGAATATGTCAGTTTGACAATGCTAAAGACAGTCGTGGAAAGTCTAATAATAGTCGTTAATTAACCAATTAGCGCCCATTGTACCCACATGGGTACACCTGGGATACGGCGTTTGATTAGATTTTCAATTGTAACTCTACCTTTAGAAAAATGGTGGGTTCTCAAGAGTGTGTGTAGGCGCTAATGAGTTAAATTGGCATTTATAAAAATAAATCCAGGTGATCAGAAGACTCACCACTCCTTGCTTCATTAAGTCATATATTGAAGTGTTAAAAAAATTTAACAACTGCCCTAAAAAAAACACGGTCCATATTAAAAAAAAAACGGGAAATGTTAGCCAATATGTGGGGAAGGTGAGTAGAGTATCCGCCCTATAAAATAATCGTCACGCAACACAAAGCAAATACGTAATGATCCGTTTAACACCCCACGCAGGACGAGAATGACATCAGCACGCGCTGGATACAAAAAATGGGGCTGACAGGAACACGGATTCAGCTGTAATTTTTTTTACCAACAAACTACTTAAGTTAAATTAAGGCGACTGCGTGGTTGTTAGATTACGTAGCCAAAATGCCAATCGTTACCGCTCCGTATCGAACGAAACGCAACCGTTAATGTCTGTCGCACTAATTTGGAAGAGTGATAGAGAGAGATGGCTACGCTACAATACGGAGCATTAACAATTGGCACGTTGGCCAAGAACCCAGTTATTTCATGTCTTTATCGTCTCGTATTATACAGGAATGGTATAATCAAAGATATACCACAGCGACTAGCTATTGCAGAAATAATATAAGGACCACCATAAAGAAAGTAAGGTGGAATTTGTTGAATAATTTTGAAATACAAGGAAAAGAAAGAAGAAGCTTCCACATTTAACGAATGCAGCGTTCGCATTCGCAAGGGGTGCGCGAGCGCTGCAAAGTGCAATGCCTGTAGTGGCACAAACAACGCAAGCTTGCTTGCACACACACTAGGAGGTTGGTTCACGTACAGCCAGTAAATTATTAGCTTAAGTAGCACCCCTGCATACATTTTTATATGCAGGTTGTAGGTTCATATTTTCTGTTCACTAACTTGAAAAAGTGGCTCGGCCGTAAAAGATTTGCCAATAATGAAGAGATAGAGTCTGCTGTTGATGGCTATTTTGAGGAGCTTGACACTGATCACTATAAACAGGGTATCGAAGCTAATGAACATCTCTGGGAAAAGTGTATTACGTTTGCGTTGAAAGGACCCATTGGTTGACTGGTAGAGAATGCCTTAAGGCATTAAGTCCGCCATTTGTACCTTCATGTATTGTGCAATAAAGATTAAATAAATAAATAAATAATAAAGGAGACTAAATTGAGAAAAAAATTAGTTTTTTTTTAAATTATTTTGTGTTATGTTTGTTAGGCCTTTGTGGGACCCTACAGGATAATACATAAATTAACCTGGGTATTTAAGGGATAATACATAAATTAACTAATTGAGGCTTGTAAAGTTTTATGAATAAGGGGTTTATTCTGTGGCGTTCAGGATGTTCTCCTTCACGCCAACTAAGTACAAGACAATAGGCCTGAACACTACAGACTTAGAACTAAGATTGGATCTGTGGCTTCGTCTGTAAAAGAAACTGGGCCACACTTGAGCACGAGAGCTGGGTCTTTATTCACTATGATCACTAAGCAAATTTCTCCAAGTGAACCATTATAGGTTATAACCTCTGTTACTCACAGTTATTAAGAATGTCGGGGTCAAGTTATAGTTGGGCGTGCTCACAGTGAAGAGTAAATGTGTTGTGAATGATAATACAGCTCTCCGGCCCATTATGCCCGTCCAGCAGTTTAGGGTTAACGAACCCGAGTGTCGCACAGTGGGTGAATTACGTTTTAAGCTTTATTTATGGGACCGCTTTAGGCCAGTGTAAACATGGCTTGATTTTTAATGATTGTTTGGCTACTAGTTGATTAATAAATCGTGCTGTAAACGAAACAATATTTAATAAGTACTACAAGTACATAATTTTACAGTTCATCTGGCATAGTCAAGCCAAGCCAACAAACAAGCCACATCAGCCAAGTGAAATTACAATCAAAAAAGCAAACGTTTGTTTCAATCTACTCATGCTGGTCGAAAGTTGGAAACTGATCTTTTGATAAATATTACCCACCTAAGTAGTAATTATACCTTCCCCACCCTAAAAATTGGCGAAGTTAGCGCAAATATCAAAGATTATAACGCATGAATTATACATGAGTTTAATTTGTACGTATCACCTCGTACTTGTGCTACTTGTCTACTCAATGGGCACAATTAACCCCTGTGTTTAATATGCAATGAATGAATACATTAACATCTATGAACCGATCTTAAGGCACCTAATTCCCACCCACGTCATTAGTACCAGATACCTAGATTCGTACAAAAGAAAAACGTCACAAGTTTATATTGAGATCCACGGTGCATAGTGTATTTAGGCAAAGTGTACTGTATACTAACTAATAACTCGAGCTTCTTTCTTCTCGGTTATTCTTGTGTAGAATTTTAAAGTTGGAAAGAGAAGCATCATGCATCAGGTGTACCATAATTAAGGCTGATGTATTCCTTTGGCACCGTTCGACACGTATGTGTTTCCTTTACTGGCGGGCAACCGGAATGACAAACAGCTATTGTCTATTGTCAGTGCAATATGGGATGCTTTTGAACCCTTAAAAGCGTATCTTGAGAAAGATGGACTGTATGCAACATACCCAAGGCAGGTTGTTATATTTGATTTAAAAAAATGTTAGGGTAACCAACAAATATCAACTGCGTAATACAACATGCGCCTATTGATAAATAGTTTATACAAAGATGAATTACCTATTTGAATAATAAATTATTTGAGTAACACAGAAATATAAGAATAAAGCCTAGCTTTATATCAATAACCACTTTAAATCCACTTTAAACTTTTAATAGCCTATCTTATCTTATGATTTTCGGGGGCTCTTGCGGATACACACTTCGACCCATAGGGATTTTTTGTGTAATTACCCCCTTAAGAAAGATCCATCAACTACTCAAGAGCTTTTCCGACCATCTCCATATGACAGATGATGGAGTGTATGTGTAGCATTTTTAATTCCTTTGGTTCCAGATAGTTTGCTCCAAACTCCTTCAGTATTTGTCTGGCGAGGGCGTGACATTAGGTGTCTTACTTTCTCTTCCTCTTCGCCACACATTCGACTTTCGGTGTTGTCAGCTTGTCCCATCTTGACCAAAACTGCTTTAACCCCGTAATGGCCAGTAAACACCCCTGTTATAATTTGTAGTTGTCTTTTGCTAAGTTTCCATAGCTTTTTGCTCCAGCCGGAATAAAGCATAACTCGCGATATCAAATCCTGTATAACACTCATAAATAATATACTAAAAAAGAATACTCTTTTTGCTACCCGTATCTTTATATGCACCTTAAATTCTACAGTACCTGGGCGACCGAGCTTTGCTCGGTTATAAGTGTTATAACTATTGTAATGTGGTGGTGTATAGGTGATAATCTTAACTACATTTTTTTACTAAATTAAACTTGCCTAAAACAATAAAAATTAAAAAATTATATATCAACTTGAACATATAAAAAAAAAAAATAATAATCACCGGGCGAGATTCGAACCCGTAACACTCGTATCTAGCCGTCCGCGTCTTAACTCGCTGGACCAGATGGGCAGTTGCCGGCAACACGAAATTAGCGACCATATTCTGCGTCGAAAGAAAAACGCATGAAAACTCGAAAACACGCGTTTTCCCAAACATAAGACTAATCTAGATCGATTGTATACCCCCAAAAACTCCCATATACCAAATTTCAGCGAAATCGTTAGAGCCGCTTCCGAGATCACAGAAATATATATATATATATATTTCTGTGATCTCGGAAGCGGCTCTAACGATTTCGCTGAAATTTGGTATATGGGAGTTTTTGGGGGTATACAATCGATCTAGATTAGTCTTATGTTTGGGAAAACGCGTGTTTTCGAGTTTTCATGCGTTTTTCTTTCGACGCAGAATATGGTCGCTAATTTCGTGTTGCCGGCAACTGCCCATCTGGTCCAGCGAGTTAAGACGCGGACGGCTAGATACGAGTGTTACGGGTTCGAATCTCGCCCGGTGATTATTATTTTTTTTTTTTATATGTTCAAGTTGATATATAATTTTTTAATTTTTATTGTTTTAGGCAAGTTTAATTTAGTAAAAAAATGTAGTTAAGATTATCACCTATACACCACCACATTACAATAGTTATAACACTTATAACCGAGCAAAGCTCGGTCGCCCAGGTACTGTAGAATTTAAGGTGCATATAAAGATACGGGTAGCAAAAAGAGTATTCTTTTTTAGTATATTATTTATGAGTGTTATACAGGATTTGATATCGCGAGTTATGCTTTATTCCGGCTGGAGCAAAAAGCTATGGAAACTTAGCAAAAGACAACTACAAATTATAACAGGGGTGTTTACTGGCCATTACGGGGTTAAAGCAGTTTTGGTCAAGATGGGACAAGCTGACAACACCGAAAGTCGAATGTGTGGCGAAGAGGAAGAGAAAGTAAGACACCTAATGTCACGCCCTCGCCAGACAAATACTGAAGGAGTTTGGAGCAAACTATCTGGAACCAAAGGAATTAAAAAATGCTACACATACACTCCATCATCTGTCATATGGAGATGGTCGGAAAAGCTCTTGAGTAGTTGATGGATCTTTCTTAAGGGGGTAATTACACAAAAAATCCCTATGGGTCGAAGTGTGTATCCGCAAGAGCCCCCGAAAATCATAAGATAAGATAGGCTATTAAAAGTTTAAAGTGGATTTAAAGTGGTTATTGATATAAAGCTAGGCTTTATTCTTATATTTCTGTGTTACTCAAATAATTTATTATTCAAATAGGTAATTCATCTTTGTATAAACTATTTATCAATAGGCGCATGTTGTATTACGCAGTTGATATTTGTTGGTTACCCTAACATTTTTTTAAATCAAATATAACAACCTGCCTTGGGTATGTTGCATACAGTCCATCTTTCTCAAGATACGCTTTTAAGGGTTCAAAAGCATCCCATATTGCACTGACAATAGACAATAGCTGTTTGTCATTCCGGTTGCCCGCCAGTAAAGGAAACACATACGTGTCGAACGGTGCCAAAGGAATACATCAGCCTTAATTATGGTACACCTGATGCATGATGCTTCTCTTTCCAACTTTAAAATTCTACACAAGAATAACCGAGAAGAAAGAAGCTCGAGTTATTAGTTAGTATACAGTACACTTTGCCTAAATACACTATGCACCGTGGATCTCAATATAAACTTGTGACGTTTTTCTTTTGTACGAATCTAGGTATCTGGTACTAATGACGTGGGTGGGAATTAGGTGCCTTAAGATCGGTTCATAGATGTTAATGTATTCATTCATTGCATATTAAACACAGGGGTTAATTGTGCCCATTGAGTAGACAAGTAGCACAAGTACGAGGTGATACGTACAAATTAAACTCATGTATAATTCATGCGTTATAATCTTTGATATTTGCGCTAACTTCGCCAATTTTTAGGGTGGGGAAGGTATAATTACTACTTAGGTGGGTAATATTTATCAAAAGATCAGTTTCCAACTTTCGACCAGCATGAGTAGATTGAAACAAACGTTTGCTTTTTTGATTGTAATTTCACTTGGCTGATGTGGCTTGTTCAGTGCCGGATTAAGAAATTTTGATGCCCTAAGCATTTCTAGATCTTGGTGCCCCCTCTGCCTAGGCTCATCCAGATTACATTGACAACATTGTTTTTTTTTGGTAAACTAAGTTACGTTCATGGTCGCATTACTGCTGCAATTTGTATTTTCAATCCATTACTTATTTTATCAAGGAAATTGACAGTGCTGCAGCAGAAACGTTGCAACAGTAATGCTGGTGCAGTCGCCATCCTAATGTCACCTTTATCAAAGCATGCGTGAACTAAATGACTGAAATTACCTATATCTATGATTGTGTACTTGCCTTTCCGCTAACTATGTGATTAAAACCCGCTTTGGTTCACTTCACAAATAAACCCTAGAAGTAACATGACCAAAAGTAACCCGAAAGTTACATTAAGGACTGAGGCCCAGAGGCAATAAAATTGTAATTCGTACATGCGACAGGGAGACAACACGTTGAACGTGGTTCGCGGTTGACCCTCAGTTTTTTCAACCGTGGCGGGAAATCGTGCGAGGCCGAAGGCCAAATTGCAGGACAGCAGTGCTTGGAATTGAACCAATGGTGGCAATAGTCAAAAAACAAATCCAACGACCATGCTCTTCATAAGGTTGAAGATCCGAAGTGCCCACTTGGCGCTTCCGAGCAAGACCTAAAGGCGAAGTTGCGAGAGGGCTGGGTTTTATAACTGACTGAAAAAAATACCCAGTGTAAGCGAGGACTAAGGCGGAGCTCCACGCAGGGTTGAAAAGAGAGCTTTTCTGAGAAGCGCATTCATGTGAGGCCAAAGGTCGAGCTTCAGCAGGGCTGAGCTCTGGCAAGAATCTATGGCCAAGTGTCTTAAAAAACTAAGTCGAAAGCTGAGCTCTTCATTAGGCTGAAAGCGCGGTCAGATCGGCGCTTTTACGTATGAGGCCAAGCCCACGCTGCAAGAAAGTAGAACTTGGAATTGACAAATTGTGTGAATGAGGCCGAAGGCTGAGGTCCTCATAAGGTTAGGTTAGACGCCCGGAGAGTCTGATGGCGGCGCGCTATAAAAAAAAAAACAATGGCGAATTGTAAACAAAGCATAATGCCCAGCCGCGAGAGACGAAAGCCTGGATTTGGACACATGGCCAAGTTTATGTGAGGCTTAAGGTCAACTTTTGCATAAAGTAAAAAGCCGAGTATGAGTAAGACCTAACGAAATCGAACCAATGTGATCAGGGCTCTCCTGCTGCTCGGCATTTGGCCTCGCTCAAAAGGGCACGTGATTAGAGTTAGTTGCAGCCGATGAAATAGGCGTTTTGAACCGAAGATTTCCTTTGGCAGGATTGGCCCCTAGGAGTTAGGACCCAAGCCCAAGGGTTGAATTAGTTAAGAAGTGGAGCCACCAAGTTTTGTAGTGTATATTTTTAGAGGAGGGTGTGGGCTTTCAACTTTATCGTGATATCTACATCAGTTAAGCTAGTAGGCTATGTTTGGTATCGTTTTCGTAAAAATGAGGAATGCCGAACTCATTTACGAGTATGGTATCACATTGACACCATTCCGAAGTGGAAACATGTAAATTTTTAATTTTTTTGTTTAATATTCCTCTTCACGCTTCAACCGCTGAACCAATTTAGTTGAAATTTGGTATAGAGATAATTAGTTTAGTCCCGAGAAAGGACATAGGATAGTTTTAATCTAAAAAATTATCGCTTAGGATGTGTAAAGGAGGGTGGAAGTTTATGTGGGGAATCAATAACAGCTGCACCTATTTGAATGAAATTTGGTATGATCTACATTTTAGATTTTGTCGAAAATGATACCAAACGTAACTCAGAACCTAAACTTGAACAATTATTGACCTCCGACTGACCGACTTCGCCGAAGCTGAAATAAACCAGAATCAAAAATCTGGGTGGCATCACTTCTTAATTACATCTTAGGAAAACAAAGATTAATTCTGCTAAAAACCTTTGGTTCAAATAAAACCTCAAAATAAAAGCTTTTGGTTTTCGACCTTCGTGGGGCCCCGAACCTGCACTTTAGCCTTTGATTCCGTCATCAGTTTTTTTATCATAAAACATTGACAATTAGTTCACACGATCGCGGCTCTGCAGCTTGGCCGTGTGCAATACGTCGCAAACCACGCAAACCAATCTGGGTGCAAGAGATCGGGCAGCATGAGTGACAAATTCCGATCCTCGAAAACCTGTTAAAACTTCGGTGCGAAGCCGAAGGCCGAATTGCAAGAGAGCGAAATTCGGACACGACATAATTATAAATTAAGACAAAAGTGTAGATCTACTATTAAATTCGACACCCCGAGAAGGCTGAAGAACAAGCTCCACGTAGGGTTGAAGACAAATAGCTTTCTAAAACTGAGCTCTACGTTGGGTGTAAGGCCCTTTGACCCAAAGGCTGACAGACTTGCAGAATGCTGGCAATCAAAAATCAACCACGAACAAATGGGTAAAGTATGAGGAAAAAATCAGGATATTGCAAGCCTGATGGAATGGGTCTCCTCGTAGGGGCAAAGGCCTGCGTTGGAGACGTGCTTACGTGCCCTGTACACGATGCACAAAGGTTCATGTACAAAGTACCCGTTTTTTTTGCCTGCGATTTTGGTGCCCCCCCAGACATGGTGCCCTAAGCAAGTGCTTATTTTGCTTAATGGTTAATCCGGCACTGGGCTTGTTTGTTGGCTTGGCTTGACTATGCCAGATGAACTGTAAAATTATGTACTTGTAGTACTTATTAAATATTGTTTCGTTTACAGCACGATTTATTAATCAACTAGTAGCCAAACAATCATTAAAAATCAAGCCATGTTTACACTGGCCTAAAGCGGTCCCATAAATAAAGCTTAAAACGTAATTCACCCACTGTGCGACACTCGGGTTCGTTAACCCTAAACTGCTGGACGGGCATAATGGGCCGGAGAGCTGTATTATCATTCACAACACATTTACTCTTCTAGATCGACTAATCTAGATCGATTGTATACCCCCAAAAACTCCCATATACCAAATTTCAGCGAAATCGTTAGAGCCGCTTCCGAGATCACAGAAATATATATATATATATATATATATATATATATATATATTACAAGAATTGCTCGTTTAAAGGTATAAGATATATAACATATGTAGCTGTAACGCGAACAAAGATGTATAAAATAACCAACCATAACATTCGCTTTGAAGGCTCGGCTGCAGGATTGTTATCAATGGAGGAGGATAGAATAGACATGTAACGTCACTCAGGGTTATGGTGAAAATCTTGTCAAACGCTCACCCGTTTGGAGATACTGCTCCGGCAAGTTACGGCTGATTCATCGTTCAAAAATCTGAAAAAATTAAAGGATATCTGTTAGTTCTATAATATAACCAACTTGAAGCAATTTAGGCTTGTACAGATTATTTATTTTGAGTCGGTTGTTTGGAGTTGTTTGTTACAAAAATACAATGCACAAGACACAACGATGCAATGTTACGTTACACATATAATTGAACTCTACGGAAATAAAGCACACCCAATGGCACTACATACTAAAGCCATGTCCCAGAGATTTTCAGGGCGGGTATTGGAGGTGCAAATTGCAATTTCGATGTTCCCTCCCGTCATATCTAGGTCAGCGGTAGGAAATATTTGCGAAATGCAATGTGTTATAACGAAGGTTTATACCATAATATTGGATTTCCTATTTCCGACTCGGAAATTTGGATGTTATACAAGCTGAGGCATAGTATTTGGATTTCAAGCAAACTTTAGATAATATTTTACCTGTACGTAGTTTTAAGAATCAACAAAAAAGGCTTAATTATATAATAAAAATTCTTAGCAGACTAATTAAAAAGAGAAAACATAAAATTGACGACCTGTCTGGCCAATTGGTTAGTGAGTAGTGACCCTGCCTATGAAGCCGATGGTTCCGGGTTCAAATCCTGGTAAGGGCATTTATTTGTGTGATGAATATATTTGTTTCTGAGTCATGGATTGTTTTCTATGTATTTAAGCACTTATATATTATGTATATATGTATTTATGTCCTCTAATATTTACCCTTAGGTCGCGTGGTCCGATCGACTAGTCCGATCAATCGGAATACGAAGTTTTTTTTTTCCTGTTGGCTCGATTGATCGGACTATAAAGACTTAGAAAATCCTGTCAGTCCTACTATCGGTGTAATGGGATTTTAAAAGTTCGTCTAGTTCGATCGATCGAACCACGAGACCTTGAAAAATCCTCTTAATCCGATCACACAATTTTTATTTTTCCTGTTTGTCCGACCGGTACTTTCATGGTTACTTTTGTAATCTACCAACATCTCAAAAGTGTTTTCTCACTTTAATTAGCCATACACGAACGGTTTTGCCCGTCGGATCGGGCACATCCGTGGCTATATCTCACCACACACCGACGGATTTGCCTGCGGACGGGTGCCCGGCGGGCAGATCCGTATCTATATTTCTCGACACACACGCACGGATGTGCCCGCTGGCGGTACTAGTATAGTCAAGTTAAGAAAAAGTATGGAAGTAAGTCGTGTAGTCGTGCTTTTTTTGGATTTGTTAGATGGCGCAACTAGATTGTTTCCCCCGAGTTGCACCGTTTCTATTATGTACGGAAGACCGTTAAATTTTAGGTATAAACTATAAAGTGCCGTAATTTTGGAGTAAATTAAAAGCTATTAGGTTCAAGCTAAGTAGTGTATAGAGAACACCTTGGTGCATAGTATATCTTAATTAAAAAGATGTGCAATGTATGATACCCTAAAAAAATTTTTTTTTTCGATTGCGGCTCGAGGATAAGTCAGTCGGTTGGTGCAATCTCAAGTTAAGCTTTTTAAAGCATTATAAACATTCAGTTAACTTTGCACGCCTGGGCAAATTATGGAACATGTATTTTTAATTATTTTGTACATTGTGCTTCGGGGGAAATTAAGAGAGACGTGAAAATTTTAAAAACGGTACTTATCTAAAGACACTACATTTGCACTAAATAAAAAATAGATTTTTTTTACCGGAAGTTTGTCAAAAAGTAAATAGAATTAATCGCAACGAACTGCAAGCGAAGGTGGTTGGCAGCACGCGGCGCGGGGCGCGCGGGGCGGGGAGATAGCGCAGCGCGCAGCTAGGGTTTGCAATATCCGACAATTTTTCGGATCCGGATACATAGAAATAGGATATCAAGAACGACTGTCAAACTTCAAAAGTGCGACCAAAAATGAAATGCAAGTTTGTGCGTAAATTGTCTGTGAGATCAAAAATAGTGATGTCATGTTACAACATATTAATAATCTATCGGTGTTTGACTGCTTTATCGACTACTTATTCAAATGTGTTTGATTGTATAAAAAATGTTATACGAGTAGGTATGAAGTCGCTTCCCTTATGGTCATATAGGGCCCAAAAGGTGCCTTTGATGAAACCAGCATCATATTTTAGTATGTTGTTAAGCATGTTATTCTGACTAAAAAACCATCGGGAGACAGTTTCTAACGTGGTTAAGTCACCAGTTATGACGTCATCAAAATGGCCGGTGCCGTGTTCAGAATATTGCGTATACCACAGCAATTATATCACATGTAAGCTTGTGTGGGGTGTCATAAAAAGCAAAATTAAATGCGCTACAATATCGTTCATACATTTGACCTTGTAAATACCATAGTTTGCGAGACATTTTAAGTTTTATTTAAATTTTCCCGAAAAAAAAACCGTTTTTTGTTTTCATCAACTTTACTAGTAACTTTACAGGAAGACGTTGTATCAAGATATGAATGCTACATTAATAAGCTATAAAATTCCATTAAAATTTTGAAAATCGGTTTATAAACAAGCAAATTACACTATTTTTGTTCCATACCGGATGACACCACCAAGAGTCGGATGGCTGTTTCAATACAATTTGCAAGGCAAATGATGTTTAAGTAAAGGTAACTTAAAATATTTTCGATAAAAGTATTATTATCAAAATTAAGAATACTGAGATCGTTTTATTGTAATTTACTCCGGATCTAGCTAATTAAAGTTACACACTAATTAAACAAAAATATTTTTTTTTTTACGTATTATTTTGTCCCAGAGCATGCACCTTCGCATACGCAAAGCATAGTGTATTTAAATCCGTGTTTTACTCCCCCACACCCTGTACAGCGTTCTTTGCACTTGCAAGACAATAGCTCCTTGCAGAGGTGTACGCTGGTCCATCATTTTTCTTTCGCCAAGCCTAGTTGCAAGAATCTAGCATTTGTGGGTCGCTATTCAGGTAAATTGGTCCCAATGTGGGTCTGTTAAGCCCTTTTTATATGCTGTAGGAGAGCATCCTGTTGAAGGAATATACTCGATCGCTCTGGTTTTTCCTAAACAAGATCCTCCTCGCAGTATTTACATTACCTATTTGTGTCCCTACTGGGAAGTTATATGTAGGGTTTGCAATTAGAATATTGTGATATTCTAATTATTCGAATATCCACCAAAATAAATGTCCGAATAAACTGATTTAGATAACACAGAAATAACGTTTTTAACTATGTTTTAATACAATGATATCACCCCCAACTAATTTTAAATGATTACTTGATTACTACAATAGCTAACATAATGTTATCTCTAAAACCGTACTTAATAAGGAGGGTTTATATCTGGATTAGCTGGTGCATAGTTGGAAATACATCCAATGCCTCACCTCGTGTTCATTCGTCATGAAATACTAACTATGCTCTCATAACTCCACGCTAGTTGGATACTCCGAGGGCGTTTTAAGGCTACTCTAGCTCCCTATTTTTCCTACGCTTTCATCTTCTCTATCTTCATCTCTGATAGGTCCCAGAATATTCCGCCAGAATTTCGTCTTCTTCACTAAGAACTTGTTCTTTTTTTTCTGATTCAGAGTCCAAGTGTAATACTTACCGATGTTATTCATCAAAATCTAATTATTGTCTTATAGACTTGAATCATGGACAGTCTACTGATCAGCTTGGACACTAGAACTCGGCGAAGCGCTGCTGAGCATCTTAGGGCATTTTGGATTCGAACATCTATCTCCTCTTCCCGATTACTTTAGGTAGGTCTTTTCTTTTCGATCTGCGGTGGCAGCATGGTTCTATTTTTATCACTTGTCACTATGCCCTTCATGACAAATGATAAAGAGCCGACCATCTTAGCCCTATTCATTTGGAGATATTCTAGTGGTTGATTATCAGACCAATTTTCTCTCCTTCCTACTCTACTATCCTAGCCTTGGCCTTCAGGTTGCTTTTGTTTTGAGCCTATAGCCCCAAGTCATCAAGATATCCAATGATCTAATTGCATTGCATTAAGCAACATTCGCATTCATTGTATAAAGTTACTGCGTGACATGATGTACCTATCAAAATTGATGTGCTGTTAGTATTTGAATTGATTAAATATATGAAAATACTATATTTAAATGACAAAATGGTATGAAATTATTCATAAATTTCATTAGAAAATTGTTCCGGTTATAGGTCAATAACCATATTTAACGGATCCGTACTATCCGGATCTTATGACTCGATATCCGGATATTTCGGATATCCGGATCTCAAACCCTACGCGCAGCGATTGTTCCGAGACAGTTTGTTTGACACTTTTGACGGGCAACGAGCACAAATCTTTCTTCTGGCATTAAAACGGAACTATTGTTTTAAACAATATTGAGTGAACTAAGTAGTCTAACGTTTTCGTAAGTATATGGAAAAACGCGATTTTTCGAATTTAACAAACATTGAGCGTACCTGTATTTAATTTGTTGACTGTCTGTCTGCATACTCAGAAACCCTACTATTTTTGCAGTACAATCCACTACTCGTGCCTCAAGAGCCGTGCTTCGTCGGTGCATCTACGCGCGTTCCTTCTCTTGCCAAGTTGCCACTAATCACGCGCTTGTCGCTTCTGTGTATTTATTGCTCTACGTTTTTGGTACTTGATTACAAAACTGCATGTTCCGTATAAAAATGCCAATTTTTTATGGGGTGCGAATGTAAACAAAATCAAATGAATATGATTGCATCAATTTCCAATAGTATTAAAATTTCCCCCGAAGTACAACGACAGTAAAACATGAAAAACTACTTTCCGGGTGTCGCACCATGGTGCGAATTTGACATTGGATTTAGATATTTTTTCTAATTATTTACTCAATTTGCACCGAGTACATTACTTTCCCCAGACCCGCAATGGCCAAAATAGATTTTTTTTAATGTTGTTTTTTTTTTGCCTGTTCCGTAGCTTAAATTAACATAAATAACACGTGCGAATTTAGATATAAGTGTTGTAAAACGTACGCCAAATTACACCGAGTACACCTTTTTTCTCTTCTTAGTTATAACCATTACATTATTTTCAGCCGATTTCACCCCTTTCCGGGGGGGTGAATTTAGTAACGATTGTATAAAGTTCGATTTTTAGCCCATACAAAACAATCCGTAGTGATTTTATTAGTCCTTAGAATTAGTTCCTGACTTTAGTGAAATTTGAGTTAATTTGACCGTACTAGTACATCTGGCGGGCTGATCCGACGGGCAAAACCGTCCGTGTATGGCTAGCTTTTCGACGCGGAATTTTACTACCACGAAATAGTAAGTCTACGGTTACGTCCGATCAGTCGATGCAACAGGAAAAAAAACGTCCTCGTGGTTCGATCGATCGAACTAGACGAACTTTTAAAATCCCATTACACCGATAGTAGGACTGACAGGATTTTCTAAGTCTTTATAGTCCGATCAATCGAGCCAACAGGAAAAAAAAAACTTCGTATTCCGATTGATCGGACTAGTCGATCGGACCACGCGACCTAAGGGAATATTTACTAATTTATTTTATTTTATAAAATTATAAAATGTTCTTAAAATTTTGTGACGGGACTAAACGGGACTAGATCGCCTATTTATTATATCCCACTTATATTTCCAACCTATAGGTACTAATATAATAAACCAATTAATATATTGAATAATAGAAATAGCGACTTTTTAGAATGACTTTGCAAGTGTGAGAAAATCATATATTATGATGATAGATAAAGGCTTATGCAAGCCGGCATACAATGCTACTATCAATTGGACAGGTCACAATACAAATTAAAACCGATTAGGTATCCCTTTGGAACACGCGTGTTGGTATGGTACATAGATAGGGAAGTATATGTATTTATCCCTATTCTCCACAAACTTAGGTACACTATAAATTTATTTTACCTGGCAACATAGTTAAATATGGTACAGCTATTTAGTCAAAAAATCACTATTACGACACTAACGCTTTTGGAAATATGTTTTTGACTATTTATTGTACTCAAAATACACTGAACATTGTTGAGCACGTTATTGTTTTTGCATGTCTGACTGTAAGTCTGTACTCGACGTATACTATACAAGTATAATAGTGCGATCATAAATCATGAAATTACGATTAAAAATACATTACACCGTTATTAAAGAAACTTATGATAATTTGTATACCGTCAGTCTCCTTTGTAATACGCAGGAAATTGTATGTTCTACGTATGTACCTAACAGCAAAGTTAAAATTAGCTGTTGGTATATAGGGAAGTACCTATATGTATTTATATTTATCCCCATTCTCCACAAACGTATTACCTGGAAACATAGTTAAATATGATAGCTAGTCAAAAAATCACTATATGTTTTTGAAATGTGTATTTATTGCACTCAATTTACGCAAAAGATCTTGTTGAGTGCGTTAGTGTTTTTGTATTACTGAATCTATATCTACGTATAATAGTGGGATCATAAATCACGAAATTGCGATTAAAAACACATTACACAGTTATTAAACAAACGTATGATAATTTGGATACCGTCAGTCTCCTTGCTGGTGAGTGCACCGGAAAATGGCGGGTACCGTTCGAATTTATATCGGCACATTATACCATCATTACTTTTTCACGAAATAAGCACGGCCAGAAAGCGCACTGCATACAGCACGCGAAGGCAAAAAAAATTCGATGCAATTTCAAATTGTATTCGCTGATATGCTGATACATGTAGGGTCAAGGCGGAAACAGTTCAGAGGCTCAGCTCGAACAGTGGCTCAGTCGCCCAAATATCGCCTCTCTCGTGTTGTAATTAGGTTGAGTGAGTCACTGTACCCTCCTTGAACCTACATTTATGTATTGGAACACTTCCGGTGCTGCTAATAAGCAATATTAAATAAATCAAAGTAAGAAAGAAAAACAAAATACTTTATAAATAGAATATTTATAATATGTACGTGGTATCACTACACCTTACAAAACAAAGTCCCCTACCGCGTCTCTCTGTTTGTATGTATGTTCGCGATAAACTCAAAAACTACTGAGCGGATTTTCATGCGGTTTTCAGCTATCAACAGAGTGATTGTTGAGGAAGGTTAATGTATATAATTTATTAAAGTTTTGTGTATCCCGTGCGAAAACGGGGCGGGTCGCTAGTATAATATATGTATCGTGGTGATATTTTCTATCAAAACCATCAGAAGTATCAGGTTCTTGCGGGCTTGGTATTTTGGCTTCTTTATTCGGAAAATATTTGTTTTGAGACTTTCTGTACAAATAGTTTGTGGCAGGTATTTTCAGTCAAAGTTTGAGGTTTTTGAACTTCGCGATGCACGTGATTGTCATACTAAATAGTTTGATTTAAATTTAAAACAGATGGCGCGGAAGCGGCGGTGTTTGGATCACTGCCGACGAATCCGGTCATGCGTTTTTATGGCTGATTCTATCCGGGCTACTAAAATTGTCGAAATTGTTCCGAAGATAAAATTTGTTAAGATTAACAAAACATATTCGGGTTCAGTATACAACAAGCATAAATAGTAGCAAGTGAGTAAACAGAATTAACAGAAAAGAGAATTTCCACAGGATCTTCACAAATATAAACATTACATTTTCCATATAATCAAATAACATACTAGCATTACTATCCAAGAAACAAACTGGACCCAACTGCAATTGATTACTCAGTTTAAAGCACGCCAACCTATTAAGCATTAACGAAGGATAAACGCAAGGAACTGCCGAACTCCAGGTCGCGTGATGCGTGAGTCAGTGAATTAGGATTTATCGCGGGTGCTTTCCAGGGGGCCATGATGGCGGCCATAATTTTTTCTTTGGCAGGATTAAGAAACAAGTCTTTGGAAAAATTGTTATCGATAAAACTCACTTTCTGCTGCGAAACCTTACTTTGCAGGTGATTTTTAGCAAGACGAGCCTGGCAATCACTATTGTCTGAGGCTGCTAAAATGAGTTCGAGCCGCGCATCATCATGTGTTGCGCCGCACAATAAACATCTTAGTTGCTTGGTTGCTAAGAAACATATCCTGTTCAGGATCTAGTGTATAGTGTAGGTGCATAGAATTCTTGGACTAGCAGGAAAACAAACAAAAGTATGATTTATAATAGGGAAACCATAACTGCTGGACTGCTGCACTATGCACCGTACCTAAATATTTAAACTTCCCCATATTATCGCATAATTCACATACCATATTCGCCCATTAAGCTTTCATTAAGGAAATGGTCATTAAAAACTATTAAAAAGTGTGTGCGCAATGAGCAATTTCCGTTGGTCCCGGTTCGATACAGACTGGACTGTTGTTCAAAACATCGACAGACCAGCATAAGTCTGACTTCTAATTGTGCACAGTTGTTACGAGTTTAGGGATCAAGTTATATAAGGAGCTGAACGGAGCTGGAGACTAAATATTTTGGAAATAGATAAGGCGCCTTCAGCGGAACAATGCATACTGCGGATTAACGAGGTTTCCAGCCGTTTTGGATAACGTACAAAGACGGATGATGTACAATGATACTGTACATGTTTATCAGTAGTTAATACGAGCTAGGAAAATAAAAGCTTTATCGATGGTAGGATTTTTATCGGACTGACGATGTACGTAATGATTATCGGACTGATGTAATTAGTCTCAATTTTGTAGGAGTAGTATTTGGTTCTTAGCTTTTTTAAATCTTTACTTAGCTTAACAAAGATGGAGGCATTTATCGGTTGGGCAAATACCGCCATATTTTAGACCAGGATAGTAAAGAAAAGTTAATTTAGCGAATAACGGATGATTCTGTATGAAGGGCAAAAGCATATGGGCTGCCGACGGGCTTTTATATGGAGTTTAAGTTTTCCCATTTATTTATAGATTTTTGTCAGTTGGATTATTGACGAGTAATTGTTTACGTTTTGTCGCAACTGAACAATTAGAATAAACAGATACAAACTTAAGTGGGGCGCTAAGGCGTATTCATGCATACAACTAAGGTCCGACCGAGAACGCTTTTTCTGTCTCGGCCGAGAACGAGACCGAGATTCAATGGTATTCTCGGCCGAGACCGAGACCGAGACCGAGAATTTATAAAATAGAAGAAAAAAAAAAACACGATTTTTGCAATCAAAATGTTTTAATAGTCGAAATTCGATGATTTATCAGAAAAAGTTTTCATGGCCACTTCGTAGCGCTATAAAATAAATAGTATTTTTAGGGTTCCGTAGCCAAAATGGCAAAAACCCTTATAGTTTCGCCATTGCCGTCTGTCTGTGTCTGTCCGTATGTCACAACCATTTTACTCGAAAACTATACGATATATTTTATAACGATATATGGAAGGTGTATTATGTAATATAAGTCGCATCTTAGTAAGGTAAATAATTAAGCTGTAATAAATACTTTTTCAGGAAAATGATTTTGAATATCTTCTTATTAAAATGAAGGAAGTGCCACGAACATTCGCTCTTTGCTTGTCTGGCTTTTTGTATTGTATGAAGGTATGCCCTCCATTATGCATTGCCCGCCACTTGGCCGGTTTTTCTACTACGGATGTGCACAAAAAGAGCTACAGTAACAATAATCAGAATTAAAAAAGTTATATATTGTTACCCAAAAAACGTAATTTTTCAGCGTTATGGTCCGTTAAATTGTGACAATGCTCGTCGTTTAACTGGTCAGTTAGGGACCTGCTACTAAGCTAAGCCATATTAAATGAAAATCAACTTATGTCTCAAAAACCACACCGTGAGTTTCGTCAAAATTGCATTGAAGCATCCGCAAAGTTAGCATGAAATTATGTCCAATATTCCACAACTGTAATCCGCCACCGGTATTGTTTTGTACTTACCTACTGCTTTACCTTTTCCCGTAAACAAAAATATATTCAGTATCAAAAAGTCCAGTGTCATCTTACACCCACATCGACTTAATTTAAGTTACATGTCAATAACAATATACACTCATTTATTAACTCTTCCGGAATAACAACAACCACAAAACGAAAAGAACAAAAGAACAAGTCATTACTGGCAACCGAGCCTATCCGATCCCAACGCCGTATTTAATAAGTAATTGGCTTAAAATGTGGGTACGAAACCAATCAAAATCACAAAAACGTCACACCAAGCGGGCGAAGCAACCAACGGGTGGCTTAGAAATGGGCGCTCGTGCGCGGTAAATTCAAAATCCACCAATGATAACTGCCTAGTCTCGGTCTCGGCAAGAATCTCGGCCCGATTTTTGGCCGAGAATGCCGAGACCGAGACCGAGATCTCGGTCGGACCTTACATACAACTTAAAATGAAAATGCCCAGAGCCATCTCGCTTTAATCCGTTTAATACGAGAGCCTGGACTCTTTTAGGTTAAAATGTAGACTTCATGCAAATTTAAGAGGATTAGGCAGATGTTAGGTTCTGTACGCAGCCCGAGGTCGTTATTAAGCTCTGATTTACGACGTAGATCGAAATTCAAGCACATAAGTGATTTATACGCCGTGTTCACCGTAATCGCAATTCACCGTGAAATCGCTGTCTCGTAAATGGTTATCAAAATCAAACACGAACGTTGATGTAAAAAACACTAAATTGACTATGGTCTAAGCGTAAAACGTGCAATCAAGGCGATCTTTACCAAGGAGGCCTGTTTACGATAATGCCGACAAGAACATTTCCGAACACGGGATAATTTACCAGTGTCATTAGCATGATCACAGAGTAATACTATAGCAGATACGCTACTTTCAGAATAACACATTTAGGGACTCGAATTATTATTTTTGCAGCTTACAACCCAAAACGTTCATCATGTGTGTTTTCGAGAGAACGATATACGCTTAATATAACGCTTAATTCCCATAAATAAAATGTATCATAAAGGAAATTTCAGTTAATGTATGAGAGTGAGAGTGGTGTGTCTAATTTAGTATTATGAAACTTTTGGCAAGACTGAAACAATGGTGAGAGTACTTCGTCAAAGTTATAAAGCTAATAAATCTTGACACTGTTTGCCCTATTACTGTCAATGTTAATTAAAATCACTCCCAAGTTGTACCGTACGACATAGGTATGTAATGTACATACGTTTATCATACAAGGATATATTACTTGTAGAGTGTATAAATCGTGTATATGAATGAGCAGTGTATTTGCGTTTAATATCGCTAACAGCTGGCGGCATATTTCCAATAAGTAAGCGACAGTTTACTTAGTGCTAAATTGCTTACTCGATATGCAAGCGACATGTATTAAGAATTCTTACAAATCTGATATTTTAAACATACACAATAGTATATTTTAAAAAAACTTCTTACATATGCAAAAACCCGTTTTGTTACATCTGGCATTTGACGCGATTGGAAGTCGTTTGTAATTTGTATTTACAACCAACAATGTTCTCAAATTTGATTGAAATTTAGAGCAGAATTACTTTAAATCTGTAAACATCTGTAGGTACAATTCTGATGCAGGCACGTAATAATAATAATAAACAGTACGTTTCCGTGCACTGGGAGCTTTTTTAGTGCAAGATAATTGACGATTACAACAATTCATACAAAGAAAACTTAACAAGCGTTCTACAAAAAACCGTTATATCTACATATCGCAGATAGGCGCGGAAGTGTGAAAAACCGCTCCTTTTTGTGGGTACCGATTGTACGGAAATATAACCTTATTACCAAGTTGTAGAGCTTACAATTGTGTGTCTAATATGTTTTTGCCTCTAGCGAGATACTATGTATGCTATCATGATTAGGACCAGAGCATGTGAATATCGTTTGCATAGAACATCGTCACGCGAACTTCATTGCATATACTCTTTACTATTTAAGCGTAACATCCAGGGCCTGTACATGTCATGCCGTTGACGGAAAAAATGACGTCACGCTACATAAAGTGTGATTCCAAATAGTATTTTCGTAATAATTCATCATTTATCAACCTCTTTAGTTAACTGATTCCAACTGACTTTCAACTTGTTGTCACTCAACTAAATAATATATTGCTAGCCTATTTAATAATACATATTTTTGATTTTTTACAGTGTCTTTTACGTATCAAGAGCTAATTTTTCTACGCGTCAATAGATTAGTTATCTCAATTTGTAGTGTTATAAAACAACTCCCTGTATGTTACACTACGTCATTTTTGCGTGAACGGCATGAAATGTACTGGCTCTGGTAACATCATTTCAATATAAACATATACCAATACTACTACTTGGCTAAGTGGTAACTACATAATTTGTTATTGTTTTATTCATATAACTTAAGTGGGATATTTAAGATGTATCGTTATCTAAACCACACTAAGCGTCAAATGCTTATTGCATACTTCCTGTGTCACCTGCTTTTATAAGTTCTTAAATTTCACGACTCATAAGCGTGAGATCCTCGTTGTTTCTGCTAACTCTGCTTGAGCACTTTGAAAATAAGAATAACTTAATTAATTAATTTAAATACTTTCAATTTGACGTTACATTTAATGTTATCTATTAGCTTATTAATCTTATCGTGCTTTTTGTTAGGACATCTTCAAAATCAGTTCCAGACATTGGCAAAACTTAATTTTAGGACTGATATTTAACACGTAATTATGTATAGGTATTCAAAAATACGAGAAAAGTATTTCAAGAGTGACCGCTTTTTCAACCATTGACGGTGAGGGGGAGGAACCAATCGCAAATTATTGACATACCTACCGTTGCCGTTATTTGATCGGACATTCACAAAGATATTGTAATTCAGAACCAAATTAATGTAAACATTTCATTACTAGGATGTTTTGACGACCGGTCTGGCCTAGTGGGTAGTGACCCTGCCTATGAAGCCGATGGTCCCGGGTTCAAATCCTGGTAAGGGCATTTATTCGTGTGATGAGCAATGGATATTTGTTCCTGAGTCATGGATGTTTTCTATGTATTTAAGTATTTATAAATATTTATATATTATATATATCGTTGTCTAAGTACCCTCAACACAAGCCTTATTGAGCTTACTGTGGGACTTAGTCAATTTGTGTAATAATGTCCTATAATATTTATTTATTTATTTTATTTATAGGATATAGGAAAGTTTATTATGGTTTCGTGGAGACCATAGTTACGAAAAAGCATTATATGTATATCTAAGCAACTTCTACATATAATTTTAATTTTGGATTTCGCAAACCCTGCATACGTTACTAAAGTCACTAAACTGCAACAATAGTACACTAAGCCGCAAAATTGCAAGTGGCCTTTATGAACGAATTCATTAATTGTCCATGCCATTTTGCAGCTCGATGTTCGGTGTACGTTGTAAAAATTGACACTGATTAAAAAGGTAGAATACTTAGATCATACTGAAAGTTCCTGAATTCTTAAATTTTTTAATAATCCCTGGCATATAATTTTCAAATAGCATTCCTAAAATACAATTCATCACCAGGGGTCGGACAAAAAGTGCGGATGACGTAAAAATGACGTAATCTTGCACACAGGATGATGTTTGAGTTTGTATTTAAACTTCCATGTGACATGTAGTAACAAAGTAGTATTAATGAAGTAACAAAATAATCGTAAATAAATCCATGGAATTAATAATACAGGTGGTAGGGTGATGTAGTGAATAAAATAAATTTCACGAAACTTGTTACCATAAGGTATAATTATTTGAAATTAGTTAGAACAAGTCTGTGGGATTGCCACAATATTCGAGTAAAGATGACATTTTAGAGCTTTTTCTTATTGTACATTAGTAAATATAAATTTTAGCTAAATATAATCGTGAAGATACAATAGCTAAACAATAACGAAGTCAATTTATTGTTCATCTGATTGACAATGTGTCAGTCAAAAACGTACTTACTCATTTCAAGTGGCGATATCGTTTAATAAAGAGGTTGATAAATGATAAGTGATAATTGTTTATGAAAATCAAAAATACTATTTGAAATCATCCTATAAGTGGTTTGACGTCATCCGCACTTTTTGTACGACCCCTGTTCATCACCAAACAAATTGTATCTAAAAATAAACAATAAGTTATATTTTCAACAAATAAACATTTTCATTGCGTGACCTCTAAATGGCTTATTCCAGAAACTCAGTATTACCCACTTAATTAGTGTTGAGTTGCTCACTCGTGAGGCACCTCATTTGTACCACTCATTTAGTTAAATTGTCGCAGAACTTCACACCGCATAAATGTCATACATCACTCCTCAATTAATTTTACTCATTTACTCGCGCGCATCACACACAGCTCTTACCACTCAAACCATTCAAACACTTCAAATTTAAAAAAAAAAACTCTCAGCCTTTCAAACTCACTCGCGTTCCTCACAACTCGCAAGAGAGTCGCGAGGCGCTCGGTGCTCGCCGACATTCAAATGAAGAAATGAGTCATTGACGTCATCGCATTCATCGCTCACACTATCAACTGCCCAACTACAAACCTTATTGCAAGGACAAAAGGTCCACCGAGAAATGCGTTGTGTTTGTACCATTCACTCGCCTCACTGTGACATCCCCTCAAAAATCCTTTCAAAATGAAACAATGAATTAGATTTACCGAAAGAGGGAGTGAGACAGACACGCGCCGTGCTTCAATAACACCTCATCGAAAATACGTTAAAAATGAAACACGAAAGAAAACAAGCGTAAGAGTCCGCAAGCTTACATACATATTACGCCATTTTGATCCTAGCATTGCTAAGTTACTTGTCAAAAGCGAAAAATCTAAGTCATCAAAGAACCTACCGAAGAAAGTTTTTTCTCTCTGTCGCACTTGTAATTTCATACGTAAGTGCGACAGCAAAGCAAAACTTCGTGGTTCGCGGTAGGCCTCCATATTTGTTAGCTATTATTGTACTAACGCGCATACCAGTATAACCTGACCTCAAGACTCATATTGCTGGTGTCATGTATAATCTGAATCAATTAGACTGGACAGTGAAATGGTTACTTGATAAGCGATTGAAATGCCAACCAAGTCTCACTGGGCATTTACGAAGCTTGCTTAGTTAACAGTTATCGTTTAAGAGACCAAAATATTATTTAAATTATTGAAATATAATATAGTGGCGTACACAAAATATGATATTTTACATTAGTTTATTAATAAAAAAGTAAATATAATTTGTATAGGTGAAATAAACATGTACATTTTAACGATTTGAATTTGTAATACTTTTTGTTAACGTGCTTCGTATAGTATTTCGATCATTTATGATTTTGACATATTTGTAGTACGAGAAACTCGAAAAAGTTGTTCGTAATCTTTAGTTGTGTTTTATAAATAGTGATCAGTGACCATTCTTATAATTATACCAAAATAACAATATAATAACATTGTTTTCGCGATAAAATATACCTGTGGGTCTTTCTTTGTGTCTTTTGCATACAAAAATCAAGTGTATATTACACGCCGGTGGCATTACCGCGCGAACGTTATTGAGGCTTTCGTTTGTTATCATATTACAATGATATTATTACTGATAAATTATGAGGTGGTAAGTTAGTAATTTCTATATAATAATGGTACAAAAAATATTGGATTTGTTCTCCTTAGTTTGTTAATTGTTTGTTTGGTAGTTTATGGTTAGTATTTATTTCAATATATGAATGTTAAACTTAAAATGATATCAAGTAGCAAGAATTGATAC
Source organism: Cydia pomonella (assembly GCF_033807575.1). Taxonomy (NCBI): domain Eukaryota; kingdom Metazoa; phylum Arthropoda; class Insecta; order Lepidoptera; family Tortricidae; genus Cydia; species Cydia pomonella. Next base: position 9,898,096 of record NC_084721.1, on the reverse strand, counting down.
TGAACAATCTAACAATAAAAATAATAAACTGCTAAATTAGAACAAGTTTCATAAAAGCATCAAATTAAGTTGCAATAGGATGTATGTACTTTAACTCCTTAGTTTGATTCTTAAATGTATGTCTTCTGCTGTTAAAGTCCTGTTTTAAACCTCCAGAATTGCACTCCAAGTAAATATTTAAAAGGAAGTTTAGCAATGCCTAAATATTTATTTACATTAAATATGGTTTGCTGCCGTTGGAGTTGATGGAATAGTCGATGCTGCAAAAGTGCTAGTACCTCTCCTCATTTGAAGTAAGACATTGTAACACCTCATTTTAGAGAATGAGGTACTCATACAAACTCATTTTAAATTGATGTCCTACCCATCACTACACTTAATGTAGAAATAGCTAATGACCAGCTTAACATTTTTGTTCCATACTCGTACAAATGCTCCTAGTGTCGAGTACCATAGTGCTCGTGAATCAATCCCAAGAAGGTGGGGCTTAGCGTGTCTACTACAAATCTGCCATCGCATCGTAAGCCTAAAAACCATTCGTAACTTTGAAGTGCGTCTGCAACAACACGCTATTTTGACCATGCCGTACATTTATTTACAAGTCCATAAATTACGTTCTAGGATTTAACTTGAACCTGTTTCAAAGCTAGGAGACAGACTACACGTTTTATGTAGTTGCACTTGTCATGATTATTTACTTGTTTGTGTGGAGAGCATAAGCATTGATAAGGTCGATTGTAAGCATTGATTGCATAAGGATTGATAGCATAAGGATTGATAGCATAAGTAATCCAGAAAAGTAGTATCACCTATGGCCAAATCAAGAAAGACTTTCGTAAAATTAACTGTAGCAAATTAACACATTTAAAGTAGGTTAGGTATTAGGCTTGAGTCCTGTTAAAAAGTTAGAGTTGGCCTCCATAGTTCGACACTAAAATGTGCAGTAAACAATCTAAGGTTACGATTGCGATCTAATGCGAGGAAAGTCATCGTATAACATGCGGTTACTGTAACCATGGAAAAGCGTAGAGGCGGTTCGTTTGATACCCGATCGCCGTAAGCAAAAACAAGCTTAATTACATTGAGTCAACAGTTTACGCAATTACCCCCGCATGAGTAATTTTAGTTGAAACTGTTATTAAACGGATATCGACAATGTATAATTGTATATCATGTCTTATAAATATTCAATCAACTGGTGGCACGGAAAGTCAAAGGGTCAACATTTCATATAATTAATTACATGATAATTGATTAACAAGAGTAAAGATGGATATGACAAGATAACTCTTATTATACTGTAACTATTTTATTAGTTGGAAATCCAAGTCGGTGAAAATGTCTTTGTTGTATCACAAGCAAGCTTTTAAATAAATGAGGCAAAATGGTATTTTCCGAGTTGATTGCGAGTGGATGGGGGCAAACACAGGGCGGACAAAAGGCCCTGCTTCGGACACTCGGCCTGGCTCTGTATTCCTTTGCTCACCCAGCAAGAGTAGCATTCATTCAAGCAAACCAGTAGAACAGTGACACCGGCAGCCGATAAAACTGTTCGTAATCGGAGATCTTATTAATAGTTTACGGTGAACGCTCTTCATAGATAGCAGTTGGAAGGGCAGCCCTGTTTACTTCGATCAGAGGACCCTTCAGCTAACATGGTTCAAGCGCTTTTGTTTACGTGACTCGTGTTGTATTGCAATGACTTTAGGGTCACTGCTAAATGTCTGATTTAAGTGTTGACTTGATTAAGAGGTTTTTTAATATTGTGTAACTGGTGTTGTAACTTGTAACTACAGAAAAACTGGCCAAATGTGTGTAAATTCAAGTTTTACATGTTTTATTACATGTTTGTCGAAAATGCATTTGCAACAACGTCATTGTATTGTGAAAATACTAAAGGGTATCACTTTCGTTTTTATTTCTCCTCAGCTCCTCACCCATGCTAGCTTTGGACCGTTACATCAAGGAGGCGAAACAAAATACATGTCGCTTAAAGGTGCAACATAATGGTCAATTGTTTCAGCGACTTGTCTTGGTCCTACATTTCAGTCATATGATAAATCCAGTAACAATATCACATGTCAGAAGAATAAGCAAGCATAAACAAGTAGGTACAATTTGGTCGAATTGTTTTAATGTAGGTAATCAAAATTAGGAGTAAAAAAAGGAGGAGGTTATTGGATTTGAATAACATTCTGTAATTTTCTAAGTGACACTTGCAACGAATTGTAAATTAGCTAAATCTCTTTATTAATAACTGTCGTTTCCACGAGCAGAAAAGTACATATAACGAGCGCGTACGTAAACCTTTGCTACAAATGTCTTGATGATATCGTATTGTGTAGATCATAAGATTCAAAATAAGATCTCTCAACGCACTGACCTATTTTCCCCATAATTCCCATACCTATTACCAGGGATCTAATTTTTTCGAGCAAACAGTTAAACAAACGCACGTGCGGGCCAGCGGGGGGTTTTGGCCATGGGGCCAACGACCTGACCACGTGCTTACTCTTTATTACCCTTCTGGTTTCATTGTTTAGTCTTAAGTGCCGAACAATTTTTGGGTCATCGCTTCGAGAAAGTAAATATTTACGCCGTAATACATGTAAATCGATAAGAATGTAATTTGTTATTATAATGATACAGATGAAAAGTACCTTTTCAGTAGGAAACGAATTGGTTTTGTTGCAAAATGTTGCGGAACTAGTTGTTGCCTATTTTAAATTTAGAATATATTTAGAATATTTTAAATATATAATTTAGAACACAGTATTGCTTTAGTACTATAAGTAGGTAAAGAGTAAATTATAGTTATACATATCGGATGTTAATAAAAAATAAAGCAGTTAGGGAAAAACAGAAATAATATGAGATACCTAGCGAAGTTTTTCCCGTTATATCCCACATTTATTTCTATAAATATAATGTAGTGTGGACATGTGCCAATAAAATTACCATATAAAGGAAAGAACGTAAAATGAAACAGGAAGATTATTTTAATAGGTAGGTTGGGATTACAATATATTTCATTCGACTAGGGCGGAAAACGAGTTATCACTTCTATCCAAAGCCGGCACCAACTGAGCGTTATAGCTTCAGCAGGACACGCCGTCAAATGTAAACATACATGTATGGCGTGAACGAAGAATGTTAATGTACGAGTACTTTTATAGTTACAACAATGATACAGGTCAAATATTATTGCTTTCGGCTAACGCAGTAACGCAATGCGGTGGGTGGGAGGCTTACCAAGAAATAAAATCGTAACGGCTTTATTCCTTCTTATTGAACTTTAGTACAGTCAGCGTGAAATACTTCGTAGCAGTCAAAGTAGCCAAATAGTTCTGTACACCATATATTTAGTATGGTGTACCGAACTATTTGGCCACTTTGACTGCTACGAAGTATTTGACGCTGACTGTACCTACTACTCGAAAATTTGTTTTGAGAAACGGAATAAAGAAGTTCAGTGGACGGCATCCTGTTAATTGGAATACCTTCCTGATAGTGACGGCAACTGTCGCAGTTTGTTGAAGTCAAACGCAGTTGGATAAAGTTTGGAAATTGTGCCAAGATCACCGAAAATTTAATAATCTGGGTTTCGAAACGAAAATTTGAAATAGATCTTCTGAATTTTGTTAAGAAAAAGCCAAACATATTTCAGATCTTTTCCGGCAGAAGGCACCATGTCGGTTGTCGATAACGACGACTTCTTATTGGACCTTAGGGTTTTTTTTTAACGTGCGACAGACGCGTAATGCATACAATAATAAGTAGGTAGCACTCGAAAATGAAATGTTGTCAATTAAATTTATCTGTGTACGATAATAGTATTTTATGGAACAGTTGTATAAGAAGGGTCAAAAAAGGCGAGTGGCGTGAGTTACATTGCGCGCGAGCATACCTTGTTACGCGCCCAGCCTGCCCCGGGCCGCGGCCGGCCGGTCAGCGACACCTCGTAACTCACGAGGCCCTGGTACTTGCTATTTGCTAAATTAAATTTTTGGATAGTTTTTTCTCAATTTTGGCCACCGTAGCCTACGGAGACTAACAAGCAACGCTAAGCGGTCTTCGTAGTCTGTGGGTGTTGCTATATTACGGGTGTCACATGCGTGTTTCTGACTTATGAAGTAATTATTTTTACTATGCAACCAAATGAATATTTTGTAAGTTGGCAGCAATGCACTTAGTTTAAAACTGTATTCGTTTTGGTTTTGTTAGGTTGGTAGCCATTAATCGCAGTAACATTATAGCGATTAAAAGCACAAGAGCTTTTATGAGGAATAGACAATATAGACTTTTCTTGAAACCTTTTATGTATGTTCTTATATTCGTATTAATGAATGCATAAATGACAGATAACAGTAGAGGAGTAGGAAAAATTGGTATCAACAGTTCGGTATTCTGCACGTTCTTTTACAATTAAATAGCTCCAGAGATACATGTTCCATTCTATTACTATCAACAGATTTAACAAAGACAACTGCAACAATAAAGGTATTCCTATTATCCTGGTCGGGACTGATAAGGCCGTCAGCGCGGTGCCACTGATAAGACACTAGTTGGTGTCCGGTTAATGACCAGAGACAAACATCCCGGGTACTGACAGTTTCACGTTGGCATTTCTTGTAAGATTTAATGCTTCCGTCTTCCAGTTTAGCCTTCCGTTTTGAAGGGAATCCCAGATAAAGAGACTTATCTTAAACCCCGTGTGCTTAATAAACATAAGATTACGCAGTATTTTATTGAAAAGGAATAGCTTTGAAACAAAAAAAAGAGTATATATTCGCTGTTATCTAGACTCTTTAAAATTTAAAATAAAAAAAATCTCGTTAGGGAGGATAAGGATCTTATTACAAACTCAATTTAAAATGTATTTACACAGTTTTGTAATCTTCCTCAGCAGCTAAGCTCAGATAATGAAACTGGAATTAAAAATCTTGAAGCCGTTCTATAGATAAACACTAATTATACTACATATATTTCACTAATAAGAATAACATTCAAAGCAAAACATACTAGAATACTAGAGCCTATAGTATACTACAACTACCTACGTATCATTAGTGAATCATTACCTACCTACTCTGGTTAAAATGATAATGATATTATTATACAGTTCAGTCGGGTCAGGTCAGCAATATCCTTAACTATAAAAATAAACATAACACAAAACCATAAGCATAAGTTTATATGTATTCTGTATATAGCAACTGCTTATTAGCTTCATAATATTCACCGGTGTATAATAGGAAACGTTGCTTTATCATGTCCAAATAAGGTTGAAATTTTAAAATAGGAAAATACAGATACATATTATAAGCTTGAGGAAGGAACCTAGATAGGCAGAGCGGGTTGTGGTTGATTTCCATGCATTTTCAACAAAGAGGTTTATGATTGATGAGCAATGTCACCGGCCACGCTCGAGGCAAATTACCAAAGGGAAAGTCAGGAGACACGGACGGATGGTCACTCTATTAGACAGCACAATGGCTGTTTACTCAGAGACTTCATCGGTATCGGTAAATACTCTTCGGGTTATGAAGGTTAATAAGTTCGGCGTAAAGAGCAATTTGTGTCGTCAAGGCGTTTCGAATTCTCCGACGGCATTCAGTACGGTTTAGAAATTGAGCGCGGCTTTAGCTAGGATACCAATATGGTGGTAATTTATATACTACCACTGAATTATAAAACCAAATCCCACGCTACATGTTGCGATCCTGACGTTATTTAGATCTAGACTGAAGATATAAGAAAATAAATGTGACTGACACATGACAGCAGCAATTTTATGACAAAAAGTTACAGTTAGGTATTTTGTTTAAAAAGTGTCTAGGAGCCTTAATTGTTCTCATTAGAGCCACACCCAATTACAATTTTTGTTTTATTCTCAGTTTGATTTGATTCAAGAAGCCCATGCTAGATTGTGATGAAATGTCTAGCATTTAATTGTACGTTCTGTATTAGTAGAGTGGTGTTCTTTTTAAATGCGTTAATTTGTAAGAACCTTAATTGCTCGGCTCTTTTTATTCTTCGGCTCGAGTTTGCTTTAAACGTCAATTTGTATCTTTATCGCGTTTGCCGGCAGCCACAAGCTATTAAGAGGCACCGGCTATTTCGGGGCCCCCGTACTCGGTCCTTTGATGCCCTAAGACGCGACGCGACGGTTTTCGGAATTCAGCTGACATTGAAGATGGCCACCAGATGTTACGCTTCACGCAATCTACAAGTCAAGTGGAATCGTTGAAACTACATTTACATGTTTGGCTTCATGTTTCATCGCCAGTTGAATATTTCAGAATAAGCTGCATGACTTGGAAATGCGATATTTTTTGGAGTGCTTTAAGAGCGAAATTGGAAGTTATTAAAAATCGATTAGCGGTCTGCGTTAGAAACCGACGTCGATGGAGTGGGTTGTCTACAATAGCGGGGAATTATGCCCTCAAAGCAGGTAGAAGGCGAAGTAAAGGTCGCGTGTTTTAAAATATATTGCAAATCGATGTCTGGATACCGCGCAAAAAATACGAATCTATCACAGCTGCTGAGCCAACGAGTGGAGCGGGACGTGCACCTTTCGCATAATTATATCGATAGCCATTTATCGAACGTCGATGAAATTTATACATAAAGATACGGTTTGCACCTTGTAGTAATTGACATCATATTTCTGCAGGTTTTTTGCAAATTATTGGATGACATTTGATATTTACTTGTAGGTAATGTCGTTTATCCACATGTCAAGATACCAATACCAATCTCTCTTGATAACCGGCAACTTTCGGTATTGTCTCGAAGTACATTTAGATGTAATGAATAAATTGATGAAAAAATACTTTTTACAACATTTTGAAAAATACATAATTTTGATACGTTTTTCTGGCTTGAGAGTGCTAAACAAACAAATAAGTTCCAAGAAATCCCCATCAAAATCAAATTCCAAACGGTGATTTATCATAACGCGTGAATAACTTTTCATTAGAGGCTCGGCCTAAACGTGTCGACGTAGCGTTAAAAAAAGCCTTTTTCTCACTTAAAAAACCGTTTGACGTCCATTGTTCCCCACGTCCCTAAAATCTATTTCGTTGTTATCGTAAGTGCGAGTGAGAGAGATGATTTTAAGAGAATACGGCGCGTGCACACCTGTTCCGACGGCGAAGCAGCTGCCTCTTTATTTGGCAATTTGATACCAGTAAATTATAGGCCGTAGCTTTTACGTCTGATGGATAAAAACATCGCTTCGAGCCATATATGCGTGAAAATAACTTGTTTGTATAGTTTTTGTTTCAATGTACATATTTAGTTAATTGGGACGATGCCAAAACTTTTGTGTCGAAATTTGGTCAATTTAGAAAGGTTTTTTACACTTCTTGTTAAAGGATAAAGGATACGCTGACTTAGCGTTGAGTTAAGCAGCAAATTGTGAAACCTTTTGTGAAAATGTAATGTAATCACGCTCGTACAAAACGTGTCGTACAAAATTTTTCGTAGTGGGTGATTTTATTCATTTGAAAATGCCGACTTAGCCTAAATCTCATTTTTACGCTTTGATGACAACTAATTGTACAAATTACGACAAAGTTAATGCTTGTAGCACACCTCCATATTCTTATATATGTATATAGAGCCAAAACTGGTTCTCACGCGAGATAACTGTTTAAAGCACAATAACATGTCACAAAGTCACAAGTCGTGATAGTAAGGGCAATCGCCTCAGGGCGGGTCACGTCGTGTCCACTCACCGTCCCATGCCATTATGGCTGCGATTTTATCAACAATTTTGTGCCCAATGCACAGTATTGAGATTGAGCCCTTTCACGTGCGTTATTAGAAATGTTTTTGACAGCGTATACCTGGAGGCGGTGCGTAGATGATAAGATGACCAACCAGAGTTTGCAGTTGCGCCCATTTGGTTATGCATTTATTAACCTTTATGGAACACATGAGCAGTATAGGACAGGTTCTTGTTGTTACTCATACTAATCTATTGTTACTCATACTAATTATTAATTTGCTTTCTATACTAACGGCGTGACTCGCCCTGTTATATGCACTTTGGGGATCAATAAAAAGACGCAATTAGAGTCAGACCAAGATAAGTTAGCAGCGATTCTGATAGCCCAGCCTGTGCAAGTGTTAAGTAAACGTCATAATTTCATAAAAGTTTGACGTTTATTACACTTGCACTGTCTGGGCTGTCGAAATCGCTGGCAACGTATCGTGGTATGTGACTCTAGTCTCTATTAACCACTGTGAACTTCATCTTGATTTTTTTATACAAATGATTACAAAATGAGGCAACCACCAGCTACTCTAGACTCTAGATAATGGTTTCCGGCACAACATATTTTATACTCAGAAGCGAAGCACTTGGAAACACGTAAAACAAACAGAGGGAACTCGACGTAGCGTAGCGAGATCACAAGAGTTTTCAGCCATTAGGGTTAGGAACTTCAGCTGAAAATATTTAGGATACATTTTGAATATACATACAGGGCCACAAAAATCTTTGAATATGAGAATGTGTGCCGGTCCGTCCATAGTTTTTGTGTTTTGGTCGAAATGGTAGGGTCCTTATTTAATATTCCAAATATAGTAGAATAAAGAACCCTCTTTTCTTATTTCGAAGGTCCAATTAACACCTGAATAAAATCCAATTCTCACGTGGCTCCGTTAGGTTAGGTTAAATGTTCTAACCATTATATCCTAAAACCAGAAATGTCATTCAATTCACCAAGTGCATCGCTTCAAACGAACGAGTACACAATAGTTACAATCTGGGTGTCCAGTGACACTAGGGCCGTAGGGACGAGGTCACAGACGTCTCGACTCGAGAAAAAAGTCAGCAAGTCATGTCAATGTTCTCGGAACTACGGATTCGTGTGACAGTGCATCACCTGTCCCACTTCTTGTTAAGTAATATTGGCCTGGTTTGGTTCCTGTACCGGTTGGCGATGACGTCATCGAATGTTTTAAATTACTCTCGCTATGCCTAATGCGCCGTGGATGCATTTCTCGACATTTTTAAGATGTCGGTGATATGATAGCTCGGTTTAATATGAGAAGGTGTCAGGTATAAATGGTATAATGAACATTACTATTTATTCATTAACGAGGTCATTAACTCTGTGATAATGGTTAATGTACGCTAACAGCATTGTAGGTAAATATGAAAATTATGTACCTATGATTTTACGGATTCTGTAGCAACAATGTGGTTGATTTGATAATACTAGTAGTATATTATACGAGATCTCATCACTCACGAAGGGCTCTAATCCCTTTGAAGTATGTCAAGTAGGAATGCAAGATAATATATGTATAGGGTAGATAATTGATTCGCTAAATATTTCGCAATATTATAACCAGCGAAAAATTTAGAGTCGGACCAAGCTAACTCTGCATGGTATTTGTAACGGCAGTGAGGAACTGTCATCATTAATGTCAAATTTATATGCAAATATGTCATTTTTAGTGACACTCTTTTACTTGGTTCTGTTCAAACCGGCGCAAGTGAGCTTAGACGGATTCTGCTATTATTATCTTCATGCACTTGCTCGGAAAAAAAGATCTTATTTCATGCAGGTGTACTGAAGAACAAAGGCCTATATTGATCCGAGAGTTATGGATAGTGAAAAAAAAACTAATTCATACGAATCAAGTAAGTATAAACGAGTTTTACTTTTAAAATACTGACGTTTATAAATTAATTTTTGGAACGAAGTTCCTTATTGGATGGTTGGCGATGGGGCTTGGCGAACAGTGTAAGATTTTTCGGTCACGACCCTTTCTTATTTAAATTCTTTCTCAAGAATAAGTAGCCTAATTTCATCTACTTAATACTTATTCTGCAGTGGCGCAGTTGGCAAACCGTTGGTTCAAACCCCGGACATGTATGCAGATATATTACTTTTTGTAATTGTTTTGCACTTGAATTAATGTTTCATGTTGTTGATTGACTAAGCGAGTTGTATAAGTAGTGTTCTCCCTGCCTGTAAGTCGCATTTCTGAACTGATTTGAGAAATGTTGTGAGCTGATTGGATAATTATTATTTTGTCGAAAAAAATATTGATAGGGAGCGTGCATGAACTGTAGCAGGCTGTGGAGGCAGCACAGGAGCCGTCAGATTTTTGGCGCGAGGCGTTAATGTGATGTTTATTGTTCCGATGTAGCCCACAAGAAGGCAGAACCTACTATGCACAGAAAACATGTGACGTGTAAATGTACATGTTTATGGTTCTGATTCAGGACACAAGATGGCAGACCCTCCAACGCGCATGGTCCCTATACACAATTTCCAATAATGGCTGAATGCCGGATATCTAGCCTGTCAAAAAAACTCATTGTGGCGAACAAATGTTCGAAATGTCACCGTATTTAAGAATTATTTCGCTCAATTAGATTTTTCTTCGCAAGTGTGATGAAAAACTTTGTAACTCCGGGTGTAAGAATATTGCAAACTGGGGTCTTTTATTCCCTCGTTTCCAATATTTCACTTACCCCCCTCGTTGCACAATGTACTTTTTCGTTTCACAATAGTAATTTTGATAACCAACACCATAATGGAAAATTCATTCATGCTCATTTGGAGCCGACAGATTATAGATAGGTGAGAAATTCCTCGAAGTAAACGAAACCCAGAATTCTTATGAGTCACGTCATTATGTATTTCTAACTAGATTATGACACTCTGGGCATTTATCACGGTCATGAACGTAGTAAGGCTACTATAGTTTTTTTATAGGCTTCGGATGATAGGCGAAACGGAGAATTTTGATGACGTATGAGTCACATAGTTAACAATTTCTATCTGGATTACGAATGACAGAATGACCCTGGGCTATTTATCACAACAATAAGCGTTGGCTTAGTTTTTGTTTTGTTTCGGTCGAGTTCCGTTTAGTGAGTCAAGCGCATTTTTCTTCCTTTTTGTTGCCGTGGATAACAGGATCCTTTGTTGACGGGTAAAGGGCTGAATGGCTTGATTGTGATGTTATGCTTATATTTTTACGAAACGATAATGACGAAGTAAGCTTGCCGCAGTTATTTAATTTCATCATCAGTGGAAAAATGGAAATACCTTTTTGACTGTTTCGCCGGTCGGATTGTAGGTCTATGGTATGACTTTATTTGTATGGTGGGATTGGTGGGTGATTGTATCGACCGAACCGATCAGTCACGACTTGATCAGAATCTAATGAAGTTTAATATTGTGATCCTTAGACAGCATGGATCACGAAGTCGCTTTTAATTGACAGAAGATTTAGGTACTTACTTTCAGGCATAGGTCGGTAGGTAACTACACATACGTTGTAGGTAGGTTGAACTTAATACATTATATGTAATTGCGTAGTTAAGGCCCTGTAGGTTCGTGTTCTTCTCTCACTCTCACTGAGCGTAAGCGTGAGCGAGATGATTAATAGAATCAGGCGTTACTTAGCGGAAATCCATGCTAATTAAAGCAAGAAATATTACTTTGCTAATCCGCGAGAAAATAATGTGCTAGTCAATCAGTGCTAACCCGTTATACTTACTGAAACCATGTTTTGGCACTGATGGTTTCAGTTGTCGGGTGTCAGACCGTCAACATCTCCAGCGTCTCCTGAGGATGCCTCGTAGAGAGGCGAAACACGTGTCGAGTTTTGTACTTTTGGTGGTGGGTTGTTATATTTATTTGCGTATTTATTTTTGCGGTGGGAGGGTGGGAACATTAATTGTTTGTAAAAATATGCAAGTAAGTATAACGGGTTAGCACTGATTGACTAGCACGTTATTTTCTCGCGGATTAGCAAAGTAATATTTCTTGCTTTAATTCGTGAGCGAGATGGATGAACGTGCTCGGTACCACGGATAGGTATCATGTTTTTGAATTTCAACTTGTAAGATTAAAAAAAGAAAAAGTAATCGCTGAGTTGCCTCAAAAATAAAACTGTGCATTTTAAGAAGCAATTTTCATATTTTGTGAATAAAAGTACGTTTTAGACCTATGTTCGTGATTTTTTCTATAGAGCGTAAGTCAATAAATCAGGATTCGAATCGCTGAAGTCCCTAGAGAAAATCCTCAAGAGTGCTAATTAAATTTTTGGCAACCGTATTGTTAAACCTTCAAGCCTGCTTGCAGAATAAATTTTTCGAGTGCCCCGGTGTTGCTTACAACCTTACAAGTCTTACACCCTTTCTAGCAAATGGGGTAGGTAGTAAAGATGCCCCGAAGAATGGTTTTGGACGAATACCGAATATAATAATAATATTTTACTTCCTTTTTATTTAAACAATAATACTTTAGTTTGCATTAATATTTTCAATGAATTGTATTTTATAACTGTTGATGTGCTTGTTTTTGCCCTTGTGGCCTATTTGCTGCATAAATGTTGAAGTTGAAGAAGTCGCCCTCTCTCTTGGCCGAAGCGCCGAATATTCGGCATGACGTGCGAACATTTTGAGTCACATTAATTATGAAAACTGTTCGCCAATAAGGCACAAAGTATACTAAGATTTCATTTTTGTAGCTCAGAATCAGTAAATGTGGTTAGAATTAATCAAATCAGACCCATGATAAAAAGAAATTAATTTGTAATCAACAATAAATGCTCAAAAAACGGGTACCTATTCATATTTAACAACTTTCCAATAATACGTATTAAATGTAGTGGGTTTCGGTGAAAATCAACAAAGTGTATTTTTTGATTTTAGGTAAGTGCAACAGATAACTATTCGGTATTCAGCCGAATAGAAGCCAACATTCGGCCGAATAGCGAACATTCGGCATAGTGGCCAAATAGACCGAATACCTAGTTGCCGAATATTCGTGGCATTTCTAGTCGGTAGGTACCAAACAGAAACAAACGCCCCTAAAATTTTGCATGATCTTATTCTTATTCCTATTTCAACTGATGGTTACTATCGATGATAATATCATGCAGGTATTACCTACATTGTTTTCGACTTAAGTACCTACGCCACAGCCTACACCCAGCTGCAAAATAGCCATTCATTGAATTAATTAATTCATGAATTTCATAATGTGCCCATGAAATTTTGCAGCTTGCGGTAGGTACGTCTGGGTCGTCTGGAATGGAATGACACGTAACCGTGAGTTATTAAATTTAGGCTGGCTACAATGTAGAGTGCGACCAAGCTAAGTTTGCTGCGATTTTTATAGCCCAAACCATAGCTGTGCATTTGTGCAAGTATTATTTTAAACGTCAAACTTCTAAAAAATTATCACGTTTAAATAACATTCAGTCTGGGTTATCAAAATCGCTGCCAACTTAGCTTAGTCTAACTGTAACAATTCTTAAAACGCTAGAGGAAATTGTAGGTACCAATTTTTTAAGAATCAGATAATCAAAAATACAATATCACCAATTATTTTCTACACATACCTAATGTTAATATGCGATGGATTTACCCTAATTACAAAATAAAGCATTGGAAAACTCCCGGCTGGGACCGTAAACAGGATAAGTAGATATTAAAACACATATACCTATATGCATTTGTATGTGTTGAAATGTTTACTTAACTCTAATAATTTTAAAATTAACCCAATCCTTTTTGATAGGTTGAGTCTGCGTAATTTACTGTACTTATGAGATTTCCATGATAAACATTCAGCAGCTAAATGTACTAAAATATTCGTCAGTCTCACTGCACTAGCCAAAAATCTGATTCATTTGGTTGTAACAATAACAAAAAGTGCCCCACGGTAATAAAAATATCGTCTTGCAGTTCGGCCAACAACCCTCGCAATTTTATTGTATTTTTCGCTGCGGGGCGGGTGTGCTCGGTACAACCCACCAGCGCAAGGGAAAACACGATCCTTGCACGTAATAAATAGCTGTTTTCTTGAATATCACTAAGGACAATAATTTAAAGCACCTTTCATTCATACTTACCCTCAGAAATGCAGATAAACTCGCAAATTATTCTATTGATTTGATCACATGTGTACACAAATAGTTTCAAAAAATCCAATACATAGATAATAACTAAACACAATACCTAAAATATTCTTATAAAATAGAACTGCGTCCAAAACACTAAACACAAGTATCATAAAACACAAAAAAATATTTGATCGTCAAGATTTTTAATTTAAATCCTGACAGATCTGACACAAACAACACAACAACGCCCGGCCGAAGACTGACAGATCGAATCGAACGAAATTCAAATCGCAGTGACCGAACGAAAACTGAGAGAGAATGAATGGTTATAAGTTGCCAGTATTATGAAGAATATAGAATATATAGTTGGTCAAACCAATTTGTCAGTAAATAAGAACAATAAAAACTATACTCATCCTTTTCTTTTGGATGCTAGTACTAGTGTAAGACAAAGATAGTATGACTCCCTCTGTCTATGTTTGAAATGAGATAGCCCTTTGACAAACTATATAATGATTTCGACGTAGTTACGGTATTAAGTGATAGAGAGCGCTATAATCAAATATTACTGCCATCTAGTAGGTTTAGGGAAAAACTGCGTCAGTCAGTGCTACCAGTCAAATGAAATTCGCAAAGTTTTTTGGTGTTATTCGTGTTCAAGTGTAAATTAAAAACCCAGGTTTGCCCAGGACTGTCTCATTTCATACATAGACAAAGAGAATGACGCTGTCTTTGTCTTACACTAGTACTAATTAAAGGTAGGAAGATGTGTGCGGTCATAATATATATTTATATTTATTCATATATGTATAGAAAGATATTTATTGATATATAGTTTATAATATGTAATAATATATAATTACTTTAGATATAGTTTTTAATAACTCTTTTAGGAATGGGATAACTGGAAGATACCCCTCTTAGGGATAAGTTTGCCTTTGTACTAACCAAGTATTTTCCATCTGATGTAATATTTATTTTTCTCGTACAATAAAGTGTTTACTTACTTACTTATTAGCACCTAAAATAATGGGATGTCGTGAAACGGAAAACTATCTTTGCTCGGGCCCGGCTAGGGTTGCCAACTATTTTTTGGTGGAATATAGTATTTTCCAGAATAAGGCATTAAAAATATAGTACATTTAAAAAATATAGTGCTTTTAGATAAAATGCTTAACATAAGTGTAATATACGGTTAATCATACTTACTAGCACTCTGTTAAGATTAGTTATGGAAACGATTTTAGAGCAAAAATGTAAAATTGATAGATTTAGTCCTTGAAATTGTACTCATTTTGTTACGTAATATCTAAGTAACAAGTATTGGTTTCTATTAGCACGTCTTCTCATCTTGCCTTTTAATAATGAGGTCGCAAGCGTGCGTTCCCAGTAATATGTGAAGAGAAGGGACAGTTTTTAAAAAATCATCAAAAAACTATGGTAGTAAATTATACAAAATGATGTATAAGAACAGTTTTAGCAAATGTTGTAGATTGTTTATGCATCAAAATTACGTTGAAATTAAGTCGATTTTCAGAGAAATTGTCACTTGTTTTGAAGTTAGTTCTGGAGAAAATTGATTACGTCTAACTTTCATTCAAATAACTAAAATCAAATTTATAATAACAAAAATGTAGTTTATTAAAGTTGAAGTACAGGATATGTGTAATACAAAATTACCATTTTTAGCAGTCCAAACTTTACGAAATTTACAAATAAGATCAACAAAATCAGTGCTTTACGCGCGTTTACCTAAACGTCCATCAGAAAAACAATCATTACTAATTAAATGAGTCTATTAAAAAAAAAAAGATAACAAGACGCGCTAATAGAAACCAGTACTTGTTATTTCTAATAGTTAACAGAAGTTGTACAATTTCATCGACTAAATCTATGAATTTGACATTGTTGCGACTAAAATCGATAACGACCTCTTAACTATTCCTTTTGTGTAGACCACTCTCTGTTATCAAAATCATCCTATTCCTAGACTCCAGCTATCATGCCATCAGTTAGGCATCATATATGTAAAACTGCTCACTGGTCATCTCATACGCCCAGTAATAATAAAGAGTAAAAAAAATCTTTTTAATAACAATATTTATTTAAAGTTTAAATTTATATTTTTTATTGAACTTTGTGCACTTTTTAGTAATGTCTAATTTTTAGTTTTTTAGTAATGTCCGATTCTGTCACAGCCACTTTTTTCCGAAACTATAAGAGCTGTACTGTTCAAACTTAGTAAGTGGATGTATTCTATGAACCGCATTAAGATTTTCACACAAAAATAGAAAAAAAAACAATAAATTTTGGGGGTTCCCCATACTTAGAACTGAAACTCAAAAAATCTTTTTTCATCAAACCCATACGTGTGGGGTATCTATGGATAGGTCTTCAAAAATGATATTGAGGTTTCTAATATCATTTTTTTCTAAAATGAATAGTTTGCGCGAGAGACACTTCCAAAGTGGTAAAATGTGTGCCCCCCCCCCCCGTAACTTCTAAAATAATAGAATGAAAAATCTAAAAAAATATATGATATACATTGCCATGTAAACTTCCTCCGAAAATTGGTTTGAACGAGATCTAGTAAGTAGGTTTTTTTAATACGTCATGAAATTAAAAAAAAAATTTTTTTTTCATCATACCCATACATGTGGGGTATCTATGGATAGGTCTTCAAAAATGATATTAAGGTTTCTAATATCATTTTTTTCTAAACTGAATAGTTTGCGCGAGAGAACCTTCCAAAGTGAAAAAAAGTGTGTCCCCCCCCCCCTGTAACTTCTAAAATAACAGAATGAAAAATCTAAAAAAAATATATGATATACATTACGATGCAAACTTCCAACGAAAATTGGTTTGAACGAGATCTAGTGAGTAGTTTTTTTCAATACGTCATAAAATTAAAAAAATTTTTTTTTTTTCGTCAAACCCATACGTGTGGGTTATCTATGGATAGGTCTTCAAAAATGATATTTAGGTTCCTAATATAATTTTTTTCTTAAGTGAATAGTTTGCGCGAGAGACACTTCCAAAGTGAAAAAATGTGTGTCCAAAGTGGTAAAATGTTGAACGAGATCTATATAGTAAGTAGTTTTTTTTAATACGTCATAAAGGAACCCTTCATGGGCGAGTCCGACTCGCACTTGGCCGCTTTTTAATAAAATGAGACAACGATTCAGTACATTCATACTGAATATTTATGACAATTTAATAGCTCACTTTTTATTAAATTTATGTCAGCCCTGTTGCATTTCTCACGCCATTTTGTCTTCATACTTGAAATAATTTTATTTGATTAGAATTAAATTGATAATCGATCTTGAACAAATTAGAAGGATGTCGGAAATATAGTATTTTAGCGTACTATATATTTTTTCAACAGTATATAGTATAGAGAGCCAAAATATATTACAATACTATATAATATAGTACGGCTGGGAACCCTAGGCCTAACATCTGGGCTATAACCGCGAAAATCGAAGTTCGTCAATTCCTCCGCCTTCCTCGCGTTGTCAAATAATTCCAAAATTTGGCGTAAGCACTAGTTTTTACGAAAGCGACTGCATCTGAAGTTCCAACCCAGAGAGTTAACTAGGCCTGGTTGGGATTAGTCCGGTTTCCTCACGATGTTTTCCTTAACTGAAAAGCGACTGGTAATAATCAAATGATATTTCGTACATAAGTTCCGAAAAACTCATTGGTACGAGCCGGGGTTTGAACCCGCGACCTCTGGATCGCAAGTCGCACGCTCTTACCGCTAGGCCACCAATTGCTTCGTCAATTGCGGGCGTTTTTCTCTGTCACTCTAATCCATTAAACAATTAATTACGTCTTAGTGGGAGTAAAAGATAAAGGTCCCCGCAATTTGCGAATTTCTGTTTCCGCGGTAGGCCCCCTGTACCGACATGATCATGATCTTAAGGCCCGACAGCAAGATCGATGTAAAAAGACCTTAACGGAAATAATTTGCCAAACTATAATCGGTAAAATAACTTTGTCAGTAGAAAAAGGCGTGAAATTTAAATCTACTATGGGAAGATCGAAAACCCTTCGCGCAGGGACAGGATGTGGTGTCTTCTCGGAGGACCTGAACATACACATCTCAAAACCCCTGGGAGAACACAACACTGTATTCCAAGCTGAATGTGTAGGAATAATAGAAGCTTGTAATGCTATAACAAGACGACAAGTGAAACTCGAAAATATACTAATATTATCAGACAGCAAATCAGTACTACAAGCTCTATGTAGCGACAAACTTAATTCAGAGCTCATACTCGAATGTCATCGAAGCCTCACGGAAGTGAGCAAAGAAGGCAACAATGTAACAATTCAATGGATAAAGGAGCATAGTGGATCAAGAGGAAACAATTCAGCGGACGAACTGGCCAGGAAAGGTTCAGAAACACCGGCATATGGACCCGAGCCCATCGTACCCCTACCAATATACCAATATCTTACATACATAACCAGCTAGACTTACGTCACAGACAACTGCACAACAAGTACTGGAATGAAATGGACACATGCAGGCAGACCAAGGATATTCTACCGGAACTGAACTACAAGCTCACCAAAATACTACTGAAAATACCTAGACACAAATTACGTACAATAGTAGGATTAATAACAGGACACAAAACACTAATAAAACACCTACACAATATCGGAAAAACAGACAGCCCCATGTGCAGAGCGTGCATGGAAGAAGAGGAAACAACAAAACACATTCTACTAGACTGCAAACAGGTAAAAGTATACAGGAGCACATACCTAGGGACTCCGTGCATACTAAAGGAGGCAGTTAGCAACCTGAAAACATTGCTAGGCTTCACGCAAAATAGGCACAATGGTTGTCAATTTGCGGAAAATGCCCAGAAGCACTAAGTAACTAACTAACTTTCGCGCCTAAATTGTTTTAAATTTGCCGCTTTTTTCTTTGATGGTAATAGCTTGACAGATAGGGAGCGTGCATGAACTGTAGGAGGCAGCACAGGAGCCGTCACATTTTTGACGCGAGGCGTAAATGTGATGTTTATTGTTCCGATTTAGCCCACAAGATGGCAGCACTTACTATGCACAAGAAAACGCGTGACGTGTAAATGTACACGTTTATGGTTCCGATTCAGGCCACAAGATGGCAGACCCTCCAACGCCTACGGTCCCTCAAGAGTAATTTAGGGGTAAAAATAAGTAAGCCTGGCAACACAAAAACAATTACACGTTGTGTATATTGGTAGCATTGCGCCTACCCAACTTCATTAATATGAACATTAACCAATCACAATGCTTCTTAAGGTGGTTGCAACACAGCCATTGGTCAATTTTATTTGTTGATCACAACACTTCCGATTATTGCCAACTTCCGATTATTGCCAAGTTGTGTTGTCTTGTCTATGTATTGTCAGAGGAGCTGTCATTTATAACAATTTAGAATACGTCAAAAAATGGAGGAGGAACGTCTTTTCGATGAAAGGGTTTCAATTAGAGAATCAGCTCGACCCCTAAAAAAGTATGGTAGCACTTGCAACCACATGAAAAGGCACGAAGAATATATTAAACATGTTATGGCTAAAGGTGATACGTTGCAAGGGATAGCTCTAAAATACGGTGTAACTGTAAGTGCGAGACGATCTCAATAAAAAGTGTTATTATCTAGTTTGTATTTAAGGTCTTAAATGGTTAATTAAGTGATTGTGTTCTCGGTTGGTTTCAGACGGAGAAGATAAGGAGAGCGAACCGTTTGTTTGCGTCGGACAGTTTGTTTTTGAGGGAATATCTGTTGATTCCTGTGACCAAAGATTCTCCTTTCTACGAGAGTGGTGAGCGGGTGACCGAGCCCGCGCCGCCGAATCACCGCGCCTCGATCGCGGGCATGCCAACGAGGGACTTCTCACCGGGCAGTCCAGACGAGAAGAAGAGTTTCGACGAGTTTCTGAACAGGGTGGACTCATCACTGGCTGATATTAAGAAGCATGTTGAGAAGACTAAGGAAAATAGTGAGTAAGTATCTGAATATTGTTTATGAAAGGAAAATATCATTGCTTACTGCAAAAAAAAAATGCTATCTACAAGCAACATTAGTTATTTGGTTTGTAGAAGCGAACAGGTATATTCTGCAATGCAGAAATTGTGTGGAACTTAATTTTTATGCATACAATTGTAGCACTTGATACTCCTGGGCTTAATGAATACAATCAGGTGTTACTTTGTGGAAATCTATATTAACTAAAACAAAACATATTACTTTGATAATCCGCAAAAAGATAATGTGCTAGTCAATCAGTGCTAACCAGTTATACTTACTTGCGTATTATTACATGCAATGAATGTACACACCCTCCAAACGCAACCCACGCCACCGCACCATGTTTCGGTGGTTTGTTGTTATATTTTTTTGCTTTCTTATTTGGCAGTGGGAGGGTGGGAAAATTAATTGCATATAAACATACACAAACTGATTATGTCTTTAACTAATTATGTTATTTTATTGAATTTATATTTGCGATTGTAACTCTGTTACTGTTGATGATTTTTATTGCTTGCTTTTAAATTGCATCTTGATGTGTAGTGCCCTTGTATCCTATTTCTACAACATTTTTGTAAAATGTCTACAAAAGTTTAGGTTTCGGTCAAAACTGAGTCAAAACAGAATCTTTGGTTAAGAACATGTGACAAGCAGGGGAGCGGGCAATTGGTGGATAGGCAAGTAAGAGTTTTGCAAGTTTGCAGCCTATATCAGATGGTATTTATTGTTTTAGGTAGGTAGGTTTCTGAACTATCGAATAAAAAAAACGATACTCCTGCAAATTTTGGTTAAAAAGAAATAGATCAAGCAGACAAACCTTTCTTGTAGGAGAAAAAAAGGTATACTCTTCTCATTGTTTAGTGTTTTAGTACTGTCATTATACTACTCCTTGCCAATTCCATGGTGACTGTAGTGTAGACCAAACTATTGATTTGTTTTGTGGTCCATTGGTGACGTCACTGACAGTTACAGGCAGTCGATATTAGACTGCCGAGTAGAAGAGTCATACTATCTCTGATGAAGTGCTTGGAACCATTGGAAATACATTATATCATATGATTTACCGAGATAAATACAGTACATTATAAGGCAAATAAGAGTTTTGCAAGTTTGCAGCCTATTTCGGACAGTATTTATTGTTTTAGGTAGCTTAGGTTTCTGAACTAACAAGTAAAAAAAAAACAATACTCTTGCAAATATTGGTTAAAAAGAAATAGATCAAACAGACAAACCTTTCCTGTAGGAGAAAAAAGGTATACTCATCTCATTGTTTAGTGCTAAAACACTACTGTCATTATACTATTCCTTGCCAATTCCATGGTGACTGTAGTGTAGACCAAACTATTGATTTGTTTTGTGGTCCATGTATAGGTTGACTCATAAGAGCTGGTCCAAGATTTGTACTCAACAGATAAAATTCTCATGTAAAATCCGTGCTAGCTTTCAACACAATATATTTTAGAAAACAAGCTGGTTTCTACTTGAACTTACTTAATAAACTCTGCAATATATTACGTAGTGCTTGTGTAAATAATTCAGAACTCTGATACCACAATGTGTGTAGGTGCTGATAACAGCTTTATTTGACTTTTGGCGGCTATTTTCATGCAAGATAATTTTATCTAAATGCCTCGTATTGCCACACACATTATTAGAGTAAATTGTGTTTTAAATGTTCTAATGTACACTCACATAACGTGTTAGGACATCAAAAAAAGAAAATGTTAGCAATGGCTAATAAAATTATGTTTTTGGTAGTGTGTTATAGATGTAATCAGATTATTATCTTACCTAACCACATCAATCACATCATGTAATTTTTAGCGAGCAAGCAAGCTTTTGTTTGTAGAAACATTATTTGCTTTTTGTAAATTGAAATGGCTAATAATTAACACCGTATTTGCATTGTTATGCTAATACAAATGTATTGTAATACATAAAATTATATGAACGGTATATCACACATCAGTCTTTATTAATCTAGCTAAAGCTAATAAATATGGTACGTTTTTTAAAAACTAAGTCAAAAAGTGATACCTACAGTACCTACCTCTATCATTTTCTGGTACTATAATAAAATTAATAGACCACATAAATTAAAAACCTTTCAGTACTTCCCCCATCAAAAATATATTTGAACACAACTCTCTTTTCAAAGGTAAAGTTTGTGTTCAGATATTTTTAAACAGTTTGTAGGTACTTAAGGAACACGTCGATATCTCGTTACGCTTATTTTTCTCTCAGGTACCGGCTAATCTTTTTTTGCTGCTAGTAGGTACTTTTGTAGAAGGCTGTATCTTAATTGGCTCTATAGGAGGAATGTTTTTGCGATCTCGTGACTGCGAAGTGCCAAGGTCGCACCTGCACCGCACTGTTACGTAGGTATCGCAACTTTCTACGGGTCACACATGACTTCATACTTATTTATATCAACAAAGATTATAGGGCTTTTACGACTTTTGCATTTAGGGTGTACACTGTTTGTTTGTGTACATGAATGAATGTACGCATTTGTTTCTAAAACGGTTTAAACGATCTTGTTGCGGTTAATGGCATCGAAACGATACGTGATTTAACAGTAATTGTTTGATTAAAAAAGTTGGACATGTAATAAATGAATACATGGGATGAACTTTTTATACTTGTATTATAGAAAAACACATTAAATATGACTTGTACAACAGGGGGCCTACCGCGAAAACCGAAATTCGCAAATTGCGGGGATCTTTCTCTTTTACTCTCACTAAAACGTAATTAGAGTGACAGAAAAATGCCCGCAATTGACGAATTTCGATTTTCCCGGTAGCCGTCCAGGCTATGGCCGTGATCGTCCAAGAAGGACATTGAAGGAAAAAAAGTGTTGCCAGTAATAATTAGGCCATTGACAAAATTAAAATACAATTTAACTTTTTGTTCTTGAACATAGTTGGGGCGGCCAGAATATGTCCAAAAATTAAAACATACAAATTGCGTAACATATGCCTAAAAAATAACTTAATTATACTTGACGCGGCCAATGATGATCCCTATGACAGTTCATTTTGTATGGAGTAACTGCCAATAGGCGGGTCCACACAGAGCGAGCAGACGTGCGAGGCAATTTCCTCACGCACAAACAGGCCAGTGTAGACGTGCCTCGGCCGTGGCGGTGCACACAGGCGAGGAAAACGCGCGCGCGTATGCTCGCTCTGTATACGCTCTGGGTACACAAGCGAGCAAATGTTTTTGGCCTAATGTCAAATGTTTTTGGACTTTTTAGGGTTCCGTAGTCAACTAGGAACCCTTATAGTTTCGCCATGTCCGTCTGTCTGTATGTCTGTCTGTCTGTCTGTCCGAGGCTTTGCTCCGTGGTCGTTAGTGCTAGAAAGCTGAAATTTGGCATGGATATATAAATCAATAAAGCCGACAAAGTCGTACAATAAAATCTAAAAATTTAATTTTTTTTTAGGTTACCTTCCCTACACGTAAAGTGGGGATGAAATTTTTTTTTCGCTTCAACCATAGAGTGGGGGGTTTAGGTTCAATGTCATGAAAAATAGCCTAGTTCATTTTAGATTCCATTAACTCTCAATGATCTTTACATTCACACCCTGGCGGGTGTTGCGTGCGTCCCGTAGCACGGACAAGAGCAGCACCTGCTCGGTGTACTCCTTACATCTCATTAAACTATCAAGTAAAGAAATGAAACGGAATATTTTCGGTTTCAGTTTTTGCACGTGCCACTTGCTTTCTTTAAAGCATATACTGTAGTGGAAAATATAAGCAATTGGCAACTGTTTGTTGCGTATAAATACTCAAGTACCATTTTTGATATAGTTGACTACTATTCGTAACCTTATTCCAATGAGATAAGGTCTATCAATGGTCAGTTAAAGTGTGTTGCTGTTAGCAGGTATTTTATTATACATACTATTATATCCTTGGGAAAATTACTGGATCCATATACATTGCTTTCATATCAAACGTTTATACTTAATGCAATGGTTCATGAAAAGTCGATGTTTTATATTTTCTAAAGAATATTTAAAATGGGTGCTATCATTTAATTTGCTCGACGTCAAGTAATAATTGCTACTTGTATTATGTAATGATACTAATGATAAGTACTAATTAAGTAATGATTGCATTTATGTATCTTAATTGGAGTGCGTATAAAATGCTCTTAACTTGTTTTCTCTGGCTATGTTTGTATGTCTGTACGCGACAACTGATTTTGACTATCGCTTAAGGCCCATTTACACATTGATTAGAACTTAGTGCGAGTTTATACTGTTGCCACTAAACGCAAGTAGTACATGTATAATCTCGCACAGCTCACACTAAACCCTAATCAATGTGTAAATGGGATTTTACACTATGTACCTGAAGTTCTAAACGTTTATTTTTCAACGGATTTGAAAAAAAATATTTTTTCAGCCCCGAGCTAGTATCGATCTGAAATTTCACACAAATCTCCTTTGTAGACCCAGAAATCATAACAAAAATTATCAAGAGTCTACCGCCCCCGGAACTACCCCTTTGGCTTAAAAAGCTCACCCCTAAGACTCAAAAAAATACTATTAAGCCTTATATCGATCTGAAAATTTACAAAAATTTTCTTTGTAGACCCAAAAATCATAACAAAAATTATCAAGAGTCTACCACCCCCGGAACTACCCTTTTGGCTTAAAAAACTCACCCTTATATCGATCTGAAAATTGACACAAATCTTCTTTGTAGACCCAATAATCATAACAAAAATTATCAAGAGTGGACCACCCCCGGAACTACCCCTTTGGCTTAAAAAACTCACCCCTAAGACTCAAAAAAATACTATTAAGCCTTATATCGATCTGAAAATTTACAAAAATCTTCTTTGTAGACCCAAAAATCATAATAAAAATTATCAAGAGTCTACCACCCCCGGAACTACCCCTTTGGCTTGAAAAACTCACCCCTAAGACTCAAAAAAATACTATTAAGCCTTATATCGATCTGAAAATTTACACAAATCTTCTTTGTAAACCCAAAAATCATAATAAAAATTATCAAGAGTCTACCACCCCGGAACTACCCCTTTGGTTTAAAAAACACCCCTAATACTCAAAAAAATACCTTTAAGCCTTATATCGATCTGAAAATTTACACAAATCTTTGTAGACCCAAAAATCATAATAAAAATTATCAAGAGTCTACCACCCCCGGAACTACCCCTTTGGCTTAAAAAACTCAATTTTTTGAGTATTAGGGGTGAGTGGTTTTCAACCAAAGGGGTAGTTCCGGCGGTGGTACTATTGATAATTTTTATTATGATTTTTGGGTCTACAAAGAAGATTTGTGTGAAGTTTCAGATCGATACTAGCTCGGGGCTGAAAAAATATTTTTTTTCATTTCCGTTGAAAAAAAAACGTTTAGAACTTCAGGTACATTTTTACACTTTGTTCTTGGAAATTATTACACGATTTTAAAGGAACAAAACTATCTCAGTTTGGCCTGCTGAGTATTCAAAATTATCTGGTCGCCCTCACCATCTTATTCTCTTAACTGAAGTGTTGTACTTAGATCTTGAATAATAACATATAACATGCATAACGCATGGATTATATTGCATGTATAACGGGGAGTGCTCTAAGGAATTATTCGGATTAATCCCTGCCGCTTCATTCCGCCATCGCTCTACGCGACAACATTTTCATCTTCACCACTTAAATGGTCAGCGGTCTTCAACAGTGCGTTTCTCCAGAACCAACCTGCCTCGCTAAACTATGGAAACCTCGTTTGCATCCCATATAAAGAAAAAAACCAAGCCCGCTTAGCTATTGCTGCTTACAATATGTGTTTATAAAACGAAGCGCTAGTTCAGTAAATCTGAGTCTTATTAGATCTATCATTGAGTTAATATTTCGTCTTGCTCTTATACCTTTTACATCTTTTTTCTCAATGATAGACTAAGTAGGTATTTTTTCCGAGACTGCAATGAAACACTGATAACCGGGGCCGATAAACTGCGCCAAGTTTACTTCAGTCAGTTGGCGCCTTATCAAGTGCCTTGAACGGGCCAGTCAATACTCCAATAGGTCATCTTTTACTTGCAATCATACCATTAGAGCGAGTTAAAGGCCTCCACGCGCTAGTCATCGATTTTTGGCGACGGTATTTTTGACGTTAGCTTTACTGTAAAGCAAATACTTAAAAAGTCGAAGCTTGACGCGTTTATAGGGTTACTACGGTTACGGTGGCCGCATTTCTCTCAGCGGCTGTAAGGTTGTTGCAACTACTGAGTAGTATAAATTAAATGCGATAAGGTAAATTAACTATATAACTAAATACTACAGTGCATTACTACATTATAGCGCATGTGATAAAACACGATCGTGGCTTAATGCGATTAGGGAAGAAACCTACAGATAAGAAATACTGAAACATCCATTTAACAGACCGAAAAAACATATTCGTAAATTCTAAGCATTTTGCTGCAGCGTAGACCTTAACAAGAGGTCGTTAACTTACTAGTCACGTCACGTGTAAAACTAAATCATCTATGTTGACATTGCCTCATGCAAACAATTCTATTATTATAACTGTTCAGATAGATAACAAGATTAATACGATAAGAGCCACTGCGCCGAACAACAATGTGTTTAATGCATCTTTTAAATTCTGGCTTTCTTGTTTTCTCAACCTTTGAGAAACATTTGTCACTACTATCAAATGTAGCATGCGCTGCGGGTTGGTAGACACTATCCCCCTTATTCATAAACGTCTACTAAAGTTGCAAGCCGCTAATAATCGTTTGTCCCTTTCCGACGTATTGGTATGATGGAAAGGGACAAACGATTATTTGCGGCTTGTCAACTTTATTAGACCTTTATGAATAAGGGGGTAAAAATACTACAGAGTAATAGAAATGTAGAGCTAGCATTGCAGAATGAATATCATAGCGTTAGTATTTAAAACCAAATTAGCTTGAACCGTGGATGGATCAACAATTAAAGTCTGTGATCGTACGTGGCTTTGACAACACGTGCTTCTTGAAAAATGTTGGAAGAACCGACATGACCTAAACAGATGTCGGAATAAAGTACCTACGCCTCGCCTAAGTTGACACGTACTAGATCCGTATAGCATACAAGCTTATCAGGCTTCTCTGCAGGTAGATGATATGACAGTGTATAATTTCTTTAAGGTTTTGAAGTACAAGGATCTTAATCGAATCAATTTAAAGTTACATGCGCATAGCATGTGATATTTACTTTCATTTATATATAACCTATTGGAACACCTAGACCCGTTTTCCTTAGAACAAAAATCTGATGATGTAGTTCCCCGTATAATTCTCTCAAATATTTAATTAAATATTAATGTGTTTGGGTTTTTAGACTGACTCATGTAAATATTTTGCCTTTGGAAGTCGGTTGTCATATGTTTTAAAGTCAGTCGATGGGTTTTCATTTTGCTTTCTTCTGATTCATTGGTAATGTCTGGTATAAATGCAAAATTAACTCTGAATTTCTTGATGAACCATTCGAACCTAGATTGTTAGTCTTAGATTTTCTTTCCCTGTGTCTAGGGGATAAAGTGAAAATGCCACAGCGTCCACGTGGACCAAGCGTAGTGTGTTATGTGTTATCTATATATAAAGTTAGTTAAATTCTAATACCAAGCTTCGACCAGCTTCGTGCAAGCCTTATTAAAACTCAAAACTATTTTAATAATACATACTTCCATACTTATCGTATCATAAATCGATTGCGATAAAAACACAATAACATTCTACTCGGCCACGGGATGCGGTTATCATAAAAACTGTTTGCGAAACGCCACTGGTCTTAGTTAAAGTTTGTCGAACCCGTCTTACGTGCCTCTATTGTTTGCCTTTAATGCTGGCCAGCTCTTTTTAAATCGCTTGTGAGGAATAGACCAAAGCTCCTAGTACGTTCCAGGGGGCCTACCGCGAAAACCGATATTCGCAAATTGCTGGGATCTTTCTCTTTTACTCTCACCAAGACGTAATTAGAGTGACAGATAAAAATGCCCGCAATTGACAAACTTCGATTTTCGCGTTTATAGCCCTGAAATATTCTTTGATAATTTGGTCATGAGAGGTTTTTTTTTATTGAATTATGGCTTAGTTTTATATTTTCATCCAATCATGCTTGGATGGTTTTGTTTTTTGTGTATGAGTACAGACACTTCGATTAGATATTTTGCGTTAAATTATTTTCTATACATATAACTTCTGGATCGCATTAAAAAAAATATAAATCATTATATTCATCATCATCATTATTTTAGCCTCCATTCGCCCACTGCTGAGCATAGGCCTCTCTTCGTGTACGCCACTTATCCTGGTCCTGGGCTAGTCGCATCCAGAAGTGTCCCGCGATTGATACCCACCCAAAGAGACTATTGGAATCATGATATTAGAAATCAATATCTACGCAGAGCTTAAACAACTAGTACGTTATGTCAGCAAAAGCTATTTATGTTTTTACCTCGTATAGCTCATCAAAAGTAGTTGATTGTGCGTTATATTGTGACAAAGCGTGTGTAACAATTAATCACGCCGGTTTTATTATCTGTCTGTTATCACGATCGTGATGTGGTGCACGTTAATTTATCGTTAGATCGGTCACCTCGTCACATTACTCAAATGAAAATTCTCATATCAATAGATACAGTTGATAAGGGTTTATCTATTTATTACTTCTTATGATAATGAGTCTGTAATTACATTTTTAAATTAAGAAAGTCACTGCGGCTATGAACTGGAATGAAGTAAGGCAAAGTATTTTACATCTTTTTGTCGATTCTGAAGAACTGAGGTTTTCTTTAGGGACTACTCGTACAGAAAAAGTAGTGTACAGGTTTTTTAAAGAGTCGGCAACGCGCTTGATACACAGTTGCAAGCGTCCATAGGCTACGTTGATCGCTTACCATCAGTCATAATCATTAATCATTTATTTGCTTGAAAAGGGTACAGTTACAAATGTTCACGTTTGTTGTTGTCCTCCTTATTCAGCTGTCCACATACAGCATGCAGTTGCAAACAATACAATTGTATAAACAAGAATATAAAAAATATGCCTACTTATATATGCTATTACACTTATTACTAATAAAATATCCACGTCTATATACAAGATTGTCCACGTGCACACGATTACTCCTAAATTACATAAGTCAAAAATTTGACAAAGAGACTTATGCGTGTTTTACCATTTACAGGTATTATTGTTATGGTTTATAGAGATAGGTACCTATTTATTTTGATATTGCCAGGCATTCTGGGAAAGTTTCATCCGCTTCATTATCTTGACCACACGGTAGTTGAATTTACTATAGGGTCGTCAAGCATTTTGGGGCTTTCTATACGTACCAGAATGGGTAATTATAATACTTACTCGTATACTCTGGCACTCCCAGTTATCAGTAAAAAAGTCGCGAAAGCCATATTTCTTTTGAGGATAACCCTTCGCTCCTGCATTTTATAAATTTGGCTTTTTTTTATACTGACAAGCTGAATGTCTTATAGTATAAATGTATATATTATTATAAATTCAGAAAAAAGTCCGCTTTCCATAATGATGTCGTTGAAACTGGTCGAATAATTATTGTATCTTAAGCATATCTTTTGTAATTCGAAAGAGGCGACGGTGAAAGTAAAAATGACTAACCATACACAGAAGTTTTTATTTTTATTACAATTACATAAAACAACGGCACGATACAGGGCTACGATAAATGAAAAAGAATAATAAAGTTTCTCTATTGTGGCTAATCGACAAATCGTTCTAAGAGAAAAAGGCCCTTAATAGTGAGTCTCCTTTTACTCCAAAACAAATTTTACTCGCGACAATAACAGCCTACCATGCTATGCTACTTTTTCTGACAAGAATACAAATGTCCTTAAAACCCAGCCGAGCATTAGGATTGGTATAACAAAAACAAAAGCGGTACCTAATTAATTGCTTCACGTTTTTACCTTAGTGACATTTGCGGGCTGCCTTTTGTTTTTACTGCACATGTTTTTCGTGTAATGTAAATAATGAAATACTTAATAATTACCGTTGTTGGCGTCTTTCGACAGGCCATTCTAACATCTAGGGATTCAGACAGGCATTTTAACTGCTGTATTATCTAGCCAAATTAATGGCTAAGACACTACTAATGTAAATGTAGGTCAGACGAGGGGCGTCGCATATTGTCGTCCGTGCCAACCGATGCCACTTGGTTCAAATGTCATATGACGTTTACTGTACCAAAAGTTTGCGTTCAGATTATAGGTCATTTCTTATAATTCAATTCAATATATATTTATTTCAGACCAAATTAGAGTCCATATTTGTTAGTTAAGCACAGTAAAACCTACTTATATCTATGTTAGTTAATCCTAATTCTATCTTAATAATAGGTTATTTACAGTCATGATGCCGAAAACTAAATAATTTTGAAATGCTAAACTTAAGTATAAGTATTATAAGTTACATACACGTGCCTCAAAAGCTGCCACATACGGGTAAAAGTTGGGGTTATTATTTAAGGCCATTATGGAAATGCGTATTAATATTTGGATTTTATCGCTCCAAGCTCGTGTGTTGTATTCTATAGGTACGATAGTTGTTATAGATAAGTTAGGTTAAAGGGCACCTCAAATATGAAATTCACGCGCAAATAACTGAACGTAATGCGTACTTAATAGTACATTCATAAAATATTTTACAAATAAAAACTAAAACAAACGCTTTTACCGACTGCTATTGATACTGTTTAAATACATTTAGATTCACATTTACATACCTACTTTTTGGATATACCAATTTTCAAATGAATCAAGCCATCGCCAATGGGTGAAAAAAAGACACACGATTCAAATGTCTTAATCAATGCGCCGGTCGGTGTGCCATTGTGACACCAAATAAAACTTTAACTGACGTAAAGTTATGCAAATATTTATAATTTTATTTACGGGTTTTGAAGACGCGTTCAGTGTGATATCAACAGGATGTTCCCTGACACTGATTGATAAGTAAACACTCGGATTATAATTGTAAACAGCGAAGAGCTCTCAACCTTGCCAGAAAGCTCTTGAAATATTTCTGGAGCTCACTTTAGGGAACTTTAAATAATATTTCGATGATTTCTGAAATGTTTTAAATCTGGACTTGAGTCATACGCGTTGAACCAATAGTAGTAGCTGGTGCCATTCGATTAGATTGAATTTTGTGAATA
Organism: Cydia pomonella; assembly: GCF_033807575.1. Taxonomy (NCBI): domain Eukaryota; kingdom Metazoa; phylum Arthropoda; class Insecta; order Lepidoptera; family Tortricidae; genus Cydia; species Cydia pomonella. The sequence goes on along the minus strand of NC_084721.1, from coordinate 9,866,961 downwards.
CTAGGAAGTGTAACTTTCAAATAATCAGCTGTTCTATCCTATGCGCTTTTAGATTTTTAAGCAGTACCGTGACTTCTCGGTTGCAAATATTTATTAGTTAATTGAGATAATCACCATTATTTTGTACCTTAATGTCATGGTTCGGCGCTTATTATTAATCAGAATATTTGCAGAATCAGCTAAACCTGATTTTTATGTCATGAATATTTTTTTTCTAGACTTCTAGAGGTCACATACGTACTTGACGGACATCTAATTCATTAAGGACGTATGTGAGTACTCCAAATAGTCCAAATATTATCTTAAGCTGTCTATATAACACTTGTCTTTTGGTTTACGGGGTAGAAAAACATCAAACTAGTTAGCGACCCCAGACCTTTAGTTACGTCTTTATTGCTATATTGCTGATACCCTTTAATAAACAGCACTGCTGACTCAAATATATTTTAGTATGAATAGTATTATGTACAGATTTCGTCTGCTTCTTCGTCATAACGAGGTATAAACAAATACTTCCGTTTATATGTAACAAGCCGCCTGTAGTTGTAAGCAAACGAAATCACGAGGTCTTGACGTCACACCATCGTAACAATTGAAATACAAAGCGTTTGTGAGCAAACTTAATTTCACATATTAACGTATATCATTAATTGTTAATATGTCAACGCAGTTTAAATAATGAAAAGAAAAGGTATTATCGATGCATTATAGTGCGACGGGAAATAATCGTTTACTTTAAGCAATTCAGAATCCAACCTTATTCTGTACAAAGTAGAGTTGAAAATAGCCTTTATAATATCTGTCTAGCGGACGTCGTGAATGGACAATTTGTCATTTGTCCGCCACTTTAATGTACTTATCACTTCAGCAGACCCTTCTCGTGAATAAACATAATTGTCCTTTCTGGAGGAGAAGCATTTTAACCTGGAAAAATATAGCTTCACAAGCAGTAACACTAGAATATGTATGAAATACGTATATCCCTTTTATAACACATTTCTTACCTAAGCGGAGATATTGGTACAGTCAACTGCAAAAATATGTATCGAAAGAATCGTCTCATAAATATGGTACTACGCTCTTATTACACTGGAAGAAGATGCTATGGGACATATTTTTGAGTAAGATGTGTACACCCATATTTTTACACTTGACTGTACCTATATATACGTATACTAAGCTATTAGGTATGACTCATGCGTTCGGTGACTTGCGGAATATACTCGTTAACGATATGGGCTTAACTGCTTCGCCGCTGCTACTTACTTTGCAATATAAAATATGGAAAGAATGGAAAGTAACTTCATTATATAATTGTAATATATTAAATGAAGTAAAATTGAATACTGTCGTTGATGTTTATTTAAATCTATATTATATAAGCATTAGATTTCAAAATAAAATATCCCTCTATTGACATAAGAAGATTCTGGAGGAAAAACCTGTAAGTCACCCAACGCAGTATGACTGAGCAAAAGTCATCCATCACTTATGTAGGAAACTTTATTTTTACCTTAGGGTAATTTTTTCCTTATGTAGCATCATTCGCATTTCAGACCAGAACGCGTAAATTCAAGTAAGCCGTTTATGTAAGGGTAAATTAACTCCCGAGGAAATTAACGTCTGCCGGAACTATTGTAGTTTCCTTCACCGACCACTATTCGGTATCTTTCTTGTCAGCAAAAACACCTAGATAATGCTATTAGACGACATTTTACACAGGACAAGACTTTTAAAACTCAGTAGGCTCATCTTAGATATGCTTAGATATTCTTGTGAAGTGCCTCGTTAAGGTGGCGTTTACCTGCAGTCAATATAATTCACCAGTCTAATATATAGCTGTAGTTGCTGACTGTGCTATCTATCACTTTTCAGATTCGTGAAGGAGCTTGAAGATGGATTTGTGCGGCATCGACCGACGGCGCGACTGCGACAGTCGGCGTCACTCGGCGCGTCCAGCTCGTACAATGAGATCATCCCGCCACCTTTGCCGCCGCCGCCTTCCATGCTGACGCAGGGCCGCCGCGTCGACACGTCGCTCAAGAGACTGGAGCGGACGCACGAGGACCTGTTCCAGTTGTAGCGGACGAGACAGCGCAGGTAACACACTGTCCGCGTCAAGCTCGTACAACGAGATCATCCCGCCGCCACCGTTCATGCTGATGCAGGGCCGCCGGGTCGACACGTCGCTCAAGAGGCTGGAGCGGACGCACGAGGCCCTGATTCAGTTGTAGCGGTCGATAGCGCAGGCCGGCACTTATTTTACAAGGGGACAAAATTGTTGTTTAACCCCTCGTGATTATATTAATTGATACCCATTATTAGGTAGTAGCTAACTGATTAAATATAGATGTAAAGAACTTACTTTTTTTAAGCAGGTAATGGTGGGCATGGTAGGCAATGTTGAGGAGGTTTACGGAAGAAGATGACGAAATTCATTATACGCGATATCATTATTTCTAATGATTTTACTTCATAAATGTGTCGCTTAAGTTCAAACTCAGATAAATCCCTTCGACCCTCTCAGGAAACATGTACCCTATTACCTTTACTTAATACTAAAATCGCAAAATCTGACAGTTGGATTTAACCGAACCGAAAGTTTGTCAATTTAACTTTCGGTTCGGTTAAATCCAACTGTCAGAACTGGCTGCGTAGCCAACATGTCAATCGTTTACGCTCCGTAGCGAACGAACCTCAACTGTCAATGTCACCCTAATATGGAAGAGTGATAGAGAGACACAAAGCGTTTCGTTACCTTGGCGCAAACGATTGTCACCTTGGCTAGGCACCCAGGACTCAACTTTTCCATCGATTGCTAGACGCGGTCACGCTGGTGACGTCATAATTTCTCCTAACAATTTAGTTGAAGTTGGTAATGTCCTTAAGCGATGCCTCCTTTATTCGCGACGTGTATCTCATACTCATATCTGTTATTAGACTCTGTTGTTATGAATTGTAAACACTACTGTTCTTTTTTGTCATCAATGGCATCATCCCTTCCCTTTCGGCAGTGCAGGAGGTTCTCACTTTCGAAAGTTTATTTGAGTGGTTGACTGGTTGAGAATGCCTTATTGCATTAAGACCGCCATTTGTACTTATAACTGTTTGTGCAATAAAATTTAAATAAATAATAAATAGATAAATGGGCCTGCTGTGGATATTCGAATTTATACGGAAGTGGCGTGATAAAACCTTAATATGAACCCAGTAACTCATTCGTCGACAGTTCCACCTATAAAGTACATCTTCATGTGTTTTCCAGATATGCGCGTTTCCAATGAGCCCGCGTCACGCCGTCCCCGTGGCGTCACGTGACGTCATCGTTGAGCGTCACGAACTAGCTCGGTGAGTTGCACGTGTCAACGTCGAGTGATATTAGATATAATATAACGATGAATAATATCAAATGTATGATCTGCTTACATAATAAACATTGTGTGAAAAGTTACGGACTATTGCAATGTGTCGTTACATGATCATACTTTTAAAGGCACGTTCACATTAGGTACTACAGCTATGTAACTTATACGTTTTATTGTTATATTGTAAATCTATGCAGGAACCAAATGGATTTCAGTTATTTTACAATGAAGTTTACAAACATCAACTTTCTGTAAATTTATTAATTTTATTATGTTTTATATCATTTTTTAATAATCAATGCCGGTTGCGTGGTTTACACTTGTCGGAAATCATAACATTATTTCTATTGTATTGAATTATTGAAACGATTTCAATGTAGGTCTGATTCATGTATTGTTAGATAATACAAAATACCTACAGTACGATTATCTATGGGCACTGAATAAAAGTGGACATAATGCATAAACAACGCACTACGGATTAGAATTAAAACATATTACAATATTTTAAATTAAGGCCCACTACAAAGACGTAGAAGAAACAACGAAATCGAACTGGCACATCTACCACCTCTTAATAATCAATACAAGTTTAAATTGACTATTTATTTATAAATATATTATATTTAGTGAATAGTGTTTATAAACACTCAATTGAACGCATTAAACAAAACTCTAAAGATAATAACTTATTTTTTAAACAGTATGGCATTTCTAAAAGGGTAAAATTAGCGTACTTACTATTAGCATTGACATGTTATACTACAATCAGATTCAGTTGAAAATTACCCTTAGTAATTATTGTATAATTATAATTTGAAGTATATACGTTGTGTCCGTGTAACTATACATTCAATTTAAAAGATTTTGTATAGTCATATTTCCATATCAAGCAACCAATACCAAGCGTATGTGCAATTGAAAACTACTTTTGTTCAAACACTATAGCAACAAACATACATTGAATAAAATTTAAATGGTACATTTTACCTTCCATGTGATTCTTATCAAGATACTCGTAAAAAGTATACATATATTATGTATAGAAACTTATTAACCTTAATAGAAAAGAAATAAAGTACTGACTTAGATAACTAATATAGGCAAACCCGCTTCCAAATATGGCTTGGTAGCTAGCACTGGATTGTGTTAAGTGTTGTAATTATCAACGCGATGTAAAATTAAACACGTAATATACGTCGCAGTCGTTTTTATATTGTTAGTGTGCAAGTTAATATGACAGCTAATCCCTGTTTACTCTTTATTCTGTAACTAAAGTTTCTATTAAAGTAAAAACTTAACGAAAATATCATGACCTGTCATCAGAGCCGTGGGGGCCATTTTCCGGATATTTTATTCCATACATAATCGGAATATGTCTTTATAATGCAATATAAATATCACAACTAATTTAAAAAATACGTGTTTTGATTTTCAAACGAAAAAGTGCACTCTTATTGAGACACCGTCTACTTTCTAAATATTTTTATATCGATTCTCTTTTCCTTTTGTTTAAATTATATACAAAATTGCAGGCATTTTGAGTGCCTAAAACACTGTTTACCCTTATTAATCTACCACACATAAAATAGGTATTTACTGCGAAACTACAAAAAAATATAATTAACTTGTATCGAGTGTCGTACATATAGGAATAATAACTCAATACTGAGTTGCAGCCTATTTTATTTATCTCTGTATCAATTGGTATATTAGGGTGGTATTCCACCTGGCCAATTTCTTGGTCCAATGTGTATTAGCGTCTCACATTTTGCTTAATGAGGGAGTGAGACGCAACGTACTTACATTGCACCAAGAAATTGGTCAGATGGAAACCCTTAGATGGGTAGGTATAAGTATGTTAAACACGTTGTATGCAATAAGGCACTAATTTTGGTATGATTTAAATTAGATGTCTTAGTCAAAGTAATTGTACGTATGAATGTTTGTATATATGATGTTGTGGCTATATATATGTTCATAAATAATGTACAGTTTTGTTAACTATGTAATATAATATTATTTTATTTTCTTGCCTGCATATCACTATTTATTAACCCTTTAAATTGCTAAATGTACTCATATAAACATACTTGCATGCCCTCATTATCTAGTTCATAACATTTTTTTAAATTGTAAATAGCATAATTTGTTACAACAGACGTGGCAGTGGCGAAGTGTATTTGTCGATTCACAAGAGCTGGCACGAATGAATGGATGAATGAATGAATCAATGAAAATATCTATGTGTGTATATACCAATAAAATGGTGGCTACAGGTGACCGATACAAGTGTCACTCATACAATGAAATTTTCGTTCATTTCATTCGTGCCAGATAGTTACGATTAAAAATATCCGTGCTCAAATGTGGCCTAACGGGCTACGCTATGACCTTGCGCGCCTATATTTCGTCCTTTATAAATATCTAATGAGCATATGAGCGCTAAGACAGATAACTAGAAAAGCGATATGTTAATCTTTTATTTATGAAAATATATTAACACTTCGCCATTACGCCTCTAATAGTACCTACGTGAGATGATAGAATGTCCTTTTTACTGTTTACCGTTTCGTGTGTTCTATCCGTCAATCAATATGATATCTAGAAAGTAAGTGTAGAATCTTACTTAAACAATTGACAATATGAACTCCGATTTTAATCAAAAGCTTAAAAATATACATATGAAAAGGCGAGGATAACATTTGTTGACAAAGCTATTCCCGCCAAAGATGATATATATTTCCCTAGTTAGCTAAATCAGGGCAGCAAAATAACCTATGATCGTACCTAGTACATATATATTAAACTGTTATACCTTAAAGTTATTGTCACAAGCTACAAACACCTCTAGTATTAAAATAATCGAAACTATCGAAAGGCAATGTTTTAAAAGTTTTAAATTCTTGTCTTTGTAATATATTACGTGTACCAAGGATTTGATTGGTTTTGCATCCTATAGCTAGTAGGTATTCGTAGAATTATAAGTATTATAACTGAGATTGAGCTTGCACTTTGCCTCTCACTGAGTTCAAAACATATAATCCGAAACCGTAACTACACTATTTTGCGCATACTGGCTAAAGGGATTAAAGATAATAAATTATGTTATTTCCATGTCTCTCTTTTGTGCACCGAACCCAACTTTTGCTAACCGAATCGAACTTTTGTGAACCGAACCGAACTTTTGTTAACCGAACCGAACTTTTGTGAACCGACCAACTTTTGTTAACCGAACCGAACTTTTGTGAACAATTATCATATAAAAATCGCCAAAATTACGCACATAGGCAATATTTACGCTCTTTTCGTTAAAATCACTCGCGCTTTTTGAACATTGTGTGTTCCGATGTGTGTGCAAGTCTTAAAATTTCAGTGCCTTGTGATAGTAATAACTTCCAGCTTATAAAAAATGCATGCATTATGCGTTTAGCAGCTAATTAGACATAATTTATAAACGAAATATAGTTTAATAAAGTACAGATGTAGTGCATAATAGTTTTCCATTGTATTTTCTCGTAAACGTCCGTATTTGTCATGCTAGTTCGGTGAATGTCAGTACTTTTTGTACCAAGCAAGACTGACTCAAATAGCAAGACACGTTGGACACAATGGAAAATAATTACACACTACATCTGTATATTATGGTCTACGAATTAGCTCTCAATTAATTGGTATTGTTTGTATAAGATCAAATACATCTGTAAATGCCGAGCGTAATGATTACCCGTAATTATTGTTGTACCAATCCTCGTATTTGGTCTCTTTGGTGTTAGATAGATAGATAAAATCTTTATTCAACCACAACTTACATGCTTTGTGACACAAACAAATAACAAGAGAAACAGAAAATTGACAAGAGACAAAGAAAAAGTAACATACAATTTGACACTAATATCAATAACAATGTATTACGTGTCTTATTTTTAGATTCGTAGACATATTAGTAGAGGGACATGTGTTGTGGTACAGCATAAATGCTGCGGAGACCACAGCGCTGATCTTCCGTCAGAACCTTAAAACCTACACTAATAAACGACAACCTAATTTCGTGTTAGCTTCTTCACTGCCCATGCCTTGTAAATGTCCGGGAAATCATTGTCCCGTATTGAATGACATAAATACTAATACAACTACCTATGTGTTCTCAGAGATTAACTACGAAAAGGAATGAAATTAGGTTGTGTTTTAATTTGTGAACTTCGGTTGTGTTCGTTGCGAATTTCCTACTTTTCACACTTGTCTCGTAATGTACTATTTTTGGAACTTTGGCTCGACTTTATTTTTGAACTCGACTGTACCATTTCAGTTACTTTAGGCAAATATTCATTGATTGTAAATATAAGGTGTGTAAAGTCTAAGACAATTCGGGCTTCAAATTTGACGGCTAATGCAGATGTCACTGTACAATAAACGGTACCTTTGGCTGCAAATATATATAGCGCCGTCTAGTTCGGCGGCATGAGTTTTTCTTAAACTTTATACCTCTTTATATCAATAACTCTGTGGTAATACCTTAGTTTCGTACACAGGTACTACGCGCACACTAGCGTCTTTTGAGCGTCGGCGTCTAGTGAACGCTATGTAAAATGGCGTCGTTGCGCAGTTGCGCCAACGTTGCGTCTAGAAGCAGTCATAGAGTTAACTAGACACCGACGCTCGGGAGTCTGTGGGGTGGGGAGGGCCCTAATTGTCGAAATTGTCAGTGTCATTATGGGTCTTGGATTATTTTGCGAATTGGTAGTTAGGAACAGTTACGTAAATTCTTATCCAACTGATACTGTCACACACTAAGGCCACGTGTGTATCGTGTTGTGTGTACCTATTGTCAAGTCGCTAAAATAATTCAAATATTAAGTATTATTTGTGTAATATTTCGAAATGACATCAAATGATCTTAATAACAAATAGTCATGTTTATATTCCTACTTGTATAAAATTAGTGTCCAAGTAAGTTATTCACAAAATTATGTTAATGCACAATCGGAAGTATAATATTGTTAAATTAATAAGAAAATGTAAAAAATCGATGTATTTATTGACGAACAATGTTATTAGTTTTATTTGCCTGGTAATTTAATTTAGCTATTGTTTATAAATTGTATCTGCTTACGTTAATTTATGCTAGTTGAGCTTTAAATAAAACATATTTTATTACACGTTTTATAAGAGTTTTATTGCCACTAGCAAATACGTCTAAAAAACAAAACCTTCCAATGAAACAACAAAATTCAATTGTAAAAAATTTATTGTAAATAAAAATATATTGTATGTACCCAATTTAACGTAAAATATAATTCGTTTAAATATCTTAAAATACCTATTCTACTTTAAACACATTTATTAAGTAATTGATTTACGTATCTATATTTACAACGAAGAGATAAGGTACAATTGTTAAATCGTATAAGACCTATTAAGAATTAAGAAATAATTTATAATATCATCACATTTAATCAAGGTGGGTGATCAATAATAACTTAAATGGAATAACTAATTTATAGTGTTGTGCGTGAAAACCTCTTTATTCAAACATTTTACCACAAAAAGGTAAAACGTAAATTAATAAAATGGGTGACATATAACACGACATTTTGTTTACAATTATGCTACATTAGACACATACATTTACATGATTTAGGCGAGGCTAGTCATTTTCTTATTTTGCCCGTTGAGCAGTGGGACAAAAACTGATTAAGTACAATCCTAATTGTTATTAGGTCAGATATGCAGTATGTCTGCTTCTGAATAACGGAATACGGCTGATTAAGTGCACGTCATTTTCTTTCTAAATCGATTTCGTAGTAGGTCAGTAATTTGCAAATCGAAATAATACCGTTATTTCGATTTGCAAATAAAATATTGCTAAACCAAAGTTAAAAAATTTATTAATTGAAGCTCCTTCTCCAAATAATTCAAGACTGCAAAATTTAGAGACCGAGGATGAGATTATTTTAAGACCTTATCATTTTCAAATAGTATAAAAAAACTGTTCTTATAAAATATAACAGGTATGTTATTAATGATCTATAAATACACATTATTATAAATAGCTTACAAGGGGGCGTCCATAAATTACGTGAGGCTTTTTTGAGAATTTTTTGACCCCTCCACCCCCCCTGGTGAGATTTCGTCATGTTTTTCTTAAGCCCCCCCCCCCTCCTAATCTCACGTGAGATTTCGTCATGTTTTTCTTAAGCCCCCCCCCCCCCCCCCTCCTAATCTCACTTTTTTAAATTTGTGTACAGGCTGTAATCGCGATGGATTATAAAAAAAGACTAGCAAAGACTAGTAATTGAGATTTCAGAGTATTGCGGTAGTTGAAAATCGATGCGATAAAATTAAATAATTATAATAATAAAATACTACTAAATAATAATAATTATAAAAAAATTATGAATTGATAATAATAATAAATAAAGGTGCATTAATACGTTTAATCTGTATTTTTAGCATATCTAAATTAAAAATTTCACTTTCAGGCCTACATTTCTTTTTTTTTGTAACAATTTCTGGAGATGAAATTTATAAAAAACTTACACATCTATTGAAAGTGCTTGAGTTTATTTTTCTGCACCGCGATCTTGAAATGTTTTGCACATAGCATCAAATTTATAATATAAATTTATGAAGATATTAAACCTACTTTAAAGAGGAACGCCAGAGTATTTCGGGCCTTTCTTTCCTCTGCTTCTCTAAGAAGCTGATTAACCTCATGTTGAACAAGTTTAACCAAATCCTCTTCATCGGGAACTTTTGTTTTGCTGTATTCCATAATTTTACCATTTCTTCTTGACAGCATATTTTTGTCTTGTAGACGTGTCTTTTAACGTAAGCATTATAATATTCTCGGAAGTTCATTCTGAATCATTAAAAACGTCTCTAGAATGGTTATTAAGTGAAATAATTACTCGGGTAAACGAAGCAGGTCAAAACTTGTACGAGCATCGCTATTACTCGGCTCTTTACGCTGCGTCGTTTGTCACACGTGTCGATACGGCTGGTCGATAACTGTTAAGAAAAAAATTACGTGATATTTGCTAAAAACGCCCCTCCCCCCCGAGTGAGATTTGGTAAGATTAAGCTTAACCCCCTCCCCCCCTTGAACGCCTCACGTAATTTATGGACGCCCCCCAACGAATCTGGCCTACTCCGAAATCGGCTTGGAAAAGAAATGACATGCACTTAATTAGATGTACTCCGTAGCTGTCATATTCAGAAGCAGACATACTGCATATCTGACCTAATAAGGATTGTACTTAATCAGTTTTTGTCCCACTGCTCAACTGGCAAAATAAGAAAATGACCAGCCTCGCCTAAATCATTTACATGTCTGTAAATTAAGCTACAATTTTGATAGCTTTGATACGAAATTCATAAGTTACCTAAATCCTATTAAAATTCGACGAGTTAGGCCATTTTCAGTTAGGCCGAGGTATAAGCAGAGGTCAAGTCGACATTTGGACAGGACACGCCTTATGGTGCTCCCACATTGGCTGTTAGGAAATGACAGAGAGCATGTTAGTATTGATAGTGTTTTATCGTGTTGTCCTTGTCACACAGTGTTATATAACAGCCAATGTTGGAGCACCATTACATACATATTATTTCTCCTTTGCCAAAAGTCCAACTTCTGACCGTTTAAAAATCTTAGAATAGAATAGAATAAAACTTTATTTTTTATAATTAAAGTTACAGAGTTAGTCGGGGAGGAAATACCTATTACTTTTTTCTGTTTTGATGGCTATCGTTCTGCGATCTATCAACGTAGCTGACGTTCATGAAGCTCCATTTACATCTTCCTTAACACTTATCGCCTGGGAGATATGAATAATGAAAAATTAGTTCGTATCAAATTACAAGAAGCTTGATTTCTCTTGTTTTATAAGTAAAAAGTCCGATAAATTAAAACAATTAGTGTTATATACAACCTAAAAAATATCCTCATTTATCTTGTGTGATTAGGATTACGTATCAAAACGATAAATTCGCGTAAGTACATCTTAAATTATGTATTATAAATTTATCACATTCGTTATAATGATATCTCTACTCATATAAATAGGTATATTAACGTAAATTCAATACTGACACGGAAAATCATTAAATATGGTCTTTTATAAAGCTAAATTGTATAAATAACCCATTTGAGATTACTGATCACAATGTGTTTAAATTATGCTAACAACCTTATTTATCGCACATTTGAGAATTTGACTAGTTACAAACTTGATCGCTTAATCGTACCGAGCCGCCACAGGGATAATAAGACACACTATACTCCAAGATATTGTAGGCTGAACTAGATTGCACTACTTACATGCAGTCATACGAAGTGGTTTGTCAACCGTAACGCTTGACTACTAACTTGCTAGGTATCGCCTATTTTTCAAGGTTGTACATGCACTCGTACAGTGCAATCTGATTCTGCCAACCCACGCCAACGATATTTTTCTCAGCTTTGGGCGTCCTATTTGTCTTCATCTATGCTCCCTCTCGATTTTATACGTTATACCTAGACTTTTATTTTATAATATCCCTCAATAACATCATTAATGTTTACAAAAAGGAATAATTCATATAAATCGCATGCACAATGTTTCATGATACAACTTATTTTTATTATTTATAAAACACTTTTAATATGTACACATTATCCTAGTGGCATGTTGCACCCCTGTTTCCATGTTATTCGTTTACTTACATGGCTAAAGTCTACCGTGTCTAACGTTTCACTCCGTATCCTACGTGGGGGCCTCCTCGATTTGGTCAAGTATTACATTAACGCTAGCGTCCTGAGTTCTATTTAATAAAAAATCCAAGTCGTCGGATATCTTGTTCAACATTCGGTCCGTCTCGGGCGAATCGTACGCCTTGTTCCACTCTCTGTTCACCTGCTCGATGTCCGACTTAGACTTCGACTCGTCTTTCAATATTTCCATGGAGGGGAGGGATATACTGGACGTGAAATCTTGATTTTTGCTGGATTTTTTTAGGCAGCTCTTGATGGGCGGCGATGGTATTTTGGAGACGTCCGGGTTGGATTGAACACAGAGGGTGCAGCTTTCTTTGGCGGTGTCGAACCGTTTTTCGGTGTAGGGTTCGAAGTCGACGGAGCAGGTGAGGAGAGGAGCGGGCAGGTCCCGGGGCGGGACGGGCGCGGCGTCGAGCACGCCGAGCTCGAGGCACACGCGCGCCAGGTACTCGGGCTGCGTGGCGGGCGCGCGCGGGATGAGGTCGCACACGGCGCGCGAGCGGCGCTCGTAGCGCTGCGGGCTCAGCACCGTCTCCTTGTACTCCACGCAGCGCACGATGTCCGCGCGGCTGTCCGGCGTCGACTGCCGCCTGTTACATGCACATATCACTTGACTCACGTCTACTAAACATATACGAAGTCATTTAAATCTGCAAACTTATTCGAAAAGAAAGGGTGACCGAACGCAATGAACATAATGAAGGTGCTAAAAAGTGTGCGGAGGGAAGCATGAGTTAGGAAAACTGCAGGATCTGCGGATATACGTGGGCGATAGGTACTGTTACATCATCAGTATCATTAATTCCATTGCAGAGCGGAACTTTGTTAGTGTTTAAAGACACAAAGCATGGAGACAATACAGCATGGAATGCTATCGGCCTATAATTGGATCAAAAGTGGATTAGGTTAAGCTACTCACTAGGCAAGACGATCGCTGCAACGCCCAGTCGCAGATAAAGTCATTTCTTAACGACGGGCCGGTTGCAAGAGATATCGGGATGTGGAACTCTTAGAGGGAGGTCTTTGCTCAGCGGTAAGATGGCGCAGGCTAAGTAAACAAAGTAAAATAATTTGAAAAAAACTCAACTACTAATTATGATAAAAATTAATACTAAGAAAATAAAACATGATGTTCAAAAATATAACTTGAATGATAACTTAGCATGATTGTTTTAAAAATTATAAAATTAAATTTTCTTCAATAAATTCGTCTTCTCGGGTCACGTTTTTTAAAACTACAATACAAGTTACTAATTCGAAAGTTAATTTATGGAAGCGTTGGTGGTCTAGCCGTATGGCGCACACGCCTTCCACATTCAAAGATTCTAACGCAGTACCAATGACTTTTTTGAAATGTATACACGAAATAAGTATCATTTGATATCTACCAATCTTTTTTCGGTGAAGGAAAGGTTACGGTTGGAAAGTCAGATGGCAGTCTCTTTTTAAACACTAGTACCTATGTCAATTCTTTGGATTAGGTTCTCGAGCAGACCCCAGGCTCCCCAAGTGAGCCGTGGCAAAAATGCCGGGATAACGCTTAGGGCATGATGATGACAGGCATTTATGATAGAGACTATCTAGTACCTACCAACAAACACATCACTTAGTCACTGCAACTGTTTTAACAGCCATATTTAGCCGGCGGGATTCTAAGTGTCACCATTTTTAGGTCGTGTACAAAGGAGAGTACCTGTGCAGCCGAGTGGGCGTGTCGAGCCCCGGCGCGGGCGCGCGCCAGTAGGCGCCGGGCGACGAGGGCGTCGGCGAGGACTCCAGGGTCCCCACGCCACCGCGGCTCTCCACCTCACCACCTTGTTTTATGTACACTGGAAAGGCAAACAATCCCGTAGGAATCGATTCATTGATTGAATAAGATGTATCTTTGAAATTGACAGCTACACGGTTTCATACATAATGCGGTAGCTCTGATTGTTTTAAGTTGAAGTTTGGTATAATGGCGACCACAAATATGGCGTACAACTAATATTTTAGCTGTCGAATCCGGAGGCAATATGTTTCTTATCTTAAACTTTAAAATTTATAGTATTATCAATAGCTCTTTAATAAAAATATACGTAAGAGGCTGCCGGTTTGAACTTGCATATTAATGGGCAACTGTATTTGGAATCTACTCCAAAGGCGTCAGAGGTCTCCGAATACTCACCAATTATACTACAAAAGGAGACTGTTTGTGAATACTGTCTTGGATTACTTACAACTGAGCGACGTATCGCCAGCTGGCGAGTCTTGCCAGTCCCTAGGCTCGCCCATAGAGAGTGCGCGCCTGGCTGATCGCAGGCACTCCTCGTCGCGGATTACGTAGCATATTATCATAGCGACGCCCTAAAAAAACATTGAAGTTTAACAGTAGACCAGTTACGTCCTGTAAAACCATCAACGTATTTAAAGCAATTTCAGTTTATTCTCTGGACACCGGTTTTACATTTTTCAGCATTGGTCTGATAATTCTCCCTCTCGTGATGCACGGTAGTTTAATTCCTTCAGTTCTTGAGAAGAGCTCTGTGCAGTTATTAATTAGCATCGGAGCCTAATAATGAAGGGACATTTGGGTGATTCATAAATCTTATTGCAATGACGTGAAGAGAGTGAGTTAAGTGTATCATATTTTAATGACTGAGAAGAATCGGTACGTACGTTGGCGAGAGCCGCGGCGGAAAGCGCAGCGACGTGTGAAATGCGTTGCTCGCCCGGCTGCGCATACGCCACGCCCGCCGCTTGCGCTGCCGAAGTAGTTAGCAGCAACGCTAGCGTATGTCGAACCACGCGCGTTCTGCATTACATAAATTACATTTTAAGTCTGCATTATACACAAACATCCATTTTCTCACTGGATACTGATTTGGGTTTTGTCTAACGCACAATATTACATAACACGACATAGTGTCGTAATACGATGCAATGGCATGTCAACACGCATCGTGAAAAATCACATGAAGCGTATCGTGTTGTAATGCAAGATACGGCATGTTTTTGGAACTAGGTACATGCCTAAGTGTAAGGCCTGAGTGGACGCTCGGAGCGGAGCGTTCGGCGGGGCGTGCAGCGGGGCGGGCGAGCGGGAGATAGAGCGTCCAGCGAGTGGCCTCAGCGCACGCTCACCGCTCGTGTGAATCGGTCGCATTCACCATGGCATCGACTTCGGACGACATTCTTGATTTCTTTTTAGAAGAGCATTTATGGCTCAAAATATGTTGTTTTTCTACAAAACAAGATCGTAGTGAAGCACAGAAGACGGTTTGGAGAATTTCCCACTTTATACGAAATCTTAACATGCAATGGATTAAAGGTGAAAATAAATACTTACTCGTAATTTTAACGCATGTCATAAAAAATATTTTGGTTAAATTTGAACTTTAATAACTGTTAATAGAGTTGAATATTATAACTGCCTACCTTCCATTTAATTATACAGTCTATTTTTGTATAAAGTGTGAGATGATAGCCAAAATGCTGGTTTATTTTATATGTCAATAATTATTTGTTTGCTTGACATGACTGCACGCTCTTATCGCCGCTGCAAATCACAAACAGGTTTGAACCTCTCCGCGACGCCCCGCGCGACGCTGCATTGCCCGCAAACTTGCCCGCTCGGCATTCGCTTTGAGCAGCGTCCACTCAGGACACTAGTACGAGTGTCCTTTGTTTGACATGCACGCCGCCCGCCCCGCCCCGCTGCACGCTTGTATCGAGCGTCCACTCAGGCCTTACACTTGCTGTGGAACAAGTAAAACAAGATAGTCTTACGGTAGTATGACTGCTGAAGTGGCAGCCCCTAAATATTCACCAGCCAACGCCTAAGTTTATCTGATGTAGTCTTTGTCTAAATATGTGACGAAATACTAACCGGTCAGCGAGGTAGCTCCGACGTTCCGCAGGAACCTTATGCGTGATAGTGCGTAATCGCAACGCAGCGCACAAAGCAAGCGCGAGGCACAGTAAAGCTAGCAGCGCGCAGCCCGCCGCGCACACAGCTTGCGCCGCTGCGCCCAGTTGTAGCGGCGCGCCGCCCCATAACCGCGCCGTCAGCCACGCCAGCGTGCACACTCCTGCAATTAAATATATCCGGTAGTCAGTTAAATTTTTACACTGGTATGTTATTTAAAGAGGTTAGTCAGAATTCAGTAGGTATACTATGGTCATTTGGATGATATATTATGTGTTGGAATATGATCACCAGAGTTTGTCGGTCATGTAGGAGTGAATTAAAATATTTTGACAGTAACTTGTTTACATACCTAAGTAACTTCAATTTTGGCAATTATCCTTTAAAAAGCGTATTTCGCAATTTCGTGTAAAATTCGATTAATATTGTCCACACCGATCAACCTACATGTTTAAAAGAAGCCTGTCCGTACCTGCTAGTAGCCCCACGGACGGCGCCCGTTGCTGACGGCCGGCCAACTCGGCTTGCAGCAGGAGCGGCTGTGCGCACAACGCCGCGCAGCCGGCGCACCAGCACGCCGCGCACACCCATCCCAGTGCGCCCGGGCATGCTTCCTCCTGCAAAAAACTTAATTAACCTCGGCCAAGTTTGATCACTCCCGGTAACAAACAGTTGTTGCATAAACAAGGTACTGCTATGTGTTTTTGAAGTAGGATTGTACCGCAATAACTGTCCACAGCCGTAGAACTCAAGGATATGGCGCTGCTTAGCTTGACATAAAACTGGAATCTTTCTAAAACTGCTTGGCGTCACACTTCTGTAGCATAAATTACACTGAGGACTATTTTTCTCTCTGGTAGCTTTCAATAGAACGGATACTCATACTCATACTCATAGTTTATTGATAATGTAAATTACAGGTCAGACACGGGACAGGTCAGGTCGGTGGATAACCACGCCTTCTCGCTTGAAGCTAACTCCATATCTTATGACGGTTTTACTTTCCCATACTTATATCCAATAATCTGCCCAGTATCATTTCCAACACTGCTAAAATCGCTACAAAGTATTCTCACAGATTAAATACGAACCTCTCTAGTATCGCACTCGAGTAACGTCAAGAGCGCTGCGGAATGTGTTCCTGCTGTCGCCGCCTTCAGCAACACGGGCAGCCGCGCCTTCCTCCCCGACGCTAGCCCCAGGACTTGCAGCGCTGCTGCCGCCAAGCACATGGCGCCACCGAGGCCGACTGTGATTTTCACTATTCCACGTAGATCTTTCTCCACATCAGTCTGAAATGGACAGAAGATAATTAATCAAATATGTATTGTTAATTCATTATTCCATCAGAAAAAAGCTTTCAAGTAATCGAGAGTTATCTCCAAAACATGGACTCGGCTATCTCTTCTGCAAAATTATTAGTCGTGCGAGACTACCTACTATAATATATAATATGTAATGTAATATAGCACTGGGGTTGTTGCGCACAAAACGCTAGCTTAGCTGCGTTATTTATTGTCACAAGTGGGTTACATGTACAACGGCTGAATTGAGATAGCCCGAATGGATCAAGGCATTCTTTAGCACTAAGAGTAAGTATTTAGGCTGTAGGTAGTGTATACTGACCGAGTTGTTGATCGTCATACTATGTATTTTGAACCGCAACATGTTGCTTGATTACAGAAGACCGAACATGTTAGCAGCAAATAATTATTTGAATAATAAAATTGTTGTCAAGAACAGGGTTAGGTAACTTAGGTACTTACTAGAGTGGATCTAGCGATGGTGAACAGTGCATAAGTGCCCAGCCCTCGGCAGCGGCACGTCACATGCGTAGGCTCGGTGACTCGCACTTCGCACGCCTTTGTGCTCCATGCGCGCGGCTCTTCCACCGTGCGTACACCACAGGCCAGCTTCGACGCTGATGAAGAAAAACGGTAGGTTAAGAGGAATTCCTAGTTGCGATTTTTCCATACAAACGCTCTCGACTGATTCCTCCCTGGATTTTTAACCTAGAGCAGTGATTTTTTCAAATAAGATCAATATCATCAATATCTGTGCCGCTATGTTTTGCTTTTTTGGATTATTTTATTTTGAAGAAAGATACAGCGCCTCGAAAATCGCAAAAACGGCTAAATTGAATTGGCTGTAAAAAAAGGCACAGTATACAAATATGACAAAAAATATCCAAAAAATCAAAACATAGCGGCATAGATTATTTCTTCCTCTTGCAATTTCCAAAATTTCATAATGATTAGTTGCGTTTTGGAGGAGGAAACAGTCGAGAGCGAAACCTCGATTTTTGAGTTTTTTGCGAGTGAATTTCGGTCCGAGCTGCAGTTGTCCTTATCGCACGAATTGGAGGCGGAGACAGTTTCTAAATATACGTACACAGGAGGAATAGTGATGGGCATAACATCCTTATTAGGGATTGCAGAACCGGTACTGTTTTAAAGAACCGGGATTTCTCGATACTTTCGGAACTGATCTAATTATTTGATTATTTTAAATAAAACGACAGCATTTTGCGATTTGACCACGTTTCGTATTATAATTTAATAATCACATTTTCTTTTATTACGTAGTAGGCAATTTTTTTTAGAAATATAGTATTTTACATTGCTCACACTTGTGCGTCACAAGTAAAAGATAACTACTTTGATGTTTGCCACTAGATAGCAAATTTAATGAAATTACATTGACGAGGGGATTTATATATAAGTATCGCAGTCGTATTGTATAATCCGCCGTATTACATTACGGCTAGTCGATATCAAAATAAGGGCCATTTTGAAATGCGGCGGTTCAACGATTAAGGTATGTTGGGTAAATACCGGATACGGGTGAAGAACGTAGGACATTCATTTCCCCCTAATTTGGCTTTATTTTTTAATGTTGGCAAAATTGTGTAAGACGCCATTTCATTGCGCCTCGACTGTCAGTGTCCCCGCGCCGCTCAGGGAGTCAGTCGGGCTTGTGCTATGTGCAATCACAGAGAGCAAGGTAAATTTCGCGAATTCTTCCTTCTATCCGATCTTCGCTCTGTAATTTATTTTTCGTATTGTGATGAAACTGTTTGTTTTTGTAATTGTGTTAACAGACCTAGCACTGCTGTAGACCGATATCCGATCTTGACCCTTCCAGGTAAAGATCGGACCAGAAACAATCAGATCTTTACCTATTTAAAAAACAGCAGTGATTATCAAACTTTAAATTTTCTTCAATTTACCTACTGACCTTAATTATCACATTTATTGTTTTCTTGATCACACTTTCGTACCATTATTTTTATCCAGTACCACTACCAGCGCGACGGTTACTGACAATGTAATTTTTTTTAATTTCCGCAACCCAAAGGTTGCCTTTTAGCGATAAGACCGCATGTTGTTTACCTGAGCTTATGTGTATGTTTTCTTTTGTATTGTTTTCTTTTATTGAGGTGTGCAATAAAGAGTATTTATATTGTATAGGGATGATGATACATGTTGAAATTTATAACAAAATCGAGTAAAATAGATAGCAAATGAGCAATTTTTCGCAATAAAGTATCTACACATACATAAGGATGCAGAAGTAGATGTGCACGCATACATACATTGCTAGTTTCGGATACAAAATAGAGATAGGGCTTCGAAATTAGTTTCCTTAAAATGCTTCAAGAGGGCTCTCTTTTCCTATATATTTACTTTACTCTTTACATACGATCCTTAAATTTTATCAAAAAAAAAAGATGGTTTATCAACTATATATAATTGCAAAATTAAACCAACGAAATCGAAATTTTAATTATTTTCCATACTTCAAGATGGGCTCTCAGTGACCTTGACCTTTTTAAAGAACTACTTAGTCTTTTTGATTTCTAAGTTTGATTCTTATTTTTTTGGCGACCTTCATTAAAAATAACTGGGCACGATTATTTTTTATTTTGATTTTTGTCCCTCCTACTTAAGTACTTAATATCTTCCAGTACATTCCATTCAATAAACAATACATTTACACTTTCCCTAAACCTGTACAGTTCACGAAATCTTAAATTGTCAAAACTACGCAACGTATCTATTATTTTAGTGGTTTTTTTTAATAATTCGGGTAAACCTTACAATAAGAGGTTTCTTAGCACATTGTTTACTTATCAAATTGCCTTTTTTTGTATCCGGGTTAAGATCGGATACAAAAGGGTAGACACCGGACCTATTTCTTTGTGATACCTTATTCTCTTTCCATTAGAAGCAACTTTTTTTCACCATCCAATGTTCTCCCTTGATGGCAAAACACTCGTTACCCTAAAAAAAAGTATTTCTTATCTTTACACAGGTACAACACTAAAACCGTTCTATATTGAAGATTACCAAAATTCAGGCCGAATCTACGGTTATTATTTAACGATTCGCTACGTACTTCAAGAATCTGTCACGTGTTGAGATCTCGAAAAATCATTTTTTCACGAGTTCTCTCAATTTCAATATTTCAAGGTTTCAATATACATACGTATGCAAAAGCGGCTATAGTTATTAATATTTACAATACTAGTTGATGGAGGGTAGATTTAGTTTTTTTTTTCCTGCCAACAAACTGTACTGCAGTTTGGCAGATTAGTAGTTTAAGGCTTTTTGTAATCTTCTTTTGATTCAAATAAATTAAATAAAAAATAAAAAAATCAGTCCCAAAATTGTCCGGCATTATCCCAACATACTTTACACAGATTGTCATTGCGATATATACGTTCTTCAATAAGGCGGCCCAAGTTTAGCCCCATCGTACTACAAGTTAAATAGATTGTAGTTTAACCATAGGTATATTTATACCTACTTACAAAATTTCACAACACACCGTGATCACTCCCAACTTACTGATACGGATAGGTACAGTCAAGTGTAAAAATATGGGTGTACACATCTTACTCAAAAATATGTCCCATAGCATCTTATTCCAGTGCAATAAGAGCGTAGTACCATATTTATGAGACGATTCTTTCGATACATATTTTTGCACTTGACTGTACGACGACAACCGAAGCTGAGACATCATTCTTTTTTGCAGTTTTTACCTATATGGTAATTAATATCTTTTATATTATATTATAGGTGTAAAATACATTTAGTACAGGTGATAGGGTGTTTGGTATTAGGGTGTAATAGATACAGTATAATATAAAAATTTAAACAATATTACGTGGTAACAACAAAAACAACTTGCGTCGGGCAGCGCAGAATAAATTCCGTCTGGCTCGCGGGCGATGTCGACGGAACGGCGCGCAATGAGCGAGCGCACGAGTCTCGCGTCTGTGTGCGCGCACTCACACTTAGATAGTTTCGGCTCCCGCCCACCGCAGCGCGACAGAAACATAGCTTCAAAAATTCGAGATTTGAAAAGTTGCTCAGCTAGGAATTGCTCTTAAGGGTCCCCAGCAAGCTCTGTTCTCCATATAAACGTAGTTACGCTCTCATATTAAAGCGACTAGCTAGTTAGTTTATGTGGCTTCAGATACCATAGTTAAAAAAATACAGCGAATTAAGAGGGAAGAATAGCTTTGCGATCCTAACGAAATAACGGTACTTTTTCTATGAAAAATCCATTTCGGGAGAAAACGGTTTAGTTTGATTTTGATGGCGACCGCTTCAGCATAATATATTCTAGGATTAGTGGTTTCGCTTTTTTGGAAAAAATAAATATTTTTTATTTTGCAAATTCTGAAAAAACCTATAAACCTAGTTTTTCATCGTGTCAATAACATACTTACTAAAAAATGATGGAGAATGGAAAATATTTTGAAGTGGAAACACATTTTCTCTCTTTGTATGGACGAGTACGAGCTCTACTTCCCTTTTAAGTTTTTCACAAAAAACTTGATTTTGTTTTATTTCGTTTGTTTTATAAACTCGAGCTGCAGAACTAGATATTAGCTCATGTCACTGTATGTGCAAAAAGTTTCATTACAATCTAACACGTAGTATTAAAATGTGAACGAATCTCCTTTTGTATGGGAAGGTGAAATTCGGCCGAACTTGCCGGGGACTCTTATAAAAATCAACTGGTCTGAAGATTGTGGTATTTTACACGTTCTACGAGTTTCCGGTAGAATTGTTATTTAAATCTTAGTATACTGTATAAGTAAGTACAATACTTGTTACACGAATTATCCAAAATAATAAAACTAACAAACGAACTAACTAATAAAACTGAACGAAGTGAAGGCTAGTTGGATGAAAGGCTCGTTGATAATTTTGTCCATTAATATATGGCATAATGAATATTATAGTCTTCTAAATCGTTATATAACGAATATTTCAGTTCAGTTAGAAGTGTCATAGAGTACTTATCGAACATTAAAAAATATGCTATTACAGTTTGATATATGAAACGTCAGTTCAAATAAATAAATGAAGATTAGGAAAAATATTATTAGTCGATATTGAATTGATGACTCACCGACGGCGCTGTAGTTGTGTACATGCGTGAAGAGCAGCGTGACGGTGTGCGGCAGCGCGCGGTCGACGCCGGCGCCCCACAGCTGCGTCTGCGCCGACGCCACCAGGAACTCCATCTCACGCCCGCTCCTACAAGTAGATCCGCTACAGCTGCGCCCGGACATCCCTTCATTATTACTAATAAATCATACAAAATTAATGTAATGATTAATTAAATTCAACTTAGATATAATGAATAAAAAAAAAACAAAGTTTCTATGATTCATATACTTTGTAACTATATGTAAAAAAAAAAAACAAGGTACGCATCAACGAAAACGCAATGTAACTTATTTTTAAATTTATAAGACTATGCGGTTTTACCAAAGAGTAATACATGTGGCAGTTTTTCAGCGCCATATATGTACTTCAGTTTTCAAACTCGGGATGTGTTTTTTTTTTCTTAAAATTTGCAAATTTCTACGATTATCGATTCTTCTCTTTTGTATGTTCAGTGTACCATCACCTATATTGTTAACTGTCCATCGGTGACCTTATTACAAAAGGTATAAGGTCCACCAACTGACAGTTAAGCGTGTTGCTGTTTGTACGTTCGAATTCGCCTGTTAGATCGTTAAATAATGTTACCTAATGTAAATGATTTTATGAACCATACGGAGTGATGTGTTATATTTTATATTACAACAATTTCTTAAACTACTTACTGTGTTCCAATTCTAATCTGATTCCAACTGATTCGTACTCTCTATATTACTGCCTCTTTTTTTTACCGATATTATGTTACTCTAATGAATTTAATGTTATCCTAAGAATTTAAATTCTAATTAATACACTTTGTATTTGCATACTGTTTGGTGAACAGTTGGAAAAGGTGAAACGTATTTCTTATACACTAACACATGTAATCTTTACCCTTTTTCAGCGAATAAATTATTGTTTGTTTGTTTGTTTGCTAGAAATAACTACAACTTACTTGAATTCAATAGACCTGCCCAGCGAAGGCAGTCGAGTACCAAGGTTGTGATATTGAATAGCTATAACCGACGCATTCCCGTTCCTTCCCACCAGCTCTACGCCCACTGAAATATAATGAATTGTTATAGAACCTACATGCTACAAATTCTGGAGAAAACAACGACACAATAGTATTTTATACAATAGTGATATAATGGAGATATTTTCAGTCACATACCGTGTTTAAGCCACGAAGCTTGTTGCCTGGCCTAGTAAGGTTAGGTACGAGATTGAAAAGCTTGATTATATTATATCACTATTATATACAATAATACTTTTTCTATGAGTCAACTAAAATCTATTTCTACTATACAACTTAAATAATTAAACCTAAATTAGGTCAGTATCTCAGGTAAACAAAAGGAATAATGCTATCCCTTGGTTTTGTCTTGACCGCGGCGAGACGTTATTGATCAAATTCATTATAGTTCACTAAAGCATTTAGTCGGGAGCCCATAGTGATTGAGTCGGGAGTCCATAATGAAAAGTATGCGATTGTAGTTTTGTATACGAAATATTTATCCAACCATTAAAGTCGACGAGTAGAAAAAATAAATATTACTCCGTTTTTTTCAAGGATTATACAGTTTATTCCTCTTCACTAGTTCCAAGTGCACTAGTTAAAAAACCCCCTTCTAACCTAACACTTCTTTGCTGCGTCCATGTCGTCTAACCGGTGGTTATCGGAGCCGGTCATCAAGAGCCTTCCGTCCGAGAATTACAAATAAATTGTGACTGAGCAAATAGTACTTAGTAGGTTTACCTGAGGCAAGTAGCCATTCCTCGGTACCGGTGCGCTCTGCATGCATCTTGAAATGTGCAGCGTTATCTTCCAAAACGGGCTTGGTTTTCACGGAGAAATTATCAAAATGGTGCAGATGGAGGTCGTGATTGTCTCGCATGCCTGCGGCATCAGCGATGGCATTTTGTAGCTCGTATATTTTCTGTAATACAATGGTTAAGACGGTTTAAATACCTGCCTCTGTCCATTTGGTTTCAGTGCACTGTTTACTGAAGAGGCTGTGGTTTAACTAAGCATATACATGTTATACAATGTTTGTTTGTTAAATGACATTGTTAGATCAAAAATAAAAAAATATTTTAGTAAGTCATTATTTTTATAAATTTTCTCTAGAGGTTTTTTATGAAGGTCAGATGAAATGTAAAATTAAACCTTCATTATCGTTACACGCCGGGCGTAATGCGTTAAACCTACCTCTTCATCTAAAAAGGTGTCTGGATGCTTTAAAAGTGTATCGTATATCTTAAGCAGATGCGGCACGCTCTCTGTCCGGTCCTTTGGCTTCCCGGCGGCGGAGAGCAGATAGTACAGCATTTGTCTGGAATGCTGTAACGGCAGGGTGCCCTCGCCAGGATGCGAGGGAAGGGAGCGCAGGACCGCCCCGTATTGGCGAGCTATGTCGGACACGTTGCCCCAGGAATAGCCGTTGTATATCCGGCTGAACTGAAATCGATATACGGATTGTCATTACTATAGACAAAATAATTATATTAACATGCAACAGACGAAGAATAAATCGTGGAACTGTTTAACGGTAGCGCAAGAAGGCGCTGCTCGCGGTGCCATACGTTTACGATAAAATAAACATCTATTGCATACCTGTTCATAAATGTTTTTCAATGAATCTGCAACACACCCGGAGAAGTCAGGTAATAGCCACTTTACTCCATGCTGACCAGTCTTGGGCTCACAAAACCTGTAGCAACAATAAATGTTAATCCAGTGCAGTGTTGTTGCAAGCGTAAGTTGTAAAATAACATTAGAATAGGCAATTTTTATTCGAGCCCGTCGCTTAAAACGTTTAAGTAAAACAAAAGTGCAAACTCAAACAGCTTCTTTAGAAAGTTGTATAGAAAATTCTCGCGACAATTACCTTGTTGTTTTCGTTCAGTTGGAAACAAGCCAGGTTATCAGGTTAATATAAAATCACACAAAAATTCAAACTTAAAGCGCATTTTGAGCTTGCGATTAAAAGCGAACAATCGACTAGTTCTTACTTTTACTATTTCTTAGCGATAGCCTTAGTGTTGATGTGTACCTAGCAAATATTATGCGTCTAGGCGGAGGAAATTTGTGTGACCGAAGTGCTCTTAGGCCAGCGCAGTCCCTGGGACTTCACGGTATTTTTTTCAATATATCTTTAGTGTTTATGTTTACATAATATTGGTTCATTGCTTACCTAGTGGTTTCTCCGCTGTGTCCAGGAGGGCATACAGCTGAGGCATGTGCCCCTGGAGCTGTCCTGGGCCATCGTAGCCCGTGTGAAGCCTCGGCCTCGCAGGCCTCGTCATTTGGACTCAGAACCCACATGGTGACTCCTTTGGAATTGGTCCCTGCTACCGATGATACTTGGCAATTATATTGGCCTGATTTCTGAAACGGAAGGAACCTGTGGTAAGAACAAATAACGCACGAATAACGGCCCGATTCGAAGAATGATTTAGACAAGTGTAAGATCTTGGAAAGATCTTTAAAAGATCGATAACTAAACGACATATCAAAATTGACGTTTCTTTCGATTCCGTTGTGATCCCAGTAAGATCTATCTACGATATTTCTAACGTCAAAGTGACATTAGTTACCCGAATCGAGCTAATATCTAAATCAGAACTTATCGTTATCGTATCTCATTCTTCGAATCGGGCCGTAACTCAGACAGACGCATTTCTAGGATTAAAAATGTTGAAAATTAATAATAATTAATACTCGGTTTTTCTAGGAAAAGCTATTAAGGCGATATTTTTTGTAATTAGAGGAGAAAATTATTCTCGTAAAAATCGTAACTTAATCTAGAGAATTGTAAAGCGTGGTTTCTGTGGAATTTTTATTAGGAATTTTAATAGCTCTTAAAAAAGTAATAAATTTGTCCTCAATATCGAAAATAAGTACCTGGAATAAAAATTTCTTAAACAAAATGCGTGTAAATCGTGTCACGACTAAGGGGTTATCGATTAATTACATCACACGTTTAGGGGGTGGGAGGGGGTCAAGAAAATGTGACATTTTCTGACAAGGGGGAGGGGGGAGTCACAAAATTTGTGACGTCACTTTAACTTCATCGGTAACCGATTTTTGCTACACAGTTAAACGACGAGTTTTTGAAACGGTAATTATTTTTATTCGGTTATTTTTCTTTCCCAATCTGTTTTCTGTTATAAAATTACTAATAGGTATTTCTTTTGTCAAAAATATTTTGATAATACATTAATAATACCTAACTCAATTTGCCTATTTCGTTGAAAACAAAATTGCCAAAAATGTGACGTCACACCAAGTGTGACAAGGAGGGAGGAAGGGGTCAAAAAACTTCGAAATTCGTGTGATGTAATTAATGGATGACCCCTAACGAAGAAAGAAAGTTTGGAAAGATTTCCCGAAAAAACTTACTATTATATACAGACAGTGCAATACTAGGTAAGTATATTACATAGGTACTTAATATAAACATTCACCTTTAAGACTAGCTACAACTGCTACAAGGCTTAGAATGCCTGTCAGCTCACCTGAACATCGAAGAGCTTGAGTACACTGCCAGCAGGGTAAAGGTCTTCCCAGACTTCGCGGCCGGGCACCATGGGAAGCAGATTTTTGCCCAAAGCCCAACTGAAGCCAAGAACACCGTGCATTCGCCCCGCCACGGCCAGGCACGTTATGCTCACGTTATCACCCTTAAAAGGAAAAATCTATATCCATTTGACCATTACATATCTACATTGGAACAGAAGGACTCTAACTAACGAGTTGTTGTTGCGACACTTGCGACGTGGAGTCCATTAGATGATTAGAATTCGCCTATTACCATTGCCTACTTAGCCATTGGGAACATTCACATGAATGGCTTTATGACTTTGACAAGTTAATACTTAGTTATCTTAGTTACATTAAAGCACGACTTTCATGTATAGGTAATTTTTAATAGTAAATAGCGCGGTGTGATTAGGCTGTGTATTTAACAGAGTTTTTAAGAAACTTTCAATTAGGAGGTCGCAGGTTCAAATCTTGACTCGTACCAATGAGTTTTTTTTTATTGAGGAAACCTGACTAGTTTCTCCTCTTGCTTGAAAGCTCAAATGGCAGTCACTTTCGTAAAAACTAGTGCCTACGTCGATTCTTGGGAATAGTTGCCAAGAGGACCTCAATGTCCCATAAGCCGTGGCAAAAAGCCGAGACAAGGCTAATAAATATGATTATATTGCATATAACTCTTGAGATATTGTTCTTAGTTCTCTTTAATTTCTGTAAGTTCAAATAAGATTCTAAGGTTAACTGGAAGAGATCCCTTAAAGGGATAAGTTCGCCTTTGTACTTAGCTTTTCCCAATTGTAAGTTACTTTTATTATGTGTTTTTGTACAATAAAAAGCATGGGCTTGCTTTTGGGTCAGCTGCTAGTAAATAGACTGTTACAAGAGTGCACTCTCAGATCAAATTCAGTATGTTAAGACTCCCTTAGTTGTCTCCGTCATGAGTAGGAAGCACTGACGATTGACGATCCATCGATACCGTTCTAAACTAAATATCACAAAGTCTACCTTATTGACAGTGAGCGCAGTTGGCAGTAGTCTGATGTCAGGCGGCTTGAGCACGTGCAGTTCCAGCGCGCGGCACCGCCTGCGGCCCGCGTCGTCAGCCGAGCACGACCAGCGCCCGCTGTCGGGTGTTTTCGCCTCCGTTATGCCCAGTACCGACATTCGACGCCCTAACGCGTCCTCTGCCACCGTCCTGGTCCAAATATCCCTGGGAAATTTTATAGGCTTTTATTTTTATTGCCGATTACAAAATTCTACGGTTGTTGCACAAATAAAAGTCCATTGCTTAAGCCCATTGTTAAAGTAAAAGTTCTTTGATTAGGTACTCATTAAACATCTATGGACTATCTGATTCGGTCAAGTTATGTTTTAATGTATGGGGATTTGGGGAGGACAAACAAATTATATCCTGTTTGAAACGAATGTAGTAAGTATACCTTTGAGTATGGTGCTTTACGCACACTAGCGTCCCTTCCCCTCCCCTGACGCAATCCCCCCCTTTACACAGGTTGACAGTTTGTTTATTTTTTGGGAAGGTAATAATTAGTTTCAATTTGGATATAATTTGTTTTTCAAAAAACATAATTTGACCGAATCATAGCGGCCGTATTCGAACAATGCTTATAAGATGTCACAGCGATACTATATCGATCTGTCAAAAGTTACGTTTTTGGTTGAAAAAATGAAACTTTTTGTAACAGATCAGTATAGTATCGCCGTATCTTATAAGCATTCTTTGAATACGACTGTATAAATGTTACAACCGATGTTTGCTACGAAACGGAAACTTGATACTACGGGCTACGTCGTAGCACACGAAGAATCGAATAGATGTCGATAATATATCCCAGGCCACTTCAAGTTTTAGTTATTCGATCTGTTTCCGATATGAAACTAATCTGTCAGTGTCAACAGTGACGTTATTGGTTAAAAAAATGTTGTCATATCGGAAACAGATCGAATAACTAAAACTCGAATTGGCCTATTATTCTGATTGTAATAGCCGTAATAGGTCATGAATTTGATCTGGATTTGTTATGGATATGATCTGTCAGTGTCAAAAGTGACGTTTCTAGTTGAAGAAATGTATTTATACTCGAGAAAATTCGACCCCTACCGCCGTGACTCTAGTGACCGGGTGGTTGACGCATCTGCCGCAAATGCAGAGGACGCTGGTTCGACCCCAGCCCTGGGCACTAGAGGCCTTTGTCACTTTTTCTTTCGTATTTGACATCTATTTTAGTTTATAATTTATATAGTAGTAAAAGCAGTGTTTCTACTTGTCATAAAATCATTTTATTCATCAGATCATATTTATAACCTATTATAACAATTAGCATAAGCCTACATTTCTTGAAATTACACCAGTATACGTAATTCGCTCCAAAAAAGACCTCACGATTGAAAAACACGAGTAGGTATATAATGTTGCCAGCAAGATGCGCTCACGCAAGATGTACACGATAAAAAAAACAACAACTGCTTTCGTAAACTTTTGAATGCCGCTCCTTGTTGATAAAACTTTCAATAAATATATTATGGCATAGCTCGTAATTACTGTATAATATACTCGTAATGTCTACTTGACGGTTCTGTCTGTGTCTATTCTATGTACGTACTTAGCATACGCATTTACAAGCTCGCAGTAAAATGGCTATAAACAACATTTCCATATGTAAATTAAAATCTCACTTTGACATTTGCTAATGAAACATCGCGAATAAGTCATAGACATAACAACATTAAGTTTAGGAGACACATCAGCACATCAAGAACAAGATAAATATTGGGGGTACGATATTTTCTAAAATAAATAAGAACTTGTTACTTAAATGTAAATATGTTGATTTTTTATTATATACACTTACTCATACAATTTTCTGTTGCCATTATGGCATTTACCATTATGAAAACTATTGTTGACTATATTCGGGCTCATTTCACTAATAAATTTTAAAAGTATAGTTGCTTATGTAGGTAAGAAAAAAATAGAAGGGGAAGCAATTTGTCGAGTCGTTGTCAAGGAGACAGGAGGTGGCCATGGGAACTCTGTGATAAAACAAAGCAAACTAATCGTGTTTGGGGTTGTTAGAATTTTATTGTCTCGATAAGTATTAGTAGTCTGTGGAAAGAAAAGTACAGTCAGCGATTAAAGATTGTACCAAAAATTACATTTTTGGCAAAAAATGAATTTTTCTTACACAAGCTATATGCATGCCCAGTAGAATACTTCCTTCCGGTTGGAACTGTACTTTGAGATTACCAATCGGACTTTGTTCGGCCGAAGAAGACATTATTTATCGAATAGATTATAACTTATAATACGACCCATTTTACTGTAGGATTGCGTAAATGTCAGTTTACCTGGTAGTTCCATTGAAGTTGACTTTGACACCGTCTTTGTACCAGGTGAAAGCAATGTCAGGGGAGCCGTAGGCCATACAGCTGAGGATGAACTCCGAGCCTTCCCACACCTCAGGCCGCTGGTTCATTATCAAAGCCTGCAACAACATTGGACAATTTTTCTTATTCAATAAAGTCCTGTTTTCTAATTGAATACATTTCGTTCGATCGGAGGCATATCGAAAAACGGAAAGCGCCATGTATAAATTGATTGTGATGACAGATGCTAACGAAAAGTCAAGTGTAAAAATATGGGTGCACTTATCTTACTCAAAAATATGTCCCATAGCTCTTATGTCGGCGAATTACGAACTACGGGACATATTTTCGAGTAACTTGTACGCAACCATATTTTTAACTTGACCGTACATAATTATTGAAGTTTCCATTAGAGGAACTAACATACACATTAACTATTTTAGAAGATTACACTTGGTTATGGCCCCGTACAGAATGTACAGATGAGAAAGTGGCGGAAAACGTTCTAAAAGTTGGAAATTTCTCAGAAATTGTTATTTTGGAAACGAGATGTTTCAATCTTCATACGGAAAATGTAAACTTTATGAAATTTGCTTCATATAAATTAAGGGTTTTTGGAAATTGTTGTCTATGGAAGCTTCTTTTCCGATCTTGATTTGAATCCTATACTAAAACTAATAAAATTTGTTTTAATAAAATATAGCCTACATATAGCCAACCCCGAAGTGTGGCTAAATGTTAAAAGTCTCTGTACGGAAAGATGACGTACATACGTAAAACTTGAGCCTCGGAATAACAGTATGTTACTCATGGTTACTCTCAGTTTATTTCCTTAATCATAATTTAAATAATAAGCTATCTAACGCGCTCCCACACAGAGGCTTACATTATTCCTCATTTACATTCCGTACAAAACAAGCTCGTAATAATAATGTTTGCCGAGAAAGCGTGAATTTACGTGCCATTTAAAAGGTTAGGGCGGGAAGATGTTCCTCCACTATTAGTATAATAAAGAAGGTGCTAAGTCAGGTTAACGAGAAGTAGCCGCTGCTAAGAATGGCTGGCTGGCGGCGCGCCAACTATCGCTAGAAAATGCACATTTCAAATAATTAAACTTTGCCCGAAGACATTAAGGCCTAAGTCAGTGACTAGATTTTTAATTGGTCTTCAGACTTTTTTAAGGTGCCGTAGATTCAGAGAGCTTAAAAAAAATTAACGCTGTTTTAGATCATAATACGGTTACCTAAAATTTTGTTAACAATCTTGAGGATTTTCTCTAGTGATTTCATCGATCCGAAACCTGATTTTATACTTTCGCTTGATTGAAAAAAAAATCACGAACGCAGACCTAATTTTAAAAATTTGTAATAATTTATGCACAAAAACAAATAATATCGAAAGTTGCTTCTATAAATGCGCATTATTATTTTTGAGCGAACTCATCGATTACTTTTTTTTGTTAAAATTTACAATAAATTTAATGTCAATTATATGATATCCGCGGTCCGGAGCACGCATATCCATGTCGCTCAAGCTTGCGGGGCCTTAACGTTTATGCGGATCACTATCGCTGAGATCAAACGAAATATAGGCTTAGTTAATCGGCCCAGTGATTTTCTATTGATGTGCACGCAATGTCGATATTAGTTTCTGCTGATTACAGATATGCTATGCTAGCGTCGGTAATTAGATTAATAGGTATGTAACATTGTTGCATTACGTGTTCTGTTAAGTATCACAAATGCATCATTCGAAGTTTACAATCTTATCTTGATTTGAGTACACACGCGGTACATTTTCGTTGCAACGTACAGTGCGGATACAGACACTGAGAGTAATTTCAGATTTTCCATAATGTCAATATCCAGCGAGGAAAATGGGGACTACGTTTGTATGGAGCAGCGGCCGTCCCCTTTTGTCTTAAAAAGAACTCGGAGATAACACTTCAGAGAAACTGTAATGTTTATGAATTCCTTAAAAACTTCTTCTTGGGAGTTATTTATTGTATTAGTGTTTAAAGAAGCTGAGAGCACACATTAATGTTTAAACTTTGTATCAAAAGTTCTACTAACCACAAAAGAGACTAAGAGCTCATTCAAATAATGAAATGTATGTATTTCCTCGTAACTGTACTATCCATTAGAGAAGAATGGAAGTGTAGATGATAATAAGATGACCCAGTAATGTCACAGTTATAATAACTACAGTAACCTATTTTCCTCAATTTCGGAATTCACTTTGTATGTTCACCCTTACTAATGCAGGTTATTTATGCTAACGGCGCCCTTGTAGCATGTTTCGGTAGTTGTAGGTAACTAGGTACCTACTGCGCGCGGTTTGCGCATATTTAACTTTTGTTTGAAGACGGACTACTCTAACTAAATCTACTCTGGCAATGCGCGCAGCCTCGCGTTGAAGACAAATATAATTACTCCAGCAACATGTATTACTGAGAACGGGCCTTACATCACTAATGTTACACACGTCCTGAAACTTAATAGGAGTATGTGTGCAGAAAATTAGTGACACCCGCACCAACACAATATACTCAAAGAGGAGATATTACTCAGTTCATAACAATGGGCACAAACGTACTTCATGTGTCTCTCGGTAGCTCGAATATGCAAGAGCGATGAAGATGTAGATAACTTTTTTCGAATTGTCGATGTTCACGGTATGCTATCGGCTTACGTAGTTTCAAATATTTCCACGGCCATGTCGATTAAAGTTGTAAGTAAGTTTTCAACTGTAGAATTAAGATTACGCAGTAATCTTATGAAATACCCGCATCTGTCAGTTTACTCTTTCTAATTCGAGGTACTAGTAGTATCTTAGTATATGACTTAAACCGTTTTTTTCGAACTTAAATTAAAAACCAAGGAATTGGTTTACGGTCGAAACCGAGCGGTCGATTTTTATGTCGTAACTAGCCGAAATCGAAACTATGCCTTCGGACACTATTACTTAGTATACACATAATAAACGTGAGTGTAGGTGACGGCCAATCAATGGATTGTCATTGATTCGGATTAGCTTGTTATTATAATTACGAGCTGTCGCAATTGATAATTAACTACATGTCTCCCTATAATCTGAGGCTAGTGTGAATACCTCCAGGATGGTGTTATCTCCCATTGTTCAGTTACAACAGTGCTCTCAAAATATGTGATTAGTTTATTTGGGCAATGTTAGTGGAGTTCCGAAGTTACCAATTCGTTATGATTAATATGTGGGTATTATTAAATTCTTAGTATAATAAAAATTGGGATTCGGAGATAATTAACTTGAGGAACTTTTAACTGAATGGACGAGACCGCCGCAGCGTACCATGTTATACAATAAATATTGAAACTAATACTTCGTTTTCACAGATTCATTTAATATTTGGAGAGTTTAATAAGCAATGTTATAAAGGGAAGTTAATTTCCGCGTTAGAAGTTTTAAAAATAAAGGTGACATTTTATTTATGTCATATATTACATTACTTACCCAAGTATGAATCAGTTTTACATGGCGTGAAGGCCCCAATCCCACATATGAATAATGAATACTGCTGTTTTAAAGTTTTTTGTAGTCCCATAAAAATCGCCATGTTCATCTGTCTGTATGTAAAGTTTGCCCGCGATTTAGCATAGTGATTATTAGTAGGTACTATGAAAGAGAAAATAAAGAAAAAAAGAAAGATGAAGATGGTAGAAAGAGGTAATTTAGAATAGATTCATATCTAATAATATTAATTATGCCCTTAATGTAAAAAAATAAACTTAAGGTACGACTGTTTCTTTAACTATACCGACTATAACTACTTATACCGTACATACTTTATAACCCAACACTTGATTTAGCGTTTTGCGTCCAGTACCTATGTTTTTTACGGCCTTACCGTGTCACATTGCGTACTATTCCCAGAGTTAAAAGAGGCCATTTACAAAACGGCACCTCGTAAAAGATCACATTTGAAACGATCAAAGTTGTCCCGAAGACTATTTCTGAAGAAAAGTTGGACCATTTCTTGTGTTGGTAGCTTCATTTGCAGCAAAGTTTGGGTCATCGATTAAGAAAGGTACTGCATACTCTACTTAGGTATCGTGGCTGCTTGATACTATGGGTCTTCGGGTAAGTAGTTTAAGTCTACTGGTTGGATCTATCGAGAATGAAGGGTAGATTGGTATATTTTAGCCAAACTCTCTTTGATTTTAGCTTTTTTAGGAACCTAGGTAGGTACAATATAGTACGGAATCCCAAAAAATAGCTTTAAGGATGGCTCACGCTAGAACGTTCGGAATCCGGGGCGAGGCGACCGGCAGATCGTTTTCTGATGGGTGATCGGTTGGGAGCGTGCACGACTGTCACGCAACCTAGTGTCCGCAACTCTAGGGGAAAACGTCAATTCACTACATCTTATAAAACTACTCCAAAACTAAAAACTACTGAACGGATTTTCATACGACTTTCATCTATCAATAGAGTGATTTTTGAGGAAGGCTTAAGTATATAACTTGTTAAGGTTTTGTGTAAATTGTTTTAAATATAACGATGTTGTCGGAAAAAATCACGCTGGCTAGGAGCTTTAATCGAAAACGCTGCCTAATCCGTTTGAGCTATAACAACACAATGTATGGTGGGGTTGTTTCTCATTCATAGGTCTATAAAAAAGTCCGCGATGTTAAATGTCTATCTTTTAAGGATAACTTACTATATCCATTCTTAACTTCTAGAAAAAGATCACGTAATATGTGGCATTTGCAAAGCTATTTACATGGATACATTATTAACAATTATCAAAATAAATACGTTAGTTATATTAACCATTTCATACAGATTACAATGGTACCTTACACCATACAATTTAAATGAATATTTCAGGAGTAACCGTAAATCAAAGTTTCATTTCGAGCCATATAATTGTACGAAATGTTAAAGACGCTATCCGCAGTTAGTTCAAATTTTTACCACCTTATGCGCTAGGATCGCTTTACTTACCCCCACCATGCACTTCGCACGGTCCCATCGCCTTGGCTCGGGCCCCAGATTGTTCCAGCGTGAGTCATACTTAAACCAAAATTATAACCGCCTGGTGGTTTACTAAGATATTTTTTTGTGAATATAGGTACCACGACGGTGGTCAATAAGGATGCGACTAGCCTGATGTTGAGCCGTCACCGCAGCCTAATGGGCGCTTGCAACTCTAGTGGATTTATTTACACGCGCGTTGCCGTTGTTTAAGTATAAAAGATTTTACCTACCGGTGAAACTGGTATCGTCACATCTATTAAGTAAAAATAATGCAGCAGCCCTGAATGCATGCAAAGTTACAGCTGACGGAAACTTTAGGCCAGATTTCGAATTGGCAATCACGGCCCGACATTGCATTTCCCATGCTTCCGCTAATGAAAAACGAAATATGTAGGTACGGTACAGTACGTACGGTACCTACGATACGAGTGATAAACAGATTGAATTAGATTTTTGTTGGGATTCGTTTAGATAACTGCAAGAGGAAATTCTTGGTTGATAATGGATGCTAAATTATTTTGCAAATGTAGGTAAATTTGGTTGTACAATTCTTGTAAAATTATAGAATTTTTATCATCCTCGGGCATACCTAAATACACCCCGTATTAAATACCTAATCAAAGTTAAAGCTTCTAAATTGCTTTTGATCTAAAATCGTTTAAGCATTATGATAATAACGTAACGTTTTGACGATAACTTAGAAAGATCTTAACTTAACATTGATGTTAAAATTCACCGACCGCCGATCATCAAAATTCGGGGTACGAGGGTGAAATTAAGGGCAGTCTTTGGCCTTCACTTAATTAATAGAAATACGGTATACGAAATTTAGTATTCTGTTTAAAGAATTTAGCATTGTAAATCTTATTTGAGTTTATAAATACCGGTTAAAAGCTTCGACATTAAGTAACTATTCACTAAGTTGGTCTTTTTATACCGCATGTTGCGATATCCCTGCGGTATCACGAACGTTTTATCAAAAAAACGTAATTTTCCTTCGCGCTGCTGGGCTCATTGCATTTGAATTTGTCAGAGTACAGGACCCGGGTACGTCCTTAAACTACGTCCAAAAGAGAGGTATGGGCATTGTGAATGTCATCTCGCTTTGTGTGGTAGGGCACAGCCAGTGGATGTAATTCCAGATTCCAGAGTCCAACTGGGGAAGTACCCCCGTACCTTACAGAAAACAACAGCCAAATAACACTAGAACCTACTCATACTGTTGTGTTCCTGCCGGTGAGTAAGGTTGCCAGAGCTCAACGAGTGGGGGGCGGGTTTAGGGTCGGCAACGCGCATGTAACTTTTCTGGAGTTGCAGGCGTACATAGGCTACGGAGACTGCTTACCATCAGGCGGGCCGTATGCCGTACGTAGTATTAAAAAAAAACAGCGTCAACGAACGCTGGTTATACATAGATACTTATAAAGTCGGTAGGTGCGCGAGATGTCATTAGACATCTCTTTCGCATTTATAGGTGCGCGTAAGATACCTAATGACATTAAAATAAAATCCTAATTAGAACTCACGTGTAGCGTTAACGCCGGCTGCATGTCGAAGTTAAGCAGGCGGAGCCGGTCGGCGCGCGACCGCGAACCTGCGAGCCCCGCTAGCGCCGCTTTCACCGCGCCCGCCTCGCGCCGCGCGCCCCAGACGCGCAACCACACGGTGCGCGCGCCATTTGAGTCCGCGGAACTGAAACATAGTGTCATACTGGTGGTTCCATACTGGATGTTATATAAAATGGTATCACAGGGACATGGTGATAATATTAAAAGTGTTTTATTATGTTAGGACCACCTCCGCACCACCAGGCTCGGGGCACATAAAAGGAAAACGTTATGGTATAATTACCGTATTGCAGTGTCACAATAGGCGAGTCCAGACGGGAACAAATATTTGCCAACCTGATAAAATTATCTGATCAAATCGGGTGGTGCCGATACAAACGCCAATTTGGCTCGCCGAATTCAACCGCCAATTATGGCCTATATTACCGATAAACTGGAGGTGCGGACGCAAGAATACCAGATTGTGTCTAGTATTCACGTTTGGGGGCATTCTTGTAAATTCAGAGCGCTCAAATATTACCATAAGTCTAAAATTCGTAAGTGGCCAGATTGGCGTTTGTGTCCGCATCATCTGATTCAATCCGGTAATTTAATCAGATTGGCAAAGAAATGTTTATTTTTGGACTGGCCTTATATCATAAAACACATTATTAGAATAATCTTAGTTTGTTCCTTTCGAATTAATGATGCACTAAGTAACTAGAAAATCAACATTAAAATTGGAACTATCTTTTTTTATAGAAATCACCCTGACACTTGTTTTAAACCACAACTACGAATATTTTATTGGCTTCCCGCTTCAGAATTTATGACATTAAAGTTTTTAGTAAATTTACATCAAAATATTTTTAATTATACCTGTGATTAATAGGCATCTACAAAGAACCCAATTAAATATTCTGGGATAAAATTTCGCTTATTAGAAACTTCCGCCTTTAAGTGGACAGGAAAACCGTTTGATCGTAAATGTGAGTTCTCAATAACATAGCAGGACCTTAAGATGGTTTCATTCACGAATGAGCAAGGAATGGAATCCTGCCAAGTCCTCGTGTTTGAACATGTCCTTTGCATTTAATTAAAATTTGAATTCAAATTAAGCAGCTCCGTGCCCGAAATTTCATTAACATTGTATCTTTGTAATAGAATCGCACTTACCTTATATTTAAAATCTCAATTTCAGCCTCTAGCGTGATATTTGATATTTTTAAGTGGCTCGTTATCTGAAAATAAATAGAGGTGGTATTACAGTAGTATCATTTACCTACTGGATTAAAAACGCAGACAAAAAAATCAAAAATTTTATCCGGATTCCTGAGAAGCGTTTAAGTTACAAGTGTTACAACCCAAGTCTCTTTCCAAAAGAGGAATTGGTTTGAACTCTATCTGCAGGATATAACAGGAGATTGAAAAATGAAAGCTAAACTATTATTTGCTCAGTGATTCAAAAATAATCTTGGCCTCCAAAATTAAAGCATAAAATAACCAATTTTATTTAATGTTACCATAATTAATAACTTGAGCGTATGGGTATTGGAGCGTAATAAACAAAACATATTTTCAAAGAGCATGATGAACGAATGAACATGGACTGAACCAATCGCCCTTGACTGAACCAGAAAAAGTTTTCTGAAGAACAGCCAAATGGGAAACAAAACAACAATGCGGCTCATTTGCATGCGCCATAAAACCGTTCAAGGGCAGAGGGAATCCTCCGAACAAATTACTTGTGAAATTCAGAGGGGCGAGAACTAAATGCGTCCGGTCAATACAGAGTAATTTGCAAATTGACTTTACGATTTCCTGTGTTTCCTACATATTATTTTTTTATAATTGTGTAGCGGTGTTGACGAATTATTTTATACCTTTTAAAATATTTTCTCAGATATACTTAAGAGGAATGAGGACAATCGATTCTCCATACAAACGTAGTCCTCATTTTCCTCCCTGGATATTGACATTATGGAAAATATTTTTACAGTTTTTTTTTGTATTTTGGCCATAGCTATACTAACGGTCGGGCCGTTTGATTTTTCTCGATTTTTTAATTATTATAAAAGTTGGGGGCGAAAAACAGGTTTGATAAAAAAAATTAAATGCTCCTAATTCTTATTATATTAAAAAAATCAAACGGTTGGGCATAGAGTCTGGCTACCGAAATATTACACAAATTATTGGCGGGAAATTAAAAAAAATCTAAGGCTGGTCATACTTTGTATAGTAGGAATTAAATATACGTTGACGTGCACTCAAACTATGTAAAATGCAAAGACATATATAGACATATTTCGCCAGGATATTTTTATATATTTTACAATGTTTAATCAAATTACTACTGACCAGTCACTTCACTCCACAGATTTCTTTTAAATATTGGTTTTCAGTAACTCGTTACGTTCCAATGTTTGGATTTTATTGATATTTTCCAGAATTTCTAGTTTATCCGTTTATTTTCTTTACACACTTGTCCTGTTCATGAGATATTAATAAATTCACGTACTTAATTAAAGTTATAGACAAATGTTAGAACTAATACTTAAAGTATCAAAATAGTAATAGAGCACCAACCTACTAAATTGTTTACGACTTGTAAACATTGCAGTTGTTCGTTAAACAACGCTTTACGTCAACTTCGCACATTGTCGTAATTATTTACGAGCTTAAATAATAGTTTGCGGACCCCACTCGGTATAGTCATTATTAATTTATTTAAAATAAACCCCTTATAAACCGAAACAATTTGAAAGAATGACATAAAATGACAACAGCCCATCAACAGCCTTTAGATTTTTTTTAATCATAGACAATTGGTGATACAACAAGGAAAAATCTGTCAACAATATTTGGCTAGCCAAACTCTATGATTAAAACACATCAAATTGTGTAAAAATATTTTCAATCATGTTAATATCTAGAGAGGGGGGTTGTCGTTGAGATTCAAGACGGCGAAGACGTCTCGAGAATATTTTTTTGTGTTTTGCTCATTTAAGTTGTTCAAAGTGTAATATTGATAGCTTATTATGCAGTGAACTATCGTAGAAGTGTGCAGTTAATGAAAAACTAATCTTGAAACGCGTTTAACCATGTTTTAATCAACACCCGGCAATCCATCGTGGCTTTTAGTAAAGTCCAGCTTGTTAAGGTGCAACCTTTATGGTGATTGCGTAGCAAAATACCTAGCCTATAATATTCAAATTTAGAACTGGTGTTAGTTGTCAAAAGAAAAGACGTGTTTACAAACATGAAAATATAATTTAATAATTATATAATAAAATCGACAAAAGTTATTTCGAGTTGTGTGTTATCAATCCACCGTGCAATTCCTCTACTTTAAAAGGTTATACGGCTCAGCCATGGAAATTATTTCGAACAAGTATTCGATCGGCAACCTAGAAGGGAAGAATAACTGGACGACGTGGAAATACAAAATATGTATATTACTACGTAGCACCGCAGACGCAACGGATGTTTTGGAGGGCAAACTGAATAAACCAGAACCTCTTCAAAACGGAGCGGGTGACGCAGCAGCGGTTGCAAGGAACAGTGCGGCATTGGCAAGGTACACCAAGGCAAATTGCGCCGCTCTTCTCATTCTAACGACGAATATGACTGATGACACATTGCAGAAGATAATGCGATTTGAGACAGCGTATGAAGTCTGGCAGGAGTTACATCGCTTGTTCGATGGTCAGAGGGAAGACAGGTCGTACCATTTATGCATGGAATTCTTTAACTTTAAACGAAATCCATCCGATGACGTTTCCTCACACATGTCGAAACTGAAGAATATATGGAACAATTTAAATGTTGAGATGACTAAAGCAGATGGCACAGGCCAACTCCCAGATCTGTTACTAATATGCAAGATATTAGAAACTCTTGACGAAAGATTCTTTGCGTTCAAATCCAGTTGGTTACTTCTGAATAAGACCGATAGAACTGTCGAAAACTTGACAACTCAATTGTGCTCCTATGAGAAAGCTCTGGAGAACAAAGAAGGGACTACTAGTCAAGAGACGCTAGTAATCCAACAAACTCAAGAGTCAAAAAAGAAGAAAGATGCGAAGGTCAAGTGCAACTATTGTTCACAAATGGGACATAGAGTAAGGAACTGCAAAAAATGGATAAAGGATGGAAAACCACCAAAGCCAAGCAGCTCAGCACCAGCCTCATCGTCTAAGCAAGTACAAAGCATGACGCTAATGGCAGTCAACGCCTGTTCAAAGGCAGCAGATCAAGATACAGAAAATTGGTATGTTGACAATGGAGCAACGATGCACATAACCATTAGAAGAGACATATTTCAAGAGTTCGAGCCATTTGATTCTGATGACCAATCTGTGAAGACAGCAGACGGAACAATGAATCCTGCAGTAGGGAAAGGCATTGTCTTGGTGGAATCAATCATAGGCAAGAAGAAGGAAACCATAAGATTGAAAGATGTCTGGCTTGTACCAACGCTGACGAAAAATCTATTCTCTACTTTGGCAGCTCAAGACAACGTGCGGAATAGTTTATTCACTTCTACCGCGACAAGTTGTCAGCTAGATGTTGATGGAGATACAAAGATTGTAGGCAAGAGAGAACCTAAAGGGGGTTTATATAAACTGCAACTGAAGACAATCACTCCTTCAAAAATATCTAACTCAATTGAAGTGAACGCAATCACAGGCACCAATATGCTGCAAGTTTATCATGAACGCTTTGCTCACCAAGACAAGAGACATGTCAAGGCTCTAGTCAAGAGAGAGTTCGGGATTAACTTACCTGAAGATAATGGTAAGTGCGAGGCATGCATATTTGGTAAGGCTCATAGATTGCCATTTGGGAGAAGAGAAAGAGCAACAACTCCTGGTGAGTTAATACATACGGACGTATGCGGACCATTCGAACATCCCAGTGGACAGAAATTCAGATACTTCGTGCTCTTCAAGGATGACTTCTCTTCATACCGCCTAGTCTACTTCATGCGTCACAAGTCAGAAGTCAAAGACAAATTGAAATTGATGCTCAACGAAACAAAGACTACCGGCCACTCTGTCAAATATTTACTGAGTGACAACGGAGGAGAGTTCGACAACGAAGATGTCAGAAAGATATTAAATGCACACGGGATCCAGCAGCGTTTCA
The DNA here is from genome assembly GCF_033807575.1 of Cydia pomonella. NCBI lineage: Eukaryota > Metazoa > Arthropoda > Insecta > Lepidoptera > Tortricidae > Cydia > Cydia pomonella. The sequence goes on along the minus strand of NC_084721.1, from coordinate 9,824,850 downwards.
CCATGCCGTACACACCAGAACAAAGTGGTTGTAGCGAGCGCGAGAATCGCACCCTAGTCGAAGCCGCAAGGACCTGGCTGCACGCCAGAGGTGAGCTCCCGCAAAAACTTTGGGCTGAACTTATAAACACAGCAGCCTATGTCCTGAATAGGACGGGACCCACCAAAGTCAAAGATAAAAGTCCATATGAGCTATGGTTTGGAAAAAAGCCTAAAATTTCTCACCTGCGAGTCATAGGGAGTCAGTGCTATGCTCATATCCCCAAACAGTGCAGGAAAAAACTCAGCAAAAAGGCCATAAAAGGAATTCTCATCGGCTATGAAAACAATGACGGTTATCGTATTTGGGACGGAACGAAAACCAACCGCTCTCGAGATATTACGTTTGCAAGTGAAGTGGAATTTAAAATATCAATTGGCTCAGAAGATACTTGTCAAACACCAATAGAAACAGAGGGAGCAATCTTCAATGAACGTGAAACACCGGAACAAACCGTAATCCATCCCGAGGAACGAATGGATCAAGCCGAACCAGTTCAATGTGATATTGAGAATGTACCTGAGGTCCGAGCCAACCCTAGCCATGATCTAGAGGGAGAGTGTACAGGAGACCAAGGCCAGGATTATTGCGACCAAGATTACGGCCAAGAAGATCGTGAACAGGAAGCCCACGATCAGGCAGAATATGGTCGAGGTGAATCTGAGTTTTACGATGCAGAAGAAAACGATAAATCGACCGTTATAGAGGAACCAATCGTTATAGAAGAACCAAGGTACGACCTGAGGGATCGAAACTCGATCAAAAGACCTGAAAGATATGACGATTTCATCCGCTCAGTTGTATCAGAAGATTTTCCGACAAGCTACAAGGACGCTGTGTCGAGAAAAGACAGACAGCAGTGGATTGATGCCATGAGAAGTGAAATGGCCTCCTTAGAGCAAAACAATGTCTGGACATTGTGTGATTTACCGCCTAACCGCAAGGCACTTCCGTACAAATGGGTCTTTCGGATCAAAACGAACCCTGACGGATCCATAGACAAGTATAAAGCTAGACTTGTTGTAAAAGGATTTAAACAAAAAAAGGGAGAGGACTACGACCAGACATTCAGCCCAGTAGCCAAGATGGCGACAGTCAGAGCCCTGCTATCTATAGCGGCTAGTGAAGGCTTGAAGCTAAGTCAGTTAGATGTCTCCACAGCTTTTCTTTATGGCTCTCTTTCTGATGAAGAGATATACATGAAACAGCCTGAAGGGTATGACGACGGTACGGGTCGAGTTTGTTTATTGAAGAAAAGCCTTTACGGTCTTAAGCAAGCTCCTCGATGCTGGAATCGGACCATTTTAGAATTCCTTATGAAAATAGGTCTCGAAGTCAGTGAAGCTGATCCTTGCCTATTTAAGAGAGAGAATGCGAAAGGAAAGCTAATTGTGGCCCTCTATGTTGACGATGGTCTAATCGCTGGCTCAAGTGAGGACGTAATTAAGGAATTTCTTGAGCAAATAAGCAGAAAATTCAAAATCACTTCAAAGCCAATTTCACATTTCTTAGGAATAGAAATCGAAACCAGAGAAGATGGTGATGTAAGGATACATCAGACAGCTTATGCAAAGAAGATTTTGCAGAGATTCGGAATGCAAGATTGCAGACCAGTGACCACTCCAATAGTGAAAGATGATGCATGCCAAAGACCTCAGAAGATAGATACTAGTCTACAAGCAGAGAAGGCTGAAGATTACTTCTTAACCAATTATAGACAGGTGGTCGGAGCACTTGCATATCTCATGGTTGGTACAAGACCTGACATCGCATATGCTGTGAGTGTGGTGTCTAGGAGTCTTGAAAAACCAACACAAGCAGATTGTGTTAGATTGAAACGAATACTACGCTATCTGAAGTATGCTCCAGATATGGGCATTATTTACAAAAAGGACTATAGAAAAGGCCAAATAGAATGCTATAGTGACGCCGATCATGGTGGTGATACCACAACTGGAAGATCGACATCTGGAGTTCTATGTCTTTATGCTGGTGGAGCAGTGTCGTGGCTTAGCCAGAGGCAATCAAGCGTGGCGATTTCAACTACAGAGGCCGAAATAGTCGCGGCTAGCGAGGCAGCAAGAGAGAGTGTTTGGCTGAGTCGCCTTATCGGTGGTTTAGTGAAGACGGAAGGGCTCCCAGTATTATATGTGGACAATGAGGCAGCTGTGCGCCTAGCTGAAAACCCAGAGTTTCATCGGAGAACTAAGCACATACGCATTCGCCATTTCTTTGTTCGAGAGCTAGTAGCCAACGGAAACTTAAACGTGCAGCGAATAAGCACTGAGTTACAGCTGGCTGACATATTTACGAAGCCACTTGCTAGACCAAGACTGGAAAAGTTGATTAGCGAGCTAGGTCTTTTCAACGAGAGAAGGTGTTAAGGTGCAACCTTTATGGTGATTACGTAGCAAAATACCTAGCCTATAATATTCAAATTTAGAACTGGTGTTAGTTGTCAAAAGAAAAGACGTGTTTACAAACATGAAAATATAATTTAATAATTATATAATAAAATCGACAAAAGTTATTTCGAGTTGTGTGTTATCAATCCACCGTGCAATTCCTCTACTTTAAAACAGCTATCTCTTTACTAAAAGCAACTACCGAACAACGTCATGCTCTACGAGCACACTTAAAACTTACAACGAAACTTGACATTGGCAAAATCATCATAGATTTGATGGAAGCCATATTTTAAAAGAAGAAGAATATCTAGAGAGGAAAATGGGGACTACTTTTGTTTGGATAGGCGATTTCGGGGCGGTCGTCCCCTTTCGTCTTAATTTTTTAAGGTTCGGTAGTAAACTCGGAATCCGTATAGTTTCGCCATGTCCGTCTGTCCGTCCGCCCGCGGGTTTTCCGTTTCCGTGAATTTGGCATGTATACATAAATCATACACGGCGACAAAACAGTAAAACTGATTAAATACAAAATGTTCTTTTTTTACATTTTTATTTTGCTTTAACCCAAAAGTGTGGGGTATCGATGGATAGGTATTTTAAAATGAATAGGCGCAGACTCTTACTAAAACTTGATAAAGTAAATATATTTTCGGAAATAATCACCCTGAGAAAAGAATGAGGGGGGAGCTCTAAATTTTGAACAATGGGTTCAAAAAATATAAAAAAAATCGTGAAACAAAAACTTACTTCATAAGTACTTTGTATGAAAACATGATCGGTCCAGCCATTTTCGAGTTTTTGCAAAAGTCTTCACTTCTTAGTAAAAAGACGTACAAAGCGCTGCGAAGGTACTCCCTTATGCTTGTAATGTAAATGATACTTACGCCCGATTCGAACTTTAAGATACGTCAAAAATTTCCTGAAGATACGATATGGATTGGATATGTCAATGTCAAAAGTGACGTTTTTGTTTGAAGAAACGTCACTTTTGGCACTCGTATATTTAGCAAATGTTTGGCGTATTATTTGGAGCCGCAAGTTGGCCAAGTCGGCCAAGCTCACCCATGTCATGGGGCCTGCCGTCTACAACAACCTACCTGATACCATCACCAGCGCCCCAAACTTGGCCATTTTTAAATGTCGCCTCAAACGCTGGCTTGTTGAGCATCCGTTCTACGACTATAACGAGTACTTAAATTTCCACGAAAGGGATGTTAAGTAATGTGTATTTTTATATTATTAATATTAATGTCTTTGATTTTGATTTGGTTTTGTATATTTTTACGACGTAGGTATGTAAATATGTTCTATAATAATTATAACCTGTAATTGGTTTTACTAATAAATAACTTATGACTTATGACAGTTTTGAATGATTCACGGTTAGTTTCACTAGACTTAAATTGACCAGGATATAAACCGTGATTACCTTTTATATTGTTTTTATGGAGCTCCCGATATTTCGACGCAGTTACATGCATCTTGTTCACGGGTAACTGCCCTGCCTGCCTGGGTTGGGTTAAGGTAAGGTAATCACGGTTTATATCTCGGTCAATTTAAGTCTTATGACTTTTGACTTATTTTAAAGTTCGAATCGGACCGTGAATATAAGAACCATACTGTAAAGATTTTAGATTGTATTGAATGTAATTGTGAAGAGTGATTCCTATTTCCTTTAAATATTTTTCTCATATATCATTGAGTGTGATGATCATCATTTTGATTTAAAAGCATCGGACATGAATATATGTAAAGTGCAAATGGTCACTAATTAATATTTTATATGTGATTTTAATACCAGAATCAGTTTGTGTTCATATTATAACAGACTCGGCGACGTGAATTTAACGTTCGTATTGGGATAAACCGGTCAAGTGCGAGTTCATTTAACTCGCGCACTGAGGGTTCCGTACAAATTATCAATAATCTCATGTACCTATAAACACGAAAGACGTTTGCCAAATTGTATCATTGTTGATATGTATGCATCTATAATTTAAAGTTGGCTCGATAGCTAAAATCACGAAATAATATCTAATTTCGGAAGATCAGATGGAAGATCAGCGCTGGAAGTGGCCAGCAACATGCTGGGATGAGACCATTTCATGGCACTTTCTCCTTTTTATGTTTCTCTATTTTTTATAATTTTCTATTTTGTGTTTGTGCTTACGAATAAATTGTCTATTCTTATTTCTATTCCAATTTTCATTTATTTTCTTTTGTACCTACATCGTTACTCTGCCTACAATAGCATACTCGTAGCAGTGTAATTTTTGTGTAAAATAGCTAGTGATAAAGCCGAGTGACGAGCAAAATTTTAAACGAGTATTTTCAGAGTACTTAATTGACATAAAAGGTAAAAAAATCCTGTGCAATGGCCATCTCTTCTATCGCATGTTTCACGCAGAGCGCCATATCTATATCGCAACTTTTTATTTTAGATCGCAATAATTAATAAGTTTTTAGCAAAAAAATCATTTTTCGTACACCATAATATTGTATTCTCACCCGACTTACATATGTATGCAAATTTTCAGCTCAATCGGAAACCGGGAAGTGGATCAAATTTAACTTGACAGATTTGATTACAAACAGACAACGGTCAGGTGAAAGTAAATAAAAGCTTGTAAAAATAGTACCTGTTTCACTATTTCTTGAGATATGTCACTATCCGTTTGGTCCACAATTTGCAGTTTTGTTTCAAATCTTGCCAAATCTGGAATGAAGTTCCATTTCAGTAAAACTCATATATAATTATAACTTAAGGTAAACTAAAAAAAAAACTGAGAGAATGTCTCTTACTTGAATCCGAGTCCTTGGGATCGCAATCACAGTTTCGACCCTCCTTACAACTCTCTGAGCATTCTTCTATTCCGCACACTGTAAAAAACCAATTTCACGTTAAAGAAAACAGGTGAATACTACGGATATAGTGTAAAAACCCACGCCGGGAGTAGGTTCTTACAATAGTCGCACATTACGAAACAACATTCTTAAATAATAATACGGTCTTACGGTTACGGTAATTCTTTCATTTTTTAACGAATTTTAACCGTATTTTGTATATATTGTGTCTATCAGAATTTCTTGAACGGTTAGAATACGTATCTAATTAAGGTGAAATAGCAATAACAAAATTAATTGAAATTGTGAGAGTCAGGTATATATGAGATCCGAGCACTATTAAACCGATTCAAACACAGCACCACGTACAAGATAATTAACGAAGTGTTTAAATGGTTTATCGTCTAGGTATGGCAGAAACTAAATGCCGGCATTGCGCACCTGTTGGCTGGCGCACCTAGCTAAGAGTTTTATGATATCGCAGTTTCAACTTGTGCAAGAAGTTCATTATTTTAGCACGAACAATGCCTGCTTGCTTTATTGCTTTTGGTTTTCTAGCACAGGCAAGAAAAGTAAGCTCCAGGACTAAGGAGTTAATACAAAAAAAAGGTTGTTACCATGTTACTTTCTGGCTCAAACTGTAAATATTAAATGAGGCTTTTTATTTCACATTTATGTCCATGATATTGGTTAGTCCAGTGTGTGTATAGGCAGCGCAACCTACGTTGACGTACGCAAAATATTTGACAGTTATTAATTGAGAATTAGATATATTACCTAATATAAGGCTATCAGTTAAACGGTAGGTCTTAGCTTCATGTACATAAGGATCATTTCATAACTGTCAAATATTTATTTTATTTAAAATTGAATTCAGACAACAAGGTCCGTATTACAAATACCTCACAGACTAACACTCAACGCGTTAAACGGTATCCGCGGCAACCTTCTGCGATGGTTCGTTTCGTACCTCTCAAATAGGTCTCAAATTGTTGTCGTCAATGGTTTTGCATCGGAGCGCAAATTAGTCACATTAGGGGTAATCCAGAGATCCATATTAGGCCCACTACTGTATACACTGTTTATTAAACAGTGTTTTAAGAATAGCCATTTTCTTATGTTCGCTGACGATCTAAAAATATTTAAAACCGTCGAGTCTATTGACAACAGTATTCTACTTCAAAATGATGTGAATGTTTTTTTAATACTGTTCTAAAAATAAGCTGCAATTGGCAAGTAATAAATGCTTGCAGATGACCTTTACAAAAAATAATTAAGAGTTATCAACTCGAAATATAAAATAGGTAACAATGAGTATATCAATAAAGTGTCAACGTCACGCGATCTAGGAATCCTATTCGATGATAAACTAGAGTTCAGTTGCACATAGAGCGTATCATTTCAAAAGCGTATCAAATGCTAGGATTCGTTCTGAGAAAAGCAAAGGTTTTAAAAAAAATCTTCAAGTTATCTTCTGCTGTATAAATCACTGTTTAGACCCCACTTGGAATATGGCTCAGTAATCTGGGATCCACTGTATAGAAAATATGCAAATGCAATAGAAATGGTTCAAAAAAAGTTCTTGCGGGCATTACACAGACGATGGGGAAATGACTACCATACGTTGATCTGTTGCAGTATTATAAGTTGCATTCATTAGAGACCAGACGCAAATGCTGTGACGCAATTACTCTCTTTAAGATATGCAAAGGGCATTTTAACATTATGGAACTGCTGGAGCGGATACGGTTCAGAGTCCCAGCTCGATTCAGCTCGCCCTCTAATGTTTTGTTTTCGGTTTCCACCGCCTCTAGTAACGCCGGTTTGCGAGCTTCCTTACGTCGTATTTGTAACACTTACAATGAATAATTTACTTCCATCGATATATTCAATGTCACTAGGCCCAAATTTCGTTATCAAATACTCAATATTCTCAACGGCCAACATAATGTTCATCAGTAGTGTGTCGTCATCATTGCTAGTATCGGTACTGTCAATGTACTTAATAATATATTGCGCAAATTGGTTGTCAGTACCTAATTTCGACTTTTTGCTAGTTTTAGTTTCTTCTCCATTTAAAATTTAGTACCTAAATTATAATATACATAAGCATGGTCTACAACACTTGGTAAACTTGTATGTAAACATACCTTTTAGTCAAGTCCGTTTATTTTATGTATGGGTTAGTGAGAGCGTTTAAGAAAGTAAGTGTTCATCTCTATATTGTATGTACCTAACAATGTAACCTATTATCCTGTCGCATACTTCTGTTGTTTCTCCAATAAAATATACATGCATGTTATAAACTTAAAACTAAACACTATTTAGGCAAAACGGCGTATAATATAAATATGTGATCTTAGAAAAAATCCTACTATAGTCACATGTACAGTCGCCATCAGATATATGAATGAATGAATGAATGAAATTTATTCCAGAAAATTATTTCCATATACATTATACATTTTTTTTATTTATTTCCATTATATATCGGAGCGGCCGGGGTGCTAACAAATATCTGAACACGCCCCTATTGTCAAAGTGTTAGAGTGCGTGTTCAGATATTTGTTACCACCTCGGCTTCTCCGATATATCTGATGGCGATTGTACACAAAACCATTTCGACGTATTAATGGCTTTAGTCTGGTGGGCTTATCAATAGAATAAACTATATAGCTCGTCGTGAAAAGACAAAAATACAGGTAAGATTCACTCTATCTATATTTCAGTGACAGCAATCCTTCTCAGCAATTAGATTATAGTTACCAATACCAAACCATCTAATGCCCATAAACAAAGTTCAAATGAAAATAGCAGTAAAAAAGATAGTTTAATAGTAGCTTCATATTAACAATGTTTTGTTTTACGAATGTGGAACGACCCCAGCTGCGCTCTCAGTAATTTATTAAGGGTCGTGCGGTTATTTTTGAGCGGCACTCGGGCAAAAAGTACACACAGTTAGAAACCACACAAGTGTAACGGTTAACGAGAACAAATTGTTTTATAGCTGTAAGCCTGTAAGCTTTGCCTATAAAACGAAGAGGGAATAAAATGGAGTAGGGTTGGCACAATAATTGTCTTCCAACCTTTAGGTACGAGGTCTCAAAGCCTATTACATCGTACGTGATTTGGAAAAAAAATATTTTTTATAAGTAGTTTATTTTCTTATGTATTAATTATGTAGTTCAAATAAATTAAAATCAGAAAGGATATATATAGTATTGTATAAAAAAGGTTCAACCGGATCCAGTAACAAGTCAAGGTTTGTCTACTTCTTCAGTCAGTCCCTCAATGCTGAGGATCGTAACATCATGTCCTTCTGTTGAAGACCAGATTCCTCCATAGGCTTCTATTCCTCGCCAAGCGCATGGCCTCCTGCAGTTTTAATTGCATACATAGGTGCAGTGATTTGAGCGCACCTTCTAGTAGGCGGAGGGCCCTGAGGTCTGATGGTGCCTTCGAATTAGCCCGTCATAATAACTTTCTCCAGGCTAACCAGGGAGCGACGTGAGAGATGTCCGAAGTCTGAAGTATTATGTTATGAGTAGCTCTTCCAATATGGACCCGTAAAAGCCGGCGCCAGTACCGTCACGTCTGAAATTATCGATACGAAAAATGTGCCAAAAATATGTATACACTACCTTAATATATGGGCAATAAAGTCGTGTGTACATATTTTTGGCACTTTTTTCGTATCGATATTTTCAGACATTACCGTATCACATCTCAAATGCGTTACGTTACATACGCTTAATCAAGTTTGCTCGTTTAGTCCATGTCTCACAACCATAAAGAAAGATTGGGAACACCAGATAACGCACAAGTCTAACCTTCGTCTGTTTCAATATACCTCCATCTATCCGGATCTTATCTAACTTTATTAATTATTAATAAAATAATAAACTCTAAATTCAATAGTACATTGTGCAACGAGGTCTTTAGATGCACGAGATCCGTAGGTTGGAGTGCATTAAAGACTCGAGTTTGCAATATTCTTACTCCCTAGCTAAACACAATGATTTCATCACACTTGCGAAGAAAAAACTAAATTTTATGCGAAATAATTCCTAAATATGATGATATTGCAAACATTCGTCCGCCATATTGTCATTCTTTGACTGGTTAGGTAATACATGGAAATCGTACCAAAAAAGAGGTGTTGCCTTACATTTTTTATATATATTATTATTAATGACAAATCCAAGTTTTCGACCTCGAAAGCCCTTCGGATCATTTCGGATCGGAGGGAACTTGTTAAAACTCGCATCTCCTGCATATCATTGATGGACCACGCTTATCTTCTGAATCCACAGCACTTCTTTTGCACCCAGCGTATGTGGTAGCATTTCTTCGTCAACCTGATCAGGCAGGTCGAAATCCTCATCTGATGGTGGATCATCAATGAATGGTTTTTCAATATCGGCACACGGCTCTAGTTGCAAACAGCTGAGCATTTGAGTCCTGCTTCCCTGCAACTACAACTGCTGGTACAATCTTTTTTGCAGTGACAGTTAGTTCAAAATTTTGCAAACATTTGAGAAGCCGTAGAAACTATTTGGCTCTCTAAGACTATTAAGATTATATTGTCAATTAATTGCAAATTTTATCTTCTTGAAAGTGTGCATAGTGATTTTGCCGTATCTCCGGTTCTCGATGGATTTTTTTTACAAAAACTGAAAAAGTCCTAAAATTGAATGGATTTTCATGTACAATGATCCCAAGGGCTTTCGAAGTCGAAAACTTGGATTTATTATTACCATTTCATCACTACCAACATATTAAAAAAACAGAACTACCTCATTTGATGTTAGGCAAAATGTACCAATTCCATGGACTATAGGGATCGAAGGCACAGACCTATCCGACATTCAGCAACGATTGGAAATTCTGTAATTTTGAAACGGCTATTAAATTAACTAAATTAAATATTTTTTTAAGATATGCATAATAAATAAATTATAAACATCAGTATTTTAAACGTAAAACTAATTTATACCTACTTGGTTCGTATTAATTACTGACAAAATTAAAAAAAAAGCTGTAACTCTCTCGGTAGTCAGCTTTTTTGCACAATCCATAACTCCAGCAGGAATAATACACGCCTTTAACCTTCAGTATACCTGCATGAAATAAGATTTTTTTCGAGCAAGTGTGATAAAATGATTATAAACGCAATATATGTGGGTATACTAAGCAACAGATGGTTCTTTAAAGAACAGTCATTGACCCCTACTTTTGTAGTAATGTGATAACGCGCTCCTTCAAAAGGAAATCATAGTGTCTTTAATACTAAATCATTTGCGCTTCAAAATTCAACTTTTATCTAACAACGTCACTACAACTATTTGAAACCATTAAAACAGTGCCACTATGGTTCTCATGGAGCGTGTTTTAAAAAACAGGCTGAGGGAGTCAATCTTTGGAGGGGCGAAATTAGAAAACTTTACACTAATGCGTAAAAATAAATTGATTTTTATAAGAAAAACCTGTTGAGAAGTTTAAACGCGGCTACTTGAGACAAACCCTCAGAAGAGGCGGGTTAGAGAAACCACAAATTCTGCCAAGATACTCGTACATATACTTGTACATGTACATACCTGGTGCGGAATTTTGCGATTCGCAAAAATCGCCGGTGAAGCCCGGCGTGCACGCGCAGCTCACTGCCGCAGGGCCCATTTGACTGCGGACATACAATAATTGTGTATATTGAAGAAACATATATGGAAGAAAGAAGAAAAAAAAAGACAACATAATATTGAAAAACAAAGTAGTAAACTGCAGTAAAAACCAAACAGGCCCAGATAATTCAATAATTTCCCAAGCCCCAAATAATATGTGCGCAATTATTTGCATAAAATATCGAAATTAATGATACGTGTGTACATAAATCATAACGATTCGAAATTATAATTATAACAGATAATTGGACTCGGTTTTATACCTGAAAAGATTTTATATATAACAATAAAAAGAAACCTATATGGAAGAAAGAAGAAAAAAGACAACATAATATTGAAAAACAAAGTAGTAAACTGCATTAAAAACCAATTAGGCCTAGATAATTCAATAATTTCTCAAGCCCCAAATAATATGTACTCAATTATTTGCATTAAATATCGAAATTAATGATATGTGTGTACATAAATAATTACGATTCGGAATTATAATTATAACAGATAATTAGTCTCGGCTTTATACTTGAAAAGATTTTATACGTACACTGACATCAGAATGATATCTAAATGGTGTCATTTAGTTATCGTGCACTTCGCTCGCACTCGTCCGCACATGTAATGACGCGAGTGAGACGCACGATCTAAATGACATCGTTTACATTCATGCTGATGTCAGTGGAGATATGTACGTTCGAATCGGCGTTCTACTTCAACCGCTAATGCGGTATAATGTTTTGAGCTTCAGTCTTTTTGAAGCGCTTGTAAGTATAGTAACAGATGTTACGTTTATATTGAAAATGCGTGTGTTTAATTCGTCAGCGGTGTATGCACGTCGACGTCGAATGTTACTGATATTAAGATCCAGTTTTTGTAAATTTAAAATAAGCTGAATAGCCTCAAGTTGGTATCGATGTGATAAATATTAGTACTGTAATGTTGTGCTTTCCGATCCCATTCTCATTTCGGTAATAGCAACATATGGTAAGTTGAAAGGAATATGTTGTGTATACATCGACTGAGGAAAATAAGTTTACATCAGGTACATGATCAAGCTTGCGAAGTTCCTCTCATATTTATACTCGCGAAAGTGTTGTGTCCCGACAAACAAACGACAAACGACATCCGCCTGACAAGTTCTATAGTTTGATTGATCTCGCCTCGCTACGTTTAATAATATTTCCACTCAATTTATTGTCAGTTGAACAATTGGCAAAACTCAAGCAACGATTGCTCGGAGACATCGCGATGAACTTCTCCGGCGTTGACGCCCCCGAGACCCAGCATAAAATGTAGTCTAAATAGGACGGAACCACTTCAGAATAATATGCATTTAACTTGTAACGAGCGAAAGTTTCTCAACAAATATCGAGGTTCCAGCGAAATAGCACCGCGGTCCGCGCGGAATTCGTTATACTGAGGAAATTGCACAACATTAAAGGAAACGAGCGACCGCTTCTCGTTTAAATGAATGCAGTGAGAAAACGGAAATGTATAATTCAGGGCACCACCCGCGACAGTAGTTATTAAATAGATGTAGCTGAGTTACCTGCAGGTCCCGCCATTTTTGCACATGTTGGTCCGCGGGCAGAGTGGGCCAACGCCGCAGTCCGCACCGGAGTAGCCCTCGAAACACGCGCAGAAAAACTCCCTGCCGAGCGGAAAATATTGCGAGCTGAGCAATAAATTTCGTAAAATACCCGCGTTGAAATGTCCGTTGCGTCGCGATATGAGAGGGCACATTTTAACCGTGCACGAATTTGTAAACAGTGAATGATGCCACTATATTCCCGCCACTGGATCATGGTGCTTGTCATCGATTCGCGGCCGTTTTGTTCAGCTTCGCACTAAATTTTCACGCTCTATTGATCGCGATAATAGGTTTTCGAGTGGGAATTTTGCTGAAAAATTTGTATCTTTTAAAATTGTAGATTTATTCCTAGTGTTTTTATACTGCGGAAAATGTTGACCTATTTATATCTCTGCAATTCCATTTAGGTAATATTTACGTATAGTGAAGGCATCGATCAAGTTAAATATTTCTCATTGATTTAATTATCATATCATAAATTATGTTTGGCTGGATTCAAAATGCTTTAATAAAACTTTATAAGTTTACCTTAGAAAATATCTATTCCATGAACACTAACTTGAAAGAGAAGAAATAAGCTTTTTTGACTCATACTGCAATTTGATGATCCAGATAGCAGAAATAAACCGCTCCTAATATCTCAATGATGCTGCGGCTAGGCGTTATTTTATATCTGGTAATTAAAGTGGCATCTCTTATTTTAAAAATCTGGAGTCAGACTTACCTCAATTAATTTTCTCTCAGCACGTCTGCCTCAGATTCAGAATAGTGTTATTAGAGCAAGTACTTCTGGTAACTTAAAGAAATCGGTTAACACTAGGTGGTCGAAATATATACTTTTCTATATATCTTGAACTTGGTTGTTTACTTAATGCTTAGCCGAAATTAAAGAAAGAGGTTGCCATAGTGTTTTCATGCGACTAACGACCCAGTGACATAGGTTAGATAGCACGATCTATTGGTTACATGATATAAATGTTAAGAAAAGAGCCATATGTGTTAGATACTAAGAATAGGTGTTATAATGTATATAGTTGTTATTTATTTTTAAGGCTATAAATTGTACGCTCGAAGCGAGCAACTGTTGATACATCTTTTATATTTTACACCTTTATATACACAGTTTACAGTAAATAAATTACTTACTTACTTTGGAAGTATTCACTAATCGTATATTAAATATATGTATAAATCGTAATATTTAGATAGTTTTGAAACTGAATACCGCAAATTGTCTTAGCTGAGATAGTTGTGCTGGCTCATCTGTAGTCGTGGCTCGCGTAGCAGTGCTCGCGTGGCACTCAATGGCGCTGCAGGAGTGCCGGCCCGGCGGCTCGGAGGGCCCACGCACGGTGTACGTCTTGTTGAACCCGACCACCGGCAGATAGTTGTAATGACTCACCTGTGGTCTTGGCTCGCGTAGCAGTGCCCCAGCAGTCGGCACTCGATGGCGCTGCAGGAGTGCGGGCCCGGTGGCTCGGTGGGGCCACGCACGGCGTACGTCATGTTGAACCCGAACACCGAGAGCAGCCCCAGTGCCCGTAGCTGCGTGCCCTCCAGCCTGTTCAGCTTAAGCTCCACTACGAGGACTGGGCTGTTGATCTGCAACAAGATTATTTATTATTATTTGTATCTCCTTGGATTTCACGGGCCTATAAATCCCGGTCTTTTGATAGGCTTGCGTGGGGATATAGATCCAACACGTAGAGGCCCCTTGGAGAGATTTAATGTCATGTAGAACGCCTGCCGGACCGGTCGCAGCAGGCATTGGGACTATTGTAGAAAAAGTGAACAGTAAAACGGTCTATGGATTGAAGTTTGGGTGGACAATGAGACTGGGTTATTGCAAAGACGTCCGGACACCTGCCATAACAATGTTTTCACTAGTTATCGAGGCAGGCGGTGACTTGCCGCCCACTAGATGGGCCCCTGAGACTGCCGTGTCGAAGACGACCAGGAGCAACACCGGTGTGAGCGGCTCAGGGGTGTCGAGAGGTGTACGCCGCTTTCTACTCAGTGGCTGTTATCCACTGTGCCAACTCGCGTCTTATGCAAATTTTCACTTCCACCCCTGGAGCATTTAGCTCTAACGACTCCTCTCTGGACGGCCAATGAAGGCAAGCCAGAGCTGAGAGTCCTGCGGGTCCCCTTGGGGTCCACTCCGACCGACGAAGACACGCCGGAGACGGAGACCCTGCCCGACTTTCGGGAGTACTCGGGTCCGTGGGGTCGTTACTCCCCAACAGCTCGCCACAAGCTGATTATTATTATTGGTTTGTTACGCAATTACCTATAAAAAATGAAGAAGAGGTCTGAAAACCCACTTTGTTTTTCGAAAACCAGGGGAAGATTTAAAAGGCGATATTTTATGTGTTCATAAATTTGTTTATATCAAAAGATTTGCCTGAATTGTCAATGGAAGTATAGTAAGTTTATTTAAAACTGGTAATATTTATACAACAGTATAACATTTATTTTCACTTGGCAGATCCCTTATAAAATGATAATGTTATAAATAATATGATTATCAAATACCAACTAGATTAATATTTTATCTCTTCAACAAAACACACTATCGTATTTGCAAAAATACACGTGTGACATAAAAGTTTTTCGTTCTATCCTTATTCAAATTGAAGCTTTCCGGTAAGCTCCAGCACTAGGCAAGTAACGGAACATAAGTCCGCGTCGGACTCTAAGAAATGTGCTGTCGAATTATTTATGAAGTTATTCCTTCAGCTGTCTTCTGGCGACTTCTCAACTAAGAATTACGGACTTCGAAGTAAATGGGATTTGGCCGTCTCCCAAAAACACAAATTATTGTTTTTTCTTCCCCTTCGCTAGCTGTTGTAAGCGAACTGTATAAGTAGCTTCGTTAGTGGAATAATGTGACGTAACGAGTTACCATTTACGTTGCTTCTGTCGACACTGTTTCGTTTTTACGTTTTTTCCTGTGATTGTAAGAGAGCGTCTGTCATTTTATCTAATCCGAGGATAATAAAACGAAAAATGTTCCCACTTTCCGTTAATGTTTTTATCAGGACGGACGTGAAAGGAAAAACCTCACTCTTTAATTGAGTTAAAAGAATCTTCGTTGTAAAATGACGACTGTTTTTAGGGTTTCGTAGTCAAGTAGGAACCTTTGTCCTTTATAGTTTCGCCATGTTTGTCTGTCTATACGTCCGCGGCCTTTGTCTGAGATCGTTAGTACTAAAAAGCTGCAATTCGGCATAGCATAAATAAATCACAAGCGAGAAAATCGTGAAATAAAACCTACAAAAAAATCTTTCTTTTGTCATTTACACGTCATTTTTTAACACGTAATCTATCTAACCTAACCCGAATAGGGATCTCCAACAACCATTTCTTGATAAGTTGAATATTTTCGGTATTAATATATCATATCACTCTGAAAAGAAAAAAGACGATTAAAAAATAGTTTTAGAGTTATCGCAAAAAAGTCTTCCCTTCTCAGTAAAAAGAGATACAAAGGTACTTACTAAGCCCCCGTTCATTTTATTGTAACAGAAGGGTAACTACGGAACTAGGGTGATCCGACATACTCTTGACCGGTTTTTTTAATTAGATTTATTTTAATGTACATAATTTAGGTCTTTAAAGCAGTTTTTTTGCAAAGCTATTCACCAATTGCCTTACGACTATATTCTTAAGTAACTTTTGTTTAGACTAATCAATTAAGCGACACTTGCAATTGTTTACAATAATTAATTACCCAAGTTACTGACATGAGTGACATGCAGGTGACATGGCCTTTCATTATTTTTACTTAAATATCTATGTGTTAAGAAATATGTAAACGGGGATAACTATTAATTAAGAAAAACCGAGGGTGTGGTTCATAGATATAGTACCTTTTATGATCTGAGGTGTGGTTTGATATACGTTAGTGCACAATATTACGTGTAATATCTAAAACAAATAATCGTATTATTATAATAAGTTATTCGAAATATTATGCGAAATGGAATCTCATTAAATGAACTCTCGCGGGACGAAAGCATGGCATCAAACACGTATGCATGTTAATAAAAACATGTAATGTTTTGAAAATATGTGTTTCGTCGGTCCCATATTAGGATACCCTCCTCCAATTGAGGAGGGTTTCAAATCTTTTCGAGCAGTGATGTGTAGGGTTAGAGCCGGCGTAGCTTTATTTGACGTTCATAATAGCAAAGTAATATGCCTATTTGGAAAATTATCTAATATGATTATGCTATAAAGTAAAATAAATCTGTATCTTAAAATATACTTAATAAAAATGGGAACCGACATCAAAAATAAAATATACTAAGAACGACTAGCTTCTGAACGCAACTTCATGAGACGTGCGTAAAAAGTATTTGACATTGGTTACCAAGACCACGCGTTTCGAAAATTATTTTACACTTTTTGTTATCATAACAAAAAAATACTTATTCTCACTAATACCGGTACTGAATGCGTAAAGTTGATCCCGCTCATGTGTCCTGAGCTATCCTGTATAGCATTGGCAGGAGAGTGGCAAAAGTCAGGCCAAAAAGCGTACATTTACATTTACGCGAGGGCTAACTCTGTCAACGCTTTTAGTTACCCGACCACGCTTTCTCTAATTTTAGTACCTGATTGGATTTAATTGAACAATCCGATAGGATTAATCAATGTAGACACGTTGATGTTAAGTTTCATGGTTATTAGAGCTACTATTCGGTTTGGTTGCATGTCCTGATGTTTTCCGTTTGTCGTTTGTCTGGTATGAAATAAAGTCACTTGAAGGTGCCAGTCTATTTGCGAAAGCATTGCTTTGCTACGAGAAATAGGTAGTGTTACTGGAAAATCATCTTGATAAATTGAGTAACGGATTTGAACGTTCCAATCGCAACAGCACAGAGGCAATGACAGCAGCTTAATTTATCAAGGAAATTGACAGAGACATCGTCTGTTTCCTGCAACATGCAGCATTTCACAATATTGTGCACTTATGCTTGCAACAGGAATAATGAGAGCTCTTGAATTCTTCAAAAGAGTAAGTAGAACAAGAGTAACAAATTACATACGCAGCATGTGCCGTGTTCGCATATCGTCGAGCCAAAGTAGTTGGTATAATTACAAAAGTTACCTCAAGTCGCTCGCGATGAGTTACGCTCATGCAAGAAGCTGAAACAATTCATACAAATTATCCTCTTTGGCGTGCATATTGCGTAAGTCCGGTTTCCTTTGCTGCGTACCCACACGAAATTACCCGATTTAGTTCACGCTGGTAAACTCGAGAGGCTTACTAAGTGTATTCTTAATGACAGAAAACAGGCATATAATATAAATGGGACTTGATATATTTACATCGTTATACTCATATTTATATTTTGTTGTTAATTATTTTTCAGATTTTGCAAAGGAACCGTGGTTCAACTTTGGTTGCAGACACAGCACGCACGTATTATCATGTAACTTCTGTAACCAAAAATGTCGAAATCAAAATGTTTGTCGATATTCGATTGTCCACTTGGATGGGGGCCCCCAGATTAATTAAACGATCATCACCAAGCTTATAAAGGTAGGTAACTTAGGTATGTACAGTAAGCAAAGCTATTATCTTGGCATACCTACAGATTTGTATGTACAGTCGCCATCAGATATATCGGAGCGGGCAAGGTGCCCACAAATATCTGAAATTGCCTCTATTGTCAAGGCGTTAGAGTGCGTCTTCATATATTTTTGAGTACCTTGGCCACTTCGATATATCAGATTTTTTTTATACCACGACGGTGGCAAACAAGCATACGGCCCGCATGATGGTAAGCAAACACCGTAGCCTATGGACGCCTGCAACACCAGAGGTATTAGGTCTTTTTTGAAGAATCCCATACTGCAGCCCCTCGGGAAAACCTCGGCAGGAAGCTCATTCCACAGCCGAAGCGTTCGCGGGAGGAAATCTGATGACGACTGTACAAAAAAATAGTATATCATTTTTGTTAAACTAAGTTGCCACGCATTACGCAAAAGGTATATGTACACCTAATATGGTATGTTGCGTGGTTGTGGTAATATGTATGTTGCGTAATGCGTGGCAACTTATGTAGTTTAACAAAAATAATATACGTAACATACCTACTCTGGTATTAGGTATACATATACCTAATACCAGAGAGGTATGTTGCGTAATGCGTGGCAACATAGTTTCACAAAAATAATATACTATGGTGCCTATATACGTATAGGTATTTAATACTGAGTGCAACAACTGGTTTTTCGTATTCTACATACATTGTTTCCTCTATAACAGGAAATCTTACTATATAATTAGTCATTACATATAGGTTTATACACAAATTTTAGATGTATTGAATAACCTGTGCGAAATCTCCATGTTGAAGCCAAGTCCAGGGGAAGGATTAAGATAATATTGTGCAAAAATGGTTGGGCTTAAGCTGCCGACGATTAACATTCCGCACCTGGAAATGTACCGGTAAGCCGGGCTTAGCGTGATTTATAATATTACTAGCGGCACCTGGCTGCGAGGAGTCATTCTTTTTGTACATCAATCATAAATAGCAGGTTACATAGGTTTTTGGTGATATCTATAGGGACGTTAAGCCTATTAGAGACGTTGTGGTGGTTCTTAATATCCTTAGTCTAGAAGCAATTTTTAAGTATGAATATGAGTTATTTTTTGTTCTTTCCAAACAGTCAGCCTGTTTGAGGCAAGAGGGGTTAAGCTTCTAAGCCCTTCGATGATTCTGATAAGTGTCAAAACAAGGTTGTAAATAATACCTAGTTTACACGATACAGGATCTAGCAACCCGAAAACCTATTCTACAACATTGTATGCAGTTTGCTTTGAAATTGTAGACTGTTGTTTGTCTTTCTGCATCCATTTACCTTCATTAAGCACCATTTAGTTAGACGGGTCAAGAACATGCTTGCGATTTTCGTTACATTGTGGTATTTGGTCGATCGACTGAATTAATTGTGCTCTGTAGTTAGCAATATATCGAATATTGCATGCGAGTCATTCAGTTCTTGAACCGTCTAAATGGGGCTATATGTAATAAAAACTCATTTGTAGCTGCATTGATTTGACAAAACGGATACTTTGATGAAGAATGGCCAGCGCTGGTGACTTCATAAGACATGGAAAAAAATCACAAATACTATAACCGCTACGAAACACCTAGTGCATTGCCAAACGTAGTGCAGAGTAAGCGGATTAAACGCCTACGCAAATCATATGTATAATTAAATTATATAAAACAGTCTTAATGTAGGTACCTACCTACCTATTTCAAATGTAATTGTAGACTATTAGAAATAGGTTTACCAACACTGATTCGTTTAGAACAGGAAATCTTTTACTTAAAACTTAACAAAATTCTTTGGTTTCTACCTAAGAAAGCGTAGTCTAAAAATAATCAACCTTATCCTAAAAAAAAGATTAGCACCGCACAAACAACCGGGGTGCTTCAAATGTGTATTATATTCGAAACCAAATGAAGCGCCGGCACGATAATGGCCGAAAGCGGTCTGACGCGAAATTGCGGCTCCTCTTTGCATTTATAGCACCGAAAATGAAAGATCGCGGATGAAAAATAGAAGGTAGGAATACCCGGGAGTCAGCTTTGTGCAGTCTGACTCCTGGAGTTATTAGGTTCCTTTTAATGCCAGAATTAAATTGTTAACAGCGTTTCTCGAACATCCTGAGTTGGTTTTTTTTTTTTTCTCTTCAGGTCCAAAAAATTGTTTTCTTGGTTTCGTTCTGTGAGCGCCAGACCAACCCGATTCGAAGAATGAAAACGATAACGATAAGTTTTGGTTTAGATAAGTTATCATTTAGATATCGTTTGTATGTCGTATAATTGACTGAATCAGCTCGATTCGGGCAACCAATGTCACTTTGACGTTAAAAATATCGTAGATATCTTATTGGGATCACAGCGGAATCGAAATAAACGTCAATTTTGACATGTCATTTAGTTATCGATCTTTTAAAGTTCTTTCCAAGATCTTAAACGTGTTTTAATCATTCTTCTAATCGGGCCGCCAGTCTCTCCCAGAACGAAGCTACACATGACCTCATCGCCGCGAAAAAATCCGGCACACGCGCATCGGCAAACATGCCAGACACGCTGCAGTAGCGTGACAGTCATGTCATGAGGGTGCGAAATGAGTTATTATACATATTGCACCCTCATGCTGCTGTACGAAATTCGTACTACGAATTTCGTCGAAAATCTGTCAAAGTTTTCAGTTTTTATTAGTTTTTTGAAACTTGCCCTGTGAGTATTGAGCTGAAATTTTGCATACATATGTAAATCGGATGACAATGCAATAAATGTTATTGTGACATGGAGCTGATCTGATGATGGAGACAGGAGCTGGCCATGGGAACTCTATGATAAAACAACGCAAACTTATTAGAACTTGTTAGAATTGTCTCGATTAGTATTAGTTGCCCGTAGAAACAAAAGTACAGTGAGCGATAAAAGCTTGTACCAAAAATGAAAAGGAAAATGTAACTTATTATTCTATATTCGTACCTAATACTTACCTACCCTTAAAAATCTTGAAAATGGAAACCTGACCAACCTTGCAACTATCAAAGTGACGTGAAATTATCTACATTGTAAGGACATTTTTTACCACTGGATTTGGGAGGGTGCTAAATTCATATAGTGCCGACCACTTCACTGACATTCCGATCAATTGACATTGACATCGATGAATGCACAAAGTTTGAAAAAACTGTCGTAACCGTTTAACTCGGATGAAAGGCACCATTTCAGTCTCGGACTATCGGCGCTCTCGCTGTCTTCTAGCGCCAAACTACCTCGACAGAAATGGGAGCCTTTCATCCCTTGGTTAACAATCTAATACTTTGCCAAAAATATAATTTTTGGTACAAGCTTTTAACGTTGACTGTACTTTTTTACCACAGGCAACTAATACTCATCGAGAGAATCCTAAAAACCCCAAATACAATTAGGTTAAGTTGTTTCATCACAGAGTTCCTATGGACACCTCCTGACTCCATCATCAGATCAGCTCGATAGTACCATAATATACAAATAAGAATTATGTGCGAGTTGTAATACCAGTTTACGAGAATAATGTTGCTTGGTAACTTTTGTTTTTTACTTGAAATGTAAGGACAGCTTCTTTAGCCAGTTGCTAGCTTCGTATTGGCTTTGACCTCGCTACGTTCGGCAGTCTATAATTCCTTGACCAGCAGTTCTTATATTCCCGGCCAGTTGATGTACACTTCTCCTTTGATGTTTTTCCCAAGGCCGGTATGGTAGATCCACAAAAAGCAGATACCCGTACGAAGCAGCGGAATTCAGCACGTCTTTTAATTTCACAGAGCCAAGCAAATATTGATATATCAAAATAAATCTTAAATAAAACTTGTAGGTATTTAAGTTTTATTAAATTTACTCAACTTCAATATTTATTTAGAAGTTTATATTATATGATAATTTCATTTCACAATCAACAAGTAGTGACTATTCATTTCTCTCATGAAGGGATCAATTTGGGCTCTGGATAATGGAGATCGAAAACTAGTAAAACTGGAAGCTTAATTACTTTGTTGGTATAAGCTCATATTATAGCTGAGTGTACTTTTCTTTCCACGGGCAAATTGCTTGCGGGCTTGTTAATTAAATACCACCTTAATGGATACCAGTAGAAGTAAGAGATGAAACATCATTATCCTTTTCCTAGAACTACGAGTCCCGGGTTACAAAATTTAGTTAATGTCATGCTGTTAATTCTACCACGAGCCCTAGCCCGTCTCAAAAGAACATCATACCTATTGGACCAAGCTAATAGCAAAAGCAGGGTGATAAAAGAAGTAATCACAACCTACCTGATCTATTGTAATAGGATCTTTATATGTCAGATATTTATATATTCTGTTAAATTGTTATATTTATCCAAATCAATCCATAAGTGTATTTGATAGGCGGACTGCGATGTTTCCAATTCAAGTTTCATGAACCAATTTCGATACGGTGTGCGCTTTACCTTACAAATTTCTATTGCCACATTCTGCAATATTGCATCCCGTGGTCATTGTCCGAAATTGTATCGCGGTAGTTTTTGTGTGCACTTTGTAATGGCTATTCATTACAGCGCCCGCTTTACGGATGTTAACGAGCGTGCACAAATACGAAACGCTTCATTTTCATAGAGAATTAAAATGCTTCAGCTGAGCTTTCGGATGGGCCTGTGATAACCAGGCTGTACTAACGACCTCCGTGGCGGAGTTTAACATCCTAATTTTATCTTATTCTGGGTCCCATTCATAATCTAACAAGTTACATGAACCATTTGATTTTTAATAACAGAATAATGCAAATTTTGGGACCGTTTTAAAACTTTTAAAGTCCATTTTTTCCTATTTATCCCATTTTACCGCATTGAACATTTGATGCTGTTTATGAGACCAATTATGTCGGGCTGTGTGTTATAGCGACCAAACTTATTAAAAGTACAACCGAACAAGGCCCGAGTTAAACAAACGTCTGAGCCGAGATTAACCAGACATCGGCCTGTGACAAAGCTTTGTACAGAGGTACACTAAAGGATTACCCAAATTGAATTCCACAACAAACAAGCTTTCTCTGTTATAAGAAAATACTTATACTTATTTACTCCGAGATGGAACGTAATAGTCTAGATCTAATTTGATTCGCTGCCAAGTTCTGAACTGTGATTAGATTAAAAATCAAAATAGAATCTTAATATGGTCATACTAGATATATTCCTGGAACTAAAATCTTAATCAAATATCTAATTAGATACAACACCCCTATAACGGATGTCGCACCAATAATGAGACGTACAACCTCAAATCAGTTTTTGAGCACTGGCAATATGTAACCATTAAACCACAAAACAGTCGTAGAACTCGTAGAGCTGTTTAATGTACGATTCCCACCGACTGGCTGGAGTCGGGCCGCGCCGTAGCGCATTTTCAATGTGCTTATACATTATGTTTGGCAGATGTGATGGAAACCATCCGGAGCCGGAGCCGGTCGCATCCGCGAGGAGCCGACCGGCTCGCGGCCGTACAAATGTGAAATGCACGCCGACTACGTCCGTTCGGTGGGAATCGTACATTAAACAGGGCCCTTATTCGACATGCTAAAAGTGACGTTTCGTGTTGATTTCCATTTGATGTGAGAAATATTGTGACTTGTCGAATTGCTATTATCACCACCTGTCAGTGAACAATATCCACACTAGAGGCGGGGCGTTGTACCGGAATAGTTTTTGGAACAGGTTATTTGTAATAGACTACTTTTAGCTTGTCGAGTATTTAAAAGTATGGACTTTGATTTCTGAAATAAAACAAATATGAAACTTTTATCACCTCGTGCCTCCATTCTTACCGTTACTTTAGGTAAAATAAAATTTTGTTAACAGATGGTCGTCTGGGTGTCTGTTGTATCTAAAAATAATGTAATAATATATAACAAAAATATGACAATAGATTCATAGCCTTCACTCAAAACGTCACCATATTTCCGACCCTTACCGAAATAATAAGTCGATATTTGTATAAATAATCCTTATTTGTAAGACGCCTAAGCACGGCCAATACGTAAACTGCCTATTGGGGGTCATACTCGTAAAACTGGTATTTTAGACGTACTTTTGGTACGAGTAACAGAGACGTACTTTTGGTACGCAGTCCCAGCTCTAGTCAGGATTCTAGTTGTCAAATATAAGCGTGTCGAATACGTATTAGTTAACTGTCAAATGAAATTAGATCAACGGTAGACTTTTTTGTCGATGGGTATGGCTGCCATGTTTGGATTTATGACATTTAAAAGGGGATCCTAAGGCAGAGAGTAGTTTTACCTGTACGATTTTGATTCTTCTACTGGACGCAAGATGGAGTTAGCTGCCAAATTCCGATCAGGCTGACGCAACTAGGAAGAAAAAAGTTTTGTATGGAATTTGTTTCGCAAATCATTGCCAACGAAGAAAAAGAAAACGTCAGTGCTATTCTGTCAAGTTTACATCAAGTCTACTGTCAGCCTAATTGCTTTGTTTGTTTTGAAGGCTTCAATGTTTTGTTCGGGTATTTCGTGTAATTTCTTTATTGTTTAGTGCAAAAATCGAAAATAGTCAACGGTGATCAGAGTAAAGAGCGAGTTTGTTACAATGTCAGCG
Source organism: Cydia pomonella (assembly GCF_033807575.1). Lineage (NCBI taxonomy): Eukaryota > Metazoa > Arthropoda > Insecta > Lepidoptera > Tortricidae > Cydia > Cydia pomonella. Next base: position 9,800,125 of record NC_084721.1, on the reverse strand, counting down.
AGAAAACGGTTTACTAAGTGTGAAATATGTGGCAAGCGAGCCACTCGAGAAAATCACGAAAAAAGGGATTTTATGGCGAAATTTCCCTTGGATGAAGACTGGTAAGTATTGCTTTAGATACTTTTGACCTTATTTTGGGTCAGCAGGCTATAAACACATCGAAAATTAGATATTTTACATTATTTTTCGTTGTGAACTAGGGATGTACTATAACTATCGATAACTGTAGTTTTATTTGTATATCAGTGTAAATAATTAAATTAAATATGTGAAATTTCCTTAGAACTAGCATGCAATATGACCATAATTAATTCGTCGAAGCTTAATAATGCATAAATTATCTATCACTTATGCATTAATGGTCATTAGTTAACATATTTTTTTTATCTAGTGATTATTAATCAGATTTTTTTTTATGGTCTAATTTAAGTCCTGTCTTTGTTTGTAAGATGAGTTTTTCTTTAGTAGTGCACAATAAAGAATTTTATTATTATTATTATTATTATTTAATATATTAACCTAAAATGTAAGAAAATTAATCTCTGTTTTTATGATAAATAAAGAAATATTATAGGACATTATTACACAAACTGACTTAGTACTAAAGTTTGAATGGCATGTGTTGTGGGTACTTAGACAACGATATATATATATATATATATATACCCACAACACATGCCATTCATACTTTAGTACTAAGTCAGTTTGTGCAATAATGTATATATATATGTACATAGACCTAATTTATAAGTATTTATAAATACATAGAAAATACCCATGTCTCAGGAACAAATATTCATGCTCATCACACTAATAAATGCCCGTTCCAGGATTTGAACCTGGGACCATCGGCTTCATAGGCAGGGTCGCTGCCAACAAGGCCAGACCCGTTCTCATGATTAACAGACATATAAATACATAAAAAGTTAAAGCATTGATAAAGGGTTGTTGATAACTGGATGCCAAAAAACATGATTTATAGATGCATATTAGCGCGAAATAATCAGTTGATCATCTCATTAGCAAACACATGGAATATAAACTGTAGATAAAGTCATGTTTTTCCAAGGCTGTATGTTTTCAGATGCAGGCAGTGGGCCAAATTTGTTGGAAACGAAGACCTGATACATCTTCCCATAGAAAAGTTACATTTATTCAAACATGTATGTGCACATCATTATGAAAATCAAGCATTTAATAAAATAAAAAAACACGACTTAAAAACTGTATTAAAATAATTCGGGTCCACATTAAGCCCGACCAGATAGTAGTCCAATTAAGAACTATCTATCCACTTTATAACATGCAACTTAAATGTGGACTCGCTGCTAACCTGATTTCGAGTACAAAATTTGTAGACAGGAGCCTATGTTGTTGTTATGTTAGGAGCTTATGTTGTTTATTTTATCGATATCGATAAGAATCGTAAGCGTGTAGCGTACTACACTATTTAAATCGCTTATGTTGCTACTATGGTTCTTTGACAGTTCTTTGTCGTACATTTTGGTAATGATTTGCGAAACAAACTGATTCCACTCGCTAGTATGGAAGTCCCGTCTCTTAAAACGTAGTGATTATATGCTCTTTGACAATGACATGCAGTTGCGTCGATGTAGATCTATCATAAAAACGTACATGTGACGCATGTGACAATTGTCCAGGATGAAAGAAATATCTTGACAATTAACATAAAGCAATACAATACAACAAAATGTCAACAAGAAAACAAATTTATTATAAAAATACAAATTATATACAAAGCTTCATTTTAAAACCAATGGTCGTGGGTTCTAACCCCGGCTCTTAACAATGTGCATCTTGTATCATGTACCGATTGCTTTTCAGTAAAGTAAAATATATTATCATGAGGAAGATGGAGTAGCCCCAATAAGGTATATTTTCCCCTCTGGGTTAGAAGGTCAGATAGTAGTGAGACAGGGAGATATAGTGAAGAATGCGGATAAACAAGCATTTATTGTGTTGTTAGGCTAGTTCTTTTTTTCAAAATTTGAAAACGAACGCAACAGCATGCTCAAAACCCCCTGTGAGTCAGAATCTGTTAAATTCAGGCTTAAGACGAAACAGGAGCTGAGCCCGTACACAAATTTGAGATTTTTAGGTAAAAGGTAAAAAATATCGCCGTCGCGCTGACGAGTGTGGCCCCCGTACCTAGCTAGAGACTATCCCTTGTGTGTGTACCAACAAACCAAATTTTAGACAAATATGATACGTCTTCTTCTTCTTTGTCGTTGTACTCTTTGCAGAGCGTCGTGGTCAACTGCTGATATCAGGCGCAGATGTTGCTTTCCGTACGATTTCTCGCCATTTTTCGCGGTTGGGAGCCATTCTGGCAAATGCGTTCAGGGGACCCTTCATGGCAGATTTGATTTGGTCAGTCCATCGCATAGGTGGCCTTTTGCGCGGTCTTTTTCCGTTTGCTCTACCCTGCACCACTAGACGCTCTATGGAGTCGTTGTTCCTCCCCGAGAGGTGACCGAAAAAACTGAGTATGCGGGTCTTTACGAGAGTCGAAAGGCGCTGCTTGATACGGAGTTCTTTAAGGATGGAGACATTAGTCCGAAACTCGGTCCAGGATATCCCCAGCATTTTCCTCCAGCACCATATTTCTAGGGCGTCTATCGTCTTCTCCTCTGTCTTTCGGATAGTCCAGGTCTCCGCAGCGTATAAGAATATAGGAAAAACGAGGGCCCGTACAAGCCGAACCTTCGTGGTGTTTGTGACGTTTCGGTGATACGTAGCCTATACGTAAAAACTAGCCAAGACAAATCCTTTATAATTTCAGGATTTTCTACACAACACAGAACATGGCACCTCAAATTCTCAATTCCGTTGTCGGCGAGTCAACAACGACACATATTCTTAATATTGAACTTAATTGGCTCTCATTTCACATTTATGTTTTAAATTAATTATAGGCATAGACATACCATATCCTATTGTAAGTACAAAGTTTCAGAGCAATCTAGCAAGTCATTTTAAAATGAGAGCGTAACTACATTTGTATGGAGAACCGAATTTGCTGCGGACGCACAATGTAGCATAATCGGATTAGGACCAACCTCGAAATCTCTGTAACAGTCATGAAATTTATTATGTATATAAATTAAAGGCCCCGTTTTCATGCCCAAACCATTTAACATTTGGGGACCTCGAGGAATCCGAACCATCTTGGAAAATGTGTACCATCAACACAACAGTCAACATTAAAACTTATTAAATTCTACACAAAAAAGTCCTCGATATCTTTGCAGAACAATACATCTTGTTATAGAGAATACTTGCTGAATCTAAGTTTAACGCTTATACACTTCCAGGGGACATTCTCTTAAAAGGAAACTCGGAGGAATATGAATTCTATTTTTAACTATACATTTGTACGTGGTCTACCCCAATATTAACATTTTACTCTACTGTGACTAAACCAGAAAGAAGGGTTAGTGGTGTAAGTACTGATGATTCAGTACACCCAGTAGCTAGGTATTAGGATACTGGACGGATTTTTTTAAATGACGTATCGTTAGATTCCTCTTGCCATTCACAACCTACTTTTACTTGTTCTATTAAAGAAAAATCAATACAGCCGCCTTGAGAGGACTCCGAATATTAAATCATATTTTTTCTTCTAGCGCCTAAACTATTGAGCGGAGTACAGTAAAACAGACATCAGTAGATCCACAGTTAGTATACAAGTGCTATGCAATACAAAGTTACTAAAATTAACGGAAGAAAAAGGTTTAGGGCTAAATAATACGTCATTTAAAAAATCCGTCCAGTATCCTAAGGTACAGGGTGTCCTGAATCCTCAGTACTTATACCCATAACCCTACTTTCTGGTTAAGTTGCAGTCAAGTAAAATATTGATATTGGGGTAGATTATGTACAAATGTATAGTGGAATTTTTATTCTTCCAAGTTTCCTATTAAGAGAATATCCCATGAAAGGGTATAAGGGCTAAATCTGGGTTTAGCAAGTATTTTTTAAAGCAAGATCATTTTTTTTCGCAAAGATGTCTAAAACTATTTTATGTAGAATTTTATAAGCTTGAATGTTGCCTTACACGATTATTGAATAAAGAACGTAGATTTAGAGTAAAACGCGAATTTCTCCTGGATGGTCCACATTTTCCTCGAGGTCCCCAAATGTCAAATGGTGTGGGCATGAAAAAGGGGCCTTTAAGGGGCGTATATACATACCAAATTTCATGACTGTTCAGACATTTCGAGTTTGGTCCTAATCCGACTGTGCTAATGCCACTATGTACGTAAACTGTAACTGTACTGCGGACTCAACCTTCACGTTATAATTTTTTAAGTATTAACGTTGACATAGTAACGAAAATAATAAACACGTCAATTGAAGTAAACAATATTATTATATGCAAGAAAATTTTGCAAAATAGGTACATTAATGATTAATATGTAAAACACCATTAATTATTGAATTATAATTATGATTTTGTGTTAAAAAATATGAGACCAATTATACAGCCCGATTACACGGGCTACATATTAAAAATGAGTATCATGGAAACAGTAAATATACACAGGTGAACAAAGTTATAGTAAAATAGGTGCATAATTTCAGAGCTTGCCTGGCCCACCTGTACCACCTACCATGACCACGGCCGTCTCCTACTATTATTTTTTTCTAATACCTATGGCCTTACTAGCGAATAGTATTCCATGTTCTTGATCCAGAATTTAAACCCTTAACTACATATTTGTGGCACTTGGGGTTTAATTTGAAACCCTAGGGCACTAGCGTGGCTCTATGAGAGCGCCTTATATAGGCTTCTGGTGACCAGAGGATCAGCATTGTTAACCAGCGCGGAAATGCACCCAGCCTTCTGGGCACCCTACCGAGCGACCAGAATATAGGGCAAATATTTTATGTATACGTTTTTGACTTAAGTGTTTTTATCATGTTTTATATTTAAACTTACAGATGTCGAACTACCAGCAAAGTTTTTGAAGAGGTGTAGTTTTTATATTTCCTGGTACCAAACTGATACAGGAAATTGGAACATCAGTAAATAATCTACACCGAAGACAATGAAATATAGTCACATAATACTTGAATGTTTTATTTTATTAAAGAAATCGGTAAAAAAATGTGTTTACTGAAAAAGATAAATTTTATTTTATTTGTAGTTGAATAACAAAATATGTATTTAATCTCCTTTTAACATAGGAATTCTCTTTGTGTAGGTACATATAAATAATAGGTACTTAGGTCTTGGTAAGTAATATAGACAGTACAGTAGGTCTTATCTTAATAATTTGAGATCTCATACATGCGTTCCGATATATCTGATGGCGACTGTACATACAATGGGGTCGCGTATACGAGTACAAAGAGCATTAAAATAGTTGTTGATAGACCAAGTGAGCGAGCTACTATGGTACCTATCTTTATATCAATTTTATGCATTATGTAATAGCGCAATACAGAATTTTTTTTTGACAAATGTAGTATTATTTTTATAGTAATAAAGGTTATTCATGAACCATCTCGTAATTTAAAAAAACGGACTTTATCTCTAAATCATATGCCTTATATTTACAGATGTGTTAGGTTACAACTTGGTTCGTGAATGTGGTTTAGATTTAGAAGCAACTTGAGACTGGGTGCGGAGTAAATTGCATCAATTTTTTTTACAATTTTGAGCGTTTATAGGAGAATATGTGGAGCGAGCATTATTCGACGTGTAGGTGTGGGTTCAACAAAAAGATCGCATGTCAATAGTTCTTTATTGTCGTTAAAATTCAATTAATAATCGCCTTTATTTATCGACCATCAACTGTGTGGTCACTTTTTAATTGATTGACGTTGTCAGGTACAGTTTCACTACTCGCCGCCGCATTGTTCATAGCGCATTACTTATCCTATCGAATACAAGATGTCGCTGATTACTGTAAACTTATGTTTTAAAAAAAAGACGCTTTACTCTATGCCATATATTGTAGGAAAGGAAGGGTATTCCCTGTCGTACGTCAAAAAAACCAAGATGGTGCCCAAGCCCATGGACAATAAAGTCTAGCAATAAAATCAACACTTGTCAAAATTTGACATTAGCAATCCACAGTCAGGTGACAATCAAATCAAACCGAACCACTTCGAGTTCAGAGCCATTTCAAACTATATAGTAGTAATAAACAAAGTTGATTTTTGTTTGATTATTTTTTCTATGAATGAGTTTTGATTGTTCCAAATGATAATATCCACAGTTGATAGAATCAACACTTGATACAATCAACATGCGATAGAATCAAGTGTTGATTTGATGTGGACGTGAAATTTGACAGTTGTGCATCTCGAATAAGGCCCCAGCTCTACGACTGTTTTGTGCTTTAATGGTTACATATTGCCAGTGTTTAAAAACTGATGTTAAAAATAGGCAAACAAGCATCTATCTATCAGTGAAATATATAAAATACTCCCACGAATCTCTCATGATTGATGCCATTACCTTATAGGTATCTAATTTTAATAAAACATATAATTGAAAATGTTTATGCGCCTCCTCCCATCTTCGCTTTTTTATGGTAGTTAAGTATATCAAGATATAGCCCCCCTCGACATCTAGGGCGTGCCTCACTGGTTGTAAATTCGGCACTAGCGTAAAGTATTATTATTTACGTAGTAAACTCTGACTGCTCGTCACTGGATTAAGAGTCCCCAATGAAGTCCTAAAGTGCTTATTTTACAAGCTTTTATTTTCTAGTTTCTCCTGCCCCGTTGTCTGTCTGTGTGTGCGTTTGTAATCAAATCTTACAATATTATGGTACCATCGATCTGATCTGATGATGGAGACAGAAGGTGGCCATTGGAACTCTATGATAAAACAACGCAACCTAATTGTGTTTGAAGTTGTTAGAATTATCACGATGAGTATTACTTGCCTGTGGAAAACGTACCGGAGGAGGCCGCGGCATTAAAAAAAATCGTATTGGTTGGTTGGTATTTTACAATACTGATCATGTGCTAAAATCAAAGTTAAAGAAGTCATACGGCGATGCTGGAGGCCGATTTGAATTACACATTAATGTCAAGTTGGTCTCTTTTTTAGGGTTCCGTAGCCAAATGGCAAAAAACGGAACCCTTATAGATTCGTCATGTCCGTCTGTCTGTCCGATTTTTAAGATTATTGCTCGTGAATCTAACTCGTACGTATAGATTGGTGGTTGCAGATTTTAAAAATTCGAATGCCGCTTACTATGTAAGTGCACTGGCAAAATGCTGATTGTATAAAACTGACGGGTGCTGGCCCGACGCCAGACACTGGTTGTTATTTCCATGGTCTCTGAACGCGTCGCTGATTACAACCAATATAAGTGTAACCACGACATTTATTACAAGTATAAGTAGTCAGAGATCACATTTATTCTGGTTAGCGTGATGCACTCTGAAGGGAATAACAGGCTGGTTAATCTATGCCTCGCTGCCTCACATTTAAACTCGTGTTGAGGCATGTATGTCGAATGTACTCCTTGGCTATGAGTCACTAGCCGTTACGATTTGGGAAAACAATAAACATATTTGGAGAAATTTATTTCAAATGGAAATAAACTGATAGTCATAAGTTCTCTTCTATTTAGTATTATATAAAGCTAAGCTGATATTAGTCATGTTATACGATTTCAAGATAACTCTGTTGTTTACACAAGATGTTTATGCACACAAAGCAAGATGCAATGCAAGATGTTTTGTGTTATACAGCTTGTATTTTTACAATGACCACATATTCTAAAGGTAGTTAGTATATAGGCCTAAATGAATTCACTTTCTTATATTTTACTGAAATATTTAGAGTTTAGACTTTTATTTTTCCATATAAAATAATTCAGCTCATAATGTATTATTACTTTTTTTGTGTTTATTCAAAACGTTGCACTCTCTGACGCGACGTCACAACTGTCTCAAGTGATGACTATATACGCAATAAATTTACCCTCGAAAATATTTCAAAAAATAATTGCACTCTGATAATTAAAGTTTAAAAAATCCTTTTAAAATCGTTTCACGGTACTGATATCTACGCCTTGATTCAATTTGAGGATGGATTAAAAATACACGCTGTTTGTCTATGTATATTGCCAATTAGAAGTAGATGTAAAATAAAGCATTGGCGTGGCAGGAATTATGCAAAATTGAACACTATGAATTTGAAATAAAGTTCAAAATCAGGTGGAAAATATATTCCCTCTGCCTTATAAAAGCTTAACACAAAAGATTCCAAAAATACTCTATTTAACATACTTTCATGTGCTATAAATAAATCTCGTGCTATAAATAATTAATTCCAAAATAAATGCTGGGTACGTTTTCATACATGAGATTTGTAGGAAAAAGTTTTAAACGGCCTTTTCTTATTATTCTTATTTAAGTCAAGCAAAATAGCTAGCGATAAAAAAGTCCGAGTATTTCAATTTACTTTAAAGTATAACACCCTGGAACGTTTCTTTTTCAAAGAGCTTTATTTTTTATCTCATCAGCTTGACGCTGGCCGAAAATTTCAGTAATTTACGTCTCGATCGACGTCATAATCTTCGGAGCTGCGGGCTTTAAAAGGTTCTTTTTATTGTTTCTTCTCTCGCTAAATAATTCAACAAATTGACCCCAAATTATTTAACTGAACGAATGATTAAACGAGAACACGATGAGGCGAAGTGTGATAATCTAATTTAGAATAAATCGGTTGATTAAAAACGATTTCGTTGGTTGTTATTGGATAAAAAAATATTTCTTAGCATAATTTGATGCGTTTCGTAACAAATTGAGTAGTTAGCTAAGTAATTGTATACAGAAAAAACCATAGCTGAAGCTCCTTTTGTCGGCAGTTGTATTATTACAGTTAAGCTTGTGCTGGTTGTGCTTTGAGATCGCAACTCGTTCCAGAGCAATACATGTCATTGATAAAAGATTAAGGAATAACTACACGGGTTAGCAGTCCTTCGGGTGAGTCCGACAATTTCGAGGTAAAATCGGAGTTCACCAGGTTTCCACTATAAGCCCGTTATTATTTAATCTAGTGATAAACTAAACACGGAACATCTGCAGCGCCCGCTACCTTGGTCATTGCTTTACGCTGACGATATAGTTCTCATCAGAGAAACCTTAACAGAAGTGCAGGAACAGCTCAACGCATGGCAACGGGCTTTGGAAAGGCATGGACTTCGAGTAAACAAGAACAAAACCGAAAACATGATGTGTAACCTGTCTGGAGGCGCCGCCAATAGCAATGCATCAGTAATGATTGAAAGTTCCTTTTTAAAATCAGTACAAGAATTCAAATATCTCGGTTCAATCGTAACCCTGACACAGGCAACTGAAAAAGCCATCCAGCACAGATCAACAACCGCCTGGCTCAAATGGAGGTCACTATCGGGCGTGCTAAGTGACACCAGAATGCCCATCAAACTTAAAGGCCAAATCAACAGGCAGTCCGACCAGCGCTGATTTACGGTTCGGAATGCTGGCCAATGAGAAAGGAAGATGAGAAAAGGATGCACGTTACCGAAATGAAAATGTTACGTTGGGCCGGAGGAGATACTAGATTGGATAGGATAAGAAACGAATATGTTACAGGAACGTCACAACAATTCACAAAAATTGAGAACGGACAGCGAGAAAATCGCTTGCAGTGGTATGGGCACGTCATGAGGCGAGACCGGGGCAATATGACGAGAGTAGTAATGCAAATGGAGGAAAAGAAGCGAGGCAGAGGCCGACCAGCCACCTCCTGGAAAAGCACCATCGAAAAAGACAAAATAGATTGTTGTGGCGAAAACGTACGAGGAGGGCTGACCCCAAGTGATATGGGAACATAGCCAGGAAAAAGATGAAAGTGCTATTCAAGTACCTACAGGGCTTCCACAGAGTATCACTTCCAAGTTGCTGCCACTTAGCACAGACGGATATTTTAGTACATTGTTTTACTTTTTTCATTTAATTTATTTGCACATTCTAGGCAGGTTCCCTATCCTTCCAGCCCTAAAGTGGTTAAACCTCAATTTTACTAGTCACCAATGAAGAGCGCGGTCGCGCGGCACTGCGCTCATTATGTAAAAGGTAACTAAGTACGTCTTTGTAGATCTAAAGCTTCGTTACTCGTATTATTGTATACCTAGTGATTTATGTAATTATGTACCCACACGCCTACGTAAGCCATAATATAAATTTACCTAATATACATAATTATATACCTACCTATATTAATATCGTGAATAGGCTACAGCATTTATAGCGCTGATACGCCTACTTTACAATAATTTAGGTATATTAATTACAGGTTTATTTTACAATAATTTTTGTTGTTACGCAATATTTCGTGTCTTAATAAATGTTGAGAAGTGCTCTTGGAGAACAAACGTTGTTGAAGTATCAAGTTATTTTTACAAGCTTTTATTTAACTTGCCCTATGATAATTAGTGATAGATAGTATGATAATTAGTGTGGGTCAAATCTTGGAAGCTAAATTTGACCCACTTCCGTATTTCCATCCATATGTAAATTGGATGCAATGCAATAGTATGATGACATGGACATGATGGAGACAGGATGTGGCCATGGAAACTCTGTGATAAAACATCGTAAACGAATTGTGTTTGGGTTGTTAGAATTATCTCGATCAGTTGCCCGTGGAAAGAAAAGTACAGTCAGCAATAAACGCTTGTATCAAAAATGATTTTTTTGCAAATAATATTTTTGTTTTAGAATATATGTTTGTCTAACTGTACTGTACTGTAGAATTATATCAATGTCTTCGACAAATTTGTCACATGTCAAATTATTATTAGAAATTTAATCAAAAGCTTTAAAAATAAGTCGTATATATGTTGAATACAGTAGAATTGCGTTAAAACACTGTTTGTGTGTTTTCCATCGTATAGACGTGTCCAACATATGTCGCCCCTAACAAATTAGCTAATTACGTTTTAACGTGTTTCGGGACGAAGCGTTTCCCCTTTGACACTTGCGTAGATTGAATCCGTGTTAAGTAAAGAATTAAACTGTGTTGCTTGGAATTTACGGATATCATAGGGTAAATACGGTTAGGTAATTTACGGTAAACTCCTTGGAGGGTCATGACACGTGTTACGAGTATGTTGGTTTTATTTTAAATAAATTATGGGTAGTCTCCACTGTTCGAAGCTTGTGTTGTTGAAGGCTAATTGCTTATGGACGATAAAATCGCCTGTTTTCTGCTCCGTTTGTATTTATATTCCGCTTGTATTGTACCTATTTATTGTGTAAAATATATTTCATCAAAAACATAGATTTGAAATGAGGGCCAAGTTCAATACTATGAAAATTCGTCATTGTTGACGTCGCCGGTACAAAAATTGAGATCTATATGGGTGTCCAGTTCTAGTTTACTTGGGATGTATTTGTATTAGTCGTCGTCATAGTTGATTTCGAAACTCACATTTAGTTATGCTATTACAAATTCGATAGTAGTATTGTGTAAATTAAATTATACTTAGTTTTGTGTGATTTTAAACAGTTTATTGGAAAATCTTAGGTTCGTAGCTACACAATTCGAGCTGCATGCCAAATTTCAACTTGCTAGGTCATCTGGAAGTGGGTTAGGTTTTTGATATTAGATTAGTCAGTCAGTGAAAAAATCCCGATTATAAGATGTTTGTATCTGACTGTACATAGGTTTAAGATAAGAAATTGAAGATACGACAAAAAGACGTATTATTAACAAGTCGACCACAGCTAGAAAGGTCTTAAAATTCATCGTAATTCTTCACACAAACGTATTACTTACGTAGGTATATATCTCAAAAACACTTCCAATCTCCCAACATAAACATCTTTACATTTACATCGGGGAGTAATCGTTGGCCGGGCTTTCGACGAAGTGAGTAGTTGGCCAAATGGAATTGGAATAATCAAGACGGCCAAAGTAGCCCCCAATATTGGATTAAGTAATCAATTCGTTCATTTCTCGGTGAATAACGATATAAAGGAAAACAGATAAAAAACAGTAAGGGAGGTGGCATTAGTGATTCAAATCCGTAAATGGAATTGTCTGAGTATTTGTTTAATTTTACAACTTGTTTAAAAGTATGCTCAGGGGTTTATGTGATAATGATAGACGACCTGTGTAGGATTTGGTTTGCTCGCTATTGAAATATCTATAAAAAAAAAAACTATTGTTGACTAAGTATGTGTTAGTATTGTATATTCCATACTAGCAATAATTTATCGGGACTCACGTAAACTGTTTGTAGCGCAGCAAAGTTATTAGTGGATATTATTTCAAAGAAAAATTAATAGCCAATTATAGTTTAAGCCCTTAGGCATCCATATTGTTTGACATTCTTTATACTTTATTCTGAAAAATAGTTATTGTAACGAACAATGAATTGATTAATAGTTAAAATTATGTACATTATTATTACAAATTAAAATAAATACTGAAGATATAACAATATAAAATCACAAATTACAATTACAAATGTCAATAAATTGAAAATATTATTCGAATAAAATTCACAGTACACATCGAATTTAACAATTATTTACTAGAAAATAATTACAAATGCCAATCTCAAGTAAATGTCAGTTAACTTAAAATAACTAAAACAAAATCTATTGAAATAATAACAATTGAATTTAATATTGGAGACAAGTGTCTTAAAAACAAAACCGCTCTAGTTCGTTTTACTCGCACACCGAGGGTTCCGTACAAATCTCGTGTAACTATAAAGGTGAAAGACTTTTGATCAGAAGTACCTATACTAAATATAGTTGTGTACAGTGCCATCTATCGGCAAATTGTCTAATTTGCGTGATGCCATGCACGTATGTTTATTTTTCGAGGATAATTCTCTATCATGTGAACCAATTTCAAAAATTGTTCTTTTATTTGAAAAAAGCTATATTTAATGTAATCTCATAGAGATTTCAATTATAATAAACGCAAGTAAAGTTGGTTAAAATGCAAACTGAATTCGTGAATGTTATTTACTAATTAAAAAAAAAAAAATACCAAGATAGAACAAAGTGATTATATCTTCTTCTTCCTAGCGTTGTCCCGGCATTTTGCCACGGCTCATGGGAGCCTGGGGTCCGCTTGACAACTAATCCGGGGGGGGGGGGGGGGGACGGTTTTAAAATGACGGTTTTAAAAAATTGTTTTGGAATGTACAATTTGAGCTCTTTCAAACGACTTGACCTAGTCTCTAGACCTTGCCCCCTCTTCAAAGTGGGCATATTCCATACCTATTCAATAAAAAAAAAGATTGTGTCTGGGTTAGCGGTATTCATAACTGTTCCAAATTTCAAATCGATAGCCCAAGTAGTTCTTGAGATATTTAGTGATGTGATAGACAGACAGACAGACCATACGTAGAGTCGCACCATAAGGGTTCCTTTAGTAACTTTTTGATACAGAACCCTAAAATACACTAATAGTCTTGTACGTCTGATACAAAATCTGCAGTAGAGTAATAGGATTTTTTTAGGAGATATTATTTGAGTCTTGCAAAGAATTTGCTATTTAAAATAGATTTTAAGTCGATTGGTAACTTGTTAAATAATAAATAAATAAAAAAAAATGATTTATTCAGTATCTTAATTAATTACATTGTCTGAACTGGTGCCTCTATTTAAGTATTATAAATACTTGTGTTAAGAGAACACCGCTCTTCCACTTGTTGTTAAACAGAAAGACGACCTAATTAACGGCATGCTTCATGAAGCAAGACAAAGTCGCAGTTGATATATTTAGGTATTATAAAAATATTGAAAGGAGAAATGAAAAGGAAAAAAAAAACAATGACTCTTTTCAAAAATGACAATATTGACGAACGATTTAAAATTTTCTTAAAGCATAATATTATTATTTACATCAAAAAACTAATTTCATCATTTTCAGCGTTCGAGTTTGTTGTTCCAAAGTTACCAAGTTAATCTCAAGATTTTAGTTTCAACGTATTATTTTTCTATTTAGTTAGAAACCATTTACCTAATCTTAAAGTCAAACGAGAACTCAATACATCGGGAACTTGGTCGTAAAGCCGCTGGCTTGCGGGTGCCATCTTAAAATTGCGGCCATCGGTCTTAATCCGTAGCTTAAAATGTTTCTCGGTGATCTGCTCAAACTTGGAACGCTAAAGATACTTTCACTTGCTTTTCTGTACGAGGGTAGGATTTCTATGTCGGCAGCCGATTATACGATTAGGCAGACCGCTACCGTCAAAACATTACACAGGAACATTACGACCTGCCTAATCTTACGATCGGCCGCCGACATAAGACATATACAGATAGTCATTTCTTGTTATTAATTTGTATTTAATAAATTTAAATTTATAATAATTGTGTAGTGAATTAATTTTTAATCAGCAGAAACGTCTGGGAACGATCCAGAGGCCGTGAGTTCAAGTCTCACCCAAGACAGTATTTTTCCACTTTTAAATTTATTCTAAGTTGTGTAGTGGTTACAAATTGAGGCGGAAACAAAATGGAAAGGTTCCAAATCTAAAGATATTGGAAATGATTACCAGGTCGTATACTATGTAACCAACAATAAAAGGAACGGAGTGGCAATAGTTCTCGATAAGAATTTTAAATCTCGCATAATAAATGTCACGCGGAAAAGCGATCGACTAATAGCGGTAAAATTAGCTATGGAAAATCAACAGATTTATAATATCATATCAGCATATGCCCCCCAAACTGGCTGTATGGAAGCCGAAAAGACTGCTTTTTGGGAGGATTTAGATGAGCTAGCCAACGGCATACTCTCAAATGAATGTAAAATCATTGCAGGTGATCTTAACCAAGGTTGGGACCAAAAATATCACATCCGACGCGTCACATGGCGGATTTGGGGTGGGGCAATTAAATAAACAAGACGAAGCAATCCTGGACTATGCAGCAAGGCATTATTTAACCCTGATAAATACAAACTTTCGGAAAAAGGCAGAACACCTGATCACCTATAAGTGTGCAGGCAGAACATCTCAAATAGATTTCATCATTGCGGACAGGGCCTGAGATGGCAACATAGCTTGACGTACATAGTAGGTGTTAATAATTTAGAAATATTGATACGCAATTGCAACTAGTTTAAAAGGTACCCTTTCTAAGAACTGGATGAGTAGTCAAACAAAGATCTGCTCTGTTAAAATAAACAACAAAACGGAGACCAACAATTAGAAAGGTCTAATTTATGATCTGCCTTCCCAATATTTATTTAAAGGCAATAAAATGCTAGCAAATATCACGTTACTGTACACAAGATCAAACTAATCTAGCATCTCGGCACATGACCTTACGGTTCATAACACAATACGTATCGATATCTACCGTGGTTCTTTCAAATGATTTCAGGCAAACAACATGTGCACGACACTCTGCGTCTGCTACGGGCGTTGGTGCATGGCGCTTAAAATTCCTTTCGAGAGCGAGAGGAGCGAGGTAGTACCAGCTTCCTGATGGCGCCATGCGTTGGAAGGAGACGGCGCGAACGCGTCCTGTGCGAGCGATACAATGCGAGTCACAGTAAGAAGGAGCGAGACGGCGCACTTGCAAGGAGACGTCGAAAACCCCGGAGGGGTGTCGAGTGGAAATGACTCTTGTTACATTATACCTAAGGTTAAGATAATATGTAGATAATAAAGTTGTAGTTGTTTAAGTTGGTCAAGTGAGTTAATGATGGGACACTCTGATCTTAGACCCGGCAAGGAGAAGTGTTTCCGACTGAGTTTAAATTGTCTCGACAATATTAGTAAAAGTAGTAAAATACTTTATTGTACACAAATAATATATTATTGGCAGTACTTGTAAAAGTGGTTCCCGTTCTTGGCGACATAATCCAGTTAAGTACCTAGGGTGTTGTTCATGAAGCTAATAAGTTCCTTTTCATGAGGTTTTCACAAATAACCGCCCAAGTTGCATTTTATCAAATGACAGCATATTTAACCCTTGCAAGTTCAATTCTTGCTTGATAATCTGAATTCATTGTTGGGGCGATTCTAGAGAATTAGTAGCAGATTAATCAGTGAATTATCTTAGTTAAAATGCTCAAGTCAGCTCACTTATTTTGTATGATCTATTTTGAGCTTATAACATCCTATGTATGATGAGACAATCAATGTTAAATAAATGCCTTAATGAGTTCGATTCTCATTATTATTATATATTATGATTATTGCTCGACGCAAAGGTTCAAATCTCTACAGATATTTTGATGGTGAATTGCCGATGGAAATTCCTGATATTGTATCATTCATGTCATGTAGATTGAATTTAACATGTGCATGTTAAATAGTTACTCACCTAAACTGTGTATACTGTCTTGGAAATTTCGGTTGATAAAGTTACGAGTTATTGTATCGTTACCGTATTAAAGTGCATAAGCACAGATGTAATTATATGTACCAATTTAGATGATTAAGGGTCAAATCTTGGTTTTTCTGGGTTTTTACTTGATTTGACGAGCCGACGACAAATGTAATTCTCCCAGATAGGTATGGGCGTTAATTTATATTGTATAAAGATTTCATCAAATACTGATTATGTTTCAAACAATAAAAGGCATAGTTTGTATTGCATATATGTATTCCCGTAGTATAAAATTTACGAGTTCGCATTCATATCCAAATAATTGGCTTAACGTAACTGATGCCTTATAGTTTATTTTCATAGGAACGCACCATACCTAATAAAATTGCGATAATAAATATCAATTATATAAATCGCCATGCGCCTTTCTCTATCGACACCCCCAAAGTAGTTCAGACCTCTTCTATACAACAGTGATTACATCCAATTACTGACCTTTAATATCCAAAATTTAAAGTATGGTATATCTAATCAACCCCAATACCATCTCAGGCCGTCAAACAAAAGTTCAAAGACTGCAAAGTAATACCAGGCGAGGCTCTAACATCGCAGCATCGTATACTTGTCGCCGTTTATGACCTACCTAGCCCTTTAAAAACCATAGTGGACAAAACACCCAGAACTAAGTGGAAGGAATTGGCAGGCCCTAAAGGAAAATTGCTGCTCAGTCAAATAGAAGACTACCTGAAAACTGATACCGAAATAGACTATGGAAACGCTGAAACTATGTGGTCTATGTTTGAAAAAGAATGTCGAGCGAGATCTGCTGAAATACTGGGAGTGTCCAAAGGCCCCCACAGTACTGCAAAGGATTGCAGTTGGTGGAACGAAAAAGTCAAGGGATCTCTGTCACACAAGAAGAAGATGTTCCAAAAGTGGCAATGTTCAAAACTTGATGCAGACAAAGACAAATACCTCGCAGCGAAGAAACAATCTAAGAGATGTGTGGCCCTGGAGAGAGAAAAGTATAACCAAACTTTCTATAATAGCTTAGAAAAGGCTAAAGATGAACACGAAATCCTAAAAATTGCAAAACACAAACATAGAGCTACGTTGGACATAAAAATTAACAAATATATAAAAACCAGCGACAACAAACTACTTACTGACAATTTAGATATCAGAAATAGATGGCATCAATACTACAGTCAGCTCTTAAACGAGGAATTCCCGAGAGAAGATCATCCATGCCTAAAACCCATACATGGCCCTATAGAGCAAATTCACCCGGGCGAAGTTAAAAACGCAGTTGGCAAAATGAAGAACAAAAAAGCCCTTGGCCCTGATGAAATCCCTGCAGACCTTTGGAAGCGCCTGGGCCTGGTAGGAATAGTATGGCTCACCAAATTGTTTAACATGATTCTGAGAACTGAACGCATGCCAGAAAAATGGCGACGGAGTTATTTACTACCGTTCTATAAGAACAAGGGTGATGTTGCGTTATGTGAAAATTATAGGGGAATAAAACTGACTTCACACACATTAAAGGTTTGGGAACGTCTTTTGAACAAGCGTCTGCTCAATCTCTCTATCATATCGGAAAATCAGTTTGGCTTCACAGCATCCAAGTCCACCACTGACGCTATACAGGCAATAAGGATCCTGATGGAAAAACATATGATGAACCAGGAGGACCTACATCTAACATTCATTGACCTCGAAAAAGCCTTTGATCGCGAGCCCCGCAGTTTAGTATGGCAGTCCCTTCGTGCCCAGGAAATTCCAGAAAAATATATACGGCTTATCCAAGACATGTACAGCAAAGCCAGCACAAGGGTTCGAAGACTAGTAGGCCTTAGTGACGCGTTCGAAGTCAATGTAGGCGTCCATCAGGGTTCCGCTCTAAGTCCCCTACTTTTTAATATGATTATGGACTATCTGACCAAAGACATACCTTCGGCATTGCCATGGACTATGCTCTATGCCGATGACATCGTCCTAGCAGCTAACACTTCTAAAGAACTGCAGGAAATACTAAATACGTGGGTATCTGCTCTAGAAAAGTACGGCTTACGAGTGAGTAGGAGCAAGACCGAGTACTTAAAATGCCCTTTTAGTGGAAACATAACGCCGGAAACAATTACAGTTGGGTCAACGCCTATCCCAACTGTGAATAAATTCAAGTACTTGGGCTCAATGCTCACGACGGATGCCAAAATTGATGCAGATATAGCGCATCGGGTTAACGTAGCTTGGCAGAAATGGAGATCTCTTACAGGAGTACTTTGTGATCCCCGAGTCCCCGTAAAAATTAAGGGGAAAGTCTACAAGACGGCGGTCCGGCCAGCACTTCTGTATGGTTCCGAATGCTGGGCAACAAAAAAGGTACACGAGCAGAAAGTTCACGTCAATGAGATGAGGATGCTGAGGTGGGCGGGAGGTGTTATTCGGCTAGATAAAATTCGTAACGAATTCATCCGAGGCAGCTTTAAAGTCGCACCTATCACTGAGAAAATCATCGAAAACCGCTTAAGATGGTACGGACATATTAAAAGACGCAGCAAAGATCATGTGGTACAGATAGCGCTAGATTTACCAGAGCAAAACAAGAGGAAGGGCCGCAAACCAACGACCTGGTGGTCAAAAATACAAGGAGACCTCAAGCATGCCCAATTGCCAGAACAAACAACCCAGGACAGGACATCCTGGCGCAAATATGTGAGGAGGCCCGACCCCAAATAAAGGGAAAAGGGATGGAAGAAGAAGAAGAAGTGTAGTGGTTACAAATTGATAACAAGAAATTACTATCTGAATAGACCTCTTGTTCAAAAACGTCTTATGGCTTCTTTTTACAAGCTTTATTTAACTTCAACATCACAGGCCTTTGCGTCTATTGCAGACGATTTATGCATTGCTGTTTCGTCGAGGTATTCTAGAAGGTTCCATCCGGTGCACATGCTCCAGCCACCGCAAATGTCTTTGTTTGAGAAGAGCGGCAAGACTGGGCAGCTGCGCTTTTTCAAGAACCCTTATTTAACTTACCCTGTTAATATGTATGTATGTATGTGTATGTATGTATGTTAGGGTGGTTCAAAAAACACTTTTATTTATTTTTTCGATCCGACACATGAAAACTGACTGCTAGTTGTCTTCTGAATTTATTTACCATGTATGAGCTCTTAATACTAATGGTAAGATTACGCTCATGATAGTTTTGAAATTTTAATTTGGTATCATATGAAAATGGTCATATCTTATCACCAATCGATTGTTAAACTATTTATATCGTCAATATGTATAGGAAATTGAACGCTCTACAAAAAAGGTCTGTTGTGGATCGTCGATTACTCTAACCGTTTTAAAGATATCCGCATTGGAATCCCATTGCGTACCGATATTCATAGTTTTTAATGAATATTATTAATTTATTCTATTATTTTATCGGTTTCGACAACATTCATGAAATATCCATAAAAACATCATTTTAATTTGTTATAACCTCATAAAAATTAAAAACCTCATTTAAATTCCTACTTTCCTATAATTTTTTATTCAATTAATTTTACGATTTAAACTCGCGTGTTTTTAGTTCTCGTGTTTAATTAATGTTAGTATTCGATTTTTATTCAATATTAATGTTTAGGTCTCTGAAATGTATTTCTCAACCGAATGGCTGCAGAGCACTTAACTTGCAATCCGAAAGGCACCCTAGAGAGTTGGCAGTTGCCAATGAATGGAAGCATTTCTCGATGCAACTTTTCAATAATATATAGGTGTTTTATTGGAGCTGCGAAGTTAACTTGACGTGAACTCCGATACGAAGGTGTTTCAAAGAAAGTTGTTTATAAATCGGTCAAGCATTCGTGCTAGTTTAGACTTGCAATTGTATTGACATTTTGGTGTGAATATTTATTATTTTATTACAGAGGACCGTGTCATTTTGTACTTAGCTGCGACAAATACCACAGGCTGACGAAGGTATTTTACCTATGACAATGTGAAGTATGTGATATCGATTATTTTCATGAATGGTATACACCAGCGGAGGGCAACAATTGTTTTGAGCCGCTAAGTAAGTATACTTTGTTACAATTTTTTGCAGCTACGCCTACCCACGCGAGTTTTAAATAGTCAGGTCATACCCTGTGGTTTAAGCTTTCTTGATGCTATATTAATTATTTTCTCATTTATACATTAGTTCGGATAATATGATTTGCCAGTAATGTGGATAAATAGGAAAAAAAAAACTATTAGATTAATACTTTATATACATTGCATTGAGTATAGAGTAATACTTTATATGTAGAGAAATTAGCTCAAGAAGTATGTTGGTCCCAAAACTTATAAGTTTTAATCTTTGTTTGCCCATACATACAAATATAACTAAATTTAAAACAGTAAAATGCGAAGTGCTTACACTGTAGAATGTACCCGTGTACCCTCGGAGATGGAGAGGTTATTTGTGTTTATATTTCAGGACAGGTTCGGTGTAAAGCAATTAAGTCTTTTCCCTCCAAGTAAATATTTGAGCTGTACTCACCTCGCTGCCTCTTCAGGTACAAGAATGATCTCTTCAACAGTACTTGTTTCGTTAAGGGTGACCGTAGTTAATCGACTTTCATGATTGGGCGCGCAAGTTGATTTTATGATGCTTACTATTTCGCTATTTACGTACGCTTGTTTTTAAACACCCAAACCTGTTACCATGAAGTCGGGGTGAACCGCTCCTAGGCTTATTAGTGAATGCTAATATTTAATTTAAATTTTATTTATATTATTAATTGTAGACTAGTTTAAATTGTCTAATTTTTTTGTCCCTCACGTAATGTTCATACTATCTTGTTTGAAAAACTTGAAAACACTAATTATTCTAGCAGCTGATTCGTTATGTAAAACATTTTGATTCGACTGTGAGTTTACCTCTAAATAGTTCGTATAAATTGACAACAAGATCTGTTACTTCAGTACAAGCATGTAAAATTGGTAGTAGGACTAGTAGGTAAAATTTAATTTGATTGAATAAAAACGTTGCTGACCATATATGTACATATACCATATACCTACTTATTTCGATAGGTAACACTAATGTTAGCTTGTATTTGATTTGTTTTGGTAATATGAATCTAACATATAAGGTATGAGTTATGTTTGTTTTGCCCACATAAAACATGAGCAAGTAATATGAAATAAATTATTTCAAGAGTTAGACGGATGATTCGTCTGGAGATAATCACAAACAAAAGCCGTGAAACACTTCATACATTATGAATATTTACCCGACCGTTCTCGCGATTGAAATAATCTTAGAGCAATGTGCAGATCAAATTCAAAAAGTCAGTCAACTCGCCTAAAACTTTGAAAACTTTTTTTGTCTCAGTCACAATTACTATTCACTTCTTAACCGTAAAAGAGACAGGGCTAGTTTCAGTTGCGTACCACTTTCAGCCACATCGGCGAAGTGTTTAAGTATTTAAGACTTAAGTGGGTCTAAGCCTACTCGGACTGGCCTCTCAGGAACCAGTTAGCACGGATTGTGCCAGAGTGAGATGTTAGTGTTACTTAATACTTTAACAGACAAGATAGATTTAAGATATATATGCATTATTATATATGTAGTTCCTAATGCTGATTGTTACTTGCTTGACTTTTAGTGTACTTAATTAAGATTTTTAGAGCGCACCGCCAACAAAATGCTTCACACTTCACAAACATTGAATTATTTAAGGTATAATGTTGTAATTTTTGTTACATTTGCGCTGGTCAGTCCTTTTCTGACTGGCTAGAGCTCACTTCGGGTGTTCCACAGGGTGGCATACTTTCTCCTCTTCTCTTCTCTATATTTATAAATTTGATTACTAATAGTCTTAGCTGCTCTTACCATTTGTATGCTGATGACTTGCAACTTTATACGCAAGCAAATACCAAAGACATCGGATGTGCAATCGCTAAAATTAACGACGATCTTAACCGCATCGCTGTTTGGTCCCGTGACTTTGGAATCGCCGTTAACCCCACGAAATGCCAAGGTATAGTTTTGGGAAGCCCCCGCTTACTTTCATCAACCGATCTTTCTCTCGTTGCGCCTATCCTATTCGAAAGCACCGTTATACCTCTGTCAGCGCATGTTAAAAATCTGGGCTTAATTATCGACAGTGGTTTGACATGGGAGCAACATGTGTCTGACGTTAGTCGCAGGGTGACCAATACATTGCGGGCGCTTTACAGGCATAAAAACTTTTTACCGGCAAGTACTAAAATTTTACTTGTTCAGTCCCTAATATTACCAATCATTGACTACGCTGATGTGTGTTGCACTAACATTACACAGGCCTCGCTTTCCAAACTTGATCGTCTCCTCAACAATTGCATCAGATTCGTTTTTAACCTCCGCAAATATGACCATGTCTCTGCTTTTCGCCGTAAACTCCAATGGCTCGCAATTCGTGAACGCAGGTCATTGCGAATTTTATGTACTTTGTATTCAATTTTATTTGACCCAGCTGCACCCAGTTATCTCAGGTCTAAATTTGAATTTATAACAGCCCGTCCTGGTTATGTTTTTCGTGCTTCTCGAACTCTGAAGCTGGCTGTCCTCCCTCATCGGACTGGATTCTTGTCCAACTCATTCACTTGCCAAGCAATACGTCTGTGGAATGCTCTCCCTCTGCCTATTAGACAAGCTCAGAGCAAGCTTTCTTTCAAAAGCAAGTTGCGTAAGCACTTATTTGAAAACATTCGTGACTAAATGTCTGCGTGATATCTCACACTAATAGGTACATTATTATTATATATATGTATGTTTATTTATATATATTGAATATGTATATATGTAGGTATATTTAAAATATATATTTGTGTAAGTATAGTATCATAGTAGTCTCGACTTGTGTCTATTTCCATATCAACTCTTTACAATCCTGCACCAAACTAACTATTTCTGTTTAGCCCAATGGTTGACTGGTAGAGAATGCCTCAAGGCGTTAAGTCCGCCATTTGTACTCTTTTTGTAACTTTGTGCAATAAAGTTTAAACAAACAAACAAACAAACAAACATTTTCAATAAAATAACAAACAAAAGAGGTACGAGTAACACGGAATGTGCTCGATAATGTTAGTAACAAGGAAAGCGTTGTACATAATTATTACATACTTAATTTTATTTAATCAAATCGTAGAAAGATTGTATCTGTGCATTAGATATTTAAACCAGATATTAAGGTGCAAAAGGTTGAGCCACCAGAGTTTTTGAAAAATAGTACCTAGCGCTTTTTTAGATTATAATACGGTTGCCAAAAATTTAATTAGCAAACTTGAGGCCTTTCTCTAGTAAGTTCTTTGATTTGAAACCTGATTTATTGGCTCGATAGATAAAAATTGCGAACATAGACGCGCCTTAAACATTTGTAACAATTTTTGCAGAAAAGCTAAAAATATGAAAATTGCTTCAAAAAATGCGGAATTTGATTTTTTATTGAACTCATCGATTAGGTACTTTTTTTTGTTAAAACTTACAAAAAAATCAAATACAAGAACATGTGATATCCGCGATCCCGGGTACGCACAGTCATTCCGCTCACGTTTATGCCTAGTGAAAGTGAGAGAAGAACCTGAATCCACGGGGCCTTAATCTAGCGTTTTATTACGCGCGTATAATCTCGTTTTTGGAAGCGCGTGTAGGCGCGTACAGGCCAAATGTAGTCAAATGTAGAGCGCGTGTAAGCGCGAAATGCCGAAACGACCGTACTCGCGCAGTAAAAACGCTAGTTCGAAACCGCCCTTCAAATACGCAAATAGAACATACGATTTTGTGATGAAATGTATTGCGATAAACTGATGCGTAGAATTGAATCGATTGTCAATTGTTAACAATGTCACAATTGTGTTACCTAAATAACTATTACTATGGTACCCAGATACATATTCACACATTCACGCTTTCAAACATTCGCGACTCCATGTCTGCGTGATATCTCACACTAGGTACATAATTATTATATATATGTATGTTTATATATATTAAATATGTATATATGTAGGTATATTTAATAAAATGTATATTTGCGTAAGTATAGTATCATAGTAGTCTCGACTTGTGGCTATTTCTATATATTTTTTTTACAATCCCGCACTAAACTAACTTTTTCTGTTTAGCCCAATGGTGACTGGCCTCAAGGCGTTAATTCCGCCATTTGTACTCTTTGTAGATTTGTGCAATAAAGTTTAAATAAATAAATAAATAATTCATAACTCTATACGAGTATTTCTGTCACGACAATAAGTTAAGGGAAAAAAACAAGTGCGAGTCGGACTCGCCCATCGAGGGTTCCGTACTTTTTAGTATTTCTTGTTATAGCGGCAACAGAAATACATCATCTGTGAAAATTTCAACTGTCTAGTTATAACGGTTCATGAGACACAGCAGCAGATGAGTTCATGAGGTGACAGACGGACAGACGGACGGATGGACGGACAGCTGAGCTTTAGTAACAGGGTCCCGTTTTACCCTTTGGGTACGGAATCCTGAAAATAGGAAGAATGGTCTGGCGACTAGTCTAAAATCCAATACTTGCTGCAATAAAAGACAGGCTACCACTACAAAGTCTCTTCCGTCAATTTGGCTGCAGGAAATAAATTGGAAGGCCAAGTGCAGCCGGCAGTAAGTCCGCGTTAGACCGGTATTAGACTGGGGATTGTGCCCGCAGGCCGCCGCAACAAGTGTATACTTGTAGATACAATTTAGTGCACCTTTGTTGTAGTGACTTCGTTTGATTTTGAACCCTAGATAAAAGTACGTACGGTCATTTTCATCATGTCTTTTAAAAACATATCAGAATGCACACTACTGTGGAATATCTATCATATGTATGATAAAAAATATAAACATGGAATGATAGAGATGTGAAATTGGCCAAATCAATGGATTGTAAATATTTACCGAACCGGGCTGGGTTGGGCGAACTTGAATATTGTATACAAACTGTACAGTATATTTTTTAGTCGTTTCGATCAGTAGGCATAATAGTTATTTGTTTAACAAAGCGTAAAGTTGTAGTTTTACTGCTCGTGCTAATATTGATAACCGAGCAATCAAAAGATTTAAAAATGGAACCATGAGGAATCTTGAGCGTTGCGACGGTTTCAATGCACGAGGGTTAAACAAACTTTGCTACCGAGTGAAACACAAAACCGTAAAACATTACAAATCGAATCAAAATAAACGCTATTAAGTATTTATTATTCAAAATCACCACTTAAAAGTCATTTCTGCCAGCCAACATAAGGAAACAACTCAAGATTTGCATAGATTTACTTGATGACTTTTGTAGATATAATGCAACTTTCTGATCCGATTTTGAAGAATAAAGAGAGCATTTACGAGATGTTGTCGTGAAAAAAATGTTATATTGATTTAAATGCTTGAAATTCCTTGTTTTCTGTATTATTTGTAAGAAGGTATCTATGTACATTAACATTCTCCCGCCTCAAATTCCTCTGTTCAAACAGAGCGCTAGTTTGCAAGAATGCCGGTAATTAACTGTAAAATTAGGTAATAACTAACAACATTTCGTAGACCGTCTGAATTTATACCACGTTATTTGCTAATAAATAACATTTTTTGTACCTTGTCGTTTTTCCGGCTCTAGTGTTCGAAAAAATACCTATACGGGTGAAAGCTTGAACGACACGACGGGCATTTTCCATCATGGGGCGCTAAAAGCTCACTTTGATGGGTTTACTGCGAGCATGAAACTGCACTGGAAATAGTCAGAATGAAAAATAACGTAGTCAATACACACGTAAATACTTTTTAGGGTTCCGTACCTCGAAAGGAAAAAACGGAACTCTTATAGGATCACTTTGTTGTCCGTCCGTCCGTCTGTCTGTCTGTCAAGACCCTTTTTCTCAGGAACGCGTGGAGGTATCAAGCAATCATTTATATCAAATACTCAAGTCTACTGTCCCTTGGAGCTGTGAAAAAATCAAACTTCTAAGCCAACGCAATCAAAAGATACAGCTGTTTATGCCGCAAATTTTTGACTCTCGCAAGGGAATCAAAACCTACAGGGTACTTCCCGTGAACTCAGAATCTTGATATTTGGTACGAAGCATCATCTTATGACACAGATAAAGGAAAAATTGCGAAACCATAAATTTTAGTTACATCATATAATTAGTGATTAAACGAACTTACCTGTAAGTGAAGTTCGATCACAATTATATGACCGACTTCCTTCGAAGCAATTAGGTTTACTATTTGTAGCTGGTATCCCACGCTATAGCCTTACACGGATATTAAGAGGATAATTTAAAACGTTGAAATGGCAACACTACCCTCACCACCAGCCGGCCTCGACGGTCGGCCGCCCTCATTCTGTTTTTTTTTTTTTTTTTTTTTTTGTTTAGGGTTGGGCTACATATATACTAGAATGAGGAGGGTGATTACTAATTGCTTCGAAGGAAGTCGGTCATATAATTGTGATCGAACTTCACTTACAGGTAAGTTCGTTTAATCACTAATTATATTTCCCGACTTCCTTCTTCGCAATTAGGTTTACTATTTGTAGGATGTTGAGAGGATATAACAACAACAAAAAAAAATGTACATGAAGAAAAAACTTATACAAATAATTACTATGATGAAGTTAAACATCAAATTTGATATCAGTAATGAACTAATTATTTAACTGGTGACCGAAGAGCTGGCGGTTTCCTCGCACAACGTATCAGTATTGCGATACAACAAGGAAATGCCGCCAGCATCCTTGGCATGCCTCAAGGGCCTATTTTAGATATAAGCTAGTTATAGTAATCATCTGTATATATCCATTATGTATATTTTTATTGTCAATAAATATAATTGATGCAAACACTTATGTAATATGCACATTATTATAATATATCATCATTATCATTGCCGGACAATATAAACCTAGCAAATTTTGCAAAAACTGACGACGAATCAGTCCAGCCGGCAGTTTTTCTAACTGTTTTTACATTAACACCAAGTTTCTTTGCCGCAAAAGTTGTCGCGTGCCGGGTACTATGGGCGCTGAATAACGCAGTATCTATACCACTGTTATGCAAAGTGTATTTTATCCAATGGCTAAATCTTTGAGACGAAATTTTTTCATGTGGTCTCTTATGACTGATGAACAAAAAGTTTTGGCTACGCTGACGCAATAACTTTGTCTTTTCTATATAACATACAAGAGCTCGTCCTGGACAAATCTCAGGCCTTTCGTTAAAGAAAGGGAGTTTGAGCACAGGTTGTAAAGCATTTGCTCTCGATGTCTTTATGATGTCAGGAATTTTTATGATAATTTCCGAATTCTCATAAGCTTGTATGTTATATAATTTAATTAAAATCAAGTTTGGACACGATGCGCAGTCACTAATGCTAACAAAGTGGAAGTTTTCATAGACAAAATTTGCAAATCAAGACATTCGTTTGGCCATTTATCGGCTAAATAAGATAAAACAATATTTGGATTCCACGTCAAAGAATACGTTGGAGCAGTAGGTCTTAATCTAAACACACCTCGCATAAAACGTTTGATTCTTTGATCATTAACAACAGGGCCTAGAATAAGTCTTAAAGCTGATTTATATGAATTAATAGAACCGTATTTTGCACCTTTTTCGAAGGTAAGGGACATAAAATTTATTATAGTTATAACAGAGCAAGCAAAATAATCGTATTTTTTCAAATTAAAAGCACGTATACAGCAATCATATTGTCTACAGCATTAGGAGACATTTGTTGCTTTAGTAATGCTTGCCGGATAATTTGACGGCAACTAGGATAAGAGTCTCGTGTAGACTGTGAGCAGATTAGAAAGGAGATGTCAGAAGGTTTATGTTTGGTCCGAAATGTAATGTTTCAGCAATTGTTATTTTTTGCAGTAACGGAAACCAGGCTTGGGTAGGCCAACATGGTACAACGACAATACCTTCAGCTTTATCTGATATTATTTTTTGCAACATTTTTAAAATCATTGAAAATGGTGGAAAGGCTTAAAAGGACAAATTCGACCAGGAAACCGTGAAAGCGTCGACCACCCAGGCATCAGGGTCGTTTTTCCATGAAATGTAAATGTGACACTTCGCATTTGACTGACTGGCGAAAATATCAACATCTGGTTTCCCAAAATGGTTAAGAATATTTTCATACGCCGAAATACACAATTCCCATTCAGTACAAAAAATCTGCTTCCTGGTTATTTTCTAGTATTTATGTAAGACGCATAAATCATTATTCTACGCCTTTCACACCATTTCCATATGTCCCTGGATATTTTGTTAAAATGTGGGGTATTGTATATTACCCATTCTGCTAATACACGATATTTCAGTGACATTATCTATTCAAGTACCTTTATATGTAAATTGATCTCTTCTGCCTGATGAAAACCTGATGCTTCATGGCCACTGCAAAAAACACCCCAGCCAGCTCCAGAAGCATCGGAAAAAAAAATACTTTTTTTTTTTTTTAATTCGTAGAAACGCAATGGATTGTGGCCACGTTGAATGTTTTGTAACCACAAAGATATATCCGAATTTAAATATTGAGGTAATGTTGTTTTTTGTTGAGATGTTTTTTTTTTTTTTTTATCATAGGATTATCTTTATAATTATGATGAACTGGTACCAAAAAGTAAGCATCATTCATATCTATATTTGCCATATAACAATTTTTTGTAATTAGTTTAGTGTCTGTCCTATAATCTTCCATTTTAAAATTACTTGTAGTGATATATTAATTTAACCGTTTTAAGTTTAAAATAAATCGTTTGTCGCCGTTAGGTTTTGGAACCAAAAATATACTTGACAGAAATTCATCAGAACGATGTGAGCATTTTTCAATAGCATTTATTTTTATCCGAGTGTTCCTGGGACGATTTAGGATACACTACTGGCTTACAGTTGTCAACTGGTGTGGTAGTAAGAGGTATTTTAAAATAACCGTCTAACCAAGATATGATTGTAGGATCATAGGTTACTTGGAGTCAGTTCGTAACAAAATGCTTGAGTCGTCCGCAGTATATTACCTCAGGCTCTAGTGCCTCCTGGACCTCCTGGCCGGTAACCGCTCCGACTTTTCCCGCTGTTGAAAGCTCCCACTGGTCGCCGGACGCCGCGTCGAAGGTCTCTGGTACTCCTGTTTGTTGGGGGCTCTTCGAGACCTTGTTGTCGAGTTTAAACGGCTGCTATACTGGTTGCTATTGTAGTTTTTACGTTTAGTAAAGTTATTAATATTAAACTTCTGAGAATTTTTCATTTTTAGCTTGCTTTAAAACAGATCCTGATTCTTTAATTGTTTTTGCCGATTTTAATTGCTCAGTTATGTTGCTACCGAACAAAATTTTTGTCGCGAGAACTTTCGGTAATAATATCTTTAAGATCAGCGTTAATAGCCGCAGTAACGAACCCACGACGGGTTTTAGTCTCACAAAAATGACTATCGCAAAGAATGCGACAAGCGTCGCCCAATGGCTTAATTTTTTGTGTCGAAGTTTCCTTGTTTATTACAAATTCAACTGCTTGGGACAAGGCAGTTAAAGCAGTACCTATTTGTTTTTGTTTTACCGATAATGCGGCATCTCTTTTTATCATGAAGTCTGATAAAGCCACTTTAGCCTCCGGATTAAGAATAGGCGAGACCAGATATTCACAATTTTTTGGAATTAAATATTCCTTTAGCAATTTGTCCATTACTTCTTTCGGTAGGCCCTTGATAAAGATTTCCTGCCACCTGGAGGCTATATCCTTATGTATGGGTTTACCGAAATCAATTTCCGGTTCAGGCACGTCACCCAGCAATAAAAGAACATTTTCGTTAAGCGCAAGGTCGGCGACCTCTGACGTGCAAGGAACCTCAGGCGCTGCATCCGTCGCTGATGCCGGCGAGGGGTTCGGTCCTGCAGACGTGGGGGGCGCGCGCGCTTGTTGCATCGCCACGCCACTCGGGCCGGCCACGGGCTCCGTCGACACGCTGCTCATTCTTCGTCCCGCGATCCCTTCGACGGCGCTGCGTCGGTGCGCGCCGCTCCAGCGGAACGAGTACAGTACAGACTTGTTCTGCGCCAATAGGCGAATGCTCTTTTAGGTAAATCTTTTATAGGTATTGCTTAGCCCCAGTTGGACAAAGCGTGCTTATGAATGTATGAAGAAGACATCCCATACGGATGTCTCGCAACATAAAACAGCATTTTTTAACGAAGAAGTATAGTCCTGAAAGTATCGACCCCATACAGGACGAACGTATCACATTTCTTTATATTTAGTGGCTAATCAAACCGCCATGCGTGTAGGTACGAAACGTTCTTATATTGTATGAAGAAGACACCCCGTGCAGATGTCTCGCATCATAAAAGAACATTTTGAGTAAAAGTATCTACCCCATACGGGAAGAACGTAACACTCATTATCTATGTTTACGTCGAATCGCAAAGAAAAAAATATACATTGAGGGTAGATTAATCTACGTATATTACTAACCTTGTTCATCTTCGTCATCCGATGACGATGTGAAAATAACTCGACGACGATCTTTTTTACGCGAAAGTTGCTGTTCTAGTCTTCTGATTTTTTCTCATATTTCTTGATCCGAATCCAAATCACTTTTCCTCTTCCTATGCGCCATCTTGAGAAATGTTTGAATATTCGATACGACGTGTTAAGGCTATGCACGGAAAAAACAGAATGAGGGCGGCCGACCGTCGAGGCCGGCTGGTGGTGAGGGTAGTGTTGCCATTTCAACGTTTTAAATTATCCTCTTAATATCCGTGTAAGGCTATAGCGTGGGATACCAGCTACAAATAGTAAACCTAATTGCGAAGAAGGAAGTCGGGAAATATAATAACAAACCTGTATGTATATATTATTATATGATGTAACTAAAAACCTAGCGCACCGGTTTTTCCGACTCGCACTTGGCCGGTTTTATTATATAATTTTTATGATGTAATATGCGTAAGTGAAATAGTTTTTTAACGAAACTATAAAATCGTTATTTTCTACTCCAGCACTTCTATTTGTCGATTAAATGACTGCCAGTCGTGATATCGAAATCAGCTTCGTAAGAAGCGCGGCGCTTGGGGGCCTTTGTCTATAAGGTCATGGTTATAACAACAGTGTTGTTAGGAATATAACTGTTGTTTCGTGCTGACCTGCTGACTTCTAGGCAAACCAATATTTACTTTGAGTTTAGGTGTTTGCTGCTGTATTAAATACATATTTTGTGCAAGGTACATAATTAGGTCTTAAAGTTCTCGGGCCTGTCTTTACAAAACTCAAATTTGTTTCGTTTTATAACTGCCGAAGTTATTAAGTTTAGTTTTAGCATCCTTATTAATAACTGTTGCACTACCTAAATACTATTATTGCATTTAATAATACCTAACAATATTCTAAAGTCTATTCTTCTAAAGTAAATTGATATCGTTAACAGCTGAGCGAGCTAGCTTAAGAACCTATCCGCGCACTCTCTTAATAAAGCTCCATGTAAATAAGGATTAAAATCCTCTTATCTCTTGCTCGATAAGCGCCAGGCAGAAGCACAATACATTGATAAAATTTCCGAATTTCTACCCCATTTCCTGCCAAAGGATAAACGGCCTTGTTCTACACATATCAAGTTTATATTTCCGTTAATATTAAGTCAACAAACTGAGTTTGCTACAGTTATTTCAGTGGTATCTTGACATTCTGATGCTTTGAAAAGTTACGAAGTTAAAAAGGCTGGGGTAGAGAAGAGATTTTCGTGAAGTTCAATTACAAGAGGTCACGTGGGAAATCGGCGGAATCTTGGAACATATAAAATGTCACCAATGGGAGTACCTATTGTGTTAGCGACAAATTAGAATTACTAGCGCCACTTGGATGCTTAAGTTGCTTAAAGTCATGAAACTTCACTAATGATTCGTTATTAATTTATACAACCAGGGCTACACTATTCTGTATTTTATGGGTTCCGTAGACAAAATGGCAAAAATGTCAGTAAAAAGTTAAAACCAACGTGTGTCACATAATTCAAAGGTTTAATTTTAAAGGTTTAAAAGTAGATGGTACATTTTTAACTTATATTAGGTTCGCCAAGCTTACATTTAACGGCGATATAAGGCACTCATTTTCAAAGTTAGTACCTTAATCTAAATTATATGATTAATTTATATTAGTAAGGTGAATAACCCAAAAAAATCTGTCCTTTTTATAAGAAAGGACGTAAGTGCCGCGAAGGTACGCACTTTTGCTTCTATGGCCTTTCATATTGTATGAAGGTACGGAACCCTCCATTATGCGTGGCCCGACACTTGGCCAATTTCATGTAGTTTATGATCAGGGATTGAGGGTTTTAACATAGGTATTTGACGCAAACTTTAGTGGGCTTACTGTGGCATGTGTGACTAGGTCCTATGTAAAATAGTCCTTTAATAATTAATATCCAATTTATATTTTTTCATTTTCATTTATTTGGATAAAGCGGTATATTCTAAAAATATAAACAAACCAATTTACTTTTTTTTTACTTTTATTTATTTAAAGAACGGGCATGGTTTTATGAATAATGTGGACACTTAAACCTAGTGTTTACATTTGTTATAAATTAAGGTACTGGGAAGGTTGGAAACCTTCACAGTCTCGTGGTAGATAACTGGCAACGATTATTTGAATTCAGAACTATCGCCCTGCTGAAGGAATAAATATCTGCAGGCGATTTCATTCTGTAAGAGCATCTGACTTACAATTAGTCGATATTGCTGTTATTAGTCTTGAAGAAAAAAAGATCATTATATATTATCAGCAGTGATCGGTTATTTGTATTCTCCCTCGCGGGATATCGAGTAGAAAAGTTAATATAGATACGACAGTTTCCCGCGATACCGAACAAACCGTACAAAAATAAAACAATTTAAATTATCTCTAAGGAATTTTTTACTCTTACATGACAACCAGTTGAGACAAAACCTTCTATTCTTTTCCTAATCTCAACATTTTATTTAAAGCAAAATATATTAAAACCTCCACAAAGTATTAGCTTATATATCTGTCATGATGGAAAAAATACTTCAAAATCTTGACATTGACATTTCATTATTTTCTCTGGATTTCAGTTCTAATTATTTTTGGTGAGCAATAAAACCATTTGACATTGTGGACATTGTTTTTCTCAAACTACCTCTCAGTTGAAAGAAGTGTAATTCACTTTTTGATAACGAATTCATTTATTCAAACAATTAACCCGTAGTAACCATATATTAGCTGATAGACACGCGTACTTACTCGCCGAACTTTTATCCAAACGGTACAAAATGTGCCGCTTTGGAGGCAGCAAATGCTCATTTGTTCGATTTACACAAAAGAACGGTGAGTAAGTACTCCTCTATCAGCTACTTAGATGTTTTAAAGTGTAATAAAATAAACACATTGTATTTTTTTGCCTTTTCTAACAACATAAAGCCCGGATTCCCGGGGCATATCCATTCTAACATAATGATTGAGGTCGTTCACCCCATGTCGAATCCAAAAAACCGATCACTGATTATCAGAAATCTACCTCGAGTGTTTACATTCCCCACCTCAGTTAGACCCTATCCTTTTACAGTACCTATCTATTCATATTTTAGTAAAAATAATCTTCGTGAAAATATTACTTATGTTAGTTATCTTTAAGAAAATATTTGTCATAATCATTAATTACATAATGATTTCCATTTCTATATAATCCGAATATACATATCTAAACAAACTCGGATGTGTTGTCCTGACCCAAATGTTTAGTACTCGTAACGTAGTGACCGGAATAATATTCAATTTTTCCTTTTTTCACGCCCCTTTAAACACGATTTTTACCCTATCAATCTGAGCGCCAGGTTTATATTTAAATTGAAAAACATATTGACAACTTGGCAAAAGCCAGTTTATTGATTTTATTTAGTATTGTACATGTATTACAGTTTGTTGGTTTACTAGTAGCTTGTTTGTTCGAGTAGAGCTTACTACTAGCCCCGATGGAAATTAGTTCGTCTAATTCCACACAAATATTTTGTTTATTATACTAAATTTAACACATGAAGATCAAATGACTTTCAGCACAAAAGGTGTTTGGATAACTACATAAGTATTAATTAGCATTAAACATTGGTGATTTTTTAACTAAAACATTTTTTTTGTGCAAACGGAAGAACCTCAAAAAATATTAAACTAGATGGTTGACATATGCATGGGGACTAGTATTATAATAAATAAATAAATAATATTATAGGACATTATTACACAAATTGACTAAGTCCCACAGTAAGCTCAATAAGGCTTGTGTTGAGGGTACTTAGACAACGATATATATAATATATAAATATTTATAATACTTAAATACATAGAAAACACCCATGACTCAGGAACAAATATCCATGCTCATCACACGAATAAATTCCCTTACCAGGATTTGAACCCGGGACCATCAGCTTCGTAGGCAGGGTCACTACCCACTAGGCCAAACCGGTCGTCAATATTATATGAATCAAGAATCGAAAAATGTCAAACAAGGGGGATTAATATACAATAAATTGTGTACAAATATTTTCCAAAATGTAAATATCTGGAAATAAAAATGGGGACTACATTTGTAGTCGTCTATTATCGACTTAAAATAGTTGAGGAGGGCTTTTACTTTGTCGTTGGGCAAGCTGAAGCTAATTTCGAAGCCTTTCTTTGAGACCTCTAGAATAAGCTCCTGATTGGTCTCAAAATAATGTAGGTATTTCGGTGGAATTTGAGTTCTATTTATGCACCGTGGTCAAAAATGTTGTGACAAACTAACTGCCAGATTACTTAACTACAAATTTTACTTTTTATAAATTTCTGTTTTTAATACCTAATTGATAACAAGATAACCTAAGCAGGGAACATACGAGTACAAAATTGACAAAGCAGCGTGCTAGCCATGGAAGAGGAAAACGACTTCCGTGCTGAGATAAGGAAAAGAGGATGATAATGTGCTCATTCGATCTACTCCTCTCGAAAAACATGTACCGAATGCACGTATGGGTGATTTATGTTCAAAGACAAGTACGAGATTTTGCGAATGCTTTTCCAATTCTTTTTTTCAAATCAACTCGATTTTAGTGTTCTATATATGTACATAATATACTCGTATATCGTACACTAAACACATTGAACATGTTTGCATGAAGGTATGTACGTGTGTATATTTGTGTCGTATGCTCCACCATAGGGCTAAACTACTGTTTCTGTAAAGTCAATTTTGTCGAATGAGGTGACAATCGACTATCTAGTCTACAAGTGAGTGATTTGATATAAGAAGGTGATGAGTTTTCACGTATTTCCTTGTTAATTTTACATACGAGTAGGTCTTTAGACCACGTTGTTGCAGAAGTTTTCGCCCTATTTACGGTATCTACCTGAGACAGGCTTGTGCGGCAATATCCAAAGGCTTATTCATAAAACACAACTGCAACCGAAATTTAACTACATAGTTCAGTCATCGTTTTATCTTTTTCTCTTATGAATAGCGATGAAAATGGCGAAAGATGCATGTTGTTGCTTTCGAAACTTTGTATCATTCCTATAAATTATATGTCACTTAAATAAATAAATAAACTGACGTTTGTCTGGCAAATATAATCATACATGTATAATAGCTGTTATATACTGTGTATTTTACATATTTATGTCATCATTATATGATTAATGAATAACCCTACGAAAAGGAATGAAAAGTCATCTGTTTGTATAAGAGCCAATACATAGGTACTGAATCACTATTCATAATATAATATAATAATGCGAAAAATATAAATTTGCGAAAGATTTAACCGAAAATACGCAAGGAAAGATACTGCATTTTATTGAAAAATACAGGGGCGTTTGAAAGATACGTGTATTTTTCATGACATTTTCATAGCTACTTATGAAGCAATAATGCTGTTAAGGACGCGTTTTGTAAAGCGTTATGTGACACTGTACGAGACCCAAATTAAAGATAAAACAAAACAAGACACGCGACAAAGGAATCGATGGACACAGAGTACCGGGAGAAGTTATAAGCTGACTGTGGGGCAAATTAAAAAAGCCAATATTATGTTATTACTCTACCAGGATACGTGGGTGGGTACGGTGGCGGGTTTGGGTCATCCAACACTTGCGGTGATAAACAAAACGAACTCACTACGCTGTCACTGTCACAACATAATTACCTATCGGCTTTTAAAAAAAAAAAAAGTGAAAAGCGTAAGGGAAGAATTATGGCCAAGAGGCCCACTGAAATTATAGTTATCACGTTCAATAAAATTGAGCTTTGCTAGAGTTAAAAATATTTTTTAACCTCAATTTTAGAATGCATGGAAATATTATTATTAAGTAACCAATGCAATACTAATATGTGCGTGTTGTAAACTGATATTTTCTCATTTGAATATATTAATTAAATTGACATAATGTATTTCAAATTATTGAAGTGAATTTTAAGTTTAAATTAATTTTCATTCCTAACTAATCCTCTACTCTCCCATATTGAGTCGAATAATACATTATGAATAGATAATGGTACTAAAATGAAATAGGTACATATAACCGGTATTAATTTGAATATCACCGCCCAGCTCCACGTGGTATCAACGCTTATGCAAATATGAGCCGACTAGAATTAACATACGAATTACAAATATAACTGATTCTAGACAATACTCATCTCTGAATACATGAGTGAGGAAACGCACGGCAGCTATATAGAGAGTAAGTTGTTCATCTGGTTGTATTATGTTTCAAATATATGAGGAAGATAAATTACATTGAATGGTTTATAAACTATTTGGGTATGGAACTTAAACCTCACTACTGTCTCTTATACAGTTTTTTTTTAATGCCGAGGCTAAACAAAGTCAGAAAAGTTAGTGAATAAATAGTAAAATAATAAACCGTACACCGTAAAAACCCGTTTTTCCTAGATAAAACTAGTTTTCCGTATCACTTTGGTAAAAACGCGTTTTCACTAGTTACAAATAGTTTTCGCAAAATGCCTTGTTGAAAACTAGTTTTAACTACGACTTTTCGTCAAAACTAGTTTTCACAAGGAGCCTTGATAGAACACGTAGCACAGTACGTGATATACCTACTACAGGTTACGGCGTAGCATTTATTAGCAGCTACAGCTACATGCGACTGAGATAGAAACACCCCTTCAGATTACTCGGAAAAAATGAAAACAAAAGAACGAGAATTAACATGACAGGTTACATTCTTTGTTCCTTAAATTCCGATAACCTCTGAGTAGGTTTGCGTTTTTGGCGTTTTGGCTACGACCTCTCAAACGGCCGCGTCATTATGAAACTATTACGCCTGTCGTTTAAATGAGATAGTGAGATAAGACGTTATTAGTACTAAAATCATGCTCTGCTTGCTCTGGTCTGAGGACTTCATAAACCATTTTCTCAAATCAAATAAATACTACGTACACTCTTCATAGCTCGCTCTACTACTTAAAAAAATTTTTTATGATTCTAAGTTATCTATGTTAGTAAGTTGATTTAGCAAAGCAAATGGAATCGCAACAAAATTCAGGGTTATATCGGTTTCGGCGTTCGATGATTGATTGTCCGGCGGGTCCGCGTTATGATAAGCTACGTTTAAAGTGCGAGCAGCTAAGTTCGAGTTTCTCTAGCCATATTTTAAACTCGAGCTTTCTTGCTACAATACAATAATATATAATTTTTACTGGTTACACGAGATAATGCTGGGCGGGTCCTTCAGGAAACATACAATCAAACAAATAATTGTACGTTTTTTACACTCACATCGCGTGTATTTACTTTTTTTTTTGAGTGAGAAGGAGTAATTCGATAGATAAAAAAAGTCTAGGGGCTGTAAACAATTTGCAATTCAGCGGGGCGCCATAGTACATGCGTACCTGCGTCCAACACATTTTAGAATAAGGTCACTTCTGTGGGCAATACAATTACAGTTAACGACTCAGGTACATATAGATATCCCGTATCAAGTACTGAAAAATTGTATCCCGCCCGTAAAGGGCATAAAAATTAGCCTTAGGTTCCCTTAACTTTACGATGTCTACAGGAAAGACGCGAACGAGTTTGAGAGACTTAAAAATAGGCGATACCGAGCGAACACTAAAAGTACCTTTTAGGTAGGTACCATCGCCCACACTGTAAACTGTCCATCGGTGGACCTTATTATAAAAGGCATAAGGTCCACCGATGGACACATAGGAGTGTTGCTGTTTGTACATAACACTTATACATCTAATCATATGTAAATCGAAAATAAGCTTGGACCATCAGAAACCTTTGACTGTGATTGTTTCAATTTTTCATTCATGCATCTTATCAGTTACAATTCAGGCAGCTCGAGTTTTCACATCTCGAATCCAACCCACTGCACGATTATCTTATTCGTCCCATCTCTACGAGGGGTCATCAATAACCCTGAGATCAAGCAAACAGCGCTTGATAGAGTTGTCATCGAGATGACTGCGTGATGAAAGGTAAAGGATTTGGCCGGTGAGTAATGCGATCTGTTGACTCAGCAAGACTGGTACCTAACGGAGAAATGCGCAGTTTCCCTATCTTTCAAAAACTCGTTGATTCTTCCGCGCTTTAGGCTTTTTTTTATTTCAGTTTACTTTCTTTTGTATAGGTATATAATATAGAAAATTATTGATTATAACATTATTTTTGGCTAGCTAGTCGTGGAATTGGGTGGACGATATTCGGAAGATTGCGGGTCACTTCTGGATGAGATTAGCTCGGGACCGGGACAAGTGGCGTACTAGAAGAGAGGCCTATTCTCAGCAATCGGCGATAAAGGTACTGATATGATGATGGTGAGTCGTGGGATGGGACATGATATTGAGTTAAATTAAACATGGTTACCGTTATTTTGCCGAGTCATATTACAAGTGTTTTTATGCAATTCGATGCAGTGCGATATTCAGTCTCGCAGAAACAGAAATTTAGAAAAAATGTAATTTCGATCATACTTGGTAAGCTATGCGGTCCGTAAATGCGGCTGTAATGTACTTTCTGAAGGAAGAGAGAAAGAAGAAGAGAAGTGTTATTTTTTCCCCTTTTATTTTTTGTATTGTATTTATTTATTGCATTTCACATGTACTTACATTACAGGTATTTCAAGTACTTAAAGTATAGGTAGGTACGCAAATGATACATGTAACCGTCATGGGCGCAGCAATGAAGGTAGGTACGGAGACTGCTTACCATCAGGCGGGCCGTATGCTTGTTTGCCACCGACGTAGTATATATAAAAAAAAGGTAGGATCGATTCGAGCCTTATTCACAAGTGTGATGAAAAACATTGTGTGTGCTACGGGTGGAACGCGTATTAAATAAGCCTCCTCCTTCGACTTCGGACTTCAATTTACACTCTTTTTTCGTAAATTCTTGTTTACCGCCGCGCCGTTAATACAAAATGTACTATCACACGTAAGTATTCAGATTATATATCGTTATGTTCGTTGGATCGGAGATATCATAACTTAAGTTTTGTACGACTTGACTCGACGCGGTGAAAATTTAAATTTATCTTTCAATTTAATAAATGTACGTAATATCAATACGTCAAGTGCCGCATCGGAATACACAGGTAATTTCAGAGGAAATACGATATTCCAGAAAAGCAATTATGGCGTAGGGCGTGCGCTTCATTGCAAATAATATGCTCCATGCTTGAACAATAGTTAATGTAGAAATCAAATTCCAAGGAAGATATTTGACTAGAGAATTATATGCACAGATTTTTTCATGTATGCATGTAAGAGATATAATAGAATAAATACTTAAAAAATCTACAAAATAAAATATTAACTGTTTTTTATTTTCACGTTTTAAGAGAACCAACAGGTTCCATAATAATACTATAATTCCGAAATCAGACGTTAACGTAAATACCTACCTTTGAAAGCAGTTAGCTCGGTGCTCACTATACTAATGGTATCCAACCACCTTTGTTAATTGACTTGCCGAGTCTAACCTCACCGCACGTTCTCGTGCCTGTTTTACTCGTACCTAAGCACTAATAAGTGAAGTCTCCGGTTTTCCAGTACTATCGAGCCATTATGGACCTGGCTGTTTCCATTACGGACCATTGTCCCTCACGGAGGCACTGGCAGCTTTGTTTGTATTGTCTGTAGTGCTGTCCGCCTTTAGGGGCTTTAGGTACCGCTCTCTGAAAACAAACACCCGCAGTGAAGAGCACAGCACCGCAGCTTGCTAATTATTGGGAATTTACTATTGATGTACCTGACGTTTGTGCGCCTACAGCAATAACAATTAATAATAAAAATACCTGAAATTTAGATATTATTTGCAGAAGAACTTTATTATCTGAGGTATGGTTGTCTAATTATAAGCGTTAATAAGTTTTTTTTACAACCAACATCGTGTCATTTAATGTATATTTTTAAATTTCCACAGATCTAGGATTATTCTATGGTTCTAGTTATGGTTGGTACATTGTAGATCTGTGATTATTTCGAAGCGTCATTAATGTCATAATAATGTCATTCTAGTAAATAAAATGAATATGGGGAGAATCTTGGAATCTTGGAATCTTGGACCAATAATCTTAACTCTACGGGGAGAATATGTGTTTATATAAGCAGTTAGGGTGTATTACTGCTGTTTAATGAAATGTATGTAAAATTACTTATGTGCTCCAGAACGGTTGGTCTTTTCTTATTCCTGATTTTTGCGTTATGTGAAGCCAATCAGCGACTCAATATACACAAATATCTTCATTCCTTGAAAGGCAAGTCGTACAGGAATCATGCTTTGCTCCGTGGTGTCCCTAACGATTTCGAAGATTTAGAGTTCTTTAAGAAACTAGAAAGTTTGTACAATGTCACACTTTGGAAAAAGCCTACCTTGGTTCATAATGTAGTGGAGTTTAGTATAAGTCCTGATAACTTAGCTGAACTCTATAGGGATACAGCGAGACAGCCTATTCATCTTGCGACTTTGACGAAGAATATACAAAGGTATTACTTACGCAAAAATATATAAGTTTTTACTTAGCTTTATATTATGATCGTTGGCCCGCTAGTTTAACATCGTTATCTGATTCTCATACCTAAGTGAAATTGGTATTTCAGTGCTTTCGATCAACAAAAGGCTCGGCCGTATACCAGAGGAACTATACAGTCATTTAATTGGCACAATTACTATCGCCTTGACGACATTTACGATTGGCTTAAAGACCTTAGCGACACATATCCGGATGAAGTCCGATTGCGCAGCATTGGAAAGAGTTATGAAAACCGGACAATACTGGCAGTGAAACTTGCGTTAAAGGGATCTATAAGGAGGTACCAACATTTACTGTCTCCGTTGATTTATTATAATAAGCGGTTAATTACTACATCATCTCATCTGGTACGTTATATTTTACTTGGTAAATTAGCAACTTTAATATGATAATATGAATTAAGCAATTTTTAAGATAAAATATATCCCACCAAATATATTTTCATGTAAAGTCTTGCTAAAACAAACCATAAGGCTCGCACAATCAAAAAGTTATCGGACTTCATGTAAAGCTAACCTTTTTCTGCTAACTACGCGCCCTAACTTCACAAACTCTACACCTTAGTCAAAATATGTGGCTTGGCCGTTTCGTTACTACAAGAACTATTGTATAACAGAAAAGTGATGAATAATGAATACATTTTTCATCTTGCGCCCATGTGACGGTAGCGAAACGGCCAAGCCACATATTTTGACTAAACTGCAGTTTGTCAATTTAGGACTTGTAGAGTTAGAAGCTTGGCTGTTGCCGCTATAGCAACAAATACTTAAAAGTACGGAACCCTCGGTGGACGAGTCCGACTCGTTTTTATTTAGATATCAATAAAATCTAAAGTATCACAGCTATGCAATTGAAAGTTTATACTTTTAACAAGTCTACTATTGACATCATATCCAAACCAAACCCAAGTTATGAGGGTTCAAAAAAACGATGAAGCCCTTCGAGAAAAGGTAGGTAGTGCTCTTGCTCGCTTGGCTCGTCTTGGCGGGAGCACTATCGCGCCCACAGATTCATGATTTTTTGTATCCTCTTACTTTATGAAAACGTTTGCCTTGTTACAGATCCAAGGTTATAGTCGAAGGGGGTTGTCATGGAAATGAATGGATATCTCCAGCGTTTGTGACCTACATGTTAAATACATTACTAAATTTCAAAAAGTATGAAAACGAGGAATTGGAAACTATTGCCCTCATGTATTCTTGGGTTTTCGTTCCTGTAATGAACCCAGACGGATATGAGTACGCTCATATGGCAGTGAGTCTGTATATTTCACAAATCATTTATTCGTTGCACCCATGGTGTTACAACTGTTCTTCAAATAGTAAGTACAATCATGGACCCTACTAGGGCGTAGCAACATAATATGTTGCTATAAATAGTATTTATACCACCTATGTGTAAGTCTCATTGTAATAGGAGTATTCGTACAGGGGCCTCCTAATACTTTGTAAACAACGACATACATTTTAGTTTTTCGAGAGAAAAAAGGGAATTACTTTTATTAGAATTAAGCTGGTTAATTAATTTACTTGGTGCCGTTCCGTGGAGAAAGAGTTGGGTGTATTGGGGATGGGGTGGGAGGAGGTTACCCAAGCTGCCCAGGACAGGGAAGAAAATGGTTCGAGCCCTACACCCCAGCATGGGGTAACAGGATGGAAAGAAAGAAGAAGCTGGTAAAATAATAACAGCGCCGAATCAAGATACAAGACACCGTAATACCGTTTACTATTTACGACATCAAATATTTTTGTATTTTAACTAAGAGTGTTTAATAGCCCAAGTGGAAGAAAACATCGTGCCTCGAATTTGATAGCTGACCTGCTAGCATAAGTTGCGTTCTCGCGCGCGACAC
Source organism: Cydia pomonella (assembly GCF_033807575.1). Classification (NCBI taxonomy): domain Eukaryota; kingdom Metazoa; phylum Arthropoda; class Insecta; order Lepidoptera; family Tortricidae; genus Cydia; species Cydia pomonella. The sequence goes on along the minus strand of NC_084721.1, from coordinate 9,756,873 downwards.
CATACATCTAGCGCTATTTCAAGTATGGACTCGCACACGAGAACGCAACTCATGCTAGCAAGTAAGTAAGTAAACACTTTATTGTACGAGAAAAAATAAATATTGATTACATCAGATAGAACATAATTATGTAGTACAAAGGCGAAGGCTAGTCGGTCTGAAGTAGATGCCATTGTCACACAGTCCCGTTTTATATGGTAACTCTGGTTTTGTTTGTTTTAGGTTCCCAGCCTACCCTTCCACAAAAATTAAAATTTAAACGAACATTATCTTTTTACTCTCTTAGACTTGCAAAAGTCTACACCTCGACATTGGCTGGATCCACCTTGCTAAAATTAGCAAGGAGTAAAAGCCATCAGGCGGGCCGTATGCTTGTTTACCACCCACGTGGTATAAAAAAAAAATAGGAAAAAAAAATTGCTTATCAAACTTGTTGTTTAACAATTCAATCCACAAATCTGGTTCGGCTGGCAAACTTGTTTTTTTTTTCTGAAGGTGCTGATAGACTTTGAGCATGTCTTGTAATGAGCAATATCGCAAACAGAAGAATGTACTAGCGTTCGTCGAACAATTCGCCCAATTTGCTTAAAAACTGCGAATACTCTATGTTCTGCTCGAGCGAATGCTCAAGTCTAGAGCCTTTAGAGTTTATATCTCTTCCATAATCAATGATTCTTTGATTTTAGGATCGGTTATGGAGAAAGAATCGCCGGGGTGGTTATGGCGTTGATTTAAATCGGAATTATGGAATCGCTTTTGGGGGTAAGTGTAGCTAACCTTAACCTCTAAATCTTAAGATATTGTAGCACGCATTGAAATGAAAGTTATTGATAATTACTTATTTCAATTCATTTTATGATTGGTAATTTTAACCCCTGACGCAAAAAGAGCGGTATTATTTGTTTGCCGCGAATGTCTGTCTGTAGGATCGTAGCTACAAGAGTATCAGCTCTTTTCCAAAAATTATGTAAGGCATTCTTGGCATAAAATGAATTTTGTTGGCATATAGCGTAGGGGGTTTAAAAAATAATTTATTAGTTGTCATTCTATATGTCATCTTTCTACTAACAGCTCACTGCCCAGACAAATCTAAGACCGAAAGTCGTGAATACTGCGGTGATAGTCCGTTCTCCGAGCCAGAATCCGAAGCCATGTCACTATTTACAAAAGAAAATAGCGATAACTTGGAGTACTATCTGTCCTTCCATTCCTTCGGACAGCACATTATTTTACCTTACTCTTTAACTATAGAGCATAAAGAAAACTATAATTTAGTGGTAAGTTACTATTGTTATTTGTTGAATTACTAAACATTTACAAAAAATGACATTTTGGGCAGAGGTCCTGCAAGACTGTTTTACAGTTTGACTGCAGGAGGAAGTAGGTAAATAATGATATATCTTGAAATTATGTCTTTGTAAATCTTACTGGAGCATAATTTTCATGACCTAAGACCCATAATGTTAAAGAAAATAACTTATACCGAATATATGTATATCGCAAGCATTCCTTGTATTTTTTTCATGGGAAAAACAACTAAGCACCAGCATAGGTTTCTCCTGTTTCTATAGGTTTTTGATTAAAGATACAATAAAAAAAATTACTTAATTTAAGTAGTTGATATCCTATAGGATAGTAGTAGGATTAGTAGGAATTATGTGGCACCATTTGCAAAAAAACTTCGTACGGTGTAAAAAAAAAGTCTAGCTCAACCTCTTAAAAATCTGTACAGCTTTGTATCCCATAGCCAGTTTTTTTATTCCAAAGAGATCTAACATAGTTATACATCAACTTTATATTAATTTTATTCTTAAAAACTCTAATTTCTTAAAATCTGGGCGAAAGTATAGGAGACTTAAATCTTTACTTAAAAAATTAAGAAAATTCCCTAGAAGTAAATTCCCATGTAAAGCCATCTTGCCTGCAAAGTAAATATAAATATATGAATTTAGATAAGGGAACCAAAACAAAACTATTCAAGTCCCCTCTGTCTGCGTCTCAATTTGGCAATTGAAGATAGCAGAGATAGATAGATGCAGGGAAACTATCGTTTTACTGGAAATATTTATTCCTTTATTCAGAAAAGGAAGGCTGAAACGATTGCAAGTCGCATACTAGAAAAACATGGCATGAAGTACACTGTTGGCAATAACTACGATGTTGAGGGTAAGTTGATTTAAATAAGGACCCGTATAACTTTAGATTTTTATTTATTACAAACATCGGAGTCGTATGTGAATTCCGATATTTTTATATACATTTGTTTCCTTACAATTGTATCGTGAAAATGATTGTTATATCTAAACGCGATAATTACGGCCTTAATGTGAAACTTGGTTTCTAGGATACCTGGCGTCAGGAACAAGCAGTGACTGGGTAAAGAGAGCTTTGAAAGTACCGTGAGTGTTAAGTCAATATTTAACTAACGAACAGCACGTAAAGTTAACATACAGTTCCATTTTCATTGTTTTCTGATAGGTCAGACTTTCTATAGCAATGTCTACATATTAACTACATCGTTTGTAAAAAAATATAACTACGAGTAGATTGTTTATTGATAGCACTAGGAGATCTGCTGCTCCCTAGACGAACAGCATAGCATAAACATCATGTTTCAAACTTACAATCTGAACATAATGTTTGTATGCAAAGGTGCGAAGCTAATAGTTTACCTAACTGTATAACCAACTTGCATGGACACATTACGCATGAATTAATTCATATTTTTTTCATGCATTTTCGCAATTTGCTGTTTAACAACCTTTTAAAACACAAATATTTATTTCAGTTACGTGGCGACCTTTCAACTTCCCGATACGGGCGTCCACGGATACGCATTACCCCCGGAGCGAATCTTGTCCGCTTGCCAGGCAACAATGGACGGACTGCTACTTTTTTTCGATCCGGACATAGATAAATTCTTTAGAAGTGGTGATAAAAATACACAAGAGAATCGTATTCTTCTCACAGTTATCTTTCTGTGTAATGTTGCTCTTTATTTTTTGTATAGAGTCCATTAATTTTACTCGTACGTTTCGTAATAAACTATGCACGGCTATTCAAATCTTATAAATAATATATGTAAATAACGGATAATATATTAAAATGCTGTATTAAATTATTAAAACGTATCTCTCACGTATGTTAAGCCGAAAAATACGTGACTGACCGTTTTAATATTATCTAAATACCTAAGTGTACCTCTCAGAAGCTTTGTTATAAAAATTTGAGTAAAGTATTGGTTTATTTTGGTACCTAATTATTTACTCGCTAATACATACATACATCCTCTTCCTCGTTTTGTTCTGTAGGGCTAAGATCAAGCTAAGATGGTCGGTTTTTTATCATCTGTCACCATGACTGTCACGTTCTAACAAGTGGGTAAGTGCGAAAGTGACGCATGACATGACAAGTGATATAAATTCGACCATGATACAATGATACCGCCGCTAGAGGTGTATTCTGATTGTAAAACTGGATTATGAATTTGATTCGCAGTTGTTATTGATACGATCTATCAGTGCCAAAAGTGAGGTTTCTGATTGAAGAAATGTCACTTTTGGAATTGACAGATCTTATTTATAACGAATCCAGATCAAATTATTCACCCGGTATTACAATCTGATTATGCCGTCTAGATTGTGCTGTACCTACTCGTAATATATTATGGTTATATATGTATATATTATGGTTTACCTAACACGGTCGTCTTCGCTTCGCTCGTTGTCACACCTACCTTTTGACTTTAGCCAAACACTGCGTTTTTTTAAGTTAACATATTTCTAAAAAATGGTTCTAAACCTCAGCTATATTTATTTTCAAACCTCCTTCAAGAAAAAAAACAATGTGTGAAAAATTGAGATGCATGATGACAGTGTCATCGTATAAGTCATTGAAAGTTTTGAAAGTTGGTTTTAAAATTAATATTTGTGTTTCATGTGTAATTATAATCTGTAATGTATTTCATAACTGCTGGTTTTTTTATTTTATTATTAATAACGGGATGTGACAGCAAATCTTATAAAAATCATGCGTTGCTCCGTGGCGTTCCGTATGACGAAACAGAGTTGATATTCTACAAAACGCTGGACAAGGTTTACGATGTGACGTGGTGGAAGGAACCTACTTTTGTTGATAAGGCAGTGGAATTCAGCATTGGTCCTCGTAACTTAGCTCAACTCTATAGGGATACCGAGAAGATGAGCGTTCGCTTCATTATTGTAATCAGGAATTTACAGGGGTACGCTAACGAAAGTGTGTACACGGGTACAGATATTTATTATGAATATCTAAATAATACTTCTATTTATCAACGTTGCACAAAGTGGCAGTCTTATAGTGTCACTAGATATTATAATATTAGTTAGGTATATCATTTATTTATAGAGGATTTTGGCTCCTTTCCAAGCAGAAGTATTAATTCAATAACGGAAATATATTTTAATATCCTGTAACTTAGCTAAGAAGTTGATGTATCAATGAATCAATACAAATAAACAGATCGGCACGTACAGTTAATCTGTTTAAATGTAAGTTTGTGTTTTTCAGCGCCTTCGATAAACAAAAAGCTAGTCCTTACTTCAGGCGTAACATGGAGTCCTTTAACTGGCACAGCTACTATCGCTTAGACGACATTTACTCCTGGCTTAGAGATCTTAGCGCCCACTACCCAGATGAGGTGCAGCTTGGCCGAGTTGGCCTAAGTCACGAAAACAGAACAATTATTTCTGTAAGGCTTACATTAAAGGGGTCTAAAAACAGGTAAATTTTACATATACTGCTTTCACCAAACTGATTCATTGTAAATCGGACAAGTGCGAGTCGGACTAGCTAACCGAGGGTTCCGTACATTTTAGTATTTGTTGTTATAGCGGCAACAGAAATACATCATCTGTGAAAATTTCAACTGTCTAGCTATCACGGTTCATGATATACAGCCTGGTGACAGACGGATAGACGGACGGACAAACAGCTGAGTCTGAGTAATAGTCGTTTTACCCTTTGGGTACGGAATGCTTTTTATAATTTAATATCTTTGCTACATACAATCAACCAATTTCAATCCTAGGCAAGTATAGAATCATGTCATAATGAATCAATTCGCTTGTCTTCTACGACAGCGTTTATGAGTGATAAATAGTACAACAATAAATAATAGTTAAAGCGACAAGTTTGTATAGTTAGTGGCCGAGGAATCAAATTTGTTGACTGTACAGTCAGCGTCAAATACTTTGTAGCAACCAAAGTAGCCAAATAGTTCGGTACACCATATATTTAGTATGGTGTACCGAACTATTTGGCCACTTTGACTGCTACAAAGTATTTGACGCTGACTGTACATTTACAAACTTATTCAATTAAATCATCTTTGGACAGAATAATTGAATATTTATATTAGCATTATCAAATATTTTTTCGTAACATAATGAAAAATGAAGATAAAAATAAACGGTAATACAATACAAATAATCTTTACAGTACATATGGTGCTACTTTCCGCACCCGTGCGGGAATGAGCACTTTCCGTGCATATGTCGAAGCTTTAAAGAGCCATATGTACTGTAAAACGTTGTACGATACTCGTGCGAATGGGTAATTCGCAACTCGTGTCGATTTAAAACACTCCCTTCGGTCGTGTTTTAATTTATCACCACTCGTTGCGAATCTCCTTGTTTCTGCACTTGTATCGTAAAAAAACTATTAACTATTACATCCCTCAATACAGAAACAGTACAAAGAATACACCGCATTAAGAAGAGGTAAACAACGGGCGGTAATTTCAGGTGAAATATAAATATAACAATGAAATATTGGGTTGTTGCATAATTTTTTTCCCACTTCGAATTTTTCTTGATATTTTCAGTAGTCTCCAATTGATTCCAGCGCTTTAATGGAGAAGACACAAGTCTAAAAGACATTCCTCATACTGGTCGCTCCATCACTTTTGACGAAGAAGCATAGCGGCGCGAGCTTGAGTTGCATCCGGATTCCACCACCAGGGATTTAGAGAAAACTCTGAACTATCACTACAGTACCATAGATCGCCATCTGCAGTCGATGGGTTACCGTAAAGTTTTATCAAGATGGACGCCTCATGCTTTGCCCGATGCTCAACGTGCATCACGTCTCAACATTTGTGAAAGTATGCTGCTGCGGCCCCAAAGAAAAAGCTTTCTGGAGTCGATCGTCACTGGAGACGAGTCCTGGGTCTTGTACGAGAACGTTACACGAAAAGCCTTTTGGATGACTTCCGATAAACGGCCACCAACACAGCCGAAAAGCAGTCCGCATGGCCAGAAACTTCTCCTGTCAGTTTTCTGGGATTCGCAAGGAATGTTGCTGTGGGAGTTACTGGAGGACCATCAGACTATCAATGCCGAATCCTACGTGAATCAACTACAGAAGTTGGCGAACGCTGTTAGAGAAAAAAGGCCAAAACGTCTTGAAAATTCTGGCGACCTAAAAAATTACCTTGCCAACTTCTTTGCCTTTCAGCCACTTTCATTCTGGGCCAAGGGTATTGAAATTTTGCCCAGCGGATGGTTACATGTTCTAGATAATGATGGTGATTATATTGTCGATTGATTGTTTCAATAAATAAATATTACAAAAAAATAGTTTTATTTCAAAGTAGGAAAATAATTATGCAAAGACCCTATAGTTGCATTTCATTCCACGAAAGATTGTTATAGATAGTAATTATGTTGTTTATATTGTCAGCGGTATTTATGCTGATGAAGTTTTAAGGTTTTATACTTCCGTTCACTGGGTTTTATTCAAGAAGGTATGCTTTACGTTTTTTGAGTAATTTTGTTTTTACAGATCCAAAGTGATAGTGGAAGGAGGTTGCCATGCGCGAGAGTGGTTGTCTCCAGCGGTTGTAACTTACCTTTTATACACGTTATTAAACGCTAAAAAATATAAAGACGAAGAGCTGGAGCATATCGCCTACTTGTACACTTGGATTTTCATTCCTGTCATGAACCCGGACGGATATGAATACAGTCATACAACGGTGAATTGTAATGCCTGTAAAGTGATTAATAGAGTAGTTGCAATATAATTACTTACTATTTTAAAAGGGAAAGTCCTCATACCGTTATTTAATAATAGGCCGGGGAAAAAAGTGTTTTCGTATTTTACACAGTAATTCAAGACAGTAATTCAAGGAGTTGCAGGCGTACATAGGCTACGGATACTGCTTACCATCAGGCAGGCCGTATGCTTGTTTGCCACCGACGTAGTATAAAAGAAATAAGATATTTTTATGATAAGTTTATATACATCAATAATGACATATATCTGACCTTGTCCGTAATATATTTTGCTTAAAAACCTGCAACAAGTAGTTTTTTTAATGTTATCTTTTTATTGATACGAGTATCAAAACCAGCCAGATATAAACGGTATATAGGATCAGGTCACGGGATTTACTACAACCTAAAACTTATAAGATAGATAAAACACTTTTTATGTTTCATTTAAGGATCGCTTATGGAGGAAAAATCGTCGTCCTGGTGGTGGTGTTGATTTAAACCGAAACTATGGTATTGCATTTGGAAGTAAGTGTCATTCATTTTGTGAAGTGACACGTATTCATTATTAATATAAAGATAATCTTTAATTACTCAATATTCCATTGCCTGTTGTCACCTGTCTTCATGTATTATGTATGTCTCTCTGTAAATGTTATTTTGAGGTTGTGCAATAAAGAGGATTTGTATTGTATTGTATTGTATTGTATTCCGTAATTTCCTCCTTATTATTACTGAATGTTCCATAAATTGGTCACTAGGGGCAACATATAGCTCAATATCACAATTTACATAATCACTAGGCATCGGAGTTTTTATTGCACGGTATATCAATACAAAAAATGGTCCCTATTCTTATTTGTAATATTTATATATTCAAAGACAAAACTAAAGGATCGTTTATAAACTCGACTACGTTCTTGTCCTTGATTATAAAATTAAATTGACTAATTAATTAGATGAATGAATATGATTTGAATTTTATTAATAATATGGACTCCATAGCTCGGCCCAAAAACCGTGCGATAAAAACTCCGATGCCTAAACTAATCACCTTAAACCGAGAACCTAATACAAATACAAAATTATTTATTTCCTTAAAATACACATAATTAATGTATTCTTTGTCGTTGTTACTCTTGGTTTGAAATTGCCTCTTTTTTTCTTTGGCCATTAGCTTCTAATAACTTTATCTAACAATGTTACTAATAAAACCCTCCAACGTAGGTCACGGTGCGAGTAAATATCCAACCAGCATCAAATACTGTGGTGACGAACCTTTCTCCGAACCGGAGACGTATTCGATGGCAACGTTGGCAAGAGAACATAGACACAGATTAGAGTACTACCTTTCCTTCCATTCTTATGGCCAGTTTTTAATCATACCTTATACACATTTAATAGAACATGAGGATAATTTTGGCAAAGTGGTAAGCTACCTTTATTTTTAAAACTTAAGTTGATTCAGCAGGGTTCGGATACCGTTTTATTTTCAAACCGGTTTCGTTCATTCATCCAGGAACGAAAAGGCTTTCGTTTCCGTTTGCGGTTACCAGTTAAAGAACTGTACCCTTATTGTAAATTTTTTCGATATCGTAACGTGACGCACGCGTTTGCGTTAAGTGTCATTTTGTATGGGATTTTGAGTTTCCAAAATGTCTCCCTTGGGGCGCTGTATCTAAATCCCATACAAAATGAGTCTTAACGCAAACGCGTACGTCACGTCACGCTATCAAATAAATTTAAACTAGTGGTTCTGTTCTATTGAGATACTAGTTTATGTCAAATCGTTCGCCTTTCGTTTTCGTGGAACGTAATTAACCGGTTAAATTGAAAATATCGAACCAAGATAGAACGACGAAGTTATTGCTGTCTTTTTCGCGTATGACAACGAGTTTAACCGAGAGTAACCGGTAATATATCGTTCCCCGTGAACCATAAAATTCCGTTCCTCTTCTTACCGGTTAGAAGAGTGAACATAATTTTGTAGTTCGCATATAACGGTTTGGGAACGATATTACCAGGTATTTCAATACCGGTTTCGAGCCCTGGTTGATTGTCTTTGCAATGCAATAGTAAATATAACACGATAATTTATTTTTTTGCAGAAACAAATGGCAGATAAAGCAATTGGACGAATGAAAGTTAATCATGGGATTACTTATAAAGCAGGCACTGCTTACGAAACAGTGGGCAAGTAATATAATAACACTTTAACAATCAATTTATTTTAACTGGTTAACGGGTTCCAATCCCGGTAAGGGCTTTATGGCGAGCACAGATATCTTGAGTGCTCCTATATATTTGAGTAATTATTAATCTGTCAATTATACTGGATGTAATTTTTTTATCACGAGATTGTACCTACTCATTTCTATGATCAACTTTTACTATATAAGCAATTCTGTCATAAAATAGAAACTTGGTTTCCATATATTGTGTTAAATCGAACTGTAGAAAACCATTTATTTATTTATTTATAATTTCCGGGTTGCTCTTACTCGTATAACAAACATTGCTTACAGTAATGGTACAGTCGCGTACATATTATTATATGTTATGTCGCATATTTAATAAATTATTATATATATTTAGTCTTACTTAAATACCAACCATAAGCGGTTGTTAAAATTCCGGTTTGCTGTCGATGTTATAGATATTAGATAAGTACTTATTATCTTTAAGAGAAAATGTTGGACAAATTTGCAGATGACATTTATATTTTAAAATAAAAGAAAACATAATAAAAGTTACTTACAATTAGGAGAATCCAAAACCATATCATCTTAATCCACAGCGCAGGCTTCGTCAAAAGCATGGGAACTAGACATAATTGCACATTGCCAATGTACCTAAACAATAAAGCTCAGTTTTTTTAGGATACTTGGCGTCTGGAACGAGTACTGACTGGGTTAAGAAGGCCTTAAATGTATCGTAAGTATGCCAGTTCACATTATACACAAGTGGTAAGATATTGTTCGTGTTTTGAATGTGCTTAGAAATAAAAAAATATGTGATCTGAAATTGCGATGAAATCTCTTACAACTGGCGTTGGTATAATGGTCATTTCAAAACTACTATTATCTTACACGCGCGATACGTTTCCGTACATTTGGTTTTTACGAGCTTACACGCGCGATACGTTTCCGTACATCTGATTTTTACGAGCTTACACGCGCGTTACGTTTCCGTACATTTGATTTTTACGAACTTACACGCGCGTTACGTTTCCATACATTTGGTTTTTACAAGCTTACACGCGCGTTACTTTTCCGAACATTTGGTTTTTACAAGCTTACACGAGCGTTACTTTTTACTACATTTGGTCTATACGAGCTTACACGCGCGTACGCGTACGCTCGTATAAAACGCTAGTCTGTAACTGCCCTTAAAGTCCACCAGCAGGTCTCGCCCGATTATTTAAATATTATTTTGCTTCCTCATATTCATGTATTCATTCATATTTGGCTCCTTCATGGAAGTAAAAAAAACTGTGCACTTCATTTCAAATTTGGGATTCTTATCTCAGTAGTTTATTATTACTCAGAATCATGACTTACGTATTTCAAACCTATTAGGTGTATTTTTTATTTTATTTAAGTGATATTTATTTGTTACCCTATTGTGTCCCGCTGGGTAAACCCTTCCTCTCTTTCTTCTACGTATCTCAGTCTATCACAATATCAAGCCAATCTTTCGTGTCTACTTGGTAGTTATCTTGGTCCACAAGTGATTATCATACGGCAGAAGTGTCCGGCCCAGTTTCAATTAAGCTTAGCGGCTAAAAGCGTCCAAAATTTGCTATACATTATTCGTTCCATTTAAAATCTTGCCATACTTTCTTTCTCCTATTAGGATCGAAATAGCTCGTGATTCTGAGTAGAAATAAACTTAAAAATTCCTAATTTAGGAAAAAGTGTAGGTACTATACACAAATAAAATTTGAAATAGAGGAGGATTGTCAAAATTGTAGCTACAATAAATTTACTGCCATCGCTCGAAAAGATGCCGCAATACCTTCGGCCTATGCTCTAGTAGTTGGCACTATTTTTTGATATTTAACAAATTTAACACTTATCACTGAAAGAATAAAGATCAAAATCGAATGGCGTTCTAAAATGTTTAATCATGTATCGAAAGATGGCAGTAAATTAACTGTGTCTACAAAGTTTACTTTGACAATCCACCTCTATTTCAAATGCTATTTGGTTCAAATAAAATTGCCAAATTTTGGGTCACATTTAATTCCTAGCTAGGAACTGGTATAAAACAGCTCGTAAAATTTACATTGGTTTTTCAGTTATGTTTTAACAATTGAGCTCCCCGACACTGGAGCCCATGGCTACGCCTTGCCGCCGGGTCGGATCCTGCCCTCCTGCCAGGCTATTATGGACGGGTTACTAGAAATCCTTGCACCCCAGTCTAAAAGATTCTTAAGACTGAATGAGAACGCCGCACAGAAAAATCGACTCTGTGTTAAAGTTATATTTTTTTGTAACGTGTTTGTGTATATTATGATATATGCAGTAAATTATTTGTGTTAAATTCAAAACGGCTAGCCATTTAAAACTCATCTCTTCTTCCCTCCCTCCCATCTTACAGCAGCTCTTGTCAGTGTGGCAATTTATCTCTCTCTCTTTAAACATCTCTGCAACATTCTGATAAATCTTTTTACAAGCTTTTATTTAGTTTCACCTGTCCCGTTGTCTGTCTGTCATCAAATATTGCAAGTTTAATTTGATCCACTTTCCGATTTCTGATGAAGCTGGTAATAAAATCAATCTTTTCTGTTTTGCCCTAAGGTTGACTGGTAGAGAATGGCTCATGGTCATGGCATTAAGTTCGCCTTTTGTATATTAGGTTTTTCATTTGTGCAATAAATTTTAAATAAAAAAAATAAAGGCGTGTGCAGATATTTATAACCACCTTGGCCGCTCCGATATATCTGATGGCGGCTGTACGTATGTATATTAACCTGTAATTTGCATGTCACATGCGGCTATCCAGACCTAATGCTGACGTATCTTAAGGTTCAAATCAGGCCAATGGTACAGTTACAGTTAAATAGGTGTACATATTACACAAAATGTTTGACTAAAACGTTATTTCGCATAGTTCGAGCTTGTTGTATTTTGTTTGAATTTTCGTGTAGTTAGTTTACAAAGCTAAAGGTTGCCTATGTGGCGATATAGTTATACCTTTTCAAATAATAAAATCCGAGTTCAAAGCTCCCTTGTGTCTAATAGTTACCATTTACTTATGAAAACTTATATTTATAGTAGTAATTTAGGTAGGCATTTACATATTTAGGGATACTCGAAATATTAAAGTGCTTGAGAAATAAGTTTAAAAAATACATCGTTAATTCGTTATTTTTTATGTTTTTGCATTTGAATATCCAGGCTATGTTTTCACAGGGAAATTCAAGCTCGACTGCAACACTCGCAAGACATCAAAGCGGGTTATGAATATATTTATGTAGTTCGATTTACGATAAATCTTCTTTTACGTTGAGTTTTATATTTATGAGACCCTTGGTATTTAAATATTTCGTTATATATTAAATTAATTTTACAACCAAACAAGAAGTGATGTTGGTAGAGTTTTCACCCAACAGATGTAGAAAGTTTAGCGGGTAAAGGTCTTCAAAATTATGTGCTCATAACATACAGATCAATTTCAACAATATACTGATCTAACATGGCCGCATGGATCTGACATTATTCTAATATGAGAACGTTCCAATTATGGAAGGTGGAGATTCCACACTCCATAGTTCCAATCTCCTTTGGAGGACCTGCTGAATTGTGCATTATATCAACCTTCAACCAAAAAACGTCACTTTTCACACTAGCAGATTTGTATCATATTGGAATGAGATTTAAATTTAATGAGTTTGTTGTTTGTTTTTACAACGCCTAGAAAAGAAAAAAAAGTTATAGGTGTGGTGAAACGTAGTGATTATATGCTCTTTGGTGTGGTGCTCCTTATGTGTCGGTAGCCGATCGTAAGATCAAGCAGATCGTGGAATTCCTAGGCATATCGTAAAACGTGAAAATGTTTGTTTTGTTCCCTGAGTTGACGTGGCGCGGGGCTTCTATTTCTGGACAGTTTGCCCTCCGGGCATCTAAAGCAACCTAACGAACCTATCCTACCTTAGATTAGTTTAATGTAAAGACGACATAGGGCCTATGTTCATAGGACCACCATTACGATCTGCGCCGATATATTCAATAATTCAAGATAAATTGAAACAAAGGTTATACACATGTTGGTCCTATAATGGTTACTTTGACATTACACTCTTTACTGTACTACTTTTAAGATGCGTATAAGATAGTCTATGATATTTAAAAATAAAATTTGACTGTCATGTACTGTCATGTCAATGATAGTGTAATTTAGTGTAATTGTTTCGATTGACTGTCACACTATATTTTAATATTATTTAAAAAATCTGATGATAACGAAAGTAAGAGTTTGGTGTACTATGTTAGATCTATCAGCCATAATAATCTAATTTTGGTGGCAGATTGAACACAAAGTGCAGTGGAAACAGTGTTGTTTTTATAGTATAATATCTACACCCAAAGAAAATATTAGGAAATGTTTTCTTGGTATTAGGTATTATAGACGAAATTACGTAAAACAATCAATTGTGAGTGGTGTACACACCTTTTATTGTGTATACATGGTGTATACGTGCTTAAATAGTGAGTGAATGTGAAAATATTCTGGACTCTATATGTGACAATACAAGCTACAACGCGTAAGTAGAAAAACCTTTATTTATACAATGAAGTGATAGCTTCTAAATTAAGTACTTTATAATATTTTAGGCTTATATGGCAAAACAAAGAATTATAAACTTAAATCCGTAAAGTTACAGAAATCTTTTTTATTTTCAAATATGAGTCGCCCTGAATTTGGAGAGCGGCCAACTGGAGACATGCATTAAACTTGCATACAACCACTGACAGCTCGCTCTTGCACTCACATAAATAATGCCACGTCCACCATCGCTAGGGATGCCACGCAGCTGATTTATTATAGAGTACGTGAAATTTAACACTTGTACCTAATTAAAAACTCAATCAATAAACGCTAGTGTTAACGCTGTGGTTAAATTTTTGCAAGTAGCTCGGGCGCTCTTTGACTCATCGTGTAAGTACTGATACGACTACATTATTCAGTATCGGTATCAGTTTGCCGCTGACACCGTAGCCGTTATAATAACCGTGCTTTTATCGCTTGCCCACGGATTCTGTCCGTATCACGTTCTAACAAGTTTGTAAGTACAGTCACGGTCTTTATTTGTTGAGCCATTTAGTTGTACCGTACTGTATATACCGTAAGTGTTAAACAACCAAATTAGCATGAACCCTAAATAGCTAAACAATTACGCACCGTCACCTTATGTGGCCAATTGTATACCTAATACGGGATGTCACGTTCGGTACCGATAAAATGAAGGCTAGTGATAAAGGACTGTGAGAGCGATTTGACTACCGTCTATGTCCATCGTAATTTAATGGTTCCGGAGAATTTTTTTTATTTGGTGACAAAAAAAGAAAATCATTTTAGTGTTTTAGAGTTGCGTCATATCATAACTATCTACATGTCTGATACAAGTATAGCGATGGTATCAAAATTGGCTTCGTCCTCAAAATTATTTAACGTTTTGGAATAACTGAAAACAAATTTTGTTACCATTTTGCGAAGATTGAAGAGAGCTTGGTATTTATACATAAAAATAATACTGCTGTTTTGATACAACCCTATTTGTAGGACATATCCTCGCAGAAATGATATCCGTTAAAAAGCGGGTTACGCGAGTTGACGCGCTAGACAAACGAGAATTCGATTTACCAGAGAAAGAATCGCTCTCTTTTACATGTTAACTTATTTTTACAACCATTTTTACACTTCATAACTCTCATAAATGGATGTTACATTTGTCCGCTTAAATTGATATAGTTTCCGCTTTTGTTAAATTTTCTTTACAAAAACGATTTGTGAATTTCAGTAACTAAGTGTTTCTATCACACAAAAGGTTGACAATATAATCAAAAACTGACATATATTAACTGGGAACGGGAAATATAAAATTCCGTATACCTTCCACAACACAATAATAATCAATCTCATCATATTTTTGAAGGGTCATGTAATAGATATGAAATACCTAGTGAATGTCGTTCTAACTTATTGTACTAAGTACTAAAATGTAATTCCTAAGCCAGACTAGTATGCATTGCGATAATGAAAGCGCGCGGTTTAGGGTCTCAGAAGATATCAGACAGTTTCCAGTGCGAGCAGGTAGATACGAATTGATTCCAGCACTCGGCCCGCCCCGTCGAGATATGCATGGTAATTAATATTCATTACGTCTAAGCTCAGACTAGTTGGAATAGTTCACACGTAAGACGGCGAACAATAGAAAATAAAAGAACCGCGTGAACAGCGCAAACATAAGACATACATTATTTAATTTAATAATGTAATGCCAACTAATTTTAGTACTTTGCACTAATGAAAAACCGGGCAAGTGCGAGTCGGGCAACAGAAATACATCATCTGTGAAAATTTCAACTGTCTATAGCTATCACGGTTCATGAGATACAGCCTGGTGACAGACGGACAGGCGGACCGACGGACAGCGGAGTCTTAGTAATAGGGTCCCGTTTTACCCTTTGAGGCTTAAGCGTGAAATACTACTTTATTATACATACTTACAAGAAACGAAATTGCAAAGTTAAAAGCGGAAAACAATGCTACGAGCTACGGTGTATTTCTTGAAGACTAGTGCCCCATCCCGTCTTTGCACGGGTTACACAAAACCTTGACAAATTATACCGATACACCTAAACTTTCCTCAATAATCACTCTGTTTATAGGTGAAAACCGCATGAAAACTTTGTCGCGAACATACATACATACAGACGCGGCGGGGGGCTTTGTTTTATAAGGTGTAGTAATCCAACAGCGAATTGAGGAGCATGATGGGCTGATACTGAAATGAAAGGTAGTAATTATAATATGTTTTACATACATACACACGTATTTCTATTACGTTCGTGATATGCGCTGACAAAGGTCTTAGATTGTACTAGTCACAGAAACAGTTTTCCGGAAAATTCGCTCGCTACGGGACATGTGCCGTGGAAAATGTAAAATATATTTTAAATGTAATCCAGCATAAAAGTGGAAAGTAGGTTGATTAAACATGTAAACATTATACACAGCTAGGGCCATTTAATGGGAATAATTTTAATTAACAAAATCTGCCTCTTCACCTATCGTGATTGAAGTATAACTCAAATAGCGAGGCTGCTTTGTTCCCTTCCTATATTGCTATTCTTCTTGATACTACGTGAATTGAACAACTTTAACGATATAATATTAGGATATCTCGAAAGCATTTCTACAACGATTACTACTGCACCGACCGTTTGTAGTTGATCTAGGCAACCTCCTGACCAGTCATGATCCGTCTTAAGAAGCCCAGTAGTAAACAGACGCCGTCTTAATGGGAATACCCGAATGAAGGGCGTTTGAATTCATTACAGGATAAGCTTGGATCCGATGCCCTTAACGTAATTAAATTTCAAGTGCTCATCTTAACGTGTTTTGTTTTGATAACATGAAACGTAAAGCAAGTCCGTATATTTACGAGTATTTGATTATATTTAGCTTTTGATTATAATCGCGTTTTGACTTGGCTACGCTAACGGAAGTTATTGTTTGTTTGTTTAATTGATCTTCTCGAATGAAGGTTTATAGAACCGCAAAGGAGACTATCGGCCTGATTTGAACTTTAAGATACGTCGGTCGGTGTTTAAGATAGAATCGGGCCGTTTATTTTAATTATGTTTTCTTTCGTCCCTATTTACCTATATGGGGTTATTCGTAAACGCGTTACAGGCCTGAATTAGCTATGAATCGTTTGACTTTCTGTCATTTTGACTACTAACTAAATCAGGCCCGTAAAGTTTACAGCTTCAGTTTTATTTGCAGCTCTTTATGTAAATTAATTCATAGAACAATTTTTAAGAAAAAAAAACCGACTTCAATGAAGGAGACCGCTGAAAGAAAGATTATTGTTGATTTTGGATTTCATACAATGAAATTAAAACAAAATGCCTTAAAAACCTAATTTGTCTAACAAATATAACGAAGACGACAAATCGCCAAGCGGGAACTATGCGTCATTGAAGAGTTCCATTCTGATCAGCATCAGCAGTTCCACTTCATCAAATGTCACTTTTTTAAGTATAAATTCTTGACTTGTTGATGAAAATACAAACTACATTATATGTATGATGATATGATATGATATGATATGATTTATTTATCTTACAATATACAATTTCACTTAAAACTACGCGTGGTAAATTCTTAGGAATTTATATTGTGATTGTCAGTTTGTCTTACTTTATATACATAGGAAAAACATGTGACAATTAATAATTCATTTAAAATTACTAAAGTTTTTAAATTTCAATTGTATAAATAAATTCACCAAGAACGGGTCGTCATTAAGGTAGAAAATAAATAGTAACAGTTACAGAAATAATGTCAGCATAAGAAATAATGTCACCATTAGGGTCGTTATTAAGCTAACAAAGAAGTAAATTATAGTAAATCTTAAAATACAGATGTCGACAATATGCTTACTATTTAAATAAATCTAATTGGTAATGTCATAAAACTCTTTTATAGAATACAATGGGTTATCCAATAAAAAGTTTCTCAAACGGCTCTTAAATTTTTCATTAGAGGGCTCGTCTTTTAAGTCTTGGGGTAGTCGCTCGTAGTAAGTTGGACCGATGACACGCGGGTTTTTCCCTGCAAGTGCCATGCGACGCGGGACGGTTCTAAGTCGTCCTGTTGAGCGAATCACCTTGCCAGAGACGTTTACCTTCGAAAACGATGGCAAGTTGTTCCTCACAAACATTAAAACTTCGTACATATATAGTGAGTAGTGTGTCATTATTCGGTAGTTTACGAAAATACCCCTACATGAATGTCTTGTTTTAACGCCAGCCATGGCGCGCAGGGCACGCTTTTGTAGGATTAACACTCGATTCGCATCCGTCGAGTTCCCCCACATTATTGAACCATAAGACATTTGAGAGTGAAACATGGCAAAGTAAACCGATTTTAGAGCAATTTGTGATATGAGGGGTTTCAATTTTCGTAGTACGTATACGACACTACTCAGCTTATCACATAATTTGTCGACATGGCACTTCCAGTTCAGGTTAGCATCTATCATAAAACCAAGAAACCTGCACTCTGTACATAGCGGCATCGGGACGTCAGATATACATGGTGGTAGTGAGACTTGTCGTCCTGAAAAAACCATAACGTTGGACTTGCTAACATTCAGCAATAGGCCATTAGTTGTAAACCACCGCTGCAGCTGCCTGCAAGTGTCATTAATTTTTTCACCCAGCTGTTCGTAGGTTTGCGCGCTAACTATTACGGTAGTGTCGTCCGCGAACAGCACTGGCAATCCTGTTGTAATAGCAGATGAAAGGTCATTGACAAATGTCAAAAATAAGGTATTTCCCAGTGCCGAACCTTGAGGAACGCCCAAATTTATGTATCCAGTGTCGGATGCAAGTGTGCCGCTACCACCGATAGACAGCTTTACCACTTGCCTACGGTCCGATAAAAACGATTTAAACAATCGGTAAGCTACATCTGTTACGCCGTAGTTACATAATTTGTTGAGTATTAATTTATGGTTAATAACGTCGAAAGCTTTTGATAAATCACACATAATACCCGCCACCTTATTCCTATCATCCAGAGCCGTTACGATATGGTCATAGATTTTGTGTGCTGCTGTAGTAGTAGACCTTTTTTTCCTATAGGCAAACTGATTTTCTGTGAGTAAATCGTTTGCCTCCAGATGAGTCATTAAGCTGGATGACAGGATTGACTCTATAATCTTGGAGATGGTGGGTACTATGGTGATAGGCCTGTAATTCGTCACGTCGCTTTTGTCCCCTTTTCCTTTAAAAACCGGGCACACTCTAGTACTTTTAAGTACTTGTGGATATACGCCGGTTTCGAACATGTTATTAATCAGTTCAATCAGGATGTCTGAAACGACCGGCCAGACATATAGGATTATATCTAGCGATATATCATATATGTCTACGGTTTTACGCGTTTTATACATTGATTTTACTGTCTTGTACAGTAAGTATGCCTTTCACATTTGAAGAGTTCCCTCAATTCCTCATGGATACCATCATTTGAACTGAGTTTTGCCAAAACGGGACCAATCTGTTTGTATATAAATTCAATCAAAAAAATAAGTTTCAAAATCGGTTCAGAAATGACGGAGTAATGAAGTAACAAACATTAAAAAAAAATACAACCGAGAACCTCCTCCTTTTGAAATTTTGAAGTCGGTTAACGCATTCATTGCCACCGACGCATATATGCGTTCACCGTCATACAAGTTTGTTCCTATGCCACGCCCCCTGGCAGTGACTGCGTTAAAAAAACACTTACACAGCAATGAAGTTATCATCTATCTATTTATGATTTCATATCCATTAACTTTCTAATATTTAAAACGTTGAATAAATATTAGAAAGCAAGTTACCAAAACCGAATGTGTTTGCTTCGTCGATGTTTAAACAAGCTTGAATATACTTCAAATAGTATTGAAATATTCAGACATAGAAGTTGTTGTGGCACAAACGAGTGTTTGACAAAATGAAACATCGATAAATCTGTTATCGATAAGTCAGTCTTAGATTAATAATTAAAAGTTGTAACTTCTACTTGCTGTAAATTACCGAGAAATATCAAGATGAAAATCAATTACAAATCGGTATATAATTTCTTTATATAGTTACACATATATTTAGCACTTAAAAATAAAAACGTAAAGTAGTATACAATGCCAAAAGAATAACAGTATACCACTATATTAAAGAAGATATCGAACGTGCTGTATATTTCGCGGTTGCTATATTCTCATACAATGTTAAAGATATCTATAACGTTAAGGTAACATCGATAACGGACATGTCGATATTTCATTTTGTCATTCACTTTATTCTGCCACCAAAACTTGTATGTCTGGAAATATTTCAATACGCAAAAGCAAATGAGAGTATTAATTACCCTAGTTTGTGTTTAATGTTTACCAAACTACGTAATTCGAATTGAATTTGGATAAATCCCTAGTTCATTGTCGTTTATCAAATTTACTGTGGATTTAAATCATTTGTGTTATCTAACATTAATCGTCAAACTAGTCAACTTTACCCGCTTTTTGCGGAAAAACCCAATTTTCTAAAACAAAACTGAAAAGCTAACATTTATTCTGGCTAAAATATTAAAATATAATTAAAAATATTTTTTGTCACCCTCTTTTTTGGAAGTTTTGAGGGCGGGTTTTGCTAACATTGCCCGCGTCGATTTTGTATGGAAATATCGCGAGACGTTGAAACAAGGATCACTTAAATATAAAGGGTAATCCTTGTGTTTCGGTACAAAATGGATTGGCAATGTTACCTACACTTTTCCATACAAGTTGTATATAGCATTTGCAAATGTGTTAGGGTTGTCATTTTTGAAAAAAATTGTTACAATAGTTTAATGGTAAAAAATATTAATTATGCCGTATTTTTCATATGTCAAAGGGATAAAACATGTAAACAAAAGATAACGAGAGAAATTAACCTTTCATATGCTCTTGTCAAAAATTTACCATTTATATTCATAACAACTTCATATTTAAGTTGAATCTATATGGCGCATATCTATTACATACAGTATATGTTTATAAACTTACTTTGGTGTAAAAACATTACCTTCTTTTACTTGCGCAGTTGTACCCGATTATTCGTAAGTGACAACCCTAAGCCGTTTTTGGTGTTGGGTAATGTTGCCATTCATACGTCTGTACATTATCGGATTAGATTGCCCAAAACACAAATGTCTTTAGGCTCTTTTACTTTAAATCTGAATAGAAATAATCTATGATTCATGTTTTATAACTCTAGTTTAAAATATATATTTTGGGTTTCAACCCAAAAATATTTATTCAAGAGTTCTCAATTTTCTAATAATTGCAGCCATTTTGTTACATTTTTTCCTGCAGAAATATACCATACATTTTGACAACTCACTGAAATCAAGGTACATGGGTGTCCTTTCGTTTGGCTCAAATACTTTTCGCCATTTTCACTTCACAAAACACAAATCACAATAGTTTCATTGCCGAAATGAATCTTTGGCAAGTTTACACTTCGAAATTAATTTCTATGGTCAAATTATCATTTGCCACTGTTTTACTTTGTCAAATTTTACTAAGACAAAAACTTATTTAGCAAAGGTTTTTAATGGCAAAACTAATATTCCAAAAATATGTATGACCAAATTGTCACTTCGTAAATTTGGCAAAAAGGCATGTCTATTTACATTTGTATTGAATTTGTTTGTGTTAGAGTTTTTATTTTTGATATCATTTCTCCTCAGATAGATACACGAGCTTTTTCCATTTTTACCGGGAAAAAAACTGTCCTCAATTTTTTTTGTTTTTTTTTGTCCAGAACCTAACGGACAAATAAAAATTTGGGAGACTTTTTTGTCGTAGCTGGGAAGAGTTCGTGATTCAGATTGGAAATAATATAAGTACCTATTCACAGTTTTAAATGGAAGTTGAGGGTACAGCAGCCCCCGTGAGCGTGACGTTCCCATATAAATTGCAGTCGGATTGTAGTCCACATGGATTGGCCTTAAGTAGGATCCTAAAATAATGTTTCAATTACAGCATCTTTCATAAAATTGGCTAAATACTTTTGCTGCTATGGTTAAACACACCATAGGTACAAACATACATGTGCTGCTAAAATGGAAGGCAGCAGCAGTGCTTCCCGCAGTCGAGTAAAAAGTACTAGAGCTCGACTCCTGATTTATCCTTGTATTTCATGCGAGTAATTTATTCTAGCAGGTATTTATACTCGTGTAGTAAGCTAGGAAGAGCTTAAGTCAGTCGGTAAAGCGGACCCGAGCATCCATCGCGGGATGTGATTAAAAGCTTATGTCTATCAACAGTGACCCGAATTTAAATTGAAAAATGCGAGCGCAACTGGCTGACCTGCCGGTGTAGGATGAGAGATTTATCAATACAATAATCTTTAAATATAAAAAAAAGTGGCTGTGACATAATCGGACAGACAGACGGACATGACGAATCTATAAGGGTTCCGTTTTTTGCCATTTGGCTACGGAACCCTAAAAACACGACATCACAAAACCGTTCGAAATGTCAT
The DNA here is from genome assembly GCF_033807575.1 of Cydia pomonella. Taxonomy (NCBI): domain Eukaryota; kingdom Metazoa; phylum Arthropoda; class Insecta; order Lepidoptera; family Tortricidae; genus Cydia; species Cydia pomonella. The sequence goes on along the minus strand of NC_084721.1, from coordinate 9,734,531 downwards.
TAATTTCTTTTATAATCAAAGTACATCTCGTAAGAAGTATACACACAATACAACAGTATTGTTGTGAATGTACAAGGCTTGAGGCTGTAACGATTGACACAGGTGACGATTAGTGTTTATTAATACATCTCAATACAATAATCAATGTTTTACTTATAGTGGTAACATAAACATTTTATTTTGACGATACTCTTATGTTATTTTATTAGATTCTTGTAAATAGGTGACGTGTTAGCCATATTAAATCGAAAAAATGTATGGTATACCATAAGTTTGTTTCATTTTAGCGATGTTGATCCAAATGAATGTTTTTGAAAAAAAAAATGTTATAAGTAGAATATTAGTTTATACATAATATACCCAAAATTGGTCTGTGTCCCTATCTCAGAAATATAAAAGAAATATTAAAAAAATCAAAGTGAACATTTTACTAATGAGAATATTTAAAACTTCATTTTTTTTAATTATACGTGTAGATTACTTACATTATGTGTATAAGTTACAAAAAAATCGGTTCAGTAGTTTAGATAAGAAAAATGAAAACCAATTCTCTATTTTTTTAATTTTCTCAAAAACCTGCAGTATTTTAGGGTGATTTATTTGGTGATAATTAACTTACATCTGGGCTAATCAATTGGCAAAACGGCAATCACATTGGCTTCTGGGGCCGATTATTGCTATTATTTGCCGAATTTATTTGCTAAAAATGCACGTACATTTATTTGTATATATGTATGTATGTTGTGTATATTTGTATGTAGGTAGGTATATATTGCTATTATTTTTATATGTGTAAGTGTATAAATAGAATATTATTATATTGTTGAGAATAACTTGATTTGTGTTTCATATTCCCTCTCATTGTGTACAATCCTGCACTAACTGCAAGTTTCTGTTTGACCCAATGGTTGACTGTTACAGAATACCATTTGTACAATTTTATATCGTGCAATAAAGTGAAAAAAAAACACGTTATAGTATGGAATGTTAACTGCTGGGGTACAGTCAGCATCAATAGTAGCGGATGAAAGTGCGTGCCAAATGTATCTGCAATGCAAATAATTCTTCAAATAGAGACACATTATATTAAATTAAATTAAATTAAATTAAATTTAAATTAAAATTAAAAAAATTAAAAAATTAAAAATTATTTATTCAATCAAGAGTAATTTACAGATAACATATAGTGTTTAGTACCTCTTTTTAAGTAAATCTTTACCTGTGTCAAGAGGTACTGCTCTTTTCTTAGATCAACAAAAATAATTCTCTTTCAAACGTATCTCCGCTGTTTGATTGTTTTGATTGAGTAAGTAAATAATTTCCAAAAATAGATTATAGGCAGTCATGATTTGTCGTGGGCGTCTATCATCAGAGTTTCAAGCAAGCAAACAAACCAAGTAGTTAGTCAAATATCAACAACGAATTTCGTCCACCATTCGGACTTTTGCATCATTTGGTTTTTCCTTTTATTTTAATTTGTATGTGTGACGTTAATGTTATACCTAGTTAACATAAATATTATATATTTAACAGTTTTGAATGATTCACGGTTAGTTTCGTTAGACTTAAATCGACCGGGATATAAACAGTGATTACCTTTTATATTATTTCCCGGTCAATTTAAGTCTAGACTATATATTTATTTGGCTGCACCTACCGACGAATATGATATGATATGATAATACAGTGCCAACCACTTAAATAGCCTCACCTTTAAATTATGAGTATTATAATTTAACGTGATAATTTGTATCAATATATCCTAAATTTCAATTGTACGCCCTGACGTTTATCGAACGACACATAAACAAGTCCTGACTTGTCTGCGCGCGAAACGTCGTAGACGCACGAGCTAATACGGGCCGTCCACATGAATAGCCTCAGTTTAATATAATCGTTCAAACCGTGTGTTTAAGTTTTGGTTTTAAATTTATTTTATTATGATTAGATAATACAGATGAAATTCTATTAAGTACCTGCAGTAACGCGATAAAAAAAGTGTTTTTTGTGATATGGGACGTGGTAAAAAACTTACGCGTTTAGAAATTGAAAAAGTGAATTTTTATTTAACTCAAAAATTATCCCATCGGGAGATAGCTAAAAAAATAGGTCGCAGCCCAAAAGTTATTAATAATTATGTTAAAAATAAGGAAAATTACGGCCACCAGTATAAAGGACGCACAAAATTTGCCACAACGGATCGTGAACGTCGACTTATTTTACGCTCTGCTTCAAATTCCACCAAGACCGCCAGGCAAATAGCTAGTGAAATAAATACTAGAGCATCTCTCTCTACAGTTCGACGGATTATAAGAACATCATCTTACCTCAAATGAAAAAAAATAATGAGTAAACCTCCTTTGCGCGAACAACATGTGGCGGCTCGACTGGCTTTTGCTAAAAAGTACATGTGCTGGAAAACTGAGTGGCGAAATGTGATATTTAGTGACGAGAAAAAGTTTAATCTAGATGGTCCAGATGGATTTAAATATTATTTTCACGACCTAAGGAAAGAATCGAAAGTACTATCACGTCATCACTCAACTCTCGGATCAGTGATGGTTTGGGGGGCAATTTCTTACTATGGTACTGTTGATTTAATTGTGGTAGACGGAAGACTAAATGCTGAAAAATATTTAAATTTATTAAAAGAAACCAAAAGCAAGATCAAAAAAGTAATAGGTAGAAAAAAAATATTTTTTCAGCATGATAATGCTCCCATACACACATCAGCCATAGTCACAAAATGGTTTGAAGAAAACCAGATTGAAGTTTTAGATTGGCCATCCTTGTCCCCTGATCTGAACATCATAGAAAATGCCTGGGGTTGGCTGTCTCGGCAAGTTTATCTCAACGGAAGACAGTTTAGTAATAAAGAAGAACTGATTCAAGCTATTTACACTGTTTGGAATTCTGTGGACGTTAATTACATACATTCTTTATATGAATCATTACCTAATCGTATTTTCGAATTAGTAAGGTCTAATGGAAGGTATACAAAATACTAAACTAAAGAGTTTTAATAACTAAACAGTATCTTTTAGCAAGTGAGGCTATTCAAGTGGAAGGGGCAATTATTTGTTTGACGTTATTTCTTAAAACTTTAATAAGATAACAATAAATATTTTATTTATTATTACAAGGCTTCCTGTTTTATTTCATATTTTATGCTTAATGTATATCTCCTTTGTATATTACTATGTGGTATATTAATTTTGGCGAGTGAGGCTATTCAAGTGGCTGGCACTGTATATGATTTATTTATCTCACAATATACAATTTCACTTAAAACTACGCGTGGTAAATTCTTAGGAATTTATATTGTGATTGTAAGTTTGTCTTACTTTATATCGCTGCTTTATATAAATAGGAAAAACATGTGACAATTAATAATTCATTTAAAATGACTACATAAATTACAATTGTATAAATAAATTCACCAAGAACGGGTCATTAAGGTAGAAAATAAATAGTTACAGAATAATACAAACTTACATTTAATTTTATTAATGATCAATGATTAAAAGTCTATTTATTTTCTACCACATACAGATACAGTACCCCTAGTGTAATTTTAGTCGATAGCAAAACGTGACGTACGCGTTTGCGTTAAGTCTCATTTTGTATGGGTTTTTGAACAGCGCGCCAAGAAGTGGGACGTTTTGGAAAGTCTTCTCAATTAACGCAAACGCGTACGTCACGTTTCGCTGTCGAAAATATTTACACTAGGGGTACAGATAGTATATGCAAGGTGCGGAAAGTTTACAAAAAGTTGGAAAACTTCTCGAAACTTTCAGTAAAATTTCACAGGAAATAAAGGTGACTTTCATTTTGTAAAAAAACCCCATACAATAATCTAAGAAGTTCCTAAATTATTCCATGTCTAAATTTAGCAATTTTGGGTACTTTCCGACGATATTACAAACATATATTCTTTCGATTCGAGTGGGTCGTAATTTGATGGCAACAAAAGCTTTCCGCCTTGGTTCGTCTACAATGGCAATAATTCGATCCGACGCCCATACAATTTCTTGGTAATAGAGAGGGCACATTGTTCGCCGTCAAAATCAATTACTTATACACAAACGCACGTAATAAGCAGTCATTTGTTGTTATGTACCAATTTGTTATATATAATACTAAATAAACGTGATAACCAATTAGTGGCTCTTTTAGACGGCGCGCGAACATACCTTACACATTGTTCGTAATGTAACTCTTTTAGTTACATTGCAGACTCAATGAGGTCACATAAAATTCAGCCGACCAATCAAATAGGGGAAGTCCGGGCATATTGAACACCTTTACCTTTGACTGGACATACTTAACAAGAAAAGTTTAACAAGAAAAAATTTCTGTAATCAGTCTTTATTCAACCAACTTAAAAATATTTTGAAACAAAACAATTTCTATAATTTTGAACTACACATGAAACAAAAAAAATTGTTCGCTTTTCCCAGGATGCCGGGAAAAGAAACAGGCCCCCGGGCAAAGGAAATGTCAGTCATAAAATCTTAATAAACTTAATAATTAAGTAAATTTGAATGAACATATGAATATTTGAATAATATTAAATAGGAAAAATTGCTAAAATAAATTGCACTGATTTCATAAGCTGTATAGTCTTCATGGCGTTACTGATGACATTTATCACAGCGAATCTACGTTCCAATGACCATTTACATGACGTCTGTTGACAAGAAGCCGTGATCGGTCTTTTTTTTATATTTATATACATACCAAGTTCTCGCACTGTCTAAATGAGCCCTAAGTTACTGAAAAAGTTTGACCTACCTACCTCGGATGTTAAGGCAAGGTATACTTATTTCATATAATGAAAACATATGAACAAAAATATTTAAAGTTTTTTTTAATAAATTTATCAACATTTACATTCCAAAGTAACATCTACGATTACAGTCATCAGTCTCTATTACCGAAGTGAAGAATAATTTTACGTGGGTAATGTAACAACGGCTCGATGACATGACATCGCGAGACGTTATTTTATTCAGAAGACACATATCTGCCTATTAAATTGTGCCCTTTGAAACAATACCCTGAGACCCTGAATCCATCATCATTATTATGACATACATGGAGGGAATGTCACGCTCGCAATTTTCAATCTTCAACGAATAGGAATAAGAATACGATAGATGTGTTAATTGCTTGCAGTGTAGCATTTTGAAAGATATAGATAATAAAGATTTTCTTATTAATAGTAAATTATTTTATATTTATACAAGCCCTATCACACTAAACATACAGATCATATAAACTAAACTTAACAACTATCTGGTACGAAATTTCTGCGTCTTGAGGGTCCTTGGCGGCCATTGTTTATTTTTTTTTTTATAGACAGTAATAAAATTTATTTTAAACAAAAAAGTGACTAAAGCCAAACTTGTAAATAGCAAAAGTTACAGTGCGGTGGAAAGTGCTGCTGCCGCCTTGTAAATCGGAAATATACCTTCTCAAAAGCGTTATGCGCCAGCTCTTCTAACTTACTTTGTAACCTATATGAGCAAAATTTGCAATAACGGTGACGAATCTAGCCTAAAATCCATCTATGCTGTACCTATAATAATATTTCAGTTGCCAGTCGAGACGCGGCGAAAATTGCACTCAAATGTGAATTGAATAGGGGCAAAATAAATAAGACTTAAGGTTCCGTATCGTGTGCTGCAGCTGACTCGACTACCTGGCTTTGGGTTCCCATTGAACACCGAGCCCTCGCCTTTAGCATACGTACCAAGCCCTCGGCGGTGAATTCGAACTTACATCCCGATATCAAAATAATGTCGTATTGTTATCATTCGCGCGTGTATTTCACTCATACTTGTTCGTATATGTATTAGTACAGTGTTAAGGTAATTAAATACAGTTTGTGAAAAGGGTCTAGCAGGCTAAGGAAGGAGAAGTGGCCTCTGTGACGAATATCGGATTTTTATAATGTCATTTGTTGGCTATCTTATAATATAGAAACACCTTAATTTTCAGCCCCCTATTTTGAACCGTCACCGAAATAATGTCAAAAACGTCATTTTATGGGCACATTTTCAAAGTCGTTTTACTCCTGAACTATATAAGGTAGAGCAATCAAACCAAATCATAGCTACAAAGAATGAGTAGGAGTATAAGTCAGATTTTTTTAAATATTTAATTCCCTGAAAAAAGAATGATTAAAATGTCAGAGATTTTTTTGATAGCTCTTTTCACCAAGTATTTGTAAAGGTACACCTATGGAAAAAATCACATAAACTGCAAATAGCATAGCTACTACCATGCGAAAACTAAACTAAAAAATAAACTAAACAAAGCAACAGTAGCCTTTTGGCAATGACGGAGGATGGTGGGCAAGAGATGGGGACTTGCTCCTCACATCATACTGTGGCTATACAAAATGGTAATAATGCCAATGATCAGCTATGGCTCGGTCGTATGGTGGCCCCGCACCCAGCTAACCACGGTAATAGACAAACTAAACAAAACACAAAGACTAGCATGTGTGGCTGCGACGGGCTGTATGAGAACTACTCCGACTGCGGCGCTAGAAATAATGCTAGGACTCCTACCATTACATATATATACAAAAAGAAGCGGCTGCCACGGCTCTTCGGTTGAAAAAGCTAAACCTATGGACATCCTTCAGCTCATCGCACAAGAAGATCTATGAAAATATGATCTCAAAACTACCCATGCTGGAGGCGCCCATCGACAAAACACCAAAAACTATGATCTTCTGGAAAGAATACGCCATATCATTAACAGAAGATCCAAAAGAAGGACTGTTGGCGATGCGCTCGTTATATCTGTACCTAGTTGTTTTACTTATTAAAAACCATGTCATGTTAAATTAGCTTTTAATTACTTAGAATTACGGTTGAAATTTGATTGTAGCATATCTAATGTAACCCGTTGCTATGCGCCGCCAGGCAGTCCGCTGCCGGCCGCGAGCCTAGTCACATACGCTCTCGTGACATTTTTTTGTATTTGTGTGTTTTCCGAAATACATCTTCGTCTTAGAACCTCGGCTTTTCTTCACATGAACCCCATACAGTCAACATAGTGGTCTTCAAACCGGATCCATGCACCGCACTCCGACCACGATTCAAACGCGTGGGTCGAAAGCGCGTCGAGCAGAAGAATTAAGGAGGCTTCTAGAAGAAGGACAAAGAATGTCTCAAAAGGGCGAGCCGAGTGAAGCACCTTATGGCCATAGTTCTACAGCCAGGTTGGAAGAAATTAAGCCAGCTTCAAGTATCCCGAAAGATGTAGTTATCACAAAAATAAGGGAGGGTAGCGCGAAGTCTGAACCAACCGCGACAGAATTACGCAAGAAAATGCTTCCTCCTTCTGCTTCGTATGTCAGCAAAGCTTCTAGCAGCAAGGACTCTAAAACTTCATCGGCTTCTAGAACAGCAAAGAAGAAACAACTTTTATTAGAAGCCGCAAAACAAAAGGCTGCCATACAGATGGAGATCATCGATAAGACTCTGGATGCTCAATTAGCAGAGCTGGACGACGAGGAACAAGATTACGGTTCACAAGTAAGTCGAAGGAGCTATTCTCGAAGTCAAGTTGCAAATTGGGTGGAAAAACAGGGTAACTTAGAACCGCAAGACGATCTGCTGCCAGCCCACGATAATGGCTTAGATTTGGGTGAGTTGCATCAGCAAGTGCCACATTTACTGCCCGAGCCCGGTCCAGCGCCACGCGCCGCCACGCCCGCGCCAGCCCCGGCGCCCGTGCCGGCCGCTCCGCTGCCACCGCCGGATGGCACCGTCATGGCGCTCAACAATGCGATACAAGTTATGGCCGATGCTGTGAAAAACATCTCCACTGTCAATGCTCCGAATACCAGCCTGCTCAGTCGACTCAGCACGCCAAAAGATCTCCCCGAGTTCTCTGGCGATTATTTAGAATGGTTGCAGTTTAAACAAGCATACTACGAGTCCACTGAGTTATGTAAATTCACCGATAAGGAGAACCTTTGGAGGCTTAGAAAATGTTTGCGCGGAGCCGCAAAGGATGCAGTCAACGCTTTGTTCATAAGTGCCACGTCACCTGAAAAAGTCATGTCGGCGTTGGAGCTACGATATGGTAACTCTGAGTGCATCATTTCCCGCGTATTGTACGACATTAAAAAGCTTCAACCATTGCACCAAGATTACCATAAGGATATCATTACGTTCGCGTTAAAAGTTCAAAACTACGTGGAAGCAGTACGAGCAGTCGGTCAAGAGGAGCACCTACAGGGGGTAAATATAGTTTCCATAATTTTATCTAAGCTGCCGACAGTACTAATATCGAAATGGTCAGATTACAGCTTTAATTTAATCAAAGATGGTAAAAAACCTAGATTGGTCATCATGTCTGACTTTCTTAACGAAGAGGCAGTTAAAATTTCAACCACTGCAAGTACCTATATGGCCACTAAAAGTGAGAGTTATAAACATAACAATAAAGACACTAACAACGCACGTAACCATACAATATTAGTGCACGGCGAAGTAAGCGATAAGAAATGTCTTTTTTGCCGAACATCTGTTCACAAGATAACAGATTGTAAACAGTTTAAACGCGCGCTGCGCAAAGTGAGGTGGCAATTCGTTAGAAAAAACGGCCTATGTTATAAATGCCTATTATCTAAACACGATCGAGAATCGTGCCGTGCGCCTGCTTGCGATAAGGACGATTGTGGCGAAGCACATCATAGACTTCTGCACTACACGGTAAACAAGATCGAGGTACCGCTTACGTCATCATCATCATCGGGCCCTTCGAGTTCTACAACATGTCCTACTACGAGTGCGTCAGCGCAGCAAGACCTCGAGTCCAAATCTGTTCCTGAGACTTTGACGCATATTAACGCAAGTGATAAAAGGGTGTTGCTGAAAGTAGTACCTATCAGTGTTCATGGACCTAACGGTGTATTTTCGACTACCGCATTGTTGGACGATGGTTCTTCGGTTAGTTTAATAAGTTCGAAATTAGCGCGGCGCGCGGGATTAAGTGGACGTGCTAGCACGTTTTGCACACACGGTGCATTTGTCGGTAGCGAATTAGTGCGCAAATCTGCCATTGTGAATGTAAACATTGCGGGTATAGACAATAAGGTGCATAATATAAGAGTGCGTAGTGTAGACGATTTGAGTGTACCGTTGCAAAGTTTATCAGTTTTAAAATGTATTAACTATACTCACTTAAAAGATATTAAAGATAAATTATGTACTTCCGATTCAAAACCTGAGATGTTAATAGGTCAAGATAACTATCATTTAATGTTGCCTTCACAAGTTAGAGTAGGTAAATATAACGAGGGGTATGCTAGCCTCACTCCCTTGGGTTGGTGCGCTCATGGGAAGGTGTACGTGCCGCAGGGCGTCCGCCCGCCCACGCAGGTCGAGTCTAACCTTTTTATTTCAGAGACGGAGCACACGACGGATACCTCAGAGGGTCTTGATCTGTTAAGGCAGATCCAGGAGGAGGTCCGCCTGTCATTCAAGGTGGACACGATGGGCGTGTCGTGCGCGCCGCGGCAGAACGCGGATGACGCGCGCGCGGTGGCCCAGCTGCAGCAGTCCGCGGAGTTGCGCGCCGGCCGCTGGCACGTCGGCCTGCCGTGGAAGGACGACCACCCATCCATGCCTGACTCGTATCCTAGCGCTCTTAAAAGGATGAAAGGTATCGAAAAGAGAATGGCCAAGGACTCTGGTTTTGCTGAAAGGTATCGGGAGCGCGTCAGTCATTTACTTCAAAATGATTACGCATCTGAACTGTCAGATTCTCAGGTGAGACCCAAAACATGGTATCTGGCTCATTTTGGAGTAGATAACGTCAACAAGAAGCGTCTCCGCTTAGTCTTCGACTCGGCAAATAAGGTAAATGGCTTATGCCTAAATGATTTCTTACTTACAGGTCCCGACTTGCTGTCATCACTATTTGGTATTATGTTACGCTTTAGGGAAAACAAGATTGGAGTAACTGGTGACATCAAAGATATGTTTTTAAGGATCAAGATCCGAGTCGAAGATCAACACGCTTTACGATTCCTATGGAGAGACAATCCTACTGACGAACTAAAAACTTATGTAATGACATCACTTCCGTTTGGGGCTAATTGCAGTCCATTTGTTAGTCAGTTTGTCAAAAACTTGAACGCGCGACGGTTCGAGTCGACTATGCCGGAAGCTGTCGATGCGATTTGTAATTCGCATTATGTAGATGACTACATAGACAGTTTTGCTGACGAAGCCTCGGCCATCAAAATGGTAAGAAACATAAGTTTTATTCACAGTGCCGGCGGTTTCGAGATGAGAAACTGGACTAGCAACAGTGTCTCAGTTTTAAATAGTCTGCCAAATCAAACCTTAGGTACAGCGGCCGTAAGGTTTAAAGTCGAACAGCAGCAAGAAGGTGAGCGTACTCTCGGGCTAATATGGTATCCAGCCGATGATAAGTTGACATTCGACTTATCATTAAAACGGATTCCCGAAAGTATTGTCAACGGTGATGAGCGTCCTACAAAGCGTCTTATGCTTAAGGTAATAATGTCGATTTTCGATGTCCTAGGATTCTTATCTCCTTTCACCATTCAGGGTCGTATTATGCTGCAGGACACCTGGCGGTTAAATGTAGACTGGAATGATTACATTCCAGACGTTATTTACAACAAGTGGCGAAAATGGATTGACCTACTTAAGGTAATTAGCGATATACGTATACCACGGTGCTATCAATCAGCTGTTCGCATTCATAATTCATCTGTGCGAGTAAGCGAGACGGCAGATCACCTGATCGAAGCATCCAATGGTACTCCGAGCGCGACGTTGCCGCAATCGACGTTCACGTCTGGCAACGGTGCGCCTACGTCATGTGCTACGAAGCTCTACGCATCCGTAGCGGAAACTAGAAGCGCTACGCGCACGGCAGAGGTAGGTTATAATAACTTACAATTGCATGTATTTTGTGATAGTAGTACTCGGGCCATGTGTACTGTTGCTTATTGGCGTTGGGAGATAAATGGTTATATTAAAGTTGCCTTTATTGCTAGTAAATGTAAAGTTATGCCTGTTAAACCATTAACAGTACCTAAGGCCGAGTTACAAGCTGCACTGTTGGCCGCAAGGCTGGCTAATACAATAGGTAAGGAGCACAAGATAGTTCCCGAGCGGCGTTACTTTTGGTGCGACAGTTCGACTGTGTTGCACTGGGTGCGTAACAATACGCGCTCATATAAAACGTTCGAAGCGAACCGGTTGGGCGAGATTGATGAGTTATCCTGCGTAGATGAGTGGAATTATATACCTACAAAGCTAAATGTAGCGGATTTAGCTACGCGGGAGACTTTCGATCACGCTCAACTAGATAAATGGTTCGCGGGTCCGAATTTTTTATATGAAGACGTATCCTTGTGGCCAAAAGATGTTATTTTATCGCATTCAGACACCACGTCGCCTGAATGTGTTGCTGTTATACAAGAGGGTTCAATTGGACTGGCTTTACCGGACCCATTGCGGTTTTCTTCTTGGTTACGCTTGAAGCGGGCCACGGCTACGGTACTAGCGTTTATCGACAGATGCAAAGGCATTCAGGGTCAAGTCGATTGCAGTACTATGGAACGAGCTGAAAGATTGCTTTTACAGTACGCACAGGCGGAGTCCTTTGGGGAAGACATCGTCACTATTAAAAATGGTAAGCCATTGCACCGCTCCAGTAGATTACTCTCTCTGTCACCGGTGTTTGATGAACATGGACTGCTGCGTGTGAGCGGCCGAATCGATGCTGTAACAGACGTACCCATTGATGTTAAGAGGCCGGTAATACTTGATGGTCGGCATCAGGTGAGTAAGTTGATTGTCCGAGACTATCACGTGAAGCTGGCGCACGGGAACCAAGAAACCATAGTTAATGAGGTAAAACAACGGTTCTGGATCTTACGACTAAGGCCAACAGTTAAGTCCATAGCATCATCCTGTATGCTGTGCAGAATCCGCAAGTGCCAACCGCGGATTCCGCGAATGGGTGATTTACCAAGGGCTCGAATGGCACACCATCAGCGGGCATTCTCGTACTGCGGTTTAGACCTGTTCGGACCGATGGAGGTCGTCGTAGGACGTCGCCGCGAAAAGAGGTATGGAGTTTTGTTCACTTGCCTGACGGTGCGCGCGATCCACATTGAGCTAGTCTCCTCTCTGACGTCGGACTCGTTGATAATGTCGCTGCGTCGGATGGCGGCCAGGCGTGGCTGGCCATCACATCTGTTCTCTGATAACGGGACAAACCTGCGCGGCGCCTGTACTGAGCTGCAGCGATCGATGCAGGAACTGAACGTTGAAGAACTGAAAAGCTACGGTGTCAACAAAGGTTTGGAGTGGACTTTTATCCCTCCCGCTAGCCCCCATTGGGGTGGGGCGTGGGAGAGGCTAATCCGTAGCGTAAAGACGTCTCTTAAAGTAATTTTAAATGAGCGTGCACCACGGGACGAAGTTTTAAGTACGCTTATGGCGGAAGTCGAAAATATAGTGAACAGTCGTCCCTTGATGCACGTCTCTGTAGAAAATGGAGTTGTAGAATCACTTACACCGAACCATTTCCTTCTTGGCACGTCGTCAAATCTGCCTACTATTGGTTCTTTTGACGGGTCTGACCTGTACCTGCGGAAACATTGGCGTACAGCTCAGCGGCTAACCGATATGTTCTGGCAGAGATGGATGAAGGCGATCCTACCCGACCTCATACCAAGAAGGAAATGGCACGAGGAAAGGAAGCCGCTGCAAGTCGGTGACCTCGTCCTTGTCGTGGACCCGAACTCTCCTCGCAACATGTGGCCAAAAGGTTTGGTCACTCAGGTGTTTGCCGGTAAGGACGGGCGCATAAGGCTGGTGGAGGTCAAGACCAGGACTGGGACTTGGCGTCGGTCTGCGGCACGCATCGCACCTATCTCTTTAGTTGATTAGTGCTGTGAACAGCACTGGGGTGGGGAGTGTTGGCGATGCGCTCGTTATATCTGTACCTAGTTGTTTTACTTATTAAAAACCATGTCATGTTAAATTAGCTTTTAATTACTTAGAATTACGGTTGAAATTTGATTGTAGCATATCTAATGTAACCCGTTGCTATGCGCCGCCAGGCAGTCCGCTGCCGGCCGCGAGCCTAGTCACATACGCTCTCGTGACATTTTTTTGTATTTGTGTGTTTTCCGAAATACATCTTCGTCTTAGAACCTCGGCTTTTCTTCACATGAACCCCATACAGTCAACAAGGACTAGACCAAACAAACCTAAGAATATTCACAGATGGCTCAAAAACATTTGAAGGGACAGGATGTGGTGTCTTCTCGGAGGACCTAAACATACACATCTCAAAACCCCTAGGGAAACATAACACGGTATTCCAAGCTGAATGTGTGGGAATAATAGAAGCTTGCAATGCCATAACAAGACGACAGGTGAAACACGAAAATATACTAATACTATCAGACAGTAAATCAGTACTACAAGCGCTATGCAGCGACAAACTTAATTCAGAGCTCATACTCGAATGTCATCGAAGCCTCACGGAAGTGAGCAAAGAAGGCAACAAAGTAACAATTCAATGGATAAAAGGGCATAGTGGATCAAGAGGAAACGATGCAGCGGACGAACTGGCCAGGAAAGGCTCAGAAACGCCGGCATATGGACCCGAGCCCATCATACCCCTACCAATATCCTATATACACAACCAGCTAGACCTACATCACAGACAACTGCACAATAAATACTGGATTGAAATGGACACATGCAGGCAGACTAAGGATTTTCTACCGGAACTGAACCACAAACTCACCAAAATACTACTGAAAACACCTCGACACCAACTACGTAAAATAGTAGGATTAATTACAGGACATAACACACTTAACAAACACCTACACAATATGGGTAAAACGGACAGCCCCATGTGCAGAGCGTGCATGGAAGAAGAAGAAACAACAAAACATATTCTCCTAGACTGCAAACAGGTAGAAGTATACAGGAACAAATACCTAGGGACTCCGTGCACACTAGGAGAGGCAATTAGCAACCTGAAAACTTTGCTAGGCTTCGTGGAGGAGCTGGGGTGGTTAGAGTAGCGCTACCTCGTTTCACGCAAAATAGGCACAATGGTTGTCGATTTGCGGAAAATGCCCAGAAGCACTAACTAACTAACTAACCATGCGAAAAATCAATTCAATATAATTGGTGCAACATACTTTAATTTTTTTTTAATAAATGGGGCCACTTCTCCTTCCTTAGCCTGCTAGATTATAGATTAGATCATGAATTGGGTTTTTTAATAATGTTTCAAATAAATAGGCCAATCAAATTAGATCCATAAAAAGCGTTTTCAGGAATTAATTCCCAGCAAACTGGAAATCGTTTCAATTTCTTCATTTGGTCCTAAATGTATGTTTAATCCGAGTTTGCGCAATCCCAGGAAGTGTGCATACATTTTGGGAGCCTTAGAAGATATTTTTTTCCTTGGATTGCCAAACCACTCGATGTAGAAGGAACTCACCATCAAATATAATGGCACTACCAGCAGAGTTTGGTGGATAAGGCACAGGTGAAAAGGCGTATTCGGATTTTTAACATGATCCATCCCGACGGACTACCGTTTTCGATCTACAAGGAAAAAACTTAAACAAAAGAGCAAACATTTATGCATATCTCCTGGAATTGCGCACACTCAGATTACACGTAATTAGAACTAATTAAAGGTATTGAAACGATTTCCAACTTGCTAGAAACTAATTCTTCAAAAAAATCTAATTTGTTTGGCCTAAAGCGTGTAACAAGGAGTTACTATTTGTTTAATACGGTATTATTTGCCTGAGACGAATACTTGGCAAGTATTGGGAATAATAGTCCTTGAGGCCAGGGCTGATTTATTACATTGCTCAGGTGCACTTTGCATACATTGTGATCTACTTAAAAGGATGTGAGCTTCCATTATTAACGCGAATATACTATCTGGAATACATTCCAACGCCTGTGGGAATAATACTATTAAAAATCATATTATATGTATAATTGTTTACTAGTCAATATACTTTTAATACCTACATATACCATAGATTTCGGTGCCTAATAAAAGTAAAAGTAACATGCTTATTAGTGACGGACAGAGAGCAACGCAGCTGGCTAACTTTATTGTCACGCGTTCAATAGAGTATTTAAGAGCAAGTTGCATACTTAAGGTCGCCGTCATCGAAAGTGATGACGAGAACTATATATACCCAATGGGCGTTAATAACCCGAAATATTTAAACCACGCATTCCTTAGGTCATAAGGAGCAAAAATGTTGGTTGAGTTTTGGCCAAATTCCCCAATTTTTTTTTGCCTTTTTATCACACGGTACGTTATTTTTTTACACCTTGGTGAAAAAAACAAATCATTACAACGAATAAGTACAGTTATTTTTTATATACAGATAAAACTTTCGACTTGACTTTCATTTCTGTCAGTAGTTGTGTCTAAACGAAATCACATAGTGGCAGCGTCACAGCTAAAAAGGCACTTTCACTAAGTTATAAAAGAAACAATTTTTATAAGAATTGTAATTATCTCTAAAACAAGGCCGATTTCGGAAACTTTGTATGACAATATTCTCTCTAAATGCGGTCAGGAATATACCCTTAAAATCTTTCGGGTTAATCGAGCTCACGGTGTATATTCCTAAACTGAGAAGTCAAATAACACCCTCAATCAATCAAATGTTATACGTCGCTCACTGTCGGGTGTCAGTTGTTATTACCGTGGCATGACAAAAGACGTTGTTTTCAAACATCTGAACAAAATTGAAATATTTCGTTCAAGAAAACATTTTTTTTTTAGCCTTTTTGAGTGTCCTGCTGGGCAAAGGCCTCTCCCCTGGTTCTCTATAACTCCCGATTTTCTGCTTCCTCCGGCCAGTTGCAAAGGTAGGTGTCAGAAAATGACTAATTACAAATAAAAAAAAATACTTTGATAGTTATATTCATAATACTGCCAGGAGGATTTGATATTTTATGTAATGTGTGAGAGCGATCATTTCCAGACAACCTTTGGGAACATAATGAGGTAAATGCTTCCAAATATGCACTGAGTTTAAGCCGAGGGATTAAGTAATAGGTACCTAGGTTACATTATTATGATAGAAATGTGATTTTGTTCTCAGTGCGTCATTCTCATATCTATATAATTATACAAAAGGTATAAGTGCGGGCGGGACCGAGATTGAAATAAAATTGAGAAATATGGATACGTATCAAATTTACATTTGCCTCCAGGGAAGATAAAATACTTGACATTATTTTCAGTATTTAAATACTACTTATTCAACGAATTGAGAATTCATTTCCCGTGGATTTTCGATGGAATGTGCAATACTAACGTCATAATTAAAAAAATAAAAGGTATAATATTATTAATAATACATGAACAACGTCTATAAAGAAAAATCTATAAGGTTAGCGCATCAAGCATGAAAAACGAGACATGTAGCTTTTTTTGTAAAAAAATAGATAAACGGTTGAATATGTGAAAAGGCACTGTATAGTTCGTGTCACCCACGATGACGCGCAGATTTGTCAAATCTAACTTTTAATAACATAACAATACGAGTCAAGGCACGCGTCGTCGTGAATGACACGACCGATAAGTCTATGCGGGTGTCATCTGTTTTCTAGGATAGCTAACAGTTACAAAAAACATGTGTTATGATTTTGTACGACTTCGTGCCCTCGGTTAAAAACGAAGTTACTATATATACAGGATCGGCAAATAAGAAGTATACATTTCGTTTTTAAATTTTTACTATATTAAGTTCAAAAATTATTAAGTATTGTTTTAAAAATATATTCTTCAGGGTTGGCAAATTCATGCGAAACATAATGTCTGACATATGTCCACCTCTAACAGCAGGCAAATGTAAGCCCTTATCATCCCAATGTTCAGCATCTATTCGCACATTTTTGGCATTATCTTAGTACATTTGTGTCGAATAGTCGGTTTTAACTGTTTAAATTTCATCAGCTCGTTAGCATAGACAAGTAATTTTAGATAGCCCCACAGAAATAAGTCAAGAGCTGCAAAATTTGGGGAATTTGGGTGCCAATCTCTGTCACTTTTTTTCAAAATTAATCGAGCAATCAACGTGTTTTAAACAACAGAAACATTTGAGATAAAATTGCTTGCTGCTAGTGGTAGACATTTGGCAGAAATTATCTTCCGTATACAATTGCCAACCCTGAATAATATATTTATGAAAAAATATTTAATAAAATTTCCACTTAATGTAATTAAAATTTAAAAACAAAGTGTTTCATTCTTATTTGTCCATCCTGTATATATATATATATATATATATATATATATTGGGCTTGACAACCCTGGAGCAGTGAAGGCAATGCGGTGACTTAATAGAAACAAAAAATACTTACAGGACACTACAACGTACCCGCATTGAGTGATATTTTCACACGATCTGTGACAGACTGAGAAGACATTCTCTGAAGCTGACACGGACGCAGAGTAGTAGCAACCCAACACGACACTTCCTGTCTACTGCGTAGTGAAAGTGTGGAATAGTTTGCCCGAATTCGTAATCAGTGCACCCTCAGTGAAGCAGACTCGACAAACATTTTATAAATGGACAAAACACAAGTGCAGGACATTGATGTGGACGTATCAGCTATAAGCTGCCTGTGCATTCATAAATAATAATAATAACTTTGCTTTGGCTTTGGCTTTGGTTACAATTCACAATGTCTTTAATATACCAAATACATTATTTATGATTTATTTTTTAAAACACTTTTAATACGTCATGAAATAGTAGCAACGAACACGTATTTTATATGCATATAACTTTGGTTGCTATAATTTATTTGGTATTGACTGTACACATGTTCCGTGTTTATACTGATTACTTTATTTAAAAGTCCCACTCGCTTTATTTTGCATTCATGGAAATAAATAAAAAAACTCGTTTATTTGTAATGTAAAAAGTTTGACTGAATGAGTGGCAATAATGTGATTGGGAATCGTGTTTTGTGACGTGTTTTTGTTAAATTTAAATTCGGCCGCAACGTGGAAATTAATTTTTCTCGAGCATGTTATTCAACATATGCATTTGTATAACCATAAGGTTCTCCCGCAAAATATCGTAAAACTAAGTTACTCTGAACTATTTTTAGGGTTCCGTACGAAAAAGGTACGAAAGGAACCCTTATGGTGCTATTTTGCTAAATATCTCGAGAGGTACTTAAGATATCGATTTGAAATTTGGAATAGTAATGAACAACGCTAACCCAGACATATTGGAGTGGAATTTATTTTGTTTTATTTATATTAATAATGGGAAATGCCCAATATAAAGAGAGGCAACATTTTAAAGTCTAAGTTACTAGGTTACGTGGGAGATCATTTGGAAGAGCTCAAATTGAACATTACAAAACATTTTTTTTTCATAGTGAAATAAATTGATTTATGAAGGAAAATGTGAAAAAATACCATTTTCCCCTTATATCCGAAGTTTACGACGAAAAAATTATAATACTGACATTATCATAAAGATTACAGCAATTTAATCCCGTTTGCGGGTATTTATTACAGTTGAAATTCCTATGAGATTACACTAAAGACACTTTTCAAATACATAAAACAAAAATTATTGAAATCGGTTCACTTCTTCTTCTTCTTCTTTGCCTAGCCTTTTCCCATGTCATTTGGGGTCGGCTCTCCTCGTCATTCTTCGCCAGGCGTATCTGTTCTGGGTCGTCGAGACATTTGTTTGAGCTTTCTTAAGGTCGTTGTTTATGACGGACATCCAGGTCGTAAGGGGTCTACCTCTGCCCGATCTTTTGGAGCCAACGTTGATGCTCAGGACTTGTCTAGTCATGTGATCTTCTGGCCTCCTCATGACATGGCCATACCACTTTAAGCGAGATTCGGAAAGCTTATCTTCTATGGGCCGGATCTTAAAACTGCCGCGGATATGTTCGTTTCTAACCCTATCAAGTAGAGTGACACCTCCTGCCCACCTCAACATCTTCATTTCTGTTGTGTGCAGTTTTGTGGTATGGACCTTCTTCAAAGGCCAACATTCAGCGCCGTAGGTGAGAGCCGGTCGGATTGCGGATTTGTACACCTTCCCCTTCACACGCACCGGCATTCTGCTGTCGCATAGCACACCCGATAGTTCCCGCCACTTTATCCACCCCGTGCTGATGCGGTGAACTATGTCAGCGTCAATGGAACCGTCATTGGCTACAACCGATCCAAGGTATTTAAATTGGCTGACTTCCCGGAGCTGATGGTTTTGCAGTTTCACCGGATTGCACTGCTGGTTGGGATCCGAGTAGCAGCAGCGCATGTACTCCGTCTTCTGTCGACTTATTTTTAGTCCGCCTGACTCAATAGCGGCTCTCCATACTTCTTAAGGGATTCTTCCAGGTCACTGAGGTTATCTCTGATAAGAACGACGTCGTCCGCATACAATAGGTCCCAAGGCGGCGTCTTCTGTAGGTTTGCCGTTAGGTGATGCATTACTAGATTGAATAGCAATGGGCTCAAAGCCGAACCTTGGTGTACACCTACTCCTACTTGAAAGTCGTCGCTTACTCCCGCTGGATTTCTCACTTGTGTATGGACGTCAGTGTACATGTCAGTGACTACTTGGATGTACAATTCCGGTACTAATTGCGCGCGGAGAGATTGCCCGATTAGCTGACGTGGGACTCTATCAAAGGCCTTTTCAAGGTCTATAAAGGCAAGATAAAGGTCCTTTTTTATCTGTTTATGTTTTTCAAGAAGAATCCTTAGACTATGTAGTGCGTCAGTCGTTGACCTTCCCGCTACAAACCCGCATTGGTTCTGGGTTACAGTGGTAAGTTGTAGTAATCTGCTATTGATGACTCTTTCCCATATTTTAAATGTGTGCGATATGAGTTTTATTGCACGATACTTTTCGCATAGCCTGATGTCACCCTTATTTTTAAAGAACGGGACCAAATAACTTTTTCTCCATTCGTTGGGTATTCCATCGTGAAGGATTTTATTGAAAAGGTTCACAAGAAACCTGACACCAACTTCACCTAAGCATTTCCATAGTTCTGCGGGAATTTCATCTGGCCCAGTCGATTTATTATTTGCCATCTTTCTTATCGCTAGCTTTACTTCGTCGGTGTTGATATCTTGTATGGGTCCTTTGACAGTTTCCATAGGTGTTGGGCGTTGGGATGGGTAAGTTTCATTTAAAAGTTGTGAATAGTACTCCCGCCATCTAGCATTAATATCAGCGTTTGATGTGAGTAGCTTTCCGTCCTTGTCTTTGATGTACTTGATAGTTTTGACATCCTTGGCGTTATTATTCCTCTGCCTTGCTAATTTAAATAGTTCTCTATCATCTTTAGCGTTCTCTAGTCGAGTGTAAAAGTGGCTGTCGCAGAGCGCCCTGGCACGTGCAACTTCGCGTTTCGCTTCTTTTTTTGCAGCGTGATATTTAATGCGATCTTCCTCGTTTCCACTGAGTTGCCAAGTTTTGAATAGGCACTTCTTTATACGGACTTTTTCCTCGACTTCTGGCTGCCACCACTTTGCTCTTTTGTTGTTTTTCAGTGGTCCTTTAGTTACTCCTAGCAAGTCAGATGCACCCTTCACACAGTGATCTTGAAACCTGTTCCACATTGAATCAGCCGTATCGTCCTTCTGTGAGTTATCTTCAAGATACTGCTGGATGCTGGCTACAATTGAAATCGGTTCACATGATAAAGAATTATCCCTGAAAAACCAACATACATACAGATCGCACAAATTAGCCAATTGCCCATAGATGGCGCTGTACACAATTATGCTTAGTATACTTCTTGACAAAGAAAATTGAAAGTTTTTACGAAGCCGTGCGCGAGGTAAACGAACTCGCACTTGACCGGTTTTTTTAATATTAAATATGACACTTTCTGCGCAGAAAAAAATATATAACAATCTACATGATATGAGTAATGATAAGGTTTTTCTGGAAATCTATTTGAAATTAAATAAGTGAAGAAAAAATCTTGAGGTCACCCATATTTCTTTCAGTTGTATCCTAATCATTACTGTAACTTTTATTGAAAATATATGAAACTTTACAATCTTTCTCTCAAAACACTATAAAATGATTGGTTTATCTTGCTTTTCGCAAATTCATGAAACTTTTTTGCAAAACCCATACTGTAGACCCTTGGAAAATTTATAAGTAGAACAATTGTTGATGAACTTTTGTTAACTTTATTCGCATCTAATAGCTCCCAAACAGTAGTTGGTGGTCCTTGACAGGAAATATACTTTGTTGAGTAGTCTCTTACCATTAATCTTTTCTGCTTTGCTCTAAGGTTGACTGGTAGAGAATGCCTCATGGCAGTAAATTCGCCTTTTGTACATTAAATTTTTTTTGCGCAATAAAGTTTAAATAAATGAATTAACAAGAGCCAGTGCTCAAATACATTAACATACAGTTGCACTTAGGTAGGCTGTTTAGTATTATTTTGTGTTATTCTATATTCGTATTACTGAATTTTCGTAGATAGGTTTAGACACTTTAGACCTACGCTACATATTTACCCACATAGAATTATGAAAAAGCAATGGCCTTGCTACCGGAATGTCCTTGGCTCACCTTAGTTTAATCGCCGTAGTTACGGAAACTTTAACTTCTAGGAATAATTGTTCCACGGTCATTTACCTGAAAATAAAACAATACATATTACAATACAATAACAAGTAAATGTTTAACACATTGAGTAGGTACCGGGAACCCGCTCGGCGGGTTCTCTATTCGTAGTCGTTTTCCTCTACAAAGTGAGAAAACGCTGGGATCGGCTACGAGCGCAGCGCTACGAAAACGTTGGTAGCGAATGTGAGAACATAGCTTCCATTTATTTTAGTGGATAAATCGTTTTAAAATCATACAGACGTTCGGATGTATCCAAATTTATCTAAGAGTCATTAGAACAGTAATAAATATAGCAAAGAATCATATAATACTAAAAAAGGTAGATTTATCACTTTTTTGATTTTAGACATTCAAATAGTATTTTAACACGTTTATTTTCTTACCATTATCTATAAACCTTTAAGGAGACGTACTTAATCCAATTGTAATAATAGATTATGAGTTTTATCTGGATTTGTTACGAATATGCTCTGTCAGTGTCAAAAGTGACATTTCTGGCCGAAAAAATTACAATTTGACACTGACAGTTATTCATAACAAATCTAGATCAAACGCTTTCTATTATAACAATCAGAATACGCCTCACAGAATCAGAATAGTTCAGGTAACATTGAGCTACGCCGACCGACGCCGTTAACGCAAATAGAGACAGATAAATTATAAACCAATATCCGCTCCAGTGCAAGGAGACTGCACAAAACAACAATAAATTTGAAAGATACGGCCGGAATTTTCGCGCGGATAAATTTGGAATGGAAGGTTGAACAATATGGGATGTATTTTAGTGCGGGACCACAATGGGGGCGAGTGAATATTGGGAGTTCCGCCGGCGAGCGTTAGCACTTGTGTACGCGTGCCATATTGCCGTGTATCCCAGCGAGCTGTTCCTTCCTTTCCATGGATAATTGGAAAGCTATTTTGTACTACATAGGGCCTTACTATATATTTTAGAGCAGGCATGAAGCAACATCCATTAAGCCTACCTATATAAGCTTCATGCATGCCAAGTTTCATGGTTTCTTCTTCACTCTACGAGCTTACGAGTCAGACTAAATTGTATTTAAAAAATATTTCGAATAAAACACGGATTAATCAGTAACTGTATTACTGTTTGGATGCCCCACTTATTTACGTATATACAACGTGTCTCTACCCTCTGAGCATAGATGAATAGGACATGTCGATTAGGGTACTTATTTATAACCTATTTATGTACGCAGTCGCATTCCAAACACCACAGTACTAACGGAGAAATTAATGATTTACGATTTAATACTTCGGAACAGCCTGTATGTAGATACACGGTAATTAAAGAGTATGAACATTCCTGAGAAGGAACTGTACTTGGGATCTCGGTCAATGTCTAGAGAGTAGAGACACGGTGTATAAAGGATGCATGAATATTTTTACGTAATTTTTTTTTTAACATATTAAACATATCATGTGAAGTTATTTCGTTGATATAGATACTAGACGTTTGTTACACTACGCTTTTTATAACAAAATAACAGTATAAATGTTTGTTTTTCAAAACTAAGAAAATTATAAGATACCCATTTTTAAACTTCGTGTCATTTGTACTTTACAATAAAAAGTATAACTCGGAAATATACAAATGTTGGACAAGTACAAGCATGAACAATAAACCTGCATGCTGGTCTACTGTAAGTATACATTTATTTGACTTTAGTAAGAAGAAGTACGCAAGGTACCGATAGTACATAATAGTTTCCTATCCTCGTAGACAATGTGTGAGAGTCCCTCGGGCAAGTTCCTGCGCACGTATTGTACACAGGAAGCGAAGTTTGGTTCCTGACTAGAACACAAACATCGGCCTCTAATCCGAAATCGATCATAGTCTGGTAAAGGCCGGTTAACTTCTAATAATCTCTCAACAATTATTTGTCGGTCGCCATATTTAATACTTGTATTTAAACCTCATTTACTTGCTTCCATAACAAAAAAAGAACAATATAAAAAAAAGTTTGGTCATACCGGTGACCAAATTATTACTAGTGTTCGGATTAAGTTTACACAGGGATATATTCAAACAATGTGGCACCTAGTGCATTGAAATCCAACTTCCTATTGTATTAACGGGGTCACAGATCTATAACAATTTCAATTTCAATTCCGTATCCATCGCTAGGTACATAGTTAGCGAGGCAAAACAATCCAACTGAAGTCTAGCGTCGATATCCAAGATGCCCTAAACGCCATTAAATATCGTTGATTAGAATTGAACCTTGGATCTCCTTAGACGATAGGTAAGAGCTAATTCGTGTAGTTATTTTTATAAATATATAGTGTCCCATAACATGTTTCAACGTTGTCCTAAACATTCCCTGCTGTATCTCTGAGGAGCGTGCCGATTCCTCGCACGTTGCAATTCCGGCATGTTCACACGGACTGCATGCACTCCTATTATTTATAATGCTCGTTGAACTGAGGCAAAATAAAGTGTAAATTTACCGGTAGACTGAAAATATGTAAATTGAAAAGTTAATTGTAAATATTATCTACATCTTATATTAATTGCACGATTAATCACCATGTTCCGATAACCTGTCTACGATTTAATCTTTTCGACGCCTTGTCAAACACAAAAGCTGTCGCTCGGACCCTACGTCACCGGAGCATCAAAACTGAAATTGAACTATATATATGTAGGTCTATGTTACTCTGTGGTCTGTGCCGGATTAATTCGTCTTCGGCGTTGGACCTACAGTGCGGATATATCCGTCATTGGTGTCAAAAGGTTAATTGCTAGAACTTCATAAGAATTCTTAAAAGGACGCCCACGCAAATGTTTTTTTAGAAAAATGGTAGTTTAGTTCTCAACGCCTCCACTACCCTGACATTGACATTGAAAACTTAAAATTGATTTTAGATTAAAATCATTTTAGCTTTGTTGAAAGAGTAGTAAATTGACGACTTAACTTTTACTGTGCAAATTTCGAACTTTTGTAATCAGAAAGCTCTTTGAATTACCCTACTGTTAAGACCTTTCACATTGATTGTTTCCGAATATTCTTTTGACGGTTTTCTAAGTGATATCTTTTTGCTGCGGCTATATACCTAAGTGTTTGGCTATTAGTTTTTAATGATTATGTTTCATAGAAATGTAGTTGCTGATATTATGAATTTGTTAATGAAATGATGCTACTCGAAAACCTTCTAACCCAACTGTAACATAATTATGACGCGCAACAAGCCAATTTGCTAATAAATATCATATTGTTAGCAGATTATGGAAAATGAATTCAATAATACCACTAATAGGCCTGGTCACCTTAAAATTACTTCAGGCTAATGCGAACGTGCACTGAAATCTTCTTCTTCTTCCTGCCCTTAATCCCAACTTCATTTGGGGTCGGGCCTTCTTGTGCGTTTGCGCCAGGCCGGTCTGTCCTGGTTTGTCAACAATGAAACGTGCACTGACATCAATCCGATATTAAAATGATATTGGAATCAGTTGGCTGTCATTCTCGCGTTAATGAACGTATTAAGTGGCCTCTCAAAAACAATGACAGTCTATTTCTGCCGAGGTCTTTCTCGTCGTGTGTATTGTGTGGGTGTGATACATTGAACTATTATTACTACGTATTGAACTGGCACAATGAACCAGTATTTTGCACCATGAGTTGTTGTTGTTTCGACAACTAAGTAAACTTCCCATAGAAGCGGAGCGTGAATCTCGCGTCGCGACCTAAACGCGTAAGCGCAATAAATTTTTACGGCGCTTACGACGTTTTGTTCGCGTGGTACAGGTTGCGATTACGACATTTTCATTGTTTCGTATGGCATCTCTAATAATAATATCCGCAGGGCAGCTTGTGGCGAGTTGGGGAGTAACGACCCCATGGACCCGACTACTCCTAAGAGTCGGTCAGGGTCTCCGTCTCTGGCGTGTCTTTGTCGGTCGGAGAGGACTCCAAGGGGGGACCCCCAGGATTCTCAGTTCTGGCTTGCCTACATTGGCCGTCCAGAGAGGAATCGTTAGAGCTAAATGCTCTAGGGGTGGAAGTGAAAAATTGCATGAGACGTGAGTTGGCACGGTTGCTGTTATCAGTCACTGGGTAGAAACTAGAAAGCGGCGTACACCTCTCGACACCCCTGAGCCGCTCACACCGGTGTTGCTTCTGGTGGTCTTTATGATGGCAGTTTCAAGGGCCCATCTTGTGGGCGGCAAGTCATCGCCTGCCTCGATAACTAGTGAAAACATTGTTATGGCAGGTGTCAAGACGTCTTTGCAATAACCCAGTCTCACTGTCCACCCAAACTTCAATCTATAGACCGTTATACTGTTTTACTACAATAGTGCCAATGCTTTCTGGGACCGATTTATGGGTGTCTATTGTTGCGCCTGTGAACGGGTTCCAGTAGGCTTTCTACATGACATTAAAGCTCTCTAAGGGGCCTCTACATGCTGGATCTATATCCTCACGCAAGCCTATCAAAAGACCGGGATTTATAGGCCCGTGAAATCCAAACAATACCTCAATGTTGCAATGAGATAAAATTTGATCCTTGCCGCTGGTGGTATATTAATAGAAAATATTTTCAGGCGTTAGTGTTATAATTCATCAACGGTCTTTTGTTTTATTCAAATTCCAGCGTTCAGTTCCGATATGCCACGAACATTTTACTGCCCGATGTGAAGCTGAATGTATTATAAAAATCCGGTTCTGCGTTAAAAACCCAGGCATTTTATACCAGTATGTTACTAAATTAAAAGTGTCCAATAGGAAAGTAAAATGGTTTATAAAATATCCATAATGGAAAATCCAGTTTTAGGAAATTGTAATATTTGTGCAAATTATTATGTTTTATCAAATGATTTATGTACACGAGTTTTATTGTTCAATAAATATTATGATGATAAATTAATCCCATTGCCTAATATATATGTATGTTTTGATCCATTTTATTGTCTAGACATGGCTTTCAATTTATCCTTCAGCTCAAAGAAATAGGAACGTTGGTATGGTAAGTAGTTTATACAGTCATCGTCCATAATATATGCACCCGAGTGGCCTTTCAATGTCGTTTCCGGCTGTAGACATACTAATGCCTTATATACTCGTAGGTATCATAAACTTGAACGACAATATAAACCTAAAATGTATGTGACCCAAACAAAATTATCAATTTTCGGTAGTGAAAAGCCTAGTTAAGATGGTTTTTTGATTGCTACGCACTGCGTCCCTGGTGTCGCGACATGCGGCTAATTTACGGCGTCATAACTAACTCAAGGCCGACGCGGCCGCCGCATCGCTATTTGAGCCTTATTAGGTCCTGGCCAACTCAAAATACATTTATTTTACGTATATTCATCTCATTGAGTATATAAGCTATTTTCTACTAATTGACTTGTTTTGCCATAAATAATCCGGCAACTTATTATATATATTATAATATTAGTATACCTATAAAACTTTTATTTAACTTGCCCTTCCCATGTTTGGTTTGTAAGTTAGTTAGTGTGGGTCAAATCATGGAAGCTAAATTTGACCCACTTCCCGATTTCGGATTAAGCTGAAAATATGCATACATATAAGTCAGGCGACAATTGAATATTATGGTACCATCTATCATCATCTATTATGGTATTCTTTCGAAGAGTATTAGTTGCCTGTGGTAAGAAAAGTACAGTTAGCAATTAAAGCTTTTACCAAAAATGAAATTTTTGCTAAAAACTCATTAATTTGTAGGTTTGTTGGCAATTGTTCCGCTTAAGGTGGTTCGATTTTCATACAAAAAACAATCGCTATTTATTAATTCATTACACAATATTATTACATAAATAGTTGCGCATCCATCTACTTTCGAATATTCATTTGCGCTAAATTAATAGAAAAACTTTGTTTCATACAGAAATCATGCAATAATCAACGTTATATTTTTATAAATTTTACTCATGTGTGTGTGACAAATGTCGTGTACAAATACATTGCGACGTTGCCACTCCATGCCTCGGGCGGCCATCGGCGCGACGTTGCGATGTTTGACGCGTTTTTAGCTGACTCTGTCGACACTGACACTCAGTGTGACCAGGCGTACGATAATTGTCGTACATGTACGATAATTTGGGCCCCGGTACGACGTAATGTTCCAAAGAGCATTATCGTACACTAAAGTACTATAATTTCAGCCCTTGGATGATGCCACCTTAAAAGTCTAGTAATTTGAAGCAAAATATGACACTTTCTCTCAGAAATAGGCTAAAATTAGTATCTTTTGGGTGTTCGGCTCCTTGGTGTAAGTTTAAAGTTTAAAATGTCTCAATTTCCTGTATACCGTTTGAGTCTATCCCAAAAATACACAAACATAAACAGATTTTTTGCGCAATTTAGACGAAAATTGTCTTTTTTTATTAATAATTGGAAATTTAAGCTTATTTTGCTAGACATTTTTAGGGGCTGCCTTTTTGATTGGCGTACGATATATTTTTCAACGGTACAATAATATTGACACTCAAGTACGATAATTCTCTTCCGCTCACCTGGTAACACTGCTGAAACTTGACTGGGGGCCTACCGCGAAAACCGAAATTCGCCAATTGCGGGGATCTTTCTCTTTTACTCTCATTAAGACGTAATTAGAGTGACAGAGAAAAATGCCCGTAATTGACGAATTTCGATTTTCCCGGTAGCCGCCCTGGTGCTTGAGGTACTTGATAGAAAACAACGCTGCCGCATGTTCTGAATTGTGATTTTATGTGTTTTTGGATTGAAAATGATAGCAACGTCTAAATCAAGTTACAAAAATCATCGATATTCTGGTCCGCGAAAAACCAGGAAAAGCGCGAAAAACCGCGAATAATCTACACTAACTGTAATTGGAGTCTACAAAAATGACCAATTCATAGAAAATATGACCTAGAAACTAGTTCACTTTTATAAAACTCAATTTTGCCCGAGATTGTACTTAGGCGAATACCTAAGGGAGCTAAGTGTATTGATCTTGAATAATTAGTTGGCTAATATAATTATGACTCCAACATGATATGGACATTTACATCATAACTATTATACCTAGTTGGTTACTAAGTTCTGTTACTCGATTTCTTTCTTTCTTCCTAGCGTTGTCCCAGCATATTGCCACGGCTCAATGGAGCCTGGGGTCCGCTTTGACAACTTATCCCAAGATTTGGCGTAGGCACTAGTTTTTACGAAAGCGACTGCCATCTGACCTTCCAACCCAGAAGGTTAAGGTCCGACCGAAAACGCTTTTTTTGTCTCGGCCGAGACCGAGACCGAGACCGAGACCGAGATTCAATGGGATTCTCGGCCGAGACCGAGACCGAGACCGAGAATTTATAAAATAGAGAAAAAATACGAATTTTGCACTAAAATTGTTTTTATAATCGAAATTCGACGATTTATCAGAAAAAAGTTATCATAATCAATTCCTAGCGCTATTAAACAGTATTTTTAGGGTTCTGTAGCCATAATGGCAAAAATCGAACCCTTGTAGTTACGTCATGTCATGTCCTATGTCTGTCGGTCTGTGCGTATGTCACAGCCATTTTACTCAAAAACTATATGGTATATTTTATAACCAAAGTTGGAACGTAGGTGTAGATGTATTATGTAAGTCGCTTCTTAGTTTCGAAAAAAATAATGTAAAATATATTTTCAAATATTTACTCCGTATAAATGTAACAAAAAGTAAAAAAAAAAACATGTGGCTCATCATTAGATAGGTCTTTAAAAATACAGAAAGGTTGCTAAAACGTTTTTTTTTATTAAATAAATACTTTTGACAATAATCGATTAAAAAAAAAATTATGTGATCCCCTCTAACTTTTGAACCGGGAGAGCAAAACCATAAAAAAATTCTAAATAAGCAAATAATTTTTCAGGAAAATTATTTTGAATATGGAAGAGTTATAAAAAAACTGATCTTCTTATTAAAACGACAAAAGTGCCACTAACATACGCTCTTTTGCTTGTACGGCTTTTTTGTATTATATGAAGGTACGGAACCTTCCATTATGCATGGTCCGACACGCACTTGGCCGGTTTTTCAGTACGGATGTGCACAAAAAGAGGTAAAATAACAATAATCAAAATAAAGAGTTATATATTGTAACTTGTAACCCAAAATATCCGCCACAGGTGTCGTTTTGTACTTACCTACTGCTTTGCTTTTTCCCTTTGACACAAGTATATTTAGTATCAAAATATCCAGTGTCATCTTCCACTCACAACAAGTTAATCTAAGTTACATCCCGATAACAATATACACCCATTTATTCATCAATAACAACTACCACAAAACGAAAAAAACCAAATGAACAAGTCATTACTTGCAACCGCGCCTATCCGATCCCAACACTTAGTATTTGATAAGTAATTGGCTTAAAATGTGACTATGAAACCAATTTAAATCACAAAAAACGTCACACCAACCGGGCGATGCAACCAACGAGTGGCTTAGACCCCGGGGCTCGTGCGCGGAAAATTCAAATTCACCAATGATAACTCATTGCTTATTATGGCCCGATTTTTGGCCGAGAATGCCGAGACCGAGACCGAGACCGAGATCTCGGTCGGACCTTACAGAGGGTAAAACTAAGCCTTCTTGGGATTAGTCCAGTTTCTTCACGGTGTTTTCCTTCACCGAAAAGTGACTGGTAAATATCAAATGATATCTGTTCTGAAGTTCTGTTACTCGATTTGCAACCTCTTTATTTCCGTTAAAACAAATGCTACCCAAAAAATAAAAAATGACATAATGTGGTGGATTTGTGAGCTATAATTATATACCACACATAACGCTTATCTCGTCGTATCTATAATGAATTGGGGCCTAAAAGAGAATCGTATCGCAGTAATAGGGTTGTTTCCAATTTTTCGAAACGCTTGTATTACTTTCTATATTAACTAATAGTTGCCTTAAAATTCAGCTTTTATACTAAAAACGGCTTTAAATATGTTAAATTAACAAAATATATTTTGACAGATGCTTTCGCCCCCAAAACGCTCTTTGAAAATTGTGTGACGTCACAGTTTATGGTTTGACACATAACTACATACACACGTAGAAGATACGAACTGTCAACTGATATTTGTCATTTGTTGTTAATCGCCTAACTGTCAACAGTGTCAATCCGAGAGTTGTGACGGCATCAGAATCTTCAATGACGTTTCGAGTTTGGTCACGTGACGTGTGCCAAAAGATATTTTAAATTCAATATTTACAAAAATATGGTCATTACAGGTCCCGTAAAAGTAGTTTAACATGTTCTTATAATCCAAAAGAATTTATTGGGATACAATTATGCCCTAAGATTTGTAGATGGAAACAACCCTATTGCGTTGCACAAATGTGGGCACCCGCCAAACATGATTTTGGGTGTGTCATACTCAAGGCTAACATACAGATTCATTTCTGTGAAAAAGGTGTGAAAACCGGAAACTGGAAACCGTTCTCGAACCAATAGTGAAGCCCTTAAGCCATACCCTATTTCGAAACCAGCCATGGATCTTTGAACAGGACTCAGCTCCTGCACATAAGGCAAAAACAACTCAAGCCTGGTTTCGAAGGAATAAAATTGACTTTATTGCCCACG
The DNA here is from genome assembly GCF_033807575.1 of Cydia pomonella. Taxonomy (NCBI): domain Eukaryota; kingdom Metazoa; phylum Arthropoda; class Insecta; order Lepidoptera; family Tortricidae; genus Cydia; species Cydia pomonella. The sequence continues at coordinate 9,703,227 of NC_084721.1, read as the reverse complement.
AAGACTGGCCTGGCCTTTTAACCCCCTGGATTATGCCATATAGCAGGTTATTGAGGAGAAAGCCTGTGCTAAACCCCACACAAATCTTAACTCCCTCAAGCGGGCCATAGTTAAGACAGTGACGGAATTAGACATGACAATCGTGCGTGCCGCTATTGATGACTGGCCTCGTCGTTTGAGGGCCTGTGTCAAAGCCAGAGGAGGCGATTTTGAATGATATTGTCATATGTAATTCCTGATTTTGTGTACTTCATTTTAATATATACTTTATTAAACTTTCGTTGGTATATTTTATGTAGATAAAGATTATTGCAGTAACAGAATTTAATAACCAACTAGGTAGAAAACAATGCAATACATAAACACATAAATTGGATATGATGTGATCCGTTGAATGAAATTGACAATAAATAAAATAAATAAATAAATAATTTTCTATCTCTAGGCATTGTGTGAAACTTCTAGTTGTGTCAAAATATCGGGAAATCAATAATATAAACAAACATGGTAAATATCTCATTTTGTAACTCACTGTAATTTAATTAAATGTATCGTAAAAAAATAATTTTAATTCTACTGTAAAATAGTACCTACTTTTTTAAAGGCTGGGCAGTAAGGGATTGCTTTAATTTTAGAACATAACAGCGTTTTTTTTAATACAGGAAAATCTGACTTAAGAATTTGGACTTTCTTAGAATACTTAGAATCTTCTCCACCCTAGCATTAAAAAAAGATATCCTAAAATATCCATACCATTACGTCACATTTTAGTGTGAAAGAAATTTCAGTGTAAAACTAAAATTTCAATACAAATTTTCGGGTTTTTTTAGCACGAGGATTGATTATGCTAGTGATTCTGAGTTGGAAGAACCCAAAAATATCATGATGTGTGAGAATCCGATTTTTAATGTTTTTATGGAAAACGCTCATATTTCTCATAAAATAATTTATTAATAATACTTGATAATACTGATAACAAAAAAAAAACTAATGAGTCTCGAACCCACTTCCTCTTGCATGTATTTCCACGTACATACCGCAACGCTATTGAAGCCTACTCACGCTGTGCCAAATTGTCTACTACAAGGATCCCAGTAAGACTGTTTGAATGTGTGAGTGATACTTAGAAATAGAGTCAAGAAACATTCTGTCGACATTAAGGGGTAGTTTTTGTACAATGAAGTGTTCAATGTTTGTTTTAATAGTTCAATATTTATTTAAAGAGTGCGCTAAACATACTTTACAGTATTGAAATACCAAGACTACTCCACAAAAAAATTTAAACTCAAAATTTGCAATTGTGGCGCCATCTAGTGAGGTTTAAGCTTTGGGTAACCTAGTCGAACCACCTTAATTCTGTTCTTTTGTTATTTCCATTATACTCTACGTATACAAACCATCGACGACCCAGTTAAGAGATCATTATTTATTTCAGTATTTTAGGTTATACTTACTCGTACACGGTGTTTTTGTAAAGCCCGTCAATTTCAAGGGTACCTGAGTTTAAATTAAGTAACTTTCTCAAAGGAACCGCTATTCTAATTAACTCCATTTTGGTGATAACCAAAGATTTATTTTTATCTGATAAGGCACCTACGAGCTCTTGCTTTAGGGCTATAAGTATTGCTTAGTGTTTAGTATACATTTGCTACTAAACGTAAGTACTATCTCGGACGATCGATATTTGAAATTATTAGGTCTAATTATTAGGAAATGCCATTGATATCTCGTACTTTCATTTTTGGTGAATTTAAATATAATGTCCGTGTTACAACAATGCTATTAATTACTTTTTTGAAAAAAAAAAACTGTCATTCAGTTTCCATGACATTTATAAAAAAAGGACATCAAATATAGTTAGCCATACCCCGAAGTTGCCGGAGCTTTAAAAAAACACAGTATATGGGCTTATATGGGTGTGTTAGAATGGACTAATTAATAATACAATAATTTTCTTACATGGAAATAACCCCATTTTATTCAAAAGGTATATCAAATAAAGTTCCAAAACAAGACAGCTTTAACTTAGTGACACAGTAAAATCATTGGACTATATTGCCAATATCCGCGGTAGCAATTTCACACGTCGTCGTTCTATCGCACAAAGAACCAATTCCAGTTTCTTCTACACCTTGTTCCGTCGGATTAAAGTGTATAATGGCACAAATGTGTAGCAGTTTTATTTTTGCTAAATTCACATTCTCTCAGGATCATAAAACGAGTTTACTACCGAAGGACAGCCCGTCACTGCCCACTAAATGATTGTCAGATGACAATAAAAAGAGAGAAATAAATAACATGGCGCAAGGGAAACAGTAAACACGTTCATAAGGTCCTGTTATTTCATTTATTGAAACATTGTTACGTAGGTATTTCATTGGGAGATTTTCACAGAAACAATTTGTTTAACAATATAGTGTCGGCACTAGCTTATTTCTGTAAATCGATGTTATCGGTGGGTAGAGTAAGTAAAAAGTTTTTTCGCAAACTGCAATGTTTTAATGTATAATTATGAGTATTATGGAAGCAACATATATGTCAGTTAACGGTGAAAGATTCTGTCTAGCTAAGAACCCCTCTTGCCCAAGACCGATTCCAATGTTAGTTGAATTACGTCTGATGAATGGCTTCGGGAGCTTGTAATCTCACACAAAAGTATCAAGTTTCGGATACCAATTTGCAAACCGTTGCCATGTATTTGGCGCACAACTTATATTCATTTCAATTTTTTTTTAATTTAGAGGTTTATAAAAAACATAAATCGCTAAGGTGCTGTGAAAGGCATTGTATCCACCTGCCTGCCTTCCATTTCCTTGTTTGTCGAATATGTCGACCTCAGAAATAATCATCAGAAATTTGACGAACGACGAGCATAACAGAGCAAAGAGGAGTATTTTCGAAAAATAGGTATGTTACCGACATTATTGTTTTTTGCATGAAACAACTAAATTGATTATTTCTGAAAGTATAGTTCTGAGAGAGTTGTGCCTTTATAAAAATAAATCTTAAAACCGGCCAAGAGCATGTCGGGCCATGCCCAGAGTAGGGTTCCGTAGTTACTCTTCCGTCACAATAGGCTAAACTGGAGCTTAAAGTATAGTAGATTATTAACCAAGAGATGAACTGTGGATGTACGTCTTTTTACTATGAAGGGGAAATTTTTTGCGATAACTCAAAAACAGCTAAACTGATCATGTCCCCTATAGTTTTCATTTAATGTCTTTCTTAAGCTCTACTTCCACGATTTTATTCATATTTTTTGGACCTATGTTTCAAAAGTTAGAGGAGGGGGGGGGACACATTTTTTTTCTTTTGAAGTGACTATCGCCGAATATATTCGCTTTATCAAAAAAATATTTGTTGGAGACCCCTATTAGTTTTGAAAGACCTTTTCAACGATATCCCACACTGTAGGGTAGAAGCAAAAAAAAAAAAAACACCCCCACTTTACGTGTAGGGGAGGTACCCCAAAAAAATTTTTTAGGTATTATTGTACGACGTTGTCGGCTTTATTGATTTATATATCCATGCCAAATTTCAGCTTTCTAGCACTAACCACCACTTAGCAAAGCCTCGGACAGACAGACAGACAGACAGACAGACGGACATGACGAAACTATAAGGGTTCCTAGTTGACTACGGAACCCTAAAAAGAGACTTGACTCAACGTCAAATCAAAATTTCGTGAATTTTGTCTGAATCAACTTTTTCCTTATGTTTGCTGAGGGTTACTTTAGTTACAAATATTGTATTTAAAATGTTCGCATCCTCCGGTAGGTATATTTAAGTCGGTTCTAAACATAAACTTTTTTTACCTTATCGACTTATTGTTAATGATATGTAAAAATGTGTTTCTCCCTCCATTACCTCTAACTTCTGAACTATGGGTCCAAAAAATATGAAAAAAATCGTGAAAGTAAAGCTTAGTAAATACGTTCAAAGAAAACTAGAGCCAACCTGATCGGCTTAGCCGCTTTTGAGTTTTGGTAAATAGTCTACCTTGACGGGCGGGTAACTACGGAACTCTCCACTGATGAACAGTTACGAAAAAACGACATTTTCTTAAATCGCCTATTTTTGTCTCTTTGTTAACTTAAACACCCTGTAGCTCCTTAAGTATTGATCGTAGAGTATACATAAACATAACCAAAGTTGTAGGGAATTTTATGGTAAAACTTTTGTCCGAAATAAGTATAATACTATATGTACAAATATTCAAGATATGAGCAAAATTCTCAAAAAAGTACCTTCAACCCCCCCTTACACCCTCAGCACAACCCCCACCCTCAAGGGCTTATAGTATGTTTATTTTGAAAACAAGCTTTTCATACAATCGTGTAATCTAAAATACCGCGATTTCTACTCGTAAATGGAAATTGCCGGCAAATTGGGCATTGCTGCGATACACGCTGCTAATGAAATGGGTTTCTGTTGATGTCTGTCCTTTTGATTCATGCAGCCAGATTAATAGTACGAATAAGTAGGACTTATGTATTTACGGCCTTATTCATCACAGTGCTACTTCTGTTTCGATCTGAATTAAGAAATCTATACATTAATCAAATCAAATCGAAAATCTTAAAATATAAATATCATTTTGACAACGCAGTTTTCGGTTGCGCCACCTGTTCTGGTGCGGGATTCGGCAGATTCCCACGAAATTAATAGTACGAGCACTATAGATAGTAGATATATACCCTATAACATGCGGGTATTATGATCGGATCGGTACAGTCATCATCAAAAGTAACGGATGAAACAATGCGCCAAAAGTATCTGATATTCCGGATATCTTTTCCAAATATAGATAAATTTCTAAAATTCACGCTCAAAAGTATATCTTTTACAGTCTTTGTTGCTCTATATTAAAGACATTACTTTTTGTTAAGCTGTTACAGAATGGTAGATACTTTATAGAATAATAGAATAGAATAATATATTTATTTCAAGAATTTGGCATTACAAGAGCAGCAGTACATTGATCCCCACACTAGGCTCAGCCTGTCACGTGGGAATCTCAGAGAAGTATCGAAATGGTGCTGTTCTCATTTTAACAGAATACATTATTGTTAAAGCTAAATTAAATAAGATTTTTTTATTATATGACTAACTATCAAACTAAGCACAAAACCAGTTAAAAAGGTTTCAGTAAGTTGTATGTAAGTGAAAGTGTTTATGTGAGGGTATTTGTGTATGTATGTATTAATAAAGTAAAGTCACGACGCACGCTCCATATTTAAACAAGATTCACCCTTTAATATATTTTCAAAGATAATACGACGTACACGTGTTCTGTACAGTGATAAATTTTATGAAACCTTATTTGATCCGGTACTTTTGATGCTGACTGTACATAAAAAATAGTACAAGATATTTATTGATTGCATTCATAAATAAGTAGTAAATTGGTTGTAGTTTATTTTCTGTTTATTTTTCTTGATAACATGAATATAAAAGTAAAATACAAAGCACATACAAAAAAATATGTAAACTTGTTATAAAAAACCTAACCTAGGGTGCAGCCGGCAGCGGGGCAGACCCCAAGCTGGGCCGCAGAGAGAGGCACCGCCGGACTATCCGCGCCGTGTCCAAGACCGTGACCTAATAATTATTATAGGAGTGAAAAACAGCATCCGTACGAACAAAACTCCTTAGGTACCTCCTTTAGTTTTTACAGGTGTAGGAGTCGTAGCATCGTAGATTGTATTTCCTGATAAAAACGCACTAAAAATGTAGGTAAATGTAGGTACGAGTAGGCGTGTCAAAATTTCTTTGGTTGTGTATAAATCTGAGGACAAATTGATTTTCATTTGAAGCTTAATAGATTCCGGAAGACATAACAGCTCATAATAAAGTAAAGTCACGACGCACGCTCCATCTTTAAACAAGATTCACCCTTTAATATATTTTCAAAGATAATACGACGTACACGTGTTCTGTACAGTGATAAATTTTATTGGTAAAGTTAGTTGCACCGCAGCCCGGGAGAGGAATAAATTTAGCATTTATTCAGCCCGCGTTCTGCTACGGTTGAAAGTGAAACTTTGGCGGCATGAGATAAAACTTAGTAAGTCAAAAATTAATGTTTTGTGGTCTTTTTAGTCTGTGCCAGCGTGTGTGTTTCCTGGTTATTGCATATAATTTCGTCAAAGAATAAGTAAAACGTTTATGCAACTTTAACACGACTGTAGTTTTTTTAGAAATTCGTGAAAACGTTATCAATTCATACTGATATTAAAGGCAACGAATTCTTCAGATTTTAGATTTTCCATAAGTCTTCGCCGTAATAATATGAAGTGCGACGTTAACCGGGACTAAGGAGTCCGGACCCTGCACTACGTATTATGAAACGCGAAAAATAATTGTTACTAGGTTATATCGCTGTGCGTTGAGCCCGAATAATTCATTGTTTTGTTACGACTCTAAATTTAACTCCTGTATTGCCATTTACAAACTTTTAATGCGTTGAATTAATTTTGACGAGTTAAATAAAATTAGAGTTGTTTTATGTCAGATTCGTGCCTCTGAATAGAATTCCTGTCCGTGTTACCAATGTTTGTGGCATCCGTTACCTTTATTACTGTCCACGTATTTTGTATGAGAAATGTTTCTTTCAGTATAATTGTATTTTGATGTACACATTTTACACTAAAAACGTTTATAATAAGCAGTTGAGCGTACTAAGACGCATAAACTTGAAAAAATAACACAGGTTTACAGAGCAGATAGCCAAATAAAGAACGAACTAAATTTTTTTTACATTAATTAGCACATAGAGTATTCATGTAAAGTAGCAAATAATTTGTTAAAAGGATTAAAAGCTACTAGTAATAATTGTAAATTTTATAATTTTCGCTATACTCGTATTTAAGATAACATAGTTAGGTATATTATTTAAAATTAAACGGCACTTTATTGTGTGCAGTTAATTTTAATACTTGCCTTGACCAATGATAAAGTAAGTACACGCCATGAAGTCCCGTTTTAGTTTAAATAATACAAGCATACATGCATTAAATTTACATTAAATTATTATTTACAAAAAAAAACAAATTAAGTTATTATTATTTAATAAATTAATGTCCGCACGTTGATGAGGGAGGAGCGTCTCGTAGAGCTGGAGCACGCTCTGAAAGACATCAAGTGGGATGTTGTTGGCTTGTCGGAAGTACGAAGAGAGGGAGAACAGACTGTGGAGAGAGATCATAATGTGTTTTACCACTTCGGAACAGCAGGCGGGCTGTATGGAGTAGGTTTTCTGGTAAACAAGAAGTGGATAAACAACATTATTGAATTCAGGGGTTATTCAGAGAGGATTGCTATATTGAAACTCCGTATAACCGAAAACCACACCATCACTTTTATTCAAGTTTACGCTCCCACATGTTCCCATTGTGACGACGATGTAGAGAGTTTCTACGACCTTCTTAACACAGCGTGTGAAGAAAACCGAGGAACGTGGAACATGGTCCTCGGCGACTTTAACGCAAAGGTCGGTATAAAAAGAAAACTGGATAACGACGATGTGATTGGTCCATACGGACTTGGTAGTCGGAACGAGCGTGGCGCTCGCCTAATTCAGTTCGCCTTTGGGCAAACCTTAAAAATCTGCAACACATTCTTTTACAAAAAACCGCATCGTCGTTGGACATGGGTATCACCTGCCGGAAATATTAATAATGAAATAGATTACATTTTATCATCCGATAGCTACATAATCAAAGACGTATCTGTTATCAACCAAATACAGTTTAGTTCCGACCACAGACCGTTAAGAGTAAAACTAAGATTCAACACGAAAATTTACAGGCAACAGCTCTTCAAAAAACAAATAAGGCGCCTCGACAAAGATACCCTTATTTCAAACAAAGACCAATTCAATTTGGAACTTAGTAATCAGTTTAGCCTTCTCGAAAAAGACGCAGATGTACAAGCACAGTATAATAAAATTAAAGACTGCATTAAAATAGCAAGTAATAAAATAAAACAACCCAGAAGACACAACAATAAACTAAGACAATCCACTGTAAAATTAATAGAGAACAGAGAAAGGAACAAACATAATAGCAATCTATACTCATTTCTAGACAGACAAGTAAAACGAAACATACGAAAAGACATAAGAGACTTCAATACAAAATTAGTAAAAATAGCCATAGAGACTCATACCTCCCTCAGATCCGCAAAAAATGGATTAAGAAATGGAAAATCATGGATCACGAGTTTACGAGATGTAGATGGAAGAAAATACAGCAACAGAGACAAAGTTACCGAAATCTGTACTAACTTTTATTCATCGCTGTATTCAAATCCATCTGCCTCGTCGACGAGTGATAACTATATATGTCCAAACACCATCCCTCCCATAACAGGTCATGAGGTCAATGCTGCTCTCAAGAGTTTAAAATACCAGAAGAGCCCAGGAGAAGATGGTGTAACGACTGAAGCTTTGAAAACGGGGAAAAACACCTTAATACCCCACTTAACAAATCTATTTAACTCCATTTTGCACACCGGCGAATTTCCTCAAGATTTCTGTCACTCTAATATTATCCTTCTCTATAAAAAGGGCGACAAATCCGACATCGGAAATTATAGACCAATAAGTTTAATTTCACATATCTATAAATTATTTAGCAAAGTCATCGAAAATCGCATTGCCTCACTGCTTGACAAACACCAACCCCCAGAACAAGCTGGCTTCCGACCCAGCTTCTCCACAACAGACCACCTACACACCGTCAATCAAATAATAGAGAAGGTCAATGAGTTCAAAATACCACTCTACCTTGCATTTGTGGATTACAGTAAGGCGTTTGACAGTGTTAAACACTCTGCTGTATTTTCTGCTATGCGTGAACAACAAATCAATAACACTTATGTTGAGCTCATTGAAGGCATCTACCACAAAAGTACTGCAAGTATGAAACTGCATGTTCCCGGTCCTAAATTCTGCATCCAAAAAGGAGTCAAACAGGGCGACCCGCTGTCTCCAAAGTTGTTTACCTCTTGCCTACAGGAAATCTTCCAGAAGCTGGCGACCAAGTGGGAAACAATGGGCATTGACGTCGGCGAAAAAAGGTTGACAAACCTGCGTTTCGCCGACGACATTGTCTTATTCTCCCACACTGCACCCCATCTAAAGGAAATGCTACAAGACCTTAGCACGGCAAGTCTTGAAGTCGGACTCGAAATGAACAGGACAAAAACCAAGTTAATGACCAATGGCGCGAAACGTGGGGTCACGGTAGATGGGCAGGATATACAATATGTTGATGAATACACCTATCTGGGCCAGATAGCATCCTTCGATAACAGGCAGTCCAAGGAAGTCGATCGACGCATCGAAAACGCCTGGAAGAGCTTCTGGTCCATGAAGGCGTTAATGAAGGGCAACCTTCCACTAACACTAAAACGCAAACTTCTCGACATGTGTATCCTGCCTATCTTAACCTACGGCGCCCAAACTTGGTCATTAACAGAAGCTCAAAAGTCCCGACTCAAGATTTGCCAGCGAGCAATGGAGCGGAGCATACTTGGAGTCCGTAGAATCGATCGGATAAGGAACACAGAGCTGCGCTCCAAAACAGGTATCGCAGATGTGTGAAGGCCGCCAAGCTCAAATGGGATTGGGCGGGGCACGTCTGTAGGATGCACCCGGACAGATGGGCCAAAATAGCGACCGAATGGGCACCACAGATCACCCGAGGCAGAGGAAGGCCAAAAACGAGATGGCGAGACGACCTGTACTCATTTCGTAGCGACTGGCGGGAGCATGCACAAAGCCGTGACGAGTGGCGGAAAACAGGGGAGGCCTTTGCCCAGCAGTGGGACACAATATAGGCTATATAAAAAAAAAAAAAAAATTAATAATCTATAAAATAATCCTCGTATTATTCGGGGAGAAACTTATAAAATAAACCACAAGTCATAAATCATAATCATAAACCTTTATAGGTTGTCAAGGGTTCCGTTTTTGCTATTTTGGCTACAGAACTCTAAAAAAGTAATATGACGCTAGTTTCCTTAACAAGAAAAGTGAACTTATTATGACGGCACTTGCTGCATTTCTCATATTAAATCATACAAAATAACAAATGATTAGGAAAACACTTACCTATTTGTGGCGTCTGCCAAAGGCAAGGATGCTTCAGATTAACACGCAATACCCTGAACTCAAGAACGTAGAACCGTATTCAAACATTTCAAACTCGGTCCATTCCTTATCGCTTCAGTATATTATTGCGATTTTATGCAAAAAAACTGGTAAGTCGTTGGTATAATGAGTATTTTAAATCTGAATGTGCCTCGTAATCGATTACACGCATATTGAAACCCGTTTCAAGTTCAAAATATTGTTCTTAGGTGATCCGTGTACTTGTATATTGGAAGAAAGGCTGAAATATCGTCAGTATAAACAGCCGGGAGGCTTCCAAGCGATTCGGAGAACTTCTTATATTGAAAAAGCAATATTTATTACCAATCTTATTAGGCACTCGGATAAATATTATGAACGTAATATTATTAATCTTTTATATATTTTTATGTATAATGTAATGTAAAGAAGCTTAGGTATATTTAGTTATTTATAAAATATAACCGTTTCTCTTCCGAAGGGTAAAAAACGGATACTTAGATTCCTGCGCAAGTTTGAACCACTTATGAGATAACACCCTTCTAACTGACCCCTAATTGAGTGAATTTCTCAACTAGCAGCACCAATGTCGCCCGTTTGCCAGAGGTAATAATTGATAGATGAGACAATTGTTAGCCCTGACTGGCAACATAACCTAAGTTAACCATTGCGACTAAGCCATGGGCACCGAGCAGAATGTCACGAAGTTTAGGTTTCGAAAATAATCTTCAAGATTTGAAATTTCTCGATCTTTTTTAAAGAGTTAAGTTTTTTGGTTCGAATACATGTTGCTCGGCTGAGTTACAAAAGCGTAATGAGCAAAAAGCAGCCGAGCGCTGGCAACTTGATGACAATGGTACTTGAGTGGCGCGATAGATGGTGCTGCTAGTTAAAAAATTCACTGAATAAATTAGACTATTCTAAACTTAACTAGTAATCTAAGGTAAGTTTGCACACTCAAAAATGTATTATCATAATCAGATAAAAAATAATTATTGATTATCTTCAAAATGGAGTTAATTATATCGGTTGTTGTGAAATCGTTGTTTTTCGCTATTAAAGATTATTTACAGCTAATTTTGACGAGCACCACATGCAAGATTTTTTCTGTTAATTTATAGATTTGTTTCGATTCTGTATTTATGGATCTCGTTTATTAATCCCTCTTAATATTAATAAATGGTTTCTACTGGAATGGAAGATCCTTAAAATATACGTTTATTGGATAATATACGGTCACCGTTATAAGCGATGTGCACTACAAGTATTCTTATTTCTCAAGTAAGCTTGTCCACGGTGTTAGGTGCATTCCTCTTGATTGTAGATAGCTTCATAATTCAAATTATACTTTTTCTCCCTTCAGACCCAAGTGTTGCTATTCAAACAAAATTGATGTTATTATGGACGAAGTTTATTTAATACGACTGACAACGTTAAATTTCTGGGAATATATATGGACTCCAACCTAAATTGGAAGCCAGAGCTGGAGGCTATACAAAATTCAATCCATTGTGCTTATTATACCCTTAGAAGCCTCAGAGATGTTTTGGGTCTAGATCGACTAAAAATATTTATTATTCCCTAGGAGAGTCCAGATTGCGTTAAAGACAAAAAAAAAAAACAATACGAGCAATGGCACATTCCTCTTCTGGGTTCATGATGTAGAGAGTATTTTGTAAAGTAAAATTTGGTATTCTCACGGGTCCCACTTGTGACGTACAACTCATTCCTCTTACCCAGTTTGCTAAAGATGTTACTAAATCTAGTACACTTGACGAACAGGAGTCTTGGCTAGCCACATGGATGAAAAACACAAAGGGCAGCTTCTTTCCAGGTAGCTACACATTGTGCAAGATATCAGGCAGTGATTCTATTTAATGAGCTCGCTAATGGCTACATTACCGATTGTGTTTTGATAAAGCGTAAATTGAAGATATTCTTATTGACTAGGGGAAACCTGTACGAGTTGATCCCAAAAGGTGAGTTGATCCCTTTCAATTGTGAGCTGACAAGTAGCGCCATCTAGACGGATTATACGCCATTACGTGGCTGTACATACCCCCGCACCTCAGTCGAAGTGTCATGGCGGCGTGAGCGCTGCGTCGGATTTTACGTAAAAAAATATAAATTGTTACCGGCTGATATATGGTAAGGTTGACTTTGAGCTTATGTTACTTTTATAATAGACAGTTATTTGCAACGTGTGTTATGTTTGTAGCTTTCTAATACGTTTGTTTTTGATATTCTGGCGTCGAAATGCTACCGGCGTCCTTGTAGGTTATGTTAGGATCGTTGAATGAAAAAATCAACTTGGGGCAAGATGATTCCCTGCGGTGTGTACGAGATGATCCCCGGGGATATCATCTGTATATATCCATTATGTATATTGTTATTGTCAATAAAATTAGCACGCTTGATTTACGAGAAAAAAAAAAAAAAACTATAGAGTTTTGTTTGTATAAGAACAATATGTTTCAACATTTTTCATGACCCTCTTGGCATGCAAAAACAAAATGGCGACTTCCTTTCTATGAATTTTTTGCGTCTTTTTACGTACCTGACCCTCCGTTATTTTTATCCAAGCACTGGTTTTCTTTTATACTAAGTGAGACAATGCGACCCCCTTTAGAAGATTTTATACTTCTTGTTACTTCAGGGTGTCACGACCAGCAGGTTGAAAATCTGTAAGTGTAACTATCAAGATATCTATGTACTCATGCCACGTTATCAATCATCCCCGAAGTAAATGGGCTTGTTAAAGTATGTAAACAGATAAACAGGTCTGTATAAATCTGAGAAAATGTGGCGTTCAGATTTCATAATGAATATGTATTCTACGATGTTTTATTTTACTGCAATACATTCACAAAGATTCTTTTGTTTTTGCCACGTGGTTGGACGAACAATAGCGTGAAACTTTAATTGGGTTCATAGCGACGACGCCGCAAAGTTTTCACAGGAAACTCGTTATCCTATCTGCGCTTCATAAAACGTGGTATGGTTCAAAAATTACATATATTTAACATTACGTAATGAGAGACGGTAACGAGTGAAGATCTGTGTTTAAAGTTAAATCATTAATTTTACAGAGTGCATTATAAATTATAAAACGTAAAATAACAAGTTTTTTGAAGTGTATGATTAAACGAATGAATAAGTATTACACGACGTAAGAGATATTTATTTTATTTCAATTTTTAACTTATTCGCATACGTAATGAACACATCCATCGCGGCCGCGGCTTACGTGATGTAGCGGATAAGCTGCAGGAGTGTCGCCTCCGATGGTATGGCCATATAAACGTTGTTAACATATTATTGCATGTGCCTATGTAAAATAGTGCGTGCTATTTAACTTAATGTTAAATATTAAGATGTTGCTATATGTGAGATCCTATAATTGGCTCTGTGTCACTATTTATGTTGTTATTAGCATAGTTATAGCTGTTGGTTCTCCATGTAAAAAAAATAAAAATAAGCCGCAGGCCGGCCGACTATACGTAGGAAATAGATGCCTCGACCCACTGACATACGTGTACCCCGTAATAGACAGGCTACCGAGAACAAATTGTGTCTGCCATTTTCGGCGTTTGACGTCTGTCACCAAGCTAGAGAATAAAAGTAGCTAGCCAGAGACTAAACTGTTATGACAACTGTTCACTTTCTGCCTACATACGCACTGTAAAGAATCTAAATAAAATGTATTTATTCCCTTAAAATATTTTGTTTTTTTTTTTACATATGTGACAGTAACGTAAAAATTTCTAAATATAGTCATAAAACTTTTTCCATTTGACTCTCGTACTCGTAGCAATTTTGAGTAAATCGCGTTTATAGCATAAATATGTTATACTCATATTTATGTTATAAGCGCGATTTACTACAAAAAATACGAGATAAAGAGATCATTATTATGTATATATTATGCAGACAACAAGGTAGGCAATCATTAGTACCTACATGTACATCTGCGAAATGTAATCTTTGCGACAAGGAAAATGGTGTTCCATCGCGAGAGTTTAAAGTGATGTTTCAAAATATTCTAAATGAGCTTATAACACGAGTTTTTTCGCAGTGGAATGTTATTATATTGCTTTTACCATCTTTCTTAATATTATTAGAACACATTTTCATAACGCACAAAGGCATTTTTAATTTTTATATAATTTTTTTTTTCGTTACATGCGTGGCATCTCGCCAGTATTTGGAGACGTACTAAACGCAATGACGTGGCGGTACTTCATTGAGGTGTGGAAACTTTTTGTTAGAGATGCCGACTCAAGTATTATACCGCAATGCCTCGACTAATAAGCGCTGGCTGGACGTCGTGTTAGCGGATACGGAAGAGAACAATCTCACACCTGAGGATGCCGAAGACCGGGCAAAGTGGAGAAGATTAAGTAGGAAAGCGGACCCTGGCGCTAGGCCGGGAAAACGCTAGGTTGAAGAAGAAGATTCTTTTACTTATGTATCAGCTCAATGATAGGGCGTTTTAATGAATAGGTAGGTAATGCAAATATTAAAACTAATTAAAATCCAGGCATTTGAAATATATTAGGTTTAGGTTTAGGTTTAAGATGTTTATTTCTCAAAAGATTACAAATAATCACTTACTGAGAAATACATATTTCAACTTAACATAACACAAAGGAGAGGGTAATTATGCAACTTTCAAAGCCAATTTTAAACTAAATATACAACTATGTAAACTATACTACTACATATTAAAACTAAAGTGGGTAGATATAAGCAACGAAAATACGCATGCGCTTCTACTAAGTTGTATTATAACAGGTTCGGTTAAACAAGATCTGTACCTAGTGGTTAACCGCCGGTTAAGTACGGTAAGTTAATTACATATTTAAAGTACATTAACATTTTAGTTTTATATAAACATAATATTATTTATACACATTTATTATTGTTATATTATATTGTTGTGTTTTATTTTGCATAAAGTTAAAAGTTTTTAGTGTTAGATAAGTATATTTATTTTTAGATTTTTACAAATTATAAATTAAAAATCAAGGTAAGTCTTAAGAATATATTGTTTAAGTGCCTTTTTGAATATTTTCAGGGATTTAGCGTCTTTAATGTCTTTTGGCAGGTTATTATACAGCTGTGCCCCTTCATAAACAATACTTTTTTTGCCGTAGTTAGTTCTTGGGGGCCGAAGTAATAAATTATTTGCCTGACGTGTAATCCTTTTTTGCACCTGCACTCGTTTCGTAAACGTAATATGACTATGTACGTCCTTATTTATTAGTTTTCTTACTAAAATACATGTGTAATATACGTATGTCTGTGATATGTTTAATATTTTTGTTTCATTATATATTTTTCCTGTTGGAGTCCTGTGATGGTACTTAAATAACATTTTAATCAATTTATTTTGGGATATCTGAAGCGCACGTAAGTTAGTCTTACAGGCCGAGCCCCATACTTCTATTAGGTAATCTATATGTGGCTTCACCAGAGAATTATATATGGTATAACTAACATTTCGTGGGAGACAGTGGGCAATACTTCGCAAAGCACCAGTGAGTGAAGTAACTTTAGATTGTATTTTCTCTACGTGGGGTTTCCAGGACAAGCGATTATCAAGAAGAAGACCGAGGTATTTTTCCTGGTCGGTGGTAAGCAGTTTCACATTATTTACTGTTAAAGGGAGGTGGTCGGGTATGATTTTGTTCTTTGCAGCAAATATCATAAACCTAGTTTTTGATTCATTTATTGTGAGTAAATTTGACACTAACCATTCCTGAAAGATATTAAGGTCAGTTTGGGCTTCTGTTATTATGGTAGTTATGTCTCTGCCAAAATAAAATAAGCATGTATCATCTGCATAAAGTGTTATATCGGCTTTTAAATTGATTTCGTGAACACTGTTTATATAAACAAGAAAAAGCAATGGCCCTAAAATGGATCCCTGAGGAATGCCGCATGTTATTAATTTAGGACTGCTTTTATTTTCTCCAATTTTTGTCACTTGTACTCGGTTGGTTAGGTAGGATTTGAATATATCTAGAGCACTTCCTACTACACCTATTCTGTATAATTTCGATATTAGTAGCGTATGACTTACAGTGTCGAACGCTTTTTTTAAATCAATGAAAATACCGAGAGCTATGTTTTTTTCGTCAATACCAACTTTAATTCTTGTTAGCAAATCAATTGTAGCGGATAACGTGTTAGATTTTGAACGGAAACCATACTGTTTATTATAAAGAAAGTTTATACTACTTAAATGTTCTGTAAGACGTTGATGGAGAATCTTCTCAAATATTTTGGACATAATCGGGAGAACAGATATAGGTCGGTAGTTTCCAGGATCCGATGTTTCACCTGCTTTATAAATAGGACTTACTTTTGCTACTTTTAGGGAGTCTGGAAACATTCCTACCTCTAGACACTTGTTGATTCAGTTTGTTATATCATTAGAAACTAAATGTTTGACACTTTTTATCACTTTAGTGCTAATACCGTCCAGTCCTGCACTGGTATTCGTGTTAAGTTGGTCGATTATTTTCAAAACTTCTCTTGCAGTTGCGGGTCTAAATCCTGATATTTCATTTGTTTTTCTTTCTTGAGTCTCCAACTGACTAATCTTTTGGGCTATAGGAAATCTACTTGCTAACATTGTTCCTACGGTAGCAAAATAGTTATTAAAACATTCACAAATAGCTTGTTCGCCCGATATTAAGTCTGTTCCCATTTTAAGAGTCGTTGGTAATGGATTTGATCCCGTTTTGTTTCCGGTAAGGTCATTAATTAATGTCCACATTTTTTGTGGTTTTCCTTTACATACTTGGAAAGCATTTTGATAATATTTATTCTTCGTTGTCCGTATTAATTGTGCAGTTACTTTCCTATGCTCAGTTAGTTCTTGCTTTGAAGATGTGTCCTCTGGCTTCAATATCGTTTTCTTCCACAGTGCATTTCTTCTATTGATTGCATCAATTACTTGTTTACTAATCCAGTCTTTATTAGGGGGATTGAGTATCTTTGTTTTCCTTTGTTTGTGTTTGTTTATGTTGTTTATTAAAAATGATTCCAGGTTTGTGTAGTCATTATCTATGTTGCATGTTTTCATCGATTCTATAGATTTGTACAAGTTTTCATAATTTATAGCTTCATATGTGACTCGTTGTACAGGGGCTTTCTGAAGTTTCTTTACTTCGAAATATATTTGTTTGTGGTCGGAAATATTGGATTGTATAATTGCCATGTGAAAGGGGTGACCTTTTATATTTGTAATTACATGATCAAGAATTGACTTAGTATCGATGGTTTCTCGTGTGCAATATTTTTTATCAATCTTGTTCAGAATATGATATCCAGCTTCCCGTAACATTATCTTGTACTCTTTTGTGGTTAAAGCGTCGTCTAAAAGATTGAAATTAAAGTCTCCAAATAAGAGTGCTCGTTTTCTTTCTTGTAGTTGTTTATTAAGTGTTTCTAAGAAATGTTCTGTGTTTGTGCGTCCGGGTTTGTATATAACTCCTATGTCAATACAGAATTTTCCTATATGAATCCAGAGGTAGTGGTTTTCATCATCGCATTTTTCCTCTATAATGCTGTGTTTTAAATCATTGTGAAC
Organism: Cydia pomonella; assembly: GCF_033807575.1. Taxonomy (NCBI): domain Eukaryota; kingdom Metazoa; phylum Arthropoda; class Insecta; order Lepidoptera; family Tortricidae; genus Cydia; species Cydia pomonella. The sequence goes on along the minus strand of NC_084721.1, from coordinate 9,685,492 downwards.
GTATATTGAAACGCCTCCACCCCTGCGTTGTGGCCGGTAGTTGTAATAATGGGTATAGTTTGGGAGTATAAGCATTTTTGCCTCAAGGTCCGATTTGATCCAAGTTTCCGATAATGCAATTATGTGAACTTTTTGTATAGCTTCTATGATGCACCTTAATTCGTCTAACTTCCCTGGCTTCACTAGGCTGCGAATATTAACATACAAAATCGACAGGGACTTCTTGTGAGTCGCAAGGTCATCGTAATTTTCAACAATTTGGTATGTGGTCTTTGCCCGGGTGCTTTGGTGACATAGTTGTGGTGTGGCTAGTTTTTTGGCTCCATTGTGACGATCTTTGGTACACCTTTTATATACTTAATGCAGAGGTTAGTTTCTCCATTCTGTTTTCGAGATTCTAGCTCTTGTTTTAAGTTCTTCATATATTTTTGCTGGTATGGCGTCTTGTCTGAATAAATTTTAACTTCATCGCATGTAACTTTTGATACGTTGCGCATAACGGATTTTACGGTGATTGCACTACTAAAAACTGCCTTAATAGGTCGGTTCCTATCAGGCATATATTTCCCTAAGCGAATGATTTTTATAGGTTCTGCGCAGTTCGGATCAGCCATCTTTAATAGTTTAATCACTTCACCTTTATCATTGTCAATTCTTTGATCCTTGTCACTTGTCCTTAGTTCAGGGACACCAACTATGATGATATTTTTATCTCTTATACAGCGCTCATTTAATTCGGACATCATGTCCTCGCACGAGAGCATGGGCGTTGTGGTGGGCAGCGTAGCCAGTGTTGAGGGTGCTGTAGTTTTTAGAATCTGTACTTCGTTTTCTAATGCCGTCACCCTTAGTGCAGTATCATTGGTGTTATTCTTAAGGTGAGCGACTTCTGCTCTCATTTTTTCTTGCTCCTGTATAAGTGTATTAGTTTTTAGCTGGATGTCGTTTATTTGCTCTTTTATAGTTGATATGTCACTGGATATTTTTTCCATATTTGAATTCTGAGAATTGGTGGACCCTTTTATAAGTGAGCGGATTTCCTGACGCAGACTCTCGAAGTCAGTTCTTATAGAGTCATCATCATCTCTATTTTTCCTTTTGCGCAGTTTGATTGGATCTCTTTCTAAATCAGCAGTGGTTGACTTCGGTAAACCCAGTTGCAATTGCGGTTCTTCACTGACAGTCGAAGGCGGGGCCGGCTGTAGATTCACTGCCATCGCAAGTGTCGGTGATTAACTATTGCTTAAACTGTTAGTATCACTCGGCCGACGGGTTGCATACGCACGTACTACTGTGCTACTTGGTTAAAGTCACAACGGCCGCTTTACTCACAAGCAATTACTAACGTTATGTTAAATGCACTAAACTGATATTCGATTGGCTTAATATTTTAATTTTTAAATGTAAAATAGCAATGCGTCTGCTCCTTACGCTCTCCACGACGAGACTTTTTTATTAGCAGACAGAATTGAAAAAAGTAAAACATAAACATTTTTTATTTAACATAATAATCAAACTATCGATAAAATTACTTATATGAAGATTGAAAAAAAAAAAGATTTGATTCATGATGGCGCTATTTATAACATCTTATGTAGTTGACATCTTCGAATAGTATCAAAAAGGAAATCCTGTCAAGTGTGCGTAATCTCCTCAACTTGGCCGTGATGATCCGGGACACGAAGGAAACGTTTCGTATCATAAATAAGTTGTAGGGGAAGTTTTCGTTTCGACTTTTTTCGTTATTAGTTGGAGTATTTGTTAGTTGGAACCTTCCAACCGACACAACTTTACGCTTCTCTTTCAAACGCAAGGCTCACGGGATAAGCACCGGAATGAATATCCTTAGCTTCATAGTCACTCAGGACACCTTTTATTGTATTCAAACTCTTTGTTGAAAATCAATGCGCAATGTTTGTGTTAATTTGATGAATTAAGAACTTGTGCTATATCTATAAAACATGCAGTTATAAAGAAAAGTAACATTGACTGCATGTTTATTTTAACTTATTGTTTTGTTATGAATCTGTATGCTTTGTTTGTAATGTTATTGTCAGCCACATGGAAAATAAGCCGAAAGTAATTGATTGACTTTCAAACTTACCGTGTATTGTATTTATGTTCAAACCGATGAAAATATATTTTTATCTCCACGCGCAACCGTACAATGTATGTATATGTGCGGATTAAGCACGTTTCTTACTTAGGTACAGTCAGGAAAACTATTCTATTATATAATTCATCAAAAATCGCGTCAACGATTACAGAATTGTTATCAAATAATAAAATTATCGTTAAAAAAAACTTGCGTGTGGCTGTCGAGCATGCAGTAATTTGTGGCATTGTTCCTCTAAGTGTAAAATGTCATTTTTAACCGGTCGTCGATCACGGCCCGTGCCCCGGGGCAGCGCTAACTGCATGCCGACGCAGCGAAATGTATCATCCTGGATAAGTGTACCTTACATACAATACAACTAGTATAAGTTAACGCGGGTAGCTTTAAACAGTGTGGACTGCAGTAAAATCGGACTTATTACTATTACAACAAATTAGATCTATTATACAGATATAGCAAATATAACGAAAGATTTATTTTTCAAAGCAACTTAAAACAATTGTAAAATGCAAATAGCGCCTACTACATTAATCTTCTTTATTTACTCTCATTCAGTTGAAAATAAAAGTTGGCGTACATGCTTGTCATTGAGGAGATGTATAATTTAGGTACAGTCGAGTCCACAAATATCTTTTCAAGCTAACATTCCAAAAATAAATTTTCACGCCTCTAAGACACTGAAAATATGGTCTCGTAAATATATTTTTGAAACGTTGGCTTGTGTAGGTGTTTGTGAACTTGATTGTACCTGCTCGTGTAAAGTCTTTCAAAATTACACAGTCTCATTATTAGACTCTAATAAGTCATATTTAAATACTTTATTCGTGTATGTGCCTTAGGCTGTTCATGATGAAAACACTAAACAATATACAATCAAAACAAGTTATTTTGACTTTAAATTGTTGGGTTTGTTGTTATATGTTAATTACCGAATGGTAGGTGCCTTTGAAAGCCATCAATTTCAGCTAACTTACTATTGACTAACAAATATGTAGTTATATATTTAGCAAAAGTCAACTTATTTTATTTGAATATTCTTTGATTACCATTTATGGCAAGTATAGTAATAAAATCGTATTTTTTATGTTCCACGCTTTATTAAAAGAAACGTTCATGAAAAACAAAGGTTAAATATCAAACTATTTTGAGGATATTAATTTTCCAAGCCCAATACCAGCACACGCTAGGCGGGTTGTCTGTTCATAGGCGCTTTTCGCTGCAATACAAACGAGAAAAGCCACGTTAACGGCTACTCTCGTAGCGCGTAGCTCGCTCTGGCATTGAGTGTGTTAAATAATATGAGGTTTGCCCATTCGCTATAGATTGGTTACGCGTTATCGACAATGAACGTTGGACATGACGGCTTCATCAGACCAGACTCTTCCTCCCAATAGTGTCAAAACCGAGGAAATGATTGCCGCAGGAACAAAAGAGCACGTTAGATAGGGTGTTCATTGTGTTCCCATAATTCGCAGCCGTAGCCGCGCGTGAAACTGATGGGCTAACGTGCCGGAATATTTCGCGTGCATGTTGCATTACAAGCTTCTTAATTACCCGCCAGGGCCGGAAACGCAGCTGATGTGGGAATAGTTACCCTGCATGAGAATATGAGAATGTGCCTATAGAATATAAATTACGGGGGAGTAGTTTAGTTGGTGATGCAAAATACATTTGTTTGCCTCAATGGAAATACTCGTTACCATGTTAAAAAATGTTGTTCAATGTGTTCTATTCCTATTACCTATACCTACCTACCAGATTGCTGTTATAATAAAGAAAATAAAAATATGTAAATAGCATCGTAGACTAAATTTACTTAAAACTAAGTATTATGCGCTCTTGCATTTTGATGAGATACCTTCGGAATTATAACTAAATTTTCTTTAAAGTGGCTTAAGGAAAAGCCACTTTAAAGAAAGAAAGTTTGAAATATGCAGAAATAACACTGAAACTGAAAATAAATGTTGGACTAGAATAGGTTACTTATTGCATGCGTAGCGTGTTATAATTTAAAGCTTATAAAAGAACTCATACTAATTTGACTGTACTAACTCAGAGCGATGTTTTTACACTGTTAAATCACCTTTAATAGAAAAAACCGACGTCACAAAACAGTTTGAAATACCATCATAGCACATCACGATACAAGTGCGAAAAGTAGGAAATTTTCGCACGTGTATTGTACAACGTTTTACAGTACATATGGCCCTTAAAATTTTCCAGTAAAAGCACTATATGTGCGTATACATATAGTGCTAGTTACCGCACTGGGTAACGTAGCACCACATGTACTGTAAAAAATATTTACGACAGTGGTAGTGGACACGACTAGTTAGTTTTAATTTTATAATTAGTATATATATAGTATATATAATTAGTCTTTAAGACTAGTTGTAACTTATTTAATAATATATGTTGTTACAGCAAACTATTCGGCCTGCCAGTGTGACGGCACCCTCGTCATGTGGATACGGCTAAAATTTATAGCAGAAATTTCGGACAATTGTAATTTCTGAGGAGCATTTGTCAAGAAAACTGTAAGTAGACAGCAAAGGAATCAGTTATTAGAATAAATTACTAGAAGAGTGTTCTTTTAGAATATATTTTACTAAACCAAAGTATTATTTTAATTATTAGTCAACTCTATTACGTTTAAGAGACGAAAATTTCTAATTTGAATATTTTGTTGTTCATTAACCATTTGTATAACATTCTAAATAAAATTAATTATTAGTAGATTCTGATAACTTAAAACTTCTTCGTTATGCCTAATCGTAGTTGACTACCATATAGTGTGCAATTAGAGCAAAGTTTATTGCTACGTTTGAATGCCGAGCAAGCGGAATATTTTATAATAGAATCTTCGAATTATGGCTGTTTTTGTGAAAAAAATATAAGCTCTTTCGAATTGCTGAGGTGAATAATAGTGTTTTGGTTGACCGTCAGTTGTAAGACATTGTATGTATGTATCCGGATAATGCAGCTACGAGACTCTCGAAGCTTCAATTTTCGGTTATTCGATGTTTATTAACCAGCTCAATGTAGGTACACATTTACATAGTACCTTTAATCCCATGAATCACGTCTCATTTAAAAATATGAAATTTAATTCTCAAATCAATATCGGTGAAACATTAAGTTCCGATATAAGAAGCTTAAATCAGCGTTGCATTTATTTATCCAGTCAGCAAAATTCGTATTGTTTTATTACCTATTCAATGCTCAATTCGTATTAAAGTACCGGAGAAAAAGTAAAATGAACATGGCACTCCAAATTAGCTGTATTTAATCACTAACTAGAGGATTATTTATGTTGCTTCGTTATATGTCAATTAAATTACTTTGTTCCTATGTAATTATTACCATTTTGATTTTATTGTAAGATTAAATTAGATGTTTTATTTCATGTAAGACAATTACATAAAATTCTGCATTGATGTCAAAAATATAAGAATTTCTATCATGATAATGTGTATCTAACAAGTAGTTTTAAAAAAAACATTTTTTAAAATTAAATCTGTTTATTTCATACCAAAAAAAAACATGCATTTTTCTAGCTTAACTACTAATCTTAAATTAAAAAGATTTTTTGAGTTAAGGAGTCTAAGCGTGTAGAATTAATTATACAGCACACTTCATCTTTATAATATAAATTTGCATTATTTTCGCATTTTAAGCATGTGTTTCTTTAACATAGATCTAACTTAGTAATAATTATATTAATCACAGGTAGCCACTCAAAGGTTAAGTACTAATTAATTAGATTTTTTTTTGACGACCGGTTTGGTTTAGTGGGTAGTGACCCTGCCTACGAAGCTGATGGTCCCGGGTTCAAATCCTGGTAAGGGCATTGATTCGTGTGATGAGCATGAATATTTGTTCCTGAGTCATGGGTGTTTTCTATGTATTTAAGTATTTATATATTATATATATCGTTGTCCAAGTACCCTCAACACAAGCCTTATTGAGCTTATTGTGGGACTTAGTCAATTTGTGTAATAATGTCCTATAATATTTGTTTAATTATTTTATTTATTTAATGTACAATCAGCAAGACTGTCAGCTTGTAAGTAGTAAAAGTAAAATATGATTTTGACAGCCCGTAGAAAAGGATTGGAACAAAAATTGCACAGTTGGTTCCTTCAACGCAGCTTCCAATACAGCTTTGACATTAAAGAAATCTTATCTTATCTTCAGACAAACAAAAAGTTTAAATTTTTTTTAAATAAAAGTAATTTGATTTTATTTCCTGTACGTGCAGTAGATATATTCCTGTTTTGAAAATACTTTGTGACCGTAGTTACCGCAATAGACGCAAAGCTTCGTATCCATGGTTAAAGTTGACTATGAATAAAATTTGTTTATTACTGTACGTTTATTGCATAACAAACAAATAGTTAATAAATATCTGTCTATTCTATAAACGGATTTATTATTATAAAAACAAAAAAAAAAACGAATGCTTTACATATTTTTTTGAAATGGTCTTTTCACTAGCTTTCATTTGATAACCACATTGATAAGGGAAGAAAAAAGCAACTCCCCTTTTTAGGGTTCCGTACCAAAAAGGTACAAAAGGAACCCTTATGGTGCGACTCTGTCCGTACGTCCGTCCGTCTGTCATATCGCTTAATATCTCGAGAACCACTTAAGCTATCAATTTGGAATAGTTATGAACAACGCTAATCAATACACAATGAAAGTATAATTGTTTTATTTTTATTAACTATGGATAATTTTTATAATTAAGAAATTTTTTTTTTGCTATTTCCGTATAAATGTTAAATTTTGTTGTGTGGCAATAAAGATTTTTTTATTTTATTTATTTATTTATTATAATACCCAATACGAAGAGGGGGCAAAATTTCAAAGTCTAGTGTCTAGGTTGAGTTATATCATTTAAAAGAGCGCAAATTGTACATTCAAAAAAATTTTTTTTCATTATGTAAAAAAAATGATTTAAAAAGGAAAATGAGAAAAATAAATACCACCTCCCCCCTTATCTCCGAAGTTTAACGAAGAAAAATTATGAAATTTTTACATAATATTAACATCACTATAAATTTTACAGTAGGTAAAAATATGATCAGACCTCTATCTTAATACCTTTTTTTTATCATTAAAGTATTTTTCCGAATTCTGTTTTCAATTTAACCAACGTTACGTGTGTTTATTACACTTGAAAGGACCATGGGCAAATTTGTATGGGCACTGTCCCCACCCACCAACAGAAACGAAACATGCCTCATTCAATAGGTCTTGGCAACCTGATTATTTGTTACTATGACGAGGATCGTCCTATGCATGGGGTTTTCTTGGAAAACTGTTTTTTTCTTTTTATATATTTTTCGCTCATTTCATTGAAAGTTGCAGGCAGAAGGTTATAGAAACATTATGTTACTGGCAATAATAAACAAACTATGTGTCTTAAAAAAAAAAGAAAAATTCGCTTAGAGCTGTATATTTTTTATATCTACAATACCTAATACTATTTTACATATTAGACATATTATCACTTATCACATTGTTAACTCAAAATTCATCTAATATTACATTACTTAAGAGTTCTGCTGGCAGAATAAAATCAGTATGCCTAATGATACTCTGATAAGGAAAATTCAGAAATAGATGTCGTTCGGGTAGGTACTATTTAGAATAAAAGTTAGGTTTGACATTCATTTGCATTTGGCGGTTTTTTTTTATCTCGCACTGTTATGGAAAATTGAAGATGTCTGGCCTAAATATATGTATGTATAGTAGGAACATTAGTGGTACGAGTATAACCTTCTGCCTGCAACTTTCAATGAAATGAGCGAAAAATATATAAAAACAAAAAAAGTTTTCCATACATAGGGCGATCCTCGTCATTAGTCGTCATCATCAGATTGCCAATATCTATTGAATGAGATATGTTTTGTTTCTGTTGGTGGGTGGGGACATTTCTGCCCATGGTCCTTTCTATGAGATTACATTATGGACACCTTTTATAAAAGGAAAGAACAATTTTTGAAATCGGTTTACATGATAGAGAATTATCCTAGAAAAACCAACATACGTGCATTTCCATTACATTGCGCAAATTAACACATTTTGCCGATAGATGGCGCTGTATACAAATATACTTAGTATAAGTACTTCTGATCATAAGTCTTTCGCCTTTATAGTTATACGAGATAATTCAAAGTTTGTACGGAACCCTCGGTAGACCGGTGTTTTCATTTGCGGGCGTCATTTTCAAAATGTATAGGTATAGCCTATGTCACTACCACAATTCTCACTCCCACAACGCGATAAATAAAGTAGATAGTGTCCCTTCTGCATTATCGTGAGCCGTAACAAGGTGCGAGTCCCACCTCGTTGTGTGAAGTCTATCCTATCGCGATCCTTATGTCAGCCTATAAATGAGACAGTACTGCGCATATTTGCGAAACCATTATCTGATGTATGTCCGAAAATAGCGATTTTAGCTAGCTTTATCTGGACTGATTGGTTTTGTTTTGTCGCAAATTCAACTTTATGTTTAATTAATGATTATCTTAGTTTATATCATGATGGATTAAAAAAAAATGAAAATAATGATGTGCGTTTAAAAAAATAATTTGTTAATTTTTTTAAACCATTTGGGTTTGCTTTTTCAATCCTTTCTATCCCTCTCGAAGCTAGCTTTTATTGCACTTTGGAAGCGATTATTTTCAAAAGCATTTACCTAATCATAAAACTCTATTAATTGCTTTAAAATCATTTTATATTTCACTTTTCTTTATTTACATATAATATTATACTATTTTAAGTAGTGGCTCATAACATAAGATACACCTATGTTCCAAATTTAATTAAAATATTCCTTAAAGTTTTCGAGTATAATAGCTGTGACATACGGACTGAAGGAGATGACGAAACTATAAAAAAATGTCAATTTGGCTACAGACCGCTAATAGTACATTACGATACAAGTGCGAAAAATAGGAAATTCGAAACGAGTGGCGATAAATTAAAACACGACCGAAGGGAGTGTTTTAAATCGACACGAGTTGCGAATTACCTATTCGCACATGTATCGTACAACGTTTTACAGTACATATGGCCCTTTAAATGTTCGACACAGCAACGTAATATGCTACTTCTCGCACTAGTGCTATAAAGTAGCCCCATATGTACTGTAAACAGGGTTTTTAATACAGTTGCTCAAAAAGTGGTACTTTTTGTGGCTGCGTAGCGTGCGAGAAGCTCAATTTCTCGAACTAGTGCTTTTTACTTTTTAGTTCCAAACTATACTTTCGAAACGCAGTAATTTTATATTAGATTTTTTACTTGGAAATTATGAAATTAAAAACGCTTACGAATACTAGGAGTATTTATTTAAAGTATTCATTAATATATAAATGACGAAAAAATATTAAGAATTTGCATTTTATAGCCTACTCTGTCTTAGGTATATTAATATTTACTTTCCTAAAAATCGTTCTTTGATTTGGCTGAATGATACAAGCATAGGTATGCCTAGAAAAAAAGTTTAAAAGCAAATCAGCCCGCCCTTTTGAAATAACTTCTAACATTATTTAAACACATTAACGCATATAAATATATAATTTGGTACGAGAAGTTATAAAAAAATATTGAAAATGAGTGATTCAGACATTGATATGACACCACCAGACATTCGTGCTAGAGCAGCAATTGCCAATGACTGTGTTATTCCAGAAAAATCTAAAAACCAATATAATGCCGTCTATGTAAAATTTATCGAGTGGAAAACCTTACATAATGCAAAGTCTTTTTCAGAGACTGTTTTGATGGCCTATTTTCAAGAGCTGTCTGAAACCTATCGGCCATCAACATTATGGTCAAAATATTCTATGTTGAAAGCTGTTATAAAGTTAAAACATGACATAGATATAAAAACTTACACCAGATTGACTGCTTTCTTAAAAAGGCAAAGTGCAGGATTTCAGAGTAAAAAATCGAAGGTACTAACAGCTGAACAAATTGAGACGTTTATTAATGAAGCTCCAGATCAGCAACATCTAGCTACATAGGTATAAACTTAAATATAAATCTAATAAAATATGTACACAATTTAAGTAAATTAACTCTAAAAATAAAGTAGGAAGTTAAAAAAAATAGAATGAAATAAACAATTGTCTTACAATATATAATAAATATGTAACTTTGTTCATAGGTTGCTCTTATATTTGGAGTCTGTGGCGCATGCAGACGCGAAGAGCTCACAAATGTATCAGTAAAAGATATAGAAACACATGGGGACATACTTCTTGTCAAAATACCAAATACAAAAAATCAAATTCCCAGGTCCTTCACTATTGACGGCCCATTTGCAGAAATAGTCAAGAAATATCAGAGTCTGCGGTCTTCTAAGAGCAAAAGTGACCGTTTCTTTCAGAATTTTTAAAGAGGAAGGTGCACTGCCCAGGTAATAGGCTTAAACAAGTTTGGGAATATGCCGAGAGATATCGCTCAGTACTTAAATTTGCCTGATGCAAATCTTTACACTGGACATGCATTTAGGAGAACCTCTGCTACATTACTTGCCGACTCAGGAGCTGACATAACAACTTTGAAGAGGCATGGAGGTTGGCGGTCAAGTAATGTAGCAGAAGGATACATAGAAAACTCCGTTGATAACAAATTAAAAATTGGAAAACAAATTGCAAAATCAATTAATGTAAAGCCGCAAGAGCCCACAGAATTTTCTTCATCCACATTCCAATCTCGTCTTAATGTACCTGTTAATACTGAACCTCAACCAGGACCGTCACATGCTAACAACACTTTGGTTACACCCAGCCCTGTTAACCAACCAGGACCGTCACGTGCCAACAACACTTGGATTACACATAGCCCCTCTAACTTTGACCCACAGGAATTATCACAACAGCAGGAACCTGAAAATACACCATGCCTGACTAGTCAGACACTTAATTTACATGGAAGAACTCACAACATAACTATGAACTGCACTAATTGTACCATTAACTATAATTATTACTGAAAATAAAATATTTCTGATATCAACCTTGTTTTAATACAAATATATATTTTTTTAATTCTCATTTAATCACAAAAGCAAGTAAATCTTCTTGGACCTCATTTGATATAGTTCTCTTTTCATAATGTTAAACATAATCATCATTTCTTCTAAACATGGTCATCAACGTGGCACTTGAGCAGCAGTTGTATGTACATAGTAATTGACTGGTTGACTTCCTAGGAGCCGCTTTGAGTGAATATTATCCTTCCGCCAATTTGTTAGGGACCTGCAAAATGTTAATAATTTAGTAACATTTATAGATTTCACCAGCTTCTTGTTCAAAAAATAACCTTAAACATAACTAATAATGTGATTTAATGTTTCTTTTACCTCTAATTATCCTTGAAAGTCTTCAAATATTCAAACAATTCATGATATTTTAGTTGTACTTAAACGTGTCCTTGGTCACATGTCGCAGATCACAAATTTGGCACTAAAACTCTTGTTGCATGATCTGTTTCTGTTTGTTGATACTGTAATGTCTTGTACTTCTGTTTTGATAATGTTAAAGGTTCTAATTAATGTCGTTTCAGTATTATAATTAATTATCTGCATTCAATTTAGTTTCTCAACTCGAGGCCGAAGGCGCTGATTCCAATAGTATGTTGTCACTGTCAGTGTCATTTGTAAAGTATGGGTTCGTTCAAAAATAACTTCGAAGCAAGCATATTTTATCGCAATGATATATTAATTTATTATTTTTTCGCAACTATATTAAAAAACGTCGTTTACAACTAGTGTGAAATAGAATGTCTTTTCACACTAGTTGTAAAATGTACTATTTTGTTAGTAGAATATTGCGCCGAAACTTTACGGTGTTTATTTTTTACACCCAGTTAATTTTAATAAACCCGGTGTCAACTTGTACTTTAATATTTGAATGAGGTTGTTAATATTCAATACAATGCATTGAAATGGAGTAGAGATACAGCGATATTCAGACATCGTGGTCGTGGTGGAAATTCTCTCTGAAATTCACCTATTTGTTTGTGTTTCTGTTGGCTACTGCTATTGGCTCTGTATGTAGTTTGAACGTGTGTTGCCTACCGAGTCAATTATAGTGTATTATAAATTCTAGTTATGCTGTATCATATTAACATTTCTCCGTGACTAGACAAACGTGGTGGTTTTGTGAGTATTTACTTCTGCTTTGGCGCTTGTATAGTTTATGCATCAAAAATGCACCTACTTATAATCCTCAAGAATTATACTATAGTTTCTAAAATTTAAGAATTCTATAAGTTTTACCAAAGTGTATAAAAAACACAACACAGCCATAAACATCACTAATAAATAGCCGCATAGCATAGCTTTTACCCTACTCATCTTGAAGTTCAGTAAGGTTTGTGCATTAAGCGGCTGTGATTGGTGGTTATGCTTCAGCCCGCGTAGCCAACGTGCCTATCGTTCACGCTCCGTGGCGAACGAAACGCAACTGTCACAGTCGAACTAATATGGAAGAGAGATAGAGAGAGATGACTACGCTACGCTACGGAGCATTAACGATTGTAACGTTGGCTACGCGGCCTGGTTTAACAAACGTTACAAATGTATGACAAATTAATCAAATTATATAAATAAAATTTAGAAAAACAATTGCCATCAAACAAACACTTGTTGTATTTATTGTAAACAAACAATTAATACATGAAATTTTTAATATATTTATGTATGCGTATTGTTTATTATTAGCTCTCATAAATAGAAATGTTACGAATTCATATAAAGTAAATAAATAAGAGATGTACATACGACTGGTATAAATGTAATGTAATATCGAATTGTATTATGTTTTTAGGGCTCCGTAGCCAAATGGCAAAAACGGAACCCTTATAGATTCGTCATGTCCGTCTGTCTGTCCGATTCTGTCACAGCCACTTTTTTCCGAAACTATAAAAGCTATACTGTTCAAACTTGGTAAGTAGATGTATTCTATGAACCGCATTATGATGTTTACACAAAAATAGAAAAAAAACAATAAATTTTGGGGGTTCCCCATACTTAGAACTGAAACTCAAAAAATCTTTTTTCATCAAACCCATACGTGTGGGGTATCTATGGATAGGTCTTTAAAAATGATATTGAGGTTTCTAATATATTTTTTTTCTAAAGTGAATAGTTTGCGCGAGAGACACTTCCAAAGTGGTAAAAAGTGTGTCCCCCCCCCCCCCCCCGTAACTTCTAAAATAACAGAATGAAAAATCTAAAAAAAAATATAAAAAACCATGCAAACTTCCACCGAAAATTGGTTCGAACGAGATCTAGTAAGTAGTTTTTTTTAATACGCCATAAAAATTAAAAAAAAAATTTTTTTTTCATCAAACCCATACGTGTGGGGTATCTAAGGATAGGTCTTCAAAAATGATATTTAGGTTTCTAATATCATTTTTTTCTAAACTGAATAGTTTGCGCGAGAGACACTTCCAAAGTGAAAAAAAGTGTGTCCCCCCCCTGTAACTTCTAAAATAACGGAATGAAAAATCTAAAAAAAATATATGATATACATTACCATGCAAACTTCCAACGAAAATTGGTTTGAACCAGATCTAGTAAGTAGTTTTTTTAATACGTCATAAATGGTACGGAACCCTTCATGGGCGAGTCCGACTCGCACTTGGCCGCTTTTTAAGTAGTTAATATTACCTCATAGCGTAATTTGTGGACACCCGAGAAGTTTACTGCTAGGTAAATATCTCAAAGTTTTCCAAACTTGCACAAAATGTACTCGAAAGTCCTGGAATATATTTAAAACCCGCTATCCGTCAAGGGCGGTCGCCATCGCCCACCATCTCTCACAAGCGTTACCATTTGTTTCCATTCCCTCGCAGCATCGCTGTAAATCGCCCATTCTTATTCGAAAGGGTCTCCTACCCGTTATATGGACATTTGTATGAGTATGGCCTCCTTTGCGTAAGAATTTGGGCTTTGTTCCTGTATTGTATATTTCGCAAGCTTTTTCCTAAATGACCAAGCCGTTTCGGAGTAACTACCTCTTCTAGATTGCACTTTTTTTGCATTAAATAGCACGACAAATTATTTTATTTTAAGTTATAGCACCCAAGGACCTTTAGAATTTTGCGTCAGTGGTACACTCAGCTCAGTGTAAAACAGTTTAAACTTTGCTATCACACTCTGCTAATGTCGGTTTCACTTATTCAACGGCCAACATAACAACAGCATATCCACTTAATTTGCAAAACCAGCTAGTGACAGCTCCAATAAAGTCGTGATCATTGTAGCGGTAACTCTATTTTGTCAGAGCCAGTAAGCCTATTTCGATTGGTGAGAACTTTAAAGGATCAAGCTGAGCCTAGCCTATTATCTTAATAAGGTTTAAACAAATCTTAGTTGTTCATTCACGTATATTTTCGGAACAGGATATACCTACTTTGGTTTTGGTTGGTTTTCTTTGCTGACACAAACAATTTGTGTCTTTTGCACAGATAATTTGCATTATTTATTCGATACTAGCGACCTCCCCGGCTTCGCACGGGTTACACAAATTATACACTTTACCTTCCTCAAGAATCACTCTATTGATTGGTGAAAATCCGTTCAGTAGTTTTTGACTTTATCGTGAACATACATACACACAGAGAGACACGGCGGGGGACATTGTTTTATACGGTGTTTTATATGTAAAAGTAATGCTACGTCACTGTCGACAATGGCTAATGACATATTTTGTGTCACATAATAAAATGGCAGAACTTCTTTAGTTGAATCATGGTTTAGGTTTGAACCTCTTATTATATTAATCTACTTGCTGCTTAAAAGCAGATCAAAAATTATAAAGTACACGGCGATGCGATTTTCACTCGTTAGAGCAACAAATATTTGCGTCTCAAAATAGCTTATAATTTTTCACTTCCACGCAGGATATGTTCTCGTTTTCAATTAGTGCGCTGTGAGTTATGGACCTGGGCGGTACGATTTGTTTTCCACCGCCTCCAGCTTCGTTTTTAATTTTAAATGTTACACTGTTATTTTAATACAACATTTCTCTTTATTTATAAAGCAAACAATCTTTTATACAAGAAAATTCTCAGGAAAACTAACTAGTTTGTAGGCAAAGTTAATTGTTAGTTAGTTAGTGGTTGAGTACTTTAATTTTGCTTTAAAGATATACAAGCTGTATGCCCTTAAACGGTTCCCATCATTTTTGTTACATGCTTATAAAACTACTAACAGGTAACAGATAGTTAAAAAGTCCAATTTTTTGTGCATTTATTAACAAAACATTTTGTTACTGTTTCTGCAATGCAAACATTTAATTCCTTCAGTACCTTTAAGTTTGAAACATAATAATATATTTATTTATTTATTTAAACTTTATTGCACAATATAACAAATAAAGTACAAATGGCGAACTTAATGCCTAAAGGCATTCTCTACCAGTCAAACATCAGGCTAAACAGAAACAGTAGTACGTGCAGGCATTAAACAAAAAAAACAGAAGAAGTAACTTAAAACAAGCAAAATAGCGATAAATAATATATACTAACGGTTATAAAATTACATAAATATACTATAATTAAATATACATACATATATATTAATTTATGTACCCAGTGCAAAAAAATACTATGACTACGAAGGACAATTAACCAGAGAGCTTGTCGAAAAAGTGCTTGCGTAACATACGCTTAAACGAGAGCTTGGTTTGAGCCTGTCTGATGTTGAGTGGGAGATCATTCCAAAGCCGGATCGCCTGAACGGTAAAGGAGTTAGAGACAAAACCAGAACTATGACAAGGAACAGTAAGCTTGAGACTACGGGACTCGCGAAGGGTGCAACCTGTTCGGGCAGTTATAAAATGAAATTTGGATCTAAGATAGTCGGGTGCTGTTGGATCGAATAAAACAGAGTATAGTGTGCACAAAATTCGCAACGATCTACGTTCACGAACAGGGAGCCAGTTAAGCCGACGGCGATATGCAGATATGTGGTCATATTTACGGTTTCCGAAAATAAATCTGATGCTATTATTAAGAAGCCGATCTAGTTTGTTCAGATAAACTTGTGTGATATTCGTGTAACATACATCAGCATAATCTACCTCTACAATAGGTAATACAAGAGCCTGAACAAGGAGCACCTTAGTGCCAATCGGAAGGAAGTGCTTGGGCTCTAAGTATGTTAGTGACCCGGCGACATACGTCCGACACCGACACCTGCGGTTCCCACGTTAGGCCGCTGTCAAGAATCAACCCCAGGTTCCTAGGCGTACGTAGCCAATATAGAAACATCACAAAAAAGGGCTTTTTAAATACAAACTTTAAAAAGGTTGTCCTTTTTTACCCAGACGGAGTCGTGGGAGGAGACGGTTCTCAAAAGAACGGCTAGGACATCCAGAAATTTAATTACAAAATTGTACACTAATTTTAGAAATAAAAATTGTTTCCCACAATTTTGTATCTCTCGGACAGTTAAGCGAACTAATGCCGCTTTCCTTGCGGAGTCATATGATTTCCATGTATCAATAGAATGATTCAAAGCTATTTACACGGATGCTGTATTAATAATGATAAAATTAAATACGTTAGTTACACATATTAAGCGTTTCATACAGATGACAATAGTCTCTTAGGTACACCATAAAATTTAAATGAACATTCCAGGAGTAATCGTAAATTAAAGTTTCGAGCCATATAACTTGTATGAAATGTTAAAAACTCTATGCGCAGTTAGTTCTAAATTTTACCACCTTATGCGCTGGGATCGCTTTACTTACCCCCACCACAGTCTAAGAAACAATACAGTCGGTCGACGAAGGCGTCTAAACAGGGCAACCGTGTGGGGGGCGAGGGGTGGCGGGCGGGAGGGGCGGTCCCTGAGTTTCATACGCGCCATTGTTAGTATTCAGGGATATGATTTTCAAGGCTGACCCGTGTCTGGTATTGTAATTATCAATCAATTTGTGCACAATTAAAATGGTGCATAGTTGCATACGACATGTGGTAATTATTTGTTTCAGTGTAAACAAAAATATATCATTCTGATATCAATTTTTAAATTAAAAATGGTGGACATGTTTTATAGCTTCAAAAATAAGATTACAAAAATGAAATCCATTTTGAAAGGATGGTTGACATCACTTCTACACACATCGACACCCATTTCAAAAAGTGACATCCGCCATTTTTATTTCCAAAATGGACGCCATTTGTAAAATTAGTACACATACATATATACTTGAAACCAAAAAACATTACCCTCCTTTTTGGGCTCCAGTTGTCTTTTTTTTTTTTGTTGTGTAAGTCTCTGACAACCCTAGGTAGGTACGGTGACCTTGAGCGGTGTCGGCATTTACGCAAACATCAAAGGCGTCGGCCCACTGTTATTTTTTACACTGTGCCCCCACCATGCACTTTGCACGTAGCCAGTATAATTTATAATTTAACATAACTAAAATTATTTTCATAAAAAAGAAACATTAATTAACATACATAGTAGGTAATGCAAAAGTGAAAAGTGGTAAGCCTTTCAGAAAATATTTTCCAAGTCCTATTTGAGAAAATTTTATATACCTCTATAAATGGTCGATAATTTATTTAAGTACCTAAAGACTTAAGATTATTTACTAAGAACAAAGATTAGTCAAGGAAGTGACCTTCACATAAAATTATATGAAAATAATAATTGAAGCTCACAATTTGCTAGCCATACGCTGCTAAACAACGTGCCACCCAAAACGATTTGTCAGAGAGAAATACAAAAGCCGCAGTGTTGCTTAGCGAGGTTCTTACCATGTGTTTATATTGATTGCAATTTCCACTTAAATCCGTTAAATTAAGGTTGCTTATGTAACAACAGAGCTATGCTTCGTAAGTTTTTGTAAATGTTATTGAAGGAAATATCTGCGAATTCCTTGATTTGTCAAGAGTTTCCCTTTGTCGGTCGCTTTTGGAAATAACTTGTATAAATATAAAAACCCTCCATATAGCCTATGGCGTATGAATATTGTTTCTTTTTCTTACGTTTTATTGTTTAGTGAAACGACCGAGATTTTATCGCAACAATAACTGAAATGAGGGGCTTTTTTATGTGTTATTAGGAGAAGGAGGTGTGTACCGAAACTACTCAGCCTACTCTATCAACATAAAATCTCCAAAAGGAACTAACTATTGGAAAGGAAATACGGGTTTGACTTTGTAACCGTCAGATTAAGGAAATGCGTAGAAATAATTGTCAGATTAAGTACATATTACCACAATTATAGCATGAACGTGGACCAAACTAATCATATACTAAATATATACATCTACTTAACGATTTTTTTTACTGCCCATCAATATTCATCAACCAACCTACCAACATAGACTGCTATCTCCACGGGTACAAGATGTCACTCATATCTTAATCTAATCAGTAATCTAATACGTTAGTAACTCAAAAAAATCCTCAGGTGCCCCCCCCCCCCCCCCTACTAATAAGACAGAAATACACGGCTTGCATCAAATTATCAGAGAATTAATAAAATATGTAAATACCTACCAATGAAAATATTTAACTCACCAGCCATTTGGCTACATCTGCTAGAATTTCCTACCAGCTCGATAACCTCCTTATGGATTCGTCCAGGGTTTCTGATTTCACTTCTTCACTGCTTGATGTGTCAGCCCGAAGTCAGTTCCACTAATACTCGCACGTTTATAGTCTGGCAAACACACCTTGTCAGTTAGTGTAGTGTAGTAACCAGCCCTTTATTTTGGGTGCTAGTACTAGCGTAAGACTAAGACAGTATGATTCTCTGTCTATGTTTGAAATAAGATAGTCTTGTGCCGAACTATCTATAACTTTCGATTATTTCTCCTTTTACTGACAATATGTTGGTATCTTGAAAATCTCGCGCACAACTATCTCCACTTTTCTATACGATGTTTCCCTTTCTAACAATATGTGCAATGTCTTGTATAACGCCCACAACTTTCCTAATTTGTGAACGAATTACAATTTGAATTTATTTTCTGTTAAATAATCTTCATCAATTAGATAGTTGGCGGTCCTTAACTGTGCATTCCTCCAGAAACTTCCTGCCTCGCACAATTAAACTATGGAATGAACTGTTTCCAGCGTTTTTCCGGACCGACCTTCAAACCTTAAAAGGAGCGCACTCCTATCTTAAATTCCGGCTACGCACAACCCCTCTAGTGTATTACTCTATAAATAAATACATATATTCATATTCACATATCTCCAAATTTGGTTTGACTAAGAACACCATAGCTACAAGCTTGTTGAGGTACAACAAATTACAGGTTCAAATATTTGAACTTTAGTTCTAAATAGTGTAAGGTGGATCGTTATTGATGGAATTTCTTGTACTTAAGTATATATTGTGCTTTCAATACCTATAATCTTGTTCTGTGCCAATGATTCCAAAGAAACAATTTATAAATTAATATTGTTATGTCAAAGATTAGCAAATAGGAAAACACCAAAGTTGTGATTTTTAAAATAACTTCTTAAAATAATATATAGGTAAATAATACCCATCTGGATTATACATGTAGACACACACAACACAATATAAGACACACAACAGTAACTAGTGTCTACATAAGACAGTAAGTTATCTGTAAGGCAGAAACGAAACCTTAGCCTATAATTTAGTTAGCCATCCGTCAGGCTGTCCTGTCCTTTCTCTTTTTTAGGGCGATAACTACTGGGCACACGTCTTGTCACACGGGAGTTTACAGTTGAAACATTGTCAGGATATTTCAACGGAGCAGTCCTAATCCGGGCTGTTGTCACTGCGGTCTCTGGGCGCGAGTGATAGCGGGGGACGTTAGTTTAAGATAATACGAGTACGACAATTATGGTCAGTATTTTATGTTAATTTTACCTCCCCTTAGACTAGTTTACCGAGAGTACGTCTTATCTAGAATCTGGCTCTTACTAATTTAGGCTGCGTTTCCACCAGAGATGCGGGAGGATGCGTAGCGAGGTATGCTCGCATATGTATCTCTCATGGTGGAAACGCAGCCTGATTCATAAAAATTTACAAGCGTCAATTAGTTAATTTATGTTTTATCCCTTTCTTACAAATATATGCGTCACAATGCCTTCTTGCTTAATTCAGGTTTGTTGCGCGTTTATGAATATCGCCATTAAACGTTTCACAATGAGACATCTTCATTTTAAACGCTTCATTATTTTTATTATTATTTTTTATCCGGAGGTCGCGGGTACGCCAAATCTTGGTATTAGTTGCTAAGCGGACCCCAGGCTCCGATAAGCCGTGGCAAAATGCCGGGACAACGCGAGGAAGAAGAAGTTTTATGCACCGATATGATTTTATTCATGTAAAACTAAAGCTCTTCGAAGTTGGTAGATGGTATATACGTACATACTACAAGAATAAAATTGAATAGCTCACCAGGCGTTCTCGGTTATGGTAATCAACTAATCACTTAACGTAACGCTAAGGTTAGATGTTTTGACTTCACATTAGGCGGCTTTCAGAACCCGTTATATTATCGCGCAAATTATCGTGTTCATATGTATGTGCCGGTATGTGCCCGAGCTGAAATGTTGTGGTTTCGCTTCGAGCTCACGTTGCCTCTCGTGATTTGAGAACGTAGCTACGTGTAGTTAGAAATTAATATAATCTTCACATTAAGCACCTATTACAAATTATTAAAAGACACCGCTATATTGATTTACCTTCCCTCCCTAACCGAATTTGGTATCAGCGTATAAACATCTAAATTCCTATTCTGTGTAAACATAAACATACCAATTTAATTAAAATCTCCCGTCAACTTCCCGTGACAGGATCACATTACGCAACGAAACGCCGTTTCTGAGCCAAGTTTGCCAACCACTCGCAATCGCATCTCATCACAATGGCAAAGTTACGGGGACTTGGCGTCAAGTTGCCCGGTTATAATAGATACAAAACTTGCCTCGGACGTGACGTGACTGGCGTATCGTCAGGTCGTCAAGCCTTCTGTTTATCCCGAGTCTAGCTTCACAGTGTATTATCGCGGTTTGGCCTACTTACTGAGAGTGCCATGAGCCGCTTTATGCTGATATACTCTGAAGTACTATAACTGCGTTAGTGTTTTATGCGAATTAAATGTTTAATGTACATGGTTGTACGATTTAAAATTCCCTTTGTACCTACACTTACACTATAATTATACACTTAAATACAGAATTTGCCTTTTACGGCGTCTTATTTAAAATTTCACGTACGTTTGTGCCCATATCCGTTCCTTTAATGCCAAAATTACTGAATGGATTCATCCGATAGATAGATCGATAGATAAACCATTTATTCGCTTACCACAATACACACAACTAAACAATACAAACAATAGCAACACCAAAATAAAAATTAAATAAAGAACAAAAAACATCAATAAAAGGTAATGTGTGCTGTGTGCGTTGCAGCAAAACAAGAGGGTTCTGGCTCAGTAATAAGCTCCTCTCTTTCGGGTGAAGCACTGATAATTCTGCTAGAACCCAGATCACGAACGATTCACGATATAACAAAAAAAAACATATATATACATAAATATTTAGTAGCATGCCTATAAAACAATAATAAGTGTCGTAGTATGGACTATGTAAAAGTGTGGTGCGTGTTGGTGTATAGTACCTTATTATATCAGATGTCGAGTATAAAATCCGAAACATTCAATCAACCATACACAAGCGTAATATTATTTAGACACGAGAATAGACGCCCTAGGCACAGTTATTATTCGCAAATTACTAATTCGCCTTTTAACATTTCTTCTCATTCTGTATTTTTTTTAATTACACACTTGGTTTTGATTTGTTAAAAATTAATAAAAACCATGAACAGTCAGTATTTCGAAAATTACTCTCTTATAGGAATTACGAATGAGATCAAAGTTTTCACGGCAAATTTGTGGCTTGCGTTCTAATCTTAATGCGCGGTGGCAGCTGAACGACTTCTCCGGGGACGGAGTCGCGGGCAAAGGCTATTTACTGATATACGTCTTAGTTAATTACGACGTAATTCTGCAACTACGTTTATTGTACATAAAAACTATGAATTATACTGCTTAGGATGCCTTTTGATACTGTTTAGGATGAACATAATAAAAATTTCAGTAGAGATATTGAATCCATTTTCAAAAAGGCTTAGTATTATGTAGACGAAGGTATTAGGAAACTGAATGCTGATTGTCTCTGACCGAAACTTCTTCTGATAGCAGTGTTTGGCACATATATGAATAGTACCGATTGCCGACTTATTGGGTTTTTAAGATCTATGCTATTGAGTTGGCTGTCGGCCACGGAACTTTTATTATTTAGTATCAACTCTTCTGAAGTAGCGGTAAATAAATCGGCTTGTTTTTATGGTCACTATTGAATTATCCATTAATTAGACGCTAGTGACTTAGAATTCTATAAAAACATATTCATTTTACTGTACAAAGGTTAAAAATATTCTTGGCTAACAGCTCTTTTGGTATTAAACCGGCCGGGTTTTATGCCTATTTTTAAGACGTCTACAGACGTTGTGACAAATGGTATGCGATTTTAGATTATTGCTGGCTAAGTAGAAGCAACGAATTCAATTGTCCGATCAATGCATTGCAATGTGTTACAAATCACATGCGATTATCGGTGACTATTGTCACACTGAGTTTGCGGTGTGTATCTGTTCTTATAATGGCAATAAAAGTGCAAACATGTGAATTTTAACTATCTACCTATTACGAATCATAAGATACACACTAATAGACAGGCCATAACGTAAAAATTACTTTACTATGAATTATTTAAATATTAAGGGTTCTGTAGTGACGTCACCTTTTGACGTCAGATAAAGGGTCTTAACAGACAAACATATTCATCATTATATGTAGACGACAAAGTGATTCTATTAAGGTTCCGATTTTTCTATTGAGGTATGGAACCCTAAAAAGTACATAACGGTACTGTCTTACGTTATCCTTGTATCGAGATCGGCTTATAGTAAATTTAACCTATTCTCGCACTTTTTATTATGTCAAAACAAATTGCACAAAAATTTTATATCAAAGGAAAAAATTGAAAAATGTACGCTTCGATTTCTTTAATTTGTAGTATCGCTCGCTGACGTATCTGTTTGTAAAAAATTGGTCGAATTGCACTCGTCAAACCGGGGTATGTTTGTGCCATTCTTTAGTCATTATTCTTTTAAATACAATTGTAACTGTAATGATATTGGATAGTTAACTAGGCTATTAAATAAACGTAGCTATTTACCATTATGCAGTGATAGCGGTCGAAACTGGTTCACGCTTTGTGGCGACGGAATAATACTGATGCGCCATTCAATCTGACTCTATTCATGATGATATAGGTACTGATTATGGGACGTTGACACATGCCGACAGTTTGATATAGTATATTTTTTTATTGGCCCGTTATAGTGTCCTACTGCTGGGCAAAGATTATATTATCTTCGATCTTCATAAATTTAAAAAAAGACTAAACAAAAATCATTCATAACCATAGCAATTAAAATTAGCTCGAACACCTTTAATTGTTCAATATTTCAAAATCAAGTTCCGTTATTCATTGTACACTTTAACACATTCCCCGCTGAGCTACGGTCGTAGCCGATAACATGGTTTTCCCGGTATGTAGGACAAATGCTTCGTAGAGGCAAAGCGACAACGTGTCGTTATTAGCGCTGAATGGGTTAACAAAGAAAACGGAGTTCAGCTTCACTAAAAGTTCCTTTTTTCATACGAATTATTGATTTGTTGATTAAAATACCAAAAATGATATATATACATGTTTAGTTTATTCATCTCATGTATACAATTTTCTCACATGCTTGCAAGGAGCGGAAACGTCAAAGCAAAAATTCAAATGTCAAAGGAAGAGACCAATTAATCCCAATCTGTAACATCACTCAAGGAGAGGCTTTAAAAAATTTGGTTTTCTGAGAACGAGTTATACTACTTCGATTGAGTATTTCTTTAATTTCCTTTACTTTTCTAGTTCGAGTTCATATATATTTATTTATATTATATATTGAGTATTTATTTATTTTTATTTATGTTACATTTATATACGTATGAGGTCCTTTATTGCTGTAATTTTATTTTTGTATATATGTAGCAATGTGTAATCAAAACCTGCATTTCATTATTTTTTGTGTTTGTTTTTGTTTGTCATTTATTCATCGTTACTTCTGTTCTAATATTTTTGAGGAAATTTCCTCAAAGGTTAACTGGAAGAGATCCCATATAAGGTCGCCTTTGTTGTATTTAACTTACTCTGTAATTGTGTTTCTCGTGTTTTTACTTCAATAAAGTACCTACATAAGCTTATCGCATAACATAAAAGTAAATTTTAAAGTTGTTTTTTTTTTTAACTATGAACAGTTAACTCAAGGGATAAGACAAGTCTTCTCTTTTGCCTGGCTCCTTCCCATTTAATTGGGGATGGCCCTTCTAATAATCATGCGTCACCAGCCCGGTCGGTCCTGGGTCGTCTCTGGTCTTAAGTTTCCATTAGAGTCAAACCAAGATAAGTTGGCAGCGATTTTGATAGCCCAGACGGTGCAGGGGTTATTTTAAACGTCAAACTTCTATGAAATTATGACGTTTACTTGACATTTGCAACGTTTGGGCTATCAAAACCGCTGCCAACTTATCTTTGACTCTATCATATCTTTTCTAGTCACATAATAGTTTAATAAATAAGTATTTTAATGCCTTTGACTACCTATATAAGCTAAATATTTAACTATCTAACCCCCTTCCACCTACTAACCTAACCTCCATCGTACTAATTTGAATAATGTCTTAATTTAGCCGCATACACCACCACGTACGTTTAGTGTTATTTTATATCCCACCAAAAACATTATCATGTAAAATGTGGGCAAGACGAAACCATAAGGCTAGCTCGTATCATACTGTCAAAAAGTTATCAGATCTCATATAGAGCCAAGCTTCTAGCTTTACAAGCCCTTACTTCACAAACTCTACACCTTAGTCAAAATATGTGGCTTGGCCCTTTCGTTACATGGACGATTTATTATAGGAACGTATAACAAAAGATTAACCAATAGTGAATAAAATTGTTTCCACGTTACGCCCATGTGATGGTAGCGAAACAGCCAACTCACAAATTTTGACTGACGTCTATTTTGTGAAGTAGGGCTTGTAAAGTTAGGGGCTTGGCTCTACATGAGATCTGGTAACTTTTTGACACCTTATGGTTTCGTCTTGGCAACATTTTACATGAAAATATTTTTGGTCGGATTTCACTTCTTTCTGTAAGTTGCTTATTCATCCCCTAATTTAAGAGGGGCCTACAAGTGAGGGTTACTAAAAATCCTGAAATCCGTATTTTATTATATATAACAAGGAGTCCAAATATAAATTTATAGACCTTTAACATCAAAATTCTCAATGGAAGTCTCATACAAATATTCATCCCCTAGCTAAAGGGGTTGGGGGGTAAAAGTTCCAAGTTCTAGAATTTTTTTGTTGTTTGTGTACTAATACTAGCTTACATACCAAATTTCAGCTTTCTAGGACTTTAGGAAGTGCCCTGAGAGTTTTGATGATCATCAGTGAGTGAGTGAGTCAGTGACGAAATCGGTTTTTTTTTAGATATCAATAAAATCTAAAGTATAAGAACTATGTAATAAACATAATTATAACTATGCAATTAATTATTTTAGCTATGTAAAGCTATGTAATTGAATCATTCTTTGTTTAATAAGTTCACTATTGACATCATATTCCGAGAATTTTGATTATTTCGTATAATTCACGACAATTGGGCATTTATTTATGTGATGATCACAAATATTTGTTCCTGAATCACGGATGTATCTAAAGCCTGACCAGTAATATATTGGTCACGCGCCATATTGCGTAATTTCATTGGAATATTTTTTTTCATACTAAAATGAACTGTCATACAACTCATATATTTCTGGTCGGGCTTTCTGTATTTAAGTATCGGTATATTATATACATAGAACGTCTTCTGAGTACCCACAACACAAGCCTTCTAGGCTTACCGTGGGTCTTCGTCAATTTGTGTAAGAATGTCCCTATAATATTTATTTTATTAGCTCATTGGAAAATAAACTATATTTATTTATTTATTCATTTAATCCAAACCCACGTTAAGAGGGTTCATAAAAACGACGAAGCGTTTCGAAAAGTAGTGTCCTTGCGCTTCGCTTGCCTCGTCATGACGGGGGCACTGCCGTGCCCCCAGATCTCGTCGGAAATTGTTATAAATGAAACTCTGAATATTTTCTTCTTCTGAGACTACGAGTACTTATTCGCTTGTGTAAACTTCAAAGAAGTTGGAGTTGATTTCAATCTAAGCGAAGATATGTTTCGCTTGGAGTGTGTGCTGCTTTGAGTATTATATTCAAATGCGTGTCGGATGTGCTCTTTAAAATTCTACAAAGAGAAAGAATATTCCGCATATTGGTATTCTACGGCGGAGTTCTTCACTAAAGTAGTTCTCTCATACAACATTTATTTTATGATAAAGATAAGCTTTTAACCACAATTTCACCTGATGACTAGTATCGGTGAGTTTGGGGATGACAAATGCTTACCTAAGAGGTGTATGTTGACTCTCAATTTGTAAATTCCCAATTTATATGCTAGGAATAGGTTTTCAACTCGCTTCAGGAAGCTGGAAGCAAACTATTTCGTACATATAAGCGAAAATTTGCGTTACATTGGATTATATTATTTATTTCCTATTATTCAACTTGTAGCTCTTAAATCATTAATCTGGCTTTAATTTCTTTAATCTGGCTGGGGTCCTTTTGAATCTCTAGAAATTACATGTTTAGGCATCACAACTCACCTGCCACGTTTCTCACTACTATCTCTGGAGGTCGACATCTCTTTGTCTCACAATGTGGCCATTTTGCCAATGTATGTATGTGGAAGAGTAAACAACGAGTAAGGTGTTCATGCTAATGTGTTATTATGAGGGTGTGTTAGTTTAGGTCGCTATATCCTCTTGCTTATACATCGACTATGTAGGCATATATTATAAGTTTGACTTAATATTTTTGTTTTATTAAATAAGAGTATTAAAGCTTTTCACGGGGTGGATATCTGCAACTCGAGCTCATAAATTGTGAGTATTTTGCCTATTTCACCGGCACTAATCTTGCCAACAAAAAACCTAGCAGATCCGTAACGTTGCCTACGACTTCTGGGTGAGCCCTCGGTGAATCGAGGTGCTTTGCTCGGAATTCTGCCACTAGTTAAATATTTAAAAAAGTCGCTTGCAAGAAATAGCTCAAATGAGACAATCCTTTTCATTCAGTAAATACTAAATCCACTGCGGCACGGATAAAGCTGATTCGAATGGATCCAGTTGATTCAGTAAAGCTGTTTCATTGTCGGAAAATCTAGCTCACTGGAGTGCAAACGAACTATTAGGTACAGCTGTTTTGACATTCAAATCACGCAATCTATGCAACCAGATAGAAAATTGAACTCCACTATACAGTTTAATACCTACAGTTGCTCAAAAAGTGCTGCTTTACGTACCTGTTTAGCGTTCGCAGTGTTCGTTTTTGCGAGATAGTGCTTTTTGTTTTTCCAATGTTTTTAAATTTATTTTAGACCGTAATGCATAAGCATAAGTCCACACTAAGGAATTTGGATGTTCAAAAACTTTATTCACGGGTTTTTTTTTAAGGGTGCATTCCTGAGCTTAAATTAAGTAACTTTCCCAAAGACACCAAATTTATTTTTATCTTATAAGGCTTTTGCGAGCGTGAACGTTGCCTTTAGGACCTGTTTGCAATTGTTTGGTTGAGTAACATGTAATACCCGTGTTACAACAATGCTATATGCAACATTAAAATACTTTTTACAAAGAAAAAAAAAACATTTTTTTTAAATTAATTAAGGTTGTCTGGAAGAGATCGCTCTTTAGCGATAAGACCGCCTGTTGTCTGCCTCTATCACTAATCAATTGTGTTTCTTTAAGATGTATCTTTTACTGAGGTGTGCCAATAAAGAAGTATTCTATCTATCTATGCAATTTAGATGTTTAAACGTACTTACCCAAACCCAAGTTAACGGAATTTAGAAAAAAAACGGTGTATACATTTTATATCGTCATTTGATATTTATTCCGTCCAAAAAAGTTATGAAACGATATGGATAAAATAAATGTTTATTTGTTATTTTTAAAGAATGTATAGTTAATTTCATTTTTAAGGGTTTTTTTAGTTTAGGGTTTGTTTTAAGTTTTGAATAATTTACTTGTGTGTGTATAACAATTGTTCATGTAAGTTTTAGATTTAATTTACTAATATTTTAGTTTTAGTTTCCTTATAGTTTTTTTATTATTCATTATGTTAATAAATGTTATTTCATATGAGTATCTTTACTATTAATTATGTTATCAATGTTATTTCATATAAGTATCTTTATTTGTTTTATATGTCACCAGACATTTGTACAATTCCGAGGCTATTTAGGAACAACACACATAATATATGCTGGACAGTTCATACATTTTCTAGGAATTGTATGAAATTCCATATTGTACTAGGAATGTATAAAACGAATGCTTTCTGTGAAATTAATACATAAAACATCTTAGTTAACTGAGAAGCAAGTAGGTTAGCTTAGGTTAGATAAAACTGCGACCCCCTATTATGAGAGACCAACATGTTATTATTGCGAAATGTTCATATCAGTTTTATAATTACATACATTCAAAGTTTGAACAACTCTGAAATACAAAGCAATTTGATTTGACCTCTATTCTAATAACAGTCGAGATAACGTGTTGTTCGAAATTAAGTGACAATTAAGTTTGACAAAATTGAATATCGAACAATATGGCAGTTTTAGCCGACTCTAGTTTATTTATGAATAAAAAAACTACGGTTGCATGACATGCGTGACATAGTTTTTATTTGCCTTCATTTGGCGTTCAGTTTATCTTTAAATTCGTGTATATTAACTAACTACTCGTATAGCAAAACTCTCGTGTACAGTGAGCTATCAAGATATGTTGAAGACTCCACCTCATAGCCGCAAGTTCCGGGGCAGAGCAACGATGCTGCAATACCCGGTGCGGTCCCTAAACACGTAATAGAGAGCTTATAGTTTGTATGAAGATAAAACATCGTATGTAACTTTGCATAATTAGGCATTAAAAACTCGTGAGATCCTTTGACAAAACTGATATAAACATTTCGCAATAATAACATTTTCAGATAATATGTATAACAAATTAGTGCTAACAAAACAGTTTATGCTGGTAGTAATTTGCAGTTGTTGAACGCATCATAGAGGGCTTATGATAAATAAACAGTGAAGGTTTATTATTTTTATATTATTATAAGTTGCTCTGCTGATAGTCGGATTTTAACGTAATACTTTAAACCTGCCTACCGTAAGTTGTTATATGGGATTACAGCAGTCAATGCTATTATGAACATGAATGAATCGCTCCGTTGAACTTTGCCGATGAAAACTATCCCATACCTATATAGTAATAGTACATTACGATACAAGTGCGAAAAATAGGAAATTCGAAACGAGTGGCGATCAATTAAAAGACGACCGAAGGTAGTGTTTTAAATCGACACTAGTTGCAAATTACCTATTTGCACATGTATCGTACAACGTTTTAAAGTACATATGGCCCTTTAAATGTTCGACACAGTAACGTAATATGCAAATTTTCGCACTAGTGCAGTAAAGTAGCACCATATGTACTGTAAAATAATATTCTACCTTAGGTACATAAATATAAAATATTTGCCAAATGTTGGGTATAATAACGAAACGGCTCGTGGTTCCAAAGCCGACCATTTACGTGTTAGGAATTTCACATTATTTTAACAAAATTTTATTATAATACGGATAATTATGTAAATTTGTACATGTATAATTTTATGAATATTTCTTCGCATGCATTTCACGATTCACACAGAATTAGAGTTAGAGCGCTATACTTACTTAATAAATACAGAAACCTTCCATTATAGTGTAGTTTTCGTAACGCTCTTCATTTAATACTTTTAAAAATGGCATCAACCAAATTTTATGCCGAAAATTTTTATTAGTTAACTTATAACTTTTAACAATAAGCATTATAAGAAATATTCAATGAGTAGCGCCACATAAGTGGTATGGTATGAATACTGTTTGTTGGAGTGCTACCAAAGTAACGAATGACGATGTCAAGTCCGCATCAAAGTACCTGAAAACAAACGTTAAATTTAGTTAGGGGAAATTTTCTGTTAGCAACCTTTGAGATAACCCAGACCCAATATCCGGCTCGCGGCCGAAATAGGCCACGTAGTGGGTAGCCGGGGGCAACTGGGAAAATATACAAGCTTTTCCGAGTAGATCACCCAAACTTTAACAATCAACTGTATCGGAAATTGAACATAAATTACTTATTAAAAATTAAAAAAAAAATGAAATTCGTTTATTTCGAGTAACATAATGACTTATGATTTATTATATATTTCTATAATTCTGCTTACTTATACGAATGAGTTTTAAAATGTAACATTATTATGTGCTCTGTAGTGTAAATATGTATGATACATTTAAGGCATAAAATGTAAAAAGATTAGTTCAGAAGTAGTTCATAACTTTTTTCTATCACTAAAATGAAAATGTCAGTGTTATTTAGAAAGTAACACGCTTGTTTTCCGTCTCAGTACATGCTGAGTCTATTTGAATATTTGTCTGCGAGAAACATGGACGTAGGCTACTGGCAAGGTAGAGTAAAAGATGAGCTTATGTTTGTGGGAGTGGCGTGCACTGAGTTTGAAGACTGGGTAGACAAAAACAAAAAAATACTTATTCCGTGGAGTCATTATCACGGCGTACTGGTACGGGGTACAATGTGGTCATAAGTGCCATAGACCCTAATGACACTTAGGCCTTTATGCCAATTTATATCATATTAAAGATTTTCCAAAAAACGAAACGACAGATAAATTGTTTACCATTGAAATGCCGACAGACATTTTATCGAATATTATTTAAAAGACAACGCTTCTATATCTGTATTTTCAATTCATCGACAAGTCATTGCGTCGAGGATTTGATACTAGGTAATTCAAATTGACTTATATCAATAAAATTCCTGTCATGGCTTTTCATTTCGGATTTTTTAATTAATTTTTTTACACGTAATGTGTGACTTTTCTGGCCACAGTTCGTTTTCTTGGGGGTCGCAGTTGTAACCTAACCCACTTCTGGCAACAGCTCGTTTTCTTGGGGGCGTAGTTCTAATCTAACCTAACCCACTTCTGGCAACGTCGAAGAAATGAATTGTAACTTTATTTAATTTATTTATTGAGAAGTTCTACAGCGTTTACAATGAATAATACACAAAAAACATGAGTACTTATAAGCATAGCCAATAACAGAACTCCAAAATAATGTAATGTTTTGTAATTGTGCCAATTAAGATAATTTTAAATAAAACAGCGATTAATTAATATTCGTTAAATAGTATTTCTATGTAGTAAGATTAATTTAAAAAAAACAACGGGTTGCACTCCGGGAGTGCCGGCAGAAGTAAAAACTTGAATATTAACGTTGTGCATTTTTGATATTTTGGAATGGTTAGGGAATTATTTTGCACTCATTGCTCTAATTATCAGTATAAAAACATTATCATTTATGTGGTAAAATACAATATTCATTACAAGCGCCCTGCGCCGCCTAAACGAAACAGCAGGTGCAGGCATATATTTTCGCCGCGCGGTAGAAAGAGAAGGGGATACTTCTTCTACGCCGCGCCGGCGGTCTACTGGCTTCAATGACATTGTAACAGTTTTTCATTCAGGTCACGTGTCCGTCTTACGAATTTTCAATGTGTCTAATCTGTCGGTCACGTGTCCTGTCGCGAGTTCAACTTTTTTTCCCCATCACAAAAAGTGCACAACGCCGCTAAAGAAGTTTTCTCTTCAATAAATAGTAGTTGCAATAAAATAAAACCAAACAATATTACTAGTTCTATAGTTTCGTTGAAATAATATTCGATCAAAAAGGTTGTCGCAAAACAAGGGTACACCATTTTAGGCACTGTCTTTCGCAGTCTGTTTGTGTGCGTTACTTGTATCATTGTGTGCACGTAGTTATAGGAAGGCTTACTACACTGATTCTCCGTAACTACGATGCACACATATACAGGTTAAGACAGGACTGCTTTCTGTCTTTGCCGTCGATATTTTGCAGTAACGACAACCATTGACCGATAGATGCAGCGGTTTTATGTTTTAGATTGTTTTGTTAACTTTATGGATTACTGCTGTTAGTACGACCAAGTATAAGTAAAAAAAGGATTGATATCGGAATTATGGCAAGATAGGCAGTGTGTTTTTGTCTTTATGAAGTGCACGGCCCTGGTTCGTGGGGCTGCAGAAGACAAGATATTTATTTGTAAAGTCATGTAGCTTCCAAGACATCTGTATGCCCTGATAGCTTAAATTATTTGCCATTATTTTATTATGAGCCTGTTGTGTCCCATTGCTGGGCAAAGGCTTCCCCCCTCTTCTTTCACTCGTCCCGGTTTTGAGCGACAACTGGCCAATCTCTTAAAAAGGAGTCTAATTTTTCCCGCCATCTCCGACGAGGTCTGCCGGATCCTCGATTTGACTCGTGGAGCTCCCATTCCGTCGTAATCTTGGCCCACAAGTAATTAGGCATGCTGCAAACATGACCAGCTCAGTAAACTACAAATGTATTGTTTGAATTAATGTGTAATTGTGTGTTAGATTTCGTAAGTATGAGATATATATATATATATATATATATATATATACATAATTTAAATAGGTAATTCAATGTTAAAGCAGACATTAGCTCAGTTATTTTTTTTAGATAGATACCTTCTTTTATAGTTACAAGGTTTCATCGTTTAAAAACTTCTTCACTGAGTAGGATCCCACATATCATGTATGAGATTTTTTTTTTGTGAAACAGTCTGTCATTTGGTTCCAATTTGATCTTATTGGGTATTTTGTTTACGACTCGAAGTCTTACAAAATGGGCTGCTTTTCTATATATGGCTAATTTAGAGCTTTGAATTTTCAGTTTGTTTCTATACTGACTCCAGGTTTTGTATATATCTAGTTTAGCTTCAAATAGATCGCGGTTTTTCCTAGCAAAGATAACGGCCTCAATTATATGTACTGCTGGATGTAGCTCATATTGTCTGAAAAAGGGGCGGCAACTAATAGGAATCCGTATTATTGCCAAAATTCCTATACATTTTTTCCAAGGCAAATAGGTCGTATGCGTCAGTTCTGGCTCCTCATACGAACACACCATATCGGAGACTAGAGTATATGTACGGGTAGTAGACGAATAGTGCAGACTCAATGGTAGGATTGTAGTGAATGAAACTGTAGTAAGTTCCGACTTTCAGCTGAATCAGAATATATAAGTAACACACTGCGTTTCTGATCTGAACGATAGGTAAAAGCTTGTTTCATTATTTTTTATAGGACAGTTAGGCTTTTAGAGCCAGTAACAAGAACAGTTAGAAGACTATTCTAAAATTTCACCAATTTTTCAACGACTTCAATAAAGGCCGTTTTTCTAAATTCTGCTGCCGGTATGTTTCAGATTCAAATTCAGATTTATTTATTGATACAACATACGATTGCATTACAAATTACATTCATGTTAATTTATATATAAATCCATACTGGAATAAGCTCTGGTTACCTATAATTGGACAGACATCTACCCTTAATGTTATTACTAGCTACAGATTATTTTTTCTCTGATGTATTGTCTGTTGGTGATCCGAAATAAATTAAATTAAAATTAATATACATACATTGTGTCGTCAAAAATAACATCATAATCCAGATAGCTTAGGCAATAATTATAAAATGGAAATTTTCACCTAAAAAGGATCGTCATCAAGTCAGAATTTATAGAAAAGCAAAACTAAAATAAAAATTATAATAAAGTCAATATGAAACCAAATCAATGCCAAATATGCATAAATAAATTATACAACGCTCAATCATATCAACGCTTTTCCAGCTA
Source organism: Cydia pomonella (assembly GCF_033807575.1). Taxonomy (NCBI): domain Eukaryota; kingdom Metazoa; phylum Arthropoda; class Insecta; order Lepidoptera; family Tortricidae; genus Cydia; species Cydia pomonella. The sequence continues at coordinate 9,651,294 of NC_084721.1, read as the reverse complement.
CTAATCGATTTCTACTTCCCTTTGAAGCCACTAACAAGGAAAGGTACCCAACAGTCCGGTTCCGATTTGATCTATATTTATATATGTTATAGAGTAATCTAATCTAATCTTTTTTAGCTGCCCAAACTCAACCTATTGGGAAAAATTGTACTCCAAAGTACTAAAAAATTACTCAACCTTCTAACTCCTATAACTTGGTAGTTAATGGCTGGTTTGAGTATATCTTTGAGAGCAGGAAAAAATTATGAGCACGTGGGTTGTTATATCGGCAGAAACTAATTTTTTCCTTAAAAAAATCGACATTCGAAGTTTTATAATATCTTATCGCTAAAGATACACTGATACACATAAATATGGGTGTTTTTTTAGGAAAAAATGAGTTTCAGCCGATATAACAAAACAAGTGCTCATTATTTTTTCCTGCTCTCAAACATATTCTCATACCAACCATTAACTAGCAAGTTGCTTGAGCATCACTTTCTATAGGAGTCGGAAGATTTAGTAATTTTTTAGTACTTTGGAGGACAATTTCTCCCAGTAGGTTAAGTTTGGGCAGCTAAAAAAATACGTATCTGTTATTTTAGACTACTCTACAACATATGTAAATATAAATCAAATCGGAACCGGACAATTGGGTACCTTTCCTTGTAAGTTTAGTGTACGGACGAACGGTTTTATTATCTAATCTAAACTAAATGACGAAAAGTTTTTACTCTCAGATGCGACATGCAATAGTTCAGGCCATTGGTTTTCCATGAATAAATTAGTCCATGTTAGATCAAAGAACCTTTAAGTCACCGAGGAGGTAGTCTAGCCTAGGAATTTATGTCCCATATACCTACATGTAAAATATTATGCATTGCAAGGTATGTTTGTAGGTAGACGTCACTGTTCTAGAAACTTACATCAAAAACATCTTTTTAGGGTTCCGTACTAAAAAGTAACAAAAGGAATCCTTATGGTGAGACTCTGTCCGTCTGTCTGTCTGTCAGATTGCCAAATATCTCGATAAATACCTACATGAGCTATCGATTTGAATTTGCGAATAGTTATGAACAACGCTAACCCAGACACATTGAAGGCGTATTTTTTATATTTGATTTTTATTAAGCTAACAGAAGGGGCATGATGGTTGGCCACCTGATATGGCACGACATATTCTTTTTAAACATCTTGGAGGGCAATATTGAGTGTAAAAGACGCAGAGGAAGGCCCAGGCTCACATATCTCAGCCAAATAAAAGATAAAGTTTCTGTCGGGTCGTACGAGGAAGTTAAAAGGCTGGCCCTGCGAAGGCAAAATAAAAATAAAATATTTTTTAAGGAAAATGTGAAAAAGATACTATCCCCCCCGCCGCAATCTCCGAACTTATCAAAAATCAAATGTTTATCGAATGAACAATTATCAAATGTTTACATGACATTAAAATTATCACAAGTATTTGAGGAAAAATATAATCACTCCTCTATCTTGAATTATCAAATTTATTTTAATTATCAAAAAAGATTTTTAATTTTATTTGACATTTAACCTCCTTTGTGGGTCTTTATTATATTTGAAATTACAATACAACCGCGTTATTTCGAATAAAATAAAAAATATTGAAATCGGTTCACTTAATAAATAAATATCCCTAAAAAACCAACATACACACAGGTCGCGCAAATTAGTTAGCCAATTTACCGATAGATGGCGCTTCATGCACACAACATGTTCACAAATATGCTGAGTATACTTATGGTCAAAAGCCTTTCGTGCTTATTGTTAGATGAGATAGTTGAAAGTTTGTACGAAATCCTCGGTGTGCGAGTTAGGACTCGCACTTGATCGGTTGTTTTATACTTAAACTTCTTCCCGAAAGTAACTATTATGCAATACATTAATATATAGTATAAATTAAATTTTAATTGTACAGCATTAAATATTGAAATGCCGCTTATTCTATAGTTCATTACTTTATCAAATTAATGTAGAGCTGTAATGAATATATTATGCTAAACAAATATATGCGCCTCTAATAAGCATTCAATGCAATCATAAGAGCCACCCCACGCTCGCGTATGGCTGCTGCTCGACGCAATATTGGCGCAACTACGCAGCGACGCTATTTTCCATAGCGCTGACTAGACGCCGACGCTCAAAAGACGCAAGTGTGTGGTGGCCCTAAAGCAGTGAAGTACTGCTTCAAGCGCTAATTAAGGCAGATAGAACGTTAGGGTGCCTAAAAGAGGAAGTATACCTATTACCTACTAAATGTTATGTGAATGATCTCTTTAGTTTGAGTTATTAAAACGGACGGCCATGGCATGCAAATGTGAACCGAGACCCAGCTCATACCCCCATCCAGCTACATTTTTATTATTATGACCACATCCTGCAGCGAGCCCTATTCTTTCACATGCAAATCTAGTCATTACACAGCACCCTTAGAGTCCATAACGGCATGCGTCATTATAGTAGTCCCATTCAAACATGAAGGTTCATCGCTTTGTATAAATAAGCGAGTAAAGAGGGCCGGTACGAAAAAAAATCATAAATTCGTTTCTCGGTCATATCCATAACGAGATCTGAGGGAAATGTGCTAACCACATATACTGCCCACCCGAAGGAATGGACTCTCTAAAAAAGGTCTTTATGGACGTAAAAACGGCTCACTCGTGAATCGTCCTTTATCTCAAAAGAGCCCAGTTAGAGTTAAAAGTCGATGGTGGGGCACCTTTTAGCGCGGGGTTTACAATTCTACACGGCGGCAATTGGTTTAGATCTAAAATAATCCATCAATACCATAGATTTGACATGTTATACATATTATAGATGTACATTTGTGACCGCGGCCGGCAAAACGTCCCACTTTGTCGTTTGCCATGAGGACGCATTGACAAGTTATTCGTATAAGATACAAGCAAATCTCGTCGTTATGGTAAGCGATAAATTGGGACGTGTTAGGACGTGTTGCCGATCGTGGTCACATTTCATGTTAGAGTTTATTTAGGCTCCATGACAATGCATGCAATGCATTTATTGGCGGATGATACCTGGCGCTTGCATAACCTTACAATCACTCCATTAGATTTAATCACATTGGTTGGTTGCGCAAAATACTCGCAGCTTACCGCGGGTACACAGCCTGTCTACTTAACATATCGTGACGCCAAATGCGCCCTAAAAATTAGTGAAGATTTTTTATTGGTCTCTTCTGGAAGCGATGCGATGGATTAAATTAATGACGTAACAAAATATTTGCTATCATACTATCATATATATACTCTACTGTCAGGTGCCACTTACCTGTCATATTTTGGCAGGGCCGGAATTAGGGGAGGGCAACCGGGGCTAAAGCCCCGGGGCCCCCACAATAGAGAATTCGGAAATATTACCATTTTATTTGGAATAGTGGGGCCAGGGGGCCTCCACTCCTTTATTGCCCGAGGCCTCCAGACTTCTAAATCCGGCATTGTATCTTGGTGATACTCTTGCATAACCAACCCAACGTCCATTTAGGTGATGTAACTATTTTAAGTTTTTTTTTTAATTTACCACTATCAAATACACCCAAGCATGAATTCTAGAACGAGAATCAACTCTAAAATTAACACAAGAAAGTCGTAAATCATACAACATTCGCTATAAAAGGGCCCACTCCATAAATAACATGGGCCTTTCAGAGGACAATGTAGATTGTAGCTATTGCTCCCCATGGGTACGGTTTTTAAGAATGCGTCATTGTTGGGTGAAATGGCGCTGTTGGGATCTTGGGTCAGTTAATGCGGAGATTGAACGATGTCCAGGTGCCTTTGATGTTTTTAAAATCTTTTGATACGGTGCTTTAACCCTTTCATTATGCATGACGTGATACGCAGTCGAATGCGGCGGTGAATTTTCACTACTATTTACCTATTTGACTTATTTGCGCAGTTACAGTAGTCCTTGCGCTTTATGTAGAAAATGAGTAGAGTTAGACCATGCTATAGTTAGCATCGATTTGATAGTACAGAATGGTTAAGTGTTATTTAAAAAACATATTTTCATAGAAGTTTGACTTTAAAATAACACTTGCACAGTCTGGGCTATCATAATCGCTGCCAACTTAGCTTGGGCTAACTTTAGTATTGGGAAAGTTATTTTATATTTAACGGAATTAAATTATTCTAGGGAAAACGCGTTTTCACGGTATTCTACCCAAGAAAAAAATTGCAACGACGAGCAAAGCGAGCAAACTACGTCCGAACCGACATTTATGTATTTTATAATGTTAACTTATAAGCATCCCCTAGTGAAAACTGAAACTTTTGAACAAGTAGTCAAAACTAGTTCTCACCAAGGCACTTTGCAAAAACAAGTTATGACTAAAAAAACCCAGTTAAACGCTTTTTCAGCGAGGCGTTAGAGAAAACTATGTAGTTCTAAATAGGCAAAATACGTTTTCTATAAAAACGGGTTTTACAGTAACTTAACCTTTGGTATGCTTAGGAGCAGATCTTCTCCATATAATTATATTCAACCAAATTCAACTAAAATATGAAGATGTCATGGTTGCTAAATAAATTGGCAAATTTTTGACAGACGCATACGAAAGGTTAAACATCGATTCAAACAACGCTTACACATATAAAAACTAATGAGATATAAACCACAGAAGATTACGGAAATAAATTTGTAAATTACTGCAGCTATTATCACATCACATCTGTCAAACGCAGAGCTCAATATCTTTGTCACAAACTCCAACTAATACGCAGAAATCGTGGCAACTGTGACAAAGATGGCTCAAGTTGACACCGCAATATGAAGCCGAGTATACCCTTGTCATGTGACGTCACTCATCCGCCAGGCTTGTCATTCCCAGCGTATACCGAGCGCTGGAAAGCATTCGGTTTATGTGAACCAATTTATGTTTTGGTACCTTGAGATTCGAAACAGTCATGCATTATTGGTTCTTCACGTTAATACTGGACGCCTGAGGCTAACGCTTGTCGTCGCTTAGTAAGCAATCGGAGTAACCTCGCAGATCACTCTGACAAACGAGCGGTTCTAACTTGCTGGAATATTCAATAATATGGATTGCATGGATAAACAATGTAAGCTGATTTGATTGTTAGGTTAAAACTGGACAAACGATATCGCATTTTTAAAAAAAGCGGGTTGTTTTAAATTAATTACAACTTTGAGATAGATGTCAAAAAAAGGACTTACAAATTCCTTCGAATGGACAAGTTCAATCAAACTGTAATGAGCCAAAACTGACATAGACAACCCTTAAAACTTTGTCCAGTTAAATTATATTTCTGATTTACCTTTTTTAAAGTACATTGCTGCAGAGATTTGTTTGAGTTTGCGGGGGTCAACTAGCTCTGAAGCTGATCGTTTAGGTACACGAGAATCTTATTTCAATATATTTACTATAGCACAGAAATGAGCTTCCAACAATTTCTTTAGGCACGGAGTCAATTTGGATTTACAAATTTAAAGTCTCCTTAAAAAAATATTAAACTAAAACTAGCCCCGGAAAATGGTATGTGATAATGAGAACTACGAAAGTCCAGTTAGTTTCCTATAATAACCTTATTATTAGTCCCGGGCGTTTGGCAGCTGTTCATCGGTGGAGGAGCGACTTTCCGGGGCTAACTCTCCGTCTATGTGGAGATTGCCACAGAATCACCTATCCATCTATGGATGAATCCATAAACGGATTCTGTAGATCTATAGTGCAGAGATGAGGTATAAAAACGATTGAAACGTACTACCGGTGTATCGGAAGTTTTATTAAGGGAAGGCATACACGTCCCCGCTTGAGCGACAGTCGTTATTGAAAATGTGAACCAGAGGAGCACACAAGTTCGTATTTCAATTTTAATATGAAGCCCAGACTTTGATCTAGATGTATTATAAAACATTGTTTTAATAAAACACACAGCGCTCCAATAATCCTGTTTAAATTTGGTAAGATGTTTAAACAAGGCGTTATTATTGAAAGGTAAACTAGGTTTAAATACAATGTAAAATATGAAAAAAATTTGGGATTCAAATTACAACTTACTTTATTTAAGAAGGTAAATTTCTATTAAAAAAAAATATACTTAACTATAAAAATTTGTTGGAGTATACGGTATTTTTTTTAAATATAGCTATGTCATGACTATATTATTTAAGTCGCATTAGTGTTTTTATTGGCAAACGCATTTGAACTCTGCACGGAGTATCACGAAATAACTTCATATTGAAATTACTCACAAATATTTTCTTTTATGTTGATACTATTAGGGGTTTGAGTTACCTATATTATTGGAAATAATATATAGAAAATAGGTACCCGGCTGAAATATTGTTGAACTTTTTATATTTAACCTGAACTTTTTAGAAAACCATTTCGAGATATTATGTAATATAATAGAACGCATAAAATACGAGTATATTTTGGGACTTAATGTAAAAATAAGTATTTAAAGCAGAAGTTATCGTTACACGGGCGCTGATAGGATATTACCACTATAAAAAAGTATTCTTCCGGTTATTATCCATTTGTCAACTTTAGCACTTGATTTGAGACTATTGATAGTTCATATCTAATTGTTATTTACTCTTAAAAAAAATCTGTTTATTTCATAAAAAACATGCATTCTTACAAAGTTAACTACTAATCTTAAATTAAATAGTACATTTCGATGCTAGTGCGGAAAGTATGTCATTACTTCACGAGTACTGAGATATCTTGCCACGAACCGTAGGCGAGTGACAAGACTCGGGACGAGTGAAGAACTTGGTTTATTTCCTACGAGGTAGTAACACTAGTAACTGAGTTTTAGACTAAAGCGCGCGGTTGTTTATGCGATAAAAGCAGCGTTTGCAATCAACGGAATGTAAGAAGAATTCCAGGTCGCTTACCTCTGCGTTTACCGCGTAAAACAATGTTGTGGTCATTAGATTATCATCTGATGTAAAATCGTGTGCGGCAAACGCTATGTTTATCGTATAAGTTATCTTATACGATAAACATAGCGTAGCGTAGCGTAGTTATCCACGAGCTGAAAACTTGTTAAATAATTATTTTGACTGGGGTAAAATTAAACAAACCAGCTTCAGGTAGCCAAACCTTGAACCAGTCCATAGCTGAATAAAATAACTCCTTACCAACCGTCTTAGCCAAACGGAAGATCCATAACATTTATTCCTTAATTAAATTATTTTCAAACGCGTTATAACGAAATAATTAAAGGCCGTTTAAATTAATCCGGAGAAGGCTAAGCTAAATTAGGATAACTAAGAGAGATTAAGCGATAATAGCCAAATTTACTCTTCCTATAAAAGTTAGCCAAAACATCAATTCCACCCTTTAACTTTGGTGACTTCGGAAGTTGAGTTTATAGTTAAATTTGGGATCCGTAATGAAGGTCCGGATAACGTGTGACCGGATGGCTCTATGAACCGCGCTTTTGTCTCCGGTCACTCAAAGGAATGTGCCGTTTTAATGACTTATGGCCCTTAACCTAAGTGTGTGGAGACTTTGAGCTGTTTTAATTTAAGATGTAGGTACGTTTATCTTTTGTGTTACAAATATTTAAAGTGCGTTTTAGATGAGCGTGATTTTTTTTATAGAGGGAAAATCAAAAAATCTAGATTCAAATCGATGAAGTCCCCAGAGAAAGGCCTCAAGATTGTTAATTAAATTTTTGGCAACATTTTATTGTAATAAAAAAAAAATCGGCCAAGTGCGAGTCGGACTCACGTATCGAGGGTTCCGTACAAACCTGCCACTATTATCCAGGCGGACAATAAGAACTCCAGCAATACTTCGACAAATTTATTACGAAGTTACAGTTTGAAATTAAATACGAAATTATAGAAAATTGACTCTGAGCGGCGTGCGCGCGCTCCAGAGGTGGTATATTATCATATGATGTAAGTAAAAATTTACGGTTTTCTCAATTTTGACGTTGTTTCGTACCAAAATTCAATATTCTAAGTTCACGGGAAGTACCCTATAGGTTTTGATTCCCTTGCGAGTGTCGAAAATTTGCGGCATAAACGGCTGTATCTTTTGATTGCGTTAGAAGTTTGATTTTTTCACAGCTCCAAGGGCAGTAGACCTGGGTATTTGATATGAATTCCAGCTTGATACCTCCACGCGTTCCTGAGAAATAGGGTCTTGACAGACGTCTGTCTGTCTGCCGGACGGACGGACAACAAAGTGATCTTATAAGGGTTCCGTTTTTTCCGTTCGTGGTACGGAACCCTAAAAAACGGTACGATTTTTCAAAAACTCTGCTCTCTGAATATGTGAAGTTAGAGCTTATAGAGTTAGAAGCTTAACTCTGATAACTTTTTGACAGTGCGAGCCTTATGGTTTCGTCTTGGCAACATTTTATATAATAATGTTTTTGGTGGGATTTTATTTCTTTGATAAACACATATATCTTTCCTTATTATGTATATTTAAAATTTATCACTCTGAGCCCAAAACGGTAGTGAGTAGTGAGGTTGAAGGTCCCGTACTTCATATTTATATTATGACTGTAAACATTACAACTTGCAATAGATAAGTAGATTGCGTTAAGCAATTTTCCATTTTGAACTCCAAAGTAATTTCCTGAATTTTGATTGGCATTTAGTAGGGTGAGTAAAATATAAAGTTCTTGGTTAAACATCTGACGAAGTACGTCATCTGGCCGCTCCAACTAATTTAAAAGTCAGTTTTTGAAGGAAAATTGAAAAGTAAAAGTTGAAAATATATTTGTTAAGGGAATATTACAGGGACTACGTTGTGGACGGTGAGCATTAGACAGTTAATACCGGATCGCATTCTATGGCTATGAAGTAAATATTACAGATTTTTTTTTATACAATTATTTTTAAGCTAATAAAATTAGTTTTATTTGCGAAGAATTGCGATTGCAAAGAATATATTAACATTGATTGGGTCCTAAATGCGGGTAATCCGAGTTTGGGCAATCGCACACGGTGTGTATACATTTTCATCTTTTTTCAGTTTTTGCTTGTAGCTCGAAAAAGGTACATCAGACGGAAAATTAGAATCTGTTAAATATTAAAGATTTGACGTCATAAACTACAAATTCTGGTCAGTGGTACAGCCGAAATAAAAAATTACAAACCGTAAAAAATTCTCCAAACTTATATTTTATTAAGAAAAACGCCTTTTTATCAGTGTCTGATCCACCAAACCTTGCCGGGAATGCCATTGTAATTGATGGTATGATCTCTTAAGGCCTTGAAGATATGATCTGCTAAGGCTCCCATAATTTAAGCACACTTCTTGGGTTTGCGTAAACTCAGATTACACGCATTTAGGAGCAAATGAAGGTATTAAAATGATTTCCAGCTTACTGGAAATTAATTTTCCTCTATTTGATATGTAAATAGCGTTCCTACAAAGTAAATAAACTTTAACCAACGTTATCTTCAGTCTAATGCAATACGAGAACTTAAAGTAAGGTCAATACCTACGTGTTCGATCAAGCGCCAATCTTTCACTCACAATTCCTTCCAATACGACGCGCACATACAAAAAATCCTTTACTGTCCATGCCGTTAAGTTATGGAACGATATTCCGGTGTCCGTGAGGTAATCCTAATCTGTAGCATCACTCAAGGAGAGGCTTAAAAAATTGTAGATTTCCGATACTTTGGTTACGACTTACAAGTTCCATTGAGTATTTGTAGTTTTTTTAATTTTTTCCTTTATGTTTCTGGTTCGTAAATATTTATTTATTTTTATTTATGTTATATTTATATATGTATGTATGTATTCTTTTATAGTTATATTTCTATTTATGTATATTTGTATCAATATATATTCTAAACTTGCATTTCATTAATTTCAGTTATTGAACACTTTTGTTTTTCTTTGTCATTGGTTAATAGTTACTTTTGTTATACTCAATTCCTCAAAAGTTAACTGGAAGAGATCCTATACAGGGATAAGTTCGCCTTTATTGTATTTAATTTACCCTGTAACTGTGCTTTTCGTATTTTTATTTCTATGTACAATACAGTATATCCATACATGTTAAGTTTAGTTCCATCTTACTAAGTTATCCAGTCGTCATACTTTTTTCCAGTTTTAATATATACTGCTTATATCATAGAAACTGCTTTAAAACGGAATATCCAATTGTTTGCATAATCATAAAGCAGTGTTTATACCCAAGTGACAGGGGCACGAGTGTCTTGGCACCAGCCGCCGGAAGCAGTGGCCTCCAGAATTGCGCGCACTTAAACTTCATGCTGACTGCTTTTACAGGCTTGGCCTTCTGCTTGCAAGCTTCATATCTTTCAATCCATACTATTAAAGCCGTGGTTTTGTGTTCACCTGCAACTAGTATCGGTTTCTACTATAATTTGTTAATAAGATATCACTTATAATTCAAGAGGAGTATATAGACCACCAATGGGGATATGTTACTTCAAATGTTTCTGTGTTTATCTTCCAGATTTTTTTTCACAAAATCTTGGGATTTAATTTTTTATTATTTAGACAGGAAAACTCTCTTCTTCTTCGTAGACCGCTTTAATATTAAAGATGTAGACTTCCTTAAATTTTTGCTGTTCTGTTCTATTTTAGTCCCAGCGGCAGGAAGACATCGTAACGGAAATACCTCCGCAATCTTCTGAAGTTTGATTAACTTTGCTAAACCAACTTTGGTTTACTTTTGTAGGGTAGTACTTTTGTAGTAGTAGGTAAACAAAGAAATTTAATTTCTACCTAATACCAACATGGTTAAATACTTATTATAAAGGCTAAGGTAAGGACTGCAGTCTGAAAACATTAACGACGTTCAAGGGAGTTGAGATTACAAATAGGTAGACCTCTATTAACATAGGTAAAGGTGGTAAGCCTAGAAATTATTAAAAAAATGACGAGACAAGCAAGGCCAATTAATATTCAATTCCCTTAAGACTATAGCAGTGCTAGAATGTAGCTTATGCTAGAGGATAGACATTGTAAGTAGTAATGTGTAGTGTTAGAAAAATAAATTATATTAGTTAAGTGTTATTACCTTTTGTACTTGTGTATGGTGGTGCAATAAATACAACATATCAATTCAAAACTTTCACAAATTGATATGTAGTAAAATAAACATACGTAGCATTTATGAATACCAACAAAATTTAAAATCACTTATAGATAGACGTCTCAGCTTAGTACTCAAAATAGTGCCATAGTAAACGAGACGGTTAGTGTTTATACACGTATATGTATATATATATCTAACAAGAAGTATGATATATATTCAATTTGCCCTTTTAGAATACAAAGAAATATTTCTGAAATGGGTCGAAAATGGTTTTATCACTTAAAAATGCGGAAGCCACTGACCCAGAGATAAGCCAGGGCAGACCTCGTCAGCATTTAGCTAATATGAAGTAAGTCCAACTCGCTTGTAATGAACATACGTCGTTTAAAATTAGCAACGTAGGTTGCCGTATCAGGTAATCTTTATTAAATATGGACCCAGCGAACGAATTACCCTGCATATAATTTATTATTCACGTCCTGTAAAGGATTAACAGCCTTATAACGGCGTATCTTGCGTTACTTTAGCGTAAATTGTTCCGGGTGCCAAGCCAAGGTGACAATGGCTTGTGCTACGACAACTAAACGCTTTGTGTTTCTGTATCACTCTTCCATATTAGTGTGACACATGGTGGCAGAAGGGCTGATGGCAAGGTAGAGACTGTTGCGGATGTATTTTTGCCGCTTCTCTTTTTAGCGCTTGCAGTCTACGCAGATGCGGCGGAGCGATCTGGCTGAGCACCGGGAGCCAATCAAGTGGCATTGATTTAATTGTACCCGATACACATCGCATAGCTTCATTCAGCTTAGTGTCTACTTTCTGAACATGTGCGCTCTCGAGCCATACTGGAGCACAATATTCGTCATCTAAGAAGACCAGAGCCGTAGCTGACGTACGATGACGACTTATGATGAAGTAGATCTGTTTAAATTAACACCTGACGCAATCTCGGGGTTCGAGACCCTGAATGTGGATTTATAATTATTTTATTTAGCTAGCTTTGAAATGCTTGTGTAAATACGCCATACGATTGAATAAATAAATTTGCACATCTGCCTGCCCACTTGCTCAGTGGCCATTGGTGTAGCCCGTTGGTTGACTAGTAGATAATGCCTTAAGGTATTAAGTCCGTCGTTGTACTATCATATAGGATCAATAAATAAGTAAATATTTGGAGCTTTTTATCTAACCACATTAGGTTCAGCTATGATGCTAGTTCTAATCAAAATTAATGTAAACTACTTGTACCAATTATCTCACAATGCAGAGAGATCAACTAGTTACCTTGCAAGCTAACTTGTTTAACTTTTGATCGAGTACTCGGGCCATAATTACATGTTTATTATGAGGTTAGGAATGCCATTAAACTTTGTTATATGAAATAACTTATCTTGTATACGATGAGCGCTACGCAAACTTGGTTATTGCACGGAACGGACTTGAACTTTCTAAGCATTGATTAATATAAGTCATGGTATATGTAGGTACTTTATACGTAGGTGATAGAACTTGCTTGGTAGGTTGAATAAATTAAGGTAAGATTATGGGTGCCACGTTCTGTGTAGAAAATCATTTTTACAATGCATTTATTTCACTTGGAATGTAATTCAAGTTCAAGATTTGATTTGGCTAGTTTTTAACTTTTTACGTACATATTTTATTATAATTGAATTGAAAGCTTTATTTCAGACACATTAGGTATCCATAACTTGGTTTGTAACAATGTAACAAAACAATAAACGAAATAAAAATAACAATAATGTTAGTATTACTTAAGGGTAAAACAAAAACTAAAAATAATTTCAAATTTTAAAATGCGCAGGCTTATGTTGTTTTCTCAAATTTGGTTTATTGGTAAAAATAGCCAAGTGACATCTTTATCTTCAATTACATCTCAAGTAAAATAAATGCATTGTAAAAATGATTTTCTACACAGAACGCGACACCCATAATTTTAATTCTTTTGTCGGCGAAGTGAACAACAACGCATATACATCGTACTTCATATTGAACTTGACTCTTATTGCACATTTATGTTTTTGATGGTATGACAATGATTTTGACAGCTGTACTTCGGACCTTACTCAACAGGGGCGCCAACTGGTGAGCACAAAAATGGTAGCCTGCAGGAAGAATATTTCTTTGGGCGCATTTACCTTTTCCCGAACCCGACTGCAAATGTAACCGTACACACGCATTTTTCTACATGTAAGGTTATTCATTTGTTTCTTTGTCGGCACCCAAGAGACTAAAAACAAAAAAAAACATACCAACCGAATTGATAACCTCCCCATTTTGGTATAAGTCGGTTAAAGTATTTATATGAATTTCATTCCAATTAACATGAAAATTGCAACAAAATGTAGATATTATATTTCAGTTCCGTTAACATATCTGGTAATTGTGGTACTTAATTGTAATGTATATTGATAGTTTATTGCATAATAATCAGAGCATTACGTCGCATATACAGTGCAATAATGCTGATTGAATAGAGCCACACTAATCCCATATATTATCCTCTCTGCAATAGAACTATAGAGGAGAAGGATTTTTTCATTTCTGCTCATGAAACGTCTAATGGAATTAGGAAATGTGTTCATCTCGCGACATTAATGTATCCCGGCATTAATGTCGCGAGATGAACACATTTTCTTATTTCGAGCGCAATTCTGTCCTTGTGCCGGACTATTTGGAGATTCATGTATGGTACGAGTACGAGTACAACTCACATCAATCGGGTGAGTAGTTTCTAGACCGGCGGCGGCAGTCATAAGACCTCTTTCGATCTAAGAATTCGTTTAACAAATATTCATATTCATATACATTTAATATGGTTCTCAAAATCATTGCCAAAAATTTTGCTGTATGTCTTTTCCCAACCAATTTTTGAATGATCAACTAGCAGATATTTCGTATTCTTTCCCAACCTAACAGTTAGCAACTGTATGTTTGGACAGCAACTCAAAAAGACACTTTTTAAAATGTTTTAGGTAGGAAGCAAAATGACTTCGTAAGTCTAATACGAACCATATAAAGTAATTTTTTCTACTGTACGAGTAACATCGTTCGATGCAAAAAAAGTCGGTTCTGGCTTCCGGCGCTCGCCGGCCTCTACCGCGACACGCTCGTTCGGCTTCGCGCGCTGTAGGTCGCAGTTCACCTAACACGCTTCTCGCTTCGCTCGTCGTCGCACCTATCTTGTCTCTGTCAAATGACTAGACGTTATTGTATTAATTTTTTTAGCCAGATTAATGGTTTGGCAAAATAATTGTATTCCAAATGTTGTATGCCATAATAATAATTCTACCAAGTAAAACATGCTGAAGTAAATCATTTGCGAAAAGGTTGCCAAGTGAAGTGAAATTCGGTCAATAAAACTTCGGCAAAAAGGCAGCACACCAATTATGGTGTGTATATTATACATCCACATGACACCACTCATAACATGACTGTATACTACGTATGAGTGTACGAATTTCCTAATTAAATTGAATGCCTTTCTTAATTTTACGATTCGTGGTTGTAGTGAAGTATGACTACTTTATATGACGATTAACGTCTATAAATCTGGTAAGTTTTATGATTCATGAGCATTGGATTCTTTCAATCTTTTCAAAGTCTTCAAAGTCAATAAAATAAAGGTAACAAAATAAATTCGCAATAGACCCGATTATGATTTAAACTATTTTTTTAATTTTTTATTTAATATGTTGAACTTAGTCCAAACTCCGTATACGTTAACCTATTAAATTTGTTTTTAGTATTGGATATTTCCTTTTGATTTCTTAATATTTCCTGATTTTAATGTCGCTTCTCCTGCGTTGTAGTCTGTCTAGTAATATAATTCGATTGTGCATGGCCGCCGCGTTTGTCAGCGGTCGCAATAAGCCGAGTGGTCGTTTTCCTAAAAGCCTATAGAAAATTGTGGTTATTCGCTCCGTTATGTTATTGCGGGAGGCTTAAAGTGAGAATTAAAACTATCCTGCATACTGTACATACCTAAACTACCCATATAGATTCCAAGGCATATTAATCATTCCTTTTTTATATTGAAAAATACGTGATAATATATATATATTTGTAATATTGATTAAGAGGGAAGTACCTATAGCACGTGATCGTCCAACAAAAAGAGAAAACGTTTTTCCACTTCTAAATATGTTCCATTTTCCATGATTTGTTAGTATATTATTGACACAATGAAAAACTAGGTTTATAGGTTTCCTTATTTTCAAAATTTGCATATCAAAAAAAAAATATTTAAAGCGAAATCCCTAAACCTAGAATATATTACGCTGAAGCGATCGACATCAAAATCAAAGTGATTTGTAAAGATATAGTTTATGGAAAACGTTTTCTCCCGAAATGGAATTTCATAGTAAAAGTACCGTTATTTCACTAGGATCACAAAGTTATTCTTGCCTCTTAACACTATTAATGTTTCTTATTTATCGTTTAACAAAAGAGTGAGTAAATACAATACTACGTATAGTTTATTAAAAAAAATCTTGCAAATATTCACTAGAATATTTCATTAATCACAAGAAACTTAACAATGTCATTGCTAATTATAGCTTATTATATCTAAGTGTCCCAATTTATATAATAAGTAAAAAGGTAATCATTATAATTAATGTTTGCCTATAAGAGTCCTTAGATTTTTTAAATAATAGATTAAATTTTCGTTCCCACTCGGTAGCCGCGTATTTCCGAGAGGTCATAAATTAATACGTCGTCGGCTAATCCCGCTAACAGCTACTTCTGGTTGAGTCACAGTGGATGCTGTTTAACAGTATGATGTATATATTTTTTTTTATTGTTACAAAGATACCGCTGAATTATAACATCTAATTAAAATAATGAAAACCCATAAACTTCAATAACTCGTGCAAAAATAATTCGTAAATACCCGAATGCAGATCAGTATTTCCTAACTATAATATTATCTTGCCAATGTGGCAAATAGAGGCAGACAGGGCACTCTTCCCCTACATTTCAGTGCCAGTACGCGCTATGAGGTTAGCCGTTATCATGTAAAAACCGGTATTATATGTAGCGAAAAGCGACTAGTTACAGACAGAGCGCCCGCCTGACGTTAAGCGTTAAAATTTTGAAAAAATAAAGTATTGACAACCTAATTACTTTGAACCGTAGATGGATCAACAATTAAAGGCCGTGAGCGTACATGACAAGTTACAAAAAAGAATAATAAAGAGGTATATATATAGTTGATGCATTAGTAAAATACTTGTCAACTGCATGATACACAAAATTGTGTCATATACTCGTAGCATTTTGAAGCTCGTTAGTACTGTTTTAAGCCTGTGTAGTGCTATCACCGTCGCTGAATTTAATATCAGGGTGACTGTGAGCGACGCGTTGACGGACGTTTTTATAGCGCATCCAATTGCGATAACAATGGCGCCGCGGTTTCATGCGAGTGCTTGCTTTTTCAGCCGCCGACTGTGTCAGACGGCGATTTTGATGGCATGCGGTGAATGAATGTGTATTTTGTTTCAATTATTTATGGTTCGTTCATCAAAACAGTACATGAATCAAGTCGCAAACACGCAAGGCTTCTTTTCAATGACGGGCGAAATTAATAGATGTACCGAATCGTAGCAAATATGTTAGAAACTGAGTTTACAGTAAAGAAGCTAGGTTAAAAAAGTTAGCTTTTTAGGGTTCCCTAGCCAAATGGTAAAAAAACGGAACACTTATAGATTCGTCATGTCCGTCGGCCTGTCCGTTTATGTCACAGCCACTTTTTTCCGAAACTATAAGAACTATACTGTTGAAACTTGGTATGTAGATGTATTCTGTGAACCGCATTAAGATTTTCATACAAAAATAAAAAATAAACAATAAATTTTGGGGGTTTCTCATACTTAGAACTGAAACTCAAAATTTTATTTTCATCAAACCCATACGTGTCCTTCAAAAATGATATTGAGGTTTCTCATATCATTTTTTTCTAAACTGAATAGTTTGCGCGAGATACACTTCCATCGAAAATTGGTTTGAACGAGATCTAGTAAGTAGCTTTTTTTTAATACGTCATAAATGGTACGGAACCCTTCATGGGCGAGTCCGACTCGCACTTGGCCGCTTTTTATTAATACGAAACAAAACTTAGCTGGTTTTTTTTTTCTGAAAGTTAATATAAATATCAAAACTATGGAGCGTGGAATTAAAAGGAGGAAAATCTCTATTTATGAAAAGTGTCCATCAAAAAATATTAAATAGGCGGCGGCGGCGCCACAATACATTGAAATAAAATGTCATAGACCTATAGCTATATTATATAGATGTGCTATACGCGTTCGCCCGTGAGGGACAGAGCATATGCAATGCGACAAAATTAAAAACACACTTTAACATTCCCGACAACATACCAAAAACAACCTACGTAATTTGGTCGGGTTATTTGTTGCCCCTCGCCTCCATTTCATCTCTATATTATTATACCTCTATGGTTAATGTAATGCATGAGCCTACCTAGCACCACCAGAGAGATTAGGAACTATTATTTAAATCTGAATACTGGTCACTTTTGCAATAGTTGTGCTTTTAATTCCACACTGCATACTCAAAACTGCAGGCCTTTACATAGTAAAGCAGACACGCCTAATACCCGTACAATTTTTGATTGATGTAACCTACTCAACTATCCACTCCCGCACTGTCCTCTGTTCTAAAATAAACTATTCAATACTCTGTTTGTGACCGCGGCCGTCAAAACGTCCCACTTTGTCGCTTGCCATAAGGGAAAATTTGCTTGTACCTTTGTTGTGTCGAGGTTATACAAATAACCTGTCAAGGCGTTCTTATGGCAGGCGACAAAGTGGAAAGTTTTGCCGGCCGCGGTTAGATTTTATGTACGCTGCCTGACAGCTTAGGAGTTTTACGCGCGTAGAAGCGCTACGCGTGGCGTAGTACTTTACTAACAGTAAACATGTATTAGGAACAGATGGTGGCCGAGTGGATATGACGTGCGACTTTCAATCCGGAGGTCGTGGGTTCAAATCCTGGGTCTCATCAATGAGTTTCTCGGAACATATGTGCGAAATATCATTTGATATTTACCAATAGCTTTTCAGTGAAGGAAAACATCGTGAGGAAATATAGATCCAACACGTAGAGGCCCCTTGGAGAGCTTTAATGTCATGTGGAACACATACTGGAACCCGTTCACAGGCGCAACAATAGACACCCATGAACCGGTCCCAGCAGGCATTGGGACTATTTTAGAAGAAGTAAACAGTATAACGGTCTATGGATTGAAGTTTGGATGGACAGTGAGACTAGGTTATTGCAAAGACGTCCTGACACCTGCCATAACAATGTTTTCACTAGTTATCGAGGCAGGCGGTGACTCACCGCCCACTAGATGGGCCTCTGAAAATGCTGACGTGAAGACGACCAGGAGCAACACCGGTGTGAGTGGCTCAGGGGAGTCGAGAGGTGTACGCCGCTTTCTACCCAGTGACTGATAACAGCCACTGTGCCAACTCGTGTCTTATGCAATGTTTCACTTCTACCCCTGGAGCATTTAGCTCTAACGACTCCTCTCTGGACGGCCAATGAAGGCAAGTCAGAGCTGAGAGTCCTGCGGGTCACCTTGGGGTCCACTCCGACCGACGAAGACACGCCGGAGACGGAGACTCTGAGTACTCTGACCGACTCTCGGGAGTACTCGGGTCCGTGGGGTTGTTACTCCCCAACAGCTCGCCACAAGCTGCCCTGCCATTATTTAGTAGGTATTAGGAATTTGATCTGGATTTTATATGTATATGATCGGTCAGTACTTAAAGTGACATTTCTTCAAGCGTCAAAAACGTCACTTTTGACATATAATAATCAGTTCTTATAATCCGAATACGCTTCCTGGTGATAAAAAATTAATTTAAATGAAGATCTCGAATTCCATTTACTAATATCGTGAATTTAGGAAACGTGTTCATTTTTGTTAATGCACAATACTTGCAATGTTCCATAGAAAAACACCCAACCATTTTTTATCTAAAATAAAATCTATTTTGTGAGCGGTTGAATATTCTGGTAAAGTGTCGACGAGTCGGGCTGTAAAATTTTATACGATCGCAAATTGTCCCATTTTGGTCTCTAACGTTCAACGACTAAATGCTGGCTATCCGACTATTGAATAAAATGTAGAATTTATGTCCCCGGTGTGGGAGTGCAATGGAATAGTGCTGTAGTGCCTTATAAAAAACGACCCATTTTTATATCCGATTTAGGGTCACGGGATTTATTGCGTCGAAATTGCCGAAGACAAATGCGGGTCAGATCGATTTGAGGACTCAACAAGTTCAGTGTTGCTTAGCTGGGTCATTCAATGATTTTTTCATCACACTTGCTCGAAAATGATCTTATTTCATTTCCCGCGGGAGTTATGGATTGTGAAATAAATAGCTCTAACTCCCTAGGGAGTTATAGATTTTTCTTTAAATTATGTCACTTATACATACAAACCAAGTAGCATAAATTAGTTTTATTTTTAAAATACCGACATTTATGATTTAATATTTTTGTTTACGTTTAAAATTATTTAATTTGATTAATTTAAAAGCCGTTTAAAATATTTTTACATAATTTTCAATCGTGGCTGAATGCCGAATAGGTCTGTGCTTTCGATGCTTAACATGTCACCGTGTTTAAGAATTATTTCGCTTAAAATTTTGTTTTTTCTTCGCAAGTGTGATGAAAAACATTGTATGTAACTCCGGGTGTAAGAATATTGCAAACTCGGGTCTTTAATTCTCTCCAGCCTGCGGCTGTCGGGAATTACCACCCTCGTATCCAAAATTTCATTTACCCCCCTCGTTGCACAATGTACTATAGATACCTACCGAATCCAAAATATATTATTAACCGGATTGTTTAAATCTGGGTAATATAATAATCTTAATTATGTAAGTATAGCAATAATATTACAATAAATCCTAGCGAGCTTAATTATAGCTCCCAATAGACGAAATTCAAAATGTACAAATACTTAGGATCGCCATCATTGAAATCAATGTAAAGGATATATAGGAGTGATTTTTAAGTCGTGAACAGTAACCACATTTCCGGATAAAGCTTATTTAAACTAACGCGGAACACTAGTTCAAATCACAATTCATTAGTTTCTTTATTTATTATTAATTTGAAAAATAAAATGCTTTCCTTATTTATTAACATTCCTGGTCACCATACTAGTCACGTGACTTAATTGCAATGTAAACATGCAATTGAGTCACGTCACGTAGAATTTACTGAAACTTATCGAACTAGTACTCAGGTTTATTAATGTTATCTTTTTTAACGTTTCCAGTTATGAATAATAAATAGGTTGAATTAAATAATTTGATTAATATACTACGAGTCCGTGACAGTACTATGTAACAGGTAGGATTACCATGAGATTCAGGAGTTATGAATCATTCCGTATATAATCATATATGCAACTTATTAACAAAAATAGACAAGGTATACCGCTGACTACTTAATGAAAAATCATACAATAATAATATTACTTGCGAAGCAGACTGTACTAACTCTAAAATAATCAATTTTGAAATAGTTATTTGTACAACAAGAGAGCAAAGTTTGATATTTCTTCGAGTGCTTGTTTTCAGTCCCGTGAAAGCGAAAGATTCTATAATAGATTCACGAGCGTAGCGAGTGAATCTAATGTAGAATCTTGAGCGTAGTAAGGGACTCAAAAGCGCACGAGATGTAAATAACTTTGATCTCGTGTAGTACACAAAATTTTTCACGTCAGTCAGCCATCAAAAAATACAACCTGAAAAAAATGTAATCCGTCTTCAACACTATTTCACTCATGTTTTCTGAAAATATTCTAATAATTAAGTTTAATTACCGCAATAAAACAAAACGAAAGAACTTTCAATAAAATAATACGAACGTAATGAATTAATGAACATCAATTGACAGTTCAATCGCCAACTTTTTTTTTTGTAAATAAAAACTTTGTAAGATACGGTCCGAATTGCGGATGCTACTATTTGTCAACTATAGTAGAGATCGTTAAGAGTAGTTAAGTAGAATTTATTTACTGCGTAACAATTGCGTAAATTTGTGTAAGTTTATTGTTTTCATTGTGTAATAAAATACGTATAATATGGTGTTTTTATTAAATTTTAAACATTTTTTTCTTTAATTAATTATTACGAATGAAGACTCGTAGGGTGTTTTGGAACGATGTGGTCTGAGTTATTTCGGGGGTCTATTATAAACCGTCAATATACCGTTGAATTACGTATGCAATTTTTTTGTCTCTTTCTTTTTGCTAATGACGTGAAAGGGACAAAGACAATAGAATCCAAATACTTCGAACTTGTATTAGGCCCCGCACGTTGAAATGACATTCGAATATAAAGGTCACTTGAATGTTATTGTGTCTCACTCAGTGAGCAAAATGCGATTTTGCTCACTGTTTTTTAGCTGCAAATAACCCTTGTTCTAGCTGCTGACGTGAAAAAGATATTTTATAATGTTAAGTGTACTAAATTACGTTTAGCAAGATTTATGTACAGAGGAATGGCAGTTTCCTATTAAAAGAGAACGTTTTAGTCCCGACTCTAATTGAAAATGGTCGAAAGACGTGTGCGCCATAAGAAATAGCCTAAAATGTGCTGTGTTCTAAGGGCGCTTATCCCAAGTCACGAGATGCTGCGAATTTATTCTTTTCAGACTGCCATAATCTATGTTTTTCTCTATTCGCCTACAAAGTTTTGACCTAATAACCTTATGTTTAATTATTAGCTGCATGCAACAGTTTGTTAATGAAGTAAACTTAGACTTATTATTCACTAAAGCGGGACTTGATCGCGTATAGTTAAGTTTTTTCATTTACCTCCATTTCAGTAAATAATAATGAGTAAAAATTGTGAAAGATTAAGTCAATTAAGTTTACCTGAGCAAACCTAACCTAATGTGTTTAATAAAAACTTTATAAATTTTAAACTGCAAAGACAGAGAAACTGCGGAGTCTTAGTTATATACCTTATATGCTTTCCACGCATCGAAACATTGTGATTCGGATGGAGTTCGTAATGCTGGCTTGATATACTCATAGCAAGAAAAAAATAACAATCAATGACAAGGAACTTGTGACTGACATTGCTCACAGATTTACAAAGTGGATAAGAAACTGGCTTAGGAATTCAACTGGAATAACGCTTAAATAAAATAGCTAAACCTATAATCGTATTTTTTATGGCTTGGGACAGAGTGGACCCCTGACAACCACTGACCCGCGTCACACGCACGAGACAGAATGTATCGTGCCTCTGAAAATCTCTATAGAAAACATTCTCGACTAAAAGGTGACGTTTCAAAAGCAATTACATATCGTACAGTGAGGTGGCCATGTCCACTGCGAGTAGGCATGCAAACCATTTTGAAGTTAGGCGTATTTTATTCCTAATTTTACTTTGTACCGCTATAAATAAAGTTACCTTAATGGTGAGATCTAACTTGTTAGCGCTTGCATAATATATTGTGTTCAGAATTGAGTAAGTAATTACTTAAATATATTACGTCAATCGGTAGAGGTATATAAAATGATTTCAACTAAAGATAAGTAAACATTTTAGTATCTCATATAATGCATTTTATAATTGTATCACTAAGTTATGCGAAAATTGAACACGACATTTTACATGTTTTATCTTATTTTTCAAATGAGAGAGAAGAAATGTTTTTTTAGCGTAACTTTGTTATTATTCTATTTTGCACCAATTAACAGTTGTTCATTTCGTTGTATTTAATTTTACCGCCAAAATAGCTTGTAAATTAAATGTCACCGTCATCAGTAGATATTTGTTATATCTAGATTAGATACTCTATACCTATACGTAATAATAATATAAGTTTATTTACTTACTATTTCAGTTGAGTCTGTTTACTGAGAGACTGAGACGGAGCTGCTTATTACAATATGCGCCGTGTTATAGAGTAAATTGCAAAAAAAAAAAATTATATATTTTCAAAAAAGTATGGTACTTTTTAAACTTAGGTTCGCCAAACTTACGTTTAACGGAAAAATAAGGCACTTATTTTCAGCGTTAGTACCTTAACCTAAATTATATGATTAACTTATAATACTAAGGTTAATACATAATTAACACAATATACATAAGTTGTTGTAGTATATTTACCTATCCTATTTATTTATTAAGTCATGCGTTGTACCTATTAGCAACTTCTTAATTTTTGATTTAAAGATGTTTTTACTAGCACATTCGTTTTCTATTGACAACTTATTAAATATTCGCGGTGTGATATAGCTACGCGTCCTTTTACCATAGTAGTTGCTAGCGGTTGGTTCCACGTATTTACGACGCTTTAACCCTCTTGGCGCTCGGGTATATAGGTACTCGCTCGCTTAAGTTAATTGATTCGATTGTGTTACGAAAATTAACCATGTACTTAATGATATTGTATTCATTGTGCTTAATTGGTACACATTAATTTTACACAAACACATTAATTAATAGCACACTCCATCACACTTCCATGCATGTAGCTTAAATAGAAACTTCTTACAAGGAAAGGTACCCAACTGTCCGGTTCCGATTTGATTTATATTTATATATGTTATAGAGTAGTCTAAAATAACAGACACGTATTTTTTTTAGCTGCCCAAACTCAACCTATTGGGAGAAATTGTCCTCCAAAGTACTAAAAAAATACTAAATCTTCTAACTCCTATAGAAAGTGATGCTCAAGCAACTTGCTAGTTAATGGCTGGTTTGAGTATATGTTTGAAATCAGAAAAAAATAATGAGCACGTGTTTTGTTATATCGGCTAAAACTCATTTTTTCCTAAAAAATCGACATTCGAAGTTTTATAATATCTTATCGCTAAAGTTACACATAAAGACGGGTGTTTTTTTAGGAAAACTTGAGTTTAAGCAGATATAACAAAACACGTGTACATTATTTTTTCCTGTTCTTAAACATATACTCAAACAAGCTATTAACTACCAAGTTGCTTGAGCATCACTTTCTATAGGAGTTAGAAGATTTAGTAACGTTTTAGTACTTTGGAGGACAATTTCTCCCAATAGGTTGAGTTTGGGCAGCTAAAAAAATACGTGTCCGTTATTTTAGACTACTCTAAAACATATATAAATATAAATCAAATCGGAACCGGACAGTTGGGTACCTTTCCTTGTTAGTTGTCGTAACACAATGCAATTGATTAAAATAAGATACAGCTCCTTAACGATGTATATTTTTTGCAATTCGCCCATTTATTGACCTTAAAGGCACTATTAATAGCGCAAAAAATAAACTGACGGCCGCTTTCTACAATAGTGGAGTAAATTACATTTGTTGCACATTTGTTACCTTTTGTTTTCTCTACGGGTATTATTTCAACGAGTAAATAAGTCTTGCTTAGCGCAGTTAGTGCCGGTTTTATCGGCAATAACTTCTCAATCGGTGGTTGTGTACTTCACTCCCAGCGGGCGGCTGATAATTTCAACGAACAAAATAGCATGCGATGTAACAATACAGTAAAAAAGTTTAAGCAGTACCTAAACGTAATAGAAGTAAGGGACTCCTTCTTAGTGTCCATAGAGACAAATTGAGAAAAAGTAAAGGCCCCGTAGGTTTTTGTTCTTCTATCACTCTCATTGAGCGAGATATATGTATGTGCGTGCTCGGGACCGCGGATATCTGGTCTTTGAATTTTAATTTGTTGTACGTTTTATAAAACACAAAAAGTAATCACTAAGTTCCCTCAAAATTAAAATGACGCATTTTCAGAAGCAATTATCATATATTTAATTCTTGTGCATAAATTGTTACAAATTTTAAATTGCGTTTCAGACCTATATTCGTTTTTTTTTTTTCCGTCGAGCGAAAGTAAAAAAAATCAGGATTCGTCTCGCTGAAGTCCCTAGAAAAAACCCTCAAGATTGCTTATTACATTTTTAGCAACCATATTGTTATCTAAAAAAAACCGGCCAAGAGCATGTCGGGCCACGCTCAGTGTAGGGTTCCGTAGTTACTCTTCTGTCACAATAAGCTAAACTGGAGCTTAAAGTATAGTTAATTGTTAACCAAGGGATGAAACGGTACCTTTCACCTGAGTTAAACAAATAGGCAAATTTGCATAATCAGTACCTAATTAAAATAAGTCTTTTTACTATGAAGGGAAAACTTTTTACGATAACTCAAAAACAGCTAAACAGATCATGTCCGCTATAGTTTTCATTTAATGTCTTTCTTAAGCTCTACTTCCACGATTTTTTTCATATTTTTTGGACCTATGGTTCAAAAGTTAGGGGGGGGGGGGACACATTTTATTTTTCTTTCGGAGCGATTATCTCCGAATATATTCACTATCAAAAAATGTTTCTTGAAAACCCCTATTAGTTTTGAAAGACCTTTCCAACGATACCCCACACTCTAGGGTTGAAGCGAAAAAAAAATTTCACCCCCACTTTACGTGTAGGGGAGGTACCCTAAAAAAAATTAAATTTTTAGATTTTATTGTACGACTTTGTCGGCTTTATTGATTTATATATCCATGCCAAATTTCAGCTTTCTAGCACTAACGACCACGGAGCAAAGCCTCGGACAGACAGACAGACAGACAGACAGACAGACAGACAGACAGACAGACAGACAGACAGACAGACAGACGGACATGGCGAAACTATAAGGGTTCCGTTTTATGCCATTTGGCTACGGAACCCTAAAAAGCGGTATGATTTTTCCAAAAACTCCGCTCTCAGAACAGCATCTTAATACGGACTAGTCTTATCCAAAAGTTTAGAATTTTTTTGCTGAAAATTGACTCATATTTCCAGACATAAAACGTATAAATTATCAGTGCCGCTATTCTATAATAATAGATCAATCTAATCTAAGCAATGACGACTTGATGTTATATAAAACAACTAATTATGTGATAAACTGTCCATGACGCTTATTCTGCCTGTACTAACAGGCTTTGAATTTGATGTGACATTTCTTCAACCAGAAATGACACTGACAGATAACCGGTTATTATATTTAGAATAAGGCTCCAAGTATGTTATACAAAATATAATATATGTACATTGCAACGTCATGCCTCTGTCTTCCACTATCGTGTTCCACCAGCTGAGACGTAGGTTAGCTGTTTCGTAAATCTGTATCGGACGTTCCCGCTGCGGGGATTTTAGAACATGATCTAGTTATTGCCCTCCAGTTTATAAAGTTGCCTGGCTACTCAGCCAGTGGCTTGATATAAAATCAGATTACGAAATATCTTGGAGCGAATGTAGAAAACCTGTGAAGGAAATAATATAGGTGAAGGTATTTAATGATGGAATGTAGATATTGAGCAGGACAGTGCCCTATCCCGAAATTTTTTTCGTATTAAAATTTTATAGTGAACCCATTAGCCCCAATTGAGTTGGTTTTCAAACGACTAATTTACTGTTCAGTTTTTTTTCTATCGATTTGTTTTAGCTCTCCAGTAGTTGTAAGAATAAATTTATTATAAAAATATTACTACTCGTTTGTATTTGGGTCGAAATGGGTTATACTTTCACGCTTTCCGCACTTTTTTATTAGCTGTAGATTGCGCGCTTTAGGCGAGCCTTAGGCCTTATTTATTTATTTATTTATCTGTATGCACCTTCAGTCGTCCTTGGATGAATGATTATTGAATCGTATGACAACGCCGACAAATCATTTATCTACATATATTTCAGAATTTACAAAGTAATTAATAGAAGGTCTTCCGGCCAGCATCATAAATCCCGAGAGTTCAGTTTAGTATGAAAAATGTAGTTCTAATGACATTCCGCAATATGGCGCGTCATCATTATATATGATTACAAATACTTTCAAGACGTACAAAAAAAAAACTAACAACAACAATGATTTGAACTCCGTATTCGTGAATCGTATACGTAGCTAGTCCTATCCGCTCGGCCACGGCGTCGTTTCTCACGTGAGCGAAATATTGAATCGGAAGATACTGTTTATCTTGTTTTAAATAGGAGTCGCTGAGTATTGATTGAAATAAATACCACCTAGTTTATTGGGAACTATGGGGTAACAGCGACGATAATAAGTCAAATACTGACTATGAACAGAGCATTATTTTTATATTAACATTCTCTTTGCTAGTAGGTAGGTATTTTATAAGTTGCATGCAATATCTACAATAAAAGCTAGCATAATAAACGTCCATGTGCGATAGTGAGGCCGGTAGCGAGCGAGATATACGGGCTACCTAAATGCCGCCAATTGAAACTTTTCTTGTTTTGTAGAGTTTGCGCGGCAAAAGTTGTTCGGTGTTCCATGCCCTGCGGTCAGGGACGTATAGGTATGCCTATATTTTATTATTATACGTTGACCTGAAACACTATTTGATAAAATCTATATGTACTGGCTAAATGACTGATTCATCAACGCAGAGCCGGAACTACAAAAGCTAGAAAGTTGAAATTTGCACTAGGTTGCATTTTTAAAGTGAGAAAGAGATAAGAAGCGTTTTTGTAAAATTTAACCCTTAAAAGGGGTTAAAACGGGGATGTACATTTGTATAGGGAACAAGTTTTTATTTTAAGTTAGGAACTTGAAAGTTCGTGAAAAGGTTTTTTATATTTTAACGTTTTTAGAAATTCATCCTCTAAGTGGGCTAAAAGGGCATGAACGTTTGTACGGAGATTAAGTTAGGAACTTGAAACTTCGTAATAAGAAATTTTCATACAATACGAGAAAAGTCATTTCAGCGTTTTTGACAATTCATCCCTTAATGGGGTTAAAAAGAGAATGAAAGTTTGTAACGAGAAAAGATTAGAAAGTACGGAAAATGATTTTAGTGCCTTTGAAAATTCAGCGCCAAAAGGGGTTGAAGGTGTGTTTCAGGAAATAAATCCACGCGGACAAAGTCGTGGGCAGCAGCTAGTATACCTATAAATGTACGTAATACAAAGACCCTAAGCGAACGATGACTGAACCGACCTAACCAAAGATAAAATAATTGAAAGTATTAAACAGGATCTTAGGCGGTTTTATATTAAGTGTATCGTTTTTCGTAGCATATGCATTTTTTCAATGCTCTAATTTTATCTTAGCTATCCTAAATTTAAAGTAACCATTTATCACCACTCTTGGTGTTATAAAAGTAACGATGCTTAAATACCATCCAGTTTATTTTCACCATACTATAAGCATAATTAACAATACAAATTCACTTGTAGATTTCGAATCTCGTTCGCACTCCCTTTGTCACGAAAAAGAAGCAAAAGTGATCCACCCAAACAACAGACTATTCATGCAGCCTCAAAAGGCAGCGACAGTTAACAATAGTGTCAGTTCATTAAAAGAGCAGTCCGCACGCCCCAACGCTTTCCATCAACGACGTGCCGGGCAAGTGCCAGCTAGGTCCAATTGCTAGCGAATCAGCCGCCAACTTTTTACTCCGCCGGTAAAATATTAGAACGCTTTTTTAAAAGCAGACCAAAGGTTCACCTCCTCTCTTTTGTATAGAACAATGGATCTAAGCACAATACCTGGTATCGCACCGGGATTTATACGTACACGAAAAGATTCAAAATAAATTGCGTGTTATAAGTGAAGATTAAAAATTCGGAATAAATACTTTAAAAAGGTTGTCTGAAACATTACTTGTAGCAAATTAGCTTTGTATGTATTTTGTTAAGTAATTTCTAATATTGTTTTGAAGGTTTACGTAAATACGCACGTACATGTTTCTGGAATATTATAATACACAAGCCAATTCGAGTTTTAGTTATTCGATCAGATTCATATCGGAAACAGATCGTATAACCTTTTTATACTACGTCGGTGGCAAACAAGCATACAGCCCGCCTGATGGTAAGCAGTCTCCGTAGCCCTATGTACGCTTGCAACTCCAGATGAGTTACATGCGCGTTCCCTACCCTAACACTCCGCACCCTCGTTGAGCTCTGGCAACCTTACTCACCGGCAGGAACACAACACTATGAGTAGGGTCTAGTGTTATTTTGCTGCGGTTTTCTGTAAGGTGGAAGTACCTCCCCAGTTGAGCACTGCTCAAGGTCTGGAATAATATCCTCTGTGCTGTGCCATACCACACTAAGCGAGATGACATTCAAAATACCCATACCTCTCTTTTGGACGTAGTTTAAAGACATTCCCGGGTTCACAGTCCAAAAACCAAAACTCGAATTGGCCAGACAGTGCCATTAACTCATAGTAAAGGCTACACAAGGTTTCAAGATATTTACAGGCCTATTCCAACGTACACTGACATCATAATGATATCTAAAATATGTAATTTTGTTATTGCACATTTCTCTCGTACTTGTCCGGACATTGGCTCGAGCGAGACGCAAGATAACTAAATGACATCAATAAGATATCATTTTCATGTCAGTGTACCTCCGAATTCGTATGTTAAATTTATTTAAAAATAATATAAATATCTTTTAAATTTCATGTACTATTAAAGTTTTTTTTTGTATAATTTATATCTATTGTATCAAGTTTTTCAGTTGTTTTCGATAATTCGTTAAATGTTGGTAGAGAAGGCCATTAGGCATTAAGTCCGCCATTTGTACATCATTTTTGTATTTTGTGCAATTAAGTTTAAACAAAATAATAAATCAGTATCGTTATTACTTATTAGTTATTACTGTAGATACAGCAATAATACTATGCATTATAAAATGATCTAATCCAGTAGACGACCATATTAATTTATGAAAACTTAGCATGCTTATTATAATATGTACATGCGTAATATATTTGCATTTGAAACAGTTAAATTACCTGCATATATAAGTACATAAAACTGTTTGGTAATTCATATTGCTCTGCCTAGAAAATCTATATTAGTTTTAAACTTGAGGTTATGGGAAGTGGTGTCTATCTAAGGTGCTGTTATTACCAGCAGATTAAAGTTAAAGATATAAACAAATTATATTTATGCCACCATTTTTATAACATTTTACTACTGTGGAACATAGAGGGAATGACAAACGAGAAAATAAACAAATTTGACGTATTAAGTGACTAGTTTTTATTTCATCAGGTTTTGAATACGTGTGCATTAATATTTCCAATGTGTTTCTTTATAAGTATATGAGCAATATAAAAACGTTTAAAAAAATATCACGTCCATTAGACGCTGTAACAATTTTATCACGTTCTGAAAGATAACTAAAATAAAACTACTGTTATTTTCTCTGCTCGTCGAGTGCGGTCAGCCGAGCGGCTTAAAGTTTAATTGGAACGAACCATATTTGCCAAGTCATGTGTGCTTCCAAGGAAATTTACTGGAAATCTAATTATACATATTCTGGCCGTGCTGAGGCCCACGAGACCGATTCTAACTTACATTCTGACGTCAATATGATGTGATTTTGTTGCCATTCGCGCCTGCATTTCGCACGTACTTGTTCGTAAATATATTAGCGTGAGCGAAACGTATAGGCTTTGAGTAAATGATATCTAAATGACATCATTTTTGCATCAAAATGTAAGTGTCCGAATTGGCCTCACGCTCACGGGAGCATCCTAAAACTGAATTTTGTACGTTTGCTTTTCCACGGTCTGAAGTTTAATTATAAATCAAAATTTAACTAAAATGAGAAAAGTCCGTATTTTTTGGTTATCATAATAATGATGGTCAAAACAATACAATCTGTGTGAAAGGGTCTATATTAAAATGGAAATCAAAAACCCGCTTTGAACGGGAAGGCGATTCAAACTTTATAATAATTATGATTTTCTGATGAAACGAATGTTATGGACATGATCTTGATCTTTCATATCATTTGTTCAACCAGAAATGTCACTGTTGCCAGCTGACAGACCATTTTTATAACCGTTTCATACAAATGATTATAAAATACGAAACGCTTTCCGGAATGCTTAACTAGCATAAAAAATCGTGAGAATAATATAAACTCTGAAATGTGACGCATTTTTGTATAACGATCACTGAACATTTTAATATATTTTACAGACATTTTTAATTTTATTTTGTTACACATTAACGTACCTTGTGCGTAGTACGCGTAGGTTTGTACGGAACCCTCGGTATGTGAATCCGACTCGCACTTGGCCGGTTTTTTTATCACAATACGGTTGCCAAAAATTTAATTAGCAATCTTGAGGCCTTTCTCTGGGGACTTCATCGATTTGAATCCTGATTTTTTTATTTTCCCTCGATAAAAAAAAATCACGCTCATCTAAAACGCACTATAAATATTTGTAACAATTTACGCACAAAAGATAAACGTACCTGAATCTTAAATTAAAACAGCTCAAAGTCTCCACATAATTAGGATAAGGGCCATAAGTGATTAAAACGGCACATTCCTTTGAGTGGCCGGAGACAAAAGAGCGGTTCATAGAGCCATCCGGTCACACGTTATCCGGACCTTCATTACGGATCCCAAATTTAACTATAAACTCAACTTCCGAAGTCACCAAAGTTAAAGGGTGGAATTGATGTTTTGGCTAACTTTTATAGGAAGAGTAAATTTGGCTATTATCGTTTAATCTCTCTTACTTAGCCTAATTTAGCTTAGCCTTCTCCGGATTAATTTAAACGGCCTTTAATTATTTCATTATAACGCGTTTGAAAATAATTTAATTATACTTAAGGAAATAATGTAATGGATCTTCCGTTTGGCTGATTCCATTCCACATTTGATTGATTCCACAGGAATCGAGCCCTGTAGGGCTAAGATGGTCGGCTCTTTATCATTTGTCACCATGTCTGTCACGTTCTTACAAATATATAAGCGGGAAAGTGACGGGCATAGTGACAAGTGATAAAAATGGAACCATAATGCTACCGCTGGTGATCTAGCTTAATATAAACATATTGGGCTAGATAACTCATGTAATGTTTTTTTAGCTAGTAATTTTAGTTTTGTAGGTAGTTTTAATTCTAGGTTATATTTTATTCTAAGTTTGTAATTATATACTTATATACTTATATAATAACAAACTTAGAATAAAATATAACCTAGACATTTTTTGGTTTTCATAAAGTATTAAAAGAATGAAAATTACAAAATGAGATGAGTAACTCATATTAACACGTACCACGTATGTTGTATAAAAACGTCATTAAGTGTGTCTGTATTTTAAAATATTTTGTTGTGATACAAATTCAGTTTTCTTTTAATTTAGAAGAAAAGTGTACTAAACAGCCTAGTCGCTCATATTCATAAATACGTATGTTGTATAAAAGGGTCATTAAGCCTTTATAAGGCAGAGATAATGTATTTCCCAACTGGTTTTAAACTTTATTTTAAAGTTATAGGGTTCAAATTTCGGTCAATAAAGGGTTAAGAGTACTTGCATTTTAAAAGATACATATTTGTAACATAAATTCAGTTTTCTTTCAATTTAGACAAGAGTAGTGTACTAATAAGCCCAATCGGCTACTCTAAGGCCCCCAGCATACGGAGCGTAAGGGTAAAAACATTACGAGTACGAATACGCGTAGAGTTCTGAGGGCCTACCGCGAACCACGTTCGACGTGTTGCCTCCCTGTCACGCTTACGTACGAATTTACAAGTGCAACAGAGAGGCAACACGTCGAACGTGGTTCGCGGTAGGCCCTGGGCACTAAGCGTCGCGTAAGAGTAATCGTTGTATGTATAAGTGAATTCATTTTAGTTGAGATCATGGCGTCACTGGCGTCGGATGTCTTCGGCGGATGTATCGACTTACTTTCTTGTTAGATAAAGAAGATTTTTAATCTTTGATCATGTCAGAAGTTTTGTTTATTATGCCTGTATTACACTACGCCTGTCGTAAAGACGACAGAAATCTCATATGCTACGTTACGACGACGCTTCGTGTGCAGACTTGTTTGAACTTTTTCGTGCTCGTAGCGCTCTCGTTCTACGCGCGTTTTGCGATACGCTTACGCGTCTCATACGCTTACGCTCAGTTGTTGCTACCAAGTTAGCATCATGAATAAATGTGATGACCTTTGATTCCGACCTTTCTAGTTGTGAATAACTAAACTTAAATTCAGATTGGATTAGACTGCCGTTTGCAAGGGAGTATTTACAATTTGTATGAATTAAAGCGCGCGGTTGTTTTATGTGATAAATGCAGCGTTGAACGCATGCATCAACAGTATGTAGGAAAAATGACAATGCGCTTGCCTTACCTTACCTTACTGTGTGGTCATTAGATTATTTGATGTAAGTAAAATGGGTGTGCGACAAACGCATTGCGTATTTATTCACTACTCTTATTTACGTGGCTTCATGTCTACTCAGTCATGGTTTTACATGAATATGCCTGAATTAAAATAGTTTTACAAACTCCAGTTAACTCTTAGATCCTTTAAAAAATGGCTTCCATCAATTTTATGACGGTATCTCCAATCAGGCCAATTTGAACGTACCCTGATACCAGAATGATATATTATCGCGTATTTCGCTCGCTCCAATACATGAACGGTCAAGTACGAGCGAAATGCACGATAACTAACTGACATCATTCCGACGTCAGTATACGTTCGAATTGGCCTGAATGTCTAAAGTGTGCTCGTAGAGCATGACGTTGCTTTTAGTAAAGTGATATCCCACCAAAAAACATTTTCATGTAAAATGTTTCCAAGACGAAACAATAAGGCTCGCACTGTCAAAAAGTTATCAGATCTCACGTAGAGCCAAGCTTCTAACTCTACAAGCACTAACTTCAGAAACTCTACACCTTAGTCAAAATATGTGACTTGGCCGTTTCGTTACTACAAGAACAATAACAGAATATAATAATAAAATAATAAAAAATTAATGAACAGGGAATAGGTAAATTTTTAACGTTACGCCCATGTGATGCCATTGTGGGGTGTTGAATAAAAATGATTAACCGCGTTTCAAGATTAATTCTTCATTATCTGCATGTTAGTTAATTACAAAATAAGCTATGTATTGATTTACACTTTGAACAAGAATAATGAGAAAAAAAACTAAAAATATATTCTAAAGACGCCTTCGCTATTTAAAGTTCAACCGAAAATCCCAATTTTACTCTATCTCATTCTGAATATATTATGACTATAGCAAATGTCAAACGGGATAACAGTAAACTTGTTTTAACTACATGAGGAATTCCTGAATAGACCTAACAAATGCGAACCACCTACTACCTTCTATTATTTATTGTCAACGGTCCGGCAAATAATAATCACACAGAAGTCAATAACATACAAAATATTATTATTTGAAAAGAAGACAGTTAAGTTAAAAAAAGTCTACCACACGAATAAAAAAGTAAAAACTCGAGAATTTTAAAAATGAGTATATCGTCCCAAGCGCGGCGAGAAAATTGTGGAGCGTTCCTCACGATATAAAATTTTATCTACTCGTATGTTGCTGATTTTCAATACATTGTGTGCCTACAATGGGCCTATTGCGAAACTCGAAAATCGAAATCTCTATTACTCGAAGATGTAAGCGTTCGAACTTTTAGTTCAGATCGTTTTGCACACAGGTGATGTTAATAAAAAAAACGATTTTTGTGTTTTAAATAGTTTACTTATAGGTGTTTGTTACCACTGTTTTGTTACCATAAAAAAGCAAATGTATTTTAACCACAAAATATACTTTGAAAATACATGTACTAAATAATTACAACGTCAATTTATTGTTAATCTGAATGAAAAAGTCAGATAAGTGGCAATATTGTTTACGAAAATACTATTTGAATTTAGAGGAGATATACGGATGTATTCTAATTTTAACTATAGGATATTAATTTGATGTGGATTAGATATGGATCGAATTCATATCCTATAATTAAAATTAGAGTCCTGATAGTTAAAATACAAATTACGCTATAGAGTAATGCGAAGGAGGGTAATGTGTTTTTCAGCATAATGTAAATATATATATGTGTCTATGTTTGTTGTTGGGTGGAACTCTAGAGATCCAACGCGTAAGCTAATATTAACGATTTATGCGTCAATTTTTTTTAACTGTCCGTGTCTCATTCAAAACTTAACAATATGGCGTCATACATACGCACCGTACCGTACTATGTCAAGTGGAGTCAATTTTTAATGAACTTTGATTGATTTCGAAAACAGCTTCATATATTTTTGATTATTCTGAATGACCATTTACGATCCACGTGAGGTTTATTTCAGATAGAAAAATCTTCGACCAGAAATATTTATTTATTTAAACTTTATTGCACGATATAAAATTGTACAAATGGCGGATTTAATGCCTTAAGGCATTCTCTTCCAGCACTCTGTCTCTCTCTTTCTCTATTGCTCTAAATATCACTTTGGACAGCTGACAGATCATATTATTATACATTAAAAAATTATAACAATTAATTAATTTCTATCAGAATAGACCTCCGTATAACAAGTTTAACATTTAAAGATGGTTAGTTATTTTTTCTTCTGTATTTGATGGTTTTTGGGGACAATCTTTCACAGATCAATCAAAAAGATAAAAAAATCATTTAAAATTTTATTGGGGACCCGAATAAACTTATAACGTTTAACATTTGCTGGTGTTCAATTAGACCACACAAATTAAGTGACTGTATTTTTTTTAAATCCTAGTGAGATCTTAAGAAAGTTTCCTTTCAACGGCTAAAGGCTTTACGGCTAAAAGTCCAATCGAAACACTTGACGTACGTTTATTCTTATTCAAACGGAATTATGTTTTTACTCTGTTTCTTTTTCATATTTTGTAACATTTCGATTTTCTCACTGGTCAGTAGATACCTACAAACCAAAAAAACTGCAACGAATAGTGTTTGGCATTTTTGAACTAAGGATAAAGGATTATTCCGGTTTTAGTGGTACGATTTTTCTTGCAAGGTTTTTAAATTTTACAATACGGGTCCAGCAATTACCTGCAAGCTAAAAAACAAAACAATTGGTGATAGATTATAAAGCTAGCTATATTTAAAATGCATACCTATTTGCGTTGCATTATTTGTTCTTTAAGTTCTAGTTCACCATGTCACTTTCTTTTCGAGTTCATAGTATTTATTTATGTAGCTCAATCCAGTAAATCGTCACGTGAACAAGTCTGCTGTGGCTGAGCATTTACTGGAGTCAGGATCAAATTGGATCGATCTGCATAACCTACCTATTTCCACAGAAGCAAAATGCGGGAAGCTATTGAAATCAAAAAACACTGCAGTTTCAATCGGGACGAAGGTTAGGGGATCTCATCCGCATAAAATCCAGTCATTAGTATGTGTAAGCGAAAATGAATATCGGCAGTCGAAAAATTGAATATCGTTAGTGTTGTTTGTCGACTGAGTAGCATCCCTAATGCGTAAACGTTCAAGTTAATAAACAAGACCAAGTGCGTCAGTTCGAACAACTTGTGCGGCTAGAAGACGTTGATGTCAACTTTAGCCAATCTTCTCCGAGACCACGGGGACAACGCCGTCCTCGAAACGTAGGAGGTAAACTTAAAACTTAATACGCGATTAAGTCCCATTTCTTCGAGCTAATAATGTCTATAGATTTGTTTCTACGATGGATTGTGTTCAAAATTTCGAGCTTGCGTGTCTGCTAGAAGTATTTTATAATTTTTATAATTGACTTGATTAGAGATGAGTATTTTAGTAAAAAATCAAAAAACTCTGATATGCAATAGCTCTAAAACTGTGGGTTGTGATTGGATACAGGACCAATTTAGGCTTTTAGATTAAGTTACTTCAGGCGGGTCGAAATATCATGAATAGCTTATAAAAAATAATATACAGTACTACTGTGCCTTAGTTTATATGTACTAACTTAACATGTTAACTTGCTTGGCTGGGTCACGCAGTATTTTGGGTAACATTTTCTATTCAGTGAATTTCATGGCATAATTATTCAGTACCGATTATTTCTATTCGGTGTTATAAATAAAATAAAAAACTGAAATATGTTCCTATACGTATCACAGTATTACGAGTACAAATCATTCGTGGCATATTTTGCAATTTTTGGTATTACAGGATGAGTTGCAATTCTAATGACACATTGACGGTCATTAATTGATTGATTGGTCATCTAAGGACGGGCCTTACGGGCACTAAGAATGGTGTTAGTTCAGTGGTGTTACTCACGAATTCGAGCCAATCGTGCAGTCTGCCGCAACTAGTTGCGACCAATCACGCGCGTGATGCGATCTCATCAACCAATCGCGTCGTAACGTTAGACTGCACAAGTGGCTCGAATTCGTGTGCGTGACACCGCAGTGACCCCGTAAGGCTCGTCCTTAGATATATATGATAATCTAATAACAAGTTTCATTTTTATAAAGCTTTTAAAATGCTAGAGGTGAAACTTCGGGATACAGTTTCAAATACATCGGGCGAGCGGTATTCGTAAAATCTCTTTGCAGATACAAAGCCGGTCAAGCCTTAATACCTCTACTTTCTTTATCCAAGAAGACGCACTGTAGTAGAAAATAGACGTCAGTTAGATCCTTCTTTGCAAAGAGTAGGTATTTCGTTTGTATTGACCTCGGAGCTAAACCCTCCTACGCGACGGATGTCTCGATTTTATTCGGACGTTCTGTGAAAATGCCTTTCGGATCCTATTTCTCTTTTTCGAGAAACATTCTCAGGAGATTGAAAACACAATTGTGTTTCGGATATATGTTGCACATACGAGTGAAATCATTCTCTTTATGGATAAATTTACAATATTTACGGACAAATCTGACGTTGTTGCAAAACATCTCGTCAATTATATTATATACTTCGACTTTTGAATTTAATGATTAAATAAGTATAACAGCCGTTGCGTAGCTACTGTGACAGAAAACTTCTCTCTTTTGTATATCAGGTATTGGCATTACCTGACGCAATACCATCATAACTTATTTATAGCTTCCTTAACTCTGGTTTAATATTTTTGCGGCTATACTTTTTTATTAGGATTTTTTCTCAACATTCAGCTCCGTATTTGCTTTTCGAGGTTTACGCCGCGAGAAACTTTTCAGGATTACTTTGGCTGACATTTGATCATGCAAATTATTGCTTGCTATATAAATTTATTGGAGACGAAGTTGTTAAATATGAGGTCGGACATGGACGTCGAGCCAACTTACAAAGTAAGACAGTTCGGAATAGTAATTTATGGGATGCTCTTCGACATCCAGTTCGATTGTCCCGTTTAAATTTACTCCGGGATTTAAGCTGTGACCCGCAAAATTGATGAGCGGATTCTTATAAAACTGGTTTATGCCTTCAATGCTTTTACTGGCTTAAGTTCAGAGGCTACATTCAATGACGAAGCTCCAAGGCGGAGCTGGCATAACTATACCTAACTAGGTATATTAAAAAGAAAATTATATATGGCTACTTTTCGGCCAACGGCTGTCAACTTAGTCTCGCAGGTATAGATTGCAGCTCAAACGCCTTAGTATACATTAAATAGGAGCCTCTGGCGTCTGTGAAAAATCCAAATCGTGGTTTTAATAAGTAACAATTGGTATATTTAAAAACCCAATGCTCAACACACTCCGTACCTCTACTTAAGATTCTATTGTCATTTAATTAGCTGTTGGATCTCCTTTAGATAAGTAAATAAATATATTATGGATATGTTTACTACATTAGCCACAGAACCCTAAATAAGTCGCGCTTAAGTTTGCCGCCAGCTATGAAACTTTTCTTTTATCTTCTTTATTTAGTTTCAGTACAAGCATGTCCTATCATTTATTTATTGTTGCTTTTAACTTCCGCCTGGTAAGGATGAGCGCTTTCTGGATAGAAATATATACTGCCGGGGTTTATCAAGTGACCTTTAATTTTAAATTAGTAGTTTGCAAGCAGTATAGTACATATGTGTCTGACGCTCTCAAGAACCTTAACCAAAGCACCGGGACTATACCACTAACCTTGTGCTTAATGTACTTTGTGGGCACCTGCTAATATTTATTTACATTTACTAGTTATTTACGTTTTTGATATGTCTAATTTGTCAAAGTTAGAGATGTTTTGCGTCTGATTTATTATGACATATAATAGTATTACTTATAAAAATACCTATGGTTTTCTATTTACTTAGTACACTGAAAATAATACGCTTTTTATTCTTCTTCAACAGTCTGTGCGAAATGAGAAGAGTCGTGGAATGTTGGGACCCTTACATTCCACGACTCTTCTCTTTCCGCACAGACTCTATTAATTTACTTATTTTATTACATGGTTGCTAAGTCACTGACAACAAGTGAGATGAAAGCCATTTAGCCGAGTTCGTTAGTGAAGATCTTATCTGTGCTT
Organism: Cydia pomonella; assembly: GCF_033807575.1. Lineage (NCBI taxonomy): Eukaryota > Metazoa > Arthropoda > Insecta > Lepidoptera > Tortricidae > Cydia > Cydia pomonella. The sequence continues at coordinate 9,611,983 of NC_084721.1, read as the reverse complement.
GCATAACATTTCCTTACTCCGCTGACTATCACTTGCTGAGTCGTAAATTTCGTAGATGCAACTCAAGTGTAGCCATGATAGTGGCGTTTAATAAAACGGGTTTGCGCTAATCAATATTATTCTATCCCATATATTATATTATTTAATAAATGTCGTATTGTAAATTCCATATCTAGAAGAATGTAGGTAACAAAAACAATTACGTGACTTAGTAGCACGGATTATGACAAATATATTAATAACCAAGTCACATGGGCATGGCTTTCTTATTATATTATTTTACGATTCATATGAAATATAATATATCATAGAATCTCAATAAAATCACTCGAGTCTTTCATATTTAAATTATATTTTTTTTTACCAGTACCATGATAATGTTCCTCATCAACTGTATCGTATTTTACGAAAAAACGCTAAGAATTTTAAGCGATAAACAGGTTTTTTCATATTCTTGTCGGAGAAGGCTGAATAATGCCATTTATCGCTTGAAGAAACTAATCATTACGTCAGATCATCATACCATCTTCGATAAATAGAGCAAACAAGGGTGTTATTCAGTAATTATTAACACCTGAGTAGCGTTTGTAAGCAGTGCTAAAGCGTCACATGGCACGATTCGAAGCTTATGATACGTCAAATATTAGGTCAAGATACGATATGGATCGGATGCCTATGTTAGAGGGTAGTTCTATCATTTCGTGCAAAACACATGTTCGTTGAAAAAAATTCATAAAATCACTAGTAAATCAAATCTCCGTATTTTTTATATTTTTCCTTAGATACAAATGTAGACTTGGCATATATATAATACATAATATTATTGCAACATAAATTATATAAATAAAATATAAACATGCCAAAAACTCATTACCATGATAATTATTCATGACGGAATTTCGGATTTGGTACTTTCTTTATTCATTACCATTTATGCTGTTTTGATATAATGCTTAAATATTTGATTTTACTATGGGTACTTAGTTAATCGATATTCAATTCTAAGACTTACTGGATAAATACATATATATTATATTTGTGTGTAAAGACTAAATCTTCAAAAGGTAAAGAATGTTCATTACCATTCGTTTCATTACGGTTATTTACCATTCGTTATAAGAAGAATGGTAATGAACATAAAATAATGGTAATGAATTTCAGTGTTAAATTAATAAATTATATGGGGTGGTCATCAAGCCAAATTGTGTGAATTCATTAGGTAGGCCATACTGAATAAGTTTGAATATGGGGACTACTCTGAATTCCCAAAAAATGGCTTATTCAATGGGTAGTTCTACCATTTCGTGCAGATCAGCAAATTTTTAAAGAATTTTTTCATTTTAGATTTTTTTATGTTCCAATGGGAAGACATATGAAAAAGAAACACTACTGTATAATATATTTTCAATTATTCGCAAAACTGACCGAAATATGCGGAATTTATTTTTTTTCAAAAAGAACGGTAATGAAATAAGGAATATGGTAATGATAATAGATATTATGGGAATGATATCCCTCGTTGGTAATGGATAATCATGTGTATCGTAAGAAACAGGTAAATGTCGGTTAATATCCGTATGATTCATCATCATCATCATCATCATCATCATTTCAGCCATAAGACGTCCACTGCTGAACATAGGCCTCCCCCTTGGACCTCCACATGTACCGGTTGGATGCGACCTGCATCCAGCGTCTTCCGGCGACCTTAATGAGGTCATCTGTCCATCTTGTGGGTGGACGTCCTACGCTGCGCTTGCCGTTATCCGTATAATTATACTTTTGTATTAGTACTAGGTATTAAAATTTCTAACTTCCGTAAATTTTATATTTTCGATTAAGTCCTAAGGCTGATTACCAGATCTCGTAATAGTTTCTTTATTAAACATTTATTATAAAGTAATTAAAATTATCTCATAATATATGGTTATTTTACTTACCCTTTCATTACCAACGAGGCATTTTCATTCCCATAATATCTATTATCATTACCATATTACTTAATTCATTACCGTTCCTTTTGGAAAAACTAAATTCCGCATATTTCGGTCAGTTTTGCGAATAATTGAAAATACATTATATAGTATTGTTTCTTTTTCATATTTCTTCCCATTGGAACATAAAAAAAAAAACAAACACAAAAAATTCTCCAAAATTTCGCTGATTTGCACGAAATGGTAGAACTACCCTAGAGTCAAAAGTTACATTTTTGTTTGAAGAAACATCACTTTTGAGACTGACATATTCGATCCATAATTCCGTATCGACGGCCGAAAGAGTGCGCTGTCATGACAACATAAAGATGGCATCGAGAACAATTGAAGCTATGCTGTCAATCAATTCAATCTCCAGACGAAAAGGAACGAGAGAAGGTGAAGTTGGTGGCGGTGACTGTATCTAAACTAAGTACTTACTGGTTTGCTGAGCTCGGGAAATGTTACGAGTGCTATGATTTGTAATAGTGATGTGTTTTGTTTTGACGACCTGTCTGGTATAGTGGGTAGTGACTCTGCCTATGAAGCCGATGGTCCCGGGTTAAAATCCTGGTAAGGGAATTTAATTGTGTGATGAGCAGCACAGATATTTATTCCTGGGTTATATATGGGTGTTCTCTATGTATTTAAATATTTTTAATATATATCTATATTGTTGTCTAATTATCCATAAAACAAACCCTATTGAGCTTACTGTAGGACTTAGTTAATATATGTAATAAATAATGTCCTATAATATACATTTATTTATTTTATTTTATTATTTATTAGTCTTGTCCAGTTAACACTGTGAGCTGGATAACGTTTTTCATTGAATGTCCTCATATCATCCACGATTCGAGGATCTAGTGTGTTTTCTCTAACATGTTACACGAATTCCAATATACTTAGGTACAGATAATAATAATATAGGACCAACTAGGATAGAACCAACGCGCATGTCCAACAAAATTCGATTTAAATAATGAAATTGACCCGTAATATATGAATTTACAAATAATACTTGCTTATTCATAAGATAAATACGCCCAGCGGACAAAACCGCGGATAAATCAACTCTAGAACTTTACTGTATAACAAGTATTAAAAACTTAACGACGCTTAAGCTTGAAAGAGCATTTATTCCATTTAAAAGCCAGGACTTATTTGTAGTTCTAGAATAAACTTAGTTACTTCGTACACTTTCATAATGAGATTAATGGGGGAGTTTTCTTGATGAAACTTCAATTTTGAAATAGCCATTATATAACCATAACCTATCGCCAGCCACATGGGTAGAATTTACCAGGCTGAAATTAAGTATGTTAAAGGTTTACTGAAAAATATATTTAGGTAACGTCAGGTTAACTGAGTGAATTCTTTTGCACTCCTCGTCCATATTGAGGGCATTATGAATCCATGGCGTGACATTGGCAGAATAATTAACACCTTGATGGAGCCATAACACGAAAAATTTATTGAATCCAAGGCGTTTTTGCTCAGTTTTTGACGTTCCTGATTATGACAATATTGTTTGCCTAACAGTAAAGAGAATTTGAAATAGAGGTGTATTGTCAAAGAAAATTTTGCTGCCATGTAAATTTATTGCCATCTTTCCACACGTTATTAAAACATTTAGAACGCCATTTGACTTTCTCCTTCCTCTTTTAATGATATGTGTTAAATTTGTTAAATATCAAAAAGTGGCGCCATCTAATAGATCAAAAGCCAAAGGTATGCCAGCGGCGCCATAACATTTAGGTGGTGCCCGGTAAGATGGCTGCACTTTCTCATATTTAACAAATTTAACACATATCAGTGAAAGAATAAGGATCAAAGTAAAATGGCGTACTATTAGTTTTAATCATCTGTCGAAAGATGGTAGTAAATGTACTGTGGCTACAAAGTTTTCTTTGACAATCCACCTCTGTTTCAAATTCTCTTTGCTAACACCGGCTCACTTTTTGACTGGATCTTCAATTTCAGATATTCCTCTGCCTAGCATTGTTGACAAAACAGTAAATATATTAAATATGTATCAAAAGATTACTCCAATAAAACATAAGGTACAGTCTTATTATAATTATTTAAGTAAGTTGCAACGAAAAAGCAAATGGCTGCAGAGAGGGACCAATTTAGTAATTGGCCACTTAAATTTGTTTTATTAAAGGATGAAGCTACGAGTACTCTACACGATGTTTTAATAATTTGGTATGGTCAGAACCCAGAAAGTTGTTTTTATTACGTCAATAAATAAAATTATTTTTACCACACCAGGTCGTAAAGGCTCTCTTTATTCTTCAAACACCGGTCAAGTGCAAATCGGACTCGCCCACAAAGGATTCCGTACAAATTTAACTTTTTTTTACAATACATACATAGTTTTCAGATTTTTCCCTGTACTTGTAGTCTAAGACGATATTACTTGCCAAATTGCATAACTCTAGGTCAACGGACTCGAACCCAGGACTACTACCCACTTGGCCAGATCGGTCAGCGAAATATATGTTAAGTGCGGCATAAACGGCCGTATCTTTTTTTTACGTTAACTTAGAAGTTAGATTTTTTTCTCAGCTTCAAGAGACTTAAAGAATGAGTATTTATACGTTATAATTAAGTAAATATATTTAAGTTCTTTTCCTGATGAAAGGGCCGAGTATGTTGGGTAAAGTAGTTTCATGCGCTTTAATTTATTAGTTTTTTCTGTATATGTTAATAAGTTAATATGACTTCTTATTTGAACTGTACTGAAAAAGTAGGTTATGATTTCTTATAGTGAATGAATCCAGTGGAAATTATGTTTTTAATTAAATATATAAATATTATGTAAAAATTGAACTCAGTTCAACCTAGTTCCACAGTAAGCTCAATAAGACTTTTGTTGTGGGTACTAGATGAAAATATTTTATAATAGATAGAAAGATAAATACTTAAATACATAGAGAATACCCATAACTCAAGAACAAATATCTGTGATGAACACACACATAAACGCCAGGATTCGAATCCGGGACCACCTGCTTCGTAGGCGTGGTCACTACAAATAAGGCTAGGAGGCCGTGAATGTATACATACATACATGACAATAGTAGAGCCGCATAGAGCTCGGTAATCTCGAACATTTAACTCAGTAAGGAATACATTAAAAAAATATATATATATGCTTTTTTAACCATTTTAAGGGTGCTTTATAAATGTGAAGACTTCGTATCAGCAAGAAGTCACACAGGGAATCAGCACTAGGTTTAACTTGTAATTTAATTATCATATTTATATTATTTTCCAAACCGAACTGCGGCACTGCGAAATTCTTTAAAGGCTGGAGTGGGCTATGAAATTGGTTCTTTCATTGCCATAAGTATAAAGCAGACAAGAGCAACGTCCGATAGATCAGGGTTTTCTCCCGTTCTTTTATATGACTATTTCACAGGGATAGAAAAAGAAACAAGTCATTGCTTATCAGGTCAATTCGCGTAACCTACTCGTATAATTTGAATATCATACGCCTCTCAGGTGCTGATTGGTGGTAAATAAAATTATTCTAATCGGACGCTGTGTATGATTTATTCAACCTGTGTTTGTGTAGGTGTGGGGTGAATAAAAAACCGATTACGACTCTGTGTAACTTAGTGTTTTTTTGTATACTTTTGAGAATAATCGCTTCAAACGTCCAGAACATGTGCATCCCACTCTAACTAAAAAAAGAAAAAATATAGGTACTTTAATAAATACTTTCCATGAAAATTGTTGAGAAAATGATCGGTTGAGCATAATCGGTTGAAAACAAATTAATGTTTTTCCCAAAAAAGATATCTTATTATTAAAAGGACGTGTGTCGCGAATGTGAATTAATGTAGTTATCAATTGATATATGCTTAAGCAAGTAATGTGTCAAGTAGTCAATTGTATCACCATATTTATATTATAATAAATTTCTCTCAATATCTAGCCTCTGAACCCATAAAACGTGGTTTATTACACACGACTGGCAAATTGTTAAATGATTCGTGAATAAAATAGTCAAACATACTCATAAAAGCGATATTCGCTCAGATTTCTTTTAGAACGGTCGTTTCATGCACGGAAGGTGCCACTTTAGCGTGTCATAAAACTCCTACCAAAAGCATTTTCTCATGCGTCAAGAGCTCGTTGGGGTCTGTCTACTTTGTGACTATCTTGTTGTTAAGGAGCTGAAATTCTATTATATCCTTACCGTATTGGTGATAAAACTAGCTAAACAATCCGGAACATTTGATTTACCTGAAACATAAAAGAAGCAAGTATAAAATCAATAAACTGGCGTCTACTCCACCGACAAGAGCCATGCTCTTAAATGATGATGATGATGATAAAATCAATATTGTAGAACAACTCCAAATTGTGATATCTTATGGCCAAAAGAGGTTATTATAATAAATGATATGCATCAGCATACATTTTTAAGTAAAAACTAGAAACCGTTTTATGATGCCCTCATTATTCGGAATAGAGACTCCAAGGAGAGTGATTCTCAAGAGTTTTGGGATAAATTCTGGATTATTTATGAGCATATAATCAATACAGCAACATATTTGCCTACCTAGTAAATGCACGTGCTAGGGAACTGTATCCGAATAGTGTTTCCTTTATTCAATGACAACAGTGTTGGATTTGTGACGTTACATAAATATTATATTTTTAAGGGCCGTAATCAAAACATGAAAATTATTTATGAATCTAACCTAGGGACGCCGGTCATCCTAAATATCGTTGCCGTGAGCTCGACGTCGGCAAAAGCTGGCGTGAATCCGCTCTGGACCGAGCAAAGTGGCGTGCTCTTGTGCTGGAGGGCAAGACTCACTTTGGGTCATGGCGCCAGCCAAGTAAGTAAGTAACCTAGGGCTTAATTTAGCTGTTCCATCGCCGACGATTAGCTAGACAGGATTGGCAATTACAGAGGTTTTTTTGATTTACTGGCAGCCTAAACATGATTAATTTATATCTTACTTGCACACGGAAACTACTTCTTGAGCGGAAAATAAACAACTGGTCGTTGCCTTATTAAGAGTACAACATATTCAAGGAAATACTTTCATTAAACGTGTTGCTACATAATCGAGTACTTAAGAAACCTTTCTAAGCTAGTTACTAAGTATATTAATTCGAAACCTTAACCTACCTTCTGGCATTTTACCTAGCCTGCGGTAAAATTTCATTACCGTCCGACAAGGCGGGCCGGTTAACAAGTTTATTACTAACCTGACTGCCGTCACGGTGGCTTTATTTTTTTCTTACTTTATTTCCCCTCGGAAATGAAGGAATCTGCGTCTATTTGCTAAGACAATTGGAAGTTTCTGTCAACGGTGAATTGTTTGATGCGCTTGCCCAGTTCTTAGAGTTATGTAATAAGCAAGAGTAAAACTTTCCCGTCCATATTTCTTAAGTCTGTTATAAATTATATATTCTCAAACAACTCATCTCGTTTGTAAATTGAAAATACCTATGAAGCCGTTGGTCCTAGGTTGGAATCCCGGTAAGAGCATGCATTTGTGTTATGATTACTGAGTCATGGATGTTTTCTATATATTTATGTATTTGTATTGTATTATATACTTATATTGAAGTCTTACCCACAACACAAGCCTTCTTGAGCTTACCGTGGGACTTAGTCAATTTGTTTAAGAATGTCCCTATAATATCTATTTCATTCATTTCTATTACAACGAATTATGCCAAAATTGACGAAATATGGTTTGAATATTATGATTACATGTTAACTAAGCACCTAAAGTTATTACGGATTATTTAAAGGTGATTTAGTTTAACGCTTGCAAATATTGAATGACCAAAAGGATTAGGATAGGATTTATTCATTATCTCCAATACTGAATCTGACATTTGGCATTAGCACGAAAACGGTGTACGGTGTAACTTTTAGTGAGATGGCATTCGATCAAGGCGCCTATTCGACTAACGACCTCAGCACACGAAGCGTAAGCGTAATAGTGTTATAAGTGAAATTCTGTTAGTTGGAATCATGGCGTCAGATGTCTTCAGCGGATTTATCGCCGAGCTTACTTTCTCATCAGATGAAGATTTTTTATTGTTTGATTATGACAGAAGTTTTGTTTTTTTACACCTGTATTACGTTATGCCTATCGTGATGACGAGATAAATCTCATACGCTACGCTTATTTGAACTTGTACGTGCTCGTAGCGCTCTCGTTCTACGCGTGTATAAGGATACGCTTACGCGTCTCTTACGCTTTTGCGCCGTGTGCGTAGGACCTTAGTATGACAGGCATATTCTAATGCCAACATCGCATCCGTGTTTACGCACCGTAGTCTTTATTCATCGTATCCGTTAAAGCCTGAATGATGGTAACACACTGTTATTTATTTAGTAGTCTTAAATCTTAAGTAATTTGTATTTCATATGTTACCTCTGTGTGGAATTCGCATTTCAAATTAAACCGCAGTATTGTTATACCATTTACTTTTAATTTTAAAATAGTTTTATTACAATAAACTTTTATTTATCGTAAGTATCCTGCGTACTGCAATAATCCACAGGGTTTATTAAGCCTTCTGATTAAGAGCATTTTTACGGCATCCTATATAAGTGCAGCGTCGTACTTTTGCTATAATGGGATACTTATCGTGCTTGGCCGAGGCATTACATTGTCATATTTATGTTAATACACCCAAGCTGCGTCCAAGTCCCGGCAAGTATAACTTTTTCATATCCCCTATTGCTATGTGTTGGTGCAATTGGCAAGAGTTAGGGCGGCTCGGTTACTCTGCATATTGTATTAAGTATCTGCCTACCCACACTTGGACGTGTACAGTTAGCTGCAAAAGTAAAAGACCCCCCCCACCCTGCAAAGAAGTTTGTATGCAAAAGTACTAAGCGAATAGTATTGCTGACTGTACCTACACACTATGGAACCTTAAATTGGAGGGTTTTTTTAATCAAATCCTTTTAGATGTGTTGTCGATAAGATTGAGACCCTGGAAAAGTGTCAAAATTGTAAAAGAACCTTCATTTTATATATTGAAAGAATAATGTTTATGTTTGCCCGTTTGACTTTTTTGCCCGATATGTTGAAAAGACAACAAAGGCGCCACAGTTTAAACATTAACGATATTGGGTTTAAGTTGGTAATATCCCGGCGGATTTACCCTCAAGAGAGTCAAGAGCAATGTCAACAGGTTAGGCCGCTGCTTAAAACGGTGACGTTACCGGTACCGTTCTTGTCACATGCTCTCCACAGCGGTGACCACACCGTCGACGTTATTTAAACTGCGGAGTTTAAATCACGTCGACGGTGCGGAATCGCAGTGACGCGTCGTAAATGTCACGATTTTATCACATGCTCTCTTAGTCAAATCGTAAAGTTTACGGCACGTCACTTTGATTCCGCACCGTCAGCGTATTTTGAGCGGCGGTGTGGATGGCACGCAAAAAAAAAAAACGATACACTTACGATGCGTCACTGCGATTCTGTTTATACCGTTACCGGTTTTTAAGCAGCGGTGTGGTCGCACCTTTAAAAGGTACCCTTTTCTTTACTCGTGTAGGTAAAAGGAGTGTATACCTATATATAGGCTATTACTGAACCTGTGATCTGTGGCTGTGTTGTCTCTTATCATCAGATCAATCGTGTAATGTTCGAAAAAAGTAAACTAAAAATCTTTGAAATAACAATTTAACTAAATCGTTTTCCGCTATTGCCACTCTTTTAAACCGTCGTCTGTCCTGGCTGTATCCCCTGGAGCCGCGGATGTTGAATTTTAAATGGAAAACTTAAATACGGCAATCGGAAACTTTCAAACAATAAGTAATGGATACTCTCTTAGTTTCAAGCAACTTCTGGCTCTATGCGTAGCGGATATACATATTTTCATTTTATATCAACACTTGCCACGGCCCGCGATTTCTTTTCCGAAAAAGCGGATAATTAACATTAATTATATATTTTATGCGGAATAAACGATTTGATTGATTGAATAATTGACTTGCAATGAAATCATGTCAAATAATTTAAAGTTCGAATGCGGCTTCTTGCCTCCAATTCTGTTAAAATCATTAATCTTGTATTAAGCATGAGTGGTGGGGGGGAACGGACAGTACGGGATAGCCTTATGTAATATCTTTCAATAGGAGTAGGAGAGAAAGCGTTATTATTGTTTGTCGTTGTTTGTTGTCGTTATTATTTAGTATGGTTTATGGTGGGTAACAAATAACCCAACCAAATTATTGTTAGGTTGTTTTTGGTATGTTGTCAGGAATGTTAAAACGTGTGTTTAGTTTGGTCGCATTGCGTATGTTCTGATGTCTCTCACGGGCGTACGCGGTATGGCACATCTATAAGATCCTACTATCTACAGTTAAAACAAAACCATGTGACATTTCACAAGTAATTTACCTACTTTTTAGGGTTCCGTAGCCAAATGGCAAAAAACGGAACCCTTATAGATTCGTCATGTCCGTCTGTCTGTCCGATTCTGTCACAGCCACTTTTTTCCGAAAGTATAAAAGCTATACTGTTCAAACTTGGTAAGTAGATGTATTCTATGAACCGCATTATGATGTTTACTCAAAAATAGAAAAAAAAACAATAAATTTTGGGGGTTCCCCATACTTAGAACTGAAACTCAAAAAATCTTTTTTCATCAAACCCATACGTGTGGGGTATCTATGGATAGGTCTTTAAAAATGATATTGAGGTTTCTAATATCATTTTTTTCTAAACTGAATAGTTTGCGCGAGAGACACTTCCAAAGTGGTAAAAAGTGTGTCCCCCCCCCCCGTAACTTCTAAAATAACAGAATGAAAAATCAAAAAAAAATATATGATACACATTGCCATGCAAACTTCCACCTAAAATTGGTTCGAACGAGATCTAGTAAGTAGTTTTTTTTTAATACGTCATAAAAAAGATTTTTTGAGTTTCAGTTCTAAGTATGGGGAACCCCCAAAATTTATTGTTTTTTTTTCTATTTTTGTGTAAACATCATAATGCGGTTCATAGAATACATCTACTTACCAAGTTTGAACAGTATAGCTTTTATAGTTTCGGAAAAAAGTGGCTGTGACAGAGGGACATGACGAATCTATAAGGGTTCCGTTTTTTGCCATTTGGCTACGGAACCCTAAAAATGACCTCAAAGTTTCGTGCATTTCATAATAAATAACTAATTTAGTATGTTGTCTCTTGAACAGAGGCCTCGAAGCGGCAGATCTCTAGGAACAAGTGACCCTGGACCCATCACAAAGATTGCTAATAGAATTTACGAAAACGAAGCATACCTCTTATAATTATCGTAAAAACTGTGATAGATATGCGGCTAAAATGCAACGAATTACGATAAAAGTCAGTTTAGTTCTTCGTACAAAGGTTAGGATAGCTAAAGTTACAGATAATGTGTGTTACTTAATTCTAGGCCAAATCGAAAATCATACAATTTCCTTCGTACAAAATTCTCATTTGGTAGTTGACATAGAATAGAGTAAGAGCTCCAAACGTCCTGCAGTGCCATTCTCTCAACTATTATTGGGCTCAAATCAAAAGTGTATGAGAAGAATGACACAGCTAAAAACATTAACAATTCCAGCAGGTGATGGGCTGCTGCAGGCAAATATGGAAAACGGTTCCGTAAAAAGCTGCCACTGAATGTGCTGGGAAAAAGCTGCCTAACATTGCTATGACAAAAATATAAATAAAAAAACTGACAATTATCTAAATTTCAAGTCGCTTTTTATTGCATGTACTTATTCTAAAAACCTTAGTCTATTCTCAATCGCATCAGTTGTTTTCATTTGAAATTTACAGCTTTTTTTCGGTACACTCCTTATAGGTGTTATGGCGGACGCTGTAAATGGAATCTTCACACTTTCGAGTAAGGTTTACATTAGCTCCCTTGCGCCCGGGATTTTGGCGTTTGAATGATGTTTGTATTTATGACATAAAGCAATCAAAGTGTTAAAAAAGTTAGTTTATATAAAATAGCCGCAGTGCACACTTCGTAACAAGTATTAATTAAAATAAATCTAAGAGATACCATTTATTTCAAAACTAACCATATGCAAGGTGAACTGGAAGTTGAGGAGTTTTGTAACTCAACTTCGTAACGGATTCCGATGTAGTTTTCACTTAATTTTACTTTAAAGATATTTCTGATTCCGTTTTGCTGAAAGAGAAACTTACTTATTTAGCGGGTAGAAGTTGCCAGAAGGGTAATAAAATAGATAACGATAACTTAGGTCGAATAATTTAAGCGTAAGTAAGTAACTTCGAATAGTTTTAAGGTCGTATACTTAACAGATACATTTTATCGATTTAGTTGAAACGATGGTAGAGAGAGATCGGTTAGTTGAAAATGAACTCAATGTTGTATGTAAACCATGTAAATAAAAATATAAGAATAGATAAAAGAAGTTTTCACCACACCAACTGGTCAAGGCGCTCTTGATTGTTTAAAAACTAATGAGAAAGTTGCATTTTGTCCACATATGGGGCAAAGTAATCAGAGGCAAATTTTGAGTTATTTCCTTATGTAAGCTGGTAGAATTACCTTTTAAATGATGATTTTGAATGATATTTTTTTATTACGTTCACTTGGATTGAATGTAGTTTGTTTATTTTTAGTATTTTCCTCGCGTTGGTGTAGTGAGAAATTTTGTTTCACTCGGAGGCTAAAATTTTGTTTAATCCTTGAAACCCTTGCGACGCTCAAGATACCATTTTCGAACCACTCGCTAAGCTCGTGGTTCAATTTTGGCATCTTTCGCTATTTATCAATTTTAGCACGAGCGATTAAACAACAACTTTGCTCCCTTGTAAAACAAATACCTATTCTTTTTTTTTTTGAAAATGTATTCAAATGATTACTAGTTATTCGCGACTGATTGTTTAATACTTGTATTAAATAATGAACTTAATACTACATACATCATTATATTCATCATTAATATTGAAAAAAGACAATAAAATTATATAACAAAGTACCTTTTGGCATACAATTCCGCCGGAAAGAGCCCGAAATTGTTTTTCCTTGTTTGGGAAACGAGATAAATCATAGTTTTTCTTGTTCCACGGCAACCCATTAGGGGCAGAACTTTTTTCTTGTGGCTGTTATAAAACAAGAACTTGTTGACTTGGCCACGTGAATGGTAATCAGACAAATATTTTCAATATAATTAAGAGAAAATCTTGCACGTACAGTTAGAAAACTATATTAGCATAAATATACTTAGTATAATAAAATATTCTAACTTCCTAATCTATTTTCAACTATAAAATAACTAAAGTGTTAAATAACTATAGGTATAAATTCCTAAAACTACGTCCAACCATATTGCGTTTTGTTTTTTATCCGTTAACCACAAAAACAATCAAACGTGTTATATTACAAGAACACAATATGTCACAAACATTACAACGTAATAACAACGGAAGCGGCAACAACAAAACTATAGTTATGTAACAAATCGCGGGTGCTAGGATGAAACGGTTTTGTTTGAACTGGCAACTTGAACGTGACAATCAAATTATAAGCCTTTGTTCAGTCAATACAAGTTCAATTCCAAACTTAGGCATGTTATGATGAAATTATAGCAACAGGCGTAGGAACTGACCCAAATAATAATTTTCCTATCTATTGACAAATTGAGTTTGCCATACAGATATTTGTATACGAGTATTGCCTACTGCATTTCGCCGTCTTTATTCGAGTATCTATATAATAAAAAACAATAAACAAATAGAATACTCTGATTTTCACCTGGACCAAAAGTGCCAAAAATACTTGCGGCATTGCCTTGCTGAATGGCCAGTGATATTTGTTGGTTCAATATAAGGATGGTTAGACGTATTATTTTCTTGTCAGGCCGCGTAGCCAAAGTTACCATCGTTAACGCACCGTAGCGTAGCGTAGTTATCTCTCTCTATCACTCTTCCATATTAGTGTGACTGTGATAGTTGCGTATCGTCCGCCATGGAGCGTGAACGATATGCATATGCACGTTGGCTACGCAGGCGTGCATATGCATATCGCGTATCACGCGTAGCTACAACGACATTCATTTATTAACAAAGGTTAATTGAAAAATGTCAATGCACCGGGATGATGTATACCTAAAACTAGGCCCCTGATCTCACTTTTATACCTATACTTACTAGTTTGATATAGGTATACAAATTTGTCCAATCTGTAAATTACTACAAAATTATATTATATTCTTAATAACAACTGTAAGCTGATTGTAAGTTACTGCTATCTATAAATATTTCACTACTTTAATTACAACTTAAAGCAAACCAAAACTTGTTAGTGTATAGTGTTTGTTGAACAGCAACAACAACCCTCACAACGGGTGTTCGCAGCCTACTAAAAGAATAATGAGCTATTGTTTCGTTTGTTGGGTAGCTGTCAACCTCAGCTAACATTATACGACAGAGTTAACACGCCGGTATAATATATACATTACATTACAAATGTAGAAAAACAGATAACACAAAGTGATTTATTCATGTAAGGTTGGTGCATTGAGGGAGTAAAATTCGTAAAGCGTACACTGTGTAATGATATACATCAAACGCATTGATTTACTATGGATGCCATTAATTCATTACAATTACAATAATTGATGTATGTATAATAATCCTTGTGAATGAATATGAATTCTTACATAAAACTGGGTTTTGACCTATAAACGAGTTAAGCTTTAAAGCTACATGTATTGTGTTGAAATAAAATATTATATACGGAAATCTCATTACGGATGAAACCTTAAATGGACGTTTATACCCGATATTTTTTTTATCATACCATAAACTATATTTTAAATCAAATATTGTGCAGCACTGTTATTTAGTAGGTCGTGCAAATTGTTTTTTTATTTATTTATTTATTTAATCTTTATTGCACAAAAGAAAACAATCTTATAGTACAAAAGGCGGACTTAATGCCACGAGGCATTCTCTACCAGTCAACCTTAAGGCTAAGCAGAGAGATTGAGAGCGGTGCTACAATTACAATAGCAAAACAAATCAAGCAAAAATACATAAAATAACATATACATACAAACATAATACACACATACATATATAAATAAATATATATATATATACATATATATAAAGACGAAACATCTGAAGCTAATAAATAAATACATTAAGAATCTTTCATTCTGCTAGCAAAGAAAGCACGTAATGATTTTTTGAAAGCGAACTTATTTGGTGCATTTTTGATGTAAAAAGGAAGTCCATTCCAAAGACGCGCCACCTGCACGGTGAACGAATTTGACATGAACCCAGTCCGGTGAAGAGGGATGGACAGAGACATATTGCCAGAAGAGCGAAGTTGACGGTCGCGGGTAACGCCATAATATTGAAAGAAGGATTTGAGGTATTCAGGAGAATGTGGATCGTTAAGCACAGAAAAAAGAGTGGAAAGCAAGCGAATATTACGCAATATTCGCTCGCTTTCCACTCTTTTTTCTGTGCTTATCGCTCGCTCGCGTTGACGAATGGGAAGCCAGCCAAGTTGTGCGCGAAAAGAAGAAACGTGATCATATTTGCGGAGGCAAAAAACGAAGCGAATGCAGTTATTAAGCAGGCGGTCCAATTTATCGAGCAACTCTTCGTTTAAGTCCGGATAACACACATCACCATAATCAATAATGGGCAGTATAAGGGTGTTAATTAGTGCAACTTTAGTTTTGATCGGTAAGAAGTGCTTCATTTTGTTGAGAGAATGAAGTGAGCCCATGACCTTACGGCTGATTTCAGTAACCTGTGCTCTCCAACTCAAGGTACTGTCTAAAAGAACACCCAGGTCTTTAACACTTTGACTAAATATTATTGGGGAGCCGTTAAAGTTTACTGGTGCAAGTGCGTCCAAGTCTAGTTTAGTAAGCTGTTTGGAACTACCTATAACAATAGCTTGGCACTTAGACGGATTTACAAAGAGGCCAAACCTCTCGGACCACTGCTGGATATGTAAAAGGTCTAGGTTTAGTTTACCAATGCAAGTTGGAACGTCAGTCACGGAGCACTGGTCGTAGAGTTGCAAGTCATCAGCATACAGATGGTAGGAACAGCGAAGGTCAGGTGTGATAAAATTAATAAAAGTAGAAAAAAGAAGTGGAGATAAGATACCTCCTTGAGGCACGCCAGTCGCCAGGTCACACCAGTCAGAAAAAGACCGGTCAACTCGGACTGCCTGCTGGCGGCCTCGCAAGTAGGCAGCAAACCAGTTAAGGGCTATTTCAGAGACACTCATATGTTTGAGCAAGGCAAGGAGAATGTCATGGTCAACGGTATTAAACGCGTTAGAAAAGTCAATAAGAATAAGCACCGTGACCATTTGCCTCTCCATGCCTCGCCTGATGTCTTCTGTTACCTTGAGAAGCGCAGTACTGGTGCTATGACTTGGTCGGAAACCTGACTGCAAAGGGCTTAAAAGGTTATGCGAGTAAACGAAGACGGAAAGTTGTTTATGAACAACTGCCTCAGCTATTTTCGAGAGGAAAGGAAGAATTGAAATGGGCCGAAAGTTACTGAGAGTGGTGGGATTACTAATTTTAGGCAGTGGAATCACAAATGCTTTACGCCAAAGAGAAGGGAATTCACCAGTGGCCAGTGAAGTGTTGATAATGTCAGCAAGTACAGGAAGTACGCAGTCGAGGACCGACACAATCATGTAACGACTCACATCATCACAACCTACGGCTTTTGACTTGATAGCTTTAATAATGACCTTTATGTCAAATTCAGAAACAGGACAGAATGAGAAAGAATCTGAGATAAGAGAAATCAAAGAAGAGATGTTAGAAAGTGTAATGGCCTTAGTAGCGGTGTCAACAGAAGGAGCGGAGGAAAAATGCCTGTTAAGGTCATTGAGAGAAAAGGAACTGCCATTAAAACTGTTGGGGGATTTTCCCAGGCCAAGAGATCTGAGGAATTTCCAAACATCGGCCATAGACGAAGAGGAAACATTACGGTGAATAAATCGTCGCTTCGCTGCACGTACCATCTGGTTGCAACGATTACGAGCTGATTTAAAGAGATTCCAGTTCTCATCCGTGCGGTCACGTTTAAAGAGCCCGAAAGCTCTGTTCCTCCTTCTCATTGCCATTCGGACGCCCTCAGTGATCCAAGGAGCCAGTGGACGCCTTACTCTAACAGTATGAACAGGCGCATGCTTGTCAAAGAGCCCCAGAATCGCATCATTAAACAGAGAAACCTTAGCGTCAGTTGATGAGGTCGAGAGCACAGGAGACCAATCGATAGCAGCGGCATCTTTTAAAAGAGATTCAGGATTAATCTTGGCGAAGCTACGCATATGAATTAGAGCCGGTTTGCATTTAGGTGCCTTGATTTTGTAGGATGCATATATAAGATCATGGTGAGAGAAACCTGGCGCCATGAACTGCCCTAACTTAGTGACAAGACTTGGCGATGAAGTAATGATCACATCGAGCCAAGTGTCCGATGACGCTGTATGATGAGTCGGACCCAATGGAAGAAGAGAGAAACTGACCGACTGAAGTAATGACCTAAGTTTACGAGAATGTGACGTGTCTTTCAGAAGGTCAGTGTTTAGATCCCCCATGATAAGGTGATGTGCGTAATCAGAACTCACGGACTCAAGAATTCGTTCCAGATGAGAAAAGTAGTCGACGGTGGGGGGACTATAAATTACACCCAGGACTGCCTTAACCCCTTTGACAATCACCTCGAGAAATATCCATTCCGCTGAGCCAGTGTAAAGAGAAGGAGTCGAATTTAACAATTTGTACGGAATGGTACTTCTAAGGTAAATGGCTACGCCACCACCGCCCTTGCCAATTCGGTCATTCCTGATCAACACATAACCAGGCAAGGCATAGGATGTCGAGTCTAGGGTAGGCTTTAACCAGCTTTCCGACACCAAGATGGCATGGACAAAGTCGGACTGAAATGTCTCAATAAGTTCACTATAGTGAGAAGGGATACTTTGGGCATTAATATGGCATACATTAAAGTCACCGGAGTTGAGAAATTCGCGAGACACGAGAGTGCCCAAAGTGTGAGAAGTATCAAAGGAATCTAGAGAATGAAAAGAAATACTGTCAATACTAGCAGAATAAAAAGTTTCATCGTCAGACATAAATAATTAAAATACGTAATAAATATATAATAATATGACTACAAAATATTTATAAAAAATAAATTATAAATACAAGATATAGCCACAAAAAAAAACTCTGCTTATCCTGCTGGTTAGCTTGTGAGATTACAGAATAAACAACTATCGGAAATTAAAAACAAAGTAAAATTACATAAATGGCAGCAGGTCACGATTATAATGACAAAACATACTATTGTAGTAAACAGAAACGGTTTAAACATTGACTCAAACTCTCCAGACAAAACTGACGTCAAAAATGTCAATGTCACTGTCAGACCAGCTAGTGTGAAGTGTGTGCAAAAACAAATGAAATTATAACTAAAAAAAAAAACGGGTAAGATGACAATATTAACAAATGGACTATGAACTACCTACTGCCATGGTGAAGATAACATAAAAAAGGAAACAGGAGAAAAATTTAATACAATACACTACAAACTTAGAAATTATGACTTCCCGGCACGCCGGGGGCGGCCGGTCTGGTTGCTGGGGACATCTAAGACGGCATCGGCATTCTTCGCACCAGCAGCGCCGGAGTCAGGCGTCGACGACGAACGAGGCTGCTGGTTGTCGCTAAGAGGCTTCAGGCGCTCAACATCTTCATTCGATTCAATGCGTTCACGCCTGCCCGAGGTCAACTTTACAAAGATGTTGCCACCAATGGACCAGCAGCTTCTCATCCCAAAAGCCTTACGTGCCTGCACAAACAATGCTTGCCGCTGAGGCGTAAGGAACTCAGAAATGGCGTATGTGGTTCCCTTACAAGAGGTCTTCTTCTGCCACACAGTTGACTTTAGGTCCATATCAGTGAACCTCACAAGAATAGGCCTGTTGCGACCCTCAGATGGCTTGCCAAGTCGGTGACATGCTTTAAATGAAGCAGTCGAGACACCGGAGATTTTTAATTGGTCAGTAATAATGTCAGCTATGCGCAAACTTACAGTTTCGGCCGGATCCTCTGGAACACCATTGAAGAGTAGATACTTTCTCCGATGTCTCATCTCCATAACATCCTGAGCGTGGCTAAGGCTTTTAATCTGGTTCCCAAGAAGTTTCATCAAGCTCAATATTTGCTCCTTAAAAATTGAAAATTCCTCACTAAGACTGGTGACTGTCGCCTTTGCTGCCGGTGACCTGTGTAGCTTGGCTTCAAATTCATCGAGCATCTTCTGCACTCTTGTCTCCAGTGACTTCTGTGACTCGGCAATATCTGTGTAGCTTGACATTGTTGTAGTGTTGCTCTTATAGGTTATGTACTTGACAGTTTTGTAACCAACAGGATAGCAAGTACTTAAAGATTGATAATTAACACATGTACAGTGTCACAAATATTACTGCAGTGAATTTGTAAGTTAATTAGCACTTATCTTTGGAATGGGCTTAAAAATGTAAGTATTTAATATATATTACAATAAATAATTCAACAGTGCTATGTTACTTTTTTTATGTCTACCACCCAAAAAAACATTTTATTTTTATTTTACTATAAAAGTCGAGGGTAATGTTAAAGTAAGGTAGGGGGAGTTCCATTTCTAGTTGAACTGATTAATAGGCATGTGTAAACGCTCAAATTTGCGTATCTGTAGTTGTTTGCGTAAAATACTGCCACGCTGCGTATTTGTAGTTGTTGTTAGCCTATTGTACTATATTTTATAAAGAATAATAAACCATTTCTCGATTGTATACGTCAAAAATAGTTTTCGATATTTTTGAGCTTTCAATCTATTTATTGAACGAATGTTAAATAAATGAATTAACTTCACCTTTCTGTGAGAATCCTCAATTACCATACGTAAGCAGCTAAAGTTTCTAAGTAAGGTGCCGTTTGTCATTAGTCAGTCAGAAATTATGTCTTTAGCGGTTGCTGTAGGTATTAAAACTATATCAAATAACGGTTTAATATATCTATAGACTAGTATAGTTCTGTCGTGATATTCTGGATCACACCGTGTGCTGTGTATGCACTTACATATTACACATATACCTGCGTCTCCCACGCTGTCCATTTCGCTTTATGTTTAGTTATTTAGGACCAACACTAATGAGCAAATAAGCTTAAGAACTTTTACCACATACTCGGAGCGTGTTTGCAACGTTGCAGCTAGTAGAACCCTGATTCGTCTTTAGTTAGGCGAGGCGAAAAATTACTTACTTTGTTGTGTGTTACAACTTCTAAATGTAATCTTGGTTTTAGAGGGTTGTTTCTCGAGTAGTTTCTGTGATTTCAGTTATTATTCCATGATGTGCACACATTTTATTTAAAGAGTAGGGTAATATAAAAATATTACATATAGTCTACCTATGCACCTTAAATCGTTTATCGATTGTTCAGTAGGGTTAAGATATTAGAAAAATAAGGGACCATCGTATACCCTTCAAACAAAATAATTCATAAAGTATGGCATATAACATAAGTTAAAAAAAAACTTAAAAAAAATAGCTACGCGTAAGTTAAAAATGTAAAAGTGAGTAAAAGTGTCAATAGGATCTCTGAGACTGGAGTACCTAATGTAAATACTAATCACTAAGTTCAACACTTACTTCCATTGATGTGTTATAAAACTTTACAACTTTCAATTAGTTAATTTATGTTTTATCCCTTTCTTACAAATATATTTAGAAAGATGACAGATTAAACCAAACGATTGAAAGGCTTGTAGCGCGCGTGGTAAAATTTTAAGCCAATTATAAAATTATTTAGCGTTTGGTACCCACATCGTACTCGTAGTCTATCAAAAAAAGCTCCTACTTTGGCCCGGCCTAAATTAACTACTGTTTTTCTTACGATATAACAAAAGCCTGTAAATTGTGTCCCGGAATTCATAAAACTCCCTCGGTTTCCAAGTTTGTTGCCTGCAAATTTTACTTCCGCATTAAATAACATTGTTTAACCGTTTATTTATTTTCGTACTGTTCGAGGACTCGTACGACTCACCAAAAAATAATCTTTTACACGACAGCCGGTAAAATATATTTTCCTTTGAAGGTATTATTATTTTTATACTAACGTCAAAACCACGAAAAGGTTTTCTTGTATTTTGTTTAAAGGTGAAATAAATTTCGTAGAGTGCCGAAAGTGAAAAACCTTCCCTCCTACTCAATATTTTAATTAAAAGAAACTCAGCGGACTTTACCTTTAATAAATATTAACATAAATGGGGCCTTCTACCTGTACAGGAGAGGACCCGGAAGTAAGGCGTTTTTGCGACTCCTCTGTTAATTTTAAAAGTGGAACCAGAAGACTCTGAACGTAGTAGTAGTTCAATTTTATTTTATGCGTTCACTGCAATGATTGAATGACTTTTTATACTCGTATTAATAATTAGTAATAATTTCACTAATATTTGTTATAATTTTCGTAATTCAGCGAAAAGCACGTTATTGAAATTAGTAAATATTCGAACTTTAACAGTGACTGTTCTTTGATAGTGCCTTCTGCCTGGAAAATTGTTCTGGGTACTACTTACGCCGGTGGTTACTGTGGAAGAGCCTTTGGCTAATGAAGGAGTGTGCAACCCGTCATTTGACAATAAAAAACAGGGGCACTCCGGGACGCCGTTAGAAGTAAAAAACTTGATCTCATAACCAACATAAGAAGAAAAAGAGACAGCTGACGATTTCAACCCAGACTTAACTCTCGTGTTTACAGCCCCATTTAAGGGGCCAATTTATGTAGATACTTATCTACAGAGGTTTCAGTTACGGTAATGTTACGAGATGCGTCGAGGGTTCAATGTTTTTTTCCCATCTTAACAAAATTCCAATGCGCATAAAGTTTTTACTTCAATAATGCCGAAAACGAGGGTAGTGTCGCGCAGGTCTCGCCGTCGTTGCCCGTGTCGAGCAATCGGTCGCGGAGAGCTGCAGCCCGTTATCGTAGTCTGCGTCGGTCCGCCAACGCATGCGATGCACCTATTGAAGCTGCACTTTATTAGAGCGAAACATTTTGAGCATTTCCGACGTCGACGTCGATTTGTATATCAGCGATTACTCAACATCAGTAATAAAAACAGTTTCTTAAGCGGGGAAAATTCTTTATTTTATTTCAACACAGTTGAATACAAATAACCTATAGTGACTCTGTGAGTAGTAATTATAAATAAATAAAATAAATATTATAGGACATTATTACACAAACAATACATACTTTGTTGAGTAATTATCACAGCGAACTCATAATAGTCATAAGTGCCTTCGATTCTACTGGCGCTTAAGTCCTTTATGTCAATTTCTACCAATTTCAACTTTTTCCAAAAAATGAAACGACAGAATAATGTTATCTAACTAACGAACTTGCTCACAAAACTACACGAGAATCGGTTGAGTACCTAATGTGACCTGCAGAGGAAAACATCCGGATATACGAAAGCACTTTTGCCAAGTTTAAATGAAGACCTTCGCTGACGCTCGGTCAATGAACAATTATTATATTTCGTCACTTCATTTTGCAGATATAATTTTATATTAACCATGTAGTATCCCTATTGTACAGATAGCATCGCACACATTTAAGAGTAACTATTTTGATTAAAACTGTCAATGCAACCTTTCGCCACTTCCGCTAACCGCATACACCGGTGCGCCAGGCCACTTCGCTCATCAGTCTTTATTTGTGCGTGGTAGCGTCCACACGTCGGTCTTCATAACTCTACTATTATGAGCCAATCTTTATACTTATCAACATAGGCCTACAGTAAGTTCAATAAGACATGTTTCGAGTACTAGACGTCGGAATATACCTAAAACAGATAGATATATATCAATACTTAAAATACATAGAACACTTCCATCAGCCATAACTCAGGAGCAAATAAATATACATGATAAACACAGAAATAAATGCTCTTACCGGGATTTGAACTTGAGACCGATATTTACACGAAATCGTTAAAACTCACACTCGTGGTTAATGTAAAAGTCGACTATAAAATAAAGTAGCATAATCTACGACATTGTACTATACTCCCACGGGCATGGTATGCCGTTTCACTTACGTTGATTATTTCTGAACTTCGTGAGAACTTTTGTTTGAGAAATATCAAACTTTAAGTTAAGACATACTTTTTTTTATATAAGAAAGCATATTATTTTCTTTCTTAATTTATTTTCTTCTCGTGTGTTTTTGTAATCTCAAATGTCAAATTAAATAATTGTCCTTGCTCTGTAAATACGAAATATTAAATCTCTAGCGTTGAATAATAATTAGAGTTTTAACCTGATAACTAAATCAAAGCTAAAATGTGCAATTTTTTGATAAAATAATTTTGGTGTTGCTTTAATAATTAAAATAAAAGGTGTTAGTGGTGAATCTGCTTACATTTTCAAAGCTCATAGATAAAAATAAGTATAGAAACTCAGACAATATAAATATCTTACGAGCATCTAGTGTATTGGCAAAAAACACCTTTATGTGGTGGTTCATTGTCATGAAAAAAAAAACTTAAATGCTTTTAGTTTAGATGGCAATAAGACAGACAATGTCCATTGTCCAGGGAAAAGCTAAGTGGACTCTGGAAAGCGAAGCTGATTTTCTCTGTCTGTGTTTGTGTGTATACTTAAATGATACGAGGATTTATAATCTATTATTATTATATAAATAAATAAATAGAATGAATAAATATTATAGGACATTTTTACACAAATTGACTAAGTCCCACAGTAAGCTCAATAAGGCTTGTGTTGTAGGTACCTAGACAACGATATATATACTATATAATTATAAATACTTAAATACATAGAAAACACCCATGACTCAGAAACCGTGTTCATCACACAAATATATACTCTTACCAGCATATATTTATATTAGAAATATAGATGTGTCATCGAATTAACTATCATACAATGATAATTCTGATATGTGCGATTTTACCGGACATCCGAAAAACGAGTCGCTATTTTCATCCAGAGCGTCAACATACTTATCTGAGCACTATCATAAGATAACTGCGCAGCTCAAAAGCCCTCAGGATATTTCCATAATTGGTGGAAGCATTGCGACGTATGAATGCGAGAAGTGATAGGAATTTCCATGTCAATGCGTAGCGCGCCCTTTGCAGTGACTTCAATGGATCGCGTGGCGGAGACAAACGCCAGAAGGTCTATTCGAACTTACAAATTCATGTGGATTTGATCTAATTTACTTTTTCATTAGTGCGAGGGAGATGCACTGCGTGTGATAATAACAAAAACAGCATATTGGAATACGAATGCTGCTTCAGCCTAATATTGTGGAACTTGACTTTGCCAAATTCAAACATACTTTAATTAAAATACATACTTGGCACATTTTATATTTAATAAAATAGGATATTATAAATATTCAAGATAAAAACTGGCGAGTGTGCGTTGGGTTCGCAAACAGTCGATTTTAACCATGTGACGATTATAAAAAAAAAAATCACTTCGTGGTATCAAATATGACTAAAAGTTGAACAATTTACACAATTAGTTTATTACAATTTTTCAATATTTCATAATTATTATAATTTCACTTCCAGAAAGGTCAAACGTTGCTTCTTTTAGTTAACGGCGTGCCTGAAAAAATAATTGCCATCCGCAATAGTAACGAAATTATTATTATTAGGCAACAAGATAATTTCGTCGTAAAAATTCAAATTCCTTTTTTAATCTTGATATTAAATTTGTTGCTGCCAACAGAACAATTACCTATAGCTTTCTACTGAATACGTTTAATCTCTCGCAAACATGTTGAGCGCAGAACGTGACGGGAATGAACGGTGGAAATCCGCGTAATATTAGAGGACTGCGCTCTAAGCACTGCTCTTGTTACCTCCCAATAAGCTAGTTATTTTGCAATTTTAATGCAAAGGACTTCAACAAACAGTATCATCATAGATATCTAGAAATAAGAGTTTTAAATGAGTCAATAAGCGTCCGCTAAAATAGTAGCTATGTACACCGAAATACGCTAAATGATAATTCGGTGCAGTTAACTGTGAAATCACAAAATTACTTTTATATTAATATTAAACTATCAAATCATTTAAATGCGTTGATTTTATAATCTTAATAGTAAAACTAATTGTTATTAATCGTGTTATGTACGTTTATTATAATAAAACATTTATGAAGTACAACACATATATAAAATCAATAACCAATATTAAGCACAAAAACATGAACCTAAGGACACTGCGGCAAAATTTGTTAAGCGGTTTTTTTTACGCTTCGACCAACACCGGCTTCGGACACGTCGGAAGGGAGGGCCCCAAGCGATAGCATAATACCGTATAAATCGTCCTGCAAGTTTTTGTGGGAAACGTGCACAACGTCGCACTTCTCACTCACTACAACATACAAAATCCAATCTGTGTAATGACGACACAAATACATAGAAAATTACACACGTCAAAGACAACTCTTGCTACCTCGCGATCTCTTTTTGACGGACACATCAGTAACACGCACCGCGCTATGCTCAGTTGGGCATGTGCTTCGGCAGAGGGGAAATTGTGCTAATGTTGACTCCCTTCTCGGTGTTGCTCAAAGTTTTGGCGTTTTTTAATCGCAGAATAGCGTTCTTTTGACTGCCGAAACTACAAGTTCGTTGCTTTATCGATGAAGTTAACATAAGCGTACTGTTGTTAGGAAAACGCATTCGCGTGCGGAATTACATGCAGATGATTTTAGCCACAGTGACTCTAAGTAAGATTAACTAGTATTTTTACGCTAACAATAGACAAAACGTACTTGACCAACCTACTCAGGTACACATATCAAACATTACTCTCCCACCTATGGCAACTGGTTAATAAAAAAATATATATTAAAGGGGCATTCTTACACTAATTAGTTAAATTTGTTAAAATATACGCTTCATTATTACTTAATGGTTTTAACTACTACATAGCCTTAACATGACTGCCTTAGTACTAGCAGTGTCAAACTGACACATATTCGCTACCGTCTGCGTAACTTACTTTATATATGTACATGTCACTCGCATTAATAAATATGAAAGTACAAGCGAGATACATAGAAAGTAAGTTGCGCACACGCAAGCGTCTATAATAGTGTCAAACTGGTGGTAACCGTACTGTTTCAAACGCATCTCTGTCGTCTGAAAGCATCCCAAAAGTCACCATATGTCGCCAGAGTTTGCATTTTTAACGCGAGCAGACCAAGGCATTACGGCGCATACATTATGCACACATGGACTTGCCAGTCACTAGACTCCAGTAGCTGGAAGTCGGGCCTGACTGAATACAAAGTGGGTGCATGACTTGCTGTTACTCGCTTTAACTTACATTTTACGCCTTTAGTGTTTGGGAATGGTTTGGTTGTAAATATTTATCGGTAGTGAATTAACAATACAGACCTGTGTGTTTATATTTATATATTATTATTTTAACTAAAATCTTTTTAATTAACAATAGGTTTTTATGATATAGGAGGGAAACGAGCAGACGAATCGCCTGATGGGAAGCGATTACCGTCGCCCATGAACACCCACAACACAAGAGGCGATAGAATTTATTTTAACAAAGTAACGGCCGTATTCAAATAATGCTTATAAGTTGTGCCAGTGATAACTTATAAGCATGCTATTATGCTTTTGTCTTAGCAGCGCCAATGACAAAAGTGACGTTTTTGATTGAAGAAATGTAATTTTTAACTCTGAGAGATCGGTATCGTATCGCTGTGACATAAGATATAAAAAAGACATAATAAGCATTGTTCGAATACGGCCGTAATTCACGTTGAAACGCCACAAATATATGTTATATTCGTATCATCATCATTCGTATATTATACGAAAAAACTATAATATCTAGTCTTATGTCCCCCATGCTACATTAGTATATGACTACGATATTATATGTAAAGAACTCGAAATTAATAAATTGTGGCCAGTACATATATCCATCCAAGTATACAGGTATATGTTTCAAATAAAAATCTTTTGGTATAAAAAAGGTAATTGCTGATTTTTCAACCAAAATGCCTTTTACAATACTAATCCGCAAGCCAAAATTACCCATGGGTATGATTTTGTTACCTCCCATTTAATCATTTTTATTCTGAAACAATTCAGTATAAAAAATAAAAACAAGGTAATTTTGTTTAAGCGAAACAGTTAAGTACATTTTGCACTTTGTGAATGAACAATTTCAGGTTTCATTATTCTTTTGAAGTTTGCCTTCTTTGTTATTGTTTTTTATTGCCCGTAGCTCGCATTTCTTATAAACCGTGTTTTTTTTACTCCGTTAATTGAGAGTGCATTTCCAGGCGTAAATTAAGTAATTTCCCATTTTTGACCAATAGGGGGTTATGGTCACCAATCAGCTGTACTAAAAATTTGAGCTGTTTGATGGTAAAAACTGACCGAAAATTACTTTAGTTGCCCTATTATAGAATCATCAGTAACTAGTTTCAATAACTGGTTTACTTTTAGTCTGATTCATTTAATAAGTAATATGATCCATATCTAAATACTAAAGTAGCTTCTCTCGCCTAATATATAAAAAGAGTATTTTTTTTTAATACTACGTCGGTGGCAAACAAGACGTCCGTACCATCAGACGGGCCGTATCGTCTGATGGTAAGCAGTATCCGTAGCCTATGTACGCCTGCAACTCCAGAGGAGTTACATGCGCGTTGCCGACCCTAACCCCTCGTTGAGCTCTGGCAACCTTACTCACCGGCAGGAACACAACACTATGAGTAGAGTCTGCGTCTGTTATTTGGCTGCGGTTTTCTGTAAGGTGGAGGTACTTCCCTAGTTGAGCTCTGGTCTAGATCTGGAATGACATCCGCTGTGCTGTGCCCTACCACAAAAAGCGAGATGACATTCACAATGCCCATACCTCTCTTGTGGACGTAGTTTAAGGACGTACCCGGGTCCGGGTATTTTTGTGTGGTGTAAAAATTATCTATTAGCTATTCACAATTATTACTAATAAAAAACATCAAGACAAGTATGGAACATCATATAAATAAATATAACATAACAATATAATGTACTTGTTTCACAACGCTGTTGTTATTGTTAGCAAACGCCTAGTTAAGCTTGAAAATAGTCCTGGCAGATTCCTTTGACGCCCAAGAATGTAGTTTCCTGGCGATCGGCCGAATACGTCTCAGTTGTTAAAATCTTCTGGAAATCCTTGCAAAACTTAAAACCCTCCAGCGCTATGCATTATGCATCAACAGTGAATCTTTGTGATTTTACAACTTATTCGTCAGCATTTTCTGGCGACTTATTTGTCGTCTAAACGCCTTAGAAAGGCGTGTTCACTATCGAAATTGATTATTAACAACGAAGATTTTTAAGTATTTACTATTAAGATTTATAAAAAAAGGTATTCGATAAATTGAGTTTTAAAGTGGATTAAGTTTAAGTAACCGCTTTCTGTAATGATCACAATTTAAGTAATTTCAGGCCAGACAGGACAGAGATATTAATATCAAAGCCATTTTCAAGAATTTTCTTATAAACGAAATATTTACTAAATTCGAATAAGGAATTGATTTCGTAAAAGTTAAGTAATTTTTCAAGTTCGAGTCATGCGGCAATATATTGTTGTGAATGTCAACAAACTTGTTTCAGACTTGGCATCTATTCAGTGCAGTGTGATGCGCGCGTGGAATCGGACGCGCCTCACTGCATAATATTCGAATAACATATTTATTCGCGATCGGCGCGACTTTGGTCGCTGCCCCGTATTTTTTCGCAATGAGTTCGCAACAAACCATAGCGAATGAGTTACTGGCGTTCGTACAAAATACCATAGACACCATGGACGAAGTCAGCATCAAGCAGATCTGCAAATCGAGTTTTAGTGAAGACGATATTTGCAGTGGCAAGGCGCTACTCTTCCAGACGCTCGGCAAAGCTGATGAGATACCATCCCGTCGCAGAGATCGAGGCGTGAAGTCGCCAGGACATAATAAAATTGTTCAAGGAGACCGATCCAGACGACCTGCCCGCGTTCGTTGCGAAACGGCTAGACCGGTTACCACCGGTTACCTTCAATCATGTCGACGTCACCAGGCTGCTGAAGGACATAACATTCCTGAAGACGAGTCTGGCAGAAGTGCAGGCTAAGTTAGAGGTATCTAATAATACCATCAGTGAATTACGTTCCAGATTGGCGTTACTACGTAGCGCAAGTTCGGAATGTAGGTCAACCTAACACCTAATGTAGGTCACCTTATGTAGGTCATAATACCTCTAACATAGCCGTGTGTCACGTTGCGTGGAAAGCGTCCATCGGCAGTTTTAAATCCGCGAATTTGGATGCGTCGGTAAATGCTGAGCAGGCGACCGCCGACCCGCGCCCCACCGCCCGCTTGTCTACGTCACCGGAGACGCGCACGTCACGCGAGAGTACGTTGGCCCCGCAACGTTCTTACGCTGCTACTGCCGCTAAGCCGCCTGCTGTATATATAAGCTTAAGCAGCGGCCGAAGAAAGGGGTGCAGAGCCTTCGTGAACCTGTTCACAAGGACTAATAAGAGTCGACTCTAAGGAAGTCGCGATGCGACGAGGATGGTTTCAAGAAGGTGGAAAAGAGAAGAAAACTGGCTCGTCAGAATCAGTGCGGTACTGCGCCGACTGGGCCCAATCATTTGCTGCGTCCTGCAAAACTGTCGACGCTGCTGTATGTGTCCCGTCTACATAACCGTACGAAGGTCGATGACATTGTAAAGTATGTGAGAGTAAAGTCCGGACTCGTCCTGAGGGTCGCGAAGTTGGAATCTCGACACAATTCGAATCTTAATTCGTTTGTGGTGTGCGTTCCGACTGAACGTCTAACGACCTTCAACAAGGAGGAGTTTTGGCCGAAGGGTGTCAAATTTCGGCGGTTCCGAGGCCGGCTCCCTGACACTGCGGGGTTGCGTAATGCATCGCAACCATAATGATTTGTAGTATTTAGTTTTAAGATATATTGTTATAATATGTATGTTAGTTTTAAGGTGGGTATTTATTTATGGGCCACTAGTTGCCTGAAATAAAGATTTACATATTCAGTTGCCACTACTTTTTGTGATGTATGACAACTGGGTCTATTTTCACATTATTGTTTTAGTAAAATATATAAGTATTATGTTTCATGATAAAAAATAATTACAACAACATTTTTCGTAGCCGAGATGATAATTTAGAAATTCCCTAACAAATACTATAAATAATTAGAGGGACTCTTGGTAGTGAACTCGTTTTATACTCTTGCTCGCATTAAAATAAATATAAAACGGATGTAGCAGAAACATGTACCTAACACCAATCTTACGATTCATAAACGAAACCATTAAGTTTCGTTTGTCTGCATCTATATAAAGGGTTTATTTGGAAGCATTCAGTGTGTAGCTACGTATTAAAGAGGCCTTTGATGTTGGCGTGCTCGCGGCGTTTGGCGGCCCGACTCTACTAGAACAAGCCACTCGTTTAGATTTCAACAGCGCTCAAGAAAAGCAAGCACTTCTAATAAAAATTCTAGTATTATGAGTTTGTACAACAAAATATTAAAAGAAATAAACGCAGGTGGAAAAGTGGAGGATATTGCTTTATTTAAAAAGGGCTCTAGTTTTTTCCACCATAAACTCCAAGAATCTCAATCTCGGCAGAGAACACAATAAGTAGAATATTTTCATCAAGCATACTCGTGATTGTGTGGTTTCTTTTCTTACCAGAGAAAATGTAAAGAGTTTATATATTTAATTATTTTTATATAGGTTGATTTATTAGTCAGCTCGCAGTTCTTTATGTGTGTGATGTATTAAAATGAGTTTTAAATAGGTTTGTTCTTTTTATATTCAGATTGGTTTTGTTTTGTTTGATTGGTTTGATTTTTGTTTCCTGTCTGTTAATTAATATATAGCTATGACTTTGAGTGACCATATACATCTACCCTACATAATACAGAAGGGTATTATTAGGTATTGCAAGGATAATTTGGTAAACTACTTTTTTTAGTTCTGACACATAGATAAAATGTACCCCGTTAATTTTGTTTTTTATATTTCTTTGTATGTCTGTTATTTTTAATTATAGTATTTTACCGACTAGCAGGCGGACGCCCTGTCGGACGCATCAGGTATCGCTGGAGCGACATAATGGAGGCGGATCTGCGCGTACTTCGGGTCAACAGTTGGCGTGAAGTAGCGCGCGCAGGGCCGAAAAAAGGGGCGCTGTCCTGTGCTGTGGCGGAGGCCAAGCCTCACTTTGAATCACTGAGCGAACGGAGTAATTAAGTAAGTATACATATCTATGTAATTTATTATAATTGTATAATGTAATTATTCATGATTTATTTCCGCCGGTGAGTAAGGTTGCCAGAGCTCAACGAGAGAGAGAGGGGGGGGGGATAGGGTCGGCAACGCGCATGTAACTCCTCTGGAGTTGCAGGCGTTCATAGGCTACGGAGACTGCTTACCATCTGGCGTGTCGTATGCTTGTTTGCCACCGACGTGTAAAATGTATAAAATGTAACTTGACAGTACACTTGTGACTTATTTACTATAACAAAATGCTTGGTTTTGATTTTAAAAAATGGTACCAACGGTCCGCTACACACGTTTGAAATTTGAAACTATGTTGCTGTTTGGATTGTTGTCATTTGCAGCAGCAATGCAGTCGGCAGTACTATCGCGCAGCAATACTGCAGCACCAATACTGGTGTACTTAGCCTGATTCTGAACGACACGCAGTCTATAACAACTGCGTTTGCTCACTCGCGGTGCATTGGCTAGATGTAGTAACATATTTGAAAGTTAAAGCACTGAAATAAATCACTGATTATATCAGGTTTCCTCCGAATTACCTACATTTGTTATGTTTGTAAATTCAAACTCATCTGTTAGAGCCAAATCCTCGACTCTATCTACAGCAAACTCCTGAACAGTTTCGATAAGAAACTAACATCTAGACAACAAATTAGCTCTCGCTCCAAAACCGTGCCTTAAACTTGTAAACTCCGGCTTTGTATAACGACTGAGTACAAAATGTTGATCATGTGCTCATAAAGTGGAAGTTTCTGAACACTAGCTATACCATTCCGCTTTCAGATTTAAGCTATGCCATGAGCAAAGACAGACGGATAAACTTTATAACTTTGGTCATATTTACAGAGTACTCGATAACGCTTGCCTCACACTTTGTAATCAGAGTTATGGGTAAATGTAGCAAAGTTGGAGATGAAGTTAACTCGGGATGGGATTAGGATCAGTGTTCCAAAAAGCTGAGTAATGCATTTTCTCATTCAAAATGTTTATCAAACGAATACTTAGAACAGCTTTTCTCTTTGTTGTGCTATTCTTTGTTAATAATGTTTACTTAGCACTCCGTTTCACTTCTTTTGTGTACTTTTCACTATTTTTCAGGTTTGTAAAGGTTTTACTGGCTTAGTCATTGTTCTATTGCTGAAGACTGACTGATTTTATTAGAAGTATTAGAACAAATTAAATTATTTTCAGAAAATATCACATATCGGTGGCCGAGTGGCTCAGGCACCTGCCGTGGTAGCAGAGGACGCTGGTTCGATTCCAGCCTGGGGCACTGGAGGCCTTGGTCACTTTTTCTTAGTATATGACATTTATTTCAGTTTATACTGACTGATTTTATTTATTTCATTTCATTCTATCAGCATTCTCACATAAACCTTACGTGCTGATTAGCATTATATTACTTAGTGTCTAATATGCATTAATCGCTTACTTATAATTTAACAAAAATTGGAAAGATTAAAAATACTTAGTAATTAGTTGTCAAGCGGACCCCAGGGCCCCATGAGCCGGGACAACGCGAGGAAGAAAAAAAACTTATTGTCGGCCAGGCAACGAATTCTTTAAAAAAAAGTTATAGAGAGAAATGCTTGGAACACAATTTTTGACTTCGTAATTTTGTTTGGACTTGTTAGGAGGTAAACATCAAAAGACCCCGGCCTTAGCCCTTGAGACGGGGGAGAGTGGGTTTGAAGGTTATTTTTTTTGGTTTTTCAATTACTTATATGACCTATATATATCTCGGAAACTTAGTCTTAGTCTCGGAGTCTTAGCGACATGGTCACTTATAAAAATGAAAGTTGATTAAATTTGTTACAAGTTTTATCGAGTCAAGATTTTCGATATCTTGTATAGTTTTTAGGATACGCTCTTGACAGGGTATTATTTAGGGCTCTCAATTTTATCTTGATATATAAATCAGTGAAGCTGCTAGGCCGTGTTTGGTTTCGTTTTTGCATAAATCGGGGATGCTGAATTCGGTTATGGTATCACATTGCCACCATTTCGAAGTAAAAATATATAAAGTTTAAACAAATATCTTACTTTTTAACTCCTCTTTACGCTATAGGTTCTCACAGAATAGGTAAGTGTGCATTCTTAGACCACTCTACCCTATTTCACTCAATAATAGAACCCATTGCTTTTTACATAAACCATAAGCATAACGTAGCCACAAATATACTGCTGCATACACCAACTAACTACTTACACCAACAAACTTTTGGGCGATCTCTTTAAAAATCAGTTCAGCTCACTTTTTTCTATTCTTAGCCCGCCGTAAAGCATCACTTAGACGGGTGTTATCTTGAACCTCGCTGTGCACTCCCTCTCGGGTGCGATCGACAACTAGACTCGAATACGATTACGGATTCTTCTGCAAAGCGTTTTGTAGTTGTTTCCTTTGAATCTATATCTCATAAATAATGAAGATCGTCGAGGCTATGTGATGTATACATGGTGTTTTTTTAACTCCTTTAATTTTAAGGGTTTATTACTCAAAGAAATCGGTATTCTAACTAAGTTAATTATGGACTTAGTCAATATTTTATTTTTGTCTGATGTACGAGTCCCTACGAGTGTGTACAATTGTCTAAGGGCTTGTTTAGATATTGATTCATGTTTTGTATGAGTTTATGCATTTGTTACTAAACGCAAGTATTTCGGACGATCGATGTTCGAAATGATATTGATATGTCAAAGATTTCAATTGTTTGGTTAAGCTAAATAGCGTGCCCATGTATAGTTTCTATTTTCCTCCGTGAGCTTCTACGGATTATCGTCTTATCTATTGTTTAAAAACCGCAAAGGCGCGAGCCACTATGAAAAAATGGTCAAGCCGCATAGGTAGCGTTTATTGAATTAGTACTCTATTGAGCACGGAATAAGATTCATTATGAACTAATACAGAATTCTAACAGAATAGCTGTCTGATCTCTATTGGTGCGTCTAAGGTAGGCGACTAAACGCTCTCAAACCCGCTTAACTTGTGACACTGCGATCCGAAACAAAGATACGTATTCGAAGACCTCGCTTGCACTGGTAATGCGAGCGCACGGCTAGCTAGCGTCAAGGAAGCAATGTTATGTTTCTCGAGGAGCAGGTAAAAAACAGGGCCGGATTTTTACACAAATATATTTGGGTGGTTTTACAAAATAAGGCTAACTCTTCAGACTTCTAACAAACTGATTGTATGGTTTGCTTGAAAGAGTTAGCGTGATTTGACTCTAAACGATATGCATATTTTGTTTTATATTTATTTATTTTATGCATACACTATTATGTATATGTTACTTATTTTTTAGTTGACTCATAATATAAATTTGTATAAATGTTTTACTAAATGTGTACTCTATTGTAAATAATATCTTTATTTTAGTGTACATAATTATAACATATAGGTCTATTTTAACATTAGTAGTACGGGATTGTTAAATGGATATACATATTTATTACTATTTTACCATTGTTTTATAGTTTATTTAAAATTAGCCTGTTTAAAGTTTAAAATTAGCAAACAACTGTTTAAACAGTTGATTATAAAAATGAGTATATCTCGTTATTATTGTAATTACACAAACCCATTCTGTTAGATGTGTACCTACTATTTAAATAGTGTTATGTTTTATCTCTTTAAATTAAAGAACGTAAAACCACCCAAATATATTTGTGTGAAAATCCGGCCCTGTTTTTTACCTGCTCCTCGAGAAACATAACATTGCTCCCTTGGCGCTAGCTAGCCGTGCGCTCGCATTACCAGTGCAAGCGAGGTCTTCGAATACGTATCTTTGTTTCGGATCGCAGTGTCACAAGTTAAGCTGGTTTGAGAGCGTTTAGTCGCCTACCTTAGACGCACCAATAGAGATCAGACAGCTATTCTGTTAGAATTCTGTATTAGTTCATAATGAATCTTATTCCGTGCTCAATAGAGTACTAATTCAATAAACGCTACCTATGCGGCTTGACCATTTTTTCATAGTGGCACGCGCCTTTACCGTTTTTAAACAATAGATAAGACGATAATCCGTAGAAGCTCACGGCCAAAAATAGAAACTATAACAACAACGCAATATGCAAATCATTGATGCACAGAATTGCAGGATGCTGCATGTAGCGCGATAATTTCAATGTATATGTTATAGTACGGAAACGGAAGGTGACCATGGGAGGTCTGTAATAGAACAACTTAAAGTCGTCAATGGCTTTGAGTTGTTTTGTATTTGGTGCGACAAATTCGTTTAAAATATTGTTTTAAGAGAGGTACGGTCCGCATATTCTATAACTGCTTAAAATTATTAGTTGTAACTACATTGGTCACTAGATAAGTTTTAGAACAGACAAATATGAAACAAAAAGGTGGCCAATCACATATACTTTTTAAAACTATATTTTTAAAGACAATGTTTGGCGGGAAAGCATATACCTACTTTCTTTTTAAATTTACTTATAAAAAATAGATTTAAACTTAAAAAAGACGATTTAGGAATACGTTATACAACAATTTTAAATCTATTTTTTAATAAGTTCCTAGATTTAAAAATAAAGTAAATGTTTTTCCACCAAATGTTGTCGTTGGAAATATAGTTTTAAAAGTATATGTGATAGATCACCTCTTTGTTTCATATTTGTCTAGTGCATAACTTATTTAGCGTTCTATGTACAGATATTTGAAAGCTCACTTATGTTAACGGCACGAATCGTAGGACATTTAAGAGAAAATTTTGAGTATTTTTGATATTTCACCGACACCTGTAAATTTTTTACCGCTTTACGCTTAAAAAGTTGAATATCCAATTCGTCCTTATGTTTTCTATGTATTTAATGAAAGTTACTGCAATTGGTTTCAATGTTATTAACCAATTAAAACTGTGGATTTTTGCTCTAGTCATGGGATGTATGGCGCCATTAATTTTCAAACTGGACCCGGGTACGTCCTTAAACTACGTCCACAAGAGAGGTATGGACATTGTGAATGTCATCTCGCTCTGTGTGGTAGGGCACATCACAGCGGATGTCATTTCAGATCTAGAGCAGAGCCCAACTGGGGAAGTACCTCCACCTTACAGAAAAAAGCAGCCAAATAACACTAGACCCTACTTAAGGTTGCCAGAGCTCAACGAGGGGGAGGGGGTTAGGATCGGCAACGCGCATGTAACTCCTCTGGAGTTGCAGGCGTACATAGGCTACGGATACTGCTTACCATCAGGCGGGCCGTATGTTTGTTTGCCACCGACGTAGTATAAAAAAAACTAACAAATATCAATGAAAAATTAAACTTAAGCAGCTCTATTGCTCTTGTTTATGGTAAAATGTTGCCAGCGATTAAAAACTGATGGTAAATACTTGATTTACAGGATTTCTCTATACCATTCCATTACTGGTGCCTGTTTCATTATAGGGATGTTTACTATATTTGTTATCTAAAAGTAAATCGGTTTTTATTACCTGACGTATCACTAATTTTTTGGGTACCGTACCGAAAAGGTACAAACGGAACCTTTATGGTGCGACTCTGTCCGCCCGTCCTTCTGTTTGTCACATCGCTAAATATCTCGAAAGCTACTTACGCTGTAGATATGAAATTTGACTTTGCCACGAATCTTTATTCATGACTATGTCTAACCCAGACGCATTGAAAGATTTTTTTTAATAGGTATATAAATGTCCAATACGAGTATATTGGAGGGCAAAATTTCAAAGTCTAGTTTCTAAGTCAAGTAGGGTATCATTGGAAAGAACTATAATTGTACATTCCAAAAGTATTGTTTATATTTTTTTGAAGAAAAAAAATATTATGAAGGGAAATGTAAAAAATACCATTCCCCGACATATGTCGCGGAAATTAGTTAGTCAATTTGCCGATAGACGGTGCTGTACGTATTTTTTATTATTATATGCTGGGAAAGTTATCATAGTTATAGTTGTTGTTATACTTAGGCCTAGTTTTACCCTCTGGGTTGGAAGGTCAGATGGCAGTCGCTTTCGTAAAAACTAGTGCCTACGCCAAATCTTGGGATTAGCTGTCAAGCGGACCCCAGGCTCCCATGAGCCGTGGCAATATGCCGGGACAACGCAAGGAAGGAGGAGTTGTTGTTATACTTACTAATAACCCCCTTTGGCCGGCACCGACAGCAGCCTTTGTTCAAGTCCGTTCATTTTTGCGGCCATTCCATCTGTCTATTTAGACAAATCTGCAAGTTAATTTTAGAAATTATAATTATTAAAAGAGGAGTAATATAAAAAAAACTGTTATCGGTTTTGTAAAGGTACGTAGAAGTGTCTGATATGGATTTTATACGTGTCTCAAGGGAGTTTTATGACGATTTTCATTAGTCTGTTATCTTCAAAGAAGCTATAAATTGAAATATAAACTCTCAACGGCAAAGCCCAGGAGCATTGTTACTTTCTTTATTCATCTTTATACAATTAGTTAACAAAATTATCAAATTTGTTATTGTTACTTTAATACCAAAATTGTTTCGCAAAGCTGTTTATTTTCTATAATTGCTAGTTTCAAGTAACTCACTACAAAATATATGATTAATGTAAGTACAAAAATGCTTTTTAAAATAATATCCAGTTTTAAAAATTTACGAATACCTAGAAAGGATAAGGAAGATGATCGAAAATGTACGAGAAATAAACACGCTAAATGTGAATTGAAAGGGGTCCGACGGAATCGACCTTTTTGACGATACCGATGGCGTACTTACCGGAAAGCGTACATGCCAGCCTCGACCGCCGAAACCGGAGTAACGGGTAAGCGAAATATGTGGCTAGTGGTTCAATTTCTCTATGAAATTGTAATTGTAAAGGGTTTTCTTCTATTTTATGGACAAACCAATGAAGAATATATATTTTTGTGGTATTTTATTAAATAATAATCTGTACTCGAAGGATATGAAACGGAACCGTTTTTGTCCGTTCGTTCATTCATTGGATCGTTTGGGCGTCTATCTATTTGTTCGTCTGGCAGATCTCAAGAACCGTAATGAACCGGAAAGTTTGTCGAATTTTAACAATATATTAAACACAATATAGCGTCTGTCTGTCAAAATCTGCGTTAAACTTTTTAATGTCTTAGGTTCTTGCTAAATAACACAATAGCTAAAACACATTTTCAAAATATTCACCTATCTTTGACAATATCATCTGGTGACAAGCAAAGCTCAATAATTATCACCTCAAGTTCATAGCCATTATGAACCAAATTACTATTAAAATAAGGGTTGATTTTTTAGTGATTATTGAATCATGGCTGTCATGTGACGATATAAATATGGTAATAAATTTGTATATATCTTACGTAAACAAGCAAGTACACAATTCAGAGTACAACATTTTGTGTTCTGAATCCGTACTAAATACCTTCTTAATTCAATGGGCTCTCGTTTATCAACAAAAGTGTAAATAAAAATGTATTTAGGCACGCCAGTTTGCTGTCTCGGGGCTCAGACGTTACCGAATAACAAGTTTATATTTTATTACTCTGGTGACGAGTCTGTGCTCAAAATATTATTTGCATGTAAATTTATTTTCCCTTAGGTAATTCATAACTAACTAAACTGTTTTAGACACTTCTGAAAACATTTTCAAGCACTAAAATGTGAATGTTTTCGCAATGAGAATTTGCATATAGTTAGTTATTTTGGGTTCACTTACCTAACGCTTAAAAGGCCAACAAGTTTATATTTAAGCAAATTATCATAATCCTTTAATAGTAATTAGAAACTTTACATACTTCAAACACCTACATAGGGTAATTATACTATTTATCGATGTCAAACAAAAAATCATACTAATACGTAATATCAAGTTCAGGACAGACTACTGTATCGATATTTATTATAAAACTTGTCGGTTGTCGTTAAAAATATCTTATTATTATCGTGAAAGGTGATTGGGATTCTGAGCACGTTTTACGGGGACCACGAGCCCTAACTGAGGCAAAAAGACCGCCCCGCAAAATGCCGAAGGAATTCATAATACTGCGGCGAAGTTTCTGAATAGACACGCGATACTGTCGTCGTATTAGCGGTATTGTAAAATATGGACTATTGCTAATTGATTACTCTTGGAACCTGAATAATTAATATTACCATTAATATACTGAATTGAATAAAACTATAATTGAATTTGTAATCCTATATTTTCATTTTGCGTTAATTGAATGGAACTAAATTCTAATGATTTATAACGTCATAAGTATTTCAAGCGCTTCCATTTTTACTTATATGTTATTAATGTTATTTTCATTCCACATGGGATATTTTGATAATAATATATCGGAGTCTCCTCTCCGTTAGCTCTGAAGCCGAATGTACTCGTAGTTTTCTAGCAAATCTCCTTACTGTTTTTGTTGTGTGTTGTATATTCTCTATTCTCTATTTTTAGGCTTCCGTGCCCAAAGGATAACGGGACTATTACTAAAACTCCGTTGTCCGTCCGTCTATCTGTCCGACTGTCACCAGGCTGTATCTCATGAACCGTGATAGCTAGACAGTTAAATTTTCACACATGATGTATTTCTGTTGCGGTGTAACAGCAAATACTAAAAAGTACGGAAGCCTCGGTGGGCGAGTCCGACTCACATTTGTCCGTATTTTGTAGTTTTTACTTCCTTTTTAACTAAATACGTTTTACGGTGGAAAATCTTAAACTTAAGCTTAGTTGCAGTACAAAGTGACACTAAAAGGCTAAGCATTGAAATTCGTCTATCAATTCGTAATCACTGCTGCCTCACAGCGTTGTTCAAAGCTGGCTTTCATAGTTGGAGCTCAATCCTATCAGCGTCCGCTGAACGTTTGGCACTATAGCCACCTACCCATGCTACAACTCTATTGATAAACGTCCGGGCGTAAAAAACGCTAGACTTATCTCAGAATCAAATATTGACGGTGCATGTGCAAAATATCCACTAGCTATCGCAACTTAATAAACACAGTCCAACTGGATGACGTTTTTAAATGATTGAACCGGTTCGTTTTCGACGCATTCGCGTTTTGTCGCTTGAATAACAATTGCGAAATCAATAGAGTTTCCGTATTTGTTTTAGTTATTTGGGTGATTTCAAATGTATTCTACAAAATACATTTTCATTGTTGGGGAGAACGGGGGTTAGTTGTTCCAATGAAAATAGGAACGTAAGTAAACAACGGCCAAGCGATTCGTAATGACGTTTATCACAAAAATGACAGTATGCCGTTTGCAGGAGCCGTTTTAATTAGTAGAATAATAATTATGTTTTTATTTTTAATTATTTGACTGTTAATACGTATAATACGCCACACATAATTGCAAAACACTCTTTTAGTGTGTCTGTGAATTGACATTGAATTTTTGTCGGATAACATAGAATTCGAATCGAAGGATTAACCAGCCCGATGGCGATAGCAAAACTCAAAAAAATATGATAATCACAAGCGCACATCTTTAAAATATAGCGCAAGCCAACCAATTTATTCATGCTGTTTTCATAGCATAATTTTGTATTTTATGAAAATCGGCACTATTAGCCCCGCTCTCCCATTAATATCATTAGTTCTATCGATCTAGATTGCTTAGGCAAAATTATTATGAAAAGTATTATGAAATATTTAAAAACTGAGCTATATATTTATTTAAAAAAATATAATATGTTCATACCTACCAAAAACCACAGAGTTGACTGCGTGAGACTGGTTAATAAGGCAGTGAAGAGACAATTTTATTTATTACAATCCATGGCCAAGAAATGTAACTACGGCCCGTAGCTCGGCACACAAACCTCCTCAAGGGTTTGCCTACGATGGGTAATACAAGTATTAAATTCTAGACTGTAACTTGTTTCTTTATTCAATAAATAATAATAATAATAAGTAGGTTTGTAGCCATTACTGGCAATATGCGCGTTGCTTACTATTTATAAACTCGCTAAAATAGCATTTCGTAACACTTTATGCTTTCTATGTTTTTGTTATATTATCGTTTGTGTTTACGAATAAAAATTATTATATTCTATTCTAACATAAAGTACTATGTAACGAGTATAATTTCTATGGAACTAATCTCATATGATTTTTGAAATATGTCGGTAAAAAAATAATTCTACATAAGCGTTTCAACTTTAAGCATTCGGATGTGAAGCATTTTAAAGAAAAAGTCATAAACATTTTTCTCAACTGAAATCTTCCACAAAGACTACATTGAAATAAAACACTTAGGTCCCAGTAAAATTTGCTAGTGCAAAAGAAAAGCGGAGACCACCCAAGAGCCATTCAAGCCGTAAAAGTCCTACGAGCCTACATTCCGGGCATTAATATCCTATTCGACCGATGTGATGCTGTCCCGCTTCCGGAAGAATTTCCTCCTCTTTTCCCAGAATGCCCTCGTTGTGGGAAATTACCATTGCTCTGTGCATTTCTTAATTTTTTGTAATGGCCTTGTTTTCCTGCAGGAGTCCTGCAATACTGATATAAATTCAATGTTCCCGCCTGTTCCCAGCTCAATTTATAAGAGCTTTTCTTTTAAATCCATCTTCAAACGTTCACTTATCATTGTATTTCTTGTTATACTGGGCATTTGGTATCTTTTGTTATTGTGGTTAAACGAAAAGGGCCCTAGGTTAGATAAGTGACGAGGTATTCTTGGATCAGGAAAGAAAAAGGGATTTCGAGAATAAAAAGCAGCGGATTGTATGGGTATCAACTAGTGTTTTGTAGAGTTGTGGTATCATGAGTTAAATAACTACTGATTTTGGCCTACAATTCAACTATTAAGATTGTGTAAAACCATAGTTTTTACTCGTGTAATCACTTTTATAAGTAATGTAAACTATTTCTAGAAATTTCAATATGTTGGTTTAGTCAGGTTCAAGATAGGGGTGACCCCAAAACTCAATAAGGAGTTTTGGAACGTAATTAAAATTTTAAATGTTGTTCTGGCTTTCGGGAAGGAAAATTATTTCAGCTGAAATGTAGGTTGAAAGCTTTTCCTAGGACCCTGTTTATGTA
Source organism: Cydia pomonella (assembly GCF_033807575.1). Taxonomy (NCBI): domain Eukaryota; kingdom Metazoa; phylum Arthropoda; class Insecta; order Lepidoptera; family Tortricidae; genus Cydia; species Cydia pomonella. Next base: position 9,569,614 of record NC_084721.1, on the reverse strand, counting down.
CTGCTAATTATGCCTTTACGTCCGGATTTATGAAAGCCTTGATGCTATTCATAAGATCCCGTTTTTGCTGTCTTTAAAACACCCAAGCAAATATTTTTTTCCATTCAAACATGAAAAGCAAGCATAAAACGTGTGTGTGTTTTTTTATAAGATATTCTTCAGTAAAATCGATATAGTTTTAAAATATGATACATACTTACTTATTTTACTCTTTTTCAATGAAAATAATTTTTATTTCGAACATAAAAAATTAAATAAGATATCCAATTCAGTAAAAAAAACACAGTTTTAAATAGCTTGTACTTCGAATATTGTTGCGTAGTTCCACAATATCATATTTCACGCTGTTGCATTATAAATGCATGGAAAAATATTGCAAAAGTTGGTGCAGGGAACAATTTATATACAAAGAAAATTGCAGCGGAAGATACAGCGGATGTGATTTTTACAAAATTGCTGTTAAAGTCAACTGTAGTTAATAATACATTATGGTCAAGTAGCCTATTCATAAGTTATGAATATGCCTCCAATGGCTCGATGATAAGCTTATTGATGTCATTATGTTTAATTGCACCAAATATTGATATTATCTATCTGAATGTAAACTATTTGAATAGGACAAGAATGGATGACTTCTTTGTATCATTACATTAGTAAAAATAAGTAACTGATATTTTATTTTCAACCAGGAAACAAATCAATTTTATAATCATTATTTTTTTTATATAATAACATCTACATATAAACTTCAGTAAGCGAATTCTGGTAATTTCCGAAAAGTTCAGAATGCCCGGTAATAGACTATTATGATGGAATTTATGGGTGATTTTAGTAACTAGCCTACATTTTGAAATATATTGTCTGCATTACCCAAGTACATGGTATATAATTTAAAACATTATATAATAATAGAATAGTTAGAACGCGAATATAGTTTAAGGATATTTAAGTTGTTTTTGTAATATAATTACAAAGATTTTATATATGTAAAAGGACATTTGAAATTAATTTATAGGACTACTTTATAAATAAACCTAATATCTTGCACATACTTTAAATTAAAATGTATGATTTGAAATAATAATAGTTGACATCTACGAGTATACGAGTAAGACATAGTGCCTACGTGTATTTCTGAGTCTGACATCCTAATCTGTAATGAATTATTATTTTTGTGATTGTTGTATTATGATTTTTGACTTTTTTGTTGTTTTTATTGTCTACCAAGTATCTTTTCTTGCAAATAAAGTAATTGATTGATTAAATTTTTATTCTCATGTTCACTATCTGAAACTTTTTTACTTAACTTTTATAACTCAACCCACACGAGAGTTCTTTTGGAGATTTTTCGTAACTCTTTACTGTCGCACCTTCGTCACTAGAGTAGACAAAGTCAATAAACCTTTTCGTGCAAAGATTGACACGTACCTTACAAGGCCTCTGTCCTTATTGTTAAGGCTTGACTGCTTTAAGCTACAAATATATTTTCAGCGCTGCTTGGTCTATGTATCTTATTCCAAAATTCAGGCGATAAGAGTTCCTACTACATTAAGTTTCAGAACCTATACATACACACACAAATACAATTTATCATTAACATTATCTCGTTTTCTTACACTGCTGTAGACATACGTCTCAGAGTAAATAACCGCGATATATATTCTTATTGCGGCTGTACAGTTGGCGACAAACTCGTTACGTTGAAAAATTACACTAATGTGGTACTATATTAACTCCCCTTTCCACGGGCCCTTAACCCCGAGACACCGTTATTTCTCTGCCTCATAGTATAATAAAGATCAATGTGTTCGTACTTGGCGGGAAACCATATTCATACTACCAGGATTGAATTACTTACCGTAATTCAATATACTTACCACAGATTTCAAACAGATTATTCACAAGATATATTATGCGCAAGAACATAGTTAAAGTAAGTACCTACTTTATTGTTAACTACCTTTAGTTTTAAGTACCTAATTTAGTGTTATCTAGAAAAAAGGGCAAAATAGAACGTACCTGAAGCCATTTCACCCTAGTGATGTTCTCCTCCGTCACCGTAAACGCTCGCCTCTCCCCCGCCTTGTACGTTTCATCGTAGTACAGGTACTCCGTGAACGTCAGCCCAGTAGTGGTGTACTGCTGCGTGAAGTATATCGATATAGTTCCTGTGTCGTTCAAACGCTCGATCACCCACTTGCACTTAATTGGCGTTGTGAATGCGTTAGGGAAGTTAGGAGTATGAATAACGCCAAAGGAGCCTATTGGACCTTTAAAGTGGCCCCCACATGTTTGGGGACCCTGGTGTTCGCGGTCTTTTTCGGAGTAGACAATGGGTACTACAGAAGTGATGAGTGTGATGCTGATCAGTCGCTTCATGGTTAGCCTGAAACAATAAAAACACATATATGAATTTCCTGACTTGCTCTGTATAATTTATATACATTTTTTAACTCAACCCTTAAGACCTATACTATACACTTTTTTTTAAAGCACTTCGTACTGTAGGCCCTCGAGAAATCCTCGCCAGAGCCCACTTTTATTCGTAAAAGTTTTACAAAACCGCCAACTGTTCTGCTTAAGTACTTCGTTTTTACTAATTCAAAACCGTAGCGGAATTATTTCCCAGTTACATCTGTTCTACGTTAATATTTAAACGCCTAAGGGGCTCTCCCTGCATATACTGGGTACTAAAACTAGATATAATTATGTACGTATACAGAATCCTATTACTAAGCTATATCAAATCACTTAAAAATAAGATAAACGTCAAATGTTTCATTTGATTCCATTAATTGTCAGCTCCTTCGCCGCCATCTCTATAAAAAGTAACATTGACAGTGGCAGCTAATGGACCAGTATTAAGCACTCTGGCTAGTTACGAGTACGTTATACCAATTGGATGAAGTAACGGGCTCAGAGACTAATCAAAATATAGTTTTAAGTACATTGCGTAGCTAAATTCGTATTATGTGTACACATCCTCCCGTAGGTAGTATTATATGTGCCTCGGGAGAACTAGTCGATAGAAACTTTAAGTCTAACGACCGATATTTTACTAAACGCTAGACAGCCGTGAGATCCTCTGCCAAATTGTTACAAATTTAATCAATGTCTAGACTGAATACGTGCACTAACAGTTTGATTTTTATTAATGTTACTTTGTTTGTTATAGGTACATTAATATTAAACTACAATATCTTACAATAGAAATAGCAGTATTGTAACTGTGTTCATTATAAATTTTACTATAATATTGTTAGGTTAGGTTAGGTTAGACTATTATAATCTCCCCCCGCGGGTTGCTCACCTTGTCGTGGTGGAGGGACTTGGTCACCCACGGTAAAGCGAAGAAACAACCGGGGCCGGCCTGTTTGAGGTGCGGACTGGCCCGAGGAGGACGCTCCAAGTGGACTTTTTAACGACGTTTTTTTGGACGTTGAGGTGGACCGTCGAAGAAGAGGAGTGTCAGTATTGCGGTGAGCTGTTCTCCCTATCTTCGGCGGCCGAGGTGGGATCGCAGGGGAAAAGGCGTGATGGTATCACGATGCGCCACTCTCCCTATCCCCTGCGAACTTGGCGGGGCCGTAGCGGCGTTAGTGGGGCTGCAGAGGAAGAGGAGGCACCGACAGGTGTTACGATGTGCCGTTCTCCCTGTCCTCTGTAGCCGGATTGTGGTTTTGCGGCAGAACCCTAGACCTGATCTGTCGCCGGGTGCCGGGGAATTTTCTGGCACCCGTGGCTTCCTTGTGGCGGGCTCGGGGGGGTCCGCTACAGTGCACAACGGAAGCCGAGGAGGAAGGCGCGTCGAATCATCTGGCGCGCCTAGCGTGAAGGGCCTTCGGGCATTCGCGCAGGAGCCGCTCGAGGGCGGCTGCCGCCGGTGGGGTCGCGGATGAGTACGCAAGCGTTCCCGTAACTCCACCATTAGGGCAGTGAGGTGGCATATGGGGGGTTTTTAGTGGGTATACCGTGGGCCTCATTAGCCTAGACGGCAGTCCCACATAACCACTCGGGTCACCCCCCGCGCCCGGGTGGTATGCAGAATGCATTTTCCCCCTAACAAAAAAAAGACTATTATAATCTGAAATTATGTAAAAAATACATGTAAAAATACTACTAAATTAATTAGAGTTTTGAAGTTGAACTCTTAAGCCAGATTCTGATTTTAATTACTTTTCTGAAACTGCTATGGATTTCAGCTCAACAGTAATATTATTGGTCTGGGTACTGGGTACTTTTGAACTGGGTAAAATCAGAATGCCTGGATCAGTGGATCACGCCTGGCGAGAGATAACACAAACAATAACGACGTGCGCGAATGCTTAACTTACCTACGTAAAAATAAAACAAAATAATCATTTGATCTTAAAACGAAGCTTCTTATATATATCGATGTTTAATTTTGACAACACCTTATTTTCCCCGAGCAGTAACCGCAGTGTTTACGCCGTTTTATAAACCGCACCATGCACCCAGCAAACATGAATTGTAAAACTTCGTTTAAAGTTTAAAACTTGATAGATATTTATGTTACACAATAAAGAAAAATATTATAAAAACATAAATAGACATACATCGTATATCGTAATTAAAAATAATTACAATAGGTGTACTTATATTGTTAATGTGTACTTACTTTTCCCATCTACCGGAAGAGCTAAAACGATATTTTTTATTAGTCTTGTTGTTTTTCGGGAAATAAATTGCGGGACACTTCTGGATGCGACTAGCCCAGAACCGGGATAAGTGGCGTACACGAAGAGAGGCCTATGCTCAGCAGCGACTGGAGGCTAAAAATGATTGTTGTTTTTGCATCCATCCACACTACAAACTGTGTTATTTGTTCGTGACGAAGATATTTCTTTCGCATACATTTTGGCATATTAGAGCGCTTGGCGACGCGGCGTGCGTACATGAGCGCGTGCGATAACCAACTGGCTTGCTTTTTTACCGTGAACGGGACGAGATTCGTAGGTATAAATCCGAGCTCGCGCGGAGAGTTCCATAGGCCTGCCAGCCGTAAGCAAGGCAATTTTACAAATAAGAGCCCTTTTAGGAGGCAGCATAATTTTAGTACCTACCTACAAAATTAACTCCTAACTTCATTTATGACAGACAAAACCTTTTCAGCTGCACAGTATACAAATAAGGAAAGATCTGAAAACACCACAACCTGGGTTCCAAACTTGTGTAAAGCAAATAACAGTCAGCAAGGAGTTGTACGTAATCTAAGCAAACAAATTGGTAGTTTCGTTCGAGCCTCTTCCTGATTACCTTGGCGCGGTGAGCCGCTGCGGTGTGGTTTCATTAGCGCTCGCGGTTGTCTGTCTTTAGGTGTACCTACACCCTTAGAGTAGCGGCAATTATAATGTACGGTTGTGAGTACACCTGTAGTTGTATGCTATAGTAACAATGCATCACAATATACGCACTTCAATAATAAACGAAATAAAAAGTTAAATTATATTGTTTTATTGTCAAAATGATAAATAATAGTATTTTATACAATCGTGATATAATAGAGCTTTTCAGTCGAGTACCGTGTGTAGGCAACGAATCTTGCTGAGTTACCTAAGTAAGGTACGAGATTGAAGAGCTTGATTATATCACTATTGTATACAATACATTTTCTACGAATCATCTAATATAATACTTTTTTTCTAATATACCTAAATAATTAATTAGATTTAAGCTAGTTATAGTAATCCTCTGTATATATCCATTATGTGTAGGTATTGTTATTGTAAATAAAATGTAATTAATAATTAATGAAAATTAGTAAATATCTCAGTAGATAAAAAATGTAGTATCCCGCCCACCAGTCTCCCGTTTAGTCTTTTCTATTGGAGCGCGGTGGCACGTTGACTACAGGGTAACGAAAAGAATATTATAGTTACCTAATACTATTAGAAGTATTAGAACAAATTAAATTATTTTTAGAAAATATATTAATTTGTTTTTTATTTCAAGTAGAAACACTACTATATAAATTATAAACTGAATTAAATGATGTTTTTTCTTGGTATATGACATTTATTTGAGTTTATTATAGTTAAGTTGGGAATCCATACATGAAAAATACGCAATTATAGTTGGGTATACGAAATCCTGATTCAACCATTACAGTCGACGAGTAGAAAGAGTTTGTTTTTCAGTCATGCTAAAGCATATAACGGGCCCTAGCGCATTCCGCTATTCTCGATATTTTAAGAAACAAGCGAATGTAGAGTGGCAGTGAGTCTGCACTTTTGTCTCCGACGGCGCTGCTTGAGACAAGAAGTAGTAATTATATAAAATGTAATGCACCCGTACCTACTAAGTTGATTTGATACCAGCCACGATTTTAACTACTAGTTATCTCCAGATTTACTGCTCAATAGTATCTACAAGCGCGATGCACTGGCGAGTGATGTCAAAAAGACAACATTATTTACATCAATTTGTTCGCTCGTATCTGCCTTCAAGCCACGCTCTAATGACGTAATTCTAAAAGTTGTTATCCATGTTCAACCTTAGAAATCACATTACATAGTTTAGCCTGCTGCGCGGGGTTTCAACAAACATTGAACTTCAGAATCGTGGGAAACCTTAACAACGCCCTGAGGGCGTTTTCATATTGGAGGTAGAGAGTTGATACCATGTTGTGAACTGTTCGTCCACAGTAAGCCAGCTCACTTGGATACGGTGAAATGTGTCCTATAAAATGTATGTTCGTCTCGACATTATGTTATGGCGACATTTAACTTCTTGGTTTGTTATTGGGTGTGCGTCTAATTGCTCGAATACCCCAATAATGGCGGAATGTTTGTTTAATATTTGTCAGATGTTTGTATCAAAAGATTTAAAAATATATATCACTTGTCAGTGACTTGCTGTATAGTTTATATTTTTAATATTTTGGGGACTATTTATATTTAAAACGTAAGTTTGTGAACTTTTATGTATCGATTGCTAGCTGTACCAATATGATATGATATGATATGATTTATTTATCTTACAATATAATTTTTTTAATTTTAATTTTAATTTTTTTCACAATTTTAAAGTTTAAAATTTTAATTTTAATTTTAAACTATACATCGTAAATTCTTAGAAATTAATTTGTGATTGTCAGTTTGTTTTATAATTATATGAATATGAAAAATATCAGTGACAATCAATATTCCATTCAAAATGATTAAAGTTATTAAATTACAATTGTATGTCAGCAGATTCATAATAAATTTAAAACAATCATTGACGCAAGAATAGGTCGTTGATAAGCTAGAGAATAAATAAGCAAAATTGAGCACTTTTGTCACAGAAATAAGGTCCCCATGAGAGAGTCACACTAAGAAATATATTATAAAAACAAAAAAAATATATATGATATAATAAACATAAAAATATAGATGTCAACAAGATACTATATAAATAAATTTAATTATTGATTTCATAAAACTCTTTTATGGAATATAATAGTTTATCCAATAAAATGTTTCTGAAACGACTCTTAACTTTGTGAGAGGGCTCGATGACACGCAGGTTTTTCCCTGCAAGTGCCATGCGACGCGGAACAATTTACTTTAGAAAACGACGGCAAGTTATTTCTGACATACATTAATACTTCAAACATATGTAGTGAGTAGTGCGTCATTATCCAGTAGTATAAGAAAATACCCCTACACGAATGTCTTGCTTTAACTCCAGCCATGGCGCGAAGAGCACGCTTTTGTAGTATTAAGTGTCGATTTACATCCATCGAGTTTCCCCACATTATTGACCCATAAGATATTTACGAATGGCAAAGTAAATCGATTTTAATGCAATTTGCGATACGAGAGCTTTCGCCATTCAATTGTCATTCGCCTATTGCTGTGCATTTATTTTGGTATAATCTAGTTCCATTTAGATTTGCTTCTACCATTTTTAGGGTTCCGTAGCCAAATGGCATAAAACGGAACCCTTATAGTTTCGCCATGTCCGTCTGTCTGTCTGTCTGTCCGAGGCTTTGCTCCGTGGTCGTTAGTGCTAGAAAGCTGAAATTTGGCATGGATAGGTATATAAATCAATAAAGCCGACAAAGTTGTATAATTAAATCTAAAAATTTATTTTTTCTTAGGGTACCTCCCCTACACGTAAAGTGGGGGTGAAATTTTTTTTCCGCTTCAACCCTAGAGTGTGGGGTATCGTTGGAAAGGTCTTTCAAAACTAATAGGGGTTTTCAGGAAACATTTTTTGATAAAGTGAATATATTCGGAGATAATCGCTCCGAAAGAAAAAAAAATGTGTCCCCCCCCTCTAACTTTTGAACCATAGGTCCAAAAAATATGAAAAAAAATCGTGGAAGTAGAGCTTAACATAGACATTAAATGAAAACTATAGCAGACATGATCAGTTTAGCTGTTTTTGAGTTATCGCAAAAAGTTTTCCCTTTATAGTAAAAAGACTTACTTTAATTAGGTACTGATTATGCAAATTTGCCTATTTGTTTAACTCGGGTGAAAGGTACCGTTTCATCCCTTGGTTAACAATTTGCTATACTTTAAGCTCCAGTTTAGCTTATTGTGACGGAAGAGTAACTACGGAACCCTACACTGAGCGTGGCCCGACATGCTCTTGGCCGGTTATTAAAATGTTACTTTTCTCATTTATGACAGTTATTGTATTACATATTACCTATTTTAGGGTTCCGTAGTCAATTAGAAACTATAATAGTTTCACCCTGCCCGTCTGTCTGTCTATCTGTTCGCCCGCAATTTGGCATGGATATATAAATCAATGATATCGACAAAATGGTAAAATAAAACTACAAAAATAAAATCGAGTTACCACAAAAGTCTTCCCGTAGCAAAAAGAAGTACAAAGCGCTGCGGAGTTACTCCCTTTTAGCACCCTTGCATTTAATAATTTTGTTGACTGTACATGATACTAATTAATAGCCCCCGTTCAAGAAATTCTATTCATCTATAACGGAAGGGTAACTAGGGAACCCTACACTGACCATGGCCCGACATGCTCTTGGCCGGTTTTTTTAAATTTATAACATCACATCCTATGATATGTTAAGGCAGAACATATTTATTGCTGAAGTCTTAACACCTGACAAAAAGTTTTCCTATTACCTACCTACTTCTAATCTGTTATTCAAAGAATGTGAGAAAATGTAATAAATAGGATAATGCGTATGTCAATATAAGCGATGACGTGGACGTGACGACTGGTAGCAAATTTTCATTGCAATATTTCCTGATTCAATATTTCCTGGCCTATGTAAGCACGTAAAGTGAACCAAATTTTGGAACTTATTGTTTACTCCGTTTTTTCACAATCTCATGGCGAGTGAGTGGAATTCCAACAGGCAGGAGATTGCTTGTTTATTCATAGTGGCAGTCGTAGTGTTTCTTCAGCAGTATTCAGAAACGAAATTAAAATATAATATAATATAATATGCAGCATTAATACGCTTAGGAAGAAACGTTTTTGCAGGTTAATTTCCGACAGTTTGATTTGACAACTGCTAAAATAATAAGCACTTGACTTATGCATCCAGTAAAATACGGAGTCTTTTACTTATATGATGATGACTTAGGATATGAAATGTTTATTGTTAAAATTTGTTTTTTTGTCAATTTTTCCTACCGAAAATGTCCTCACGCGGAAAAAATATTTTCAGTGTTATTTTGATACATGAAATACACATTCGACAATAAGGCCAAGATTACTAGTATGTTTGCCCGCGGCGACAGTCCTAAGTTTCCTGCAATAATACTGGCATCCTCGTGTGTAAACAGCTTTAGTTTCATTTTAGCTTGGGTGGTCTTTCTCAAAGGAAATATTTTTCTAAAGTTATTTGTTCTATGTAACAGGTTTTGCACAACGAGTCGGGTAAGGGTGCATATTTTTTTAGAGATGGCGGTTTTTCCTGTTTCGTTTTGAGAAAAAACTTGTAAATGTAGTAATATATTATCATTTTAAACAAAATACAAATATGTTGATGTCTAAGTTAATTAATATAGGTACAAGTATTCGGCATCTGTAAGTATTCGATTAACTCGGACGGCAAGTGTTAGCCTAGCTAAAACTATAGCCAAGAAAATGTAAGAACGGTAAAAATAGAAAGAAGTAAATGTTTACACGGGACATTTTATTAAGAGTCCGTAGCAAGCTCAGTTCTCCATACAAACGTAGTTAAGCTTTCATTTTATAATGAAACTAAATGTCTCTGAAACTTTGTACTTAAAATTAGTTTATGTAGCTTCAGATACCATAGTTTAAAAAATACAGCGAATTTAAGTTTTTCATACAAAACTTGTTTTTGCTCTATTTCGTTTGTTTTATAAGCTGGAGCTTTATAAACTCATTACAGAAATAGATATACCTCATGTTATTGTATATGAAAAGTTGCATTACAATTCAGCAAGTAGTTTTAAAATGAAAACGAAACTCCGTTTGTATGTATATACACAATTTTTTTTTTCATATTTGGGAATTTTTATGTGATTTCCACTCAGAATCACAAGCTTTTTCAATTGTTATAGAAGAAAAAAAGTGTCGTAAAATTTCCAAATATTTCTTGTTTTTCATTAAAAGTCACTGAAAAAGGTAATAATAATCTAGAGCTCGTAATTCTGAGTAGAAAGAACACAAATCAAGAAAATAGGATGCTAAGGCATATCAATAGTATATGTATATGCCTATGAAAGAACGCGCCAAAAGTATCTGATATTCAAATATAGATAAATCTCTAAAATTTACGTTCAAAAGTATATATTTTACCGTCTTAATTGTTCTACATATAGCACCATCACATGTTGTTAAGCTGTTGACACGTGATCTTTAAGTAAAATGACCCATTTACCTCATTCGAATACTTGTATTCTTTTATTCAAGAACCCAACTATGTCAGTCATTACTCATCCCTCAACCCACTGCACCCACAAATGCACCTAACTTCACAACAAAACTGAAGCGCGCCCTCGGCCCATTTGTCTGAAGAACAATGTGGATAATTTAAGCAGATACGCGGGCCGGAAAAATGTGCAGCCTGCAACGAAATCTCACGTTCCCGCTATATTGCACTTCATAACGGGCCGGAAAATAAAATATATTCCACGTTAGTATATTGTGTACATTTTAATTTTGAGAGATATCTCATAATATTTTCACGCTTTTATTTGCGATTAATTTTTAGGTTCGCACTGTGCAAGCTTTAGTTATGACACTTATAACAAATACTTGCTTTTCTACTACTGGTAGGTGACAGAAGTAGGTACTTAATTACATAAATAAAACATCTTCTAGTTATAAGTAGTAGTATACCTAATATTCAGGTGAAATTGGATCGTATATGAATGTTAGAAAACGTTGACATAAAAAAGCTGTTCTTAGTATTACGTAGGTATGATGGTACTTACCTTTATTTTTAACCCACTTCAGAATAAATAGGAGGTTATCAATCCAACCGTTTTTGTGTATGTCTGTCACCTCAGAACTCCGTCATTTCTAACTCGATTAAAATTATTATTTGTTTAAAAGTTGGTACCTATATTGTTCCAGGTTGGTTTTATCACAATCTAGTTCTGATGATCGGATCCATGAGGAGGTGAGGGAACTCTATAAATGTTATAGGCACATCAAAAAAGTGCCACTTGATGAAATGGAATTGCTGACGAAAACCAAAACCGAACTCTACAACGATGTGTATTTCACGTATATCGATTTGTCTCCTTCGTTAAGTTTGTTAAGTAAGGTTTTTTGGGAACATTTTTGTCAAGGTCCAGTTCTGATGATGGGTTTCATGAGGAATTGAGGGAACTTTAACGTACCCGAAGCGCTAAACTTTTATGAATCTTGACACAAATGGAAAGGTACATTGTAACCTACACATAAACGTACATTGTAATTTCTCATCATATGTATTCATTATTTATTTCATTAGTAAAAACGTGAAATATATATAAAAGACATCTGTCACGTATTGTACACCCTCCGTCCAAATAAACTCAATTTATAGACATCTCGGTCGCACACATTACTAATGCAATGTAATTTAGCAGAACTCACTATTCCAAATGGATGTAGTTGTATTCGTATTTGTTAAGTACAATCCAGTTGAGGGTAAATATATTAAAGTATTAGTTGCGCAGACGTTTCTCGAAAATTTTGGGAATCCACCTTAATTTGCTCTCATTTTGGCATCATTCGTATCGCATCTCGCTCTCACCCATGCCCAATATAAATACATTATATATACTTACTTAAGGCCCAGTAAGTTTCATGTTCTTCTCTCACTCTTACTGAGCGTTAGTGCGTGCAATGGAGCGCGGATATCATCATTATAATTTTAATATTTTGTACGCTTAAATAAAAATAAAAGTTATCGATACATCCCCTTACATGATATTGCTGATTTTTAGAAGCAATTTTCATATTTTTAGCTTTTGTGCAGAATTGGATAAAATTTTTAAAGAACATTTTAGACCTATGTTCGTGATTTTTTTCTATCGAGCAAAAGTCTAAAACTCAGAATTGTCAACAATTCAGTCCCTCAAGAAAGGCCTCAAGATTACTAATGAAATTTATGGCAGCCGTATTGTGATCTGAAGTGCTGCGGCATTTTTAAAATTCCGTTTTCTGCACCTTTAGTATGAGTCTGAGATTTTAAAACGAGATCAAAATAGTCACCAGGCCGCGTAGCCAACGTTCCAATCGCTTACACTGCGTAGCGATCGAAACGCAACTGTCACTGTCACGATGGGGTCGTATCAAAACCAAATCAAAACTGTAACTAATTGTTCATTCCGAATCGGGCTCCTCGTTGCTGGCATAAAATTACTCAATTGTACGCTCATTTCGATGCCTGTACCTGTTCACCCGTGCGCCTGTTGGTTTAGGATCGTTGTTGTGATACGGCGGATGTTTTCGAGAGCATGCGGTTTGGTAGGTATGCATAAACATTAGTTAGCTTCCGTTTCATAAAAATTGCAAGTTTAGGATTTAAACTGGACTGCTTTTGTTGACTTGCCTATGTTGGAACTTTCAAATATTAAATTTGTTTTGAGCAGGAATTCGCGATAAAGCTTTTGACCTTTTAATTGTTTCGTGACATAGGTATCCACTACCTTATATTAAAACATAATAAAAAAATCTTACAATAGTAGATAAAATGCTAGTCAGCTCATATTTTCTTAAGCAAGATCTAAACTAACTCCGTAGAAAGTTCAATCTTGAACTATTATTGCGGACCTTAGACAGTCTGGAACAGTTTCAGGCTGCAACTTTGTGGATCCCATTTATCTTCCTACCAATTCACGAAGAGTTTCGAGTTAAATTGAACTAGAAATCTGTTTGCAAATCAGTACTTTCTTGTGCTGTTCTCACTCCATAAATAAAGGCGATGACTGATTTTCAAATTTCTTCATATTAAACTTACATGTATAGGTATGGTATGTAATATAGTAAGCCTTAATAGGTAAGGGGGTGACCTTCTCTATACAAACGGAGTCCTCATTTTCCTCTCTAGTTTTAATATTTTAGAAAACAATTTACACAATTTGTTGTCATCCAAGATTCATGGAATACGGCTCGATTCGAACTTCGGATTGGATATGTCAGTGTCAAAAGTGACTTTTGTTTGAAGAAACGTTACTTTTATCACTGACATATCTAACCCATATTGCAAGCAAATTTTAGACGTATCTTAAAGTTAAAAATCGGAACGTGAGTAATCTTTATTTATTTATTAAAATCTAAGGTTGCACGCATTATCAGCTAACCACTAGCTAATTGCCACTCAGATCGGAATAACGGTATTTGGAGTCTTACGATATCCTTTTGTACCTAACCTTTTGACATTTCTATTTATAAAGCAATTATAGCGTATTCATCGATACAAATTTCAGAATCAACCATGATTACAGATTATCTATATTTAGTACCTTGTTAAAGACAGGCAGTACAAAGAGCAACACTCTTAACTGTCCATCGGTGGACCTTATGCCTTTTGTAATAAGGTCCACCGATGGTCAGTTAACAGTGTAGGTGATGGTACAAGCATCATATGTAATTAATTCACGTAAGTAATCATAATTATGTAGTACAATAAGCGAATCAGCCCTCTCACACAGACATCATTTATACTGCACGCAACATTCCAGTTCCCTCTACACAAAGCAAAATCCTCGAGAGTACAACGATTATTATACAACTATGAAGCATATTAATTAGAGCTTATTGTACCGTGGGAACAATCGAATCATTCAATGAATATTTGTTGAAGCCTTCGTAAATTACATTACGCGATATTCATGTACAACTTTAATTTAAACAAAAAGAACGGCGTGTTTGAATTTAAACTGTCGTGAGAAATACTAACATTAAACTAATTTCGCCATATAAACTCACGTGTTTTAGTCATTCGCGCGACATATTTCGGAGAGCCTAGGTCTCCTATTTCAATACTATACTATAAATAGACAGCACCCATGATTCAGGAACAAATATCTGTGTTCATCACACAAACTCCCCCTTACCGAGATTCGAACCCCGGGCCATCGGCTTCATAAGCAGGGACACTACCTACTAGGCCAGACAGGTCGTCATTTTAACACATTGAGTGCCGGGAATCCGCTCGGCGGGCACTCCCTTCGTAGTCGCTTTCCTCTACGAAACTTAAAAAACTCTAGAATCGTCTACGAAAACGTTGGCAGTGAATGCGTTAAGGTAAGGTTTATTATTTTCAAACTGAGATCCCAAATCTGATTAGAAAAAACATAAAAATCTGTTCGGTACACAACGGTTTTTTACTTTTCATAACACTTGCTCTTAATCGGTGTTATTGTGTGCCAGCATACTGAGATGGAATGAGCTAATTATACCCACGGGCGGTAATATGTGGTTTTTAACAGTCGGCTTATTTTTTAATTGTCACTAATTCATACTAACCACGTAGAATATTAACGTTTTTAATTTAATACTTTTATGTTTAAAAATATTTTTTTCACAATATCGTGGCTGAATGCCGGATGGATCTGTGCCTTCGATGCCTATGACAAAAATGATAAAATGGCGGACGAATAGGTATTTGAATTATTACCGTATTTATGAATAATATCGCTTAAAATTTATTTTTTTACTCTTAAGTGTTATGAAAAACATTTTGTGTGCCACGGACGGTACAAGAATTACAAACTCGTGTTAATTAAGCCCTGGCCTTCGGCTTCGTAAATTCTTGTTTACCGCCCTTAATACACAATGTTCTATTTCCTTGCTGCATATTTGATGTAATTGTGTAACCCTTTAGTGTCAGCGCTAGTTGTAAGTAGATGCATATATCGGAATTAGAGTAAAAAAATGCATTTCAATCACGACCACTTTGTTAAAGTGAGTCCAATCATAAAACCCGGCCAAGTGCGCGCGCACGAAGGGTTCCATACCATTATCTACGTATAAGGACGGCAAAAAAACACGTTTGTTGTATGGGAGTGCTCTTAAATATTTATTCTATACTGTTTTTTAATATTTGTTGTTTTAGCGGTAACAGAAATACATCATCTGTGAGAATTTGGACAGACGGACGGACGGACGGACGGACTGGGACGGAGGGTCCCGTTTTACCCTTTGGGTTCAAAATCCTAAAAACGTATTACGTAAGCACGAAGTAAATTTTGTATAAGCAGGTCCTGTGCTGACACATATTACATAATGTCACCTTGGTACATTACATCGTGGCTTTAAGTGGTACACCTTTACCACGGGCCTATCTCCCTTATATATTCACCCCGTAACGACGGAGCCGCGGCAATACGTGTCAACAATGATACAGGTCAACTTCACTGGAAGTGACATATTGGATAGTTCACAGTTAGTAATACCTGAAGGTCAATCCTGAATATCAATATTTGCCGAGAAATGTAGGTATAGTTTTTGTTGAAAAAAAAGGAGGTATTTCAGGTCATAAGTCGGATTTAGTCAGCAAAAATTATTTAATAATCACCACCACCACCTACAAATGATCTGTCTTGCCCGAAGGTTGACTTGTAGAGAATGCCTTATAGTCCGTCTTTTGTATGACTGTATTTTTTGTGCAATAAAGATTAAATATATAAATAAAAGTTTTCTAATTGTTTTTGCTGATTAAATCTGAGTTATGACTTGAAATATTTCCTTTTGTTTCTTATTTTTCAACAAAAACTATAAATATGTGGGTATGTCTCTTTCGATTCAGCGCAAACAATACACGAAAATGACACCTCACTCACTTAATTTGTCAAATGTGCGTTTTATAAAATGAACCCCCTGTCCATTCCTCCCGGAAAGGGGGTAGGACCTCAAAATTTTGCTAGGACTCGGCAGATTCTCATTTCTAGTGCCGAGATAAAAAATAAAGTTTCATTGTCCTATATATTTTGCTACCAAATTATCACACTTAGTCTTATTTTACCCGTACTATAAAACTGTCCAATATTACCTTGGAGAATGTCGTTATCCATCAAATCTGGCTCTTGATAGATACCAAGAGCCAAACAGGACTGTTTTAAACTGTTAATAAATAGATTATCGGTATTTATTTTAGGAATGTTGTAAATTATCAAGAAATTATGTGGTGTTTTCATGATTTTTAGATTTTATTGTAGTACCGATTCATATAAAAGATATTCAACATTTATTGATTCTGAAACATCTGCGAGCGATACAATTTTTTTTTTTAATATTTAATTATCTTTATATTTGATTTTACATTTTTATTTAAAGTTTACAAGCATCGGCTCTACTTAATATTTATCGATTAAGTAATGTTGTAAAGCCTCTTCCAGTAAAATGCAATAGTTAAATCATGTTGAAGAAGGCCTCATGTTTATTTACTCCGACAGCGGCATGCGTGTGACGTACAAAGTTAGACGCCACCACTTGATTCACTGTGGATATTCTTCAGGCAAATATCAGGCAGTTTGTGATATTAATAAACATTCAGGGTGACTTTGAAAAAATATATAAGAAATACTTCTTCGGTGGTATAAAACTAAAACTTTAGTCGTATATCTCTCATAATTAGCCAAACCAAAATCCAAATCAAATTTGAAATTAAAGTAGGTATATGCCAGAGTTGTGAATATAGTACATTTCCTTTCGACCATAAGCAGGCTATAGGTAACCAGCATAATCTGTCACTGTCACTTTTGCACTTACGTACTTGTTAAAACGTGACAGCCATAGTGACAAGCAATAAAAATACGATCGTGTTACAGCCGCAGAGTAGAGGTAACGATAGGCTGATGGTGACTGACATAAATTCAGATCCATCAAGCGAAACAACATACCTATGTAGATCAAGGAGAGTCTTAAGGCGTAGAGTCGTACTAAATAAATAAATAAAATATTATTATTGTACCTAAAAAAAATATTATGTGGAAGTTGCGCAGGATCGGGACGGCCTCTTGTTTCGGAAGCCGAATATTATTTTTGTATCACTGAGCCAAAATAGTTAGTTATTATGTACCCATAAAAATCTGTACAAGGACGTGCATGGATGAAGAGGAAACAACTAAACACATTCTCCTAGACTGCAAACAGGTAGAAGTATACAGGAACAAATACCTAGGGACTCCGTGCACACTAAAGGAGGCAGTTAGCAACCTGAAAGCCTTGCTAGGCTTCGTGGGGGAGCTGTGGTGGTTAGAGTAGAGCTACCTCGATTTCACGGAAAATAGGCACAATGGTTGTCGATTTGCGGAAAATGCCCAGAAGCACTAACTAACTAACTAACTAAGGACTAACTTAAACGCCACATGAAGAACTGCGACATTGAGCCCCTACAGAGGGAGAAGCAGTCCGCCAACCGCCCTGGGTGGAGATCTTTGGTCAGGAAACAAGCCCATATTTTTGAATCCCGTCGTCGAACAGAACTGGACGACAAGAGGGATGAACTGAAAGTCCGGCCACCAGCGGTGATCAGCTATAATTATGGTGATGGTGTTCTCTCGTGCCCGCTGTGCACACGGGTCTTTGCCAACAAGATCGACTACGTCAGCCACATGAAAGCACATGAACGCCAACAAAGGAGTTGAAGCAGTCGTCGTGGCCGAAAACGGTCAGGAATGGAAATATATCTGTAACTCTTTATATTTGTGTTATATGTAACTGATTGTTTAGGAAGTTCATAACATTGTACCTACCTAAAGTGGTTTTTTTTTATTGCACTGATTCCTAGCCGATTAAAGCCAAAATATTTAAAACAAAGCCTTTTTCCTTTTTTCCTTAGTGGATAACTTGCTACTTGTAGCCACGAGTAGTTCTGAAAATTCCTTTTAGTGTCTCATCTAGTCTGAGTCCGCTTATTCAATAGCTTGCTATTTTGTGGAAATAAATTAAACAATAACAAGAAAAAACGGTCCGTTATTCCGCAATTTTCCAGAGTTGAAACAAAATGAAATACGATAAATATGTTCGGAGCTTTTATTCTTACAAAATTTTATATTACCGTTGGATATTTCATTTGTCCCGAACTTTATGACAGCGAGGAATTGTAGACAACAATAATAAAACAAGTTATTTGCCAGTGGGGGCGCATTGAAATGATATATTGTTATTACAAGCAAAGAAATAATCACCATTTATTTTTTAAGACTGACACGCTGAATATTCATACAACATGATTTTTAAAGTCTGTTAATTTCAAGGGTGCATTTTTGAGCTTAAATTAAGTAACTTTCCCTAAGAAACCGGCATTCTAAAGTAATTCTAAAAAATGGAGTTATTTTGGAGATAATCAATGATTTATTATTATCTGATAACTTGATAAGGCCCCTACAAGCTTATACAGTTGCCTCAGCGCCTGTTTACATATTGATAAGTGTTTAGTATGAGTTTATACATACATACATATAATCACGCCTATTTCCCGGAGGGGTACGCAGAGACCACGGATTTCCACTTGCTACGATCCTGACATACCTTTTTCGCTTCCTTCACTTTCATGACATTCCTCATACACGCTCATCGGTTTAGGGCGCTCTTGACCTGGCCTTTCTTCAGGATTTCCCCGATTTGATCAGAAAAAGTACGCCGAGGTCTACACCTTCCAGCTCCCTCTTCTACTTTTCCCTTATACACTCTCTTTGTTAACCTTCTTTCACTCATTCTTTCCACGTGTCCAAACCATCTCAACATACCTTTCTCAATTTTTGTCACATCTTCGTTCAGTCCACACTTTTCCCTTATCACACTATTCCTAATTCTATCTTGTAATTTTACACCACACACACTTCTCAACGCTGTCATGTCCACAGCATTCATTTGACTCTGATGCCTCTTCAGTTTATACATTTGCTACTAAACGGAAGTACTAACTTGGATGGTGGATATTCGGAAGGTCATTGATATGTCATAGTTTTCAATAATTTGGTGGAGTTAAATATAAGTAATGACCGTGTTACAACAACGCTTTTAATTATTTTCCTTAAGTGTACTTAGCACAAAAAATACCTTGTATCCATGTAGATTGAAGCAATCCGTAAAGGTAAAACCAAATAAAACGGCTAGAATGTCAAGTGACAAAACTACATCTACCATCGCTAACATGCCTTGTACGCGCTACGTTTATTTTTCATAAACCGCAAAAAACATTACTGTCGTACAATTATTCTAACGCGTTGTCCCGGCATTTTTGCCACGGATCATGGGAGCCTGGGGTCCACTTGACAACTAATCCCCAGAATTGGCGTAGGCACTAGTTTTTACGAAAGCGACTGCCATCTGACCTTCCAACCCAGAGGGTAAACTAGGCATTATTGGGATTAGTCCGGTTTCTTCACGATGTTTTCCTTCACCGAAAAGCGACTGTTAAATATCAAATGATATTTCGTACATTAGTTCCTAAAAATTCATTGGTACGAACCGGGGTTTGAACCCACGATCTCCGGATTGAAAGTCGCACGCTCTTACCGCTATGCCACCAGCGCTTCTTGTTTCTCTGTTGCATATGTAAGTTTTTCTATTACACCGTATTTTAATATTACTTCAGCGCAGTGTCGCTATCTTTGAAATGTGGAAAACGTAAAATGTATGTCGACATACACCGGCATAAATCTTAACTCTATTACTCTCTTGGGATAACAATATGCACACCCGGAGAATAATGTAGAACACGACATAGAAATGTAGCAAGTTTCTGGAACTTTTACGTCAGACGTCTACCACACGAAACTGAAAAAAATACAGTGTAAAGTACACTGGTAGTTTTTGTCAAATTGCGTACATAATACTCTCAAAGCGCTGTTAGCAGATTTTTTTAAATCAAGCCGCACTTTAATAATATTTTTACTGTATTTTTTTTACAACAAGTACAACTGAAAACAGACTAGGTAACTATGAGCAAACAATGCAGCAAAGAATTGATTAAACAGCCTATTTTCCGAAGGCCAATAACACTGATATGGCCAATTAAGAGGGAATTGGTCAATTTGTTTTCGACATCATTGTAACTGCCCATCCGTCATGCGAGCCGTGAAAAAGTTCCGACATCAATCAACGACATCGTACAATTATTGGGGTTCCGTTCGTCAAGTTGTAAGAATATATTTTGAAATTAACTAATCAAAATGTATCTAGTAGACATACCTGTTCTATATGACACCTCCGAAAATAGTTAAATAGTAAATTCACCAAAAGTTGTCGCGTTGTGTTCTGTACAAAGTTGGATGTTTATTCCTTCTAAGTATTTTTGTTGAGGCGCAAAATGTGACGTCATTCAATCACGGAAGAATTGTCTTCTATTTCTGCAGATTTTTTGAAAAGTAGCATACTTACTTTGTATGTGTTTCCATGAAATCAGCTGTTGAGGTAATTTCAAAAGAACTTCGCAGAAAGAAATGCAAAATGAGTATGACGTGACTCAAGGTTTCATCATCCAGCTTGAATAAAACATCCTTGTACAGAATCCTATGACAAAATAATAGATGTCATTTATTTAGTATATTTTATTTACGCCAGCATTTTTATTGCACTTTTAATATTTTTATGATTAACACTAACACGTTCATTCATATTGTCCCACATAACCGTGGCTTTTCTCAGAAGATTAGGTGGATAAAGGCAAAAAATGCAGTTATAGGTACCGGCGCCAGCGATGTCAAACCTCGGTTCCCAAAATAAGGTCTGCTATAAGAAAAAGCATTTGAAATATCGGCGTCTGCAAGACAATAAATCAGTGACCGTATATATTTGTACTTGTCTTACACTTTCTGGGGAAAATACCAACTTGTTTTAGCTGTAGCTTTGTTAAACAAAAGTGAAAACATTCTCTTCTACAAAACACAAGGTAAAATAATAAATGCGTCACCCGCCTATAATTATAAATAATGAGGAAAATAGAGAATTTATTCCACTTGGAGATGTTTATAAAATAGTGTAAATTTATTTTGGTATGCAAATATCTCGAGTTTTCTCGTAATCTTAAGAAGGTAATCGCACGCCACGAGAGAATCCGTACCACTTAGCAAAACCAATAATCTCACAAAGCATGACCGTGTCGTGGGTCCTAACCACCGTGACATATATGATAAGGCCACTAAAAATATTTCAGTCACGACCACGACCTTTCATTTCAATGTGTCAAATAGGAATATTGACATTGCCACTGTCATCGGGACATGTACGTATTAGAATAGTTTAATTTTTTTTTTAAGAAAACCTGTAGGCACCTATTATATAAGCTTATAACTGAGTGTACTCATAGTAATAACAGATAATTCATACCGGTTGCCAAATGTACTCCTATTCTATTTCTTGCTATTGAATATTGGAAGTAGCAATTCATTTCTCCGCTCCTCCATACATTACGGCCGGATAACCTGATCACCTATTCAGACCGATTGTATCATGTTTTCGAACGTAGCCAAATAATATACAGTCCACGTTCGTATTTTCTGTCCAGAATTGGTACCTATTCTTAAAAAAATCCATCAATTATTTATTTATATTTATAAAATTTTATACTACGATGAACGATTATACAATTTATGAAAGAAAGGAATACATTGTATTTCGTGCACTGTCTTTTAGGTATTTTATGGAATACATAATACCAACATAATACCGGATTATTCAGGTTGCCGGTGGACACGAATAAGTAGATAAATGCGGCCAGAGTAGGTAAGCCGAGCGCATACACAAAGGGTCCTATAACACTACCATACTACACTAAAAGGCAGAAAGAATATGTTTATTGTTGGGATTCCCTTTATTTATTTATTTATTTTCATTTAATATTAATATATAATTTGTAAAAATAATGTTAATTATACCATTAAAATTGATGAGACAGCGGAAGCATTTAAAAAAAATAGGGAACCGTTGGCCTTGATAGTTGGTACAAAACCTCAAAGAAACCATTGTACCATCCATCTTTAGTTGTGTAAAGTCGTCGAGGAGGTTTCCCTTGGGGCGTCAAAAGTGATCCATTCTTGCTCCGTATAGGGCAATCTCCGGAGGCAGCAAACACAGGATCAAGTTTTCACTTTGCCTTCGCCCATTCGCCAGGACTGTGAGATTCCTTTGCCTCCTTAAAATTAATGGCACGAAAATGCTTTAGTAGAAATGGGAGCCTGGGCTTCGTTTTACGCTTTAGCATAACATTTCCAGGCAAGTGCTGTGCTTGGACTACTTTAATTAAGTATATTAACTATTTAGCACTCAGCTGCATAATAAACAGGACATTTGGTGAAAACATACTAGAATACTTAACTACCGTGCAAGTACTCGTAGCATGAGTAACTGTCACAATGTACACTGTTATCCCTTTTGTCATAATGTTCTATATCATTTGAGAAGCGCTGGTGCCCTAGCGGTCAGAGCGTGCGATTTGCATTCCGGAGGTCAAACCCCGGCTCGTACCAATGAATTTTTCGGGACTTATGTACGAAATATCATATTTAACTGGTGACCGAAGAGCTGGCGGCTTCCTCGCACAACGTATCAGTATTGCGATACAACGAGGAAATGCCACCAGCATCCTTGGTACAATGCCTCAAGGGCCTATTTTAGATATAAGCTAGTTATAGTAATCATCTGTATATATCCATTATGTAAATTGTTATTGTAAATAAATATTTATGTTTGATATTTACCAGTCGCTTTTCGGTGAAGGAAAACATTGTGAGGAAACCGGACTAATCCTAAAAAGGCCTAGTTTACCCTCTGGGTTTGAAGGTCAGATGGCTGTCGCTTTCGTAAAAATTAGTGCCTACGCCAATTCTAGGGATTAGTTGCCAAGCGTAACCCAGGCTACAATGATCCGTGGCAAATGCCGGGACAACGCGAGGAAGAAGAGTTCTATATCCCTTAAACTATATTATATTCATGTAGACGACGTTACCTGAAACGTAACCAAAAGTACCAAAACATGATAAAGAATTGAAAGAAAACATTGTGTCCAGGATTTATATGCCCGAAATGAATAATTGTTTTTCTTATTGTTCGCAGAAAGATAAACATATAACTTGATCATCTCACATGTACCGACTACAAATCTTTATTGTTACTCCTCCTTCCAGGTGTTTCCAAAATCAAAACGTCTGAAAATATCGATACGAAAAAAGTGTCAAAAATATGTATACAAGACTTTATTGCGCATATATTAAGGTAGTGACCATGACCGTATCAGGTGCTACATTTTTATATATTATGGCCTACGAATATACAGATGGATAGGCCACCTATAAGTGCTCCCATCTTAGAGGCTGGCAACGCACTTACAACCCCTCTGATGTTGAGGGTCGCTTACCATCAGGCAATTCATCTGCTTGAAAGATGAAGTGAATAGACGAAGGTTTGGTTGTTTCACTTAAATAAAATAGGGAATGATCAATTAACATTCAGAATCAGAATCAGACTCAGAATTGTTTACCTCTTTTTAAAGTGCTGTATTATTTGTATTGTTTCTGTATTGAGGTGTGCATTAAAGAGTATTTACAGTACATATTGCTACTTTACCGCACTAGTACGAAAATTAGCATATTACGTTACTGTGTCGAAAATTTAAAGGGCCATAGGTACTGTAAAACGTTGTACGATACATGTGTGAATAGATAATCCGCAACTCGTGTCGATTTAAAACACTCCCTTCGGTCGTGTTCATTAGCGAAAGAGTGGACTGTAGGTCGAAAAAAAGGGCGATAGGGAATGAAATTTAGGGGTCGGTTGAGCAAGAAAGTTGTGTTGCGACAAAA
Organism: Cydia pomonella; assembly: GCF_033807575.1. Taxonomy (NCBI): domain Eukaryota; kingdom Metazoa; phylum Arthropoda; class Insecta; order Lepidoptera; family Tortricidae; genus Cydia; species Cydia pomonella. The sequence goes on along the minus strand of NC_084721.1, from coordinate 9,545,405 downwards.
TTAAATTATTAAATTGAGCTTGAGTGTAAAAAGGGCGAAGTTACCTTCCAGTCCGGGAGTTGTGGGGTTGAAATCGTCGGTCGCCGCTGAAGACCGCTGGTGGCGATTCCGGCTGTCCTTGTCGCAAGCTAGAAGTAAGCTTAGAACCGTTACCTTGAGTCATCCAACTTAGACCTCGGATTTTCCACTTTACGGATGTGCACGGCGTCCTTCGGCTACACAACACTGATACTAAATATGTACTAATAATATTACTGATAGTAGTGCTTTAGGTCAACGCGAAAATAATAACGAGAATAGCGAAACGATGTGATCTAGTGGTAGTGGTTATTTATCGCCACTCGTTTCGAATTTCCTATTTTTCGCACTTGTATCGTAATGTATTATTGTATTGTATTGTAACATTTACTGAATGTGTAAGGTTGATCCTCGTCACGTATTCTGTATCATCCTGATTATATATATATTGATCTCAAAATCAACGTAACTGAAGAACAACTGGGGCAATGATGGTACTTACCACAATATAAGTAATACGTATAATTAAGTAGTCCTACTATTCATCATCAATCATTCCGAGAATTGTTGCAAGAATATAGTACATTACGATACAAGTGCGAAAAATAGGAAATTCGAAACGAGTGGCGATAAATTAAAACACGACCGAAGGGAGTGTTTTAAATCGACACGAGTTGCGAATTACCTATTCGCACATGTATCGTACAACGTTTTACAGTACATATGGCCCTTTAAATGTTCGACACAGTAACATAATATGCTACTTCTCGCACTAGTGCTATAAAGTAGCCCCATATGTACTGTAAAATTGTTTTTCAAGCATAACAATAACTGGGTATTAAGTTCAAATGGTTTAAAACAGTTGGAAGGTAATTATTTTCTTGGTAATACAAAAATATGTACAGGTATTTTGTATTGGCGTTAATTTGATAATTGAATCAAACAGTATTACTATTTTACAAAATCAAGAAGATACAGGATCAGATTTAAGTTCGTCTAGAAACGATCGCAATATATATATTGAAGTACATATGAAAAAAAAAAGATTTATAGTACTGTAAATATCACCACCACATCGAAACCGCTTCAAAAAACACTGCCAATAAGAATAATACTTGTTGAAGTTTTGATGACAATGTAAAAAAAACCGGCCAAGAGCATGTCGGGCCATGCTCAGAGTAGGGTTCCGTAGTTACTCTTCCGTCACAATAAGCTAAACTGGAGCTTAAAGTATGGTAGATTGTTAACCAAGGGATGAACTGTGGGTGTACGTCTTTTTAATATGAAGGGAAAACTTTTTGCGATAACTCAAAAACAGCTAAACTGATCATATCCGCTATAGTTTTCATTTAATGTCTTTCTTAAGCTCTAATTCCAAGATTTTTTATATATGGTTCAAAAGTTAGAGGGGGGGGGGACACATTTTTTTTTTCAGAGCACGTATCTCCGAATATATTCACTTTATCAAGAAATGTTTGTTGAAGACCCCTATTAGTTTTGAAAGACCTTTCCAACGATATCCCACACAGTAGGGTTGAAGCAAAAAAAAATGTTCACCCCCACTTTACGTGTAGGGGAGGTACCCTAAAAAAATTAAATTTTTAGATTTTATTGTACGACTTTGTCGGATTTATTGATTTATATATTCATGCCAAATTTCAGCTTTCTAGCACTAACGACCACGGAGTTAGCCTCGGACAGACAGACAGACAGACGGACATGGCGAAACTATAAGGGTTCCTAGTTGACTACGGAACCCTAAAAAAGGTAATACTTATACTTACTTCTATTTTGTTCATACGAGCGCAGTAGGTACTCGGAGCTACCCACAGAGTATCGGGCGTCCCTCAGGAATTCTTGTCTTGGATGGCAGTAAGCTTTCAAAGAGCGGACGTCAGTGGTACTTGTTCATATGTATCCCTTATTTTCTAAAATTTCAGCACTAGATGTATACTGTGTACGTGTCGTACATACCTAACCATTGAAAATACATTATAAATATTATTTTATCGTTTTCACTCTCACATTCACATCAATTTCGCAATCTGCCTGATCTTACAATCGGCCGCCGACATATATATAAAAAGATTTCTTAGTAAATTTTTATTGAATTCATTTTTGTCATATAAATGTTTGGCAATTATCAAACCTATTATATCTACATACACGAATAACGATAATTCATTTACTGCCATAATAAAAATATATGTAAATTTGAAGTTATTTACTGTGTGATAATTTAACACAATCAGCAATTATGATCTACAGCTACTTAAGCGCCGCAAATGCCTTTGATTGTTCAGGTAGGGGAATAGAGCGACCACGTAGCTTACATATAGTACCACAGTTCCCACATTTTGGAACAGTGCGATAAATTTATAACAATTAGGATTAAAATATAAATTCGTTTAAAATTTTAGATTCATTTTTTTAATTAAATATATATTTATCCTATGCAGCTTGCATTACTTAGTATATCCCATCAAAAACATTACATGTAGAAAGATATACATCTACTACACAAAAGTTTTGACATGTAATGTTAATAAACCAAGTCAGTTACTTTAGTCAGGTATTCACAGAACTCGATTTCCACCGACTTGCATATTTTAAAAACTTTTTAATACTTACAAGGAAAGGTACCCAACTTCGAATGTGGATTTTTTAGGAAAAAATGAGTTTAAGCAGATATAACAAAACACGTGCTCATTATTTTTTGCTACTTTCAAACATATACTATAGTAGGATACTTTTACTTGATTAATTTGGATACCTAAGGTTGTCAGACTCTACTGATATGCGATATTTTTGGTGAAAGACTTTTTGCTTAATTATCATCTGTAAGATTGACATGAAAGCAACTAGATTTGTAAAACCTACTATCATCAACAGTCGCACGAGAACTGGGCTTCATTATAAGATAGTGTTCAAAGCTTTAAGAATACCGCTAACTTCTTGGTCGCTCTGGATGACTTAATAAGCGATTCTAATAGTACAAAGCAATTTATTATTGCTGGCGATATTAATATCGATATACTTTCAGATTGTAGAAGTCCATTGATTTAAAGCTCAGTAAATGGGGTTTATCATACAAACCACTGCATCCAGTTAATATTTCTTTTATTACATCGATACACCGTATTAACTAAGATCAAATCGTACATAATATCGGTCGACGGCATTCCGCCAAAATCTGACAGTTCTCTATATAAAACTAAAATGACCATAAACACAACAACCAAAAAGTATAAAGCCCGGTGCATAGTACACGTTATTATCAGTATAAGGCCACATACAGGATATTAACTATTGTGATGCTTACAGCTTCGGCCATCCTTTTTTTTTTTAAAGTGAGCCCTCTCACTAAAAGTAATTATAAACATTAATAACAACAGCAATATATCGTAACACTTTTATCGATATCAAAGATAAACATTCACAACAACAGTATTTGTAAAGTTCTACACAGTACACTTCTTATGCACAGTATGGGCTCACATGAATCAATCATAGCCAATAATAACCTTTAGCCTTATTGAGAAATAAATCTTAACGCTTAACATGCTTGAATCTGAGATCATGTAAACAGTCATTGAATACAACCAACACCTGGTAGCTTTAACAGCCTTCTTTAGATAGTCTTTCAATATATGAACTAACTTACAATCATGGTCTGCTCTAGGCAGTCTGCCAAAGTATAAACCAACCTCAACGATCACAGTCTGCCCTCAAGGCCTGATCTAAACAATTTGGCAAAGTATAATACATGATCATAAACAATCACAGTCTGCACTCAAGGCCTGATCTAAACAATTTGGCAAAGTATAATACATGATCATAAACAATCACAGTCTGCACTCAAGGCCTGATCTTAACAATTTGGCAAAGTATAATACATGATCATAAACAATCACAGTCTGCACTCAAGGCCTGATCTAAACAATTTGGCAAAGTATAATACATGATCATAAACAATCACAGTCTGCACTCAAGGCCTGATCTAAACAATTTAGCAAAGTATAATACATGATCGTAAACAATCACAGTCTGCACTCAAGGCCTGCTCTAAACAGTTGGGCAAAGTATAATACATGATCATAAACAATCACAGTCTGCACTCAAGACCTGCTCTAAACAGTTGGACAAAGTATAATACATGATCATAAACAATCACAGTCTGCACTCAAGGCCTGCTCTAAACAGTCTGGCAAAGTATAAATACATGATCATAAACAATCACAGTCTGCCTCAAGGCCTGCTCTAAACAGTTTGAAAAAGTATATAACATGATCAGAAGCAATCACAGTCTGCCCTTAAGGCCTGCTCTAAACAGTTTGGCAAAATATAATACATAACCACAAACAATCACAGTCTGCCCTCAAGGCCTGCTCTAAACAGTTTGGCAAAGTATAAATCAACATCAAAAATCACAGTCTGCCCTCAAGGCCTGCTCTAGGAATTTTAACAAAATATAACACATCATAAACAATCACAGTCTGCCTTCAAGGCCTGTTCTAGACATCATTCCAAAGTATAAATTGTTATAGCCTGCTCTAGACTTGACTGGTCTAGACAGTCTGCCATCACGGCCTGCTCTAAAAGACAAGCTGCTATCAAAGCCTGTTCTAGACAGTCTGCCAAAACTCACACCTAATCATTTTAATGATTTAATTTGTTAGGGCCTGCTCTAGACTAGATTAGTCTAGACAGTCTGCCACAACGGCCTGCTCTAGAAGACAGGCTGCTATCATAGCCTGTTCTAGACAGTCTGCCAAACCTCACACCTAATCATTGTAATGATTTAATTTGTTATGGCCTGCTCTAGACTAGATTCGTCTAGACAGTCTGCCATCACGGCCTGCTCTAGAAGACAGGCTGCTATCATAGCCTGTTCTAGACAGTCTGCCAAACCTCACACCTAATCATTGTACTGATTTAATTTGTTATGGCCTGCTTCAGACTAGATTAGTCTAGACAGTCTGCCATCACGGCCTGCTCTAGAAGACAGGCTGCTATCATAGCCTGTTCTAGACAGTCTGCCTTCAAGGCCTACTCTGGGCAGTTTGTCAAAGTATAAACGAATATAATGAATCAGGCAACAAGGCCAACTTCTTCAATTTCAACATTTATTCAGCAAATAGGCCACAAGGGCACTTTTACACGTCAACATGGAATTTGCATACAATTTAAAAAAAACACATCAACAATTATAAAATACAACTAACCGCAAATATCAATTCAAACAAATTACAAGTATCTCATATTACAAGTACCTTAACAGCATATATACCTACTTATGGCCTCTAGACAGTCTGCCATCAGGGCCTGCTCTAGATAGTCAGCCAAAGTATAAACTAACATAATAAACAGTCATGGCCTGCTCTAGACAGTCTGCCATTACGGCCTGTACTAGACAGTCTGCCAAACTGACCAACCCAACCAACCCAACACTCAGAGACTCTCGCTGGTCAGATGCAGATTGCTATATCCTGGACACGGCGTGTATAGTACGCCGGTTTCTCACTCAGCGGCCCTGGCCATCGGCAGCTTGGACCCTGCCCCACTGCTGACAGCACCATGTAATAGCTTAACCTTCTTTGCTTTAGTCAGCTCTTGCTGCGAGACCCTCGCTTATCATCAACTTCATTCGTCCAGCCAGGTTACCAGCGTTGAAACATAAAACAAATAAAAATGTTATAATTATTGGCAGTAGCAAAGATCGTTTTAGTCACAGTCATCATTAACAATGAACATTTTATAAGCCATAATTATCGACACAGTCGATCATTATCAACAACATCAGTCGTTACTATAATATACCTAATCATCATCTATATTCTATATCGTCATCAAAGTCGATCATCATCATTCAGTCATTATCATCTTCAACATCATCAATCGTTACTATAAATATACCTAATCATCATCTATATTCTATATCGTCATCAAAATCGATCATCATCGTTCAGTCAAGCATTATCGCCGACATTGTCATCGAAATCACCCAGCTCCGTTATCATCATTGATTTGGTCAGTTATTGACCGTTATAGACATCGAGGCAAACACCGTCACTGTAGACGACATGTTCAGTCATATACATCATCATCGTTATCGGAACTCTGTTGCCTAAGATTTTCCTTGGGTACCTGATTTACTCATAGGTGCTGAAATCGTAATCAGATGTCACAACATTAATTAAATAAAATGACATAAATATTCAATCAATTCATCAACACCGAAAATAATTACATTAAAAACGTGTTTTTTTTTTTGTTCGTTGTTACATCCGGTTATTGCCTATACTAGTGATGACAACACACTTCATGGCGAAAATGCAATCACTAATTTTGTGTTTATTAAACACGGTTGTTTTGCCTAAATATTTTTAATATCACCCACTTATTTCTTGTCATCACTGTACCTTCTGTCACAAAATCATGTGTGTCTTTATCAAGCTAAATTTTTATGATACAAAAATTTATGAATTACTTTATAAGGCTTCATTAAATTAAAATGTTATCTACTTTTAACTTCATTCATATAACTCACTCTGGTGTGTATATCCTTTGTTTAGGTCAATCACACAGTTCTTCACAAAACCATACTAAAATGTCTTAGTAAATAATTGGTGTTACCTGTTATATTCATCAATTTTACATTTTAAGTCAATTTTCAATGACAATCCTGTAAGTCTTGTCTTTTCAAAGGAACACTGATTTTATTAGCATATTAATTTTATATAAATTGATTTTCTTAAACTTTACAATGTTTTTATATAACTAAGTAAACTGCTTTTACCTTTGTAAGACACTTTCTGGTCGTGTCCATTACTTACACCTTTACCTACTTTTTAGTAACCTGAAATTTAATGATTGAATACCACTAACTGTTAAGTTTATTAACCTGAACCTGTCATACAATAATTATTTCAGATTCACCCTTAAAGCAAATGAAACTATAAGTCACTAATAAATTGTATTTCATAGCAACAATTCATGATTTCATTCGTGATTTGTTATTGGATTGTACAGCTGCATTATTTAAATTTTCATACCTAGTAAATTTAAGAAAAATAATACAACATTCATTGACTTATAAATTTCTTCATAAAGATGGGACTTACGGGCACCCAGTATGGTGCCAGCACAGCGGTGTCAGTGAATGCGAGCCAAGCGTGCACTCCAAAGTAACTATGCGACTGATGCAAACTCATCAACCATCAATGTGCATTGTAGCAATCGAACTAGGCACACCAAATGAGAATGTTCGGTTATATGAATGGGCATATCTTTACTTTTGAAATCTTTGACAACACTAATAATTTCAACAATATGACCGTGTGTGTTGACAGCACAGAAAAGTAATCTGTTCACTCAATCCTGTTTAACTAATGCTTTTATAGGCAGAATTTGCACTATGCTATTTGCACTTACTAAAATGCATAAAAAACACACAAACATAGATAAATACTGCTTCTCAACTATGTAAAGGTATTAAGTATTATATATAGTATTAATAGAGCTACAAGAATTCTAAATAAAAAGACTTGCATGATGTGAAATGTCAAAAACCAAAACGGGCCCGAGACATCAACATCATATGAATTCCCTGAATGATAATAATGATGCTTTGAAATTGTAATTTATATTTTGGCACCGTAGAGGAACATGACAGCAGTAAATTGGTGTAAGTCTGTTTTACAATATAAAATGGTACTTAATATCATTAATGATATTAATTTAACTTCCTTGGTTTGTATGTGAGGTGTGAGGGTTAATACCTTCGCTGCAGCATTAAGTGTAACTCGTAATTAACCATACTTTGTATGAGGTCTTTCAACCACTTACCGCAGTGAAGATGTCAAGTCTGGAATAATATCCCTATAGTCCAATATGCAAAATTTCCATACATCAAATGATATCTAAAATTTCCAAAAATTCAGCACATTTATTTTCATCTTTAAATTGTATAAGTACCTATGTAAATATTTCTCATATACAAAATTAGATTATTGTAATGCTACATTTAAAACAATAGTATGAAAAAGACATGAAACTATCAGTATCATTTCATATTTAAAAATCATATAGTGTGTGTGATTCCATTCATTCAGTTTTGTTTCTATTTGCCTCTCTTTAAATTTCCAGATAAATAATTTTCAATATACTTAGCAATACTAGGCAAGTCAATGCTTATACCTATATCATTCAATATCTTCAATTAACTTTTTTCTTTTGAATTTTCCCATATGAGTACCTAAAACCTAAATAACTTTTATAAATAAATAATTTGTTTGTTATCAAATCATAAACGAATTCATTTGTGTATTTTATCCAAAATGATTTTTATTAAGATTCTATTGAGACCAAAGTAGATAGAAGTATATTTTAATGAGTGTGCTGCTTGCTAAAGGCCTCCTTTAGCTCTTTTTCTTTAAAACTATCATGGGCCACTGTCCTACAATTCTAGCCCGCTGACAGATTAAGTTCTTCCTCTCATCTTAGTTATACCATCATTCCATCATAGCAAAAACCTCTAGGATACCAATCCAATACCTTTTTTTTGTTATCTCTTAACATATAAGTATTATATACTCATGCATAATTAAAAAAACCTTTCATTGCCATTAGTCCATCCAAAAATAGTAATAGTCAACATTCAACTTACAGAATGTCATTATACAACTCAGTGTTAATAACTAGATTCACTGAGCACTTGCACTGCACAATGCCATCCTTACCGCGTTGCCTTCCTTCATAACCATGTCACAGGCTCTTAAGTATGGCTCTTGTCTCACCAGAAAGTTGATGGTTGATTGCTTGCGCTTGCATTTTCGAGATCTACTCTCATTGTATTCCGTCTCATCTCACAAAACCGAAAACAAACAATGACAAGAACACGGGTTAATAAATAGGTCAATACCATAGCAAATGTATGTAACTATGTACAGCACATTGAAAATTTAAAACAAAACTTTTGATTTATGCAAACGAAACGAACTGTCAATCGTTCTCTTTAGCGAGCAAAACAAACAAGCTAATGAAATCTTGTATCATTTATATACTATCAACTCAACTGTTTCGACTATGAAACAAACATTTAAAAGACCAAGCAACTTACATTTTTATGCACCTCTATACAAGTGAAAATAAAATAATTAAGTGCATCCAATATCTATGTGGGCATTTGAATTCATAATCCCGCTTTCTGAGATGTAGAAGTCCATTGATTTAAAGCTCAGTAAATGGGGTTTATCATACAAACCACTGCATCCAGTTAATATTTCTTTTATTACATCGATACACCGTATTAACTAAGATCAAATCGTACATAATATCGGTCGACGGCATTCCGCCAAAATCTGACAGTTCTCTATATAAAACTAAAATGACCATAAACACAACAACCAAAAAGTATAAAGCCCGGTGCATACTACACGTTATTATCAGTATAAGGCCACATACAGGATATTAACTATTGTGATGCTTACAAGATGATGTGCATAGTGCAAATATTTCAGAATATTTATGTCTCATGAATGAACACGGTTTAGCGTCAGCCATAACTAAACCCACCAGAGAACGCGCTTGCTTAGACCATATCTTTGTCAGATCCAAATTTAAAGTAGTGGGCATGGTGTGCGACACAGACATTACAGATCACAAGATGGTCGCTGTTGGAATCACCTCAACGAAATCCCGGCCGGCAGTCCTAAATAGGCGCCGATCACTTACCGACTTTGATGGTGTTGCGGCTGAACTATCTGTAGTCAATTGGGCTCCGGTTTTAGAAGCTGACGATACGAATCTGGCCCTTGAATTATTTATGACAACCTTCAAATCTGTAGTTGAAAATAACACGCGGGAAGTTATTCTTAGTAGAAAAAAGTTTACGTTAAAACCATGGATGACGCCAGGGCTGCTTCGATGTGCTCGGCATCGAGACAGATTACACCTAAAGGCCAGGCAAAATCCAAATGACGAATTTTCAAAAGTAACTTACAACCGGTACAAAAATTACTTTAACAACCTTCTAAGAAAGCTAAAACACGAATATGAACAAAGCCTTCTCTTGATCCACAACAAGGACCCCAAGAGGTTATGGAGTACGATAAGAAATATATGCAACATTCCAAAGAAACCGACTCAACACCCGGACCTAGTTGACCCTAGTGACCCCAAGCAGTCTTTGGATAAGTGCAACCACGTCTTCTCGTCGGCAGGAAAAAAGCTTGCAGATAAAATCTTTGCTCAAACTGGGGAATCTGAGGGGACTTTAGCTGCCAAAGTCAACATAGGAGAAAGTCCTTCCGAATCCTTCTTCATGCATCCGACAAATGCCAGCGAAATCAAGAATATCATTTCGCAGCTCAAAACAAATAGTGCACCGGGCCTAGATGGTATGGGCAGCGACCTGATAAAGTCTGTTGGTCACTTAATATTGCAACCATTAACGCATATCTATAACCTAAGTTTAGGTTCAGGTCAATTCCCAGAGCAGTGGAAGATAGCATCTATCACCCCTGTATATAAGGATGGAGCTAAGAACGAACCTAGCAACTATAGACCTATATCCCTACTTAGTGTTCTTTCGAAGATGCTGGAGAAACTAGTCAATATCAGACTCGTAAAATTCCTTGAAAGGAGCGGAGTGCTTTCGGAGAGACAATTTGGCTTTAGGGCACACAGGTCCACTGAAGATGCAATCTCACTCTTGGTCAATGTAATATCTTCAAACCTGGATAATAACATAAATTGTATCGGCGTTTTCTTGGACCTGGCCAAGGCTTTTGACACTGTGTCTAGACCAATACTTCTTAAAAAGCTTGAGAAAATGGGGATTCGGGGCGTGTCCCTGGCCTGGTTCGATAGTTATCTATCAGAAAGAAGTCAACTGGTTAAAGTGGATTGCCACAGCAGCGGTCTGGATAAAGTCGATTTCGGGGTCCCGCAGGGGAGCGTGCTTGGTCCTACACTATTCTTAATCTACATTAACGATATTCATAAAATTTCCCTCCCCCAAGCTGAAATAATCTGCTATGCCGATGACACAGTGATTCTTTTTAAAGGCGATACTTGGGAGAGTGCTTTTGCTGCAGCAGAAAAGGGTATGAGTGGCGCCGCTTGTTGGTTTCGAGATAACCTACTGACCTTAAATAGTAAAAAGACTAAATTCTTGTGTTTTCATAAATCTGCCTGTTAAGTAGCACGACTGTCCGACCATATAAATATAGGGAACAATAATTACACTCCATTCCACGGCACTCTGCTTTGCTGTGACAAGGCGAGCGAGTGGAAGGGAGAGCCCTACTCAAGGTTATCCCGCTCCGGCCGGCTAGCGGACGCGGTACAAACGAGTCTTCGCGGCGCATCGCAACCTTTGACACACACGTGATTTGCGCGCCAAAAATGTTATTCCCGCGATAATCTAAGTTTCTTTTAAGTGATTGTTCCTCTATTTTGTGTTATTAGTGTTTTATGTGTTTTCCCTTTTTTGTGACCAATATAAGTAGTTTTGGAAATTAGCTTTTTCTTCTACGTCAACCCCGCCCTTCTCTTACAAAATTGGTCCTTCGAGTTCGGATAAGTGAAATAGCTAAAGATGAGTGATCACAGTAAACGGAGAACACGTAGCAAAACTAGAGCGATGTTAAGGAAACTGCCAGATTCGGGATTGGGGACTCCGTCGGGTGCCGACGTATCACAGCACGCACCGTCTCTGCAGCCAGGGCGTGCCCCCTCGGTGGGTGGTCAGAAAGGCCACGGAGATGAACTACCGCCGTCGGGGTTGAAGACGCCGGTAACAGAGGCCATGGTGCGGCCGAAGAGCAACGCCAGCGTAGCCAGCAACACGTCGAAACACTCGAAACTTAGCCAGGCCTCCCTCAATGCACGGCGCTTACGCGCTGAGTACGAAGCGGAACTTGAGGTGGCCAAATTAAAAGAGAATCTTATAAAAAAGAAGCTAGCCCTGGACATGGCCGACCTTCAATTACAGGAGGAAGAGATGGACGAAGCAGCGCCCAGTGTTGCGAGCGGAGAGGTAACGGCGCGCGTGACGCGCTGGCTCGTCAACACGCCCGCCGCCGCGCCGTCCCGAGCGCCAGCACCATCTTTGCCGCGCACGCCGTCACCCCAGCCGCTGCCGCCGCTACCGAAGAGCCAGCCTCTATCTGATATTGATCGGCTAGCGGAGGCCATTAGCAAGCTAGGACAGAAGAGACACGTGCCGCGGCAAGTGCACGAGATACCGACGTACGACGGCAACGCTTCAGACTGGCTTGGTTTCGAAAAGGCCTATCGCAGTACAAGCGAAATACACGCATTTAAACCTTTCGAAAATATGGCACGCCTTCGAGTGGCACTTGTCGGCGAGGCAAAGGCCGCTGTACGAGATTTGTTGAGAACTGCCACCGATCCTGAAGAAGTGATGAAGGCGCTAGAAGACGAATTTGGACATCCGACTCGCCTTTTGGAGTGCGCGTTGAAGAAAGTGCGTGAATTGCCTAAACTAAGCGAGGACGGACGCGAAATTCGCAAATTCACAACGACAGTACGAAATTGCGTCTCAATTCTAAGAAGTATACGGGCAGAAGGTTATTTAAACAACCCACAGTTGGTCAATGAATTGCTGACTAAATTAACACCGTATCAACGAGCGCAATACGGCGATTTTGCTATGAATATGGACATCGACAGCGGCGTCGATCTAAGAGTTAGCCCAAACCTCAGTATGTTTGACGAATTTCTGAGTCAAATTACACGCGCGTCATCGTATTACACTCCGATAAGTGTAAACATCGCGTCCGCCGACCGCGCCGCCGCGGGCGCAGGGCACGCAGGACCCCATGCTGGTCGGCGCGATAAGGCTGCGGCCCCAGTGCGCGCGGGCGTAGCGACTCATCGAATACATTCTCAAGTGGAAACCATCGCGACAGTGTCGAAGCCTGAACACAATGACAATAAAATCGCGTGTGTTAAGTGTAAATCGGACCATAAGTTAAATGAGTGTACCGATTTTAAAAATATGCCTATTGATGAACGTTGGGACCTTGTCAAACAAAATAGACTATGTTTCAAGTGCATTTTGAAAACACACTCAAGTAGATACTGTCGTGCAAAGCGGTGTAATAAGTGTAATTATTCTCACCACGACTTATTACATAAAGACGTAGAAAAGGCTACGCCGCCCACGGAGGGGCCACAGCCTAACCTGCCGTCATCAGCGCCGGCGTCTCAAGTGTCGGCCTCAGAGACATATGAAACGTTGACGAATGCTGGTGAGATAAGTGCGCGGTCATTATTAAAAGTGATACCTGTGACTGTTACAACAAGTGCAGGAGTCGAACATTGCATCTATGCGCTATTGGATGACGGAGCGTCATGCTCAATTTTGGACGATCGATTCGCGATTGGTGTAGAGGGACCTACAGTGCCGCTGAAGTTACGAATGGCGCGTGACCGTTTCGCTAATGACAATAACTCTCGTAAGATCAAAGTGATAGTGCGCGGCCCGAATGGTGTCAGCCATGACATTTCCGTGCGTACGATGCGGAACCTTAGCTTACCCACACAAACTGTACCGGCACGCATTTTCAAAGAAAACGCACACCTGCGGGACCTGGATTGCGGAGAGATGAGGGAGGCGAAACCCATGCTGGTGTTGGGGCAGGACAATTGGAGTCTCATCGTCGGCAGGGAGCTCCGTGAAGGTAAATCCGGTCGTCCGGTCTCTTCGCTTACCTACTTAGGCTGGGTCGTCCATGGCCCGTTAGGTGCTGGAGTTGGTGATAGCGAGATTGAATCCGCCAATTGCATGACCGCGTTTGATGACAATAATGATTTGCACGAGTTAGTTAAGGCCCAATTCGAGTTGGAAGCTATAGGTATTTCTAATGTGTTACGTACCAACTCGAATTCCGAACGAGCTTTAGAAATATTAAACAAAACATGTCGTCGCGTGTCAGATAACGCCCAGCAGTGGGAAGTAGGCTTGTTGTGGGCCCGCGACCATTTAGAAATGCCCGATAACTATAACTACGCGTTAAGACGACTTGTCGGGATTGAACGACGAATGGATCGTGACCCCAAATTTGCTGACGAATACGCGAAGCAAATAAACAGATTATTAGACGCGGGTTACGCGCGGAAAGTTGACAGTATTAAGGCTAGTCCCGTGTGGTATTTGCCACATTTTGGAGTCACGAACCCTAACAAACCCGGCAAGTTTCGACTCGTATTTGATTGTGCCGCCACTTATCAGAGCGTGTCCTTGAATAACAATCTACTAAGTGGACCTGACTTAATGAATTCTTTGTTAGGAGTTTTGATTAAATTCAGATCGGGTAAAATAGCTTTCACCGCCGATATTGCTGACATGTTTATGCGTGTAAATATTCGCGAGGCCGATCAGGGAGCTCAGCTGTTTTTATGGCGCGGTCAAGACCGATCTAGTGAACCTGGAATTTATATAATGAACTCTATGATCTTTGGCGCGACCTGCAGTCCCACGTCGGCGATTTACGTGTTGAATAAAAACGCTGAGGAGTTCGCAAATATGCATCCTGCGGCGGTGGAAGCTATTAAAAATAAACACTATGTTGATGACTACTTAGATAGTGTTGACTCGATAGACACGGCACAACAGTTGATCGCTGACGTCACCCACATTCACCGAGCTGGTGGTTTTGATATCAGGGGGTGGGTGACAAATTCACCTGAATTGAGTGAAAAGCTGCCAGCTGTAGTGCCGGGTCGTGTTAAACTAGACAAGTCGGAAAATGAACGCACGTTAGGTATGATCTGGTGTCCGTCGAGCGACTGTATGAATTTTGATTTGTCGTTTAAGCGCTTGCCGGCGGAGTTGGTTGAAGGTCAGATCAAACCTACCAAACGTCAATTTCTCAAATTTATTATGAGCATTTTTGACCCACTCGGACTGGTATACCCATGCGTGATACAATCACGAGTCCTGATGCAGCGTGTCTGGCAGTCGGGGATTTCGTGGGACGAATGCATCAAAGACCCGGAGGCGGCTGTCTGGTTCGAATGGCTTAGTAAGTTGAAAGCTCTATCTGCCGTTGCAGTACCACGATGGTACGGTCTGCAACGGGCAGCAGCGGTAGACCTCCATGTTTTCGGTGATGCCAGTGAAAAAGCGTACGCCGCTGTGGGATTCCTGGTTGGTACTGACTGTGGCGGCAATAGGGTATGTACTATGGTGGGAGGAAAGGCACGCGTGACCCCTGTGAAGGTAGTTTCCATTCCGCGTTTGGAACTACAGGCCGCCGTGTTAGCATGTAGACTAGCAGTGACGATAAAATCTGAAGTAGATTTCGCTATCACAAACTTGTACCTCTGTTCTGACTCAAAAACAGTTCTTATGTGGATTAATTCCGACGCACGCGACTATCAAAGATACGTTTCGCATAGATTAGCAGAGATTGACAATTTAAGTAAGCGAAGCGACTGGCACTGGGTTCCTTCAGAATCCAATCCTGCTGATGAGGCAAACTGGCCTAATGACAAAGGCATGTGGCTTTCGGGTCCCCCCTTTCTGTGTAATCCACAGGTACCATGGCCGAGCTGGAGCCATGACGAGACCCCCGCTGATCCTGAGCGCTTGGAGAGGGCGCACGTGGTAGCTGAGGTCACCCCAGGTCAGTTCATCGATGTCACACGGTACTCCACATGGACGCGGGCTGTGCGCGTCACTGCACGCGTGCTTGCATTTATACGCATACAAGAATATTTGCCCACCCTTCAGAGACGACAGAAGTGGACATCGGTAACGGACCCCGTCAAAGTGGGTGATGTAGTGGTGTTGTGTGACGGCAAACAGCCGCGTAATATGTGGCCCCGTGGCATAATAACCAAAGTGTTTCCGGGAAGTGATGGTCATGTGCGTGTGGTAGACATAAGAACGGCCTCTGGGGCGCTGCGTCGTCCTGTTGCTCGGATAGCCGTGCTACCTACAGACGGTACATTTGTCGAATGAAGTCTCCAACTGGGGGGTGGTAATGTTAAGTAGCACGACTGTCCGACCATATAAATATAGGGAACAATAATTACACTCCATTCCACGGCACTCTGCTTTGCTGTGACAAGGCGAGCGAGTGGAAGGGAGAGCCCTACTCAAGGTTATCCCGCTCCGGCCGGCTAGCGGACGCGGTACAAACGAGTCTTCGCGGCGCATCGCAACCTTTGACACACACGTGATTTGCGCGCCAAAAATGTTATTCCCGCGATAATCTAAGTTTCTTTTAAGTGATTGTTCCTCTATTTTGTGTTATTAGTGTTTTATGTGTTTTCCCTTTTTTGTGACCAATATAAGTAGTTTTGGAAATTAGCTTTTTCTTCTACGTCAACCCCGCCCTTCTCTTACACTGCCGCTTCCAGTCCCACTAATTCTACAAATCTAATCAAAATTCATAATTGCAACAATGTCAGTAACTTAGCATGTTCTTGTGAAGTCATATGTCGTTCCAACTCTATCAAATATCTTGGCTTAGTTATAGACGAAAACTTAAATTTCAAATCCCATATCAACTGTCTCTCCAATAGGATTAGGAAAACGATGTATATATTTAAGAAACTTCGACATTCCGCGAACATGAGCCTTTTAAAAAATACATACATCTCTCTATGTCAGTCTCTAATTACATACGCCATTGGAGTATGGGGCAGTGCTGCAAAGACGTCAATCTTAATGGCTGAAAGAGCCCAACGTTCGGTCTTAAAGGTAATGCTCAAAAAGCCCTTCAGATATCCGACAAACAGCCTCTACCAGGAAGCTAAAGTACTGACAGTCCGCCAGCTTTACATACATAAAGTCTGTCTCTCGATTCATAAACGCGCTGCTAAATCCGAATATTACTCGAAATTACTATCTAAACGCGTATTCAAGTTGCCTGTTCCGAGGGTTAACACTGCTTTTGGGAGACGTTTTGGCGACTTCCTCTGCTCTTCGATTTACAACATGGCCGTAAAGTTTCAGAGCGAATTAATTAATTGCACTGTGCATGTAGCCAAAAGGTTACTCTTCAACTGGTTGTTGTCACTTGATTATAGCGAAACTGAGACATTACTCCTAAGAATTGTTTAACATTAACTTTATTAATTATATAAAATGAACTTGACTACAAGATTAGTATAGAACCGAAGCTATAAAGAATGAAGCATTAGATAAATAGTTAAAAACTGAAAATTGCATGTATCAACTTAGGTATAAACCTGAATGTCATATTTATTATATAAAAATAAATTTTCGTTTTTCGTTGACTTGCATGACATTTATATGTACTTCTGGTCTCCCGCGATACAGGCCTAGCCTAGTGCGGGGACTCCTGGAAACTCTGTTGTCAATCTAGTTATGCACCAACTCTTAAAAACAACCGCTGTATACTTTTTCTGTGTCCTTTCTTGTGCAATAAACATATTTTTTATCTTTTTTATCTTTATCTAGCTTAGTATAAATATATTGTCGACTGAGAGCACATTGAAAGTCGTATAAAATTCTAACAAAAAAAATCTTGATTTTTCAATTTTTATTTCCAAAATGTTTTTTTTTTTAATATACACAAATAAATAGCACAGTAATTGTTAAAGAGTTAAATTTTCAAACGATAATATTTTTCATTCAATGCGTTATATCCGTGACTCATTATAGGAACTCTCAGTATTGCCCACGTATTAGATATAATATTATTAGATTTGACATATGATTTGACAGATTTTGGTTAGGACAAAATGGAGCCCGGTTTTTTTAATTAATATATATAACTTCTATTACCTACATCTTTATTTTACAGGCCCCTATAATTATATCGTCAATATATTATGTACGTTAGACTTCATATATTTATAAGCATATGATGTCCTTACATGTAATCTCTAATTGTTATTATACTTTCTACTAACACACCTAATATAAGTTGTTACTAACATAATATGGATGTATTTGTGTCCGAAATAAATGCCTTCATTCATTTATTCATAGGGGTCGAAATTAGCGACATTTTTAGGTACATTATATTTGGTGTACTGTGTCTGGACACATTCAATGTGGCAACCACAGTGGTGGCTGTCTTGTACTACAAACATAGCGTGGCTAATCATAGATTAAACTGTAATGTACACTGCTAGTATTCAGTATCAACATGTGCGCTATATTAATGATAGATACTATACCTTTTAATAGGAAGCGACCTCTTTTCCTTACAAAATAGTCCACATTTTCTCCTTTGCAATCCAGCGGGGTAATGCTGCCAGCATCTACGGCACCTTGCCGAGGGGTGAATTTTTATTTTAGTTTAGGTTTTACTAAAAAAATGTATTATGTTGTATTGTATATTGTAATTTAAAATACACCAATTGTTTCTTAACCAATACGTGTCCTAAAGGTTCAAAAAACTTGTTCGCAATTTTTTTGCTCCCAACTCTTAGGGGAATTCTAGCTGTCGTTTCTTTTTCTACACTGATCGACCTAGTCTCGTACTAAGCTCAGCTCAGTAAAGCTGTGGTTAATACAGGGTGAAATTGTTATGTTTGACCATAAGCTGAGGGGCCAACCCCGAAATCGCGAAAAAAAAATCTGCCGTGTCATATATTTTGGTTAGTCACTTGTACGGAATATTTTGTACGGAACAGCTGATTTTTCTTCACGAATTCGGAGTTGGCCCCATACTAAAAGTTGTTCGGTGAATGACCCACATATTTTTTCTTCTTCTAATAAGTATGGTACATTTTAAACTTATATTAGGTTCGCCAAACTTACGTTTAGCTGTTTATGTATTTACCTCTCACCGTATGGTCAAACAACAATTTCACCATACATATATCGAATTGTGTAAAAATGTTTTCCATGGTGTCAATATCCAGAAACGTAAATGGGGAGTATAGTATTCGTATGGAGAAGCGGTCGTCCACTTTTCTCTCAATGATATTCCCTGGTTTCTAAGTAGCTTAAGTTAACCCTTAAGACGTAAAATCTAAAACGGATCAATAAGTATAGACAAATTGTTGTAACGCAATTAATCCCCCAGTTGTAAAGTACCTGCTAACTAGAAGTTTCGCAATACATGTCAGCAACATGCTGATTACGCTGAATATGAATACCTAATGTATGTAAATACACTTTTCATATAATCAGATGCACAGATAGTTAACCCCCCTGTAAACAAATTTCCATGCAGGGGGTCAGTTATCTCTGCAGCGGACTTACTTATTTAGTTTTGCCTTATACCTTATTTATATTCTAAATACATCTACATTGTGGTCTTCATATTCAAGAACCATTGGGCCACTAAAACTAAACGTTCATTAATCCACAAATCTTATTTAGTACCTCTTTAGGTGTGTCTATACACACAAAAGTTTCAAACAAACGCAATCATACAATATATATCTTCGATATTACAGGGCTATAGCGTGTTTGTACTCTTGTCATGTAAACTGACATTGCTGGTCACCTTGGAGAACATTTCCGAGAATATCACAACTTTTAAGAAGAACATTTGTACAATACAATACAAATACTCTTTATTGTGCATCTCAATACAGAAAACAATACAATAATACAGAAAATCAAGAAGAGGTAAACAACAGGCGGTCTCAACACTAAAAAGCGATGTCTTCCAGACAGCATTTAGATAGCGGAATTTAACATTCTTATTTACTATTCACCCCCAGCCTGGCAGATGAATAATATACCCGTTGATGAATTCCAGTCTTTGATATGGGTCCAAGAAATGCTGCGCTAAATTATAATTTCGAATCAGAACTTCGCAACAGTCATTTACCTATACTGTAGCATATAGGTAATAGGGCTTCTACAGAGCGAACTCACAAACACAGTACAGTATTTATAAATCGAAAAACCAATAAAATCGGATAGAGATCCTCTCACATGGCAAACATCATCAAGTCTACAAGGATCATCACACCAGAAAGATGTTTCAATATGAAAATATATTAGATGGTGTGTAAGTACACTTTTTGTCACTAAACAATACGAAAGTGAAATTTATTATTGATTAATATTTAATTATTATTTAAACGTATTTATAAATGTTTATTTAATATTATTTAATTTGATTCAGTAAATTAATTTTAATGTGTTCAGGCCTTCGTTACTTTTTTATAGGTACTTAGTTTCATATTTGTTTGCCTGGTTTTATAGGTACTAGTTTTTCCTTGTTCCTGTAACGACAGTGATCACGATAAACACTGTAACTACTGACTACGAGAATTTGTAACTAAATTCAGTGAGTGGGCAAGTCAACCTGCTGAAACTTAGCTATTCAAGCATGCAAAGTACCATCAGTAAGATAAGAATACTTACCTAATTGTTTTTATACCTACGTATCTAATGGGATACCCTGTATCGAAATTCACTTACTACTTAAGTCGCTAATAAGCAGAGGTCGTCCAAATTTATTGTTGCCTTACATCCTCATGGCGGCATAATGACAAATTATTCCCAAGGGTAATTAATGGCAGTTAGTTGAAGTTCACTGACCTTAGTGGTAACTATCATGACCTCTTATTATGCTAGGAAGTTTACAGTGCAAAATCGACCGTGCTGGCTGCTATTTAAAGTATAATTTTCAACTCATATGCAAACGAAATATACGATTTCATTAATTTGTAGTATTTGGGAAGCGCTATAGAGTTAATTAACAAAAACCTTTTAAGGGGCTCATTGCTACAGATAGCAAGAACTACACCGAGCATCGGCAGGGTTTTGTAATAAATTATAAGGCTCGGCGTAGTCTGCGTTTTGCACAAAACAGTGATAACTTAATTAAGCTATTTCGGATGACTTATCTCGGCTAGACTGCAAGTCACTAGAGCTGTATTTAGAATTTAATTATAAATGTGTATTTTATAAAAGTGTATCGTGTCCGTTCTGTACACGTGTGCCAGACTGATCTACATATACCTTATTATAGTTACGTTTATGATAGGAAGCTTCTTCTACCCATTAGTAATGACCTGTAATTTTTTGTCTTCTAATATTAATATAAGAATTCAAGTCTTGGAGACCATTTACTTCTCTAAGGATAATATTAATGATCGTGTTTTAATTATATTTTATCTCTGAAACTTAGACTTTTGCATCTCTAATAAAGGAATGTTGTATTTGTTTTTATTTTTTATCATAGTTTTTTTGTGCAATTTGACATTTAGAGACTCTATACATCTTTAATAAAGTATCTAACATTTAATTGATTCCATATTTGTAATTTTATTTCGTATTTTTTTTAGTTATTTTTATTGCTCGTAAAAAATTGACATGTAAAAGTGTCCCTGTGACTTATTTACTGAATATATGTTTGATGTTTGAGTAGCAATTGTGAACACGGGCTTATGAAGGCACATTAAGTCTCATACATCAAACATATTGGTACTTTAGCCATTACTTTAGTGGAGCTTTAGGTATGGAAAACATTAAATATTGTTTGTGATTCGGAGACAATTTTCCCTTTCAGGTAGGAGGCCGAACACTAAGTATGATTTATGTTATGATAAAATCGTTTAATTAACGTTTTTTTTTTTATGAATCGTCATCTAGATCTGCTAAATTTTACAAATTCAATCTAGCCTATTTGAGTTTTGTTAGAGAAATTATTTAGATTTCAGAAAAAATCATTTTACATATAGTAGAATATTGAGGCTTAAATAAAAATCAATATAGAAGCTTGGAATATGTTGCATTTTGTCCCTTACATTCCCAAAATATCTTTAATATTTTAAATAATTTATCTTTTAGCCTTAAAAACAAAACACCTTAAGCACTATTAGGTATCATTAGATGAACTTAATTGGCCTTTTTAGGGTTCTGCAGTCTACTAGGAACCCTTATAGTTTCGCCTAGTCCGTCTATCTGTCCGTCCACGGCTTTGCCTCGTGATCCGACGGTAAAATAAAAACTAGATTTTTATGGTACCTCCCATACAATGAAATTTTATATTCGCTGTAACGGTTAAAGCGAAAATAAAATTTCATTAATTTTTAACCCAATGGTGCGGAGTATCGTTGGATAGATCTTTAAAAAGTATCCAACAATCATTTTTTGATAAAGTAAATTCGTAAATAATCGCTCCGAATGAAAAACAATGTGTCCCTTCCCCCTAACTTTTGAACCATGAGTCCAAAAAAAATTTTTTTTATAAGTACAAAAGTTTAACAACTACTTTCAATGAAAACTCCAGCCGTTTTTAAATTATTGCAAAGTCTTTTCTTTTTAATAAAAAGACGTACAAAGCCTATAATGTACATGATACTAATAGTTTAGCTTATTATAACAGAATGGTAACTATGGAACCCTAAGATGAGCTTGGCCCGACATGCTCTTGGCCGATTTTTTCTCTTCGATTTGATCGATCCAGCTCAATTATATGGCTTCGAAGTAGCGCGCTTCACTAAAATTAACTGGATTTGAGCCCGATTTGTATGCAAATCTATATCAAAATGATTTATCTAAACGAGATCGTGTTAAAATGCTATTTGCTGTCGATAAATTATTTGATAAATTGCAAATGGCTGACTCGCTGGCGAGAATTAGATTTCCTAACTCGTTACAGCGTTGATATGCTAGAAATCGTGCAGCCTGACTTTCAGACTGCTTCGAATAAATACATCTTCGAGCAGAGCATATCCGCCATGTAAGATGCTGTACCTATGCTGTTGTATAATACGTACGTGTCGTACTTATATCACGTACCAATTGGTATTTAGTCGTTCACTACGCATCTAATAATATTTCATAAATTATATTGTGTTATAATCAAATCGTTATTGATTGGAGATGTGTTGTTACATCTAAGACCAAATCGTGCCTCTGATTTTAAAAGCCACTTTAGATAGCGCTATACGTCATCATGTTTTGTGGTTACTGAATTGTCAATGTTTAAGTTTTGAAAACCTAGAACTAGCGCATGGGCGCATAATGTATAGGATCGTACAGCCATAAAATTCGACACGTTTTTTTCTTGGACTTTACCCTCTACTCATCACTATTTGCTTAGAATGAATCGATATTTACTTTTCTAAACGATACTATTCAATGTACTCCACTAAACAAATACATATCAGTTGAACAAAATTAAGCGTGAATGCGTCATACGTTATCATCATGTGTGGCATGTCAATCTTTACAGAGGACATTTGGCGTAAAATCATAGTATCTTTTATTGGAACTGCTTTTTCAAACCAGCTTTGAAAAATCAATCTGTATGTGAAATTGTGAACATATCGAGCCTCGGTTATATGCAGTTATTTTGGCGCTGACTTCCCTGTTTGCCCCTCTCGTTTGTCACAGAGACCTTTCGAGTGAACGAAAATATGAGCGCTCGCAAAATCACGAGCTTCAATAGAAAAGAAAACGATCCATCTCCTTATATCAGCGTGGGAATCATAAAGAAATTGGCATGCGTTATTCACTCCATTAAGTATTTAATGAAAAAAGGATGTGTCCGAGCTAAGAAAAGTTTTGTTTCTTGGCGCTGAAGTGACCTGAATTATTAGGGTATATAGGGTATTGCAACCAATTATAAGATCGACAAATAATAGTTAATTGTTTTACGAGGGGGCAAAGCTGTTGTTTAACCGCTCGTGCTATTGATACCCGAGCAAGCGACTGGTCTGAAAAGTGGAATCTTGATCATTGCGAGGGTTTGGGGGTCAAAAACAACGTATAATAATAATAACGTTATGCCATTTAATGTTATACCAAGTGCCATTATAGTATGATAGTTTTTTATGATTATATTAAACATTACACACCCACGTCAATGTAAACCAACCTTTGAAATATAGAGTAAAGTCATCAAAAGCCTATCGTTAAGTCATTTTGAAGCAGGTAATCCAGTTTGCGGGCTACATTCAGTTTTCAATCACAGCGACCTTTGTTTTGCTATGCACAAAGTTAGTCTGAGAGGAAAAGATGGTCGCATTCGACTCTTCGCGCATATTTTACGGTAGCTTTCATCTTATTTGTGTTGGTATACAGTTTAGTTTCAGGTTATAAGTAGTAGATAAATAGGGCCAGTCCATTTCATTCCGTTGACGGAAAAATTGCGTCACGTTACATAGAGTAAGATTTCAATTAGAATTTTTGTAATAATTAATCATTTGTCAACCTCTTCAGTTAACTGATACAAATTCTTGATAATCAGTTCAGAAACGTCTGACTTTCATATTTTTGTCACTGAACTAAATAATAGATTATTAGTTTATTAAATAATACATATTTTTGTTTTTTAACAGTGTATTTTACATAACAAGTATTTATTTTTCTACGCGTCAATTGATTCATTATCTAAATTTGTAGTATTGTAATAAACTGCCTGTATGTTAAATTACGTCATTTTTGCGTCAATGGCATAAAATGTACTTGCCCTGTAGATAACACTGGGTTCTTAGAAAAGGCCACTTAGAAAACATACAATTAAAATATTCTTTCACAATTACTGAATACTCTTTGGCTATTTTGGAGGAAATATTTTTTTAATTCTGTAGAGTTTGTAATAATTATTTTTTCATCTCAGCAGCTCGAACAAGCCTACTTTCGTCCCTCCAGGGAGTGTCGAAAGTGCGACTTTCCTCACCCCAGGGAGTGACAAAAGTACGACTTTTCTCACTCCAGGGAGCGAGCAAAGTAGCTTTTTAAATTAGTGAAGGCGATGAATACAGGAATAAAAACTTAACTTGATGTTGAATTTCTTTAACCTTTAATATGTTCTCACAACTGAGATGAATCTTTCGCTTACTCCGGACTCAAAATCAATAAGAATAACTAACTTTCCTCTCTTATTGCACAAATAACTATTTTCATATTTGGCAGCAGCATATGGTAAAAGAAAACGTTTTACCTAACATAAAATGTTGAACATCGATCATCCGAGCTAGAGCTTGCACTACATACTAATTGCAAGCTCCAGCTCGGATGATACAAATGTATAAATAAACTCATACTAAACAGTAAACACTCAATCAATATGTAAACAGGCCCTAAGGCACGTGTACACGTTCGTAAGGCCCCTAATCAGATAACAATAAATTATTGAAAAAGACATGAAATTGACGGAGTTAAAAAAAAGCACGGATTTTTTGTCCCTAACCGTAAAACCGATTACATAAAATTGGCTTCGACTCCATTTACTATTAAGCAAATAATATTTTATGCGTACTAATCTGGAAAACTTGTTGGCTTGACCTTCTTAAATTTCAGGCAAATAGCTGACCTCAAAGACCCTCAAATGAAGTGAATAAATCATATCCCTTACACCCTGTTCACAACAAACTTTCTCTCGAATTTATTTACCATGGAACTTTTTAACAGAAATAAATATACTGTACAACTTCACAATTTTTATCTGAGCAGTATTCAATATATAAAATAAATTTAGTAGTTGTTGGTCATTCAAAAACTATAAATTAAAAAAATATATATAAACTATAACTTTTTTTTGATAAAATTACATTTTTGCATTATTAAAATTATTTAAATAGTGTGTATCTAGTCCCAAATACAAAAACATTCTGTGCAATTATTGTATAGTTATAACAGAGGGGAGATAGAGAACATACAATCATGATACTTATGTATGTTTTGTGACTATAAAGTAAAAAAAAAACTTAAGAGTCGAATGTTACAACACCTTTTATTATTTCTACAATATTTGAAATTATCTAATTTCTAAATGCGTTGAATGTTTATTTATAAGTAACAGCGAGTTATTCGCCAGTAAAATTAATATATATATAAATTAGATTAACGGACCCGTCCCATGAAATCTCAATTTTTAGTAAAAACTGCGCGCTAAATATACCTGCGTAAAATAAAGAACATTTTCACCCAAAGTTAGTGCTTCGCTAATCAAATCGTCGGCGCAAGGGAGCGCAATCAGGACAGCTATAAAGATAACTCGAGGAGAGAGCAAACATTACACTGTATTGCGACCGACTTTATACACTGTCAAAACTTTTATTTTGGAATGAAAAGGGATAATTAGTACATTACGATACGAGTGCGAAAAGCAGCAAATCCGCAACGAGTGGCGATAAATTACGAGTAATTACCAAGCTACTACTAGGTATAGGAAAAACAGTTTCATATGCAGGGCAGGCATGAGTTTAAATAAAGTTTCTATAAATTGTGATATCGACATATATAATGATAGCATAGCAGTAATAAAAAATAAATTAATTAGACACTTCATGGGTGACAATAATTCTGGCGCAGGACAAGGCTCGGTGCATTGTTGAATATGTACTCACAGGATTTAACTACTTTTTCTTTTTTTAATTTATTTTTTGTAAAAATGAATCATATATATATATATATATATATATATATATATAGATCTGTTCTTATGCTGTAGGAACTTGTATGTGTAAATTAAGATGGGCAAAAACTTTTTATAATTTATTGTATTTTTATAAGTGAGAACCTGTAATTGGCTCTGTAATTCTATTGGAAGTTCTAGATATATATAGCGCTGTTGGTTTTCCATATACTAAAATAAAATAAAATAAATAAAATAAAACACGACCGAAGGAAGTGTTGTAAATAGTCTTATTTTTACGTCTTACACAGATCAACCTCAAAAAGACGACGATATACATACTTGCATAGATAGTTAAATACAACAAATATCAGTAATCATCAGAAAAATAAATGCCGTTACCGGGATTCGAATCCAAGACCATCGGCTTCATAGGCAGGGTCACTACCCATTAGGCCAAACCAGTCGTCCTATTCGCGTCTTTGTCGTACAACAGTACTAGTAGCACCATATGTACTGTAATAGAATATAAGGAATATAACATAAGGTAAAGAAGAATTGTCTCGGCCGACAATTAAATCTGATTTGAGGTTTTCTTATTTACTGATCGAGGTGTGTATATCCCACGATTTTGCCGTTCGACGGAGCCGGAAAGCGGCAATTTGTTTAGCACAGCGGGCCGGAATTTTACGCTTTCCGGCCTGAGGGCAGTTTTTTTTTTACATCTATATAAAAAACATGTCAACGTGACGCTACATTGTCGTTGCTGCTAAATTATTTCTAGTACCTATTTCTAATATATTATTTAAAGTCTTCTTCTTCGTCGCGTTGTCCCGCGCATTTTGCCACGGCTCACGGGAGCCTGGGGTCCGCTTAACAACTAATCCCAAGATTTGGCGTAGGCACTAGTTTTTAAGAAAGCGACTGCCATCTGACGTTCCAACCCAAAGGGGTAAACTAACAACTAAATAGTCCGGTTTCCTCAAGATGTTTACCTTCACCGAAAAGTGACTGGTAAATATCAAATAATATCGTCTGTATTTCGTACATAAGTTCCGAAAAATTCATTGGTACGAGCCAGGGTTTGAACCCGCGACCTCCGGATTGCAAGTCGCATGCTCTTACCGCTAGGCCACCAGCGCTTCAGACTATTTGAACAGTACAGCACCTATAAATTGGAATAAAAACTATAATCCGACCTTACACTCTACTATTAGGTACTGTTTAACTAAATAAAATAAAATAAATGAAATAAATATTATAGGACATTTTTACACAAATGGAGTAATTGCTTGTATGCTAAGGCTTGTATTGTGGGTACTTAGACAACGATATATATAATATATAAATACTTAAATACATACAAAACACCCATGACTTAGGAACAAATATTCATGCTCTTCACACAAATCAATGCCATTACCAGGATTTGAACCCAGGACCATCGGCTTCATAGGCAGGGTCACCCACTAGACTAGACAGGTCAGGTAGGTCAGACTATTTTCTTAAATGATCGGCCTTATAATATTGTAAATCAATTTTCGACAATGTACACAGTAACCCTATTTAATCAGTGTCTAATTCAGAACAATAGCCGTCTCTGAGCTTTGGTGACCTCAGTATCCTGTTCAAATGCCTACTTTTATTTACACAAAAAAACATTAAATAAGTACTCTAAAGCAATAAAGTAAATATGTACACTTGTACAGTGACGTCTGAAAAAATCGATACGAAAAATGTGCCAAAAATATGTATAATACCTTAATATATGGGCAATAAAGTGGTGTTTACATATTTTTGGCACTTTTTTCGTATCAATATTTTCAGACGTGACCGTACCTACTCACTCGATATTCAGGCTTTATCGAAAACTTCACTTTGAAAATAAATGTAATTGTGCGACTATTCGTACTTATCCTACTTATCCTCTGCCGCGCAGAAGCTTATAAAAAGGTCTCCTTTCCGTTTAGTTTTGAATATTCAGTTTGACAAATCAAAATTTCGCTAGGAAAGTTTTGATGTGTGGGCGTCTAGAGATTTAAATTAGCGGCTTTTTTAGATAATGTAGTGAAATGATAGTTGTCAAAGCGGCGGGCAACAAGACTAAAATGATAAAATATATAATTATAATATTAGTTCATAATGAAAATTTAAATCTGTTGGAAACGATAGTGTTTTATGTCGAATGTTAGATTGAAATTGTATTGAAGAGGGAAGAATGGCTTTTTGAATCGGTAATTTTTCTATGAAATATCATTTCGGGAGAAAACAGTAACTAAATCTTAACATCACTTAGATTTTGATGTTGATCGCTTCAGCATAATATATTCTAGGTTTATAGGTTTCGCTTTTTTGGATTTTTTTTTGGTTTGCAAATGTTGAAAAGAACGTATGGCGTATGGCGCCGCGCGCTGGCCCCTCAAAAAACAACAAGAGAACAGACTACATGCCGCTGAAATGATGAAGTCGCGCTGGGTTGGAGGTGTAACGCTACTAAATCGCATCCGAAATACCCTCATCCGTGGTAGCTTCAGGGTAAATTCAATCCAAGAGCAGCTAGTGGAAGATGGACTCTCGATCAGTACGGGCATGTAATGCGTCGTCCACCTGAACACATGACCCGACAAGTACATAGAAAGGGACATGATCGATGCAAATGTCACATCTAGGACAACCCAGGACAGAGCGTCCTGGCGAAGAAGGACTAGGAGAGCCGACGCCAAATGATGGGATAAGGCTAGGCGGACAGAGAAAAATGTTGAAAAAAAGGAAAACCTATAAACCTAGTTCTTCATTGTGCCAATAACATAATAAATAAACCGGCCAAGAGCATGTCGGGCCATGCTCAGAGTAGGGTTTCGTAGCTACCCTTCTGTCACAATAAGCTAAACTGAAGCTTAAAGTATAGGAAACGTTTTCTCTTTTTGTATCGACGATCACGTAGTCTTCTCTCTTAAGATACTCGACAGAATGGACTCCGCGGAGCTCCATCAATCTTGGGCCAAAATAAGGCACACCCGTGCTTTAGCGGACCATTAAATTTGATAAGTGGGCCAATCAAAATAATGGGTAACTTTAGTATAGGTATGCTATAAAGGTGTTATTATAATACAAGAAATAGTACATTACGATACAAGTGCGAAAAATAGGAAATTCGAAACGAGTGGCGATAAATTAAAACACGACCGAAGGGAGTGTTTTAAATCGACACGAGTTGCGAATTACCTATTCGCACATGTATCGTACAACGTTTTACAGTACATATGGCCCTTTAAATGTTCGACACAGTAACGTAATATGCTACTTCTCGCACTAGTGCTATAAAGTAGCCCCATATGTACTGTAAAGGTTATAATTGCAATCGTTAATTAAATCACGTTTATTTATATACGTTCAGTAAAAAGTTACTTTCTTTATTATTCAAGCACCCAAATCCTATCAACAATCCCATTACCCCATCATGCAATATACAATAAAAAAAAACAGTTTGCGTGTTTGTCCGTGAATCTTAAAATAATAAAATACAAAATTTCTGTTTTTGTTTAAAAAAAAACAAACGGATTTTAGTTCGGTGAAGGAAAACATCGTAAGGAAACCTGCATACATCTGTGAAGAAATTCAAAGGTGTATGTGAAGTCCCCAATCCGCATTGGGCTAGCGTGGGGACTATAGCCCGAGCCCTCTGGCGCATGAGAGGAGGCCTGAGCCCAGCAGTGGGACGTTATATAGGCTGGATTATTTTATTATTATTATTATTATTTGTAAAATAAATAAATAAATATTTTGGAGACAATCTTACACATCGACCTATATCGGTGTAAGATTGTCCCCAAAATGTTTGTATTTATTTTATTATATATGTATTTTATTATTTTAAAATTCAATATTTTATACCTATACTAAAGTTACCCATTATATCGAATTCATTTTATTTGAAAAATAACAAGTCACCAAAGTGTGGCAATGTAAACTAAATGAGGTATTTTTATAACCGAAAGTTTTTATTTAGTTACTGGTTTGTTATATCAGTCAGTATTGTATATATCTTATAGCAGTCAAAACATAAACAATAAAACATAATATTTATGATCACATTTGGTATAACCGTCCCTTAGAACATTTATTTTATTTTATTTTATTTTATTGATAAAAATGTTTACATGACATTACAGTTGAACCAATGCGTCACGAAACTTAAATTAACTAATAATTATAAGTATTAACAATTATAAAACAATAATGGCACATTAACAAATTAAATTGGGACAGTTGAGCACCTAGCATCCATCGCCTCACAGAATCTCAAACATTCACTATACACTGCCGCCCATCGCCAAGCAAATAGATCGCATTCAGGCGTCGATGCCAGGAGCGCATTGAGCAGTGAGAGGGTGCGGAGCAGCGGCGAGTTCCTGCGCGATACGGTGCGCGCCGGCGGCACGGCCAACAGGTAACATGAAATGGGTCGCTATGCTATGGTGTGAAAAACCTGGCACGTGCATCAGTAATACGGCCCAATTCGAACAATGCTTATAAGATGTCAGTGCGATACAATACTTATCTTCCAGTGTCAAAAGTGACGTTTTTGGTTGGATATTTGTCTTTTTTGACAACTGAAAGATCGGTATCGTATCGCTGTGACATCTTATAAGCATTGTTCGAATTGTGCAGCTAGTGGCTTTTACGCAATAAAGCTTCGAGCCCTTACGGAGGCTAAAGGTCCAAAAATATCTTATCTCAGCCGCACATAAACCTCCTGTGAATCGAATTTCAATAGAGATCGTAAAAGCTTTCTTCGCGAAATCGATTTGTGTCCTTACTCCACTATAAAGGAGACGAACCAACGCAAAAAATGAGAAGGTTCTTGATCCAGATCGCGCAGCATAAACAACTCACGGCTCAATTTATTTTATACCCTTTAAGGATTCTATGTCGTAAAAGTCAGCTGAGTCTTCCAGAGCTCAAAACTTATGTTAGAACGCAGTAACGACCCTTATTTGATATTATAATAGAATATTTAGAAGATACCAATTCCGCCGTTTATTTTCTTAAATAACAAAGCTCATTTCGTCGTTACATGATCAATATGCAACATAAGCAATAAGATCTAGTAAGCAATTTGCGCTCCTATTATCAGAGAATTACACAGCGCTTCGTATAATACGGTATAATTTATACTATAAATCACCGTAAGATTAAATAAGTGTCTGGTGCCGACAGATGTGTCGTATTGCCGTCGTGACTTGCGTCCTGAGCTGAAATTAGCCAAATATTAGACATATTTGGCTATATTTTACTAGAATCCTGGCTAATTTATTATAATGTAACATAATTTCAACAACACAATTTCGTAATCATTATCTTTAAAAGTACTCTAAAACCATTTCAAAAGTTGGGTCAAAGTTGTTGTTTAACCTCTCGTGCTAATATTGATACCCGAGCAAGCGAAAGATTCCAAAGTTGAACAATAAGCGTAACGAGTGGTTCGAAAAATAGAATCTCGTTGCAAGGGTTATAAGGCGAAAAGAAATTTTGCCACCGAGTGAAACACAAAAAAAAAATCCGCACCAAAGAACATACTAACTGTAAAATATCAAACGAAATCAAAGCAAATCAGTTCAAAATGAACATTATTAAATATTTATCATTCAAAATCATAATTTGAAAGCCAATTCTATCAGCCAACATAAGGAAACAACTCAAAATTAGCATTTGATTACTTTGCCCCACATGTGGACAAAATGCAACTTTTTCATCGGTTTTTGAACAATCAAGAGAGCCTACTGCTGGCTGGTGTGGTGATAAAATATTTATACGTATATCATGAAGGTTTAAATACTCCATCTTCAGGTTATAGTACATTGTGCAAAGAGGGGGGTAAGTGAAATTTTGGAAGCGAGGGTGGTAATTCCCGACAGCCGGAGGCTGCAGGGAATTAAAGACCCGAGGTTGCAATATTCTTACCCCCGGTAGTAGTAGTTACACACAATGTTTTTCATCACACTTGCGAAGAAAAAACTAAATTTTAAGCGAAATTATTCTTAAATACGGTGACATTTCAAACATTCATCCGCCATATTGTCATTATTTAACAGGTTAAGCATCGAAGGCACAGACCTATTCGGCATTCAGCCACGATTGAAAATTATGTAACAATATTTTAAACTGCTATTAAATTAATCAAACTAAACATTTTTAAACATATTAAATGAATACTACTACGTGTAGTATTCTATGAATTCGTGACATAATAAAAAAAAGTTGTAACTCCCTAGGGAGTTATAGCCATTTTTTCACAATCATAAATCCCGGGGGAACAATATATGCCTTTGTCCTTCAGTACACCTGCTTGAAATAACATCTTTTTCAAGCAAGTGTGATGAAAATATATTTTTTACCTTTAAAAAAATTAGACATGGTTGTCCGAATCCGTTTCCGCTTACAAGAAATTAACGTAAATTTGTGCAAGCACGGCAAACTAATGATAACATTTATTATGAATAACATGGAGACAAACATAACCTTCTCTCCTTGACGCAGTAAATGTATATAGATAATATAGTCCACCAGTAAATAAAGTCGGGTACCTTTTGTGCCTTCTTCTACTTGTAAGATTCTAGTTATTTCTTCTTGAACAGAACTAAACTCTTTCGTTTATAGGACATAACAGGTACATATGAATATTTCCAATTTGCTCCATCCAATTTGACTGTTACGATCTCCGCTTTTATTGGTAGCAGAAACATCAAATATAAAACTAACAAAATAAATTTGGGACTAGGTAATATAAAACCATAAAAATACCTATCAATAAAATTATTATTATGGCTCTGTATACTTGAACTCAACCATTGCCTTTAGCAAACAACTATTATTGTTCGTGTCATCCACTATGACGCGCACATTTGTCAAATCTAACCTTTAATTACATGGCAATACGAGTCATGACACGCGCCGTTGTGAATGACACGATCTAAGTATAAAATTTAAATGTGAGATTAGTTTGGTAGGAAATGATAAAACAGTAGTCTGGCGTCCGTCTCCTCGCTGTTAAATGTGACAGGTCTCATGCCTTGTTCTTACTGATAATGACTGATGGGCGTAATTTAGGAAACTTATGTACCATCAGGTTCAAATTTGCATGGACAATTTATGAATGATTTCATTAATAACTTGTCCATGCACTTTGAACCCTACTGTACGTACTTTCTGTGTGATAGTGATAGTGTGAACTTCTCATCATAGCATACTATGATAGCCTGTAAGTATATTTACCTAAAGTCTCTCAAGAAAATGGAAATGTTAGATGCGATTTTCGGTCTTGTACTTATAAAAATTTACGAATGTTTTTTATTCCGATAATTCTTTTTTCTACATACTTAGTTAATTTTATGGGTTTAAGATTTGCCGATGGCAAAAAAATAGTCTTCTTTCCTAATCGTATATTTCGAATTGAATATATTCTCAGAGGAAATTTCTAATATTCGATATTTTACTTGTTCGTGTTACTTATCTATTTAAGCAATCATATTAACTCTTATTAATAAGAGTGTAATTTTATGTTATAGATTTGTTTATACTGGACGTTTATCCAGTCAGATCAATTTATCGGACACGGCAAAATATCATTCAGCTCCTGTGAAAACAGTATTTACATAAGCGCCCAATCTATATCCATGAATTTTAAAACAGAATATTTGCTTTGGCTCGGTATAACAGATTTTCTTGCAGTACCTATTTATGATGGTTTATCTAGTACAAATATGTATATGATATTATTTGTAACATGTTTTTGTCAAGCTAGATTTTTTGAAAATGTCGTTCATATATATACGTGTATAATTAACACTTTCGCGCGAGCACCGTCATTTGACGTCAAAAATTGACCAATGTATCGAGACACAACGTCTAAACACGTCTTTACAACAATGCATTTTAAGGGTACAACGTTTGTAAACGTCGGCTGGCCTTACTTTACTCCTATAGCTACGTCATTGCGCCACAACACGGCTCAATTTTAAATCCCTAGCGCCACGCTAAGTCGATATTTTTTTATTTTCTGTAGGGCTCACTCACACATATGCAAGTGTTCCCACACACACACACAACGTCAATGGACGCCGTCCGTTCCTATACGCGCGGTACATTCGGTTCGCCTGCGCACGCGAAAAGGGTAACGCGCATGCGGTTATGTAGCGGCCAAGATTTTATATTCGCAACGGCCGTTCTGTGTCAATGTAAGTACATTTTTTATCGATTTTGAGTGTAAGATTGTAATCAAAAGTTATGTTACGGGCAGCAAGTGTTATCTTCTACGTATATCAAAGTAATTTAATCGTCTTATACGTAGATGGATAAGACAAACCACAAGAAATTTCTGCAGGTGTTTGAATGATCTTCGTCACGGTAGTCATCAGCAGACCCATATGAGGACGATGGAGAGTTTTGGTCTGATAAGGACTACGATCCAGTCGATGAGCAACATAACAGTAGCGATAGTTCCATAAGTGCTTTTGCTGAAACAGTACAACCACTGAGACACAATTCAAGCGTAGATATGGATACTGCTGATACGATCTCAATAGATTCGATTGGGCACACTTGAGACATCGCCACTTCCCGACCCTGTGGCTATGGAGGACAATCCTCATGCCTCGCCGCAACCCGGTCCTGAAATAGAGGCTAACGCCGTCCAGCACGCGACGCTGTCTCCTAATCCTCTGGAAATGGAGGACAACTTAACACCGCACGCTTCGCCGTCTCCAGTAGCGATAAACGCTAATGTCCATCAGCGATGCCAACTCCAGACCCCGTGAAGTTGGAGAGAGACCCATCACCGCACGAATTACAACCTCTGATTTAGTTGAGATGCATGCTCCGCCCTCTCCCGATCACCCGAACGCCGCACTCCCTCAAGTTCGCGAGCATATAGAGGGCAATTTGTCGCCGAACGCCTCACCAGCTCCTGATCTCTAGGAAATAGAGAGGCGTCTATCATCGACCCTCTCACCACCTCCCAGTCCCGCGGAGATAGAGATTAACCCGTCCTCTATCGCATCGCTTCCTCTTAATCTTGAAGGAATAAATGGTTATATTTCATCTTATGGACCGCCAACTCCTGAGCGCGTGGAGATAGAAGAAAACCCAACACCGCTTCCTAATGTCATGGGCAATGAGGGCAACTCACCAGGCACGTCAACGCTTCCTGATTCCAGGGGAGTAAGGAGTGATCCATGACCTGATGAACCTTCTACTCCTCCGTTATCAACATATGTCTCTCGCAACCGTACTCTAAGCAATCCTTCAACAAGTAGATGAGGCCCAAGGTGCAGGACTCCTCCTAGAGATGATGTTTGGGAAAAAACAACTGCCAAATTACTTACTTTTGATTTCGACACTATTTCTGCAAACCAAACGCTTCAGTTAAAGACGTTTTTGATAATTTATTTCCTACGCACATTATTGACTTCAGTACTTCTTCATTGTAGTAGCAAGAATAAATGAAAACGGAAGAGCTCTCTGCGCTACAAACAGGCCTTCTACTAGAAACTCGCGTCGTCATAGATAAAGATACCGACTGCAAAGAAATACAGGAATTTTTGGGTTTATGTATTTTTATGGGACATATTGATGTCCCTAAAAACGAAAACTTTTTACCTACACTGTTCCCCGTTATTATCATCAGATTTTTGGGTATATCAATTACCATCACGTCTGGGCGCAGATTCGAACAAATATTGTGATGCCTGTGTGTATCTGAGTTAAACGCACCAAGAAAAGAATAAATTGTAAGGTTCAGAGATGCTATTGCTAAGAAATTCCGTGATTACTACAAGCCTACTAAAGAACCCTTTTTGGATGAATCGTTACTTTTGTTTCACAGGCGTTTATCATTTTGGCAGTATATCAAGTCTAAGAAAGCGCGTTATGGGATAAAATTCTACGAGTTGACTACTTCTGATGGTTTCATACGTAATATTTTCATGTATACAGGAAGTGATGAAGAAGTAGAAAAAGGGATAAAAGACTGAAAAAATTGTCATGCGACTGATGTTTGTATGTGGCAAAAAGTGTTATTGGACATTGATTTACTATAATAAATATTAAAAATAACACAAGAGTATAATGTTGATTATTTCCTTTTTTTCCTACGAATATTTAGATGTTTGCAGAGGGCTACAGTTGTCAAATGTCTTCGTTATAATTGCCGTATAATAACGTTTGTTGAATGTACTTTTGAAACATGAATATGATGGGCAGGAACGTACATAAACGTCTAAGTCATAAGACGTTGTAACCCTGTGCAAACAAATACCTTAGTAATATGTGACGGAACGTTTTTAAACGTTAACGACGTTACACGTTGGTCACACAAATATAAACGTTGACATGCTCTTATACGACGCAACGTTTATAAACGTTAACGTCATATAACGTTGAGTACTTATATATAAACATACATCGATGGCATAAGGTGGAACGTTAATAGACGTTGACGTGATCAGACGTTGTTTCCTTGTTTATAAGCAGAAATTGGTGACATATGGCTGAACGTTTCTAGCCGTAGACGTCATTGAACGTTTGTGTCACGTTTCAAAAGATCGTTTCACAACTTAAAAGCAGTACGTATATTAACGTTGGTTTATTTTGTATGGGAAAATACTGTGCACTCCAAGTACTATTGGTGAAGTGGGGTGCTCGCGCGAAAGTGTTAACTTAACATTTCAGCTTTATTCTCGTATTCTACTCATTTAAAAACATCTAGTCGTTTTTGTTTAACACACTGTATAATTTTATTAGTATGTCCACAAGCTGAAATAGTCAGTAACGTTCAGCGCCTACTTACATAAACATCTCTTCAATTTCACGCGGTGCCCTCATCATGCGCTCGGCATTTTCCTGAAACATGACGGACCCGTATCACGTTGAAACAGACAAATTGAGGCTTTTATCGAATATTTTGACCAAATGGAATGAAATATGGAAGATCAATAAAAAAGATATTGCATAGGTTTTTTCTGTTTTCTTCTCTGCATGAAGTGCTCATAGAAAATTCCTAACGTACACTATCATCAAGCTATAAGTATAATGAGGTTTTGTATATGATGTTTTCTAAAATTGTATATGGTTTTGTATATGATGTTGAATAATTTTTCTTTTAAAACAGTTCTGTAACTTCTAATGTTCCTTTTGCATAAAACTTCAACATTGAATTGAAACATGAAAGGCATGCCAAAAACATTTTAATAAAATTTCGATATTAAAGTCGAATTTTCCGCTTGAATAGTACCGAGTGTAAGAGCACGTATCGCCAATGAGACACTACGTGACCCGTGGTCATTGGACAACCGCCTTTACGAATGTTATTCTATATCTTATAATATCTACCTGATTTTGTCGTTAAAAATCCAACGAGTATGTTTGAAATTCATTTTAGCAGACCCATCTGCTAATGAAATCACAATTTCTGCAATAAACAAAAAAACCTCCCCCGAGACAGAATTGTTTCAACTTTTCCCTTTTTAGGAAAAGCTATAATAACTTTAGGCATCATAGTAGATAAGTTACGGCACGTTTATAGAACTTGATTGTATCTTATCTTACACGTATGAAATAAAATGAAGCCAAATTAGCCCTGGTAGGCTTGTTTGATGCGCCGCTACTAATAAGTACTTTATCAAGAACTTGACCTTACTTCGTCTGCGAAGAAGGAACTAAAACTTTTGGAGTAGTTTCCAAAAAAATCGTTTCTTTGTGACGTTCTATCATTTGAAGAATATGCGATGCTATAGACTCAAAATAATAGAAAGGTAGTTAATGTAAAATTTTTTTTTTTTCAACCAGAAGGCGGTTCCTAGCAACGTTTGTGAGCGAGCACTCGCATTATGTCCCTAACAACGGAATGTTATTACACTATCTCGCTAGGCACTGATTGATGCGGGCCTGGGCCTATTGTTCGGCAAGACCTATATAAACGCGACCAGTTACAACGTGATTTATTCCGAGCCTGAAAGCTTATCAGTTCAATGTATTTGGTTGAATGTGTAGGACGTATGGTTTTTCAAAAATGGGTGCCATTGGCAGCCATCTCATTCCATAAAGTAATTACATTATGAATATAATGCTAGCTACTAGTGTGCATATGCTACCTTAAAAACCACAGCTATGCTCTTTCTCGATTTTTTTAAATTATTATAAGAGTTAGGAACAAAAAACTTTTATAATAAGTAATAAATCAAAAAAACGAAGGGCCTTAATACCTATCCATAAAATCGTGTTAAAATATTTTTTATAATGTTAATAACAATCCAGACAGGGAAATGGGGACTACGTTGTATGGAAAAGCGTTGCCCACCTTTCTTCTTAATGTCGGAAGTCAAATGACTTATTTGTATTTAGTTGTTTATATCTATCGGAATATGACAGACTGAAAAGTAGCTTTCAAATAACCCCTCTGTGTCTTATATGTGACTAGAATGTCAAAGTTGACAACTTTACGTTCTTATACCTCCTTTGCATCCACTTACTCGTATTTGATAAGCAATTTAGTTTTCTAAGAACTGAAAAGTATAAAAGAACATACTATTATTACTTTCCCTGCGTCGGTCCGGATATTACTGAATCGGGAACTACGTTCAAAGAAAATTAATACCGACATTTTAATATTTGAATTACTTAGAATATTTAGAAAATGTGTAATATTTTTTGCATTTAGTGTAATGAATGAAGTAGTTCCTTGATTGTTATTTAATTTTAAATAAGTATATTCTGTTATTACTCTGTGTATGTAGGTACTGGTTCTGATTTTAGGACAGCTTAGCTTAAAACTAAAAATGACGCCAATTTTTGAGTACTAATCGTCATATGCAGTTATTATTATTATTACGAGCCTATTGTGCTCCACTGCTGGACAAAAGACTTCCCCTCCTCTTCCACTCGTTATACAGTTATTATTTTATTTTATTATGATATCGTTCGTATCGTATCGTATATATCGTTCTCGTTTTAGGTTATAGCTAGTTTTGTCAAGGCAATACACAAATGTTGGATTGAAATATATTATAAGTACCTATACCTACTAATTAGTTGCACTTGATAACTTAATCAAAACTACGATTAATAGAACATTTCCAATCAAATATTCTTATTACCGCGCACCTACTTTACATTGCTCTCGACTAGCAAATATTTCGCTTTAACATAATTGCTTACAAGCTAGCTAATTTAGATGAGCCCCAGATTTCCCGTGCAATTAATCTGCATCGGTACATTGCGCTGTGCGTAATACACTATGTGCTAACGATGCATGCAAGCCCTGCAATGTATTGAGCAGCGATCCATCAGCTAAGAGCCGGCCCGATCCCATTGGGAGACAAATTGCCGATGTGTCGTGTCGCTTATTCGTGCAATAGCGTTACATGTATTTCCATAGGATTTTTATGGCGGTTTATAGCTTGGAATTATCATGCTATTTAGTTTTAGAAATAATTTTTGAATTGTTACAGAGCACGGTATTAGGAATATAAAAAGAAACTTCTTTACATTGTCTTCTTATATAGTGCATGCACTAATCTTTGTGTAGCTTTATTGGATTCAGTAATTGATTTAGCTGACTTAGATACCTAAGCTGTAACGTATTTTAAAAACAACTACGTTGTATATAGCCTCAAAAAAAAAAAAGTCTGCCCAAAAGCATTCAGTTTATTGCGCAGTACATGTACATCCGAGCTTGTAAAACTGGGACAAAGTATGAATAAGAGATGAATTACTTTGGTTTTGATATCTAAAATATTCTTCACTCTATAGCATTTTGCGTGAGCGGCGCCTTAGAACGTGTTCTTTAGAGTGTCTTTTATTTTTATCCGAGTACGGGAAAACCAAAAGAAACTCTATGTGGATAGTATTTTTTTGAGAGTTAAAAGGTAGCGTTAGAACTACTTATTTTTATATTCCAGTTGACATACGAGTACTTGCAGGGCTAATATGGTGGGCTCTCTATCATTTGTCACCATGCCTGTCACTTTCTAACACGTATATTAAGCGTGAGTGACGGGTATAGTGTTCAGGCCAACATTCTCCAGTTTTCGCCGCCATTCCTCAAGTCTGCTCTGTACCTCGAGTCCGTCTTCACCCACAAGCACAATGTCATCAGCGAAAAGCATACATCACGGTGCCTCCTCCTGTATATCCGACGATAGAGCGACCATAATAAGCAGAAATAGGTAGGGACTCAAAGCCGATCCCTGGTGCAAGCCTACCGTGACACTGAATCTGTCGGTGGTGCCAGCGCGACGACGCGACGCGAGGACGCGTATACAACAACGGTTGTACATTGACCGAATTAGCTCCATATACTTCCCAGGCACGCATTTCTCTTTCAGAGCCCACCACAAAACCTCTCGGGGCACTCTCGTCTCTCAGGCGTCTGTCTATCACTTTTTCCCATATTTTCATGCTATGTGACATGAGCTTTATTCCTCAATAGTTGTTGCATTCCTGTACATCCCCTTTGTTTTTAAATATGGGCACCAGCAAGCTGTCGTACCATTCGTCGGGAATGGTTTCTTCATGCAACAACTTATTGAAGAACAAAGTCAGCCACTTACATCCATCCTCACGCAATAACTTCAATACTTCTCCTAGTATATCATCTGGTCCTACAGATTTTCCATTTTTCTTACTTCTCATAGCCACTCTTACTTCATCCATGCATATTTCTCTCACTACACCCATATTTATCAGTTTGTGATTCAGTACCCTGCTCCAATCATTCTCTTCATTCATTAACCTTTCAAAGTAGCCTTTCCAACGTTCTCTTATGACTTCATCTTTGGTTAGCACCTTTCTTGCATTATCTTTTACACATTTTATATGGGATATATCACGGGAACTCCTTTCCCTTGCTTTGGCAAGGTGGTACAGCTGCTTTTAGCATAGCAACTGCACGTTTTGCCATCTTCTTACATTCTATATACTTTGTTCTTTTTATTGCCTCTTCAAATCCTTGTTCAGCTTTATCCTTTTGCCATTCTCTAAATGCTTGTTTCTTTTGCTTTAATATTTCCTGCACCTCCTCATTCCACCACCACGTTTCCTTATCTATGATGCCTTTGCCTTTCGATTCTTCCAAGACATCTTTCGCTACTCTCCGTATACAGTTTGCCATTTCTTCCCAACATTCGTTCGCATTCAATCCTTCCATATTTTTCATCTCTACCATTTTATCCATCACACGTTCTTTGAATTTTTCGGCACATTCATTCTTCTCTAACATTTTCAATCGTATCTTTGCCGGAAGCCGTTCTTTTTTTTTAAGTGAGTGGACTTTTATTTTCAGAGCGATTACAAGCACCCTATGCTGTGAAGTAAGATGTTCTCCGGGTATGATTTTAATGTCCTTGACACAGTTGATTTTATTTCGCTTTACAAGGAAATAATCAATCTGCGTCGTGTGTTTGCCACTTTTGTAGGTGATCAGGTGTTCATCTCTTTTTTGAAACCAGGTGTTAGCGATTGCCAGGTCGAAAGCGGCGGCTGCTTGTAACAATGCTTCACCCTGCACGTTACGGCTTCCAAAACCGAAGGAAGCCCCCATGCACTCTTTCATACCCTACATTCATTCTTCCCACATGTCCATTAAAATCTCCACCCACGTATATCTCTTCATTTGCTGGTATATCTATTGTGATTGTATCAAAATCCTCCCAAAACTTCTCTTTCGCTACATCGTCACATCCACTCTGAGGAGCATACACACTTATTAAATTGAGTGTGACGTTTTCCAGCATCACTTTTACAGCGATAATCCTGTCGCTCTTCCTGTTAACATTTGTGATACCCTGTTTCAACTGACTATGTAGTACTATACCGACACCATTTTGTTTGCCGTTACTCCCATAATATTTAAACTTACTTAAATGAGAAATATGTTATGTTATGTTATAACATATTTGTTATAGGTTATGCCACTCATTTGTTGCTCATTTTTGCCATATCGAGCTCTGTGACTGACACAGCTGATACCAATTTTGACTGAGCATTGAATTTTATTTTCTCTATATGTAGAGACGTGCGTGTTCGCACAATGACAGAGTTATTACGGTCTTGCAGTACCCATAAAAATAAAACATTACACAAAGGAGCGTATACTAATACTGTTTCGACATTTATTTTTATGTTCGCGACATACAATCAAATTTAATGTCAAGGTCCTATTTTTTCCTAGAAATGATTACTTTCTAGCGTAAAATCTGTTAAAGTTTAACATAGAACTCTATAAGCATATATTATAGCGATTCAAATTGCTGTTAGAAAGAGTTTGAAATAAAGTAGTAATCTTATCAGCTGCTATAATACGCGAATTTCTAATTTCACCGGACTGATTTATGAGTCCTACGAAACACGAGGTAGTAAGTAGGTACAACTATTAGGTCTACTAATTGGTCATCTGTAATACAGGCAATACCTAGTTCAG
Source organism: Cydia pomonella (assembly GCF_033807575.1). NCBI lineage: Eukaryota > Metazoa > Arthropoda > Insecta > Lepidoptera > Tortricidae > Cydia > Cydia pomonella. Next base: position 9,502,622 of record NC_084721.1, on the reverse strand, counting down.
ACTCTAGTCTCTCACAAAGGATCACAACGTCATCTCTTAAAAAAGAATTAAAAGCGGCCGTATTACTCTTTCTAGCTAAGTATAGTACATTCTCAAGAAGTATAGCGTTATAGTTCGTGTCATCCACGATAACGGGCAGATTTGTCGAATCTAACCTTTAATGATATGACATTACGAGTCAAGAAGGCACGCGTCGTCGTGAATAACACGATCTATAGATGTCATCTAGACAGCTTAAATGCACTAATATATTAGCATGTTACACTTCTCATCGTAAATTATCCAAATTAATGGTCTAGTCGTCGGCAAGTGATGTAACAATGGGAAAGCGACGACGTACAATTACTATGTATTAAGGGGCTTACAATAGCTAAATTTGCCGGGACCGGGAAAAAAATGCAGTATGTAATGGGTAATTTTAAACAATAATGTTTTTTTTTTCTACTCGTCGACTGTATAATGGTTGAATAAAGATTTTGTATACCAAACTATAATTGCGTACTTTTCACGTATGGGCTCCCACTCAACTATAAGATTCATTTCGATACGCTGTCGTCAGTTATAAAAAAATTACCAATCACGTGACGGCGCGCTTCCGTAGAAAAGACTTAACGGGCACGAGACGCGGGGCGGGAGTCGCGCGTTTATGTGTACAGAGATACTTACCAATCAATCATTATTTAGGTTTTATAGTAAATAAGTATTATTTTCGATGACTTGTAGAAAAAACTGAAAAGCTATCTATTATATCACGATTGTATAAACTACTATAGTAGGTACTACTCGTACATACCATGTGGTGAATAATGGTTTTCTATATTACAGACACAAAATAATAAAGTTAAAGAAGATTTTAATAAGTTAATTAAAATAAAATTAGTTTATAAGATACCTATAAGTTTTTTTTATCTTAATAAATCGTTAAATTGAGCTCCTAATCATAATCACATATTCTTGTGCAAAAAAAAAACATTCATCTTATCGCATAGCGACGGAATTATTAAACGGAGAGCCGTCACTTAAGGGGTTGACAACTGCCAATGACCCTCTAATTGGCGCGGTTAAACAGTTTTTTACCAAAAGTATTCAAAATCTTCTTACTTACAGACACGAATATGGATTCTATGTAAATTTTTGTGGTAAATGAGATGCAGGATTGTGGTGTGTAAGTACGTATACTTATTTTTTTATTAACAAATAGTTATTACAAAGTAATATAAGGCAGCTGCGAAGCGCTGGTGGCCTAGCGGTAAGACCGTGCGACTTTCAATTCGGAGGTCGCGGGTTCAAACCCCGGCTCGTACCAATGAGTTTTTAGGAACTTATGTTATGTACGAAATGTCATTTGATATTTACCAGTCGCTTTTCGCTGAAGGAAAAATCGTGAGGACCCCGGACTAATCCCAATAAGGCCTAATAGTTTACCTTCTGGGTTGGAAGGTAAGATGGTAGTCGCTTTCGTAAAAACTAGTGCCTACGCCAATTCTGGGGATTATTTGTCAAGTGGACCCCAGGCTCCCATGAGCCGTGCCGGGACAAAGCGAGGAAGATAAAAAGTAATATAAGGCAGCAAAGAACTATGGCTACTCGTGATTTTTTCTGATTTATTTTCTATGATGATGGTGTTTAAGGTTTTATGATAGTTAAATTTGCGTTGTCTTCTGTTTGCTCTACTCATTGCCTTTACATACCTGTTTTATTGATAATGTATGAATCCCATCCACATACCTAGTAAGCTAACATAAATTCTGAAGAATAGTATACCTAACGTATTTTATTAAATCAATATACTTTGTTCCGAAGATTCATTTGTAAAAGATATTTCAATATTGATTTCCAAGGAACACAGGAAATTAGTGTTTTTGATCTTCAGTCAAAGGAATACGATGTTTCACTCGTATTCATATTACTTTATTATTTTGTTTACTTTTATGTATTTATATACTGCTGTACCTTTAATTCGTTTACAGTACATATGGCGCTACTTTACCGCACTAGTGCGAAGATTAGCAGATTACGTAACTATGTCGTAAATTTAAAGAGCCATATGTACTGTAAAACGTTGTGCGATACTCGTGGCGATATAAAACACTCCCTTCGGTCGTGTTTTAATTTATCCCCACTCGTTTTGCACTTGTATCGTAATGTACTATAACGTAACTAGTGTTTACTCTTATTAGGGCCTGTTTCACGATATCCAAGTAAAGTATTGGATAGCTAATTAACAAATAAATTAACGGTCAGATAAAACTTTCTGCAAAACTTAACACTTTATCTACCAGTTAAGCTTTTTTGAAGATTGTGAAACGCCAACTATGACTTTATTTGTCAAATAAGTGGCAAGTGTGGACTTACTTGGACACTGTGAAACAAGCCCTTAATATTATTTTGAAATAAATAAGTATCTACATGTTATATTTATAGGGTAATTCCACGAGACTGTAACGTCAGTTACCAATTATTTCGTGTGTTCTTACAATAATTAAGCCAATTTAAGTATCCAGATATCTACCTGTAGGGCTACGCCAGATATACAGACGCTTAAATTTGCTTAATAAATTTAAGATCACACAAGAAATGGTAACTGAAGTTACAGTCTCGTGGAATTACCCATAATACAAAAAGCCTTAAAGATTTTGAACAGTAGATCCTGCCTTAACAATAACACTGCCTTATCAAATAATATTTGGTATGTTATACAATAGTAGTAGATTTAGGAGGGATCATCACGAGTATCACGTGGTGTACGTGAGTAACTATTTGAGCCGAAACTCGGTTCATAAACTCACAATCGTATTTTGATGCCTAATTATGTGCAGTTACATACACTGCTTTATCTACACACATTATATTATAAGCTCTCTATGATGTGTTCAGGAACCGTATCTTATGAGTTGATGACTGCGATTGCGGAAACATTTCTTAAGGTGGCGACTGACTTGTAACATTTCGGTGTAATGTAACGCGATACAACCCGAGCATTACAACAGTCAGTGCAGCGTGCCGAGCCGCTCGACGCGAGCACCGCGTGCTCCACTCGGCTGTCGGTTTTTACGCGAATCCCTTTGAGTGTTACAAAGGTGGCGACTGACTTGTAACGATCGCCGTGAACGATACATTACAAGCAAATGTTACAAGTCAGTCGCCACCTTTAAAATGCCATCTCAAGTATCTCAACTGATATTGGAATTGAAGTCATTCTACTTTTTACTGCAGGTATTTGATTTTTGTATGTGTAAATTATGTATTTTTTTTTAAATTTCCTTATCAATATAAAGCACATTTTAATGCCGCACTAATAAAATGGAACCAAGGTAAAAAATATTTTATCTATTTTTTTATAAGTAACAAAGTTGTCATTATAAGTAAAAGGGCAGAGACGGTAACATAGTTGTATGTTTGCATACTCCAGGCTATAAATTCTAAAAATAAAGGAGTCAAATGTTGAGGCCTATTCTGGGCTTATCATGTTATAATAGCTAGTGTAAGTTAAAACACATTACGAATATTACAATTTCAAGATTCTTTGAAATCGCAAAAACCTGCAGTAAAAAGTATAATATAATGACCCCAAATCAATTATTATTCTACAGATGTTCGGAGTATAAACGTAATTATAAAATCGAATTGTGACGGTATTTGGTGCTACGCAACAATAACAAAATACAAGAGATTTGTTCTAAAAATCAGTTTATCTTTATGCTGGCGTTATCGTTAATTTGCTGTTTTGAACGCATCATAGACGGTGTATGATATGTGTATGGATAAAATTAATTTAAAGTACCTACACAGTACTGGATTGTCACAAAAAGCGTCTGGCCAAGCTCTCTGTAACACAGCTCGCCTCAAAGATCCATTAACTAAACGTCTTGAGACCATTCTTCGCAGATCCCGTCTTTTGCGACGTTATACCCCCCGGCGCTTAGCGGGATTCATACAAAAATGTTCAAATGCGCACTCTGACTATAATTGTGACATTGTTTCATTGAATCAAAGACTCTTTGTTGTGTTTGTTTTTGTGTTTAAATTAATTTCCAGTAGACAAAGAAAAATTATGAATATTTTGATATCTATTTTATCTCATTCCAGCTTATTAACCGTATTTCGCATTCCGAGTTGAGACACTTTATTTGACTCGGTTACAATAAATTTTAGCTTTAGATCAAGCTAAGTTGCGACGGATTTTGATAGCCTAGACTATTTAAGTGTTATTTTAAACAAGCTTTATGAAATTATGACGTAACGTATTATGAGTATTTTAATATTGTTACATATTTTAGATGTCAATCGCGCTTTACTCCAAGTATTTGTTTGCAGCATTAAAACAGCATTCTTGAGGATGATTTTGCCCCAAAGTTACATAATATCCTCAAATATGTTTGTCTAGTAGGCCTCGCTAACGCTCTCCGTAACATTTACATAATTCAAACATACAAATACCTAAATAAACACATTACCTCCAGCTTTGGTACCGACAGGCGGACTTAATATACACTTCTCCTTATTTGCGCACGTATCACTGCGGTATGTTTAATAAAGGTGCAAGGAACATGTAAGAAACCCTCTTCATGACTTAATGGTTGGTAACCATTGAATTCGTGTTTTCGTTGATTTACAATATCGGTACACTATTTTATTATTTTACATATTACTAACCTATTGTATATACATATTTATAACGGAGTAGGTATACGAACTTCACGAATAAAAAAATCCGTCTGAACGTAATTTTGCCAGAAACTTATGAATAAGAGTTTTTCGATATACGCTTGCACGTTTGTATTGGTGCAAGTGGAACGTACTAATATTGAAATATTATGTAAATAAATGAGTAATATTTCAAATGAAATCGCTTCACGCATCTTAAGCACTACGCTACAACACTACAGCGTGCACCGGCATAGCACTGCTGATCGCGCGCACACACACACACACACACACACACACACACACACACACACACACACACACACACACACACACACACACACACACACACACACACACACACACACACACACACACACACACACACACACACATACACATGTAATGTGAAATTGTCATTATGTACTATGAAATTCAGTTTGCAAATATGTACCTAGTTTATTTAGGAAACAGTTATTGTAAACCTCAAACGGAAGAGCGGGGTTTCATGACACAGATGTATATATTCATCTACTAGGAAACTCCAGCCATTATATTATAATTGTAATTTATTTGTTACCCAAATAAACATTTTTCATTTTTTCATTTTCATCGTCGGTTCTATACCAAGGCCATTTTGCTAAAGATCGTATCAAATATGTAGCAGATTTAAAAGAAGCTGTAATTTTTAAGACCGCGTTAAGCACATTTGACGGTCTTTAATAACGTGTCATGTTACTCGCAAGCAAGCTAGAATAGATCCAGACGGCGGCGGCGCTTTCAGCTCAGATGCTGCTATAATTACATTATTACACCCACACATCTTTGGTTCGATCCAATATATGTATGTTCAAAATTATTGATTATATTTTATCTGAGTTTATTAAAAAACATACCTCAAGATAAATAAGTACAACTGAAATGACAAATTAAAATAAAACAACTTAAGCTAAACCAAAGGTTAAACCTAGCTTAAAAATCCTAGATATTGTGAAATGAAACACTTCACTGCGTTACTTTGCCAATCTAAGATTTATTAAATTTTCTGAGCGTTAGACAGATCAGCTTAATTTATTTTAACTTTAAAAGACAAAACATAAATCTAAAATTATAATATGAATAGTAATTATTAAAACAAAATACGTTGGAGCAGCTTCCTCTTTAGTTAAATTACCGACGTTTCTAATGAATACGAGCGGTAGGGTATTATACACATAGGGATATTCATCTTTGTTGAACTCCCTGTTAAACGATGGCTCTTACCTCCATACCCGGAACATCTTCGATGCGCCATTTTGCTATTGTCCAACTGCGTCCTTTGTTCAAACAAGCCACTTTTGATTCCGAAGAGAAAATTACTTTTTACTTTTGCTTCACTTCACTTAAATTTTCTTTAAGTAGGGCGCTCAAACTCCATGAAGGCTAATTATAAATTTACTTGTTGGGAGAAACTAAACTTAAGGCAGTTAGGAAAAACTAGAGCGTTTTGACGAAGATAAATGCGTACTATGTATTTATTTGACACATAACCCCAAAAACTTATGAAAGTAACTAAATGAGTTTAAATATTAAATAAATTTCAAATGTATGCTACTTAAAATTACTTTGTAATTCGTTTTTTTTTAAGAATTGCGTATTCAATATGGATATTGTTACACAATAATGTGTAATTTGCTATGGAAATCCTATGTCACTTGGCACATTATTGCATCGTGTATAGATTAAATGATTTAATTTAATTTGAGCAGGTATTTACTCTTTGTAATGCATTGTCCTAGTAGTATAATTAAATTCAACTAAAATGTGCTCTCTTACTTAATAATTACAACAGTATTTAAGGAGATGTGTATGTATCACGCATTTTATGTACAAAGTGGAACATATCACAAGTTATAGCACGATATAACAAAAGCAACACAAACATAAACAAGGCCCACAATGCAACTGAAGTGCATTGGAGTCACTGAACAATTCACTGGAGACCCGTGCCGTGCCCTGTTTGCTGGGCGTAAATGGACAAAATTTACTTTATTTCCAGAAACTAAACAAGAAGATATTATGTTGTATTTCTAGTTAACAGAAAATAATGGCGAAAGTTAAAGGTCCCTTTTTAGGGTTCCGTACCCAAAGGGTCAAACGGGACCTTATTACTGAGACTCCGCTGTCCGTCCGTCCGTCCGTCCGTCCGTCCGTCCGTCTGTCACCAGGCTGTATCTCATGAACCGTGATAGTTAGTCAGTTTAAATTTCTACAGATTATGTATTTCTGTTGCCGCTATAACAACAAACACTAAAAACACAATAAAATAAATATTTAAGGGGGTCCCATACAAAAAAGTGATTTTTAGATAATGGTACGGAACCCTTCGTGTGGGAGTCCGACTCGCACTTGGCCGGTTTTTAGTTTTTTTGTAAATGAGTCGTAAACGGTGGCCCATGGCAAAAAAAATTCACGCAAATATAGTGCAAAAAATTGCCTACAACAAAGATTCCATACTTCTTTTCGCTAGAATCAACATTTATTAAGATATTAAAGCGGGAATTTTAATTACAATCAATTTTAGTGTTCAATTTTCCATATTTTCGTAAATAACTCGTAAACGGTGGCCAACAGCAAAAAAACTTTGATAAACGTAAATAATTTACAAAAAAATTTCTACAAAAAAGATAAGTACACTTTTCGATAGGATCAATATTTAAAAAGATACCAAAGCGGGAATGTTAATAATTATCAATTTAAAGTCTCTTTTTAGTTTTTCATAAATAACTCCTAAACGGTAGCCCTTAGCAAAACACGTTCTTGTACATGAATAATGGACATAATATTTCCTACAAAAAACATTGTAAATACTTTTCTCTATGATCAATATTTAAAAAAGATATTTTAGGGGGTAATTTAATTACAATCAATTCATATGTCCTTTGTTTTAGTTTTTCGTAAGTAACTCATAAAGGGTGCTCCAGTGCAAAAAAAAATGTTATTACATAAATAATTACATAAAAATTCTTACACTCTTTACCTAGGATCAATATTTAATGAGATATTAAACGGCAAAAGTTAATTTAATCAATTCTACACATTAATTAAGTTTCTCGCTTTAAAAGCTTAATCAATATTGATCCCAGGGAAAAGTGTACTGTATGTTTTTTGTAGAAAATCTTATTTTAATTGTTTATATATATATATTTGCTACAGGACATAATTTACAAATTATTTACGAAAAACTAAAAAAGAGACCTGAGAATTAATTATAATTAACATTCCCCCTTTAATATCTCATTGAATTTTGATCCTAGTCAAAAAATGTACAGAACCTTTTTTGTAGAAAATTTAGTTTTTATCATGTATGAATAAATTTTTTTTTGCAATAGGCCACTGTTTACGAGTTCTTTATGAAAAACTAAAAAATTGGGACCTGCGAATTGATTGTGATTTACTTTCTTCCTTCAATTTTGTTTTAAACATTGATCCTAGAGAAATATTTTGGAATACTAAATATTTTTTGTAGAAGATTTTATGTTAATTATTTATGCCTATTTTGTTATGAGCTGCCGTTTACGAGTTATTTACGAAAAACTAAGAAGCGTCTTTAAAATGGATTATTATTAATATCGCCGCTTTAGTGTCTTTTTAAATATTAATACTAGTGAAAAGTGTTCTTATGTATCTTGTAGAAAATTTTATTTTAATTATTTACGTATAAGTAAGATATTTTTTGCTACAACATGTTGTCATACTTTACAAATTATTTACGAAAAACTAAAGAAAAGCAACCTTAGAATTGATTTTGATTCCCGTTAGCGCCACCCCCATCCATCAGTATTTTCAGTATGCTGTGTAAGACACCTATGCCTACAACTATACCAAAATTCGTTTATACACGAATTATTTCCACCATTGGGCTGTTTTTGATAGGATTTTTCAGTAGAGAGAAATACGTATTATTACAGTTGATATAAAAAAAAGTAATCAGTTACTAGCTTTGCCATGGCTGTAAAAAATAAAGTTAAAAAGATATCACTGATCTTAAAATTACAAAATTGAAATAGATGACATATATGAAATAAATCCCTTAACCGATTCCAATTTTGTGACATATTTTAGTTTATAAGTTACAATATAGCGTCTCTACTTTCACATAAGCCGCCTCTTATTAATATAAGCAAGTATGTATCAAATAACATAGCGTTAAATCTAAGGCATTGGTATATTTAGACCAAGATGGAATATTTAACCCCGCTGAGAACGAAATTCAACCGACGACCAAGTTTTCAATCCCAGGGGATCAAAACTCCTTAACTCGAGATTCCGCCCCTTGACCGCGGACTGCCACGGCCAGTCGGTTTTCCTTACAGGTGTTATAGACTAAACCCCTTCGAATTACTTCTAAGTAGAACCAACTTTTCTACTTGGAATTAATTGGCCGTCGAGTAGAGTTTCACGGTCTAGTTTCAAAGAAAATTTAATCCTTTGACTTCACATTTTTCATTTCTGGCCAGGTACATAGTGTATTAGCAAAAATTTAAAGACTTAAAAATAACTTGACTACTAACTATTAATAACTTAAATGTATTCGGTCTAGTATTACAATCAATGTAATTTTTAAAGTGGACACGACAACTTGCACTTTGATTAGCTATTATGTTTCAGATGTAACTACATCGAAGCTACACCAAAGCCAAAATGAGAGCCAAAGTTGAATATATCTACAGCGCATCGCACTAGAAACACCCTACTCTGTAGAATAGAACACAACACAATAACGAACAACATACATTACAATGGCGAACGTCACGGATGATTTTCATCAGATAGAGAAAACCTATCCTATTGTTGCGCCTTACCGATGTTTGGCACCTTCAACCTTTTTTTCAGCAGTGATGATGCCAAATTGAATTCTTAACTACCAAACACTGGGCAGTTTACCTTACTTAGCTATATGCCTTTATTTTATTTAGTGTCCTAACTACTACTGGGCAAAGGATCTAAAGTTTCCCGCCAGTCTTTGTCAAAGGCGTCAAGCTCGACCTGACATATCCGACACCCAATTTTTGTGAGACCCAATGGGTTTTGGCTCATAAGTCATCCAGCGTAAACAATAGACGGTCATATCAACAGACGGTCGTGTCCAGCCCGGTCCCATTTAAGCTTGGCGACAGTTTCAGCGACGTCAGTTAATCGAGTTTTGGAGTTCAGTATTGTATTTGTAATGCAATCTGTTATCTTCACGTTCAGAGCACTACTGAAAATCTGCAAATTAAATTATACAGCCTATAATCTCTTTACTAAACTAAGAGAATATACCGGGTGGACTTTGTAACAGGAGCAATAAATTAAACTGCAGGTTGTACTCCTCAAACTGACCAACATTAGTTCAGCGAGTTTTAAAAACTCATGTTTTGATTTTTAATTCTCTTTCAAGTTTAGTAGTAGTCTATGACACAATGTATTGGGAATTTTGCTATGTTTATTGTGTGACAAGCAATGTCAATTACAATGATGTTAGCGTACATTGAAGATAATAATAAATTTCTATGAAAAAAATGAAGTCTAAAGACTTCATAATTATTAAAAGTTGTTAAACAAAAGAGGAGGTACAATGTATTCTTTAATTATTTACTTGTGTTACAGGGGCAACCGGCAGAATGCTTATATTAAATTTAATATAGTGTCTACATCTAACAACATTTTATACAAAAAATATACACATACCAGTGGTATTTTTCTTCTTCGCTTTCGTTACCGTGCTTTAATTATGATATATATGTATACACTCAATCAGCAACACCCGGTGGATGGCGCTAATTTACCCTATTTCTCTAACCAATTAGCTCAAAATACCTTGAACTAATTTCTTAGCAGCTGCAATTAATGTGAAGTTAATTAATTTTCCTTCTATTTCAGCCCTTCTTGCTTGAAATTTTGCTGTGTTTATTACACATAGTGCATTGTAATTATCCAGTAAATTATAACTAGGACCTTAAACATATATGGATTACATTTTACTAAGTGTTCAGGTGTAAATATATCATCGTAATTATAATTTGAATCTTGGAGAAATACTTTATTACCATAAAAGACCTTAGGTAAGTAAACCAAACGTGACTCTCCCTTGCAGGTAATTTGATAGACGAGAGAAAGTTATAGCTCTTAGGCTATGTGCAGCCATTCGCTTCGATATTTTTCTCGTATGCGGTCTTACCGTATACGATACCGTGGTTCACACGGCGCTTATTCGATTCAGTTTTTTCACGTATGCAGTCTTACCGTATACGATACCGCGGTTCACATAGCGACTATTCGATTCTTTTTTGCCGAATGAACCACCAGTTGTTTAGTACACGCCATCATGGATCTTCGTGTTTCGCTTCTTTTATGTTGGTATTTTAGAAAGAGACTACCGCGTACAAGGAGATAATAGTACGGCTACCGCCAGTTTGATACTGACATACGTATTCACTAGCTTGTTCGTAACTTATTTTCTATGCATCTTACTCGTACTCGCATATTAATGCGAGCGAGAAAGTAAGTTACGAAGACGTTAGCGCATATCTTAGTTTGACACTGCTAAACGCAGTTGTGGTCGTCAATCCTTTATTGAAACGGGTGCGTTGCGAGAAAATAGATAAGACTCTTTTTCCAAAAGCATTGCATTCGATTAATTCGTTTCGAGAATCTTACTCTAACATACTTTACAAAAAATATATATATAATTCCTAATATTCATGAAAATACAACAGGTTTAATATGAGTTTATAAATAGCCGTTAGACTTTAGGAACGTTAAAAATTATGTGAGCAGTTTCAATATTATATGCGTATTGGACGAGGCTGAAGTCGTTTGTCAGAACATTCTGACGCCGAATGAGGGTCAAGAATGTGATTGGTTTCATGGCACAGTTGGCACCAACTGTTACAAATAGCGGTGACGATGTGTTTCGGCAAATAAGGTTTATTTGAGTTAGTAAAGAAATGAATTATCAAATAATCGGGCTTTGATTTCTGAAGCATACCTAACCTACACTCAAGCAATTTCACAAGTTCCCAGTTTACAGAATAACTGGATGGTAAAATGTCAAGATCAGATATCAAAAAGGTCGTAATTAAAACAAAAAAATTACTCTAAAATAATAACACTGATTGACTAGCACGTTGTTATTCTTTCGCAGATTAGCAAAGTAATATTTTTTGTTTTAATTAGTAGTAGTTTTAATGGATAATTTCCGCAAACGCCTGATTTTATTCATTATCCAAAAAGGTCGTGTCGGGCTATTAGGAATTTTTTGTATGTTTTTGTATGGACGTTATTCGTTTCGAATCGTTATTATTTATTTCTAGTTCTCTACTGTTATCTGTTATTTATACTTTCTTGAACACTAATATATGAAATAATGTTTAATATTATAATAGGTTTGAAAAAAGTCTGCATTGTCTATTTCTCATCACAGCACTTGTACTTTATAATCACTAAACCGTTAATGACCAACCTTACAAAACCAAAATAAAATTAATACAGTTTTCATACTAAGTGCATTACTGCCAATTTACAAAAAAAGTATTTTCATGTAATTACAGTCTAGTGAACGTCAATTAAAAACAAAGTTCACCATATACAATGTTTTTCATTTTGACCTATCCCGCGCTTATAAAATTAATTTTGTTGTAGTCGTAGAAAAAGTATTGTATGCAATGCAACGTTGTATACGGGATATATTATGAGATGCATTGCAGACAATTGCATTGCAAAGACGCAAACGCATTATTATCTAAAAAAAACGCTAAGATTTTTCAAAACTCTGCTGGGTGATCCCCTTGCATTTTATCATCAATTTGAATAAAATCACGGGCTAAGGCTATCATTGGTATAAAATAGGTACATTTTGCGATTATTACAGTGGTACCTATACAATATTCTGATCTAAATTGCATAAATTTTCAAATATTTCAGATATTTCCATTGCAGAAATAGAAATTTTATAGGTACTTTGATGTGAGATTCTTCAAAATATTATTTTACGTCCAAGCATAACTGCAACACTTTGATTTTCCATTCATACCTATAAAATCCCTTACCTATAAATAAAAACGATATTTATGTTATTTCGTTACATTTAGTTATATAGTACTGTGCAGTAAGTTACTCCAATAAATTAACTCCACTGTTCTTTCACAAACAGTACAAGGTTATTTTTACTTTAAAAACAATAGCCAGCACTTTCAGCAAAGAACATTTAATTACTTGACTAAATTTAGCCGACTCAAAGTTTTTTAAGCCACAATTCCCTCGCCAAGACGCAGAAGATACACAATGAGAGTAGAAAGTCATTCATCAACATTATCTCGGTAGCAAGAACTTGGCTGTAAGTTGCAAACAGGCTATGTTCTCTTATTCCCATTTCTAACTACGCCGAGCAGTTTAACGGTCAAGCTAACCAGTATAAGGTTTTAATTAAGCTGTACTTAGAACATGTACTGTTTGGAATGTGTGGATCACCCGAGAATCTAAAAAATGAGATGACACATGCGACGAAAATCGCGTGACTACTTCCATACATAATTTAAGTTTCGATCTTTTATCATTTTGGCTAGGCCCCCTGAGCACTTAATCACCTAGGCTCAGTAGTCGACTGGTATAACACAATTTTACTTGCGTTGTTGATAAACCAGTGATAAGGCGGGATCGACCGGTTTCTGTGACACATACGAGATTGTTGCATTGTTTCAGTAATGGGGGCTTATGTGATATGGCAATTAAGAGAATATTGACCGTAGAAGGGATCAAAAAGGGCCAAATGGGATTTGGGTGTATCCCTTTTGAGCCATTGTTATCGCTTCTCAATTATGTACAAATATAATGGATTACTTACTTGTTTGGATTGCCTGAGTTGGAGCTAGTGATAAAAAAATGTATTATATTCTTGTATTAGTTAGGGTATAAATATATTATACTACTTGTCATCCACGATGACGAGCAGATTTGTCAAGTCTAACCTTTAATAACATGACATTACGTGTTAAGGCACGCGTCTTCGTAAAAGACACGATCTATATTAATAGTCGAACTAATGTTATGAAAGTCAAAGCACATAATGACATGTGTACAGATAAGCACGTCGCACGCGATTGCGGCGCACTCCGGAGTACTTACGCTATAATTGCATTCCATGAAGTGCAGCCATCGAGAAATCACGCTGCAGTGCCTGGAACGCGTAAGGAACGTAAGAGTAGAGTACGTCTTAGAGTGAGACATCGTATGATTAAGACAGGAACCAATTACATTGCCTTAACCTCTTACAACTGGAAAGTTCGGTGAACATGAGGCTTATTCTAATTGTAACAATAGACTATGCATTTTATCTGGATTTGTTGTGAATTAGATCATCATTTAAATTAATAATAATAACCCTTCGTTGTTAAAAAAAATATTGCTTATCGATACACTTTACAAAATAATGTCCCCGCCGCATCTGTCTGTATGTATGTATGTTCGCGATAAACTCAAAAACTACGCAACGGATTCTTGAGGTAGGTTTAGGAGTATAATTTGTTCAGTAACCAGTGCGAAGCCGGGGTGGATCGCTTGTATGTAATATTTCGTAAGTATCCATTTATGTTACTGACTTTGCTTCTATATGACTCAATTATATGAATTATGTTTATTGTTGTGTTTGATCAAATGTAACAAAGAAATTGAACTACGTTGAATTTAAAAGGCAGTTAACGTAAAAGATCACAAATTAAAGTATTAATAGGGATAGCGAATACACTCAATTTAACGCATTTAACGACGCCGAAGTAACTCACGCATGACTTAATTTCATTGACTGTTAGTGATTAGGTGATACTTAACGACCTATCTCCGACATGATCTACTGGCAAAAGCGCGACAAATGATTGTCTAACAATTTAAGTTTTTTTTTTTCAATTATTTAATTTACAAGGCTAATTAATTCAACTAAGTATATGTATATCGTATATAATTATAGAATCATTACATTAAAAAAGTAAAAAAACCGGGCAGTTTCCCATTATTTGTCTTTAGTATTCACGTTTTCGGGTCGATATTTTATAGGTATCTAAAATATAACTGGAGCAGTATACCTAATGCCAATGCTCAAGTTTAACCGTAAATGCTTCAACAAAGCTACTTTAGCTTAAGTATCCGATCGCATTTGATGATTATCAAAGGCTAGCCAACTTATAAACTTTACGGAGCAGTAGGTATCTTTATTGTGATTTGGAAGCAGTAAATGAAAACATGGATGTGAGACGTACTAAACACAATTTTTTTTTAATTAAATCCTATAACTATTTGCCGCCATAGAGTAGTATGCACAAGGTAATATGTTATAACAATATTAATCTTTTGAGGAATTTGTTCGAAGGATAGTTTCATAAAATTATGAGAGATTTAATCAGGAATTAAAATTTAAACAAAAGTCTCATTATTGAAAAGAAATCACATACTCGATCTAGTTTATAATGATAAAAAATACTCACCCTATTTTGCATTGCGGAGATAATGGTAGGTAGGATAAATTTACTCAAACCTGATGTTGAAAAGCCGAAGCAATCTCACGCCGTACCTCTTTCATCCACAATTCTCTGCAGAAATACGCTTTCTAAAGGAAATCATTGTATTGCCAGCCTCAGAAGGCTTCTCATAAAATGCTACTCAGTTACCAGATTTCATTCAAACGTTTTCGTACGCGCAGAAAATATTTTTACAATAAATAATATGAAAATGTCGCATACTTCTCCAACACAATTCCAAGGTAGCCCAGAAAGGAAAATATGCTATTTATCAATAAATATCGATGAACTTTTCTAACATTTTCCACATATAGTGTTCAAGGGTCTGACGGGCTTATAGCAGAATAACTCCAAAAATATAAAATGAGACTTGTAATCTGTCTTGTGGTACAGGAATAAGCAAATGACATGCAAATTTTGACAACATTTTAAATTAATACGAGAGGGATTGGCCTCTGTGGCGCTTTGCTATAATAAGCAAAGCAGGCGCTTCATGGATCTAATTTTGACCCGAACATAGAGTACAATCTCGCTAATTCGGCACTATAGCTGACACAAGATATCTATGTATTTAAGTATTTATAAATATCTATATATTATATATATCGTTGTCTAAGTACCCTCAACACAAGCCTTATTGAGCTTACTGTGGGACTTAGTCAATTTGTGTAATAATGTCCTATAATATTTATATTTATTTATTTATAATATTTAAGATAGGTTAAGTGGAAAATTCGGCTTACTGGGAGTTAGAGCAAATCTGCATATATTTTGATGTTTTTTTTTTTAAGTGTGTCGTATAAATACACTATACTAAAATAATATATTCAAAAATCAATCGACCCTTATATGGTTTTTAGCTACTAATAAAGTTCAGGCCGTGTGATAAATTAAGCAGAGATAATAAATTTGGACAGATATAGTTATCAATTGCATTCCTGTTTAAGTGCCGGATTACTGAGTGTACCTTACCATCGAAGTACCGGATTACCCATTTTACTGTCCTTGAAATATATATGAATATCTATATGGATGAGAATATTATTTTAAAATGTTATGTTTAAGTACAACAACTAGTAATTTTGAAAAAAATGCACACATAATGAGTATAATAAAATACAAGTAGTTATTCCTAGACATGTATTTCCTAAAATTAACTACAAGCACGTGTAGAAATCTTTGCTACATTTTTTATCTAACAACATAAGTGCGATATTTTATTCCCGTGGGTCGGGACCCCTGTCTTTCCCAGAAACGATTAAGGTGATCCAAGTATGCGTTATTGCTGGCCTGTGGAATTTTGTATATTCTATTTTGTATCGAAGGTCAAGTTGGTTCGCTGTTACGTTCTTATTAAGCCAAAAAATGTGAAAAAATATTGAATCTATAATAGAATTGTTTCCGATTTTTTTAATACACTCTATATTTAACCAAACGTTGCCCTAACATGCAACTTTAATTCTAAAAACGGCTTTAAATATGTCGAATAAACAAAATAAATTAGGACAGATATTTTCGCGCCCAAAACGCTCTTTGAAAATGGTGTCACGTCACAGTTTACGGTTTGACACGTAACTACATACACATGTAACATGTAATGGAAAATACGAAGTTTCAACTGACATTTGTCATTTGTTCTCGATCGTCTAGCTGTCAACAGTGTCAAAGCGAGAGTTGTGACTTCATCGGAATTTTCAATGACGTTTCGAATTAGGTGACGTGACATGTGCCACAAGATATTTTAAATTCAATATTTACAAAAATATGGTCATTACAGGTCCACCAAAAGAAGTTTAACATGTTCTTATAATCCAAAAGGATTTATTGGGATACAATTAGGCCCTAAGATTTGTAGATGGACACAACCCTATTTACACAAATAATGATATATATAGCTTTAATAAAAAAAAGTGTCAGCATTCATGCACTCTACTTGTAGATAACACAACTTTATTGCCATTTGCAACCATATAGGTAAAGTATTTACATTTTATACGCTTGACTTTGTCAAATCCATAATTTCTGCGGGGGCCATAGTTCAAACCTTGCCAAAACCCTTTTTTTGCTAGGTATTTTATTCTACGGTGGGTCGAAGTTCTAACCTAACCTACCCCTCCTTTTGCTAGGTAATTGGGTCAAAATTCTTTTCGTTATATTGGCACGCTTGCATCTATGTCTTCTATTAAATAAATAAAAAAAATCGAGTGATATGAAATTCCTTCTCATACAAAAAGCTCTACTCTGTCAGATTTATTGGGGCCAAAAACAAGACAACGAAAAGAATTTTGACTACAGTTATCGTTTGTGCGGAGTCGCAGTTCCAACCTACCCTAACCCATTTATGTCATGCAACTAATTATGCCACACAAATAATTATGTGATGTCACTTGTTAGAACAAATAATATGCGTTAGGGTATGTAATCTCTATGGCAATGTATATAAGATGAAGTGAAAATATACCTTATGACCATTATACCAATAATAACATTATATATGCCGTTAATTAGATATTCCGATAGTATTCCATTTATTACGTTATTCACAATAATGATTTATCAAACTATAATATAAAAAAAAGTAATTATAAAAAATGTTGTGTACTCCCGACTTTGATGTAGATAAATACATGTGATAATCACAAAAATAATGATAAACTAATAAGAAGCAAAATAATTATGTTGAATAAACGGATTTATATGTAAGACTTGACACTGTGGGCAACCAATTGCCACCAATTTCAGTTTAATACAAAAACCTGATTCCTGAAACAGTAAATTGGCAGCACTTAATGTCTTAAGTGATTTAAATCGCCGAGCCGCAAACGCTTTGCGAGCGCAATCACAGCGAATGAGCAGCTTGGCTTAATAAGACAAAGAAGGTTCACTCTTTTTTCTATTGCACAAGTTTTACAAATTTAATTGACTGATAAAATAAACGAGAACTTATTAAGACTGAATTTATAATTGGTTTATCAAAGAGGTGTGTCAGAAATATGACTACGCAATTTAGTATAATTGAGCACATATTATATCAATCTAATTCCATATAAAACTCAATAATCTCAAATATAAGAATTATGACATACGGCCCGATTCGAACTTTAAGATACATGAAACATTGATTAAATATTTCAGTGTCAAAAGTGACGTTTTTGTTTGGAGAAACGTCACTTTTGACACTGACATATCAAATCCATATCGTATCTTTAGCAAATGTTTCACGTATCTTAAAGTTCGAATCAGACCGATAGTGTGAAATTGAGCCTCACAGAATTTATGTTAAATAAAATTAATAGGGTAATAACTATATGTAGTATACAATACAATATACAATACTTAACTGTAATTTAAGTTTGAATATAACAGGGAATTGCTTCATACTTTTATTCTGTACCATAGCTCGCATCAAAGGAGCCTCAGTGACTGTTCTGTGCCGACACGGTTTTTTTTCAGTGCCTCTTTGGTTTTGTCCCGCTGGCGCTTTGCAATGGTAATCTTAGACGCTTTTACTCGCGTAAGCGGCATTTTTATATGAATATGGATCGGTTTAAGCTCGTTTTCAAGGCATTAATCCTTTCATTTGCACCGCAAAGATTTAAGCAGGTTCATACGATATCAGACTCAACCTAATTATGTCATGCAAGTGATCTCATTCTCAAATTTGTAGTAAATTTCAATTTTCCTATACACGATGAAATTAAATCGGTGATCAGGAGTCGGAGAATATTAATGGCCAACCTAAATAGAATCCAATACGCGAGATCTCATGCAGTTTACTTCACCGTCTAATTAGTTACAGTTAATGATATCGTTAAAATGAGTGACTACTGGATACTTGGACATCTTATTTTTATTGAAAGAAAGTAGGTGTACGTCAAGTGCCATCGCTTCGGCGGGAAATTTAACAATAAGTCAATGACATGACAGCTTATTGCTCATAAGGATTTTTTATGGCTGTTACTTTATAAAGAGGGTTTTAAAGCCCTTTGGACTAAACCATTGGTAGGGTAGCAATAAATAACAATTAAAATTTAATCTCAACTTAAAAATTGGGTTTCATATAAAATAACTTAAAATTGTGTAGTGCTACACATATGTGATCGCCATCGATGACTGAATTAGAAAAATTATTTCCTGATCACCGATAAATTTCACTGCGTGTGTACTAATATAGGTACACGTAGTGTTAAAACCATTTGTTTAAAGATCAAATATTTCAATATTTATTTCTATAAAGGTTTAATCTTCACTTACGTACCTACCTACATTAATGTAGTTGTAGCCCTTTAAATACTTAAGTACTTAAAACAAATTCCATGATTGTACTTTGTGTAAGACTCGTATTTATACATTAATAAATTTTTAAGTAGTGTGTTGCGGAACGGTATTAAGTTGTGTGGTCGTCTATCACTCAAAAAGGTCCTTTATATATAATAATCTACCGACTGCGCCAAGATAAAATAATGTTTTGCTTGAATTTTAACATTTATTGCTTAGATATTTGTTCCTGAGTCATGGAAGTCGTCTAAATAATTTGTATATTATATAATATCGTTGTCTGAGTACCCACAGCACAAACCTTCGTGACTTACCGTAGGAATTAGACAGTTTGTGTAAGGATGTCCCTATAGTATTTATTTATTATCACACTTTGTTACAGCCTCACACAAATACCCTATGCAAATATATTACAGTATAGTGGCGCTTGTTTTTAAGATTCTCTAGTCGTCAAGGAACAATTTCAATTTCACAATTCCCTCTGTGTGTCCCTTTGTCATCGGTTTAAATCATTGAACAGTAAAGTCCTTGAAATGTATATAATTTAGTATAGTCTTAAACAGATATCACTAATGATAACTTCTAGCGGCACACCATACAAGGTACATTAGCAGTCAAATTTGAATGAATGATATTAGAAAATATAATTAAATTGGTTTTGTTTTAAAATCGAACGAAATAAAACAAAAGAAACTCTAATCCTTTTAATATTGATTCAGATTTCATTGGAGGTAATTTGTACTAGTATTAGGACGTTGAACCCCAAGAGATTAAAACCTGTACTCAATTATCCTACAAAATGTATACACGCTAAATCCAAGTAGTAAAATAACTTTACATATTACATAACAAACAAAACCTTATATATTATGCTCGTGATTGATGATATCAAGGGTCCACAGCAAAAACAGCACTCTCTGCGCGGCAACAAAAAAATGGACCCAGATTCGAGTCATTTCATATCAAGGCTTGCGAAACTTATTTTCTATTTCTACCGGATTAAATGTGATTTTGTTTTAACGTAGCGTGTATACGGCATATATACGTAGATAAATAATATAAAGATCAATGGTCGTATGTTTGATTCAACTTACCGAATGCAAAAAATATATACCAGGTGGGGCCTGTAACACGAGCAAATAACTTGAACATAGATTGTACTCCTCGAACGATGACACTAATGTTCAATAACTTTTAGAGACTTCCTATTTTTCATTTGAATTAAATATATATTATCTTCATTGTACGCTGTCATCAGTGTACTTAACGTTGCTTGACATGCTTTAAACATAGGAAAAATCGCAATACATTGCATCTTAGAATAAACTTTAAAGTGTACTAAAAATCAAAACATAAGTTATTTTTTAAAGTCACTGAACAAATGTTGGTCAGTTTGAGGAGTACCTATAGCTTACAGTTTAATTTTCTGCGTCTATTACAGGCCCCACCCGGTATAGTCTATTTAAAATAAAGCAAAAAAACAGAGTTTATCTAAATTTTACAGTCAAAAATCTGTATTGAGTGCTTCTAGTCAAATTTAGTATAAATAAAATTAAATATGTGATGATGTGAAATTAACCTCGTAATCAGCCAGACATAGCGTTGAGTCACTTAAATTGAGCACCATGGTTGCTCAAAACCTAACTGAAAATTACATGATAAATCAAATAAATCTCGGAGCCTATTCAAAAATTTCACTGAAAATCTGCCGTTAATTGATGTTAATAAAGCTTATGGGCGTGGTCAGCAATTCTGCTAGCAAGCATAAAAACCACAACTTCAAATCAAACAAATTAGTCTGAATTTGGAATTTATTACATAAGAATACAATAAACAATGGAATGAGTTTTCCAATGTCACTTACGGTTGTTATGCGTGTTGAGGCCCAATTATACGGTAATTAATAGCACATGTTACCAGGTGATGTTACTCTGTAAAATCGGATTATCGTCGCATGAAATCTGTTTGGTTATTTGCGAAGAAGTTAACGTTTGTATGATGCTGGTGATACTCAACTTACAAAGGAGGGTTATATAGTGTTTCTTATAGCGTATAAACTATGACTACATCTACATATGTAATACGAATAATTATCTATTTGGTACATTACATAATTATACATACGCCCTACACCATTTCCGGGTTTCAAATTTTGAGATCATGTCATTCGATTCGTTCCATTTGGGATACTGGCGCAGAGAATGTTATGTTTTTGTTTAAAAAAACGTCACTTTTGACGCTGAAGTTATTTCCATAATTCAGGGAGGTTCGTATGGAGAAGCGTTTGGCCACTATTATTATTTCGTTTTTTATGGTGCCAAAGTCTGCCATATTGATCTAATAATAATTTCCAATCCATATCGTATATTTAGGAAATTTTTGACGTACCTTAAAATTCGAATCGGGCCGTTAGTCAAGCGCCTCGTCAAGAAATATGGACTCAGAACTCTATGTGAATTCAGGAAACCAATCTCATTAAAACAAATATGTCGCAACCCATTTTCCTTGAGCGTACCTGTTTGTTATGCACTTATTCTAAGAAAATGTACTCGGTATACTGAGATAAGACTAGTCATGTCTGTCATCTTTTTGTTAAGAGGGAAGAATAGCTTTGCGATCCTAACGAAATAACGGTACCTTTTCTATGAAATTTCTGTTTCGAGAGAAAACGGTTTCCACTAACTAAATCTTAACAAATCACTTTGATTTTGATGTCGATCGCTTAAGCATAGTAATATATTCCAGGTTTTGAGGTTTCGCTTTAAAAATATATATTGTAAGTTTTGAAAAAAAGGTTATAAACCTGGTTTTTCATTGTGTCTATAACATACTAAAAAATCATGGAAAGTGGAAAATATTTAGAACGGGAAAAACATTTACTCTTTATAAAAAAAAGCGTACCTGGGTCGCCTAGCAGGAGGACGTCCTATCGGACGCCCTAGGTATCGCTGGAGCGACATGGTGGAGGTGGATCTGCGCGAGCTTCGAGTCGACAATTAGCGAGATGTCGCACAGGACCGAGAAAAGTGGCGCTGTCTTGTGTCGGAGGCCAAGTCTCATTTTGGGTCGCTGAACCAACGGAGTAAGTAAGTGTATGGACGAGTACGTATACTTCCCTCCAAATTTATTTATTCAGTTTAAATGTGCCAGGTTTATATAATAGTAACCTCATACACGCTGCTTGCATGCACCTATTATAAAGCTGACAATTGCCTGTTATAAAGTTGTCTGAGTTGAGCTGGAAGTTGTAATTTAGTTTTAAGGTTTGTTTTTTGAATAAAAATTTATTCCATTTCATTTCATTAAAATTTGATTTTACTTTGCGTATATTAAGTTTAAGTTTCAGATTAATTTATTCGCCATATAGTAACACGAGCATTAGATGGTGTGTCAGCAATAAAATATATAATAAGACGACAATATATGATAAATAAAGATTAATTAAAAATTAAATAAACTAATTAAGCATTAAAACTAAACTACCCTGTTTAAAATACTTAAAAAAAGACTTAAAAATAAACTTATAAATAAAAACATGCTATATATAATTTAATATCTATACAATAACGGCATATTACATATTGCTTAAATTGTAATATATGAATGTCTTATCTATCTTTTATTAGGTACCTGTTATAAAAAAAATTATATCAAGATTGCTGTTCAAATTTTCCAATAATGAGTAAAAATCATGATTCCTGAAATATAAGGGGTGTACCGACAAAAAATTAAAACTTTTAGATTAACTATAATAAAAAGCGACTTTTAATTTAGATGACCTATAATGTTTATTTCAATCTTATGTGCTAATATTAGATAACTATCGGTTTTTTATTATTATTTATTCTGTAGGAGTGATAGCAGCTTCTTCCTAGGACATTCAGTGGCAGCTTTTTACGGACCCGTTTTTCATATTTGCCTGCATCAGCCCATCACCTGCTGGAATTGTTAATGCGTTTTGGCTGTTTAATTCTTTTCTTTTAATACACTTTTGATTTGAGCCCAATAATAGTCGAGAGGACGGCACTGCAGGACGTTTGGAGCTTTTACTCTATTCTATGTCAACTGCCAAATGCGATTTTTGTACGATAGAAATTGTATGATTTTCGACTTGGCCTAGAATTAAGTAACACAGATTTTCTGTAATTTTAGCTATCCTAACCTTCTTACGAAGAACTGAACTAACTTTCATCGTAGTTCGTTGCACTTTAGCCGCATATCTACCCCAGTTTTTACGATAATTATATGACAGGTATGCTTCGTTTTCACAAATTCTATTAGCAATCTTTGTGATGGGCCCAGGGTCACTTGTTCCTAGAGATCTACCGCTTCGAAGCCTCTGTTCAAGAGGCAACATACTAAATTAGTTATTTATTATGAAATGCACGAAACTTCGAGGTAATTTTAATTGTTTCGAGATCAGGCATGTAGGATGTTGCAAATTTTCTTGCTATTTGGAAAAGACCAATTTGCAGTGATCTCTTCTATTTGCCGGTGTAAAGTCGAACAACGTAAACTAAAATTATTTATATTGGAATATATAATGTAATAATAAGACTTTTTATTGCGGTAAGAAAGCTATAGTCATCTTGCTTAGAAACAAAATTACAGCGGCTTGAAATTTACAGTTTTTTTTGGTACAGGCCTTAAAAACGTCAAAAGGAAAACTTGTTAATTGTACAAGCAGTTTATTGCACAATTTTAATTTTTAGAACATATCCCTGTCTTGTGGTTTTTTTTTAGTACATTAATAGTTAGATTTAATTTATTTATACAATAATATTATATTAATAAAATATTAATAAATTAAATGATTATAGGATACTAGGATTTCAAAATAATGTCAAGGTAGTATCACCTGTAGAGGATCGTCAAAATCTATACATCTTTCATAAATTCACTAACATAATACAACGGTGTATCCAACAAAAAAATCTCCGTTATTAGTTTAGTTTAGAGAAACATTAATTGTTATTAGTTTACGTTCATCATTTAGTTACCTATTGTAATAGGAGTTGCAGCCAAGAATAAATCAAATTTCACTAGTTACCTACATAAGATGTGCGAAATCTTGTTTTACGATTGTTAACCCGCAATACGATAAAACGAAACAAAAGAAAATCGGAGAGCCACAAAAGCTTAGGCAATTACACAGCGGCGGCGTCTGTGGACATCGGTAGTACCAGTCGGTTACACTAAACGAACTACAATTTATTGCACCATTTAGCAACGCTATTGTTTGTCAATATGACAATATGATGTGTTTTCAAACATGCTCGGAAATACTTTCGAGATAATAGTCTCGTTGATGTTGTTGTTGTAGGAGCTTTAATAAAACGCGCTGGCAATGAATTTTCACACATTGCCAGCCTCGCCGCACGTATCATATACCGCAGTACGGTGGCTCGCATGACCAGGGCATCCCACCCAATTCCAACCAGCAGCAGGGTGCCGATTCACACTACATTACATAGCTTTAGAAGTCCGCACACTCATACTTGAAACGTTTAGATTGTAAAGTTTTGGATTCTAGCGAATATTTCTGCGCATTTGTTTGAAATGAGAACAAACCTCAGCGTGGATAAAGAATTGCCGGCCTTGAATCCCCATCATTGTGTTTAAAACTACTTGACCGGCAATCCCTTACCCATTTTCTGACCGACGTGAACTCAAATTCATATAATTATTTATTGTGTTATTTTTTAACGTGTCCCGCTTTGGGCTTTTGGGCTAGCGTAGGCACTGAATCCCAACCCCTTACGTGGATACGAAAGGTCTAAGGTATTTTATAATATGGTTGCAGGTTGTTTACTATCCTTTCGCTATTTTTACAATAATGCAAGCCTAACTTACGAGTAAGTACTTATTATATTATTAATTATTTTCCCTGAAATGTATCTCAAGCATTTAGCAAATAAGTACACCATAAATATATTATATCAAACTAAAGATATATTTAAGGTACTTTTATTTACGAGTATGTATTATAAATGTATATATTAATAATTATGTTGCTAGTAATAGGCCTAATTGAACCTTAATTTTTGGCTTTGCCGATATTCGTGCCCTTTTTTCATTCATGGGTATATTTAAATTCATAGTCGTTAAACAGGTATATGTACAGGTACAGGTAATACAACGTTAATTTTATTTTTACTACCAAAATTTACCTAATAAGGATTACAGAATACCATTATTGTTCTGCTTTTTTTCCATAGCAGACATTGTGTGTAACAAAAGCCGGAGATAAAAGCAGCATGAACACGACTTAGCCCATTTACCTGGAACAAAACAGAAAATAATAAATATCATAACTCCGGTATGCAAATCAAATGGCAATTAAAATGTAAGTGTTAAATAATGTTGCGCCTTTGAAAAGTTCGGGGAGGGGTTCGCATTTAAGAAGTTGTGACCCAGATGCCGCGTCTATTTAATTGACTTTATGTTTGAGTTCCTACTGAGCGTAATTAATGACCACGCTTCGCAAACTTGCTTTAACCTCTAAATAGATTTTAGGAAGCCTCTAAGAAGCGGGAGCTAGCGAGGGCAGAGGTCGGGACTGTAATGAGTTCCTTAGAAAGCAAGCACTCTGCACGATGCGGAGCCACCGTCATGTACTCGTAACGCTTCCATGCTGATTAATTTAGTTAAATTTAAAACATTATGCACATCCACCGATCCGCTGGGTATATACAAGTGTAACAAAAATAGTAGCAATTCGTTTAAGGGCATATCCGGTATCATGTTCTCATTAGGAAAAAGTAGAAAAAGATTTTTTTGCGGCGAAAAATTTTTTCTATTCCTATAGGCCAACTCGTCCAAGTCGGCCAACCCTCCATAAAAAGGTCAAAAGTTTTTCGCGTCAAAATAAATTTCTTCTTCTTTTTCATAGTTGTCATGTCCTTAAACGGATCCCCACTATTTTGTTACATCCTGTATATTTTATAGAAGGCTTTGATGTACAAAACAATGACCACAACACAATGCCAACACAAAACAATGCTGTGGCCCTAGTGAAAAAGGGTACAAGTCTCTGGCAGCGCAGGTGTAAAGAGGTGTAAGTTCCATGTAACACTTATGCCCTTATACACCTAAACTGCCAGAGACTTGTACCCTTTTTCACTAGGGCCACAGAATGATACCCGTATTTATAGGTAATTGAGAGATCAAATAAAATAAATATGGAATTAACAAGTGAGAGTTTTTTTTATAGAACGTCGGTGGCAAACAAGCATACGGCCTGCCTGATGGTAAGCAGTATCCGTAGCCTATGTACGCCTGCAACTCCAGAGAAGTTACATGCGCGTTGCCGACCCTAACCCCCTCCCACCCCTTGTTGAGCTCTGGCAACCTTACTCTTAGTAAGAGGAAGGAGGGCAAAGACACGTGACAGCTTCTTCATACAAACGTAGTCCCCAATTTTCTCTCAGGATATTAACATAATAAAAATATTTTTACGCCATTTGATGTATATAACCCTATACAACTTCGATGGATTTTTGTCAATTATAAAAATATTAAGAGTTTTAAAATTTGTATGGGGTTTGTACTTCTTTCCTAATTCTTATAATAATCATAATATAGAAAAAAACAAACTAAGGGATAGAGTTAAAAAAATGTGTAAAAATATTTTCTATAAGGTCCAATATCCAGGGAGGAAAAAGGGGACTACGTTTATATGGTTGTCTAGACGATTTGACAGAATTTAGTTTTAAAATTTAGTTCAATTTTGCACTTTTATTTGACATGACAACCTTCTTTAAATTATTTTATGTATTTATTTTGCTAAAAATGTTAAGACTTAAGTACTAGGTAAATAATCTTCTTACTTATACGGGTTCCAAAATGTTTCTTCTGAAATTTAAATGTGGGAGTACTGTTGAAATGCGAAAACACGAAGCAATTAAACTTATTTTAAGGGGCATCCATTAATAATCCAAACTTTTTGATTATATAAAAACGATAGAAAAATCTTTGAAGCAAAGAAAATTTTACTTTTTTTGTGTTGGATCTAAATTATTTACCTGTCTAATATTTATTAATTGCCGAAAGAACTCTTATGTATATATTCGATTTCCTGCCTATTTAAGGGATATCATTTTTGGTACGACTAATGGGAGCCTCGGGTCGACAAGGAAACTAATCCCAAGAATTGGCATAGGCGCTGATACAACTGCCATCTTGCCATCCAACCCAGAGGGGAAACTAGTCCTAAAGGGAATAAGTCCGGTGTCCTCACGATATATCCCTTCACCGATAAGCGATTCGAAGATAATGCCGAAAAGCGATTCTGATCTAATTCTATTGAATGATCGCACATTAGTTATACGAGGTGGGGGTTTAACCCTTTCAACGCCAAGAGCCACTGAAGTGCGCGTGTGCTGTCGTGCCTACCACGCCAACGGCCACTAAATGGGTCATGGCAGACGCTGTCAAAGCAATTTTACTGTTGACATGTTGGCGTGCAACATTTCGACGCGACAGAGAAAGCGTTCAAAAGGTTAAACCCGACCTTCAGTTTGTAAGTAGCCCACTCTTGCCAGTAGGCTACCAACGCTTTTGTTTAATATCTTCCCTAAAAACAAAATATTATTCCCAGCTCCATTTGAATGTAAATAAAAAAATGCTTTAGGCAGAAATACTTAGCATAAACTTTTTAATTATTTCGTTTGAGTTAATACTACAGTGGCACGTAAAAGTTTTCATTAGGCCGTTGGTTTTTACGCTGCGGGAACGCTGACGGTACTTGTGTCGAGAGCTCAAATATACAAATGTAATGTTAAATATTAATGTTAAGCACCTACGTTAATTTTCAACATAAATATTACTAAAAACGCTTTTTCATGAAACAAAACCAACTAAAAGCTAAATTATACAGGATGGGCAAAGAGTGATAAACTTTGTTTTTAAATTTTAATTATATTTAGTGCAATATTTATTCATAAATTTATTATTCAGAGTTGGTAATTGTATACAAATTATAAGTTCTGCCACACTCCTACCTCTAGCAGCAAGCAATTTTTTCTCAAATGTTTGTGTAGTTTAAAACACGTTGTTTGCTCGATTAATTTCGAGAAACAGTGACAATGATTGGCACTCAAATCCCCCAAATTTTAGCAGCTCCTGACTTATTTCTGTGGAGCTATCTAAAATTGCGTCTATATATACGTGTCTATGCTAACGGACTGATGAAGTTTAAACAGTTAAAACCGACCATCCGACACAATTTTACTAAGATAATGCCTAAAATGTGCGAAAACAAACAACACTTAATAATCTTTGAACTTAATATACCTAGTTAAAATTTAAAAACAAAATGTATACTACTTATTTGCCCATAAGCAATCACTGTTAAATTAACGACGTAAAAAGCCTACATAAAGCTCAATAGTATTGTTAAAATAGTGTCCTGGATAATGTACCTACTCAACCGTTGACTGCAGAACATTCATCATTTCATACGAGATGTATGAAGATTTCAAGCTTTTAGTTTCTCAGTTAACTGCTTACGCGGAAGTTCTGTATATGCTCGTGAAGCAAACATAAATGCATAAACAAAACTGCGAAAATGTCTCGAGACGTGCACACGAGCGTAGTCTGTTAACCTCTTTGCAGCACTTAATTTCAAAGAGAGTCCCCACCTGAAACTACCTGAAAGCTCTAGGTAAGCGAACACGTGCGAATAATTATGTTGTACTGTCAATTAACTACCTTTAAGAACAATATCAATGTAACACTTCTTTTAGAATCAACTGACAAATAATTTCGTCATGTTTTTGCCATGTATAATGAAATGAAAATGTTGTAAAGTATCATTGTATTCTTTTGCATTGCAGTCTATAAAGAAGGATATAAATATTGATAAAGGAAATTAACTTAAAACTGGACTGACTCTTTAAAATTATGTTTTCTATTTTAAAGTTCAGCTATGTATAAGTATGAAAGTGATCAATTTTCAAGTATTAAAAATGTTAGAACGATTAATAATCTCCTCGTTTTTATAAAAACGTCAGCTCAAGACGTACAACCTCGCTATACTAGAACACATTACACGAAAAACCGGCCTGTGATACAAGCTCAACAATACAAGAGCAATTTTCGAATTTAGCCCACCACAAGAGCATAAATCAGTCTAGGAAAGAGTGAAAAAACTTGGGAAGAATTTCACGATGTGAAACGAATTGCCGAATGGTCTGGACTAGTGACGGCCCTGCAATTCGGCCGCGTTCCTTTTGTTATTCGTTTTCATACGTATTTTATAAGTAAGGCTATATTAAATTTAAAGTAGTTTTGACGTATCATAACATATGTTTTTGTGTATTGCACGGAAACTCGATAGATATACAAAGATACCGATAAGAACTTTACGTTTTTTTTTATCAACGATCATATAATTTACCATCCTTTAAAGAAATAAAGGTTAATTGGAAATGGTATGTAGGTATCTACCTACTTTAAATATAAATATTATATTTAATTTCTATCTTTAACTTGCATTATTTTAACTCTGGAATCTAGGTATTTGCAGTATCATAACACCGGCGCCACCGTTGACTGGACAGAAACGGTTTCGGACAGAGAAGCATGGCGGTCTTTGGTGTCGGAGGCCAAGATCCACTTCGGGTCGCTGAGCAACAGCATTAAGTAAGTAAGTATCATAACAGCTCAAATTATTACTTAAATTTACTTTTTTGGATTTTACATATAGTATTTATTTACAAACATTACCACAACTTTAACAATTCTTTTGCGGAAAGACTTAAGTCTCACTAGATTGAATTTTGATATAAATTATTGTGGCAACCGTATCATTCATTAAATAAAGTTTCAAGCATTTAATACTCGATTGAACTAGATGTAGCAAGCCCGCTTAAAATAATACCTAACAAATAACAACCACTCGTGTCGCTTTTTGCATACCTAGTAAATTTACCCCTTAGAAAATAATGTCACCCAGATATATTTAGCAGTTTTGTAGCCACAAATATAAACACATCAAAATAACTATATGTAGATCGTGTCGTTCATAAAGACGCGTGCCTTGACTCGTATTGTCATGTTATTAAAGGTTAGATTTGACAAATCTGCGCGTCATCGTGAATGTCACGAACTATACAACTTATTGCAAAAAGCCTTATACAAACAAACTTTTACATTTACAATATTATTTGGGTCCGTTGAAAACTTACTTATTCATAAAATTTGCCCTTACAAAACTGTTTGTGAACGTTCTAAGCACTATTTGGCCATTAAAATGGACAAGGTTATGCTCAGATTAAGTTATTATCTATTCGATTAATTGTTTGAATAGCAAAGAGGGCCAATTACGAATTGAAACCGAGAGGCTCGTTATAAATTTAAATCACTTTGAAATGTTCGGTAGAGTAGGAAATATTTGACTCGCCTATGTAGTGGTAGTATAATATAAATACGAGTAGGCACGTACAATACAATACCTACTTTCTTAATTTCGGAGTATTAATTATGTTTATGATAGAGTAATTTGTCGTGCCTAGTAATAAAACAAGAGGTATTGTATAAAATGCTAAAACAATTCAAGGACCGTCTGCAGGCCTTAAACTTTTTACCGTCATGCCAAATTTCAGATGATAATCCTTTTTGATATCCTTTTTAAATTCGGTTTATTTTTTTTGTAAAAACTTTTTATTTTCCATTTTTAATTTTAAAAGGAAAGGGGTCGTTTCCAAGATCCCGGAAATATATAAATATATAAGAAATGCTCGCTTAAAGGTATAGGATATTCCAATTGAGATCAACATAACATTAACAAATGAAAACTATGAATTTTTATCGCCAGTCATGGGCAATGAGGCCC
Source organism: Cydia pomonella (assembly GCF_033807575.1). NCBI lineage: Eukaryota > Metazoa > Arthropoda > Insecta > Lepidoptera > Tortricidae > Cydia > Cydia pomonella. The sequence goes on along the minus strand of NC_084721.1, from coordinate 9,471,329 downwards.
ATGGACATGAGGAGTATCGTACGTTGCCAATTATTGTCGTGGTTATGACAAAAGAACAACTTAATTTATACAGGTAAGTACAGTCAGCATCAAAAGTAGCGGATGAAACAACGCGCCAAAAGTATCTGATATTCCGGATAACTTTTCCAAATATAGATAATTTTTTAAAGTTCGCGTCCAAAAGCATATCTTTTACTGTCTTAGTTGTTCTATATTAAGGTCATCACTTTTTGTTAAGCTGTTACAGAATGGTAGATACTTATGAATCGTTATTTGATACGCTACTTTTGATGCTGACTGTTCTTAATTTCATTACTTTTTATTCTCAATATAAATTATGCTGTCTTAAATGTTTAGAAAAGAAATAAATAATAAAAATCATTTGATTTTGAACCCTAGTCGTACGCAACCTAAAATTCGAAAAGGCTGTAGTTTTTTTTAATGGGGGCTAACGCATTTAATTTCGCCGCTAGGGGTGCTAGTTCAAACGAAGGTCTTTTAAAATGTCAAATGCATAGTAGTTTTGATGGTTACAAGCTTTTCCAATTACACCTTACTCCTTATTCATAATTGTGGTAAATCTTTTTTTCTATTTTTGATTATTCATGGTAAACATTACTTCAATAATGATAGTGGTTTTAAAAATGTGACAACTAAAATATATGCAAAATTACACAGATTATGATGACGTTATGACGTTAAAATGTTAAAATACTTAAGCATAGCAGAATTCTGAGAACTGTTTTTCTGGATCACTATTTACAGTGGCGCCAACTAGCGAGTTAAAAACGGTAGCCCTCATTTATTTAGAGCACTAACAGTCGCATACACAAATGGATTTGTAGTACAATGTAATGTACTTAACAATCTTAAAACATAGACCTGAAGTTCCATTATTAAGTACATAATAACAGCAAAAAGAAATAATCCATATTTAAATTCTATTTCAGAAATCAGGACAGACTCGTGCTAGATATAGTTTCCTAATAGTGCTCTTTTTATGAAAAATAGTTACCACATGCATGTGCATCAAAATTTTTAACGCAATTCCAGAAAATTTCAAATTTCTCCCTTTACATTTATCTAAAAGACAACTTTATCAATGGTTCAAGGAACAAATGTTTTATTCAACGAATGACCTCTTCGACAGGAACACATAATATATAGGTATGTTAGCTTACGAGTACGTATTGGGACCGTGCGAAGTGCGTGGTGGGGGTAAGTAAAGCGATCCCAGCGCATAAGGTGATAAAAATTTGAACTAACTGCGGATAGGGTCTTTAACATTTCGTACAATTATATGGCTCGAAATGAAACTTTGATTTACGATTACTCCTGAAATATTCATTTAAATTGTATGGTGTAAGGGACCATTGTAATCTGTATGAAATGCTTAATATAACTAACGTCTTTATTTTGATAATTGTTAATAATGTATCCATGTAAATAGCTTTGCAAATGCCACATATTACGTGATCTTTTTCTAGAAGTTAAGAATGGATATAGTAAGTTATCCTTAAAAGATAGACATTTCACATCGCGGACTTTTTTGTAGACCTATAAATGAGAAACAACCCCACCATACATTGTGTTGTTATAGCTCAAACGGATTAGGCAGCGTTTTCGATTAAAGCTCCTAGCCAGCGTGATTTTTTCCGACAACATCGTTATATTTCAAACAATTTACACAAAACCTTAACAAGTTATATACTTAAGCCTTCCTCAAGAATCACTCTATTGATAGATGAAAGTCGTATGAAAATCCGTTCAGTAGTTTTTAGTTTTGGAGTAGTTTTATAAGATGTAGTGAATTGACGTTTTCCCCTAGAATTGCGGACACTAGGTTGCGTGACAGTCGTGCACGCTCCCAATACTTTAAGTTTAGTTTTAGTGCTTAATCTTAGTCTAGTTTTAAGATTACTTTGCATGCTATTGTGTAGCAAAATATGTTTTTGTACTGGAATTTTTACTTACCACCACCATTGTACCATATTTTATGCGAATAAAGGACTTTACTTACTTTACTATTTACCAGTCATCAGAGAAAAATCAGTATAAATATATGATATAAATGCAAATTGCCCTAAATACTCTTACGTTAAATGTAATAGGGTTAAGTTGTTACATTCTGTCGAAATTGTGAAGTGTAGCGAACGTATTATCTTGTCTTGTGGTAGGGACGTAAATCCGGATAAGTAAATAATACAATAAATGGGTTCGTTTGCTGTAAGTGACAATTTCCTAGTTCCGGGCAGCGGCGCGTTATTGCGGGTTAGGGACTTATTCTATTCCATTATAACAAAGATTAGTTCACTCAGTGACATTACCGTTTACACGAAAACATCTTTTATTAAGCTTTTCTAACATTTAATCTGTACTACGTATGGTTTTCCTAACACGTGTTTATAGTGTATAAGAATTGGAGAATTCATGAATTCATGTTTAAATGTTTTACTGTTTAAGTGTTTACTTATTTAAAATGTTAATAATTAAAAATTTAAATCTATATATATTAAACATAATAAACATAATGATGTGTGAAACACAAGCAAGTTCTTGTTCATTTTTCTTCGTTGCCAAAACATGTGCTTTGATTATTACAAGTATTCGCGAATGTCCGTAAAAACATAAAGGCAAAGTTTAAGAGGGAAGAATAGCTTTGAGGTCCTAGCGATATAACGGTACTTTTTCTATGAAATTCAATTTAGAGAGAAAATGTTTTCCACTAAATAAATCTTAACAAATCGCTTTAATTTTGATGTCGATCGCTTCAGCATAATATATTCCTGCCTTATAGATTTCGCTTAAAAAAATTGTACCTATTGCTAATAAAAAAAAAGGAAAATCTTTAAACCTAGTTTTTCTTTGTGTCAATAAAAATCATGGAGATTAGAAAATATTTAAAAGTGAAAAACGTGTTCTCTTTTTTTATTGACGATTATACTTCTCTCTTAGTCTTAGTAGTTACTTACAGAAAAATACACCTTCACAACACTATTAATCGGCTTTACCTGCAGGTATAAAAACCTCAGTTCTGGCCGCGTAGCCAACGTTACAATCGTTAACGCTCCGTAGCGTATCGTAGTCATCTCTCTCTATCACTTTTCCATATTAGTGCGACTGTGACAGTTGCATTTCGTTCGCCACGAAGCGTGAACGATAGGCACGTTCGCTACGCGTGCAGTCCTTTAAAATAGCGATATTACCAGCTTAACAACCTTAGGCATATTATGACAATACTGACCTCTTTGGCGGATTAATCGCATCGATATTTCTATTGTCGACTGTACCACTGTCAACTGTTTTGTCTGTGGCTTGTGAACAGTTTCAAACGGAATATAATACTATCAATGGGATGCGGTCAGTTCTAATCTTAATAGATAGGAATTGACTCAACTCCCTCCCTCGTCCCTTCGATAAGCGCGAACTTAAATGATTTATTGATTACTGTTTAGCCCTCGGGTCATATTATAGTCATCTGGAGTAGTCAAAGGAAATTGAAGGGTTTTTTTTGCCATTCATTGAGTGAATACATTTTTCTGTATTCATGTATACCTATACTTATGTTGTCATTAGCATTTTCTCACTAGAAATAATTAATATTTAAATTCTCAGACTTATTTCCTCGACGATAGTAATTAAATTTGTTGCAAGAATAAAAATAAATTAAATGATCGCAATCTTTATACGCGGCTACAATAAATAAGTTTATCGATGTATCCAGGCGATTAGTTAATTCCAGTCTCGCAGTTGCCAAATAGTCTGTCTCCGCGCTCAGCGCCTCAGATAGCGCGTTGGCGTCTCTCCAGCCACTAACTTGGAACCTAAACGCTTCAATGCGCCGGATAGCCGCTAACAATTTTCTAATGAGAATTTTCCGTAGAAAATAGTTTTTAGTAAAGTATAAGATTTAATAGGTAAGAAGATAAAAGGACCATAAAAATCTTTTCTAAATATTGACGATCAAATTCAATCTTCAGGCTTAAAACATAATCTCAATGATACTCTCGATCAAGTTAACTTTCAAAGAAAAGAAGATGTTTCTTCCTGCAATACTGCAAACAATACTGTGTGTTTAGGTGTTCACACTGATGACCATCTGACTTGGAATAACCATATTGACACTGGGCTTGAAATTACATAAACTCATTTACGCTAATAAAGAATTCCGTGTATTATGCCTATGTGTGCTTCCAATTACGTTATGTGATCGTACTGTGGGGAAATTGTTTAGAAACAATAGAGGATTTGTCGCATAAAGAACCCTTAAAAACTATTTGGGGTCTGGGCACAATGGAGTCATGATATCCAATTTTCATAAAATATAAATTTATAACGCTACCGGACATTTTATCTTTGAAACAGCTATTAAAGGCTAATACGAGTATGCTGTTACCTGGTTCGAGGTTCCTATGTATACTATACATTTTACATACATGTAAAACTAAAAATAAATTTTAGTTAAATTAATCTGGCACTAACTATACAATGTATAGTTATTGGTGCAATCAAAAATATATACTAACTTTGACGACCGGTCTGGCCTCGTGGGTAGTGACCCTGCCTATGAAGCCGATGGTCCCGGGTTCAATTCCTGGTAAGGGCATTTATTCGTGTGATGAGCATGGATATTTGTTCCTGAGTCATGGGTGTTTTCTATGTATTTAAGTATTTATAAATATTTATATATTATATATATCGTTGTCTAAGTACCCTCAACACAAGCTTTATTGAGCTTACTGTGGGACTTAGTCAATTTGTGTAATAATGTCCTATAATATTTATTTATACTAACTTATATATGTTGAACGACAATTTCAACCAGAGAGCTGAATCCTAGGTTGATTTAACTATGCCCGCCCCAAGACTAGAACTGTACCGCAAAAATTGCTACTATATGGCTTGTTTAATCTATAACTTTATACCAAAACAAATAACGGATTCGGTTAAAACAATTTTAGCATAAAACTTAACTTAACTTGACTGTTTATTATTATAATACACATTTTGTTATTGATAGGTAATTAATGCATGCAGTAAATTAGTAATTATACTAAAATTTGCCATTAGTCGGCAGAATTATGCTGGACTAATATTTCAATGAAACATCAGTGTTAACCATGATTCTAGCAGATAAATTATAACAGATACACCTATACACATTTCTGTTAGGTTTGATCTATGGTTAATTTAAGGTAACTAAAAAAATCGATCAGTTCATACTTTTGCTGCCGAATATAATCGCACCGATAGTCAAAAATATCGTTTTTAGCCAAGATTGCAAAAAAATTCAAAAGAATGCATACATATTTTCAAAAATTATTTGGAATATATCCGTTGTACCTTCGTTTACGTTTACGTTTCTTTACATTGTAAATCTGTTTTTAAATTTGTTTTCTTTGTGGTGCAATAAAGAATATTTACTTTCCTTACTTACTTTACTTATTATTTAAATGACGTACGTGCCGCGAAGATACGCCTTTTGCGTAGGTATATGGTTTGTGTGCGTGCATTATACACTTGGGCGCATTTTATATAGGTACTTGAATAAATTTACGAGTTTTATAGCTAGCGTTATCGGATCTTTTAGCGATATATATAATATACATAAGTCCAACTGCAGCCAAAAATAAAATTATTTATATTAATTTAAAAGATACTTATCAATTAAAAAAGGATGGGTACCTGTACTAGTGTGGTGATTCATTTTCTGGGTTAAATCGTTCAGGAAAAGCCAAATACTTATACATAACGATCGGCTCTTCACCACTGGTTTGTCGCGTCATCGTAACAAAGCAAACAAACTGAGTTCAGCGAAATAACATTACCCTGGAAAACATTCATTGGACAGATTGATCTCCATTGTTAATTAATTGGATTAATTATGAAGTTCCGACAATTAATCACGAGGCTCTCGGTCCTGAGGGGGTTCTGTTTCAGGCCTAATCCGAATTTCAGAACAAAAATTTATTTTAATCAATTTTTGAGCTGTTATTCGAACAGTGGTTTAGATTACACCAGTAGATTTAGACCAAGATAAGTGTGCGACGATTTTAATAGCAGACACAGTTTTTACATTTAAAATAACATTAGCACTGCGTATGCTATCAAAATCCTTTCAGACTTATTTTGGTCTAACTCTAATTATTTGTTTGACCTAATTGTAACTGAATTAGGTTAGCCTTGTTTTCCATCGTATATAGATAAATGCTGGCAAGGCTGTAATATGTAGGTATAATATTTTTGATAGGTTTTAATAACTTTTTACGTGTGTATTATAGTCTTAAAATGTTCTAAATGTATACTTATTCTAATATCTATTTACCAATAATAATAATTCTTATACTTTTACTTAAGGGTGCCCCAAGCTAGCCAACGTTACAGTCGTTAACGCTCCGTAGCGTAGCAGGCATTTCTCTCTATCACTCTTCCATATTAGTGCGACTGTGACAGTTACGTTTCGTTCGCCACGGAGCGTGAACGATATGCACGTTCGCTACGCGTGCAGTCCTTTAAAATAGCGATATTACCAGCTTAACAACCTTAGGCATATTATGACAATACTGACCTCTTTGGCGGATTAATCGCATCGATATTTCTATTGTCGACTGTACACTGTCAGCTGGTTTTGTCTGTGGCTTGTGGCTACGCGGGCAAAATCGCTTTTTTACTCTCGTATGTGAGAATTCTTGAGTATGAATTGAGCATTTTATTAGCAAGCGGCAGCGAGTATTCACCTACTTACTCTTTATACCTAAGATGGACTAATTACCTACTTATACCCAAGAAAATCTGTAAAAAAGTAATCAAATAGATACATATTTTGTTTTTATATCATAAGAAAGTTCACGTGTTGTTATGGAGAATATAAGTACACGTCACGAGTTTTAAGCTACAGGGCAAAGGTGTGTGCTATGCTTTACGAGTATAATAAGGCAAGAGTCCTTCTGAACAACCACAGCGCTGGCTTTTTGGATCGTTTACTTATGTACGTTACCTACATATATGCGCGTATGTGCGAATCGCCGGCTTGATTAATTATATATCTATTAAAATATATATTTACATTAAAATTTAGTAAACCAACAAGTAATAATACTCTTAATCTATCCCATAACTTTATACTTATCCCTTATACAGACTGAACGCCTCTAATTATACAACTTTAAGCATTCAATTACCAAATTTAATCAAACCACTAGTACCTAAAAGGGCACAAGCAGATGGGCGAGCTTGCTAATTACAAACTATAAAGTTTGTTTACCATACCAGCTCGAAAATGCGCAATTTAAATAATGTACTTAACGCAAAAGGAGTTTCTTCTTCACTTTGGCTGGGACATCGCATTTTCAAATGATGACTTAAAATTAGGATATGATTAATAATATTTCACAGCTAGTATTTTAATTAATAATTCTTCACAACGTATTAAAAGACTGCTAAATTCACAGAACTATCGTTAAGTACAGACGCAATGCTAAGGTGTTTTATGTCGTCTAAGCCATGTCTAAATAATAAATCCCTATCCATTTTACTCTTAACTAGCCTAAATTACTAGTACGTTACTCACAAACCATAATTAACGTACGTCAGTTAATTTCAAATCATAATTAAGTCCAATTTTCCGCTCCGAGCCCCACTATGCGCACACGCTCTGTGCGGACATCCACATCCGGTCACCACCGCAACCAATTTGCCAATATTTGAGTAGACTCCCTGCTAATAGAAGTGAGGTCCGACCCTTATTTGAATAATTTCCATTACCAGGACGTTTACGAGCGTACTTATGTTGGTTTAAAATTAATAGCGTAAATATTTGTGTCAAAGAAAGTTTCTTATTATTTTATATGGAATCTAGTGTGTGTGTAATACACCTATAAAACTGCTTTTATTAAAAAAATAAATTTTCCGTACATTTATTAAGATTATCCGCAGGGGAATAAACCTTGTTAATAAACGTTAATATGTTACAACTAAGAAAACAATAGTACATTGTGCAACGAAAATGTGAGATATTGTAAACGAGACTCTATAGATTCACGACGGCTGCAGACTTTAATAAATTCTAGACCTGAGTTAGCAATATTCTTATTTCCGGAGTTACACACAATGTTATTCACATCACCCATTACAAAAAAAGGCTTATTTATTAATTGCATACAATTTTGTCATATCTAGATTGCTTCGAATGATACGGAAATAGGTCCCCGACTCTAGTTTGTCTCTGAATTAAAAAAAAATCTACGAATGCATGACATGCGTGAAAGAAGTTTTCATTTACCGCCATTTGACGTACAGTTTATCTTTTAATTAGTTTTAAGTATAAAATGAATATGTTTTGTTACCCATTACGGAACAATAGTGTTTCCGACATTTGGGAGGCGTGTGCGAAGCCAACACGTAGCGACTTTTTTGACACTTTAATTAAACGTAATAATAAATAATAAGGGGCCCACCGAGTGGATGCTGCCTTTGCTTGCCCGTATCATGGGATGCGTGCAGAGGTAGCACTTGCCAGAATGCCAGGATTACTGAAAGTTGATGGAATCTAAAATGAACTAGATTACTGGGTAAAAGCGATGGATTATATACTGGGCTATGGAATAAAATTGAGATAAAAATGTCATATCATATTATCGGTGTCAGATCTGAAGGTAAAGTGTCACTGGACTTACAATATACAGGGTGATTCATGAGACGTGAGCTGGACTAAGCCTACACAATCAGTAAATGTTAATGAATCGTTCACCATCATATTTAAGTAAAACAATCACGCTTTTTATCTGTTATTTAACTTTTTCTTAAGGACAAATTTGATTATCTACAATCATGGACACCCTACAACACTTAATTAACAAAGATAAAACCTCTTTAACCGTTATGACAGCACTTTGATTATGAAGAAAATAAAATGTCACACTTGAGTGAGATACGATTTTATAAAAGTAACCAGACTCCGATGACATTCAATTTGTCACTTATTATGGATAAAACAAAGAGGGTGACCATAAATATCGTAAATAAAATAAAACTCTTTTTTTTGAACAGTAAAAATTAAATTAACGTTAATCTCACAAATACTGGTACGAAACAGTTGCTGATAATTTACCGAATATGCAGGCTTGATCCTGCTCACGTCTCCTGAATCATCCTGTATAGACCATTCGCCACTTACGTTTCCAGGTCTATTCTTGAGAACGCGGCTCTCGCGGGTCCACTCTGGCCTGGCGGCAAAGGCAAACAGATGGTCCTGTCACAACCACCCACCTTTTAGTTGAGAGCTCCCCCAGGAGCACTCAGGTACGTGGGGTCGCTACTCCCCAACAGCTCGCCACAAACTGCCCTGCGTTGACTTAATGCACTGGTAAAACCAGCAGGCGATGTGGTCGTCACCTCCGTACGCGTTATAATATTCTTCTTAATATATACAGAATGTAACAAAAACAGTAGAAATCCGTTTAAGGGCATATTCGGTATCGTGTTTGGATTAGGAAAAAGTGGAAGAAACAATTTTTTTATGGGACAGGTCGTCCAAGTCAGCCAACTCTCCAAAGGCCAATAATTTTATGCAAAAAAAAACTCCCTTTTCTAATCAAAACGTGATACCGAGTATGCCTTAAACGGATCCTACTATTTTTGCTACACCTTGTATTATGCATTTTAATCTTATTTGGTCGATTCGTGGACATTCGGTATTATTGCAAATTAATGGGAGCGAGTAAACTTCAAGTAATTAATTCAAGTACCGTGTCATCCCTTGGTTAACAATTTACTATACTTTAAGCTCCAGTTTAGCTTATTGTGACGGAAGAGTAACTACGGAACCCTACACTGAGCGTGGCCCGACATGCTCTTGGCCGGTTTTGATACAAGGTTTCATCGCCGACTGTACTTTTCTCTTAACAGTTACTCGTAAAACGTTATCAGAAAGCATCAGTATACTGAAGAATAATAAATAATAATAATCTTAAAGAAATTCAAACGTGTGTTGATGTAAAAACTCTGGTAAAGTATTAAATGAAAATATGTTGGTGAAAAACGTACTAAATGTAGGAAGTAATATGTAATAATAAATTATAACATAATGCCTAAAATGAGTACGTGACACAAAAAATACGTGAGTGAAACCGTAAATTATCTTAATGTTAGTAGATTCTTCTCACGACAGATTAAATTCGACGAGCCTTTAATATTAGTTTTAGTTATTTTTAAATTTGGGTTTTAAATATTTCCAAGTACAATATGGTATTTCTCATTTTGGGAAACGTGTTACCCTTTAAAGTAAATAAATAGTTTTGATTTTATTATTCTGTCAATCAGTTTCATTCTGTGTATAAAGCTTTTTTTCCCAAGACATTTATATATATACATATCATATTTTAAAAAAGCGGCCAAGTGCGAGTCGGACTCGCCCATGAAGGGTTCCTTTATGACGTATTAAAAAAAACTACTTACTAGATCTCGTTCAACATTTTACCACTTTGGACACACATTTTACCACTTAACAGTTACTCTTAGCAACAATTCTAATGAGCCCAAACACAACGCGGTAGCGTAGTTTTATCATAGAGTTCCTATGACCACCACCTGTGTCCATCATGAGACCAGTTCAATGGTACCATAATACAGCATTGTCACCCAACTTAAAATGTATGTTTGTGATGTTTCAGCTCAATTGAATAATGAGAATTGAATTTATTTAGCTTGCAAGATTTGAACCGAATAAACATATTAAAAACATTTTAAGAAAATTCCATGAATTATTTTGTCAAGAAAGTTGGCCTTAGGGTTCAAACATAGAAGTTATTAAATCCTAGAGGTAATACTTACATACAATATCGTGAACTATACAGCCACGTTTGAAATTGTGTGGCAGGTGTTAGGTAATTATAACAATTAAATCATTCATTATACCTAAAATCGTTCACATATTAGATGATAATTAGTAACCACAAAGGTAGACACAACTACATTTACTTCAGTAGGTAAATGCTTGTAGGTAGGTAAATGACAGTCTTCATTAATACCAGCAAATTAATTAAGCTACTTCAAAGGCTCACTTTGTGATTCCAACAGCATATTTTTGGTGTCTGCTATATGAAGCGTAGTAGACCGAATGTAAATTATTTGGTGGTAAAGGTGTGTCGTTACTTAACTGAATTAATGTAAATACATAGATAATTTCGATTGTTAGGGTTCCGTAGCCAAATAGCCAAAAACGGAACCCTTATAGATTCGTCATGTCCGTCTGTCTATCCGATTCTGTCACAGCCACTTTTTTCCGAAACTATAAGAGCTGTACTGTTCAAACTTAGTAAGTGGATGTATTCTATGAACCGCATTAAGATTTTCACACAAAAATAGAAAAAAAAACAATAAATTTTGGGGGTTCCCCATACTTAGAACTGAAACTCAAAAAATCTTTTTTCATCAAACCCATACGTGTGGGGTATCTATGGATAGGTTTTCAAAAATGATATTGAGGTTTCTAATATACTTTTTTTCTAAAATGAATAGTTTGCGCGAGAGACACTTCCAAAGTGGTAAAATGTGTGTCCCTCCCCCCCGTAACTTCTAAAATAACAGAATGAAAAATCTAAAAAAAATATATGATATACATTACGATGCAAACTTCCACCACAAAATTGGTTTGAACGAGATCTAGTGAGTAGTTTTTTTTAAATACCTACGTCATAAAATAGAATAAAAAAATTTTTTTCGTCAAGCCCGTGTGGTCTTCAAAAATGATATTTAGGTTTTCTAATATCATTTTTTTCTAAACTGAATAGTTTGCGCGAGAGACACTACCAAAGTGGTAAAATGTGTGTCCAAAGTGGTAAAATGTTGAACGAGATCTAGTAAGTAGTTTTTTTTAATACGTCATAAAGGAACCCTTCATGGGCGTGTCCGACTCGCACTTGGCCGCTTTTTTAAAATATGATATATATATAAATGTCTTGGGAAAAAAAGCTTTATACACAGAATGAAACTAATTGACAGAATAATAAAATCATAACTATTTATTTACTTTAAAGGAACACGTTTCCCAAAATGAGAAATACCATATTGTACTTGGAAATATTTAAAACCCAAATTTAAAAATAACTAAAACTAATATTAAAGGCTCGTCGAATTTAATCTGTCGTGAGAAGAATCTACTAACATTAAGATAATTTACGGTTTCACTCACGTATTTTTTGTGTCACGTACTCATTTTAGGCATTATGTTATAATTTATTATTACATATTACTTCCTACATTTAGTACGTTTTTCACCAACATATTTTCATTTAATACTTTACCAGAGTTTTTACATCAACAGACGTTTGAATTTCTTTAAGATTATTATTATTTATTATTCTTCAGTATACTGATGCTTTCTGATAACGTTTTACTTCACCGAAAAGCAACTCTTTTTAATCAGATTAAATATCGTACAAGTACCCTTGAGCTCATTTATGCCAGTCGGATTTTAAACATTCCTCAGATATGGAAGATGGCACACCAATTACGCTTCTCTTTTTTACCGTCGCATTGTTACTTGTCCGCGTGTATTTAACCTGTAGCGGCCGACCATACAAGAAAAATTGTCAGCCAAATTTGAATCAATGGTATAAAAAAATCTACTATGTTACATTTTATAGTTCGTGTCACCCACGATGACGCATAGATTTGTCAAATCTAATCTTAAATAACATGATAATACAAGTCAATGCACGCGTCGTCGTGAATGACACGATCTATATAATGATTCAACTTTTATTGGAAGTAACTTGTTCTATGTAGTATTAGAACCGCGGGCGGACTGGTGGCACGCTGGACGATAAAGCTTAAAATGATCTGACTTAGGAAAGGATACAGGTTTAGTTGTTATCCACGTTAAATACAATATTCCCGTCATAGGATATAGGGAAACTTATTTCCGTTCGCTAAAGTAAACCGCGTCTGCGTTGACGCGTTGTTGCGCCGTTCGCCTCTATTTACCCCTGGGAAAAGTATTGGAATGAGATTGTATAGGTATGTATAAATAATATAACACATTCAAAATATAGTACATTGTAGGAGAGGCCGGAAAACCGCTCAAAGATGGACGAGTGATTTTGAGTTCAAATAATACATGTCCATCTTTAGCGTTTCCGGCCGAGGCATCACATAGTGCTTTTCACGAATACTGCGAGGAAATAAGAAAACATTTGCATAACTACTCGTATAATTACTTTAATATAAATGAATATTTATATTGACGTGAGGAAAATGTTGAAAGAAAGCGATGTTATTTTGCCAGGAATATTTATACTTTCTTCACTAGAAGAACTCATTTTTATAGCGTAGATACGTGTTTCTTGTATTTTTTTAGTCAAACAAAATTTACACTAACCAATTCAGTAAGTATTTTCCGATCCCGCCTTTTTTACTTTTTTTATCGGTTTTAAGAGACGTTTTTTGTTATTTGCTTCAAACCGACTGTAACTTAGAAGCATTTTTGCAAAAAAGCTACAAAAGTAAAAACGCCTTATGGTTTTGACGTTTCTTTTGTTTTAAAACAAGTAATTGGTCCTGTAAATAACCTAATTTTATTTTTGAAGGAAAAAGTTGCGCCAAAAAAAGACCTTTTACCATCACCAATGACGGACAATGATAAAAATGAAACATCGTAGTAGTGGTGGTTCCGGGCTACAGCTATTGCCTACTTTCCAGCTTGTAATTTACAAGTAAGATATCTTATGTTGTTCCAAAAAAAGTAATTATATTATAAGTTTTTTACATTAGGTCTGTAATAAAAATTCCCAATGCAAAATAAACCCTTTCCTTTTGATGATGAGATAAGGATTATTTTACTATGGCAAAACACAATAGCTGACTTATCTCTCTGAAATCTGGCAAGCAGAGGAGTTAGTAAACAGTATACATCCGCTTTTCGGGGTAGCTTCTGATATGCTGCAACGAAGTGTTGGAACAATTTACCGCCACCAATCAGAAACTGGAGTCCATTACCTCTTTTAAGTTCTACCATAAAAAGTATTTTACAGTACATATGGGGCTACTTTATAGCACTAGTGCGAGAAGTAGCATATTATGTTACTGTGTCGAACATTTAAAGGGCCATATGTACTGTAAAACGTTGTACGATACATGTGCGAATAGGTAATTCGCAACTCGTGTCGATTTAAAACAATCCCTTCGGTCGTGTTTTAATTTATCGCCACTCGTTTCGAATTTCCTATTTTTCGCACTTGTATCGTAATGTACTATACTCGTTACCAAACAACAAGTATGAAACTAAGCGGTCACATTCATAAATAAATATTTGTCAGCGTACTCTCTCTCTCTCTCTCTCTTACTCTTTAAAAAAAGCCTTTTTTGAAACATGTTCTCTTCTGTTCTATTTCGTACAGTTTTTATTTCGATTTAGTTTTAAGTTTTTTTTTTGGGTGCACTGGAAACCGCCTGAAGACACGACTTACGCTGAGCGGCATCTATTTGGTGTACTTGTGATTAATTACTTTGTTGTTTTATAAATAAATAAATAAATACTAAAGGACATTATTACACAAATTGACTAAAACATGACAAACACCAACACCTACCACCCACCAACACCTTTTGACATGTAAAATTTGTAATTTTATCAATAAAGGAATATGAATATGAATATGACTAAGTCCCACAGTAAGCTCAATAAGGCTTGTGTTGAGGGTACTTAGACAACGATATATATAATATATAAATATTTATAAATACTTAAATACATAGACCCATGACTCAGGAACAAATATCCATGCTCATCACACGAATAAATGCCCTTACCAGGATTTGAACCTGGGACCATCAGCTTCGTAGGCAGGGTCACTACCCACTGGGCCAAACCGGTCGTCAACGTTTATGTAGGTATCATGTATTTGTGCCAAATAAATATTTTTCTATCATATATTATATTCTAAATATTAAAACAACGTGATTAATTTCATTACATGGGGTTCAATAGGAGTATTATAAAGTCAAAAAAAGTTCCCCTAAGTTTGACATCCAAAAAAGATGGCGCTGTACAGCTTCATACATTTTGCGGTAGCTCTGATTGTCAAAAGTTGACTTTACATAAATCAGTGACCGCAAAACATATGTCGTAGTACAACGTCGTCTATTTTTGAATGTCAAACTTAGGGGAACTTTTTCTCTTAGACTTTACAGTCAATTCTCTTTGATTGTATGGACAGGTAACTACGAAACCTTACACTCAGCATGCCCCACAAGCTCTAAGACGGTTTTTATTTTTTCAAAACGTCTGACTTACTTTAGTCGGCGCAAATATTCAGGCATAACAAAATCACTCTATGTATGATTTTAAGGATATCAGTCAAACGGTGTGTTTTAGGATGATATATTACATATATCTTAGAGAATATGTGATCTTAGAAAATGTCCACTATAACACTAGACGTCAAAGCAGATGCTCATGTCAAGCGAAGAGTAAATTTAAAATTTCTTTGAAACCTACATTGAACTCCTACGTTTGTACGTCAGGTACCGCGGTAGCTTAGCTAGTTTCGTTGTGCTTTTTAAAGCTAAAAATAAGCTCTGCCAAGCAGAACTTTGTTGAATTTTACATGCACTAACTGGTTAAATCCTGATTTGATATTTTCGTGTTTTCGGGTTGCACGGGGTCCATTCTAAAGATTAACTTGTCGAAGGCGCATATAAAATACACGGTATTTTAAAGTTATTGTCCATTTGATGTGTTTTTCGTTACTACCTTATGTTACTTCCCATTACTTATATACATATACCATTGACATGTATATCTAAGGACGGGGCTTACGGGCACTAAGGATAACTAGTTCAGCGGTGTCACTCACTAATTCTAGCCAATCGTGCAGTCTAGCGCAACTAGTTGCGACCAATCGCGCGCGTGATGCGAACTCATCAACCGATCGCGTTGTGACATAAGACTGCACAATTGGCTCGAATTTGTGTGCGTGACACCGCTGTACTGGCCCGATTCTTATTACGCGTAAGGCCCGTCCTTAGATATATATATGTCCATTAGATATACAGACAACGCCCACTGCCCAGCCTTTCATACAGCCAATCAAACAAATGCATAAGTACTTCAAAGGATTGTGAAGTGTACTAAGAAAGTTTTTTTTTATTAAATTGGTTGAAAACGGGATGGATGTTTTAGCAATTTTCACGTGGACGAAATTGTGCGTTTAAGTACATACCTACTATATTAATAGAAATAACACCATTACACACGCTACAACGGCGTAGCGGGAGTTCATATTAAATAAACAGCAGCATCAATAGCAGATTTTTAAAACTGACTAACAAACAGGCGCATTCTGTTTTTAATAATAGATTATGAAATAGATCTGGATTAGTTACGGATCTGATCAGTCAGTTTCAAAGTAACGGTTTTAGTCAAAGAAATGTCACTTTCGACACTTATTATAGTATTTTATGCAACAGTTGTATAAGAAGGGTCAAAAAAGGCGAGTGGCGTGAGTTACAATGTGAGCCGGAGCCGAAGGCGTAGGCGAACATTGTAAAGGAATACGCCACGAGAATTTTTTGACCTACTTATACAACGTTGCATACAATATTTTTCCTACGAGTCAACAAAAATAAATCTTAATTTAGGTAAACAAATTACAGCAAAAGTATATAGCCAAGACGCGCGAGCATACCTTGTTACGCGCCCGGCCCGCCCCGGGCCGCGGCCGGCCGGTCAGCGACACCTCCTCGTAACTCATGAGGCCCTGGTACTTGCTACTTGCTAAATTAATTTTTTGGACAGTTTTTTCTCAAGTTTGGCCACCGTAGCCTACGGAGACTAACAAGCAACGCTAAGCGGTCTTCGTAGTCTATGGGTGTTGCTATAATACGGGTGTCACATGCGTGTTTCAGACTTATGAAGTAATTATTTTTACTATGCAACCAAATGAATATTTTGTACGTTGGCAGCAATGCACTTAGTTTAAAACTGTATTCGTTTTGGTTTTGTTAGGTTGGTAGCCATTAATCGCAGTAACATTATAGCTTATAAAAGCACAAGAGCTTTTATGAAGAATAGACAATATAGACTTTTCTTGAAATCTTTTATGTATGTTCTTATATTCATGTTAATGAATGCATAAATGACAGATAACAGTAGAGGAGTAGGAAAAAATCATAATAGGCCTATTAAAGTGACGTACGGATATCAACTGCATTACTGTTGTGACGTCGTTTTTGCTGCTGCTGTATCTGTCAATTTCCTTGATAAAATGAGTGACAAAATGAACGTAGAGTTAAACCAAGATAACACTGCAACAATTTTGACAGCACAGACTGTGTTATTTATACGTCATGATTTCATAGATGTTTGACGTTTAAAGTAACACGTGCACAGTGAGCTATCAAAATGCAGACTTATTTTGGTTTGGTCTAATATTACGGCGACGAATATCACTCATTTTATTAAGGAAATTAGCAGACACAGCTGTCCCTACAACGATGCCGTAACAGTAATGCAACTGCAGTTGACATCCGAGCGTCACCTTTAACTTAAGTGACATCCGCCGACGACATCTGACGCCAGTGAGACCATGATTAAATTTCAACTAATGAGAATTCACTTATAAAACGATTACGCTTACGCGACGCTTGATGCCCAGAACTCCACGCGTCTCGTACTCGTAAGGTTTTTGCGATATCATTACGCGACGCTTACGCTTACGCTCCGTATGCTGAGGGCCTTAGCGAAACTAATAGGTTTTTACCGCTGAGTTCTACCTATAACCTATGAATATATAGGTATTCTTCTTCTTTCTCGCGTTGTCCCGGCATTTTGCTACGGCTCATGGGAGCCTGGGGTCCGCTTGACAACTAATCCCAAGATTTGGAGTAGGCACTAGTTTTTACGAAAGCGACTGCCATCTGACCTTCCAACCCAGAGGGTAAACTAGGCCTGGTTGGGATTAGTCCAGTTTCCTCACGATGTTTTCCTTCACCGAAAAGCGAATGGTAAATATCAAATGATATTTCAGATTTTACACATCAGTTCCAAAAAACTCATTGGTAAGAGCCGGGTTTGAACCCGCGGCCTCTTACCGCTAAGCCACCAGCGCTTTTTTGATATATAGGTATTACGATTAATAAATTAGCATGATAAAGGCCTTAGCTTGTTGTTAATATTACAAAGTTTTGCATCGATTTGGTTCTTAATTGAATTACAAATTCCCGTAATGTAGCGTTTGATTCACGAATCCTTTGTTCGTTAAATAAACATCGCTTATACCTTTGTCACGAATATAATGTTCACATAATAGGGGCAGCAAAATTATTCCGAATATTCCGTCATTTATTTGTACTTGCATTATCTAATAACCATAATAATATGTTCAGTCAATATACAATTACCTATAATTTTATAAACTCTCGCGTCGAATGATGGATCCTCTCACAGTTTTATTTAGGCTTACTTTAACCCACAGCCCGATTCGAAAATACGTCACAAATGTACTACAGATACGATATGGATTGGATATGTAAGTGTCAAAAGTGACGTTTTCGATTGAAGAACTGCAATATCTAATCCTTTCTTCTTCTTCTTCTTCAGCGCTAATTACGACACGTCGTTTTACCTCTACGAAGCATTTCCGCTACATGTCGGGAAATCCATGTTATCGGCTACGACGTAGCGCTACGGACCACAGCTAAGCGGTAAATGTGTTAAGAAATAATTTAAAAAATAAATTTTACCGTATTTTTGATACTTAAGCGTTACATTTCTAAAAAAAAATTGAGTAAATGATATTCATCAATGCAGTCCATCAAGGAGAACTAGAGTATTGGAGGTTGTATATGTGTGTGCTGGCACAATAGTAAATGTATTACGATACTTATATGTGACAGCCATTTGAATTTGTCATGTTTTGTACAGCTGTCTGATGTCAATCACTTGCAATACATGAATCGCCACGAGAACTAGTATTTCTACTATCAGCTTCATTATCCCTGCTTGATAACCTAGTAGGTTTTTTTTTTTGACATAACATAATTTTTTTTTGACATAACATTTTTTTTTATTCCGCTACCTAAAGGTTGTCTGGAAGAGATCGCTTTTTAGCGATAAGACCGCCTGTTGTTTACCTCTTCTTTATGTGTTGTATTATTTGTACTGTTTCTGTATTGAGGTGTGCAATAAAGAGTATTTGTATTGTATTGTACACACCGTGTTTTTTTATGATTTCCGTTAATTTCAAGGTGAATTCCTGAGCTTAAATTAAGTAACTTTCTCAAAGACACCGATATTCTAATTAACTAAATTTTGGAGATAATCAATAATTTATTTTTATCTTATAAGGCCCCTACGAGCATGTGCACTTGATTTAGGGCCGGTTTACATATTTTTTAGTGTTTAGTACGAGTTAATACATTTGCTACTAAACGTTAGTATTATCTCGGACGATCGATGTTTAAAATGCTAATGATATGTCATAGTTTTCAATTGTTTGGTTGAGTTAAATGTAATGCCCGTGTTACAGCAACGCTTACGCAATATTTAATTACATTTAATAAAAATTCAAATATGTATATATTTTTTTTTTAATTACCCAAGCCATTTAGTTTCCTTAAACGTACTTACTCATGCCCCGAAGTTAACGGAATTCAATAAAAACACGGTGTAGAGCAAAATTCAGATTTATAATCGTACTCCAATTTTACGCAGGCAAAAATGCACAAGTGCTAGTGATTATATTAATATCGGCTCAAGTGTTATCGGTATCGACATGAAGCTATTTCCAAATGATAATAATTAATGTGACTCCTACTCGAACTGAACGTTATTGATAAAAAGCGTCAGCTCTTTCATTGCAAACCTCTTTCATTTATTATTATCTAAATTATAAATAACTATAATTTAATAGATTAAACTAAACTGAACTATAGTTAGTAAATTATACAGTAATTTCAGTAATTGTCATATACTTGCAAATTACGACCCATGCCACCGAACCCAGGTGGCCAAGCGGTTCAGGCATCTTTCCCGTAATCGGAGGAAGCTGGTTCGTTTCCAGCCCTGGGCACTGAAGGCCTTGGTATTTTTTTCCTTTGTATATGACATTTATTTCGTTTATAGTTTTCATTGCGATTCGCATGCACAAATCGGCAAACCAAAGTCGCAATCTTCAAAGTCGTATCAAAACTAAACCAAAACCGTAAAAATGGTTATATCAGAATTGGTTTCCGGAAGGCAAATTTTAACTCACTTTTTGATGTCAGAATGATGTAATTTTGCACTCACTCGCACAAGCACGAGCAAAATTCACGCGCATTTGATAACAAAATGACAAAATGTTGATATCGAAATGTACCTTGACACCTGAAAAAACATATCTACTAAACCAGACCTAATTCATAACCTGTTATTAAAATCAGACTACGCCTGCTAGTTACATTTCATAATTTTACAATGCTACGTTTGCTATGACATAGCAAGAAATAATTTTTCTGCTACGTAGATATATTACTCGCATAACAAAAAAATCTTTCAAAAAACTGTGTTTTAAAAGCACGATTATATTTTAAACTCCGAAATGGAGCTTTAATTTAAACACAAATATTTTTGCTGAATTCAGGCTGTCAATATTATCAGCATTGAAAATCTCCATACACTATCGCATTCAATTAACTCCGCCTTACGGAGAGCTACGTTCTGTATAATAAAACTGCCTTTGCTGCGGTCAAGCCTTTGTTTAATTTCCGGCGCAGTAATTGCCGAGAAGTTCCCGGAGTCGTAAAATGCGGGATCGGATTCGCACGACAATTGAGGGATACGAGGTTGAGGGATCCAGGGATGTAGGATTTAGGTATTATGTAAACATGAGTGGTAATTGAATAATGCGGTCCACTCGCCCGCGGTTCGTTTCCTGTGGGTAAATGTATTAAAGTTAACTATTGTGAACGAGAGCGTTGATGGCAAACCGTTCGCAGAAAGGTCGAGACCAATATCCGGCGGTTGCGCTACTCAATAAGATACATGCGAAATCATACAATTTGCCTTTGAGTGGAAATGTGCCCTCATTCATAAACAGGCTGTTCAGGCTTGTGGGCCATTGTTGATCAAATAAGTAATTGATAGGCATAAGGTACACGAGTATGAATAATTTTGAATAAGCAAAGTTACATTTTACTTTGAAATAACATTTTCTCAACACAAGATGACATAGTTTGGATTGGGTTTAAGTTTAAAGAAGATTATTTTTCTTAAGGCCGCGTTCCTACTTTTTAAGTCGTATTGATAAATTCGTGCGTCATGACCTAAATAGTAATCGTCCTGTTGTGGCTTGTATATTTAAACGGAGGTGTTTACATGAGCGGTACGATTACTGTCGTTACGACAAAGATAAAGAGAGTTTATTATTCAAGTAGGCATATTACAATGCGCTTATGAACGTCAAACAAAGCTACATCGGCTCTAACCCTACACCTCCGACCCGAGAAGATAAAATAATATATCCCCCTCTCAATTCGAGGAGGGTATCCCAATATGGACCGACATAGTGGGTACGTGGCCTAACTAGCAGACGGACAATAATTTCTTCGGTATAAAGCTTTTTCTATGTTATTAACACAAAGGTGTATTATGAGAACCCTCATAACCTTACAACTGTAAGGCTACTTTTATTAAAACTGAATAAATCAGCCAAAAAATAACAAATATTACAGGTAGCACCAGATTTAAGCAATTGGTTTGTACCGTTCGACCAAATTCAGTCATATTATAAATTCCCTCACGATACGTCCGCGCCGGTACGGAGCCGTATGCAAAGCCAAATTGGTTTTCCCTTTGGCTTTTTGCTCACCATGCCGGATGCTTTTTTTTCGATTGCATCGTAAATATCAGCGGTTTTGAATGAAATTCATGAAAAGGTGAGCACAGTATATGTTAGTCCGTTTGTGCTACTAAAATGCGTGGAGTGTTTGTGTCGCAGGACACTGTAGTTCGCTTTCTGAGAAAACGACTGCTGCAGTAGTGGATGTTGAATGGTAATATAGCGGAATACCTGAATTTTATTAACCTGATATAAAAATACTTAAGTTCAGAATGTTGTTTTTAGGGTTCCGTAGCCAAATGGCAAAAAACGGAACCCTTATAGATTCGTCATATCCGTCTGTCTGTCCGATTATGTCACAGCCACTTTTTTCCGAAACTATAAGAGCTATACTGTTCAAACTTAGTAAGTGGATGTATTCTATGAACCGCATTAAGATGTTCACAAAAAAATAGAAAAAAAAAACAATAAATTTTGGGGGTTCCCCATACTTAGAACTGAAACTCAAAAAATCTTTTTTCATCAAACCCATACGTGTGGGGTATCTATGGATAGGTCTTCAAAAATGATATTGAGGTTTCTAATATCATTTTTTTCTAAAATGAATAGTTTGCGCGAGAGACACTTCCAAAGTGGTAAAATGTGTCCCCCCCCCCCCCCCCCCGTAACTTCTAAAATAACAGAATGAAAAAACTAAAAAAAATATATGATAGACATTGTCATGCAAACTTCCACCGAAAATTGGTTTGAACGAGATCTAGTAAGTAGTTTTTTTTTAATACGTCATAAAATTTAAAAAAAAAATTCATCAAACCCATACGTGTGGGGTATCTATGGATAGGTCTTCAAAAATGATATTTAGGTTTCTAATATAATTTTTTTCTAAACTGAATAGTTTGCGCGAGAGACACTTCCATAGTGAAAAAATGTGTGCCCCCCCCCCCTGTAACTTCTAAAATAACAGAATGAAAAATCTAAAAAAAATATATGATATACATTACCATGCAAACTTCCACCGAAAATTGGTTTGAACGAGATCTAGTGAGTAGTTTTTTTTAATACGTCATAAAATTTAAAAAAAAAAAACAAATTTTTCATCAAACCCATACGTGTGGGGTATCTAGGGATAGGCCTTTAAAAATGATATTTAGGTTTCTAATATATTTTTTTTCTAAACTGAATAGTTTGCGCGAGAGCCACTTCCAAAGTGGTAAAATATGTGTCCCCCCCCCCCGTAACTTGTAAAATAACAGAATGAAAAAGCAAAAAAAAATATATGATAGACATTGTCATGCAAACTTCCACCGAAAATTGGTTTGAACGAGATCTAGTAAGTAGTTTTTTTTTTAATACGTCAAAAAATTTAAAAAAAAAAATTTCATCAAACCCATACGTGTGGGGTATGGATAGGTCTTCAAAAATGATATTTAGGTTTCTAATATATTTTTTTTTCCTAAACTGAATAGTTTGCGCGAGAGACACTTCCAAAGTGAAAAAAAGTGTGCCCCTCCCCCCCCCCCTGAAACATCTAAAATAACAGGATGAAAAATCTAAAAAAAATATATGATATACATTACCATGCAAACTTCCACCGAAAATTGGTTTGAACGAGATCTAGTAAGTAGTTTTTCTTTAATACGACATAAAATTTAAAAAAAAAATAATTTCATCAAACCCATACGGGTGGGATATCTATGGATAGGTCTTTAAAAATGATATTTAGGTTCCTAATATCATTTTTTTCTAAACTGAATAGTTTGCGCGAGAGACACTTCCAAAGTGGTAAAATGTGTGTCCAAAGTGGTAAAATGTTGAACAAGATCTAGCAAGTAAATTTTTTTTAATACGTTTTAAATGGTACGGAACCCTTCATGCGCGAGTCCGACTCGCACTTGGCCGCTTTTTTAATAATTAAATTACAGTACATAGCGCCTTTTTTCAGATCTATATTCTTATGAATCATATAGGTACATTTTTCGCAACAGTGTAAATACCATAAGCTTAGTTTTAAAAAATTTCATCACCATAGATTAATGTAGCAAACACCACAATTTTTGATATTAGGGTCATTCACAGATTTTAGACCTATAGTTAACATTAACATACAATGGACAAAATCGGAGTAATTTCTAAATTATGTCATTTTTGCCCACCGATTTATATTGACTTCAGGAAATGTCTCACCTCATAACTATAATGGACATATCTGAGTCTTTTCAGTCTTTATCTGGTTCCATAAATAAAAGAAACGACTGTGATAATAAAATAAGTTGCAGTTGTGGTCTAATTTTTTCGTACACCGAAAGTGGTGAAGAACTAATTAAAATATATTCATTCCACTTATTCAATCTACTTCATTGCCGTTGACGCAAAATCATTATACTCGTACAATAAATTATCAATTAAAGCAATTGCTACTTTAAACAGCGCAATGGTAAAACTGCATTTTTAATCAACTTGGCTCATTGTAAATTATCCAACACCCACCGGCTCGGAACTTAAGTTCCCAACTATGCAAGTTTAGACGCATTCTCTTGAGTCTTTCTCGAAGTTCTTACAGATTGTGTAAACAGAAGCTTTCATTAGAGTAGTTGAGTTTGAGAATACCAAGGAAAGTCGGGAAGTATTCAAATCTAGGCGGAAGATGCGGTTTGAAGGAAAAATGCCTCGCACAGCTAAACTGTGAAATGAACTGTCGCCTGCGGTATTTCCGGACCGATACGACCTTCAAACCTTCAAGAAAAGAGCGTTTAAAGTAGCATCTTAAAGGCCGGCAACGCACTTACAACCCCTCTGGTGTTGTCTGGTGCAGGTAATCACTTACCATCAGGTGATCCATCTGCTCGTTTGCCTCCTCTACCATAAAAAAATAAATCAAAATGGTACGAGCATGAGGTACTAAGTAGATCAAAAATCGATTTAAATGTATTGTTGTCCTAGTTGCTACCCCAAAATATCACAAGGCTTAGTGCTAAGGACAGATAGTGTGCTAATAAAAGTTGCGACCACCAGTAGTTTAAAAGACACCAATGTACTTGTAGCCGCCGTGCAGGTCAGGGTCTCAACGACTCAAATAAAACTTCGATTGATAATAAAGTAAAGTATAATCTTCCAAAAGGTACTGGTTTAGAAGGGTTCTTGCCAAAACGGTTAACTGTAGAAAATGGGTGTTGATAGTATGGAGGATGATGAAAGAGTGATTTGCAATATTTGATCGGTTCAAAAGGTGGTTTTAATTTAGGTGCCTTTAATTGGCCGCGTTAGAAAATATGTGGAGCGCTCCTATTGGTGCTTTTGAAAAGCCTCCGAATACTAGCCGAGCTCGACGGCTGCGTTTAGCTACTGCATTGATTTTTATACAATAATAAGTTGCATTCGCAACAGTTCTCATAAGTTCAAGAAGGAAGTCGATTGAAAATTTCAATGATATATTATGACATTTATGACTGTAGTGAAAACATCAGAATCGCATGACATCAAAATCCACGGTGAATTAATGAATGGATAACTAGTAACTCTGTGAGACCTCACAATAAGGCTCGTGAACTTAAAAAAATTGAAATTAAAAAGTACTAACAAGTATCGTTGAGTTATTATCACAGCATACTCACAATGGTGTTATAGCACTGGCACTTTAGTCCTTTATGCCAATTGCCACTATTATGAATAGTTTCCAAATAACGAAACGATATAAAAAATAAATATAATTTAAAACCAACTAAACCTGCTCACAAAATTTCACAAGATTCGGTTGAGAATTGCGACCTGTAGAAGAGAATATCTGGACATACGAAAGCATATTGCCCGAGTTAAAACAGAGATCTTCGCTAACGCTTGAGTCAATTGTTGTATTATAGAATAGCCTAACTCTATTTCAAAATAACATAATTACATATAATCACGCCTATTTCCCGGAGGGGTAGGCAGATACCACGGATTTCCACTTGCTACGATCCTGACATACCTCATTCTTTCTTTTATTTCAAAATAAGTTATAGTTATCACCTCGTTTATACTGGTTTTTCAACACGATGTATATATAACGGTGTTACTATTTATTCTGCCCTCAGTAGCGCCTTAAACTTAATTACAGCTGTCTGTCACGTCTTAAAAAAGGCATTATAGACATATATTTCAACCACACTCCTGTTTTTAACACCAGCGGTGGCAGCATGGTTCCATTTTTATCACCTGTCACTATGCCCGTCACTTTCGCACTTACATACTTGTTAGAACGTGACAGGCATGGTGACAAATGATAAAGAGCCGACCATCTTAGCCCTACTGACTTTGTTATAGCACCTAGAAATATTTATAATCAGGATAAAATATGTAATGGCCGTTTTGTAGATTATTTATGTATATTTACGCGAGCACGTTAGGAAAAAACAAGTGGAGACGCCCCATTGCCCCGGCTAAACACCCGGAAAGCCACTGACACGTTGAGCTCAATTATTCTGGGAACGGGTGGATCGAATGCTACGCCGTTCACCCTGACGATTACCGAATTCCCCGCGGGTCACTATTGCTAATGAGACCCGAGCTTGTGGCCCTGGTTTTAAAAATGCCTTTGTGGATTCTTGGGGAATCAATTTGATTAGAGATGTATTTGGGTCCTCCGTGGATTAAAGTAAAAGCTTGGACCCTGCCATGTATAAACCTACCGTACGTTACATGTCGTATCGCTGTAGTTTTTCAAATCATTATCTTATTATCATTATCTTGCATTTTTATACTGTATGATCAGATTGTAGCGTTAACCCCTTACTTCATGTCTGTTTAAAAATAAACTTTAATAGCTATCAATACAATTGAAAATTATAACTGCCATATAGGGCTGCGCATGCGGTAAGGGGTTAAATAGATAATAATATAAGTAACAGTACCTGGGCGACCGAGCTTTGCTCGGTTATAACTATTTATTGTAATATGGTGGTGTATAGGTGATAATCTTAACTACATTTTTTTACTAAATTAAACTTGTCTAAAACAATAAAAATTAAAAAAAATATATATAAACTTGAACATATAAAAAAAAAACCGGGCGAGATTCGAACCCGTAAAACTCGTTTAGCAGTCCGCGTCTTAAGCCGCTGGACCAGACGGACAGTGGATGGCAACACGAAATTAGCAACCATATTCTGCGTCGAAAGAAAAACGCATGAAAACTCGAAAACACGCGTTTTCCCAAACATAAGACTAATCTAGATAGATTGTATACCCCCAAAAACCATCATATACCAAATTTCAGCGAAATCGTTAGAGCCGTTTCCGAGATCACAGAAATATATATATACAAGAATTGCTCCTTTAAAGGTATAAGATATAGACTACCTAGCTTACATATTATAGGAGCTTCGTCTGCCAACAAACCACTCTGTGGTTTGGCAGAAGTATATTGTAAATATTTATAAGGCATGAAACGTGAATAAACGTTTTTTTTTTTTATTGTGTTATGATGATCCTTCTATCTTTTTTATAAACAAAGTTACAAAAAAGAAACCTTATTCAAACAACTTATCCTTCGCTCTTCTAGAAACAAAGGTACATATTACGTTCGCCGTAGTATTACTCGTACAATTTATTTTCTTCGCTTTTAGAAGCAGTCACTTGTCTTGGTGTGCAAAAACAGGTACTTAATATATTAAGGTAAATGCTACATAACCTTTGTAATACAAATTCACTTCCCTACACGTGTAGGATTAATAGCCTACATGATTATTTTTGAGTTACAGAACGATAACGTAAAAGTTTCGCCTTTGAGGTTCAATAACAACAAAAACATCTGCTGGTTTCTATCTTGTATGGGTCGGAAAAAGGATAAAAATATAAATTATTTCCAAGGATTTTAATCATGTTATGTAAGCATAAAACTCACCCCGAAGAGTACAATTAGGTAGGTATAATTTTCACTGTAAAAATATTGCAGTAGGGTAGCCCAAGAGGTTTTCTTTAGTTAGGTACTCGAGCATGTCAGATTAAGATATACGAGTATTATGAGTGATATCTTACTAATCGTGGAGTCTACCTTAACCACTTTTAGCCATCTAAATATGTTGGTCCGTTGGTTGGTGGGGGGTTGGTTGGGGGTTAAAAATCGTTAAGTAGATTGTGGATTTGGTCATTTTGGTTCAACTTAAAGCTTTAATAAAATTGTGCTATTATTTATTCTGACACTTATTTATTTACATTTTCTTAATCTGAAGGTTACAATGTGCAAATCGGGATTCCAAATTCATAACCATGTAATTAATAAACATTTTTAGAAAGTTTATAGTTTGGTAGTTAATAAATGTAGTCGCGTTACATTAGGTCGACCCCATAAAGAATAACACGCATTATATAATAGCGTCCTTAGATTCTTATTATTTTCGGCCTGATAACTAGTCCACGATAGTCCATTACATCCCTGACAACTTGACACTACAAAAAAAAATATTTATACTTAATTGTTTTTCGTCTTAGAGACATGCCATCGCTTTAGGTGTATTACTTATATATTTTTTGTAAGTTATGGATTTGCACATGACATATAGCCTTAGTTTCGCTTTATTTATACTACTTATTACTAATCTATTTATACTGTTAATTATCTAACGGCCCTATTCGAAGAATGCAATACGGAAAAGATAAGAGAACGTTAAGTTCTGGTTTAGATATAGATACGTTCTCAATTAGATATCGTTTGTATGTCGTATAATTAACAGAAGCTGCACGATTCGGGTGACCAATGTCACTTTGACGTTAGAATATCTTATTGAGATCTTAGTCAGTGTTGCCAGATGGGTTTTGCGTTCCGTTACGGGCACCTCTTAAAAATAGTACGCAAATTCAAGTAAAGTACGCAGTACAAAATTTACTGTGAATTAGTTTTGGGTGCGTTCCTAAATAATATTAATCGGAAAACCACCGAATTTTATCGCTACTATAAAAATGTTGAAAATAGAATTTCACATATTTCGATAAAATATTTCTTGTTTAAGGAGACTCAATTCAATCATAATTCAATGCAAATTTGCCAACGGTGGCGTTTCGAAATGTAATACCGTCGCTCTACACTACAATGTAGAATTTTAAATTGGTGGTAAAGTGTCTTTCTGATCGGTCACAAAAGGAGCATTATTTTTGAAGTATAGAAATAAAAAATATTTCTTTTTTTAAATTTTTTTTTACTACCTTGATAGTACAGGCCTTGCTTAAATAAACATAACAAGGTATTATTTTATACCAATTATTGGGTTTTTGGTTCAGATAAAAAGCAGTCAAACACATCTAACCCAGTAAATAAATAATATAAAATCCAATCATAAATAATAACAAATGTGTTGTTTTCAACAGTAAATATTAGTATGGACTACACATAATATACTAAATGAGTCATCAAAGAAATAAAATAAACAGAAAACTCATCTAAGATAAGTAAATTTTCTCGCACTTATTTAATGGATAAGACTGTAGTTTAACTTTCTCTGTAGGGCTAAGGTCAACTCTTTATCATTTGTCACCACGCCTGTCACGTTCTAACAAGTATGTATGTAAGTGTGAAAGTGACAGGCATAGTGACAAGTGATAAAAATAGAACCATAGTGGCACCGTTGGTTTGTTCTTATTTTACTACAGGTTATTATTCTAAGTCGGTGGCAAACAAGCATACGGCCCGCCTGATGATAAGCAGTCTCCGTAGCCTATGTACGCCTGAAACTCCAGAGGAGTAGGAGAAGGAGGTAACTACAGAAACAAATTTGAAATGTTTAATTATCAGTATTAACATACTAGAAACTTAATTATGAAGTAGCTGTATTGTTAGAATGTTTTTTGAAGAACTAGTAATTTCATACCTACTTGTTTTAAAATGTTTTTTCAGTTCTGGAGCCGTTTACTGAAACGGCTTTCAAAGGAAAAAATAACTCACTCTATATTTATGTGTTATGTATTTTTGTGAATATTGAACATTAAAATATTTTACTGGTAACAACTGAGAATAATAATTCCCACTAGGACCCTCCAAAGTAAGTTAATGGTACTACAGATCATTATTAGAAGAAAGATGAGAAAACCCATTCTTTAGCTAATCTATCTATAACTTAGAATATTGACCCGTTTGGGTCGCTCATCTAATTTGGAGTTTATTCAGTAAAATATTATTTTGCCTAATATTTAAACATTATAACTTACTATAGTGATCACTTTCGTATATACTATAAGGGTATTGAGTTATTATGAAACAATTTGTAACTCAGAAGCAGACAAGTTAGTGTACAATATTATGTATGTACCTACAACTAATCAGATAGTGGAAAGAAGCAATTTTGTGTCATACAAGGCAACATTGTTTATAGTTTGTTACTAACTGATGGGTAAGTGCCTATATTTAAATGGGTAATCACAAGACAGTGTACGGATTTTCTGAATTAAAATAATTTTAGATAATCTTACATATAGCAAACCTGTAATTGAGGTAACACAAACAAAAGAGGCACTATCACTTTATCTTAAATCACCACAAATAAAATTATTATCTTGACAGTCCACGTGTACCTAAATGAGTAACTAGCTGGAACCAGGCGGCGCGAACAACCACGACGTCAACACTTCAAAAGTTTGTCTTGACACTCTTGCGACCCCAGGCTGCCTTCCTCTAGGATTCTAAGTCTGCTAGTCCATTGATACTTAGCATGAACGAATCATCTTTTAGCTTGAACAGGGGATGAATCTGCTTCGGAGAATCTTTGTTTCGTGAGGGCACGATATATAGATTTATGTTTTCCATTTACCTAGTTAATGACGATTTCGCCAGGAACTGTGCTCATAGGGGATAAAGTTGTCCCGTAGTTGCTTTTAGTAAAGTGATCGCTGGTTTTTATTAACAAATAGCCACAATGGATGGAGTGCCGGGTGTTGACTGTTGACTAAAGAATGGTTTCAAGACCAATTCTTCATTAGCTGCACACTTCCACGTTAGTTTACTGCAATATAAGCTAACAGTATTACATTTTAAATATTATCATCGAGCAAAATAACAAAAACAAACATTCTTGACTCGACTTCGCCATTTTTAAGACAGGTTTTCATAATTTGACGTATCAAATTATCTGTCAAAATTGACAAGTATGCTCCACGACCAATCACGTTTATGAGCTTTCGAGAAGTCACTTAGATCTCTAAACCATCTCTTATTGATGTCTTATTGAAATAAGACCGGAATCAAAGTTAACGTCAATTTTGACATATCGTTTAGTTATCGATCTTTTCAATCTCTTTCCAAGAACTAACGGATCTCTAAATCATTGTTCGAATCGGGCCCTAAGTAGAATTAGTATTTTCATACAGAACTTCCATAGTAAATTCCACCACTCTTTTCACCCCCTTATGAGATGAATCGTTATAAAATCTATCCTATATCCTTCCCTGGAAATTAAACTATTGCCATACCAAATTTCACCTATACGTTCAGCGATTTTAGTATAGATCTCTACGATATTCAAGAATTTGGGATAGAAGCCCGCGTAATACCTACCTACAACGCCCGATAGAATTAGTAAAGACCACTAAGCATTTTTGTATTTCCAATCATTGTTGACGGTGCAATTGATGATCAAGTAAGGTAGATATTTTGAAGAATATTGCAATGTTTGCATCCAAGTGAGAAGTCGCCTTGTCAAAGGAACAGCATATAAATTCATGAAAAAATCACAGTTATGTCACACAGTATGGAAAGGGAAAAACCATTCGCTGCAAGGGACTCAGCCATGCAGCGAATGGTTTTTCCCAAACATCATCATTAGGTACATTGTTCACGCCGTATTTCAGTTTCCCGTTTCCGTTTGCAAGGCGAAATGGTTAATTTATAGTTTGAAGCTCAGTTTAGACATATTTGTAATGTTAATTTTAATCACTATCATCTTCCTAAATATAATTTTGTCATAATTCGCCTGTACGAGTACAAGCCAAATGTACGTGTGAATTATACCTAAAAAACATCATGAGGCCAATTCAAACTTACATTGTGACATTTAATAATGTCAGTCACGCGTGCGTCTAGCTCGCGCCAATATATGTACATACTCGTACAAGTATGAGCGAAATGCATGTGCGACTGACATCAATGACCAAAGCGTTAGCGAAGGTCTACGTTTTGACTCGGGAAATTTGCTTTCGTATGTCTGGATGTTCTCCTCTACGGGTCGCAATTCTCAATGGAATCTCGTGAAATTTTATAGAATTTTTCTGTCGATTCGTTTTTTGGAAAATGTTCAACATGGTGGAAATTGGCGTAAAAAACTTGAGTGCCATGACGTTATTATTAAGTCGGTATGAGGTATGAGCCTTAAGACCATTGCGAGTACACTGTGAAAATGATTCAACGAAGTATTTTTTGTTTTTATATACTTTAGCTTATCGATCTCATCGCGAGGTCTACAGTTTACAGACGGCCCGATTCGAACTTTTAGATACGTCAAAAAATTTCTAAGATACGACATAAGCTTTCTTATTTCTCTATGGCCTGGCCATCATCAACGTTATTACAAAGTATCATCATACAAACAAAGGTAAAGTCTAAAGTCATCATGTTTGTTGATCCACAGCTCATCTCAGATTTTGCTTAAAATAAAGATCCAAACAAAAAAGCTTAGCAAAGGCAGCGTCACCCTTAATCCATGAAACCCTCGTGAAAAATTTACGAATTACTCTCTCCGACAAATTGCTTACGCTTATTTCCTGTTGAAAATCAGAATCAGAATTAATTACTCTACTCTGTGTAACGAATTGTATTTGCCAAGTGGAGCTAGAATTATTTAAGCGACACAAGCGCCGTATAAACACAATCAGCCTATCTTACATAAACGATATACGTACCTACAAGTTCTAGATTTGTAGCATTTCGTTTTTATTTCAACCTTTGAAAAAACTTTCCACTGTACCAATATTAAACTGAAATGAATGGCATATAGTTACTAAGAAAAATTGACCTATGCCGCCGTGACCCCGGTGATCGAATGACTCAGACACCTGCCACGATAGCAGACGACGCTGGTTCGTTTCCAGCCTGGGGCACTGGAGGCCTGGGTTACTTTTTAGGGTTCCGTACCCAAAGGGTCAAACGGGACCCTATTACTGAGACTCCGCTGTCCGTCCGTCCGTCTGTCACCAGGCTGTATCTCATGAACTGTGATAGTTAGCCAGTTGAAATTTCTACAGTTTATGTATTTCTGTCGCCGCTATAACAACAAATACTAAAAACAAAATAAAATAAATATTCCTTTCTAATCTCGAGGTTCTCATCCAATCACCGAAGTTAAGCAACGTCGGGCGGGGTCAGTATTGATGGATATACTTGGATGGCTGACCGTTTTTATAGATACTGGTACGGAACCCTTGCTGTGCGAGTCCGACTCGCACTTGGCCGTTTTTTTTTTTCTTAGTGTATGATATTTATTTCAGTTTTTAATTTACATATACAGTAGTGTTTCGACTTGAATAATTATTGCACTAAAATATTAAACATGATGTTCTCGAGAAAATTAACAACAGTGTATACGGGCGAATCGTTAAACGGTGCTTGGCATAGGACCGAAGAAGTATTATTGAGATTTATTTTGCTTAAAATTACAATAAATATAAAGATAGTTTATTATTCAAGTAGGCATGTTACAATGCACTTATGAACGTCAAATAAAGCTACACCGGCTCTAACGCTACACCTCTAACCCGAGAAGATTTAAATCCCCCCTCAATTGGAGGAGAATGAAAATATTAAGAGCCAACAGGAGTGGTCTTTTCTCCATACAAACGTACTCGACTGTTTCCATCGTTGGTTTTGAAGCTAGAGCAATGATTTTTTCAACACTGATTATTATTACAATATCGTGTCGGACTGTTTTTCTTTTCGAGATATTATTGTTTCTTAAGGCGCTAGTGCACTTCTAATATTCGCATAAACGGTTTAATTTACTAGGCCGCAAAGGGAAGCATGGTATTCAAAACTGACATCAATTAGCCTAAAACGCAAAACAGTCCGACATAGATAATTGTATTGCCATTTAGATCTCAAAATTTCGTTACATTAGGTTAAGTTTTGGAGGAGTAAATAGTCGAGTACGAAACATCGTTTTTTGAGATTTTTACGCGGGATTTTTCGCCTAACTTGGCGTTGTCTTTAACGCGCTAATTTATGGAGCCGCTTTCGTTAGCAAGACGGATATATTCACCTAAAATATTTAAATCTCAGATCCTGTATCCTCTTAACCCTACAAAATAATTCGGCATGCAATGTAAAGCAATCGGCTGATCGGTAAATTTTCAAAAATTAATTACGGACAAAAGTAAAATTTAAAAATACTTCTTAATTAATGGTAACACGGATAAATTCTATGTATGGTTTAATTTATCGCCCGTATTGAATTTACACACTGTATATCTGACACTCGGTAAAAGACAAAAAAAAATCGCAATATGTCGCCGACCATGTGATAGAGTTCATAATAACGAGAAGAATTCCAATTAACCATCGAATATAATTTGTTTTATCGAACAACCGGGATTTATATTCAGTTCGCTTGCTGAGAATTTTTCAGATGAACCATTACCAGTATGATCTCCGGTCATGTATATTTTCTATGACTCTTGAGATCACCCTAATTTGAACTAATCCGAAGCGAATTCTCGTTTAAAGTTAGGAATACAAAGCCAGAAGTGATAGTTCATTAACTCGGCGTCAATCCGATACAGTGTAGCGTCAACAAAATAATTGCAAGCGAATGATTTTGCAGCCAATATAAAAGCGTGTAAATCATTTTTATTGGCTTTCTGTTTATATTATTGCGTATGGCGCGTTTAGTTAGTTACTTGTATGAGATTTATGAATATGACATTTTGTCAAGCGTAAATATTCACAAATAAATATTTGATGGAATGATTCTACAGTATATTCTGCCAGCATCCTTGGCACAATGCCTCGAGGGCCTATCTTAAATATAAGCTAGTTATTTATTTAGTTTAGTATATGTACAGTTACTAATAATATTAATAAATAATATTAACAACAATACAATTCTAAAGTTATTTAAGTTACAATTTTATTGAGTAAATACAACGATAATAGTTGTAAAGTATATTTTTGGCTTGACGTAGACGCAATGTCTAATTTTAGCATCACCATGAAGAAATTGCACATAAATTACAGTTTTATGTCACAGTTTTATTTTGTCACAATTTTAAATATTTTATCAGTTTAATAATGTTTACAAAACATGTATGTTTTTTTATACCACGTTGGTGGCAAACAGGCATACGGCCCGCCTAACGGTAAACAGTCACCGTAGCCTATGGACGCCTACAACACCAAATATATTACATGCGCGTTGCCGACCCTTTAAAAACTTGTACACTCCTTTTTTATAAAACCCCAATCTGTAGCCCCTCGGGAAAACCTCGACAAGAAGCTTATTCCACAGCCGAAGCGTCCGCGGGAGGAAATTGAGTACGCGACCATTTAGGTTCTAGGGTGTGAGGTTGAACACCCTGCCGACGGCGAGCGGTGCGGTGATAGAAAGCGGCCGTTGGCATCATGTCAAACAATTCTTCAGAGCACAGCCCATTGTAAAGCGGTAGAACACACACATCGCTGGGCTTCGGCCATTGAGAGTCAAGGTGAGGCATTGGCAATTAGCGTAGATATAGTGAAGACGTTCGATCGGGTCTGGCATAGGGGTCTCCTATCGAAGTTACCATCTTATGGATTGCCGGAGGGACTATGCTAATGGATCGCTAGCTTTTTGTACGGCAGACGCATACCAGCCGTAGTAGACGAAAGCTTCTCCGATAGCATGGACATTAACGCTGGCGTTCCGCAAGGTTCTATGCTATCCCCAACGCTGTTTTTGCTACACATCAATGACATGTTGTCTATCGACGACATTCATTGCTATGCAGACGACAGTACTGGGGACGCCTATTACACAGGCCGTGCCATCATCCCTCGTTCTGTGGTGCTAGAGAGTCGTGAAAAGCTTGTGTCAGACATTGAGAGCACTCTATCTCTTCGGTGTGGGGTCGGGACAATCTAGTCCGAGTCAACCCCAAGACACAAGTTTGCGCGTTTACCGCAAAGAAAACCCCATTTACTGTGTCCCACAGTTCCAAGGCTCAGTCGTTTTGTTTCATATTTTGTGTAATGTTTTAATGTCTGTTTATCTGTGTGTCGTCGACGTACGTGTCGCCACTAATTTTTAGTTTTTTTAAGTGAGGTCTCCACTGAAAACCAGCGCCACGGTCATTCAGAGTCTGCTGCTACATTAGAGTCTGATGCTTTTTTTATGTATACATGACTTTTTTTCTTTATGTATAAGTTGTGGTGTTAAACAAATGTATTTTCTTTCTTCTTCTTTCTTTCTTTCTAAAAAACCATATTGAGAAATGTTAACATGCAAGAGCAGTCGTTAAGTATTAATGAATGTTTTCATATTGCCTGTTATTTAGAGCCTATAACGATTATTTTTAGAATAATACTCGTGCTACGCGAACACCCTTACCGAGAAATCAAACGTTCTACGTAACATGCGGTTACCTAAGCGTAGCACACCATACAGTACTAGTTTTGAATCGATATTACTCAATACACTAAGATTTTTGCTTTTGAACGCGTCCTGTACATATTATCTTTACGTATTAAGAGAAAAAAGTATGACCGGTTCCCGATGCAAATGTAGTATCCATTTTTCTCTGTTGGTTTATTGTGGGCTTATTAACTACACTGCCATGCTAATTCCTTTTCTAACCCTTCGTTTGATTTTCGTAGATATTTTAATTATTATAAGAGTTAGAAGCGTACAACAAAAAACATTTTTATTTAAAATACGAGTATCCTAATTCTTATAATAATTAAAATATCTATAAAATCTAACAAAGGCTTTGAAAAGAAATTAGCACGATGGTCAATATATATTAAATTATATGAAAATATTATCTGTGAAATCAATGAAAAATTTGGACAACGTTTGTATGGAGAAGGGGTCAACTATCGTATTAAATTCAAATAATACCTTTTTACAAAAAAGTGTATTCGGACGTTCAAAAATAATGAAGAATACCACCTCGATAGAGTGCCAGGCCCCCTTAATAATAATGATGATACAAAAAAAGAAAATCGACTTCAAAAAATATAAAATAACCTACAGTAAGTACATGCGTTACCAACTGATCTGCTTGAAGTCAGTGCCAAACCCAATAGATTTCCGGATTCCCTCATATCCGGCCGGGGATCAAACTCGGTAAAATTCGGTAAGAAAAGGAAGTCGTCTCATTGCGGAAATTAATACTCGAAACTATATTATAGGTATACAATTTCTTGCAATTATTCGTTGTTACCATAATCTCATGTTAACAATAATATCTAACAAGTATTTTCTCGCTTCCAGCTGACATTCCGCCTATTCTGGCATCACCGACCCACCATATATGGCAGTGTTGCCATCTTGAACATCATACAAGTTCATGTTATTGAGGAATCATGTAGGTATCTGCGACCAGTCACGATCACTAAATTTCATAATTTTGTTTACAAAATGAAAGCGGCAATAGTAACATTTTCATTCAATAAGTTCTTTGTCAAAAATTTCATATTTGATACAACAACAGCGTTAGACCCGTTAATAAATAAATATATATTTATATAATCTTCTTTTTCTTCTTTTCATCCTGTTACCCCCTGCTGGGGTGTAGGGCTCGAACCATTTTCTTCCACTGACTCCGGTCCTGGGCAGCTTGGGTAACCTCCTCCCACCCCATCCCCAATACACCCAACTCTTGCTCCACGGAACGGCGCCAAGTAAATTTAGGGCAACCATGTTTCCGTTTTCCAGACATCTTCCAGGTCAGGGCCACCTTGGATATATATATAATATAATAACTAAAATAAGTCCGGCTGATCTTTAGATATAAATAGTGTGAGTAACCAGAACGGGTTTCATATATACATGGGGTTTGCAATCTGGATCCGAAATGTATAAAATTATCCGGAACCACGAATCTTCCCACACATTTCAGATCCTTCGTGGAAACCCTGCATATACAGATTATTTATAATCAGTGCGCCGAACTCGCAGATTAAATGCACTTTGCTTTAAATCGAGTTTTGATCAAATCCCTTACAAGCTACTAAGTACATTGTGCAACGAGGGGGGTTGGTAAAATTTTGGATACAGGGGTGGTACCTAATTTAAAGACCCGCGTTTGCAATATTCTTACCCCCAGAGTTACACATGTTTTTCATCACACTTGCAAAGAAAAAAACTAAACTTTAAGGGAAATAGTTCTTAAATACGGTGACATATCAAACATTCGTCCTCCATTTTGTAATTTCTTGACAGGTTAGGCATCGAAGGCACATATTCGGCATTCAGCCACGATTGAAATTTGTGTAAAAATATTAATATAAATAAATAAGTAAACAATTTTAAACATAAACAAAAATATTAAATTATAAACGTCAGTATTTTAAAAGTAAAACTCATTGATGATACTAGGTTTGTACGAATAAGTGACATAATTTAAAAAAAAATTACAATCCATAACTCTCGCGGGAACAAAATAACTCATTTATACTCGTACCTAATTAGTGCGTATGAATTAGTGACAATTGATGAATTATGACAAAAAAATTATAATCCATAGCTCTCGCGGGAACAATATATGCCTTTGTCCTTCAGTACACCTGCATGAAGTGAGTTCTTTTTTGAGCAAGTGTGATGAAAAGTAACTAAATAATAGACTATAAGTTTTCAACGCCATTGTATCTTGTGCAGCCAGACTGCAATCCAGATAACCTGTTAGCTCCATATACCTCATATTTCATTCGCTCCATTATTTTGCTGTCGGTACTGCTGCGACGTGAAAACATATCAGAGTGCTAATCTTAATTGAACCTTATGTCGCTCGCTCATCGCACTTTCACTGTCTCATCATCATAAACTTTGCTAAGGACACTTAATTTTATAGTACTTAAATAGTGTTTTGATTTAATAGAGGTAAGCCTGCGTGTAATTCTACCTCTTGACGGAATTTGTAAGGCATCAGTAATTTCATAATTACATTATCAGTTATGACAGATTGGGTATATAATTATAAAGCTTGTCCAATTATATAATCAACCCCAGAGAGTACATATACAGCCAGCTGCTGAAAAAAGGTATAGAAATTTGCATGCAAGGTAATAGTGTACTGACTGTGCATCCTAAATTGTATGAACACGGTCAATTTACTCATTAGATGTATATACATATGAATCAAAATAATTTAAATCATTATTAAAATGAGATACTTGTTGTTGTTGTTATAAAATAGACATAAGATGTTAATGTAAATAATTTAATTAACATGTAATATACGTTATGAATAAATAAATTGAAATTTAACCCTTTAAGTACCATGAATTGCGGGCAACGCCTTTTGGATTTCAGTGTACGGTTTTCTATGCGATTCTAATAACACATATGATATTATGTTATCAGTCTTTTTAGGGTTCCGTAGCCAAATGGCAAAAAACGGAACCCTTATAGATTCGTCATATCCGTCTGTCTGTCCGATTATGTCACAGCCACTTTTTTCCGAAACTATAAGCGCTATACTGTTCAAACTTAGTAAGTGGATGTATTCTATGAACCGCATTAAGATGTTCACACAAAAATAGAAAAAAAAAACAATAAATTTTGGGGGTTCCCCAACTTAGAACTGAAACTCAAAAAATCTTTTTTCATTAAACCCATACGTGTGGGGTATCTATGGATAGGTCTTCAAAAATGATATTAAGGTTTCTAATATTTCTAATAAAGTGGTAAAATGTGTCCCCCCCCCCCGTAACTTCTAAAATAACAGAATGAAAAAATGAAAAAAAAATGATATACATTGTCATGCAAACTTCCACCGAAAATTGGTTTGAACGAGATCTAGTAAGTAGTTTTTTTTTTAATACGTCATAAAATGTAAACAAAATTTTTTTTCGTCAAACCCATACGTGTGGGGTATCTATGGATAGGTCTTCAAAAATGATATTTAGGTTCCTAATATCATTTTTTTCTAAACTGAATAGTTTGCGCGAGAGACACTTCCAAAGTGAAAAAATGTGTCCCCCCCCCCCCCTGTAACTTCTAAAATAACAGAATGAAAAATCTAAAAAAAATATATGATATACATTACCATGCAAAATTCCACCGAAAATTGGTTTGAACGAGATCTAGTAAGTAGTTTTTTTAATAAGTCAAAATAAAAATATATTTTTTTTCATCAAACCCATACGTGTGTATCTACGGATAGGTCTTCAAAAATGATATTGAGGTTTATAATATAATTTTTTTCTAAAATGAATAGTTTGCGCGAGAGACACTTCCAAAGTGGTAAGATGTGTGTCCAAAGTGGTAAAATGTTGAACAAGATCTAGTAAGTAGATTTTTTTTTAATACGTCTTAAATGGTACGG
Organism: Cydia pomonella; assembly: GCF_033807575.1. NCBI lineage: Eukaryota > Metazoa > Arthropoda > Insecta > Lepidoptera > Tortricidae > Cydia > Cydia pomonella. Next base: position 9,431,040 of record NC_084721.1, on the reverse strand, counting down.
AACCCTTCATGCGCGAGTCCGACTCGCACTTGGCCGCTTTTTTTATTTTCTGGTGTAGTCGTAACTGTACATTACGGGTACATCTGAAAATAATATTGCGTATTGTCTTTGAACTTACATGATTTACTAAGTGCACATATTGAAACATAATTTGATCGTGTCTATCACGACTTTATTTTAGTAGGTTTTCATTCCACCTGCTCGAAAAAGATCTTATTTCATGCAGGTACACTGAAGGACAAAGGCATGTATTGTCCCCGCGAGAGTTATGGATTATAATTTTTTTGTCATAATTCATCCATTGTCACTAATTCATACGCACCAACTAGGTACGAGTATAAATGAGTTTAACGTTTAAAATACCGACGTTTATAATTACCTTTTGTTGATTTCCTTAAGAAATATTTAATTTTATAATTTTAAAAGCCATTTAAAATATTTTTACATAATTTTCATTCGTGACTGAGTGCCGGATAGTCTTTTGATGCCTAACCTTTCAAAGAATGGCAATATGGCTGACGAATGTTTGAAATGTCATCGTATTTAAGAATTATTTCGCTTTAAATATAGGTATTTCTTCGCAAGTGTGATGAAAAACATTGTGTGTAACTCCGGAGGTAAGAATATTGCCAACTCGAGTCTTATCTAAAGACCTCGTTTGCAAAATTTCACTTACCTCCTCGTAGCACAATGTACTATTATTTTTGACGTTTAGACGCAAGTTACGCTAATCGTGGACGTGAAATAAACGTAATAAAATATATTCCCGAAAGACCCGATAAACTTATGTTTTAATATGCGTTCAACTAAGTGCATTTAGTTTGCGGTTAAGTCGATCCAAGTAAAGTTGACAGAAATATACCTATATAAATAGTATTATGACTGTTATTGTTATAACATGGATAGATACGAGATAAATTAATTTTTATTGGCACAACAAAAAACAAGTAAAACATAATAAAATCACGTAAATTAAGAACTTTTAAATAAAAAATTTGGCCTAAATCGAAGTCGCTCGGTAGGGTGCCCAAAAGTTTGGCCGCATTGCCCCGCTGGATGGCAATGCTGATCCGCTGACCAAAATAATGGCCAGAAAATATACATGGGTAGTGAAAAAATAAAAAAATATAAATTAATAAATAGGTAGGTAATTTATAGTACATGTACAACAAATAGTTTAGAACAATTTTAGTGTTTATTAATTACGTATGTATTAATTCAGTAGGTATGTTAACAATTAACATAATAGCGAATTGTATGATCCAAATCCAACGTTGTTGACGTCACAACGCAAAACAATTTTATCGGGGAAGTTTGTTTTACGAGAGGCGACTGTATATTGTTCGCTATAATTCCGTCGGAGAATTTTACGGCCTCTGGCTACACCCCAGATTACAGTACACAGACTCAGATAACGTATCGTTATAGTTGAAAGTACAATTTGCTTTCAAACAATGTAAAGCCACAGCGATAGTAATAGACCGCGGGCCAGGGGCATATATCGTCAGTCATCGCCTCCCGGCTGATACTTTGTCAGATGATATTTTAGATGCTACCATAATTAAAAAAAAACAGTCATCCGGTTGTATCACGGTGGAAAGACCGTGAGGTCATGACATGAACATGTAAAAAATACGCGCCTCTCCACTTTATATCCGCAAAGTATACATATGTAATGTGTAAATTGCGTAACCGAATATTTGAAACGCCTGATGGAATGCAACATGCAAAGTTTCATATTTTTTATAACTATCATAAAAAGGTAAAGCGCTTATTTTTTACAAGTCCATGCGACCAACTGACGTTATTATCACCGCGATACAACCGGCTGAGGATTTTTAGGGTTCCGTACCAGAAAGGTACAAAAGTGAACCCTTATGGTGTGACTCTGTCCGTCCGTCCGTCCGTCTGTCTGTCTATCTATCACATCGCTATATATCTCGAGAACCACTTAAGCTATCGGTTTGAAATTTGGAATAGTTATGAACAACGCTAACCCAGACACATGTGAAAAAAATACATTCCCCCCTTATCTCCGAAGGTTAGCGAAGGAAAATTATGATATAATGTTGACATTTCTATAAGTTTTACAGGAAAAATATAATCAGACCTCTATCTCGATAACTTTTTTTATTAACAAAATACATTTCCGAATTTAGTTTGCAATTTAACCAACTTTATGTGTGTTTACACTTGAGATTTCTATGAGATTACATTAAAGACACCTTTTTTTTCAAATAAAAGATCATTTTTTGAAATAGGCTTACACGATAGAGAATCATCGTTGAAAAACCAACATATACGTGCATTACATCGCGCAAATTAATGAGATAATTTGTCGATAGATGGCGCTGTACACAATTATAATTAGTATAGGATCAAAAGTCTTTCCCCTTTATAGTTAAGTACACGAGGTAATTCACAGTTTGTGCGGAACCCTCGGTGCGCGAGTAAAGTGATCTCGCGCTTGACCGTTTTATTTTTTAAATTAACAATAGTATCTGAACTATCATCAAACAAAGTATCAAACGGGAAGCGATGACAAAATGTTTTTTACATGTTTCGGTGGCTGTCATTCCTCAATCAACCAACGGAGCGGCAGCTGACATCCACGAGGGCTCATCATATATAGCCGTTAATCACTATACGAGTTTTCACCCAGGTGGCGAATGGTCTTGGAAATCTGTTCCTGGCTCGCGGTCTACAAAGGCCGCATGATCCGGATGGACATAGTCATTTAGTCTAGGCGAGGTAAATCGCAGGCGACGCTTGCTGGGAAGCAATTTCGGTTGAAACAAAGCCATTCCTGATTTAGATTTTCGACATGATTGATAGTGTAATGCTATTTAAAAAAATTGGTCTTGGGTAAATTATTTGCTGTCCTATAACTACTTCACAAAAAAAATACAAAAGAACAAAGAACAACTTACCTATAAAATATTCAAATTACAAGGCAGAAAAGTGACTTAATGAATAAATTATGCACTAAATATTTTGCGGTCAGCCGCATCAACATTAATGTCTCCAAGACAACTATAAAACTAAACTAGTTGACCACGTGACGGGCATTACTTCCTTAATTGCTCGTGTAGGCCGCAGGGAGACCCTAAAATGTTGTGAATTACCTCACACTAAGTGTTATTCAGTTATTTACGATACGGGCTGCCCACCCTACCCATTAACGCGGTCTCGTTAGTCCCACGACAAACAAAATCTGAGAATATTTAAGATGTTTGCATAGTAGGGTTAGAAAAAAATATATGCGCATCACACAAACATACACTTAATGCTCTGAAAATAGGTCCGTTTACTTAAACACTCCCGAACTTTTATAGTAGGTATCTAAACAAAACCTGAGCCACAAGTTACATGTTCGCAAGCCATTCAAACACCACTGTCACTAACGTTATGAAAATAACAATGTTTACGAAAACAAACCCCAACTTATATACGAACCGAATATATAGTACGCTCCACATGTTTCAGTTGGTTAATAAACTATCGGGGAAATGTTTTATTATATTACCATTCGAAAACGCGCGGAAAAGACTTGATTAACTCACACGAGAAAATTAAAAAGACATGAAATAGGCGCCATTTACATTGAAACAAGATTTTCCAATGTTTTTATTAAATTTTATTCAATTAACATTCACTGCCTCTGTTCGTAGTCACCGCTACAAGGCGGAGCTATCACGTAGTCCGCTACACGCGTAGCGTATAGCCCGGCCCTGGCAGTGCATGCGTTAATATTAACTACGTGTAAATCGGATCATCTCATCATTTGCGTTGTAACCCTGGAGCTGCTTTTCCTTCACGGAACTCTGCCGGTTTTAACTTATAGTCTGTAATGTGTACTATTTTGTTTAGAAAATAATATATAAATAAATACTGGTCCTTCTTTTGACTTTTTTAGATTTTTTGTTTTTGAGTTCGGAGCGTGAAATAAGTTCCATACAAAATTTTGAAAAGTCCAAGGGAGACGTTGAAAACTTTGAGTTATCGAGTTTTTAACTTACTCAGGGTTTAAGTAAGCGAGTTCCGATTGGCTCGTATTTTTACTTGGTTCACTGTTAAAACCATGTAAACAAACACTGTTCTAAGTTATGGAATTCGGCAATGTTTCATCTTTATATAAAAGACTTTCACCGACATATGCAACACACACACATTTTTACATTATACAAATATTACATTACGAGTTATGTCAACATACAATATTGCATCAAAAACTGAAATAATTACAATGTGATAGCCATAGAAAGAAATATAATAACAATTGATGTTTTGTTTAATAAGTTACATGTCAAATGTAGTAGAATTCAAGTATTCGTTTACAGTGTAAAAATAGTAAGTCAATAGCCATTTTTTTAAGGAAGTTTTGAATAGCCTGCCCTGGAGACTTTTCAGTCTATCAGGTAATTTGTTGTAGACTCGGACACACATATTATAAACATTCCTTTTGTAAATATCGGATTGACAACGCGGCTGATTGAGAAGATTTTTATAATAGATCCTTTGGGTTCTTTGCCAAACATCGGCACGTAATTCAAATAGCTCAGGTTGTGCTTTGACAAATAAGCAGAGCTTCAAGATGTACATACAGGCCAGCGGCAAAATGCTTAATGTTTTAAAGGTCGGTTCACAATGAGCCAGGTCAGGTACCAAGAGCCTGAGATTGCACGGACACATTTCCTTTTATATAAATGATTTGCCAAAGATTATAGGATATCAATTATAATACCGTGCGTGAATGATCTGACCTATCAACAAGAGATAAAGCAAACTTTACAAAAGACTATACAGTGGCTAGAAAACAACAACCTATCCATAAATATTATTAAAACTAAACATGTACAATTCCTCACAAGAAAGAGCAAACCTAAGGAACTTGACATCACTTATAACGGAGAACAAGTTGATAAAGATCACAGCACAAAGTTTCTAGGTATACATTTGGATGAACATTGTAACTGTAATGTCCATGTTGAAAATATATGTAATAATTTTTTATTTTTTTTTCCACGCCGACAGTTACGACATTCTGTATCTCGTGAGGCAGCCCTAGTAGCATACCACGGCTACGTTATGTCTGTACTCCGCTATGGTCTTACCATATGGGGAAATTCCCCTGATATGCAAAAAGCTTTTGTTAAACAAAAAAATGTATTAGAGCTATATTTTCGCTTCAGCCACTAGACTCGTGTAAACCCATATTTAAACTACACAAATTTTTGTCGTTGCCTTCATTATACATATACGAAACGGCTGTATTTGGGCATAGCAATCAAAATTATTTTACTAAAAACTATGGAGTTAAAACCTACAACGACCGGATATCAAGACAAAAAGATCAATTATATGTACCTAAAGCTCGCTTGAAACAAACGACACATAGTCCATATTTTATGTACGTAAAAATATATAATAAAATTCCAAAAAATATAAAAAATCTATGCCTTAACCAGTTTAAAACAAATTTGTATGCCTGGTTATGTGACCTAAATGTTTATACTATAGAAGAATTTTTTAATGTTAAATGTACATAGTAATAGTATACATGTTGTTCGATAAAACTTGTTAATAGGCTATAAGTCTCTGTATTTTGTTGTATCACTAACAATCCATCAAAAATACAGATAATTTTTGCATGCTTGTTTAAGTAGAATATGGAGAACTTGTACATACTATATTTTTAACAACCCTATGTAACCCGTATTCCGCAAATAAAATTCATTCATTCATTCATTCATTGTTTTTGTACTTTAAAAGCTCTTTCCACATCCACAGAATTTCCCCATAATATGTAAGCGGTCGAGCGACGTTTCCTCTGTAGATGTAGAGTTGTAGACGTTGTGTTCGCTAGTCATTCCTGATCAATAAAGGTCTCAAGATAAGAATTTTTATCTTTATTAATATGTCGCTGGAAATTTCCCCTTCTCGGAAATTTTTATAATAAAAGTGTTCATTATTTAAATTATCGGAAACCATATATTTTCCTGGGTGAGAAATAATACCGAGCATATTACTGGGAAACAATCAGCCGTGGGTAAGTTCCCGGTAACGGAACGGGGTTCAATAGTATTAACTACTTAGTAATGATAATAAAAAAATATTAATTTACCTTCTAAAAGAAAAGAAAAACCAATTTTAAAAAGGGAATAAATAAAACATGATCCCTTTTATACGCAACTGATATAAGTAATTACCAATAACGCCGACGCTGGTCGATAAGAGGGAAAAAGCTGTTTTTGGGAGTAATGTAACTATTTTGCTTGGCACTGCCTTCAAACATATAATTTCTAACGCACATAAAGGAGATAATATTTTATTTTATCATTCATAAAGTCGGTTTATTTTATATAAAAAAAATGGTTAATTTTCATTTTCCTATTTTTCATTTAAGTTTTTGTTAGGAGTGACGCAGCACTCTGCAGGACTCGTTCCTGTTTGGCCAAACAGTCAGTAAAAAGTTTCGCGCTTCGGGTACAAATTTCAAGGTCTGGATCTGAATCCATCAACATTTGAGAAGTTTCCTAATCCCTCATGGGATCAGAGCTTGACACGTTCACACGTTCCTTCACACGTTCCTTAAAAACCTTGTTTGCTTAACAAACTTAACGAAGAAGACAAATAGCCAAAATTGAAATACTGGTCTTTATCAGCGGGGTTATCAAATAGCACTTTTTTAATGCAAATGCTTTGTCTTTTGGCGAAAAAGCAATAATCGATATATATGTATGCCTCATTCCCTCCATTCCTAACGGATCCTATCATCTCAACTGGACATTGACTAAAATGGGACCAATCTTAAACTTTTAAACCCCTCAATTAAACTTTTATAAACAGAGCCCATACATTTCATGCCGTCTACGTAAAAATGACGTAATTTCACATACAGGCAGTTTTTTTATAACACTACAAATTTTGATAGCTATCATATTGACGCGTAAAAAATACTGCTAAAAATCAAAAATATGTATCATTTAAAAAACTAACAATCTATTATTATGTTGCGTGACTGTTAGATGAAAGTTAGTTAGACGTTTCTGTACTGATTGTCAAGTATCGAAATAATTAACAAATGATTAATTATTTCGAAAAGATTAATTGGAAGCATACTCCATACATCCGTTAGGAATGGACGACCGGTTTGGCCTAGTGGGTAGTGACCCTGCCTACGAAGCTGATGGTCCCGGGTTCAAATCCTGGTAAGGGCATTTATTCGTGTGATGAGCATGGATATTTGTTCCTGAGTCATGGGTGTTTTCTATGTATTTAAGTATTTATAAATATTTATATATTATATATATCGTTGTCTAAGTACCCTCAACACAAGCCTTATTGAGCTTACTGTGGGACTTAGTCAATTTGTGTAATAATGTCCTATAATATTTATTATTATTTATTTTATTTATTATACTCTATGTAGCGTGACCACATTTTTCCGTCAATGGCATGAAATGTACGGGCCCTACTTATAAATAATGACACATCCCTATTCTGAGCACATATTTTTAGGACAAAAGAGTATCCATTAAAAAAATTCGTTATTAGACTCATAAAATTTTCCCGTGAACTCAGAATCTTGAAATTTGATAAGAAGTAACGTCTTATAGCACAGATAAATGGAAAATTGCGAAAAGCGTAAATTCTTAGTTAGATCATATAATAAAAATATTTTTAATAATTGATATGACTAGAGTGTCGTGATGGGTGAACTTTTACTTACGAGTCCGTCTCGCACTTGGTCGGTTTTTTCCTACTCTGTTTATCGTAGCAGAAAATTATTCTAAAGTAACCAAAGTCAGACTTATACTCAACTTGCCTTGATAGTGAGGTAGGTAAGTAGAGCATGTGTATGAGGTAAGTTGAGCAAAGAAAAAACACATGGAAAAACGAAACTTTTCAACATAATTTCCGAAAGTTGTTTGATTAACGAATTTCTGCATAATTATTAATAAGTGATATTGAAATTACTACTTATTAAAAATATTTTTGTCTTCGCTCTTCCATAAATTACAGGAAACACCAGCTACATAATATAATATATATATATAAATGATTTTATTTCAGGCAAGCTCCCATATAAAATAAAGTGATACATATATGAGATATTCAATAATGAATTCTATTGATCAACTAGGCCCATCACAAATTGCCCGATAAGCTTCCTGGCATGTTTTTTTTTAGTTTACGTTAGGGTATAATAAAATTAGTAATAGGTACTTACTCGTATGTTAAGGTATTAAAACATAATAAAGAAGTAAATTTACCAAGTGCTAATTTTTACCATCAGGTTTGAGATATGTTTTCTTGCAATTTTAGAATAAAAATACTACACTTAACTTTTTTACTTTTGAGCCTAAAAATAACGAACGAAATATACTACGAACTCCTGCGCCGCGTGGCAACTGGTAATAGCAAATTGTGTTCCCCTCCCGTCGAACTCACTTTTTTCCATAACGGGTTTCTGCGTCACATGTTTAGCTTTGGTGATATTTTGATTGCCCAACTTACCCGCTTGCTCAACATGCCCCTCCGTACCCTATGTAAGAATGGTTTCTATTAAATTTAATTCATATACATGATGGTGCTTAGTACATAATTTGATAAATTAAAATGGCGAATAGTCATTTGCTATCTTTTCATGCCAAAAAATATTTGTTGTCTTTTTTTTTCATCTCTACGCACGTAATAATTTGTTATTTACGAAAAATTATGCGTAGTTGTAAAAAAAATGTAGACAAAAAATATTTTCTAGGCATGAGAAGATAGCAAATTACAATTTTAATTTGGCAAACGATGTACCTGCATCCTGTACATATTTGTTTAATTATATTATCAGTAAAGTTTATTTTGAATGCTTTAAATCTCTAAGGCCCACTTGCACCATCCCACTAACCTGGGGTTACGCGGTTAAACCGTTAACCCAGTGTCAAATTGTACTGGTAACTATGGTAACTCCAGGCTTAACCGGTTAACCCCGGGTTAGTGGAATGATGCAAGTGGGCCTAAGTTTTTAAGTGTTTACTTCTTGCCTATAAATAACATTTGTTAGAGTTAAAAGGTTTGACTCGTGCTGTTTATTGACGATAATTTGAACAATTGCCTCAGTGGTCTCCTGTGATGTTCTCAAAACGTTGCGCTTAAACAACTGACGCGTCATAGGTACACGACAACCCGACCGCGAGAGCACCCGTATGAAAGACAGCTGTCACTATCGCGTTACATAATCTGTTTGTGAAAATGGATGGGCTGTGGTCGGGCAATCTCGCGTGGTCACTTCACTTAGAAGAACAAGTAGGTAATACAGACAAATATTGCCCAATAACATTATGTATCTTACGTTCCAACCTGCTGAGGCCCAGTACCCGTGGCACAATCAAAATTGAATAAGAATGAGATTTGACCTATTTCCAATAACAAGAAAGACATGGTCGTATGACTGAGAATATGGATATACGCTTAGTGTTATTTTTCACATTATCCGGAATGGTTTCTGGTAAAAGGGCATTGATATGCAATGCGTCCCACTGGTACCGAATCTCGAGATACCTACCCTGAAGTAGGTAAAGTAATACCGTGTTCGTATTCTCGATCCGAATCGGAAAGCGGTTGCCTGAACTTTTTACGATTGCAAAACAAAATTAGATATCCGAAATTTTTGCAAAAACATATTCAGAATAATACGCTTGAATGTTTTTTACTTGGCACAGATAAACCAACATGCAGTCGTATATGTAACAGAAATTCAGTTGCTATACTTTGTATCTTTAGGTATTTAAATAAAAGTAAACGGACAATTTGTACATTTTCGGGTAGTTATAACATTTATTGTTTAACCAACCAAATACAAAATCGCCTGAATCTGTCACTGAACGACCTGACTTCTACATTATTTGATCATGTAATGTTTTTATCTACCCTCAATTGGCTTAAGGAGCCATTTGAAGGTAGGTTTTGTTTACTTTTATTTACATACCTAAAGAAACAGAGTTATAGACAGTGCATATATACAATCTTATTCTTACGGACCGATTCGAACTTTATGATGCCTCAAAAATTTACGAAATATAGGATATGGTTCGGATATGTCACTTTTGACAGTGACATATCCGATCCATATCGTACCTTTAGCAAATTTTTAACGTATCTTAAAGTTCAAATCGGACCGATAGTGTTCCGTTTAACTCCGCCTAAAATCCAATATTAATAACAACCGATAAAGTTAATAATTCATTATTTCCATTCGTTTAAAGTTATTGTTACATTTGATTTAATTTAAACTCGAGTTAAACAAGAAAGTCAAATGAATTTAGGCATCAAAGTTCGCTTTATTTTAGCTTTCAATAAATGTCATTTGTTACAAAAGTAATGAACATGGATTCAGAGTTTAGACTAAGTACATAATTGAAGAAACTTGTACGGGGGAAGCCATCCATGAATGATCTCTCAGAGCATCTGTCACTGGTAACTTGATGTTTGTAATTCAGTAATTATCTACGCTTGTCTGCCTAAAGAGGCTTAAGTCGGATCGGCTAGGCAAATTTTGCGTAGGGCGGAAGGACCACCCTATATACTAATAGGTATATTACAGGAAGGAAATTGATAATTAGAGGGAAGACTTCTTCAAAGTAAGATCGATATGAGAAATTAGCTAGACTTATTTGATTAAGTAATTTTTTTTATAATATGAATAAAACGCTGCTATATATCTCGGCCTTTGAAGTAACAGTAATAATGCAGTAGAAAATACTTTACTGTACACAACGCAGTTTACTTAAATACTTAATTTTAACCTTAATAGTACATTACGATACAAGTGCGAAAAATAGGAAATTCGAAACGAGTGGCGATAAATTAAAACACGACCGAAGGGAGTGTTTTAAATCGACACGAGTTGCGAATTACCTATTCGCACATGTATCGTACAACGTTTTACAGTACATATGGCTCTTTAAATATGCTACTTCTCGCACTAGTGCTATAAAGTAGCCCCATATGTACTGTAAAATATATTTTTAGCTAACCTTGAGAAATCGAGGGCAAACTTAAAAAAAATATACGACATGTACACAAATAAATAACGAGAAGTACGGATTTCTCACAGATTCGCAAATAGGATAAATTAATATAAAATTTTACAATAGTACATATAATAAAGTATAGGGTTTATGTATGAACTAATACTACCCACTGCGCAGCATGTGTCTATATGTGACATTTCATAACACACATTAATTTGTCAATTAATCATTATATTTTTCTTATCACATGGTCTAAATTCCAAGATAAAATATATTTTCCATCAATTGTCACTTAAGACTGTTATACTAGTTAAAGAAGAATAAGAAATAATTATACAGGGTGGCCAAATAAGAAGTATACATTTTGTTTTTAAATTTTAACTGTATTAAGTTCAAAAATTATTAAGTATTGTTTTAAAAATATATTCTTCAGGGTTGGCAAATTCATGCGAAACATAATGTCTGACATATGTCCACCTCTAACAGCAGGCAAATGTAAGCCCTTATCATCCCAATGTTCAGCATCTATTCGCACATTTTTGGCATTATCTTAGTACATTTGTGTCGAATAGTCGGTTTTAACTGTTTAAATTTCATCAGCTCGTTAGCATAGACACGTAATTTTAGATAGCCCCACAGAAATAAGTCAAGAGCTGCAAACTTTGGGGAATTTGATTGCCAATCACTGTCACTTTTTTTCAAAATTAATCAAGCAAACAACGTGTTTTAAACAACAGAAACATTTGAGATAAAATTGCTTGCTGCTAGTGGTAGACATTTGGCAGAAATTGTCTTCCGTATACAATTGCCAACCCTGAATAATATATTTATGAAAAAATATTTAGTAAAATTTCCACTTAATGTAATTAAAATTTAAAAACACAGTGTATCATTCTTATTTGTCCACCCTGTATTAACTGTATCTATTAATAGTATAAGTGACTTAGCATAGCTGTGAACTTATACTCGAATATGTTTAAATGAAGAATAAAGAAGACGTATCTGGTCGAAGAAATGTCACTTTTGATACTGAGGTTATATGCATAACCTGTTATTACAATCAGAATACGCCTCTGTGTCTACTAAAGTCGTCAGTAGGTACAATTGATCCTTCAATTCAATTAATACTCGGCTCATGTCGTTATTTTTCCTACAATTCCCTTGGTCTTGGAATCTGTTAAATATACTTGCCCAGAACCCAAAATTTGTGTTTATATTAATATTTAAATTCGTAAGTCAAACCATGTTTTAATAACAAACGGCCGTCAAAACGACAGTCTTACAATACTTATAGCAAGAGTATCAAAGAATCATGAATATTTGCTTTAATACCCTGGGTATTAAAGCAAATATTGTCTCAGAAGCTCTTCCTAAGCCCTTATTTACCGCGCAATCATAAAAATCTTCATAAACCTCTATCTCTGTCGCACCCGCAGCAATTCAATGGAACGGTAAAGGAAAAATATTTTATTACATTTTCGGGCACCAAATGGCAATTAATCGTAGAAGCAAGGGTGCTATTAATAATTATTATGAAATAAATTCTACGCCAACGTCTTTATCAGCTCAACACTGTCCTTGAAAGAAAAGAAAATAGGGTAATTTATTAGCTAGCTCCACAAAGTCTCTTAAAATATTGTCAGCCTATTATTTTTTTGACATTTGTACAGCACTTTATTTTTATCCAACGCATAACGTCTAACTGTAATTCCAAATTCCAAATGTATATTTATTTATTTGTTTATCATAAAAAAGTACGACAATCGTATCACTATGCACATGACACACAAATAGCTACAGAAAACATGTACGCATTTGTAAACTAAAACTTGCTAGAAACAAATCGCTGAGATCTGAATTCTGGAAACGGACACTATCTGAAAATTATAATTATTTTCCCTTGCGATAAACAAATCCGATTTCTCCGAAATTTGCACGGTTCCGTAACGTCGTGTTTCGTTTACCTGCTGTGAGAGAAGAAATTACACAAGCAAGGGAAGGTAATAAAACATCAAAGGTAAAAGTTTGCAAAGTGGAAAAACGCCGACGCTTGTGTGGCGGTGGAACCGGGTCAGACGGCTGGAAGTCGCGGCTGAACGACGGAATTTTGATTTATTACTTGCAAAATCTCGTATCCCAATTTATTCAATAAGCCAAAAGTAACCTTAATGGTACGACTTAAGGTTATATTTGCTAACACTGTCATGAGGGTATTCCCTGGTTGGGAGTTGATCAGCAAGCACAGTCGATTTAAAAGCCGAATTTTATTTAACTCAAACAGACACAAAAAGTAAAAGGCAGTGAATATGTTTATTCAATACGCCAGTTACATATATCCAAGTAGCAAATCTAAAATTTTTGGTCATACACATTTTAGAAAAAGGTCACTTCTGTGGATAATACAATAAAAGTTAACAACTCTGGTACATATTCCCCTTTTTTTGAGTCTAACGGCAGAAAAAATTATCCACTAAATATATTTCCTTAACTTTGCGATGTCTACAGGAAAGACAGAAACAAGTTAAGCATACTATAAAATGTGTCAGGGCCACTTGCGCGTTTCAGGGTTACTGACTCGGAGATGACCATGTATACAGTAGAGATTAATTCTGTATTAAACGGAAAACTCCGAGTTAGTTGGCTAACCCTGTAACGCGCAAGTGGCCCTAAGACTCTTTTGCATCACATAACCTATAAGGGCCATTTGCACCAATCACTAACCCGGGATTAACCGGTTAAACCTGGAGTTACCATGGTTACCAGTACAATTCATAACATCACTTAAGATAAACTTGCATAAGTTATGGCTCTCCAATGACTTGTGTTCTGGTTGAGTACTAAGTATTTCTTATGTAATTGTGATAATATATATATTTATATATGTATATCTATTGATATTTATTATATATGTATATATATATATATATATATATATATATATATATATAATATTATTATACTCGTATAGGCTACATGTTTCAGGTTGACTGGAAGAGATCCCTTATAGGGATAAGTTCGCCTTTGTACATTGCCAACATTATTATTTTTTCCTTTTATTGTATCTTTACCTGTCCCTTATGTACAATAAAGTGTTTACATACATACATACATACAATTTGACACTGGGTTAACGGTTTAGCCGGTTAACCGCGGGTTAGTGGGATGGTGCAAGTGTCCCTAAGCATGCATATATTATTCCTCACAACACAGTTAGGATTAATTCTGTATTCAACGGAAAACTCCGAGACCTAAGACCCATTTGCATCACATAACCTGTAGGGGCCGTTGGACCAATCACTAACCCGGGATTAACCGGTTACACCTGGAGTTACCATGGTTACCAGTAAGTACAATTAGACACTGGGTTAACGGTTTAACCGGTTAACCACGGGTTAGAGGGATGGTGCAAGTGTCCCTAAGCATGCATATATTAATCCACACAACATTTTTTTTACTTCGACTGTACCTACATACATAATATATATAGGTACATGAATAGGTTATTAAAACCTTAAATCTGGACTTTTGAGCTTCAGTTAATAACCAAAGAGCTCCTATGGTTAGATTAAGTATGGATAGGTCGGCCCGATTCGAAAAATGAGATACGATAACGATTAAGACTTAGACTTTAGATTAGATAAGTTCTCATTTAGACATCGTTTGTATGTCGTATAATTGACAGAAGCACAGCTCGATTCGAGCAACCAATGTCACTTTGACGTGAGAAATATCGTAAATAGATCTTATTGGGATCACAGCGGAATCGAAATAAACGTAAATTCTGACATGTCGCTTAGTTATGGATATTTTAAAGATCTTTTCAAGATTTTAAACGTACCTTAATCATTCTTCGAATCGAGCCGTTTATATTATACGCTTTAGACACAAAGAGAGGTCACCCTTCAGTAGCGCATTCATTGACCTACGAGTATGCTCTATCCAGGCGTTCTTGATCGGTATATCAAATTGGAAAGATTGCTTGTTCCCGAGTAAACGTAGGTACTCGTAGACGAATGTTTTGTCCCTCAACCGTGACTATGTTTTGCTCAATCACCAGCACGGTTATAGCTTTATTCAATAATTAATTTATTTGTCGATGTTATAATTCCGTTATTTAGTAGCAACATTACTCATATAAATTGCTTATTCTCATTCTCATAGTCTATATATCATGTCAACAGCATATAACTTGTGTTTATAGTCTCGTAAACCAAGCTTAGGACGTAACACTCCGTCCTCGCATCGAGCTGACGAGGCCAAACTGAGTTATCGTGTATAACCGCATTCTGAAAACATTGCGTTCAGTCAATTAATTCCCTTGTTTAGCTTTGTTACATTGTAAATTTGCAACTCTATTCTATAGTAAGACTTCGCTAATCCGGATGGGCGAAACACCGGGCTTTAAACAATGATTTATTACAATTCAAAATAAGTTATAGGCGGTACAAATTTGAAGCCTCACCTTGTGACTAATTATATAAGTTGCCTTTAGTCGCATCTGGGCAAGCAAAAAATGTGCACGTGCTAACGCATTTCGGCTCACCGAAAGAAAAAGAGAAGCTCATGTTTAACAACGAGTATGACAAAGAATAAACGGCATGCAAAGATTAATCAAAATTAACAAATTTCTTCGTAGGTATACGAATAAATATGGAAGTATTATTTGTGCTCCTTTTATGTATGAGTATAATATATCTATAGTTATATAATATCGATAGAGTTAAAGTATTACAGGTTTTTTTATGTTATAAATATACTTATTAAAGCAAGTATCTGAATGTATATTCTATAAAATAAATTACTAGTAGTAAAAATCATATGAGTATACTCTTTCGCTTTACATTTTTACACTTAATTTTAAAGGGGAAAGTCAAGGAAGACATTTTAAAAATTGTGAATCTCGAAGTCGAGATAAGAGTATCAGTACTCTATGTTATTAACACTATTGTAATTGTTTGTTTTTAGGGCATTTAATGGCATATACAATACAATAAGCATCTTTGGTTCGACGTAATGTGTGGCGTATTAATAAAATTTACTCTATTAATATACTGTTAACATTTCACTCCAATCCAATATACAAAAGATTATCTTTTTTGGTATATGTATCTTACACAAACAGCCAGCACATGGATTGTTTATGAACTAATAAAAGTTGCAAAATTGTGCCCGAACTAAAACTCAAACTCAAGCATAGAGGATCCAAAAATTAATTAAGTTTTACGGGGTTATAAAATTTTATTAGTAGATACAATATTTTCGTCGTACCTACTCATATTGTATTCAGTTTAACGATGAAAAATATCTTCGCGCACAGATGGGACCCGCGGGAGCTGAATTACCGACGTTCTGCCTTGGGGTTACCAAATCTTCAGATACACAAATATTCGCTTGGTGTTGGTAAATAGGATGTGAGTAGCAATAAATACAGATTGAATTTGATCGGCTTTAGATGTCACAGCTTCAAGCTACAAATGACCAGTAATTAAGTTGATGGAGCCCTCACTTACTTTGCGAAAGTTAATTCAATACAAAGAAGTGTTAATGATAATCCTTTGATATATTTTTGTTGTTTTTTTTACTGCGTCAAAGTTCAATTAGTCAATACCAAATTATAATATTAAATACGCAAATTTGATAGTATTTATATTTATATTAAAACTAAGCTACACGTTTTCATTCCAGTGATTAGTGAAAAGTTTAGTTAGTTAAACGAACTAATTTTTGAACTTGATGTTAATGTGATTTAGCGTCGAATATAGAGCAAAATAATTATGCGCTTTGTTTTTGGACCATAAATGTATTTATTAACCCTGAAACAGGCCTGACACTTGTTACTGAAAAATAATAACATTGATAAATTGTGACAAATAATATAACACATACATTATCTTGTATGAAACCAAAAAAAAACAACACCTTACACACTTACCGTAATTTTTTGGTAAAAAAAAAATTTTTTGCGAGAGAAACGCACAAAAACTACCTTTTTCTGCCAAGTTCAATTTGACAATTCCAGTGTCAAAGAGATTTGCCGTTACACATCAGTTTTTAGGATGGACTTCCGGTTCGAGCGCTATATTTGGCCTCTATGGCCCTGTTCGCCGTGCCCACGTTCGCCACCAACGCTGGGGTGCGAGCGCCACTACGTCGCATTTGCGACACATACAATAAAAGCCTCGTCTCAGTCGACATCTTTAACACTACCAAAATTCAATTTAAAAAGCAAATCCTTGGAATAATCCCAGAAGACTGATAGTTAATAAGTCACATCATATGTTAATTAGATTACCTTTTCTATTCCTTGCAAAAATAGAAATCCAATCATTGTTATTTGTAAATATAGCCTTTACACATAACATGCTATAATTTGTTTGTTTTTGTTTACCAACATGCAATAGTTTGTGCCAATAGAAAATAGATATTCATATCATAATTAGAATAAGTAAACTGAACTGGACTGTGTATCTCGGTGAGGACTGTCGTGGAGGAAAATGCATGTTTTATGTGTAAGTTAGTTTTAATAGAACCTTATGTACATTTTACCCTGTTTGTTCTCCTAATAAAATATTGATAGTCTCGCCTCGTGATTAATTGCTTTGTTTTTAGCTCATTAATATTGTTTAAAGCGTAATTTCGATAGCTTATTATACAGTAAACTAATGTGAAATATATGAATAGAGAATCAATCTTGAAATGCGTTTTACCACCATTCTGGAGTCAACGGCCGGTAGTCCACGTACTCCTTGTAAAGCCTAGCTGTCGCTTTACAAGAGCTGATAAAATCGACGTACACTGTCTTCTACTAACCGTACAATTTTAGTCGTATTTATAGCTCCTAAGACCTTGATACTGGCGAAATGACTGAAACCATAATTATAATAAAAACCGGCCAAGAGCATGTCGGGCCATGCTCAGAGTAGGGTTCCGTAGTTATTCTTCCGTCACAATAAGCTAAACTGGAGCTTAAAGTATGGTAGATTGTTAACCAAGGGATGAACTGTGGTTGTACGTCTTTTTACTATGAAGGGGAAACTGTTTTGCGATAACTCAAACGCGACAGCTAAACTGATCATATCCGCTAGTTTTCATTTAATGTCTTTCTTAAGCTCTACTTCCAAGATTTTTTTCATATTTTTTGGACCTATGGTTCAAAAGTTAGAGGGGGGGGCACATTTTTTTTTTCTTTCGGAGGGATTATCTCCGAATATATTCACTTTATCAAAAAATGTTTCTTGAAAACCCCTATTAGTTTTGAAAGACCTTTCCAACGATACCCCACACTCTAGGGTTGAAGCGAAAAAAAAATTTCACCCCCACTGTACGTGTAGGGGAGGTACCCTAAAAAAAATTAAATTTTTAGATTTTATTGTACGACTTTGTCGGCTTTATTGATTTATATAACCATGCCAAATTTCAGCTTTGTAGCACTAACGACCACGGAGCAAAGCCTCGGACAGACAGACAGACAGACAGACAGATAGACAGACGGACATGGCGAAACTATAAGGGTACTACGGAACCCTAAAAAAGAAGAAGAATCAGTTTTTATTGTGTTCGGAAATCAGTCACTTTATAATATTATATATACTTTACGTAAATGACGTATAGCGGTCCTTGTAGTAACTGCTCGTCGAAAAAAAAAAACATTTGTTGTGTGGTGGCTATTAGATCACCACCTGGTTAAGGGTTAAACTTTATTGCACAAAATAATAAGTACAAAATGGTGGACGTTAAGGCGAACATTTTGTATTAATCATAGATAATTTGACTTTAACATAGATTTACCTATTTAATCGCTTAGAGGAAACATCATTGCCTAATTAGAATAATAATACTTAATTTCATCGTCAATTAAATTCTAACAGCATCCGTACCTCTCGTTAAGGAGCTATGAACGTAAACACGGCTGCCTTGAGAACACTCCATTCATTTTCATAATCCAAGCAATTAGTATTTTAGATCAAGAAATGGTTTTTGTTCAATTGAATTTCAATTGTAGAAACAACAGATTTATTACGTAGCAAAACTGTGAATCACACTGTTTATTCTTTACTTAGTTGTTTACAAGTGACCGACAAAACCATATTTTATTATACTCTGTATCTTTAGGTATTAAAATAAAAGTAAACAGAATCCAATAGATGAAAACATTACATGATCAAATAATGTAGGTTAAAGTCAGGTCGTTCAGTGACAGATCCAGGCGGTTTTTATTTGCATGGTTAACCTAAATTACAAATATACAAATTGTTTCTTTACATGTACTCTACTCTAGTAGGTAGCCCTAGTATAGAAGAGTAAAAAACCGATTTATCAGCAAGGTACCACAGAAAAGTCACTTCCTACGGTCATTTAAAAATCTGCGAATCACCTGTAACTATGTATATGTTATCGTTATGTTAAAATAATGATTCATAGAAATAGATTAACCGACTGGATTTACTACTTTGTGTATCGAAGCGAGGTTCTAAATATAAATACACCACTAGAACAATACTATAAGCAGCCGTAGTTTATTTCATTCAAATTCAACCTAATTCCACTAAGCACTGGTTACCAAGCATACCCGTCCATAAACAAGCCTGATGGCCATATTTTATTAAGACTTAAAGTACCCTCATACGAAGTATTCGGTCCTCCGACTGGCAAGCTGGAA
Source organism: Cydia pomonella (assembly GCF_033807575.1). Classification (NCBI taxonomy): domain Eukaryota; kingdom Metazoa; phylum Arthropoda; class Insecta; order Lepidoptera; family Tortricidae; genus Cydia; species Cydia pomonella. The sequence continues at coordinate 9,411,351 of NC_084721.1, read as the reverse complement.
AAATGGTCCCGCTCTATATCACATGGGACAATTTAGAGTTGCCAAACTAAATTTATACCATCATTTATTGAATATTTGCAGTATCTGTATTACATATTTTGTAGTAAGGCAAGTTTGAGTGATAATTTAAACTTGTAAAAAGAAGTACAGTGTAACAACACGTACAAACGTAAACGTGACGTTTCAATAATACGATTCTATCTATAATCTAGACATCGCAATGTCAGATGATGTTTCCGTTACTGCGATTATTGATACAAATCTTATTAGAAATTATATTTTTCAGTGGTTATTTGGTTGATATCAATACTTTGTCAGTTTCGTTAAGTATACAACATTTTAAGTGATGATTATTGTGTAGTTCCAGAAAAAAGTGTGATAATGTCTTCGTGAAGTGTTTGTTTATATGCTAGGACAAGTAAGGATGAATACACTATATTTAGTTATATACAACACTCTTTTTTTTCCTTTATACTTTGAGATTCATAATGTAAGTTTTAAACTCTGTTAAAACAAAGAAGATGATTGAGTAAATGGGCCAATGTTACCAATAAATAATCATTAAATATCTATTAAATCTGTTTCTCATTATGTACCAGCAACTGCATTATATTGTATTTGCAAACTGTAATTTAAGCCATATGATGTAAGCGCGCATGAAATGGCTCGGAACAAATATCGGCAAAATTACGTTTACATCATTTTCACGCACCACTGCATCTAAAAGGCTCTTCACCTTATGTATAAAATAACTAAACGCGGATAGTTGAAGCGTACAGTCTTTTAGTCAACTACAGGGTATAATCAAAATTAAATGTTTATACAAACGCGATGCATACCGACAAAGTGATGACATTTTTTTATTTTTTTTAAATGAATACAATATGGGATAAAAGCCGATGGTGTAAAATATCGTATAACAGTCATATTTTCAATATCATTCCACCTAATAGTTCCATCTACACCAAATTTCAACAAAAAATTGACGAGTGGACGGCTAATAAAATTGTCCTGTTTATCCACGTTCAACGATAATACCTAATTAGGAAAACTTTGATTACTGTAAGAGATCTCCCTCACGACCTGTAATTTCTAAGTTCTTAGGTTGGTATTCCACCTGTCCAATTTCTTTTTGCGTCGCACATTTAGATTAATGAGAGAATGAGACGCAATGCATATTCGACCGAGAAATTGGACAGGGTGGAATACCACCCTTACTACGTTAAAAATTATGCGAAATAAATAATTCACAGAAATTTCAATTCAAGTCACTAAAAAGAAGTTATTCTGAAAACAATACTAAAGAGACGCCATTGTCTGAACAGGCAATGCGATAAATAATGCAGGAATATATTTGATTCATTTTATCCTTTGTGAGGTAAGTCACAAAGGAGAATTTGTTTCTCGTCGAATTAACTTGCGGCACGCGTATGTACTGATTGAAAACTTTTTCAATCATCGCATGACAGTTGATGTATGTACCGGTCTTTCAAAGCGGTTACAATAGTTATTTGTACAACAAGAGAGCAAAGTTTGATATTTCTTCGAGTGCTTGTTTTGAGTCCCGTGCAAGCGAAAGATTCTATAGTATTCTCTAATTTAGAATCTTGAGCGTAGTAAGGGACTCAAAACCGCACGAGATGTAAATAACTTTGATCTCGTGTAGTACACAAAAATTTTCACGTCAGTCAGCCATCAAAAAATACAACCTGAAAAAATTTAATCCGCCCACAACACTATTTCACTCATGTTTTCTGAAAATATTCTAACAATTAAGTTTAATTACCGCAATAAAACAAAACAAAAGAAATTTCAATAAAATAATACTCGAACGTAATGAATTAACGAACATCAATTGACAGTTCAATTTTGTAAAAAAAACTTTGTAAGATCCGGTCCGAATTGCGGATACTACTATTTGTCAACTATAGTAGAGATCGTTAAAAGTAGTTAAGAGCAATTCCTAGCTGAGCAACTTTTCAAATCTCGAATTTTTGAAGCTATGTTTCTGTCGCGCTGCGGTGGGCGGGAGCGGGAGCTATCTAAGTGTGAGTGCGCGCACACAGACGCGAGACTCGAGTGCTCGCTCATTGCGCGCCGTTCGTTCCGTCGACATCGCCCGCGAGCCGGACGGAATTTATCCTGCGCTGCCCGACGCAAGTTGTTTTTGTTGTTATCACATAATATTGTTTTTCATTTTTATATTATACTGTATCTATTAATTACCACATAGGTAAAAACTGCAAAAAAGAATGATGTCCCTGCTTCGGTCGTCGTCATACAGTCAAGTGCAAAAATATGTATCGAAAGAATCGTCTCATAAATATGGTACTACGCTCTTATTACACTGGAATAAGATGCTATGGGACATATTTTTGAGTAAGATGTGTACACCCATATTTTTACACTTGACTGTACCTATCCGTTTTTGTAAGTAGGTATAAATATATGGTTAAACTACAAATACTACAATCTATTTAACTTGTAGTACGATGGGGCTAAACTTGGGCCGCCTTATTGAAGAACGTATCGCAATGACAATCTGGGTAAAGTATGTTGGGATAATGCCGGACAATTTTGGGACCAATTGAGAGAACTCGTGAGAAAATGTTTTTTCGAGATCTCAGCACGTGGCAGATTCTTAAAGTACGGAGCGAATTGTTAAATAATAACCATAGATTCGGCCTGAATTTTGGTTATCTTCAATATAGAACGGTTTCAGTTTTGTACCTGTGTAAAGATAAGATATACTTTTTTTTAGAGTAACGAGTGTTTTGCCATCAAGGGAGAACATCGGATGGTGAAAAAAAGTTGCTTGAATGGAAAGAGAATAAGGTATCACAAAGAAATAGGTCCGGTGTCTACCCTTCTCCTATGTATATAAATTACATTACAGCCACCAATAATTACAAACTTAAAAGTTGTCAACGAAAGTTTTTTTTTTCGTAATTTTGTATCCGATCTTAACCCTGATACAAAAATTGGTAAATTTATGGCTCTCAAACTTTGATACCTATGTCATAAGGCAATTTGATAAGTAAACAATGTGCTAAGAAACCTCTGATTGTAAGGTTTACCCGAAGTAATAAAGTAAGAAAAACCACTAAAATAATAGATAGGTTTCGAAGTTTTGACAATTTAAGATCTCGTGAACTGTACAGGTTTAGTGAAAGTGTAAATGTATTGTTTATTGAAAGGAATGTACTGGAAGATATTAAATACTTAAGTAGGAGGGACATAAATCGAAATAAAAAATAATCGTGCCCAGTCATTTTTAATGAAGGTCGCCAAAAAAATAAGAATCAAACTAAGAAATCAAAAAGACTAAGTAGTTCTTTAAAAAGGTCAAGGTTTTTTTTTGTACTACGTCGGTGGCAAACAAGCATACGGCCCGCCTGATGGTAAGCAGTATCCGTAGCCTATGTACGCCTGCAACTCCAGAGGAGTTACATGCGCGTTGCCGACCCTAACGCCCTCCCACCCCTCGTTGAGCTCACTGAGAGCCCATCTTGAAGTATGGAAAATAAGTAAAATTGCGATTTTGTTGGTATAATTTTGCAATTATGTATATACATATATAGTTGATATACAATCTTTTTTTTTATAAAATGTAAGGATCGTATGTTAAGAGTAAAGTAAATATATAGGAAAAGAGAGCCCTCTTGAAGCATTTTAAGGAAACTAATTTCGAAGCCCTATCTCTATTTTGTATCCTAAACTAGCTATGTATGTATGCGTGCACATCTACATATGCGTCCGTATGTGTAGGTACTTTATTGCGAAAAATTGCTCATTTGCTATCTATTTTACTCGATTTTGTTATACAATTCAACATGTATCATCATCCCTATACAATATAAATACTCTTTATTGCACACCTCAATAAAAGAAAACAATACAAAAGAAAATAGAAACATAAGCACAGGTAAAAGGCTAAAAAGCGATCTCTTCCAGGCAACCTTTGGGTTGCGGAAATTAAAAAAATTACATTGTCAGTAAGTACATACAATATACAAACATACAAAATAGACTGCCAAAATCTCTTCCTTTTGATTTACCGTCGCGCTGGTGGTGGTACTGGATAAAAATAATGGTACGAAAGTGTGATCAAGAAAACAATAAATGTGATAAGTAATTAAGTAGGTCGGTAGGTATATTGAAGAAAATTTAAAGTTTGACAATCACTGCTGTTTTTGAAATAGGTAAAGATCGGATTGTTTCTTTCCGATCTTTACCTGGAAGGGTCAAGATCGGATAGCGGTCTACAGCAGTGCTAGGTCTGTTAACACAATTACAAAAACAAACACAGTTACATCACAATACGCAAAATAAATTACAGGTCGAAGATCGGATAGAAGAGAATTCGTGAAATTTACCTCGCTCTCTGTGATTGCGCATAGCACAAGCCCGACTCCCTGAGCGACGCGGGAACACTGGCAGTCGAGGTGCAATGAAATGGCGTCTTACACAATGTTGCCAACATTAAAAAATAAAGCCAAATTAGGGAGAAATGAATGTCCTAAGTTCTTCACCCGCATTCGGTATTTACCCAACATACCTTAATCGTTGAACCGCCGCATTTCAAAATGGCCCTTATTTTGATATCGGCTAGCCGTAATGTAATACGGCGGATTATACAATACGACTGTGATACTTATATGTATATAAATCCCCTCGTCAATGTAATTTCATTTAATTTGCTATCTAGTGGCAAACATCAATGTAGTTATCTTTTACTTGTGACGCACAAGTGTGAGCAATGTGAAATACTATATTTCTAAAAAAATGCCTTGTTTATTGTGATTATACGTAGTAAAAGAAAATGTGATTATTAAATTATAATACGAAAGGTGGTCAAATCGCAAAATGCTGTCGCTTTATTTAAAATAATGAAATAATTAGACCAGTTCCGAAAGTACCGGGAAATCCCGGTTCTTTAAAACAGTACCGGTTCTGCAATCCCTAATAAGGATGTTATGCCCATCACTATTCCTTCTGTGTACGTATATTTAGAAACTGTCTCCGCCTCCAATTCGTGCGATAAGGACAACTGCAGCTCGGGCCGAAATTCACACGCAAAAAACTCAAAAATCGAGGTTTCGCTCTCGACTGTTTCCTCCTCCAAAACGCAACCAATCATTATGAAATTTTGGAAATTGCAAGAGGAAGAAATAATCTATGCCGCTATGTTTTGATTTTTTGGATATTTGTTGTCATATTTGTATACTGTGCCTTTTTTTACAGCCAATTCAATTGAGCCGTTTTTGCGATTTTCGAGGCGCTGTAATTTTCTTCAAAATAAAATAATCCAAAAAAGCAAAACATAGCGGCACAGATATTGATGATATTGATCTTATTTGAAAAAATCATTGCTCTAGGTTAAAAATCCAGGGAGGAAACAGTCGAGAGCGTTTGTATGGAAAAATCACAACTAGGAATTCCTCTTAAGTAGAATTATTTACTGCGTAACAATTGCGTAAATTTGTATAAGTTTATTGTTTTCATTGTATAATAAAATATGTATAATATGGTGGTTTTATTACATTTTAAACTTTTATTTCATTAATTAATTATTACGAATGAAGACTCGTAGGGTGTTTTGGAACGATGTGGTCTGACTTATTTCGGGGGTCTATTATGAACCGTCAATATACCATTGAATTACGTATGCACTTTTTTGTCTCTTTCTTTTTGCCAATGACGTGAATGGGACAAAGACAACAGAATCCAAATACTTCGAACTTGTATTAGGCCCCGCACGTTGCAATGACATTCGAATATAAAGGTCACTTGAATGTTATTTTGTCTCACTCAGTGTGCAAAATCGCATTTTGGTCACTGTTTTTAAGCAGCAAATTACCCTTGTTCTAGCTGCTGAAGTGAAAAGTTCTTTTCCTTATCGAATGTGATGTTTAAAATATTTTAATGCCATATTCAATTCAAAGATATCAACGGCTTAGTTAATGCATTAAAAAAAATTAAACATATTCTGATACTGATTCTCGAGTATATAAGAGTCGAAGCAAACAAACCTACCTAACTATTAAATGTACTTTCGATATAACTAATGATTAGTAATAGCTAGTTATAGTAATCCTCTATATAAATCCATTACGTACCTATATTGTTATTGTAAATAAAATAATTTTGTGTATATTAATGATCACAATATACTTAAGTAGGTTTAGCATCTATGTCAGCGGATGACGGATACGCGTTAAATACATTCCACCATGATGCTAGAATATGGCAAATGATTTTGGACACAAACTGTAGCGATATATTTATATTCCTAAAACTATTCGAAGGTAAGCTAAAGCTTAGGTAAGGCTAAGTCAACGAAATTTAATTCCAGTTAAATAGTTCCACATTTTTTTTATAAAAACTGTTTTTTTTATACTTAAAGCTAAAGTCTTTCGCACTGGTGTCGGGACTGATTGATTCGAGGGCTTTTCGAGTCGATGGTCGCTATTTGCTCTGACTTCTGGATGGAAGCCAGACGCCAGACGCCACTGCCAGCCACTAAGTGCGTCGTGAGATTTTACCATGCTTCTTATAAAACTAATCACTTAAAAAGCACTTTGAGGATCAATTGCTTTTGATAAGAGGGCACGACATCAGCAATTGAATCTATTGTTTTTGCCTAAGAATTTAGATTCAGAAAATCTGTTTAGCTTAGGGTAAACTAAAAATGCTTAAGAAACTTTCGATAGTGTCCTTCTTGTAAAAATAATTTTTATAATGATTAATAATAATACTTTCCAATATTTTATCTGTAAACTTTCGGTTCGCTGACTTAATATACGTAATTTTAAAAGTGCGAGAAGCTGAAAAAAAACTTGATCAAACGTACTTATTAACTGAAAGATATTAGGTAGTATAATAGAAGCGGCTGATCAGACGTACCAATAGGTATAAGTACTCGTAGCTCAATTAATACAGCAACCCTTTTAACACAGCGACAGCGACTATTTCTAGTCTATTGTGATCATTTATTTTTACAAAAACCCAGTTTAACTATTTTAATTAAAAGCAGGCAACAAACCCGCATTTTTGCTAGCGTAAAACTGTTTTAGCTCTTTAAAAAAAAACATTAAACAAATCAAGTCTAGTTATTCGTTATTATACTCGACCGATTTTATTTAAAACAAGAGTTAACCCTAAACAACCGAGTGTTTAAGTTTACGAGTTTTGGAGTGGGTCCAGTAGACCCCCATATCGGCTGCCAAGCAGTTCCCTTCGTAAAGTTGTCAAAATTTAAAATACAACCCAAAATGACACGGAATCTGTTTTATGAAAGTGCGGTCGCGCGTATCTTAGAAAGCTCTTTGTAACTTAGCCACGTATTGAGGAAAATATAGAACCAGCCTGACCCAGTATCATAGTTAATTTAAGAATGTCTAGCACGCTAGACTCTTTGGTATTTTCCATGGTCGTTGGCTGTAAAGCTTGCTATCTGAATACATATGTTGGATAGCAAACAATTTCTAAAAACTTCTTAGATGTCTTAGCATGCCTAGAACAATTTACCAATAATAGACAAATATAAAAAAATATATCAGAAGGTATTTTATAACATATATGTTATAAATTACAATTTAACTTTAATTACATAATACCCGTTATATATAGAAAAGTAAATTCGGCAAGTTTGATTGCTTATCCTAAACTTTGGTAATTTGTGTAAATTTGATCAAAAGATCTCTATGATATGGTTAATAATAAAATACTCACGAAGGAACTATATTTAGAGGAAAGAGGATGGCCGCTTCTCCATACAAACGTAGTCCCCATTTTCCTCTCTGGATATTAACATTAAGTATAGAAAATATTTTTAAATAATTTGATGTATATTAACCATAACTAGGCCCTTACGTTTGACCTTTTTTTTAAATCGAGAAAAATAATTACTCTCCCATATTTTTCGGGATTTCGGGGTTGGTCCCTAAGTAAAAGTTGCTCAGTATGACCCAGGTGGCTAAAAAACCATATGCCTAATGGTTTCGGAACATTAATTTCAGTTTATTTATAATAATGTACTAGCTTTTCCTTCCACATGCTATTGTTAGACAATTTTTTAATATAACCGCAAACTTAAACTAGACGTAGGTTTTAGTGCTATCACTTAAACAATTCTAAAAGATTTTTTTGTATTTAGTCTTTACTATCAGAGCATAATTAAATTTGGTTTTTTTTCGGGCGTCAATGTATTTCGTACATCATGGTCACTTGTGAGAGGTGTGACCACGCGTTGTCATTAAATGCGACGTTTTGAGTTAAAACAAAGCAGTGATACATTGCTTGCTAAATTATATTTTAAGGAAAAGTTATCCATTTTTTATAATAACTATGAAAGTGTGTTCATTAAAGCCTTAACTAACTACCCTTTGATTATGCGGTTGTGTCAAAAATACACGCTGTATACCAAGTACGCTTTCTCCTAATTTAACCATTGCAAGTCAACATAGATAGTTCCCCTCCTCCTATTTTTTTACATTAACACAGATTTAGCCAGGCAAGCCATGAGCAATTTATCTATGTAGGTAGATATTAGTATATTATCTAACAGATAATGTCAACAAATAGCAAATATGAGTAGAAAGTAAAATAATAGTAGGTACTATCTCTATCCCGAATTCCGGTGTAATAGTTGTGAAAAAGAATCCTTTCGTACCTCTTAATAACTGCAATATTGTAACTGTTGATAATCAACTAAAAATATGAATTAAAAAATAACTAAACTATAAAATTTAAAAACTAGAGCTAAAAATAAATAATATTAATCTTAAAATATAATACTAAAAAACTATACCCCTGCGGCATGGTGCCGTAGATGCTAATATCGTTTCCTCGCTGTTAATTCTTTGAGCAATGAAGCTGCCAGTAATTCTCTGTAATCCTTTTGGATAGTTCCTTAAACATGATAAGGGCACTCGGACCACACGGACCAAGGGTGTCGACGCCAAATGGTACGAAATTGCATTCGGCGCCGAGACCCCCATATTTAGTCTTTTTTTTTAATTTTTCGGCCGCCTCTGCCGCCGCGCCAGCCTTAGCAGAAGTACCGTGGAGATGAGACGGGGTTAGGGTGTCTAAGTATACAGGTGGCGTCCCACACCAGCACCCGTCCTCTCTTCCATAACTATTATAAGAAATATTCAGTAGTCAAGTCAAGAGTCAGTAGTCTCAGTACGCCGAGGCAGTATGTGTAAACAATCCAAACAACTCACCGTACTAGTATTACCAAGTGTAATACTTTATCTTAAGTCGTCAGCGGGAAAACATGATTTCTTACCTGAAACAAGATAAAGCGCACAGTTAATTAAAACTTTGCTCGCGACTTCATGTAAATATTAGAATTACGTTTGTTGTATATATTATTCATAAATAAGTGAATCAACCGGTATATAATAAATAAATAATAAATAAATATTATAGGACATTATTACACAAATTGACTGAGTCCCACAGTAAGCTAAATAAGGCTTATGTTGAGGGTACCTAGACAACGATACATATAATATATAAATATATTTATAAATACTTAAATACATAGAAAACACCCATGACTCAGAAACAAATATCCATGCTCATCACACGAATAAATGCCCTTACCAGGATTTGAACCCGGGACCATCAGCTTCGTAGGCAGGGTCACTACCCACTAGGCCAAACCGGTCGTCTAAATATCGTATATATATATATATATATATATATATATATATATATATATATATATATATATATATATATATATAGGTACAATAGGTATATGTTTGAAAATTATGAACAACATTTATATACTTACCAGTTAGCTACGAAAACGTATACATGTGTTTGTGTAGGATTGAAACTTGTTTAGATAGGATCAAGATTGCGCAGGAGAGAAATCAACTTTGATAAACAAGTAGCTAAGCAATTTGGGGCAACCCCACACTAACGTCTTTTGAGCATCGGCGTCTAGTCGGCGCTATGGAAAATGACGTCGCTGCGCAGTTGCGCCAACGTTGCGTCGAGCAGCAGCCATAAAGTTGACTAGACGGCGACACTCGGGAGAGGTTAGTATGGGGTGGTTCTTACATATGCTGCACATTATTATAAATATTAGGCAATATTTGTATGCCCTGGACATTTTACACTTATTATGACCAAAAGAATATCATTTATGCAACTAAGGAACTAATTCAGGAACCTCGGTTAGTACTTCGCGTATTGAGTACATTTATTTTGTTATACCTACATATTCTTAACTGGAACTGTTTCTTATCCAAACGGTTTCTCAAATTCTAAATGCCATTTGGCAACTTAATCTTAAGACTTGGCGAAGGAGTATTTTGTGGAAATGAAAATCCGAAAAAAATTAATACTTAGGTGATAAGTTCTGTCACAAAGTTTAGTATTGATAAAAAGTTATGTGTATAGATTCCTATTATATATGCATATTGTTTAAAAGCCAAATTTAATAGTGAATAATTTACCATATAATTAAACGTAATTTGCTGTCGCAGATTTGCATATTTCTGTTTCGCTAATTGTTTAAGGTGATTTGATCACTTACTTAAATCTTGCATAACGCAAAAGCGGGGTGAGTATCATTATTTTGATACATATTTGATGTTAATTGGACTGATATTATTGCTACTGTGCCAGTTTTATCAAAGCTACTTGTTGTATATAAGAGTCAAATCTAAGCATGTTACTGAAAAGTACCCTTAAAGAGATCTTAGACACCTTGCCTTGTCGGTAGATAAAAAAGCTTGCAGCTTTCTGACTAAACATTTTTATGACTTACAATTTTATACATAAAGTGTTATGTCAATTAAAAATATGACAAAAGTTGTTATGCGACCAGAGTCCCAGAAGAAATGAATGAAAGGGCGTTGGTACTAGCACGTACGTGTTATAAGCTACTAGAAGCATATCGTTCTAACATCTTAGCCGGTTTCATTTCATTCTGTATTCGCGTCGTCCTTCCAGTCGTGATTTCATCTCAACATAATATTTTCATTTCCCGCAAGACTCTGCGCCAAGCACCACTTGTTCCCTCTCAACGGGTGCTTGGTCAACCAAAAAGATACCCAATAAAAAACTTAACCTTTTCTTTAAGTTTGTGGAGATATTCCGTTTTTACATTCCTTGTGCTTTCAAAATAAATGTGTAATTTTTCTTTAGCAGTAGGTACGCACTCTCTTAAGACCCAGTAAGTTCGTGTTCTTCTCTCACTTTCACTGAGCGTAAGCGTGAGCGAGATGGAAGTGCGTGTCCGAGAACGCGAATATCATGTTTTTTTTAATTTTAATTGTTTGTGCATTTAATTACAAAAAAAAGGAATTAATCTGTATCCTCAAACATGGTATTGTCGATTTTTAGAAGCAATTTTATATTTATTAGCTTTTGTGCATCATTTGTTATAAATTTTTATACTGCGTAATTGCGATGGTTTGGTCATGTTCAACGCCGTAGCGATGACCATATTACAAAGAATGTAACCACGGAAGGTGCTGGGGTCACAAGCGGAAGAGGCCGACCGCTGACAAACTGGGCTTCGACCATCAAAAAAGACCTACTCACGCAAGGCTTGACGCCGGATATCACTAAAGATCGCCAAAAATGGCGTCAGAGTGTTAGATGTGCCGACCCAAGTAAATGGGATAAGGCAAGGATAATGATGATGAAATCTTTATACTCGTACTGCACTTTAGACCTAAGTTCATGATTTTGGAGTTCAAATCCATACAATTCCTCGAGAAAGGCCTCAAGATTGCTAATTAAATGTATGGCAGCCGTATTGTGATCCAAAAAAGCGCTACGACTTTTTAAAAACTCCGTTATCTGACCCTACAGTATCTTAAGCCGCTTTGTAAAGAAATAATGAAGTAAGTTGTCAAGAAGTTGTTTCAGACTTAATATTTCTGCGATCTGAGATTACTGCCTACCAGTCTTTTATACGAAAGTAAAATTAAAATAAAAGTAATAAATATACATATGAAGCGGTGGTGGCCGAGTGGATCTGATGTCCGACATTCAATCCGGAGGTCGCGGGTTCCAATCCTCGCTCGTACTAATTCGTTTTTCGGAGCTTTACCACTGGCTTTTCGGTGAAGGAAAACATCGTGAGGAAACTTGCTGCTGCGAAGAAATTCAAAGGTGTATGTGAAGTCCCCAACTCGCATTGGGCCAGCGTGGGCCTATAGCCGAAACCCTCTCCCGCATGAGAGGAGGCCTGTGCCCAGCAGTGGGATGTGTATAGGCTGAATTATTATTATATTATTATTATTTAATTATACATATATTTAGTTAGTGGTATCTGCTTATTCCTTATAAGTTAGGTCCTTATTCGTTATTTGAGGTAAAATGGCAGTGGGTTATGTTTGATTCGAACAGTTTTCAAATTAGACGCAAAGGCTTAATGATTTTATAAAAATTTTAGTCTAATAGGGTAAAGGCACCAGTGCTCAGCCATGCACCAGTGGTCAGCCTTTCTTGCTTATTTTTGCTTGTAAATATCAAAGTTTTTCAGATTTTCATGCCAAAAGTAGGTGTTATTATAGATTAATAAAGTATGAATTGAAAAGTAACTTAATTTTTAAAAGAATTGTTTAGCATAAACCACAACACTACTTCAAAGAAGTGATGTCTTCCGACATAAAGGGATATGTCATATGCGCCATTTTTTTTGGAGCGTCACATGGTATTTTGATCAGACGTTAGCAGCCGAATTGTGATATTTTTTTAAAAGCATGTACACTGCTTCACGTAATTAATACTTAATTCATCTGGAAAAAGTAAAAAATTAATATAAATCCATATTAAAGTAACATTTTTAAGGGGGCTGCCTATTGGGAACTACTTTTTTGTACAAAATCCAATAGTCAGCCTCCCCTGGCCGACTACTGGGTTTGAGGCAGTAATTTTAAAAAGGTCGTAAACACAGAAGTCGGCCGATAGAGGCTGAGCATAGGTTTCAAGATTTTTTTATTTTCAAATGCAATGTAAGTTGTTAAATCAAGCACCTTTAAATATTTACATTATTATGACTTTATTTCATTGAAATACATCAAATACCCAGTAGTCATCCTGTGGCTGACCACTGGACACTGAGATCACGAAACTCAGAACCCAATAGCCAGCCGTTAAAATGGGATGGCTGTAGACTGGGTACTTAAAGGCTGTGTATTGGTAGACAGGGGGCTGATTACTGGCAAAAAGGCCCTTGCATTATATTTAATGAAATATTTACATAAGCTAAATTAAATTACGTTTTATTCTTTATAAAAATTAAACTTTATTAAATTATTGATGAGTAAAAACATAATTCTTATTGGTCAATTAGTGGGCAAATGAGACGTTCTTGAACATAGAAATTTCGTAAAAAGGCTAACTACTGGTGCCTTTACCCTATAAACTCGTCAATTCGACAATCAAGTGACAATAATACCTATGGCACATGGCACAGCACAGCGTCAAACTCGAGGGCACCTCTACTACAATCAATAACTCATTTTAAAACATATTTAAAACCGAGTCCATCGCGAATTTATTTTGTTACCTTTATTTTCTAAATACTAACAATATCAATTAATTATAATTAATTTACTTAATAAAGTTAACAAAATAAATTCTCGATAGACCCGGTTTTAAATATATTTGAAAATGTGTTTAAAACGTGAAAGTTTGAAATGTTATAATCAATAACTCATTAGGCTTGGAAACCTAATAGTCGTATTTCGCTGACGTTACAGCATATCTAATATTATATTTAATATACCCATTTGGATATGACATGCCAGTCAGGCTGCCTACACGATAAATTAAATTACGTAAATAAATCTTGTTATTAAGTTCATAACTACGCGACCGACTTTCTTACATCACATTCACCTGGTATTTACCTAAGGTAAATCTGTATAAAGATTATTTATTCTCATAACAATTTATAAATAGAAATAGTTTATTAGTAATAGCCTACTTCCCAAAAATGGACGCTAATTGTTTGCCGCAGGGAGAAATTTAAAGATAAAGATAATTTATTTTTCAGGTAAATAATAAATGTGTGATGATGATAACGTAGCTTATTTTATTCAAATTTATAAATACAATTAAATAAATGTATATTATACTTAACAAATTATTAAAACTAAACTAGTTAAGTACCTACCTACATACATCTTAAAATTTGTTGGTAACAATAAGTACTTTTAGTACGCATTTAATTACGATGATTTATGGCAAGTAGTTATTTTAGAATGATGTAAAATGCAAACTTGATGATATGCAAACTTAGACCTCTGTAATCAAACTATTTTCTCGCGGCAACGGTTTCGATTCGAACTTTAAGATACGTCAAAAATTTCCAAAGATACGATTGGATACGTCAGTGTCAAAAGTGACGGTTCTTTAAACAAAAACGTCATAGGGCCGTCGTCGGACTGCTATGTATGTATAATAATGTACACAGACAGTAACTCCCTAAAGGCACGCGCTGCCTCCATTTCCGATCGGAACTCACCATCTCAGCAGATACCGCGGCCCCGATTAGTAGGAAAGTTGGTATTTCGTCTGCGTGGCCTTATTAAATTAGCAGTCGGAATGCTTACATAATTGTGATTTGAAATAATAAGTAAGTACATATCCACTTTTCAATGACAATGGTGATGGTTTTTACTCGTATGAAAATAACAAGTATAAATAAAGCATATGTGTTAAGTGAAAATATCTCGTAAGGCTTTAAAAAAAAATATGTATGTAAAAAACAAGAAGCATTTACTTAAAGCTATAAAAATTGCTTGCATTAAAACGTAAGCAGTTTAAATAATTAATAGTTTAAAAAACACTATAAAAACACGCTTTTATAAATGTTAAACCGTATCGTGTTCAAAGTCCATTACGTGACCTTTCTCACAAGTGCAAACACGACTATGATACGATATTCCATCATGGAATGCCAGTGCCTGTCTTCCGGGTTCATCATCAGACCTTGAAACCTAATTGTGGTCAAAGTTCATTACAAGACTTTTCTAACAAATCCAAACACAGCTATGATACGATGTTCCATGATGAAGTTCCAGTTCATATCTTCCGGCTCCATCATCAGATCAGTTCGACAGTACCATATTGTATTGTCATCAGAACTACATACAACTGCCAATTTTCATGACGCTACCATCTCTGGAAGATGGTTAAATTAGTTACCTTAGATTCAATTACATCGTTAATTACATACAGGTCGACCTAATAAAAGCGTGTTAAAAAGGAAAGGACTTTATTTCAAACCCCCTAAGATCAGTCCTCTATAAAATATACAAAAAAAAACTACGAAATGAACGTGTTTTTTTTTTTCGTTTTTTATAGTTACCTATGTCTTTAAGTGCGTATGGCTCCGTTATTATCATCGATTTTATCAACAAAGCTTTAACCTGTGACTGGCAGAATGACCGTGGTTTTTCAATTCGGCATAGGACCCCAAAAAAGAGTCATTTGGAGAGTTCTTTATTATCTTGAGCGATCCGGGACATCTCTCAGCCATTAATAACGAGCAAAGGACAGGAGGCTTTCGGCTGCACGACAAATTTCCTGAACGACTTGGAACACCTCATTATTTTCAATGAAGACGAGAATTTGCGTTTATCTTACTGTCAAGTCGAGTACACTTTGAATAGTGTAGGTTTACCACTTTAAGACTCGTTTCTGAGGCGCTGTTTATCCACTTGACAAAAATATTTGTTGAAATTAAGTAACGACGAAGAATGATGTAATTGAGGATTTTTAAGATAAGATAGTATTCTTGATATACGTATGTTAATGAAAACGTTTGATAAAAGTACTACTTATACTAATTAGGAAAAATTAAGAAAAAGTTGTGGGCGATAACCTCAAAATCGGGATAAACTAAACAAAGAACAGAAAATAAACTCTGAATTATACTGGAATAATAATATTCCTATAAAACTACTTAAGTTTGCCCCATTAACATCAGTGGAGTGCGAGCGGAGTTTTTCAGCACTTAAGTATATTTTTGATGAAAAAAGAAATAGACTGACTGCAGAAAATTTGGAAAAAATACTGATTATTTTCTTTAATAAATCTATACTTTAACAAACTTTTGTATTTATTGACTAGGAATTAAAATTTAAGTCAAGTAAGAAATTAATTAAATGATTACATATTTGATAAATTTTGGAGTCATGTCCACATTATTGCGAGCAATGACGCAATTTTGTCCGATCTCTGCTTATCAGATATCGGTGTTACTTTCAGGCTTCCACGTATATACTTATTTACCACATGTAGTTGTTGCGCCTGATCTTTTTTGAGTGGCCAGCATTCGGCACCATGAAAACATTGCTGGTTGTACAGCGATCTTATAAACTTTACGCTTGACGCGGACGGGCATTCTGTTGTCGCATAGCACACCGGTTAAACTTCTCCACGTTTGCCACCCCGCATTAATACGGTGCGTGATGTCTGCGTTGATATTGCCGTTAGTAGAGAGTACACTGCCTAGGTATTTAAAACTGCTAACACGTTGGAGCACCACATCTTGGAGTTATATTTTGTGTAACTGTAGCCAGACACCGTTAAGTTCTTGCTGAAATATGAGAATTTTTTGTTATAAGCACCCCTTCTTTAAAACTGCTTTTGATACATACCTATATAATATGCTTTAAAATGACACGAACATAATATAGCAAGCAAAGATAGTTATGCATCACACGCACGTACTATTTGCGAAAACGGTTCAGACGCAAAGACAAACGGAGGTCAATTTAGTGCGTTGCTAGTTCTCTATTAACTCTGTTAGTCTCCAGCTCACCGCTTTAATTGCATTTGCTTGTACCGATAAATACAGAAGCCGGTCACACAATTTATGTATTGTGTTAAATAATAACATGTATCGCATTCAATACGGATCAAACGAAGGCCATTGATAGGGAACCTTTAAAGCTATAGATCTGACCCCCATGTATGTCCAGCGAATCGATAATTTCTGAGTATTTTACAGTAACATCAGGTTAATATGTAGTAGATTCTTGCACTCCAATTACTACAGATTTCGACGAGCAATTACTCCTAATGGTCCACATGCGAAACCCTCGTATTCAACTAACAGCTGGATCTTGGGGAACTAGGAAGGAAGACGTTTGCTTCCCATGTCGGTACGAAGGTAGCGCTAAGTTCCCTCGACGAAAATTAAAGAACTCTGTCCAATGAAGAACCGAAAATCGATGATTTTTCTAAAAAGTTTATTTCTGTTGAACATTCATTGTAGTCAAATCGATAGCTCTTAAGGATATTTATATTTAACCTTCGTTTGATCCATATTGAACAGGACGCCGAGTATTACCAATAAAACAAAAAAAAAATATGGACACAAATTAAATTATTAAATCTTAGTCAGAATGAGTAATTCAAACTTAGTTAAATACTTTATGATGGTTGGTGGTAGTGGTGGTTTGTGACTCATTCTTGCTTTGAAAATACCTAAGGTCATATTTGTCACGGAATGCAGGCGACGCTAACGCATTCCATGCCTTAGCAGAAAGTCGAGGCAAATCGCTTCATACGAATAAATGTTATGCCGAAAGCGTAAGGATGTTTTCGTTTCCCATGAACGTTTGGAGTTGGGACAAGGATGATATAATTATTTCATGCGATTTTTGCATGCTGATTCTCTCTTTCCAAGATACATTGGATAGAAGATCGCATGCTAGCGACGCAAATTAATTACAACTTAGGTACAAACTTAAAATTCCCCGAGCTGATTTGCCTGCCTTGCATTTAATATTTAGGTACTAATTCAATTTGGATTTATAACTGTATAAACTGTGTATTTTGTACCTTTTGTCGAAGATAGCTTGTTTGTGAATCCGATCCGTGCCTGACCTAAGCACTAGAAATTCGTCATACACCTTTACCAGGCATGTTGTGTGAAGAGCTCCTACGATATTAGACCATATATTAAGGGTTTGCAACCTTACCGCTGAGAGACTGACTTCTTGCTGTATGTCCAGTGTAGAATGACACGATTTATATTTAACCTCATTAAGACGAAGTAATCAACGCTTCCCTTCACGTCTATCTAGTAAAATAATTATCCCTATAACTAGAAAAATACAATTGGACCTATAAGTCGAAAAAGTAGGCGTATCACCTATATATCTTGAAGTTTTTTTCTAATAAAACAAAAAAAAATACAATAAGACTCTACGAGTTTTTATAATTACCTCTTTAATATGATTTTTTCATACATTTTACCTCTGTAACTGAAACCTCTTTAAGACGAACAAAAACCTATAAGAACCCTACTCGTAATTCTATGCGCTCTATAAGACGAAACCTCGTTAACACAAATGTTTTTGGCGCTTCCCTTGAGGTTCCACAGTATATGGAAACCTTAAACTGAGTGTTTAAAACGAAATGAACTTACTACTTAACTACTTTGCTGGCACTATGACCCAAAATAAATATTTGCCTTTAACACTCAGCACCCCATTTTGCTCGACAAACTGCATCAATATAAATTTCTTATTACATAATAACTAAATATCGCTCGTAAAGTTTCAAGTATTCAAAAACTTATGTAATCAAATATTGAAACCAAGGATTTGGTTGTAATTAAAGTTTTCTGTCATCTTATTGTAAATGTTGTTTCTTCATCGAATTATTTATTATAACTATAGAATGAATATTGTCATAGTATATGAATGGAAATCGAGGAGGGAGGCCTTTGCCCAACAACGGGACACTGTATAGACTTTTATCAAATAAATAAATATAGAATGATAGGGTCTATTATCATTTCATTTATATAATATAAACAAATGGGTTACCGATCAAAGTGTTCCTGAAAATGAAACTAAAAATTGTGTTTGGTCTTAAATTTTCTGACGGTAGTGTATGTATTATCAGGATCTTCTTATTACAGTCTCAAGTACCTACTTAAAAAACCGGTTGAAAAATTACCTTTTGTGTCTCTAAACTTTGCGATGTCTGGAAATGACGATGAAAGACTCAAACGAGTTAAGCTTACAATAAAATGTGACCCAATTCAGTCATCTAGAGTATTCGAAATAATACGAAACCTATGCCTTGTTTTGTAAATATTACACCGGAGTCTCTGTTTTTTCAAACATTTATTCTGTCTTATAGTAACATTGTTTAATTACGGCCTTACAAATACAAAGTGAAAATACGTCGCTATATAAAAATTCTGCTCACCCGAGATGGAGCGGTCTCTTCATTAGTCTCCATTAGTAGGGAAACCTTTGTTCTTTCCGGCCAATATAAACACTCATTTTTAGTGGCCTGCTGTAAATATGGTAGATAAGTAATTATCTATCTATCAGATCTACAGAGTGTCTAAGGCTAAGAGACAAAAAAGGCTTGCATAGTGTTTCATAAAAAGATGAGGTATGAATATATTGTTTCCTAACTAAAATATTGGATTCGATTAAAATACATATCCCGCTCACCTTGCTTACAACTCAAAATCATGCGCGACTGCGACACACCGATAATGTAATGAATTTTATTAGTTGTTATATAATGCAGGTCTAGGATACAAAACCAGCACATAAACTCACTATTGGCCAAAGGGGAAAAGCAACTGAAAGTACAACTTTTTATTGCTAAGATTAGTTCTAACGAGACTAAAGCGACTCCTGGAAAACGGACGGAAGGTGCAAAAAACGCAAATAAAATGCGTTCTCGTTAGCGAGTTCAGGTTCAATCCTCAAGAGATTCATAATTGAATGCAATAAGTTATAATAGAAATACTATGAATTAACAGACTAATGCAGTTTTACTTACTTTAACTATTACCTACGAGGAATCGAAGTTTTTTTAATAACATGCAACAACTATGCAGATTTTTCTAACTCACAAGTTACAATGCTCTGTTGGATACACGTTGGCGATGAAATACAAAATAGTATTTGTGCATGAGATCTGGCTATCAAATTTATAGGCACAGGTGCGTCTGCGGACATATTTCCAACAGATCTATGCCTAATTCCCACCTTTAGGATCATGCTTCCTGAATCTGGTAGAAAAGTCAATGTAAATCTGGTAGAAATATACTTCATAATAGACCATGCCTGTCACGTCCTACCAAGTATGTAAGAGCGAAAGTGACGGACATAGTGACAGGTGATAAAAATGGAGCCATGCTGCCACCACTGCACAATGAAAATGATATACAAAAATATAATTATACTTGGTATAATTTATTTCTTTGTATTGCCATTATCATACTGTTATATTTCAGAAACTCCACAAGTACCCACCCCTCAAGTGTTGCACTCATCCACCAACACCCGCGATTTGAAAAGTCGGAAATGTTTAAGAGCCTTCGGTCGATGCATCTAGTAAGTGGTTGATAACGATATTGCGTAAACTCGCCATAATAAGTTTGTTTCGATTAGGCGTTTACCATCATACTCTTAAGAGGAAACATTAGTCTCTGGTTCTCGACATTTTCCTCTCTGGATTTTGGCCCTAGATGAATAATTTATTATATGAGTTCAATACTACCAGTATCTTTCTGTACGTTTTGCTTTTTTGATATTTTTGTTTTTATAAGAACTACTGTCCGGGAATTGGGGACAAAATTAAGGGATAGCTAAAGAATAAAGCAACACCAAAACAACCGGCTTCCAAAATTATTTTATGGCAACTAAAAAACAAATGCATTATACGTATAAAGTGACAAGTAAAACATAGACAATAGGTATAAAAAAATATATATATAACGTATTTAGACCTCTACAACTAGGTTACTTTAAAGAGCGCTAAAACGACCAAATAAATACGCCGCAACCAGATGCCTAACACACAAAACTGTCAACAATAAAACGCAAGAGTTGAATCAGTCAAACACACATAATTTCTTTCCCTTTCCGATCCCAAAATTTCCTTACGATTGGGTAAGTATTGGAGTAGGAAAATGTCGAGAACCGAATCTACATTTCTGGGATTTTCTCGCAAGATTTTTCGCCTAAGCTGCAGTTGTCCTTATCGCACAAATTTTAGGAGCCACCCCCGTCAGCGCGACCAATCTTTCTTAAATCTGAGAAGGGGATCAGCTGGTATTTCCTCTTAAGTACTCTTAACTTACTTAATAAGGCAGCGACCCGAAATGAGTATTAGCCTCTGACACGAGTACACGCCAGTTGTCCCGACCCTGCAGAATCTCCCGCCAGTTATCGGCTTGAAGATCGCACAGGTCCGCTTCCACAGCATCACCCCAGAGATACCTAGGACGTCCGACCGGCCTGCACCCTACCGAGCATCCTTTTAACGCCGCGATCCTCATCCATTCTTAAAACGTGGCCAAGTCAACGGAGGGGAATATTTGATCATAGTCTTAAGCTACATATATAAGTAATTTTATATTTTCTCCAACTCATGTACCTACCTAAAGAACTTAACGTGGACGGCTTAAGGAATTTCATATCCATCCCATCATATTTCCATACTTAACATATCTCAGTAGGTATATTAAGTTACCGACCTCATTTCGGCTCACATTCTTTTAAGGCGTAGCGGAGCCCTCAAAGTATTTTAATTAGTGAGGCATTTTCTTTCTTGAGTAACCACCGCAGTAGCCTGGTACAAGTATCTAATGAAAAATGGAATACAGAGGCGTTAAGCCACCACTACACTGGACGAATTAAATAATATTATAGGAGATACAGTTTTATAAACTGTTCTTCAAAAGATTTTAGGGAAGATTAAGTGAAGCTGCTATTGCTAAAAGCCATTTAAATAAAATTTTAAAACTTCTCAGTAAAATATTCAGATTGTAATTGATTTCATACCTTGGTCAACCAGCAATAATCAGCATAAAATAAAATTATTCAACATAGCAGATATCTTTATGAATAATTCGTATATTTTTTTCAATAGGTATTTTGATCATATTTATTTGAATGTAGAAATAATACTTACATCATAAATTAAGATTACAGTATATAATTGTGCTCAAGAAAAAAACTTTCAAGACCTCATTTATCAGAGTGATAAAGGATTTGTATTAAATAAGCTTCTCACTAACTAACACCAGAATATGTGCAGCTCTACCAGGAATTCCTGAATTATTAGTAGGTATATAAAGTCGAGGAGGGATGGTCAAAACGATAACCCTTCTGACAATTGCATATATTATCAATAAATTTAGACAATTACTACCGTGACACTGATTTAAACTTTCACGATTTTTACACATTATTAACTAATACAAACGGGACTTAATCGCGTATTAAGTTTTAAATTTAACTCCGACGTTTCAAGGACGGCGTTGTCCCCATCATCGTCTCGGAGAAATTGGCTAAAGTTGACATCAACATCTTCTAGCCGCGCAAGTTTTTCGAACTACCCGCACTTGGTCTTGTTTATTGACTTGAGCATTTTGTGCACTAGGGATGTTACTCTGTCGACACACAACACTAACAATATTCGATTTTTCGATTGTCGATATTCGTTTTTGCTTACATGTACTAATGACTGGATTCCTGTGGATGAGATCCCCAAACCCTCGTCCCGATTGAAATTGCAACGTTTTTTGATATCAATGGCTTTCCGCACTTTTCTGTTGTAAAAATGGCGACCCGTGAAAAAGATTTTATGGTTATGCAGCTCGATCCAGTGGTTTGGTCCTGACTCCAGTAAATGCTCAGCCATAGCAGACTTGTACACCTGATGATGTTTGACAGCTGTGATATTATATTCCTTAACTCTTTCTCCTAAGGCGCGCTTTGTTTCCCCGATATAGGAAATACCACAACTGCAATCAAATTTAGAAACGCCAGGTGACGGAAAAGGAATAACGTCCTTTGGCGACCTTAAGCTCCCTACGACTGTCGTTTGTATTGTGTGTCGACAGAGTAACATCCCTAGTGCGCAAAATGTTCAAGTCAATAAACAAGACCAAGTGCGGGTAGTTTGAAAAACTCGCACAGTAGTAGATGTTGATGTCAACTTTAGCCAGTCTGCTCCAAAACCATGGGGACGACGCCATCCTCGAAACGTCAGAGGTAAATTTAAAACTAAATAGTAACGCGATTAAGTCCCGTTTGTATTAGTTAATTATTACTACCGTGGCCGGATTTAGGGTTTATGGTGTCAAGCATGAAAAGTGAAGATTAACTAATTTAGTATACCTATTGAAAACCAAGTTCTGGAGATCCTATCTGATTGCATTGTTCAAATTAAGAATCGCATATATATGTACAGTAAGTAAACATTCTTTATTGCAGCACAAAGAAAACAAATTTAAAAACAGCTAGCAACAGGCGTTCTTATCGCTGTAAGCGACTGACAGTGTACAACTGTACACTAATATAAAGGACTAAATAAGTGCTGATTGAACATTTACTTATTATAAGACACAACCATAACATAAAACACCCCTCAGAAATCAGTCCAGACTTCCGTCTAACCGGAGATTATTTAATCTCCATCCACAAGAACAAAACTACCTACATACAAAGAACAAAATGACATAATCTGGTTACAAAATAAAACATCTGCAGAAAACGACGCGGCGTAACCTGCGACCTTAGCTTTTTGACAGGACTTAACAAGGCTGCCGACGTACGCCGCATTGTTGCATTAAAAGAAAATCTCGCGTTAATTAAAATTCTCCAAGACGAGCGCCTATAACCCTCCCGCCACCTACTCCCGCGGCGCCAAGTCAAATATCTGAACTCCGCACTCATTTCTGAAACCCCCAGTAGGGATGATTCACGTTTGTTAATTGTACTAGGACTTTCAATTATTGCACAAAGACACTAATCGCAAACAAAAATCGATGTTCACGAAATAACAAGCTGCATGTTATCCATCACATACTTACAAGTTTTATCATGTACTTTCAAGTATTTTCCAACATATTTAATGAAAATAGTTTTCCTAAAAACTGTTTTTTAGCAAAGATAGTCCTTGAAAAGGATAATTACTCGGTGAGCTTTCTCTTTATTTATATTATAATATTACTTAAAGGTTTAAGCAAAATTTACATTTGCGATAGTTAGATGGATATTTCAAAATAGCATGACTGTTCCATGATAGCAAGCATTGGCGGTTGTTTCGCTTGTTATGAGAACATCTTCTGGGCTTGACAGTTTGACGCTTCAAATATGAACATTTCGCAAGTCACTATGGTCTTCAATGTAGATAAGAAAACTATAGAAATATCTACATCTGTTTAGAATTCTGCTTAAATTACCTTTAGTGAAATTATAACTGTGGATATGATAACTAAATATTTGGTAATAGTTATGCGAGTTATAAGTAAGTATTAAGTACACAAACACACGCAGACATATTTTCATTTGAAGATTCAATTCTGAAATGTAGGTTTTACCAGAAACATTAAGAACTCTACAACAAACAAACAGTTACCAAATATTTTCTCTGATCTGCTCTAACAGTATCGTATATATCGTATGATACACAAACTTGACATAGCAAGTATTTACATACTTCCAAGTATTTCCCACCCGTACCAGATACTCAAGCCATTAGTATAAAAAACAGGGTCGCCCTAATACTCACCCCCTACCCGGAATTTGCATTCATTGCGTCGCAAAACTTTTCGCAATGTGTGCTCTGGATTTGTCTACGGCCTACTTAAATACCTTACATTTTATATTTTGTACTTGGTAGAAATACAGAAATAAACGAAACAAGGAAGGGGTGTGGTAATTCTGTTGAAACATTCTAGGCAAATATGTAATAGTTGCAATAATAGTTGTTTGTTTTACAAGGGGGCAAAGTTTTTGTTTAACCGCTCGTGCTAATATTAATACCAGAGCAAGCGAAAGATTCCAAAATTGAACCACGAGCGTAGCGAACACTCATGAAGTGGAATCTTGAGCGTTGCGAGGGTTTCTAGGCACGAGGGTCAAACAAACTTTGTCTCCGAGTGAAACACAAAATTTTCCACCACACCAACGCGAGAAAAATATGTACTGACTATGAAATACCAAAAAAATCAAACCAAATCAGATCCAAATGAACTTAATAAAAAATATATCATTCAAAATCATCATTTAAAAGTCAATTCTACCAGCTAACATAAGGAAACCACTCAAAATTTGTATCTGATTACTTTGCCCCATATGTGGATACATGTAACTTTCTCATTCGTTTTTGAACAATCAAGAGGGCCTTTACCAGTTGGTGCGGTGACAATTCATTTTTCATTTATGCTTTAAGCCATCTACTTGTATACAGTAAACTACGTGTTAATTACGTAAGGATTAAACGATGAAATTCTCGGATAGCCCAGCATTAAATCATTCATTGCTTTCTTTTTATTGATAAACATTTATATTTTGTTAGCAGCTACGGCCTTAGCACAAGTGCGCCACGGCAATATCTCGCGCACAAGAATGACTACCGGTCTCTGTCTAATTACTCGTAATACAGTTAGAAAGAACGAGACGTCTATCTTGCGCGCGACATATCTACTTATTGTAGCGGCGCACTGGTGCTAAGACTGCTCTTATGAAAAGAAACAAAGAGAATTTAATACGAAGTTACATAAATCTTTGAAAGAAACAAATAAACATATTTTAAAACTAGGTACGAGGATTAGTCAGCAAACCCATTCGCTTAGCACATCTACATATATTTTATATTTGTATGCAGATAACTTTGTTGAGTATAGGTAGGTACCCACCCACTCCAAAACAGTACCTAGACAATCTAAACATAGAAATTTATGCAGCTAGATATCTAAATAGAATAGATAATCATTTCAATGGAGAAAAACAACACTCAATATTATCAATTAATTAAATGAAAAAAGCAAAGCTAAAATGTTCATTTACAAGTATAAGCCTTACAAAAACCTAAAACAATACGGCTGTAATTCAGTTTGTTCATTTGCATTCCGCACAGTCCCACAACGCTTGCGCTGGATCGCACCCTAACTCTCAAATTAGTTTCGTTTTAGACTCTCCCCAATTCTACAATTGTTACAATTAAAGCCTTTTTTTCAATAGCAGTAGTGTTTTTATGCAAAGATAACGTATTCAGGCTTACAACGGAATTCACAATTAGAGTGTAGTTTTTTCTTTTTAAATCTTGAGATCTAATGCAAATTTTATTTCCCCATTTATTCGGTTTTACTGACGCAAATGTGGCTTCGAAAGTATTTCAATGAGAGAATTGTTTTTTTTTTTATATAGGTATATATGAGTAAGTTCCAAATAAAATGTTTTTTTTTTTGCTTTGACCCAATAGTGTGGGATATTGTTTGATAGGTCTATCCTTTAATTTATTTAGTTATTGCAATAAATCTTCTCTTAGTAAAATGACGTACAAAGCGCTGCAAAGGTACTCTCTTATGCTTGTAATGTACTACATGATACTTACTAACGGGGGCTCCGTTTGGCTTATTTTGACAGAATGGTAACTATGAACACTGGACATGGCCCGACATGCTCTTGACCGATTTTCTGTGTTACATTTAAGTGATGAAATAAGTAGTAATTAATGAGAGCAAGAACTCTAAAGTATAAATTAAGCCGGATGTGAAGGAGACCTTTATTGAATTTAACAGATTGCGCAGCTGAACTTGGACTCCATACATCCGTTTTCTTACCAAAACGCTTATTATTTTCGAAGTCGATATCTAGCGTCAAGTAGCGGATTTATCAGTACTACTACTTGATAATAGATTTCGAGACGAACAAAAAGACTAGTGCTCAGCAATTTTCAGCTAACCAATCAGTTTTCAGTTTTTCGGTTATAACCGGATTAACCGGAACTCTATTTTCTACTTCTGCTTGTATAAGTCATATTAGTTGTCAATTGTTAAGCAATACACTTTGTGTCAGTCGCGACACATCATAAGTAACGGTATTGATAAATCCGCTACTTGACACGATGTCGACTACGAAAATAATAAGCGTTTTGGTAAGATAACTGATGTATGGAGTGAGCACTCTAATGCTTACTATTTCTGCCTGTCTTTAAACCACTAAATCGTTTTTCTCACGCTGCAATAAGTAGACAATCGAGAAAAAAGGATTTTATGATTAAGCCGAATCTCTTATTATCGCGGACTTAACGAAGGCCTTGTCCTCTCAACGATTGTGCCACCTCGTTCGGCCTTCGGCTATTTCCTGCCTGCTTCGGCAAATGGTTTTGAGGATGTCGATAACAATTCCTCTTATTCGTGTATTTCCTAGATGCTGGAAATATCTGTCTACTCGAATCAACTGAGTTACTTTTGTATTCATTCCTGGGTCAGTAAGATTGGCCTCCAGTTTCAAAGTAGACATTTGTCAAAAAAGTCTAATTACGAGGTTGCATAACTGGTTCACCGATGGTTCCGTAAAAGTCCTTAGATAAAATAATATAAATAAATATAACGTTTTCAATGCGTCTGGTTTAGCGTTTTTCATGACTATTCCAAATTTCAAATCGATAGCGTAAGTAGTTCTCAAAATATTTAACGATGTGACAGACAGACGGACGGACACTGTCCGTCGGACAGATTCGCACAATATCTTTTTCCTTTTCTTACACTCGTTTTTCTTCGTTATTTCCCCATAACTGAAGATCATACCAGCGTATTAAAAATAATTGCTTTGGCAGAAGCATACCAAGTACTCAAACTTGAAACCCGTTTAGAACTTTGTTTCTCTTGCTGTTGAGTCGGCTGGACCTTGGTATTCAGAGGCAAGTGATTTTGTGAGGGACCTGGGTTTAAATGCTCGCAGAATAGGTTTTGCATTATTTGAGCATTATCTTGGTAAATGACGTTACCCGCGCAATATTGCTTCATACGGGACATATTGCCGGATGTATATTTGTATAATTAAGTACGGTACGGCTATTAGAATTAAGGTTTCAGGTAACATTGCTGCTCTAAAGCAATTTCATCGAGTGTCAACTTTTGGAATATGACTGTGCAAATTAAGCAATTAAAATAGGGCAGGGAGGGGAAAACTGGAACTATTTGATATAGGTTTATTTGTTCTTAGAAGTCACAGAGCAGGGTTAACAAACCTGCATTTAAAAGTCTGTCATTCAAAAGCTTAAAAAAGCTGACAATTAAAAACTTTTAAAGAAATAAGTCTTGTGATAGAAATGTCATTATGAACAGATTATTTAATCTAATATTTGATAAGATTGAGGGTTTCTAAAGGGTCCGCAACGCGCATGCTACAAACCTCGAATTTCATCTATGATGTTTTATGGCTGGTATTTTCCTGGCGTTGATGTGGTTAAACATTTTCTGTTTCACTGGGTAGCAAAACTTGTTGAAAAAACCGCTCACAACGCTCAAGATTTTATTTTAGGCTGCGGATTATCGCTTACCATCGCTTAAGCTAGAATTTCGTGGCTAGCGGCCGATGCGACAGTCGCGCGCGGCTGACGCTCGCGACAGTCGTATCTGCCGCGCGTCAGTAATAATCAGTATGAAACTAATGGCGCCACTTTCGAGGGTAGCGGCTCGAGTCGCGCGCGGCTAACGTCAGTAGCGACAATCGCGAGCCGCGCGCGGTCGTCTTCGGTTGGTCTGTGTATGACGCGTGACGCGCGGTCAAAAATGGCGAACATTGCATCATTTTCTTTGCAAGAAGAAGAAATTCTTATCAATTTGGTAGCACAGCACACTTTTTTATACGACCTTTATTCAAAGGATTATAACTTCTCTTCGAGACAGTTTTTTTTTATGTTTTTGGTTTGATTTCGTCATATATTAAAGACAAAACAAAATTAAATTGCCTTTTATTTAATCGACAAAACTTCCTGAATTTCTCTTCATCAGATTTTAAGTGACTCTCTATCAAAATACGATAAAATCCTTCATCATTTCTGTTCCTGAAAATTGGATCAATTGGACTTCTTTGCTTGAAATAATGTAACAATAGCAAATCGTCATCCTCTTCTTCTTCTAGCATCGCTAGCAAAATATATTTTTTAGAAGTCATTGAAGATCTCACAAAACTGCACTGGACGGACACACACCAATGTCAGTGGCCGCGCGCGACTGACGCATCGGCCGCGACCTATGAAAGTCTGGAGCTCTGCATCGGCCGCGCGCGCCAGCTGTCGCGAGGGTCGGCCGCACGCGACTGTCGCATCGGCCGCTGGCCACGAAAGTCTAGCTTTACATTATGCTTATTGGCTACTGAAGTATTGTAAAATAACAATACTTAGGTAAATTTCTACTTAGACGACTAGAGCCTTCTTCTTTTGCCTTTCTCCGAATATTTGAGGTCAGCTCTCCTCATTCTCTTGCGCCAGGACTGTTTATCCTGGGTTGTCTGCGAATTTAATTGGGCTCGTTCACAGTTGTCAGACGAGACCAACATGTTGCCAGACGAGACGAGCTTCCTAGGTATGCGGTCAAATTAATTTTCCAAGTCAATAAAGGCAAGGTGTAGGTCTGACGATTGAGACAGTACTTCTCCGTAAGAACTCCGTAAGACTTGGAAGCAGTGAAGCCAAACTGGTTTACTGACATATCTACATGAGCCAGCATACATAATTCTAAATCATCATCATCAAACATTTTCTGTTATTGTAAACTGAGTACGTTATGATTATTTTCATGGCCTGGGTGTGTATAATCAGTACAATATGTGTTTGCCAGTTTATTCAGCAATTTGCATATTACGCGATATTACGCGTGTGACAATCGCGACTCCGTAGCGCTGAAATATCACAGCGTAATCACTGCCTGAGAAGCCGCTTAAAATTATATGCATAATTTTATAAAACGTAAATTAAGTACAAAATATTCTCTCGGCAAAGTGATTAGCATACTTGACAAAAGCAATTTAATGCTTAATTCTAAGATTCTGTACCTACCTGATACAGAAATATGAATATATTTCTGCCTTTATTTCGCATTCCAAACAATTATTTCAGCTTACCGTGCAATACACTCATTAAAAATAACTAATCTCCTTTGCGATGTAATACCTAGAAAATAATAAACTACTTAAATCTATAGTAATATAGTTTTTGTTTGAACCATATTATTCTACAAAATATACCTACCACTGCTTTGTGAGGATACTAGTAAACTTACCTTGAACTTGACCGCTATGCTGAAACATAATCTCGAGATGTCGTATGGCCCGAAGGCTAATGTAAAAAAATAAGGATAAATAATAAATACCTAAATATTATAGGACATTTTTACACAAATTGACTCAGTCCCACGGTAAGCTCAATGAGGCTTGTCTTGTGGATACGTAGACAACGACATATATACAATAATATAAATACTTAAATACATAGAAAACACCCATGACTCCGTAACAAATGTGCTCATCATTTAAATAAATGCCCTTACCAGGATTTGAACCCGGGACCATCGCTTCATAGGCAGGGTCACTACCCACTAGGCCAGACAGGTTGTTAAAAGGAAAAGTTATCTTCTTGATCATGTTTTCGATCAATTTCCATTATTACCACTGTTAATTCGTCGCCGCTGATAATCTGTACCGTTGCTAAAATAATTCAATACAATATAGTCAAGTGTGACTGATGGAGATAGAAAATAGTAACAAATGTTGGTGTCCCGTTAAAACATACGCTATTGAAGTGGGTTGAACGGCCTGTGCTGAAGCTCATTATAAATAGATTTCATTGGCCGAGCTTCATATTCGCAAGTCGACTGAATAGATGCAATTTGTAAATGTGGTGGCATCATGCGATTAACCCAATGCGACGGAAATAATCCTGTTAATTTAGGACGACTGCGGTACCTAATAAAATATGTTGTAAATTATATTGTTGTCACTAATATTATTACTACAACTAATAATGTATGTAAATACAACCTACTCATAATATATACCCAGGAAGTTCTCGGGTGAAAATTTAAATAATGATATTTAATTGTGCTGCTACAAACACGAGTATGATTCCTTGTAAAAGAAAGTACTTAACAGGTCACTGTAAAACAAAATTTAAAAAATAAATACCTACACTATCCTCCTGAGACCCAGAGCCAATAATTTGTTTTTTGAATTTGTGTAACTAAGGGTTCCAAATAGATTTTGGAATATATACAAAAATTTGTACGAGTACTCAGGGTTTCAGGAGGCTATCGTTCGACCATTTGTGATAATCTATAATCAAAAGGGACTTAATGGCGGTCGGCGTTTACGTCGTGTAGTGCCTCATTAGTATTGGCGCGCCGCTATATATTTATAGTCTACTTTTATTAATTTATCTATAAAACTGTATATGTTATTCATTCTCCAAAAACAAACAAAATTTGTGTCAATTCGAGGGTTAATTTTTATATAGCTTTCAAGTAAGTATGTTTAATTACTTATCTTTAGTCTTTAGTTGTCTGCACCCGCGGTCATGCGGTCATATTAGC
Source organism: Cydia pomonella (assembly GCF_033807575.1). Classification (NCBI taxonomy): domain Eukaryota; kingdom Metazoa; phylum Arthropoda; class Insecta; order Lepidoptera; family Tortricidae; genus Cydia; species Cydia pomonella. The sequence continues at coordinate 9,379,988 of NC_084721.1, read as the reverse complement.
ATTTAGCCACGACCACGGCATGCCTTTCGATGTCAACTATTTTTAACCCATAACCCTGAGTCCCCAATGCAAGCGGCCCTAAATAGTCACGCGTAATGATTTGTGTTTAAAATTAAATAATAAACACTACCAACAACTACTTATGTGTGTCAGGCGTCGTGCATTGCACTGCAGATGGGTAATTTGAATGACTCGATACGGTCCAGAAAATTTGATGGCGTGTGTTTAAAAATTATGATTTTGTTGTCAAATAAAATTCTATCAAATGTTCCGCTTCTTATTGTATCTATAGAAATAACAATTAGATAAACGTTCATAGATCTAAATATACATTGGCTCTCCTATTTTCAGATAGGTAATAGCGAACAGCGAACTTTATCCTTCATTAAAGATCTTGGAGAACAAATAAGTCAATAAAAGGTACTTTATTTGGTTGGCCTCATTATACCTATAGTAATCTAAAAAAATAAAGAGAAGCCGTTAAATGGTAGGATGAAACTGCTGTGATGAAAAAATACAAGTATAAAAATTAAGAAACTAGTACAGAGTTCCTCTGAATTGAAACAATAATCCTATTAGGCACCAGCAAAGTTCTAATAACCTAGGTATTACGCGTATCAGGACTTTCAGAATTTTGTACTTAGTTAAAACAATTTCTTTATTTTTCTGTAATCACCATAGAGAGAACAAAGCCCGCTGAAGAAACAAACGATCTGATAATTTGCGGTTTATAAAAATACTTACCTAAATATTGACTTACCCTTTATCATAACGACTCGATAAACAATTATATTTACTTAATAGTTGTATCAAAATAATTCAACTTAGATTCCAACTGTGAGAGTGTTATTGTATGAAATGAATTGTTGTGATTAATTTTTGTAATGTGAATCATCGCTGACCGTAGTGCATAGTGCTGAATTCACAATAACATGGGACAGTTCGTAACTGTAAGTAAGACGTGTAACCAATTCTATTAAAAATCGTCGTTCATTGTACGTGTGCAAGTACTTATCCCATGTCTTTTACATCTCGGGAATCTTAAATATTGACACACTTTGCACACTTGCATTGAAATGTACTATAAATAATTTACTGATATATACATGATGCTTCCCTTGTTTTTATAGATTTAATTAATTTAAAACATTGGGTTTCATAATTCATTGAGTTGTTAACGGGTCTATATTATAATTTATTGCTCGTGTTACGGGAAACATCCTGTATATATTGCCCTTGAAAGTTTTTTTTTTTTTTTTTTTTATTTCACAAATCACAATATACAATGTACTTATAATTAAAGTTTCGCCAAACTGTAAAACAGTTTGTTGGCGATAGTAACTTGTCAAACAATAATTCATCAAACAATTTCCAGCCAATATTGAGTGAAGCATTCTCCAAATTTGAACAAGGAGAACATTAGCAAAATTAAAAAAAACATACAGAAGTTGTTCCATAAATTGTTTTTCGGTGGAATATTTCAGTTTTATTGCGCCAAGTTTCGACTAACGATGTTTTCGGCAGATCTCCCCATAGACTCGAATTCTTTCGTGCCCTTTGCATAAATCTCTCGCACACTTCTACCACGTAAAGTGTAAAGATCATAATCGAAAATCTTTGGGTACTGCACTATCAAATCAAAACAATGCGAACCAAGTATATTCGACCTACTTGGTTCTGGGGGGTCTGTAACACGGTTTTACAGTAAATATCTTATCTTACAAGCTGTTTTTTATTTTCCGTGTGAAAAACGTTGACTCGAAAGCAAAATTTGATTCCTTTTTACGTTAAACAGTAATAACTATATACGATGTTTTAATATAGCCTAGGTAATTGTGGTTTGCAAAAAATATCTTAAGCCGCTTTTCTTTTAAGTATTTTTACCTATTCAGTGCCTATATTTATACTAATGCATATACAACAAGTAGACGCAAATATGTAGGTACATTAAAATTTTATATTTCAGAACCATGCTCAGACTTCCTTGTTGTTTATGCAATAACAAGAATCATTGCCGAGTAAGAATAACATCTTGAATAATACAACGAACTTCCCTTTGAGATTATCCTTCTCATAAAATGACTCAATTGAGGCATTCGGTTTTTAAAACGGATTTTAATTCGAAACACTACTGAATCGGTATCAGTCTGTTACCAATTCTATTCAATCGTTTCGAACTCGAAACTGATCGGGAAAATGTTTTCAATTAACTTGAGCCCCTTTTCTGAAAAAAGGTTTTAAATGTATTTACGTGAATACGTTCCCAGTTTCTTTTGGCGAAGTTTTTGAGCAAATTAATTTAGAAGTCTGATACGATTTTCTAAGTCAAAAAACTTTTCTGCCTTTAATCGGGATCTTCATTTGATAAAATTTCTGCCCCATTTTACATCGAGCTTTAGGAATTAAAATATATGTGCTGTTTAGTACGAGCTCTTTTTTTACATTCCACATTACAGTTTAATGAAATACTAATAATTACTGTGTGGGCTATCGCATAGTAAATTTTGAGAACTGATACATTGTACATTATAAAAATGTTTTAAGCAAATGGAAGCCGATTCTGATTTGATTAAGGTTTTCATTTCGTTTTAATACTACCTTAAATCATATCAATTAGGCATCTTACTCGCACTTATTGGTGCCCTTGTATAGTTAGTTACGCGTTGAGTATTGTAAAAAACATTCAAAATATTACATAGCTAGTCAAATTAAATGCAATTTTAATGTTGCGAGAAATCGAATAGAACCCCCAATTTGATATAATACTCTAGGTAGTTTTATATATTTGACGCAACATTCACTCGGGTACATATTCATTTACATTTGTTAAGTACTTGAATATACAATTGATGAAACATTTCACTTATCTTGTCAACTGTCAAGGAAGGAATACCCCTGAGCCGTAAAATGGATTTAATATTTTATTTTCTTTAAATACCGATTATTTGCGAGGTGCGGCATGCAAACCATGCATGCATGCCGCACCTCGCAAATAAACTTAAATAAAGGAGCGTTTAGAAAACAAATCATTTCAACACATGTATGTACATGGAAATAAACCGACCAGAAATATATGATCATTGTCAAGAGGGCGCTGTTATTCTCACGTAGGTACAGAGTGACAGTAGTCTGCAGTGCAATGCACGACGCCTGACACACATAAGTAGTTGTTGGTAGTGTTTATTATTTAATTTTAAACACAAATCATTACGCGTGTCTATTTAGGGCCGCTTGCATTGGGGACTCAGGGTTATGGGTTAAAAATAGTTGACATCGAAAGGCATGCCGTGGTCGTGGCTAAATGCTAATATGACCGCATGACCGCGGGTGCAGACAACTAAAGACTAAAGATAAGTAATTAAACATACTTACGCGTTGAGTATTGTAAAAAACATTCAAAATATTACATAGCTAGTCAAATTAAATGCAATTTTAATGTTGCGAGAAATCGAATAGAACCCCCAATTTGATATAATACTCTAGGTAGTTTTATATATTTGACGCAACATTCACTCGGGTACATATTCATTTACATTTGTTAAGTACTTGAATATACAATTGATGAAACATTTCACTTATCTTGTCAACTGTCAAGGAAGGAATACCCCTGAGCCGTAAAATGGATTTAATATTTTATTTTCTTTAAATACCGATTATTTGCGAGGTGCGGCATGCAAATAAACTTAAATAAAGGAGCGTTTAGAAAACAAATCATTTCAACACATGTATGTACATGGAAATAAACCGACCAGAAATATATGATCATTGTCAAGAGGGCGCTGTTATTCTCACGTAGGTATAGAGTGACAGTTCAGTTTAGTATGAAAAATTTAGTTCCAATGAAATTCCGCAATATGGCGCGTGATCATATATTACTGGTCAGGCTTTACGTGAAAAAGATTACTTTAAAACATAGATAAAAAAAATACACAGGCGAACTCATCTAAATAGTTATGCCGCAAATTTTACTACTTTAAATTAGATGGCGCTGTAGAGTGTCATAATCATAAGTTATGTGATAATATACATTTAAGGTCCTGTATCCTTATCTATTCGCATCTTTTATTTGATCCGTACTGAACGCAGTATCCAGTATATAGATGGTCCTATATTTTGATAAGTACATATTATTTGGTCTGTGGTTGCGTAACGCGTGGCGCGTAATAATAATAACGTAACAGTCAGTACAAAACGAAGCTAAGAAAGCGAGCTTTAGGGATGTCACGACGCTACAGGTAATCGATCAAAACCATCTTGGCTGCAAAATCTTTGAGGAATTACCGACATCTGTCAAATCATTCGTAGAATTTTTTGATTTGCCTCTTTTCTGAAGTAAGACTCCAATCTGTCTTTATCCGCTTAAGGTGTACTCCTTTTTTATTAGGGTTCCGTAGCCAAATGGCAAAACGGAACGGAACCCTTATAAATAAATAATAATAATAAATAATTAAATAAATAAATATTATAGGACATTATTACACAAATTGACTAAGTCCCACAGTAAGCTCAATAAGGCTTGTGTTGAGGGTACTTAGACAACGATATATATAATATATAAATATTTATAAATACTTAAATACATAGAAAACACCCATGACGCAGGAACAAATATCCATGTTCATCACACGAATAAATGCCCTTACCAGGATTTGAACCCGGGACCATCGGCTTCATAGGCAGGGCATATTTTTTTCATCAAACCCAGTGTGGGGTATCTATGGATAGGTCTTCAAAAGTGATATTGAGGTTTCTAATATCATTTTTTCCTAAACTGAACAGTTTGCGCGAGAGACACTTCCAAAGTGGTATAATGTGTGCCCCCCCCCCCCCCCCTGTAACTTCTAAAATAAGAGGATGATAAAACTAAAAAAAATATATGATGTACATAACCATGCAAACTTCCCAAAAATTGGTTTGAACGAGATTTAGTAAGTAGTTTTTTTCTAATATGTCATAAATGGTACGGAACCCTTCATGGGCGAGTCCGACTCGCACTTGGCCGCTTTTTTTAACCAGTCACCGAAGGAGTTCCAGTAAAGAGTTAACAACTGCAAACGACCTTAAAAAGTTCAAGACACTAGTTCAGAACTGCAGGCAAAATGTATTAAGAGGAAAGGGAACGACCGCTTCTTCATACAAACGTAGTCCCTATTTTCCTCTCTGGATATTTACATTATGGAAAATATATTCAAATAAATTGCTGTATATTAACCATAGCTATGGCCTACGTTTAACTTTTTTTGATTTTTTTGATTATTGTAAAAATTAGGAGCGAGAAACAGATTTCATACGATAATTTAAATACTCCTAACTCCTATGATTTAATTCAAATCATTTATTTCAGTAACACGAATAGCTGTTAGTAACAAAAAGTTGTAATACCTACCTAATAACTTCAAAAAAAAGTCAAACGGGCGTAGCTGTTGTTTATGTTCAATACATTCTGTCAAAATATTTTCAATGATACCTGTTAATATCCAGAGAGGAAAATGAGGACTACGTTTGTATAAAAAGGCAATCTCGCACGGGTCCTCCACTTCCGTCTTAAGAATAAAATCGTATGAGAATAAGATTGTTATAGTTCAAATGCCTACTTTGATATAAATAACAATTTCGACGACCGACAATGACGTCAGTTACACAAATAGTCCAGATACCTCCTCGCTATGATATACGTAGACTGATAAAATAAGACACGATGTATCATGATTAGTAAATATAAATACTCCCAATTCATTGGAGTAAAGGATCTGAATAATGTGGATGGAAGAGTCACACGGTGAATGATATAGGTACGAGTTGCAGTAATAAGATGAACAAGTAAACCTCTTGAATAAAACAACTACAAAGAAAACCTTCAAAAAAAAAGATATAGTTTTCTGATTAAATATTAATCTTCAATATTACATTTATAAAGCAAATTCATTTCTTTTTTCTTATTTTTGGTACATTTCAATGAGGTAAAAAAGATGATAAAACACTTAAAGCTAAGAGAACAAATTTTAAGATATATTCGGATAATAGGTATTTTTTATAAGTACTACATCAGTGGCAAACAAGCATAGGACCCGCCTGATGGCAAGCAATGTCTGTAACCTATTATGTTTGCCTGCAACTCCGGAGGAGTTACAGTATGCGCGTCGCCGACCCTTACACTCCGCACCCTCGTTGAGTTCTGGCAACCTTACTCACCGGCAGGAACACAACACTATGAGTAGAATCCAGTGTTATTTGGCTACGGTTTTCTATAAGGTGGAGGCTCCAGTTGGGCTCTGCTCTAGATGCCATGGAATGCCATCCACTCTGGAATACCATCCGCTCTGCTGTGCCCTACCATACAAAGTAAGATGACATTCACAGTACCCATACCTTTCTTTTGGACTTAGTTTATTATACGATTTTTTGCTCTTCAAATGTGCCAAAATACCTAATTTACCTACTGTATAACATATAAGTAGATGAAAATAAAATAAATATTATAGGACATTATTACACAAATTGACTAAGTCCCACAGTAAGCTCAATAAGGCTTGTATTGAGGGTACTTAGACAACGATATATAATATAATGTATAAATATGTATAAATACTTAAATACATAGAAAACACCCATGACTCAGGAACAAATGCCCTTACCAGGATTTGAACCCGGGACCATCAGCTTCGTAGGCAGGGTCACTACCCACTAGGCCAAACCGGTCGTCATCAGATGAGTATAGTATTATCACGCTTGACGATTTTTTCTTGTGCCACGACGGTAGCAAACAAGCGTATGGCCTGCCTGGATAAGTGACTAATGCATCCAACAGGGTGCCAATTTTTTTCGCGTTTTCGGGGTTGGTCGCATATTGAAATTTATTCCAATTTGATCTGCACGTCCACCTCCACAATATGGCCTTAGGGTTGAAATAAAAGCCTGTATTTATAACACTTTGACACATATGTGTGACACAAACAAAATGCTTTGTTTTGGCTACGCATACAGTCTGCTTGTTAAAAAATATTGAAATATTGCAATGACAAATGTCTCTTCGGTGCCAAAATGAACTCGTTATAGAAGATGTTGACATTTTACATTTGCACATTTTACAACTTTTACCGAGTGGGACTTTGTTGAATGGCTTTATAATTTAAATTGAAGAATGGATACAACGTGTATTTTTGACTTTATTATTTTACATAGTGTTTTACATAGTTTTACATACTCAGTAGTTCTGGTTATCATCATAGAACTAAAATAGAGATAGGTGCAAGAAAATATTTAAGAAAGGAACAATTTCCGTTTTGGTCCGTTCCATTCGTAGGCGTGTACAGTGGTAGATAGAACAATGCGACATTTACTACACTCCTATAGCTCTCTCTTTTTTATACTACGACGGTGGCAAACAAGCATACGGCCCGCCTGGTGGTAAGCAGTCGCCGTTACCTATGGACGGCTGCAACTCCAGAGATGTTACATGCGCGTTGCCGATCCTGTAAACATTTGAACACTCCTTTTTTGAAGAACCTCATATTGTAGACCCTCGGAAAAACCTCGGCAGGGACTCGGTTGGTATGAGGATGAACACCCTGCCGAAGGTGGGTGGTGTGGTGATAGAAAGTAGCCGTGGGCATCATGTCAAATAATTTTTCAGAGAACAGCCCATTGTAGACAAAACCCGCACACTTGCAACGTGTTTCGTTCTAGTCAGGCGACATTATTATTAAATAACTTCACTCAATCATATCGGATCATACTCATGTGCACAAAGTGACATTGCCAGAAGACAATATTTCAAACTAACTATATTGAACTATCCACAAAATAATAAATGCAACGCAATGCTTTTGTTTTTTTTTTTATTATTATTCAAATTAGTTACACAGCATTACAGTATTACTACTAAGGCACTGCGAACTATTTTATTTATATAGAAATGAGGTTGATGAAATTGAGCAATGAGGAACCGAAAACCATTTGTTTATTTCAGTTTACTTATAGCATCATATAGATCGTGTCATTTACGACGACGCGTGCTCGTCATTATTGACGTCGACAGATTATTGTTGCAGCGACATTTAAGAAGAAGTGGTCCGTGCGCTGTCGGAGATCGGATCGTGATTCGTAATGTCATGTTATTAAAGGTTAGATTTGGGAAATCTGCGCGTCATCGTGGATGGCACGAACTATATCCTGTTACAGCTTGTAACAACCCTAATAAGTACAGTCAGCATCAATAATGACGGATAAAATAATGTGCTACAAAAGTATCTGCCACCCTGGAATATCTTTACAAATAGGGATATACATACGTATATCTAAAGTTCCCGTTCTACAGTATCTGTCACAGTCTTATTGTTCTACATATAGATAGAGACATAATAATTATATCTTCTTTTGTTAAGTTATTAAAGCATGATAGATACTGTTGACCGGTAGTCTGTTCCGCCACTTTTTATGCTGACTGTATCTCATAAATGAAAAAACAAAAATGATTACGAGTACTTAAAGGTTTCAATAGACTACGTAATATAAATACAAAACTAAACATAGTGGTTTGTTATATTGGACCATATATATATTGGGTAGTTGGTAATTAGGGTGTTTATTTAGTCACCTGCAATAATTCCTCAAACCCCGAAACCACGGATTTAATAGAACACTGCCATATGAAACAGAATGGGTCAAACACAAAAATGTGTTCACGTCTTTCCTGTAGACGTACCCAAAAGTTAAGAGCTATAAAGGTTAATTTTCATATTTAACCGTTATCCACATGAAAAGGTGCTCCTTTTATTTGGATAATATTATTACCTACATGCCCACAAGCTGTTAACTACTGTCCACAGGAGAGAAAAATTGTGTGTTTGTCAAAACTGTACAGTTTTCTAGTACCTTTTAAATAACAAAATTAACTGTTATAGCCCTTAATTTTGGGTATATCTTCAGGAAAGACGTGAACACAGTTTTGTGTTCGACTCGAATGCAAGTATGTCTACGTGTTATTCTATGGGTTATGCTTCATTATGATTTTGCTATTTTTAACAAAGATTCTCTAGGAGTATCGTTCGATGTTTGACGATATACATATGTTATAAGTTTTTGTCACTTATTGTACTTTTCTTTCCACAGGCTCTCTAACTAATACTTATTAAGACAATCCTAACAACCCCAAACACAATTAGTTTGCCTTGTTTTATCACAGAGTTCCCATGGCCACCTCCTGTCTCCAACAGTAGATCAGCTATGCAGCTCCATGTCATCATAATATTATATTGTCATCCGATTTACACTTATATGCAAATTTACATCTCAGTCGGAAATCGAGAAGTGGGTCAAATTTAACTTCTAAGATTTGACCCACACTAATAAACATACACACACTAACAAGGCAAGTTAAATAAAAGCTTGTAAGAAGGGTGGAGAGTTACAAACAAATACCACAAAAAGAAATAACATTTAGACAAAAATTATAGTTTTTTAACATAAAGAAACAAGTAAATATTAGGGTGTAGTATAATAGTATATACCTACCAACAGCATAACCTTATAAGCAGTACCTAATAATATACAGTAATAATAATAGAGTACGTTTATGGATGTAAGAATGATTATAATTTGCAGTTAAAGGTATATTGTGCACCAGAGCGGTATAAAGCCTCATACTATGTACGTCTTTATTAGTTATACAAAGTAAGGCTCGGCTATAACATCAAAGTAAAAGGCCGGGTTTCTAATGATGACCATCGTTAAAATGTCTTCGCGCTGTTAAACCTTACAATATGATTAAGAATAATACGCACTTTTGCTGTTTTTGTGATTTTTTTACCAACATTGCTTAATGACTACGAGTATTAAATTGTTTCTTGTAAGTACGTTTAACTATCTGTCAATTAAATATAAGGAAAATGGAACAAATACAGCAAAATAGGAATAAAGTTTGTTTCAGTGTCATATCGAGGATTAAAGCTTAAAATTTGGAGCGACACAAGTCACACAACATGCTACAAGCAGTGAAACTGTGAGGTGGAAAGTTTGGCAATTTACATTTAAAAGGATGTGTCCGCACTCGTTAGCTCCCGCGAACAAAATGTAGTCAAAATTAAGGACATTAGCAGTTAAACATTTGTAGTTTCACATTTACATTTTCGGTCATTAAGGCATTAACGTGTGTTATTTAGGTCCGTTGCGCGCACAATTGGAAATCTAATGCAAATTTTGTAACTCCTAACTATCACAAGTGATGTCAAGTTACTTTTAAACACAAAACGAATTGTTACTGTGGATAGTGTTAAATAGTGTATATATTTATTGATATTAACAGTTTTCACGGTTAGTTTCACTAGACTTAAATCGACCGGGATATAAACCGTGATTACCTTACCCGTGAACAAGATGCATGTAACTGTGTCACTGTAAATAGCTCACAAACAATATATGTAAAAGATAATCACGGTTTATTTATATCCCGGTCGATTTAAGTCTAGTAAATTGATATTAGTATTTACAATGCACAGTACTACCAATAAACTCATAGCTGACAAAGCTAAGAATCTTACCCGGAAAGATAAATTTGATAGCTACATTATCATACTCAGCATCTAGTACTAAATATCATGATAAATTAATTCAATATGAAGTTATTGTAATACATTAATGTAATCAAATGTAAAAGTAAAATGTTTGTATTTCAATGAATTTTTGTCTGAATACCTAAATGTGAAGATTCATGATAAGAAATGGTAAAATCTAACGCTTTCTTGAACAATTATTACGAAATTATTACATTATGAACAAAAATTTTACTAATGTCAGCATTCACTCACATAAAAACAGAAGCATACTCGTAGTTCTTAAATAGCTACCGTTTTCTTGTGACGCAAAAGAAGCACAAAGCAGCTGATTGAGATACAACTCTATATATTATAAACACAAACATCGACACGCTAATGGCGTGTTCAAAGCGTTAGGCTTGGATTGTCAAACATTACAATCTCTTACATGGGAACCCTCGCACAAAAAGCGGTGCGTGTATTTTTCGCGATATGCAGATTTGCCTCGCAGCCCATCAGCCGAATCTGTTACTGGCTGCGGCTGGACTAGTGATGAGCAACTCGAGCTTTCAATCGAGATTATATTATTTAGTGATATTGTATCTACATATCAATTTACAGTATCACACAAAGTCACCTACCCAAAGGTTGTCTGAAAGAGATCGCTTTTTAGCGATAAGACCGCCTGTTGTCTGCCTCTAAATTTAATCAATGGTTTATTTTTCTTGTATATTTTTACTGAGGTGTGCCAATAAAGAGTATTCTATCTATCTATCTATCTATCTATCTAAAGTCCTACACAACTTACACAAAGCGGTTTTTTAACATGTTTCCGTATATTTCATATGTTTTTATTTGATAAGGGATCGAAGTTAACATTAAAACTTTATTTCTAATTAGCCGAAATATAAGATATCGCATTGTACCAATTGTTCTCTATTACGGACATATTAAGCTCGCAAAGTGTGGCCAAACATTGAAAAAACTTATTGTATTAAATTTGCAATAACTAAGACAGGATTACCAGTAGTAATACATAACTACGGTTTTAGAGATTGTATTTATGAAATTATTTAGAATCAAAAAAGTGTAGACGTTTTGAGTCTTAATATTTTTTACCAACGAAATAGTTAACCAGATCAAGGGGCCTAGCCAAGTTGTCAATCTTTAAATCACCATTCGAAACTTTGATAATGTATGAAAATAATCACGTGACTTTTCGTAGCATCTTTCATGCATATAGGTAGATTTCGTTCGGCATTTATCGATGTACGATTGTTACCTTGGCTAAGCCCCCAGTTGCCTAATTAACTATATTCTTACATCATTGTTGTAGATGGCGCCAATAAAAGCGGTGTCAGACACAGTAATAAAACCACAGCCTCATATATTTAAGTACTTAGGAAACTGGTCTGAAGAACGCTTATGAGGGACCGCGACTTTATATGACTTTGTTATTAAATTATTTGACGACCAGTCTGGCCTAGTGGGTAGTGACACTGCTTATGAAGCCGATGGTCCTGGGCAAATCCCGGTAATGGCATTTATTTGTGTGATGAGCATAGATATTTTTTCTTGGATCATGGATGTTGTCTATGTTTTTAAGTAATTGTGTATTATATACAATGTTTGTCCCCGTATAGTCGAGCCGTTAACCACGTATAGTATGATGAATATTATCGACAAATCACCCCCCATACCTATGTTTTTTTCTCAACCATTTTAAAACTGCACCCTTCAACGTTTTATGCTGCCAAACACGACTGCACTTGGCTAATGTACCATTATCTGTCCATTTACTTATCGCACATCAAAAAATAAAAAATCATTTAATAGCTTACAAATTAGGGCATTAATTTCAAGCATAAATATTACAGAAAAGTTTCCATAATTACTCGAGAATTGATAACACAGATAAAAATTGTCTTCAAAAATTTACTTTTTTTTTTTCATTTTACGACCTTGTTTTCGAAAAAAAAACATTTATCATGTAAAAACAAAAGTACGTACATTACCTACTCTCATTCTACACAGTCATTTGAATGAGCGACTTGAACCGATTTTTTTTAACTCATTCAACTCATAAACATTGTTTCCCATCTCTTTTCGCGAGTGCTGGCCTAGCAAAATGAATGCAGGCATGTTTATACACTTTATGGGCAAAAGCAACCGTAAATGCTGGGTTACGCGTGCCTAACAAGGCAAAAAAAATTCGTACCGAGTGCGTTTAAAAACAAAAAACTTTCATACTCTGCAGCGGTATGGTTCCATTTTTATCACTTGTCACTATGCCCGTCACTTTCGCGCTTACATACTTGTTAGAACGTGACAGGTATGGTGACAAATGATAAAGAGCCGACCATATTAGCCCTGCTGTTCGTATGGAATTGACGTTATATAATCCAGAATTTAGACACGAATAAAACATGAGATACGACATTTAACTCATTTCGATATCAGTAAGTACTTCGCGTTCATAAATGAATGAATGACATTAGACATCAATTTCAAAAAACTAAAAAATAAAAATGTACTAAAATATATTTTATCTTACATTTCCATTTGTTTTAATAATTTGGTTATGGCCATGGACGTAATATCACGTTCGAAACGTCAGGCCAAATAAGAAACGTAAGTGTACGCGATTAAGTTCCAAATCAGATTTATAAATTATGAGAGAAAATTGAGTTAAAAGTATATGGAGTGAATATATTGTATGTTATTATAATAAAGGTTACATTTTAATGGCATCTGTAACTGCATTACTGTGGCGGCATTACTGCCGCGGCTTTGACGCTGGCGTTGTCAATGTAAATAGCCTAGACAAAATGAGCGTCTGGCGTATGGCGTCTCAGTGCCGTTTTCCGCAAATCTCTTTTGTTAGGCCTGTGGTAGACCATGTCAGCCTTGCATCGGCCTATTCAGCCACAAAAAACGGTATCTCCGGTGTTACACCATAAATCGTCTGCAATATGCGCAAAGGCCTATGATGATGATGATGATGATGAAACAAAATGAGTGACGAATTAACGTTCGAATCGTGTGGCGAACGTCAGTCATATTTACGGAAATTGACGGTTACAGTACTTACAGCGGCCGCGTTCACACACCGTAGCGTTAATGCAAGTTGTTGCCATCCAAACTTCACCTTAATACTTAATGGCATATCGACCAGGTTCGCATTTACCGTGCTTTAACCTCTAGAAATTCAAAGTCCTAATACTAGTACAAACTACCTCCAATTAAATTTGAATTATTATTAAACGGAACAAACTCGCTTTTTTGTTTCGTATGATTGAAAAACGAAGGAAATTCGATCTATGTTCTAATACCATTGATTCGAATCAAGCCCTAAAGCCGTCAAGGGGTAGGCCAAAGAAGCCCTGGTTGGACGACGTGAAAGCGGATATAGAAGAGAACAATCTCACACCTGAGGATTCCGAAGACCGGGCAAAGTGGAAAAGATTGAGTAGGAAAGCGGACTCTGGCACTAGGCCGGGAAAACGCTAGGTTGAAGAAGAAGAATGACAATTATTCTTGAATGAGGTTGGTGGGCCGCAGGTATCATAGGTAACTATTTTATTTATTTATTTTATTTTATTGGTATTCAGGACAACAAAAACCGTAAATATACAACTTACATAAAGTATTTTACATAGTATTAGGCCAATAACAGTCATCCGTTTGTTGTAAAATAATATACAGATATATTATTAATAAAATAAAGAAGTGTGCAAGCCACACAGAAAACAGAAAGTGTTTATAATAGGTAATAATTGACCTGAAAAGTGAAGTTAGAGGTAAGTAGGTAGATTTTTTTGCATAATGTTAATACATAGTTAATGATTTAACATGAATACTTGTTTTAATTCATTTTATATTGCACTTGTAAATAATTTAAGTAATCACCCCTTAACTCAAAGATCACAATTTTGCGCTCCTGTAAAGTAACTGTTATACCACACACATTATATTATTTCTTGTGTGTTATGTTGTTGTGTTATACTACTGTGTATTTACTTTATTAGCGTTTATTTTCAGCATGCAACCATATTGCTTATAAATCTGTTATCTCGCAAATTTCAACCATCGCATTATTTCTCCCTCCTACCTATGTAAGGACGGGCTTACAGGAAACAAATAAAACAGGAAAAATACCACCGTCTCATGTCATAAAATTTAAAAGCGGCATACACGATTTTTGCATAATCCAAGGAGGTATTGCCTGGCGCATTTTTCTTATAACAAGTGAAGGAGTCTCCTTAAGGCAAACAAGCTGTCATGATTGATGGCTGTGTTTATGGTGCGTTGCGCGATAAAGTTGTACAGCGCACAGCTGTTTCGTATTCCAAAGGAAGTACTAGTACCAACTACCGCGCCACATATGAGACCTCTTGCATGAATACATTTTCACGATTTGATTTGGATACGGTTTATTTGGGTGTAAAATTACGCAAACCTGCATTAGGCTATGAAAACTTGACTAGTTAGGATGCGAACTGAGTGGACGCTCAGCGGTGGCGACCAGCGGGGTCTCCATGTTAAACATTCTATAGTAATTTAAGTTATATTTTTTTTTATTTCATACATGTTAATTGTACGAGTAAGATGCAATGTTTTGAATAGACGTGTCCCGTCGAGTTTTTTGCCGGTCCCATATTGGAATCTTCTTGAGCATTGGTGTAGGGTTAGAGCCGGCGTAGCTTTATTTGATATCCATGAGCGCATTTTAATATACATACTTACCTACTTGGACAATAAACTATCTTCAACACATCAAATCATAATTATGGGAGTGGCTTCATTACACGCTACCCAAACTCCTTGGATGCTCAGCGCAACTCTGCAAGCGCCTTCACGCGCCGCTAGTCGCTCGCCACTGAGGCCGTACACAGGGATGTTATAACTAAAGCGAGCGAAGTAACCACCTTAACGTTGATAAAATCACTTGATTGATGATTTAAATCATTTAAGTGCGTATTATAACTTACGTAAAAGTTAAATATTTAAAAATGAAACAAGCAAAATTTCACTGAATCTGATAATCGAAGCAACTGAACCAACAATGTATCGCCTTAAAATCTGCGCACTTGTTGAATTTCTTTTAGTTATTTTAAATATCGATTAAGCAGTCATTCAAATCTGCCCCAGGCACTTTGCACGCGCCTACTTTGTGGAAGTTTTCGTTCTTTCAGATGATCACTTAGGGACGCACCGCATATATTCTTTGGCGTAACGCAACCATGGCTCACCGGATTGACAGATCATTGCGATACCAGTACAACGGATAATCCGTAAATTTTTAGTCAAACCGCTGCCTCGGAGTGAGGTTAGTCCATTTGGGGCGATGAGAGCTGGTCCCTTTAATGAAATTTTAAACTGTATCAGGATCAATAAAGTATAGTCAAAGTGTGTTTGTGCTTATTTAAATAGTAAGTGCTTATTTAATATCTAACTGCAATTTAAGTTGTACCAACAGCGTAGCCAGAGACACATTTTACTCGTAAGTATTTTATTTATTACTAAAAGATTAGATGAAGATAAAGGGTAGAAGTGGTAGTATGTGTCGTTAAGCCGGCAAACTGCAATGATGTTTGTTTACAAGTTATATATTACTCGAAATGGTGCTCAGTGCTGCTTTTCTTAAATATCCTTGCATGACAAATATATAAGTAAGCACATTCAAATGTACGATACCTACAATCTCTAAAAATCTTTTCTAGGTTACATATCTCTGAAATACAAGAGCATAACCCGCAGGCTGTACATATTTGGTCAGTAAATATAATGTAATATTTTAGCAGAAATACGTTAAATGCCTAACAAAATCCTCCTCCAAGGAGTCTTGTTGTGCTCGAGTCGTATCCGTACAGTTGAATATAACTCGAGCATTTGACTCTGCCTACAATTCATTGAACTCTCTACCATTGAATATTAGCAACTCACTAAGCTATATTTTTGACTAAGTGCTTTTCAGCGGTTCTCCTCATTTTTAATGTGTAGTACTCAACTACCATGAAATCAGAAAAAAATACCCACTTCGATAGAACTTCTTAGTACCATAATATAGTTAGCCTAGAAAATGTATGTCCCATAACTCTAATATAAATTATCTCCGTGGCTCTTAACAGTTCACAGACTGAATTTAAAATCAGGCCCATGCAAAACACGTCCAAGTGCTTAATTCAGGGGCTCTACTTTATGAGCGAACACGCCCCTGTGGGCCGTTCTGCCCGCCCGCGGAATCGTGTACATTCCCTTTAATATTAACTACAGTCCCACGAAACAGTCTGTCCATTTGTAGAACAAACTTGGACCACCATTTTATACGTACCTATGTATACTGCGAGCTTCTTCTTGAATGCGCTAAGTTAAGTATATAAAAGAACTTACAAGTTGCATGCATCAGCTCGCACGAACCTATTTTTTTGTATCAGGATGGTAGTTAATAATCATACGATGAACCTAATGGTGAGTAGATACACCTCCATATTTAATATTCTAATCCATTTAAACACAAATACACGTATAACTGACGTAGGGGCGAAGACCGCCAGACTGAAGTGGAACTGGACGGGTCACGTCTGCCGCATGCATTCGGATAGGTGGGCTGGTATAGCCACCAAGTAGATGCCGCAAGTTGAGCGCGGACGTGGCATGCCCAGACGGAGATGGCGGGACGACCTAGACACCTTCATAAATAACTGGCTAGACATAGCACAACAACGGGAGCTATGGAGATCACGGGGAGAGGTCTTCGCCCAGCAGTGGGGCACTAACGGAAATTATTGGAATCCGAATACGCCTGTTGTGGGGAGACACAAGCGCCAAGCTTCTAACTCTACAACCCTAACTTCACAAACTCTACACCTTAGTCAAAATTATTATTTTTTATTTTTATTCTTTACTGTATTTTATGTTTTCTTTTCAATTCAATTCAATTCAATTCAATTCAATTCAATTCAATTCAAATTCAATTCAAATATACTTTATTCATGTAGGCCTAGCAACAAGCACTTATGAATAGTAAGACAGTATTACATATAATTATCTTAATCTAATTATCAGAGCAATTTATTGATGTTGTAAATATTATTCCATATATAATACTAATGAATATAATTCATAGATCAAATTTAATACTAAAACTTTCACAAAATACAGTCATACAAAAAAAATGTATAAAAAATACTTGTCTAGATTGTTTCTAGAATAAATTCTAAATGTCAAACAAATATAATAAAAACAACAAAGGAAATACATGCATTGGAATATATCCATTTCATCATCATTATTCAAATATAATAAATAATTAATCATTTCGAATCACAATTAATCCCACGTTGTTTTATCATTCATGTAGTCTTGTGTGGTATAATAAGCTTTAGAAATAAGTTTACGCTTTACATGATTCTTAAATTTATTAATTGGTAACTCAGTAATATGGTTTGGAAGTTTATTATAAAATCTCACACAATTACCCATGAATGATTTTTTAATTTTATGGAGCCGAGTGAAGGGCACGGCGAGCTTATGTTTATTTCTAGTATTAATATTATGAATGTCACAATTTTTCTTAAAATCGGCAATATTTTTATGCACATACAGAATATTCTCATAAATGTATTGACAGTGCACTGTCATGATGTCAATTTCCTTAAATTTATCTCTCAGTGAGTCTCTATGGTTCAATTTATATATTGCTCGAATAGCCCTCTTCTGCAGAACAAAAATGGTATTTATCTCTGAAGCACCACCCCACAGTAAAATACCATATGACATAATGCTATGGAAGTAACTAAAATATACTAATCGAGCTGTTTTGACATCAGTTAACTGACGGATTTTGCTTACTGCAAAAGCTGCAGAACTCAGTCTATTCGAAAGAGTAGCAATATGGGGACCCCACTGGAGTTTAGAATCTAAAGTTCTACCAAGAAAAACTGTACTATCAACTAGTTCCAATTCCTCATCCTTCACAATGACACTTGTTTGTACATGCCTTACATTACTAGTGACAAACTTAATACATTTAGTCTTATTCTCATTTAACAATAAATTATTAACATTGAACCAATTTACTACTTTAGAAATAGCATCGTTTACATCATTGTAAGCTTGTTGCTGTCGTTTGACTTTGAAAATAAGTGAAGTGTCGTCTGCAAACAATACTATATCATGGTGGGTCTTTACAAGGAATGGCAAGTCATTTATGTAGATAAGGAACAGGAAAGGTCCCAATATTGACCCCTGTGGTACACCCATAGAGACCAATGACCCCGGTGATCGCTGTCCATTCACATCGACCCTTTGTATTCTACCATTTAAGTAGGACTTAAGTAAATCCAGTGCCGCTCCTCTAACTCCATAATAGTGTAGTTTCCTGATTAATGTTTCATGACAAACGCAGTCGAAGGCCTTAGACAAATCACAGAAGATACCTATAGCATCTCGTGACTCCTCCCAGGCATCGAAGATATGCTTAATTAGCTCAACACCAGCATCGGTTGTCGAGCGACCCCGTGTAAAACCAAACTGCTTATTATGCATTAAATTATTGACGTTAAAATGTCGTACTAATTGAGAAAGAATTAATTTTTCAAAAATCTTACTGAACGTTGGTAGCACAGATATCGGTCTAAAGTTAGTGGGGTCAGAGTTGCTACCCGATTTAAATAAAGGAGTTATTTTACTATGTTTCATTAAATCAGGAAACTCGCCGCAATCAACACTGTTGTTAAATATAATTACTAAGTCAGGCGCTATAATTTCTACTAAGGATTTGACAGCATGGACAGAGACTCCCCAGAGGTCATTCGTTTTTTTGACATTAACCGAATTAAACGCCTTTACTACATCGGAGGTACAAACACGTTCAAAATGAAAATCTCCACAACACTCTGGAGCGTTATCTTTTAATAGAGTAACAGCAGATGAGGGTGATGAATTTAAATCCTTAGTTGTGAAAACTGGTACGTCAGTGAAAAAAATTTCAAATTCTGTAGCTACTTCTAAATTGGAATCTATAATTTTGTTATCAATATTTAGTTTAAAATCATTCACTCTGTGTTTCGAGCGACCAGTCTCCACATTGATTACTTTCCAGGTTGCTTTAATAATGTTGGTACTATTTTTTATTCTTTGACTTAGATAATTTCGCTTAGCTATATGACAATCTATTTTAAACTTTTTCGAATATTGCTTGACATGTTCTTTAAATTCATCACTCGTGTTAAACCGCCGTTCCTCATACAAGGCATACAGTGCACGTCTTCGTTGATGTAAGTCCGCAGTAGCCCACTCACTAAAAACTGATGCACCACTAACTACGACCGATTTTGAAGTAAATATCGCATTATAATGATCCATAAAAGTGTGAAAGAATGAATTATACATACTATTTGGACCCATATCGGAAGACAAAAAGGGTAGCGCCTGAACTAAACTTTGCTTCATTCTTTCTACGCGGTCCGAGGTTACTGGTACAAAAGTTATTTGTTTTCTCAAGGTATTTTTCCTTAATGTCTCAAATACCATTAATTGACCTAAGTGGTCTGATTCTAAATTACTGATAACTTTTTTAGTAATAGGAACAATATCAGTGAAAATATTATCTATACAGGTTGCACTAGTAGCAGTCACTCTAGTAGGCTCCATAAACATGTGGTTGAGATTACCAGATTTGAATAGATTCAACAATCTACAAGACATTGTTGAATTCTCCAAAATATTTACATTAAAGTCGCCGCATATAAATAATTTTTTACTAGAAGATGATATTTTAAGTAGCACAGAATCCATTACACTTTCAAATATTTCAAAATTACTTAATGGCGGCCTATACACACAGACAACAATAAATTGCTCCAATTCTACTGCACTTAGTTCTATAGTCCGTTCAACAGACATGGATACAATATCCTTACGTTCCTTAAATTTTAACTGACTATTTAATATAATTAACGACCCACCATGTATGGAACTAATTCTGGTGAACGAACTTCCCACCTGATGATTATTAAATTGAGGCATTAATTCATTATTTGTTAACCAATGTTCAGTAATACATAAAATATCAACATAAAAATCGTTCATAAAAAGTTCAATCTGTAAATCTTTTCCTCTAATACATTGAATGTTTTGATGCACCAGGTGGATATACTTTCCATGTTTACAGTATTTTTCATTATATTTATTTAAAACTAAATTGCCAGAGACAGAATCTTTTGTCTTAACAGCTAGTTTAAATCATTGGTTATGACTGGAACCAATTCCAAGCTCACACTGGGCTGCTCAATAGGAGCAGAGTTGTCTGCCAAATTCTTGGCAGAAATGTCAAGTAAATAGGATAGCGATAAAGCTATTTGTCTCTTGTAATAATTTGAAAGGTAACACTTACCTTTAGTCAAAAACACCATAGGCATATGGTATTTACTAACAAATTTGTTAGTGTCAATTATGATAAACTTACTACTATATGTACAAAGATTATATAGAGATATATTCAACTTATGTCTAATGTTATTTTCTGCCTCTGACATTTGCTCACAATAGGGGAATGTGAAAATAATAATTTCATGCACTGCAAGTGAATTTAACTGTTCAAAGTATTTAAGTAAATTATTTTTGTTCACATTTCCCCTATTACCCATAAGAATTAGCAGTGTTAACCTTTTTTACACCTTTTATTGTGTGCATTGTAATTTTTTTTTGGGTTTCTTGCCTGCCAAATAAATAATTTATTTATTTATTAAAAACTTGTGACTTGGCCATTTCGCTACCGTCAGAAAGGCGTAAGGTGATAAATATACTCACTGTTAAGACTTGTAGAGATAGGGCGCGTAGAGTTAGAAGCTTGGCTCTTAATAATACCTATCTGGTAACTTTTAGACAATGCGAACCACATGGTCTCGTCTTGGCAACATTATAAAATGTTTTTAGTGGGATTGTGTCCTTCTTTCTACAAAGATTCAAGTCCCCTACTGAAATATTTCCCGGTACAAACTTTCAACTCCTTTTTCACTATCTTAGGGGTTGAATTTTAAAAACACTGAAATAACTTTCCTTTTTAGGGTTCCGTATGACCACTTTGTTGTCCGTCTTTCTGTCCGTCCGCCCGTCGGTCTTCTGTCAGTCAAAACTTAGGTTTACAGTCCCTTGAAGCTACGAAAAAATCAAACTTCATAAATGAATACGGCCGTTTATGCCGCAAAAGACGTAGTAATAATTCGGCATTCTCAAGGAAATCAAAATATATACTTTTCGTTGACCTAGAACTCTGAAAGTTGGCAAATAATATCGTCTTTTACTACAAATACAGGCAAAAATATGAAAAGTATAATTTGTAAAATTTAAAAAAATATTAAAGAAATTTGTACGAGACCCTCGGTGGCCGAGTCCGACTCGCACTTGTCCGGTTTTTTCTGATATTGTATTTTTCTACAAACTTTCAGGTTCCTCACAAAAAAAAAAACACCGTTTTAACCTTCTGAAGAATGATTTTAATAAAAACGCTGAAATCACTTTTGTTTTGTTCTAATTTTCTGTCTTTGTACAATGTTTTCTGTTCCTAGCTTAAAATAAAACTTGTACTTACCACATACAAACTTTAAACTTTCGGTTCTTATTTCTCGTACACATTTTAAATGTAACTTGATGTGCAAATTTCAACTTTCTTGCTTTAATAATTTCGGCTCTGTATTAATGAGTTACTCAGTCAGGACATACGTTTTTATATGTATATATAGATCATTGAACTTCATCGCCGGTGATCGCAACAAATCAAGTTTATTCGCTATGTCAGGAGTTGTCATTAAAACATTTTGAGTTCAGCCCCGCGCTAATGCTAGTTTGAATTAACGCTTTAACGTCGTTAACTAGTTACGGGGTGATAATGCGATAAGTTATGCGATAAATTTGATGCATCGCCCGAGTTTATGGTTAGAAGCGGATGGTTAATTGACACAACTTACCATAGATTTTCATTATATTATTTTAATGATGATATTTCACACCCAAGTTAATTAATGTCATTAAAAGGACTTCATTCTAGGGATATATACATTGAAATACTTTCATAGAATTTCTGTTATCTTCTGAAATGACGCTACCCATTGAATGCGAAGCTACAATACTAGTTCAATCAGGGCCTGGCATTAATACTTCACTATAGGTACTAATGATTATATTTCTATCATCGATTTACGAATTACTTCCTATATTAGAGTAAGTACTTACTTTGCTCATACAGTCTGTATTTTTAAATACCGTATAGTCAAAGGGTAGTTAGTTTAGGCTTTAATGACCGCACTTTCATAGGTTTCATTAAAAATGAGCGAGTTTTATTTTTCTTATAATTCAGCAAGCAATGATCACTCCTTTGTGATGACAGAGACTGTCACGAGTGACCATGATGTACGAAATACAGTGTGTTACCGTCATGCGGGCATTTATTAAAACTGATAATAATACGATCCATTAGCAATTGTTAGCGTGTATTAGCAGATCATAATTAGGTGAATTAACTGCTCAATTAAATTTCTAAAATCCGCACATTCAATGTAGTGCGTGCACTACGTAATCGTTGTTACTCATATCGTTAATGCACTTGATACAAGGCGTGTCGTGGTACGGGGGTAAAAACTGAGATAACTATCAAAAAATTACTGTCGTTCTTATCATTCCCTTCGTGTATGGAGGTTTTAATACATTCAGAAACAGGTTTTACTAAATTCGACATGGCAATTTGAAGTGTTTACGTCGGGTTTTCAAGACAAACCAAAATATTAGCAAAACTGGTATTTGATTTTCTTTAAAATGCCTTACGGGTGGCTTACGATACGATGCCCGAGATTTGTTGAAACACGTGGAAATGTAGCTCAAGGTTTAAGGCTTTATCGGAAACGCTTCCCAAATTACGTACTAATAGCGAAACTGTGCCTACGATTTGAAAAATATATAGAAAACATCCCTTCAAGTTTTTAAAGGTGCAAAAATGACTCCCCATTGATTTGTTAATAAGACTCGTTACTGAATGTGGTTTTTACAAAAAGAAACATTAAGATGTGGGGTGTGTATTTAAGTTTCATTTGGCTGGTAATAAAGTGTTTATCAATGAGACCAGTACCTTTATTTTTACCGTAGTTATCTTAAGTGTAATAGTAATACTGGTATCGCTAACTCTTGAAATAAACGTCGCAATAAACAAAGTATGAAGGGCTGTCATTAGCACTTGTTAATTTACTGCGCTGTACATTGCTGGCAATTATTTTTTTGTTAGAAAGTTAATAAAGTCTGAATTTTAGTTTATTAATTAAATTAAGGTCATGGTTAAGTAAAAGAACTATGTTACTTTACCCTACTTAAAAAAAGACCAGTTACCGGCAATAGACTGTATAATGCCTCGAAAAAATTTCAAAAATTAATTAATGCTGTAGTTAAGACTTAATTTAAGAAATCTTTCAGAATTTTTTATACACCACTAAAACCTACGGCTAGTTTAAGTTTGCAGTTATATCAAAAAATAATATATAATTATACTAATCTATCTACTCCCTATAATACCTGGTACTACCGAAAATGGGCCTAATATTAATAATTATAATATATATTTCCTAGCCGATTCAATATTTGGACAAAAATATGTAAATCATATTGCCGACATATTTCAAAACGACCTCTCAGTTAATTTTACAAGAAAGACGAGGCCAATTCAAATTTACATTACGACATCAAAAAGATATCTGAATGATGTCAGTCGCGTGTGCATTTCGCTCATACTTGTCTATACCTACACTACCTACATGTGATGGCGCCAGCGAGACGCACGGGCGACAGACATCATTTAGATATTTTTGATATCACAATGTACTCGTAAGTTAAAATTGGCCTCCGGATCTATTCTACGGAATGAATGATATAAATGCTTCAATTCGTATTGCGTCTAATATACATCTTATGACAAGTTCTCAAGAAGCATAATCCAGTGGCATCGCTAGAAATCTGGTCCTTAAACTATGTAAATTTGCGTAGTATCATAGAGATTACTCCTAAACCAGGATTTGCGGTGATAGAATTAATATTACATTGCCTATAAGACTTGCTACTCTATGGTAAGAATACTCCATTTCGCAAATTTACATAAATTTGGATAATAAAGGTAAATTTTCCTGTTATGTAGAACCACATTTGCATAATTCCGTTAAATCGAATTTAAAAGCGTGGATTATTTTGTCCATTACAAGATTAACTTAAATGAGATAATTGAATCATTTGCAATGTTTTCTCCTCGGTAATGGCACGAATGCCTTCAGTAATAACTACAACCAGTTTTGTTGAGATTTAATATCCAGTCAAAAATTTACTTACATAAGTATTTGTCAAATGTTTTGTACATGATCAACTGTCGTCACATTTAAATAATTTTATTGTAGGTATCTCCTTGGATTTCACGGGCCTATAAATCCCGGTCTTTTGATAGGCTTGCGTGGAGATATAGATCCAACACAGAGGCCCCTTGGAGAGCTTTAATGTCATGTAGAATGCCTGCTGGAACCCGTTCACAGGCGCAACAATAGACACCCATAAACCGGTCGCAACAGGCATTGGGACTATTGTAGTAAAAGTGAACAGTATAACGGTTTATGGATTGAAGTTTGGGAGAACAATGAGACGGGGTTATTGCAAAGACGTCCGGACACCTGCCATAACAATGTTTTCACTAGGTATCGAGGCAGGCGGTGACTCGCCGCCCACTAGATGGGCCCCTGAAAATGCCGACGTGAAGACGACCAGGAGCAACACCGGTGTGAGCGGCTCAGGGGTGTCGAGAGGTGTACGCCGCTTTCTACCCAGTGGCTGATAACAGCCACTGTGCCAACTCGCGTCTTATGCAAGTTTTCATTTCCACCCCTGGAGCATTTAGCTCTAACGACTCCTCTCTGGACGGCCAATGAAGGCAAGCCTGTGCTGGAGCTGAGAGTCTTGCGAGTTCCCTTGGGGTCCACTCCGACCGACGAAGACATACCGGAGACGGAGACCCTGACCGACTCTCGGGAGTACTCGGGTCCGTGGGGTCGTTACTCCCCAACAGCTCGCCACAAGCTGCCCTGCGGATTAATTTAAGTTTTATTTATTTTATTATTATTATTTATAGATGTTGCCGTCGGTGTAGATGCCGTCGACTGGAGAGAAACGGCTTTGGACAGAGAAGCATGGCGGTTTTTGGTATCGGAGGCCAAGATCCACTTCGGGTCGCTGCGCCACAGCAATAAGTAAGTAAGATATGCATGTCGTTTCGAATGTTATATAAATT
Organism: Cydia pomonella; assembly: GCF_033807575.1. Classification (NCBI taxonomy): domain Eukaryota; kingdom Metazoa; phylum Arthropoda; class Insecta; order Lepidoptera; family Tortricidae; genus Cydia; species Cydia pomonella. The sequence continues at coordinate 9,354,143 of NC_084721.1, read as the reverse complement.
ATCAATCTAATATATACCTACAGTCTCCGTGCCATATATAACTACCTCGAAAAACGCAAACCGAAATTTCTGTTTTTGCCTTTCGTTCTTCCATATTAGTGCGATAGAGTGGCAGGTAACGAAATGTCGATTTTTTTTTCTTGGGAGGCACTTTATTCCCTTTTGTAGTAGCATATTTTTAGACAAAAGGTAAGTAAATTTGCCGTCGGTATAAATAAGATAACCCGTTTCATACTAATTAAATTAAAACAGTTAGGACATTGCTCTTGCTAGATTTTAAGTACTCTCTCTTCATTCTACTCTACTCCTGTTACCCTCAAAATATACGTAATATTAAAATTTACGAATGATGACTACTGAAGAACCGATAATAATGTTGTTGAAAGCTGCACTCTCGTTACTGCCGCGATTACGCCACACGGCCAGAAAGATATTCGGGACAATTAACTTTGCAAGGATGTTGAATACAGCACAATTAATTCGTAAAGTACGGTATTTGGGGTTTTATTACACAGTCCGCCCTCCAAGGGCGGAATTTTTAATTTATTCCCATCGTCTCAACATTTCACGTCCATCTAGAAAGGCGCGTTCCAAAATAAAAGTCAGAATCCAATTTCATTTAATCCAAATTTGTAGGTAGGCTTGGTTCATTAAATTTTCATCTTTGAGCCGGATTTCAGAGCATTGACTTGAAAAACTGAAATTATAAATAATTGCGAATTATTTCCTAAAGAATTCTGAAAAATTAAAACGTGTTTAATTCTGCCCTGTTTTTAGGGTTCCGTAACTGAAGTAGGCCAAACGGAACCCTATTAGGATGACTGCTGTTATAGTTCTTGGCCCACCCATAGTAATTGGCCACTCTTAACAAAACAGAAATAAATTATGCAATATAATTCTTATTGTTGAGAGTGGCCCTTTACTTACGCTGTTGCCGTCCGTTTGTCTGTGTGTCTATCAGCTAGCTCTATCTCAAAAACTGGATTAGGTAGACGACAGCTGAAAGTTTGCCAGTCTGTTTTTCTACAACCGCTATGAAGAAAAATAATATGAGTTTTAAAATGTGGAGCCTCATAGAATAAACCCGTCGATCAGTGAGATTTATATGTGTGTGATATGTGAATGAGATGGGTTGAATGAAAAATATCTTTTTAATACAGTTGCTCAAAAAATGCTACTTTACGTAGCTGTTTAGCGTTCGGAATGTTGGATTTCGCGAACTAGTGCTTTTTACTTTTCCACTTGTTCCAATTCATGACTACTATAGATGAGTGTTAATGTTAGTTTCCTTTAAAAGTCGTAATCGACATAAAAACCTACTGTTAATGTAAAAAATAATAAATATAAGCATATTTAATATTTTATTACATACCTCTTTATCATTATAACACGTTTATTTTTATCGTTAATCTTCTCGGGTCAGAGGTGTAGGGTTAGAGCCGGCGTAGCTTTATTTGACGTTCATGAGCGCATTATAATATGCCTACTTGAATAATAAACTATCTTTATCTTAATATTGTAAAACCGTTCTTAATAAATTGCCTGAATGGAACTGAATAGCTGCCGAAACGTCTGTCAAAGCAGAGGCGTAAGAAAAACTTACCGCAAGAATGTTTTAAGTTTCCAAAGGCAACATTCGATATCGTTTTCATACAATTTAAATATATTATACACAAATAATCGTAAATAACGATACTTAGGTAATAATAATATAATATTTTATATTTACAATTGTTTATTTCTTATAGAACATGCATAAAAAAAACTTGTTGTTTATCTTAATTTTTCGCAACTGTATTAAAAAACGTCGTTGGCTACACGTGCGAAAATGTCATTCTTTCCGCACTAGCATCGAAATGTACTATTATTATCTATTTACAGACATTATAATAACCATTTGCTGGGGCCTCTCTTTAGGCGTACAGGGCCTGGGTTGAGACGTCCCGCTCTTCCACAACCGTAATTACATATAGGTATTTACTTTACATTAAAAAACAGAATATTACTATAAAAAGGTTTTTTATAGGTATTTATAAATATTTATATGCAAACCTCAACCAATAATAATAATAAAAGAATATCCTGCATGACAATAAATAATAAACTGGTCAAACATAAAGCTGTATTGAGGAGAAAAATTGATTACACTAGCTGGCACAGAACCCTTGGGGTGCGAGTCCGACTTGCACATGGCTGGTTTTTCCTATTGATTTCTTGCGGGAGATTGTATTTACCTGGAACAAAAAAAAACAAAAATAAAAACCTTATAGAACCTTATTTTCGCTATAATATGTAATGCATGTGATAAATCGGGGCACGTAACTATACTATAGCGATGTTTATTATTAAAGTTTATTAAGTACCTTAAGTGACTCGATATTAGACAAGATATCGAACCTCTTTACAGTAGTAGAGAATTTTCAATTAGTAAATGTATAAACATATATTAATAAACTTTAATCATAAACACGACTCAGTATTCGTATTAATAATAAATGAGCATTTTAAATGAGCGTTCGACCCAAAGTCAAGTCACAGGCTCACAGCAAGGTACCTTGTACCTTGTACTACACCTAGTGGAGATTGAACATAACTTCGGTATTCGAAATTCGAGGTGTACCTATACTACCTATGCTCTGAACCCACCAGATAACAATACATTTTTATACAATGCAAAGAATACATAAAAAAAACTTGCTAATCTATATACAACAACAAATCACAAAAAGCAACTTAGTATTACATACCTACTCAAATAACCCACGTAATCACAAGTTATATGTACCGACATTTCACAGTACTTACAATAATACAGTAGGGATGTCACCGTCGTGGCCGAGCCATCTCATACTAGAGTCTGGCTACTGAAATATTACACAAATTTTTGGCGGGAAATTCAAAACATCTTGGGCTGGTCACACTTTGTGTAGGAGGAATTATAGTTTTGATACTAGAAAATATTTTTGATTTTCTGTGCCCAGGTAAGGTACCTAAGGAAATAAGTTAAATATACGTTAACGTGCACTCAAGTCAGCTCACATAATTTCTACCACTATGTAAAGTACAAAGACATAGATAGACATATTTCGCCAAGATATTTTTATATATTTTATATTTTTATATCAAATTACTACTGACCACTTACGCCACAGATTTCTTCTAAATATTGGTTCTCAGTAACTCGTTACGTTCCAATGTTTTGATTTTATTTATATTTTCCTGAACTTCTAGTTTATCCGCGCGTTTCTTTACACACTTATTAATTCATGAGAGTCAGGTATTAATAAATTCACGTACTTAATTAAAGTTATAGGCAAATGTTAGAACTAGTACTTAAAGTATCAAAATAACAATAGAGCACCACCCTAATAAATTGTTTACGAATTGTAAACATAGCAGTTTTTCGTTATACAACGCTTCACGTCAACTTCGCACATTGGCGTAATTATTTACGAGCTTAAATAATAGTTTGCAGACCCCACTCGGTATAGTCATTATTAATATTATTTAAAATAAACCCCTTATAAACCGTTAACAATTTGAATGAATGACATAAATTGACAACAGCCCATCAACAGCCTTTAGGTTTTTTTTTAATCACAGACAATTGGTGATGTATCAAGGAAAAATCTATCAACAATATTTGGCTAGCCAGACTCTATCAACGTTAAAATAGTCATTTGTTTTATCGCCGATTGTAGGTATTTGGACATGTCTATTTTATTCTCAGATTACCTACCTTTCTAGTGTTAATATACATACTTAAAGCTCCTTTAATCTTTTACTGTTAACAAATAGCTTTCCCTTAGATGTAGTGGAATCACATTCCTGTCTTGTTTATTAACTATGTCAATGTATATGCGGCAAGATTATTAATGACCCGACCCATATATTCAGCTTATTATAATATTTACCTACTGAATTTGTCTTACCATGTTACCTACACGTGGAGGTGTTTGCTTTGGATCCCGTGTCATTACCATATCTGCGCCGTATTCCACTCAGGCCATTGAGATATCTGCAAATATGTGTGCTACCCCCACGTTCCGCACCCAACAATCGAAAGTGGCCTTGTTCCATAGGTATAGAGTACTATTTCCTTTACGTTTACTAGAATATCGAAATAATTATTACAAGAGCGTATTCGGACAGATCGAGATGAAGACAGAAATGGGTTAATTACCATTAATGTAACGGCACTGACGTGGGGTTCTCTCGTTAGTGTTAAGCGAGCGTATTAGTCCCTGTGATGTGATGCGACGCGATAATGCCTGGACGAAACAATAGTTAGTAAATAGCTAGCTACACCGGCGCCATGCTCCAGATGCTCAGTATTCCATCTATTTATAGGTAACTAGGTACCTATAAGTATATTTTTCGCTTTATAAATAAGTACCAGGTATGATGACGTAACGGTAACGGGACTGTACAAGTACAGTCCTTAGTCATAAAAATCTAGGAAGGATTTCACAAACAAAAACAATGCATTGATGCTTGATTAAGTAGTACATTATGTGACATTATTTAGTTTTTCTTATTATGAAATTTATGAACTACGTAAATGTGTACTACGTAGTTAACATAGTCGACTTTGAGAAGGTAAATGTTGATATTAACCTTATATAGGTACCTTTTTAAACGAGCAATTCTTGTATATTTATATATGAGTATTTTTGAGTTTTTTATATGTTTTCCCAGCAAAGATCGGTCTCCCAGATATTAGGCGGTACACAAGAAAACAATTATTTGTATTTATAGTACCAAGAAAATCTTAACTTTAATTCATGGAGTAAATAAGAGACGAAAACGGAGTTGTTTAAGTAAATAAAGTCGTTTTGGGAACTCTTCTTTAGTGAAAATTATTGATGCGGAAGTAAAGTTCTTCAATCTACCAAATTTAATTGACATTGTCTCTCAGTCTCACATTAATATTTTGTCATTTTTCTAGAATTACCCCATTATTCATAGACGCAGTCAATATTATATTACACTGGTCGTCGCAGGCAATGCTCGACAAAAATTATGAACAAGAACAGGCTACGGGTGCGGGTGTGTGCATGGGTACGACAGCCGGTAATTTATTAATGAAATAGTTGGCAGTTCTAGATAAAGTTACGATATTTTAATACTTGCTTGAAAGTTAATAAATTATGGCATGCTTATGTTGCATTACCGTACTACTACTATTTAATAAGTTAAGTTTGTTTTGTGGTGATTCATTCGTAAAGTAATTTGAGTTGTCTGATTGTGCACTCGAGATTAGTACGCGTTAGCAACGCTGCTCTTCTACTTATACATATATACGTTAGCCATACCTACCTACAAAAGATAATAGCTATAAGTGTTTTCGACGGCCCAGTGCGAAATGGAGACATCAAGTTCCTGTGTTTATTTAAATATATAGAAACTAGTAGTTCGTTCTGAACTGTGAACTGTTCACGAATTCATGTTTCGCCAGAAACGTGCAATTGAAAATGCTATAAGTAGAATCCGTATAGTCGAAAATAGAAATCTAAATGGATCTTCAATTTCTTCATTTCTGTTCTGATCATGTTGAAAATTGATATGCAAGGTTTAAGGTATTGCTATTTACGGTTATTAAATAATCACTCCAGATTTTTATAATTTCATCTACGGATTTATGTTAAAGGGCCTTTCGTATCGTCAGAAATCAGTTTTCATTATGATGAAATGAAATATAAATAAATTGAAGATAGGCTGTATATCGCTTATGTTACTCAACATAAATTACGTGATTGATCAGTTTTAAATATATTAATAACACTGTATACATATAACTAGATCAAAATTTACTCAGAGTGGATGATGTTACTAAAACGGTAACATCTTTCTTTCTTCTTCATCATTCAAACCCTAATCATATTGTCACCAAGATAATTTGTTACTCTGTGACTCCATCTACTACATGTATTCCATGTGAATGTGGGCTACCTACTCTATTAAGGGATAGTATCAAACTCAGTTAACACAGACGTAAGATTGAGACTCATGTCACGTCTCCGAAGCCATATCTGCCAATCAAGGTCTGCCATGGGTACTGATGAATTAACAGTTATTATGTGCATTTCTGCATATAATAAGTTCCTTAAGTTAGCATTAAATTAGCATCCTTGCCTTTGAAAATAAAGATAAGATCTTACCGGACAGTCATCGGATTATGCAAACTTAAGTTTCGAGTAGTTTTACAAAAACGTTGTTTGCTTTATTTACTGGCGCACTCAATTAGGGATAGTTTTTCCAGGAACTTTCTTCCTAGCGCCCGCTGAAGCGAAACTCAATTCCGTTTTGACTTTTTTTCAAAAACTTTATGCAATCCGGGTGCCGATTTGTTGGGATTTCCCAATGCTTTCTGCTTCTACAAAACATTTAAGGAGCGAAGTTTTAACTGCGAATTTGAAGTCTGTCTTACGATTTAATAAATTATTTCGATATTATACACGTACCTCATTTAATACAAATAGTTATTAAGTTATTTCAATCAAATGGCCGACCTAAACATTCAATGTGTTACTTTTTAAATGGCTTTTATAATGAAATTGGCCTTACCATGAAATATAATAATACTGATGTCTGTTGGAACCTGAAACTGCCAGTGTTTATTATTATTTAATATTTAAATGAGTTTATTAAAACAACACTCTTGAGTTACTAGGCAAAACAAAACACCAAATCTACCTAAAAACGGCTACAACACAGAAATCGTATTGTATCTCCCAATAAGTCCCTTGTTATGGAGGTGCGCATCGTACGTGTTTCTCCCTAATCGCAATAATTAGGAACTGAACTACAGCGTAATGAGATCTCAATTGGAAATTAATTGCTCAAACTTGAAATGAGCGAGACAGCAATACTGTCGCCATGAAGGGTAGGCCGTCAAGTATGAACTGGAAATTAATGGTAGTATATGTATAACATTGGAATTTTATTGGTTTGCCGGCACCCTGTATTCGCAAATGTAAACTGATTGTATGCGAATGTAACGCACATGAGACTTAGATTCAATTCATATTATATTACATTTGAATTAAGACACACAGAATGCCTTGGTGGTGTAGTTGCGCGCACACGAGTTAAAGCGATTGCAAATGTATATACCACCATTTTGAATGAATTAGTTCCAGCAAGTTAGAGTTTTTACCCTAATAAGTGAAATATTTCAATTTTGATCAACTCGAAGCATACCGCGTGACTTAACGTTGATAAAACAGCGTTGTATACAAAAGCTAACAAAAAGAATAATTAAACGCTATCATAATATAATTAAATTGAACCGCTTGGCGGTAAGCCATACATAAATAATGTCACGTCGGGCATTGGCATCTCATTCATCAGTAATCAGATAAAACTACATGCGACTGATACTATTTGCGGCGCACCTCACTACGATCGAAACGATTTCACACATTTACGTTACGTTTACCTCTAGCAGAATCATTTACCTTTATTATAGACCGCGGGCCAGGCGCAAATGTCGTCAGTCATCCCGGGCGATAATTCGTAAAGTGCAACTGACGGTATTTTCAGCGCGACACAACAGGCTGACGATTTTTTTAAGTCACAAAAACATCTAAACTATCATCTGACAAAGTTTATATCGGGAGGCGACGACAATTTTACGTGGGTGGCAATCCACCAAAAGAGCGCCAACTGACATAAACGAGGGTTCATTACACATCTCCCTTAACCAATTTATGAGTTTTCATCCGGGATGCTATTTCTCATGAAAATCTGTTTCTATTCCTCGGTCTATTATCATCATCTATCGTATATCTATCAATCATTAATCAGAGGAAGATGCTTCACTGCGGACCGAGTACAATTACATTTTCTGTTACCCGGGGGCCACATTATCTTTGATTTCTAACTCAATAGAAAACCTATATAACACAGGTCAGTGATGTTCAATGAGCTGCGAAAATACAAAAAACGCCCGGTCCCTGTAATAAAGCTACTTTTTCACAAACATATCTCATATAAACCTTACCTTACTTTACAGGATATTTTCTTCTTTATATTTTTTTAAATGGAAAATGTCCAAAAATCTAAAATATTTAACTTTTTTATACCACGTCGGTGGCAAACAAGCATACGGCCTACCAAATAGTAAGCAGTCACCGTAGCCTATGGACGCCTGCAACTATGCAGCTAACAAATTTGTATACAGGGGTGCTAGACTAATAGTTTTGCTGCTGAATAACGGACTAGTATCTGGATTCATATTTATATATTTTTAACACAACATAGATAGGTCACTTTACATAGGTATTTACACCTTGCTTATAAATAAATAAATAAATATTATAGGATATTATTACACAAATTGACTAAGCCCCACAGTAAGCTCAATAAGGCTTGTGTTGAGGGTACTTAGACAACGATATATATAATATATAAATATTTATAAATACTTAAATACATAGAAATCACCCATGACTCAGGAACATTTATCCATGCTCATCACACGAATAAATGCCCTTACCAGGATTTGAACCCGGGGCCATCGGCTTTATAGGAAGGGTCACTACCGACTAGACCAGACCGGTCGTCCATTAAAAGATACATAAGATTTTGGCCAATCAGAAGCAAAAATGAGAACAACTCAGGTGCGTACAGCGCCTATAGTAAATAACCCCTTTAACGGAGGTGGCACCAATAATGAAACGTTAACCACGAATCTTGAAAATTCAGTATTTAACATCAGTTTCTAAACATTGGCAAGCCCGGGAAGCCGGCTGGCTACATGCGCATTCTTCATCTAATACTGGTACTTTCTTGGATCCGACCTCCCTATCCCTAAGGGGTTTCGGTATGCACGCCACATACCGCTTGTGGCACGGCGTGGACCGACTGGGACACCATAGATTATCTTGTCAAAAAAGTGCAGGTCGTTTATCAAGACATGCGTCGCTTAATGAAATAATCCTTCGGTCTCTTGCCACCATCAATGTGACCGCTTTTCTTGAGCCGACTGGCATTACCAGAGATGATGGCAAGAGACCTGATGGGGTGTCCTTAGTTCCTTAGAGCTTGGGACGGATGTTAGTACCTGCGTAGACACACTGGCACCGTCCCACCTCCAACGGACTAATGTAAAAGCGAGCGCAGCAGCGGAAAGCGCCGAAATTTTGAGCCTCGGTAGATAGTACCATTTTGTACCATTTGGCGTTGAAACTATGTCCATGGGGTTCCAGCGCGTACAAGTTTTTTGCAGAAATCGCGAAGCGTCTTGTTGACGTAACTGGTGAGTGGTGACCGAAGAGCTGGCGGCTTCCTCGCACAACGTATCAGTATTGCGATACAACGAGAAAATGTCACCAGCATCCTTGGTATAATGCCTCAAGGGCCTATTTTAGATTTAAGCTTGTTATAGTAATCCTCTGTATATATCCATTATGTATATTGTTATTGTAAATAAATTGTATATTTGTGTTTAATATAAATGGCGCCATACTGGACAGTATGACTGGAGAACAAAAAAATTAGTTGTTAATTATGTTGAAACTAATTGCAGTCTATTTCATTAAACACATGGATATTATAAAAGTTATATGACATTCAACTTTTAACGTGCTTAGCGGTAGAAATTTTACCTATACTCCAAATTTTCTCTTAAATGACTCATTATTAGTGCCGTTGCCATAACATATTTTTTGCTGTAGTATACGTCCCACTGAAAATAGCCATTAATAAAAACATATTTTTATTGTTACTCTGGCGAATTTGACCTAACCTCGTATTGCATTTTTTCCTTCTTTTAGACTCAGAAATAGTTTCTTCTTTCGGGTTACTCGTGAGCACCTTGTACATATGTATATCATAGTCCCCTACTCAGCATGATGCCAATGCAAGCGAAAGTTCTGTTTCATGTGTAAGTAATGGGTTATACTTGTAAAAATCCATTATTTACCTATAACTGTACCTATACATAAACTGAAAACAAGCTAGTGCATGTAATGTCGTTCTCTACTTTTCGCTGACAATTTTATGAATTCGAACGAATTAATAGGTATGTCAATGGAACTCAAAGACGCAATAGGATTTTTCTTGACAGCTTTTACTTTACTTGAAAATTCTTATGTCAAAGGGTGCTCTATGAAAGTGCCGTCATATTTTTTTCTGCTCTTTAAGGCGGCCAATTTTAGGCAAAATCATAACGAGGGAGGAAACGGTATAGACAAAAGAAAATCACATAATTTCATTTCATATTTTAGACAAATAACCGTGACACAATGCTTTGAAGACTATGAAATTCGATAACATCCTGACGAACCGAAAACCTGTTTTGTTATCATAACAAAAAATGAAAAATCCATAATTATTTTTGTTATTTTAATATTAATTCAAAAAGGACGAAGGTTACCCACTTTTTATACGGAATTTGATTCCCTAAGGAGGTTTGATGTAAATTTCAATCTAGTAGAACAGTACTAAGGGATAAGGACTGAGGACAGTTTAACATGTAACGGTTTGCTATAAAACCTACGCATTAAGAGGGAAGAATAGCTTTGCGATCCTAGCGAAATAACGGTACTTTTTCTATGAAATGTTGTGCAAATTCGGGTCCTTAATTCCCTCCCTCGTCTCCAAACTTTTCACTTACCTAATGTACTATTTTCTATATTACTATTTTTGTGTGACTGCCACATCCGTGAACATTCAAAGCATGCTTAGGGACCGCTTAATATTTCTTCCTTTGTGGGCTTCGGGCTTTGTGGGATATCCGTGTCACTCAATATTTTCGGAATTTTCCTAAAATGTTTAATATCTTATGGACCACGTTTGGGGTTGAAAACGGAACCCGCCAACCTGGATGCACATGCTCCGCTACGATCCGGAAGGTTCCCGCGCTAAAGAACCGGAATCATAGCTGAAGACGGCCACCACCAATTGCCACATCGTACCGCGGCATTGTGCAGGAAAGTGTCCCTTATTATTAAAGAATGTTTCGCGCTTAATTAATTAAGCTCAGGATAAGACTCGCTACATTTGTTTTTTAGTTTTAATGTTTCCGTTAAATGTACTCCGGGTAGTGATTTTCTCTTTCTCTTGGTAGTCTATCCTATTTTATGCGACGCTAAATGACTTCAACGAAGGAAGTCGCGAAGGGATCTTAGTACAACATAATTGTAATCTCCTGAGACCCCTCGTACAAATATTTGTATTTAATTCCCAATCTATTTTGTAATCTAACGAAACAGTGGGTGTACACACACATACAAATAAACATTTTTGGTTGATATGTATGATCAGCCATCGAAACTAGATTAATTTGGTTAAAACTTATTGATGCCATTAAAATAGGGACCTTAAACAACCTTAAATAAGTAACCAAGCAAGAAAAATATCTGAATTCGCAATTGCACTCCAGTTGTATTTGCTATCTTTTATAGGGCAACTGACTGCAATAAACTTGGCAATAAATCGTGTTGTTAACGTCTGTTTTAATAGACTTGTAGGACTGTACGTACTTAACGGCTACATCAGCTACGTGTGCGAATGGCGCAAAACCGATACAATGCAAAGTTTATCAAGAAGATTCCCATACAACAAGATAAACTACATCAGTAACGGAAACAGTACTTAACTTATAATAAATAAATGAATAAATATTATAGGACATTATTACACAAATTGACCAAATACACACTAAGCTTAAGAGCAATTCCTAGCTGAGCAACTTTTCAAATCTCGAATTTTTGAAGCTATGTTTCTGTCGCGCTGCGGTGGGCGGGAGCGGGAGCTATCTAAGTGTAAGTGCGCGCACACAGACGCGAGACTCGAGTGCTCGCTCATTGCGCGCCGTTCGTTCCGTCGACATCGCCCGCGAGCCGGACGGAATTTATCCTGCGCTGCCCGACGCAAGTTGTTTTTGTTGTTATCACATAATATTGTTTTTCATTTTTATATTATACTGTATCTATTAATTACCATATAGGTAAAAACTGCAAAAAAGAATGATGTCCCTGCTTCGGTCGTCGTCATACAGTCAAGTGCAAAAATATGTATCGAAAGAATCGTCTCATAAATATGGTACTACGCTCTTATTACACTGGAATAAGATGCTATGGGACATATTTTTGAGTAAGATGTGTACACCCATATTTTTACACTTGACTGTACCTATCCGTTTTTGTAAGTAGGTATAAATATATGGTTAAACTACAAATACTACAATCTATTTAACTTGTAGTACGATGGGGCTAAACTTGGGCCGCCTTATTGAAGAACGTATCGCAATGACAATCTGGGTAAAGTATGTTGGGATAATGCCGGACAATTTTGGGACCAATTGAGAGAACTCGTGAGAAAATGTTTTTTCGAGATCTCAGCACGTGACAGATTCTTAAAGTACGGAGCGAATTGTTAAATAATAACCGTAGATTCGGCCTGAATTTTGGTTATCTTCAATATAGATAAGATATACTTTTTTTTAGAGTAACGAGTGTTTTGCCATCAAGGGAGAACATCGGATGGTGAAAAAAAGTTGCTTGAATGGAAAGAGAATAAGGTATCACAAAGAAATAGGTCCGGTGTCTACCCTTCTCCTATGTATATAAATTACATTACAGCCACCAATAATTACAAACTTAAAAGTTGTCAACGAAAGTTTTTTTTTTCGTAATTTTGTATCCGATCTTAACCCTGATACAAAAATTGGTAAATTTATGGCTCTCAAACTTTGATACCTATGTCATAAGGCAATTTGATAAGTAAACAATGTGCTAAGAAACCTCTGATTGTAAGGTTTACCCGAAGTAATAAAGTAAGAAAAACCACTAAAATAATAGATAGGTTTCGAAGTTTTGACAATTTAAGATCTCGTGAACTGTACAGGTTTAGTGAAAGTGTAAATGTATTGTTTATTGAAAGGAATGTACTGGAAGATATTAAATACTTAAGTAGGAGGGACATAAATCGAAATAAAAAATAATCGTGCCCAGTCATTTTTAATGAAGGTCGCCAAAAAAATAAGAATCAAACTAAGAAATCAAAAAGACTAAGTAGTTCTTTAAAAAGGTCAAGGTTTTTTTTTTGTACTACGTCGGTGGCAAACAAGCATACGGCCCGCCTGATGGTAAGCAGTATCCGTAGCCTATGTACGCCTGCAACTCCAGAGGAGTTACATGCGCGTTGCCGACCCTAACGCCCTCCTACCCCTCGTTGAGCTCACTGAGAGCCCATCTTGAAGTATGGAAAATAAGTAAAATTGCGATTTTGTTGGTATAATTTTGCAATTATGTATATATATAGTTGATATACAATCTTTTTTTTTATAAAATGTAAGGATCGTATGTAAAGAGTAAAGTAAATATATAGGAAAAGAGAGCCCTCTTGAAGCATTTTAAGGAAACTAATTTCGAAGCCCTATCTCTATTTTGTATCCTAAACTAGCTATGTATGTATGCGTGCACATCTACATATGCGTCCGTATGTGTAGGTACTTTATTGCGAAAAATTGCTCATTTGCTATCTATTTTACTCGATTTTGTTATACAATTCAACATGTATCATCATCCCTATACAATATAAATACTCTTTATTGCACACCTCAATAAAAGAAAACAATACAAAAGAAAATAGAAACATAAGCACAGGTAAAAGGCTAAAAAGCGATCTCTTCCAGGCAACCTTTGGGTTGCGGAAATTAAAAAAATTACATTGTCAGTAAGTACATACAATATACAAACATACAAAATAGACTGCCAAAATCTCTTCCTTTTGATTTACCGTCGCGCTGGTGGTGGTACTGGATAAAAATAATGGTACGAAAGTGTGATCAAGAAAACAATAAATGTGATAAGTAATTAAGTAGGTCGGTAGGTATATTGAAGAAAATTTAAAGTTTGACAATCACTGCTGTTTTTGAAATAGGTAAAGATCGGATTGTTTCTTTCCGATCTTTACCTGGAAGGGTCAAGATCGGATAGCGGTCTACAGCAGTGCTAGGTCTGTTAACACAATTACAAAAACAAACACAGTTACATCACAATACGCAAAATAAATTACAGGTCGAAGATCGGATAGAAGAGAATTCGTGAAATTTACCTCGCTCTCTGTGATTGCGCATAGCACAAGCCCGACTCCCTGAGCGACGCGGGAACACTGGCAGTCGAGGTGCAATGAAATGGCGTCTTACACAATGTTGCCAACATTAAAAAATAAAGCCAAATTAGGGAGAAATGAATGTCCTAAGTTCTTCACCCGCATTCGGTATTTACCCAACATACCTTAATCGTTGAACCGCCGCATTTCAAAATGGCCCTTATTTTGATATCGGCTAGCCGTAATGTAATACGGCGGATTATACAATACGACTGCGATACTTATATGTATATAAATCCCCTCGTCAATGTAATTTCATTTAATTTGCTATCTAGTGGCAAACATCAATGTAGTTATCTTTTACTTGTGACGCACAAGTGTGAGCAATGTGAAATACTATATTTCTAAAAAAATGCCTTGTTTATTGTGATTATACGTAGTAAAAGAAAATGTGATTATTAAATTATAATACGAAAGGTGGTCAAATCGCAAAATGCTGTCGCTTTATTTAAAATAATGAAATAATTAGACCAGTTCCGAAAGTACCGGGAAATCCCGGTTCTTTAAAACAGTACCGGTTCTGCAATCCCTAATAAGGATGTTATGCCCATCACTATTCCTTCTGTGTACGTATATTTAGAAACTGTCTCCGCCTCCAATTCGTGCGATAAGGACAACTGCAGCTCGGGTCGAAATTCACACGCAAAAACTCAAAAATCGAGGTTTCGCTCTCGACTGTTTCCTCCTCCAAAACGCAACCAATCATTATGAAATTTTGGAAATTGCAAGAGGAAGAAATAATCTATGCCGCTATGTTTTGATTTTTTGGATATTTGTTGTCATATTTGTATACTGTGCCTTTTTTTACAGCCAATTCAATTGAGCCGTTTTTGCGATTTTCGAGGCGCTGTAATTTTCTTCAAAATAAAATAATCCAAAAAAGCAAAACATAGCGGCACAGATATTGATGATATTGATCTTATTTGAAAAAATCATTGCTCTAGGTTAAAAATCCAGGGAGGAAACAGTCGAGAGCGTTTGTATGGAAAAATCACAACTAGGAATTCCTCTTAATAAGGCTTGTGTTGTGGGTACTTAGACAACGATATATACGAGTGTATTATATAAGAATTTATAAATACTAAATACATAGAAAACACCCATGACTCAGGAACAAATATCCGCTAGATAGGCTTGTATTGTGGGTACTTAGACAACGATATATAATATACTAATGTAATATATAAGAATTTATAAATACTAAATGCATAGAAAACACCCATGACTCAGGAACAAATATCCGCTAGATAGGCTTTTATTGTGGATACTTAAACAACGATATGTACTAGTGTAATATATAAGAATTTATAAATACTAAATACATAGAAAACACCCATGACTCAGGAACAAATATCCGAGCTATTCACACGATCGATCGTGGTCGTGATCGTGTTATATGTGTGGGTAGGTTTGAAAGTTGTTTACTGCTCCGGCTGTTTTATCTAAATCTAATTATCTGCCTCTTATTTCCGTATTGTATAAGTATGTTTGTATTATAAAAAGTACATACTATAGTAACACTATGCTTGTTAGACAGTTAACCGACTTAGTTTCGTTCGAGTACATATAGTATCAGTGGTATGTGCTATGTGGAAATAGCATTTACAGAATGTTCTCAATTCAAAGCTGTTGCTGCTTTTTCTTCTTTAAGTGCCTTCTCCATCCCGGAGGTTGCCATTCTATCTGAAGTCATGCGAATTAGTTTCTCTGTACTGCCCACGTCCAACCAGTCTCTTATGTTCCTTGTCCATGATATTCTCCTTCTCCCACGTCCTCGTTTCCCTTCAATCTTCCCTTCAATAATTAGTTTTAATAAGTTATATTTTGAGTATATATGTCCGAAATATGTAGCTTTCCTTTCTTTAATAGTTGTTAAGACTTCCCCCTATTTCTTAATTAATGACATGACTCTTTCGTTACTAACTTTGTCGATCAATTTTATCTTAAGCATTCTACGATAGATCCACATTTCAAAAGCCTGTAATTTACTGATCAAATTTTTCCTTAGCATCCGGCTTTCGGAGCCATACATGAGGATTGGAAAAATATAGCATTTCACCATTCGCCACCTTAAGTTTAAATTAATCTTCCTGTTGGTCAACAGTTTCTTCATATTTTGAAAGGCGCTCTCAGGATCCCACGTTTCATTAAGCCAGCAGCCGAGGTATTTGTATTTACTAACTCTTTCCAGACTATGTGATCCTAGTTTTAAGGGGGGAGTTTGTGCTGTTGCTTATGGCTATTAATTTAGATTCACGTATTTTTCATTAGAGATTAAATATGGTACGCATAACGTTTAGCGCTGCGGTACACATTATGCCACTGCACGGGTCTTTCCGCGTTGCATGGCATGACATATGTCCTGTTACAATGTAACCAACAAACAAAGTCTATTTATTCAAGACAAATGTGGCCAACATGCAAAGCACAAATTTGCAAGAGCACCACATTAAGCAAAGCAAAAAATTTGCCGTTCAATGAAGGCAAAAAAAAGAAAGTTTATATGTTTGATATTTGACCTACCTATGTACATAGTTCAGATAAGGTATAACTAATAGTCGTGTTAGTACAATATTGGCAGTAAGTGAACTTCAACTCTCTTTCGAATAGCAAAACTTACACGTGAAAGTCCTCCGGTGAACTTGCCACTTTATACGAAACTTTTGCCATATGTTGACTAGTCATAAGCTGTAGTTACAAATAAAAGTCAAATACCATTCTTGTGGAATGCCTTTCGCAAAAAAAAGGCGCGAAACCGTGGTCCGATAAAGCGCACAAGTTTATAAGGTGTGCACTATACACCGTGTTTTTATGGAATTTCGTTAACTCTGGGGTATGGGTAAGTACGTTTAAGGAAACTAAATAGCATAGTTAACATTTTTATTGTTTATATTTTTTTTTATATAAAGTAATTAATGTTGCATGCTATTGTTGTAACACGGGCATTACATTTAATTTAACCAAACAATTGAAAACTATGACATATCAATGTCATTTCGAACATCGATCGTCTGAGATAGTACTTACGTTTAGTAGCAAATGTGCACAGTCGTACTAAACACTAATCAATACGTAAACAGACCCTAAGGCAAGTGTATACGCCCGTAAGGGCCTTATAAGATAAAAATAAATTATTGATTATCTCGTGTAGTTAATTAGAATACCGGTATTTTTGAGAAAGTTACTTAATTTTAAAAAAACACGGTGTATTTAGTGGGCTTTGATACCAAATATAAAGATATATCTTTATATTTTGTAACAGAATATAAAGATGTATCTATCGATTTTACAAATGTAAAAGTAACAATTACCAAGGAGAAGATAATTGAGGAAAACTTTTATAGTAAGTACGTTAAAATGTAGCCAATTTGCTCCAAAATTATATTCTGGTAGGCAGGCTGATAATAAATACATGTATCCCGATTTCAAATAGACCATCACAACTGTCATGTTGTTACACTTCAATGAGGTTGTGATAGATGTTTCATATAGGTAATATAAAAAACACAATTACCCAGTGGGGAGCAAAGTAGGCACATTTTACGTTGCCTCAAATATTCGAGGTATTGAATAAAATGTTTATAGTTGCTTAGCGTGTTATTGTTTTAGAATCACTATTTTGATTTGGTGATCACAGCTTATGCAATACACTTCTTATTAGGTATATGTAAAGCTTCACTTGCGGACTCGCGGAGATAGGATAGTTGGACAAAAATTGTAGTGAAGGTAAATATGCATATAATTAAACATGATATAAGTGAAAGTAATTACAATATACCGTTTATTTGAAACAATGAAACACACAACCGGAAGCCCCTACACTATTATCTTTCGGAGTCCTAAGTAAACAACAATCCTTTCGAGCAAATATGAGACACAATTTTATTTAAATTGGTACAATCTCATAAGTTGTACAAAAAGATACACAATAAATACAAAGGGTGTATTTATTATTGTAGTATTTTGGTTTAAATATTAGAAATGGACATAATCCCTCGGGGCTGATTTTTTAATTTCGAGCGCTCGAATTCGTCACTCGAAAATCTGTGGAAAACGGCGAATTGATATTTTTGAAATACGAGCAATATAAATTGGGGATCTAGTGGTATTCACCACTCGTTTTAAATTATATTAGTAGAATTTAAATACCTAATAGGGGAGACAAATTGAAGGAAATTACACGAAATCGAGCACTCGAAATTCAAAAATCGGCCCCCTGTTCGATTTTTAAAGAAAATACCAAAGTTTCCGGGCATGATTGAGAAAATCGTCCTTATTTGACCATGTTACATGTTTACATGTTAATGCACTACTTACACGTGTGATGCCGATGTGTGACATTGAATATAATAATAACATACACGTGGTTCTAAATCTGGCGCGTTGCAACGGCATGCATAAGATACGGACACTATTATTAACTACTGTTACGTGTAATAAAAGCGGTAATGTCTCTAACGGTACAAATGGCGGCTTACCAAGATTTATAGCCGGTTCTGAAGTAATAAAATTTAAATGCATTGTCCACGTATTATATTACCTATATAATTTTAGGTAGCAAAACTCAAATAAATATTAAAATATTATGGTAATATTAAACATAATGTTTACTAACTTATAAATTGCAATCACACAGATCACATATATTTGTTGCAAAGTAGAACACTGCTTGCTTCTGTCTAAAATTTGTCATTCTAGTGCATCTATCTATCTCGCTTTTGAACTGTGCTGCCCTCAATCACCAAGTATTTCCCAGAAGGCAAGAAACACAACGTGAAATGATGCAAAGACTAGATAGAGCCATGTTATGAGTCATATTCGCTTCCATAATACCTACTAGATTCTTAAAGTGGGACACTATCGTGTCAGTAAATTCTTAACCCATTCAGCGCTAATCACGACACGTTGTCGTTGTGGCTCTACGAAGCATTTCCGCTGCCTACCGGAAAATCCATGTTATCAGCTACGACGTAACGCAATGGCCATAGCTCAGCGGTGAATGTGTTAAAATTAGACACTTTCATGTGACTAGATTATTAAAACACAGTGATATTTAGAATATGTGATATTCCCTATAAATCCTGCTAATACGAGTTGCGGCATTTTCCTTATTAAAATAGTCATATGTTTTACAAGGGGGCATAGTTGTTATTTAACTGCTGGTGCTAATATTGATACCCAAGCAAACGAAATATTCGAATATTGAACCACGAGCGTAGCGAGCGAGCAACTCAAAATTTGCATCCGATTACTTTGCCTCACATGTGGATAAAATGTAACTTTCTCATTCGTTTTTGAACAATCAAGAGGGCCTTTAACAGTTTGTGTAGTGAAAAATTTTTTTTAACGCATTTCTATTAAAATTATAATGTATGTTATGTACCTATATTAAGCTTTTGTTTTATTTTGTTAATAGTACCTAGTAGTAACTTGTAGCACCGCCCACAATCTCTCTGCTTTACCTTAAGGTTGACTGGTAGAGAATGCTTGTACGATATGTTTTCTTTTGTGCAATAAAGTTTAAATAAATAAATAAACATTATACTCGTACGACTGAAGCCATACCGACAACCATAAAATGAATGAATTTCACCCGCCGCGGTACCACACTATCGCTTACATCAGTTAGTTTGTGCTTTGCTTATTGTATAGTTTTAGATGTATGCTCATTTTGGTAGTTCATCTTCATGTGGTTTGATTGTAGATATAAATAAATAAATATAATAAGGACATTCTTACACAAATTTACTAAGCCCCACAGTAAGCTTATAAGGCTTGTTTTAAGGTTTGATATCGAACAATAACGAAATAGCGGAAAAGTAATAAAAAAACGAAAGAACGAGTAAACAAAAGAGGAGAAGTCTTTGGTCAGCAGTTAGAAACTTAAACAGGCTTCTTAATATCTTAGGTGGTGTCTGTGTGTCATCATTAGTCATTAGAAGTTTGAAATTTGTTCAGCATTAGAAATACCTAAGTTAAAAACAATCTTGTCATATCTTTTTATAAAAACGATTTTTAAAAATCAGTAACTAATTGCCTATGAAAGCAAAATAATGTAAATGATTGTATAGAGGTATGATTTATAATTGTGACATATTTGCCGTGACTTATTTTTCAAAAGTGTTTTTCAATAAAACACGTCAAAATAGCTTACCTTCTTTCTAATGCAAAAAAATGAACTATAGTTTCATATTTTGTGACACATTTTTCAATATTTTAACATTTAGAAACTTGAATAACCTTGAAATCCTATTGTTCGACTGTTGAGTGATTGGATCCCCTTGTGCAAAAGAAAGATGCTGTCACAGAAATCATAAATCAGAAGTATCACAAAATCCTACCAAGACAAAAATTGTTTAAGTTATAATTAATAAGTATTTATTTAAACTGCATTACACAGTAAATAATAAAATAGACATAACTAATCTCTACCCGAGACTTTGTCAGCATAGCATTCGTAAACTGAATAAATAAAATGATTCACCTCTGCGTACCTAATAAAAATTAATTCAATTCAATTCGATTCAATTCAAAGTATTTATTTTAGACTCTGGGTCCATATTTTTTTTAGTATTACAAGTGCTTAAATTTTAGAGTTAGTGCCTACATGCTACATGTACATTTATTCAAATAATAAACAATAACCAAAACTATTGAAAATTATAAATAATTAAATTAAGTAGGAAGTGAAATTCACATTAAATTAAATTATATTCAATCATATTATTCATTTCATATACAATTATTCATTCCTATTTAACATTAAAAAATGGCAATATTGACCCAAAATAAAGAAAAATTATTTATACATATTAATTTTATTATGGAATAATTCTTATTGACTTCGATATTGACTTTTGATGATATTGGCATTCATTTGAATTTGTGTAATAATTAATCTATGATTTAATTACGTACTTAATATTGATAATTATTGTTTAATTGTATACCGTGTAAACGTTTTGGTGTAAACTGTGAGCTTTAATGTGTGGAACAAATAAAACGAAATTAAATAACTCATTTTCTTCAATAGTCTAATGCTGGTCACGACAAGGAAACATTTTAAAGTTAATCTGTAGCAAAATCCGCTAATTTAAGGATTGTGAAGAGGAGCTGGGGTGGTTAGAGTAGCGCTACCTCGTTTCACGCAAAATAGGCGCAATGGTTGTCAATTTGCGGAAAATGCCCAGAAGCACTAACTAATTTAAGGATTTTTGAAAAATCGTAACGCTTTTTAAGAAAAAATTAAATAGCATTCTTGAGACCTTTCTCTAGTAAATTCATCCATTCGAAACCTGATTTCTTGACTTTCGCTTAATAGAACGACGACGAATCTGAGATGCACCTTAAAAAAAAAAATTTTGTTTACCAAAGCTATAAATATGAGAATTGCTTCTAAAAATGCGGACTTTTATTACTGATCAAACTCATCGATTACTTTTTTCTTTTTGTTAAAACTTACAAAAATTAAAATTCGAAAACATTATGTCCCCGATTCCGGACACGCACTGCCGTCTCGCTCACGCTTACGCTCAGTGAGAGTGAGAGAAGAACCTGACTCGTGGGTTAAAATAACCCACTTAGCGCTATTCACGACACGTAGTCGTTGTGCCTCTACGAATCATTTTCGTTAAATACCGGGAAACGCATATTATCAGCTACGAAATAGCGCTACGGCCATAGCTCAGCGGTGAATGTGTTAGCGAAGCTTTAGTAACGCTGTGTAATTATACACCGTGTTTTTATTGAATTCCGTTAACTTCGGGGTATTGGTAAGTACGTTTAAACTACATGACATAGTTAATTTAAAAAAAAAAAAATTTTTTAAATATTTTTTTAAAATTTTTTTGTTATAAAAAGTAATTAAATGTTGCATATAGCGCTGTTGTTGCACGGGCATTACATTTATCTCAAACTGTGACATGTCAATGTGATTTCGAACATCGATGGTCCGAGATAGTACTTACGTTTAGTAGCAAATGTATTAACCCGTACTAAACCCTAATCAATATGTGAACGGGCCCTAAGGTAAGTGTACACACTCGTAAGGGCTTTATAAGATAAAAATAAAATATTGATTATCTCCGAAATGGAGTTAGTTAGAATACCGGTGTCTTTGAGAAAGTTACTTAATTTAAGCACAGGAAATAATAAATAATTAAATAATTATTACTATTTCAAGCTCAGCTTGAAATTAATGGAAATAAAAAAAACACGGTGTATAATAAATTTTCTTATTTTTTCTATAGGTGCGCTTTCGCCTTTAAGACGAAAGTGGAGGGCCCGTGCGAAATCGCCTTTTCAAACGTAGTCCTCATTTTCCTCTCTGGATATTCACATTATTGAAAATAGTTTGACACAATTTATTGTATATCAACCACATCTATGCCCCTACGTTCGTTTTTTTTTCACATTTTTAATTATTATAAGAGTAGAGCTTAAAACTTTGTATAAAATATGTCTTCGATCCTAATTTTTACAATAATCAAAAAATCGAAAGATGTCAAACGTAGGGACATAGCTATAGTTAATATCTATCAAATTATGTAAAAATATTTTCCATAATGTCAATTATTCAGAGAGGAAAATGGGGACTACGTTTGTATGGAGAAGCAACCGTCTCCTTCCGTCTTAACTCTTAAGTATACTTCTGTGGCTGTACATATTCTGCGGCGCAGCAAACCGGTTCCAAGACAAACGCCCAGTTACCCTTGGAACGCTTTCGTCATAGATGCGAAGTATATCCCTTGATTCATCAAACGAGTGTCCTTGTATAAATAAAACAATAGCTGTTATCCCAGGAATACATACCGATGTTAATGCCTCCCGGAGCCTTCAGATCCAGTGTTGTAAAACTTGTATAAAAAAATATCCGAATAATCTAACTAATTGTACCTAATTAAGAAGTGGTGAACGGTGTTGGTCACACATACTGTAAACAGTGTTTAAAATACTTTATATTTAAGCCTTTCTTGTAGTGACTGTTTGTTTACCTAAATAAATAAATAAAAAAAAATTAAAAATGTTGACACACATCGTACCTCTGACTACAAAGGGATTTGTATATCCAACGATAACTGAAATATAAAAAACAAGTATTGATAGAAGAGTAGGCCTTAACAATATGTGGGTAGTTATACTAAGCTCGTTATCCCTGGAAATTCATTCAAAGCATTATACATATCACATACTCTATAACAGTATTGAACATGTCTAAAGCTGGATTTGCACACTTTTAAAGCGAAACTGTCACCACAAACCGCAAATGTTTAATAATAAATATGATCAATGTAAAATGTTAAATCATCCGTTCATTTTGGTGTATGTACATAATCATATTAGCTCATTTAAATCATGACAACAGATTTTGCGGTACAGTCGAGTTCATATTATTTTCAGATATGTATACATTTCACATCACCTTATTGCAATATATTAAAGTAAAGAAATGTATATCCTGGCCCAGCTGATGATCTAGATGCCCTGACACCCCGACAGCCCGACGTAGTTACCTGGATTTAAGAGAATTGATTATAATTAGAGAGGTAACGTCTAAGAAAAAGCGACCAAATGCGAGTCGGACTCGCCCATGAAGGGTTCCGTACCATTTATGACGTATTAAAAAAACTACTTACTAGATCTCGTTCAAACCAATTTTCGGTGGAAGTTTGCATGGTAATGTAATCATATATTTTTTTTTAGTTTTATCATTCTCTTATTTTAGAAGTTACAGGGGGGGGGGGGGACACACGTTTTACCACTTTGGAAGTGTCTCTCGCGCAAACTATTCAGTTTAGAAAATAAGGGTTCTGTTTTTTGCCATTTGGCTACGGAACCCTAAAAATGATATTAGAAACCTCAATATCATTTTTGAAGACCTATCCATAGATACCCCACACGTATGGGTTTGATGAAAAAAACATTTTTGAGTTTCAGTTCTAAGTATGGGGAACCCCCAATTTTTTTTTTTTTTCTATTTTTGTGTGAAAATCTTAATGCGGTACATAGAAAACATCTACTTACCAAGTTTGAACAGTATAGTTCTTATAGTTTCGGAAAAAAAGTGCATGGCTGTGACATAAACGGACAGACGGACAGACATGACGAATCTATAAGGGTTCCGTTTTTTGCCATTTGGCTACGGAACCCTAAAAAACGTGCCCCTGAGTTTCACATATAAAACAGATGGCGCTGTACTGCACCATATGTTTTGCGGCCATTGAGTTGTCAAACGTCAACTTTTGACAGATTTACCGCAAAATGTATGGATCTCGTTTACCTTTCAAATTCGAAGCACGAAATTGTCTTAGATTTTACGTAGCTTACTCAATCAATGTATATTTGCCTGGATGAACAACCTCAAAGCTGTACTCTTATTGCCTATTTATGCATTGTGCGAGTGAATAAAATATTATCAGCGCATGCTGATAGCTGGACTGCAGTTAGCGCACGCGCTAATCCAGTTAAGATAAACGTATATCGCCGTGATTAGGAATTCAGTGTTATAAGATTGTATGCTTGTATATAAGCAATAGTTGACCATTAGTTAAACCGAATTAAACAGTCTAAGAATCCAATAAGAATCGTGGATACGACAAATTTCGCAGTGCGTGCGGTCTAACTGTGGAATGAGCTGCCTATTCCGCTCAGAGAACCACAATCGGTTGCGTCGCTCAAGGTTAGGTTGAAGAAGCTGTGGTTATCTGACTGCTGAATAATTTTCCTTTCTTAGTGTTCCTAGTGTATACTAATTATTTTCCACTTTTTTCATTCATTTTTTTTAGCTTAATTTCTCTATTACTTTTTTGTGTAATATATGTATGTTTATCCTATAAAAATATTGTATGTATTTATATCCTCTACTTTCTGGTGTCTTGTTGTACTCTTCTCACTCTCTCCTCTCATCTACTCAAAGGTTTACTGGAAGAGATCCCTTGAAGGCATAAGTTCGCCTTTGTACTTAGCTTTTACTAATTGTAAGTTCATATTATTATGTGTTTTTGTACAATAAACAGTTTACTACTACTACTTAGTACTTACTACTACTAAGTTTACCCTTAAAAGGAAACTTTACTCATCTGCCGCTTGCCGTCAAAAGCATGCTATGCGATTAAATAAGCGCCACAAAGCTGGTGTGCGTAAGAATGGTTGTACTGCACACGCTATGAGAGCACAAACTATTTAGGATTTAGCGCTGCAGCAGCGGCAAATAGGTGATGTCACAGGCAATTTTCGTGATAAATGGAATTGCTTTCGAATCTGCATTACTGTCGCCATTAGATAGATAGATAGATAGATAAAATCTTTATTCAACCACAACTTACATGCTTTGTGACACAAACAAATAACAAGAGAGAAAGAAAATTGACAAGAGACAAAGAAAAAGTAACATACAGTTTGACACTAATATCAATAATTACGTCAACAATCAAATGTATTACATGTCTTATTTTTAGATTAATAGAGATATTAGTAGAGGGTCATGTGTTGTGGTAAAGAATAGGCGCTGACTCAGCATAAATGCTGCGGAGACCACAGCGCTGATCTTCCGTCAGAACCTTAAAACCTACACTAATAAACGACCAGTGCAGCACTAGTCAATGTACTTATATGTTTAAATATATACTTATGCATGTTACATATATTTGTACTGTGTGTATGTAGGTACTGTAAATATTTGCAAGAAAAATATGTCACGTAGTTATTATACTTATGAATTTACACGATGTGAACGCAAGTGGATAGGTAACGGCAGGTAATGGTGTGATCAGGTGGGGTTAAGTTTTAGGCACTTAGTTTTTGAGTTTCTAATAGGTATTGGCGTAATTTAATTTTAAATTGAGGCTTACTTTTTAATATTCTGATTGGTGGAGGTATGTTGTTCCAACATTTGGTGGCCCGATACCTAAAACTTCCCCTAAAGGCAGCAGCGCGGTATTTTTGAGGCTGCAGCATCAGAATACGCGGGGCTCTAACCGAGTGACAGCTTCTGTTTGTTGACCAAACCAGTTTTTTGTACAGATAGCTTGGAGTCTGAGTGTTTATTACATCAAACAGTAAGCATGCCAACATTAGATCCTGACGTGGTAGCATTTTGAGCCAGTTTCCGTTATTTATAAATGGGGTGACATGAGTCCGCGGGGGAATATTGTAACAGAACCTGGCACATGCATTTTGGACCCTCTGAATGCAGCGCTGCGAGCGTCCCAAGAGGCAAGGTCCATATACAGTAATACAGTAATTTAATTTCGATAGAATAAGGGCTTCGCATAGTCTCACTCGTAGATCTACACTCAGTAATTCACGAATATTGTATAAAACCTTTAAACGGTACATACAGTACTGGAATGTTTCCGCTATGTGTTTTTCGAAGCGGAGGTTACTATCCATCAAAAGTCCAAGATTTCTCGCTTCAGTAACCTGAGCCACATTCATACCATTAATTTCTATTACAGGATTATAGGCTGTGATGACGTTTATCTGGTGCGGTGAACCCAGGATCATATATTTGGACTTTATGGGGTTGAGAACCAAGCAGTTTTCAGAGGCCCATTCCGAAATACGTTTAAGATCGGTGTTTATTTTAGCGACTGCTGAGTCCGTGTCGTTGGGAAAGAAAGAAAAATATATTTGAAGATCATCCGCATATAAATGGTATTTACAATGATTAATGCATTGGACGTGCCGACACTGTACAAAATAAAGAGCAAGGGACCTAAAATAGAACCCTGCGGGACACCTCTTGTCACAGGTATTGGCTCCGATGATATAGAGCTACCGTCACTACGACTTATCTTGACCAACTGTTTCCTGTTTTTAAAGTAGCCCTCGAACCATCTGATAGTGCGGTAATCGAAACCATAATAATGTAGCTTTGCCAAAAGAAGTGGAATATTTATGCAGTCAAAAGCTCTCGAAAAGTCGAGCAGCACCAAAGCAGTTCCCTTGCCCAGGTCTTGGCCAGCAAGAACTTCGTCCACTACATCATGAAGCGCAGTGCTAGTGCTACGACCTCGCCTAAAGCCCGACTGCATTTCGGGTAAAATGTTATTTTCCAAGTACTTGGATACTTGGTCATATACCACTTTCTCTAAAATTTTTGACAAGAAAGGCAGTATACTTATAGGTCGAAAATCTTTTAGATCAATTGGATCATTCGTTTTTGGAATAGGGCGGACAACAGCTGTTTTCCATAATGATGGGAATGCGGAGGTTGTAATAGAGCAATTGATTAAATCAGTGATAACACCCAAGGTGCGAGGAAGCGTCATCAAAATCATGTCAAAATTAATACCATCATAACCAATGGCGTTAGATTTTATGTGAAGTAATAGTTTACTGACGACGCTTTCAGTTACAGTTGATAGTTGGAAAGATGAATTACCATATAAGTTATTCCCAAAATACATTATGTTATCGCAGTTTGGTATATTATTACCAGGTACGTCTAGAAAAGTAATATTCATAGCTGTAGGGTTATCAAACTGATTTGGTATGTCTGCTTCGGTTTTGAAATTAGGTAATATGTTTTCCTTAAGGTTTTTCCAAAGAAGTTTAGGATGGTTAAGATTAAGATTAATGTTTTGATTAAAGTAAGCCTTCTGTTCGAAATGCAAGCTGGTATTTACTAGATGTTTCAAGTTTTTATAATTAATTTTGTCCGTATCAGACTTGGTGTGTCTATACTTTCTTTGAGCATTATTACGGAGAACCATCATGTACCGCACGTTCGGAGTTAACCAAGGTTTCGAGGATTCTTTTATGACGTGCTTACGTATCGGAGCATAAGTGTCGAATAATTGTAGTATGTTAGAATGTTCAATTCGTCACTCATTTTGTTCAAGGTGGTAGACAGTGGTTTCACCTTTGTCTCAGTGCTGCAACAATGTGCTAGTAACACCGCATTAGTAATGCTTCTGCAATAAATTGATTCAGTTTATTTGATCCTATAATTTATTTCACGCCCTTCAACCGATAGATAAAAATATACCAAATCAAAACAAGTACGTATGTATAAAAAAATTGGAGGTTGAAGAAAGGGCGACGTGTGCGCCTATTAGGAGAGAGGACATGACAGAAAAAATGCCTGTATTTAATAATGCATTAGTAATGCTTCTGCAATAAATTGATTCAGTATATTTGATCCTATAATTTATTTCACGCCCTTTAGCCGATAGATAAAAAAATGACACATCAAAACAAGTACGTATGCATAAAAAAAATATTGGAGGATGAAGAAAGGGCGTCGTAGTGCGCCTATAGGAGAGAGGACGTGACATAAAAAAATGCCCGTATGCGTCGAGGCGTAAAGCGCAACAACGCTGTCAGTGGACCATATACCACCGGAGAGTAAACAATTCAAAATATACAACAAGGATGCCTCATGTGCGGTCATTTGGTGCCGCAATCATAGCAAGCATGTAAATACCTAATCAAAATTCTAACGTTACTTAACACGGATACCTTAGTAAATTAAAGGTAATTCAGCTAATTACAAAATTCCTATATGCAAGAGCAATAGTGAAGTGCCACGCTATTTAGTGCTTTATCGATAACTATCCTTCCTAAGGTCTTTGTTGAGATGTTTAGGTAAATATAGTTCGCGCATAAATATCCAAGAAGCGAAATGTGCTCAAATTACTAATCCCAACCTCCGGCGGTAACCTCCGCCTACCGCGAAAACCGAAATCCGCAAATTGCGGGATCTTTCTCTTTTACTCTCACTAAGACGTAATTAGAGCGACAAAGAACAATGCCCGCAAATGACGAACTTCGATTTTCGCGGTTATAGCCCAGGTGTCCGGCCGCAGCGAACATCATATTGCTTCATCCCTTTCGTCAACTTTCCGTATTTCGTGCACGAAGTGTACGGTCGAGTTCACGGACGCCTTTACAAGCCAACGTTCCAACAATAAATATATTTATTACACGACCTTATTGTCAGTCTTAGAGGAGTGTGTAATCTCAATCGTAATAATTAATTAATGAAATAAAAGTTTAAAATTTGTAAAAACTCCATATTTTACGTATTTTATTATACAATCAAAACAATGAACTTAAAAAATACGCAATTGTTACGCAAAGTCAATAATTCTACTTTTAACGATCTTAACTATAGTTGACAAATAGTTGTATCCGCAATTCAGACCGTATCTTACAAAAATTTTTGTTACAAGAAAAACGTTGTCGATTGACCTGTCAATGTTCTTTACTTCATTATTTCTGTATTATTTTATTGAAATTTCTTTCGTTTTGTTTTATTGCGGTAATTAAAATTAATTGTTAGAATACGTTAAGAAACATGAATGAAATAGTGACGAAGACGGATTACATTTTCACAGGTTGTATTTTTACCTTTTAAATATGTTCACACTGCTATCGTGTACAATTTTGTGTACTACACGAGATCAAAGTTATTTACATCTCGTGCGCTTTTGAGTCCCTTACAGCGCTCAAGATTCTAAATAAGATTCACTCGCTACGGTTACACGGGACTCAAAATAAGCACTCGAAGAAATATCAAACTTTGCTCTCTTGTTGTACAAATAACTATGTTTCAACACTTATTACTTTGAAACTGACGTCTATACAGACATTAATAACTTGCTGAATGTATAAGTATTTACTGGTAAACACCACATGCAAGTAATTTAAAAAAGTAAAGTCAACAACAAAGCCGGCACATTTGAACACCTTATTATCGTAGAATAAGGAGCAAAGCGCAACCTTGATGACTAAAACTAAATATGGTTTTCAAACTAAATATACTAACTAGTGAACAAATTTCTAATTTTGTTCTGGGAGTCAAGTGAATATTAAACCTGTTATTATATTTATTGAGTAATTTGCTTTAATTGCTTATATTGCCGCATATCACAGCATTATTGACAGCGATTTCTATCATTTCCATAGAAATAGGATGCGTATGACATATCTCTGATCATTTCAGACAATGTCAAATATTCTGAAAGGGTGGCATTCTACAGAAGCCGTACACAAGGCCGCCTCTATCTGTAAGTCTGTCACACTAGAGGTTAATGCTCTGTCGTGTAAACAGATATATTTTACATTTTAGCCTGTAAACAAACTACTTCAAATGACTGCTGGTCATATTATGAGTCATGAATACGAGTGTACTATAACGTCACATGCAAAGTGCATTGCAGTGTTTATAATTGATATCAAGTACCTACGTGCCAGCGATGGCCCCGGATACATTTCATTAATGTGTCATGCAATTTGCTGATACAAAAAACTCTTTGCAGATCTACAAGCATAATTTTAATTGTATTGTACGACAAATGCAGTACTTATATGAAATCTTTACAAATGTACCCTTACATAAACTAATATATCTCGATAAAATAATGTCACGTAACTCTGAACCACCACTGATTCTACACGGATTGCTAAACGCGGAAAAAATATTGCGCGTTGCTTTTCGCAATGCGGTCCAATAAAATACTACTGATGGTGTCAAACGCCTCACAAAATAACTTTTTTCACGCAAACATATATACATACGATACGGCCAATACATCTGCATATATGTTCACTATGAATTACGTATTACCAATTCCGTATAATATAAATAAAGTCTACGAAAAAACGTACCTCGAAAAATCAAGAAAAATTTATGCTCGAATAGATGGCGATATACCTTTGGCATATACTCGACTAGATGGCGACACGGTTTGATATTTAACACATATCAGTGAAAGAACAAGGAGCCGAATAGCCATATGTCATTCTAATAGTTTTAGTCCTGTGTAAAGATTGCAGTAAATTTATTTGACTACAAAATTTACCTTGACAATACGCCTCTATACTCTATTCTCTTTGGTATTACGTTCTACCTACACTTCTTCTTCTTCCTCGCGTTGTCCCGGCATTTTGCCACGGCTCATGGGAACCTGGGGTCCGTTTGACATTTAATCCCAAAATTTGGCGTAGGCACTAGTTTTTACGAAAGCGACTACCATCTGACCTTCCAACCCAAAGGGTAAACTAGGCCTTGTTATAGAGCAAGATCCCAGACTTAGATCTTGGACTATTAATATTAGTCCGGTTTTCTGACGATGTTTTCCTTCACCGAAAAGCAAATATCAAATGATATTTCGTACATAAGTTCCGAAAAACTCATTGGTACGAGCCGGGGTTTGAACCCGCGACCTCCGGATTGCAAGTCGCACGCTCTTCCCGCCACCATCGCTTTTTTCGTTATACCTACACTTAGTAACGTTAAACCTGAAAAAGTAAAGAAAAATACACGACATTTTCGTATACTTATTTAATTAATTTTCACCTGAAGTGTAATTAGATAAGATGTGCTCAAGAGTCGTTCTTACTTGATAATTATTTTCCTGTTTCTACTTCCTCAACCAAAATGATCGTGGAAGGATATCTACACAGAGGTTATACTTTATTCTACGCAAACCAGGAAAAAGTAAGTTATTCTCCCATATTATGAATGCAACAATAATATCATTCTCTAAAACAAACGTGCCACATCGATATCAGCTTATAAACAGGTAAGTAGGTATTCGAGTTATAAAGTGTACTACTCTAAAATTCATGTATTGTACATATTTAAATAAATACTTAGCTAGTTTTTCCACAAAACAAAAGTGAGATGTTTGCCTTTCTATGTTACATTTTACAAAATATTATGTAGGAGAAAGTTTTTAAGTTTACATAACTATTTTTACTAAGCTGGCATCGCAAGCCGGCAACTTGTTTGTTATTTGTTTGTCAGCCAATCATTGACCGGCTTATCTTGTGATCATGCCACAGCACAGGTACAAGCCGCGTAGTTATCCCTCTCTATCACTCTTCCAAATTAGTGCGACTGTGACAATTGCGTTTCGTTCGCCACGGAGCGTCAACGATAGGCACGTTGGCTACGCGGGCAGGTATTACTTACTTGTCCGAGTTGAGGTAGCTTATGGTCCTAATTGCAGATAATACTGCAATGTGTTATATATCACTAGGTATCTATTTATTTATGTATAACGATAATTAAGTTAGGTATACGATAACATTGAATAAAATAACTATATAGAATGGATATGGACAAAAAAGTGATTTACTTACAAAAAAGCTTATTCGAATGATAAAAGTCTCATATGTATTTTATTTAAATCATTGGTGCATCAACTATTACATACTTAAAAGTAATCAAGGTTAAAATTTTAAATTTTGAGTGTCGCTACACATACATATATACATATACTGAAATAGTTAACTTAATGTATAAAATACATACCCGCAGAGTTTTAAAGATATTTCGTTTAGTTCTCAGACAATAACTTTGTTATTTTACAAACAAAAATAAAATGTTTGTTGAAACTTGATCTCTGAATCCACTAAAACCATCTGGAAAATTGAAAACTTCGTCTGTGGATAAAACTTAAGAGCTGTCCAAGAAAATAGTTTAGGTATAATAATATGCTTGAAGAGAATAAACTGAGCTACTTAAATTTGTTAAACCACCCTACTCGTATTGCATCTCTCCCATCTTCTACATCGACGTTAGTACAAGTTTGAGTAACCAGAGGTTACTTCTGTTCAATTTCATTGCGTGAAAATAAATTCAACCGTTTCTCAGTCTAGACGAAAACTTTGTTTCTTAAGAAACACAATTAAGTGAAAACAAGGAATTTAGAGCAATTACTTAGTATTCAACGTCGTGCTGAACTGTAAAAACTAATAATAATAAAAAAAACTTATATTTTAATTACTTCAAAACTACGGTCGACAAAGTTTCGGTTATTGATACCGACTCATATCAAAGTAGAGATTATACCACTACACTTAAATCGACCGGGATATAAACCGTGATTACCTTTTATATTGTTTTTATTGTGCTCCCGATATTTCGACGCAGTTACATGCATCTTGTTAACATGTGAGTAAGCCGTGAACAAGATACATGTAGCTTCGCCATGTCCGTTTGTCTGTCCGAGGCTTAACTACGTGATCATTAGTGCTAGAAAGCTAAAATTTGGCATGGATATATTAATCAATCAATCCGAAAAAGTCGCAAAATAAAATAAAAAAATATTTTTATGGTACGGTCACGTCTGAAAATATCGATACGAAAAAATTGCCAAAAATATGTATACACAACTTTATTGCCCATATATTAAGGTAGTGTTTACATATTTTTGGCACATTTTTCGTACCGATATTTTCAGACGTGACTGTACCTCCCATACAAAATGGATTATTTGAATATTTTTTTCCCTTTATCTCAATAGTGTGGGATATCGTTGGATAGGTCTTACAAAATGTATTTTTTGAAATAATCACTCTGAAAAAAAAAGTAAAATGTTATAACACACACAAATTTCAAAATGGCGGATAAGCGATTATCAAGGGCTTGTTAGGCTTAACATGCGTCTATGAATAACACCATACATTTTATTAACTCTAAATCCATTTGTCCAATTCCAACTAATTGGTATCCATGGCATTTAAATTAGTCATTGGAACACTATTACCGATGAATGCTAGGGGATAGCCAGTATTTAGGCACTGCGGTCATTTCCGCAAAAGGTTAATCCGTACTTACGCAAGCGTTTGATCCAAGTTTATCGGATAATCCCAAGTTAACGAACTTAGGTACCGTCGTGATATGTTCAATAGATGTATTTTGTTTCTTTCTGTAATGGCCGAAGTTCGAAGCACATGTTTGTTGATGAGGACGTAATTAGTTTGTTTTTCGGAAAAAGTTTGCTCGTCAATGGTTCGGTCTTTTGGCGTTTTTTTTATTTGTTGTATATGTAATACGCACTATAATATTATGCGTATTTTTAGACGGTTTAAGTAAAAAAAACGTAAAATCCTACCGAATAGGTGCATGTATTATACAAAATTACACATTAACTAAATACCGGTAACTGATACCTACTATGAAAACTATGCGAGATAAACATGCTTCTTTATTATCATATGCTTTCTAATCATAATTGTGAAGTTATGAGTAGAAAGCATAAGTTAACATTTATAACTTTTATTACCTACTATTAGAAACTCTTACTCGTAACAAGATCGACGCCACCAAGAGATAGTAGACATCCTAGTTTCGTGGCAACCTATAATGAAACAAAGTAATACCTACGCATAAAACACTTTTGGGAATAAAAAATCAAGAAAAATTAATTAACAAGATTTTACTCTCAGAATAAGTGCTTTGGATCGCTAAAATGCTCATTATACTGAATTTGAAAAAGCCTGAAAGGTTCTGGCGGAAGCTCGTCCTTCCTCAAAAAGTATATAACTCTTTAATTACGTCGTTCGTCAACGTTTTGCTTTCGCGGGTCTGGGGGAGATATTTTCAGCAAAATTGTGTTTCGCCAACCCTATCCTCGTGTTTTGGTAATTTACTGGAAAATGAAATTGATTCCTCATTTTGCATGAATGTTCTGTCAAGATACTTATTGGATTATTTCTCAGTGATGTTCGGAATAGCGGAAAATTAGGGTTTTCGTTGGCAACAAATGGGATACAAATATTATATCAATTAAGTGTTATTTGTAACCTAGTTGTACGCACAATTAATATATTACCTATTTATTATATATAATACGCCTTTTAAATAGTTTTTATAAGTTGAGCCCTTACAGAACAACATCCTCTATAGGTTTGACGTAAAGATCAACTTGAATCAAATACCTGATTTTCGATCATTGATCAAACAGCAATTAATCAATAATAAGAAAGATTTGTGTGTTGAATTATTTTTTGAAAGGATTAAGACTATATAATTCACATGAAAATATGGAAAATTTCATCAGCAAACACAATTGATATTAAGATTTTATAGATTTATAATTTTGGAATGTCAGCCTTGATCGTATTTGCTGCCATTTGAAACAAGCATTGGCCACTTTCTACTTCGCCACATTGTAGTATTAATATCAATGCCAACCACAGATTATGAGATCACCTAAACTATTAGATGGAGCATTATATATAAACCAACTTGCGGTAATCACTCTTATGTGCTACCGTACAAATTTAGTAAGTATGGGAGCGCAACAGTATGTATCAAAATCAACAAGTTTGTTTACGCACTTAAACAAGTACGGAAAGTTACAACCGTCGCTACTGCAATTTCAACATACAAGAAATACGTGGAATCCACGATACGATATGGTATCCTAGCCTGGGGCAATAGCACCGATAAGGATAGGCTATTTATCGCCCAAAAAAAAAATGTGTTCGGACAATTTGCGGAAGAAGCTTGGGAAAGTTGTAAACCATTTTTTAATAAACTTGGCTTACTACTGCTACCCGCACTATATACGTACGAAATATGTATGTTTGTCAGCAAAAATAAGCATCTCTTTAAAAAGGCAGCTGACCTGAACCAGCGTTCTCGTAGAGATCCTACCAGGCATTAGAAGCTACTTCAAAACTAGCACTCTACAGTAAAAGCTATCTCAAAATGTGTGTTAAGCTTTTTAACAAATTACCTGACCACCTTAAAGAATTGAATGCCAAAGCACTAAAACCAAGACTCTATAAATGGCTAATTGGAAAAAACTTGTATAATATTAATGATATTTTAAATTGATGGTTACTTCTAATTAATTGTTCTTAGTTTTAGTATTGACATTTGAATTATGTTGTATATACCTATGTATTTTGTTTTGTATGTCCTAGAGTTTAAGGTGTAAATTTGCATGCTACTGTGTAGTTAATCATGTGTTACCCAATAACACTAGTATAAGAACTATTGTGCCATGTTTAATGCAAATAAATGAAGTGAAATGAAATGAGCCGCATGTTACAGTTAAGTTCACGTTTACGATATGTGCCTAAAATAAAATAAAAAAGTTAGTGAAAACATTTTGTTTTAGGGCTGAACATGGGCTGTTATAATTAAAATTGATAAAGTGCTACTCACAGCGTAGCGTTTTACAAGCAAAATTGCATCGATGTTTGTGGTGACCATATGTTTCACGATGTATTTTGATTGTGTTATCTCTTCAGTTCTGAAAATTTGAATTTACTTGCCATGATTTAGAACGTGAAGAAGGTTTCAGTTTAGAAGCCCTTGGAAGTATTTAGATATAGATGCCATAGGTAGTTATTTGTATGTTTAGTTAGAGCACTAGAGGAAGCCAAGCGAAATATGGAGTGGACCGCTCGGCAGTGTTCAGGAAGCGTCCGGGTTACGCACGGAAGTTACACACTTGATAGAATTCCATTAAATAAGAAAGAAAATATTGCCTTTTTTCATCGCATGCACGAAACAAGTAAATGGGAAAATGTTACTGCATACAAATGTTCATATAAGTAAGTTTACCTATTGTTTTCTATTTCTTACCCGACTGCAGTGCAGCGTGACGAAAAATTAAAGATATTTAGCAATATATTTTGTAGGCTAATGTTTTTCCTTCTTCACTTTTTGAGATTTCCGTTCTGTTCTATAAGAGGACCGTCACCGTTGTGTGTTTGTATACTTGAATCGGACGGTTGGTGAGGTATTCTGTGTGTGACTGGTATGTGCTATCAAAAAACTAGAAAAACTAGATTTAATTTTAAACTAAATGACATTCTACTATTAGATACACTACCACACAAATACCTTACTAAATATCTGAGTCAAGTGGCAGGACTGTGTATGGAAAGATTTTTGCCTAATTTCATATCCCAAAGAACTTATCGCAGAAAGCATGCTTGGTAAACAGACATTTACCAAAATAAATGTTTTCTTATCACACTTGCTCGAAAAAAAGATCTTATTTCATGCAGGTGTACTGAAAGACAAAGGCTTATATTGCTCCCGCTAGAGTTTATGGATTGTGAAAAAAAGGGTATAACTCCCTAGGGGGTTAAAGTTTTTTTTTTTTGTCGCTTATTCATTTCAAACCAAGTAACATAAATTAGTTTTACTTTTAAAATATTTGTGTGTTATGTTTTAAATTATTTAATTTGATTAATTTAACAGTCGTTTAAAATATTTTTACATAATTTTCAATCGTGGCTGAATGCCGAATAGGCCTGTGCCTTCGATAACCTATCAAGAAATTACAAAATGGCCGACAAATGTTTGATATGTCACCGTATTTACGAATTATTTCGCTTAAAATTAATTTTTTTCTTCGCAAATGTGATGAAAAACATCGTGTGTAACTCCGGGGGTACGAATATTGCGAACTCCTCCAGCATGCGGCTGTCAGGTGCGGTAGTTATACTTACCGAGATTTTTAATGTTTCGTTTTTTTGGAAAATATTCAAATATAGTACTAAAGTTATATGGCACTGAAAACCATTGTGCGTTTGCTGTAATAATGACTAAACGAAGTAATTTTTTT
Organism: Cydia pomonella; assembly: GCF_033807575.1. Taxonomy (NCBI): domain Eukaryota; kingdom Metazoa; phylum Arthropoda; class Insecta; order Lepidoptera; family Tortricidae; genus Cydia; species Cydia pomonella. The sequence goes on along the minus strand of NC_084721.1, from coordinate 9,316,692 downwards.
TTTATGCTCTGATAGTAGGTAGTTATTGTTCAAAAAAGTGTGCAGAAAATAATACGTTTCCGCACTAGAGCATTTTACTCTCCCAGTACGTTTTTTTTTCGTTTATATTACGATAAGCAATTTAAATATGATATTAAATATATTTGTTGTACAATTTTCAATATTATTTTTAACTTTCCTTCTCATAAATCGCGTTACTTTTACCTCAATTGTTAATTGAAAGGGTACTTTCAAGTACTATAAAAGTGTATATTTAGTCATGTTTTTTTTTAAATACACATGTATTTTACTTTCATCGTACCTATTCGAAATGAAAAGTAGAATATTTAACTCAGGTGAAAGGCACCATTCCCTTGGTTAACAATATACTATTATTATTTTAAGTTTATGAAGCTTATCGTGAGGTCTACAACTCACAGAGCCACTAGTTTTAAATTATGTTTACTGTTAATGTTTGGTTTTAGAACTCGCCTGTAAGTAGTAGTAAATTAATTAGGTATCCGCGATATACCTTATATATTTCCATAGATTGATTTCATGGTTAGGGTACAGTAACATTGTATGCCTTTTAAAGATTCCCCAAAATGAAATTACGGGAAAAATTGTATTACTCATACGATAAAATGTTCACCGTTAAAGTAGTAAACCAATTCAATTACTTATAGTTCATATTGATAAATAAAATCACGCACAAAATATAGGCACACCAACGTTTTTCATTGTGGTAAGTGCTAATGCTTTGTCAGACTGACAAAAAATGAGTCAGAGAAAATTGATTTTGGCCCCGACCCTGCATTATGGCATCAATCGTGTTGGTTGTCTCAACAGGCTGCCGCGCGCGGCTCTATTCAATTACGTGTCCATTCACGTCATATGATATGAAGCACATGCGAATAACGTAACAGGTTTGAAGTGTAGACTGACCTTCTTGTGATACACATAGCATGTAAGTATGTATAACCTTAGTAGTTGCTTAGATCCATACAATCGGCCAAAGAGAATATTGAGCATTTCATTCAGGCTTTTTTGACATCATACGACATTTAAATAAAAAAAAACAAGGTTCATAATATTTAGTTACTCAATATTACCTATTGTTTAGGTTTAGTGTTCGAATGATTAGACCTAGGTTCTATAGTAGTTGTGTAGTAGTAAAAACATGCGCGCGTTTTCTTGAAATTACGACGCAATAAAACTATCACGATCCGACTATAAGCTTTGGCCAGTTTTGAGTCATAGAGGCATGTCGCATATACAAGAATAGTACAGAAGTAAGTGTAATAACAGAAAAAGTGCAGCAGTGACGCCATTCCCTACTGCTACCGAACTCTACAGATTCTATCATAACGCAAATGCATTGTAAAAAAACGATTTTAAGAAAGTTTACAAACGAAACTCTTTATCTATTATTATTAAGATTTTAATTGAGTTAAGTCTAAGTTGAGATCATCATCATCATATAAGAACATAGTTTATACTTACTATTTTAATTAATTATGTTCACTAGCAGACTTAGATAAATTATTCAGTAACATTCTTTTATATCACTTTACTATTTGCTTATCCGATATATTTTCTATTATTGATTCATACGGAAATCTATTCAAACTGCGTGGGAGAGCACTTGTCCAAACTCTTTTGCCATATTCGTTAGTACTAGTCGGTATTGGTATTACAAATGTTACATAAGATTATTTAAATTACGTAGGTTTTCATCGTATATGCCATTGACGACGGTGCTTAACTGACCATTCAACAAAATTATCAAGTTATTACAACGTGATAATCATTGTATCAAATCAGTACACATGGCTCATTAAAAGTCTCGATGTATCTTTATTTTTTTAGTGGATATGCTCATATCAAATGCAACAAAAAATTTAATTATCATATCAAATGCAACAAAAAACACACAGAGCAAATTTCGTGTAGATATAGGTTTCGGTACATAGGAATGTAAATGCTGAGGTTGCTGACGTAGAAATATACAGGATGATTCAGGAGACGTGAGCAGGATCAAGCCTGCATATTCGGTAAATTATCAGCAACTGTTTTGTACCAGTATTTGTGAGATTAACGTTAATTTAATTTTTACTGTTCAAAAAAAAGAGTTTTATTTTATTTACGATATTTATGGTCACCCTCTTTGTTTTATCCAAAATAAGTGACAAATTGAATGTCATCGAAGTCTGGTTACTTTTATAAAATCGTATCTCACTCAAGTGTGACATTTTATTTTCTTCATAATCAAAGTGCTGTCATAACGGTTAAAGAGGTTTTATCTTTGTTAATTAAGTGTTGTAGGGTATCCATGATTGTAGATAATCAAATTTGTCCTTAAGAAAAAGTTAAATAACAGATAAAAAGCGTGATTGTTTTACTTAAATATGATGGTGAACGATTCATTAACATTTACTGATTGTGTAGGCTTAGTCCAGCTCACGTCTCATGAATCACCCTGTATAGGTACATTAAATACACTGATTTAATTTGATGTAACGAAGTAAAATTAATAAATAAAATAAAGTCAACAATAAGTTTAAAAGTAATTGTAATTATATTTCATCCCTAAGCATTCACAAATTCACGAATTATATTAAAGTTTATTTAGAACATATGATAAAATTTAAACGACACATTGTTAACTGTCTGAGCTGTTTCGGCTCCATAGGCTGTATAGCAATTTGATTTATTATTCTAGTAAACCTAAACTAAAAAGGCAGAGTAAAAAAGAAATTTTATGACTTTTGAGCATCGCACAAGGAATTACTAGCTGTAAACTTTATTACATTCTGCACCTCAACCCAGGCGTGTAAAATACGCTCTCTCACTCGCAACCACATAAAATGATGAGACAAAACCGGCGAGCTGGACAATGCGCATTTACCAAGTTTTGTTGCTAAACACAATGAAACATAAAGCAAATTTCACAACACAGAAAGTTCGTTCCCTTTACCGCCTCGGGATTTATGTTCTTCAGACTGGATTATAGTGTATGGCAACTTGCAACATAATCATTAACCTTAAATGTAGCTAAGCGGAAACTTACAATAAAACGTTTGGGTTAAGATGGCAATATATAATTTGCTATGTAATTTTGTCAAGTCACGAGATAAGATGTAAGAATCGAGTATAGGGACGCATACAGTTTTTTACTAACCGATTTGAATGTCCCACAGCTGGGCAAAAGCTTCTCCCCTTGATTACCACGACTCCCTTTTTAGTGCTTCCTCTGGCCGGCGGCCAGTTGTTACCGAAGGTGTCCTGTCCAGGCCATCCGCCCATCTCCGTCTGGACCTACCCAGCCCAAATACCTTTGACATTTATTGGTGGTATATTGTTAGCCTCCGAACATGAAATGAAAGTCCCGATAGTTATTAGAAATTTACGGACACTTCACAGAACAGAATTTGAAACGAGGCAATCACGAGCTGAAGCATCTAATAAAATTGAAAACAAAGTGCAGAGAATACGAAACGATTGACGTTACGTTACGTAACATATCTCTTCTTCTTCCTCGCGTTGTCCCGGCATTTTGCCACGGCTCATGGGAGCCTGGGGTCCGCTTGACAACTAATCCCAAGATGTGGCGTAGGCACTAGTTTTTACGAAAGCGACTGCCATCTGACCTTCCAACCCAGAGGATAAACTAGGCCTTGTTGGGATTAGTCCGGTTTCCTCACGATGTTTTCCTTCACCGAAAAGCGACTGGTAAATATCAAATGATATTTCGTACATAAATTCCGAAAAACTCATTGGTACGAGCCGGGGTTTGAACCCGCGACCTCCGGATTGCAAGTCGCACGCTCTTACCGCTAGGCCACCAACGCTTCACTTCACTCAATTAGATTGTATTTTATTATTATTTGTGTTTTCTCGTATCTTTGTATTTTTATATATGTTTTGTAGTTCGCAGTGCCTTAGTAGTAATACTGTAATGCTGTGTAACTAACTTGAATAATAAAATAAATAAAAATATATATTTAATTTTAATTTTTCATGCTCATCAGAACTAAACCAATATTCAAACTAATAATGTCAATATAAGTTTAATAATAATATAACTAACCCAATACCGAGCAACAACAGAGCTAAACCAATATTCAAATAAATAATGTCAGTATCAGTTTAATACAGGTTTTGGAGTGACAACCGAAACATTACCTACTAATCTTACCATCTCCGTCCGTCCGTCGGTAATGTATAAATTGTATAATAAATAATTAATATATATTAGACATTCTTACACATATTGATTAAGCCCCACAGTCAGCTCAAGAAGACATGTGTTGTGTGTACTCACATCAAATACTTCAATATATAGAAAATGACCACCACCACCACCCATGACTTAGGAACAAATATCTGTGCTCATCACACAAGTAAATGTCCTTACCGGGATTGGAACCCAGGACCAACGGCTTCGTAGGCAGGGTCACTATATGTATATACCCACTAGCCTAGACCGGTCGTCAAACCTAGTGAAATCATGAAGAATTTTAATTAATTAAAGAACAGAGTGTCAAAACAACATATACAGGTGATCAATCCAAAATGGTCAGTATGGAGAAGTCAGAAACTATGAGAGATAGCCACATCTGTTCTTAGAAAATATGACATCGATTTTAAGTCATAAGTCATAAGTTATTTATTAGCAAAACCAATTTACACGTTATAATTATAATAAAGCATATTTACATACGTCGTAAAAATATATAAATCAAAATCAAAGACATTAATATTAATAATATAAAAATACCTAGTTGCTTACTAAGTTCTGTTACTCGATTTGTAACCTCTTTATTTCCATTAAAACAAATGCTACCGAAAAAATAAAAAATGACATAATGTGGTGGCTTTGTGATCTATAATTATACACCACACAAAACGATAGTTTGAATGAGTTGGGGCCTAACAGAGAATCGTATCGCAGTAATTGCGTTGCACAAATGTGGGCACCCGCCAAACATGATTTTGAAGTTGCTTGAAAACCTAAAAATTAACAAACAATTTGTTTATCGCTGAATTAATAGATACAATAGTAGGGTAACAGCACCAGTGGCCAGCCAGGGACCAATAGTCAGCCTTTTAAGTCGTTTATTGGTCATAAATATCTGGTATATTCGATTAAACAAATCGCGTGTAGTCAAATAGGAGCTCTGATTCCTTATTCGTTAATACGTAACGCGGCAGGTGCGGTGAGGTATCGGGGAGAGGAAATATACTCGTTCATAAAGGTGATGTTTGTTGACGAGAGCTGGAGTGTCATGTCCGCCATATTTTTTACTGCACGTGGTGTTCTTTTAACGCGTGAGAAAAAATATATTTTAATATAAAAAGTTACTGTTTTTTGTTAATGATGGGTTTATTGGTTAGTTTATCTATTAAATTGCGTTATATTTAAATAGAAATATCAATATTTAACTTATAAATTGAGGAGGTTGACCACTGGATACCACTTTTTTACAAAAAATCCAGTGCCCAGCCTCCCGCGGCTGACTTTCGGGTTATTAGTTATTTTTTTTATTTTCGATCTAATGCGACCGTTAGGACCGTTACATTTACATTTTCAAATTTAGTTAGGCATGTCTCAGTCAATTTAAAGTAAAACTCAGTAGTCAGCCGCATTTGAAATAACGTTTTAATGCGGCTGACCACTGGGTTTCACGGATCCAGTACTCAGCCATTATCTTCCTTGGTACGTCGCTGCCAAATATTATGAACTTTAACTCATTTAAATAAGGTTGAAAAGTGTATACATACTTTTGTTGAGAAATATTCCAATATCTAACGGACCCCTGCACGGGTTTCACCAGCATTTAAACCGATTTTAAAAATAATGAATTATATTCAATAAACAGATTCATTAATAAAAAATAAGAAGATAAATACAGTGTTTATTAGTTTGCAAGAATAATTTTAAGTACCTATGGCCTACAAATTTCGTGGCATGAGAATTGTAGGTACTTATAAGAGTATAGGTACCTAGACCTACCTATACTCTAGCTTCCTACCTAGGAATGATAAATATTATAATATCGTTAACTTTAATACAAATAATAGTGTTTTTTATTTCATTGTTATTAATAGTTTATAAAGGCTGAGTACTGGGTACACAAAGGCTGCTTACTGGATTTTAGAGGCTGACTACTAGAAACGTCGAGAGTACAAACTTTAAAAATGCGTTATAAGGCTGACTACTGGTGCCTTTACCCTACTCAGAGCTTCGATGACCGCAAGAGGTCTGGAAGACCACGCACCGTTCGGACCACAGCTCTAAAAAAGGCAGTGAAGGCGGGAATTGCAAGAAACCCCGTCCGGAAGCAAAAGTTGTTGGCAATACAGATGTCTGTGAAGAGAAGCTCCCTAAAAAAAGTTATCAATGAAGACCTTGGACTACACGCTTACCGCAGACAAAAAGGTCATTTGCTTAATGGACGATTAAAGACTATACTACTACTAGGCTAGAGAGAAGTCGCGTGCTATTAAAGCGGTACGCACAAATTGGCCACCGAAAAGTACTATTTACAGATGAAAAAAAATTTACCATTGAAGAATGTTGTAACCGCCAGAATGACAGAGTGTATGCAAAAAACAGTCAAGAGGCGATTGCGGCTGTTCCGAGAGTGCAACGAGGCCATCACCCCTCTTATGTGATGATTTGGCTGGGTGTGTCATACTCAGGGCTAACACAGATTCATTTCTGTGAATAAGGTGTGAAAACTGGGGCCAAAGTTTACCAGGAAGCCGTTCTCGAACCAATAGTGAAGCCCTTAAGCCACACCCTATTTCAAAACCAGCCATGGGTCTTTCAACAAGACTCAGCTCCTGCACTTACGGCAAAAACAACTCAAGCCTGGTTTCGAAGGAACAAAATTGACTTTATTGCCCACGAAGACTGGCCGGACCTTAACCCCCTGGATTATGCCATATGGCAGGTTATTGAGGAGAAAGCCTGTGCTAAACCCCACACAAAACTTGACTCCCTCAAGCGGGCCATAGTTAAGATAGTGACGGAATTAGACATGACAATCGAAAGTGCCGCTATTGATGACTGGCCTCGTCGTTTGAGGGCCTGTGTCAAGGCCAGAGGAGGCCATTTTGAATGATATTGTCATATGTAATTCCTGATTTTGTGTATTTCATTTTAATTTATAGTTTATTCAACTTTCGTTCGTATATTTTATGTAAATAAAGATTATTGCAGTAACAGAATTTAGTAACCAACTAGGTACACATTACTTAACATCCTTTTCGCAGAAATTTAAGTATTCATTATAGTGATAGAACGGATGCTCAACAAGCCAGCGTTTGAGGCGACATTTAAAAATGGCCATGTTTGGGGCGCTGGTGATGGTATCAGGTAGGTTGTTGTAGACGGCAGGCCCCATGACATGAGTGAGCTTGGCCGAGTTGGCCAACTTGCAGCTCACGCCCACGAGCTTGTGGGCGTTACGCGTTACTTTAATAATAATGGCATTCAATCTTTTTTTCTTAAGATTCGTATTATTAACCATAAAAACGAAAAAACTCGCAGAATTTATACCTAACATTGTTTACATGACTTCGAGCAGGTTCGATTCCCGGTTATGAATGAGAGATGAAAAAAAGATTGGATATCATTATTATTAAATTTAAAATCGAAGCCATGTTTCCTAAGAACAGATGTGGCTATCTCTCATAGTTTCTGACTTCTCCATATTGACCGTTTTGAATTGATCACCCTGTAAAATGTATATTCTCATTTCTTTATTAATTTTCTTTTTCTTTTCCTTTTGTAAGACCTCGATATATTTTCTGAAAGAGTTACGTATTTGTATGATTTGATATACTTATATACTTTTGAATCAAATTTCTATAAAGAAAAGTAGCTACTAGGTATATGTAATTGCATGATTTCTATAGTAATCTAAATTGTATTTTTTCTTATTTAATGCATGTTTATTATAAGATGTAATGTTTTGAAAAGATGTGTCCCGTCGAGTTTCTTGCCGGTCCATATTGGGATACCCTCCTCCAATTGAGGGGAATTTAAATCTTCTCGGGTCAGAGGTGTAGGGTTAAAGCCAGTATATAGCTTTATTAGGCGTTCATAATATGGACTTGAATAATAAACTAATCTTGTCTTATCTTAACATATTTAAAATACTAGTTGGCTGGTAGAGAATACCTAGAGGCATTAAGTCCGCCAAGTGTACTTTTATATGTGCAATACAGTTTAAAATACTAATACTGCTTTTGTCTGCTTACATTAAAGCTTTCCATAACGAATATAACGCAAGTCAAAATGTTAAGATCGTTTGAATTGTTATAATATTACTTAGATTCCTTCCGTTCATACTGATCCGAAAATATCCATTCATGGCATTATGCTGAGTGGAGATTTGTGTTTTCATTAGTTTGGCTATCATTAGCGACGTTAAATAATGTTGCCTCCCTATTTTCTTTATCGGATTGGGAATGGATTGAAAGGAGGCGAAATTCTGGTACAGATTTGACATAAAAGTTGTACCTATGTAGCAACTATGTAGTAAACGAGTAGCTTCATTTACTATTGCTCTTGGCATTTGACGGGACTTTGTTTGGAGATTTTTTGTTAACTACAACACTAACAACAAGCTAGATTTCTGTCTGTTTTATGACGCGTAACACAAAAGCGAAACATATTTTTTCTTAACTGTCGAATGCAGTGAAATGAGGACAAATTTAAATTGTTTTGGAAAATTCAGCGCTGGAAACTATGTCCTATTTTGGTTTTAAGTCCCATAATTAATAGATGGCCATCACTTTAATCCAATTGCTTCAAACAGTAGGTTGTTTTGTGGACGCATGAATAACTATTTCAACATGAATCACGTATTTTGCCGGTTGGCTGACTGCCTTGTACAATTAGATGACACAGGATATGTATGCGTGATTACATCTACACACTGCACACTTGCGCATCTATTATCATGTCTGCCATCTGGCCAGACCTGACGCGGAAGAAAATATTACGGATAGCGGTGTGGTTTGTTTATCAACAATCAACAATCCTGTGTAGTAGGTATTGTGTATTTTTATTATTATACAATCAGGTCAATATTGTTCCTGAGTCATGGATGTTTTCGATGTATTTAAGTATTTGTATATTATATGATTATATCGTTGTCTAAATAACCACAGTACAAGCCTTCTTGAGCTTACCGTGGGACTGTACATTTGTGTAAGAATGTCCCTAAAATATTTATTTATATTTATTAATTTATATAGAAAAAATATAAATTTTCCTCAGATAAACAAATTTACAAAGAGATTAAAATTTGAGTTTAAAATAGAAATAAGTAGCTGTCAATAACGTTTATGAATACTTCATTAGTGGTAAGTTTAGTGTTCATGGAATTTATACTATACTATAAGTAACTGTATAAATCCATTTTAATGGGTTCCCAAAAAAATTTTGGTAGTTAGTAAAAACATGTTATGTTAGTAATCTGTCAGTTAATGAATCGAAAAGTGATTGTTTCCAGCAATAAACGTTCGATTTGGTACTGTCAGTGCTGTGTTGTAAGTTCGATCGAGTACTAAGAGAACATAAAACAAATTTTTAGGGTTCCGTAGTCAACTAGGAACCCTTATAGTTTCGCCATGTCCGTCTGTCTGTCTGTCTGTCTGTCCGAGGCTTTGCTCCGTGGTCGTTAGTGCTAGAAAGCTGAAATTTGGCATGGATATATAAATCAATAAAAAAGGTCAAAGGTCTTTCAAAACTAATAGGGGTTTTCAAGAAACATTTTTTGATAAAGTGAATATATTCGGAGATAATCGCTCCGAAAGAAAAAAAATGTGTCCCCCCCCCCTCTAACTTTTGAACCATAGGTCCAAAAAATATTAAAAAAATCGTAGAAGTAGAGCTTAAGAACGAAATTAAATGAAAACTATAGCGGACATGATCAGTTTAGCTGTTTTTGAGTTATCGCAAAAAGTTTTCTCTTCATATTAAAAAGACTTACTTTAATTAGGTACTGATTATGCAAATTTGCCTATTTGTTTAACTCTGGTGAAAGGTACCGTTTCATCCCTTGGTTAACAATTTACTATACTTTAAGCTCCAGTTTAGCTTATTGTGACGGAAGAGTAACTACGGAACCCTACACTGAGCGTGGCCCGACATGCTCTTGGCCGGTTTTTTTAACTATAATAATACCATATATACCATAATACCGTAAATATTCAAAACGAACATCCTCTATTCAATACAGATTTCTCCATTTTAGCTTTATACGTACAAAATCTGACTTATGACTTCTAAACATACTATTAGTCTAAACGCTGTCATGAGTACAAAAGTATTAATAAAGCATTTTAGGAATATTCTTAGGCATATTCTGAATGATGCCATCTAGATTTAAGATAATCCTTTTCTAAAGGCGCACAATGCTTTATTAAATTTATGCTTTGAGTCCAGTTTTCTGACTAATAGGTTTATTTTATACGTTTAGTTTTATAACTGCGGTCCAGTCCAGGCAGTTTTTATACGCATACGCAAATAACTAAAAAGTAAACGTAATGTAATGCCATCTACACATTGACGATTATCACGGCGTTGTATGGGGGCTGTCAGTATTTTTTTAATTACTTATCACACACATGTTATCTTAACCATTACAATTACATTGATTATCTCACTGCTTGAACAAGCAAGAAGGTTCCAGCAAGTTATCCTAATTAGCCTAATAGATTATAGTTTGCAAGTTTGATAATTTGTGTCTCATATGCCTCGGGGCTAATAGGCCGGCATTATGGTAGGAATTAGTAATCTCCAGAGTGCACTCGATTAACCATAATCAAAACAATGTGTCGGGTTACTGGTGAGCTAGGTGATGCAAAGATTTAAACTTTAGATAACGACTACCTCGGTATTGCATCAAAAGGACGACAACAAAGTTTAATTTCGATTTTGCTTAAAAATAACGGAAAAGTGGAAAAACCCACTATCTCGGGCGATACACGAACTCGCCACTGTGGGATACCAGCCCATCGCTCTGCCATCTGAGCTACTGAGAAGTTTCGGTTCATTTGAATTGTTTGCTACATACAAAATTTAGTTTCAATCTCAAAATGAACCCCTAAACATTATAAGATCATACTTTCAGATAATTTTAATCTAATCTTTAAAAAATCTAATCTTAACCTTGTAAATTGTAATTGCTTTCTAGCGATAAGACCGCCTGTTGTTACCTGATTCTATTTTCCTTTAAAATGTATTTGTAGTTTTACAAGTATGAAAAATGCATAATTGTTGGTGCAATAAAGAATATTTACTTACTTACTTAAATCTAAATGAAGAACTCACCATAATCAACGTTGGAGGTTACTTAGACAAATCGTTTGTGGGTAATTAAACTTGCCACGAAAAATAATTAAGTAACTCCAAAACTTCTTTATTCCATCATTCATTTCACAACTCGAGCCGCAGAAAATGTCGCGGCTCAAATTAAAAAAGTTTTGCTGTAGGGTAGGTTGTCTCTTAAAAGGTCCTAATTTTCCGAAGATGAAGATTCCGGATAAAGATTTCTTGCAAATAGCCCGAAGATAATGAAATCGGCTTTAGTCTTATAATTTATAAATATAAGTTAAGTAGATATTTACCTAGATATAAAATTTGATAGAAAACTATACAAATTAGTTTGAAATTGAATGTAACATAGTATTTTAAAGACTAGCTAAGTTAGTTATAAATGCTCCTTCTATTCATATATACCTACAGCCCCACCGTAATTTTGTAAATGTTTGTGTTTGTGTCATTAATACATACATGATTTAGTAGGTGAGGCATGAAGTACAATGAATTAATTTTAATTTTAAATGAGATTCCCTTCCAATAAATTAATCTTGCGACACTTATCTAACCTATTCATGAATAGTTTCTAGATATATACCTATTATTTATAACTCATTAAAATCTAGTATATTGTTTGCATATATATTATACGTTAGTTAAATTTAAATAATTATAATGAATACCTACTTACTTATTCATAACCTCATACCTAAATGTTAACAGACATTCACACAAAATTTAGTAACTTTTTGAAACTTCTTCTGAATTGTCCACAAAATGTTTACAATGGGACATTTTTCTGTACAATTCAGACAAAGTCGCTAGTTACTTGCTGCGAATGACGAACAAGAGAAGAACGTTGTAAGTAAACAATTAACCTTTTTATTTAACTTTATTGACTTTTAGAATGCAAATTAACGAGACAAGAGCGGTCCGATTGGAACTTAAAAATACGTTAAATATTAGGTCTAGGTACGATATGGATCGGATATGTTATTATCAAAAGTAACATTTCTTCAAACACAAACGTCACTTTTGACAATGACATATCCGATCCATATCGTATCTAGACCTAATATTTGACGTATCTTAAAGTTCGAATCGGGTCGGTAGCTACAGGCTGCATTGCAACCAACGGTACTAATGCAAGGTACCTACACTCGACTGTCTGCATCACAAACAAGACCTTGCTCATAATATTAGAACGGCATTAAAATACCAACTACGCATCTCGATAAGTCGACTCAAAACAATACCACAACCTACATTGCCGTCACTCTTCTAATATAACATTGTAACTCAATAGAATAACAAGCATTGTACTACCGCCAAGTCAGAAAAATATTTTACTAAACAGTAAATAAGTGATATTGAATTGAGTGATACTATATTGCGCATTCAAGGTTCGTATACGCGCTTCTAATACAACTGCAGTGTAATGCCCGCCATTCATTGTGCAGCAATAGGGGTAAACAAGATGAATGGCGACCGAAATGGGAACTTGTGTTCTACATAGGTTATGCCCCAATGTAAATTAACTCGGAAAACATATAAGTCAGGTCTCTGGTATCCTGGTTCTGGATAATCGTTAATTATCGGGATTTAATTTGGTTTTCCGATCACTATAACAACAGGACGGCCACTTGTTGATGCTGTATTTGACGTAGTATTTAATGCCAACAAAAGAGTAGGTCCTTTTTGGCGTGTTGAACACCGAAAGCATTGTACTTTGTTAAACCTATTATTACACGTGCAAACTACAAATTGAAATCAGGAATCGTTACCGATTTTACTATATAGATAGCCATAATATTCGCAATATGCAATATTACTTAATTTGTATGAATAGCAGTATTCTTGGTATTCGATTTCCGATTGAAATTGTATCTTATATATATATATATATATATATATATATATATATATATATATATATATATATATATATATATATATGTTGAATTAACCGTTATCATTACTCGTAACAATCACTCGGGTCAGGCGAGTAATTGGCGCTCGTTGTAGAATAAGTGGCTAATTGGGTACTATGGACCCCAGAAAGTGTTTTCGAACCTATCAGGATTTATTCTATAACCTGAAAGCGAAATTACCTGTAACTAAATAAGTATCGAATTGTGATATTAATTTACCTGCCTTTTGATAAAAAAAATAGAAGTGACATAATAATATATGTATTTAATTTCAATTAATGTTCAAATTTACGTTTTAGCATATAATCAATGTTTTTTTGCGTGGCTTTATTGTTTTACACTAATTGTTCCCTATTTTCTTAACTGTCCAATACACTTCAGGACATGCGTGAGAAGGAATGGCTTGTGTTTCTTGCCAATACACGAGCATCTACGAGACAATGTGTACGAGGTAATGTATATTTAGACGTTCATTAGTTGCACACATAACTATATGCTTCTTTATATTTTACAGAATCATTGGCTTACTCGTAGATAGGGCAATTTGCGGTTTCACTATAAACGTAATAATTTCATATGAATGTAACGTAGGTAGCTGGTAGACTTACCTGTCGCTTACCAAGTCAGTGCGAACAACAACATCTTGTACCCCAAGGAAATTCAATGTGGCAACTAACTAGGTATATTTTCTGTCACTAAACCTAAGATTTGTCACTAATTTGCATTCCCTAATTGTTATATCAATAGTCTCTAAATGTCATATCGTTTATTTTTCATAATAGGATTTACAATCGCTTTATGACGTATATAATCTTATCTGACCTTAAAATATAGTTCTGTTACCAAAATACCCAACAATAGTGGAAGGCCATCAGAATGCAAAAACCCTGCAATCCAAGTATTCTGGACGGAATTTCGTGAATCCTTTTGTATTGTATTGTCAAAAGATGGAATAAAAATGTATATCCATCATTGTCAATCTCAAAATAAATTAGGCAATTTGAATCGAGGAAATTTCAAAATGGTTCGAGTGCGCTAAAGATTGGGCATGTATATTAGGCACTTGGAAGGTTTAAAAATGACCAGCCGATATATTTTTTTTAATCCAAGACTGCGGTAGTTATAGGTAAATCGAATTTCTAAGTAATTTTGGCAAGTGGCCAAAGACTGACTCCGGCGAGGGGCTAAAGGGCCAGGACCTTCATATTGAGCTTCTCAAGTACATACCTGCATGTCAAATCTCAGCGCGTTTGAACCATTTTAAAATGTTGTCCTTACAAACTACTATTTTTTTTCATCTGTAAAAAATTGAAAAATAATAGAATAATATACTCTTTGTTGGCACACTTCAGTCAAAATATGGGTAAAAAACTTACGGTACACGGCACTCCACTATACGAGGGTCATACCAAAAGAATTTAGGTAGTCAAAAAATATTGTTTATTCTTTAATACAGGTATCTATATTTTCAAAGTATTCACCATTAACACGTTTACATTTTTCCATTCATTTAAACACTTATATGAAATACCCACGGCCACTTTTCTTTAGACACCTCCGAAATCACGTAGTAATAAGCAGCCAAGGCATCTTCTTTGCTGTCATACCGGTTCCCTCTTAACTTTTCTTTAATTTTCGAAAACATGTAAAAATCACAGGGTGCTAGGTCAGGGGCATATGATTAATGAGGCAGGATAGATATATTTTTTAAAGCAAAATAGTCGAGTGTTCTGACTGAAGTATATGAGCGACGTTTTCGTGGTGTCCTGTCGTGGTGTCGCTTATCGCCCCAAGTTCATAATACTTTTGGGGCACAAATGGTGACATACCTACTTCTTTGCCTAGCCTTTTCCCATGTCATTTGGGGTCAAGTCTCCTCGTCATTCTGCACCAGGCGTATCTGTTTTGCGTCGTCGAGACATTTATTTGGGCTTTCTTATGGTCGTTGTTAATGACAGACATCCAGGTCGTAAGGGGTTTACCTCTGCCCGATCTTTAGGAGCCAACGTTAATGCTCAGGACTTGTCTAGTCATGTGATCTTCTGGCCTCCTTATGACATGGCCATACCACTGCTTTGTTGGTGACATAGTGAAATGGTGTCATATCATTGCTTTGTTTTACGATTATATAGCCATGTTTCATCGGCACGGCGAATTTTCCTATCATAAATTGATACCAAGTTTCTGGAAGTCGTTGAGTTTGTGAGGCACCCATCTCGAACAATGCTTACGAAGAGACGACTGCTCGTGAATAATTGTTTGTAATACTGCTGATCCAATGCCCAGTTCTCGCTCAAGCTTTACATATGTAATTTGCCGTTTCTCAATTTATCGTGACGACAAGACGTGACGTTGTCGATGTCCACTTTATCCCTTTTAATTTATTTAAAACGTTACGCATGGCATTTGACCCATACCGCATGTCGTTTGTCCCAATATTATTGTGTTGATTTAATTATTATCATATTAAACTCACAAAAATTTTACGTACCAATAAGTAGTTTTTATGGACTGCGGTTTGATACTGGTGGTGCTAGAGGCTAGATATTGCGGATAAGGTGAACATTGATATAGCATGACACAAGTAGTTAAAATTTTTCAAATATAATTATCATTGCATGAAATGTCGATACTTGTACTTTATCGATAAGCGCATAGCATCCGTGGCCGTTTTGTATATCGTTCATAAAAGCCAAGTGGTTTAATAGTCTATTGCAGGGGTCACCACATTTAATGGCGGACCGCGGTCCCAATCCGGACTGGCGACCTATTTTGAACTGTAATAACATTTGCTTATTTAATAAACGCAAGTAGAAACGGACCGCGATGAATTTTTAATTTAGAAACCGGACTCCCAAAGAAACTAATTAGTGACCCTTGGTCTACTGGCTCCTATGTCTTTCATCTTCTTCTGCACCTTGCCATATTTGAATACCCGACAAGGATGACAGAACAGGTATTTAAAGGTTTTTTTGGTGTGTTCTCTAGATTATATGATTTGCACTAAAAACATTGACTTTCAGTCTACGCATAAATGACTTCAAAACTCAGATAATTCCAAGTATACATACATAACAAAAGCTGCATAAGAAAAGAAAAGTATATTTCCTAAGAGGGTCGTATGCATTTATCTGAGTTTGAAGTCGCTTGACACAATTACCCATAGGAACCTATCTCATTGTTGGTTTTGGTATACCTAAATTGAGTAATAAGTAACTTTTGGTATACCTAAATTGAGTAAAAAGTACAGTCTCCATCTGATCCTTTTTAGTGCCCTCTTTCTTTAATTTCCTAATAGTATACCATGTATGGCCTATGCTGCTCAGTTTTTTCCACTATTATGACAGTTTGGGAAGGTCAGGTCGTTTTGTCTTCTATTTATAAAAAATACCTATAACGGTCTGCTTTACTTCTTTACTCACACACATATCTGGATTCTTATTATTAAAATCAGATTCTGAAGAAGTTTGACGTCTAGCCTACTCCTAATGCATCGAAACGATAAGTAGTACCTATGGCTGACCGACGTTGTCAGATACACTGCACATCGAACGTTAAAAGCCCGCAGCCTATTTTGATTCACTGACATATTTGTCTGCATTGATCTAATTGCTTTCATGACTGAGGCACAAATAACAGATGTAGTGTAGGTACGAAAACAAATATGATCGGAATTTCCTATTGTTTACAATGTTAAATTATAATTATTCAAATTCAAAAACCAAGACTGTCTTTGTGGTAAGTGAGGTAAAAGGTTAATTATGTACATATGTTGAAAGCTGAGATCAATCGCTTACTGGCACAACGCGCGATAAGTTCGAACGAACGAATCACGAATAATGTAAGTGTCATTTCAAAATGCGATTTTTCGAATGTAGGTAACTTTAAAAATACCTAGGCGCTATTTCGAAAAGTCGAAGGCACATGGCGCGATAGGTCACCAGTGCACAGACCTAGTCAAAAAAGTACTCAATGAACCGCTCCATAAATGTACAAGAATAGCGACTTCGACAGTACGGGAAGAATGGCGACCACGACTACTCTGACAAGAGTATGACGACAAAGAAAAAGCCGCTATTTGCGGAGGCCGTGGCAAGGGTCGGTGAGGCCTTTTTTTAATGGGTTGGCCAAAAGATATTCTAAGGGTGAGGAAGGCAAGACTTGACACATTGCCACCTTACGAAAATGAGACGACAAGGTCGTTAAATAAAGGTAATTGCTATATAACATAAATCAGGCCTAAATATAGTTAGTATTATGATATGTATTTATGATTGAACTAACATTATTGTATATTTAATATATTTTGTTAGACATTTCGCACGTAAAGTATTAATTACAGACGTGCACATTGTAGCCGCATGCGGATGTGAGCAATTATGGCAGCTGGTTTTAATACTTTTAATATTGCTACAGGTAATAATACATTTATTTTCTATATAATATACGGGGTTATCGGGTGGGCCCACTTTTATTTCAATAGTAAGAGGCCTGGCTTAAAATTCATTCTAGAATATAGTTTATATATACTTTTAGGGTTCCGTAGCCAAATGGCATAAAACGGAACCCTTATAGTTTCGCCATGTCCGTCTGTCTGTCTGTCTGTCTGTCTGTCTGTCTGTCTGTCTGTCCGAGGCTTTGCTCCGTGGTCGTTAGTGCTAGAAAGCTGAAATTTGGCATGGATATATAGATCAATAAAGCCGACAAAGTCGTACAATAAAATCTAAAAATTATTTTTTTTATGGTACCTCCCCTACACGTAAAGTGGGGGTGAAATTTTTTTTTCGCTTCAACCCTAGAGTGTGGGGTATCGTTGGAAAGGTCTTTCAAAACTAATAGGGGTTTTCAAGAAACATTTTTTGATAAAGTGAATATATTCGGAGATAATCGCTCCGAAAGAAATAAAAAATGTGTCCCCCCCCTCTAACTTTTGAACCATAGGTCCAAAAAATATGAAAAAAATCGTGAAAGTAGAGCTTAAGAAAGAAATTAAATGAAAACTATAGCGGACATGATCAGTTTAGCTGTTTTTGAGTTATCGTAAAAAGTTTTCCCTTCATAGTAAAAAGACTTATTTTAATTAGGTACTGATTATGCAAATTTGCCTATTTGTTTAACTCAGGTGAAAGATACCGTTTTATCCCTTGGTTAACAATTTACTATACTTTAAGCTCCAGTTTAGCTTATTGTGACGGAAGAGTAACTACGGAACCCTACACTGAGCGTGGCCCGACATGCTCTTGGCCGGTTTTTATACATATATCCCCTAGTTATTATTTTTAAAGCAAGCTGTACCTACGTACTTCAGTACCTAGTGGCTTGGAAACCTTCAAGATGTGAATTTGCGAGTCTAAAACTAGAGATATAGTTCTTCGGTCAATGTTGTAGCTAAAATATCTTGTAGCTTTCCAAAACAGGTCAAAGGCCAGGGAAAAAGAACAATAACGTGTATTTTCTATACAGAAGTGCTGCTTAACAAAGTCTTTGATCGCAAGTTCATTACCCTGGCTGGCCTTGGACTTATTCTACAAATGTAATCATACCCTGAGTTTTCCGTTTCTTCAGTGTCCGATTGAACTGATTTTTTTTGCATACCATAGTAATACTCGTAATACGAGTATAGAGTCTAATGACGGAGACCGCAGACGGTCATAAAACTTTGCAATAAATTATCACAACCTGTTATTATGTTATTTCTTAGTTAACGTAAGTACCTAACAATGTGTACAATACTAATGCCTATTCCTTGAACTTAAAAAATATCATAATATTCAAATTCAGTTTTAATATGCAAAATATGAACACATGACACATCTCTGAATTTTCCTTGCTTAATGTTTATTTTATAATGAATTAAGTAGGTACAGTCACGTCTGACAATATCGATACGGACAAAGTGCCAATAATATTAAATTTATACACGACCTTATTGCCCATATACGTAGGTCACTAGATAAGTTTTGCAATAGAAAAATACGAAACAATGAGGTGGCCTATCACATATATTTTTTGAAACTATATATCTATAGACAATGTTTGGTCGGAAAACATTTACTTTATTTTTAAATTTACATATAAAAAAAATAGATTTAAACTTTGAAAAGGTCGACGTGGGTTAAGGGCGATTTACGCATATTTTATACAACATTTTCATTTCATACAAAGGTAAGATTTTATAATAAGTAAATTTAAAAAGAAAGTAAATGTTTTCCAGCCAGTCATTGTCTATGGAAATATAGTTTTAAAAAGTATATGTGATAGGCCACCTGTTTATTTCATATTTGTCCTTTATTTGACCTATGTATTTAAGGTAGTGTATACATATTTTTGGCACTTTGTCCGTATCTATATTTTCAGACGTGACTGTACCTACTCCTATTTAAATCAATTCGAACGTGTACCTGACATCGCATGGCGAAAACGATGTCTAAATGATGTGTTAGTATTCATACGCGCCTTCATTCCACTCGGACTTGTCCGTACATGCATTAAGCGAGCGAGACGCACGCACGTTTCGATGTCAGGTGTAAGTTGGAATTGGTCTCCAAAAGCAGTGTCTCAATGGGGTCAAGGGGATCGCATTGTTATCAGAGTAAAATACTTTACAAGTTTCATTGTTCAACAATTAAATTATTATTTTTGCTTTTTTGCACTTTGTAACCTTTAGTGATTGAAAAATGCAAAGATGGAGACAGTTTACTCACTTCAATATTATGACCGACGTATATCAAAGGCGTTCACATCAACTTCATACTAAGGGACCGTTTTTTTACTCTTCGTAAAAAGTAACGAATTAGACTCGTTGACGTTGAAGAAAAAGACTACCCCTAAATAGTTTTCCTTTGGGATTTAGAAATAAAGTTTTTATTCATTAAATTTACAGTTGAAGAAGATATCAAAACGAAACCCCGTTTTGGCAAAGTCACAACTACACACATGCGAGCTTATTGCATGGATTATTGCTACATATCCGTACTAATATAATAAATGCGAAAGTAAATATGTTTGTCTGTCTGTCTATTACCTCTTCACGTTTTAACCACAGAACCGATTTAGATGAAATTTCGTATGGAGATAGCTTAAAGGATATGGGATAGTTTTTATCAATGTTCATAACCGAACACAATGTTACATAGGTATTAGAACTCTTTAGGTTTTTTATTTTCCTCTGTTGTCTATGACAGGACACAATTAAAATAGAATATGAAGAAAAGAACAAGCTGTCAAGCAATGAAAATAGTTTAATGGAGATAAAATAAATTTATTAAGAGTTGAACGTGAGTTGTTTTCATGTGGAGACACGGCTAGGACCAGGGCTCTCATTTCATGTCTCACACAGTCAATCATCATCATATTATCACCCCACGCAGACGAAATCGCGGGCAAAAGCTATAGTGTATTTTTTACATATTTAACAAACCATGATATGGTATTTTATTGGGCAAGAATATTCAAATCAGTTACTTTAACTCAATGTGGTAAAACATATTACCTACAGAAGTTTTACCTACTAATACATAGTAATTAATATTACTTACTCAACGTAACAATAAAGCTGCTATAATCGTAATATTTTGCTAGTAGAAATATGTATATCGGGATGATTTGATTCATCAATAGTAATTTTTTTATTAGTAATATTTGCTATTATCTGGCCCTAGTAAAGACCCTAAAACAAGACAAATTATTTTGCCATTTGAGGGCAATTGAAAACATTACACGATTAAATGAAATAAGTTTACGCCAAGACGATAAGGGGCCAATCCAGGCAGATAAATGTTTCAAGTACCCGATAATGTAAAAAAATGTTTACATTTTTACACTATTAGTATGGGTGTATACAATATTTATTTTTTAATATAGCCCATGTGACAAACTTCGACACATTAAGGTCGATGATGCTAGTCGGTAGGCTTGTGCGAGTCACGCGACCGATAAAATTAAACCGGTTTTGCAGCCATGGTTGCACCCCGTTATTAGGCTTTAACGTGTTACTAGGTACAAATTAAATGTCACAAAACGCATTCACGCACATTCATACGAATTACCTTTCATAGAGCCTAAGTTTGGCAATAGGTACGTATTTTATGCATCTGTCATACTTACTGTACTTGTATTGCAAAGTGTTTTTTTTTCCAGTGAGACCATTATAATTTAATTCCGCAAATGACCAGCTTCTTCTTCAGGAGTTACATAAATCTGTTTATTATTTAAAGATCCTATTATCCCAATGACACCCCTCACCATAGGATTGAAGCGAAAAAAAAAAGATCCTCACTGTACATCTACCCAAAAAGGTTATTTTTTAATACTTGTTCGGCATGATTGATATGAATATCTATGCCAAATGGCAGCCTTGTAATCCTAATGGTCACGCAAGCAGACAGACAGGCAGACGGACATAGCGAAACTAGTTGACAAAAGAACCCTATTACGGACCCGGGTACGTCCTAGAACTACATCCAAAAGAGAGGTATGGACAATGTGAACGTCATCTCGCTGTGTGTGGTAGGGCACAGCACAGCGGGTGTCATTCCAAATCTAGAGCAGAGCCCACTGGGCCCAACCTTACAGAAAACCGCAGCCAAATAACACTAGACCCTACTCATAGTATTGTGCTCCTGCCGGTGAGTAAGGTTGCCAGAGCTCAACGAGGGTGCGTAGTGTTAGGGTCGGCAACGCGCATGTAACTCCTCTGGATTTGCAGGCGAACATAGGCTACGGAGACCGCTTACCATCAGGCGGGCTGTATGCTTGTTTGCCACCGACGTAGTATAAAAATAAATAATAATAATAATATGTTCACTGCATCTAATATTACATTGTTTTTTTTATCGTAGATTCTTTTGACGTTAAGGAGTTTTTTGTTTTGTAATGTAAAGGTAGAATAGGTGTGTTAATATATGAATAAATACATATATATATTTCCTTTTTTATTGTTTGTGGTTTTTGTTTTTATTTTTTAATAGGTATGTTAAGTAAAGATAGACTCCTAAATACTTTAATGGCAGCCATATGGGAAACTTATTATCGCCGCATTAATAAAAAGTGGCGATGTCACTGACAGCTTCCCGGTTTTAATATGTAACATGAGTTAAGGATAAGTTTGATAGATTTTCTACTTATCTAAGACCTTCATTCATTTTGTATCTTTGTTTATATATAAATTAATTAATTAATTACCTCTAAGACCTTATAAATCCTTAATTCGTTTTTTTGTTATAAACCCCCCAATGTTAGTATCTAATTTTGCTCAAAGATTATTTTTGAACTCACGCTATGAAAAGGTCATGAAGGGGGACCAAATCTCACAAAAAAATCACCAGAAAAGAAGATGGAGTACAAAAATTGGCAAAATTTGAGGCGTGTATGGTGGATGTGTCCTGCTGTGAATTATTATTAAAATAAAATAAAACCTATTGGCACAAGTACCTGACATTGAGTTTGAGGGTGTCAAGTACCATCTCTAATATTCTTTCTTCTACAACCCATACATAAGTCGTTCATAAGTAACCATCTTAACAATAAGCAAAAGATTACCCCACGGAAATAGACGGATCCCTTCACGTAAAAGCAAAACGTATCGGTACATGAAACTAACCGTGAATCATTCAAACTGATATGAAAACTATCTACTGAAGTTTAAGAGTACCTACTCGTATAAGTATACGTGATATTTAGTTCAGACACTTGCTGTAAGTAGTCAGAAGTATGAAAACTTATTCATCCTAGCTATGTTAAGACGTAGGTAAGATTTCCTAGAAAATCACCTTATTACACGAGTCATATTACATTTTACTGAGGTGTACATAGGTAATATTACATTTTACTCAGAATCCCAAAACTAAGAACTCATTATTGCTTTTAAAGTTAAAATAATTTTCAATAGTCCTATCGTAAAAGGTATCATTACCTATGTCATATTCTAGTAATAAAATTATCGAGATATAGATGCAGTCAGTCAGTCATATATATTTTTTAATTATACAGGATATTATAATATTACAGGATATTATAACACAAATTGACTAAGTTTCAAAGTAAGCTCAATAAGGCTTGTGTTGAGGGTACTTAGACAACGATATATGTATTTAGTATATAAATATGTATAAATACTTAAATTCATAGAACACACCCATGACTCAGGAACATATATTCGTGCTCCTCACACGAATAAATGCCGTTACCAGGATTTGAACCCGAGACCATCGGCTTCATAGGCAGGGTCAAGCAGATAGGTTGTCAAAGTATAGATTCACTTGCGGCAACTAGATGTTAATACAATAAGCCTGTATAATAAATGGTAATTTCTGACTAACCATGTAAGATATTCCATCTATCATTAACAAATCAATTAACTTTTTACTCGAGCCCACCCTCGTTTAAAATAAACTCACATTTTAGCGCAGTGTAGCAGCAAACCTCCAGCCGATACACGAACCACTTTCAACACTCACAAATCACACTTCGAATAAAATACACCACTCATCGTATTACGAATACACTCGCGCGCGTGAGATAAACCGGCACAGACACAACCGCCAGCTACGACTGACGCCGGGGTACTGAAGTGTTCAGTTCGCGAAGTACGGAAAATGGGAAAAACGACAATCGCCTATCCCATCCCTTTTCCACCACTTAACGGTCTTGCACCTCGACGCACTTGACGTGCGAATTATCTCCCTTCATCGAAATTAAATTACTTATAACTTGAAGCGGTTGTGGTTTAACGTTCAACAATACCGCTATCTGTTGAGTTGTTATTCAATAATTTAAGGCGTTATACAGTTTCAGAATAGGATCCATTAGCTGGATCGTTTCAAAGTATTTATATATTCTGAAAAACTACAACTAAGTACTTATAGTTAAGTCTAGTGATTAAAACTTACATCATTTGACACTATTTTTTTTTTTATCGTTTAAGTACTTTTTTCTTTGTCTGAGTTAAATCGAGTTCAAAGATTAATTTAAACACACTTAAACTAACTAGAGTGCCCCCCCCGTCCTGAATCTACTTTTGAAGTAACGAAGATTCCTTCCTTACAAAACATTTACTTTCATGAACAGTAGTCAGTACCTAGATACTATTTATTTATTATTGTTGGTAAATAACTAGCGACCAATATTTGTATTTAGTACCATCGCGAATATTTTTAAGGCCATCAACATGACACTTAATATTTTTCAGATTAAGTATATTTTTCAGGCAAGTCACTCACCTTGTCCTTACAGGGCGGTCGCTGAACAGGCGGCATCGCTCAAGAGGGACAAGTACTCGGGGTTGTCCAACTACCTAAACGAGTGTTCCCCTTGCTCTGAAGAGCTTACTTCTTTGCTTCCTCGTCTGGTAGGTGGGTCGTCGTCTGCAGGATAGGGACCTCGATCGGTTGTTCCTGGCCCAGAGGTAGTCTCTCACGGTTCAACGCGCAGTAAACGTGACGGGCACCTTTACTTCGGAAATGATACAGGGTGGATTGTTCAAGTAGAAGAGTTTAGTTTTGTATTCAATTTGTAGTGAAATTTTGTCATGTACATTTTAATTTATTAGCAATAGGTACCTACCTTTGGTATAGCATAGTATGTTGTACCAAAATCACCAACAATTTTCATCTGCGTCTTGATTTTCTTCTCACCAATAATTTATTTTAACTTGTAGTCATTTGGGTACTCATTTATTTCCACATTTTACACTAGCTTCAGTCGACTTCAAATATTTTATTACATTTCCTAAAGTTAGTACTCGTACAAATTGAAGACAGGTATATTTTAATAAAGGATAAAATTAATATTCCGTAATTCTATATCCTTTAACCTTTTAGGTGACAAATTCATAACACTTTACTGCTTTTATTGCCTGAGTAGGCGTTTTCATCAAGGTATTTTTAAGATACGTTGAGGAGTTTCACGTTAACTCGAAATCCTTTAATTTGATGATGGATAAGCATTTACTTACCCATCGATCACTAAATCGAACGTCGCCTAATCTTTGTAGGAATCTCACTTAGCTTGGGGTTGCCATTCAATAGAGCTACCTATCGGAAATCAATGCTGGCAGAAGATAGATATATTATAGTAATGTGTGAGTCGGGAAAATGAGATCGTAGCTTGGCAAGCGCGTACGCCATAATTTACTATGCTCCAGGACATACAAATACGCTATTACCACTATTAGCATCTACTGCAGTAAAATATCTTGATTTATATTAAAAATACATACTTTTCAAGAAATAAAATGGCACTGACCTAAGCTGATCTACTTGAAAAGACTTTACCTACTTTATTAGATATTCGTAAGTAAAATTGCAAGTTCATTAAATGTGACATATATTACCTATACAGCTTATGGCAATGCAATGCCGTCATCAATAAAGCAATACAGCCAGCGTTGGGACGAGGGTAGTCTGCATTGTGCTGCTTACCGCATTTGACGCATAAATCAGAATTCTACTTTATTACTATAGACTAAGGAAGCATGACAATACGGCCATAGAGATCGTTTCTGTACCGCCCTGATACCGGAAGTTGAGTAGGGTCACAACCCAATAGGTAATGCAGTATCTTGACTGGGTGATGTGCGAAAGCTAGAATAATGAAAATACAAATAATTCTATAGTATTATGGAATCATATTTACATCAATAAATGGCTCTGCTAATTAGCTTAAGATAATTATATGTAATACTGTATTACTATTCATAAGTGCTTGTTGCTAGGCCTACATGAATAAAGTATACTTGAACTTTGAACAAATGGACAAAGTTGTTATTTAGCTCCTCTTGCTAATATTGTTACCCAAGCAAGCAAAATACTTTAAAAATAACCGTAAGGAGCGTAATATTCGGAGTAAGCGGAATCTTGAGCATTACGAGGGTTAAAGGCACGAGGATTAAACATACTTTACTACCAAGTGAAGTACAGCATTTTTCATCACACCAACGCGAAGAAAATACTAACCGAAACATGTTACAAGTCAAGTTCATCTTCTTCCTCACGTTGTCCCGGCATTTTGCCACGGCTCATGGGAGCCTGGGGTCCGCTTGACAACTAATCCCAAGATTGGGCGTAGGCACTAGTTTTTACGAAAGCGACTGCCATCTGACCTTCCAACCCAGAGGGGTAAACTAGGCCTTGTTGGGATTAGTCCGGTTTCCTCACGATGTTTTCCTTCACCGAAAAGCGACTGGTAAATATCAAATGATATTTCGTACGTAAGTTCCGAAAAACTCATTGGTACGAGCCAAGGTTTGAACCCGCGACCTCCGGATTGCAAGTCGCACGCTCTTACCGCTAGGCCACCAGCGCTTTACAAGTCAAGTTCATATAAATGAATAATTATTTATCGTTCAAAATCATCACTTTAAAGTCAATTTCATCAGCCAACTTGCAATTATCCTTTAAATACACTACGAGAAAAATCACGTTATTTTTAAATCGTGTGCCAGATTTGGTAACCGTGTACGGAGTCAATATACTGGTGACTTATTTTGTTGTATGAACTCGGAAGGGTTCCCTGTGAAGATGAAATATGTTATGGATATTAAGGGGTTCAATCATTCAATGGTTACTTAGGTTAGTACCTAACATGTTTAGTGGATTTTTGCCTCCACGTGAATAAGATTATAAAGCTACTTAAATAGAATTCTCAAAAATAGAAGTGAGAAACATGTTAGGCATTCCATATTTTATTTAACATAACTATAATATTGTATGGTCAGCAGTGTATATTCGATTGAAGGATCCGATTAAATACAAAATATACAGTTAACAGGTATCGGAAAAATAGATTTCAAAATCAACGTCATTGCTCAATATGATTATTTAATATATGTGGGTAAACCTTATTATTATTAGTAAGATACATTATCTTATACGTTACGGTACACGGTATACAGTATTATATACGTTACATAACCATTTAGAAAAATAAATCGTTTTGTATATCACAATAAAAAGTATTTCATGTCACTTCATAGAAGTTTGCGAGATGAGGTATATCTGCAGCTGCAGCATAATGTACAACTATCATACCATAGCAGCAAGCGCTGATGCAATTGATTACTTCATATAGTACTCTTCTCTCCTCCTTCCCCTTCTTACGAGGCCGCGTAGCCAAGGTGATAATCACTATCGCTTCGACAACGAAACGCTCTCTCTATCACTCTTCCATATTAGTGCGACAGTCACAGTTGCGTTTCGATAGCTACGGAGTGTAAGCGATTTGCATGTTTGTGGGCTACGCGGCCTGAGGCCGATTCTTATTCAACGAATTTGTTCAAAAAAGTACCAATCAGTGCTAGCGATCTTCAAGGTCGTATCAAAACAAGATGAAGACCTTAACGAATTGGTAAATCAAAATTCCCCCCTCCTTAATATTACTCCCACGTAATCATATTTCAGCTGAGTTGCTGTTACCAACAGCAAAGTTTCAGCGTGAAGGTAAGTTTACTGCGAATCGCGCAATTTAACTGCATCCCATTCGCATGAGGCTCCGAAGTTTGAGCGAGACAACATTATGCGTTCTGATCACCTTTTACTATCGCGAAATCTAAAAAAAAATGGTTGTCCCATAGAAATCAGCTGCTACACATCAGCCAGAATGAAGAAACCTTTTTTTCGAGATTTCGGCATTGGTCTCATAAGCTGTCATATGACCTATAAAGTCACTACGCAGATTATGGCTGGTGGTTAAAATTTCACCCTGTAGCGCATAAGGAACGCTGTCCCATGATATTATGTGGATCTGAAAACTACTGTTAGGCTGCTTACGGGGGTGGTAGCACCCGTTGACCGGCCCTTAGGCAAGTGCCCGGTGACCGTATAGATATAATAAGCGTATAGAGAGGCGTAATATAGAGTACTCTCTCTAGGCGAGTGTTGTGCCTGGGGACCGAAGTTTTTATTTTATTTTATTTGAATTTGAATTAATTAGAAGTTGTATTTACATTAACATTCGACATTAATTCATTTTATTAATTCATTCATTTGACATTCGGAACTCCGTAAGCGTGATGTTGGAAATGCTATCGCCATCGGTTAGCATCTTACAGAGGAGACGCCACAAGCGCATTCAAAAATAAATTATCAAGTGGGAATTTTTCAACGTCTGAACCGAGAGTTTTTTAATCTGTGTGTTTTACTTAATTATTTGTAAGTAATGGAAAAAATCGTAACCCATACAATTATTAAATATAACATGAGAAGTAAGAGGATACAGAAATAAATATACAACATTAAGTAATCAAGATAAGTACGGCTACCACCAGTTTTGACATTGACATATATATTCGCTCATGTCTACGCAAATTACTTTATATACAGTTTATATCACTAATATGCGAGTACGAACGAGATGCATAGAGAGTAAGTTACGTAGATGTGAGCGAATATGTCAATGTCAAAAATGGTGAGCGGTACACAGCAAATTTTACGATTACTTTCTACCAAGGCAGATTATTTTCTACAAGACAATCGTATATTGAATCACATAGAATTGTAGAATAGTTCCAAATAACATAAATACAACAATCTATTTTTTTATAGGTTTAGTGAACTTAGTTAGCATTTTCAACTCCTATTATACCTGACTCGGAACCTACTTTATCTTAACGCAAGTCAATAAGGAAGCTAACGCGTAGTTGTCACGAATCTAAATCCGATCAGCTTGCTGGTCACGCGCCGCGCACCAGATTCCGCAGGCGTAATCTAATATAATTACAGGCTTCGGTAAATAGGTACGTTTTAATAATGTCTTGGCCTTTGACACTCGAACTTTGACCTATTTCATTTTATTATGATTATTGATAGAAAGAAGGGCGTGTAGCCAGGAAATTAGAAGGAAACGAAAGATATGGCGCGCCGCGCGTAACGTGCGACGGATGATATGGCCGTTGCGCGGGTTTTTAGTGTTTTTACCTTTTATCTCAACTACTCTGAAAATATACATCTGTGTAATATTTTGCTCGTTAGATCCTTCGTCAATATGACTAAATATCTATAGATGACTAACATTCATGAAAATTGGATATGTCTTCATTAGGATTTATGTATTTCTATGGAACCGATTTTAATTTTAGTCTAGTTTCCATGTGAATCTTTTAGTGGCATTTAGCCTTAATTAAAACGTTCAAAAATTCAATATAAAAACAACAAGTTTGCGTTAGCCCACTTAAATCGAACTTCTTCGTATCGCAACGTTTTACGAAAGCGACTGCCAAACTAGGCCTTATTGGGATTATTCCGGTTTCCTCGCGATGTTTTCACCGAAAAGCGACTGGTAAATATCAAATGATATTTCGTACACAAGTTCTTAAAAAATTCATTAGTACGAGCCGGGGTTTGAACCCGCGACCTCCGGATTGAAAGTCACAAGTTCTTACCGCTAGGCCACCAGCGCTTCAGTGGGACACTCATACTGGCTAAAAAAAGGTATAAATAGTTAAGAAAATTAGTGAAAAATAATCATTCCCTGACTCGTTTTTTAGTCCAAAAATACTAAAATTTTGAACAAATAAATGGCGTGAAATCTCGTATCACGGTGCAGGCAACCGTCTAGACTTCCCGCTTAGAGGTTTTCCCGAGGGGCTACAGTATGGGGTTCTTCAAAAAAAGAAGTGTACAGGTTTTTAAAGGGTCGGCAACGCGCATGTGATGCCTCTGGTGTTGCAGGCGTCCATAGGCTACGGTGACTGCTTACCATCAGGCGGGCCGTATGCTTGTTTGCCACCGTCGTGGTATTTAAAAAAAAAAAAAAAAAAAAAAAACGACTGCGCACACGACGCCGCGCATCCGTGTTACCACGCGGTGCAACTTACAAAACTTTACGCCGCGCGGCGCAGCGGTGCTACGCCACTACGTACGTAGGTTCTTCGCCTAACTGCTAGTGACCCCCTAGGCGGGTTCTCTGTTCTTACGGCCCGATTCGAAGAACGAGATACGATAACGATAAGTATAGTATTCTGATTCTGATTCGGGCAACCAATGTCACTTTGACGTTAGAAATATCACAGCGGAATCGAAATAAAGGTCAATTTTGACATCTCGTTTTCTTTATATTACGTCGGTGGCAAACAAGCATATAGCCCGCCTGATGGTAAGCAGTCTCCGTAGCCTATGTACGCCTGCAACTCCAGAGGAGTTACATGCGCGTTGCTGACCCTAACACTCCGCACCCTTGTTGAGCTCTGGCACCCTTACTCATTGGCAGGAACACAACACTATGAGTAGGGTCTAGTGTTATTTGGCTGCGATTTTCTGTAAGGTGGAGGTACTTCCCCAATTGGGCTCTGCTCTAGATCTGGAATGACACTCGCTGTGCTGTGCCCTACCACACAAAGCGAGATGACATTCACAATGCCCATACCTCTCTTTTAGACGTAGTTTAAGGACGTACCCGGGTCCGTAATTAAAAGGATACTGATTTTTTAAATGTTTGTATTCATAATTTTTACAAGAGCTGTTTAGGGTTCAGTTGTCAACTAGTTTCGCTATGTCCGTCTGCCTGTCTGTCTGCTTGCGTGACCATTACGATCACAAGGCTGCTATTTTGCATAGATATTCATATTGATCTTGCCGAAAAAGTATTAAAAAACGTTTAATTTTTTTTCGTACAGTGCGGAGTTCAGTTTTTTTTTTCGCTCCAATCCTATGGTGAGGGGTTGTCATTGGGATAATAGGACTGGGGTCCTTAACTAAACAAACAGATTGATGAGGAAACCGGTCGTTTAGCTATCGATATTTTAAAAATCTTTCCTAGATCTTAAACGTGTCTTGATCATTCTTCGAATCGGGCCGTTAGGCGCTTTTCGCTAAATACGGTTATCGGCTACGCTCGTAGCGCGTAGCTCGCGCTGGCACTGGCACTGATTGTAGGGCGTATACGATAACCTATAAGTTCTCATAACTTTACAGACAGAGAAATGTTTTGTGTATTACCTGCCCCCTAACCTAACTTGACCATTCTGCATATTTACAAGTAACTTATCTTTGGTTATGCATTTAAAGTTTATTTATCTAGTATGTTTGTAAAATAACTCCGAGCGAGATCGATTAGGTAGGTATACATGTACGTAAACTAAGTTTTCCCGATGGAAGTGATAGCGGCTACCGCGAGACTAAATTACAAAGTCAGTTCGGTGATCCCTTATCGGATTACCTCTCATTTTTTACCCTAACGAAGGTAAACACAAGGATTTTCTGCCATTCGCAATCAACAAGCGTATTTCATTTAATTTGGGTTCCTTCCCGTTCACTTAAGTGTCCCTTTCTGGGTCTACAGACCTCTTTATGAAAATGAAAAAGCAAAAGCAAGTGACGCAACATATCTAAAGCAGGAAAATTGTTTTCACTGTATATATTATAACGCTTTCTCTGCTATAATAGAATAATAGACTTCTAGCTTTGCCGGTCTTTCTTGCATAAAATCCTTAGTGGATACTTACAAGCCAATTCGAAGGTACACTGACATCAGAATTTATTTTTATTTTATTTTATTTTAACAACAAAATTACACAGCATTACAGTATATACTCGTACTAATGCACTGCGAAATTTAGGACAGAAAGTATATAAATGCATACACATCAGGTACAGAATACAATCTGGGACTAGGTAGGTCAATATTATTTTAAGTTATATATCCGTACATAAATAGAAGGGTATTGATCATTAAATTGTGTTATACATGAAAAATAGAATTACAAAACACAGGAGAACCTTAATAACTAACTGAGGACGGACGGTCATCCATTGCCTCACAATGGTTTTTGCATTGCTCACAAATTTGCCTCCAACTACTGGCAAAAAGATCGCAGTCTGGAGCCGACTGGAGAAGTGCGTTGATGTAGTGCAATGCACGAACCAGTGGTGATTGCCTGTACGCCTTCGTGCGCGCTTTAGGAGCCGCAAGTAAGTCGCGATTACGAGGCCTAAAATTGAACTTTGCCACGGACAGAGAAGGGATAAGGAGGCGTACCAGCTGTGAGTCCAGCTGAGGGCAGTCTGAATCTCCACGTAATATTCTGCACGCGCCGATCATAAGTGCATAATTACGCCTCACTTCTAAGGAGTTAAAACCCAGAGTTCCAAGTAAAAATTTTGTCGGGTAAAGGAAAGGATAATACCAACAGTAATATTTGGTTCATGTTATTTAGTTATCATGCGTCTCACCCGCGCCAAAACATGTACGGACAAGTAGATACGACCCAAAATACACGATAACTGAATGAAATCAGATAGATGTCATTGGTATATCAGTATACGTTCGAATTGGCTTGTTAGCAATAATATGGTTAGTTGTGCCTTTGGTGTAGCTAAAGGTGTTCCTGTCATGACCACAAAAACATTGCTGAAGCTAGAAGCGTCGACAGCCAGACATCATCAGTGTCAGCGTCGTGATAATTCGTTTGAAGCCTCTTATTTTATCTAAACTACTTTTAAATAGGAAACGTTTTTCTATGTATAGATATCACAGTCTTTTTAAAGGCTTTATTTATCGACTAAATATACACGGTGAAATGTTATCGGGGTGATCAGGAACCAATTAATTGAATTCAGACATCAATGACGATCAGATATATGTAGCACTAACACAATTCTAATTTATTTTTTGTCATGCCCAATTTTCAGTTAAAATAAAGTTTTAATTGAAATATATTTTCACCCTACCAATGGTTTGGTCTAAAGAGTTTAAAAACCTCTTTCCAAAGTAACAGGCATAAAAAAACTAAAGCCTTATGAGCAATAACTTGTCGATTTGTCTTTGTTAAACTCCCCGCTAAAGGGATGGCACTTGACGTATTACTACTTCCCTGCAATAAAAATAGGGTGTCCATGTACCCAGTAATTATTAATTTTAACGATATCATAAACTGTAATGAATTAGACGGTGAAGTAAATTGCATAAGATCTCGCGAATTGGATTCTATTTAGGTTAATAATTAATATTTTTCAACTGCTGATCACCGATTAAATTTCATCGTGTAGAAGTGTTTAACGGCGGGCAGGCATTAGAAGCATTAGCACTCGCAGCACTATTAATAAATGCCAGCGACATTCGTTATGCATGCAGGTATGTAATTACTCGCTCGTTTGACTCGTTGGATGTACGGAGCGCAGTTCTAGTGTTGCCGAAATATACCTACAACGATATCGTTAATTGATATTATACATAACCAGGGAAGTCCTTATGAGCGCTATATTGCGGCCTACATTAATATTAGTAGTGTGCCCGACACTTTAGTGTATTGTAGCGTTAAACATGATAATAATTTGTCATTTAGCATAAAGGGACTTAGGAAGATTAACGCTTGTGTCGAGACCCCTTACATGGCTTTTATATGTTATAATATGTATAATTAAAATTTCAGATTATTAAGAAAATAAATAGCTCACACTAGCTTCGTAGCTCACACTAGAGTGAGATACGAAGTGACCAGACTCTGATGGCATTCAATTTGACACTTATCACGGATAAAACAAAGAGCATCATCGGTATTTGACACAATTATTGTAATCGTCGGGTGACCATGCAAATTAAACTCGTTTTTTTTGGACACACAAGAAAAAAAACGACTTTTTCATCACTTAGGTGCATGGCATGGTGACTATATTTTTTCCGATAGGTAAGGAAAAATGTCACCTGGTCATCGCTCACACTGTGTGGTGTACACGAAATGTAATCAGAATCGTGTTATTGTTTTCTCGATCTTATGCATGAGATGCCTAATGTCATCTACTACCTGTTCACTTTAAGTTGGTCTTAATAACTACCTATATACTTACTTTACTCTTTGTTAATAACGTCACAGGTACAATTACTAATAGCACTGTCGACAAAAAATAAATTCGTACTTTATTTTAAATGCATTATCATAAAAAAATATTAAATAAAGTAATTATTTATTAAATTTCGTGATAGTATAAAATGTAAGTAATAAAAGTCGTTGTAAAGCTGTGGTAGCAGAGTGGATAAGGCGTCAGAGGGCGTAGTGCGGGGAAGCGGGCCGGGATGTAACGGCCAACTTGACCGAACTGGTAGTAGGTATAGCAAACTGTTCTCCTGAATCAGAATCGGCCTCCTGTACCTACTTTTTCTCTATTCGGACTCCATTCTTACATAAAGTTGTAAGAATGGATAAGTTAATAAAAATGCGAAATTCGCTAACTTGAAAAAGCATGCGTATTTCCAGCAAGCATCGTAAACGTTAATTAAGAATAATAATTTGTATTAATAAGAATTTGGCTACAAATGCAGCCGTTACTCTTATAATCATACTATTTAGTATCGATATCGAATGCAATATATTCAGTGCACTTCTGTCGCCTCTAGCTCTGACTGTGAGACAGTCAGGAAGAGCTGCACTTAGGTCATAAATCCAGGCCTTTTAGCCAGTGTACACTTTAATTAAAATATTTACTTGGCATCTACTACGATATGTCTTGTTCGCTCGGCGAGTACGATTCCTAGAGATCCAATTTAAAAGGAAATATTTTTGGTATTACGGCTAATACTTTTTCTTTTTCATGTTTTATGCGAGAAAAATATATTTAAATGTTCAGGAAAATGTAAGTAACATTTTTATACAAATGATAAAATAGTTACAATGGGCGATCGATTGCTAACGTACAACATCCACTGATATGAATCTTAAATAAAAAAACTTCTCAAACATGTGTCGGTTTGATCATAGCCTTAAATAAATGATGAACACCACCTGAGAACATCGCTGCCGATCGAAATACAAGCGAGTTTATCTAATATTCACCCCTTATTGGGTACCCATCATACATAACCCAACAAACATCTTACTTGATCCCAAAAGCAGATACTTTAAGTACCAAGCTTTTTTACGGCAAACTGTTAAATAATAACTTGGCAGTTTTATTAAAAGTGCTAAAATATCTAGTCATCGCCTGCTTGTAAACAAAATTAATTATAGGTGCTGGAAGATCACCCTTTTATTTTTTTACAACACAAGATGCATTGACTATCGCCCTTCTTTTATTAGTGGTAAGAAAATATTGAATGCAAATTTAATAACGAGTGTATTCTTAACATTTGGGAGGGCATTGTTAAAGGGAAATTGTATCATCTTCTTTTGAAACTTGCAAATTGCTTGTTGTAAATTGCTTCAGCAAAATGGTGAGTCACGTAGAATTTGAAAGGTAACGAATTATCAATGTAGACTAATTGTTTAGTGTGAGATGCAGGAACGAATTTGGAGCATTGTGTAGTATGTAGGGGTACTAATTACTATGAGAATGAATAGAGCCGTAATCCAGTTACCTCAGCGCCCCCGCTAATTGCAAACCTAAATGTGAAGTGTCTGGCTTGCTGCGATGCACTTTTGTGACACTTGCACTTCCCTTTTGAATGCATGAAGAGTTTTAATGATTTATTCCTGCTGCAGATTTCACATAGCGTGTATTTTGTTTTTTGCTAGCTGTGCGGCTATTGTACAGGCAGCATCAAAAGTAGCGGATCAAATAACGCTTCATAAGTATCTACCATTCCGTAACAGCTTAACAAAAAGTGATGATTTTAATACAGAACAACTAAGACCGTAAAAGATATGCCTTTGGCCCCGAATTTTAGAAATGTATCTATAATTGGAAAAGTTATCCGGAATATCAGATACTTTTGGCGCGTTGTTTCATCCGCTACTTTTGATGCTGACTGTAGAACTGAAGCACTACCACGAGCCGCAATGGTATTTTTTTATTACTTTACTAAAGCCGTAAGTGAGTAAACGAACTTGGAATATTTTTTAAATACTCGGGTCATACATGGCATAGCCACATAGGCGTTAATCATACTGTCTGACATAAATATTCCCTGTAGCTTTTTTATTTTAGCTTGGGTACGATGACAGCGGTTAATATTTGAGCATGAAAAGCCAATGGCACGACGATTCTGTCAACTTCAAGTATGGAGTTGTGGTTTTTACGAGTATTCTTGGACTTATCAACGTAAAATAAATTCATTAATAAACTTTGAGGCAGAATTGCATCTATGGCGGGAAAATAGGTTAATTTGGTACAGACTTTATATTAGTCAATAAAAGAGAGCGAACTAAAAGACGTCGAACTTAAAGATGTCCTTTTGTTCTGCAGGAAAACAAGAAGATTTGAGGAGAATAGTGTGGGAATGCCGCCGGGATAATAACCCGCACAACAGAGTTGGGCGTAATCAATTACTTGTGTAATTTTAACTACAATGTGGATTACATGTAGTTGAATTATTTGTAGTTGATTACATGTACTTACAACTACTTGCGATTGAGATTACTTTGTAATTTGTAATCAAAGTTACATTAATTTATAATCAAAATTACTCAATTACTTCTTGATAGGCAAAGATGAGCAAATTTAGTACTTTAGTACTCTCTCAATAAACGAAAGTAATAACCACCTGCGGCCCACCATACAAAAAATGCTATTTTAATTCGAAATCAATATTGTAGGGAATAAGATTACATTTGATACGTCTGATCATTATTATCTGTGTTTGAAAGAGTATCACATTTTATTTATTACTTGACTAATATTGATATTATAGCAAACAGAAAATAATAATTATGAAATATCGCTCTTAGTTTTAGCTGTTACTGCAGGTAGTATCAACTATTATTTTGGTGCCGCTTCATGGAACTGACCACCCGGCAAAAACTCATTTTTGCCCTAAAATGTTCATATTTTTTAAAAGTCCCTTTGTACAAAATCTTATAAAACTAACATTCCTTTTTATATGAAAAGTCAAACTTGATATGATAAGATCAACATAAAACTCGTTCATATTTATTACCTGATTTGGGAAACAAAGGTGATCGTAAACATTTTGTTGAGAAAAAGTAATTTGTAATCGCATAAGTAATTTATTACAGATCAGATTATAATCACAAAATGTAGTTATTAATTCGATTACTAACTACAAAATGTAGTTAGTAATCGTTAATCAAAGGCTCAACTACTTTTTTCTAGTAATTGTAATGTGTATATAGTTACAACTACATTTTGTAATCAATCGTTAATCTGTCATCCAGCTACTTTTTGCACAACACTGCCGCACAGACAGCCCGCCTGTTTCCGGCGTCCCTACACTACATCTACATCTATAAAGACTTTATATGTATTACTTTTTATTTACATATTGTATTTGAGGTTTTTTCTTTCCTATTTCTACATGTACTATATATTTACATGTTCGATGCTCACTTGCAGTATTTGATTTATTAGGTGTATGATTGAAAGCAAAACACACATGCACACGCGGATGTACCTATAGGTAGACCGTTTAAATGAGTCTTCGCCCGCGCGGTACAGAGGCGCGGGGGTAAGGCGACAAAGGGGATCGAGAGAGGAGCGGGCGGCAGGCGCGCCTAGTGTGATACACAAGAGGTGAAATGCGCACTGGACAGGTTTTGAGATATGTGACGTTATAGCGGTTAATAGTTGGTGTTTTTTTAATGGGAAAGAATATGACGTTAATTTTATTGAAAGTTTATAAAACAAGAAACTTAATTAACTTTTGTACTTTTATTCAATGCAAATTATGATTATAATAATTTATAATAATATGTAAGTACGATACTGATGATGACGACTCGAAAGTGATTTATAAATTATAAATCAATCACTTATGTCCATATCAATATCACTTGAACTTGATTCTTCACTTTCGGAGTTATCGTCATCATCAGAATCGTCCTGCAGATTTATAATCAATTGTTGATACTCAATAGAATTCGGGTCCAATTTCTTCTTTCTAAAATATGTGTACACATTAAAAGCCATTTGCTTGGTTTGACTATTAAGTTTCTGTCCAAAGATAAGTCGAGGCATCTTGAGAATGTAATGTCATGTGTATATTTCACCAAGCGCCCGGAACTTATTAACACGAGTGACTGCTAACCGCGTGGCTAGCAAACTGAGCTACGGCAAAAATGCGCCTGCCGCCCGCATCTCTCTCGATCCCCTTTGTCGTCTTACCCCCGCGCCCCTGTACCGCGCGGGCGAAGACTCATTTAAGGATTCTACCTATACAAGCAAACCTGGGATAATTATCATAGTTAGGTTATAAGGCGTCCAACTCCATCCATGGGTCATTCTCTGAGAATACGTCTGCGGTTACGTCTGTGCTACGACTCTTGTGTAGATCGCGGCAATTAGACCCGCATACATCAATGCCCGCAAACATATTTTTTGACAATGACCGCCATAACGTCCTACCAAACCATTACATATGTAACAAATAATAAATCACACGTTTAGTCTTTCCTATGCGTATTACACGCCTCCTCATTTACTCCAACAATTCGCGAAATATTCTCCCCAATTACTATTCCCAGAGGGGAGTAATCGTTGAAGCGAAACGAAAAATGCTCGTTAGCGAGATTATTGGCGAATGATACAAGATATTTACATCGGACGGGCTAATGTAGCAATAACCGGCCAGCCTTAACTGTAGGACAAAAATTAACAAAGGCTTTCAAATTTTTATGAATAAGGGCTTTATCTACTAGTTGTGACTAGTCGTAAATAGGTACATTTCCCACCCATACAGATAAACCCCTTATTCATAAAACCTAGGAAACCTTTGTTAATTTTTGTCCTTTCCTAACAAACACATATGTCAACATGATAGATAAGGACAAATCATCAAGGGTTGTTAGAGCTGACAGACGTTTATGAATAACGCCAAAAGACACTTTACAGATCGAAGACTCGCCCACCGAGGGTTCTGTACCAAATTAACTTCTTTATTAATATTTTTTTACAAATTTATAGATTTTAGACTTTTTTCTGTACTTTTAGTGTAATACGATATTTCATAGTTCTCGGTCAACCCTATAACGGTTATTCGCGGATGGTCTAAAACGCAAAATGACTAGTGTAATATTTTGCCTATATCGCTTTTAGTCTACATAGCGAACGGTCTAGAACGCAAAATGACCACTTTTTTATTTCATTAGGTATGTTAGGTTTGTTAGTTATCTTCAAATGGCCGAAGGCCAAACCGCCCAGAATAGGAGCCCCGCGGCAGCGGGGCTCCGTCGACATCGCTAACGTAAAGATAAAACGACGAAAATGATGTAGGCATTTTGCGTTCTAGACCGTTCGCGATGTAGACTAAAAATGATATAGGCAAAATATTACACTAGTCATTTTGCGTTTTAGACCATCCGCGAATAACCCCACCTGAGTACTTATATGGTTTTAATTTCAACTCGATAACTCCACGCGTTCTCGAGATAAAGGGTCTTGACAGACAGACAGACGGACGGACGGACGGACAAGAAACTGATCATATAAGGGTTCCGTTTTTTTCCCTTTGAGGTACGGAAACCTAAAATTAATATCAAATATGTAATACTTTTACCATTTCGTCTCTTAAAATATACGAAGCAAAATGATATATTGCCGAAAAGATATAATTATCGATAATAACTTGATTTACCTACTGTTACACGATCAGGATATATGTAAACGCCTAAATATATCATCAATAGACTTTTCACGTCAGCAGCTCGAACAAGGGTAATTTGCTGCTTAAAAACAGTGAGAAAAATCGCATTTTACTCACTGAGTGAGACAAAATAACATTCAAATGGCCTTTAGATTCCAATGTCATTTCAACGTGCGGGGCCTAATACAAGTTCGAAATATTTGGGTTCTATTGTCTTTGTCCCTTTCACGTCATTAGCAAAAAGAAAGAGACAAAAAAAGTGCATACGTAATTCAACGGTATATTGACGGTTTATAATAGACCCCCGAAATAAGTCGGACCGCATCGTTCCAAAACACCCTACGAATCTTCATTTGTAATAATTAATTAATGAAATAAAAGTTTAAAATTTAATAAAAACACCATATTTTACGTATTTTATTAAACAATCAAAACAATGAACTTATACAAATTTACGCAATTGTTACGCAGTAAATAATTCTACTTAACTACTTTTAAGGATCTCTACTATAGTTGACAAATAGTAGTATCCGCAATTCGGACCGTATCTTACAAAGTTTTTTTTTACAAAATTGATGTTCGTTAATTCATTATTTTATTGAAATATCTTTCGTTTTATTTTATTGCGGTAATTAAAGTTAATTGTTAGAATACCTTCAGAAAACATGAGTGAAATAGTGATTCGTCCGTCTGGGTTACATTTTTTCAGGTTGTATTTTTTGATGGCTGACTGACGTGAAAATTTTTGCATACTACACGAGATCAAAGTTGTTTACATCTCGTGCGCTTTTGAGTCCCTTACTACGCCTAAGATTCTAAATTATATTTTATAGAATCTTTCACTTGCACGGGACTCAAAATAAGCACTCGAAGAAATATCAAACTTTGCTCTCTTGTTGTACAAATAACTATAAAAAACGTCCAAAGATTTCACAATTCAGAGTTGACTTTTAACTGCTCTTCTTTGAAGTGACTCTGAATATCCTCTAAATAATGTCTAAAAATAATTAACCAGTTATTTAAAAAATAAGAGAAATACATTAATTTTCAATAACAATATAATTTTCTGTTACAGGAAACGACTAAAATGCACTATAAACCTCGCAAATTGTGTTTGCATTTCATTCGATTCCAACTTAATAATATTGATAACTGCATATTAAGATTATCAAGTCGCTTTCATTATTTGGGATTGATAGAAATTACCAAGTTCCTCACGCGAGCCTCTTGTAGTTAGAAACATTGGGGATCCTACACAAAGTAAGTGAACGCTGATAACATTCCTGACACGTTCTCGATTACAAACCACAATCACAGCAAAGGGTTTTCTCCGGTACTTGAAGAAAAGTCTGAGCCCTGTCCCTGTATTACCAGCGCTTACTGATCACAGAAGAGAATTCGACTCATGTCAGTGAAACTGTAATCTCGAGACTGGCTTATTTATTATTTACAGAGATTTTATGTGTTAAGTAAACTTAAGGAAAGTAAGTAATGTGGTTTATAAATAGTAGCATTGACTTTTGTGATGTATCTGGCCAATTCATATAACCTGTTTTGCCTTTTTCTGCGATTTTTTTTGTATTTGTAAACTTTTTTGTTGACAAAACGTTCATAAAGCATTTATTTGTTTGTATGTTGGTGAAAAGGCCGGACAAGTCAAAAAATACGAAGTCTATAATTTATCTTCCACATTTTAACAAAAAAATTCAGGTATATACCTAGGTACCTGTACGCAGTGTGTGCAACGTATGCAGTCAGCATCAAATAGATAGTGACGGCCAAAGTAACCAAATATATTGGTACATGTCCTTATTTCTATGGTAATAAAGTGTGGTACGATACTTACGATATAATTGGTCACGTTGCCCGTCACTATCTATTTGATACCGACTGTACCGATGCCTAAAAGCGAATCTGTTCTACGCAGAGTAATTCAACAACTATCCCAAGTAATCGGAGATACCTACTTACTTATACATACAGCTCTGATCTCGGCTAGCTTTAGAAATACTAGCCCTGCAAAGTTTACGTGGACCCTTTCAAGAGCCGTACTCATTACCTCTATAAAAGTTTTTAGAGCTGTTTTTCAATAGAGTTGCATTGAATTTGCATTAAAGTAGTTGGATGTGAAACCACAATGATTCAATCGCGATACAGTAGGCAGATAGCATCATTAATGGATTCACTCATTTACAAATCAAACACCAACACGTGGCCATTATGTTTCTACGCTCCATTAGGAATGAAGTTTCCTAAATTTACAAAGGCACTAACACTGAGACACTGGTGTCCGTGTTTATATTCAAAAAGCGATATAACACTATAACACGCATATGATTATATGACATAACGGTAGCATGCCAGCAAGGAAATACCGCGCTCGCCGGCTGACAGCCCAGAGATGATCACTTGTGCAGTTGTGCCATGATGTGACTTATCCCAACCGTGCCTGTTTATACGAGTCTTATGTAACGTTACAATGTTATTATTATCCATAAATGCAGAATGATATGTTATATTCTGAAGACATGCAATTATTCTTGCTTTTTTAATCGGCTGTATAATTCTTTGTCTACTCACATATCATAAACCGATGCGTTCAATTCCCAAAAATTACGGCTAGCATAAAGATAAAGTTTTGTTCGAATTTAAACTGTCGTGAGACATACTAAGATTAAACTAATTCTACGGATTACACTCACGTGTTTTTAGTCACTCGCGCGACATATTTATTTCGGAGATGTTCTCCTTTCTCAAGCACGAATCACGGCCGTACACGAATCCGAAATCGAATTAGATGTTATGATTGCATAAGTTATTATTATTATGTAATTCGATTTTGGAAATTTGTAATGAGTAATGACACTGAAATTTCAAACATCTCTGAAAAGAAAGGAATTTCTAATATCAGTCGAGATGACGTTTTATTAAAATTGAAATGTCAATTGCAAACAGTGTTATCAATGTTTCAATGTCGGTCGTAACACATGGTTCCTGAACACATTTATCCATTAATACTTTAAAACGTGCTTTTCTTTAGGTAATAATGCATCTTTTCCTTTCTTTACGCTCTTAAATGTTTAGTTTTGAGTAACATTTAAAATTGTAACAAATGAAACCCTAGGTCTAAACTTAAGCAATATTGTATAAAAACTGTTTGTAAACGACTGTAGGTTTCTAAAATATAATACATAAAAATTACATCATAGAGAGCTTATAATATGTGTGTAGATGTGCATATATAGCTGTACATAATTAAATCACTCGTGTGATCTTATCAATCACCCACGCTCGTATTTTAATTTATTTCATTATGTATCCACATAAACTCCACACACAATAACACAACAATACCGTATGTAACATATACGTAGATATTGTAGGTACTTTGTATTATAATTACAGTTACATATATTATATTTACGATGCCCTTTTTTATGCTCACCCTATATAATATAATGGAAGGCTAGGACCTATGAGACTACTCCCCATATGTAGATAATATATGTCTACGTGCCAATTTTTCTACATGTATTTTGCCTACAGGAGATAAAGTTGTTGAAAAATTGAAGCAAATAATATAAGAATGTGTTTATGTAATCTATTTAGATAACTGTCTATGACCGACAGCCTGCGGCTCGAGTTACACTTGCCTACTTTCCAACCGGTCTCCCAAATCGCGGTAAACCTTTCATGAAAAAGCTCTTCATGTCATCTCGTCGGCGACATCAATGGGACTCACTTGACCCAGTAAACGTGGACATTCATGTCATTTCTCGTTTATACCTGAGCCTAACCTCAAAGGAGCGTAATAAATGTTTCATGAACTGAAACACTCCTCGCCGCAGAAGCAGTGGGACATTTATTCCAAGCCAAAGAGACTCGAGGAAGTGAATCCTTTGGTTTAGTTTGGTTTGGTTTGGTTTTGGTTTGGTTTTGGTTTTGGTTTGGTTTGGTTTGGTTTGGTTTGTTTTGGTTTGGTTTGGTTTGGTTTGTTTTGGTTTGGTTTGGTTTGGTTTGGTTTGGTTTGGTTTGGTTTTGGTTTGGTTTGGTTTGGTTTTGGTTTGGTTTGGTTTTGGTTTGGTTTGGTTTGGTTTGGTTTGGTTTGGTTTGGTTTGGTTGGTTTTGGTTTGGTTTAGTTTGGTTTTGGTGGTTTGGTTTGGTTTGGCCGGTTTGGTTTGGTTTGGTTTGGTTTTGGTTTGTGGTTTTGGTTTGGTTTGGTTTTGGTTTGGTTTGGTTTTGGTTTTGGTTTGGTTGGTTGGTTTGGTTTGGTTTGGTTTTGGTTTGGTTTTGGTTTGGTTTGGTTTGGTTTGGTTTGGTTTGGTTTGGTTTTGGTTTGGTTTGGTTTGGTTTGGTTTTGGTTTGGTTTGGTTTGGTTTGGTTTGGTTTGGTTTGGTTTAGGTTTGGTTTGGTTTGGTTTGGTTTGGTTTTTGGTTTGGTTTGGTTTGGTTTGGTTTGGTTTGGTTGGTGGTGGTTTTGGTTTGGTTGGTTTGGTTTGGTTTGGTTTGGTTTTGGTTTGGTTTGGTTTGGTTGGTTTGGTTGATACATTTAGGTACAGTGTGCTTATAGCTAAGTCTTATAATTCAATTACGACATAATTCTTCGCTTGACAAGTTAAACTCACTCAATACAAACAAACAAATTCATACTTAAAACGAAGCTCATACTCGTATTATCACGGCGTGATTTCAATTCAGTACTTCGTAATTGGTAACGTGTACCTACTGGTCCATATACAAATTGTGATACGTAATTTGAGATGTTGAATCTACCTATAAGTACATATCAAGTACCATTTATGCAGATCTTCACTAAGTAATTATAGATTTGCTTATAGGCTATTTTGATGTTTTACTGGATATTAAGTGTTTTAGTATTTTATTATACACCGCATCCATAATAATACCGCAAAACATCATTCTATAAGTTTGCTTTGCATCTATTGTCGAATGCAGAGTCGACATACTGCAGTCCGTCTACGCTAAGTCTGCACCCACTAGAAAACAAAGTGAGGA
Organism: Cydia pomonella; assembly: GCF_033807575.1. Classification (NCBI taxonomy): domain Eukaryota; kingdom Metazoa; phylum Arthropoda; class Insecta; order Lepidoptera; family Tortricidae; genus Cydia; species Cydia pomonella. The sequence goes on along the minus strand of NC_084721.1, from coordinate 9,271,966 downwards.
AGTGTTACCATAAAACGTCATATTTTAATAGAAATTTGTCATTAATGATGACATCGCCACACTTTGTTACTGCAAATGCCCTACAGATTTAGATTGGTCCGACTCTACCGTTATGGTATCGTAAACGTAATCTATACTTAATAGCATAATGGTGCATGTTAAATAACAACCACAATTAGAAGCAGCATTCATGTAAGTAGCGCATATATCAAAAAGAGATGAAATTGAGAATAATTTGTGACTTAGAATCGGTCTTCAACTAAAATGTAATTCATAATTGGAGTTGTTCGCGTAGAACCCAGACTAAATGTTAGTAGTTATCGAAAATCTACTTGAATCAGATCAGTGCGCTGTTGAATGATACGAGTATTAATTAACCTGACGAACTACTAGTTGACATGGTTTATATTGTCCTTGTAAAAGTCCGTTAATTAACTCTATTCTTCAGAGGAGTTTCCCCTTCTGTTGATCCATTTTCGTGGAATTATTTTATTGTCAACCAGGGCCGAATATTTATTTTATCTATTATGAAGAATATTTATTTTCCTGCAACCCAGTTTTGCAGCTACGGATCCCTGTCCTAAATTCAAGAGTTACCCCATTTCCTGGGACATTTGGCGTTGAATCTTTTAAAGAAAAACCGCGATGCAATCATTTCAAACGGCATAATTGCGGATGTAGGCTGAGCTGCCGGCTCAAAGTGAAACTTTTAATTATAACGCTCTTAGGTACAGTCGTCACCCAATATTTCAGACCTGACACAGTAATAAATATCTTGACTACGCAAGTTAACATAAAAGATACGTCCTCCGTAGAAAATAAAGTCGTTTTTCATTTTAGATATTTCTGATGTCTCCGCTCTGATATTAGTGCTGACTGTACTTTGAATCATGCCAGGAGACATTTTTGCGTGTATTTTAAAGTTAAAAAGCCGGACTGCTATCGTGGTGCGAGCGGGCTTCTACTTTGCGTTTTTTTGTTTATTCCACTTTGAAACTGATTGTTTCATTTGAATTCGAATGTTTTCCAATTCGAGTGGTGTTAACAATCGTTTAGATATCTATTTTATTTTAGCTTTTCGCGCTGGGCACACTAAACTAAGCTAAACGGGCACGATATTAAGGAGAAATTTAAAATATGTATACATATATGTAGACTAATGACGTAGAAGCAGTATACATAATATGAATAAGTATATATAGGTAATATAGGCATTATAATCAGTCATAATTTATATACTCGAACTACTTACACACTACAGATACTTCTGCCGCACTAAACATAATATAACTAACACCTTGTTTTCGTACGATGTGAATGATAATTCCTATGACAGTTCTTCCAAGTCGCATTATAAAGATAGGCTTAATTTAAAAAATATTTAAAGAAATATGTTTTTATGGTATTTTTATTACCTAAATGCTACATTTCTAAATCAATCAATGTGCTATACTTCCAAAACATTTTACGTGTCGGCTGGTAATTATTAATAACTCTTAAACGGTGGCACATAGCAAAAAATGTTCTCATACGCAAATAATCTATACAAAACTGCAAAAAGGAGGATTCAGTACCCTTTTTCGCTAGGATCAACATTTAAAATTATATTAAAGCGGGAAAGTTAATTAAAAACACTTCATGGGTCCATTTTTCTATATTTTCGTAAATAGCTCGTAAACGGTGGCCAATAGCAAAAAACGTTGTTAACGCTAAATAATCTTCACAAAATTTTCTACAAAAAAAATCAGTACACTTTTCGCATGGAGCAATATTTTAAAAGATATTAATCAATTCTAGGATTCCCTTTTTTTAGTTTTTCGTAAGTAATTTATAAAGTATGACACATAGGTAAAAATTGGCTATACATAAATAATTTACATACAATTTACTATAAGAAACATCTAGAACACTTTTCGCTAGGATTAATATTTAAAAAGATTTTAAGCGGGAAAGTAAATTATAATCAATTTTAAAGTCCCTTTTTAGTTTTTCGTAAATAACTCATAAACAGTGGCCCGTAGCAAAACACGTACATATACATAAATAATTACATAATGTCATGATTTCTCAATAATAATACTAAATAGTGTAAGCAAATAGTGAAAGCAAATATGATAATAATACTAAATAGTGTAAGCAAATATGATCCTCGGGGTAGCCTGATTCCCTAGAGGACGCGTCCCCAGGCGGCGGATAGGGGAAAACTCGATGGAGGATAACACCTCCATAGGGTAGGAGGGAAATAAAATACCTCCCGCGGACCAACAAGGCCGGAGACGGATACTCCGCATCAAACCCCTGCCCCGGGCTTCTCCGACATATTCGGAGTAGAGGCCGTGGGCAGCGCTGCGTGTTTAGGCTGGGGCATGCAGAAGAGACGGCGGCGAAAGAACCCCTAGCGGGTCAACGGCGGCGCTCGCACCTCGAGGATAGGTGACAGTCTTGGCGTCAGGTGGCAACCGGCCGTAAAAACAACAATAGCCAAACAAAACCACATCTCCTAATTAAACATGGCAAGACACAAGAAACGAAATAGTATAATTGCTAGGGCGTACCCCCGAAGCGACGTAAATGCTCCGAATGCGAAAGAAGCGAACCGAAATGTTAGGGCGTTCCCCAAAAGCGACGTAGACAAGAACAAGCGTTCGCAACAGCAATTACGCATAGCAACGTGGAATCTAGGATCACTCACTGGTCGACAACAAGAACTGGCAGAAACTCTCCATCGGAGACGAGTCAATATTTGCTGTATACAGGAGACTAAGTGGAAAGGTGCAAAATCCAGAGACTTAGGACTGGGGTACAAACTTGTCTACTATGGTACTGTCAACAACCAGAATGGCATTGGCATTGTCTTGGATAAAGACCTGAAAAACCGCATAATAAACATTGATAGACGCACAGACCGTCTTATGTCGATCAAACTTGCATTAGATAATCAACCAATTATAAACATAATATCAGCATATGCCCCCCAAGTAGGGTGTTCAGAGTATGAAAAGGAAATATTCTGGGAAGACCTAGATGAACTTACCCAAATCATACCCCAAAATGAAAATAAAATCATCTGTGGAGACCTAAATGGTCATGTTGGGAAATCAAATTATACGTTTAACAATGTTCATGGGGGATATGCATATGGAAATCTCGATAAAGAAGGGATGACCATATTAGAATATGGCGCTCGGCATGACTTAGTTTTAGTAAATACATGTTTTAAAAAGAAACCCGAGCATATCATTACATATAAAAGTGGAGGAAAAGCCACACAAATAGATTTTATAATAGCAGATAGAAAACTAAAATCCCAATTTAAAGATTGTAAAGTTATTCCTGGGGAACCCCTGACTACTCAGCATCGAATCCTTGTAACATCATTCAGGCTGCCCAAACCTATTAAAACTATTGTGGATAAAACGGCCAAAATTAAATGGAAAGATCTAAACAGCGCGAAAGGAGAACCTCTTATTGCCGTCATTCACAAATACCTAATGGATGAAGTAGACCGAGACTACGTGTCGTCAAATGAAATGTGGGAAAATTTTGAAACTTTCTGTAAAGCCCAAGCAACAACAATGCTGGGTGTTTCCAAAGGTGGCGTCAGTACGGGAAAAGATCCTACGTGGTGGAATACAAATGTGAAGGAAAAAATACGTAATAAGAAACAGATTTTTAAAGAGTGGCAGAAGTCAAACGATGAAGATGGCAAAAATAGATATAAAGAAGCAAAATTGCTTGCTAAGCGTACCGTTGCTCAATCTAGGGCTAAGGCGCGTGAGGACGTATACAATAAAATAGAAAATAGTAAATCAGATAAAGAAATATTCAAAATTGCCAAGAAAAGGCACAACGCCACCCTAGACGTAAAAATAAACAAATATATTAAAGATAAAAACGACATACTTTTAACTGCAAATGCAGATATAAATAAACGATGGTATGAGTACTACGAATCACTGCTGAATGAGGAATTTCCGAGTGAACAACTCGTTCCTTTAGAACCAGTGCCGGGTCCCATAAATGATCCAACCATAGGTGAAGTACAGAAAGCAGTATCTCAAATGAAGAACAACAAGGCAGTTGGGCCAGACGAGATACCGGCAGAATTGTGGAAAACGCTGGGACCTCTGGGTATCGAATGGCTAACAAAGCTGTTCTGTCTCTATTTAAGAACATCAGAGATACCAGACTCATGGCGAAAAAGCCTCCTAGTGCCGTTCTACAAAAACAAGGGAGAAGTGACCCAGTGCGGAAACTATCGAGGAATAAAATTAACATCTCACACCCTAAAAATATGGGAGCGTGTACTCAACCAGAGAATACAATTATTAACATCCATATCACCAAACCAGTTCGGCTTTACTCCTTCCAAATCCACGACGGATGCAATACAGACAGTAAGAGTACTAATGGAAAAACACAGACTGAATAGAAAGAACCTTCATTTCATATTCATTGATTTAGAGAAGGCGTTTGACCGAGTGCCGAGGAGACTTGTGTGGCAAGCATTAAGAGCCCAAAATGTACCCGAGTATTACATCAAACTGATCGAAGATATGTACCAAGGGATCAAAACTCGGGTAAAAAGCCCAGCTGGTTTGAGTGACAGCTTTGAAGTCAACGTAGGAGTACACCAGGGATCGGCTTTGAGCCCGTTACTCTTTAACCTGGTCATGGACTATCTAACAAAAGATGTTCAAGCTCCTCTACCATGGAGTCTGCTATATGCGGATGATATTGCTTTAGTGGCCAATACGCCTACACAACTCCAGAAAGATCTATCGGATTGGATGACAGCCCTCGAAAAATACGGTCTCCGCGTCAGCAAGTCAAAAACTGAACACATGGAATGTCTGTACGATCCAAACCCAAATTATAGGACAGCTAATACCATTTACTACCCCGACGGAACACCTGTACCAAAAGTGACACAGTTTAAATACCTGGGCTCATTGATGACAGCAGACGCCGACATCGATGCAGACGTAGCGCATAGAGTAAACGTGGGGTGGCAAAAATGGAGAAGCTTAACAGGAATCATGTGTGACCCTCGAATGCCAATCAAAACTAAGGGAAAGGTATACAAGACTGCAATAAGACCTGCTTTACTGTACGGCGCTGAATGTTGGGCGGTCAAACAAAGTCATGAACAGAAAATTCATGTAAATGAAATGAAAATTTTGAGATGGTCGGGGGGTGTTACTAGACTAGATAAAATTAGAAACGAACATGTAAGAGGTAGTTTCAAGGTAGCCCCAATACCTGAAAAAATAACAGAAAGTCGGCTAAGATGGTACGGACACGTTATGCGAAGAGACGATGACAATGTGGTTCGTAAGGCGCTGGAATTGCCTGAAATAAAACGCGGTAGAGGGCGCCCACCCGGCACCTGGTGGACAAACATGACCCGAACAATAAAGCATGCCAAGCTAGATATAAAGACAATCCAGGACAGAAGTGCCTGGCGTAAATTAATTAGGAGACCCGACCCCACCTAAAGTGGGAAAAGGCAAAGAAGAAGAAGAAGAAGAGTGTAAGCAAATATGAATTTTACGTTGGCAACATTCCGAAAATGCCTAAATTAATGTGAGAGTGATGGGTAATGTTTCATGACTTACCTGGCAACACGTTAGTTAGGAAGTGGTAGGGGTAAGCGGAAGCTAAGGAGAGTGTTGTACAGACTCGTTCACTTGGATTGGGGAAGTCAACGAGACGACATCTTGATGGTAACGGGTTGAGCAAAGTTAAAGAGGCACTTCCATTTTATAATTAAAGCTATCGGATATATTTATAATATTAATTTATCATCATGATCATGGGACGCGCCAGGTATAGTACACCTACAATTTGATGAGATTTCAATAGTTATTTGTTTTACAATGGGGTAAAGTTGTTTAACCGCTCGTGCATATTTATTAATATCGAGCAAGCGAAAGATTGAAAGAAATCTTGAGCGTTGTGAGAGGGTTCCGTATCATTATCTATAAAAAGGGCAAAAAATCAAAGTTGTAGGGGAGCCCCCTTAAATATTTATTTTATTCTGTTTTTTAGTATTTATTGTTATAGGGACAACAGAAATACATCATCTGTGAGAATTTCAACTGTCTATCATGTGATACAGCCTGGTGACAGATGGACAGACAGACGGACGGATAGCGGAGTCTTAGTAATAGGGTCCCGTTTTACCCTTTGGAAAGTAACCCTAAAAATTAATCATTCAAAATCATCATTTAAAAGTCAATTCTACCAGCAAACATAGTGAAACAACTCAAAATTTCCATCTGATTACTTTGCCCCACATGTGGATAAAATGCAACTTTCTCATTCGTTTTTGAATAATCAAGAGGCCTTTTACTTAGTGCGGCAGTAAGCGGGTCGAATCACAATTCTCAGCGTAGAGGTAGCTGCAGTAAAACAGTTCCAGTGGCTGGTTTTCATGAATGTATATACTGTATATAGGCCATATTTCCTATACATAAAAAAAATATACCGAAATGTGAACTGTATATAGATATACACACATTACGACAGACAACGATCTGTCATCACCTGTCGCCCTTTGGAGCCCTTTCACCAAAGACTCTGGATTGAACCATTTGGCAGTCTCTAACCCCATTTTGCTTAGCGCGGTATGAGCTTGCACACAGGGAAGCGTCAATCAACCTTAACTTGTGTATATTTTGACCGAATAATATATTTCTATCTACCTATTCGTACCGTAAAGATAAAGGTTTTAGTTGTACCTATCTAAGTGTTATTATTTCATTTGGTAGCGAAACTTGTATGGCAGGGCGCAAATTACGGTTATTTCCAAACGAAGTGTAAGGTAGTGTGGACACAACACTCGTGCTTTTGCACGTGTGTGATCACCATTAATAAAATCACTGTCACGTTGAACTAACATTTACCCACAATTGTATTTGTTGTCAAATTCTTTTGTGTAACACTTCTAATAAATAATTTAAAAATGATGATTTTAAATTTGACTCTATTAGGATACCTATAATGATAGAGGCAGACCAAGATAAGCTGGCAGCCCAGACAGTGCAAGTATTATTAAAAGCGTCAAACTTCTATGAAATTATGACGTCTACTTAACACTTGCACAGGGTGGGCTATCAAAATCGCTGCCAACTTAGCTTGGTCTGAATCTAGTACCGAAACAGTTTTATTTACTACCTCCCGAAACATAAATAATTATTATTGCTGCCAGACCCTTTTTGACAGCAATGACACAGACTTCGCCATATCCGTACTAAATACATATTGTACATGTGAAAGTATGTCTGTTTCTCTGTTACTTCTTCATGCTTAAGCCGCTGAACCGATGTATGTAGATTCCGGGAGAGGACATAGGATAGTTTTTATCCCAAAAATCATTCTTTAAGGGCGTAAAAAGGGAGTGGAAGTTTGTATGGGGAATAACCGCTGAACATAATTCTTTTTTCTTCTTTGTCATTGTACTCTTGGCAGCACTCTGCAACCGTATTGTGTCGTGGTCAACTGCTGACACCAGGCACAGATGTTGCTTCTTCTTCTTCTTCTTCCCAGACCTTATCCCATTTACTTGGGGTCGGCCCTCCCTGTCCTCTTCTTCCATTCTGCACGGTTTAGTGCCAGGTGTGCGTCATTAATCCCTTGCTCTCTCAGGCTTTTCTCCACCGTCGTCAACCAAGTGGCAGGTGGTCTCCCGCTTCCTCGCGTCGTCGTAGGCATCGCTAAGGCTACATTGACCATATGTTCAGGAGGTCGTCTTTGAATGTGCCCGTACCACCGTAGACGTTTCTCAACAAGTTTATCTGTTATCGGTGTGACTTTGAAACTGCCCCTGATGTACTGGTTTCTAATCTTATCCAGCAGAGTGACGCCTGCAGACCAACGCAGCATGCGCATCTCTGTGGTATGAAGTTTGTTTAGATGGCACTTGATCGTAGCCCAGCACTCAGAGCCGTAAAGTACTGCAGGTCGTATGGCAGTTTTGTAAATGTTTCCCTTTACGTTTATGGGCATTCGTTGGTCACACATCACACCTGTGAGTTCTCGCCATTTTAGCCATCCGGTATTAGTCCTATGTGTGAGATCAGCATCGATTTTCCCATCGTTGCTTATAACAGACCCAAGATATCTAAATTGTTCCACAGTGGGCAAGGTAGTATTGTCGATGGTTATCTTGACATCATCAAATATGCAGGACATGTGCTCTGTCTTTTTTCGGCTGATTTTAAGGCTATTTGTTTCTAGAGCATCGGCCCAGAGATTGAAAATGTTTTGCAGCTCTTCGACTGATTCAGATATCAGGGCAACGTCATCGGCATATAGGATGTTCCACGGTACCGGCTGTTGATGTTTCCTCGTTAGGTAATCCATGGTTACGTTAAACAATAGTGGGCTAAGCGTGGAACCTTGATGCCCCAACCCTAATGAGAAGCTTTTGGTAATTCCTGCAGGGCAGACTATTTGAGTTGAAACGTCTTCATACATGTCCCTGATTAGGTCAATGTAGGATTCCGGCACAAGTTGTGATCTAAGCGCTTCCCATATTAGATCTCGGGGGATATGATCAAAGGCTTTTTCCAAATCGATGAAAACCATATGTAAATTCGTCTTGTTTCTCTTTGCTTTTTCGATTAGAATTCTAATGGCCTGTATAGCATCTGATGTGCTCTTGCCTGATACGAAACCACACTGATTGGGTGTCAGCTCTACTATGTTGTTCAATCTGTTGTTTATAATCCGCTCCCAGATCTTTAGAGTGTGAGACATCAGTTTAATTGCTCTATAGTTTCCACACTCTCTTACGTCACCCTTCCCTTTGTAAAAGGGTATGAGATGACTTTTGTGCATCCTATCCCCCAGGCACAGATGTTGCTTGCCGTACGATTTCTCACCATTTTACAATACATATACTTAATAACTTAATGACATCAATCACCACCACTTGCCTTACTTATCAGGTGAGATCGTGGTCAAACACCTGCCTATACTCCATAAAAAAAAAAACATAATTACGTAAGTAGATGAAATTTGGTATGGAGATAGTTTGAGTTGTAGGGATAAAGAATTGTTTTTATTGCCCGAAATCATACCTTAAGGGTGTAAAAAGGGAGGAGGGGGGTTAGATATTTATAAAGGGGGATAATTACTTCTTAAAAAGCTAGTACATTATCGGAAAAGGACCTTAAGTTTTCTCAAAGTAGCTACCTAGTTTACCCAAAATAAACCAAACTTTATATCTTTATGCTTTATTCCACAAATAACTTACATAACTATTATAAAATAAGTACCAATTATATTTAAAAAAAAAACTATGTTACACGGCTCTAGCGCAGTGGGCCAGTCTTTCTACTTTAAAATACATGTACGCATGTACTTAAATAATGATTGGTATAACTTAGTTAAATATTATAAGTACCTAACTGTCCGTCTTGTGATAAGGGCTATAAAGCCGATTATTTTTTATCAAATTGCTTTGTTATTGGGTCGTTCGAAATTCAAATAAGAAATATGTTCTAACAAATCGTTATCTTTATGCTGGTCCTAATTTGCAGGTCGCGAGTATCTACTCGTCGACTTTAATGGTTGAGTACGGTTGTTGACACATGTTGTATTATAGAACTAAATCTAGTTAAATAGATAGAAAATGAGCAATTTATCACAATCAATTGGAAACTTAATTAATATATTGGAATAGTAAAAAATACAATATAAAGTTTCAAAATGTAAGTATTTTTTATACATTCATAAAATAATGGTACTATTCCTATATATACTATATTCCTTACATTTTATTAAGACACGTTTGTTATAGCAACTATATACACAAACGCAATATTTGACCTACAAAATCGCAATTGGAAGCGAATGTATGGAATTTAGTATGGGGGTGGGGTAGCCCATCATAACTGGTGAATTTACAATATAACTTGTTTAAGAAGCATAACTAAGAGTCGCCAGGGTGCCTCCCTAAATGCCCATATGATGGAAATATTTGCTGTCCTTGGATGAGGTCCTGGTAGCTCGATGGCAGCTTACTGGTCTAGCGATCCAGCGGTCGTGAATTCAAGTCTCACCCAAGACAGTAAATTATTCCACTTTTAAATTTATTCTAACTTACTTTAGTCAATTATATTGAACTGGCCAATTGTGTCTCGCCGCGGTCAAGAGGACAAAACCAAATTGTTCTACAAAAGAGATTAACGAGCCAAAATCTTTTTCAGTAGTTACTTACCTAATTTTGTTTAATTGTTTAAGTAATATAGTTGAAAAAGTATTATTTTACTTCACTCATAGAAACCACTGTGTGGTCTACTACCAGGACACCTTCCTTATACTGTGCTACTACGGTAGGTACTTGAGTGATAAATTCACGACTGTATAAAATACTATTTTCATTTCATTTCATTTAACGACTTCTACGCGTACAAGGAAGCAGGTATCTAAGTACTATTCATAATATCTACTAATAATAAGGAATGTTTTCAGTGGTGGTAGATCTCCGGTGGCGAGGCTTCTTTACCCATTTCTTCTTTGTTGTAGGATACGTTTTTGTAAAGGTAGCTGTTGTTGTAGGAGTGGTAGTGGGATGGGTAGTAGTTTTACTAGTAGGAATGGTCGTTGTCTTAGTCGTAGGTTTGGTAGTCGTGGTAGTGGTAGGAATGGTAGTTGTCTTAGTTGTACGTTTGGTAGTCTTTGTAGTGGTAGGAGTGGCAGTTGTCTTAGTTGTAGGTTTGGTATTCGTTGTAGTAATAGGAGTTGTGATTGTCTTAGTTGTAGGTGTGTTAGTAGTAGTAGTTGTGGGAGTGGTAATTGCCTTAGTTGTATGTTTGGTAGTAGTTGTAATAGCAGGAGTTGCAGTTTTCTTAGTTGTAGTTTTGGTAGTAGTTGTAGTGGTAGGAGTGGCAATTGTCTTAGTTTTAGTGATAGGAGTGGTGATTGTCTTAGTTGTAGGTGTGTTAGTGGTAGTAGTGTTGGGAGTGGTAAATGTCTTAGTTGTAGGTTTAGTAGTAGTTGTAGTAGCAGGAGTGACGGTTCTCTTAGTTGTAAGTTTGATAGTGGTTGTAGTGGTAGGAGTGGCAGTTGTCTTAGTTGTAGTTGTAGTGATAGGAGTGGTAAATGTCTTAGTTGTAGGTTTGGTAATAGTTGTAGTAGCAGGAGGGACAGTTGTCTTAGTTGTAGGTTTGGTAGTCGTTGTAGTGGTAGTAGTGTCAGTTGTTTTAGTTGTAGTGATAGGAGTGGTAATTGTCTTAGTTGTAGGTGTGTTAGTAGTAGTAATGTTCGAAGTGGTAAATGTTTTAGTTGTAGGTTTGGTAGTAGTTGTAGTAGCAGGAGAGACGGTTGTCGTAGTTGTAGGTTTGGTAGTGGTGGGAGTGTTGGTGGTATTAGTTGTAGGTATGGTAGTCGTTGTAGTAGTATGAGCGGCAGTTGTCTTCGTTGTAGGTTTGGTAGTCGTTGAAGTTGTAGGAGTGGCAGTTGTCTTAGTTGTAGGTTTGGTAGTTGTTGCTTTGGTAGTGGTAGGAGGGTTAGTGTTAGTTATAGCTGTTATAGTAATATGAGTGGTAGCGGGATTGGTAGGTGCTTTGGATGTAGTAGTGGTAATGTTAGTAGGAGTTACTTTAGTAGCAGATGTAATATTAGCTTTAGTAGTGTGAATCATATTTATTTCAGCTGTAGTGGGTATATTCGTAGCTTTAGTAAAATGATTGGTAATGGGATAAGTAGTATTTTTTATAGAAGAAGTGGCAGTTGACTTGGATGTTTTGTTAAGACTGTTGATAACGGGTTTTGAAGTACCTTTGGTAGTACGTGTAATATTTATTTTAGCAGTATATTTTGTAGTGGTTTTGGTAATTATTTCAGTTGTATGCAATAAGTTATTAGTAGAGTTTCTAGAAGGGTCAATGAAAGGCGTAGTGAAAGTGACAACAGGTGAGGAGCCAATATTATTAATTGGCAGATTTGATTTAGTTTTTGTAAAAATCGACATGGTCGTGGGAATAGTAATTAGATTGCTAGTTTTCACCTTAGCATTTGTAAATAATGCAAACCGGGTTGCATGTGTCGGAATTGTAATATTTGTACGTGGACGTTTAGAACGGATAATATCATGGTGCTGGTGAGTAATTTTATGGTGCAAAATAATTTGACTTCTAACAGTAGATACTCCTCTGTTTTCAACAATAGTTTTAGTCCTTTTTGTAATTCGAGTATTCACAGTAGAATCATTTTTAATATTTCGAGTGGTCGTCGTTTCGGCGTTTTTCTTCTGGTAAGACGGCAACGTCCTAGGAATTATGTGTGCAATTATATCTAAGCGCTCTCTATCACTATAGTGCACTTTAGTATTTGTAGCCCTAATTTTTGAAGTTCGGCTGCCATTATCTTCTGCACGTTGAATCATTATTTGTCTCAAAATACCAAGTGGAAGCCAATGGCTCGGTACTTCAGCTTCTATAGGATTTTTGAGAAAGATGATAGGATCCTGTGCGGCCTTAGGCCATTTTGCGTCGTCACTGTACACTGACGCATATTTCCATGCTAATAGCAGGATTATTATTAGCACTGAAAAAGTTATATAATTTTTATGAGACTGACTTACATTTATAGCTTACTGATACTTCACACTTACTTTAAAATAACATCGAAGTTGACATTATTTCAGTTGACATTATTTTAGTTACTACTTATTATCTTTCCTACGTCGCATATAAATCATATAATAATAAAGAGCATATCGATATTTTGACTACATACTTAACCTGTTATTTTTTAATATTCATTACGTCATAATGCTAGCTTCCGAGTAATAAGTACCTATTATATTATAAATGAATTAATTTTACCATATATTAATAGTAAGGCACACTTATGTTTCGAAACTATTCATGAACGAACGCACTAATCATCTAGAACGATTTTTTAGCATTAGAAAGAAGGTAAGCGATTGTGATGTGTTCTTTAAAATAATCGGACAGACAGACGGACATGACGAATCTATAAGGGTTCCGTTTTTTGCCATTTGGCTACGGAACCCTAAAAACACTTGAAAAATAAGTCATAGGACAATATGTAACAATTACAAATCATGCATGTACTATATGTAGTCTACCTTTCTTCTAATGCCAATGCTAAAAAAACGAACTATATTTAAGGAAACTATATACATACACATATGTTGCAGGTGTTTGACAAAACAGTGTTACCTACTTACTGTCAAGTTATGCAGGTCCACATAACACCTAACTTATTCAATATCCAATTAATTTGACATTCGAAGAACACTTCTCCAGTGCCGTCATCATCAAATGGCCTCACATGTCCAATATTATTAATATTAATACAGTAAAGCAGGTTTCGTGAAATACCGACGATAAGTTGATATAAACATTCTTGCAGGCAGCGAAGCAGAAAAATCGATTAAAGGCTTTAACGATTTCTATGGCCACGGTTACAAGTCCACCCAAATGATTAAAATGCATTAGATATTTACTTGTACTTTTACACACATTGAACTTTTTTCTAATATGCGTGTGCGCCTGATATGTTTTGTCACTTTGCACCTACAAGTCGAGTCAGACCAAGACAAGTCTGCAACGATTTTGACAGCACACGCAGTGCAAGTGTTATTTATACGTCATAATTTGCGTGTGCTATCAAAATAGTTGCAGACTTGTCTTAGTCATAGGCCGTACCGCGAACCACGTTCGACGTGTTGCCTCCCTTTCACACTTACGTACTAATTTACAAGTGTGATAGAGAGGCAACACGTCGAACGTGGTTCGTGGTAGGCCCTCTGACTCCAGACGCATACCCTAATTTCGGGTGGTACATTACGGGTCCACTACAATTTTGTATAATTACTTTTCATATATATATTTAATTTAATGTATATATTTATTTACGTCACACCCACACACCCCACTGGCTCCACATAAAACCAGCGCCGTTGACCACGCTAGTCGTGCCAGCTGCATTGCTGAGTGGAGACCATTTCGGCTTCACATCTTTTGTTTTGTTTATCTTTGCCCTGTATTTGCTATATGTGTTATTTGATTTGATGTGTTGTCTGAATAAATGAATTCTATTATATTCTTTTCTATTCTATATCGTAATGATCCTAAGTAAATAAAATTTAGTCCGGTTTTTCTCGTGCGGGAAAGAAACTGGCGGAATCCATTCGAACATTCCCCGGAAAAAAGCAATGGTCCTTGAATACTTTAAATAAAGGTCGCCGGACTTTGAAACATTCCCCGGAAAAAAGCAATGGTCCTTGAATACTTTAAATAAAGGTCGCCGGACTTTGATTTATAGATGTTTCGATTGAATAAGTAACTTTCATGTTTCAATGTCAGTCATTGAATTAATGATTAGTATCTTTATATAAATGCAATTTATTAGTGGAGAAAGTAAGTGCAAAATGTATGGATCAGTATGCACTTTTGTCTCAGGCGATGCCGCTTGGCACGTTGTTCCTTGGATCATCGGTATTAACCTAATTTAATGTCGTAGGCACGTTCGCCCAAATATGGAATATTGTTCTCATCTATGTGCAGGGACACCCCAGTACCAGGTTCTCCCTTGTCGACTGCCAGCGTATTTCGGATCGTCTTGACTCCTTGGCGCTGCGTAGGATATGGTCTCGCTCTGCATTTTCTATCGCATGTATAACAGGGAGTGCTCCCCGGAATTGTTCGGATTAACCAGTCAGTCCTCAACTGCCCATTTCGGTCATTCTCCATACTTTCTACATCAACTTTTGAGCTTAGTAACTCTGTGGACGACCCTAGTCTTTTCAGTAAGTTAGCGCGGTCTATTTCAAAAGATATTCGATTTAAATTTTACATCTACAATACGTGCGTACTTCATATCTTTCATAAATACGAAACAGATAAACTTAATATCAAAAATGTATTCTGACGTTTTAAGGTCTGATTCAGATCCGGGTTTGTGTGATCTGATCTGTCCCGATGGCTCTGACAATTTTTCAATCTAAAATACACAAGGATTCTCTTAATCACTTACGAATTACTTAACGCCCAGACCTTATAGGTAATATAAATCTTCAAAATTCGGATCAATGAAAATCACAACAGTTTATACAAATAGTTTATTCATGTTTTTAAGTACCTAATCAGGTTGCCTAGCCAAGATGCCAATCGCTTGTACAGTAGCGAACGAAACGCTTATGTATCTCTGTCTCACTAATATGGCAGAGTGATAGAGAGATTACAGTTTCGTTCGCTTCTGAGCAAACGATTGGCATCTTAGCTAGGCCCTCTGTTTTCGACACGATGATTAATCCTTTTAAATATGTCGCGAATACTGTAGGGTTATTGATATGTTATTATTTATTACAAGCTTTTATTTATCTTGTTTTTTTTTTTCATTTGCAATTAAACTATATCACGTCTTAAAATATCGATACGAAAAATGTGCCATAAAATTTGTATACACTACTTTAATATATAGGCAATAAAGTCGTGTATAGATATTTTTTTAGACGTGACCGTATGTGACTATGTACTGGTATGTTTGTACGGGTCAAATCTTAAAATTTAAATTCCGGTTTCCGATGAAGCTGAAAATTTGTATACATGTGTAAGCCGGATGACAATGCAATATTATGGTACCATCGAGCTTATCCGATGATGGAGACAAGAGGTGGCCATAGGAACTCTGTGATAAAACAACGCAACCTAAATGTGTTTTGGGGTTTTTATAATTGTCTCGATGAGTATTCGTTGCCTGTGATAAAAGCTTGTATCCAAAATTATTTTTTTGCCAAAATGTTATTAATTTGTTTAATATTCATAATCTCCATGTGAAAACAGTGGTCTTGTACTGGTCTTTAACCTTCTATTCCTTCTACTCGCAGTTCTAGTTCTTTTTATCCTTATATTTCTAGTCGTTGTATCAAAGAGTTTGAAAAGCGTACTTAATATAGTTTCATTTACTATAAGTACATTCGTATTTTTTTGGGCGGTTAAAGACGTCATAGTGGAAGCGGTAATACTCGTCGCAGTACGTCCATAGGTATTGCTAGGACTGACTGAAGACCTACTAGAATAAAGGTCAGAACTCGTAACAGAAGATTCCAAGCTATTTTTTTGAGTCATTTTGGGTCTATCAGTATGAACAGCGGCAGTCGTTGTAGTAGGTTCCATGGTGTTTCTTGGAGTTATTGAAGACCTACTAGTATAAGTGGTGGTATTCGTAAAACTAGGGTCAAAGGTATTTCTTTGAGTCGTTTGGAGTTTATCAGTATGAACAGAGACTGTCGTTGCAGTAGGTTCCATAGTATTTCTTGGATTGATTGAAGACCGACTAGAATAAGTGATGGCACTCGTAAGAGTAGGTTCAAAGGTATTTCTTTGAGTCGTTTTGGGTGTATCCGTATCAAAAGAGGCTGTCATTGTAGTGGGTTCAATAGTAATTCTTGAAGTGATTGACGACCTAATTACAGAATTGGTGGTACTTGTAACAGCGCGATTAATGGAATTACTTTGTGCTTTTTTGGGTCTACTAATATAAAGAGATGCTCTCACTGGAGTAGGTTCAAGAATATTTCTTGGACTGGTTGAAGATCTAATTGCATAAGTATTGGAACTTGCCGTAGTAAGGTCGAAGGTGTTTTTCTGAGTTGTTTTAGGTTTACCGATATCAATAGTAGGTGCAGAAATATTTTTTGGACTAATTGAAAACCTAGTATCAGAAGTGGTAGTATTCGTTACAGCAGGTTCTACGGTAATACTTTGTGTCGCTTTGGGTTGATCAGTATCAATAGAGGATCTTATTGCAGTATTTTTTTGAGTAGTTTTGGGTACACCTGTATTAAAAAAGTTATTCATATAAATAGGCGTAACGTCATAAATAGAGGCACCCATTGATGGAGCCGATGGAGGTCCAAATATACTTTTAGAATTGCCTGAAGATCTAGTAATGTAAGTGGTTGCTCTTGAAGAAGAAGTTACAAAGGTATTTCTTGGTATCATTGACACCATCATAATAAAAGCAATGGCATTCATCTTAGTAGATACAAAAGATTTTCTTGTCGTAGTTGTAGTTATTGTAGCGCAAATGTTAGCTTGCGTTGTAGTAGACATACAATTATCTCTTGATGATCTTGTAAAATATGTATTCGTGGTACCTGTAATCGTAAGTTGTAGTGAGTAAGTACAGTACCTATAACATTTATGTAGAAGGCATCAAATTTCTCTACAGTGCCTACATTAGTCTAATAAATGTAAATAATCAGAAAATATTTTATAGATCGAATATGTTTGCTAAGTGTGCTTACGCACATTTTATGTAAACTAGAAGAGAGTATTTATTTCTTACATTTTTGAAAGATATAAAAAGATAGGCATTTGCACCTTTAATTTGTGTAATTTCTTGTTGTTGTCTGGCACATTCGATTGGTAACCTAAAAAATACTGAATTTTCTGCAGTTTTATCTATTCCATTCACGTTATCCTTTGCACGATTTAAGATTATCGTCCTTAATTTGCTTCGTGAAATAAAAGGACATGCTATATTAGCTTCGACAGGATTTTCGACTATTACAGTAGGTTCTTTTGTGGTTTCATGTAATTTGACTCTGATGTTGATCATTTCGCTTTGTTTCATACAATGTTTTGTTAAATCTTCTAGATTTTTTGCAATAAAGTTTCCCTTTCCACGTTCTTTTATTACTTCCCTTAATAAACTTCGCCTAATCCAGCGACAAGGCAATTGGGCTTCTACGGGATTGTCTACATAAACAACTGGCTCGTTTTCAGGGTCGATCTGTTGTCTTTCTTCAAATATTCTCTTTCTAATCGTTAATATCTTAGTATCCGGGGTAGAATCTGCTGAATATATAATATACGCTTCATCATTATTTTTCTTCTTTTTCGCTGTATTAAGAATCCATTTACTAACTGTATCTTCTTTAATGGAATTGTCAGAGTAATTATCAAGTACATTTGGCTGGGATCCTTCAATGTACAATGACAACGAACATGCATATAGAAGACTCATGTAGATTTTCACTGAAACGTTTTAAAATATATAATTATACACCGTGGGCTCGAATAATTCGACAGATTTTAAAGGTGTATTCTTGGCCACATTTAGAGACTAAAATTTTATACTAAGTTTTTATAAAATTGCTCTTGTTTTTGAGATATTGACAATTCTTTTGAAACTTTATTTCTGTAATAACTCAGTAAAAAAAAAACGCTTTTTTGGCTGCCACTATGTGACTTAGTTTAGTCATATCTACTGACAGATATTAAAGTTTTAAAGGAAACTCGCAAAATGTATATGTAAACAAAAAACTTTACTTATTCGTTGTAATGTTTTTTCGACGAGATGTGAAAAGGAATAACGTGTCGTGAGCAGAAAACACACACATTTTTTTCCAAAAGTCATACAACATTTTTTAGTTACGTAGGAATGCGTGGTTAACCTGTCTGGTTACTAGAGCCGATGGTGTATAACCAACTTAGTAGTTCAACTGAGTATCAAGATTGCTTTCGTTAGCCGAGCAACATAATTTTCAATTAGGAATAGGACAGTTGTGAAGAACTCTGTAATTAATAACGAATTGAATGAATTTTTACCGTTCAACGAAAACCCCTTTCAGGATGCTCGGTGACTAATATACAGGACGACCTTGATACCGCTCGCAGTTCGCAGTGCATCTTACGCGTACCAATAAGTATGAATACCTACACTACAGGACATTATTATCGCTGATTCTCATCCATTTTACTGCACAATTAAGTATTTCTAAATTCTACCTGTTTTTTTTATTGTACTTGAAATTCATTGTTTTTGCGCTGGTAAATAAATATCTTTTTATTTTTATTTTATTTTTTATTTTTATGACGACCAGTCTAGCCTAGTGGGTAGTGACCCTGCCTACGAGTATGAAGCCGACGGTCCTGCATGGGTTCGAATCTCAGTAAGGGCATTTATTTGTGAGATGAACACAGATATTTGTTCCTGAGTCATGGGTGTTTTATATGTATATATATATATAAGTATGTATTTATCTAACTATATAAATAAGTCGTCGTCTACCCATAGTATAAGCTTTGCTTAGTTTGGGGCTAGGTTAATCTGTGTACGATGTCCATCTTATATAACCTCTGATAATATATAATCTATCGTAGAAAATCACGAACATAGGTCTAAAAATATGAAAATCGCTTCTATAAATCCACCATTTTCTTTTTGAGAGAACTCGTCGATTTTAAACTGTCGTGAGACATACTATCATTAAACTAATTCTAAGGATTCACACACAGTGGAATCCGTACAATTAGTTTAAATCATCGCTTACTTTTTTTGTTAAAACTTACATCGAAGTAAAATTCAAAAACATGATATCCAACATGATATATTTGACGACCGGTTTGGCCTAGTGGGTAGTGACCCTGCCTACAAAGCTGAAGGTCCCGGGTTCAAATCCTGGTAAGGGCATTTATTCGTGTGATGAGCATGGATATTTGTTCCTGAGTCATGGGTGTTTTCTATGTATTTAAGTATTTATAAATATTTATATATTATATATATCGTTGTCTAAGTGCCCTCAACACAAGCCTTATTGAGCTTACTGTGGGACTTAGTCAATTTGTGTAATAATGTCCTATAATATTTATTTATTTATTTATATCCCCGTCCCGAGCACGCACATCCGTCTTGCTCACGCTTACACTTAGTGAGAGTGAGAGAAGAACTCGAATCTTCGGGGCCTTAACGATGACAGACTGTTTGGTCTACTGACCCTTACTTGCTACGGGCTACGTTGTAGTACCTGCCTACTTCGTATCGGAAGTATCTCAGGCAGGGACCGGACCCGCTTACCCTAACCCGTTCAAAAACCCGGGTTATTGTAAAGCTGTGTTCCAAAAACCGCTTCATTTCGGTAAGCTTTTGATTGGCTTACCGGTTAAGAAGCTAATCCTTTTATATGAATTAATTCAGGTTAGCGCTTACCGATATTAAAAACCCGGGAAAGGGTTATCGCTTCAAGCGCTGATTAAATACGAACAAGCTGTTTTAGCTTTTACGTAAATTGCATATGGTCTATTAACGTAGCGCCCGACGTGAAACACGGCGGTTCCATTCCCTACGTGCACGTGCGAGTGCGCGGCGCGGCGCGGCGGCAGTCGGTATTTGTCAAAGGCTTTGTAATTTGCCGACCTAATATTGCTAATTCAAACAAAAGTGTACGTTAAGTCAAGTAGCGCACGACGTAGATTTCAAAACACATGCTAAGGTTTAAGGCAAATTACCTAATATGGTAAGGCGTTGCATTGATTTTGGTATATTTTTGTTTAGTACCTATTACTCCTATTATTGTCACTTTCTTTATCGTTTGCTGTCTGTGCACATCTCGTGTGTCAGTGGAACTCATCAATGGCTTCTAATAATTTTATCGAGTTAGGGCTCATTTTAAAGGTCTTGACGAGTTCTTTACGATACACATGGTGGAGAGGGTCTGATGGTGGAATCGGAAGGTGTCGATGGAACTCATCGATAACTACTAGTAATGCTATCGAGTTAGGGCTCATTTTAAAGGTCTTGACGAGTTCTTTACGATACACATGGGGGAGAGGGTCTGATGGTGGAATGGGAAGGTATCGATGGAACTCATCGATAACTACTAGTAATGCTATCGAGTTTGGGCTCATTTTAAATATGTTGACGAGTTCTTTACGATACACATGGTGGCGAGGGTCTGATGGTGGAATCGGAAGGTGTCAGTGGAACTCATCGATAACTACTAGTAATGCTTTCGAGTTTGGGCTCATTTTAAAGGTCTTGACGAGTTCTTTACGATACACATGGTGGCAAGGGTCTGATGGTGGAATCGGAAGGTGTCAGTGCAACTCATCGATAACTACTAGTAATGCTATCGAGTTTGGGCTCATTTTAAAGGTCTTGACGAGTTATTTACGATACACATGGTGGCGAGGGTCTGATGGTGGTATGGGAAGGTATCGATGGAACTCATCGATACCTACTAGTAATGCTATCGAATTTGGGCTCATTTTAAATGTCTTGACGAGTTCTTTACGATAGACATGGTGGCGAGGGTCTGATGGTGGAATCAGAAGGTGTTGATGGAACTCATCGATAACTACTAGTAATGCTATCGAGTTTGGGGTCATTTTAAAGGTCTTCACGAGTTCTTTACGATACACATGTTGGCGAGGGTCTGATGGTGGAATCCGAATGTGTTGATGGAACTCATCGATAACTACTAGTAATGTTATCGAGTTAGGGCTCATTTTAAATGTCGTGAAGAGTTCTTTACGATACACATGGTGACGAAGGTCTGATGGTGGAATCGGAAGGTGTCAGCGGAACTCATCGATGACTTCCCATAATGCTATCGAGTTTAGGCTCATTTTAAATGTCTTGACGAGTTCTTTACGATACACATGGTTGAGGTTCATCATTTTTGAAAACCACATTTCCTAAAACCTTTAAAACGACATCCATGACAACTTTTATGACAAGTTGCATGGCCGCCATCTTGGATTACAAAATAGTCATGACTTTCGAAATCCGCACTCCCTAAAACCTACAAAACGACATCCATGAAGACTTTTATGACAAATTGCATGGTCGCCATCTTGGATTCCAAAATAGTCATGATTTTCGAAATCCGCACATCGTAAAACCTATACAATGACATCCATGACTCATTTTCTGACATATTTCATGGTCGGCATCATGAAATCCAAAATGATCATCTTTTTCGAAATCCGCACTCTCTAAAACCTATAAAACGACATCCATGATGACTTTTATTAAATAGTACGTGGCCGTCATCTTGGCTTCCAAAATAGTCATCATTTTCGAAATCCGCACTCCCTAAAACCTATAAAACGATATCCATGACGACTTTTAAGACAAAAAGCATGGCCGCCATCTTGGATTCCAAAATAGTCATGATTTTCGAAATCCGCACTCCCTAAAACCTAAAAAACGACTTCCTTGATGACTTTTATGACAAAATATGTGGCCGCCATCTTTGATTTCAAAATGGTCATCATTTTCGAAATCCGCACTCCCTAAAACCTATAAAACGACATCCATGATGACTTTTATTAAATAGTACGTGGCCGTCATCTTGGATTCCAAAATAGTCATCATTTTCCAAATCCGCACTCCCTAAAACCTATAAAACGATATCCATGACGACTTCTATGACAAAAAGCATGGCCGCCATCTTGGATTCCAAAATAGTCATGATTTTCGAAATCCGCACTCCCTAAAACCTAAAAAACGACTACCAAGATGACTTTTATGACAATATGTGTGGCCGCCATCTTTGATTTCAAAATGGTCATCATTTTCGAAATCCGCACTCCCTAAAACCTATAAAACGACATCCATGACGATTTTTATGACATAGTACATGGTCACCATCTTGGACTCCATCCATGATGACTTATAGGACAAAAAGCATGGCCGCCATCTTGGATTCCAAAATAGTCATGATTTTCGAAATCTGCACTCCCTAAAACCTACAAAACGACATCCATGACAACTTTTATGACAAATTGCATGGTCGCCATCTTGGATTCCAAAATAGTCATGATTTTCGAAATCCGCACATCGTAAAACCTATACAATGACATCCATGACTCATTTTCTGACATATTTCATGGTCGGCATCATGAAATCCAAAATGATCATCTTTTTCGAAATCCGCACTCTCTAAAACCTATAAAACGACATCCATGATGACTTTTATTAAATAGTACGTGGCCGTCATCTTGGCTTCGAAAATAGTCATCATTTTCGAAATCCGCACTCCCTAAAACCTATAAAACGATATCCATGACGACTTTTAAGACAAAAAGCATGGCCGCCATCTTGGATTCCAAAATAGTCATGATTTTCGAAATCCGCACTCCCTAAAACCTAAAAAACGACTTCCTTGATGACTTTTATGACAAAATATGTGGCCGCCATCTTTGATTTCAAAATGGTCATCATTTTCGAAATCCGCACTCCCTAAAACCTATAAAACGACATCCATGATGACTTTTATTAAATAGTACGTGGCCGTCATCTTGGATTCCAAAATAGTCATCATTTTCCAAATCCGCACTCCCTAAAACCTATAAAACGATATCCATGACGACTTCTATGACAAAAAGCATGGCCGCCATCTTGGATTCCAAAATAGTCATGATTTTCGAAATCCGCACTCCCTAAAACCTAAAAAACGACTACCAAGATGACTTTTATGACAATATGTGTGGCCGCCATCTTTGATTTCAAAATGGTCATCATTTTCGAAATCCGCACTCCCTAAAACCTATAAAACGACATCCATGACGATTTTTATGACATAGTACATGGTCACCATCTTGGACTCCATCCATGACGACTTATAGGACAAAAAGCATGGCCGCCATCTTGGATTCCAAAATAGTCATGATTTTCGAAATCTGCACTCCGTAAAACCTATATAACGACATCCATGACGATTTTTATGACATTGTACATGGTCACCATCTTGGACTCCAAAATGGTCATCTTTTTCGAAATCTGCACTCCCTAAAACGAATAAAACGACATCCATGACGACTTTTATGACAAATTGCATGGCCGCCATCTTGGATTCCAAAATAGTCATGACTTTCGAAATCCGCACTCCCTAAAACCCATAAAACGACATCCATGAAGACTTTTATGACAAATTGCATGGCCGCCATCTTGGATTCCAAAATAGTCATCATTTTCGAAATCTGCACTCCCTAAAACGTATAAAACGACATCCATAACGACTTTTATGACAAATTGCATGGGCGCCATCTTGGATTCCAAAATAGTCATGATTTTCGAAATCCGCACTCCCTAAAACCTATAAAACGACATCCATGAAGACTTTTATGACAAATTGCATGGCCGCCATCTTGGACTCCAAAATGGTCATCATTTTCGAAATCCGCACTCCCTAAAACCTATAAAACGACATCCATGAAGACTTTTATGACAAATTGCATGGCCGCCATCTTGGACTCCAAAATGATCATCATTTTCGAAATCCGCACTCCCTAAAACGTATAAAACGACATCCATGACGACTTTTATGAAAAATTGCATGGCCGCCATCTTGGATTCCAAAATAGTCATCATTTTCGGAATCGGAACTCCCTAAAACCTAAAAATGATGATTTTTATGACAAAGTGTGTGGCCGCCATCTTACTAAAACCTGTTATAAACCGGATACAAATAAGCATCTATATAGTAAGTCAACATTAACGAAAAGTACTTTTACGTCGGTAGTTACAATATACCTATCGAATCAATTACGTAATGCCCATCTCTCCCGCGGTGCCGCAGCGGTGGGGGAAAGGCGCGGGAGAGGGGTAAGGCTTACCCTAAACCGAAAGGTTACCGGTTAGTACACGCAAAACACAAACCGAATCAGCTCCTGTAAGCGGTAACCACTTGTTACGATTAGGTTAATCTGAATAATACGGGTTATCATTATTGTTGGGTAACCGGTTGAACGGGTTACCCAAACGATTAGCTTATCGTATGAAGGGGTTACCCATTCCGAACGGGTAAGGCAAATGAACGGGTTTTCCGGTCCCTGATCTCAGGTGAGATCGTGGTCAAACGCCTGCTTATACATCATAAAAAAACCTGAATTTTGCAGGAGCGGGGTTTTGCGTGTATAATATATAGGCATTATAACGGAGATTAATCTTTAGAAAATCATCAGAACTAAAAGATGTTGTCCTAAGTTTATCTTAAATGTTGTGTTACCAATTGTGTAAATAAAATGTGTGGAAATCTGGACAGTTTTCAATATTCAAGTTTCAACATACAAGTTTGGTGCAGTGGCCGCAACGTTAATCTGTACAACGTATACCTACTTATTAGCTTAACCAGCATGTCAATGTCACTGAAAGGCTGGAGCATATCATACTGGAAAGGAATCACTCTATTTTATTCATACGAATTCAGCCCAAAACAATGAAAAACATTTATACCTATATTACCTATGTTTTCACTCCTACTGACACAAATGCCTATTAAAGAATAAATCTGAACCTGATCTTCCTTAGTAAGTATATAATTTCCCTTCCTAGGTGAAATTATACACAATATACATCAACTACCTACTTAAGTACCTACACGCTGTGTTTCTTGAATTCCGTTGACTTCGGCATATGACTAAGTACATTTAAGGAAAGTAAATTGCATAGTTAATTGTCGTGTTTTTTTTTTCATACAAAATATACAGTTGTTCTAACACAGGCATTGAGTGTCAATTACTTACGTTTAGTAGCAGATATATGAACTCGTAATAAAGAGTATGCAATATTTGTAATCAGGCCTTAAGGCAAGTGTACACGCTGGTAAGGGTCTTATCAGGTCAAAATAAATTATTGGTTATCTTCAAAATGGAGTCGATTAGAATACCAGTGTCTTTGAGAAATTAACTTAATTTAAGCTCAACAATAGAGTTTAAGCTTAAATCCAGATACTTAGACATTACTTACTGTCAAGATATTCATGTATAAAAATTCACACCATCACTAGGTACTTGGAAACTTGTGCAGTTATTGTTAACTTATGGATTTTTTGATGCATATATATGATTGCCGATATGTAAATGTTCATTATTAAAATTACCTATAGCTTCACAACATTACCTATATTTACCAATTCATTCGGCAAAACAATCGTATGATTATATTGTCGAATACTGTAGAATTTATTGAAACATTTTGTGGCCATTGAAGCAGAGAAATCGATTTAATCCTTGAAAGACTTTTATGATTTAAAAGCTTCTGTCAACATCCGCAATTAACGGCATTGGCATTGATGCGCTTTCCCTCCGTCTCTTCCTTTTCTTTTTATGTTTTACGGCGATTAATTAACAAAACAACAGTGACCTGATGAGGGTCCATCCTGCGTCCTGCTTTTCAAGTTAAGGGGTCCCTTTTCCAAATATATAAAAATATGGCACGTGCCAGCATCTTAGGAAATTATTTTTGTCCTTTATGTTGGTGATTAGGGAAAGTTAATGGATTTTAGCGAGCAATTTGATTTTGATCAGGTCGTATTGAGGAGTGCGACTTTAAGCCAATCATAATGCGACTTTGATATATTTAATATATAATAGAAACAGTAGCATATACCTACGTTATAATTATACAGTTTGCGACTAAATTAAAAGATGACCTATAAAT
The DNA here is from genome assembly GCF_033807575.1 of Cydia pomonella. Classification (NCBI taxonomy): domain Eukaryota; kingdom Metazoa; phylum Arthropoda; class Insecta; order Lepidoptera; family Tortricidae; genus Cydia; species Cydia pomonella. Next base: position 9,245,749 of record NC_084721.1, on the reverse strand, counting down.
TTGTGCATAAGTACAGAGAAGTTAGCACGTTACCCCAACAAAGGTTTTAAGGTTATAAGAGATACCGTTAAACCACCTAACCAAAACTAACTCTTTATTTAGGTGTGACTATTATTTTAATTAATTTATAATTGAAACCGCTTAACTATAAGACTGATACATGACATAGCTACGCAAGAAAACACTAAGTGACTATAACAATATTTTATTAACATCTAACAATAAATTACAATATTGCCACTAATTGTCCCACTTCTTAGAAACGTCGACGTACTCGCCGTCAGGAGAGTCGTATCCCTTGATGGGTGGGGTCGCCACGGGCCCCTTCACCGAGTAGGGGATAAGCTGCAGATCCGGCTGGAAAAAAAGTTATGAAAATGTATCCCGCCTTTAACAGTGTACTATATCTACAGTGCCTACCATATATGGCCTTAAGTCGGTCATCATATTGGATAGAGATAATTCTTCAGTGTGCGAATAGGACATCGCTATATACGAGTATAGCGCTGGCTCGCTCACACATCTGAGCAGCATGTGGCTGCGCATCAGTTTTATAACCACACCGAAATTTATTATTATTATTATTTATCTACCTACAAGTACTTTAATGTGGATAGTCTTTAATAATATTGTTTCGTTTAAAACAATGATGATGTAAAAAAGCAAAAACTAAGTTGAAAATTACAAGGCCATTTCAAGTGGTTATAGATTATTTGTTTTTAATTAAATTACGAATTATAAAATGTTGTAATGTATTTCATAAATTGTATAGTTGTTTGTAAGGATTTGTGTAAGATTGTGCCTATAATATTTTTTTTGACTGAATAAATACTGATTTTATTAAGCTACTTTATTCATAATATGATTTGAATAAATTCCAACATACTCATATATTTTCATACTTTGAGACTCGTAAAAGGTTTATAGATTTCTCCAATAAATACTATAAATAGAATGGCGTATCTGACACGAGAGGTATAATTCAGAATAAAAGGGCTAAATAGAATAGCATAACAGATGGACCATGGTGTCCTTTAACTACGCCCAAATGAAAGGAATGGGCACTGTGAATATTATCACGCTTTGTGTGGTAGGGCACAGCACATAGGATAAATCATTCCACATCTAGAGCAGAACTCAACTGGGGAAGTACCTCCACCTTACCGAAAACCGCAGCCAAATAACACTAGACTAGACCCTACACATAGTGTTGTGTTCCTACCAGTGAATAAGATAGCCAGTGCTCAAAGAGGGTGCGGAGTGTTAGGGTCGGCAACGCGCATGTGACACCTCTGGAATTGCAGGCATCCATAGTTTACGGAGACTGCTTATCATAGAACGAGCCGTATGCTTGTTTACCACTGACGTAATTAAAAAAATGAACACCTGTATCCTGCCTAGTCAAACTTACGGAAGCCAAACTTGGACATACACAAAGAAAGTACGTAAAGCTATGACGACCTGTCAACGATCTATGGAGAGAAGGTATATTGAATATAAGGAAAATACAGAAAATTAGAAGCGAAATAATACTTCAAAAGACCAATCTAACAGACGCTCTTCAACAAGCTCTTCATCTAAAATGGCAATGGGCAGGCCATGTATCCAGATATAAAGACAAAAGATGGACATTAGTAGCAACAAAATGGACCGGACCTGCAGGACGGAGGCTCCAAAGAAGGCCCAAAAAGAAGTGGATAGACGACATCTCCTCCGTCGCAGGAAAAGACTGGCTCCAAAAAGCCCAAGACAGGGGTGAGTGGAGAAAAATGAGGAGGCTTTCACCCAGCAGATGGGATCTGTAGTCAGCCCCAACTCAAAGTTAAAAAAAATAAAAAGAATAACAATACTAAGATCTGTTAAGATTAAAAACAATACTGTTAGATAATATTATCGATACATAGTACTTATATTTCTAAATAGCTGTGTAAGTTTTGATACCTACAAGTAAGCATTTTAAATTAATCATTTAACTCAGTACTCACCTACTAAAATAAGTTTGTATAATGTATGAGTAGGTATGACACAACATTGTTAGCTTTATTTTGGAGTGCACTATTCGCCAACAAACTGTTCACAGTTTGGCGAAAAAATATGTATACCATACCTACCACTTAAGTTTTCTCTTGAAATAAATAAATAAAAAATAATAGTAATAATCTGACTGTAGAACTAATGAAGCTTTAATAAATAAATAAACTAATTAATCAACAACCGGAATAAAAATACTAATAACCACTGATACTATATTTGAATTTTCTTATTAGTCTGAAATGCAGTTCTCACCATAATTGCTTCATCATACAAGTCCTCGGAGACTTCATACAGCTTATCCAGGGCCCTCCGTTGTGATGCCATGATCCTATCAATTTGGGCAACTGTGGCAATATACTCCTCACGTTTGTACCTGGCCCAGTCCTTTTGCAACAGGGCTCGAACTTCTATTTCTTCTGCTGATAACTTTGGCTCTGGGCGCTTTCTCTTTCTGAAAAAAAAAGTAAGTTGGTATAGTTACAAGTCCACATACCATTAATGAAAATATAGCAGATCAGCTCCAATCTTAGACAAAATCAATTTAGTCCTTTCCAACATCAATGAAATCAATATCATTCTCAATTTGAAGGTGCATTAGCTTACTTTCTAATTGAATATTATTACCTACAATTTAAACTATAATGTCACTACAAATAACCATATTTAGCCCACTTAAATATACTCACCAGGATTAAAAAACTATTGGCTTCATATGCAGGGTCACTACCAAATATGTTACATAGCCATTTATTGCTTTAACCTTTTGACCGCCAAAGACGTCATATGACGCGCGCGGCTACAGCCCAATATCAACCTTCATGCGTACCGACAAGGTTCACCATTACGCGCCGCGTACGATAGGTGTGGCGTTCAAAAGGTTAAGGATTGGTCTTTGTTTCAAAGAAAATAAGTTATTTAAACTAATGATGAAAATTATTAAAGCCCCAAAAGAAACTTTTAACCCTTTTGTTAAAGAGCTGTAATATAGACCTTCATGCATTCCAATAAGGTTTACAATGGTGCATTATTTATAATAGGCACAAACTTGATCATCATCATCATCATCATCATCATCATCATCATCATTTTTTATTCAATAACAATATTACATTGTGTTTGAAAAATCTTAAATCTAAGGGTTAAACAAAAATGTATTATTTATTTTTAAAGCAGACTTCCATTATACTCCTAAAACAAAATGTTATGATTATGACTTACTTTATCTGATCCATGAGATGTAATGGCACTTCCAACTCATCTATTGGTTTAAGCTGTCTTGCATTCTTTTCAAGCCTCCGGATCTGCTTTTCTAATTTTTTTCGGCGACGTTCTTCACGCGCCTTCACTATGGCTGGATCGATTTTTTTCTTTTTCTTCATTGGTTCCGCACTTGAAAGATATTTTAAAAGTTTTAGTATTATTGTACACATATGCAAGGACTCATACACCCCACACAGGTACTCAAGACTTACTTGCTACTGAGAACTTACCATAAATAATCAGTTACTTTGAATTGAATGGATGTTGTCGTGGAAATATTTCGAGTTAGTTGTCGCTTAGCCGCAGGGCATATCGACAATCTGAAAAATAACTTTGGGTAAAATATTACAGTATACAATACCATTTCATTATAAATTATGACTGAATGTATAATTTTGCACCTTGAGAATTGTCTTAAAATAGACAAATTAAACATTTTATAACTGTTCCGGGTAAAGTTTAAGAACTAGTGGTTTTTATTAGAATTAATCTAGATAAATAACACTGCAAACGCAATAGAGGTTATGTTAGATCGTAGAACTGTCAAAGAAATGTCATTTTGACAGTTTTGACAGATTAAGATGAAGTATGTTCAAGATAAGTACGAAAACGCTATTGAGCAGTGTCCAGACGGGACAATTTTTCGCAGTCTAAAGAGCTCGTCGTCGTCGTCGTCAATTGGGAGCACTTTTCACCGTCACTCTAATTACGTCTTAGTGAGAGTAAAAGAGAAAGATCCCCGCAATTTGCGTAAATCGGTTTTTGTGGTAGGCTCCCCGTTCTCTTGCTCGAATCACGGCGCCTCGCCGTGAACGTAAAGTACGGCGTCGATTTCGCACATTGTTCACGCCTTCGCGTCTTATTCTCCGTTTTTGTCGGTTTAATGTCCCGCGTCAAAGAAGGCGCGAAGCGAGAACTTGCATGACTATTAGTATTTTGATTAGTATTCAGTATTTATTTCTTGCAAACCATGGTACATATTTAGTTCTTATACATATCATATGGTATCTTAAGGGCAAAGTGTGGACTGAACGAAGATGTAGTGACAAAAATTGAGAAAGGTATGTTGAGATGGTTTGACACGTGGAAAGAAGGTTAACAAAGATAGTGTATAAGGGAGAAGTAGAAGAGGTAACTGGAAGGGGTAGACCTCGGCGGACTTTCTCTGATCAAATCGGGGAAATCCTGAAGAAAGGCCAGGTCAAGAGCACCCTAAATCGATGAGCGTGTATGAGGAATGTCATGAAAGTGAAGGAAGCGAAAGAGGTATGTCAGGATCGTAGCAAGTGGAAATCCGTGGTCTCTGCCTACCCCTCCGGGAAATAGGCGTGATTATATATGTATGTATGTATCACATGGGACCCTGCATAGGGTATAGCAAATATCAAATATTCTAACTCTCTTAAATATTTGAAAATACTTAATATTAAATAGTACAATCTTTAAACAGTTTAAACTAATAACAATAATCGTATAGTTAACATTATATTATATAAAGAGATAGTAGGTACGAGTATTTATGTATGTGCACTACGTGACAGTGTACCATTGGGTCTGAAAATTACGATTTTTTCTCTTCTATGGATTCAGCTATTGAATAGTAAGTATGCTTTTTTAATTAAATTATGCTTCAACTTTGTTTCAAATAAATGGCAATTTTCCTCTAATTTAATTAAACTAGGGATATTGTTGTAAATTGGTATGGATGTGTAGTAACGGCCTTTTTTGAAAATATCAACTTTTGGTTCCGGTAGAATGAAATCTAGTTTACGGTGGGGGTTTTTATTACACACTATTATGGCTCATCTGTGGCAAGGTTAGTGTAAAAAATATATATATCGGCTATATTTTACAACAAAATAAAATGGAAATATCGCTACAGCACATAACAATAACAATGCTGCCTTCCGGACAGTTAAATTCGATCAGCTGATGCTTTGGCGCCATCGTGGCGCGAAATCGCCGCGAAGGCATGTGAAGTTCTGCGAGTGCGGGAGTCATACGTCAAGTCCACGTCGCAATATGTTTCCTGCGAAGTTGCGCCGCGATTCACGCACGTAGAGTGAGACCAAGATAAGTTGGCACCGATTTTGATAGCCCAGACGGTACAAATGGTAAGTAAACGTCCTAATTTTGACGAATGAAATAACCTGTGCACGGTCTGGGCTGTCAAAATCGCTGCCAACTTATCTTGGTTTGACTCTAGTCTGGAGGGGGCTTAACGATTACGGTGCAAAGCCGCGGACAGACAGACAAACAGACATGGCGAAGCTACGAGTATAAGCCTGCGTTTTCACCAGAAATGTGCGATGCGAGGATGCTAACTCGTTACTAGCGACGGTGTCTAACGGGCTCTTTTCAAATATTTAAGCGAGCGAGGTAGGTACGGTAATAGTTTTTCGCTCGTGTCCGTAACTCGCAACACATTCCTCGCACACATCCTTCCTTTGTTTTATATGTACAAAAACCTCGCTCCGCTGAGCGGTTTCCTTTAGAGCTGCGCTGAGCGAGGATAGGTAAATGAAGTGTTTCTATTGATTCATGACAAACACATACTTCGCTATACGCATCCTCGCACATCTCTGGCGGAAACGCAACGTAAGGGTTCCTAATCAACTACGGAACCCTAAAAACGAATATATAAGTGAGTAGTAAGGGAATTACCGACTTCTAAGAACTGTTAACGAGTAGGTAATAGTTAAGATTAATATCAACTTGGAACATAATATACCGTCCTATTTAGTTTTGTATGTAGTTTAGTATACATAGTTGTAAGTACCTACTTATAAACCTAACTATGCACACGAAAGTAGTGGCTAGAAGATAGTACCTACCTACGACGCAATTAAGTTTACCTTTGCGTTGAAAACGTTGCATTCCATCCAGATGCAAGCTCAGTCCAACCTGGTTGCAGGTGAGTCAGTAAGAACCTACTTACAAATTAAATCAAAATACACCGATCGATTCATTTCAGATACTAGCTAATAACCATCCAGCCAAATTGATATTATTATTGGCCAACCCTTGTTGCAAATTCTCCATCATTGCTTCATATCTTAGTCCTTAGATCTCATTCAGCGAATAGAGGACAATAGAGGTACCTTAGGTAAGTATCTATTCTTTGGCAAAATTGTATATGCACAATAGCATCAAATTTGTATTCAAAGCAGGGCACTAAAGCGTGCTCATTACATTAATTGGCAATAACAAGCAACATCATAACTACCTATGTGGGTAACCGCTTAAAAGTGTAGATATAACAAACTACCATCAGAACGAAAATCATTGTTTGTAAGGTCCCGTAAGTCGTTTTTACCAAGAATATGCTAACAAGGCCTTCCATAATTTCAAGAAATCGCGTATCATTATACTAATGACGATATTATTCAAACACACGAGTCACCATAGCAAACACAAATAAAAAAAGCCATAAGAAAGGTGAGCTCGCCACCGTCAAGAAATGCGGAAACTCAAAAGAAATCATAACAATCTCCTTTGCTGCCTGCGGATCGACAAATATGTAAATCATCTCATTAAAATAAACAGAACTCTAACAGCAAGCTTTATCCTCGTTCCTTGAGATGCGGAATATTTGGCATACACTCATTCGTTAGCCAGTTACCGGTATTGACATGCGCGTCCAGCGGGCCATTATACAATCTAAAAAGATAAATTGTGAAACGGTATTTGAAATTCAGATTAATAAATCAAAAGCGCCAACAGTGTTTACATACAAGTTATGGAGAACCACACAGCATCACCTGTTATGGAATTTGTGACTAATGAGACTCTAATTAAACAAGTGGCTAACTTCTTCAACGTTAGTGTAGCGAATGTGACAAACCAAAGTGTAGTGCAGCAAGAGACACTCTTCGATTTGTACGAAGCCTACAGGACGAAGGAAAAGGAGCAGTTGATTGCATACAAAACTGTGGCATACGTTGTGGGGACATTGATTATCCTAAGTAATTTAATTGTTGTTATATCCAGCGGCCTGATACTACGACGAGGTACGTCTTCGATATGTTTTCTGTTTGAGTACTTAGAATAGCCAAGGTCAAGTACCGTGTGTGGTGTCATGAATTAATTTATTTCATATCAACTTATAATTTTAGATCCAAGATCAAGTTTGACACGGTAACGGTTACTAATATTTTAATCAAATAAACTTTACGAGGTGACATAAGTATATGTAGACCACAAACTATATAGAGATGCTTTACATCTGTTACTTATTATATCATGTACACGTTCAGGCTAATCGAACTAATAGTTTAGGTCAACTGAACTTAATGAAAATATTTTGAAGTGATATGTTTACCAGAATATAGGTATACTGTATACGATTACTTAGGTATAACATATATAAATATGCATGAAAGTGACGTAATTCAAAAGAATACATCAGTGGTATCCAGCTAAACTTTGTATATTTAAAGTTCAATTAACCTGATTACTCTGGTACGTGATCACTAAGATAAAAACCGGCCATATCGGGCCACGTCAATAAGCTGCTTTGAACGGGAGCTATTAGTAAGTATAACATTGTACATAACAAGCAAAAGCTCCGCTTCGTACGTCTTTTTACTAAAAAGGAAAGACTTTTTGTGATAACTGAAAAACATCAATGATCATGTTCGCTATAGTTTTCATTGAATGTCTTTAGTCGTATTATACTTTCACGATTTTATTTATACTCGTTGCTTAGGTCTCTAACTTTTGGACCCATGGTTCAAAAGTTAGAGACCTAAGCAACGAGTATCGTACTATAAAAATCATCCCTAATTTAGGTGGAGGTGGATCGTAATAACTTTTTTTTGTTAGGGGGGAGAATGCATTCCGCATACCACCCGGGTGCGGGGGGTGACCCGAGTGGTTATGTGGGACTCCCGTCTAGGCTAATGGGGCCCACGGTATACCCACTAAAAACCCCCCTGTATGCCGCCTCGCCGCCCCGCCCTATTGGTGGGGTTACAGGAACGCTTGCGTACTCATCCGCGACCGGCGGCAGCCGCCCACGAGCGACTCCTTCGCTAAAGCCCGAAACACTTCACGCTAGGCGCGCCAGATGGTTTGACGCGCCTTCCTCCTCGGCCTCCGTCCAGCCGTGTAGCGGACCCCCCGAGCCCGCCACAAGGAGGCCACGGGCGCCAGAAAACTCCCCAGCGCCCGACGACAGATGAGGTCAATGGTTCTGCCGCAAACCACAACTCGGCTGCAGAGGACAGGGAGAACGGCCCACCGTAACACCGACACTCCTCTTCCTCTGCAGCCCCACCAACGCCGCTACAGCGGAACGGCCCCGCCAAGGTCGCAGGGGATAGGGAGAGTGGCGCATCGTGATACCATCACGCCTCTTCCCCTGCAATCCCACCTCGGCCGTCGAGGATAGGGAGAACGGCTAATCGCAACACCGACACTCCTCTTCCCCGACGGTCCACCTCCAACGCGTCACAAGCGGGCTTACTAAGCCCACTTGGAGCGTCCTGCTCGGGCCAACCCGCACCTCAAACAGGCCGGCCCTGGTTGCCTCTTCGCTTCACCGTGGGTGACCAAGCCACGGCTACTAAGCCCCTCCACCACGACAAGGTGGGCAACCCGCGGGGGGGATCGTAATAACTAGTCCAACACGACACAAGTGCGAAAAGTAGGAAATTGCGAGTGATTTAAATCGACACGAGTTGCGAATTACCTATTCGCCCGCACTATCGTATAACGTGTTACAGTACATATGGCCCTTTTCGACATAGACACGTAAAGTGCCAATTAACGCACTAGTGCGGTAAAGTAGCGACATATTTACTGTAACGTACAACATGTATGTATGTATGTGTGTGATGAAAAACATTGTGTGCCACGGGCGGTACAGGAATTACGAACTAGTATTAATTAAGTCCTCGCCTTCGGCTTTGGGCTTGAATTTACGCTCGTTCGTAAGTTTTTGTTTACCGCCCTTAATACACAATGTAGTTACTATTATGTAATCGGAGACCACATTAACCACAGAAAAAAAGTTAGGCAAACGGCTATATAATATACTATGTATACACCATTTTTTTTTCCGTTAATTTCAAGGGTGCATTCCTGAGCTTAAATTAAGTAACTTTCTCAAAGGCACCGGTATTCTAATTAACTCCATTTCGGAGATAATCAATAATTAATTTTTATCTTATTAGGCCCTAACGAGAGTGTACACTTGCTTTAGGGCCTGTTTACATATTGATTAGTGTTTAATGTGACTTCATACATTTGCTACTAAACGTAAGTGCTATCTCAGACGATCGGTGTTCGAAATGACATTGATATGTCACCGTTTTCAATTGTTTGGTTGAGTTAATTGTAATGCCCGTGTTACAACAACGCTATATGCAACATTTAATTTATCTGAACAGTCGGAGTGTTTACCATTTGCCATCCATGCACCACTAATCACTTTGTTTTGTTTAAGTGTATCGGCACATTTTATTTTACTGTATGTTTAAATACCCTCTATGTTTTTAGTTCTTTCGCTAATTTCATGCTAAATAAATAAATAAATGTATTTGTGTAGCTTTAAGTTCTCATGTAAGTGAATTGTCAAATTCTTAGTGAGAATAAAGAATCTTAAACCTAAATTACTTTATATAAAAATAAAAATAAATTAATTTTTTTTTTTAATAACTATACCATTTAGTTTCCCTAAACGTACTTACCGATACCCCGAAGTTAACGGAATTCAATAAAAACACGGTGTATATCTAGTTTTAGGAGTAATGACCGGTCTGGGCTAGTCGACAGTGAGCGTGCCTATGAATCCGATGCTCCTGGATTCGAATCTTGGGAAGGGAATTTATTTGTGTGATGAACACAGATATTTGTGACGTTATCTATGAAAAGGGACCTTATTGTCGATGGCGCTTCCGCCGTTATAAACGATGCTCTGATACAAATACAACGCTACGCGACGCAGTGCGGCGTAAGCGCCATCGACAATAAGGTCCCTTTTCATAGATAATACCACATTTTTCCTGGTTCATGGGTGTTTTCTTATGTATGTAAGTATATATTTATCTATACATATAAGTATGTATATATCGTCGCCTCGCCTAGTACCCATAGTACAAGCTTTGCTTAGTTTGGTGCTAGGACAATTTGTGTAAGATGTCCCCTAATATTTATTTATTTAAAACACAGATGCAGCTTGATTTACTAGTCGCTTTATCATGTAGGTAACCTTTCCCCTTTCGCGTTATTTTTAATTTACGACCGATGATGAGGCTTTTGTTAGGACATTATTTTCTAATGAGGCCACTTTCTTAGGATGTCCATTTTTAGGGTTCCGTAGTCAACTAGGAACCCTTATAGTTTCGCCATGTCCGTCTGTCTGTCTGTCTGTCTGTCCGAGGCTTTGCTCCGTGGTCGTTAGTGCTAGAAAGCTGGAATTTGGCATGGATATATAAATCAATAAAGCCGACAAAGTCGTACAATAAAATATAAAAATTTAATTTTTTTTAGGGTTCCTCCCCTACACGTAAAGTGGGGGTGAAATTTTTTTTTCGCTTCATCCCTAGAGTGTGGGGTATCGTTGGAAAGGTCTTTCAAAACTAATAGGGGTTTTCAAGAAACATTTTTTGATAAATTGAATATATTCGGAGATAATCGCTCCGAAAGAAAAAAATAATGTGTCCCCCCCCCCCTCTAACTTTTGAACCATAGGTCCAAAATATATGGAAAAAATCGTGGAAGTAGAGCTTAAGAAAGACATTAAATGAAAACTATAGCGGACACGATCAGTTTAGCTGTTTTTGAGTTATCGCAAAAAGTTTTCCCTTCATAGTAAAAAGACTTACTTTAATTAGGTAGTGATTATGTAAATTTGCCTATTTGTTTAACTCGGGTGAAAGGTACCGTTTCATCCCTTGGTTAAAAATTTACTATACTTTAAGCTCCAGTTTAGCTTATTGTGACGGAAGAGTAACTACGGAACCCTACACTGAGCGTGGCCCGACATGCTCTTGGCCGGTTTTTTATATATTTATTTTGAGAACGAACGTCATTTGCCAATTACATAATATTAACGTTTTTCTTAGCTTTTAAACGCGACCATATCCGCGTTAGAAAGAAAGTGACATTCCGGGAAAGTCACTTTCCGCGAAAGTGACCTCTTAAATGTAAAAAAGTGACCTACCTTCAAAAGCACTATAAAACGTTTCCAGGCCAGCAGCCCAAAAGTACCTACCTCCTGCTAGGAAATGTGTCGCTGGCGGACACGATCATTGGCGCAGCCATCATCTTCGGGGCTGTGATTGACAACTCGATGGCCTCCAACCTACTGTGCATATTTCAAATTGGTAAGTATAACTTTGAGGCACTTATAATCAGTAAGTAAAGCAGTTTTGTATAGCGAGTTATACAAACGCGAGCAAGTCGAAGTATTTGATCTTATTTCAGTTTTTCCACTGATTCATCTGGTTGCACAAATTTTAATTGACAGTGACAAAAGAGACAGGTGAAAAAAAAAATAACTCACCTACTTAATTAGATAATAATTATCGCACATCGGAGTTTTTATCGCACGGTAAGACGTTAGCGATTTATTGACTGATTTTAATTTTATAATCAAGGTCAAGAACCTTGGCGGAATTATAAATCATGCATTAAAATTGCTTATTTTACTCCTTCTATTTTTATTTAATATTTAATTTATCAAAAACAGTTTCATTGGTTGTATGAGTAATGCCGTTGACTATTGGCAGTTTTAGAACGAAAGAGTAAAAAATTTAAAATTAAGAGGCAAATCCCGCTAATTTTATATTCATATTCATTCATTGCACTCATGTGCAATGGCATTATGTCTAGAAATTATTTTTTTACTGATCAAAATCATTATAAAATGACTGCAGTTAGCTAAAATATGCGTTTTTTTTTTTCATATACACCATGTTTTTATTGAATTCCGTTAACTCTGGGGCATGAGTAAATACGTTTAAGGAAACTAAATGGCATAGTTAGTTTTCATATATAAAAAGTAATAAAATGTTGCATATAGCGTCGTTGTAATACGGACATTACATTTAATTTAACCAAACAATTGAAGACTATGACATAATATCAATGGCATTTCAAAGGCAAGGAACTAAATCTCCATTTACCAAAAAGTGTCCAACAAAAAACCATAAATAGGTGGCGCTACAATACCTAGAATACTTGAGAAAAAATTCTAATCATAGACAGCGCACTTCACTCCGTCAATAACGCCTAGGTTCTTAGCTACAATTCTGCCTAAGGAGTTTCTGTTCCTTGCCTCTACCTTCCATACATTTCAAACATCAATCGTCCGAGAGTTCCGAGACCGAGATATTATTTACGTTTAGTAGCAAATATACACAATCGTACTAAACACTAATCAATATGAAAACAGGCCCTAAGGTACGTGTACACGCTCGTGATGGCCTTATAAGATAAAAATAAATTATTGATTATCTCCGAAATGGAGTTAATTAGATTAACGGTGTCTTTGAGTTAGTTACTTAATTTAAGCTCAAAGAGTGCTTGAAATTAATGGAAATAAAAAAAAACAGGGTGTATGAAAATGAAAAAAATGAAAAATTAATTTATTATTGCACACACAAGCATGGGTTCAACAGTGGGAAATATACACTAAGTTGAGGTTGCGTGCATACAGCGATACCTTTATAATAAACCGTTTGAACAGGGGTCCCCAAACTAGGCATAGCCTGTATCTTGGGCAACCAGTTAATGAATTAAAAACTAGAGAATTATGCCTAAAAATATAGATACTACTATTAAACCTTAGCTACTAGGGATTTTATGTATATGTATGTATGTATTGTATAGCAATAGGGTTGTTTCCATCTACAAATCTTAGGGCAGAATTGTATCCCAATAATTTCTTTTGGATTATATGAACATGTTGAACCTGTAATGACCATATTTTTGTAAATATTGAATTTAAAATATCTGGTGGCACACGTCACGTGACCAAACTCGAAACGTCTTTGATGATTCTGATGACGTCACAACTCTCGGATTGACACTGTTGACAGTTAGGCGATAAACAAAACAACAAATGACAAATGTCGGTTGACAGTTCGTATCTTCTACGTGTGTATGTAGTTATGTGTCAAACCGTAAACTGTGACGTCACACAATTTTCAAAGAGCGTTTTGGGCGCGAAAGCATCTGTCAAAATATATTTTGTTAATTTAACATATTTAAAGCCGTTTTTAGTATAAAATTTGAATTTTAGGGCAGCTTTAGGTTAATATAGAACGTAATACAAGCGTTTCAAAAAATTGGAAACAACCCTATTGAAATGTTTTTTCCCATAGGATATTTATCTTTAGACCATGTTAAGTCTCCCATTGCAAGTAAATCTATAACTTTAATTAGGTAGTAGCAGTAGGTACTGATTATGCAAATTTGCCTATTTGTTTAACTCGGGTGAAAGGTAAAGGTACCATTTCATCCCTTCGTTAACAAACTACTATACTAATAGCTCCAGTTTAACTTATTGTGACGGAAGGGTAACTACGGAACCCTACACTGAGCATGCTCTTGGCCGGTTTATTTTTCTCTAATTTCGTACTATAATCAATACAAAAATGACCGTAATTCTTATTTTTTATATGTATTAATGTACTCAAAGACAAAATTAAAGGATTTTTTTTATAAACTCGTCAAGGTTGTTTTCCTTGATTATAAAATTAAAATCACTAATTAAATGAATGAATGAGTATGAATATGAGTTGAACTTTAATGTCGTCTCCATAGCTCGCTATCGTCTTGCTGTGCGATAACAACTCCGATGCCTAGTTAGTGCTTCTGGGGATTTTCCGCAAATCGACAACCATTGTGCCTATTTTGCGTGAAACGAGGTAGCGCTACTCTAACCACCCCAACTCCGATGCCTAATAATAACCTTAAGATTAGTATTTCAAATTGCAGCTATCCAGCTATTTATCGAAAGTTGAAACGATTTGTTCGCGACCAAGAAATTTACGAAGAATAGACGAGATCGTGAACGTCAGTAGCTAAATTCGCTCATGATTAATCTGTCATCTTTAAGTAGTCAATAAATCATTATTGAATGATTGATGAATTATTTTCTTAATGTAAATTAGTAAACGTAGTCCCCATTTTCCTCTCTGGATCAATGTCGATCGTTTGTATGGAGAAGCGGTCGTCCCCTTTCCTCTTAAGGGCTACCAATTTGAGTCCCATATCCCGTATGTTGAGCGAAAATTAATGGATTTCAAAGAAATCATTGATTCTGTGTTTTAGTGGACCGTGCTAAGTAAAATTTTGTCACTTGATTATTTCAAAAAATAATGGTCAGGTGACCAGAATTTCCGAAACTCCTAATTCTTATCCATATTATATATGGAGCTAAATTTCGATGATTTTCCAATACTATATACCTGTGTACTTATTATTTTTCGCAGTTTTTTTTTTTCATTTTTTTATAAATAAAAACCATTAAGAATATCTACTATAAATTACTGATTACTTACGTGTTTATGATCTCTGTGAACTCAGTCACAGAACAGCTAGATCTATTTCATTCGATATATTGTTTAAAATATTAATTGCAGTGACCAACGGTGCCCTAGCTAGTAAGTTAGAAGCACGGCCCGCGTGGCACCACCAGCCCCAAAGGCACCCAGCACTTCCCGACACCCTCCGCCATACTTTAAATATATAGGTACATTGCTACCGATAAATTTCGCCTCACTTCTATTCTAACCTCGTATAGCTAACTACTTAGGGTCAAATCGGTAGTTTTTAAGGTCCTTTATCATTTGATCGCTACTGAACGCGACAACCTGTATTTTTCTACTTATAGTTTCGGCAAAATTTACTTACTTAGCGTCATTTACATCTCCAGGTATGATCGTGTGCCCAGCAATTGTGTCCATATTCAGCGTGGGGCTGATAGCCGTGGACCGCTATTTCTACATACTACACGGCTTATACTACCAAAGATACTTTAACACTACAAGAGTCAGAATTGCCATCGTTATCATTTGGGTGATTGGTAAGAAGATACATATATTTCTTATGTGTTTTTGTTTTAAATTGAAAGGAAAATTTTCAAGATTCGCCGCCTGAATTTGAACCCACGATTAATTTGGATAGTGGCGATGCGCGCATTCCTACCAACACCAACTGAGTAACCGAAGGCTAGGTGTATGCTAGTAGCTGAGCTGCGGACTCGAATCCCGTTTGAGGTGATGAATTGTTCAAAATTTTCCTTTAATATAAACTTTGTACAAAAGTGCATAAAGTCAGAAGAAGATAAGTTGGCAGTAATTGAGAGTGAATTGGGAGTGGTTGATTAGTAGAGAATGCCTCATGGCATTAAGTCCGCCTTTTGTACTATAAGGTTTTGTTTTGCGCAATAAAGATTAAATAAATAATTTTGATAGCCTAGACGGTGCAAGTGTCCAGTACATAAACGTCATAATTTCATATAGGTTTGACGTTTAAAATAACACGTGCCCCCACCGCCTGGGCTATCAAAATCGTTGCGAACTCATCTTGGTTTGACTCTACCCACTTTATGAATGAAATGCATTCGTAAAGTAGCCATGCAATTTTGCAGCCGAGTGAACATCTGCTGTACTTTAGCTTGTATGTATCTATGTGCTATTATATGTGTCAAGACATTTCCGTCAGTAGAAAAAAGCGGCAAATTTAAAAAAATTAGGCGCGTTATCGCCCAGTAGAAATTTTGAAATTGGCGCCTTTTTTACTGACAAACTTGTTTGCCGACTATAAGTAATTAATAATAATAATAAATAAATAAATAATAAATAAAATCTTTATTGCTTTAAACCTTACATTACAATTCATATTGTAAAATTTTGTAGGTAAGACAGGTGTATTAGGTTTGTAACACATTTAATGCTTATTTAATGCTTTGATTATGTGTATATGTTGTGGTTTACTTAAGGCAGAGTATCTAACGTTTTGCAGGTCTCATCCTCGGATTTATGCCGGCCACCGGATGGGTCAATAACGAGCTAATATACACTAGATGTTACTACCATGCACTCTTCCCTGGCGAACTCATACTTTTTAACTCCTCCTTAAGTTTAATACCTATCGTACTTGTAGTCATACTCTATTCTATAATCCTAGTTCGTGCACTTAAGAATGTCAAGGAGATAAGAGCAGCTGAAAGATCCGTTAATTTTCATTCAAACTCAAATGAGACACCAAAACTAAGAATATTTAGAGGAAATACTAACTTCAATAGAACTTTCCCGGCCAAACCCCAAAAAACCTCAATGAGACGGTGTGCGTCTTTTAATGCTGTATGTGATAGCTCGAAGGAAAGGGCATTTACAAGAAAAACTGAAAAATCTAAAAGTATTGGTGATCTTTATAATGATAGTTTTAATAACACAGATGACAGTTCTGATAATAATAACTTAGAAAATAGCAAAGAAATTCTTAGGAGTCAATATGAAGACTCCAAGTTAAGCGTTTTCACTATTGAATCGAACTATTCTATAGCAAGCATCCCATCCTCAAGTTCAAAACCAAAACGATATACAAATAAATCAATATTGAATAAGTTTTGTAAAGAAAAGCCCCCACCGAAGCCAAAAGAAGCTAACAAATGGAGAGCTATAACAGTAGTAATGCTCACTACTGGCAGTTTACTATTCACTTGGCTTCCTTATTTTGTTACCGTCACTTTTTTCGTACTCTGTGAAGACAAATTAACAAACCCTAGGTGTATGCAGTACAGAATTGCGCTCGGAGGTAGCCTTCCTACCTTAGCATTTTTAAACAGCATATTAAATCCACTTATTTACGCATGGTGGCATAAAGGTTTCCAAAAGACAGTCCGAACTATGTTCAAAAAATATTGGAATATAAATACTTCTTACTTATCGGCTTCTAGCTGCACAATGATCATGTCCCGAGAGAGTTAGCCAATAGTTAGGACATACTAGGGCAGTAATTCTCCTATACCCTATCCATGACGAAAAATATTACTTTGTGAATTAATTTTAATATATTGTTTAATGACAGTTCTCTCTGTAAAGTCGATTACCTATTTAGAGATATAGTTTATGCGTCGTTGTTTATCCCGTTTTGGTTTTCACTAGGCTACGTAACGTTGGTATTTAATTTTGCTTTATTGTATTCTCCTCATTCTAGCGCTGTTTTGGTTAAAAGACCCATCTCATGTTTCGGTTGTCCATGTTTTAGTAACCAACCCTAAGAATCGGTGCAGGTACTGTTTTTTACAAAAGCAACTACCATCTATCCGGAAGGGAAATCTAGGGGCCTACCGCCTAACCGAAATTCGCAAATTGCGGGGATCTTTCTCTTTTACTCTCACTAAGACGTAATTAGAGTGACAGGTAAGAATGCCCGCAATTGACGAACTTCGATTTTCGCGGTTATAGCTCTGAGCCTTATTGGGGATTCATCTGCTTAGCTCTCGATGTTTCACCAAAGAGCCACTAGAAAATACAAGTGATGTTCCGTAATTTGTTTTTTTTATATAGGTAAATAAGTTGTAAGGAACTCATTGATACGAGACTAATTCGAACTCAAAGCCTTCGCTTTACCACTAGGCCACCAGCTCGAAGTAGCCTTAATAATAACGTCTGCTCCTTTACCTATACGACACAATAAACTATATTTTAAGGGTGTTCACTAATAATGCCTAGGTGTTAACGTAGTTTTGCGAATACTAGCTACTTTGTACCTAAAATCTGGTAGTTTCTTCACTGCACTATTTTGTTGTTTGTCTAACACACGATATTTAAAGTCCATGTAAAGATGATCATAAGAAAATTTTACAGGAACATTTGTCGCAAGCTTACCAGCTATGGGTTGGACAGGCCAGACTTTCACCAACTATAGATGCTGGTATGTTGCACTATTCCCGAGAGCCCTCCTGATCATACTTTCTATCGTTGTACTATCAGTCATCATTATGGTTTGTGTCTTGTACTTTCTCATTCTACATCGTGCCGTAAAAACTGTAGATAGAATCAGAGAAATCAAAGAAAGCTACAATTATAATGTTGCGTTTGTCAACAAAGCATTCGAAACAACTGAAGCTGAAGACGGCAGCTCCAGCAATGTTGACAAAATATCGAAAACGACGGTCACTATAACAGTATCTAAAGAAATTATAACAGAAAAGGCTGGAAACTCTTTAGAAATGCATGAACTAAGCAAGAACAAGGTAGAAGAAAAGAGAATCGGAAATAAGTTAAAACAAAAATTTCAAGCGATCTCTAGTTACTACGGAAAAGCGAAAGCAGTTGATTCGCACCCGAGTAAGTTGAAAGCTGTCAAGACTGTGCTTTTGGTTACAGCATGCTTTGTTGGAACTTGGGCTCCATATTATGTAACAATAATTGTTTATGTTAAATGTGATATTATGACCAACGGGTACGACTGCATTCCTCTAGAAATGTTAACATTAGGACCTTTGTATTTATTAGGAGTAAGCAATTGTCTATTAGACCCTTTAATTTATGCGTGGAGACATTCTGGATTTAAACAAACTCTTAGAAATATGTATTGGAAATATGTATTAAGAAGTTTTAATAAAGGTACATTCAGATGATAGATCTTTGAATGCGCCTATATTTTGCGTATGTAATTAGTAATAGTAACAAGCACAGAGTGCTTCAAATAGGACAATAAATAACTTATTACAAAACATGATGTTTGTTTTACTTGTTTATCCCCATATCTAGTGAGCTATCACCACACGTAACTAAAAATCTATTATTTTTATAACGTGTATATAAAGTCTAATCCAAAGATTATTAATCTGATATAGGCAGACCATGGTATAAATATTTCTTGTAAATTTTTTGATATGGCATAAGTACTAAAGACATTTTGAGGAGATGAGGTTATGGGTAGGGCCAACTAAACGTAACGATGGAGTGAAGAATAGATATGTTATTTTTGAAAAAGTTTTAAAAATGAGAGAAATCCAACAATTACAATCAAACAGTTACCCTCCTTTTGTATTGTGAAAAGAATGATGAAGATATAAATGATGATGAAATATATAAATATTACAGGACAATTTTTCACAGATCGACCAGTCCCCCTGTAAGCTCAAAAAGGCTTGTGTTCTTAACAACCGGATTAGATTAAACAATGATAAAAAAGCCAATAACTGCGAATTATCTTGGTTAAAGAAGTTATCATGAATATTACAAGATTGCTTAATCTCTTAATAAATTTATTGAAAATAAACTAATAATCGCCGCGTAACAGCAGTCAGTGTGGGTAGAATGGAGCGATCGTTCATCTGTTTTCTTGCGTTCCTAGCATTGGCCTACGGACGCCATGAAAAATACGAAGGGTAAGAAATATTTTTTAAATAGTATGTTACTGTCTTAAATTCTGTCACTGTATGAACTAATTGATTTCAGGCACCAACTATTCCAAATATCTGGGTCCGTCCTGGAAATAGAGTCACTTGACTCCAAGTTGGATATCCTTTCTGCAAAGCCATCCGCTCGCTTGGAAACGGAGCAGCTTCAAGCTTTAGTGCGACTGTCTCCTGAAGTAAAACAACAATGGCTGCACTACTTCGACGAGAGACGGATCACGTATAAGAAAGTGATTGATAATCTAGCCGAGTAAGTGCTGAAATGTATGAATCCTACTAAATCGCAGCTGCTTTTGGGATCTTAAAAGGTTTTATCAACCGTGGGCCATTTTAGGGTTCCGTAGCCAAATGGCAAAAAACGGAACCCTTATAGATTCGTCATGTCTGTCTGTCTGTCCGATTATGTCACAGCCACTTTTTTCCGAAACTATAAGAGCTATACTGTTCAAACTTGGTAAGTAGATGTATTCTATGAACCGCATTAAGATGTTTACACAAAAATAGAAAAAAAAAACAATAAATTTTGGGGGTTCCCCATACTTAGATCTGAAACTCAAAAAATCTTTTTTCATCAAACCCATACGTGTGGGATATAGGTCTTCAAAAATGATATTTAGGTTTCTTATATAATTTTTTTCTAAACTGAATACTTTGCGCGAGACACTTCCAAAGTGAAAAAAAGTGTGTGCCCCCCCCCCCCCCCCCCCCCTGTAACTTCTAAAATAACAGAATGAAAAATATTAAAAAAATATATGATATACATTACCATGCAAACTTCCACCGAAAATTGGTTTGAACCAGATCTAGTAAGTAGTTTTTTTAATACGTCATAAATGGTACGGAACCCTTCATGGGCGAGTCCGAGACTCGCACTTGGCCGCTTTTTTTATTTTAGTCAGGATTTTTTTCTTTACATTAAATAAAATTTAGTAGGTTTGATGAGCTCTTCATTTTGGAAGGAAAAATATGAAATCTACATGCATGCAATATACAAAAATATTTTAACTTAGAGTAAGATTTAAGTAGGGAACTCTATCCATCCACCAAATTTTATCAAAAATCTGACGATTAAAGAAATTCCACAACAAATAAAAAATTGGCTCACTGAATGTTAATTCCTGATGTGTTTGTCATTGTAATGAATCTTAATCATAGTTAAGATATTTCCACCCTTAATATATATCGATTTTTTTTCGATAATGTACAAAGATAACAAGGAATCCCGAATAGCTTAAACAATCATATTTTTTCCACTGAAAAATTTAAAAAGAGCCTCGATGATCTCTGTGACCAAAACAAGTTCTAATAAAAAAACCCTAAAAAGGGTTTCCTTAATAATAAATAACAGTCTCCAGTGAAAAGTGTAAGTAGTAAAATCATTTTTAACAGCGCTTTCCGTAATGAAGATGCCCAAATTGAAGCTACTAGAGCATCAGCCGAACGCAGCGGGCGAGACATCGGTTGGGATACTTACTACAGGCACCAAGAGGTAGGTAACTCAGTTTTTAGTGATTTTATTTAACTTATCAATTTAATGCCTATAAATGTAACTCACGCTAGACCAGGCTGGGGCCGGGCCGGAGCTTCCTAAGCTTCATTTTCTATGGAAAGCACCACGTCATCACCGATCAGCTTTCATAGAAAATGACGTGTCGGACACCTCGGCCCGGGCCCGGCCCAGTCTAGCGTGATCCGAATCCAATGAGGTATCTCTTACACGTATTTTTAGGAGTAATATCTCTATTTGTCACCATTTTGATCTTGTCGAGTAGACTATGAGTCATCCTTAATTCTGCGACGCACATGTTCGTTCCGCTTGTCGCAAGTTAAGTAGATACAGCCACAGCCAGCGGGACTTTAATTTTTGACATCAAAACGCATATCACACTCGATATCGAAACAATACATACGAATTAAATAGAACCAATTAGGCAATAAGCATACAAGCATTTAATTAATTGCTGACGGGTGCACTTCTTTTCACATATAATATTAATACAAACACAAGAAAAGTAAATAATTATTCCGTTTATCTCTGAGTTTTAATCTAGACCCTATGCTAAATGCTACTTGTGTACTTACTCGTTTCTAGATCAACGACTACTTGGATGACCTAGCAGCACAGTATCCCAATTTAGTAACCGTCATCAACGCCGCCCTCAGTTACGAAGGACGACAGATTAAATACGTGAGGATCTCGACCACGCGCTTTGAGGACTTGAGAAAGCCGGTCATCATTATCGACGCCATGGTCCATGCCAGAGAATGGGTTACTACTCCGGTAGCCATTTACATCATCAATCAGTTAGTGGTTGATGCCGTAGACAGCCAATTAACTCAGGATGTTGACTGGGTCATAATTCCGCTCGCTAACCCTGACGGTTATGAATATACACATGATGAGGTAAGATCTGATAACCTTTGTCCTTAAAGCTTTTGTAAGATCACAATGTCAGCATGACTTTGCAAGTTTTTTCTATCCATGTAAAACCTGCCTCACGTTCGGCCATCGTTTATTTACGAGTACGTAATGTTTATTTGTATGACGACACAAGTACGTCCTCGTCACTATCCCAGCACGTCATCTTTAAACTTATGATATAGCCATAGAGGATGACTTTGTTCATTAGCATGTGTAGAACTAGGACGTTTACGTTAATTTTGGCATTTGACACAATCAGAGGTTCCTAGGCTTCAAGAATTTCGATGTTGCCAGAGTGAGAAGTAGAGCCCTTATCCCCACCAACCCTAAATCTAGAATAAGGGATGATCAGGAGATTAAGCTACGTAAATTCACGTTTTTAAAATATATTTTAAATTTCTTAATTAGGATCGTCTTTGGCGCAAGACCCGGTCCAAATCCCACCCCGGGAGCGAAGAATGCCCTGGCGTCGATGGAAACCGTAACTTCGACCACTACTGGGGCACCTCGGCGTCCAGTGCTAACCCCTGCAGCATCATCTATGAAGGGCCAACTGCGTTTTCCGAACCAGAGACTCGTGTGATCAGAGATGTGGTCAACCAACATTTAGAGCGCGCCGCTATGTACATTTCTCTGCATAGCTACGGCAATATGTTCCTTTACGCGTGGGGAAATAACGGTAAGAATATTAAAAACATAGGTGTTAAGAGGATAGTGGATGCCCACTTTTCTATACAAACGTAGTCCTCATTTTCATCCCTGGATATTGAAGTTACGAAAAATATTTTTACCGCAATTTGATGTAATTATATTAACCACAGCTATGCCTGCTCGTTCGTTTTTTTTTTTCTAGATTTTAATTACTATTCAGAGTTAGAAGCATTTGAAAATGTATATGAAATTTAAGAATATCACAAAATTCAAAAAAAAATCTAACCATCGGACGGAACGGAGTAGGTAATATTGGATCCAAGTGTGCTTGCCGATATTATGCGCGCGAGCTGAATAGATAGAAAGCCGATATGTGCAATGACCGATGCACACGCGTTTTGATACGAAGTTTTACAACACACTAGAATAACCGGCCAAGAGCATGTCGGGCCACGCTCAGTGTAGGGTTCCGTAGTTACTCTTCCGTCACAATAAGCTAAACTGGAGCTTAAAGTATAGTAAATTGTTAACCAAGGGATGAAACGGTACCTTTCACCCGAGTAAACAAATAGGCAAATTTGCATAATCAGTACCTAATTAAAGTAAGTCTTTTTACTATGAAGGGAAAACTTTTTGCGATAACTCAAAAACAGCTAAACTGATCATGTCTGCTATAGTTTTCATTTAATATCTTTTGTGACGTATTCTGCTCCGCATTACAAAAAGGTTTTATTTATGGTTTACTTTTCATGTATTATTTTCTATTTGGTTTTAGAACCATGTCACAGTAAAATAGAATAATTTGAAATGTATGTAACCATGGCAGTCTGAAAATATCGTCGTAACAGCGATGACCTATTAATTGTTATTCTTTATATATATTTTTGTGTTCAGTTTATCCAAGTGTTTCAATAAATAACGCGAGTTCAACACATCTGGCGACCGTGCATAAATAAAAAATAAAGATGGAATCGTGGAAACGCAAACGAACACAGTTCAGAAGAGAATTTACAACTCTCGCGGACAAGACGGCGAAGGCGGTGGAGAATAAAGATTCGGCAGCACCGCAGATTTTCGACCTCCTGTCCGAAGCGGCTTCGAGTTTGTTTGAAGCTGAAGCCACATTGCGAGACTTATGGGTCGAAAGTGAAGAATTTGACGAGGAACAATTTCATTCAGACCAAGAAAAGGCGATGCAATATAAAATACATTGGCATCAAGTAAAAGCCGCATTTTCAAAACCACTTCCTTGCATCAGTAGTGCGTCGTCGCTACATTCAGCACAATCCAGCATCCAGCGAAGCCTTAAGCTGCCCAAGTTGGAGTTGGTTAAGTTCGACGGGAATATCAAATCCTGGCTCTCATTTTGGGGTCAATTTAAGAAAATTCACGAAGATAAAGTAATGGACGCAACTGATAAGTACCAATATCTTTTACAATCAATGACCCCAAATAGCAGCGCACGACAGCTTGTCGAGAGTTACCCACCTTGCGCAGAGAACTACAGTAAGGCAGTGGAAGCTCTAAAGGCTAGATTTGCTGGAGACGACTTACTCATTGAAACTTACGTAAGAGGTTTGTTAACATTGATGCAACAAAGAGGAAAGCCTAAAAACTTGTCGAATTTGTACGATAACCTGCAAACACACCTGCAAGCATTGGAAACACTCGGCGTGACAAAAGACAAGTACGCTTCAATGCTGTTTCCTATGATAGAGTCGGCACTGCCAGAAAGCATACTTCGTGCTTGGCACCGCAGTCAATCTGAAACCAGGGACCTAGCCAACCTGATGCAGTTCCTGAGAAAAGAGGTGGAATCTGAAGAACGGATTAAGCTAGCCAGAAGTAAAATGGAAGATATTACCCTAGCAGAGCAAAAGCCACCCACCGCTTGTTTTGTACAGTTGACAGAAGCCAAGAGTAATAAAGAAGCTTCCCGCAGACAAGGTGAGACATTTACATCAGCATGCATATGGTGTAGCAAGGACAACCACTCAGCCGTCGAGTGCTACAAAGCGGCCAAAATGACAGTGAGTGATCGTATCGAATTTATCAAAGGCAAAAAAGCCTGTTTAATTTGCTTGAAAGGCAACCACATTGCAAAGAAATGCAAATCTTTCCCAAAATGTCTATATTGCAAAAAGCGTCATTTTACAATCATGTGCGTCGACATTCCAGCGGATCAAGGCAGCAGCAATAAACAGTCGGAGACATTCAATAACGTGTCGTGTGTACAAAAGTCTGCAAGTACAACTTTATTGCAAACCGTGATGGTGAAACTTGTACACGACAAGAAAGAGGTCAGTATTAGAGCATTTATTGACAATGGTGCACAACGGTCCCACATAAAGAAAGACCTAGTGCAGAAGCTCGGCCTAAAATCTATCAGAAAAGAGGTAATAAGTCATTGTTTGTTCGGCGGGTTCGAGACGAAAAAGGAAGACTACGGAGTGTTTGACATATGCGTCAAGAACGTCGAAAACGACTTTTCTATGAATTTATCTGTTGTAGAACAAACAAATATTTGTAATTTTTTACCTAAAATAAGATCTTCTGTAATACTAGAGCAGCTGCGTCGAAAAAATATTATTTTTGAACGACTCCATGACCGACTCTCCTGACGAAGTAAGTTTATTGATAGGTGCTGACTATTCTGGGTTACTACTTACAGGCGACGTAATACAATTAGATAATAACTTGACTGCTATAAAGACGAAATTTGGGTGGACCGTTCAAGGTCCTATAACGGGGCTTTACAGTTCCATGACAAACTCGACGACGACTTTCCATTGCTTAACAAAGATTGATCTTACAGATTTGTGGTCTTTGGAGGCGATAGGTATCAACGATCCCGCGGTACAAGCAACTAAGACAGCGCGCGATGAAGAAGTCCTCAGATCCTTCGAAGAAAACATCAAGGTCAATGAAGAAGGTCGTTATGAGGTAAGTTTACCCTGGCGTGACGTTCCGCGACCAAAAACTAATTACGATCTTGCCAAAAAGAGGTTAGATAGCACCATGGCTCGCCTTAAGCAGCTCGGTAAGCTCGAAGATTACGACAAGGTATTTCGCGAGTGGTTACAGCTAAACATCATTGAGGAAGCACCTGACCATTCTGTCCAAGGCCATTACATGGGACATCATGGTGTGATCAAGACCTCCAGTTTGACAACCAAGCTGCGTCCAGTTTTTGATTGCTCAGCCAAGGACAGGCATGGGATTTCATTAGTTGCTGATCTCGAACGTAAGAAAACTGGTACTGTTGCCATGCACATTGAAGAAGAGTCTTTCCTAGACAGATTAACCTACTTCTCAAGCTACATCAAGTTGGTTAGAATGTTGTGCTGGATGTTACGATTCAAGAAAAAATCGACATCGAAGGAACTAACTTACGAAGAGTTCGAATACGCTGAGAATACACTAATAAGGTTAATACAAAATAAGTGCGTAAACTCTTTAATAAATAATCAAAACATACAAACCTTTGCGGATAAAAATGGCATTTTACGTCTAAACACGAAACTGTCACTTGGTAATGAAAATTACAATTTCAAGTTCCCCGTGATCCTTCCTGGTTCTGATCCGATAGTTCGGCGTCTAGTTGAGTATAGGCACATCGAGCTTAAGCACACTGGAGCACAAACGTTACTCAATAATCTACGTCAAAACTTTTGGATTATCGGTGTCAGGAAATTAGTCCGTAACGTTATACATCGCTGTATAAGATGCAAAAGATTTAAAGCAAAACGATGCCAAGCACCCACTGGAGTTTTACCAAAGGAACGAATGGAAGCGAGCACGGCATTTCAACATTCGGGCGCCGATCTAGCTGGACCTTTGACTTTACGCTCTGGTGCAAAGGCGTGGATCGTTCTATTTACCTGTGCTACCTACCGTGCTGTGCACCTAGAAGTGGTGGAGTCGCTGTCAACAGGTGAGTTTTTAATGGCACTAAGAAGATTTGTAGCACGACGTGGACGGGTAGAAACGTTATTTAGCGATAACGCTACAAATTTTCGCGGCCTGGACAATGCGTTTGGTTCCCTAGATTGGGACGAAATTCAACGATTTTCCTCAATAACGCGGATCAAGTGGAATTTTTTGCCTCCGGCTGCTCCTTGGTGGGGAGGGTTCTACGAAAGATTGATAGGATTTCTAAAACAAATCCTTCGTCGAGTCTTAGGAAAGGCATCTATCTCGCTTATGGAACTGCAAACGGTGCTCTGTGACTGTGAAGCGGTAATAAACAGCAGGCCACTCACATACGTAGGTGGTCAGAGGGATCTGCAACCGTTGACCCCCTCAATGTTTATTCAGCCGTTGATGTCAAATCGTTCAACCGACTTTGATGAAGTTGACAGAGTAGCCCTTAACGTCAGGCAACGATATTGCCAAGATTTGCGTGAACATTTGCGTAAACGTTTCAGGGACGAGTACATAAGTTCACTCGTACAAAAGCGTGAGCGGAATGGACCTGTACAACTTCAGCCTGGAGACGTCGTCTTGGTGGAGACTGAAGATAAGCGTGTGACATGGCCACTGGCCATAGTTGAAGAGGTTTACCCTGGTGCTGATGGCATGAGTAGAGTGGTTCGAGTTAGAACTGCAGCCGGAACAAAGGTGAGACCTGTACAACGCATTTTTCCTCTTGAGTTAAACTCTCATGACCGACTTGACTCTTCTTTTAGGCTAGTTGATACTGACTGTACTAGACAAACACAAACAGAGACAAATGATAGTAGTGAGGTACGATCGACACGAGCCAGAAGGTTGCCACAACATCTGTTTGGCTATATTCTGGACTAGAGTAGCTTAACCTTCCGGTTCTTCCCGTTTGGGAGTGTGACGTATTCTGCTCCGCATTACAAAAAGGTTTTATTTATGGTTTACTTTTCATGTATTATTTTCTATTTGGTTTTAGAACCATGTCACAGTAAAATAGAATAATTTGAAATGTATGTAACCATGGCAGTCTGAAAATATCGTCGCAACAGCGATGACCTATTAATTGTAATTCTTTATATATATTTTTGTGTTCAGTTTATCCAAGTGTTTCAATAAATAACGCGAGTTCATCACATCTTTCTTAAGCTCTACTTCCACGTTTTTTTTCATATTTTTTATTTCTTTCGGAGCGATTATCTCCGAATATATTCACTTTATCAAGAAAGGTTTGTTGAAGACCCCTATTTTGAAGGACCTTTCCAACGATACCCCACGCTCTATGGTTGAAGCGAAAAAAATATTTCACCCCCACTTTACGTGTAGGGGAGGTACCCTAAAAAAAAAAAAAAATTTAGATTTTATTGTACGACTTTGTCGGCTTTATTGATTTATATATCCATGCCAAATTTCAGCTTTCTAGCACTAACGACCACGGAGCAAAGCCTCGGACAGACAGACAGACAGACAGACAGACGGACATGGCGAAACTATAAGGGTTCCGTTTTATGCCATGTGGCTACGGAACCCTAAAAAGGGACTTTCATATTAAACAAATTGTAATTGTTAAAACATTTACCTCCTTATTCATAAACGTGTACTAAAGTTACGATGCCGCTAATCATCGTTTGTCCCTTTCCGACGTATTGGTATGATGGAAAGGGACAAACGATGATAAGCGGCATCGTAACTTTATTACACGTTTATGAATAAGGGGGTTAGTATGTAGTTTTGCATATCATACTGCCTGCCGTGCCGGCCCCTCGACCCGCCGCTGGCGGCCCGGCCGGCGCTGGGTCGGCCGGCCGCGCCCCCGAGTCCTTGTTGTAAAATCTACTCAACCAAGGCTCCATCTCCGTACATATTATTAGCAATTAGTTACAATCTTAACTCGACCGGATTATCATAAATTACCGCACAAGTGCGATAATATAATAAAAAAGCACACGTGTGTAATATCTAGGATTATGACCCTAAAAGCGGTTCAATAAGTTCCACGTTACGAGCAAGTGTGTCGAAAAAATATTTTTCAACACACTTGCTCATAACGACGTTTTTATTTCACCAATTTTTGGCTCATAATCCTAGATATTAAAGACTCGTGCTTTTTCAGTATATTATAAATTATAACACTCGTGTTTTTTCATATTATTATCCGACTGAGTTTAGAAGGTAACTGATTGCTAATAATATGCATAGAAACGGAGCCTTCTTAATTTGGTCGAGTAATACATTTTTTTAACAAATATAAGGTTTCACATGGTAGTTCAAAGAGGTTTTATCACACCAAACATAATTTATACTTATAGATTAAATTATCTCGTAAATTACATTAATGAATAACCATAACATTTTATCGATTTGATCTCCATCCGTCGAATAGAAATACGAAAATTTTAGTTTTTTCTTTATTGGCTGTTTGTCGATTTCGTTCGCGCCTTTGCCTTGCGCGCGCATTGGAATCGTGCGTAAAAAATAAATAACGCGCTAGCCATTTTCCGTAGTTGTCATAAAATTGTAATAGTTTTGCATGTTTTTAGTTTTATAAGTATTGTATATTGACGAAAATGTCAGTTTCAAGAGGCAGGAGCCGAGAACGATAGCCTTTTACCATCAAAATCGGGTGAAAAATAATTGGCGGCATATGAAACTTGGAAAATCAGCAAAAACGTCCAGTTTGGAAAACGGGTTGGTAGCTTACTTCAATGAACTGGCGAATAAGTGCCTACAAGCCCAGCAGGCTTTGGTGAAATTATTCGATGTTAAAACTGTAAGCCACCATTTTGAACATTGTACTTTTACTGTTTTGAAAAAAAAAACTACTTTATAAGTTTTGTTTTTTCCTCGCAAGTGTGTTGAAAATGTCGTATGAAACGCGTGTGCTATGGTCATTACACACATCGGCTTTCTTATTGCGCGCTCGCTTACAGCTCGCACGCACAATATCGCCTCGTGTGTAATGACCAACTTAGCACACTTGTATCATAATGTACCTAGTATTCTTTTATTTTGCTAAATATCCAGGGAGGAAAATGGGGACTACTTTTGTATGGAAAAGCGGACGTCCCCTTTCATCTCAAGGTAACAAAGGTAGGTTGGGCAGAACCAAATTACACAAGGCCGGGCAAACGCTAAAATGTATGTGTAATGTAATTACAGTTTTCACAATTAAGTACGAATAGATAATGATTAAGTATGTACCTACAGTTGTTTCTCCCGATACCGACCGATGTGTCCTTCGCACCTTCAACCAATTAATCATTGATCCACCTTTTTGGGGCCTTCTCTGGCTTTGTCCTCCTGTTAGCGATCGTCACTAACGCGGTCGTCGTAGCCTTGTTACTAAAGCCGATTGGTTTCTACGAGAAACATGCTCCGCTCTGTGCCTCTTAAGACAACTACATATATCGAAGCTCGACACAGTTAATCCCAACTACTTATCACTTTTAGGTACTCTTCCTTCCAACGGCCTATCGCTTCATCTTGCCGGTGTGACCATGGCCACGGCCATAGATGCTTTGGCGTTAGACAAAGCTCCCCGCTACGTAGTAGGCAACGCCGCCCAAGTCCTATACTTCACGACCGGTACATCTCGCGACTGGACCCGTGCCGTGGGTGTCCCTCTGACCTACACTCTGGAACTGCCTGGTTACGAATACTTGTTTGAAGTGCCTGCACAGTACGTCGAACAGATTGTCAAGGAAACCTGGGCTGGTATTGCGGCAGGAGCGCATTACGTCAGGACGATTTTTGGTTAATCCCGGATCTATCTTGCGATCTATCCATGGGCGTCGCCAGCTGATGGGCCAGGAGGTGGTAGTTGATATAGCCTATGGCTAAGGGAAGGGGAAGGGGCACACATTTCGTTACAAATTTTATTCCCCTGCTGCTGCGGCTGCACCTGATTCCCCTTGCCACCCCCTGGTGACGCCCCTGTCTACCCATATATTGAAATAAATCCTTCTTCTTGTTTTTCTATTTTAGTGTTTAATTTTTCGTTTACAATTTGTAATTTATTTTAAATCCTGTGGTGGCATGCGTCTTACGATAGCAAACCATAACGACCATAGTCTCATGATGGAGACATAGGGTGGGCGTGGGTATTGTCCATAGAACTTTGTAATAGAATTTCGTACATTGACCCGCCTCTCCCTATCTCTATCGCACGCGATTAGTTATAATAGTTATATTGATGTCCCGCTCGCACAGTGTCATTGACCGCCGGCATCATGAACAGGCGTGTCCTAACCTAAGTACGAAATTCCTTAGCATCTTTACTTTAGCTAGCTTTCTTTATGTTCTGAAACCGCCATGCACATATCGATACTAATAATATGTTGCAAGTTTGTAACTGCATCTACCTATAAACACAGACTTCTAGTTGCTTCTAGTTCTAAGTAACAACAGTCTTCTAGGTGAGTTCTAGGTAATCCAAATAACAATAGACCATAGATACACCTAGTTAGAAACTTGAGTTACAATTCCTAATTCACAAAACATTTGTCGGAGTTCGAGTTTAAAGTTTGTGCGATGCTTTTGTTGCGCTATAATTTTTCGGATTTAATGAAATTTGGTCAGAGCATAAATATTTAAGCAGGTAATTATATTTTTGAAATCTAATGTGAGCAGAATCGATTACTGCATTAAAGAGAAGAGTGAGAAGACCGAAAAAGAGTTAAGGCAGGTGCCTTGAAACTTGGTATATATTTCATAGTTTGTATAAAGGTCAGTTTTTCTTGGTATATATAGGTCATAGTTTTTATTTAATAGTTCCCCAATTGTATGCTATGCGAGATGGCTTAATCGCGCTATTAAAATTGTTCTTAAATAAGATACGAAGAAATGATACGATTTAGATAAACTTACAAAATAGAAGTCTCTATATGAATGTTATTCAGGCTCGCAAAGCCTTATTAAAAACAGTACAGATTTACATTACAACATTGAATTAAGTACATATTACTTCGTAAAGATGGGCCTTACGGGCAGGGCCTGATTTAGAGTTCTGACACTTCTGGCCGCCCTAGGCTAACTATGACTATGCGCCGCTCGATTTACGTACATTCCTCGATGTCGAGGGTGCTGTCGACAACATGCCCACGGAGACCATACTCAAGGGTATGAAATCAAAGGGAGTAGATCAGTAGACGAATCCAACACCAGATGTGTACATATACTCTCGAATAGAGTAGCCACTCTGACCCTCGATACAATAGAGCATGAATTTTATACCACAAAAGGGTGTCCACAAGGAGACGTCCCCACTATTATGGACCCTAGCGGTCATTAACGTATGTCCAAGGACGAGCCTTACGGGCAATAAGAATGGGGCCCGTGCAAAGGTGTCACGCACACGAATTAGAGCCAATCGTGCACTCTATCGCCGCGACGCGATTGGTTGATGAGTTCGCATCACGCGCGCGATTGGTTGCGACTAGTTGCGTTAGACTGCACGATTGGCTCGAATTCATGAGTGACACCTCTGAAGTAGCACCATTCTTAGTGAAACTTTTGCCGTCAAACTTTTATGAAATTATGACGTTTAAATAACACTTGCACTATCTGTGCTGTCAAAATTGTTGCAAAGTTATCTTGGTATAACTATACTTATATAAGATAAGAACGAGAAATGATGGCGGTTTGTGGCCGACGAAGCGATGCGTTTGGTTTGCGAATACTATAACTATAGCTCTCCTTGATCACGTTATGCATTCGACGTTGTGCATTATACTACCTTATACGTGTTAAAATGGTACATAGAATCATTGTATTATTAGTTTTAGTTGCCATCACGTGGCAGATTAATTTTGATAAAACTATCATAGCCGTGCATTTTCCACACTATAAAATTCTGCTGTCCTTGGGAGATTGCAAGAGTAAAGTATTACATTGTATTTATACTATTTTATACCTTCTCACTAAACGAACCTAACTCAATACCTCAGTAGTAGGTATTTAGGTACATATACGTCTGTCAAAAAACTTTGTCAGTAGAAAAAGGCGCGAATTCTAATTTTCTATGAGACGATAACCCATCGCAACTACCTACATTTTTTTTTTAAATTTGTCGCTTTTTTCTACTGATGGAAATTTACCCCATTTGACGGTATCTATTTTATCATAGAAAAGCACACAAATATACAGCGTGATTAATAAGTCGTGATCGGAAATATATATTTCGTATTACGTACTTGCACGTTCACATTTAAACATTTATAAACGTATTTTGTTATAATTAATTATAAATAAAT
Organism: Cydia pomonella; assembly: GCF_033807575.1. Taxonomy (NCBI): domain Eukaryota; kingdom Metazoa; phylum Arthropoda; class Insecta; order Lepidoptera; family Tortricidae; genus Cydia; species Cydia pomonella. The sequence continues at coordinate 9,212,799 of NC_084721.1, read as the reverse complement.
ATATAAATATCATAGGACATTATTACACAAATCGACTAAGGCCCACAGTAAGCTAAATAAAGCTTGTGTTGAAAACACCCATGACTCAGGAACAAATATCCTTGCTCATCACACAAATAAATGCCCTTACCAGCATTTGAACCCGGGGCCATCAGCTTCGTAGGCAGGGTCACTACCCACTAGGCCAAACCGGTCGTCAAGTAATTAATATTGTAACATCTCAGTCTCATCAGTCTCCCCTGCCACTCCTAGGTTACCCTACTTGTTACATTAAAACTGTCACGGAGTCATGGCATATCACAGATATCAATTAAATTATTTATTTCGTTGTTTACATTGCATTGCAATTAAGGCACGTGACTATTACGACCACGAATACAGTACGTAGTAGTAGGTGACCATGAATATTGTGATATATAAGGGATATTAAAAAAAAATACAAGTAAGGAGCTAATTAATTGTCATTTGAATTAGCGCTGCGCGTAAATTTAAGGAAGCTTTGTCGGGAAATGGCACCTTAAAATAATCCTGTATAGTATTTTAATATCACAGTATTTTGGTATACATATATATATATGAACAGATCTATAACCATCTTACAGCTATTAAAGACTTTAGTGCTATAATGTCGCTATAATTAACTTTTTGTTAAATAGATCGAGTACTTTATTCTGAACAACAAATCTGGCCCACTGTCAAATTGAACAGAGTTTTGGACATATACTACAAAAGTAACGACAGTAAGTAATTAGTACCTATTTAACATTTGAATTATCAATTAATTGTGAATAGTATGATACGATTTTTTTATGATATAGGAGGCAAGCGAGCAGACGGATCGCCTGATGGTAAACGATTACCGCCGCTCATTACCCGAGGGGTTGTAAATGCGTTGTCGGATTAAGATGGCATTACGCTCTTTTCTTCAAAGTTTGAAGGTTGTATCGGTTCGGAAATAACTGCTCATATTGATAATGAAACTACCTATTTACTATTTAATGTAAAACGTCACTTCTCCTTAAGTAGTTCAATTGTAGACCGTAGATAAAGACCCCAATAAGAGAAATATCGAACATATTACATGTATGTATCTAGTTACTTACTTACGAGTTCACAACTATGCTTATACATTATTCTACTCGAGAAAGTAATATAAGGGGCCTGGCTCCTACTAAATAAATTATTATTTTATGGGTGAACAACTCTTGGTGGTTTAGTACATTACTATAGAGGCCGGGAAACGTAGGGTTGCAGGCCAAGTAGATATATACGGCTGAGTGTAGCGAAGCCGGATAGAGATACGCGGCCGGCAACCCCGTTTCTCGCCGAGATATGTACATAGTGCTTTTCTCAAACTTGCAATTAAAACAAAAAATTGTAGTCAATTTGTTTTGGGGCGACCTACTCGGCTCGCCATTCTACCAGCGGTGTACACTTACGCGCGTAAGTCCGCGCGCCTGCGCGATGCGTCACCGCCGTTGCTTAGCAACGAATATGCACAACAAATCACCGTACCAAGCTAACTGGGGGCCTACCGCGAAAACCGAAATTCGCAAATTGCGGGGATCTTTCTCTTTTACTCTTACTAAGACGTAATTAGACTGACAGAGAAAAATGCCCGCAATTGACGAATTTCGATTTTCCCGGTAGCCGCCCTGAAGCTAGTTGATGGTTGGATACCAAGACGGTGTCACAATTTGACGTTAAAAAACAAAAGAAGGTTGCTTTACAGTCCTAGGTGTGTAAGGCAGTATGGAAATCCTTTACATATCATCTTCACTCATGCCACCTGATATGTAGTATTTCCGGACCTAATTTGACGTAAGTCATGTCATCATTTCATAGCAAGTTTGAGAAAAATACTTTTCTTAAAAGATGCCGCCTTTTTAACAGTCGGAATATGCGGCTAAGACCAACTAAGACTAATATACGACTATAATATATGTATATGACTAAGACTAAGAATATCGATAGGTACATTTATAAACTAAAAGGGTTACCCAAGAATTTTTATACAAGGATAACAAGTACAATTAATAAAATGTACTCAATGTAGTTTTTTTTTTTCAATACTACGTCGGTGGCAAACAAGCATACGGCCGGCCTGATGGTAAGCAGTCTCCGTAGCCTATATACGCCTGCAACTCCAGAGGAGTTACATGCGCGTTGCCGACCCTAGCATTCCCCCCCCCCCCCCCCCCCCTCGTTGAGCTCTGGCAACCTTACTCACCGGCCCAGTTTGGTTCAGGACTGTCGGATTTCAAACAGATAGTCCAGACTGACATACTGTCTTTGTCTCACCGCTAGTACTTGCGCCCAAAAGAAAGGGATGAGTATAATTTTCCTGGTTCTTATTGACTAACAAGTTGTGTTTGCTGGACTATACCTACTTATTAGGTATGTCTATTATGTTAAAGAAGGTTAGTTATAGTATTTTTCAAACACGAAGGGTAGGGTTACAAGTCGGTAGAGTTAACCGAAAAAGTTAGTAGAGTTAAAAGAGCCTAACTACTCTTCATAAATATTTTACAGTACATATGGTGCTACTTTACCGCACTAGTGCGGTGATTACCACATTACGTAACTGTTTCGAAAATTTAAAAGGCCATGTCAAAGAGAATTTGTAATAGAGGTGTATTGTCAAAGAAAACTTTGTAGCGACGTAAATTTACTGCCATAAGAAATAATTAAAACTTTTAGAACGCCATTTGACTTTGATCCTTATTCTTTCACTGATTTGTGTTCAATTTGTTAAATATGAAAAAGTGACGCCATCTAATAGATCAAAGGCCAAAGGTATAGCAGCATGGTTTCGAGTGATGGCGCCATAACCTTTAGGTAGTGCCCGGTATGATGGCGCCACTGTTTGATATTTAACAAATTGAACACATTTGATATCAGTGAAGGAATAAGGATGAAAGTCAAATGGCGTTCTAAAAGTTTTAATTGTGTGTCGAAAGATGGCAGTAAATTTACGTTGCTACAGAGTTTTCTTTGACAATACACCCCTATTTCAAATTCTCTTTGGTACTGTAAAACGTTGTACGATACATGTTGGAATAGGTAATTCGCAACTCGTGTCGAGTGTAAGTACTATTGTTTCATGTCTGTGTAGTTCCAGTACCTACCCCTAGTGTAAATTTGATCGACATCATAACGTGACGAACGCGTTTGCGTTAAGTCTCATTTTGTATAGGATTTTGAGTTTCTAAAACGTCCCGCTTGGCGCGCTCTTTCTAAATCCAATACTAAATGAGACTAAACGCAAACGCGTACGTCACGTTTCGAAATCGAATTTATTTACACTAGGGGTACAGAATTTTAATATCGAGGTTTCATTTGTTTCAGGTTCTCTGGTTTCCAGAGTAGAAATACATTTAATAGTCAACAATACTGAATTTATAGCTTTAGCCTACAATGATGTAGGATCAAGAGAATTTAGTGCTAATATTTTATTGCCAATACATAGCTGTGCAACGTTCTATAATCTTAACATTTTTACGTGCACTCCGTCAAAACAAAAACATAAAGACGTTAGTAACGAAGAGCTGGATACACTGGAAGATATAGAAAGCTTATCAAAAATGCCGTTCTACGTCAAGAAAAAACCTGAGGCACTGCCGCGAAAAACTAAAATATAAATTTCGTTATCTGCCTCTCTATCGCTCTTGAATATTCGGGCGATAGAGGAGACCGACAACGAAATTTCGCTTTTCATGGTAGGTTTGCCCTTTGCATCAACGTAAAATTGAATTACTAATTTCACGGTTTTCAGTTTAACTCGAGCACCGAGGGTTCCCGACCAACTTTCAGTTATCAGAGCAAGATTCCAGAGCCGCCAGACCTTACTTATTTTCTCATGAATAAAATGTATAGGATAATATAGTGTTAGTATGTTATTTTAGTGTCTGCATACTTGCTACATTGGCCTGACGGCCATTTAGCCGGTACAAGGTGCTAAAGGTTGGTAAAAATAAATAATACTAACTTTTCTTAATATTGTCATGGCAGATTTTTATGTTTGTTTGTTTTGGTGTCTGATGCATACTATTCTGTCGATGCCTTTTTCGAGACCTAACACTGTATCTAGTGAGTAAAACTATGTACATATGTGTATATATATATATATACATACAAAACAACTGGTTCGTTAACTCAGCCTTGCCTCTCAACTATGAGAAATATTAAATAATAAGACTTAGCTATAAGCACAATGGTACCTGACATGTAAAATTTTATTTTATCAATAAAGTATTGAATTGAATTGAATTGAATTGTTTAAAAAAAATATTGTTAATAATTGATAATAAACATTGCCAGACATTTTCCGCCTTCGGTCGGGAACGTTTACCAGCCGCTTTAAAAGTGTCAAAAATATATTGAAACTTTACTTATATTCTCACTCTTGATTTTTATATTATGTTACTCAGGGAACTATAAGCTTGGATTGTAAGCACGAACACGAAAGGCTTTTGACCCCAGAAGTATACTAAGCATAATTTTGAACAGCGCCATCTATTGGTACATGGCTAACTAATTTTCGCGATCTGTGTGTATGTTGTTTTTTTAGAATAATTATTTATTAAATGAACCAATTTCAATAATTTTTATTTTATTTTAAAGAAGGTAGTTTTAATGTAATCTCAGAGAAAATTCAAGTATAATAAACACCCGCAAAAGAGATTAAATTGCAAATGAAATTAGAAAATGTTTAGGTATTATTGATAATAAAAAAAGTTATGAAAATAGAGGTGTAATTATATATTTCCTATAATATTTATTATTTATGATAGTGTTAATGTTATGTAAAAATATGATAATTAATTTCGTTGGTAAATGAAATGGTATTTTTTTCACATTTCCTTTAATCTTCATTATCCGCTATGAAAAAAAATTGTTTTGAGATGTTCAATTTGAGCTCTTTCAAATGATACCCCACTTGACCTAGTAACTAGACTTTGAAATTTTGCCCCCTCATCATATTGGGCATTTTCCATAGTCAATAAAAAAATAACACTTTCATTTCAATGTCTGGGTTAGCGTTGTTCATAACTATTCCAAATTTCAACAGACAGATAGACGGATGGATGAACAGAGTCGCACTTTAAGGGTTTCCTTTTGTACCTTTTTGTACGGAACCCTAAAAACAATAGCACACACGCACTTGTTTCGTGGCACTTTATACTTTCTTTGTTTTTATTATATCATGTAATTTAATGTGTCTTGTTTGTGTTAACGAATAAAAATTATTCTATTCTATTCTATTCTAATAGTACAACAAGTTATACTAACATATACTCTAGTCTGTCACAGCGAGCTTGTCAGTAGTAAAAGGTGACAAATTTAAAAAATGTAGGTTCAATCAATCAATAAATTTTTCGTGTTATGGCTCCATCAAGGTGTTGATGACTCTGTCAATGTCGAGTTTGGATAAGACACGGCTAGTATATGAATCTCAAAGAGTTGCCTTCCCATAGAAAATTTAAATTTTGCGCCTTTTTCTACTGACAGTTGGTGTGCTTCAGTATAACTAGATGATACCAAGCTGATACTCAAATTCTGCATCTCTCTACTTCAAGCATCTGGCAAGCTAAATTTGGCAGTAGAAAAAGGCGAAATATAAAATTTGTATGGGAGGTCGACCCTACGCGCCAATTTTTTTCAAATTTAGCGTTTTTTTTTCTACTGTCAAAGCTGGCTTGCCAGAGTATAAACCATAACAAACAGGCGTACAGGACCACGACCTTGGTCTGGTCAAAATATCTCTTTCTCGCTCTCACTTATAAATGCGTCCTTAACGGACGTACGGCGGACTACCCTTACACACGATCGAACAGAACATCGAAAATCGAAATTCGTCAATTGCGGGCATTTTTCTCTGTCACCCTAATTATGTCTTAGTGAGAGTAAAAGAGAAAGATCCCCGCAATTTGCGAATTTCGATTTTCGCGGTAGGCCAACTGGCTTTCTGTCCTATATAAGATTATATTTTCTAATTATTATTTTTTCATTTATTCTTGTTGTATTCACTTAACGTTTTATTCAATGCCTCAAATAGTAGAATGAAAAATTGTCAAGTGTCAATTTGTCAAACCCCAAAAAATAAATTTTATAGTTTACTTGTATTTACTGGTGTTTTATTGTTCATAATATTACGCGCTAATTTCTATTATGCTATTCCTTTAATTAATCATAAAAGTAGAATGCAACGGCTTATAAGTTAGTAATTTTATTCACTGTTAAACGCATATTAGAAGAGTGAATCGGAACGTTATGTTTATTTACGTTCTCAAGACAATCACACGCAAAAATCACAATAGTCATTACGCACAAAAGTTCATTGAGCGAAAATTTGTAGTGTGATGTACGTACCGAAGCCTTAAAGATGCGGTGGTATCTGCCGGGAACTGAGAGCATAAAGAAGAGGGCCTGTAGATATCTGCTGCAGCGGTATTTGGGCAATTACCTGGAAGAAAAATTAACTCTTGATCAGCTGAGTGTCGATCTATACAATGGTACAGGAACCGTGTGCGACGTTAGCCTTGACTGCGAGGTAAATATTTCTTTTATATCTTAATAAATTTAATTCTAACCCCGTTTTTTAAACTACTCCAAATCTATTTTTAAATTACTAGCCCGTAAAATATTGGTGCGCAATAAGCGAAATCAACACGTGCTCGTATTTCAACAAAGAACTATAGCACCGATTTGAGGAAGAAATAAATAACATCCTCGTAAATTGCTTTGTTCTGCTGATGTTGATAGCACACATTTTCATAATGATAATTTTTCCATGACACAGTTTATACTGTTATCACAACCCTTAAGATTATTTATTAAATCTATGATTGTTACGTCTGTATCCTTATATCACACATCTTAAGTACTTGAAAAACATGTATTGGGCCTTTTATCTGGTAAAGAAGTATCTCAATGATGATAGTGGTACATTTAATATAAACAAATGAAACAGCAAATTTTTTTCAAAAATAGCTTTCAATTCAATCATCAATTATTGACTGTCATGAGATATTAGGGTATTGATATTATCAGGGTTTTGTCATCCTTTAACCTAGCTGTAACTATTCTTCTCATGTTCACATAATTATATTATTTAAACAATCTAGGCAATCAATGAGCTGGGGGACTCACAAAATTGGCCGCTTGAGATTGTCGACGGGCAGATGCAAAAGATCACAGTGACAATTCCATGGTCAACTTTACTCACTGATGACTCCATTGTTGAGGTCAACGGCTTGTCACTCACAGTCCAACCTAAAGTGCCAACAGAGCCAGGTATTTTATAATTCATTATTCATTTTAATGGCATTTTTAGATACTTACCTAAATCAATATTTTGAATACATATATTTAACAGCTTCCTAACCTAGTTGATAGTGATTCTACCTATGAAGCATGAGAACCCAGGTTCAAATCCTGGTAAGGGCATTAATTTGTGTGTACATCACAAATATTTGTTCCTGAGCTATGAATGTTTTCTATGTAGTTAAGTATTTATCTATATCTATCCATTATATATATCATCGCCTAGTACCCACAACACAAGCCACATATTGGGCTTAATGTGGGGCTAGGTTGTTTTGTGTAAGATTGTCCCATAATATTTATTTTATTTATTTATTATTTATGTATAATGTACTGTAGATAAATTCCCTTAAATTCTTTATCATTCAACTAGTCTCACAGCTTGTGGTAGTTTAACATGTTCACTGCCGGGAACCCACCTGGTGGGCGCTCGTGAACTTTGTTCAGCTATAGACCACCGGTTTCTGGGGTAGTGCACCGTTTTTTGCCTAGCAGTGAATTTGTTAATAAGCTTTTAGCACTTAAATGACATTCTATCTAAATTTCTAGAATTAATAACCTTAAAATTTGTTATGTTGTTCTTTATAAGTATCTCTTTTTGTCACTTTTATTCATTGATTGATCCTTATGTTTTTGTTACTTAATATTTAATATTGGACTATGCTGTGATTATTTACTATGTTGTTATGTTTTCTTGAATATTAGTGTCACCTAATTCTAGTTTTAGTTTTAGTCTTACCAGGCTTCACTACAAATCAGCGTCATGTAGTGTCTCCTAGGACTCACTTCATGACATCAAGCTGAGTGAAGACCTATTAGCACAATTTTTTGTTTGTTTAAATATTAATTTGTATATTATGTCCTTTTTGTGATAATAAATTCTTCTTATCCTATTTCTATTTGTTTTACTAAGTTCATCATAAAAATATATTAAACTATTTCATAAATTTATCTATCTATTTATGACGATACACACAGACGATAGTTACACAGGATTGTGTTCCTGTTCCTTAGGTGTATTCCAATTTGTCCCCACCAGCCACAGATGGGAATGGATCCTTTTTGTTCCCCTGACCGAGGGGCGGGCACAGATGAGATTACAACTAAATATTTACCCCATAATCTTTTATATTTTGACATTGTAAGGAGTCATGAAACTTGATGTTGATAGTAATTAGATCTAATCTACATTTTCTTTATTAACTGAACCTATTGCTCATAGCATCCACAATGCTGGAGTCTATGTGGTCCTCCATGTCCTCATCCATGCAGCTGGCTGAAGAATGTCTCCGCAAGGAGGCTGCTCCCACGGAAACCAACCCTGTTGAGGGAATAGAGATGTTTGCTCATGCCATAGATTCAAGTAAGTACATTAGAGCTAATTTTACTTTGACAGTTTAGTTATGAGCTGTATCTTTTATTTCCATGAGTGGCTTTTACTCCTTGCTGGTTTTAGTGAGGTGGATTCTGCCAGTGTATGTAGACTTTAGACTTCATATTAAGAGAGAAGCAAGTTTTTGACATAGCTTAGCTGTCACATATTGCTCATAGAGTTACTTAATAATGAGGGAAAAATCATTGAGTTTTTTGCTCAAGTTCTAGATTCCTTCCAGTACATTTAAACTAACCTTAATTAATAAATAAAAAGAGCTGGTGGCTTCCTCGCATTGTATCAGTAATCAAGCAAGAAATGCTGCCAGCATCCTTGGTACAATGCCTCAAGGGTCTATTTTAGATTAAGCTAGATATTAATAGTAAAACCTTTGTATATATCCATTATGTAAATAAAGTCTTTGTCCATTGATAATTATAGCCAAAACATGAGTGTGGAGAGTACAGTGGTCAACTTCATTATCGGTGTACAAAGACTGTGTTTAACACAAACAGGGAGAAACTTTTTGTTTTCAACCTTATAAAAATAAAATGGGTCTCTATTGTTTCCCATAAAGTTTTAAGTCATAATGTAATGTTTGTCCGCATTTTCGTTAGCCATAATTTGGGTTTTCTCAGAAACGCGTAAGTTTTCAGGATTGCCATAAAACACCTAACCTAACCTATCTATAGGATAACCTAAGGAAATTCCTGAAAAGTTAACAGTTTCAGAGTTATGACTAACGATAATATGACTATCATTACATTATGACTTTCAATAATTATGCCAAACAAAGGGATCCGAAATAAAATGTATTGTATTGTATAGTTGGTTATATGAAGTATTTTCTTCAGAGATTATTTGCAGTGTAGTATAAATTTAAAACACAAGTCAATTTAGTTGTGTATAAACTATGTGCAATGTGGATAATCATTTAATTATTTCAGTATTTTACTGAGAGTACCTACCAACTGAAACAAAACAATAACATGAAAAGGTCACCCATCCAAAGTTCATCCATGTTGCTCAAACGGTATTAAAGTAGACATTGCCAAAGACTAATTTGAAATACTTGTATGTTAACATCAGTATTTTTTTTTAAATAACAGCACTGCATATGTGACATCCCTGGACTTGAAAGATCCCTTAACCTCTTGCGTCCCACTTGTTGCTTTTGTTTGGTTTGTTTGATTTTAAAATGAAATAAATACAATTCTATTTTCTAATACCATTGATTCAAATTTAACTTTTCTTGTCTGGCCACTAGAGCAGTGGTGGGTAAACTTTCTACATGGGGGGTCAGAATGCTTAAGAAATTTCAGAGGAGGGCCAGAATTGCAGCAAAACTGCATATGGATTTGAAACCATTAATTGTAAAATAAAAACATGAAAGTTTTTAACTGGAGGCAGGCCCGATAAAATCCTTTCGCGGGCCGGAGTTGGCCCGCGGGCCATACTTCTCCCACCACTGCACTAGAGGGTAAGCAGTTAATCATGGTACCTTTGGGCGGGATGTTCGCCTGTTTGGCACCATAGAAAAATAGTTTCATTCCATATATTTATCTTTGCAGTTTTGAGTCGAGTAAAAATCCGTTTTGTCAACACGAAGATAAGATTAGAGCATGTTCCCAAGAATGGAAATAGAGGAATTGCCATAGAAATACACATAGATAAGTGAGTATATTGAATAACATAGTTTCTACGATTTGTCGTTGATTCATTCATATTCTTTATTGCAAACTTCCTCATCGATAGTGACCTCCACGCATATGATTAAACATGCGTGCCTACTAGACTATCAGCTGATAACCTTGTAATTTATGCCACTTCAATGATAATATTATGCCGAAATTCGCATTTTTTAAATATATTTAAGCACTTAACCCTTTGACCGCCAAAAACGTCCACAGACACACGGTTACAGTGTAATATCGACCTTCGGTCATTGCAATATGGTTTACAACGGCATGTTATGAATATGTATGTAGTAGGCGTGGCATTCAAAGGGTCTGTCGTGTTACTTATTACAAACTCATAAGATTCATAATCATAATATTAATTTTTACGTTACTTTCGTAAATCACCAAGGTATATTTTTTAACTGACACAATGCTATTCCAGGGTTGACTACTACGACGAAGCAGGAAACGAGCCCACGCCAGAAGTCACTGACCCAGAAAAAACTAAAACCTACATTGTAGCCACATACTCAAACAAAAAGATCAAATTTGAAGGTGTCACTCTATACACGGACGAGTTTCCGTCCAAACTACGAACAATGGCCCGGAGCCTTGTTCTTGAAAAATCAGTCTCATCACAAGCAGATAAGGCTGAAAATAGCCAAGCAGAAGCTACAGACCCGAACCAAAGTATGATCTCAGATGTTTTCTATGAAACTAGAAGTGTCATATCAACTATAGAATCCGATCCTATCAAAGAACTTATTGACGAAGTGACAACTCATCCAGAACTGTCTAGGGAAGCAACACCAGAGGAGAGGGCTAACCAACCAGAACCCATACTATTCGCTAAATTGACTGGCCAACAAGAATTGTCTCTCAAAATGAAGCATTCAGAGGAAGTTGAAGGACCCATGGTCGAACTCAAGATGTTATTAGGATCATTTATTGTATTTATATCTCCTAGGCAGTTGCATACGTTGATAGAACTAGTTAATGCATTGAAGCAACCAGATTTAGAAGATAGAAGGTAATATTCATTCTAAATACCCATTAATAAAAACAAACGTATTAATAACTTATTAGCAAACTTAGCTTAGCTTTACCTATAGTCCTTCTTTCTTAATTGTTTCTATAAATCCTTGGTTGAAAAAGCACCAAGGCACCAGGATAGTTTCCTATTGGTTTTATTGGTCACGCTATAACGTTTAGCACCGTGTAGCTTTCATGCTTCGGCCTTAAATTTTATGGACACTTCTGTGGACGCGTATAAATGAGGCCTTATTTCGTTATAAGGGAAGTACAGTGATCATTAACCGTATCTTTGGCCATAACCTTAATTCTAAATAGAATTAGTGTTACATATAATTTATGTTATTCCAGCAATGTACCACTTCGTCCAAGCGGCAGTAACCTGCAGTGCAAGCCGATGCGGCCGGCTGACTTCCAGTTGATAGAAGCTCAGCTGCTGGGTAACTTTGAGAAGGACAACGTGAAGCCTAGGACTGGCATGTATGGCTGGTCGGGGCCTAGCTTCGGTAAGAAAATATAGTTTAAACATATATTGTTTGTGATATGACCGGCGACGTGACGTCCGGTCTGGCCTAGTGGGTAGTGACCCTGCCTATTAAGCCGATGGTCCCGGGTTCAAATACTGGTAAGGGCATTTATTTGTGTGATGAGCATGGATATTAATGTTCCTGTGTCATGGGTGTTTTCTATGTATTTAAGTATATATAAATATTTATAATTTATTATATAATATATAATAAATTATAAATATTAGGGTACTTAGACAACGATATATTATATCGTTGTCTAAGTACCCTCAACACAAGCCTTATTGAGCTTACTTTGGGACTTAGTCAATTTGTGTAATAATGTCCTATAATATTTATTTATACGAAATAAGAATTGAAACAAATTATTGTTATAGTTAGTGCCGTAGTTGATGGTAACAATGGCAGGGAAATGACTGTAAATGATCTGTAGGCAAGCTGTAAACAAGATATCAATTTTATTAAGTCAAATAATTATTTGTGTACATTATAGTTTTTTTTTTTCGTCAAGGTACGGTACGGTACACGGTAAACTCAGTTTAATTGGCCGATAGGGCCCTCACGGAGGTACGGGAGATTTCCAGGGCCCGCAATCGGGGAACTGTTTTCATTTGTACGATAGGGCCCGCACGTTACGCGTGGAAGATTTTCAAAACGCATGCCATTTTGAGTTTCACTAATCCTTTTACCAGCTACGAATCCAACCAATGAAACTGAGCCTTACTTATAGCGGAAATGCTTCGTAGAGGCAAAATGACAACGTGTCGTGATTAGCGCTGAATGGGTTAATCATCTTAAAATAGGCAAGCCGATGAGATACAAGTTAAATGGACAAACATCCCGCCACTTGAGCGTAGCGCTTTCACAGCCAAAATTGGATGACACTTTTAACAGTGAATCTTACTTTAAGGTTTTCCATTGCAGAAGAAAGTGATCCAGAAGGTGACAACTTCCATCCCATGACGTCACCCGGCCAAATGAATGAAAGTTTCTCGTCTTCAGTTAGCTCGATGAGCGCAAGTATGACGTCCAGCGTAAACATCCCTACGGTCCAGCCACGAATTAAAAGGAATAAAAAAGGTAATCGATCGATTTTCAACTTAAAGGCAAATAGAATAAGATCACTTTTTATTTGTCTCAACATCAATGACTACTGAATTTACGAACGTGTGGAATTGGACTTAACGGTTTAATGTTTAAGGTTTGTTTTTGTTTGTTCCAGTGCCGCACATTGATGGCGACCCTACAGCCGAGGTGTCCCACATAAGTTTTAGAGTTGCATCGTTGTCCTGCGTACTTTTACATAAGGTTCGTACAGATTATTAGAATATTAATTATGAAGTTGCTTTGGGATAAGCACTGGTGGCCTAGCAGTAAGAGCGTGCGGCGTGCGACTTGCAATCCTGAGGTCGCGGGTTCAAACCAATGAGTTTTTCGGAACTTATGTACGAAATAATATTTGTTACTTATTAGTCGCTTTTCGGTGAAGAAAAACCTAGCTTACCCTCTGGGTTGGAAGGTCAGATGGCGGTCGCTTTCGTTAACACTAGTGCATACGCCAATTCTTGGGATTTGTTGCTCTCCCATGGGCCGTGGCTAAATGCTGGGACAACGCGAGGAAGATGATGATGAAGGATATCTATGTCTATCTCTTTATCTACAAGGATGCCTTGGAATATTTCGTAAAATTGTATCGTTCTGTAAAAAATAAGTATATTTACAGTTACTTGTGAGAATAAAATATAATGTTTCAAGTAAAGTTTTACTACTAACTAAATAATAAATAATTGTATTTTTTTAGGATATACTAGTCCCCGCTCCACTGAGTTCCGACTGCATATCACCGGTCAGTGCGAGCAAAATGCAAGAGATATCAAAAAGGTTCTTCGAGACTTTACAAGACATCCCCGTTACTAATAAGGCCATTCAAGATGCTGCCGGTAGAAACCATTTAAGGTAAACATTATTATTTTAGCAATCTATTATTAACACAACACGGAATAAGATCAAGGGCACAAACCACAATTGACAGACTGATCATCGTAAATCAGCAATAAAATTTAGCGAACATCTTACCGTTGACAGACGTTTTGGTGCAATCGACCTTAAGTACAGAAGAATAATTCTCAACATACTTAACGTTGAAGCACGTACAGTCAGTCAGTATCAAAGTACCCAATTATTTCGCAACACTAACTCACCTTTATTACCATACACAAACAAGGACGTATTCCGTATCTAAGTGTATGTTGGCTATGTCACTTAAGACAACCAAAGCAAATATGTTGTTTCAATAAAATTCGGAATCACCCAAAAATAACATAAAACTTTGAAAGCTAACTTGTTTAAATGTTTAATATTTTCCTGTCCAGACTCATGGCCTCAGAGATGACGTTAGACGGAAGCGAAAAGGTCACGACGCGCGGCAGTCAGACTGTGTGCGAAGCGGCCATACACCAACTACTGATACAGGAGTGTCTGTACTACCAATCAGAGAGTGGCACTACGGGGTCTGAGAGTTTTGACCTGCTGAGGTTTGAAGCTAAAGGTATGTTTAGTCTAGTCTAGAAGTGAAACGGTCACGACGCGCGGCAGTCGGACCGTGTGCGAAGCAGCCATACACCAACTACTGATACAGGAATGCTTTACTACCAATCAAAAAGTGGCACTATGGAATCTGAGAGTTTTGACTTGCTGAGGTTCGAAGCCAAAGGTGGGCAATTTATATATATATATATATATATATATATATAGTCCTCCTCATCGTTTTCGATGACGGCGACCCCAAATAAACACATTATGGACGTTGTCTAGCATGAGCCCTAATGTGGCTGGCCAGGCCGAACTTGCTCTTAAATACTCTATTGCACGCGTGACAATAAAGTTGGCCAGCTGCGTTGAACGTGTACACGTAGGAGGGCTTAGGTCTCTCTTTCCGTAACTGGCGTTTTATGTTTAGGCTAGTGAGGATATATATATAGTACAGGAGATTCTTAGAATCTTATTTCAGACAAATTTATTCAATTCTCCCTGTGCCGGTATTTATTTATAATCACGCCTTGTAAGTGACAGAGCTTTGGTAACAATGCAATTATATGGTATTATGGTACAGTCATTCTGGTCTGTCCATGAAGATCGCTGATCGATGTGGTCTATAGAATTAACATCACAACCTCTAGTTTGGGCTTGATAAATAGTACAATCATATTTATACTACTTAATACACACTTTTTACACTACCATACTTTTTACCATCATATTTACCTAACTGTAACGTGATCTGGGTTCCGGCAGAATATCAGTGCTTTGCTCGAAAACGTGAAGCGTATACTCATAGCTGAGTCGGTACCCTTTTGTTTTAACTGCAACAGCGAGTGTGCACACAGCGTACAGCAAGTAAATCTCATTTTTCGTGTTTAAGTATATTAATTTTCTAAAAGTTAAATTATGCATTTTAGTTTGGTTCTGTTTGTAATATATATATATATATATATATATATATATATATATATATATATATATATATATATATATATATATATATATATTTGCAGTATCCAAATAAACGTTTTGCCTATTTATCTATCTACAAAGTACAATGGGTGGAAAAAGCTTGTACCAGTCAGTAATGACATTTTTGACAGAGATTTATTACTAATTGAGCTATACTTTTAGCCGCTGCATTAATGAGAAATAGATTTTTAGAAATAACACTTGAAATCTCTATGTCAAACAGATGACGAAGACGCCAAAGCGCCGCCGAGGCCCGACATCAGGATCAACCTCAAACAAACTTCCAAATACACGCGGGTCGCTGGAGAGAAGAAGCTCGTCTATCCCACCACTGATGTTGTGTAAGTCCACCATTTCATACTAATATTTAGTCACTGGATTCAGAGGAATAGCTCTCGCAAATGTTTCCTTTGTAATGACGTTTTTCTCGGACAATTCGCTTGTTTGTCATGATCTATAAATGGCTTGCTCACATCAAAGATAATTTGAAATAGAGGTGTATTGTCAACGCAAACGTTGTAGCCACGTAAATTTATCTAAGTCAAATGGCGTTCTAAAAGTTTTAATCAAGTGTCGAAAGATGGCAGTAAATTTACTTAGGCTACAAAGTTTTCTTTGACAATCCACCTCTGAACCGTGAGAAAGTCATTCATCATCAATTTTATCACAAAGAGGCGACAGTGTTTAATTCGTAACTTTATTATGCTAGTCAGAGGTCTCTTCTTTTTGTACAGTCGCCATCAGATATATCGGGGTGGCCAAGGTGCTCACAAATATCTGATCACGCCTCTATTGTCAAGGCGTTAGAGTGCGAGTTCAGGTATTTAGCCGCTCCGATTTTCTCATGGCGACTGTACAATAGGGTTTGATGGGCTATGTGCGGGGACTACACTAGTTTAATGCAGACTTAGGACTTCACACATAATTTTATTTCATTACAGGGTAAAATGTCTTCCATGCTACATTGACGTGGAACTGACGATAATAGAACGAATGTCGGCCACGTTCTTCAACGGACCGTCCAGCACAGCCTCGCCACCGCCCAACAACGTGCAGAATCAGTTCAACTGTACGCTGCACTGTCCGGACCTTAACGCTACATTAAGGTATGATGCTACGTAGTAAGAACCAGGGACCCTTCCACCGCTTCCCAGAAAAAAGCCTTTTAATGGTTTAGTCGTTTATCGAATAGCCCCAACGATTGGCTTTCCCTTTGAATTGCTTACCCGTTCATTTGACTTAGTTCTAGGAAGGGGGTTTCCTTTCAGAGATACCGCTAAAATGAGAGGGTATCCGCTTCCTAATTCGAAAAATTATGACACCTATGCTGTCAACGCGTTAAACACCGAATCCTTTACTTTAAACATAAATAAGCAATATTTGATTCTATGTTAACGAAGAGAAAGTTGAAAATGGCATACGCGTTATAATTTATAATCAGTAGGTACCCCTTAAAAAGGTTAGCGCTTAGGCACGGGTATCAGCTTACCCGTATTATGAAGCGCTTAAAAAGGCAAATGAAAGGGTTTTAGTTAACTTTGATAAGCAAAGCCTTACTAAATACCCCTTCCAAACCCCTCGAAGGGGTTACCGGATAGGTCCCTGCTAAGAACTAACTTCGATATGAACCGAATACAAATCTCCAGACGCACCTTATGCCTTAATTCTTATAATTTAACCAACAAACACAATTAATACAGAAATGAATTAAATGCATACATTTAGGTTTCAAATTTTTATTTTCTATACTCAAAACACAAACCCATTGGTAAAACATACGTTTACAATTTTGATACAGCACAAAACTGCCGAATTAAGCCATAAGTATACCTAAAACACAGCCATAAATTTATGTCAATTATCCCTAACTTACGAGAACATACGAGACAACTATTGTCTTGCGTGTGTGTGACCCTAATAGTTAATATTAAACACTATGTTTAACACGCTCTTTTCCGCCAGGTTCCCAGTAGTGGACCTTCGGCCAGGCATCAGCCGCGAGGTGCGCCGCGTGCGGCCCGACTTCCTCGTGTTCAACTTCCAGAGAGTGCACATCTACTCGCAGCAGACTCCCAGCGGTCGCCCGCAGCCGACCACCGTCACCGTTAAAGCTACGAGTCTAGATCTGTTCTATCATGTAAGTGTGAGAAAATATACCATCGTACTTATAATTATAAGTAAATCGACAACTCCATTGCATGACGAACATTATTACAACAGTGACCGGGCAGATTGAACTTTCGATAAGTTCACGTAATGGCCTCGGACTATGAGCTCTCTTTTTTAGAGTGAAACAGGCTCCCACGAAAAAGTCATTTCTCGTAGCGAGAACTCACACCTCAGTAGGAATTTATATCATAAAGTTTATAAGTGCATCTACACATACACTTGGCTTATTTTTCGTACATCAGCATGATTTATCATTGTTCATTTTTAATTTTAATGACGTATCCTTTTTAGGAAAACGAAACATCTTCAGGTACTCACATAGCTAAAACTACTATGGATGAAGCATTTGCTGGGGATGTCCTAAAAGGCGATATCACAGCACCATTGCCAATGTAAGTTTCTTTTATTAATATCTTCCATTTTCGATAAATAGATATTTACTTCAAGATAGACATTCCCTTTGTAAGTTATGGTAAAAAATAAAAACTTTATTTTTCAGGATTACCCTAACTTTTAAGCCAAATAAAACGCCCAAGGGCCCATTTGACTCGCTCCACGAAGAGGCAGTGTTTGAGCCCGTCAACACCAACCCCATGACCACTTCAATGTACATAATGAACAACTTACACAGCTCCCAGCCTAGCCCCTTTAGTGCCAAGAAAACTGCACACCAGAGCTTCACGAAACACGAGGGCAGTCCACACGGTAAGTACACTTCAGTAACAAGGCGTCCATAACTCATTTCAGTCTTCCCTTTTTGGGATAAACAACATATCCCAAAGATTTCAAAAAAAAGGTACCTATGGATATTACAGGCCACATTTAGCTTCAGCATAGTTGCCAAACGCATATTATATTCCAAATAAGTTGCCAACCAGAATTTTACTTTTTAAGAGACTTGATTTCTTTGACATTTAATAAATATCAAAAAAGTGTGTCATTTACTTCCATCGTAGTGGTTATATTCTCTTTACAGTACATATGGTGCTACTTTGACCACTTTCCGTGCCTATGTCGAAAGTGTAAAGGGCCATATATACTGTAAAACGTACGTATACACGCCCGATTAGGTAATTCGCAACTCGTGTCTATTTTACACACCCTCGTTCGTGTTTTAATTTATCACCACTCGTTTATTTATATTTCCTACTTTCCGCACTTGTGTCGTAAATAACTTTTGTTCCAAATTGTGGCATTTCAAAAATTATTCATATTTCAGTCGATTGCTATCATCTAGGGACAGTTTAATGCCCCTGCTAAGATCACTTTTTATCACTTAAATATTACTTAAGTGACATTTTAGCTAAAATAAATATATTGTATTTAAAGGTCAAGATGAAGAATTAATAGTTCCTGGAAATGAGGAGGAAATGAATGACTTCAGTAACAGTGCCATTGAATACTCTTCTATCCACCTGGACTTCAATCTGCCTATACTTAGTCTGCAACTCGAGTAAGTATTAACAAAAAAAACGAAACAAGCATCTCTAATGTAATTTTGCCTTACATTTTGCAATACTTTGTCGGTTGTCATGATTCCAATTTTATTGTTAAAGAATACACTGTAGACACTTATCTCCTGGAGTTTCCCGACCGCGATATCTTTGTCAATAAAAATATAAATAAATAATCGTGCGATTTCGTAAAGGTACAATATATGGAAAATCAAAAATGCCTACCACGTAAAAATACAGTCATCGATAAAACCTTTAAATGAATTTTTTGCCAAAAACCTTTTTTACAGATCGAAACAGCTGTACGAAATAATTTACAACCGCATCAACTCGGATCTATTGCTGTGGGAGCCTCAGATAGTGGACCCGTTTGAGATCAGTCCACTCATGTACGGGTCCATCTACCCAGCTTTCGGAATGTGCAAAGGATCTGGATATGGTAACTATAATATTCTTATTTATCGGATTTTAAAGGACCTTTACGTTTTGGAACTTTATTCAGAAAATAAGATTTTTATATTATTTCATCTCCCACAAAACGACAGAATTGCGGCTTATTTATTTTCGATAAACTTACTTCCGAACTTTAAATACTTAGTATTCGCTACTTCTCATAAACTAAGTAAAATGTCTTGGAATGATTTGTTTGGGAACGTGATTTGATGGCTTATGGACCATAAGCTATGGTATAAACCCAGTAGTAGTTGGGAAAATTGTATAAGTTTTTTTTTAATCCTATATAAATGGATTTTAAGGCCTGAACTATGAATATGTCGAGGTTAATTTGGTTATTTATGTAAAAATGCGTGAAAATAATTGCATAAATAACGGTTACTCAATATTTGAAATTTAAACTAGCCTAGGTCAATAAGCTGGTCTTTTTATTGTATTTTTTTTTTCAAATATTTTCTATTTTAGATTCTGATTCCGGAAGCTCATCTTCGGAAGAAGAAAACTTGTACTATTCGACATACGACAACAAACTAAAGAAGGGACTCGGCGTCAACAAGCCCAGTCTGCACGAAAAGAAGGAGACTCACAACTTTTGTCTCACATTCAACGTCGGAAAAGGATTGCTTACTATTTACGCACCTGTGCGGGTAAGTCATGCCATACACTGTATTTATCAAAACAAAAGGCAAAAGAAGGGCGTCTAGAAGGGATCATTTACTGATAAAACTCTCTATACATAAAGTCTCTGTGAAATCGTGGTCCCACACTGGCTGTTATGAAATGTTAAGTAACATTGTGTGACAGGGACAACATAATAAAACATTATAAATACTATAATGCTTGAAATTTTATTCTAAAAGATTATTTTCTTATAAAATTTGAATAAAATAAAATAGTTTGGTTCAGTTCAAGAGCTCAATTCGGAAGGTATTTTAGGAAGTGGCGCGTTCACTTCTTACTTAAAGGTAATAATTAATTTTAATATTGAATTATAATTCATAGATTACGTGTCTGCTAAGTGAAAGGACGCGGGTTTTCATGAAGCAAAAAACTTACCTATTTCACTGCACTTTTAGGATGCGAACAAACGTGTAGTCCCCGGTCAGATGGGTGAATTGGTACTCGAAGCTCACAAGCTGACCATGTGCGAAGTGAGCGGCCTCAACGGACAGCCCAAGACTGCTCAGCTCTGCATGCGCGCAGGGAAAGTTACACTTTATCACGAAGGTAAGAAGGCTTACAATTCAACATCAAGTTGCGCTTTCTGGCTAAAGGTTCGTCTAGACCTGGCGAAGCCATAAAGCGCTCTTTTATTTTGTTTACGATTACGATATGCTACTTAATATACAAATTTGAAACATAATACCATATGACAGATATCTTATAGTATTTTTCCTACTCCTCTACTATTATCTGTCATTTATGCATTCATTAACACGAATATAAGAACATACATAAAAGATTTCAAGAAAAGTCTATATTGTCTATTCCTCATAAAAGCTCTTGTGCTTTTATAAGCTATAACGTTACTGCGATTAATGGCTACCAACCTAACAAACTTACAAAATATTCATTTGGTTGCATAGTAAAAATAATTACTTCATAAGTCAGAAACACGCATGTGACACCCGTAATATAGCAACACCCATAGACTACGAAGACCGCTTAGCGTTGCTTGTTAGTCTCCGTAGGCTACGGTAGCCAAAATTGAGAAAAAACTGTCCAAAAAATTAATTTAGCAAGTAGCAAGTACCAGGGCCTCATGAGTTACGAGGAGGTGTCGCCGACCGGCCGGCCGTGGCCCGGGGCGGGCTGGGCGCGGAACAAGGTATGCTCGCGCGTCTTGGCTATATACTTTTGCTGTAATTTGTTTACCTAAATTAAGATTTATTTTTGTTGACTCGTAGGAAAAATATTGTATGCAACGTTGTATAAGTAGGTCAAAAAATTCTCGTGGCGTATTCCTTTACAATGTTCGCCTACGCCTTCGGCTCCGGCTCACATTGTAACTCACGCCACTCGCCTTTTTTGACCCTTCTTATACAACTGTTGCATAAAATACTATTTCCTACTCCTCTACTGTTATCTGTCATTTATGCATTCATTAACACGAATATAAGAACATACATAAAAGATTTCAAGAAAAGTCTATATTGTCTATTCCTCATAAAAGCTCTTGTGCTTTTATAAGCTATAACGTTACTGCGATTAATGGCTACCAACCTAACAAAACCAAAACGAATACAGTTTTAAACTAAGTGCATTGCTGCCAACTTACAAAATATTCATTTGGTTGCATAGTAAAAATAATTACTTCATAAGTCAGAAACACGCATGTGACACCCGTAATATAGCAACACCCATAGACTACGAAGACCGCTTAGCGTTGTTTGTTAGTCTCCGTAGGCTACGGTGGCCAAAATTGAGAAAAAACTGTCCAAAAATTTAATTTAGCAAGTAGCAAGTACCAGGGCCTCATGAGTTATGAGAAGGTGTCGCTGACCGGCCGGCCGCGGCCCGGGGCGGGCCGGGCGCGTAACAAGGTATGCTCGCGCGTCTTGGCTATATACTTTTGCTTTGTTTACCTAAATTAAGATTTATTTTTGTTAACTCGTAGGAAAAATATTGTATGCAACGTTGTATAAGTAGGTCAAAAAATGCTCGTGGCGTATTCCTTTACAATGTTCGCCTACGCCTTCGGCTCCGGCTCACGTTGTAACTCACGCCACTCGCCTTTTTTGACCCTTCTTATACAACTGTTGCATAAAATACTATACCTTTCCAGCTCTTCTGACAATCCCGTCCGAAAAGCCAGGCCTCAGGTTATACGGCAAGACACTGCCTCCACATTTGAAGAGCACCATCTATCCGTCCGGCAAGGGAGTGGTCATCAAGGAGCGACATCAGAATAAGGACATGTTCTCTATGGCTCTGAAGGTGGAACCTGATTCTGAAACACCTGGATTAAAGGTAAAACTAATTTTTTTTTTTTGCAGATTTGTGTGTTATAGCTGGGGAGCCGGCGATGCTAAATGTGTAGTTATTCGAGCCGCGAGCGTCGTAGAGACCTATTAGAATAGAAAGATTAGATGATAGGAAGAAAAAAACTTATATAAAGTGTTTATTTCCAGCGAGCAGGAAAGCGTCTATAGATTTTTTTAAATTAAAAAATCTTTAAGTAGATTGTGGATTTGGTCATTTTGGTCAAAGTTAATGCTAATTTTTTTCTGTATCTTGATTTGACAGTTATTTGCACGCATTTCCTTAATCTGACGATCACAATTCCGAAGTCCGATTTTCGCACTGTAACCATCAGGTGAGATTAAGAAAATGCTTACAAATAATTGACAGATTTAGTAATAGCATAATTTTAGCATTAATTTGGACTAAAATTACCAAATTAAAGATTTGTTTATACCACTAACCAACGGATCAACATAAATGGCTAAAAGTGGTTAAGGTAGACTCCCAGGGGTTAGCAAGATATAGTGTATTCCCATCTGTGCCCGCCCCACGTGACCACCGCCATACAGCAGGCGGGCACAGATGGGAATGATTTATATGTAGCGCCTATTCCCATCTGTGCCCGGCGGGGACTGATGGGAATACACCCAAGATATACTCATATCTTACTCTGACGCACTGGAGTAACTACAAAAAGCCCCTCTTGGGCTCCCCAACCATATGAACTTAAAAATGAAGTATCGGACAATAACAAGCATGTATTATGGATGGTTTTATCCACGTGATAAGTGTCACATTTTAACATCACGTGACTATAAGAGACGGACACTGTCCAAGTGATCGAAATCTTGACCGAGACAAAATTTCAACAATTTTCAGGATTAAGGTTCAGACAGTCTTTAGTTGCTCCCAATATACTAATTGACAAGCTAAAATAGTTATTTGTTTTACAGGGGGGCAAAGTTGTTGTTTAACCGCTCGTGCTAATATTGATACCCGAGTAAGGGAAAAATTCCAAAATTGAACCGCGAACGTAGCGAGTGGTTCGAGAAGTGTAATCTTGAGCGTTGCGAGGGTTTCAAGGCACGAGGGTTAAACAAACTTTGCCTCCGAGTGAAACACAACATTTTCACCACACCAACGCGAGGAAAATACTAACTATGAAATACCAAAAAAAAAAATCAACCAAATCAAATCCAAATGAACTTGATTAAAAATGTATCATCCAAAATCATCATTTAGTCAATTCTACCAGCTAACATAAGGAAACGACTCAAAATTTGCATCTGATTACTTTGCCCCACATGTGCATAAAATGCAACTTTCTCATTAGTTTTTAGGGTTCCGTACCCAAAGGGTCAAACGGGACCCTATTACTGAGACTTCGCTATCCCATACAACAATCATATTTTTTTTGCCGTTTTTATAAATACTCGCACTTGCCCGGGTTTTGATCAATCAAGAGGGCCTTTACCAGGTGGTGTGGTGAAAATTACTTTTCTTGTCTTAGACGATCTGTATAGCCCTGGGCTTAGAGCAAGCGACATTGCGACACCGCGGCGACAAAGGCATCGCGTGGCTGTCCCAACTGATGGACGTGCTCGACGTGCTGGACTACCCCGTGCCCGGCTACACGCCCGCCACGGTGCTGTCCGAACTGCACGTGCACATATCCGACTGCGCCGTGGACTACAGGTGAACATTTTGGATTTATCAATCAACCCTGCGGGCAAAACTGTGGGTCTCTCATGACTTGACTACATTAATCTTGTTAAATATATGAATAAATCTTGACTTATTCATTTATTTAATTTTTGTTGCACAAAGTAGGGGCGAGTCACTTATATCGTACCAATATTTAAGGCTCAGAACCGGTTTATAAAGTAGCGGTAAAAACTGGTTTATTTCGGTTTTTCTCCGAACTTTTATAAGAACGCGAACGTTTTAAGAACTTAATTGTAACCCAAAAAACCGGTTTATTCAACGAGCTACTCACGGCCGGCCGGCCTGGTGGTGTGCCACGTAAATATAGACACCGACGTAGGAAGAAACCGGTTTCTATTGCTCTAAACCGGTTAATTAGAAAAGAACTGTTCTCAAAATAACCGATTTTAAAATAACGGCTTTTCGAGCGAAACCGAAACAAGGTTTCGCGCCAAGTACATGATAACGGTTTAGAAATTTAACCGGTTTCTGAGCCTTGCCAGTATTTGCTTAAAGGTCGATATTTTGATTATGAAGGTAGTTATAAATGTGTTTGCGTATAAAAGTATGTAGTTCAGTATCTTAGCTACATTAGTTATGCAGATGATCATTCTGGGATTAAATAAAATAAATAAATAAATATTATAGAACGTAATTACACAAATTGACTAAGTCCCACAGTAAGCTCAATAAGGCTTGTGTTGAGGGTACTTAGACAACGATATATATATTAACTTAGCCAAAATGTACTTTATCCAAGGGACTGCAATCGGTACGATTTAGCCAACGAGTTGATGAAATCGTACCATCAACACTAAAGTTATACCCGCAAAAAAATCATGTTTATGCTTACTGTAGGTTTAAATATGAAATATTTATTGCCAGAACCCGAAATTGTACTGATACTATTCAAAAAACTTTCAGACCACTGTACCTACCAATCCGCACCGTCGTGACCCTCGGCAACTTCAGCGTCTCCAGCAACATAATCCCCGAAACGAACACATCTAGTCTACGCTTCCTCGCTCAAGAATGCACCTTGTTCCTGTCTCACGTGAACGTTAAACCTAATACTCATATACCGCAAGATGACGACAAGCTGCCCGATGTGCATAAGGACTACGTTTGCGTGGTGGATGTTGGGCTGTTTGAGCTGTCGTTGAGGATGGAGGATAAAGTCAACAGCGTAAGTACTTACTGTTTTGTTTTTTCTACTATACGAGTAAGTTTCTGGCATGTTGATTTATTTCCAAAGCCAATAGATTTAGTCCGAACTTGCTGGCTTTGGACAGCAGCTTTATCTTTGGCACCTTAATCTCTTCACATTTGAAAGTTAAAGTTAAAGGCAGTTAGGAACGGAAGTCATTTGCATTAGCATGAAAGGTGTTCAAATAGTTATTTGTACAACAAGAGGGCAAAGTTTGATATTTCTTCGAGTGCTTGTTTTGAGTCCCGTGCAAGCGAAAGATTCTATAATAATTTAGAATCTTGAGCGTAGTAAGGGACTTAAAAGCGCACGAACTGTAAATAACTTTGATCTCGTGTAGTATACAAAAAATTTCACGTTAGTCAGCCATCAAAAAATACAACCTGAAAATTTTTTATCCGTCTTCATCACTATTTCATTCGTGTTTTCTGAAGGTATTCTAACAATTAACTTTAATTACCGCAATAAAACGTAATGAAAGAAATTTCAATAAAATAATACGAAAATAATGAATTAACGAACATCAATTGACAGTTCAATCCACAACTTTTTTTTTGTAAAAAAAAACTGTAAGATACGGTCCGAATTGCGGATACTACTATTTGTCAACTATATTAGAGATCGTTAAATGTAGATAAGTAGAATTATTTATTGAGTAACAATTGCGTAAATTTGTATAAGTTCATTGTTTTGATTGTATAATAAAATTTCACTTTTATTTCATTAATTAATTATTACGAATGAAGACTCGTAGGGTACGTGTTTTGGAACGATACGGTCTGATTTATTTCGGGGGTCTATTATAAACCTTCAATATACCGTTGAATTACGTATGCACTTTTTGTCTCTTTCTTTTTGCTAATGACGTGAAAGGGACAAAGACAATAGAATCTTGTATTAGGCCCCGCACGTTGAAATGACATTCCAATATAAAGATAACTTGAATGTTATTTTGTCTCACTCAGTGAGCAAAATGCGATTTTGCTCACTGTTTTTTAAGCAGCAAATTACCCTTGTTCGAGCTGCTGACGTGAAAAAGTTATTTTCACATTTATACTGTGTGGGCACCTCGACCATCTCTCGTGAACTTGGATTATTGTGTGCTATGTGAATTGTATTAAGAGTCCCCAGCAATCTTAACCGAATATCACCTTCCCGTACTAACGGAGTTACCTTAAAAATCTAGATTGTAATGAAACTTTGCATATATAATAACATGAGGTATAATTTAGTCCTGTAATTAGTTTATATAGCTCAAGTTTATCAAACAAAAGAAATAGAGCAAAAACAAGTTTAATATGAAATATTTTATAGCGCTGTATTTTTTAAACTATGTTATGAAGTTAAGAAACATTTAACTATGAAGCTAAATAAACTAATTACGGGACTAGTACAGTCGTTAGCTTTGTAGCTGGCCCCTAGCGGGTATTCTTTTGTCTATTGTTAACTAAAGTCGCGCGTGCCACTACCTGCAAAAAAAGGGCTTGTTTAATTCTAATTAGCATCAGAGCGCGGCCTAGTCCAACTCTCAAAAAACCAGTGTACGTGCGCTCTCCGATAACGCGCCTTTGTTCCGTATCAAGGACACATTTTAGACTGGTTTGGTAGCGTTCGACTCGCCGGCACTCGGTAACAGTAGAGAGACCACACAAGCAATCGCAAATAATTTTTCCATTTGTTCATTTTGAATCTTATTTCAATTACCATAGGAGTTGTAATTCAATAACGGGTTAAAGTGACTGGACCATTTTTTATGCAGGTAGTGGCACGCGCGGATTTAGTTAACAATAGACAATGGATAAGCCGTTGGGGGCCAGCTACAAAGCTAACAACTATATACCTTATCCTATTGTAAGTACAGATTTCAGTGCAGCTTCATCTAGCTAGTCGTTTTAAAATGAGAGCGTAACTACATTTGTAAACCGAGCTTCGGGGGACGTAAATAAGTAATCATTTATTGTCATGCACAAGCATGTCAGTCCTGCGATTAAATATCATGTATCTGGGCTACATTATGATTTTATGGTAAATGATCAAATTTCCTTGTTTCCAGTCCAAAGAACAACCTCAAGTGGACCTGAGCGCGTCGAACAACATGGTGACCCTGTACACGTGCTGGGACTCGGCGTCGGCGCTGTGCCGGCTGCTGACGTACGCGGCGGCCGACGGCGACGCGCAGCCGCCCATGGACCGCTGCTCGCGCCACGCCAGCATATGCTCCGACCAGCCCGAGCCGCTAGTCGGTCAGTACATAGGTCACTAGATAACTCGGCGTCGGCGCTGTGCCGGCTGCTGACGTACGCGGCGGCCGACGGCGACGCGCAGCCGCCCATGGACCGCTGCTCGCGCCACGCCAGCATATGCTCCGACCAGCCCGAGCCGCTAGTCGGTCAGTACATAGGTCACTAGATAACTCGGCGTCGGCGCTGTGCCGGCTGCTGACGTACGCGGCGGCCGACGGCGACGCGCAGCCGCCCATGGACCGCTGCTCGCGCCACGCCAGCATATGCTCCGACCAGCCCGAGCCGCTAGTCGGTCAGTACATAGGTCACTAGATAACTCGGCGTCGGCGCTGTGCCGGCTGCTGACGTACGCGGCGGCCGACGGCGACGCGCAGCCGCCCATGGACCGCTGCTCGCGCCACGCCAGCATATGCTCCGACCAGCCCGAGCCGCTAGTCGGTCAGTACATAGGTCACTAGATAACTCGGCGTCGGCGCTGTGCCGGCTGCTGACGTACGCGGCGGCCGACGGCGACGCGCAGCCGCCCATGGACCGCTGCTCGCGCCACGCCAGCATATGCTCCGACCAGCCCGAGCCGCTAGTCGGTCAGTACATAGGTCACTAGATAACTCGGCGTCGGCGCTGTGCCGGCTGCTGACGTACGCGGCGGCCGACGGCGACGCGCAGCCGCCCATGGACCGCTGCTCGCGCCACGCCAGCATATGCTCCGACCAGCCCGAGCCGCTAGTCGGTCAGTACATAGGTCACTAGATAACTCGGCGTCGGCGCTGTGCCGGCTGCTGACGTACGCGGCGGCCGACGGCGACGCGCAGCCGCCCATGGACCGCTGCTCGCGCCACGCCAGCATATGCTCCGACCAGCCCGAGCCGCTAGTCGGTCAGTACATAGGTCACTAGATAACTCGGCGTCGGCGCTGTGCCGGCTGCTGACGTACGCGGCGGCCGACGGCGACGCGCAGCCGCCCATGGACCGCTGCTCGCGCCACGCCAGCATATGCTCCGACCAGCCCGAGCCGCTAGTCGGTCAGTACATAGGTCACTAGATAACTCGGCGTCGGCGCTGTGCCGGCTGCTGACGTACGCGGCGGCCGACGGCGACGCGCAGCCGCCCATGGACCGCTGCTCGCGCCACGCCAGCATATGCTCCGACCAGCCCGAGCCGCTAGTCGGTCAGTACATAGGTCACTAGATAACTCGGCGTCGGCGCTGTGCCGGCTGCTGACGTACGCGGCGGCCGACGGCGACGCGCAGCCGCCCATGGACCGCTGCTCGCGCCACGCCAGCATATGCTCCGACCAGCCCGAGCCGCTAGTCGGTCAGTACATAGGTCACTAGATAACTCGGCGTCGGCGCTGTGCCGGCTGCTGACGTACGCGGCGGCCGACGGCGACGCGCAGCCGCCCATGGACCGCTGCTCGCGCCACGCCAGCATATGCTCCGACCAGCCCGAGCCGCTAGTCGGTCAGTACATAGGTCACTAGATAACTCGGCGTCGGCGCTGTGCCGGCTGCTGACGTACGCGGCGGCCGACGGCGACGCGCAGCCGCCCATGGACCGCTGCTCGCGCCACGCCAGCATATGCTCCGACCAGCCCGAGCCGCTAGTCGGTCAGTACATAGGTCACTAGATAACTCGGCGTCGGCGCTGTGCCGGCTGCTGACGTACGCGGCGGCCGACGGCGACGCGCAGCCGCCCATGGACCGCTGCTCGCGCCACGCCAGCATATGCTCCGACCAGCCCGAGCCGCTAGTCGGTCAGTACATAGGTCACTAGATAACTCGGCGTCGGCGCTGTGCCGGCTGCTGACGTACGCGGCGGCCGACGGCGACGCGCAGCCGCCCATGGACCGCTGCTCGCGCCACGCCAGCATATGCTCCGACCAGCCCGAGCCGCTAGTCGGTCAGTACATAGGTCACTAGATAACTCGGCGTCGGCGCTGTGCCGGCTGCTGACGTACGCGGCGGCCGACGGCGACGCGCAGCCGCCCATGGACCGCTGCTCGCGCCACGCCAGCATATGCTCCGACCAGCCCGAGCCGCTAGTCGGTCAGTGCTTACACACCAATGCCTGTGCCTGTGCCCTTCCTGCTGCGAGACTGCCGGCCTAACGCGCTGGCTTCGGCTACGGCGACAACAATAGCTTGGAGCGAGACACAGCGATCGGACCTTTCTTTCTCACCTATGGTTGTCGCATTTGCCTGAGCCAGTGGCGCAATGTCGTGGCTGGGCCGTAAAGGTTTTTTTTCTGCCGTGTCCAATTATTTTGTCACACTTTGACATTATTTTTGTTGAGAATATTACCTGTTGAGAGTGCTAAATACCAGGGCAAAATATCTGCAGAATATATGTAACATTGTGTTTATCAACGCTTCAAATTGTGATTTTCCTACCGGATTTGTTTACCATACTTAATAGTTAGTGAAATTACTAATCTAACCAAACAATATCAATATCAGCTAAATCCATTTAATATGAAGTAGAGCAAGAAAAGTTTTTACTAATTCCTTATGAATGTTGTCAAACTGTTTGTTTCATCGTAACCGTTTTATTTAAGGACTAGAAGACAGACCAGTAGAAGAAATACGTGAACTGTCGCCCAGCGAAATACAGCAGGTCAATGACATGATGGCAGAAGCGATGAAAGAAAGTCCCAACGATACGCGTAAGTATTCAACTTGTACATAAAATATATATCAAGTGTACATATAATGTGGAGGAGATTAGATATCTGATGTACTGGGCCTTACTGCTTTTTTAATTTGAACATGAGAAAAAGTCGGATCAAAATACTCGCTGTCTCTTTGTTTTTATATACATACAGGTTGATTTTTTTATGTTTGACCTATGCAAAGCGGTTACTATGTGGGTTATACTGAACAGCATTTACTATAGGGCCAACCCCAAAATCGCGAAAAAAAATCAGTTGTTCCATAGACAATATTAACAATAACAATGTTGACATGTGAGTCACCGGTATGTATGTGACAGCAGATTTTTTTCCGCGATTTCGGGCTTGGCCCCATAGTAAAACTTATTCAGTTTGACCTACATATCCACCCCTCAGCGTATGGTCAAACAAAAATTTCACCCTGTGTGTACAATATAGCTGATTGTAATCATTCGTCGAAACACGTCAAAAACAAAATACATTTGTTACTAAATCATAGGACAATTACATTTTCAATAACATAATTAACGGCCTCCTAGCCACTAGGCCCCTGGGTACTCTGCCTAAGAAGCAGAAGGTCTCGGGTTCGAATCCTGGTAAGGGTATATGTGTTTTTAAATAAATTATGTTTATGTTTTTTTATGGGTTTGTCACAGATATTTGTTTCTGGGTCTTACTGGGGTTTACTGTGTATTTATCTATATTCTATATCTATTAGGATTACTAAGGAGAACCGCTTTTCTCAAATAACCAAAATATTGTTACAGTCGATGACGACGACCTCCACAGTTCAACAGAAAAAGAAGGTGTCGAGATATTCTTCTTCCCCGACGAGTCCAACTCGAAACGGCCCCTGGACCTTCTAGAAGAATGCGAGCCCAAGTCTCTGGACTCCGAGGACTTCCGTCCAGTGGATGAAGCGCTCGAAGCTAAACCCACTATGGTGCAGGTTGCTAAAGACCTGGGCGACCCGACATCCACGCCTAAGACTACGCCGAAGAAACCTAAACGGAAAAAGGTATGGGATTTTACTATGGACTGTTAGTCCTTTGTAATTTGCAAGGACAGGGGTTCCTTTGTAAAAAAGTGTTGCACTTAACCCATTGAACACCGCGTCATTGTGAACCTTGTGGGAATGCACGAAGGTTGATATTGGGCTGTCGCCGCGAGCGTCAGTTGACGTCTTTGGCGGTTAAGGATTAACAATATCATTATATGTTCTTATTCCGCCATCTGTTGCTTAATATAGGTTCGTCTCACTTGTTTCCTAAATACTGAATATATTAAGGATTATGTATTTAAAGACCTGTGCAATTTATTTGTCGAAATGTGCAATGCGTCTCACTCTCTCATTAAGCAAAATGTGAGATGCAAAATATGCAAATACATATTGGACTAAGAAATTGGACAGGTGAAATACCATCCTTAACTACACTACACTTGGCATGTTACGGGCTACGTTTATAAAATTTTGTTGCATTATTGACTATTTTCTTAAAGAAGGGACTGACATTGCGTTGTTATCTACACACACCCACACACACAGCATAGCGGCTTGTAATACTTTATGGAAAATAAACAAACTAAACATAAAGAAATGCTTATAAAATTGCAATTATTTGTCCTTTAGGTCAAATCCGGCGGCGACGGCAGCAACACCGACGACGAATACTGCATCATCGAATCTCAGCCCTACTGCGAGGACAACGACCTCGACGAGCCGGTCGTCAACTGGATCGGGCCCGGGCCCGTCTACATGTTCGAGAACCACTTCACTGTACCCGCGGCCCGTAGCGACGTGCTCAAGGCACCAAAGAGCTTCCCTCTACCAGTTTTGAGGTTAGTCAATACTAGAGCCTATTGCAGTATGTTTAAAGCTTAGTATTGCACAATTTTTGGGCCACTTTGTAAGTAAATAATAATATAAATGACGATTCAACGAACCATGCCATTGTCAACAGATATACGCTATGCGAGATGAGTGTGACGTGGAACATGTTCGGAGGGAGCGACTTCAAAACTACCGGCGACCCGCCGCCCTCTAAGAAGACGGTCACCATTGACGACACCAAGCAGGGCTCACCAACGCCTTCCAAGTAAGCTATTAGTTTATTATTATATTTCAGTAGAGGAATCTGTGTGGTAAGAAAACCGTAATCGTGTGTGCGTCTTGCGGAGTTTTCCTGCGGTTTTTGTCCATTGAATCGGTAAAACTATAAATTATATCTAGCAAGCCTTTAGATTCCATGTGTTGGGCGCAGTTCTTTGTAAAGGAAACTCACCTACCTACATACATATATCTAGATGTACGGCATCGTACACCATGGGGATTCTTTTTCCGCAGAGACTCCCAAGAATGCCAAGTTTAAAGTACATTTAAGTTTCATCTTCATCAATATCCTTGACAGCAATTTGGTATCAATTTCCCCCCTGAGAATTTTTCCTATATACAATATACGTGATGAGCCTTTTTAATACCACCTGTTTCAATATTTTCTTTTGATTAATATATTCTGTTAAGTTAAAATGTCATTGTTCCAGTACCGGAATCCGATTACATTTTACGTTATTTCTCAACAGACGCACTAAGGACTACGAACCGTACGAGGCCGGGCGTGCAATCACGGCCGCTTATCGCCAAGGAGTCAGCTGGTCGTCCGGCTCGGAGCGGGTCTTGCCGCGCATGAACCCGCACCCCAAGCGGCAAGAACTCAAGTCGAGGGGCGGAAGACATAGGGATCATCACACTTGTGTCAAACTGTGTCTTACTAAGGTAGATTAAAATTATAGTCTTTTTGAAGAAAAGTTTATATGAAGTTATGGAGTCAATCACAACAGTTTATCACTAAGGAGTCAGCTGGTCTTCCGGTTCGGAGCGGGTCATACCACACATGATCCCGCATCCGTCGCGGAAAGAACTCGAGTCGAGGGCGGAAGACAGGGACCACCATACTTGTATAAAACTGTGTCTTACTAAGGTATCATCTGTCTTTTTGAAGAAGACATTTATAGGCAGCTAGGGAGTCAATCATAGCGCCATCGCCAAGGCGTTAGCTTCTAGTCTTTTATTTTTGTTCACGGAATGGGCGAATGCATTTACGCACCGTCCTTTCGACCGCGGAAAGGCCATTGATGGAGGGGGTTGCTCGCTGCTCATATCCCCTCTCTCCTGGCGAGAGGGGGGAAAATTGGCCCTAGCCACTAAACCCACTCCGGCGTTTACGAGAGCGCCATGGGATCGAATACACTCCACCATCACACCCCTCGGCATCGTTCAATGAGGTAAGCTTAGCATATTATTTGTAATGAAATATTTTTTGCAACTATCAAGGTCTTAATAATAACACAGAGGGCCAGAGGCATTTTTTATAAAACAAATTGGTCGTCAACATCAGTCCTATCGCCCCACGATATAATTCCATAACGCAGCAAGGCGTACGCATATGCGTAATCTACAGATAGTGCACATTCACTGTATTTCTTTAAAGTATCTCTAAGGCGTATTTGAATCGAGATAGTTTTTCTTTGTTTCCTCTATATGTTTTTTATTTATTTAGGTGCATAGTAAGGTCAAGAGCATCTTTTTGGTATGATCGAAATTTTATTAATTTTGTTTTCATGGTATTTCATTTCAATTCTGATTCAAAGCAAGATTGCCATCACTTGTCTTACTAAAATACAATTTAATTTTACAGTACATATGGTGCTACTTTATAGCCCTAGTGCGAAAACGAGCATATTACATTACTGTGTGAACATTTAAAGGGCCATATGTACTGTAAAACGTTGTACGATACATGTGCTAATAGGTAATTCGCAACTCGTGTCGATTTAAAACACTCCCTTCGGTCGTGTTTAATTTATCGCCACTCGTTTCGAATTTCCTATTTTTCGCACTTGTATCGTAATGTACTATTATGCTGTGGTTTAGGTGTGAGCATGATCACAAACAAAACACATTTCAGCATAATGTTTTGTTTTAGGTAAAATTCCAACACGAAACATACCCCAGCAGCGGCACCCACGCGTCCCGGCAGACGCTCGCCGTGAGCAAGATCGAGGTGCTCGACCGACTGGTGTGCAGCGACATCAACAAGCTGCTCAGCCAGTACAAGCTCAAGGACGAGCCGGAGCGAAGCAATGCGCATATGGTGAGATACTTGATAAGTTCTCTATTTACTAAGACATCTGATCAAAAAAACATTGTTTTTGGCTGATATTTTGTGGGCATTTGTTACAGTTGCCTTCTCAAATTGTATCTTGACGACCGGTTTGGCCTAGTGGGTAGTGACCCTGCCTACGAAGCTGATGGTCCCGGGTTCAAATCCTGGTAAGGGCATTTATTCATGTGATGAGCATGGATATTTGTTCCTGAGTCATGGGTGTTTTCTATGTATTTAAGTATTTATAAATATTTATATATTATATATATCGTTGTGTAAGTACCCTCAACACAAGCCTTATTGAGCTTACTGTGGGAATTAGTCAATTTGTGTAATAATGACCTATAAAAAAAAAGAAAAAAAAAACTTTAATACATGATGCCATGATTTTGGCCCAACCATGTATTGAACCTTTTTTTTATAGTAGCTAACAAAAGACATGGACCGAGCATTTACATCCAAATGAAGACTAAAAAATGCCTTAGCGTCAACGCCTATTTTATCCTCGACTTATATCGGTTAATTTTCGAGGTGATAATATTCGTTTTATGCTCTCATGGTACAATCACAAATTGAAAGGAATCACGGCAGACCTCGTAGTAGATGGCACGACGAGCTTGGCGCCATTGACAAATACTGGTGGGAGGCTTCACAGGATGGGGATAAGGGAATGAAAAAATGCGAGGCCTTTGCCCAGCATGAGGAGGACACTATGGGCTCGTACATAAAATAAATAATTGTACAATCTAGTATTTACTCCTAGATATTTTTCGTTGTGTAGTCTATATTAGAATGACAGATTATGACCGTCATACACGCTATGCCAGTTTCTCCTTCAACTCAACTGCCAGATGACTAACCACCCAGTTTATGCCCAGTTGGTGATAAAGGCCGTGCACATGAGACCTGACCCAGCGCTCTCCGCGCACGAGTGCTGCCTTAAAGTATCACTACTGCCGCTACGATTCAACCTGGACCAGGATACGCTGGCGTTCCTCGTCGGATTCTTCTCCAAGCTTGGCACGGACGAAAACAATGGTAAATTAAAAATTAAGAAATAGGTGCGAGTAAACATTAAAATAATTCACACCCATCATATTTCAAACTTAATCGCCTAAGTCAGTTATACACAATCCATGCTGATATAAAAAAAGAAATAATTGAAACAAATAGAGCATTCCATCCAATTGTCAATACTAAATTATAATTTACCTTTAAATACTTTTTGGCATAAAAAAAATTAAAATATCAAGTCTAAAATCAGCTTCCTGCAATTTGTCTAAATATAAACGACCGACCGACCGACCGACCGACGACCGGACGACGACCGGTTTGACGACCGATTTGGCCTAGTGGGTAGTGACCCTGCCTACGAAGCTGATGGTCCCGGGTTCAAATCCTGGTAAGGGCATTTATTCGTGTGATGAGCATGGATATTTGTTCCTGAGTCATGGGTGTTTTCTATGTATTTAAGTATTTATAAATATTTATATATTATATATATCGTTGTCTAAGTACCCTCAATACAAGCCTTATTGAGCTTACTGTGGGACTTAGTCAATTTATGTAATAATGTCCTATAATATTTATTTATTATTTTAAACGATTCGTTTTATTTTTATATTCACAACAAAACTATATCACATCATTGTTTCTACAGATGACGACACAAAGAGCGTAAGCGGGCTGTCAACAGATTCAAGTAGCTCACGCCAGACCACACCAACACATCGG
This sequence comes from Cydia pomonella, assembly GCF_033807575.1. Lineage (NCBI taxonomy): Eukaryota > Metazoa > Arthropoda > Insecta > Lepidoptera > Tortricidae > Cydia > Cydia pomonella. Next base: position 9,176,593 of record NC_084721.1, on the reverse strand, counting down.
CCTCCAGTCATGAGCATAGCCAGCCACTTGAAGGACCCGCCGCCAACACCGACTTCGCTGGGAGACGCGGATGCTTTAAGCCTCAACGAAACTGGTACGATTGTATTCTCTATGTAATTTTCCACTGTAAACCTCGCAGGATCGATCTTCGGTGACAACTTTAGTAAGCCACTTGAAAGACCTGGACCAACACTCAGGTCGTCGGGAGACGCGGACTCTTTGAGCCTTAATGAAACTGGTACGATTGTATACTTTATGACTATAGAAATATAGGCTATTCCCTGTGGCAGAACTCACAGGGTTTTTTTATATTCACTCACTAGCGTAGTGAGGCACTTGAAAGGCCTGTCACTAACATCGACTTCGCTTGGAGACGCTCTTGCTTTGAGCCTAAATTAAACTAGTAAGTGCTATGTATAAAAACAGAGCTAATTTCGGTGCGGAACTCTTTCTCGCAAGGACTAATTTTGAGACTAAATAATACTGGAGTAAAATGTTGACGGATTGGCAGCTTTTGCCCGTTGGCTCATTGGGTGGATGACATGTGAAAAATCGCAGGACACTTCTGGATGAGACTAGCCCAAGGCCGGGATAAGTGGCGTACACGAAGAGAGGCCTAAGCTCATCAGTGGGCGACTGGAGGCTAAAATGACGATGATGTAAACTGTACCGTACACTTTACTAAATAAGGTTGAAATTCCAGTGATCCGAGACGACGAGCCTCTCATGGAGCCCTACGAAGCCGAGCGCCTGGTGTCCGAGAACCTCATACAACTGGAGGAAGACTTCAACCGTCTGGGCATTAGTCAGGAGAAGCCCACCACTAAAGTGGCGGTCGACCTGGAACCCGTTGATGACTCGCCGATTTACTTCAGGTATGTTTTAGAACTTTGTTTGACTGACTTGAATCATGCTAAATCGATATCGAACAAAGCTATAGCAACGAGTGACGAAAATCAACTTATCCACCTATACGCTTGTTTCCACAGGAGAGTAGTGTTTTCACCCGAGGTCCCGATCCGGTTAGACTACGTCGGCAAGCGCGTGGACCTGTCCGCGGGACCTGTGGCCGGGCTGCTCATGGGTCTGGGGCAACTCAACTGTTCGGAGCTCACACTCAAGAGGCTCGACTACAAGTGAGTACCTACAGGAGGGCAGTACCGAGGTCCCGGTTAGACTATATGCGGGAACTGTCCGCGGGACCTGTGACCGGGCTGCTCATGGGCCTGGGGCAACTCAACTGGTCGGAGCTCACACTCAAGAGGCTCAACTACAAGTGAGTACCTACAGGAGGGTAGTACCGAGGTCCTGGTTAGACTACATGCGGGACCTGTGGCCGGGCTGCTCATGAGCCTGGGGCAACTCAACTGTTTGGAGCTTACACTCAAGAGGCTAGACTACAAGTGAATACCTACAGGAGGGCAGAACCGAGGTCCCGGTTAGACTACATGCGGGACCTGCGGCCGGGCTGCTCATGGGACTCGAGTAGCTAAACTGCTCAGAGCTCACACTGAAGAGGCTTAATTGTAAGGCAGTACCTACAAATCTCATCTTCTAGTTAAGTATTTTAGATTTTATATTAAAAGAAAAAAATAAAAATTTACGCTTCCGGCAGGACTTGAACCCCCAACCTCCGCAATCCGTACGTTTGCTCTTAACCAATTGACCTACGGAAGCCTACCAGAACCTCGCAAACCCAAAGGCGTGTATACATAAGGGAAGGAATGGAAAGATTTTTCCTTTAATATAAAATTTGGAGTAACGCTCGCAGACGTATCTGCTTGTTAAAAAAATTACTTAAGTATTTTAGGCTTAAAAAATACATAGCAAAAGATGCATCCAAATAAACAGGTTTATACCAGTTTCACTTTCTTTTGTCCTTGCTATGACTTTTACTTGAAAAAATAAATGAATATACGCGGAATTTTGACCGCAAAAACATGACCGAAAGACTTTGATCTGCATGGGATCAATTTTATAATATATACTTACTCAGCCGTCTAATAATGGCGCCGTCTTGAAATTGATTTGGTATTTTTTGTTACAGACTTGGGCTACTTGGCCTAGAGAAGCTGGTACAATGGGCCTTGCACGAATGGTTGTCGGACATCAAGCGGCACCAGCTGCCCGGCCTGCTCGGCGGCATTGGGCCCATGCACTCGCTGCTGCAGTTGAGTAAGTAGTAAACATCCTGAAGTTATCTTTGATTGGTCGGGCTAGACTATAATATTTTCATGTGTTACGCCTTCGCTTTCCACCACAGAAAAAAAAACAATGGAAGCGAAATATGCCTAGATTACTATGAAAACCGTTGTCGCCGACATGTATAGGCCATATTATCTTATTTCGAAAGAGATGAGTCCTTGCCCGTTACAATAATTTGAACTTTACAGTCAAGGAAATATTGTCCACATTACACTAGGATTTTACCTTTGATGATAGTGCCATCTAGCGTCAAGCACGTACACCGGAGTTCGGCAACTCCGCAACATATGTCGCAACTAGCGTCTATGCTCTATCTCTTTTCACTTGCAATATTTTTTGTTTTTTCCTCGCACTGGCCTGAGTTGAGATGTTCGAGAACGTTCTGCAGTTTCATGTTAAATAGATAAACCTCTTTCTGTATTTGCATAAAGTAGATTTTTTGTATTGAACACAAAATTGCCTTGCGGAAAACCAATTATGTCAAAAATATTTAAAAAGTAATGGAATGTAATAAATAATGACGGTAAGTCTTATCGATGGTATGAAAGAGTTCATGGGTTATACGAGGGTTGCTACTTATATATCCGGAAACAAAAAAACAAACAAACGTACACGGCTGAATATGGTTTTATTGTTTTTCAAAGTATTCCCCTTGATGATCTATGCACTTTTGCATTCGTGTGAACCAATTTTTGAAGCACTTCTGCTACTCCGCCTGAGGTACCTCCATAACGTGTTGTTTGAATGCGTCGACAGCATCTTCAGCGGTCGAAAATCGTTGACCGCGTAATTTATTTTTTATATTGGGAAATAAATAAAAATCATTGGGTGCCAAGTCAGGGCTGTACAGCGGATGACCCGTTAATTCCACATTTTGACCTTCCAAAAATAGAGTTGTTTCGCGTGACGTATGACAGCTGGCATTGTCATGATGAAGAATGATTCTTCGTCGCTGGTTAGTTTCACGAATTTGTTCAAATACTTCCAGTAAGCAAATGGTCGTGTACCAATCTGAATTAACCGTTTTACGGTTTTCTAGTGGCACTGTAGCTACATGGCCATTAATACCGAAGAAGCAGGCCATGTTTGTTTCAATGTACTTTTTGCACGAGTAACTTTCTTAGGGTTCGGCTCATTTTGAAACACCCATACCGTTGATTGTTGCTTCGTTTCGGGATCGTATGCATAGATCCAGGATTCGTCACCTGTATAGATGTTATAAACGGCCTTTGAGTCACCACGGTTATATTTTTTTAACGTTTTATTGCACCATTCGACGCGAGCATCTTTTTGCTCCTTAGTTAAGTTGTGCAGTATCCAACGCGAACAAATTTTTTTTTTACAGCTAAATGATCATGTAATATAATGCTATTAATGCTAGTCATAGAAATACCCAGAGTCGCCTCTATCTCGCGGTACGTAACATGTCGGTCGTCCATTATAAGTTTTCGCACAGCCTCAATATTTTGTGGTACAACGACAACCGATTTCGGGCGACCTGCCTTAACTTCGTCCGTAAGCATACTACGTCCACGATTGAACTCACTAAACCAGTGATACACAGTAGTTTTAGATGGAGCTTCATCACCAAAAGTTGAAGATAGTTGATCTATGCACTGTTGTTGCGTTAAACCACGCCGAAAGTCATAATAAATCATAGCACGAATATTTTCACGAGTGAGTTCCATTCTTGCAGCGAGATGACATTTAAAACCCGTCAAAAACAAAACACTAGCGTTAATAAGAAAGAAAATATATACCGGCCAGTACTTAAAAAAGTTGAAATTTTACCATGGAGGTCAAATATACTATTTAAGAAGATTGTAATCCCGGTTTCCGGATATATAAATAGCAACCCTCGTAATTTTTGTTCGGTTAGTGTTTTTGCGCTCCAACAGTAATACGACATTTAATGAATTAAAATCGGTTAAGTAGAAGTAGTCAAAACCTCGATTGCAATAAGCACTATTTATACAAAAGAAGCAATTTAGGTATATACCTAGGTATATATACGGGGACAAGCTAAATTAAACCGTTTAATACTGGGTTAGTTACACACTTAACCTTAATTGTCGGAATTTTGATTTTATCTCACCTCTCTCTTGCAACACACTTCAAGCGTATGTTACTATTCTACAGTTTTTTTTTGTTTTCTGTGCTATTCACTAATCGAGTCAGAAAAGAAAATCAAAATTCAATTCTAAATTGAAAACTCCAGTTAAGTTCAGAGGGGTGAAGATCCGAAAATTCATACAAAATGTCTATTATTAACAACTTCATGTTTTCTTACCAATTTCATACCATATTCAGATAAGTTGTATGAAGGTGTGTGAAACGGTCATCTACTTCTGGCAAAGCCATATATTACCGTACAGCTCGGTCGTAGTGTCGTCCTACCCGATTATTACAAGTTTTTTCATCACACTTGCTCAAAAAAGATCTTATTTCATGCAGGAGTGCTGAAGGACAAAGGACTATTTTGTTCCCGCGGGAGTTATGGGGTGTGAAAATAAGCTATAACTCCCTAGGGAGTTATAGTTTTTTATTTTTTATGTCACTTATTCATACAAACCAAGTTAGCATAAATGAGTTTTACTTTTCAAATACTGACGTTTATAATTTAATATTTTTGTTTATGTTTAAAATTACTTAATTTGATTAATTTATTAGCCGTTTAAACATTTTTACATAATTTTAATCGTGGCTGAATGCCGAATAGGTCTGTGCCTTCGATGCCTCACCTGCCAAGAAATTCCAAAATTTAAGAATTATTTCGCTTAAAATTTAGTTTTTAGTTTAGTTCAGTTTTCTTCGCAAGTGTGATGAAAAACATTGTGTGTAACTGCGGGGGTAAGAATATTGCAAACTCGGGTCTTCAATTCCCTCCAGCCTGCTGCTGTTGGGAATTACCACCCTCGTATCCAAAATTTCAGTTACCCCCCTCGTTGCACAATGTACTATTGTTTGCAGTAACGGGCATTCGCGACCTGGTGTGGCTGCCGGTGGAGCAGTGGCGGCGGGACGGGCGCCTGGTGCACGGGCTGCGGCGCGGCGCCGCCTCCTTCACCGCGCGCACCGCCGTCGCCGCGCTCGACATCACCACGCGCCTGCTGCAGCTCATACAGGTCTGCCTTCATGCTGCACACACCCGATGCTGCGACGCGCCCTTGTACCTATCCGTGGTGTCAATTTCTGGCAAACTTATCCTAAAAATGGGCGCAGGCCCTGGTTCTTGTGAAACCATCTTTCCAATTCGAACTGACAACCTCTCTTAAAACTACTATTTATGATCAACTAAAGATGTAAACTATTTAATTTGTAATCACAATTTAGCGTCATAAGAATTGTTTCTTTGTGGCAGGCGACGGCGGAAACGGCGTTCGACATGCTAACGCCCGCGCCGACATTACAACTGGCGCCGGCGTACGAGCGGCGCGAGCGGCGCCGCCGCCGCCGCCGCGACCCCGCGCGCATGCCGCAGGACATCCGCCAGGGCGTGGCCACCGCCTACCACACCGTCAAGGAGGTAGGGTTTCCGGTACAATGTCGTTACATGTGACTAATGAGACGGTGTTCGATACGCTGGCATCGGTACGAGACGTATAAAATATTCTTTGCAATCGCATATAAATTTTCGGGTACATTTTACCTAAGTGTTTACCTCGCTAAAATTAACGTTTTTCTCATATGCAGGGTTTCGCGGAAACGGCAGCAACGATGGCCCTAGCCGCGCGCTGCGAGAGCGGAGTGGGCGTGCTGCGGCACCTGCCGGGCGCCGCCGTGGCGCCGCTGGCGCTGGCGGCAGGCGGCGCGGCCGACGTGCTGGGCGGCGTGCGCGCCTCGCTGGCGCCGCACGCGCGCAAGGACAGCGCCGACAAGTGGCGCGCGCACTGACCCGGTGGGTACATTCATGCCGTCTTTAGGCCGCGGACCGGATGCACGTCCAACAGATTTGTTAAGTCTACACAGTATACATTTGTCCGAGCCGGGCGACGCAATCGATAGAACCACGGCACCGCCATGGAATACGTAAGATGATATGACATGGCGCCATGACTTCGCAAGAAAAAAAAAACATAATTCCGTTGTAATTAAACTTTTTAATGAGAATCAGAAACTTAATGATTCAGACATTTTTAACTGTTCACTAACACAACCTAAGAATGCATTTAAACATTGATTATAACTGGAATTTGTTATTTGCTTAAATTTAATGCACTATGACATATATGTAACGTATTTTCTACAAATGTATCAAATCAGCAAATCACTGATTTTCATATTTCATATATATATTATATTTGTATTTGTTATTATAAAATACGCTACGCATACGCATAGGCTACGGAAACTGCTTACCATCAGGCGGACCATATGCTTGTTTGCCACCGACTAGACGTGCGCGCCGCGCTACTGTTACCCGGCGGCGGCGCGCCGACCTGTCGGGGTCGGCGTGGTGGCGCCGCGCCGGCGTGGGTATTTTTTTTTAATAAAAAAAAATCTAGCAGCTATCCAGCAGTAGGTACTAAATTAAAGAAAAATAATTGCGTATGACCGAATGAAAACTTTTATTAGGCACTTACTAACTACTGTGTGTGTAGTTAGTAAGTGCCTAATAAAAGTGTACCTAATACAAGTTTTCAGTCCTCGACGTTACCACAGATAATGGCTACAACAAAACAAACTAAAACTAAACTAAGGCGAGATGTAGATTAGATACAAACGCGGAAACTATTTTTGTTACTAAAGTTACATTTCTGATGTTGGTACACCTGTCAAACACTATAGGCTACTACAAAGTGAGAAATGAAGCTTTATAAAACTATATATAAGCCAATGCTACACATTCGATATTCGCCGTGGATGGAAGATATTTATCGACCATGTAGCAAAGTAAATTGTCGTTCGTCACTTTGAAATTAATTATTTTAGGCACTTGATTCCCAAAAGGGACGGTAGCTTGGAAGGGGCGGGAAAGGGACGGTGTGGCATTAAAAAGGACGGAAAACCGTCCCTTTTAGGACGATCTGGCAACGCTGATGACAACACGGTGAGAAAAAAGCTCGCGTCTTTACCCTCCCCGCGCCCCGCTCTTCCCCGCCAGCCACACGTTCGTGAACGCTCGGTCCAGCTCGGCTGAATTCGATTAATTTATCGCGCTTCGGCCATCTTCGGCGCGCCGAGAGAATGTCTCGGCGCGGCGCGCACGTCTACACAGACTGTGCAAGTGTTATTTTAAATAAAATCGCTGCCAACTTACTTGATCTGACATTACAACTGGAGAGTTTTTGATAGCATATAGTGTCTAAAGCTTAAAACTGAGCTTCGTAGCCCAAATATATATATATATATATATATATATATATATATATAACTTTTATTAGGCACTTACTAACTACACACACAGTAGTTAGTGAGTGCCTAATAAAAGTTTTCATTCGGTCATACGCAATTATTTTTCTGTAATTTAGTACCTACTGCTGGATAGCTGCTAGATTTTTTTTTATTAAAAAAAATACCCACGGCGGCGCGGCGCCACCACGCCGACCCCGACAGGTCGGCGCGCCGCCGCTGGGTAACAGTAGCGTGGCGCGCACGTCTAAGTCTGTGCTATAAAAATCGCTGCCAACTTAGCTTGGTCTGCAACGACTTTTTTTACATAAATAGTCAATGTTATCTTCTTTCACAGGACAAGTATGTCGCACACGATGAGTAGCTTCAATGAAGAAAAAATTCAACTAAACTTTACACTGGTAAACAATAATATAGTGCAGAAACGTGTTAAGAATTGCTCATTTTGTTTTACGATCAACAGAATATCACATCCATTTGTGTTCAAAATTCTAAACGTTCCTACCATTCGCCCCTTTCATAATGTTATATGTAACGTTTCGAGCACTCTTAAAAGGGTGGATAAATTAATTTTAAATATTACATGGTAATTATTGTAAAAAAAATCGCCAAAAACAAAGTTTTGATACAATGTATTTTTTTAGATCACAAAGATCAACGGAAATACAATTATTACAACGTAATAGCACATCAGGTTTACCCTGGACGTACTTATTAAGCGAGAACATAAAAGATGTGTAGTGGTCTGACATCGCCTAGCTGGTTGGTGTAGAATACAACCATACATTGTACTATTATCGTTCTCATAAGATATCAAATATTATTCGGAATATTATTTTCTATTCTGGTATTCCATCTGTCCAATATTTGATCATATGTGCATTGCGTCTCACTCTCGCATTAAGCAAAATGTGAGACGCAAATACAAATTTGATCAAAAATTGGACAGATAGAATACCTCCCTTAGGCTGCGGTTTCACTGAGACGAAGAATTGCAAAATACAAGTGGACTCGAAAGAATCAACCCTCGTTTTCATCTCCGCTCCGTAACAGTAAATCCACAGCCTAAAGTCTAGCAGCTTATTAACAATTGTATTTGTGGAACAACCATTTGCGCATCTAAAATCGGCGTAATCATGCAAGAATTTCAATAATTCATAGTATACATCGATAGGGATTTCGCTAATACATTAGTTTTCAAATTTTTAGATTTAAACTTTTTCAAATATATGGTGCTTCATTTTAGTAGCATTTAGAGCATTTAGTTGCTTTTATGTTTAAATTTTTATTTTTATTTGTTGATGTAAATATTTTTCAAATTGTTGGAACAGCAGTTCAGCCGTCGTAAAGAAAATTATGTGACATGAATAGGAACTATAATTTTCTTAATGACGACAGGGTTTGGTGCCATGACATGATATTGTTGTAAATACAAGCGCGTAGGAATAATAATCATGAATTGCACTTCAGTATTACTCCTTAGGTCAAAAACTTTTGACATTGGTCCGAATCCAGTAGTTAGGAAAAAATTAAAGTGAAAACAAGTTAAACTTGGGGTTTTTCCTGCTACCGTTTTTTGTTTACTATCTGTCAGTTTTTATAAACTCAATTAAATGGCAATCTGACTAATTGTTTTCACTGCTATTTTTACCTAAGTCCTTTCTATCGGATCGGACCGCATTTGAAGCTTATAACTACGTTTATATACATTCAAATTTATACATCAGCAATTTTAGTCGTTTATTGGCCCGAAACAACGTTCAAAATTAACCAAGGAGTAAGATGTCAAGATTCTATTGCAAGCTCATTATTGCAGTAGTAGTTTAACGCGCTTGCATTTATCAAAAACCATTAGAAATAATATATTATTGTATCTTTAGAAATGTGATATAAAACGTCTAATATTATCAAAAATTGCAATTGACTCAATCAAATGCGACTGGCTTAATGTTAGGAGTAAACACAATTGAAATATTCTATATATTTTACAACATTAGGTATGTATTATACGCCTTAAATAACTTTTAGTTTGTGTTGTAACATCCCTTTAAACGGTATCTATTTAAATGTATATTTGACTCGCACATTTTATTCTTTGCACTTCAAAAATGTAAAAAGTCGGTCTTTGCTGCCGCGCAGCCAGGTAAAAAGTAGTTAATCGGGATGGTATGATGCGAACTGACATTTCAATTTTTATCAAACTGTGACAAATAGTAGTTTGTGGAGCTACTAGTAACTTTCAATAATTGTCACAACTTAGTAATTTTACTTTAATTATCTAAAGTAGACTGGGCAGTCTGCTGTGTTAGGGCTAACACAGGAAGAAGTAAAGATATATTCATGCACTGAATGTATTGGCTATGTGCGTGTTCAGCATCAGCGCACATCGTGGCATAAATTGAACTTTCCAATCGGTTGCCATAAAGGGGCACATAGCCAATATAATAAAACTTGTGTTTGCTCGGAGCCTCGGAATCAGCAAATGTGAAACCATACTATAATCCAGTAACTTTATCGCCTTTTGTAACGGGGTTCGTTTGCGTCAAATCCGGAAGTTCTGTGTTTTTTTTTTTGCAGACTTGTTAATCAGGGTTTTAATGCCCTTTAGGGTTATAATCGCCCAAATCTAAAAAAAAACGAAACTATCGGGGTTTTCGATTTTTGCCACAATTGCGTTCGGCACTTGAGATCAAATAATCAAAAAATCAGAACTACCGGATTTGACGCAAACGCTAATAAAGTTACTGTATTACGAGTGGAGTGGCACAACGAAAAAAAATCGTCAGTAGCAGAAGTAGCCAAGCGGGCCATAGGTTTAATACAAAACAATAACCTAAACACTACTTGATCATTAAAAGAATCCGCATAGCTATTCTGGAGCGTATATGTAATGGTTTTATCACTAGCATTTCACCATCATTAAATGTGTACCTCTTGCGGTGATCTGCTTGACATGTAGATTTCATAATGGACCGATATATTTCATTAGTTCTTCTGATGACATTTCTGAACGTGTGTCCTCTAGCAGTAAACTAAGATTATTTTAATCCAATAGAAATATTTTATTTTGTTTTTATACCTTGAACAGATTGAAAGTTTTATGTTAGATTATTCATCAAAAGTCAGTCTTTATAGAAAATAAATAAAATTTACACTATATTCGATGTTTTATTTCAAAAACTGACCTACATATCATCGGTTAAAGTCGCAAACCTCTTAACTTCAATTGAAGGAGATAATAAATTTGCGACATATCCAATAATACCTAAGTTGCAAGTCTTGCAAGCCTCGTAGCTCCGAGGAGAGGAGATAAGGTTGCGCCTTTGACTGACAATGTGTGATATCCACCGTATTTGGTAATTAGTATGCATTACTAGCCTCCTAAGGCTCACTCACGGTCTATAGTACTTATTCAATTCTGTGTTTATAGGCCAGGCAAACGTATGCCAATAAAAGTTAAAGCTTGAAACATAATTTTTGACTTCGTAACTTTGTTTGGACTAGTTAGGAGGTGAACATATCAAAACTCCCCGGCCTTAGCCCTTGAGACGGGGGTCTGAAGGTCCCATTTTTCGGGTTTCGATCATATCTCAAAAACTATGTGCCTTAGCGACACTTATACAAAATGAAAGTTGATTTGTTATAAGTTTTATCTAATCAAGTTTTTCGATATCTTGTATAGTTTTTGAGATATCTGCTCTTGAAAGTTTATTTAGAGCTCTCAATTTTATCTTGATATCTACATCAGTGAAGTTGCTAGGCAGTGTTTAGTATCGTTTTCGTATAAAATCGAGGTTGCTGAATTCATTTATGGCATCACATTAACACCATTCCGCAGTAAAAAATAAATTTAAAATTATACTTATTTTCTAAACTCCTCTTCACGCGTTTACCGTTAACACGTTTTGTTGAAATTTCGTATATAGTAAATAGTCAACAATTTTGTATTCCAAGCATTTCCCTCTATACCTTCTACAGAGTTGCATGTCTTTTGTTTCATTCAATTTTCAAACATATCAAAATCAACTGTATTTTCTATACTAAAGGATCAAAGGCATTAGGAGGCTGGAGTCCGTCTAAGGCTAAGTACTAGTGCAGCTAATCCTTTGCGGTCGTATTTTCTCGGAAACGTTCGTATTTTTCATGATACTTCAGTCAACCTCAGTACTTTTTGTACTAAGACTGACTGAAACAGCATAACACGGTAAAGGATTATACACATAATCTTCTGAAATTGAATTAGGCGTAAACCAAATTTTTGGCGATACTTGGAATTTAAAGTTAATGTTAGTTGCTGTTATCATACTAAGACGATCGTGAATAAATAAGAAAACATAATGTACTAAGTATAAACATTTATTGAACACTAAATTATATTACGACCTAAAAGTAATCTAAGCTGCTTCCTCAGTCTTTTCTTCCGGATACTTGTCAGTGAGGAAACTCTTTACCTCTCCATATTCTACCTTCAAGTTTTTCCTGATCTTCTCATGATTCCTAAATTTCTCATATTTCTTCAAGAAAATTTCGTAATGAGGCATAGTCTCATAAAAGCGGGGAAATTTCTTTTTCCTCAATATAACTTTGTCATTCATGACATACTGGATGAAGTCTAAGGTTTCGTCTTTACGTATTTCCTCTTTGGTCCTCACTTCACTAGGACTTGCTATTACTTTAGGGTAGTATTCATTTTCTTGGCGATACTCAACTAGGTGAAGTTTCTTTTCTTCTGCCAGCTGTTGATGTGTCCTCTGTAAATTGATTAAGTGTATTTCGTTAATATGATGGTTTTGAACTTAGCAGTCGTAGCAATAGTTTATTTTTCGTTATGTTGTTATTATTTATTTACTGTTCTTAATTTTTTATACTTCTATTTGACATTTAAAAAAGTTCAACCTTTCAGATTATTTACTCCCGACAGCAAAATTGTCTCTATATATATATGAAAAGCAAGTACTGGAACCTTCTTTAAATGAGACAAATATTTTTTTCAACCTGGATATCTGGGAAAACTGTATAAGTGGAATACCTGTTTAAGTGAGACTAATTCGCAGGTCCCTTGAGATCTGTTATCCAGGTTTCACTGTATATACTCTGGCAAGAAAACTTTGTCAGTAGAAAATGCGCGAAATTTTCTACTGGAAAAGCTGGCTTGCCAGAGTATAGTTAATAATGTGGTAATACTGGTAATAAATAAGACCAAAACAAACCTGTTGAAGTAGTCCAATGAAGAAGGCCTTTACAATGTGTTGTAAGTTGTTAGAGCCTTCAAGCTTCGCTCTGATGTCCTTGATGCCGATAGCCTCACAGATTTCCTTGATAGCTCTGTGGCAACTAAGTCCATAGCCTTCATTTTTCTTCTGTACAAATATTTTTGTCTTGCCAAATGCTGTGTAGAAATCGTGGAAGACTGAAATCGAAAAATATATATAAGTGTTTTCATTAAACTGTTTCAGTTGACATTATTTTAATTTAGTTTGTCATTTAAATACTATCCATAAAAAGTATTTATCAGTTCCTTTAAAAATATGCTATGTTTGTAAAAAATAAACAAATAGTGATATATTTTTCAATGAAATCTCACTTGTGTGTCCATTGTAAATTTCAAAATGCATTAATTTCTGTCCAGCTCGATTCCTGGCTTTCCTCAGGGCAGCAGATGCCTCTTTTGATCGTCCAAAACCAAATCCAGCCAGTCCTTGCTTGTTGCCAGTTACCACCTAAATGAAAACAGTTTTTAATGATGTAGTTTAATATTATTCTAGTTTTTTTTACTGATTAAAAAAAATAGAATTATGGTGCAGTCGCACTGGGATGTTCAATGCCTGACAACCTCATATTTTGCATTAAGGCGGGTCCACACAGAGTGAGCATACGCGCGGGCAGGGCTCGGAACCGATTTTTTCTTCATACAAAAAATACCGGTATTATTACGTTCTTTTACGTTCTTTGGTTTATTATTTCATTTTTAATGGGATTATCTGTTAATGCGAAGTTGTTACTTAAATACATGATCCAGTCCTACGTAAAGAGTATAAAATAATTAAAAATATTGGGCTATTTCGGGATTTAAAAATAAACCGGTTCCGAGCCCAGCGCGCGGGGCAATTTCCTCGCTCGGGCGAGGAAAACGCGCGCGTCGCCTCTGCCGAGGCACGTCTGCACTGGCTGTTTAGTGCACCTTCTGACAACTGACATGGTCAACAACCTAGTTTTACAGCACCATAACTTAAAGAAGTTTTACAGACCATTGCCTGGTAGTTCCTAGTACGGCCAAGACTTCCTTTCATAATAAGTAGTGACCGAAGCTGAAGCACTTTAGTGTCAAAACCGACAAATTCATCTGAAACAAAAATTATAACATTAGTACTCTAAATTCAATCATAAACAAAATTCGCAGCTTTCAACTGTTGGTGATACTATGAATCAATAGATTGTTTATGCTTTAAAAAAAAATTAACTGTAATGTATGTGTATGAAAAATCTTTATATGTGTTAAGGCAAAAGTTATTAAGCGGGTCCACAAAGAGCGAGCATACGCTCGAGGCAATTCCCTCACGCACAAACCGGCCAGTGTAGATGTGTCTCGGTCGAGGAAGCGCGCTCGGGTGAGGAAAATGCGCGTGCTGCCTCGGCCATGGCACATCTACACTGGCCAGTTTGTGCGTGAGGAAATTGCTTCGCACGTATGTTCACTCTGTGTGGACCCACCTCAAGACTAACAAAGATTCTTAGATTTTGCACTACTATTACTAGAGTAATATTCCTAGATATGCAATTAGATGATTGAGGTAGACTTTATTATACTGAGAGGAACACGCCAGTCTACGCATGCTTTTTGGACTTGTCGAAGGCATTTGATCGGGTGTCATACCAAGTGTTGTGGAATAAGTTATGCGTGAGCTCAAGTTTACCAGATGAAGTCATAAATATTCTAAGATACTGGTATGACAGCCAATCAAACGTAGTTCGATGGACGGGGGCATATTCTGATGTCTATAAAATGGAGTGTGGGGTTAGACAGGGGGGGTTAACTTCGCCCACTTTGTTTAACATGTATATTAACGGCTTGATTGAGGAGCTCAGCAGTGCGGGTGTCGGATGTTCGGTTGATGGTTGTTTCGTTAACAACATAAGCTACGCAGACGACATGGTACTGCTGAGCCCCTCAATCAGTGGACTTAGGATTCTGCTTGATATATGTGACAGATATGCGGTGGCCCATGGACTAAAATATAATGTGCAAAAGAGTGAGGTATTACTGTTCAAGTCTGGCACTAAAACATATCCCATTCCGCCAATAATGCTCAGTGGTTCTCCTCTTCAAACAGTAACTAGATTTAAATACTTGGGTCACTGGGTTACTGACACTCTTAAAGATGATGCTGACATAGAAAGGGAGCGCAGAGCACTGTCGGTAAGGTGTAACATGCTCTCTTGCAGGTTTGCACGCTGTTCTAAGGAGGTGAAAATTACCTTGTTTAAAACGTATTGTCAAACCCTATACACGTGCAACCTGTGGAGTGACTACACTAAAAAAGCCTACAGTGCTCTGCGCGTCCAGTACAATAACGCCTTCAGGGGGTTGTTGGGGCTGCCCTGGCGCTGCAGCGCGTCAGGGATGTTCGCCGCATGGAGAACCGACGGTTTCCAAGCCGTGATGCGGAAGCGGACAGCGTCCCTGGGCGAACGTGTTCGGGGCAGTACCAACACTTTCCTGAAAGTGATTGCTGAGAGGATGGACAGCCCTATCCTTATTCACTGGATGTCGCTGCATGCCATTCCAAATTGCAATTATACTTTCTACTAACACACTTAGCCGTACTAACATAATATGGATGTTTTTGTCCGAAATAAATGCTTTCATTACATTTCATTTCATTTACTAAGCAATTTTAATGTACCCTTTTTTGTATATTAATGATAACATACCTTCGCCAATTGGGTCTGGGGGTCCAATACTCCTGCCTGGCATGCGGGTGCCAGACCAACCTCTCTCAATAGGGCTAAGCTTTAGGCGGCGGAACTTAGTCATGGAATCCCGAAGCTTAATGAGTTTATCCATCCTGTAATGAAGAAATTTGTAATGTGGTAGAATTTGTTTCATTTCGTGGTTGGTGGCATTCAGTTGTTAGGCAATTCAAGGCTAACTTTAAAATGTACACAATGATTCTTCATTAATTAATAATTAATGTATCAAATTTGATTTATATGATATAATACATGAACCAACTTAAAACGCATAAAATACAAAAAAGAGTATAATAAAGTAAAGAAATATATCTACAGATATACATAATGAATACTGTTGCATACATGCATGTATTTGTCACTTAATAGGCAGCTGCAACTATGTGTAACAACTGCATAGACAAACTAACAAAAGAGAGTCTTCCTTAGGATTTCCATTCCTTTACCTTTCTGGGTCATCTGGCAGGCGTTGCTGTTTCAGAAGTTCTCTCCCGCGAATGACAGGGGCTGATAGACCAGGCCACAACATGTTGATCTTGCCCACACCAATCACCTGACCGCGATTGAGATCACGAATCCTAATACGCCCCGCACCCTTACCACGACCCTTTTTGGCACCAGGGTTACTTACTGAAGTTACCGACTTCCATAATTTCTCCGCAGGTACTGTAAGCATAAAATACAACCTGATTAGTGGTATAAACAAAGTCATTTTATAGGTAATACTCCGTTTTACTTACATTTGTTGAAGAAATTTACACAAGCAACTGATGTAGTGCCCAGGTTTCTTTTGAGGTTAGCAGCGGCATCATCAACTAAAAAAGGCGCTGGTTTGTATAGTAAGCTTATTGGCCTACTTAAAATAGTTCCCAAACTAAGTAATCTACTAGTCATGATTGCAGTTTAACTATACAAGACTTTGTTTATTTTATATAATAAAAATAAAAGCCATAGCCTGCATATCAGCAGGCTGATGGCTGACAGAAGTGACAGTCCGTTTTGACGTTTTTTTTTTTTTTTAACAATTATTAAAGGCGTATTTGTAATCGTATATTTCGTTGGGTTTGGTTTTGATTTGTGAGCGACACATCTTGGCCAAGTTACAGTTGCATTTTTTTAATATAGAACGCAACCTAACTTTGACATTTGTTTTACGTGGCCGCTACTTTCAGCTGAGGTGCAGCTTTTTTGTTTGCCTTCAAAAGGATTTTGCAGATAACTTTTGTAGTGTTTAATATTACCAGCTGTACCTTATGAAAATTATTAATAAATTCTTTACTGAAGGCCATAGTAAATCATGGGTCTCTGCAAATGTCCAAAGCGACGAGTTACAAATCAGTTTTGTTTCGAACACAGAGTAAATGTTTGTGAATATTGTATGGTCACCAATCACCCTAAGGTAATTTACTTTTTAATGCATACGTACTTTTTATATAACAATTTGCTAAGTAGCATAAGTTAGCAGATACAGCGTTTCTTATTTAACGAAATCTGTATTTGTTGGAAATCATTACCTATCTTATATGCGGTAATATTGACCGCAAAATTATTTAAGAACCAACGCAAACTTTACATAAAATTAATGTTTTCTTAACAAAATTATAGAATTATTTCCATTTCAGTGCATAATTCAATCATACCTGCAGTGGTTACAGGACAGTGACTACAATCCTATCTGTGAAATTTGCACAAATAGCTTAAGTGAGGGAGAGTGTATCCGACTCACTTGTTACCGTAAGTATTTTTTATTATTAGTAATTTTAACAACACACAACAATTTTATTACGATTTTGCCCATTTATCTACAGTACACAATTGTTTACAGAAAATACCAAAATACTATGAATACGATTGTATGGCTTGATTATACTTGCTTGTTTATAACTTGAATTTATAAACATAACACAAGAAACTAAATCTGTTTTTCATATAGTGATATAGTCTACCTAATACAAATTTAAATTTATAGTACTCTTTCTATATCCATTAATTACATAAAATCCAATGTGGAAATGCCATAAGCACTATTGCAGTATGAACTTCAGGGTTGGTTGCTAACTTAGTTGTAATGTTTGATCCTGATTCATATCCCTTTATTTTGATAATAAAGCTATTTATGTGTACTTAGGCATTTGATGTATTTTACCCAGATGTATTCCACTGGGCTTGCACTGAGGCCCGATACCGGGCACTCCCTCGAACCACGGCACCAGCAGGCTACCAATGTCCGTCATGTGCTACTCCAGTATTCCCACCTCAGAATCTTGTGTCCCCGGTGGCAGATGTGCTGAGAGAAAAACTGGCTGGAGTCAACTGGGCCCGGGCTGGGCTTGGTCTACCATTGGTAAGACACATTTTGAAAGGATTGGCTAATACTATGTAACTTATTATTTGATTGGATTAACTTGGCCCTTGTTTTTTTAATAAACAATAAGATATTGATCCCTATGGTGGTGGTGGTGGTGGAACAGTCAAGATCTAAGATATTTATTGAGAAACACATATATTTACATAATCATAATACCTGGAATTAACATATTTATACTAAAGTGGTAGCATAGTTTTCTTAGAACTTGACCATAACACACTGAATCAACTTTTGTGGATGCCTTGGTATGCAAATTAGACCTGCTTGTGGCAGAATTATGTTGTTTTGTGTCTAAAGGGACCATTTATAGGGTCTATAAAATATTATTTATCTTTACATCTGTTACTTAAGCCATGGTACCTTATGTGATCATTGTTCAAGCTTAATAGTAATGCCTTACTTATTTGCTTTTTCTGTTACATCATGTTGGCAAATATGATGGATAAACTATTGGTAACTGTAATAAATTCACAAGGAATATATTGATTCCAAGTATTTCAACTAAATAGATCCAAAATTCTTTACAAAAAAACGTTTCCAGGATTTTGTATGGCTTTAAAAAAAAGCCATTAGGCGGGACCGCACTGAGCGAGCAGCCTCGCGAGGAAATTTCCTCGCGCGGCCGCGTGCCCGTGTAACTTTTGCTTCAGCCGAGATAATTTGCTCGGCAAGATGGCGTCCCTCAGTCTTCTGTTCAAAATAGTGCTGCACATATTCACTGCCGTGGCTCGTGTATGTTTTATTTTGCTTTTCAAAGCAATCCAAAAGAAAAAACTAAAAAGTTGCAGAAGATTTTGGGTGCGACTAATCTATAAATATTCACGATACGGAAATCGGCTCTTTTGAGGTTAGAAAATGGAGTCAAGACGAATTTTAAAAGCATTTAAAAAAACCGGCCAAGAGCATGTCGGGCCATGCTCAGAGTAGGGTTCCGTAGTTACTCTTCCGTCACAATAAGCTAAACTGGAGCTTAAAGTATGGTAGATTGTTAACCAAGGGATGAACTGTGGGTGTACGTCGTTTTACTATGAAGGGGAAACTTTTTGGGATAACTCAAAAACAGCTAAATTGATCATATCCGCTATAGTTTTCATTTAATGTCTTTCTTAAGCTCTACTTCCAAGATTTTTTCATATTTTTTGGACCTATGGTTCAAAAGTTAGAGGGGGGGGGACACTTTTTTTTTTTCTTTCGGAGCAATTATCTCCGAATATATTCACTTTATCAAAAAATGTTTCTTGAAAACCCCTATTAGTTTTGAAAGACCTTTCCAACGATATCCCACACTGTAGGGTTGAAGCAAAAAAAAAATGTTCACCCCCACTTTACGTGTACCCTAAAAAAAAAAATTTTAGATTTTATTGTACGACTTTGTCGACTTTATTGATTTATATATCCATGCCAAATTTCAGCTTTCTAGCACTAACGACCACGGAGCAAAGCCTCGGACAGACAGACAGACAGACGGACATGGCGAAACTATAAGGGTTCCTAGCTGACTACGGAACCCTAAAAAGGAGTGATTCGACTTGCTATGTTCTCAATTACACGTAAAAATTAAATGGCAAGACACAAATTGAAGAAAGGCATCACTTTTAGGGAGATGATGCTTCCCACGCAGCTATATTTAGCGATGGAAGACTCGTTATTAAATTTACAATCAAATTAAACATCAATCCTCTAATTCCACTATTTGTATAGTTGGGATCTCAAGCATCCCATATCATGTATTTGATACGTAAAAGGATATTCATTCACAACATTGGTCTTTATTCAATTGTCCAATTTGATGTACGGAACAAAATAACTACGCGCACCAAACAAACACGTCCCGACTGGCACGCGGCAAACAACTGAGGCGCCTTTGAGCATGCCGAAAAATCGACACCGAGCGGCTCGGCCAAGGTCGCGCTCGCCCGAGGTAAACGTGCGCTCTGCCTCGGCCGAGGCACGTCGACATTAGCCGGGTCCACACAGACACAGAGCGAGCATACGCGCGAGGAAATTTCCTCACGCACAAACCGGCCAGTCACACACACAAACAGGGCAGGGCAGCGGCGCGCTCGGGCGAGGAAAACGCACGCGCCGCCTCGGCCGAGGCACGTCTACATTGGCCGGTTTGTGCGTGAGGAAATTGCCTCGCACGTACGTGCTCGCTCGCTCGCTCTGTGTGGACCCGCTTATTGGCCGTTTTGTGCGCGAGGAAATTGCCTCGCACGTATGCTCGCTCTGTGTGGACCCGCCTATTGGTGTATGAGCTGCCTCATGAGAAATTTGCGGTGTGAAGCAGCTCAGTAGGCTCATTCTGTGTGAATCCGCCTCATCAAACAATCTGTCAGTGAAGAGACATACCTAGCCCGAGGCAAAGTCACATGCGGCCATTATATGTAATGCACCCGTGCGAGGTGCGAGGCACGATTTCACAGACCAAAACACTGTGTGGACCTATTCAAAAGTTTTATTACATTATGAGGGCAATATAACTATATCAGTACTATTTACAGCTTTCAGAGGACCAAGACTTAAAAGCCGCAGTCCGACGCAGTCAGTCACCCGAGTTCTACGCTAGCGCAGACTCCCAGCGCGGTACGCCGGTCGGAGCCAGCGACGATGAGTCTGCACGTAACAATGGCGCCCAACATTCCATAGTACAGATACCTGACGAACACATGTATGACCACACTTCTGTCAAGAGGAGCGACAGTTTACAAGGTCAGTGAGTCTTTTTTTTTCAATTTAGGCATATTACTAGTAGTAGTAGTAGTAGGTAGTTTCATAAGTGCGTACTAGGTCAGTGAGGGCTAATGAATCCTGTGCTGCTATGTGAAAAGCCAAATTATTACCACTACGCTTGAGGACAACAACACTACAATTAGTGTCCTAGACTCCTAGACTTCAAATGGGTAGAATTATACAGGAACAAATACCTAGGGAATTCGTGCACACTAAATGAGGCAGTTAGCAACCTGAAAATATTGCTATATTTCGTGGAGGCTGGGGTGGTACCTCTGAGTAGCGCTACCTCGTTTTTCACGTAAAAAGGCACAATGATTGTCGATTTGCGGAAAATGCCCGTCAGAACGAACTAATAACTGTACTGTAACACCCTGTAGTTGTTATTGTATCTAGACTATTAAAAGGACCATCTTTGGGGTGAAACCCTATGTTGTAATAATTCTTTGAAACTTAGAATATTCATAATAATTATTTAAGTTTTTTTTAAATGTTCCCGTATTTCATCACAGGTGGTCAAGCTCCAAGAAAAGGATTTAAGGCCGTGGATAATGCGAAAACATCGACATTCGACCATGACGAGAACAAGTACAAACAGAAATCGACTTTTGCCTGGATCAGCCGGTGGTGGAAGTACGTATTAGATTCTTATAATGCGTCAACCGTAATCTTAGTTCTTAGATGTAGTGAACAATCCTTTGCCATCGTATTTTATCGGGAAGGTTAGTATTTGTCAATCTCAGTACTAACATTATAACGCAAACACGCACAACATATTGAATTGAATTCCATTACATATTGAAGAAACCTTTCCTTTCACTTGCTTTGTATGTAGCACCTTCTCCGTAATTACGTACATACTTATCTTGTACGCGTTGTAAATGATAACACTAATGCTATTTAATATTTCTGTTATCAGAAATACTCTGCCATTCTCGCGGGTACGAAGAGCCGGAGGCATTTACCGTCGCTACTGGATCCTCCTGTTCGTAATAATTGCCGTAGTCATAGTATTACTGGTGCTCAGCCACAGAGACGTTGACGAGGAAAACCCCTTCGGGTTCATTCAGGATGAGGACCACAGGATTCTTCAGAAGAACTGACAAAGTAGACAAGCAATACAATTTTAAAGTAACATAGCAAAATGCTAGCTATACTATTTATGTTATGTATAAAGTGAAGCAATCTTATAGTGATATATAATTACTAATAAATCATATACTAATTTAATATCTGGAGATGCTCTACAGAACCTTTTACCTAAATAAAAAACGTTATGAAATGAATCAGATTAATTCTTTATGAGTACTTTATTACAAACAACAAATGGTATACAGATATATAAATAAATACTTTGAGCCCATTAGAACTAAAATGTTACATTATTTTAATGCATGTGCTTGCTTCTTTGTTCAAGAACAAAACAGAGAAAATGTCATTGTAGAAATCTGGATAGTACTCGCAGGCACGGCGACAGTCCGGCATCCAATTCATTTCCAACAATTTGGGTTGTATGACTTCTTCTGACCCTTTAGTCTCCCAGCTTAGCATTATGTCAGCTGCATAGAGAGCCCTGGACTGTGGACTTTTTGCAATACCACAAGGTGCTTCTTTACAAGTTGCTGCAGCAAATAATTCTGCAAACATCTTAAATATTGATTGTTCAACTTCATCCCAGTTATAATCACCATATTGACTAGCCCAAGCAGTCTTGAATTCTGCACTGAGCATTCTGTGCAAAGTTGCATTCTCATTGTAGTTCATTACAGTAAAGTGTTGCTCATAATCCTCAAAGTTGCTCAGAGCAAATGACTTGTTTGAAAATCTAAGGAAAAAGTTGCTATAGACATAGACACTTGTAGGATTAACAGATTTCAACAAAACAACATATCTGATATCAAACTTTACTTGACCGATCTCAGGTCTTTCAAACAGTACTGGGTTTTCTAAATATTTCTGAGCAATTTTTGGTCCACTCAAAGGTAAACGGCACAGGAAATCTAAATTATCAGTTATGTATGTGTCTAATCCCCTTGCAAGGTTGTATGGTTTGCAAATCCAATGATTGTCCAATCCTGCCATTTTTCTCTGCATATAGCATGCAACCAAGTTTGATAATTCTGTCTTCATGTTAAATGTTGTTGGCAACCATGCAGGCTGTGTGTTAAACTTGTCTTTAGATGCTGAATCTTTCTTGGCTGCTCTTCTTGAAACAATAGCCAAAAGATCTTTAACTGTCAGAACATATTCAAATGGAAACTGATTAACAAATTTTGAAGGAAATGATTCACTTAATTCTTTGAAACTTTTAAAATGTGTTGTATACCACAGGACATCAGCATCATCTTCATTATCAACTATTTCAAATGCAGAGTCTGTCAAGTACTGATTTATAAAAGTGTATTCTGAAAATACCTTCAATTTATCACCATGCTGAATATTTTTTAATAATTCAAGATTAGGCAGAGTCTCTATAATATGTCCTTCTAGAAAATAATTCTGCCCAGGCTCCTTCTGAGAAAAATCATCATGAAAGTGGTCATAATGTTTCCAAGGAATCAGCATTGCTTCTCTCTGCAGAGGATCAGCGTATGCTCCTTCCACAAAGTTCCTTATAATAGAATCACCTTCTTCCACATTTTCAATAGGGAAGAGCAAAGTAAAAGTTATTTGCTCAGGCACAAATATAAATGGCACAGCTCTAAAGTTAGGGTTGTCCGAGTGTGTGATCCCAGATCCTAGTTCGTCTAACACATACCAAAGAGGCACTCTTTCCTCCACCGAGAACTCATTCCCTCCAATAGCATATGTGTGAGCATATTTCCAAACATTTTCTGAAACTTTTTCAATCTTCTCTTCATCTGAATCAGCCTTTATTTGCATAAGAAAACACATCCTATCTAGAAGTCCAGGCACGTTTCTTAGACAATTTTGGACATTGTTTGCCTTAAAAGTCCAGGCATGGTCAATCAAGTAAATATGAGACGGGTCTGAACGTTCAATGTCGCATAATGCTACAACGGCCCAGAGAGGATCATAGCTTTTCTTCTCAGCGTCCTCATAATCGATTTGTACCAATTGGAATGTGGAGCCGGAGTCAAATATCTGATCGTATAACTTCTTGCAAAGAATGGGCCAAAAGTGCTCAGGAACACCAGACAAAACCAATTGGGGTTTGTGCATTGCTATAAATGTGTTATACTTTGATACCCCGTCCATTTTGGAATGGAGTAAAAGCGAAGAACGAGGAAATTATATTCGAGGGACTGATTTTTTAGGTTACTTACCTCTTACTCTTACGATCAATCACTAATGTCAATGTGTCAGTGTCAACAACAATATCAAACATCAAAAGGCGTATCGGATGCGTTCGGAAAAACGCGTTTTAGACCTACAGCTACACTTATTTCTTGGATAGGCTTGAAACGCCAATTACACCCACACTTCCCGATTTCGGGTCTGATAATCGTTTTCCGTTTCACGGAATATCAGCACATCGTTAACAATATTTGAAATGTAAAATATAAAAAATAATAGAGTAAAGCACTAGCTCCAGAATTACGGTATATGTTTATATGAAAATATGGAAAACCAAATATAACAATAATAAACAAAATTTTTGTTAATATAATATATTCACCAGATTGGTCTAATGCTAATAACCATTTTAAAGAACATGATGGCTCTTAACGACTATTTAAGTAATAATAATAATAATAGTGATCACAATACCTTTACAATAATAATAAACTATTCAAAAAGGAAACTGATTACTTACACATTTGTGGCACTCGATTTCTTATGAGTTAGGCTTTGGTCTCCGGTTGTCGCCACACGGTACATGCGTCATATTGTTTCGGAAGTCAATAAGGCGTCAACCGAAAAACAAGGCTTTAAACAAGTACAATTATTACAAAGAAATTCTTCTTTGTAATAATTGATGTGTTGTCTGAATAAATATTATTCTATTCTATTCTAAAGTGCCAATTACATCCACACTTTATCAGGCCTGATATCAAACCCGATTTCGGACCCGAGAAATAATATTTTTCCCATTTCCCCAAATATCAGCACATCGTTTACAATATTTGATTTCATATGCAAAAATATCAAACAGAACGTTTTGCCAATTAGAGACAAAGTATTTTTTAAATTTCAAACACTGCTAACGATGTGCTGATATTCCGTGAAACGAAGACGCTTATCAGGCCCGAAATCGGGAAGGGTGGATGTAATTGGCGCTTTAGGATGAATCCACATCCACACGGCGACTTTACTGCCAACTTACAGTTTGGAAGTGGGGTGCTCCGTCGCGCTTACAACCTCATAACCTCAAGTGCGTACGTGCTCTAAAGGTACGGGGTATATCAACGCCGAATTGCTTCCTTATTAGAGTTGGTGCAAAAAAGTCGTCGCGTGCCATGTCTTATTATTGTAACAAGAAATTATGTTACATTTATTAAGAATCCACTTGAAGGGAGAAAACAGTGAGAGCCCTATTTTCCAACTGAGTTTTTGGTCGATTTTTAGGGTTCCGTACCCAAAGGGTCAAACGGGACCCTATTACTGAGACTTCGCTGTCCGTCCGTCCGTCCGTCTGTCACCAGGCTCTATCTCATGAACCGTGATAGCTAGACAGTTGAAATTTTCACACATGATGTATTTCTGTTGCCGCTATAACAACAAATACTAAAAACAAAATAAAATAAATATTTAAGGGGGGCTCCCATACAACAAACATAATTTGCCGTTTTTATAAATAATGGTACGGAACCCTTCGTGCGCGAGTCCGACTCGCACTTGCCCGGTTTTTATTATAGTTGAAACTCTAAAAACAGAGTTGGGAATTAGTTAAAATAATAATGTACCCGAAAAAAGAGCAGTTTTCAATTATCATTTAGAATAAAAATATAGATGTAATCACATACATTTCAATCAGAATAAAGGAGCCATGCTTGATTATGATTTAGAATAAAATTTTAGCTTTTTTTCCTAAGTCAACAATTTTTGTCCCAACACTGCTCTTAAAGTACCTAATCCCTAATCCAGAAATAGGAATTTATGAACTTCTTTTCCAATATTCCAGGCCGTTTTGAATCTTTAAATAGGTATATTTTTTAAATACTCTGTCACAATTTCCAACCTGGACGCTAATAAAATCTTATAACGCTCTTCATATTAATTAGAATCAGAGTCCATATGTTTCGTATAGTTGCGCCTCGCCTTTTTGACCCGCTGGCGAAGCTTAAGCGCCTGCCAGTCCTGGTCGTCGGACACGTCGCCGGCGGGCGGGCGCGCGCGCTGCGCGCTGCTGCCGGCCGCCGTGCCCACGCCGCTGTCCGGCGTGCCCGGCGTGTCCGGCGTGCCCGGCGGGCCCGGCGTGCCCGGCGAGCCCGGCGCCGCCCACATGCTACCTTCGGTGCTGCAGCTGCTCTCCAGCTCGCTCTCGTTCGTCTCGTTCATCAGGCGCGCTATACTCCTGTTTTTATACTCTTTAGGAGATAACCTATCGGGAACAGTCGCCTCGGTGTTGTCTTTTGGCGGAGGTGACTCGCTGGTGTCTGTCCTTTTCAAGCTCCTGCCCGTCCTCCTCCCTTTCCTCCTGTGCCTGGTTTCCGAGGGCGGCGGGGTGGAGTCGGATTCCGGGGGCTCCACTATTAGCGAGTCGCGCGTTTCGTCCCCGTTGTATTGCGCCATGTACTCCTCCATTCTCGTGTACGATCCGAAACTGTAGGGTCCCGGAGTGGTGAAGTCGAGGTCGAAGCCGTGCACGCGGTACGCGGGGCGGCCGTCGCAGACGCTGGCGGGGGACGACGACCCGCTGCCTGATTGGTCGTCGGAATCGGCCGCCACTCTAAATATCGCCGATGTGTTTTCGCCCCTGTAACCTGCGAAGCACAGAGGAATATTGTATAAGGTTTTTCAGGTGTTGAAATTGACTACATTCAGAAGATAGCGAGTTTTCTGGATAATAGCACATAACCGAAAGTAGTATACTTCATGAGAGGCTTTTACTTAGCGGCGGGCGATAACAGGCTAAGAAAATTACCTGGTCATACGTTCTTGACATTATTATTCGAAAATACTTGTTATTTTTAATTACGGCTTACCTGTGCTTGTGCTTGGTAACGTCATCGAATCAAGGCCCTCCAGATAGTCAGCTCTACTCGAAAGGGGAACGCCATTATCGCTATCCTGGGTGAATCCTAAGACCAGTGTCACATATTTAATGATAGTTAGCTCATTATCATTAAAGTAGAAATTTAAACTCCAAAATATGAATACACTATATCACTGTTGAGATGTGACTGTTTTACCATAAACATAGGAATATTAAGAGGAGTCAGTGATTGTGCGATTGTATGTATATAAATCGGTGCACGTATAGTCGTTCGATTTGTAGCTGGCCCCGAAAGGCTAAGCCTTTGTCTATTGTTAATCTTTTGAACGCCAACTAAAGTCGTCATTACTATTCGTGCCCTCAGCGCCAAAGCCACCTATAGGTGTTATGGCGGACGCTGTCAAAGTAACCTTCACACTTTCGAATAAGGTTTACATTAGCTCACTTGCGCCCGGGATCTTGACCTTTGAGTGATGTTTGTGTTTGAGTGAAAGCGTTCTAACGGTTAAGTAAAACCGCACGTGCTACTACCTGCATAAAATGGCCCGGTCACTTTAACCGGTTATTGAATTACAACTCCTATGAAAATTGCAATAAGATTCAAAATGAACAAATGGAAAAATAATTTGCGATTGTAGTCCCTATACGGTTACTGAATGCCGGCGAGTCGAACGCTACAGAACCAGTCTAAAAATGTGTCCTCGGGATGCGTAACTGGTTTTTTGAGCGCTGGACTAGCCGGCACTCAGGTGCCAATTAGAATTATACGACCCTTTTTTTGCAGGTAGTGTCACGGGCGGTTTTACTTAACAATAGACAAAGGATTAGCCGTTCGGGGCCAGCTACAAAACGTAGGACTATACACGTCATTTGCTGCACTCTAAAAGACCCTTTCTTACTTTTCGGTGCGACCACGACATATCTACGCAGATCAGATAGCAGTATAGTTGTAGTATTTATTTCTTACTGCCAAACCAAGGAAAGGCCTAAGCTTTAGCACATCTCTATCGGAAATGCAGCGTTACTCCAGATGTATAAGAAATTAAAATTACCACTGCTTCTTAAATTCATCACAGACTTTCTGTAACTAGTATTTGTAGCTTTAGTTTTCCTTTTCGATGCTCTGGACAGATTCATTCGCCGGCGCAGCGGCCGGAGGTTCTGAAACAAAGTTGATTTATAATGGCAATACGGAAATTATTTACCTACTTTTTGTGAGCGAGTTTTTGTTACGTTGTTATTTTTCTACTGTGGGCTGTTTTACACAAATCAATTCAGTCACACAGTAAGCTTGTGTTGTAAATACTAGAAGACGATTAAATATATATGTATTTTCAAAGCTTAGTAATAAATTTATGTCTATATATACCTTGTTCTGAGATTCAAACCTAACTATCAACTACGCTTTGTTTACTGCATTCCTTAAAGGCATCTCATGTATTTGTAGGGGCACTTTCATACTAAATCACTATGAGAGCCAATTCGTGGTGACCTCAAATGATCTACCTAGTGCAGGGATCTGCAAACTTTTGAAGAGAAGAGCCAACCACAGTAGAAATCATTAGGTTTAGGCATGAAGAGTCACACAAGTTGGGTTGAGTGGTCTACATCCTTCTTGTTTTTTTTTTTTTTTTACACCAACAGCAATTTACGGAATATCGAGTATTACTACAATATTCTGCCGCCAGAGCTAGCACCTATAGTAAACCATAGAGTAACCTATACATATTATTCTTGAAACTGTTTTTTGACAAGTTTTCACAAATAATAACATGACATTTAATTGATGCATCAAGGCGGTTTGTTTACAAAGGGCCAACCGGGAAACGCGAAAATCGAAATTTAGTTATCTGCCTCGTTATCGCTTGAATATGCAAGAGTGATAAAAGAGGTTAGATAACGATATTTCGATTTACTTGTTTCGCAGCAGACCCTCAGATCGTGATGGATTGTGGTAGTGGCGCCCCCTATTATTATTAATCATTTATTTCAAATAACAAGGATTCGTAATACATGGTTAGTAACATAACAGCTCATCTATTCTCTACGTTAGTATTCTTATATCTTTACATTGCTACATAAGACTATGTACACAAAGAAATACTCCATTGTAAGTGTGCACATCACCCGATTACTTGAGTATTATATTAGAGATGTGCACACTGCAGCAATGTCGTATATAAGGACTATCAATCCTACCCGCTATCATGGCCAGGATGCTGTTGCGGCTACCCTGCACCCGCCGCACCAGGGACGCGCATTTTTTCTAATTGTTGCATAAAAGCAGTCAACTCTCGCTTCCGCAGACATCCCTGATGCGCTGCGCAAGCGGGGCAGCCGCATCAACACTCTGTACGCATTATTATAATGTACGCGTAGCCTATCCACAGTTTCACGTAATATATTCCCTGTATGAAAGGTAGAGTTAAGGAATACAATCTCCATAGGCAGAACTGTTGCAAGTGTCCAGCTGTCAGCTATAAATAATAGTTCTAAATCTCTCCAGAGTAGCGCTAGAGTGGCTAAGAACGTAGGCGTTATTGACGGAGTGAAGTGTGCTGTCTATGATTTATTTTGTTTTTTTTTTTTTCAAATATAGATAGATATTGTAGCGCCACCTATTTAAGTTTTTTTACGGACACTTCCATAATTCCCAGTTATCAACGGCAACCAGCAGTAATGTACGAAATATCCCATACAATAAAATTTAGCGAATGTTACCGATGGTTCGGTGCAACTGACCCTTAGAGCGTTTTTACATTGTCCGATCCGACTACGCCCGATAATGCGAATACGCTCTCCCTGACCTAGTGGATATACAGGGTGTAATCGTTAAGTGTGGCCAGGCCATAATTCCGTAAATATAACAGATATCAGAAACTTTCAACTGATATCGAAAGTGCGTTATCCAATGAGTAAAATTAATTACACCCTGTATGATGTAATTCATGTGATGTCTCACCCGTCCTGTGGCGCGGTAGAGCGGGCGCGGCTCGTCCTCTTCGTGCTCGCTGGACGGCGGGTCGCCCGCGGCCCGTGCTGTATACAACTAGTGGGCATGTCTCACCCGTCCTGTGGCGCGGTAGAGCGGGCGCGGCTCGTCCTCGTCGTGCTCGCTGGACGGCGGGTCGCCCGCGGCCCGTGCTGTAAACAACTAGTGGGCATGTCTCACCCGTCCTGTGGCGCGGTAGAGCGGGCGCGGCTCGTCCTCGTCGTGCTCGCTGGACGGCGGGTCGCCCGCGGCCCGTGCTGTATACAACTAGTGGGCATGTCTCACCCGTCCTGTGGCGCGGTAGAGCGGGCGCGGCTCGTCCTCGTCGTGCTCGCTGGACGGCGGGTCGCCCGCGGCCCGTGCTGTATACAACTAGTGGGCATGTCTCACCCGTCCTGTGGCGCGGTAGAGCGGGCGCGGCTCGTCCTCGTCGTGCTCGCTGGACGGCGGGTCGCCCGCGGCCCGTGCTGTATACAACTAGTGGGCATGTCTCACCCGTCCTGTGGCGCGGTAGAGCGGGCGCGGCTCGTCCTCGTCGTGCTCGCTGGACGGCGGGTCGCCCGCGGCCCGTGCTGTATACAACTAGTGGGCATGTCTCACCCGTCCTGTGGCGCGGTAGAGCGGGCGCGGCTTGTCCTCGTCGTGCTCGCTGGACGGCGGGTCGCCCGCGGCCCGTGCTGTATACAACTAGTGGGCATGTCTCACCCGTCCTGTGGCGCGGTAGAGCGGGCGCGGCTCGTCCTCGTCGTGCTCGCTGGACGGCGGGTCGCCCGCGGCCCGTGCTGTATACAACTAGTGGGCATGTCTCACCCGTCCTGTGGCGCGGTAGAGCGGGCGCGGCTCGTCCTCGTCGTGCTCGCTGGACGGCGGGTCGCCCGCGGCCCGTGCTGTATACAACTAGTGGGCATGTCTCACCCGTCCTGTGGCGCGGTAGAGCGGGCGCGGCTCGTCCTCGTCGTGCTCGCTGGACGGCGGGTCGCCCGCGGCCCGTGCTGTATACAACTAGTGGGCATGTCTCACCCGTCCTGTGGCGCGGTAGAGCGGGCGCGGCTCGTCCTCGTCGTGCTCGCTGGACGGCGGGTCGCCCGCGGCCCGTGCTGTATACAACTAGTGGGCATGTCTCACCCGTCCTGTGGCGCGGTAGAGCGGGCGCGGCTCGTCCTCGTCGTGCTCGCTGGACGGCGGGTCGCGCCGCGCCGCCGCCGCCGCCGCCGCCCCGGCGCGAGCGCAACGCACCGCACGCGACCGCGGCCCGTTCTGAAAGAGGTATAGCGTTGTGACCTTATATCTTCTATCAAAAACATCCTGCATGCCTTCTATAGTTCCAATGAGCTTAATCTTATCTCTCACATTGATATTCCATCTATCCAGGTGTACGTTACACTTGTATATTTGAAGCCCGCACCCACCTGAAGTTTATTTTTAGCCCATTCTCTTATTTTTAGCTATACTCGAGGTGGGCCATGCGCCATGCCATTACTGTAGAGAATGGGCTAAAAATAAACTTCAGGTGGGTGCGGACTTCAAATATAAAAGTGTAACGTACACCTGGACAGATGGAATATCAATGTGAGAGATAAGATTAAGCTCATTGGAACTATAGAAGGAATGCAGGATGTTGTGGGTACCTAATGATTTTCCGACAATTAATTCGCAAATTATCGATTCGCAGACAACGATTCGCCGAAAATCATTTCGCAGAGTGATTTATTTGTAGATGTAACGTTTGGTCGACTAACGTTACGCAGGCTCTTGGTTCACATAAAGTTCAGTTGGTTTCTGTGTAAATTAGCAGAACTATTATTGGACGATTTTCATTTGGCAGGGTAATCTTTACGTTTAAGGAATGTTTAGTCGAATACCGTTTCACATTTTATGCATCGTTATTTTCGAAATAAAGTCTTTTTACAAAAAAACTGACTTCAGAAAGGATGAAATAAAATATTATCCTGTTTTAAGTATATGCGTTAAGCATAGTTCAGGGTCAGGGTAAATATGAATAAAAGCATAGGTATTGTACAAACAGCAACACTCTTAACTGGCCACCGGTGGACCTTATGCCTTTTGTAATAAGGTCCACCGATGGACAGTTAACAGTGTGGGCATCGTACCTATGCAATATAGGTTATTAATATCTGGACGACTGAGCCTTGCTCGGAAAATGTATAAAACTCAAAATAGCGTGTTTTCCCAGAGATACGACCTAGCTAGATCGATTTTTCGCCCCCCCCCCCGAAAATTTCCATATAGCAAATATCATCGAAATCGTTAAAGCCGATCCGAGATCCCCAAAATGTATAAATATATACAAGAATTGCTCCTTTCAAGGCATATAATTTTATGGTCATTTCTGTTAATGACAATAAGTATATAATTAAATGTATCAAAACCATGTTTATCAGACTCAAACTAAAAGTTGTTGTTTAGGTTAGTCATGCCCTAGTCTAGCCATAAATAAGAGCGTAGTTTTGTTAATCAATATTAATGCCAAATGATTATTCGACCTATTGTGTATCGACCAATAGTTTCTCGGGTAGTTGTGAGAGTTACTAAATGTTTATTCTACGAAAATTAAATATGCGCATATTTAAGGCGCGTATCAATGTTCGGCGTATTGACTACTAGTGCAAACGACTATTATGCGTAATGATATTCTGCCAATCGTTATTCGGCCAAAGAACCCGTCTGCGAATCGTTGTCGGCGAATCGAAAATCGCGACCTGAACTTGCTCAACGACACCTGCAGTCGATGTTTACTACGCCTATAATCTATGTATAGAATGTACCCACCAGTATCAAAACTCCAATGTTGAGGAACTGAAGGGAGCCTTGCTGGAGGAGTGGGACGCTATTCCTCAAGATCACATAAAAAAAATTCATTAGGTCTATGAAAAACCGCTTGTTTTGTGTAAGGAGGCCTAGGGGTGGCAACACCAAGTATTAATTAAAAAAAAAAATTATACAAAAAAAAAAAACTTACCATCAACAACAATATTCCTCTTGTTTTCCTCTTTTTTAGTGTGCAGTCGGGTTTTTTTAATTTACTTATAACTTTTTAGTTACCCAAAACAAAAACATCCTATGACACTCCCGTGATCAAGACGAATCTAACGATTTCTCATACATCAAAATCCATCAAGCCGTTTAGGCTACAGGAGGCCACAAAGAAACAGACAGACATACATACATATATACATACACTCGAAAAACATTACCCTCCTCCCTTTGGCAGTCGGGTAAATACATACATACATACACTCGAAAAACATTACCCTCCGCCCTGTGGCAGTCGGGTAATAAAAATAATTTACATTGTACTAGAAAAATGAATTTTATTCTTAACTTTCCTGATTTATTTTTGGCCCTTTATGCGACTCCTTTCAGTTTTGTTATTTTTTTAGTCTCCAGATTCGAAATTTCATTGAATTTACGAATTAATTTTCTAATGCGCTACATTATAAGCTTTCAGTTGATACCAAAATTTTCAGATTCGGGTCTAGAATTACAAAGATATTGGGTGCGGACTAAAAAATGCAAAGTGATGCAATACTATTGCACGCGAGTGTAGTTTATTAGACATTAGGATTTAAATAAATAAAAATAATGTGTTCCGTGCACGACGGTACGTTCGACGAAACAACAGCGTCAGCAGTTTTGCCGCCGCCTAGGTTCGAGTGCGCTGGCGCGCCGCTTCCGTCTCACTCTGCTCCCGTTCGCCTTAGAGAACGGACTGTGCCGGCCGCGTTCACGAGCCTTGCGCCGTGTCCCTACGCCGCACGGGTCTAATTATTCTTTAAATTACGCGATAAAATACGTTATATTAAAAAGAAAGAGTAATAGTTTATTACAAGTTTAATTACATATATAAAAACGTATTTAAGTTCCGTCTTGCACCCGGAGTAAAGGGGTGCTAGTTCCGGATTAGAAAAACCCTCGACGGCGCGGTTCCTTGTTTCTGGCAGGCCGCAGAGAACCGAGAGACGCAGAGGCCTCCGTCCACAACTGCACCAGCGATCCACGGCACTTCCCCATCGTTCCCCAACAACCCGGAGTGGTCCAGCGGCGCGATCAGCTAGCGCGACAGGGGAGTGACGAGACCAGACAGGCTAAATTTAAATTAACGGACTTTTACCACGGCCCTCGCTCGGCAAAGTTTTTTTTTTTATCTTAAATAAATATTTTTATTTGAAAGCGTCTGTGTGTTTTCTTAACCACCCAGCCTTACCCGCTTCAACCTATATATATATATTTTTTTAAGGGAAAGTGCTTTCATACCACCCAGACGCGGGGACGGGCCTGGGATGCTTATATGGAACTCTCATAGGCTCATGAGACCCATATTTACCCACTAAACCCCTGTTGCCGCCTCAGTGCTATAGGGCTCTCGCCCTGGGACCTCTCTCAGGAACGCCAAAGTATTCTTCCGCAACCTCGCCAGCGGCCGTCCGGACTCGGACCCGACTCGTGGGAAAACACCCCTCCACCTCAGTGGGCGCGTTGATCATACGTCGCACCCGCCCGCGCAGGGACCCCTTATTGGGGGTAACCGGCGGTCGCATGCTCCAATGCTCCTTTCAGCCATTGCCGCGCTCCACCGCCTCCTTCTACGCCATCACGTTCTCGCAGAAGGTGGCCAGAGCCTCCCATCGCCTCTCCCCGCCAAGCATAGCTTTCACCACCGCTGGCAAGGAAAGGTCTCTCTCCACTACGGCCACGAGTGCTTCCCACTGCTACGCTGGGCACACCGCCAGCGTGTGTAGCACCGTGTTTTTGGCATCGCCCCAGTCGTGACACTGCATCGTCTGTTCCCGTCCCGCCATACTGGCGGTATGGAAACCTATATAGCCTATTATATCCTTCAGTAACCTAGCCCAAGATTTTGTATTGTCCTTCGGTAATTTTTGAAAAATTGAAAAATTATTTATTTCCATTTTACGCTGCAGCCACAGAATATTCCTTTTACAGTAAAGGTTTAAAATCTTAATGTTAAAGCCTAAGATTAACGATGGTCCCCACACTAGGCAAAGCCTGTATCGTGTAATTTACCTCAAGTCCTCGCGGGGCGCGTCGAGACGAGCCGCTCGACCTCTGCTTGCCCTTGGCGCTCGCGCGCGTGGGCAGCATCTTGAACTTGCTGAGCAACGCCCGGCGGTCCAGGTGCTTGCTGCGTCTGTGGCATAGTTATCATCGCTTCAGCTTCCTTGCGTGCGCTACTATATCGACCTATATACATTAAAGTCTTCATTTAGCATTTGACATGGCGTATAAAGCCGCTTTCTGTACAAATCAAGTTAGAATGTTTTAAAAGATCTCAAATAATGTTACATTGAAAAGGTCCAATCACTCACCTGACTGTGCCTCTTTTCTGTGCTTCCCGGGAATTCTTTGGATACCGCGACGCTACCAACCGTGCCAACCTATTTGGACCCCTTTGACTGCGATTTGCGCTGTTACTTACTGAAAATAAAACAATGCTATAAATAAATTTACAGTATATATGGTGCTACTTTACCGCACTAGTGCGAAAATTAGCATATTGCGTTACTGTGTCGAACATTTAAAGGGCCATATGTACTGTAAAACGTTGTACGATACATGTGCGAATAGGTAATTCGCAACTCGTGTCGATTTAAAACACTCCCTTCGGTCGAGTTTTAATTTATCGCCACTCGTTTCGAATTTCCTATTTTTCGCACTTGTATCGTAATGTACTATAACCAATTTAGCGTAAGACAAAAGTGTAACAAGTTACTTACACAGCGTTGTAGAATCAGACAAAGATAAATTGGCAGCGATTTTGACAGCCCAGACAATGCGTTATTTTAAACGTCAAACTTCTATGACAATATGACGTTTACTTAACACTCGCACAGGCTAGGGCAAGGGCTATCATAATGGCTGCCAACTTAACTTGATCCAACTCTAATACAAATTGTTTCAATACAGGAATGTTGAAATATACCTGCAATAATTTAATCTTTATTATACTTCTCTTGCTGCATTCTTTGCTACGACATTGAATGCGAATACTCATCAATAGCGAGATGTCCATTCGAACTATTCCCATCGACCGCCTGCCTGCCCCCGCGCCCCAGCCTCAGAAGGCAGGGCCCACCCTCTCCCTTCCTCAGCGATCTCAGACTGTAACTTCTTTATTTCCTACTACTTATTTGGGGCGCTGACACTCACTCCGTATCTTGGGCGGCAACACGAGCGGCAGGAAGTCCGCAAGCAGATGCGCCTCTTCCTCGCAGGAATCTGAGTGATGCGCCACTTCGGAAGACTCTGAACTCTCGCCGAGGCACTCAAGCTCGCGTTGCACTAACGAGTCGAAGAACGCCATCATTCGAGGGTCTTCGCTCGTGGATTGGTCCGTGTAGTTGTGTGATATATACTGGGAAGGTGCAAAACATCAGTATTACATCAATAAACAAACGCATAGGTCTCGCAATTTATGTTTAGGCTAACAATAAAACAAGTGACCTACATAAAAAATATAGATTCAAAATAGCGCAGACATTCCATATCTGTACTAGACGAAACGTGCATGACGGAGCTAGACTTATAATAAGGACCTGACCACACCTACATATAAACAAGGTAATTAAACGGGGGTCAAGTATCTTTGTAGCTGACACTCCAAGTACATACCTGTCCATTGTGATGCATGAGCGTCACATAGTCATCTTGGCCGTAGATCTCACGAGGATTGTCGGAGCCAGTGGCACACTCCAGCAAATCACCGCGCATCGCCGGGTACTCCATCGTCGACCACAGCTGAATGATGTAACATTAATCTATGTATTTAAGTATTTATAAATATTTATATATTATATATATCGTTGTCTAAGTACCCTCAACACAAGCCTTATTGAGCTTACTGTGGGACTTAGTCAATTTGTGTAATAATGTCCTATAAATATTTATTTATTTATTTTATTAATAAGAATTTATACTAGCGCAAACCTATGATTTGGTAGTTAAAAACGGTATGTATGTATGTATTACAGTATGGTGGTGAAAATTCAGGCTTTTTGTCCAAGGAAGCATTCTTCTCAATAAGGAATGCCGTAGGAAGATATGAAACAGACTAATAGTATTAACTACTTACAGAACATACAGAACTAATTTTACCGAGTAGATATCGAGAGAAATTTAATAACTATTTGGTTCTTTAAAAAGGTTATATTTTAAGAAAATAATTTTCCCAAGAGTAGCAGTTTCGTGATGTGATATTTCTGAAAAACTACAAGCTTAAGTGATAGAAGTCATAAACATTTACGTATTATATTTTAATACTTTTATACCTTGATGATTTTCTCAACTCCGGACGAGGCAATGAGAGAGTACTGCGGGTTGAAACGCACTTGATTCACGATCGAGCGGTGCCCGTACAGCACTATGTGCGGGCTCTCCACTACCACATCTGTACAAAATATTTATACTTTTCAAAAATGCCTAGGTTCCTTTACCAAGAAGTAAATATTCACATTCGTTTATCATCACCTTACATTGAAAAGACCTAAAGCAAAGCAAGCACTCTACAAAAAAAAACCTTTATTTGTTTGAGACATTTGGGTGTGGATTTAAAGGAAATAGCAAGAAGGACCACTTTTAAGCAGATTTGAAGGTAATTTTAAGTAACGCAATTTTGATCTTATTTTAGGCAGTTGTTTTAACACCTTACCTTCACTGCCAGGTTCAGGAACTTTCCACAAGTAAAGGTTAAAATCATCGGACCCTGATAGCACATATTTGTCACCCTCGCCTGCAAAACTGCAGCTCTTCATGGTGCACGAGTTGTAGTAGTCCTGTAGAAAATGTGCAAAGTTTCAATACCTATAGATATACAATACAATTACAATAGAGTCGAGAATGACGACTGAGAAGTCGTGGAGCGAGTACAGCAACAGCAAACTCCGCCATCGCCAGGCGAGCACAACCGCTCTGAAATGCCGTTCTGTTGCGGTATGTGGTTGCAGAACTATCACCTGGTATACACACGTCACCTGGTGGTAGAACTTTGCACGCTTCTATTGCTCGATGAGCGCGTACAGTACGGGCGGGAGCTACGTGAGATCGACACGAGCTTTCTTGCGCTGTTGAACCTCTCCGCAATACGGCTCTGTTGAAAGTAGAACTCGAGTGTTCATCAGCAAATGCATGCCGACGTTTTCAAACCGCTCCGAAAAGCCATTCTGTTAAGAGCGGAGATTGCAAAACTTGGAAAACTATACACACCTGGTGATAGAACTCTGCACGCGGCTCTTGCTCGTAGAGCGCGTACAGCACTGGCGGGAGCCGCCGCCGCAGCGCAAGTACATGCGTACCGGCTTTGTTAAAGCGGACCGACATGCTGTTTTGGAAAGGGCCGTTGCCGTTGCCGGAGTAACGGATCAACGGGCTGTAACAAAATTATACTACACATTTTCGTAAGGTGTGCTAATAAATTTTACTTTCGTCAACATCATCAATTCTACTAACCGTTTAGGCGACTTGAGATCCCAGAGCGCGACTCCATCCCGAGCGTTTGCCGACACGAGTATGTCCTTCTGAGTGGGGTGGAACATCACTCCGTGGAAGGCTTTCCTGCTGCGCGATATCACCAAGGACTCTACAATAATAATATCCATGTAAACGTATTGCCGTCATATAACTTAGAAGTTTGTGCGTGATCAGGTTGATGGACGAAATAAGTTGATAGAAATAAAATAGACAAACAAAAGCTTTATTATAGGTAGTACAATTTATTGTAGACCAGGGTTGTATTAGCCAAACAGGCAGAGTGAATAAAAAAAGTGCTAACTGGTCGAGGTGATGGCCGCGGACTGGACGCACGCGGCGCGGTAACCCACCGCCACTGTTGTCCAAAACAGGTTCACCAGAAACCGGGCGGCGCGAGCGGTGGCTTTGGGCTTAAACCGCGGCCTGAGGCGTGGTCTGGCTCTGTTTAGATCCGTGTCATTCCCCATATCTTAACTTACCTAATTTTGGTCATTGGGGTTCTTGCTCTAAGCCTTACCATGAACAGACTGCCTAGTATCGAAAAGCAGAAGTCTACCATCGTTGCCAGCCGTGGACACCACACGGTCGTTAAACGGGTCGATGCTGAGGCAGCACACGGCGCGCTGATGGCTTAACACTTCTACTGGGCGTTTGCTCTCCACATCATGAACAATTACCTTGAAAATCATACAAATATTAAACGAGCAAATCATGAATTCCGGAAAACGACGCGATACTCCACACACACACACACAAACTGTCCTCTTAACAACAGACATAAGTTTATAGCAATACTTGTACAAGCGCGTGGGTGAGAAATTGAATTATTTGCCCTAAAAGTCAGATCCCAAGTGAACCTATTAAGGTTCTGATACGGGCCGTATGCTTGTTTGCCACCGACGTAGTATTTAAAAAAAAAGACATATATCTGTATAAGTAAGTGGTTTGGGTCGAATCTCACTATGTCGTATTACGACTTCAGACCTTTTGAAATAAAAATGCCATTGTAACAAGTTTTATGGCTTTTAGCTCTTAAACCGTCGGACAGACTATAACATATCATTCCTGTTACGCAATAGTTATTTTAGTATTATTATGTTTTTAGTAGTCTTCCTCGCGTTGGCCCGGCATTTTGCCACGGGTCATGGGAGCCCCATGGGAGCCCGTTGGCGCTAGTTGCATATGCAGCTGTAATGATCAGCTAAGGTATGTGATGCTTTATTTATATTGTGTTTTTATTTAATTTAGTCTTTATGGTGTATCTTCTAGTTGTGTAACTTTTATGTCTTTCTTGTCTGTTACCTTCCGTGATTCTTTTTTACATGATGTTCCTATCGGAAGATTAGCTCTGGAAGTCACCAGCAACATGCTGATATGAGGCCATTTTGTGGAACTTTATTTATTATATTGTAGTAGTACTTTAATGTAATTGTAGAGGTATTTAGACACCAGTGAGAATAGTGTGGCAACAATGGTGGCTCTATAACTGATCTAGTTTACATTAATATTATTTTCATTCTTAATTTAAATTGAGACGGGACTTAAGGCTTAATCACATGCACTGAAAAATCAGAGCAAATAATAAATTAAGTGCATGTGATAAAGTCCCATTATGTCCTGCTTCAGTTCAAATGATGACCTAGTTTAACACAAAGAGGCAAGGGGACATAATGTTTTTCTTATCTCTTCAAGTGGCATATTGTTTTTGAGTTGTTGGAATTTTGATTTTATTTCAATTAATCAAATTTGAAATTTAAATGACATAAATTGGTCTGGAGCCGATGGCGTACCACTCCAAGGGTTATGTAATCTTACCATATCATCATTGCCTCCAGAGTAAATCTTTTGTGAGTCATCAGTAATTCCAAGACAAAAGATGTTAGACTGGTGGGTGGACTTCATGGCCTCAGGTTGGCCTCGATCCACAATGGCCTGCCCAAATTGCCATAACATCACCCTCCTGTCATCTCCACCTGGAAAAACAAATACAAGTGTAAAGGTATTTTGTAGTAAAAATGCCTTAAAGGGGATGTCATTCTCAGGAATCCTTTAATAGCCAAATTAAGTAAATAATGTGCATTGATATTATAATGTGACATGATACAAAAATGAATTGCAATAAAACATTTTTATATTGAGTTGTTACCTAAATTAAATTTTACAACTCAATGGAAACTTTCGATACAATGGATCACATAGATAGAAAAGCAAATTCTTTGCCATCAAATCCACCAATTACAGAGTTTAGAGGCCATTATCGATTTTAGTCACAAAAATGTCAAATTGATAAATTTAGCGCATGAAATTGTACACCTTTTGTTAACTATTAGAAATAACAAGTACTGGTTTCTATTAGCACGTCTTATCTTTCATTTTAATAAATCAATTTTTTTAAAACAGACTCACTTAATTAGTAATGATTATTTTTCTGATGGGCGTTTAGGTGAGCCCGCGTAAAGCAGTGCAGCAGCGCCGCTTATTTGTAAATTTCGTAAAGTTTTGGACTGATAAAAATGGTAATTTTGTATCACACATATCCTGTACTTTAATAAACTACATTTTTGCTATTATAAATTTGAAGTAGTGTAAATGAAAGTAGAAAGAAATCAATTTTCTCCAGATATTACTTGAAAACAAGTGACAATTTCTCTGAAAATTGACTTAATTTCAACGTAATTTTGATACTTAAACAATTTACAACATTTGCTGAAACTGTTCTCATACATCATTTTGTATAATTTACTACCATATTTTTTGATGAATTTTTAAAAACTGTCCCTTCTCGTCACATATTACCGGGGACGCAAGCTTGCGACCTCATTATTAAAAGGTAAGATGAAAAAACGTGCTAATAGAAACCAATACTTGTTATTTAGATATTAAGTAACAAAAGGTGTTCAATTTCAACGACTAAATCTATCAATTTTACATTTTTGCTCTAAAATCGTTACCGGGCTCTTAAAGTAAAATTACTATTTGTTTTGGTATAGTAGTAGAATTTTCTTTTGTTTGGTAGAAAATTGCATTTGTTGTTATCAATAAATATCACAAGCATGTTGCCTACCAAATCCATAGTAGTACTACTTCTTAATATATCATATGAAATGCAAGCACAATAAAATATTGAGTTGCGTATTAAGAGCCATTAGCTGCAAGTGTTTGTAAACAATCTTACAAGTAGGTATCTTGAGAAGGGTTGAATCAAAACTTGTTTGTAACATAAAACTTAAATAAGTTTATTTTTAAATAAACCATTAGTCACCTTATTAGATAATTTCTGCATTGTACCAGCACTGCCGATTTTTTTTTTATTATTTAGTAAATTTGCGACGCCATTGTACAAAAAGCTTATAAACTAGAAACGTAACTTAAATTATTTCATTACAACAATCTAATTAAGAACTGTATAAAGTAATTAAAAATATTTACCCGATACAAGTATTTCGCCATTACTGGAAAACTCGATAGCATTTACACATCCAAAATGGCACTTTAAATCCTTCCGATACAGGTTCTTCGCTGCACTCAACCTGTTTTCAAACAACGTAGCCTTAAGATCTGGCACTATTCCATATTCCCTTTTCTTGATATATGGTAACGGGTTAGCTTTATTCGCCATTCTGAGTTTTATACCACCATTTTCTTATTATTCAAGAAAAATCAAAACTTTGTCCTGCATCGACAGTCAGCTGTAGAATATTTTTAAAAACATCTTTTACGTTTCTTTACACGTGAAACAAATCAATAATGATTATTTTCTTTTATTAAACGACATTTATTTGATTTGAGCTCTGATAATTTTTACACAAGACATAAAAAAAAGAATTTAAAGATAATTTATTTAGTTTGTATTAAACATTCTTAATCAGTTCAACCACAGCCAAGATTTCATAAAAATAAAAATGGTTACAGGGGGCCTACCGCGAAAACCGAAATTCGTAAATTGCGGGGATCTTTCTCTTTTACTCTCACTAAGACGTAATTAGGGCATTTTTCTCTGTCACTCTAATTACGTCTTAGTGAGAGTAAAAGAGAAAGGCCCCCAGATTCGTAGTCTCGAAACAGAAAGTTTATTTTGTTCTATGGCAACCTCATACAAACGTCAAAACTGTCAAAACAGCGTGTTGCTTTTGTGCAGAACACGTGAAATAGGACATATTTATGTATTTCATCAGTTTTAATCCTTATTTACGCAGAGATAAATAAGCTAATGCTGAAAATATAAGCCATTCTTTATATTCATTTAATGTGCAATGGTGGTAGCTCCAGAAATGTCAAAGCCAATACTAAAAGTTTCAGGTAAATTTTTTGTTACACCTTTTATATAAAAAAAAAGTTTTAGAAGGGCAACAATAATTAAACTATGATGGTCTTGATATTTTAGTGTCCGACAATGAAACTTCAAGTGATGATGAAGCATCAGAAGGATCAAAGAATGAAGAAGGGATGGAAATTGAAGCATCAGGTGAAGAAAGTGGGAACTCTGCTTCAGGGGAAGACAACAGTGACAATGAAGATGCTGTAATGACCAACAAAGGCTGGGGTGATTCCATATCAAAGATTCTCAGCTCCACTAAACCCAAAAATAAGAAAACTTTGGTATTATCAAGGGCTAAGAAGTACTCTGCAACAGAAAAGGTTGAAAAGGAAGAAAAACCGGCATTTGAAGTGATTGGGGAAACTAAAGAAGAAAAGCCAGTGCTAAAGAAAGAAGATCAAGATAGTTCAGAACCAGCACCTAAAAAGAAAGTAAGTATGAATATAAATATAGTTTTATTCCGAGGGGTTGTAGGGTGAGGCATAATTATTCTTATTAGCCGGGTCCACACAAAGTAAGCATACGCGCGAGGCAATTTCCTTACGCACAAAAGTGCCAGTGTAGACAAGCCTCGGCCGAGGCGGCACATAGGTTTTCCTTGCCCAAGTGTATTTAAATGTAAACAAATGTATTCAAATCAAAAATTGATTTTTTTGTCAACATTATAACAATGTCCACAAAACACTATGTAGCAGAAATATTATAATGGTGTTTTCTTACAGAAAAACGAAAAGCCCTCAATAAGACTAAAACCCAACATATTAGAAAAGGATAGAGAGAGGTTATTAAACAAGATTGCAACAAAAGGTGTTGTGCAGCTGTTTAATGCAGTTAGAAACCAGCAGAAGACATTAGAGAAGGAAATGGACAGGAATGATCTATCTGAAGCTAAGAAGGAGAAAATCTTAAAGAAATTTGATAAAAGGGCATTCTTAGATACTCTCATGGGACAGACTAAATCAGTAGTTGTGGATCAGGAGACTAAAGCTCCAAAGAATGAAGTCAAATCTGAGGAAGAGAAACCTAGATGGAATGCATTAAGGTATGTCAAAGTAAATCTTTAGCAAACATTTTTTTAAATCTTTTTTAAGGTACTCCTGGACCATTTTACAATTTGATGTGATTGAGAAGCATCATAATTATGGTGACACCAAACTGTTTCCATATTAATATTACTTTTTTTTTCAGAGATGACTTCATGATGGGTGCCAAGATGAAAGACTGGGACAAAGAGTCAGTAGATGAATGATTTTATTACATTTATTGTATATACATTAATAAATAATGTTAAAAACAAAACATTTCTTATTGTATAATTGAATTACCTTTCTTTATAATTATGTACATTGCAATTTATTTTGATAAAATCTAATAGTAATTATAAAAAAAATGGAATTGTGTGTTAGCACTATCTGTATTATTTTATGTACATTGTGTAAGCATCATTGCCCACCACATGCTGTGTGATCTGTTTGGGCAAAGTAGAATATATCTTGACAGGGAGATTCCAGACCATAGTTTCAATGGCCACATTCAAGGGTGCATTCCAATCTTTATCTTCAGGATTGGGAAGTAGTTTTTCATTTGTGGTTACAAACTCGAAGTGGAGACGCCATTTTAGTGTAACTGTAAAATAAAAATTGATGACAAATAATTTTAAAATAAATTTTAATTTTTATCTAGCATACTTTAGGAAAGAGAAGCTTTCAATTAAAATGTCCACCTTGCACAAATGGGATGTTAATGTTACACTAGCAGTTTTGTGCGTGAGGAAATTGCCTCGCGCGTATGCTCGCTCCGTGGACCCGGCTAACGATGTTATGCTAAAAGCAGCCACCTGACAAACAGCAGCAGCCTCTGATTCAAAATAAATATAGGCACACAATAAGAATAATTATGGGTACACATATTGGATATTAGAAAGACTGGTGTGGTTTTATGTCTGTCTCAATCTAACGTTTAGTGTTTTGGATTGGAGTGCAAAGTCATTGTTGTTTTCTGTGGATTGTATTGATCTTGATACTGAATTTGAATGATGTTAAGCTTCAAAGAAAAGGTGTACTTGCCTTCATCTACCTCGAAAGCAGGAGTGATATGCAATGGAATGGGCAGTATTAACTCTGAATGGGTGAGACCTAAGGTAACTTCATGATATCTTGCCACGGTCATTGACCTGCTGCTGGTCTCTTTGTTATTATTAGCTTTAGCTGGTGACGTTTTTACTAT
The DNA here is from genome assembly GCF_033807575.1 of Cydia pomonella. Taxonomy (NCBI): domain Eukaryota; kingdom Metazoa; phylum Arthropoda; class Insecta; order Lepidoptera; family Tortricidae; genus Cydia; species Cydia pomonella. Next base: position 9,131,802 of record NC_084721.1, on the reverse strand, counting down.
TTCTTCAGGCTGTAGAGACACTGATACCTAGAAGAACACAAAAAAAACTGCATAACTCACACACTAAACACAATACTATGCCAGAGATAAATAAGGGTTGAATTAAAAAGGGGTCTTCCAGAACTACTATACATAATCATCATTGGCCACACCATCTTGATAGATGATTGTTGCAGCGACAGTTTATTAAGAAGAAGAAGAGGTCTGTGCGCCGTCAGAGATCAGATCAGATGTATACATAATAATAATACATTTAGTTCAGTTCAAAACAGTCAATAGAATTGTAATGGTTTCAAAACAAAAACAACTTGTCTCTCTTCACAAAGTTATGAGTTGTTATGGATTCTTGCTGAATAACTAGTGTTAACACAAAATTTATAGTAATTTACCTGCATACAAGTAACAGTTCCGACTGAGAAATCAAAAGTCCCAACAATATCTTCACCCAGTTTGTAGGCTGACTTGAACAGACAGAATCTTCCCACTTTACCTCTAGAGTTGGTTATCATGTATGAATTAGGACTTCTCCGCGCTGTGAGATTCTGTAGAACATAAATACATATTGAGCATTCATTTATTCACTTAAATACAATGTAAGTTTACAGTATGTCACTACACCAAAGCACTTACACTTAAGCATGACACTTGGTAGTCTGCTGTAGCTAAAGAATATCAAGTAAATACTAAATAAAATGATATTCTTACATTATTCTGGCTAGTAGACTGGCTAAATAGGTACCTTTTTGGGGTTAATAGTACTAGCATTTATTTCTGTATTACATATACAATACTTTTATGCAGATGTAATTTGTTTGGGAAGTTTATAAATATAAAATATACCTGCAACACTTGCAGAGCCATAGTCAGTGGGGTTTCCACCTTCCTCTCTTCAGAGAATGGGTTTGTCGGCTGCAGCTCCTCAGTTGTCTCATTCCCACACAACGCGGCAAGGTCCTGCATGTTCATTATAGGACTAATAGGCAGCACTCTGAAAGGTATCCGGACCATTTTGATGTGAGAGCCCACTTTTTGAGTGGCTATTGTGACTTTGTAGGAGTATTTCACTGACGTACCACGGTAAGATGGTGGTGCTTCAATTGGTAATGATTCTCTGTACCAAACTAGAATAAATATATTATAAGGCTTTAGTAACAAAACTTAAAATATTAAAACTAGACACATAGGTGACTAAAACCAACCGGTAATGCAGTTTCTTTAGGTCAGGATATGGGTTTTTTTGTTGTTGTTATCATGGGTGGAATAAATACTTTGTTTAAAAATTTTCAGATATGGGTGCTAGGCTGTTTAGCTAATTCATTAAATAATCCTAATCATTTTTTTCCAAGCTATTTACATGTCCCTAATAATAAAAAAATTCAATACTTTCAATAAAGAGTAATCAAAGTAAATCACACAATTATTTATTGGTCATTATGAACTCATCATAATTGTAGAACGGGCGCTCAATAAGCCAACTTCTTAGGTTAGGCGATGTTTAAAGCTGCTTACGCTTGGGGCCTCAGTTTTTGGTAGATGTGGAGCCCGTCACATGAATCGGTTTCGAGGACTTGGCAAGCTTGCGGCTGATAGCAACGAGCTTATGTGCATTTCGAGTATTGCGCCCATGTATCATGCCATTTGTTTTATACGTGTGAATATTTTCACGTACATAAACTGCTATCTGCATAAATTACAATAGCAGGTAACGTAAGAATGCCTAGCACTTTGAAAAGGTCTTTAGCCGGTGTATCAATTGGTACTCGTGCAAAATTGGTCTAATGGCACGTTTTTGCAGGCGAAAGACCCTTTCCCACTCAGCACAGCGACCCCAGAGTTCAGCTCCATATTGCAACAGAACAGGGAGCGGTGTCATAGAGCGGCCCGCTAAATTAAAGTGAATGTAGTGAGCTAGTGAGTCTTTTTTAGGTTCAATGAGAGGCCGTTTGTTTGAACCACAGAGCGAGCTGCGCTGCTGTTTTGTTTAATGCCTGACGGACGCCATCTATGGTTGAAGCTGTTACAATAGCGGCAATATCATCAGCATACATAAGGACGACACCCGTTTTTATAGCGTCAAGCAGGTCGTTTAGAAGCAGAGAGAAGAGAAGGTTCCCTCCCGCTCCCGTTGGATCCGATCTCGCCTTCCCCCCATCACCGAAAAGGACTGGCGATCTATTTTGCAGGAGGCTCTTAAATAGAGATAAGACCGTTCCCTGGATGCCATAATACTGCAGCTTGCCCTCGAGCACAGCATGGTCGGCGACATCAAACGCCTTTGAGAGATCGCAGCACAAGACGGCCACTTGCTTCTGATGCTCTCTGGAGGCCATGACGCGCCGAACCAGCTCGCGGGTCAGGGAAGTTGTGGATCGGCCCGCACGATACGCATACTGCCTATCTGATAAACTACCGGTGGAGATTAAAAAGCTAGTGAGACGAGTACTTAGGCCATTTTCAAAGACTTTCACTATCGCTGGTATGATTGCGACTGGTATATATGCATCTATATCACCTCTGCTACCCTTACCTTTAAAAATAGGGGCTACTTTGCTATTTTTAATAATTATGGGTAAGTGCCTTCATTTATACAGCGCTTAAAAAGCTCCGCCATAGCAAATGACAAAGGAATCGGCGCTAGTTTCAGTAGTAAATAAATAAATACCGCTGTAAAGGGGTGGAGAGCGAGTAGGTAATTCGAGGCAGGCCGAGCATTGCCCAGCGCGCGCAGGGCACCGGCGACGTCTGCGCGCGGCGCCCCGCACGCTGCTGCAGCGCTCAGAAACCTGCAATTCATCGTTTCGACTACCTGTTTCTTACTATCGAACCTTGACCCATCAACTTTGCGAATCACATCTGTAACATCTAATGTCGAACTGTTATACTTACTTTCTTTCTTTATTTCTTACACTCCACTCCACATCGCTTTAGCTGTTTGTACTAGATTTAATTCTATTATTATGGTGACTAGATTTGCAACTCTTAACTATCTTATCATATTGAACTTCCATGACAGATATAATATTATTCAGTAATTCATTATTTGGAAATCTGTTTCTAAAGTCTAAAATGTAAAAAAATAAGGATTTATATAGTTTTATTATTATAATAAGTGGGGTGGAAGTGAAAACTTGCATAAGACGCGAGTTGGCACTTATGGCTGTCATCAGCCACTGGGTAGAAAGGGCGTACACCTCTCGACACCCCTGAGCCGCTCACACCGGTGTTGCTCCTGGTCATCTTCACGACGGCATTTTCAGGGGCCCATCTAGTGGGCGGCGACTCACCGCCTGCCTCGATAACTAGTGGAAACATTGTTATGGCAGGTGTCCAGACGTCTTTGCAATAACCCAGTCTCATCTCCTCCCAAACTTCAATCCATAGACCGTTATACTGTTCATTTTACTACAATAGTCCCAATGCCTGCTGCGACCGGTTCATGGGTGTCTATTGTTGCGCCTGTGAACGGGTTCCAGCAGGCGTTCTACATGACATTAAAGCTCTCCAAGGGGCCTCTACGTGTTGGATCTATATCCCCACGCAAGCCTATCAAAAGACCGGGATTTATAGGCCCGTGAAATCCAAGGAGATACAATAATAATAGTTTTACTTCTGTGGTAATCCAAGAGGAGTCATGCTTTGTACTTGCTTTTCTTTTGCGCAAAGGAAAACAAATATCAATCTTGCTGACTATAATGTTTATAATGGAGATCGCAAGTTTTTTTTGCATCTCTAATTTTTATAAGTATCTCATTCCAATCTACACTATTTTTTGCTGTCGTAAAGTTAGCTTGATTGAATTCGGAGAAGGATCTAGCATATGTATTCGAGTTGTTAACAATACATTTATCCGGTAATCGAACTTCTCCTTTAATAGCGAGGTGGTCACTGAGGTTAGTGGTTACAGGCGTAACAGTGACTGAACCTATTGGCAAATTTTAATACAAATGGTCAAGGCAGGTTGACGTCGTGGGAGTGATACAAGCAGGAAAGTCCACTACATTCCTTAGCCCGTGAGAGTGAAGTATGTCTGTGCATTTTTTTTTAATCTGTACTAGCTTCGCCCAGACAATTTATATTGAAGTCTCCTACGATTATACAATGCAGGTCTAAATCATTTATCTTATTGAGCACCCGTTCAAAGGCAATTAGGAAGTCATTTACACAAATTAAATATGTTACTTACATGTTTTAGTTTCTCCAAGAGGAATAGTTAAGTCGCAGAATAATATCTTTGGCTTAGTATGAAATATCACATCACCAATGTCACAAGAAGTCACCTCCAAAGATGTAGTCTTCTCAACAGTAGGTGCTTTTTCAGCCGTGCTCCCAGATGTGGAATAGAAACAGTGGATCTGTGCGGAACCCCATGCTAAGTTCTCTAAAATATCACTGTAAAAGTCATGTCAGATTAGAAAAGTGAGACGTGATATCAATGGAAGATTGCCTTTATTATTTAAACTTACCTGTGGCTTTGAGAATTCCTGTGTTCTGGTTGGGTTGTATGACAAAATGTGATACAACACTCTAGGGCCTCACCAGCTAAGTAAACTGTGCCAGTTGTTAACTTAGCTGAAAGCTCAATCATTTTTGTTTAGTCAGCGATTTCCATGAATGATTATATCTTAAAACATTATTAAGTATGGCAGCCAATAAAAAGGATTCACGTTTTTCTACGTCTTAACATCGTAAATTCGATAATAATGAATTTGTATTCAAATACCGAAACACCGAAAAGGAGAGGAAGCAATTCAAGCAATTGACCAGGCTGACGCAACTAGGAACATAAAAAGTTTTGTATGGAGTTTGTTTCGCAAATCTTTGCCAACGAAGAAAAAGAAAACGTCAGTGCTATTTATTCTGTCAAATTTACATCAAGTCAACTGTCAGCTTAATTGTTTTATTTGTTGTGAAAGCTTCAAAGTTTTTTCGGGTATTTCGTGCAATTTCTTTTTTATTTAGTGAAAAAATCGAAAATAGTAAACCGTGATCAGCGTAAAGAGCGAGTTTGTTGCAATGCCATCGAGAAAACGGTTAGTACGGTCAAATTAACTCAAATTTCACTAAAGTCAGGAACTAATTCTAAGGACTAATAAAATCACTACGGATTGTTTTGTATGGGCTAAAAATCGAACTTTATACAATCGTTACTAAATTCACCCCCCCGGAAAGGGGTGAAATCGGCTGAAAATAATGTAATGGTTGTAACTAAGAAGAGAAAAAAGGTGTACTCGGTGCAATTTGGCGTACGTTTTACAACACTTATATCTAAATTCGCACGTGTTATTTATGTTAATTTAAGATACGGAACAGGTAAAAAAAAAACAACATACAAAAAAATCTATTTTGGCCATTGCGGGTCTGGGGAAAGTAATGTACTCGGTGCAAATTGAGTAAATAATTAGAAAAAATATCTAAATCCAATGTCAAATTCGCACCAGGGTGCGACACCCGGAAAGTAGTTTTTCATGTTTTACTGTCGTTGTACTTCGGGGGAAATTTTAATACTATTGGAAATTGATGCAATCATATTCATTTGATTTTGATTACATTCGTACCCCATAAAAAATTGGCATTTTTATACGGAACATGCAGTTTTGTAATCAAGTACCAAAAACGTAGAGCAATAAATACACAGAAGCGACAAGCGCGTGATTAGTGGCAAGAGAAGGAAGGCGCGTAGATGCACCGACGAAGCACGGCTCTTGAGGTACGAGTACTGGCATGTACCTACTGCAAAAATAGTATGTTTTTTTTTTCTTTTATACTACGTCGGTGGCAATCAAGCATACGGCCCGCCTGATGGTAAGCAGAGAGGAGTTACATGCGCGTTGCCGACCCTAACCCCCTCCCGCCCCTCGTTGAGCTCTGGCAACCTTACTCACCGGCAGGAACACAACACTATGAGTAGGGTCTAGTGTTATTTGGCTGCGATTTTCTGTAAGGTGGAGGTACTTCCCCAGTTGGGCTCTGCTCTAGATCTGGAATGACATCCGCTGTGCTGTGCCCTACCACACAGAGCGAGATGACATTCACAATGCCCATACCTCTCGTAAAAGGTTTCTGAGTATGCAGACAGACAGTCAACAAATTAAATACAGGTACGCTCAATGTTTGTTAAATTCGAAAAATCGCGTTTTTCCATATACTTACGAAAACGTTAGACTACTTAGTTCACTCAATGATTGTTTAAAACAATAGTTCCGTTTTAATGCCAGAAGAAAGATTTATGCTCGTTGCCCGTCAAAAGTGTCAAACAAACTGTCTCGGAACAATCGCTGCGCGTAGGGTTTGAGATCCGGATATCCGAAATATCCGGATATCCGTCAACTATAAGATCCGGATCTAGCGGGTCATAAGATCCGGATATTATGGATCCGTTAAATATGGTTATTGACCTATAACCGAAACAATTTTCTAATGAAATTTATGAATAATTTTGTCATTTAAATATAGTATTTTCATATATTTAAGCAATTCAAATACTAACAGCACATCAATTTTGATAGTACATCATGTCACGCAGTAACTTTATACAATGAACGCGAATGGTGCTTAATGCAAACATTAGATCATTGGATATCCTGATGACTTGAGGCTATAGGCTCAAAACAAAAGCGACCTGGAGGCCAAGGCTAGGATAGTAAAGTAGGAAGGAGAGAAAATTGGTCTGATAATCAACCACTAGAATATCTCCAAATGAATAGGGCTAAGATGGTCGGCTCTTTATCATTTGTCATGAAGGGCATAGTGACAAGTGATAAAAATAGAACCATGCTGCCACCGCGGATCGAAAAGAAAAGACCTACCTAAAGTAATCGGGAAGAGGAGATAGATGTTCGAATCCAAAATGCCCTAAGATGCTCAGCAGCGCTTCACCGAGTTCTAGTATCCAAGCTGATCAGTAGACTGTCCATGATTCAAGTCTATAAGACAATAATTAGATTTTGATGAATGGCATCGGTAAGTATTACACTTGGACTCTGAATCAGAAAAAAAAGAACAAGTTCTTAGTTAAGAAGACGAAATTCTGGCGGAATATTCTGGGACCTATCAGAGATGAAGATAGAGAAGATGAAAGCGTAGGAAAAATAGGGAGCTAGAGTAGCTAGTTGCGGCACCCAATATAATTAGCGAGATTATAGCCGCACGACTTCGCAGACTTGGTCACTTGGAGTGGACGGGAGAGAATCGGGCTGTGAGAAGATAGGAGCGATGTAGCCCTAAAACGCCCTCGGAGTATCCAACTAGCGTGGAGTGGTGCAGAATAGAGCAGAGTGACGTTGTACTTGTGTCAAAGGCCAAGATTCTTTTTGGGTCACTAATCCAGTGAAGTAAGTAAGTATTGCTTTCATAGTTAGTATTTCATGACGAATGAACACGAGGTGAGGCATTGGATGTATTTCCAACTATGCACCAGCTAATCCAGATATAAACCCTCCTTATTAAGTACGGTTTTAGAGATAACATTATGTTAGCTATTATAATAATCAAGTAATCATTTAAAATTGGTTGGGATAATATCATTGTATTGAAATATAGTTAAAAACGTTATTTCTGTGTTATCTAAATCCGTTTATTCGGATATTTATTTTGGTGGATATTCGAATAATTAGAATATCACAATATTCTAATTGCAAACCCTACATATAGTAGTGACACCCAGTAGTGACACAAATAGGTAATGTAAATACTGCGAGGAGGATCTTGTTTAGGAAATAATCGGACAGACAGACGGACATGACCAATCTATAAGGGTTCCGTTTTTTGCCATTTGGCTACGGAACCCTAAAAACAGAGCGATCGAGTATATTCCTTCAACAGGATGCTCTCTTACAGCATATAAAAAGGGCTTAACAGACCCACATTGGGACCAATTTATCTGAATAGCGACCCACAAATGCTAGATTCTTGCAACTAGGCTTGGCGAAAGAAAAATGATGGACCAGCGTACTCCTCTTTGTAGAAAACCCTTCCTAATGCTAGTCTCAGCTGCAAGGAGCTATTGTCTTGCAAGTGCAAAGAACGCTGTACAGGGTGTGGGTGAGTAAAACACGGATTTAAATACACTATGCTTTGCGCATGCGAAAGTGCATGCTCTGGGACAAAATAACACGTAAAAAAAAATTGTTTAATTAGTGTGTAACTTTAATTAGCTACATCCGGAGTAAATTACAATAAAATGATCTCAGTATTCTTAATTTTGATAATAATACTTTTATCGAAAATATTACTTTACTATAAATATCGTTCAGCAAGTTACCTTTACTTAAACATCATTTGCCTTGCAAATTGTATTGAAACAGCCATCCGACTCTTGGTGGTGTCATCCGGTATGGAACAAAAATAGTGTAATTTGCTTGTTTATAAACCGATTTTCAAAATTTTAATGGAATTTAATAGCTTACTAATGTAGCATTCATATCTTGATACAATGTTTTCCTGTAAAGTTACTAGTAAAGTTGATGAAAACAAAAAACGGATTTTTTTTCGCGAAAATTTAAATAAAACTTAAAATTTCTCGCAAACTATGGTACTTACAAGGTCAAATGTATAAACGATATTGTAGCGCATTTAATTTTGCTTTTTATGACACCCCACACAAGCTTACATGTGATATACTTTCTGTGGTACTTATACGCAATATTCTGAACACGGCACCGGCCATTTTGATGACGTCATAACTGGTGATTTAACCACGTTAGAAACTGTCTCCCGATGGTTTTTTTGTCAAAATAACATGCTTAACAACATACTAAAATATGGTGCTGGTTTCATCAAAGGCACCTTTTGGGCCCTATATGACCCTAAGGGAAGCGCCTTCATACCTACTCGTATAACATTTTTTTATACAATCAAACACATTTGAATAAGTAGTCGATAAAGCGGTCAAACACCGATAGATTATTAATATGTTGTAACATGACATCACTATTTTTGATCTCACATAGACAATTTACGCACAAACTTGCATTTCATTTTTGGTCGCACTTTTGAAGTTTGACAGTCGTTCTTGATATCCTATTTCTATGTATCCGGATCCGAAAAATTGCCGGATATTGCAAACCCTACCTGCTCGCTGCGCTATCTCCCCGCCCCGCGCGCCCCGCGCCGTGTGCGGCAACCACCTTCGCTCGCAGTTCGTTGCGATTAATTCTATTTACTTTTTGACAAACTTCCGGTAAAAAAAATCTATTTTTTATTTAGTGCAAATGTAGTGTCTTTAGATAAGTACCGTTTTTAAAATTTTCACGTCTCTCTTAATTTCCCCCGAAGCACAATGTACAAAATAATTAAAAATACATGTTCCATAATTTGCCCAGGCGTGCAAAGTTAACTGAATGTTTATAATGCTTTAAAAAGCTTAACTTGAGATTGCACCAACCGACTGACTTATCCTCGAGCCACAATCGAAAAAAAAAATTTTTTTAGGGTATCATACATTGCACATCTTTTTAATTAATATATACTATGCACCAAGGTGTTCTCTATACACTACTTAGCTTGAACCCAATAGCTTTTAATTTACTCCAAAATTACGGCACTTTATAGTTTATACCTAAAATTTAACGGTCTTCCGTACATAATAGAAACGGTGCAACTCGGGGGAAATAATCTAGTTGCGCCATCTAACGAATCCAAAAAAAGCACGACTACACGACTTACTTCCATACTTTTCGTTAACTTGACTATACTAGGTTTACTAAGTGTGAAATATGTGGCAAGCGAGCCACTCGAGAAAATCACGAAAAAAGGGATTTTATGGCGAAATTTCCCTTGGATAAAGACTAAGCTAGATACTTTTGACCTTAAATATTTTGGTGCAGCAGGCTTTAAACACATTGAAAATTAGATATTTTATATTCTTTTTAGTTGTAGAACTAGGGATGTACTAAAACTATCGATAACTGTATGTTTATTTGTATATCAGTGTAAATAATCAAATAAAATATGTGAAATTTCCTGTGAACTTGCAAAGTGCTACTTTGATTCTTCCTAGTGGGGAAGAAAAAGCCCCTTTCCAACAAGGTGTTGTAAGAAAAATCGGGTCCACATTAAGCCCAACCACGTATTAGTCCAGTCATAGAACTATCTATGAAATTCCTGAAGGTAGAATTCTCAGAGATAGATCAAAACTAAACCCTCCAGTTCGATATGATGACTTTATCATGTCAGCTATAGCTGAAGATTCAGATGAGCCTAAAACTTATAAAGAAGCCATGAAGAGTCCTCAGAAAGCTGAGTGGATAAAAGCTATGGAAAGCGAGGTGAAATCCTTAAATTTAAACAAGACTTGGATTTTGGTAGACCAACCTAAAGATAGAAAACTAATATCTTGTAAATGGGTCTTTAAAAAGAAAACCAATGCAGATGGAAGTCTTGACAAATATAAAGCCCGACTCGTAGCGAGAGGCTATACACAAGAAAAAGGTTTAGACTACGACGAAACGTTCAGTCCTGTTGCTAGGATAGCGACTATACGCTCAATTCTTAGCATTGCAGCAAATGAAAAATTGTCTCTTACACAATTCGATGTAGCCACTGCTTTCCTTAATGGCTCTTTAAACGAAGATATCTACATGCACCAGCCAGAAGGTTATAATGATAGCACAAATCGTGTTTGTAAATTAAAGAAAATTTTATACGGTCTCAAACAAGCACCAAGATGCTGGAACAAATGCATTGTTGATTTCTTGAAATTAATTGGATTTAAGCAATGTGACATGGACCCATATTTGTTTATTCGAAACAGAAACGGAAACAAAATAATAATGGGACTATATGTTAACGATGGCTTGATTGCCTCTACTGATCAGAAGGAATCTGAAAAGTTTCTAAATGAACTGAAGAGAAAGTTCAAGATAACAACAAAACCAACCTCTTATTTTCTTGGATTAGAGATTACAAATGAAAAGGATGGTTCCATAAAGGTTTCTCAGAAACATTATGTAAACAAGCTTTTAGAAAAGTTTGGCATGAGTGATTGCAAAGCTGTCAGCACTTCAATCATAAAGGAAGTCCAATCAGATACGGAAAAAGACAATGATGTCAGATTCCCTTATCGTGAAGCTGTCGGTGCACTGGCATACCTAATGACAGGAACCAGACCAGACATATCCTGTGCCATAAGTGTTGTTTCGAGAACATTAACGAATCCATCTCATGAAGATGTTCTGAAAGTAAAACGCATTTTACGTTACCTCAAAGGAACTATGGATTCAGTTATTGTGTATAAGCTAATAAACTCCATAGACTTATTTATAAATGCAGGTCACATGATTTCTTTATTCTTTTCTTAATGTCACTCTTGTCATGTCTATATGTAAATAAACATTGAATAATTCGATCCACATTAATATGGTAGCAGAGCGTGGTTTAACTTTGGGAGGTTTGCCATCTGAAATCCATTTACGACAGTGTTTGACATTATGCCCAAGAATAAAGAAATCATGTGGCCTGCATTTATAAATAAGTCTATGGAGTTTATCAAAACCTCTAACATGTCGTACATTTTGGTAATGATTTGCGAAACAAACTCATTCCACTCGCTAGTATGGGAGTCCCGTCTCTTAATGGCTCCTCTACATGATGGCCCAGCGTAGGCCAGTCCTAGGGACGCATTTATGCGTTAGAGGGAGCAAGTGATATTGCTATCTCATTTCACCGCATAGCTGCGTCCCTTGGACTGGCCTACGCTGGGCCATCGTGTAGAGGAGCCCTAAAACGTAGTGATTATATGCTCTTTGGGTATTGTAGGATTCTTTGGCGGGAATTTAAAAAAAGTACACGAAAATTTTTCGCTCAACTTTTAAAATTCTTATTTATTAGTGTAAACTAATATAATTTGTATATATATTATGTTAAAAACTGTAAATAATTATAGTTAGTGTTTAAACAATGCCAGGTAACGAGGGGGGCGGGGAAAACCCGCCCACCCTTAAGCGCTCCAAAAACGACATCCAAGGCAACACGGACGATGGCGGCGGGGGTGAGCAATTGAACAATGGATACTTACCGTATTTTAAACCGGACTATAAAAGACTATACCCTGAGAATTCAGGAAAAGTAGAATTTAAAGTGTTTGTTGAGCAAGTGGACCCAAAAGGCAAATTGGGAAACAAAAGCCCAATTTTCCTAAATCACATATTTACTACGGACATAAAAGGTGTAACGGCCATACAGCGTGTAAACGCTAACAAAATTGCAGTCGTTTTCAAGCAGTATAATACGGCTAATAACTTTTTAAACAACACTGCATTTTTGACAAAATATAACATGAAGGCGTACATACCGGCGACTCAAATCGAGAAAACTGGGATAATCAGATTTGTGCCAGCCAATATTTCAAACAAGGATTTATACACAAAGTTAAGCTCTATTTATGAGATCATAGCGGTACGACGCTTTACCAAAAAAGTTGGACAGGAACGTGTTCCTTTACAGACGGTGAGCATTACGTTCTTGTCGCATGTGCTACCGGACAATGTACAGTACGACTTATTCTCGTATAGAGTCTTCGAATATGTACCCCCCCTACTGCAATGTTTTAAATTTAACCATGCAGCTAAAGTATGTAACGGCAAACAGCGTTGCTCCATATGCTCGGGTGAACACTTTTATAAGGAGTGTGATAAGCCTAATGATTTATGTTGTGCCAATTGTAGTGGACCACATTTGGCAATTTCGAAACAATGTCCTATAAAACTTAAGAAAATAACAGAAAAGAAGACAAATATCACGTACGCCTCTAAAGCTGAAACTCGAAAAGTCGAGTTTCCGACATTACTTGACCAAACTGTAAGGCTTCCAGAAAAAGCAAGTAAATCTAAATCTCAACCGCAAAAAAATGTTCCTTCTACAGCTACACCAGCAGAGACACCGAAATTTGACATTAAAAAAGAATTACTACAGAATGCAGACTTAATGAATGCACTGGTTAGCACTCTCATAGAATTAGCAAACAAGACTGATTCTAATCCAATCACTAGCAGTTCTATTAAATATATGCTTATTAAAAATATTAAATAATGGATTCTACACTTATTCGTATTGCCCAATTCAATATTCAATCAGTTACAAATAAAAAACCTTTGCTAATTAATTTTTTAAAAGTTCATAATATTGATGTTTGTCTTCTTAATGAAACCTGGTTAAAACCAACTACTGCTTTTAGGATACCTAGTTATAATATTTTCTGTAAATATGCTAACAATGGACATGGCGGAGTTGCTATACTCGTCAAAAATATATACAAACATACTTTTATACAGACTGAGTTTTATGAAAGTATCCAAAATGTAGCTATCTCAATTGTGACTAACCGAGGGCCTTTATCAGTTTTATGTGTGTATTGTCCTCCAAACCGTCCACACATTAGACTAAATAGACTTAAAAATATAATTGAGAAATTACCAACACCTATAATAATATCAGGAGACTTTAATGCGCATCATACAGCATTTGGTTGCGCTACTAATCAATCCAGGGGTAACACCTTGTTTGATATTATAAGTGACTTAGACTTATGTATCTTAAATGACGGAAATCCAACTACAGTTACTTACCCGAATCGAAAGCCTTCAGCGATCGATGTTAGCCTCTGTAGTGCAAGTATTGCCCCTCTGTGCGAGTGGCAAGTCCATGATGACCCTATGGGCAGCTATCACTACCCTACTATAGTGAGTATATTGACCTCTCTTGAAAAATATCAAATAAGTGATCCAGTAGATAAATTTATAAATACTAAAGCTGACTGGAATAAATATAAAGAGCTTTCAGAAGAGATATTCTCGGATTTTCCTTTAAATGATAACGATCCTATACAATCATATGATAAATTTAGTGCTGAACTCAACCTATTAAAAATACAATGTATCCCAAAACTTACTAAAAATACAAACTTCGTTAGCAGACCTCCGGTTCCTTGGTGGAATAAAAAATGTGAAGATAGTGTCATTAAAGCCTATGAGGCATTAAAATATTACAGGGCCAATCCATCTTTAGAAAATTATATTACGTACAAGAAATTTGTTGCTCTTAAAAAACGAACAATAGCAGAGGAAAGAACTAGTAGTTGGCGTAGTTTTTGTGCTTCTTTAAATCGATGTACACCTATTGGGTTAATATGGAACAATATTAAACGTTTTAAAGGATTAATAAGTAAGCAAATAATTAAAAATGATGAATTTATAGAACCATTCATAACTAAACTAGCCCAAGGATGTATTAACGATTCTAGCTCTATTGAAAGTTTATTTGAAAATAACAATGATAATAACGAGTCTAAGCACCTTATTGAACCTTTTACTTGGGAGGAATTCAAAGTAAGTCTGCAATCTAGGAAAAATACTACCCCAGGATTAGATGATATACCATACTTACTTTTAAAGAAACTGCATGTTAATGGTCAAAAAGTTTTGCTCAGAATTATGAATTTACTTTGGTTACAGGGGAAAATACCTCTATCATGGAAAACACAATGTGTAATACCTATTTTAAAACCAGACAAACCTCCTAATGAGGCCAATTCTTATAGACCGATTTCTCTATTGTCATGTATTGGTAAAGTTTTTGAGAATATGATAAAGACTAGACTTGATTGGTATGTTGAGGCAAACAACATATTGCCTCCATTTCAAAATGGCTTTCGACGGGGTAGAAGCTGTTCTGACAGCTTCATATCTCTTATATCGGATTTAAAATTAGCTAACTATAACAAGTCACATGCTGTTTGTATATTTTTAGATGTACAAGGAGCATTTGACAATGTTGATCCCGCAATACTTGTAAAAATTCTATCTAATATTAATATACCTGGGAAACTATGCAAGTGGATATTTAATTTTTTGGACAATAGAGAGCTATATGTAAAATTTAATAACATACTTCATGGACCACGACAAGTTTTCAAAGGCACAATGCAAGGAGCAACGCTGTCTCCTCTTCTGTATAACTTGTATACTAGTGATATTAACTCATTTGTAAATAGTTCTAATGTTAATATACTGCAATTTGCAGATGATCTTGTAATATATTCTATTAATTCAAATTTAGATGTAGCTAAAGCACATATTAATAATGCACTAAATGAACTCTATGTCTATTACAATAATTACTTACACTTAAAGATAAATCCTGACAAAAGCAAGTTACTAATATTGAGCAAGGACACAACAAATGTACATATTGTATATAATAATGAGATTATTAGAGAAGTCCCTTCTCATAAGTTTCTAGGTGTAGTCATAGATAATCATTTAAATTTTGACCTACATGCTAAGCACATAATTTCAAATTCTGTTAGAGGTTTAAATGTTATGAGATGTCTTGCTGGTATATCTTGGGGTGCTGACCCTCAAGTACTGTCCTTACTGTATAAAACCCTTGTCAGAAGTCACTTTGACTATAGTTTTCTTGTACATATGAATACTGTTCACATACATAAATTAGAAATAATTCAAAATAAGGCTATGCGAATAATATCAGGGGCAATGTGTTGAACCCCAATAAGAGCAATGGAAGTAGAGACTAAAACAATGCCTTTACCTGTCAGATGGGTGTTGTTAGCTTATAGATATTTAATTAAGATATATGCTAAAAATAATCAAAGTGTAATTAGAAGAATAAAGGGTCATCCCAGAATCCCCAAGTTAACAGCACTACTCTTACAGGTGGAAGCTAAGTTTTGTAATATATATAAAAATGAAATTTGGCCATGTTATGAAGATAGCTTTGATAGTAAACTTTTAAACATTACAGTATGCACAAAATCTATCAATAATAATACTGATTTTCTATGTTTCTTGTCACAAATTCCCGATTATTACAAATTATACACCGATGGTAGTAAAGCAGATTCCCATGTTCGAAGTGCAGTGTATGATCCTCAAACTAAATTTGTACAGAGCTTTAGGTTGCATGATGTATGTTCCATATTTACGGCTGAAGCATATGCTGTATTTGAAGCCCTGAAAGTTATAACCAGAGTGTCAGAATATAAACATTTCTTTATTTTCACTGATTCACTTAGCTTAATTTATGCATTACAGAATAATCAATTGCATTATAAAGATAATTTCATTTTGTACAAAATTAAAAATATCTTATCACTATTTAAAAATAATAATGTAAATATAAATTTTATGTGGATTCCATCCCATACTGGTATAACAGGGAATGAAGTTGCAGACAAAGCTGCTTATTTAGGTATTAACGAATTAGATGTAAGATGTAGTACTAGAATTCCACTATCTGATTGTCAAGCTTCTGTGAAAACTGATGTTGCTAAGATGTGGATAGATTTCTGGACCAAAGACAGAGAGATAAAAGGAAGATGGTACGCTAGTATTCAAACTGACTTACCTGGAAAGCCTTGGTATGAGAAGATTAAGACGGGAAGTCGTAGCTTTATTACCACCATCAATAGATTGCGGTTTGGTCACAACTGTGCACCAGCGCACTTAGCCAGATTTTCATTTATAGCCGATGGTACATGTCCTCACTGCCAGAATGGTAGCGTTGCAGATGTTGAACACCTTATATTTAAATGCCAAGTGTTTTCATTTGAAAGACTAATCCTTGCAAGTGAATTAAGTGAAGTGTTTAATAATAATGTCCCCCGCCGCCTCACCGACATTCTTAAAAACGTTGACAGTTACGTTCCGTTATACAAGTATATTAAAAACACAGTGTTGAAGATTTAAAGCAAATTTAAAGTGAAGTGTTTTAAGTTTTAACAAAAGTGCATTCTCTGACATACAACTCTTTAAATAATGTGTTTTGAACAAAACAAAGACTTGGCTTAAAGGACTCGCATCCAGGCCATAAATGTTAAAAAAAAAAAAAAAAATTGGGTATTGTAGCATTTGTAGCAAATTTGTAGCGCCACCTATTTTTTTTTTCTTTGTATGAAAAAAAAGTCACTGTTTCTAAACGATAAATATCCATTTTACGCTGCATAAAATTCAACGTTTTGTTTAATTTAATAACAAATTGTGAATTTAGAATTATATGTACCGACTTATCATGTAAATTTATTATTGTTCAGTTAAAATTCAATATGAATTTCCATAAAACACACAAAAAAACAATCATTTATCTATTCTAAAATATATCTGTACCTGTTGCCTCAACTTTGTAAATAGGAACGTTTACTAACGAATATGAACGTTTGAAATTATCATTGAAATTGTGATTAAATTGTTCAAATAAACAAAATGATTATATCAGATGGGATTAATCATACTAAATTACAGTCAATAATAGTTGGGGAACTGAAGAAAGCTGGATTAAAGCATAGGCTAAAGAAAATCATATTGAAAAATGTTAAGGTATAAGGTCGTTATCCAATAGCAATAGCAAGTAAATTAGTTTAGTTTTATTGAGTCACATATATTATTTACAGGATCACAAAACGGTATTCGGAGCTCCTTTGGCTAAAGTGCCATCGGGCAGTGTTATATGCTGTGGGAGTAATTTGTGTGTACCGCTAGTGGTTAACGAAATGTCAGCAGTTCTTCGTACTAACGCCCATATCGAGGGCCTATTTCGTAAAGCGGGGTCTCAAACGCGCCAAAAGGATATAAAAGTAAGCCATTAACTAAATTTTTACCTTATCGACTTTAGTAAATTGTGCATAACAATGAGAATTTTAAGGTTTCCAATTGTACATCCCTAAAGTATGTAATTGTTTATGACGTTCCAGCGGCTCTTAGATGCCGGTGGGTGTGTATCAGAAGGACATCATCCGGTTGATGTGGCGAGTGTACTGAAGCTCTACCTGCGATGTTTACCAGAACCACTGATCAGTGCAGAAGTACAAGACTTACTCCTACGCTGTAGGGTCACTGCTGGTGATGATGCCTTGAAACCGCTCCTGCACACATTGCTGCTGTTACCTGTATTACATGTTCACCTGCTGCATTACATTATGGAGGTATATTTTAACATTCCTCCTTCAAAAATTACCTTAAATTTTAAGTTAATTTTAGTACAGCCAGCTGCAAAAATATGTATCGAGAGAATTGTCTCATAAATATGGCACTACATTCTTATTACACTGGAATAAGATGCTATGGGACATATTATTGAGTAAGATGTGTACAGTCAGCATCAAAAGTGGCGGATGAAACAATGTGTCAAAAGTATCTGATATTCTGGACAACCTTTCCAAATATAGATAAATTTAGAGAATTCGCATTCAAAAATATATCTATTACAGTCTTTGTTGTTCTATATTAAAGACATCACTTTTTGTTAAGCTGTTACAGAATGATGCTGACTGTACACCCATATTTTTACACTTGACTGTACAGGGTGAAATATTTTTGAAGTTGAAGTTAATCGGTCAAAGCTAGATCAACTTCTTGTAAATAGCAGAGTAATTTTTTTAATTCTTCACATTAAGTTTTTTAATACAAATTCTCTATTCTGCAATTAATCCTTATAGTTCACTGTAGTGAATTTCAACCTTTATTATGAATCAACAGCCTAAAGAAAAGATGCTTTCCAGATAGGTTTTCATACATTAACCTGCCTGTTGCTATTTCTATTGCATGCACATAATTATATTGCTATCAAACTTTCACAGTGACATTGACAACCGGCATCATGGGCCGGACAGTAATATAACTATGCACATGCAATAGATATAGCAACAGTGTACGAAAATCTATCTGAAAAGCGTGTCTGCTTTAGACATGAGAATATTTTTTTTTGAGCTACCATCAGCTGCTTGTAACCCATTTTGATTTTTTCTTTACTTGGGCTCTACAAGCCCCTGCAATTCCCCTATAGGGGATTTGGGACACCCCAGCGGGATGTAACCTAGAGGTGGGAAAACACTATTGTTTCAGCTGCTCAACTACATTGCATCAAGGCATAAAGAGAACTTGATGGATTCTTCAAACCTGGCAATAGTGATGGCTCCTAGCATTATGCCTTTACCTGCTGCCTCATCTGCGCAGAGATTGGAACACCATGTTGCTTTAGTCAAGGTGAATATCATACTTCAATTTTATTACTATGGTACAGAAAGTGTCAGAAAGAAACCGTAACCTTTTTCCAGGCCCCAGCAATAAACAAGGTTTTCCTAAAAAAACCCAAATATATTCCAATTAGGCTTTGATGATTTTGAAGATGTCACTTTTCCCGAAATTGCAAGCTAAATTTCAATTTAAACCTTAAATCGGATTGCTGAAGTTGAAATTCTATTGGCGCGTATGTTGTCGATAAATTTGTACTATGCCTTATGCCTGAAAAAGGGTTAATAGGTAATTTGGTTATAGAACTTGTCCTCATTTTGTACTGATGCAGCTATTAATTAAGATCAATATGGGTAAGTGTGGCTGGTTCACATTCGGGCCTGATTACACACTTCCTTTTTGCATATACACTGGCAATAGCAAATGTATGAACTTGAATAAACAATAATAAATAAATAATGAAATCACTTTATTGCAGACATTACACAGTCCATATCATTAAAAAATATCTGATCTAATTTAGGTATCTGCCTCCTTCTAGGACACCAGGTATTTGAGCATGCGATCGTAACCAGTGCCGCAAAATGGGGCAGTCCGTCTTCTTATTAACCCTTTACCAGGCTAAGGGATATATACTTCCCACATGCGACTCTTCAAACATGTGTTCTATTTTCGATGAGTAAGACTGACATTCGATTGTCATTTTTAGGGTTCCGTAGTCAACTAGGAACCCTTATAGTTTCGCCATGTCCGTCTGTCTGTCTGTCCGAGGCTTTGCTCCGTGGTCGTTAGTGCTAGAAAGCTGAAATTTGGCATGGATATATAAATCAATAAAGCCGACAAAGTCGTACAATAAAATCTAAAAATTTTTTTTTTTTAGGGTACCTCCCCTACACGTAAAGTGGGGGTGAAATTTTTTTTTTGCTTCAACCCTACAGTGTGGGATATCGTTGGAAAAGTCTTTCAAAACTAATAGGGGTCTGCAACAAACATTTCTTGATAAAGTGAATATATTCGGAGATAATTGCTCCGAAAGAAAAAAAAAAAGTGTCCCCCCCCCCCTCTAACTTTTGAACCATAGGTCCAAAAAATACGAAAAAAATCTTGAAAATAGAGCTTAAGAAAGACATTAAATGAAAACTATAGCGGATATGATCAGTTTAGCTGTTTTTGAGTTATCGCAAAAAGTTTCCCCTTCATAGTAAAAAGACGTACACCCACAGTTCAGTTCATCCCTTGGTTAACAATCTACCATACTTTAAGCTCCAGTTTAGCTTATTGTGACGGAAGAGTAACTACGGAACCCTACTCTGAGCATGGCCCGACATGCTCTTGGCCGGTTTATTTAACTGTCAGCCTGGTAAAGGGTTAATTACCTTCTGGATGGTGTTGGACCTCCCCTGACGCACTGCAGTAACGTGGGAGCCCCACCAGCACCCTGAAGGCATTATTATATTGTACTCGAAGAGCATTGAAGGCCCCCTGCGTGTAGCAGACCCACAGGTTGCATGTGTATATAGTTTGGCAGAAGGCTTTGAAGAGTATCTTTACCTCAATGCTACATCGTGCGAATCTGCGAGCCAACATGTTGCAGCGGACTGCCATCGCCCTCCTTTCCCTCTATGTATAATCAATGTGTAAACAGACCTTAATGTGAAAGCCAGCCGCCAGCCAGCCACACTTAGTATACTTACCCAACAAACATTATACCGTCAGTTACAGGCTTCTTTAAAACTTTAATCTTTTGAACGGCGTTATAATAATCTCAGTTATAGCTTGGAACGTTATAGAGGAGTTAAGAAATAAATTCCACTCCAACAGTGGTTCTAGAGCTACAATGGATGATGTTATGCAGAATTGAGAGTAATAATAGTGTTAATTACAGCTACTGGAGTCAAGCTTTATAGCTTTAACCTGTTTGTAACACTTAAATCTTTACAACAGCGCCCGCTGACACTTACTGATGTTTATTGTTACTTAATGGTTACTGTGAAGTATCTTATATATCTTTAGGTGTTGTGATAACTTTAAGCTGCAGGCATGGGTTGCATAAAAGAGTTAGTCAAGTGTGTCGTAACACCAGATACTAAAAGCGTTGCATAACTCTCTTATGAAGTTTCAAGCTTTAACGTAAGTTTTGCTTATGCTAATTGTGTTAGCCGAGTACCTTTTTGAAGGCTTTCTACAGGCAATGGTGTAATGAACAGAGTTTGTCAAGAGTGTAGTAATACGAAAATTAAAGAAGATGCCAAAAGTTTGGATCATCTCATTTTTGCAGGTTTAAGCTGTAACGTTGATTTTACGAATGCACATTGTGTTAAGTAAGTGCATTTTAATGACATTCTAAAGGTAATGATGTGAGTTAACACAGTATAAGAACTCAAGGAATCCAAAAGGATACATGTCAATTTTAATATAAATTACGCGAATAAGTTATTAAAAGCATATTTTATAATATTATAACAAACCTAAAGAAAAATATATAGTGATTATTTATTATATTATAGTGATTATTTTTTTACTATCAGGTTTTGATTACTTTGTCAAAGAACCCTAATTCTATCAGGTTTAAAAATGCTTAGCTGTTGTATTGTCTTCTATATAGTTAAACGCTTTGTTTGAGTCTATTATTACACTCTTATGTATACTAAAGACTGCACAATACTCTCGACTAAAGATGCTGTATCTCAAAAAGTGTAAATGATGCGTTAAGGGAGAGCTAAAGCTGTAATAGCAAGTTCGCCATTGTTTTAGTAAAGTAACCTAAAAATGTACTTGTTTGATCAATATTTATGTACAAAATACTCCATTAATAATTTTTATTTTATCATTCTATCGATGCCACGTAACTTTACTTGCCAATGGCCGACAAAAAGAACAAGTTGCTGATAAAACTTTAAGGCGTCTATTTTATTAAGCATAAGTTTTACTTTAAATCTTTAATTAATCCGGAGCGCGTTAAAATTAAGATGGAAAACATGGTATACACTTACCGTAAAATCGCAGGCGCAGCACTTTTTCACTTTTCACACGATAAAACTTCTTCTTCCTAATAAAAACTTGCGAGCAGATCGCCATTAAATGTTGCTGTGATAAGTTTTATTTTCTTTGTATCATTTATTTTATAAGTTTGATCGTTTTGGATTTCTTTGAAGCTAATACATAAAAACAGTACAAAAAGAGTTCTCAAAAAGCGGTCACATATTTAATTGAGAATGTTTTAGATATCTAGTACGCGTTAAATCGTTAACCCACTCTCTCTTATAGGTTTAACAAGTTTAAAATTCTTAACTGAGGGTTGTCTCACACCTATTGTGTTAGCTAATGATTCTATGAGAACGTAGAACCGGCTAAAGTAATAGCTGAGGGTGAATTAACTCCCTTCTAAGTACTTCTAACCCTTAAGTAACACTGTTGTATAGGCTTCCTGACACCTTTACCTGTAAAAAGTGGGGCCTGATTCGTGGTTATAAGGGTGGTATAGAGTCCTCTACCAACCTACTACAGGTATTCTTAACACTCTTAATTCTCAAATGAGAGCATTATAACAGTGATATGTAGGCTATTTTGACGCTGTCATGTTAGTTGGGTACCCATATTATATTGACCTTACAGTTTTTCAAGTGAAGGGGTATAGAATCCTGCTGTCCTGTTGTTGTAAAATCAACAGTTCTGTTTTTTACCTAATCTCTCTTTATTTTCCTTTTCTAAATATCTTTTTTTATTTACAGATATTTATAGAAAATTCTCAACATATTGGTCTTTTGACTGATGACCTTATGTCACAGTTAGATGACGACACAGAAGCGCATTTAGCAAGAAGAAAGAAGAGACGAAGTGGGTCCCTTAATCGTAAGTTATTCGCACATGAATTTAAAAATTAACTCAATTTATAACAATGGTCTAAAATGTTTTCTGTTCAAGGCATGTTGAGTGGACTACGTAAGATGGTGTCCGGAGGAGTGAATACGCCAGCTACTGTGTGCGAGAATAGCAAGACTCCTATATTGAGCAAGTCGGCGTCCAAACGGAAGTTTGATAGCTATGAGGGACTTTCAGCTAAAACCATGTGAGCTTCCTTTATTATTGTATATTAAAATCACTGGAAATATTCGACAGTTTCGGTATATAACATTCTTATATCTGTTACAGAAAAGAGATAAAGAAGAATCTCCCTCAGAAAGAACTATCGTTTACTCCAATGAAAATGTAAGTAACAGCAATTGGTAATGAAAATAATGAAATACACACATAATCATCTATTATCAATGATAATACTGTCGAGGGAAACTTTTAAAGAAAGTTAACAAAATGGTTAGGTACTGGGTACTGGATAAATGTTTTTATAGCGTTAAGGCTTACTTGGATTATAAGGAACCGATGACATCATGATATATTTAATTGTAATAATTGATAAATTTTGACATTGTGGGTACCTATTTTTATTTAATTTATGATTGTTAAATTATTTTAATGTAAATATTTGTACGCTTGCTTGCATGCTGAATACAAGGATTCCTGGTTATTATTTTAAGACCAAATTGTACTGTATTCTTACAAATAAAGAATTATGAATTATATAATCACAAAATAATTTCTCATTCTACGTACTGTGGTCTGTGAGATACTACTTTATTACTTAATTAACTTGTTTGTTTATCAGGGGCATCACCGAAAGGAAGAGAATAAGGCTAAGTTTAATGGATGCAAGAAGCACCCCAATAATTAATTCTGATATGAAGAATTCCGAAACAAGTGCCAGCAGTGAAGACCTGCTCACTTCCTCTGAACGTTTGTTCAGTGCTCATGACACTATCGACCTTTCACCAGACCAGAAACCTGACAAAGACTATGTCAGAATATCTAAACAGGAATATGAAGAAATCAAAAGTCGAGTATCCGCCATAGAGAATAGGCTGTCTAGAGAATTCACTGATGTCATACCAAGAGTCGAGCCGTTTCAACAAGTACAGAGTGTCTACGAGCAAACTTTGGAGGAAGTAGCGATGCTTAGCTGCCCAACGTCAGATCATTTAGCGAGACGTTTAAGTAAGGAATTAAAAATACGGCCCAATGAACAGGCAAAGGTAATAAGATCTCCGAGCGCCCGGAAAATCGGCTCAATACGACGCCGGTCTAAAGAGAACATTCCAAAAATTGTTAGGCATAAGTCATGGAACGCGTCAGTAGCGTCACAAGCTAGTCAAAACGCAGATAGATTTTATCCTTACGTGGGACTGGTTCGTCGAGATCGTACCAGTACAGCCAAACCAGACTTAGCTATACCAAAGACACCAAAGTCTAATGAAAGCAATGCCTCACCATCAGACAAATCGCTCACTGATTCTAGTCAAAAGTATCAGTTGCGTAAACGAATCAGCCTCAACTCTGATTATAATTTAGATAAATCATTTAACAGAGGTACAACGCGTAGATCTCTGAACGTTACTATTAATAGCTGGGATGCAACAGCGTCAGACAACTCTACAAATAACACTCTGAATTCAACTGAAAAATCGAATACCTCAATGAATCAATCGGGCGTTTACCAAAATGTTACTATGCGAAATCTTAAAAAATTCACCAAGTCTAGTCCTTCGAATTCGCAACAGAAGTGGCGGAGTGCTGCAGCTTTCTTTATGGACAAGACAGGCGAGATGGACAGCACAGGTCTCTCTGGGAGGCCTTCGGTTAATAAACTGAGGAAACAGAATGCAGGTGCAGTATTGGCCAAGGCCAAACTCTTTGAATCTGGATCTGACAAGTCATCAGGACGGAGCGATAAAAGCTCGCATTCTGGCTTTGCTAGGAGACCTCGGGTTAATGTTAACCAATTGAATAAGCAGCCGAAGTTGATAGCTCATGTTAGACCAAAAGTTCAATCGAGTCTAACTGAAAGCTCTGCTCCTGGCATTCCTATTCAAACTCACCGAAATATAGATGTTCCTCCAAACGTGCCTCCGAAATCTCATCGCCAATATGGGATTCAAAGTAAAGATACAGTTGATACTTTTCATTTGAGTAGAAAGACTACACCCACTATTAGAAAAGTATCCCCACAACCTTTACCGGTAAAAACGACTCCTTTTATGACCCCTGCCTTAAGGAAGCCTCTCTGTACACCAAGAAGTTTAAGGACACCTACATGTTCAAGCGATCTCAAAAAAGCGAATACCCCACTCAAAGCGATTCACATATCGCCTAGAAGACGGTCTCCGCGTCAAAAACTGTTGCGAGCGTACACGCATCAAGCTAACTGATCAAAGTTTTACATTATTTTTATCAATTTAGTATTAATCAATCAATCGTCTTATTTTGCACGAAAGAAATTGTACTTAATAATCAAGATTATATATATATCCTAAGATTATTAAGTACAATTTATGATTAAATGAATCAAGTGGCCATGTGTACATAAATATACAAGTCTAAATAGATATTTGTTTCGATTGAGTGTTCTTGTTTCATTGATTTTTCCCCTCTGTGGTATTTTTGAACCGAGATCATCGCAACGGGTTCACAACTGTGTACTATGTCTTATACTCTGTATCTTTTCGGTATTTAAATAGAAGTACACAAACAATTTTCACCTCAGCAGCTCGAACAAGCCTACTTTCGTCACTCCAGGTAGTGTGGAAAGTGAGACTTTTCTCAATCCAGTGAGTGACAAAAGTACGAATTTCCTCACTCCAGGCCAGTAGCTTTTTAATTTAGTGAAGGCCATGAATACAGGAATAAAAACTTTACTTGATCTTGAATTTTTGTTCTCACTACCGAGGTGAAAAGTTGTATTTGTCACGCGAGAGCAAAGTTATTTTACATCTCGTGTTTTTGAGTCCCTCGCTATGCTCAAGATTCTAACTTAGAATCTTTCGCTTACTCGGGACTCAAAATCAACACTCGCAAGAAAAACTAACTTTCCTCTCTTGTTGCACAAATAACTATTATTTCAACATTTATTCGTTAACCAACCAAATACAAAACCGCCTGGATCTGTCACTGAAAGACCTAACTTCAACCTACATTATTTGATCATGTAATATCTTCATCTACCCTAAATTTTGTTTACTTTTATTTATATCCCAAATACAGAACCCTCGTTTATTGTGTTTCGGCTTGGGTGCATAAAGTTTATGTCGACGGAATAATAAGAACTCTCCTTTATATAACAATACTCTTTAGAACACTCAAGGGTGCATTTCAATGCTTCTCAATCAGGCCAGTCATAGACATACGTACAGTCAGCAAAAGCAGTAGCAAAGTAGTAGTCAAACTCGATGGGTATGCTGACAGCATCGTATCCACATCGAGTTAGAAAAAAAGCGGCCAAGGGCGAGTCGGATTCGCCCATGAAGGGTTCCGTACCATTTATGACGTATGCAAATTTCATCTTCTTGAGTGTGCATAGTGACTTTTGCCGTAACTCCGGTTCTCGGTGGATTTTTTTTACAAAAACTGAAAAAGTCCTAAAATTGAATGGATTTTCATGTACTTCATACAATGATCCCAAGGGCTTTCGAGGTCGAAAACTCGGATTTATTATTACCATTTCATCACTACCAACATATTAAAAAAATAGAACTACCTCATTTGATGTTAGGTAAAATGTACCAATTCCATGGAGTAATACAGCACTTTCATTTGGTACAACAATACGATTCTGAACAAAAAAAGAGGACGTCATAACGTTGTATTTATTTTTTGGTTCTACGGGTTAATTTGATTCAAATGGCCAAGTTTTTCAAACTCAATGGGTAGGACGATTTTTAGGGTTCCGTAGCCAAATGGCAAAAAACGGAACCCTTATAGATTCGTCATGTCCGATTATGTCACCCGCCACTTTTTTCCGAAACTATAAGAGCTATGCTGTTCAAACTTGGTAAGTAGATGTATTCTATGAACCGCATTAGGATTTTTACACAAAAATAGAAAAAAAACAATAAATTTTGGGGGCTCCCCATACTTAGAACTGAAACTCAAAAAATCTTTTTTCATCTAACCCATACGTCACATTATCAGTCACTAATATCATTTTTTTCTAAACTGAATAGTTTGCGCGAGAGACACTTCCAAAGTGGTAAAATGTGTCCCCCCCCCCCCCCCGTAATTTCTAAAATAACAGAATGAAAAATCTAAAATAAATATATGATATACATTGCCATGCAAACTACCACCGAAAATTGGTTTGAACGAGATCTAGTAAGTAGTTTTTTTTTAACACGTCATAATTTAAAAAAAACATTTTTTTTTTCATCAAATCCATACGTGTGAGGTATCTATGGATAGGTCTTCAAAAATGATATTTAGGTTTCTAATCTGAATAGTTTGTGCGAGAGACACTTCCAATGTGAAAAAATTTGTCCCCCCCCTGTAACTTCTAAAATAACAGAATGAAAAATCTAAAAAAAAATATATGATATACATTGCCATGCAAACTTCCACCGAAAATTGGTTTGAACGAGATCTAGTAAGTAGTTTTTTTAATACGTCATAAAATTAAAAAAAAAAAATCATCAAACCCTGGGGTATCTATGGATAGGTCTTCAAAAATGATATTTAGGTTCCTAATATCATTTTTTTCTAAACTGAATAGTTTGCGCGAGAGACACTTATAAAGTGAAAAAATGTGTGCCCCCCCCCCCCCCCTTTAATTTCTAAAATAACGGAATGAAAAATCTAAAAAAATATATGATATACATTACCATGCAAACTTCCACCGAAAATTGGTTTGAACGAGATCTAGTAAGTAGTTTTTTTAATACGTCATAAATGGTACGGAACCCTTCATGTGCGAGTCCGACTCGCACTTGGCCGCTTTTTAGGTTATAAATTATATGGAGATAACACCCAAAGAGCATATAATCACTACGATAACACCTGTCACCCTACCTTCTCTTTCCGCGCAGGCCCAATGTTCAATACTGATGAAAATACCTATATAAATATGAAGAGGGATTATTTTACATAAACTGTGTGTGTGTGTAAAAATGGCTGTGAAGAATCACGTTATTCTTGTACATGAAACCTCGATCGATTTAATGAACTGCTCTAAGAGCAGTTCATTGAATCGTCTGTGGACAGAAAAATATAACCGGACCGGAGCCGTATTATCTGTAATGGTGCAGTCGCACTAAAGGAGCAATTTAATTGTGATTCATCAAGGGGAAAAAGCAAAGTAAATAAAATACCAATTTATAATATTATATGATGTATATCACGGCTTTTACAGTGGTATCTTCATGTATAAACAAAATATCCAGATTTTAATTCAATAAATTAAGATCATACTGACAATTCAATAAATAACAATTTTTCACATTCAATTATATAAAGCATCAGCGCCACAATAATTTTGATGTTATAATAATCATGTCATATCATAGTTCTGTAGTGGGGACCAACTAAATTATTTTCACTTACATATTTAGCGATGATCACAGATTGAGGATTATAAAAAAGCAGATTCAGAACATACCGTGCTATGGAGAGACGATTTAACAATTCGAAATTTGCAATAGTGATTACTGAGTAATTTAGATTTTCATTATAGCTTACCTAACTTATCACTATCAGCACTCTTAGCCGCTCACGTTCGGCCTTTCCCAGTTCCTAACATTGCTTCACGATCGATATCAATACCAAATTTAAATTAACAATATAATAAAATATCAATTGTACCTAAGATCTTTTCCATTTAAATACGCACATTCGTTCTTTTAATTTGCATCCTAATTATACACTAGCGGGCGCGAGCCCGGCCGGCCCGCACTCCGCAACGCGGCGGCTCCGCTCTGAGCATACGACGACCTAACCATAATTAAACATACATGTTGTGATCAATAATAAAAATATAATGATACAAATACATTAATTACTACGTTTCGATTATTGTGTGACATAAATATTTACAAAGCGCATTAGGAGCGCCAAAATAGTTAGGCGAGGCAGACTCCTAATGGAGAGATTAAAATGGCGCCGCGCCTGGCGTCCGCGACTGTACCCCAAACAATACTTACATATCTTTATTAACTAAAGCTCCCGCCACCGGGCCAGGAGAGCCGAGGTATAAATGCCCCCAAATCAAATATAATTAGTGTCGTCAATTCAATAAAAATGTGGACAGCAAATATTACAAAACGCTATCCTGACGTCCGCAGTCGCCAGATCGAGAACCAAATCTTGGTAGGTACTAAATAATAATACGAGGATAATTTATTTGCTTATATTCTAGCACTTTTGGACTGTACAGAAGGTATAATATTTTACATGGCATCTTCAAAACACAGTCATCCCTGCTATTGAACTCGTCCATTATTCGTTGTGAAACAAAACATGGTAGCTTCAAAACAAAGTGCTAAACACAAATAATAATATAAAACATTGATTAAGCAATCAAAAAATTTAGTGATGGAGCACTTAAAATAATATTCCTCATGATTATGAAACTATAGTAGACATTATAATGTAAACACTGCTACCAGTACATCTTATAAAACGAATAACATTATTCTAATATATCAATGTGATTTTTGAGATTATGGTACGATTACAATTTGGGAATGCATGATACTACTCGACAAAATACATAATTATTAAGTACAGATGATTAAAAAAAAATGCCCCTACATATACAGACAGCGTAACGTCGAAATACCAGCAATCGTTCAACTAGTATCTAATTATTTTAACAGGTTTACACGAATGCGAATCGGAGGCGCGAAGAGCGCCCTACAAATATTAGCGACTCACGACATGACATGTACAAGGTGAAGATTTAGGTAATAAAAATAACTCGTCCTCGCCAGAGTACAGAGTGCAGAGTACAGCGCGCCGGCGTGACGGCGCCCCGGCGCTGCGCGCTCAGTTCACCATGAGCGTGTGCGACTCCATGGGCGCGGCCGAGTCGTACAGCGTGTCCGTGTCCTGCGTGGGCTCGCCCTGCAGCTGGCACTGGTTCGACAGCGTGCCCGCGCCGCAGTCGCAGAAGAACCTGGCCACGGACACAAGCTTTACTGCTCCGTCTTACATACCACGCTCACATATTATGTGGACCTTGATTTTACTTCATATAAACAAAAATAATATAATAAACTGACCTGTCATGGCGTATGAATTCGACGTCATGTCCCTGATGGCACGTTTTGATGCAATTGACACAAATGGCATTGCGGTCTGTCGTGTTGCAAGTCTGGCACCTAAAATAAAATTGACGGATGAATAACATCACATTAAATGTGGTGAGATTACCGCCATATCAATGTGATTTAAATCCTATTGAGATGATTTGGAGCATTGTAAAAGCTAAAGTGGCAACTAAAAATGTGTCTATCGATAATAAGGCTTTTCTAAAGCTTGTTGAAGATAGTTTTCAGGTATAAAACTTATTTTAATGTTGAGAATTTAGTTATGTAAATTATTTTGAATTCAGTCTATATTATTAATGATTTAAATTTTTAATAAATTATTATCGTATAGGAAGTGACTAAAGAAAATTGGAGCAACTGCTGTGACCATGTTAAAAAAATTGAAGTCGATTATAGGAATAAAGGTCCTATAATTGACGCTCTTTGCAAAGCCTACTGTCAGACGTTCTACACTTGCAGTCTGTGGGTAGGTTTTACACAGAGGGCATACAATGCACTGATAGTCCAATACAACAATATTTTGATGATGCTGTTGCGGCTGCCGAAGCACTGTAGTGCGTCCAGCATGTTTGCAGAAGTGCGAACGGACGACTTTTTCGCAATCAGACGCAAGCGTGTGGGATCACTACTCAGGCGAGTGCGTGGCAGCGGCAACGGCCTCCTCAGAGTATTGTCAGAGTCTTAATTGCCCTGTGACCAAATATTGGGTCGAAGTGGTCATCGGAAGGGCCAAATAGGTTAAAATAAAAATAAATAAATAAAATATATTTATTTCAGAACCATAAAATTTCCATAAAACATTGTTAGTACCATCGTTATAGCTAGGGGTTAGTAAGTACATTAAAATCAAACTAACTAAGTTAAGACTAACTAGGTTAAGACTTCGTGTATATATTTTTGTATATTTTCTACTCCTACTAACTTAGTTATTAAGTCCAAATTGTTACTAACATCCTATGGATCATTGATCTGCAATAAATGATTTTTTTTTCTTTTTATTATTATTGCCATACGTAAGCTGTTTGCAGCGACACTATCTCAGGGTTAAATAAAGAGTTGTCAGGCTTTATGTATTCAATAAACTATCATAAATATATAATTTTCATATACATTATTGCTGGTTTGAAATTAAAACTTTATCTATAATTAGGGGTCTACAGACCTTTTGATCCATCAAAATCACTGGAAAAAGTTGGTATATAGATTAGCCGATCAAATTGCCAATTTGATTGTCCCGTCTGGGTGGACCTTAAACGTATGATGTAACAATAATTTTTAATATCGATGAGAACGACACTGGCCAAACTGTGGCAACATTTGTTCATACTTACTTGTCAATTTGGTCCGTAGGTCTGTGAGGTCTGTGGATTTTACTTTATAAATCAATGCTATAAAAAGTTACCTGTAGAAATCGTGCATGGGGAAGGACGTGTACGACGATATCTTATACAAGCACTGGCCGCCGCCGACCGCCTTCTCCACAGCGTCTTGATTGCTAAATATTTTGTTGCCTCGTATTAATGGCGACACGCCGGATGCTAGACAAAGGCCTGAAAAGAATGTGACTTTATTAGAAACAAATAAAGTTCAAGAAGTGCTTTCGAAAATACTTAGCAAGTTTCCTATCTCTAAGAAAACCTTCAAGTTTTGCCATTATATCCTTTACCCTGGTAACTATTTATTTATTTAGCCTTCATTAGGCGGGTCCACACAGAGCGAGCATACGCGCGAGGCAATATGCTCGCGCACAAAACGGCCAGTGTAGACGTGCCTCACTCGCTCTGTGTGAACCCGCCTAACAAAGAAAAAATCTTACTGTATAAGTTGGGCTTAATCCCATAAGGCCTTAGGCATTCTCTGCCAGTCAACCTTAAGGCTAAGCAGAGAGATTATGCGCGGTGCTACAAATTCCTACTATTGAATTTATTTTAATAAAATGTCTCAGTACTTTTAGCCAGCCCTTTATATCGATTCAGTAAACGGCTGTACAAAACCTTAGTAGCAAAACACAAAAACCTGAAAGTAAATGAAAGTTTACCTCCAAATCTGTTGTTAAAGATCTGGTTGTGCTCGAGCGTGGCGGTGGCGTTGTTGGTGATCTCGACGCCGGCCGCGAGCCCGTCGAAGATGCGGTTGCGCCGCAGCACCGGGTGGCTCTGAGTTGAGATCAGCACGCCCGCTTGCGCGTTGCGAAATATATCGTTCTCCTCCAATACACCCTGTGCAGGAAAATAGACAATCGTTACAGTCATGATTTTAGCTTTGCGAATTCAATCGC
Source organism: Cydia pomonella (assembly GCF_033807575.1). Classification (NCBI taxonomy): domain Eukaryota; kingdom Metazoa; phylum Arthropoda; class Insecta; order Lepidoptera; family Tortricidae; genus Cydia; species Cydia pomonella. The sequence continues at coordinate 9,099,400 of NC_084721.1, read as the reverse complement.
GTGCTGGTTTGTTTTAGGAAGATGCGAATGAATGGCTATTGATTTATTGACGATATCCTCCACGTTAAAGAGACTTCAACACGAGTAGCGGCGATTTTATTCGGATTTGAGGCTTAATAAATACATTTAGTTATACAGGATGTTTCTTTAGTCACCTGCAAAAATTTACGGGGTGAATAAATAGGTCATACTGGACAACCTTTACTATGGGACCAACCACGAAATCGCGAAAAAAAAAAAACTCCCCCATACAAAATGTCAAGGTCAGACAGCCAAAATGTATGAAACAGACAATTTTTTTTTTGGGGTGGTCTCATAGTAAAAGTCGTTCAATATGACCTATATATTCACCCCGTAAATTATTGCAGGTGACTAAATAAACAATGCTGTATAATTAAATGCAATGAATTTATTATGGTTTTATTTTCGCATCAGGACAAAATAAATAGCTTCTTAGAGTAAAAATACACGTTAGAATCCTAATATCAGTAATCAAAAGTACCACTTGTAGCCATGAGGATAGTCAACATTTTTGGTCTTTAGAGTTTAGGCAAACGGGATTTACCTTTCCTCCATTAAAAATACAAATTCCTCCATCGCGCCCATCAAAAATCTTATTTCTCTTGAGCGTCGGGTTGGAGTCAGTCTTAATCCACACACCCGCCATGGCGTTATCGAAGATCTCATTCTGCTCCAGCAGCCCCAGGCCGCCGTTGTAGACGAGCACGCCGCCGTTCTGCCCGCCCCAGATCTTGTTGCCGCGGATGACGGGGTTGCTGCCGGTTCGGATTTGAACGCCAGAGTATAGGTGGTTGAAAATGTCGTTATCTTCTAGTTTTCCGTGGCCGTTGTCGTAGAAATACACGCCGACCTTTTAAAAAGACAATAACATTAGTAGGTCAGTAACTACACAAATTTAAAACAGAAAATCTCTCGATCTCGATGGTCTCATCGGAAGATCAGCGCTGGAAGTCGCCAGCAACATGATGATATGAGGCCATTTCGTGACACTTTACTCTATGTTCTCTTTTATGTATGTATATTACTGTTTGTATGTATATGAATAAAACAAATTCTATTCTATTCTATCTAAAATATAATAGGTAATAGAAATTTTGTTTCAAGCCCTAAACACATTTTTGCTGGCACAACTTTGGGAAAAATCTTTATGAAACAATTGCAAAGTTTTGGCAGGGCTTCGACTCAAAAGTAAGATTGAATGAGTTCCCATTGCTGTCGAACTCTACGCTAGCAACGGTGGCTGTGAATTTACAATGTAAATTTTACATATAGACTGCGAGCCAGGGACAAATTTCCATGACCTATCGCCTCCCGAGCGATAACTCGTATAGTGGCTATGTATGATGAACCTTCGTAGACGTCAGCTGCCCCTGCGTTGGTGGGTTGAGGAATGGCAGCCACCAAAACAAGTAAAAAAAAAAAAATTAATCGTCGCCTCCCGTTAGATACTTTGTCAGATGATAGTTTAGATGTTATTATTAATTTAAAAAAATGTCAGCCTAACGCTGTCTCGCTCACACCTACCGGAGTGGCGTGCGGATCCGCACAGCGTGATAATCCTGATAGTTTCAATACCTGCTTGCCCGAGTGTATGCGGTTGCGGCGCAGCACCGGCGTGGAGCCGGTGGTGATCCAGACGCCGGCGAGCGTGTTGGCGTACACCTCGTTCTCCTCGATGAGTCCCTGGCCCTTCTCGTGGACGTAGATGCCGCCATGCTGCCCGTGGTGGATCTTGTTGTGCCGGACTATGGGGTCGCTGTTTGTGCGGATCTATAAACAAATGAATTACGTCAATATGGTTGTAATTGTATTTAGTATTTTCTAGCCTGTTATTATTCATTGTCATTAAATTGACATAATGATAAAAGAAGAAAATATAGTCAATGGGGTCACTAGGAAAATTCGCCAATCTATCTGTAATGGCCAGTTTACGGCCGTCACAAAACAATACTAATGCCAAACCGCATGTCACTACTTTGAAAAAAAAATCGTTTCTTTTTGTTTTGTTGTTCTGTAAATCATAACTATCATAAGAAAAAGGGGACGCATACAGAGTTACTGCGTTTCAACTTTGAGTAGCAGTCTAGTAGTGTGAGATACGAGCTTATTTAAAAGTTGTAACGATGTTTCGCCACTAAACATAATTATACTAATTATGTGACTTAATATAGTTGGGCTAGTGCCAGTGCGTGCGTTATTTTGGTAGTTTTGGAACTAACTTCGCACGACTTTGTTTATTTACGTGGCAACACTGATTTTCTGTTACCCACAAACATTTGAGAGTTCGCTGAAACCAACAAACGCCGGTGGTTTAAAAATTTTGGGCATAAAAAGTGAGTATTTTCCTTCATTTATTTACTTTTTAGCTTATCACCGCTAATTATATAGATTAATAGAATGTGGAATGGGTTTATCTACGTATTTGGCCTTGTAGCTACGTACAAGTTGAGCCACAAAAGTTTTGATATCATTAGCCGGGTCCACGCAGAGCGAGCATACGCGCGAGGCAATTTCCTCACGCACAATACGGCCAGTGTAGACGTGCCTCGACCGAGGCGGCGCGTATGTTTTCCTCGCCCGAGTGCGCCGCCTCGACCGAGGCACGTCTACACAGGCCGTATTGTGCGTGAGGAAATTGCCTTGCGCTTATGCTCGCTCTGTGTGGACCCGGAATTCTTGTTTTTAACCTTGAATTTATTTTGGAAATAAGTTGTGAAAGAGCTGGGTCTACCGACCTTGAAAGAGCTAGCTCTTTAATTACCCTGTAATTACTAAAAACAGAGACTAGTACTCCCATACAACAACATATCCCTCACATGCCTTTTTACTATTTTTCCATTTTAGCTTATAATACCTGTCACCTATTTATGACTGCTACTTATGTCTGGTAAGCGTAAAATCCGCCTTGCCTGGTCGCTGTCATATGCAAAAAAGTACGCGTTTTAGTTTTATTATTTATAAACCTTTTCTAAAGGCTTACAATACCTTTAATTATAATAGAATATATATATATATATATATTTTTTTAAATCTTAAATACACAAATAGACAATAGAACAGTAAAAGAGAACATAGTGAGAATAAAGTGTCATCCAGCGCAAGTGAAAAATAATCATGGAAGGTAAATTACATACAATAAATAAATAAATTACACGCAGTAGAAAAACTAATTTATGCTTTAAGTCTACTTTTGTGACTGTAACTAAAGTAAACAACCAACTAACCTGAATTCCAGCCAAAGCATTTCCATAAATATTATTATGCTCAATCAGGCCGCGGCCCTCGCCGAATATATACACGCCGCCCTGGTGGCCGTTATAGATCTCATTGCGACGGATGGTCGGGTTGCTGTTGGACGTGATCCACACGCCAGCGAAGTTGTTGGAGTGTATCTTGTTGTCTATGAACTGGCCGAGGCCGGACTCGTGCACGTAGATGCCGCCCGTCTGTCCGTGGTGGATCTCGCAATGTACTACGGTGGGGTTGGCGCCGGCTTTCACTTCGAAACCGGCGATTCTGTTGTTGTGAATGTCATTTGCTTCAAAGTAGCCCTGAAAATTTATAGTTATTAACATTTTGTAAGGAAAATTTCATGAGTATGATTTACATACTGCGTCAAGGTGCACGGTGCGAGTAACATCCTATTACATTACAGGAGTACGATTTATGTAGAAGCGTCTATCAACAATTTGCGTCCGAGGTCCAAGCGAGCGAAACGACCTACCGATTGCTTCGTTCACATACTTGACATTTAGATACGACGCCAATTTACGTAACTTACTACGACCCTAGGACATTAGTGAGCTCCCTGTTTTCCATCTCAAAACCATTGCTAGGTTGTCTGGGCTCTTAGGCCTGTATGTGTCCGACTCACCAGTCCGTTCTCAAAGGTGAATATGCCGACGTCGCGGCCGTGGTGTATGTGGTTGCGGCGCATGATGGGGTTGGCGAAGTTCTTGACCCAGATGCCGGCGAGCGCGTTGCGCGAGATCTCGTTGTCCTGGTAGGCGCCCTGCGCGTAGTCCGTGACGTAGAGCCCGACGTTCTCGCAGTCGCTGATGTCGCAGTGCTTGATCACCGGGTTGGCGCCCGCTCCGCTCACGCACACCGCCGCACCCACTAACCAAATTGCATTATTAGACGTGCATCATAAAGCCCCAGATATTTAGAGTTAAAAAAAAAACCGGTGTTAAGTATGGTGGGCACCATACTCATAGAACGTGTTTTTTTTTATTTCCGTTAATTTCAAGGGTGCATTCCTGAGCTTAAATTAAGTAACTTTCTCAAAGACACGGTTATTCTAATTAGCTCCATTTCGGAGATAATTAATATTTTTCTAATTCTAATTTAGCCCTTACAAATGTATACACTTGCTTAAGGGCCTATTTACATATTTATTAGTGTTTAGTACGAGACGATCGATGTTCGAAATGACATTTATATGTCAGTTTTCAATTGTTTGGTTGAATTAAACGTAATGCCCGTGTTACAGCAACGCTATGTGCAACATTTAGTTACTTTTTATAAAATAAAAAAATAATTAAAAAATACTTATTTTTTGAAAATTAACTATGCCATTTAGTTTCCTTAACCCTTTACCAGGCTGACAGTTCAAAAATGACAATCGAATGTCAGTCTTACTCATCAAAAATAGAACACATGTTTGAAGAGCCGCATGTGGGAAATATATATCCCTTACCCTGGTAAAGGGTTAAACATACTTACCCATACCCCGGAGTTAACGGAATTTAATAAAAACACGGTGTACAGTTCTACAGCTGGGCACATACAACACAGAAGAATTTGGGATATGGTTTTCCATGTAGCCCATTTCAAAAATTGGATTGCTAACTAGTGCAATTCAGAAAGTTCGCGCTTACATCTTGTGGCGGCGGCATGCGTTCAAGATTGTAGGAGCACTAGAAACAGCTCTTGTACTATTAGTTCTATTCTACACTCTGTTCTTCAAGACAATGGCCAGTGGCGTTACTATATCAACTGAGGCCCGTAGTAAATTCATCAAATAGGGACAGCAATGGGGGCCTGTGCTCACAGCCTTTTGGGTCAAATTGAGGCCACATTTGGGCCAGTACGCTTTTTTTACCACCTATAATTATGTTACCGGCGGCGGCGGCGAACCTAAAGTGAAGTGTCTTGCGAAGGCATCATTCACAAAATAGAATGCAAACGGGTTCTTACCCACACTGGCGCTCCGAATAATGCAATGATCAACGGTGGGAGAGCAGTTATCGGAGACCTCCAGGCAGTAGTGCTTGTGGTGCTGCATGGTGCTGGTGGCATCAGGTGAGAACTTCAACGTCATGTGGCCGGCGTAGGCGCGGCTGGCGCCCTCCGCGAACGTCAGTGTGGACTCCGCCTCGCGTTCCAGTACTACTGACTCGGCAACGTTGCCAGCGGCACAGCCTGGGATACAGATGGTAGTTGTAGTTACATAGCCACACAGTTACAGTACCTGAGTTGTTGTATTAGGTACTGTAACTGTGTGGCCGGAGTTAGCAGGATGCCTGGGCAGTAGTTTTAGTAGGTATATAAAAACCAAAATTCGATAAGATATAAAAAAACTGACAAGGAGAAATGATAAAAAAATATATATCAAAGCTATTTGATGTACACATGTAACGTTATCACCCTATTATGACAGTGGTTCTCAAATTGTAGGCGATGCTTGTAGATTTGTCTATCTGGTAAACCAAACTTAATATATGAATTTTAATGGAGTTAGGGTCGAAAACTGGCATAAAATTTGAGAAGGAGCTAAAAATAAAACTTTAGATTACTTTTCCTATGGAAAGTCTTCCTTTTCGGAAGTTGCTTTAAATTAGTAAACAAATTTATAATTAGATTATTATTATTATAGTGTAGTGGAGCTATCAATGTCGACCTTTATTTTAATATATTTGTGTATAAAATAATTTCATCTGATTACGAAATGTTCCTTATAAATACGTTTTTATATAAAAACGAATTGGCCTAAAACTAAAAAACTAAAATTACTTAGTAGTTTTGACTCTAACATAACGGCGCCCCTGTGTATAGTATCCGAAAGGCTCCGTCACACCGACGCGGAAGCGTTCCGGAGCGGAGCGGTAGCAAGGCGGTGATGTCACATTGAACGGAGGCGGCGGATTGAAAGCGTTTTGATTGCGGACCCGCGTTGTAAGTTACCTACTGCTACTAATCTCAATTTGTAAACCGTATTTCTGTAATATTTGTGTATAGATATGAATATTGTCTAACATACTCAGTTTCTCCATAATTTCCGTTATAGCAATAGTTATTTACGATACAAGTGCTGAAAATAGGAAATTCGCACGTGTAGCGTACAACATTTTACAGTACATATGGCTCTTTAAAGTTTTGACATATGCACGAAAAGTGCTCAAAGTTTTGACATATGCACGGAAAGTAGTACCATATGTACTGTAATAGTACATTACAATACAAGTGCGAAAAATAGGAAATTCGAAACGAGTGGCGATAAATTAGAACACGACCGTAGGGAGTATTTTAAATCGACACGAGTTGCGAATTACCTATTCGCCCATGTATCGTACAACGTTTTACAGTACATATGGCCCTTTAAATGTTCGACACAGTAACGTAATATGCTAATTTTCGTACTAGTGCGGTAAAGTAACACCATATGTACTGTAAACAATATTGTTATTTACTTTGTTCCGCAAAATCGCTCCGCCTCCAATCAGCGCTAAGTGTGAGTGCGCCGCTTCCGCCCCACGTCGGTTACGCATTCGGACGGCGGATCGAGGGCGGATTGAACGCAGCGCCGAGCTTCGGCAGTGTGGCATACCTCAAAACGTTCTGTCTGTGCATTCAGAGTTGCACGGCACCGCGCGCAATCCACGTCGGTGTGATGGAGCTTTAAAAGTAGTGTTATTAGGAATATTCGTATAATATTATGCAATTGTTTTTTTTTTCTGACTTTTGGGCAAAGATCTACAAACCAATATTTACTTTGATTTTATTTATGATTTTTGTGTTTCCTGTTGCTTAGAAAAATATTGTGTGCGACGGTAAATAATTAGGTCTTAAATTTCTCGGACCTGTCTTTACAAAACTCAAGTTCGGTTCGTTCCGTAACTTCGGCCCTTGGAATTTTAAGAACCTGTTGTACAATATACTATTATGATTCTGCCGTAATAGGGTAAAAACAGAGTGCGGTTACACTCTTCGGGGTCAAGCTCCATCCATCATTATGTAGGCTCACCAATGAGCTGCACATCGGTGTCGATGGCGAGGCACTCCTCCTGGTAGAGCCCCTGGTGCACGAAGACGAGCGCGGGCGCGGGCTGCGCGGCGCGGCGGCAGGCGCAGGGCGTGCCGGCCGCGCCCGCGCCGGCGCCGGCGCCCGCCCCCGCCCCCGCGCCGCACGCGCACGCCGCGCCCGCGCCGGCCGGCCCCGCCGTCCCCGCCCCCGCCGTCGCCGCGCCGCCCGCCCCGCCCGCGCTCGGCGAGCTGCCGCTGCTGCTGGTGGGGGTCGAGCCGCCGCGCTCCTCCACGTATTCCAGAGCGGCCTAAACAAACACTTTCATATTAGCATCTTCATTCCGAACGCAAATATGGAAGGCTTCCTTGTTCAACATTTTGCAAATCTGAAATCGAGACAAATCAGTAGGTGACCCGAAGGAATCGGTCCCCAAAGTTCGGAGGTAGGCAAACTTAGGAATAAAAGAGCCGACTGCAGTTTATGAGCTTTGGGAGCCCCACAAGTTGATTTCAGTGGTTTAAATGTTAAGACAACTTAAACTTTTGAGTGCTTTGAAAAGCCACAATTGCAGGTCGTATCGTCACAGTTTGCGAGGCGCGGTTTGCCGACTATTACCGTAGTTGATCCGACCAAATATTCAAATAACTACAGTGTGCATGTAATTACATATGTGGATGCCACGGGTTCTCCATCAAACTGAAACCAACAACAAGTTCCGTGGAAATCACGATTCTCGCTGTACTCTACGTTTCACTTTAGGAGAAGGTAAAAAACTTACTCTAATAGTATTAAAATGCTTGATCCGCGAGTCCTTCTTGGGACGGAAGTTGGGTCGCACGTGAATGCCGTAGTATAGCTGCCTGAAGCTCTCCTTCCAGGGGTTGTCGGCGTCGCACTCGTCCGCCGTCATGAACTCAAACTGGCACGGTGCAGTGTGCATCAATGGCATATCGTATTCAAACACCGATTGGTATAGGCTTTTCCTGTGATCAAATGTTTACGATTAATTTTTTATACCCGTTTAATGAGTTGGATGTTTCAAATGTTATTTCAATGCGAAAATTAACCTTTGTAGTTAACAAATGTTTAATTTTATAGCCTTAACTACGATTAATACGTGAGAGACAATGTATGACCTTTTGAACGCCATGGCTATCGTGTGCAGCGCGTCATTGCAAGGTACCAGAATGCACAAATTGTGATTTTGGGCTGTATTGTATTTTCCGCAACTCTACAACTGGCGCCTATTTTGCGTGACATATACAGGGCGTCCCAAGACTATGGGACATCAAGGAAAAGTACCTTAAATATCGTAGATAGGATATTTTGCTAAAAGAAGACTTTACGTTATTTTTAAAAGTCAGTAATTCTGCATTTAAACATTTTCTAAGATTTACTTGCTTCGTCTGGGAATCGAACAGACTTAATAATTTCTTGAAATTTGACTCAAACATTTTACGTTGTTCCTTTCTTTTAGAATACTATGTTACTTAAGAAGAATTATTATTTTTTGTCCATTCTTTCGATTGGCATCATAAAAATAGGGGTGATTCTTTTTCCACATTTAAGTCGCTTCGATTCCCAGGCGCAGCAAGTAATTCTTAGAAAACCTTTAAATGCAGAATGCCTGACATTTAAAAATAACAAAGTCTGATTTCAGCAAAATATCCTATCTACGATATTTAAGGTACTTTCCCTTGATGTCCCGTAGTCTTGGGACACCTTGTATCCGCGCGCGTCTTTGGCGGTCAAAGGTCAAGGAAGGAATGTCACTTACACTGCTGCCAAATGGGCCAGTGTTGTAAATACAAACATTTTACATGAAACATTAACATTCCTAAATTAGGTAAATATAGCAAGACTACTTTGCAAAATTGTTAAAACTGATATGCATAGAAGTTTTTATAAAGGTTGACGTGACTTACCATAGCTCAGTATCATTGGCGATGGTGTTGAACCGCTTGCACACCTGCGCCACACGGCACAGGTCGCGCTCGGTGAGGTGCGATAGGATACACAGAAGCACCTCATCAGGCAATTCATACTGGAGGTACTGAGATACGTTGCATACGTCCACGCCTTGTGACAATGATCTACAAAAAATTTTTTTTTATAATATTTTGTCATTATTCCGTAAATGCACTAAATACTAACGATCTAGGTATGCATTACGTTATTTCTTAGTAGTTATGATGACCGCATCTTGCTTAAAATAGGGCGATAAAGATACTAGACTGCAATTTGCAAACATTGTAAATACCTATAAAATAGGTACCTTTGTTTACAGTTCCTAGAAATCTATTAAAAGGTTTAAAATTATTATTTTTATGCAAAAATGCATCACACGTTAAATTCTACAAGCAAATAATACAATTTTTTTCATATATAAATATATAACATTTTTTTTTTTTTTTTTACGTTTTTATGATGAACATAAAAATAGTTTTAAGAAGAGTTTATGCCATACAAATTCCAACTTTCTATAATGGATGAAAGCACAAATGCTGATAAGAAGACTTACGTCCGAGGCCTCTTCCTGGCCGGCAGTGAGCAAGCACCCGAAGGCCCGGGCTCGTGGTAGGCGGGCGGGCTCTTGCGGCGCAGGTCGTACGGACTGTGGTGGCCGGCGGTGGTGGCAGGCGCGGCGGCGGGCACGGGCGGCGAGCCGCCGCCGCCGCTACCGCTGGGGCCCGCGCACGCCGTGGCGGCCATGGCGCTGCCGGTCACGTTATTGGGGCACGGGACTGATTCACATGGCTCCGCTGGAAATTAAAAAGGTTGGTGTTTAGGAAGAACTTTAGACGGATTTAGATGTGTGGGAACTGTGGTCTATACCTCTTGCGTCAAATGATAGACCCTATGACAGTTACTTCAAGTCGCTTTTGGTTGGTCTTATTAACAAAAAAAATGAAGTAATATGTCTTTACCGTATTTTTATTGCTTCATTTAAAATAAATATTGTACTAAACTTCCAAAAAATGTCGACAAACATTTTACGTCATAGCTACTACATATAAAGATAAACTGTTATAGGGAACATCATTCGATGCGATGCGAGAGGTATAATTAGTTGAAATTTGGAAACATCAATAAAGATGCAATGTGTGAAGTCCTTCCTCCCTCCCTTTGGTCGTGTTTTAATTTATCTAAATATGTTGCGAAATTCCTACTTATCTCTCTTGTAATGTACTATTAACAGTTACTTAGTACTGTATCACATAGTATGGACTAACAAGTTTCATTTGAACATAAATCAGAATGTGATATAAAAATGGTCATTAGGCGGGTCCACACAGCCTACGGCCTAAGCACGTCTTCACTGGCCGTAGTGTACGCGAGGAAATAGCCTCGCTCTGTGTGGACCCGCCTATTTAACAAAATTGTGCCTGCATATTAATGTATGAAAAATATCAATTGCTAAATGCTGGCATATTCCTAAATCAATATATAAGTGGTTATTTACTCTATTGCAACCTATAGAGCTGCAATATGTCGCTTGAATATTATCCAAAGGTAAGAGTTAACTTATCTGGAAAAAAACATGGTCTTTTCATTTAGTGCTTGTTCAAAACAAAGAACACATTCAACATACTTTTGCTTTATTTTTTGGAAACCTGTTCTCCAATAAAACCAAATGCAAGATGCTTGGAAACTTGTTTTCAGTGTTTTATTCCTTACTATTGTATTTTTTTTAATGAAATTATGATTGTTATAAACATTTTGTTTTTGTTAGCCTACTATAGTGTCCCACTGCTGGGCAAAGGCCTCCCATCGTTTTCTCCACTCGACCCTGTCGTCGGCATTTTTCCACCATTTTGGGTAGAAGAAGAAGAATCCAAGTCGTCCCGCCAACTCCTTTTCGGTGTGCCTGCAACCCGTCCTGCAGCATCTACGGTGTTTTGTGGGTCCCACTCAGTAACCATTTTGGCCCAACTTTCCAGGTGCATGGGGCAGACATGTCTAGCCTAGTCCCACTTGAGCTTGGCGGTCTTGATGCCTACATCTACAACTCGAGTTCTGGAGCGTAGTTCAGTGTTTCTGATTCGATCTCTTCTACGAACACCTAAATACTACGTTCCATCGATCGCTGGCAAACCTTGAGTTTAGACTTCAGAGCCTTAGTTAATGACCAAGTTTGAGCACTGTAGGTTAGGATAGGCAGGATGCACATCCCCCCGAGGGTTGCCCACCTTGTCGTGGTGGAGGGGCTTAGTAGCCGTGGCTTGGTCTCCCACGGTGAAGCGAAGAGGCAACCAGGGCCGGCCTGTTTGAGGTGCTGGCTGGCCCGAGGAGGACGCTCCAAGTGGGCTTGGTAAGCCCGCTTGTGACGCGTTGGAGGTGGACCGTCGAGGAAGAGGAGTGTCGGTATTGCGGTGAGCCGTTCTTCCTATCCTCGACGGCCGAGGTGGGATTGCAGGGGAAGAGGCGTGATGGTATCACGATGCGCCACTCTCCCTATCCCCTGCGACCTTGGCGGGGCCGTTCCGCTGTAGCGGCGTTGGTGGGGCTGCAGAGGAAGAGGAGTGTCGGTGTTACGGTGTGCCGTTCTCCCTGTCCTCTGCAGCCGAGTTGTGGTTTGCGGCAGAACCATGGACCTCATCTGCCGCCGGGCGCTGGGGAGTTTTCTGGCGCCCGTGGCCTCCTTGTGGCGGGCTCGGGGGGGTCCGCTACACTGCTGGACGGAGGCCGAGGAGGAAGGCGCGTCGAACCATCTGGCGCGCCTCGCGTGAAGGGCCTTCGGGCATTCGCGAAGGAGCCGCTCGCGGGCGGCTGCCGCCGGTGGGGTCGCGGATGAGTACGCAAGCGTTCCTGTAACCCCACCAATAAGGCGGCGAGGTGGCATATGGGGGGGTTTTTAGTGGGTATACCGTGGGCCTCATTAGCCTACACGGGAGTCCCACATAACCACTCGGGTCACCCCCCGCACCCGGGTGGTATGCGGAATGCATTTTCCCCCTAGAAAAAAAAAAAAAACAAGGCAGGATGCACATGTCGAGAAGTTTGCGCATCAGACACAAAGGAAGGTTACCCTTCATTAACGCTTTCATGGACCAGAAGCTTATCCAGGCGTTCTCGATACGTCTATCGATTTCTAAGAACGCTTTGGTCTCGGACCGTCTAGAACGCAAAATTACTAGTGTAATATTTTACCTATATCCCTTTTAGTCTACATCGCAAACGGTCTAGAACACAAAATGACCACTTATAGGTAGGTTAGGTTAGTTAGTTATCTTTTAATGGCCGAAGGCCAAACCGCACAGAAATAGGAGCCCTAGCGGGACTCCGTCGACATCGCTAACGTAAAGGTAAATCGACGATACGTAGATAAATAAAGGTCTAAAATAAATAATTGTAGTCATTTTGTGTTCTAGACCGTTTGCGATGTAGACTAAAGGGATATAGGCAAAATATTACACTAGTTATTTTGTGTTCTAGAGAGTCCGAGACATCATTACATTTCAGCCAATTTTTGACAACATACTAAGTTTTGGCTCCTCTAGATACAATCTGAAAGTTTTTTTTTTGTACAATGTACCACAAATGATATATGATATCCTCATATCTCACCCCAAGAAAGCAATTTTGAAAATAATGTCATTTAGTTTATTTTTTTAATTTTTAAACATAACAAAGTGACACAGTTCCACTTTAGTACTTATTTTACAAGACTTATGGAACTGTACTGCAGAGATGGTACATATGAATCATAAAAATCATATGTAATGGCCATATATCCAACGGGGAACACCTCTTTAACCCTTTAACTTAAAGGGTTAAAGTTAAATGGCTAAAAAGATATCTTGAAGAGGTTCCTTGAGTTTCGCTATATAGTTTATGCTGTACTTTAGAAATATTTTCATCATTGAATAGCAATGGGCAGAGACATTCTCTATTGCACACACAATTATATTACTGTCCCGCCAATGATGCCAGTTGACAATGTCAGAACTAGTGAATGCAATGCCGACTCGGGATTGCAAATTCGAGATCCCGCGGGATTAGAAATATCAATCCCGCGGGATCCAGAAGTAGATTAAAAAAAAGTTAAATTAGATTGAATTAAAACGATAATAACGGCATGTTTGTGATGGTGACGTTAATTAAAATAATATATTAATAGACAGAAAACAAAAACCTTTATTCTTTAATATTATTAACTAAATCATCATCAGTTTTCCATGGAAATTAACACAGGTAATCAAAACAATAAGTATAACTGAAATAAGAATCAAAACAATAAGGAATTAGAGAGTATTAGAGGTGATTTTGAAAGTGACTTCTTAAAAAGCAAAGGGTATTAAGAGTGTTATCTGCTAAACGGCATCTTACATCCATTGCAATGTACTCAGCTGCTGAGAATGCCCTCTCCTGGTTGGCAATAGCGTGTCGAAGCAATTATATGCAAACTGCAAAAATCTCCCCCTTGTTCCTCCACAGTCAAATAAATCCATTTCCTTTTTGACTCTAATCTGTCTAAGCTCGTGGATACACGTGTAAAGGGACTTTTAGATGCTCGCAGAGTTTGTTCTAATTCCTCTTTAAGTGACATATTAGTTTGTACAGCAGTAGCACGTAAATTCAAATCTTCTGCAATCATTGAAAGAGGCAAGTCATCTTCGTTTAATACTGCCATATTAATCTCTGCTTAGTTCGGTTCTTTACGATATAATACGTGTGTAGCATCGCTGACGACTGCCGCCCAATCCCGTCAATCCCGAACGGGATCCCGTCATATTATGCGTCGGGATTGATCCCGAAAAATTACACGAGATCTCGCGAGATCGGGATTGCATTCCCTAGTCAGAACTTGACAGCAATTTAATTAAGCATGTCATGTCATGTGTTTGTCTGTGATGTCCATAATATTTATTTGTTGTAGGTTCCCAGCCTATCCATCTACAAAATAAATTTAAACTGAACATTCTTTCCTCAAAAGTCAAAAGCCCACACCTTGACATTGGCAGAATCCACCTTGCTAAAATTTGTGAGGACTAAAAGCCTATAAAGGAAAAAAAGAAAAATTAAGTGCGTACAATATAGATAGCAACAGGCGGGTCAATGTACGAAAATCTATATGAAAAGCATCTCTGCTTTAAAAATAATCTAAAATGCAGCCTGTTATGGACCACTTGTAAAAAAAATAACACCACCCAAACTGACCTACCTCAATCTAATGCACCTTGAATATTTCTAATTTCATATTTAATAGATTATTTTAAATTTTAAATCTTAATATACTATTTTTCTATTTCATCAGGGCCCAATTTTATAAAGTTACAAGTTTACAGGCGTTTACTGGCAACACTTGCTCCGTTTTTTACAATTTGCGTTTTATAAAACTACTGTGTTACAATTTTACAGGTTACAGGTACAAGTACCTGTAGCTCAACCATAGACGAAAATATGGGAGTTTAATAGTTTTAAACTCATAATAAAAACAAGCGTTTTATAAAAATATTGTAAATTACAAGTGTAGGTTGGTACATTTGTAACAGAAACTGACATAGGTCTTGAATCCTGTAACAGCAGCTATTAGTAGTGTGAGTAGTGTCTCAGTACTCTCAGTGATCCACTCTCTCGCTCGAATTTCTACTATTAATTAAAATGATTTTTCTTCTGAGAGATTCTTCCGAGTCTTATATAATATATACTTTTACATGCACCTTATCAGTTTTTGTTAAAGTATCTGAAATATATAGTAAATAAAGTGACAATATGTTTGATATTGGTTGTATTAATGACTCGTTTTATTTTATATACTAGGAAAAGGGTTGGTTCCGTTGATTTAATAGCATTCGTCTCTTTATTTAGAGTAGAGTAAAAAGCGTTTATTCGAATAAGTATAGTGCACACATTATGGTAAAGTGTACTATTCATAATTTTCGATACAAAGCGTATCTTTGAGCTGCTACCGAAAGGATATATTTTTATGTAATAGCCCATGAACCTCGATTGTAAAACAGTACTTATTTACTTATTAGGTATATATTTCATTAAATCTATCGTCCTTTACCTGAAAACGGCCCGAAAAGTGTATATTTGGCATCGAACACCGCTCTTAACCACTCGATTTTACCTTCATTTCTGGCCATTTTTTCATTAATAATTGAAAACTAACAACAAACAACAAAAGTATCTATGAAAAACTTTTTTTTTTAAACAGTGATGTCCTTCACATTTGTAGATGTCACTTGTAATCGAGATTGACCATGGTTCTTTACAACTGTAATTATCCGTGTGTATTTATAAAACACCTGTAGCCGTTCACAGTGCATTACAGGGCATGTAGCCTGTACTCTTGTAACCTGTAACTTGTAACTTTATAAAATCGGGCCCAGGTAATCTAGCTTAAAATCAGCTACCTATTTATACTTGTATCTATGGGGGCCAATATCAATCCTTTGGTTATGAGATATCAAGAATTTCCAAAATGGTAACAATTCTACAGCTTTCCTATTTTATACACTTTATTAATGGTTTCATTGACACATAAAAACTATATAAACTCGCGGATATAAACATACTTATCGCTATTTGCGGTATCTTATCACTTGGGTCAAAGAAAATACAATATGTAATTGTGTAAATAAAAAAAGTATATCTAGATGGCAGAATACACAATTTCAAATTAACCAAAACGGCTTTGTATGTTTTCGTTTAGTATGCAAACAGAAAAATGTAGCTCCATAATTTGTCCAATTTAGGCTCGTTTTAGAAAACAGCTGTTTCATCATGTGTGCAAAATAAGTTTTCGACTACCAAATCAATACTCATATTGCGCAAAATGTCACTGAAATGCGCTATTCAATATCATCGACGGACATTCATACATTGAAACTTAAGAATTAGCATGCCAATCAACAGACGGGAACAATGACCAACGATTTAAATATTTTCAGCGAGACATCGTGAGAGATTTTCGCACAATTGCAAAATATGGAAAACTGACTTGCGCTAGCAGAAATTGTTTGGTATCGTCGTGGCAAAATATTAACACTTGAGTACCAATAGTTTTTACAATGAAATGAAACCTAGCTCATTTGTGAAAATGTCGATAATGACCCGTTCATACGGATTGGGGCGACATCGGCCGACCCGGATTACTTACTCGATTGTGTCCTAGAAGGCAAATGGTATTCGATGTCCGCCTTTTCTTCGCGATCTGCGAACGTAAGAACGCGAAGAGGAAAACGAGGCACTAGGCATTATTCCTTTTAATACTTATTTTCACTAGAATTCAGCACTAAACAAAGGAGACACCCGCACCAACACCGTCGGCCATTTTCTGTTTAGATTAGATTGGTAAAACGAAACGGGAAATAGAGATTACACCACATCAGTGACTGCTAAACGAAAGTATTTAAGATTTACAAACTAAACACTAATCACTGATACTAAATTTATAACTGTTAACTCATAAAAATCATTATTTAAATGAATTATACTAAAAATCAGCTCTACCCGAGACGAGCTACGGGCAACTCGACTATGCTCTGAGCAAAATATGGCGGATTTAAAGATGGCGGCGATGACACTAGCGCCATCTTCATTGTATTGACAATAATAAAGATTTGTTATTTTTTAACTATGCGTTCAAAATAAACGATTTTATTTTTAGAAAATAGCGTCATACCAAACCTAATACGTATATACTGAAAAGTAATTTCCATAAAACACTTAGCAAATATTTTCACGACTGATTCACTGACTGACTTGATATATTCCAGGAGGTTACCACAAATTTCGTGAATGCACCATCATTTTTTTACCTCTGTCGCTCTCTATTGAAGTGAAAGAGATCGAGATGCAAGTATTTCAATTTTTGAAGTTCACGGCAGGGGTACTCCCAACTGTCAAATAAAAAAAAAACAAGTTGAAAAATCAACACAGACAGTTCAGAACATCTTTTACAGGTTTTCCTTTTCTTTTCTTGCTATTTTTATCACATTTATATTTACACTGAATAAAAAATTATTCAATAAACCGTTACCATGTCTTCAATTGAATTTTTGGAACAAAATTCATGTATGTTTTCGGTGCTGGCTTGCATTTTTCTAACGTTCTCATATGTCGCAAGTTTATACGTTTGGAAGACCAAATTGAGCAGGTAAGAGACCACCTCGGTATATTTGACATATGCATTAATGAAAGGTTCTTTATATGAGTTTATTCTTCTTTCAGAGACCATCCTTCGACGATAAAACGAAGGTTTTTCAGTGTATCATGCATGATGCTTCTGGCCCCTTTCTTCACTCAATATTTTTTCACTGACGACACTACAAGGCGCGGGGACGTATACGACCACTTAGGGCTTCGTACTTCAGGGCTTATCAGTGCCTCTATCTTGCCTTTACTTCTAACAGCTATTTTATTTTTGGGACCTCTGACTATGCAGTTTTTATCAGGCATTTGGAAACTATATGCAGGTAAATATTGACATGAGCAATTATTTCCTAAGATACCTTGATGGTAATGTTATTAATAGGGTACTACTAGTGACCCGCTCTGGCTTCGTGCGGGTAGACCAATTTCAAAAGAATCACTCAGTTGGTAGGTGAAAGCTGCATGAAAATCCGTTCAGTAGTTTTTGAGTTCATAGTAAACATACAGACAGACGGCGGGGACTTTATTTCATAAGGTGTAGTGATGAGGTCTATTTAGTTAGTAGTAAGATCACAATAATTTGTTACTACATATTTTATAAGGAAATAGTAAAGTATTGCAGCATTGTTTGATAATTATATTTAAAATACAATCTAAACCATAAAAATAAAAATGATCTTTAATTTGTACTTTTAGAACCTGTGTACTGGGTATCCAGTTGGCAAGACTGGGTTTGGGTGAGGAACCACTTCATGGCACCGCTCAGCGAAGAGTGGGTCTTCCGGGCCTGCATGATGCCACTATTACTACAATGCTTGGACCCTTTGACAGCAGTTTTCACAGGGCCATTGCTTTTTGGTGTTGGTGAGTTCTGGTTTACATTATATCTACAACATTATTTCAAATGGCGTTGAGAACTGCCCGAAACTAACTACACATACAAGCTTTTTGTGCTAAGTTCCTTTTGCATTTAAGCACCTTCTTCCTTGTTTCCTCATGACTGAGAGCCACAACCACATGAGATCGTTATTTTGTGCACCAAGGCTTTCCATTCTGCACGATTTTCCACCTTCCTAATAATAGGCACCTGTGAGATCTAGCCTGGCAAGCCTTCTTTGCACTTTCCACCCAGCGGGTTGGTGGATGTCCATTACCCTGTCCTCCATCCACCAGGAACCAGGAACCAATGAGTATAAAAAAGAACCAGGTCTACCTAATGTGCAACTTTTAATGTACAAATTGGAACCCGGTGACGTAGTGTCTGCAGACGACAATGCGTCGCCGCATCATGTTGCTGTGTTATCAAGCTACAGCACCGCCGTATCTAGTTGGTTCCAAGTGTTTCATGACGTCAGCAGCACTACTGATCTGCGGCCTACTGGAACTGCGTCATGTCACTGAGTTTAAAAGGTATTTCATGCAAATACAACCAACCAGTTGTGACGCGGCGACGTGTCGTCTGCAGTCGCCAGCTGGGTTCCAACTTGTAGCTTTACATCATTATGTGGGTCATACGCAGATTAAAATACAAAAGTTGTTTCTCATGTTACCTGTGTGTTGTAGTTAACCTAATTGCTGCATTTAATTTTATATCATTGATTTCTAGCTGAAGTGTGAGCTTTTAAGCTTACTCTTAACTTTTGCCACATATTTTATGAGTTCTTTCATGGCTGTAAATGATGTAGGTTTATTTGATTTAACATATTCACTGCCGGGAACCCACCTGGTGGGCGCTCGTGAACTTTGTTCAGATGCCGGACAACCCGCTGGGTGGGTTGTTTTGTATGCAGCTATAGACCACCGGTTTCTGGGGTAGTGCGCCGTTTTTTGTCTGGCAGTAAATGTGTTAAAAAGTCTTGGTGTGAGGCTTTATGCCTAATCTATCTAGTTATTGCATGAACTGATAAAAAAATAATTATTTTATCACTATAAAATATTTGTGTCAATGAATTCTGTTAGCAAAATTATTTACTTTTTTTCTTTTGTATTTATATTTTTAGTGATAACCTATCTGGGCTAGTGGCCTATAAAGCTGATGGTCCCGGGTTCGAAAATTATTATTTGTTTATTATATCATAAAAAATATAAAGTAAAACAATACGCACAAAACTACATATAAGAAATCGGCCAGGACGTGAAACAAACATTAGCAATTTTTAAGTCCACTTATAATTATACCCAGAAGCAATCAAAACTACATTAAACTTTGTACAGAAGTTCCATAAAACCTGCATGTGCCTGCTGTACCTATCCTGACTGCAAAAGAAATATTCGGAATAGTAGATTCGGTCATTATTATTAGTATTTGAAACTTTACTAGTAAATCCAACTGTTGTATTGTTATGCTAATGATGCAATCAAGTAAATTGTTTACATTTGAATAATAAATTTCAGCTCACTTCCACCACATGTTTGAGCAGCTGAAGGCCGGGTTTGAGTTTAAAACCGCACTAATGATCTCAAGTAAGTATTCTTTCTATACCATTTCTGACGAAAAACTTTACCAGATACATTTAGTGTACTTGTATAATTTCTCTCTAAATAAATACTTATTTGATGTAACAGTAAAATTAGGTCAGGTTTGTTAAATTGGATTGTTTCCTCATATGCATTTAATACTAATCTGTGATGACAATGATCAAATGCCAAGGGATTGTCCTGAGTGTCTGGCAACAGTTATTAGACAACAACAAATTTTAATGTTTATGTTTTTTTAATAATAAAGTTACTGGTCAAAAATCGTGAGTCCAAACTTCGAATGTGCTGCTTAGAGCAGCAAAAATCGTTCTTGAAATATTCAAAATTCGGTCAGGATCCTTACGTCCACAGAAAAGAGGTTAATGAATAGATATTTAAAAAAACTGTTACATGGTTCGCGCCTTTAATAGCCGAGAGGCTTAAAGCTGCATACGGAACAGATAATCCAATGCAGGGGCCAAAAGGCCTACCACGAAAACTTTTACTCTTACTAAGACGTAATTAGAGTGATTTTCGCGGTTATAGCCCAGAAAACTTTTATGCGGGCTGTACACACTCGTGGAGAGACTCTTTTCTCGTCTCGCTCTTCCTAGTCTCGTCTCGCGCTTCTCCGATTGGATCGGAGCGGCGCCGAGGCCCTCGACGAGTGTGTGCAGCCCGCATTAAATCATTAGTTTCAAAAATTATAAGGAACTCTGGTACTGTCGTATTTTTTTGTAAACTGGTTTCTATAAGGTAAAAAAGAACCTTTTCGGTGTAACTTTGTTTGTCTGCCCACTGCCTTACACGCACTTAGAAACGCATGCATCTCGCAAGCACGACTTAGGAAGTGCTTAATATGAAACATAATTTGGATTTTCTTTTTCTCCAGCTTTCCAGTTCATGTACACAAGTTTGTTCGGGGCATATTCTGCATACCTATTTGTAAGAACTGGTAAGTTCGTAGTTTATAAAATAGTTATAGGAAAACAAATCCTTCTTACAATAGACTGTGAGTTAATACTTATAACCAAATGGAATTTTTGAAATCAATGTTTCTTCGTTTGAAAATATATCTAAACTGTATGTTAAGGTCAGACTGAGCTATATTTAATAACAAAGTGTGGCGATGTCATCAGTAATGTCAAAAGTCTAAATTATCACGCTTGTAAAGGCATACTCTCACTTTGTTTTATTCAAGTCTGTGCAAAGTTAGCTTAGGATGGTATTCCACGTTGCGGCCCGCCCCCGCGCTTGGGTGGTATGCGGAACGCATTTCCCCTCTATAAAATGTATTCCACCCGTCCAATGTCTTTGTCCAATGTGCATTGCGTTTCACTCTCTCATCGAGCAAAATGTGAGATGCAAATACACATTCGACCCAGAAATTGAACAGGACGACATCCTTAGACAGTATAAGTAGGTACTTATGCCACCTGTCCAACTTCTTTGCACTTTTACCTACCTGGGTTTTATTTATTTTTTGTTTTCAGGACATTTCATGGCTCCACTAGTGGCACACATGTTCTGCAACCACATGGGCTTCCCCAACTTCGGCGAGATCGGTCAGTTCCCTCCTCTACAACGAATCACGATCATCTTCAACTTCCTCTTGGGCTTCGTCTTATGGTGCTACCTGCTCACGCCGCTTACCAGCCCCGATATCTACGACAATAGATTGTACTCTGAAACGTGAACAGATTGTAATTCGTAAGTTGTCATCGTTGATTCTCAATTTCTGTATTAATAGGATAAGTACACTATTTACAGAGAAGTGGGTAATTTACGAAACAAGTGCAATGAAATTTAGATATTATATATATATGTGGCCGCGTCCGGTAAAACTTTCCACTTTGTCGCTTGCCTAGATTCAAGCAAATCTCGTCCTTATGGCAGTTATGGCAAGCGACAAAGTGGGACGTTTTTCCGGCCGCAGTCACATAATGCGCGTGCTTACACCTTAATAATAGGATAATCTGCCCTGATACGTGGCCCCTAATATCAGCCACCTACAAAAATTGTGAAATGAACTGTTGCCAAAACCCACAGGGAACCAAATAATTCATAGATATTTTTTACACCAAAGTATAAGTTATTTCATACGCAAAATGTAATATAAAAACTGTGAGGATCTTTCCATAATTGAATTCCTGACTGTACTAATCTTCAATTTTATTTTGTGTCCTACATTCCTTGAAAATCATAATTATACAAGGTCGTTCGAGTTGTGGAACTGTTAAGAACCCCACAGGAAAATCGCCAATAATGCAATAAAAACCGACTGATTAAATGATTTGATAGCGGTTAAAATTTCTCAATAGTAAAGCATTGAAGTCATATTCCTTCTCAACAATGTCAACACGAAATCGTTATAATAATAATACGAGTATGTCAGGTGCCCGGATGTCTTTGCAATAACGCAGTTTCATTTTCCACCCAATCTTCAATCTGTCGACCGTCCTACTGTTCTCTTTTTCTACAATAGTCCCAATGCCTGGTGCGACCGGTTCACGAGTGTCTATTGTTGCGCCTGTGAACGGGTTCCAGCAGGCGTTCTACATGACATTAAAGCTCTCCAACGGGGTACGTGTTGGATCTATATCCCCACACAAGCCTATCAAAAGACTGGGATTTATAGGCCCGTTAAATCCAAGGAGACACAAATAATTATATAATATATAGCCTTTATTTCTCATATTATATAATTTATACATTTTATTTTATATATTAAGATACCCAGTGTCGGCCGTGTCGGGCAAAGGCCTCTTCCAGCTCTTTCCAGTGTGTCCCGTCCTTTGCTTTGCGGGTCCAGCCACTTTGGCAATATAATCGACCCAACTTTGCTTCGGGCGGTGGGCTGCTCGCTTATCTAAAAACGTTATATTTACTGTTAAGTTAAACAACGCTTAGGTGGCTGATATAGGGGAATTTTATCCTTTGTCAATAAGGTGATATTTACATAAAGTTGTAACAGGAAAACGCCCTTATTGACAAGCAAAGCAACAACAAGGCATGGCGTTAACTATTTATTTTAACGTTGTCCCGGTTGCATACGAAGCAACAGAGCACCAGGATAACATTTAGCGAAACATTTGTATACCTAACCATTGCGATAAAGGTTTACTAGTGGCTGGGTATATATTGTCAGTGCATATTTATGTTCAACTTTAATCTTTTGAACGCCACGCGTATCGTAGGCGGCGCGTAATCGTGAACCTTGTCGGTACGCATGAAGGTTGATATTGGGCTGTAGCCGCGCGCGTCATATGACGTCTTTGGCGGTCAAAAGGTTAAACAATGGCGTTCTACGCAAGTAATGTTATTAATTGTATAGTGGGAAAGAAAGTTCCCAAATGTGTTTTCCTTGTCATATTTTATTTTATATTGTTTTACTTTTGACAGTATTTTGTATCAACAACACGGACAATCCGTTTGTATAGTAGTTATAGACAATTATTACTATCACATGTGACTAATTACCTATTGCACTAAAACAATCTAGATGTATAAATTCACAATATTGCTCATTAGATGATTTATGAAGATTGCTCTAAATTTCATGTTATACTTAGTTTTAAGATGTTACTCATGCCTAAAATATACAAAATAAGTACCGCAAACTTGCTCATAATTCATTATCTATAGGTAGTATTTTTCAATCTCGATGGGTATCGCTGGTTAGTGTCCGACCGAAACATGTTTTTTGCCGATGATTCGGCTCTGGCTCTAGTTTCGGCTGAAACCGAAACTTTTGTAGACTTGTTAAATACGTTGAAAAAAAGTCATACAATCGCTTATATACACTTATTAAGATTGCGTGGATCGTCCAGTGGCGCCCGCATTAGGGGATTGTATCTTCCAATAAAGCAATTAACTTCTGTATATATATAAGTATATTAATATTGTTGTCCTACTTGTTCCCCAACTTTTGCTTTGTGTCATATAGTTTTCATAGTAAGAAGTACCATTTCCTAGGTAAGTCCGGCCGTTTTTGGCCGAAACCGATTCTTCGGTCGGACACTAACGCTGACAGGTGTCATTTCAATACAATTATGCGAGATTTGGTGTCTTTGGGGTTCCGTACCCAAAGGGTAAAACGGGACCCTATTATTAAAACTCTGCTGTCCGTCCGTCCGTCTGAACGCCTGTCATCAGACTTTGTATCTCGTGAACCTTGATAGTTGAAATATTCACAGATGATGTATTTCTGTTGCCGCTTTATAGCGGCAATTGTTGATTGTTGTTTATACAACAAATACTAAAAAGTACGGACCCCTCAGTGAGTGAGTCCGACTCGCACTTGTCCGGTTTTTTTAGGTTATAAATTATATGAAGACACCTGTCACCCTACCCATAAAGTTTGAAAAATACTCCATGTCAACCATTTCCTGGCTTCTAAAAACAGTTTTTAAAGTAGGTGCATTGCAAAGTTAACGGTATTATAAATATGTATTAGATACATAAACTCGTATATTTTTGAACCGTACTCAGTTATTTAAACTTTTATCAACGATGTTGCGGGTATTAATTTATAAATTAGTGTAATGCTAGCACCTATAACCAGTATTTTATCGGTTTTATCCTTTCATCCGTATGACATCACTGGATCAACGCAATAGTGACCTATGATCACAGTTGAAGGCTTATTTTATTTTAGATGTGTAATACGAGTATCTAACAAAATCTCCAGGCCGTGAGTTTGACAGCCGAACTAAATACTGTTACATGACGCTACATTTTTGTCAGTAGCTAGAACTACCGCATAATGTAAGGGGCCGTACATGGACATCTCCTCAGCTGTCAAATTCGGGGTTTACATTGATGGCCCAGCGCTGGACCAGCGAGATGGCCATGCGATGATTATGGCTCCTTTACACGATGGCCCAGCGCTGGACCAGCGAGCTGGTCATGCGATAGTTATGGCTCCTCTACACGACGGCCCAGCGCTGGACCAGCGAGATGGCCGTGCGATAGTTGAGGGCACGCGTATGCATTATCGCTGGCCTACTACCTTTCATGTGTGGACGAAAAAACAACACGGTGACCATCCCATCGCCATCCCGCCGCACCATAAGCCATCCGTCATCACTACTCTCTCTACACGTTGGCCTACCTTAGTGGGCCAGTATGATGGCCCATCGTGTAGAGGAGCCATTTTACCATCAAAAAACTCTTTAACTGTATGTACTCGTAGATACGGTACTATATGAGAAGGGATTTCAAATATTAAGTGCTTATAAGGTTTAAGAAAGGTTTTCAATGGGGTTGGTAACTGTCAAAGGTTTTTATATGGTGCTAGCATAGGTTTCCCCTGTTTCTAGTTTTGTTCTATGGGATTTGGTTTCAAGGGCTAGAATCCAGGCCTTAAAAAAACAAGAATTTTATATTATTTTTTACGATTGACAGGTAAAACCTATGCTGGCGCCATGTGTAAAATATTTTGACCGGCCATCCCTATTTAGAGCAGGGGACTGAGTTAAGCAGTGAAAGAATAAGGATCAAAGTCAAATGGCGTTCTCTAAAAGTTTTAATCATTTGTCAAAAGATGTCAGTAAATTTAATGTGGTTACAAAATTTTCTTTGACAATCCACTTCTATAGGGAGCGTGCATGAACTGTAGGAGGCAGCACAGGAGCCGTCAGATTTTTGGCGCGAGGCGTAAATGTGATGTTTTTTGTTTCGATGTAGCCCACAAGATGGCAGAACCTACTATGCACAAGAAAACACGTGACGTGTAAATGTGCATGTTTATGGTTCCGATTCAGGCCACAAGATGGCAGAACCTCCAACGCGCACGGTCCCCTATTTAAAATTCTCTTTGGTTGAAACCAATCAAAAAAAGATCTGTGGCTCGTCTCAGTCTCCCACTGCACTTAGTTTTGTTTGTTGTGCCATACATTAGCCCACAATTTGGCAGGGTCAGTTCAAATGTTTGTGTTTAGGTTATTGTTCCACTACATTTAACTTGTTCTAGTCGAACTCGCGATTCTTATATGTAAAGGTATGTCCACACTTGTGCACTTCCGTGTTCAACTTGTTTTTTTCCCATAGCGCAAGCCCTAAAACTGCGAGCCATGAGTCGCAATGGTAATACTGAAAGTTAAGATGCTATACTAAAACACGAAATTTAAGCGCAATGTTGTGAACTTACCTTAAAGAAACGGAACATTGTTGTACTTGTACATTCGATAGTGAACTCTATGCCGCTAGTATAGGGTTTTATTTTGTATGTCAATCAATACATAAATATAGAAGTAACATGCCAGGCGCGTATGGCAATGCCACCATTCTTCGTAAGTCTTAGCTAAACTACAGAAAGTAACTTTGCTGTGCTTCCGACTTTTGTATTAATTTAAAATGCATTTGAACAAGTCATATCTTTATAGACTAGACTGAGTCCAAAAAATACCTAAGCGATATTTTTCTTGGCAGGGTACGTAAATATTTTAAATTTCTTTTAGCGTTATGACACTTATGACTGATTGTTTTATTATAATCAAAGAGTTAGTAATAGTAAAAGATGTATGAAATGAAATCTTACAAAAAATCGTGCTTCGAATCATACTTCGTTTTTTTTTTTTACATTACAATAAGAGTAAACAATCTTGCAGTGTCTTCTTATTGAAAAACGCTTTAAAAAGTCGTAACTACATATTACTAATGAAACAAAAAAAATATTTATGATCATAATATGCTACATATATAATTGTTACATATTTTTCAAAGGAGTTTTTTCAATAAAAAGACACGACAAGATTGTTTACATAGATGTCGTCGTATTAGGTACGGCCCCGTACATGCGGTAACTTTGGGTGTAAAAACTTGACGTTGGATAATCCAGTTACCGCAAAACATGTGGCGCTGTTACCTCGGGGGATGATTGATTTGATGACATGATTTTTTCTTAGACTTACACTTTTTTTACTGTTAATAATTATTTGATTATTATAACTTACACCTTGGCTAAAGCTAATGAAGAAGAGTGTTCATGCAGTGAGTTAAGTAATTTAATTTAACTAGTCATTTTTAAACGTAGATATTAACAATTTTAATATATCATTGATGTTTCTGAATGTGAATAAAGTTAGCTAACACTTGTAGAAATTACACAATTCATATTTAATATTTATAATAAGTAATGAGACTCATCCTTTTCACCACACCAGCTTGTAAACGTTCTCTTTATACTTCAAAAACTGATGAGAAAATTTTGAGTTTTTTTCCTCTATTATCGTCATCTACTGGACGATTTGTGAACTTTGTGACTTTCAAGTGATGATATTGAATGATAAATATTTAATAACGTTCGTCTGAATTTAATTTGTGATGTTTTACTGTTATTATTTTACTCGCGTTCGTTTGGTGAAAAAAAAACTTGTTTTACTCGGAAGCAAAGTTTGTTTAACATGTTCACTGTCCCCATACAAAATGATATGACAAAGTCACACATCCAAGTGTCAAAGTCATTTGAAGTTGTGAACCCATAGTGGAAGCACGGACTCCTGAAAAAAAGATTCGTGACCCCACATTGGGGGCACTTGGACAGGGAACGCTACGCTCGTGGTTCGGTTTTAGAATCATTCGCTTGCTCGGGTATCATTATTAGCACGAGGGGTTAAACAACAACTTTGTCCCCTTGTAAAACAAATAACTATTGTCAGATTACCGTAGAGCATAGTTCTCATAAAGCCGATTCTATCGATCGCAAAATCAAAAAGGTTTAAGTTGTTTTATTACTAAGTTTTAGTATGCTGCAACGTGATCAAATTATTGTTATATTTATAAATATTACACTGTACATTTTGCAAATAAATCGGTTTCATTTATAGCCCCGAGTATTATTTACTAAAATCGGTTTTAATGATGGTCGTACGCTGGAAGAATCTCTCCCCAGGCAACTAGGTAAAATGAAAACACGTGTATAAACAATTAATTTATTTGATTTTATACACATAATAACCTTGTTTACACTTGTATTAAAAGAAGCCTTAAGGCCGCGGACCGGACGCACGCGACGCGGCGAGCGGCAAATTCAGGCCGTTCAATACATTTTGGTCGAGCGCAATGTATAAATAGCCTTGATTTGCCGCTCGCCGCGCAGCTGACCATGCGTTCAGTCTGTGTCCTAAAACACCTAGAGCTACCACGAAAATACAATTAAATTATTAGAATGTCAGACAAAATAATTAAAGAGATAAAACTGCCGGTATTGGCACCTGCGATTCAATGGAATTACGGAGGGTCTGACGCGACATTCTATAGGCAAATAAACTATCAATTTGATTGTGTATGGCATTGACGAATTCCATACAAAAATGCACCATCGTCGAAAGCGGCAACTACAACTGGCTTAGACCGGTTGTCAATTCCATTTAAACAATGTACAGTCAATGTATTAAATCTCGGCATGGACAAAGTGCCAACAATATGTATACGGTGTAGTATACCCGACCTTATTACCCATACAATAAATAGTGTGTACATATTTTTGGCACTTTGTTCGTGTCGATATTTAACCTTTTGACCGCTACAGTCGGCTGTGGCCGTCATCGGAAAGTCTTGCCAAGGACGCCAGGCTACAGCCCACAGCTTCGCCAAGGCAATAGGGACTTACGCGAGACTCCGTAAAGTCCAATTTCGCTTAAATAATCGCGATCGCCTGGCTTCGGGGGCACGGCATATTCCTTCTTCAAAAGGTTAATTACCTTGACAGACGAGGGCTCCATCTACGTTTAGTTTTTACCGGCCTTTCCCATTGATGGCCTATTTTGAATTTGCGATGTTTACAGTAGCGCCCCCTGCTGAGTGATGCATACATTTTATTCAGATTCCTACTATATGTCGAAAAAGTGATGTTCATTTATAATTTTCACTTCCATTAAGTTTCGAGACAAAAAAGTCTTAAGTATTACGCTCAACAAATATATAATTATTGTTTTTGTGTAAGTTATAGCAACACTCAGCATTTGGTACTGGTACTGCCCCCCAAATAACCTATTGATTTAAAATGTTGTTCCCTAACACAGTTATACAACACATGATTCTATACTAAAATAGTCATTATAACAACAAATATTAAAACAATCATATAATATTATTTTACAGTACATATGGTTCTACTTACGCGTACGGGAATGAGCACTTTCCGTGCTTATGTCGAAACTTTAAAGAGCCATATGTACTGAAAAACGTACTATACACGTGCGAATAGGTAATTCGCAACTCGTGTCGATTTAAAACACTCCCTTCGGTCGTGTTTTAATTTATCGCCACTCGTTACTAATTTCCTATTTTTCGCACTTGTATCGTAAATAACTATTAATCATAAACTTTTGTCACACTACTCTCCCAACTTT
Organism: Cydia pomonella; assembly: GCF_033807575.1. NCBI lineage: Eukaryota > Metazoa > Arthropoda > Insecta > Lepidoptera > Tortricidae > Cydia > Cydia pomonella. The sequence continues at coordinate 9,070,216 of NC_084721.1, read as the reverse complement.
AACATATTTACAATATTTAAAACACAAATGTTCAAAAATTATATTCTTATATATTTTTCTCTTTTAAATTTTGATTTTGTATGATTGAGCTTATAAATGAAATCAGTCTTTACATGCTTTCTAGATGACACCAAGTATCTGTCATCGTTTCAATCTATTCAAGCCTGCTTTCTCATACATATGTACGAGTATACCAAAACGAGTAAATACCAGACTTAATCTTCATAGGTACAGTCAAAAGATTTAATTAGTGACCCATTTCGTACCTTGTGACAGTGACAATAGTATGAGGTCTCTTTAGCTGCTTTCATGTTGTTTGTCACTGTGCAAGGTACGAAATGGGTCACAAATTAAATCTTTTGATTGTACTTATCGCTGCGTTCCTCCAAAACAAAAAAGTTTACCGTGACGTAGTTGAAGTAGCCTTAACTAATTGTTTTACGCCATATTTAGTGGAACTCAGCGTTAATTTTTACAGTGGAAGAGGTGTAAAGTGTAAGAAAAATTCGTGCTTTATTCAGGTTGGCCGGTCGAAGTTTTTTAAAGATTGGTTCTCTGTTAATCCTACAGTTTAGTACGTTTAGGAATATATTATTTCATCTAGCAACATTGTACGTGGAATTTACGTTCTTCCATTCTACCGGATACATCTGTCATTCGAACAAAACTCAGTAATTTGAGATAAAAACTTGGACAATTACTATCATGGCCGATATAACGTTAATCTCTTTTGATCCCTTCGCGTTAATTTATTTTAAAGTTCAAATGTTTCAGGACAGTAACATACTTAATTTGTGAGAAAGAAGACAAGAAGATTATAGAAAATCCAGCGGGCCCGCTCCACGAGGGAATCTCACTGTTTTTAAACCTCTTCTTATTTTTCGAGCCCATTTTCGTTCTTCCTTTATTCTGTTCCTACCAACAGTCAAATTCTTGGTATTTTTTATTTTGTGGTCTGGTCGCTGGCTCTTTATACCAAATGGTATAGAAACCGGGGAAACCTATGGTAAAGGTACCTACCGACCCCATTAATAACCGATGTAGATTAAGATTATAATATGAAGACGGTAATGACTGATTGTCAAAAGTTGACGTTTGGCAATTCAGTGACCACAAAACTGCAGCGCCATCAAGTTCGAATGTAAAAGATTTTTTCCTTAGGCATTACATCCCTTCAGCAATCAATAACTCTTTGTGGTGAGCACACTGACAATAATGGGATCGCGATATTCGCGATTCACAGTCACCACACATAAATGTACTATACATATTAAACTACAACAATGCCATGTTGTTATTTGTAAATTTATATGAGAGACACACACATGCAGTAAACGTATTAGTACTGCTTGTTCTAAAATTTGTATGTATGGGCAGTGGCGGGGCAAGACCAAAATTTTATGTGGGCAAAGTACATTTAGCGAGGCCCTCTGGTAGCGCGAGAAATAACGAACATTTTTACGTTTTGTTCGAGCTATAGTTACTTATTTGAGGCGCGAGGCCCATCGGACCGCGAGGCCGTAGGCGGTGGCCCACGTCACCCACGCCTAACGCCGCCTCTGTGTATGGGAACGCCAATGAGAGCGCTGCTGAGTCTATCAAATAGTAAGTTAAGTGATCTGTACAGAGGGTGTACCATTAGATGGCGTTAGAAAGTGCTTGTTTAGGACTCAGTCTGCTGAAGGCAAGTCACTTATTTTAACTACTTATTTCGAAGGGACGCAACATTCTATTTGTTTTTGGAAATTTTCAACCGTTATTATTTACTCGTCTTATCTTACTTTAATGCTTCAAAATGTATTATACATACACTATCAAATTCAATTATGTTAACAAACAGCCTGTAAGCAGTTGACCTGCTTTGATACCCTACCATCAATTACTTATGTCTTATTAAGCAGCGTAGCACGATCAACTCTAATGTTGCGAATTGTACATTTATTAAAAGCCACATTGACCGAATATAAAAAAGAAGCTAAAATAAATAAATATTATAGGACATTATTACACAAATTGACCAAGTCCAGCAGTAAGTTCAATAAGGCTTGTGTTGTAAAAGGATATACGCTCGATAATTTAAATTTGTGTCTATTAAGTCACAATTACAATTCCTACACTAAGTTACAAATACTAAAACCCATTTAAAATAAAAGGTTCTTGGATTTGGTTTAAAAAGGAATGATTTCCGAGAGCGAAACCTAGCTATTATTTTACGCACTTAATATTATTTACGAATTGATTCAATCTGGCATTGAAGATACTAAGATACACAAAAATGACACATGGATAAGTTACAATTAAATCACCCAAATCCGCAAAAACTTAATTTATTCTCATTGAGTGATTATTACTTCATATAGAAACGCCATAACAAACAATGAAATTGTCGCAATGTACGCCGTGAAATTCATGGCGCTTACGCGTTTAGGTCGCGAGATTCACGCTCCGCTTTCATAGTTTGTTGTCGGCCGACAACAACTCATGGCGTTAAATACTGGTACTCTGTTCCGGTTCTATAAGTAGTAAAAATAGTTCAATGCTTATTTTTTGATATTAGATTGTATCGTGGTGTGTTCTGTCTACAGATCGGATGTGCTGTTGCGGAAAGTTTCCAAAAAGTTGGAAAAGTTCTCTGAAATTTCAGGAAAAATTCACAGACATCACAAGGAAACCTTTATTTTCGAAATTGAAAATTTCGATTACCATTCAAAAATATAAGTTTCCGAAAATGTTCTATGTGGAAATTCCGAAATTTTGAAAACTTTCCGACGGCTTCCTAAAATACGGGGCTGCAAGGAACGGACTATACCGGTATGTTTGTGAGCACAAGCCAGAAGAAGCTTAAAGGACTTTTTTATTCACGGTTCATCTTGATGTCTGTACAATAAAAACACGGCTCTTCTAGAATAATTTATACTATTCTGTCTTTGCTACCTTTAGTTATTACTACGCTATTATCATTAAGAATGACGGAAGTATATTGTTGGAGGTCGTGTAGAAATTTTCCTGCTGAATAGATTGACAGACGCTTTAGTTCTATCAAAGAGAATTGAAATAGCGGTGGATTGTCAGAGAGTAAAGTAAGCTTTTTAAATCCCATATTGTGTAGATGTTTGTAAATGTGTTATGTCCTGTAATAAATCCTACTATTTTACGTAGCTGGTGTCTAGGTGTTTTCAGTAGTATTTTGGTGAGCTTGTGATTCAGTTCCGGTAAAATATCCTTGGTCGGCGTACTTTTGGTCCTTATTGATTCTAAGTCGGCAGCAGGAAGTCCCCAAGCCTGGCGAGTGCGGGCAGCAGGCTCACGGCGCGGGGCGGTTGGGCGAGGGCGGCAGCAGCGGCGGCGCCGGCGCGGCGTCCAGGTCGCACGCGGCCAGCAGCCGCACCAGCTCGTCGGCCGTCGGCCCGCCGTCCGGGATCGGGGAGTCGTCGCCTTCCGCTGTAAACAGTTTTATGTTCTTTCATCACACTTGCTCGAAAAAGTTCTTATTTCATGCAGGTTTGCTGAAGGACAAAGACCTATTTTGTTCCCGCGGGAGTTATAGCTTTTTTTTTATTTTCCTACGTTACTTATTCATACAAACCAAGTAGCATAAATGAGTTTTACTTTTAAAATACTGACGTTTATAATTCAATATTTTAGTTTAAGTTTTAAATAAATTGATTTAACAGCCGTTTAAAATATTTTTACATAATTTTCATTCGTGGCTGAATGCCGAATGACTAGGTCTGTGCCTTCGATGCCTCACCTGCCAAGAAATTACAAAATGGCGGACGAATGTTCGATATGTCACCTTATTTAAGAATTATTTCGCTTAAAATTTAGTTTTTTCTTCGTAAGTGTGATGAAAAACATTGTGTGGAACTCCAGGGGCAAGAATATTGCAAACTCAGGTCTTTAATTACCACCCTCGTATCCAAAATTTCACTTACCCCCCTTGTTGCACAATGTACTATAAAATGGTACTAATAAATAGCTTCTCCCCGTGACGGTAGCACGGGCAGGTTTACGAACACAAATCTAACCAAACCTAATGGGTTGTACAGGATGCCTTTTGAAAAGTTTAGACAATGAGTAGTTTTTGAAAAAGCATTCGGACTCTCACCGCTACCGCCGCCGACGGAGAGCGCCGGCCTGGCCGCCTTGTCGATGGCGGCGCTGAGGTCCCACATCTGCGCGGCGCCGGAGCGGTGGCCGCACAGCAGCAGGCGCCGCGGCCGCAGCGCGCCCTCGCACTCCGCCACCGCGAAGCACGACACGCCCGACCCGTCCACGGACCGGATGGTGCACACCCTGAGGATTCACTCCGACTTTAATCGAACACTTTGTGGGCATGTCAGCATTTGAAATCGACCACCATGCCTGGGAAACCTTAACTGAAGACCGTGATGGATGGCGCAAGCGTGTTGTGGAGGGGAGAAGGCTATACGACCAAGCCTGGTTTAATACATTAGATAGCAGGTGTCGCAGAAAGCAAATCGGGACTAGAACCTCAGGTGGCATGAGCTTTCTCTGACAAAAATGTGGAGGTCGTGCCGCTCACGCATCGGCCTCCACAGTCACCAAATCCGTTGTCTAAACAGCAATGCTTAAATCGTCTGCAATAGACGCGAAGGCTTGCGTGTGTAAGAAAATTTAGCTAAATGGATAGAAAATGGGCCATTCATTATAAAAAAGTGGAATTTAAAAAGACATATTGAGATTATAAAAAAATAAACGGCTTCAAAGACAGATTTTTTTTTTACTTTCAAATATAAAAAATAAAATTATGCCATTCGATTCCTTAAATGTTATTGAAAAATAAATTGTATGACAACTATATACATAAACGCAATATTTCACGGTCAAAATAGCATATTTCTTGATCTTCCATACATTTAGGACAGACTGATGTAATGTGACGTCACATTTTATCTATTGTGGCGCAGTGATCGAAAGAGGGTCTTGGCCTCCAAAACGAGAGAATGCCACCTGTCCCGATCCTGTGCCACTTCCTGCCAGTTGACGTCACATTACATTATCATTTTGTTAGAGGTGTTTCAGTCGTCGAGTGCGAGCGTCAGACTTGAACTCTCATTTCTGACCTTTGTGTTGTTTAAATGCCATGGGTCCTATAGCTAGGTAGGATCAAATGTCTATGATCCTTAGGAAAATCAAGATCGATTGACATTATTTACAAAAAACTGTGTAGTAGCCAATTGGGAGGACTCACTGTCGGAGCAGAATTCGTGTCACGAGTCTCGTGATGTTGAATAGAATAAAGTTTTCAAATTACGATTTTTCGTTATGACATACCTTCTTCCATTTGACGCTAAGCGGACGTATAGCGTGTCCGTGTCCGGCACAACTTTCTGAATGAAAATCTGTTCCTCGTCCTGCTCGCCGTATGGTCCTGCAAATAAAAGATGTTTCATAAGACTTTCTATTCTCATGAAATATAAAACAAAGTATATAAAGAAAACAATTTTTTAAATGTATCATTAGTAAAGTTTTAGTTCGTTTCAGCCGAAGGTTGGGTTTCGATCAAAAACTGCCGAACCTTTCGGTCGCGCCGTAACTTACAAAATTACATTTTCAAATCGCGTTTGGGTAGTTTTCTATATCGATAACTAGTTACGTTTTCAAATTTAGGGTTAATTTAAAAGTAATAATAATTTATTTAAACTCCCTAAATAAATTATGATATCAATAACATGTAAAAATATTACCGATATCATTACACGGTTGAACTGTAGGACCTTCTAGAGCCAGCACAATGAAGCTTGCTTCTGGCGTAATCCCTCTTTGCTTAGGCTCTCGACTCGGCGCTCCCCAGGATATCACATGGTTGAAGAAACTAACTACAGCTTCCATAATCGAATTGAAGCTTATTGTAACATGCTTAAGGTTGAAAGTACCGCAGTCGTTGTGTGGCTGGGCCGTGGGGGCCTCCAGCGCGAGCACTTTGAAGGCGGCCTTGGGCGTGGTTCCCGGTTGGGTGGAGATCATTCCTCGGAAGCGAGTGACTCGCCAGGAGCGGACGTGGTTGTACTCGCTGCATACCGATATTAGGTAGTTTTCTGATAGAGAAACCTGAAAGAGACATCGTCAGGTTGGTGTTATTAGTACGCAATTTAAGCAATGAAGTCAGTACTGTTGAATTGAAGCAAACGCAATTTGCAACATCAGTACCGTTAGAGCGACCGATATCGGATGTCGGATACGACCACAAGGAAGTAAACCAAAAGAAGCATTCTCTAGCAGCAGAATTTTTCCAAGGATCAACCGACATACGATATCGGATCGGACAATATGAAAATGCTATTAAAATACAGTAGATATCACAATGCGCTTCCCTGAGGTGTAAAAAACGGTAAAGGAGAATGGGTTATGGTAGAAATATTCGCCACAATTGGGTATGGTTAGGTTAGTAGCTAGTGCAATAGCGGTGTCCCTAAGCCGCCAAATATAATCAAATCATAAAGTTTTATTCATTCTTCCTTTATTTCGTTAGTAGTAAGTAACCAAACTACAATGTAACATTTACTTTGGTGACTGTTTTAACCGGCTGGGCGAACACAAAGACTGAATTGTTGCAGTAATTGACCGTAAGTTTACCTTGGTGACAGTGCTCTGGTGGACGGTGAAGGTCTGGAAGAGTTGCGGGCCGTGGCCCACGGTTTCTGGATGCTGTACTATGACCCGAACTGAGCCATACCGAGTACCATATGCTATCTCTATCCAGTTGCCGCACAGATCTAGACAAATAATTCAGGTTTATTTGATTGATAAACTAAAATCCCAAAAAACATAAATAAAAAGAGCTGCCTAGGAAGTTGGAAACATATCAACATTTTTAATGGATGCCTAATTGATAAACTAAAATACTGTCCTAAAAGAAAAGGATTATATTAGATTAGATAATCGACGTCGACTTACCTGCCGATGTCGTGCCAACGGTTGGCGGCGTCGTTCGAACATATTATCGCTCTTCTGACATGGATAAAGAGCTTTACCTGACTTGTTTAAGTCGATTCGGGGTCCATAAATGGGCTTGCACCCAAACCTGTGTCCATTATTTTTGACTTGGAAAGATCAACATAAGATAGGTAAATGATCCAGAGCGCTGTTACAAACAATTTTATGGCTTTTGTTTGTTCAAATTTATTGTTACTTACTGGTTTTAGGGGTGAGGTACACTGATATGGCTGTGATAGGTTCTTGATTGGGGTCCTTATACAACTGAGTGACAAGTAGATCATTGTCCTTCATTCGCAGCGGGAATTTTTGCATATCTGTGGATAAAATTATCCTACATAAATATAATGTGAGAATAGAACACCGATCCAAGAAGAAATGTTGTGTAGAAGGTATACACGAAGACGTTATTGTCACATTTCTTTTGCTAGTTTCTCAATTTCGTATGACTAATATCGCAGGCATATGATTTATGCGTGTGACCGGCACAAAATGTCAGGCTCGTGCACTGTTAGAGATGCTATGGCATTACTCATAAACGTGTCATAAACATTTGACTTACGAATCTTTGATAATTATTTGTTCCTATCCGTCGTTTTTTACATTTCCGTTTGTGAGAAAGAGACAAAATTTAACAGAGGTTTGTATTAATTGCTACATTTTATGAATAAGGGGGGTAGTAACCGGGGGCGGTCTATGATGTACAAGGTTATTTATATGTAGGTTTTTACAATAAACGTGTTTCTCTATATTCTATATATTTGTCGTGCTTTTGTGTGAACCTACAGCTCACCTATGTAGTTGATGGCACCTATGTTGGTCCCCAACAGCAGGAACGAGCCGGCGGTGTCGTGTGTGCTGAGATGCGCCACGTCCTGTGTCTGCTAGTGCTGCTTGCTGGTGTGCCACACGCCCACCCTGCTCTGGAGCCCTGGTGTGAATTAACAGCTCACCTATGTAGTTGATGGCGCCCGTGTTGGTCCCCAGCAGCAGGAACGAGCCGGCGGTGTCGTGTGTGCTGAGATGCGCCACGTCCTGCGTCTGCCAGTGCTGCGTGCTGGTGTGCCACACGCCCACCCTGCTCTGGAGCCCTGGTGTGAATTAACAGCTCACCTATGTAGTTGATGGCGCCCGTGTTGGTCCCCAGCAGCAGGAACGAGCCGGCGGTGTAGTGTGTGCTGAGATGCGCCACGTCCTGCGTCTGTCAGTGCTGCGTGCTGGTGTGCCACACGCCCACCCTGCTCTGGAGCCCTGGTGTGAATTAACAGCTCACTTATGTAGTTGATGGCGCCCGTGTTGGTCCCCAGCAGCAGGAACGAGCCGGCGGTGTCGTGTGTGCTGAGATGCGCCACGTCCTGCGTCTGCCAGTGCTGCGTGCTGGTGTGCCACACGCCCACCCTGCTCTGGAGCCCTGGTGTGAATTAACAGCTCACCTATGTAGTTGATGGCGCCCGTGTTGGTCCCCAGCAGCAGGAACGAGCCGGCGGTGTCGTGTGTGCTGAGATGCGCCACGTCCTGCGTCTGCCAGTGCTGCGTGCTGGTGTGCCACACGCCCACCCTGCTCTGGAGCCCTGGTGTGAATTAACAGCTCACCTATGTAGTTGATGGCGCCCGTGTTGGTCCCCAGCAGCAGGAACGAGCCGGCGGTGTCGTGTGTGCTGAGATGCGCCACGTCCTGCGTCTGCCAGTGCTGCGTGCTGGTGTGCCACACGCCCACCCTGCTCTGGAGCCCTGGTGTGAATTAACAGCTCACCTATGTAGTTGATGGCGCCCGTGTTGGTCCCCAGCAGCAGGAACGAGCCGGCGGTGTCGTGTGTGCTGAGATGCGCCACGTCCTGCGTCTGCCAGTGCTGCGTGCTGGTGTGCCACACGCCCACCCTGCTCTGGAGCCCTGGTGTGAATTAACAGCTCACCTATGTAGTTGATGGCGCCCGTGTTGGTCCCCAGCAGCAGGAACGAGCCGGCGGTGTCGTGTGTGCTGAGATGCGCCACGTCCTGCGTCTGCCAGTGCTGCGTGCTGGTGTGCCACACGCCCACCCTGCTCTGGAGCCCTGGTGTGAATTAACAGCTCACCTATGTAGTTGATGGCGCCCGTGTTGGTCCCCAGCAGCAGGAACGAGCCGGCGGTGTCGTGTGTGCTGAGATGCGCCACGTCCTGCGTCTGCCAGTGCTGCGTGCTGGTGTGCCACACGCCCACCCTGCTCTGGAGCCCTGGTGTGAATTAACAGCTCACCTATGTAGTTGATGGCGCCCGTGTTGGTCCCCAGCAGCAGGAACGAGCCGGCGGTGTCGTGTGTGCTGAGATGCGCCACGTCCTGCGTCTGCCAGTGCTGCGTGCTGGTGTGCCACACGCCCACCCTGCTCTGGAGCCCTGGTGTGAATTAACAGCTCACCTATGTAGTTGATGGCGCCCGTGTTGGTCCCCAGCAGCAGGAACGAGCCGGCGGTGTCGTGTGTGCTGAGATGCGCCACGTCCTGCGTCTGCCAGTGCTGCGTGCTGGTGTGCCACACGCCCACCCTGCTCTGGAGCCCTGGTGTGAATTAACAGCTCACCTATGTAGTTGATGGCGCCCGTGTTGGTCCCCAGCAGCAGGAACGAGCCGGCGGTGTCGTGTGTGCTGAGATGCGCCACGTCCTGTGTCCTGCTAGTGCTGCTTGCTGGTGTGCCACACGCCCTCCCTGCTCTGGAGCCCTGGTGTGAATTAACAGCTCACCTATGTAGTTGATGGCGCCCGTGTTGGTCCCCAGCAGCAGGAACGAGCCGGCGGTGTCGTGTGTGCTGAGATGCGCCACGTCCTGTGTCTGCTAGTGCTGCTTGCTGGTGTGCCACACGCCCGCCCTGCTCTGGAGCCCTGGTGTGAATTAACAGCTCACCTATGTAGTTGATGGCGCCCGTGTTGGTCCCCAGCAGCAGGAACGAGCCGGCGGTGTCGTGTGTGCTGAGATGCGCCACGTCCTGCGTCTGCCAGTGCTGCGTGCTGGTGTGCCACACGCCCACCCTGCTCTGGAGCCCTGGTGTGAATTAACAGCTCACCTATGTAGTTGATGGCGCCCGTGTTGGTCCCCAGCAGCAGGAACGAGCCGGCGGTGTCGTGTGTGCTGAGATGCGCCACGTCCTGCGTCTGCCAGTGCTGCGTGCTGGTGTGCCACACGCCCGCCCTGCTCTGGAGCCCTGGTGTGAATTAACAGCTCACCTATGTAGTTGATGGCGCCCGTGTTGGTCCCCAGCAGCAGGAACGAGCCGGCGGTGTCGTGTGTGCTGAGATGCGCCACGTCCTGCGTCTGCCAGTGCTGCGTGCTGGTGTGCCACACGCCCGCCTTGCTCCGGGCGCCCGCTCCGCTCAGGGCCACCAGTTGTGGGCCGACGAATAGCAGGTGCTCCACCCGAACACCCAAGTTGAACGTGCCTGAGAAATGTAGTAAAATAATGCATGAAGTAACATCACCCAGCAGCTCATAATAGTCATAATATGTTAAGAAGCTATGATATTATGTGACTAACTTAAATTATACATTTCTAAAAATATCACATTCCGCCATATTTTTAGCTCTCGTCGTACTTCTATACTACTCATCTTGTCATTTAATTTTGCGTCAAGTGTCCAGCGCCTAAACAAAGTCCCAAATGAATCTTACTAACTAATGTATTCCATGCGGGTACACTGGGCGCAGAGAACGTCCATAATCGAAGCAACGGCCCGCTCGCTAGGCTAACCTAGCCTAACATGATATCAGTCCCTGTTATAGTTGTGCTATTCTCGAGAACATTCTCCGTTTTGTATGGAGAATATTATCGTGCGAGAAAATTCCCCATAGTAAACGGAGAAACGTTCCTGAGAACGGCACAACTATAGTCCATGTCGCGATCGTACCGCTTGCCGTCGCCCCTTCTTCTACCCAACTATTCATTCAATTTTTCCGTCTCCACCATTGTCTGAATACAGTACCAAATGAATCTTACCAACTAATGTCCTCCGAACAGGCTCGCTATGCGTAGAGAACGCCCACAACCGAACCAGCGGCCCGCTCGCTATGCCCAACATGACATCAGTCCCCGTAGTGTTCGTGCCGCTGGCCGTCGCGCCGCCGCCCGTCTTGGCGTTCAACGCTATCCTCTCTATCACGGAGTCTTGGACGGGCGATTGGAATACGACGTACCATCCGCATGAATCTGTCAATCTGATGAAAAAGGTGTTACAGAAACACAATCGGTGTTCAATTTAATAAAAATAAATGCAGCATTCCACGGACCCATAAAATTATTTATCGTATTTTTAATCGATTAGGAACGCATTGTTATAGAAAAAGAAACTCCTATACAGAAAATCACCATTAAATTCGCTTTTGTAAGCTACATACGAGTAAGATTTTATAAAATTTGTCGATACAAAATCGTCATCTGTGGTATATTTTGCAGAGTTAATTGATGATGATGACAATTGACTAGTACACCAGAAATATATAAACACAAAAATCTTAACTTATGCTAAACTAAAAACCTAAATCTAAGCACCATTGACTAATTTAATTAAGTAAAACAAATAAAAAAGCGGCCAAGTGCGAGTCGGACTCGCCCATGAAGGGTTCCGTACCATTTATGACGTATTAAAAAAAACTACTTACTAGATTTCGTCCAAACCAATTTTCGGTCAAAGTTTGCATGGATTTTTTTAGTTTTATCATTCTCTTATTTTAGAAGTTACAGGGGGGGGGGGACGATACACATTTACCACTTTGGAAGTGTGTCTCGCGCAAACTACTCAGTTTAGAGAAAAATGATATTAGAAACCTCAATATCATTTTTGAAGACGTATCCAGTTTCAGTTCTAAGTATGGGGTACCCCTAAAATTTTTTTTTTTGTGTGAAAATCTTAATGCGGTTCACAGAACACATCTACTTACCAAGTTTTAACAGTATAGTTCTTATAGTTTCGGAAAAAAAAGTGGCTGTGACATACGGACGAACAGACAGACATGACGAATCCATAAGGGTTAGGTTTTTTGCCATTGGCTACGGAACCCTAAAAAGTAATATGTTTATTAGGGCCTTTTAATACATGTACCTGTATCCAGTTACGAAGTGTGTGTATGCAACCGCGATCCAATTGTGGTGTGCCTTTATAATTTGAACTTTCATGCTGTCTGACCACGCGTTTACTGAAAAAGGAACTTAGTTGTGATAGCAATAAAGTTGGAAGTAGAGTAAGTACCTACATAATTAGTATTGAAACTTACGTTCCGGCGGGCGTATCCCTTTATAACAGTCTGCATTGCCTAAAGAAGCGGCTCTGGAATGTCCACGACCACATCGACTGAAAACAATATCAGATTTTAATTTCTAACATTAAAACCATTGTTAAGTTATATTTACAAAGCAATTGCTCAAACTAGTGAACGCAAAGGAAATGAGACTATGTTGTTTTTGTAAACATCCTGTCTATTCAGACGTTACAATAGCAGATATTGCTATGTAACATCTTGTTATAAAGTCCTCAAATACAGAAGTTTGCCCTACATTATTTTACTATTAGTAGTTAGCAGCAAGCTCGGTACTCCATACACATAAACGTAGTTATGCTCTCATCTTAAAACGACTAGCTAGACTGCTCTAAAACTTTGTACTTAAAGGTGTCGTTCGTATGGCATTAAGTATCCACTTAAAAAAGCCCGGGGGGGGGGGGGGGGGGGGCTGGTTGAGTACCGATGTTGTAGACATTAGTAAAGTGTATTCGGGATCACTTCCGAATGTCGGGATTGTTACGAAAATTATCCATAATGGTCATAATTCCATCACAGTAGAATTCTTTTTCGGAATAAACCAACCTGTATTCACTTAACTCACCGAATTTTGCTACCATTTTAATGGATAATTTTTAGTTCCAAGGTTTTGGTATTACTGACCTCAATTGGTCTTGCGAAGGTATCCTGCCCACAGTCCTCAGGTCTAGGGAAGAGTTCCTTGAGTGTGTCCTATTACATGGTGCATCAGCATTTGATGCAGTGGAGTTTTTTCTAGAACATCCATTGCTATTTCTACTGTTGCTGTTGCTTGGTAATGGAGTGCTTACTGCAAAAAATGCGAATACTATATTATTTTTGCATGTTTAAGATCATTTTAAACCCCTTTCCCAGGAGGCTCCAAATTACAAAATTTTACAAAAAAACCACTAAATATTGGTAAATTCAAAATATTATTGTTACATTTTGGTAATTTTTTATTTATTTATTTGCTATGTTATAAGCCTAATGAATTAAAAAAAATATATATGGTGAGAATATATGGGTGATAGCTTTACAAAACTCTATAATAATCAAAGCCATAGTTAATACATAAGGGCCTTTCTGTAAATACTTTAAGTCTAGACTAGAAAGTAGAGTAAGTATTTATGGTCTACTCATAAACAAAATTACCTTATAGTACGTTATCTTTACAATAACTCAGTTATCTTTTGATAAGGATTTATTAATTGTTGCTGATAAATTATGAAATAACTTCAGAATGCTTAATGATATCTCTACAATTTGCTTTCAGACCTAGTTATGAGGGCTGATCCGAAAGTTGTTAGTTGCTTCGGCTCTACTCATGCGATTAAAATTTTATTTATACTATTGTGAGGGATATTTCAATGCTACTTATGGAAGCATAACGTTTCACAATCGAAAACCGATCAAGAGTATATCAGCTGTGCTCAGTGTGGGGGGAAGGGGGGACATTTCACTTTTATGAAATTTATGCATTTTAATGCATAGTATTCATTGTGAATATACCTCGAATATAAATAATGGTTTCTGAAAACTTATCATATTTTATATATTATTAGAAGTGGAAAAAACGCTAGTTACCAAAAACGGACTTTGCCCACGCTAAACGTAAAGTTTTGAGCAGCTGTAAAGTTTTCATGTTGACCATGGACCCCTTTTTAAACATGACTCATTATCATTAACATTCCATTGCTGGCCACCGTCTCCATTCATTACAAGATGGTTTGGGCTATGGTTCCCCTTATCAACTCTTAGTCCAATGCATGTTTTTAAATTTCTTCAAAGAAGTGTGTAAATTTGTTTCCGTATTTTACTTCATCAAAGATTTACAGATGAATGTCAAATCATATTTTATTTATAGTATAAGTTATAAGAAACTCCTTCGTTCAAGCCAATTTTCCAACCCAAACAAATATGGCTTGTTTACACGAGACTTATATGCAAGGCTAAATATATTTTGGTACATAATCTAAAACACTTGTAATGTCATTAGAGATAACACAAAAACACCATTATGGCTAAGATAAAAAAATAACAAGGCTTTAGATTAATTCATAATATGCAGAGCAGATAAATGGAGCATTCCACGGGCTGTCCAGTATGGACAGATTTTATTTCCTGTATTGCACCTTTTTTTTTTGCATTTAAAGCAGGCAATTATGTTTCTGTGCATACATTTGACCATTTGTCACAGAAAAGTATAGATAGATAGACAGACAGATAAATCATTTATTTGGCAGCTGCAAAAACACACAATATAAAGTTTAAATCATCATAAAGAACAGAAATTATTACAGGAACAAAATAAAAATGGCACAAAAGAAAATTGAGACAACAAAATAGGCATAATTAGTAAACAATAAAATAAAATAAAAGTACCTACCTACATACTGTGTGCTTTGCAGCAGGACAAAAGGGTCACGGCTCAGTGATACTCTTCACTCTTTCGAGTAAAGCACTGGTTTTCTGCCGGAACCCAGGTCACAACAGATGTATAAAATGAGGGTATGTGTGTGTTACATGTTTATAATATATAAGTCGTATGTGATAATAGATAAGTCGGCAAGGGTGTGAACAGTGTGTAGGCCCCCTAGTTCTCGTGACTGCCATCTCCACCATGTCAGATTCTGAAATCTGCGACCAAAAGGCCGTATGGAATACCTGCGGTTTGTTTATCGAGGAGAATCTTTTTTAAAACTATGTTTAAATGATTTTTTGGATTTCAGCTCTCTCAAAGACGGGGGTATATCATTCCAGCATTTGGTCGCAAGATAACGGAAACAACCGGTAAAGGCAACTCTTGTACTTCTGGAGGATCTCAAACTCACAAAGTTTTTATGGGTTTTGTGCCATCTCTAACCTAGTTTGTAAGATCTTGATTATCTTCAGAAAATTCACGCTTGTATGGGACAACAGTACACAGTTTCGTGGAATGCCCCAAATGTAGGATGAAACTTTTACCCATATATTTAATAAAAATAGTCAGGCAGTACTTAGACCTGAGGTTCAAAAACTTTGAAAAAAAAATTAGTGTTCGCACACATCCAACCAAAAACACCAAGTAGGTTAGAGATGGCACAAAACCCATAAAAACTTTGTGAGTTTGAGATCCTGGTTTCTTGCATTGTGATTTGTGAAGCCAAAGCTTAATAGGTCCCAGCATGAGTACTCTGCCCAAAAGCTATAGCTAGGCTATAGCCTGAAGGCAGAAGGTGCCCAGGCTGAACCAACAAATACTACAATCCCAGCATTAAAATGATGGAAGAATGGATAGAATGACGGGCATCATTACAAAATCTCTACAATTCTCATGTGAAATCAGTCCATGTTACCAGTTTGAGAATCCATGACTTAACAAGAATCATAAAATGCATAAGCACTTTAAAAAATCAACTAAATCATATAATTTTTTGCCATCAATCTTAACGAAGTCAAACAATTGTATGTTATTGTTGAGCATTAAAATTTTTATAGATCAACCATATTAAAAAAATAACTTACAAGGTGGTGGTAGGTATCCATAGAAGAGCACATCTCCACACGAAGAATGATTCATCTCATCACAAAGAGCCAGTCTCCTGCTAAGTGGAGTGATGCCAAAGTAGTCACATTCATGTCTGAGTGCTCTAATGTTGACATTATTCAGATCTATGTCTCTGGTTCGGAGGAAATTTAAGATGAGCCCAAACAAGTTTGGATCTCGGTCTATGAATATAGCACCAGTTTCATCTCTGACTGTAGGTATGCGCCCACTGAGTAGGGCTGTGAAAAACGTGTCCGGCACCCATGTCAGAGTGTGCCAGGACGTAGCAAATCTGGAATAAGATAGAAAATTGTGTAATTTATCTTAGGGGGCCAACTGATTACCAGTTCACTACTATCAGCCTGTCCGTTATTTGCAATTGTCAGCTTTTGCGTACATAGGTTGACAAAATGGGATTTTTTTGCTGTGGATTCGAGTCGATTTTGTGGCTCTCTTATTAAATTAATTTAATATTATATTCTTATTTATCCAGTAATATACACATTGCATAGATATTAAATTTTCTCAATTATCCATAAAACAGGTAAAGGTAACATGCTTTTTAGTTTTGAAGTAGGAAAAGTTTGCACATTACAATTGTGTATAGTGTTAGATGAACTACTAGGAACAACATTAAATAAATTTATTCTATATGGGACCTCAATACCAAAATTAGAAATCCTAAGGCACCTTAAATGTGCCTAAAAAGTTGTAATCAACAATATAAATAAATAAATCTATATCTTTATGAGAATATAGAGTGACATTTGACATCATGGCTCACAAAGGCACGATAAGAGGGTAACTAATTAACTGTTTATAATGTATTTGTGAAAGCCACGTTAGAAACAGTACAGACATTTTTATCGTTTCACATTGATACAGCCTTAGTTAAATGGGATGTAAATAATATCCACAACATTATCTAATACAGGTTATTTATAATAGCTACTCGAATCTAGATTAAATAGTAGAGATGTGCCGACTAGTCGCCGACTAGTCGGGAAAGCCGACTATCCGGCCACATTTATAGTCGGCGACTAGTCGGCGACTAGTCGGCAAAATGAGCCGAATAGTCGGCTGCCTAGATCTTCCAAAAAAATAAAAAAACCACCATACTCGAAGTGTTTGCCGATTTACCCAGTCCACCTCGCGAAATAAGTACTTGGCATTGATTACACTTCACTTTACTTGAATCATCTTCAACATCGTCAAAAAATGTCCACACGCGTGATTTTCTTTTAGTCATAATGTTTATAAAGATCACTACTTGTTTATTTAAACTTTTAAACAACAATTACGATTCGTTTTGTATGTTTTTCTAATAATAACACACCGGAGCAACAAGTGAATCGGAAAGGTAAACAAAACTAGTCAAAACATGAAAACGCAACCACGTGCGGCAGCGAATCAGGCGACCCGAACGTTCCCGATTACGCCCGAACTTAGGCGAAGACCATAGTCGGCTACGCCGACTAGTCGGCCGACTAGTCGGCCACCTGACTGCCGACTAGTCGGCTAGTCGGCTAGTCGGCCAAAACCGTAGTCGGCACATCTCTATTAAATAGTTATATTTCAATCTGTGCAAATAACAAAATTATAACTTACTTAGTTCCGCCGACGTTCAAGTTAACTATTTCCTGATAATTTGTCATTTAAATCGATTAAATAATATTTTAGCACACTGTCTTGTATTATATACGTGGAAACTTAAATATTTCAACTTTCTAAATGAACTGAATCATAATTTTCAGGTCTCCCGTCAACAAACAAACCCCAATTAAAGTAATATAGGCTAAGGAACTGTCAACGTCATGTCAAATAAGTTTTGATTAGGGTTCTGTAATAACGTAAAGTTAATATGCCATGACATACTTTTGTAATCTCAGGTACCTACTTAGATTTTCTTTGTAGAAGTTAGTAACAAATACATGAACAATACAACGAACATTTTAAAAATTATTTAATTCTGTTCATCGTGACAAAAAGAATATCAATAAATTTGTATGATTTATTTTGTACAGAACTCATAATCAAAAACAGATATGTTCCTGGCTCAATAGATTCATTTAAGCCTGGATGACACACACAGAGTTTTCAATATGGCTTTCATTACACTCTAATTGCTCTACTCGGAGTATTCTATAAGCTTTGCACAAAACTTGGCCACATATTTATTACAAATATTACTTGGCCTCCTGAACGCATCCATAGTTTTTTTTTTCTGGCAACTTTTTAAAGAGAGACGTGTCGTGTCAGTCGGGCTCGGCTGAAAGTCAATTTTTCACAAAATCGAATTGCTGGAACTAATGTATGAAAAAACATTTCTATAATACTTTGCGGTGTTTTACGATAAAAAGATGCCGGTCGCAAGCTCCGTGAAGCCGGCCAACGGCCCCAACAAGGGGTTGTTTAATAACACGACCGGTCTCAGTACGCTTATCACTGTTACGGTTCTCACGTTGGCTTGGTTGGCCGGGTTCGCTTCTCGGCTTTTCGCTGTTATACGGTTTGAGAGTATTATTCACGAGTTTGACCCATGGTAAGATAGAGTTAATTTGATTTGTAATCTATTCTGTGTCCCGCCCTCTCCCTTCGTTCTAAACGATGTACGTGTTCTAGGTTCAACTACCGATCTACCGCTTATATGGTACAGCACGGGTTTTACAACTTTTTGAATTGGTTTGACGAACGAGCATGGTACCCCTTGGGGCGTATTGTCGGCGGTACCGTGTACCCGGGCCTTATGATCACTTCAGGGACCATACACTGGATACTGCACACATTGAATATTCCAATACATATAAGAGATATTTGTGTATTTCTAGCTCCGGTTTTCAGGTATGTTTTCTTATTTACTTATGTTATTTTATTTCATTAGCAAATAAGTCTAAATCCTTCTATAGCTTATTTCCTTGTACTTTTTGTTAAATCCATGTAATTATTTTCTGATTAGATATTCTATACCTTTTCAGTGTACAAAAAAATGGAACTCTTATTGAACTATTATTATATAAGTGTCTAATTCTATACTGTAAATTATTTTCAACAGTGGTCTGACAGCCATAGCAACATATCTGCTAACATCCGAGCTATGGTCCCGTGGAGCGGGTCTGTTTGCTGCCTGCTTCATAGCTGTCATCCCCGGCTACAGCAGCCGGTCCGTAGCTGGCAGTTATGACAATGAAGGAATTGCTATCTTTGCTCTGCAGTTCACTTATTATCTATGGCTTAAGAGTGTGAAGAGTGGTTCTATTTTTTGGTCTATCTGCACTGCTCTTTCTTACTTTTACATGGTAAGTTGGGTCTTATAGATGATATTAATTTATGAAAAATGCAGATGAGTTTATAATTTATATGAACCTTTAATTTATTCTTCTAATTGGTCTAATCAATAAAACCAACAAGGGCATCAACTCAACACACATGCTACTTCCACTAAATTCATAATTATGGACTTACATACAAGAGTCCAATGGGAGTTATGACCTATTTGATTCTCAATACTCCAATTGAGACATGTAAATTGGAAGACATGTAAGAGGAAACAATTAACCAATCAAGTTCTGAGACAGAGCTGCCTAGTGTGGGGGCAACTTGGGAATAACACATGTAGTTTACATGATACCTTAATTAAGTTTTGCAATTGGTAATTGAATTTTATGTAGTAAATATTAATGACATAATGTCTTGGTATGTTACCAGTTTAAAGATTCTTTATTCCCATAAGAATTGTACAATTCATTTAGAATAAGAGCATAAATATACCTATGTATTTTACACACATTCAGTCATTCAGTTTCACAAAAGGAGCAACAGACACAAAAAAAAAAACTTAAGTATTTATAAGTAATTATATTTTATGTATTTTGCTGGTATTTTTAAGTATTTGTTTTGTTGTATAAATACTTGTCTTAAGTACAAGCTCTTATCACATATTCACAATAATCATCTTATTTTCAAAAGTAACCTACTGTGTCTTCATGCAAATATAAAAATAAATAAGAATATGATAAATACTATTTAACAATATAATAAAATATTCTCATAGCCCTGTCAATACTATATGAGTAATATGTTGACATGTTTCCAATGCAAGACACTTTTGCCAGTGACAAGAGGCATGTAACATGCTACAAGAGTCTTAAAAGAAAGATACATACAATAACTTATGTATTCTGTAAAAAACTATGTATTCTGTAAAAAATAAAATCACACAAGTTTACATTAAGCATTTTATTACAGGTATCAGCATGGGGTGGCTATGTGTTCATCATCAACCTGATCCCCCTGCATGTGTTTGTGCTGCTCATAATGGGCCGGTTCTCGCAGAGGCTGTTTGTGAGCTACTCTGTATTCTACATAGTGGGCCTGCTGATGTCTATGCAGATCCCGTTTGTTGGCTTCCAGCCTATACGGACTAGTGAACATATGGCTGCTTCAGGTAAGATTTCTATTAATCCTTAAATCAACAGAAAGCCATGAGTTCAAATCTCCTCGTTCAATAGTAGTATTGATTCTTCTTTTTCAAGTTGCCTTCTATTGTGGTGTAGGACTTATCATATTCATCCACTGACTCTGCTCCAGTGCATTGTAGTAATGATACTGGTTAGGAAAAATTACAAAAAGATGGTCAAAATTTAGTTATGTCCAGTATATTGGACATTGTTAAAGTATGTGTTAACTGTCCTGATAATAGATAATGTGTAACCAAAAAAGAACTGAATTTTAAAGTTATGGTTTTTTTTAAGAAGAATAAGTATGCATGTTTATATTGCGGCCATGATAAGGAAGGTTCCTTAAATTTAATGGTTATGGTTGTTCAAACTACCATTTTATCCTTATCACAGCATTGTATGTGCGTTATGCGAAATTGGCTGCCATAAATGCTTGTTACAGCATAAGTAACTCATCTACATATACAACCATCTGTTTAACTATTGTATATGCTTATTGTTTTATGGCCTTGAGCATGCTATTATGTATGTTATAGTAAAATGTGTGTTGAATGCGTAACTGATATTACTATGAGTGATGCATTAAATTGGACTCTAATTTAAAATAGGGTTTCAGGGCGACTTCTGAGGTTAATAATTGTTTAAGTTTAGGTTCTAAGTCAAGTTTGGTATTTTCAACTAAATCAAAAATGTAGATTTGATCTAAACCGATTCACCGGTTATTGATTTCCTATACAAATACTTCCTATACCTCCCTTTTCACTTTTAAGGGATTTTTTTTGGGATTAAACTTAGGTATCCTATGTTCTTCCTCGGGACTCAAACTATCTTTTTATACCTACCACGACGGTGCAAAACAATCATACGGCCCGCCTGATGTTAATCAGTCACCATAGCCTATGGACGCGTGCAACTCTAGAGGTGTTACATGCGCGTCGCCTTTTTGAAGAACTCGATACTGTAGACCCTCGGGAAAACCTCGGCAGGAAGCTCATTCTGCTGAAGCGTCCGCGGGAGGAAATCTATACTAAATTTCATCTAAATCGGTTCAGGAGTTACTGATTCCCTATACAAATTTACATCTCCCTTTTCACTCCCTTAAGGAATGATTTTTGAGATAAAAACTATTCTAAGTTCTTACCCGGGACTCAAACTATCTCTATACAAATTTATAACTAAAGTGGTTCAGGGATTTAAGTGTGATCAGGAATTTAAAAAAAGTTTATGTCTTCATATTTTACGAAAACGATACTAAACTTGGACTAGTAGACCAGGATAAAGTTGAGAGCCATCTTAAAACCGGTAACGCACTTACAACCTCTGTGGTAGTCGCTTACTATCTGGCGTTTCGTCTGCTCGTTTGCCTCCTATATTATAAAAAAAAAAACAAATTTCTTCAGAGACCATAGTTAGTTTAATTGCTGAAGATATAAGCCAAACGAACGATATACTGGATAAACTGTCCGTAATTCATGTAATATTTTTTCTTGACAATGCCACGAATTGGCAGCATCAATATCTTAGATAAATTGGAGGGAATGGAAAATGTCTGTCCAGAATGAGGGCACCTCGCAACGTGCGTACAAAATCGCTATAGCGGCGTCTCACCTGTTTCTATGATAGCTGTTAATTTGTAGGTGTGTTCGCCCTCATGATGGCGGTCGGCGCCCTCAAATATCTGCACATGCTGAGTCCCAAGGGCCAATTTAAGCAGCTGCTGATAGTCGGTGGACTGGTTGCCGCCGCGCTCGTGTTCTTGGCCGTCGTGGCGTTGACCTACATGGGCGTTATTGCTCCGTGGAGTGGACGGTAAGAAGGAAGGTTTTTACCTCCCTATCACTTAACTCGTTACTGCTTTTTGCTAACTATTGTTGTTTGGACTAAGGATCGGTTGCACCGAACCGTCCGTCACCGTCAAAATATTCAAAAAATTGTATTGTATGTGAGTCTGTCAATTGTGGTTAGTGCAAGTTTATTCTCATAGTTTGTGCGATATGAGTCCAGATCTGCATATGCGTTCGTTTATCTATTTATCATGAAACATTTTTTATAATTGTTGCTTCTTAGTCTCCAAATTGCTATTTTATAATGTATGTGTGTGACGTAGGTTCTACTCGCTATGGGACACAGGCTACGCCAAGATCCACATCCCGATCATTGCGTCCGTGTCCGAGCACCAGCCGACCACTTGGACTTCATTCTTCTTCGACCTCCACGTGCTGGTGTGCACCTTCCCGGTGGGCCTGTGGTATTGCATCAAGAATGTCAACGATGAGAGAGTGTTTGGTGAGTAAATTTTTGATATTCAGACCAACTTAACTCTGCACACACTTGTAATTGATCAGGCGGGTCCACACAGAGCGAGCGAGCGAGCACGTACGTGCGAGGCAATTTTCTCACGCACAAACCCGCCAGTGTAGACGTGCCTCGGTCGAGGCGGCGCGCTCGGGCGAGGAAAACGCACGCGCCGCCTCGGCCGAGGCACATCTACACTGGCTGGTTTGTGCGTGAGGAAATTGCCGCGCGCGTATGCTCGCTCTGTGTGGACCCGGCTATCGAGTTTGAAATGTTCCACCGTAAAAGTTAAATTCTTATAAAATATGACCTTTATGTTGTTTGTAGTGGCACCCTCACATATTCCCACTGCAAAGTCAGTCCATGTTTATCTTACACGGACTTTAGGAATGAGAAACTAATTTGATTTAACAGCTTAATTTATTACTCGATCAATCAGTTTCTACAGTATGTAATGAGTCGTCATTTCATTACCACAATCATATCAATCAATTTTAGTTACATTTAATTATATTTTAAGTTCAGTTAATCATGGTGAGTATTAACTTAAAAATCGTTGAAAGTGATTCAACCCAATTGCTGACACACCTTTGCTATTCATAATTTTCCTAACTTTGAGAGTATCACTTTTATAAGTTTTCCGGTGGTCAAACTACCTGAGCCCCTTTCTATAACATACGGCACTGTTTTTATAATTAGCGGTAATTTCCAGTGGCGCTATACGCCCTTAGCGCGGTATACTTCGCCGGAGTCATGGTGCGACTGATGTTGACCCTGACGCCCGTCGTGTGCGTGCTGGCCGGCATCGCCTTCTCCATCCTAATGGACCTCATATTACGTGAGGAAGACCTGCCCGTCGCGCCCTCCGACTCGGATGAGAAGAACCTCTACGATAAGGTATGTTTCTACTTTGAGCACCATTGCGCTGTTGCATAGCTGAAGTAAGAATACTAGGTACATCATTCTCACGGACAAATGTTTGACAGCGGAAGATGTTGATCGCGAATTATGTTGCCCGAATTGTTGTTATTGTATGAAGCGATCTCTTTCTTGCCCGCTATGATCGGAAGAATCGTAAGTGATATCGAAGTCGGAGTTATAGAATGCAAACGATGTCGTTTGCTGTTAACGAAAGAGATACAGAGAATAATCTATCTAGAAGTTACCAGCTATTCTCGAATCACCCATTGAACTTCATGATTACCCTACGGTTTCAACGGCACGTAACGGAATGTGGAAACGAAAATAATGGAGAATGAGTGTATAGGTGAGCCTTGCATAATAATAGAGAATGAGTGTATAATACTAGGTAATTCTAAAATGCGACACATGTTTTTATATAGGTTTTTTACAGTTGTATCAAATATAACATATTGGTTTATGACTTTTATTATTACTTGACAAGGCAGGTTATGTTATTTTGCCAATAAATACTAAATCGACATATAATGATGGAGCGTGAAAATTGCTTTATGGTCTTTAATATTGAAAAGTACACCATGTTCTTATTGAAGTAAGGTTTCTATTTGTAACATATTACACATTAGCAGTAATTTAATATTCATGGTCTGTTTGTTGGAAAATGCATGTAGTTGGCCTAGTTTATGAGAAGCTAATCAGCATGTATAAAGTACTTATTGACATGGAGTAAATCAAATCACAAGATCATTTTCCTGATATTACGGTGTTTTATTACAATTTCAATCAAGTTTCAGTTTTTCTGATAGTGTGTGATTGCAAATATGTTCCGCTTGCCACATATTATACGTTAAGTGGTATAAATGGCTAGCTTCTTCTATTCCCATGATTAAGCGCTTTAACTTTTATACTTTTAAGAAAGGAAAGTTATTAAAATATCTACTTTATTTTGTTTCCCTGCCGTGTCACACTGAATTAGTCAGCTCGGAGTGGTTTCTATACTCTAATTTTTCGTAAAAACTTGCTTATGATGTTATAGCCATTTGAATACGTTGTTAAGGGGGATTCCCCTTAAAATAAACACGCTTCATAGCTTCTTAGTTAGACTTCATATAGTTTTTAGGTATTCCTTATAGCTTCGACATGTCCGTCTATCTGTTCGTTAGTGGTTTTGCCGAGTTTGATGTTAGTAGCCAAACTGTTTTATGTTATTATTGTAACTTTTTTTTATTTGCTGAACAGGCGGGCAAGCTGAAAAAGCGAACGCTGGAGCCCTCTCCCCCGGCCGACACCGGGCTCGGCATGAACGTGCGCTCCGGCACGCTGATCTCGTTCATGATCCTGCTCATGCTCTTCTCCGTGCACTGCACCTGGGCCACGTCCAACGCCTACTCCAGCCCTAGCATTGTGCTGGCCAGCTACGGGAACGACGGGTATTTTATTTTTATAATTGGTTATCTTAGTTTCTTAATTTGGTCACCACACATTTACTAGCACTGATGTTAAGTATGTATTAAAACATGTGGAGCACCACCAAACTTGATTATGAAAAGCGACTCGTATATAGTACTAGGTATCTACTTCATTAGCATACTTACTGGAAACACTGTCTTTGTCATATATGTATAATTATTTTACTGAATTGCTGCATAAAATGTTGTAGGCTATTAAGGCATTTATTTGGTCGTTCTTTTTTAAAGAGGTATTTGCGTCTAAAATGGCCCGTTAATATTATTATTATTTGAAATAAACTTGCTGTTTTCTCTATGGTACTGGCGAACATGGACGTAAAATTTAAACCCATTCACACTTTAAAAAACATAAAAATTTTAAAGCACGTAAGCTGAAGAACAGGCCATCATAAGCCTAAGTACTCGTAGCTTGATTCAAAGTAATTAACTTACTATTACTTCATTTAAGGTCTCGTAAAATCTTGGACGACTTCCGCGAAGCTTACGGGTGGCTATCACAGAACACCGCTGAAGACGCGAGAGTCATGTCTTGGTGGGATTATGGTTATCAGGTATTTATTACTTGATTTAATTACACTTTGAACACAACTTTATTTCTTTAGGATAGGGTTTATAATTATGATTTCGATTTTTAGATAGCGGGCATGGGAAATAGAACAACTCTAGTTGATAACAACACGTGGAACAATTCCCACATCGCGCTGGTCGGCAAGGCCATGGCGAGCAATGAAAGTGCCGCTTACGAAATAATGACCATGCTGGACGTAGACTACGTTCTTGTGATATTTGGCGGCGCTATTGGCTACTCCGGCGATGACATCAACAAGTTCATATGGATGGTCCGGATCGCAGAAGGAGAGCATCCTAAGGATATTCATGTACGTTTTGGTCGAATATTCAACCTTATTGGCATAGACACAAGGTGATATATAACGTATCTTATTTTGTTTTTTAATGTTTCAGGAAGCGGACTATTTTACAGAGAGAGGCGAATACCGAATAGATTCAGAAGCATCGAAGACGATGTTAAATTGTTTAATGTACAAGTTATCATATTATAGGTAAGATTTAAAATCACAAGATCTATCTAAACTAAAAACTGTAGTCAAGCTCAATGTCCTCTATTTATTTGAATATATTTTATTTGAAATCCATTTTGTAGGGTTTTTATACATTACTTAGGTCTGTAAGGGTGGTATAGTGTCGTGTCGAACGAGTGACAACCCTTATTCTTTCAAGTCGATAAGACATCAATTACGGTTAGATTGAAAACTTCACGGCTAGGTTTCGAAGCTTGCTTTTTCCAGTCTTTCTCCGGCCTCAAGGCCGCCGGGTCGAACTATTTTAATTGATTATATAACCTATCGTCTGTTCTGTTAGGTACGACAGTGGCGGCAGCCCGCCGGGCTACGACAGGACGCGCGGCGCGCTGCCCGGCCACCGCGGCTTCCGCCTCACCTACCTCGAGGAGGCCTACACCACCGAGCACTGGCTCGTGCGGATATACAGGTACACACACATGCCGTCGACAGCGGCGGCACCCGCCGGGCTACGACAGGACGCGCGGCGCGCTGCCCGGCCACCGCGGCTTCCGCCTCACCTACCTCGAGGAGGCCTACACCACCGAGCACTGGCTCGTGCGGATATACAGGTACACACACATGCCGTCGACAGCGGCGGCACCCGCCGGGCTACGACAGGATGCGCGGCGCGCTGCCCGGCCACCGCGGCTTCCGCCTCACCTACCTCGAGGAGGCCTACACCACCGAGCACTGGCTCGTGCGGATATACAGGTACACACACATGCCGTCGACAGCGGCGGCACCCGCCGGGCTACGACAGGACGCGCGGCGCGCTGCCCGGCCACCGCGGCTTCCGCCTCACCTACCTCGAGGAGGCCTACACCACCGAGCACTGGCTCGTGCGGATATACAGGTACACACACATGCCGTCGACAGCGGCGGCACCCGCCGGGCTACGACAGGATGCGCGGCGCGCTGCCCGGCCACCGCGGCTTCCGCCTCACCTACCTCGAGGAGGCCTACACCACCGAGCACTGGCTCGTGCGGATATACAGGTACACACACATGCCGTCGACAGCGGCGGCACCCGCCGGGCTACGACAGGATGCGCGGCGCGCTGCCCGGCCACCGCGGCTTCCGCCTCACCTACCTCGAGGAGGCCTACACCACCGAGCACTGGCTCGTGCGGATATACAGGTACACACACATGCCGTCGACAGCGGCGGCACCCGCCGGGCTACGACAGGATGCGCGGCGCGCTGCCCGGCCACCGCGGCTTCCGCCTCACCTACCTCGAGGAGGCCTACACCACCGAGCACTGGCTCGTGCGGATATACAGGTACACACACATGCCGTTACCCGGGGTCAATAGGGATGAAACCGGGAATGACCTTTACCGTATGATTTCTTAATAATAATAGTCGATATTACAATTGCATTCCCGGTTTTTATCCCTATTCAAACCGGTAGCCGGTACTTCTTACTGTTCAAAGATCCATTTGTCATATTCCTGATGAGTAAAGTACTCAAATCAGTTCATGGTGAGTAAGTAATAAATCCGTCAAATTGGGCTGCGCAGAGTTGGCCGTAATAATGTGATTTTTTAAGCATTTTTATCTATTTGTCTCCAGGGTTAAAAAACCGGACGAATTCAATCGCCCGCGACTACCGTTAGCGAAGAGGACAATTTCAACATCCAGTGGTTTATCCAAAAAGGTAGGCTCATTTCAAACTCATATCTCCTTAAAATACGTTATTTCCCATTTTTATAGCACAAATTTGAGCTTTAAGCGAGGCTATTCCTCCAGAATCTAGCAAGACATACGATGCCAAATTGTTTTTAGCGAATACTGGACCAATAGCTAAACCTATGTAATTAACTATAGTTTATGCGTGATTTTGTCACATTAGCACAACTACATTTTACGCTAGTCAATAGTTTAAGTCCCTATCCATTACTTGACGTGGAAGTAATATTTCTTTATGTCCAATAATATTTATTTTATTTATATTTATACAATCAACGATAGTAATATGCCGTAGCCCGTACGTGGCAGTGTGTTTTTACTTGTGTCCGACCGAAACCGGATTTTTTGTCGAAGCCGAAACTGGTTTGGTTTTGTTCTCTTCGGCCGAACAGGATTTTTATACCGAAACTGAAACTTCGTCCGGACAGCACCAAAAATACAGTTTCGACGCGGCCGAAAGGTTCGGCTATTTTGCCGAAACCGAACCATTAGCCGAAACATGATTTTTATGTCGAAACTAGCCGAAACTAAAAAATCGGTCGGACGCTAGTTTCTACTGTGTATCACAATTTGTCCGTAGACCCCTCGAAGCATACGCTTAATGTTAAATTAAAGTTTAATGGACATAATATTGTTATTTTCGTCGAATTATTTCCTGTAGTAATTAGCTATGCTACCGTTCGCAATTGTTGCCTATCAAGTGTTAAATTGTATTCTGAGCTCGATTTCTATTGTTATAGCAACCGCTATCAGTAGGAGAGTCGGACACGGTACCGTATAGTACTACTTTTTAGATGTCCTTGTTGTGTTGTTACTGATTTTGAATCACTGTGCATGTACTATTTTATTCGTCAATGTGTTTGTTGATGATTTTAGATGTTTTATTTGTGGCTTAGAAATAGAAAGCTTACTGTTTATGTTTTACACCGGTATAAAGTGTTAGATTTAGGAATGCCTAGTCATCCTTCATCTTGACAATACAATACAAATACACTTTATTGCACACCTCAATACAGAAACAGTACAAATAATACAACACATAAAGAAGAGGTAAACAACAGGCGGTCTTTCATCTTGACGTTCTTTTATTGAATAATTAAATTAGATATTCACACAACTATTTGTTGACTGTTGTTTAATTTAATCATGTGATACTTTCGAGAGAATTATAACTGCATCCTGGTTTTCCAATGGAATAAGGTACGAGGTTCAGAGTATACCTTGTATATACAGTCAACGGCAGAAGTAGTAAAGCATTCATCTGTACATGCCTTAATCTATTGACAACATATGTGTGTACTTTTGCTGGTAACGCATTGCATGAAGAGCTATTAGAAGCTTTTTTTGTACAGATGTAGTGAATAATCCTCTCTAATCATTTTTTTACGGAAACGTACGAACCTGTTATGCTATTTCAGTCAGTCTCAGTACAAAATGTACTGAGGTTGACTGAAGTAGCGTTGAGGTTGACAAATACGAACGATCCCGAGAAAATACGATGGGTAAGGATTATTCACTACATCTGTACGTTGCATTCAAAGGGCTAGAGTTTTGATGCTTATTCGTTATTTAAATGAGGACTTACATTAGGTTTACTTACAGACTTTACGAAGAAGAAAAGGTATCATAAAGAATAAGCCCACGGTCGTGAAGGGCAAGAAGATAAGCCGACTGGAGTGACGTGGCGCTCGCTGCAACACGAGCTCGTGACTCCGCATCAGTGGTAATCTTGCATCCTCTGTATCGTCTTGCAATCCCTTAAACTTCAATATTTACGTATCAGAACGAACCGAGTGATCTTTGAATTGCCCTTATGCCGAAACCACCTTTATTAAAACGTCAATAAAGCTTTATTGCATAATTATGTTTTATGAGATAACGTATAACGGAGTTCGCAATTGCTCGGTTTTATATTTAATAGATTTAGAATCTGTTTGGTTATCAATCTATCTCAAATCTTATGTGGGTATAATTAAATTGTGTGTTTTAAGAATTCGAAACTATGATCATATTTGTCTCATAGCGGTTTCAATATTATGTATGTAATCATTATTTTTGTCTACCTTCCCTTTTTTTCAAAGACAATAAGTATGTTCACCAATAATGTAATGTGTAATGTATTGTATAATGTTTGGCGGTCTAGTTGTATTTTAGATGAGATAGATAGGTAGATTCAATAATTTTGTTACTGAGATTAGAAGGAAAGACATTGAAGACTTTACCTCGAATTACTTTTAGGCATCATTCTGGGCTAGTTAGTATAGTTCCTTCTTATGTACTGCGGATTGCGTGAGCGACATTATTAAATAGAGTTAGGGTGCATTGAGGCGATACTACGCGAGCTGAATATGTAAGTAATACCCATCTGTTTCATACATATCTGCTGATATGTATGAAACAGAAGTTTTCGCGATTTCGATGTAGGTTCTATAGTAAAAGCCGTTACCAAATACACCAGGAGGTTTTTCTAAAGTCCGTTCTACGCTAAATTGTTTTTATATTCCCGATACTTAAGTACCAATTTTGTACTAAAATGACACATCAGGTGGACAAATGAGGGGGTTTTTGTTAAACTGTTGTTCAAGTATGGGATAAGAAAAACAAGGATTAAGTTTATACCTTGGCAGTGACAATGTTATCGTATATCGTGTCATACTTGATGTGAAGACTTACCATACACGTGGGGCTTCTGCCGCCATCTTAGAGGGAGTACACAGTTCCTTTTGATAATAATGTATAATTAATTTTGTTGATATTCTCTAACTCTGACTCTGGCAAAAGCCTTAGAAGGCTGCCATTTCTATAATATAAAATATATACCATGCACGGATTTTGATGGGCGTTTCTGCGTGTTTTCGGTAGCACATATTTAGCTCGCGCAGTGTACCTACACCCCAAAGACACCTCGTGTGAAGATGTATTTCGGTTACGGCAAGTGCCACGAAAGCTTACCACTGATGTAGCTAATGATTGACTGACACCAAGTATATATTTACTTAGTCCATTAGATAAATATTTCTTAATATTTAAATATTTCGTTAATATTTGATTTCGGCACTGGGTGATGTCGTTTTCAGGGCACGATGTGGTGACAATGGGTATAATGTGTTTGAGGTTCTAAAGCATTTGGTGCTAAAACTGCATTTACTCAAGTGGGACACGACATAATTTGTGTGATTTTTATCTTATCATATAAACTTTTCCTTTGTCCAATTTAATTGTACAGCGGCTTGAAAAAGAGGGATCCAGATATCTAAACGAGGTGAGAAGATGTATACTCATTCTGAGTATTATCTACGACCTCTCTCGACTCGCCTACTGCCATGTTAAATTAGCCCATTGGCCATATACATACAGGTCGATTCACGAAAGCTGCCATGAATGGAATGAACGAAACTAATTGGCATACAGTCAGAGCCACCATTTTATTGGTTAATGTGATACACACAGACATTTCTTTCTCTCATTCATTCCATTCGTGCCAGCTCTTGTGAATAGACCTGTACCATTGTATGTATATTTGTTAAGTGACTATTGTATGAATATGTTTGAGGTGTTGTTATTTTAACCTCCTTTGAATCACATCGTGTCGCGGGCGATCAGTGATCTTAACCGATGAGTGCACGTGTGAACATATCTTTAGATCATCTTATTTGTTTTTATTATCTGTAGTTATAATAAACTACAGAAGGCACTCGACTCGGGCAGGAGCTCGCTCATACAGCGATGTTTAATACGAGTGGGGTACGAATTGCTCGTATTACACAAATTTTACCAATTAAATATATAAAAAAAACCGTCGTCGTAAGGCGTCCATTCATCGTACGCATGGCTATTTAACGATATTTGAATAATTTTATTTCGAGTTCAAATTTAAATAAACATACTGTGTGAGCGAGATGTAACATCGGACGCTTTGAAAACTTAACGATCTATAGTGAGAACGTCAGCAGTTCAAAATAAATTATGTATTTATGTCTGTCATTACTAAGAACGTCCATTTGTAATATTTATAATGATCGATAAATAGTTTACATTATAATTAGTGTTTATTATAATTAGTGTTCTACTTGTTTTATTCCTGATTGCGATGCTTTTTTGTTTTGCTAGGCTACTCCTCACTTCAGCACTTATCACTACTCAGGTCGCGGTTATATGCACTAAACTTGACACTTTCTAATTAAGTTTTTGAACTTATCAAAAACTATTGTTACTACATATTAATTGTCTACCAAAGTATGAATATGATAAGAATAACTTATGGTTATCAATAAGTTTGTAATCTCTAATCTGGTTTCTGTATTACCAATATCATTTATTTGATGGTTGCTTTGAGGCCCTTAAGTGAGAGGTGTTATTTTGATTTTATTGTTGCACGACACTATTGTTTTCGTACTGTGACAGAGTTTTATCGATCTGTAGGAGATATATCTAGTGCTCTACTATGTTTTTAATAAACTGATGGAGACGATTTCTTGTTTCACTGCTTATTTTCCTGCCAAGACCTCCGCCATTACCACTCTTTTTTTCTTGTTATTTTTTCCGATTTTGAATAATTCGCTTTTTAATGATTTAAGAGCTGACCTGTTGTAATATTCTCCAAAAATCGTTGTAGACGACGGTTTTTTAGATAAAAAGTATTCTAATTTTGATGCTCGACGTCAGAATTTAGACACTTTCCTGACTCGTTGGAAGTAAGGTAAACGAATCGAGCCAAAGGAATCGAATCGAACCGAAGGTAAGGGTCGAACGAGTGCTCGCCATGTAAATGCCAATAGATGACCCTGCTTTCACCTGCTCGACAATAACTTAAGTTTAAAGATGATATGTCTGGGACAGTGAAGAGTACCGAACGTCTAGCTTGTTGATGTAGCATGGATTCCTTACTGTCAACTAAAGAGGGCCTAAACAGGCCACATTCGATTCACAAATGCTGGCACGAATGAAATTAATGAGTAAATGAAAATATCTATGTGTGTATCAATCAATCAATTTTTCGTGTTATGTTATGGCTCCATCAAGGTGTTGATGATTCTGTCAATGTCGAGGTTGGATAAGACACGGCTAGTATATGAATCTTATCATATTACGGTCAAAGACTATGTGTGTATCACAACCAATGAAATGGTGGCTTTGACTGTATACCGATACAGGTGTCACTTTGTATGTTTCCTTCATTTCATTTTTGCTAGCGTGAATCGACCTGTACATGAATCTTAGCTTTGCATGTTGCGTCATCTTTACGGACAAATAAATGGGTAATATGTCTGGGATATCAAGAATAAAAACAAATTGACAAAACCTTCACCATATATTTATTAATAAAGACAATCTAAAAGATCACTTAATAGTTCATTGTCTTAAAAAATTAGTTACCCTAATAAATTTATCAATATATATATAATAGAATTTTATTTTATTACTTATTGTTTCAAGGATATGCGAAATTGTGAAAAGTCGCTCAGCAGGGAGGGACAGGGCTGGAGCTTACTCATCGTTGTTCTTTACGTTACGATCATCACATTGATTGAATATAACAATGAATCTAGTTATACGTAGTACACTTACATTTTCTCGAATACCTATTTAATCTAAATGCTTAATAAAGGTTAACGACCTAAGTGACTACGCGAAGAATTGTGCTAATCTAAAAACGTGTCTACAAATGTTAAATAGTAGTTCAAAGACTTTTGTAATTTACAGAACGTTCAAAATCACAACACAGAGTGTAATATCAATTATCGTGCAGTTGGCACGTGGGTTCCCCTACGGTAATATATGTTACACGGGTACGTATTATGGAGCACGGCGCGGCGGCGCGGCCGACACGTCGAGGCATCACCGCGAGACGGTGTCGCCAGCGTGCCGGTATGCGCGCCGCCGCGAGCCTTACACTCTTTATTCGATACAAAATTAGAAGAATATATATTCATTTAGACTTATAAAATATTTACTATAGTAACATTTCACTTTTTTTTTTTGTTTTTGACACAAATACTGAAATACATTTACAACGCGTACCGCATTTGGGACCATAGAAAACAAGTAGTCAGAAAGAACAATTACTAAGCGATTATACATTGTAGGAGTCCATTAAACTATGAAAACATTTAGTGACACTAAAACATTTGGTAGTTGAGCGCGAGCGCTGTTTCGTCTGTCCGTTGTTGCTGTGCAGTAGTGTCATGTATAATTAGGTGCATATTTCTTCATCTAAGCTACACTTCACGAAATTGACTTGACATCATTATTGTTTTACTTCATTGCTACTATGCCTGATGCAGCTAATACTAAGAGGCTCGGTGGAAATCGCTAGACAGGGTCGGCATGTCTTTCAAACGTTCCTTCCTAGGCCTGTGTTTATTAATATTTAAATTTAGTTTCTAGAATATATTTTCGATAAACCGATAAGGATTTGTTAGTAAAGATGAAACAAAACCGACCCACCCGCCTGGCACCCTGCATGCGCAGGGTGGAGGTGGATCGTACAAATAAATGCAAATTTCCAGTGCTTATTCTTTGTGTCTGTTTAAAAAATAACAGAAAACAAAAATAATTATTATACTAAAATAAAATCGTAAGGCACTTCTATATTTAAGTTGAAATAATATAGTTCAATTATCGTCCTTATAATTTAATCTAAAGTAGACTTAGCGAAGTTTGTTTGAATACTTGAGTACGTACAGAATACAGCGCGCGGCTCCTGCCGTGGCCGCGACGGCGTATCTCCGGGTACGTAATGTAAAGCTACACCCTGACTAGTATGACGAGTTGCACATGGAATGGGTTAGTGACTCGGCGATGATGTACTAACGGTAATAAATCATAATAAACGTAGGACATAGAATATAATCTTATATTTTTGTGAAATGAACGCATAGACTTCTTACTAGAGAGTACCTTTCAGTCTTAATAGCTAAGAGTATTGTTAAATTATCTTTGGAGGGACTTTGTCTTCAATAAATTGTAATTTTATGTAGTAGACCTATCTCCGGTACGATAAATTTAATTTGAAAAATATTAATTATTTACATAATAGCAAGTTTTAAGAGTTAATTTGTTTTATGAAAATAATACTCTGAATGCCGACAAATAAAGAATATTTCGTAGCGTACTCTGTTCTATCCGATAGCACTATTCATGAATAATTGAATCCTCTCGCTATTATAAAATAACCGGCGTATATTCATAGCGATATCGAAGTATTTATTCATTTACATCTGGGGTTTTACTTAAAGCCTCGCCTTAGTCTAAAACAACAATTCTCTGATGCAATTCTATGTTGATCATTCAACACTGTCCTAGGCATATAATTAATCTAAATTTGGCATACTTATTTAGTCTAGTCACAAATAGTTTTGGCAAATGTTTGGCATACATTACAGAACGTAAGTGAGAGCATACAACCGCCCAATTACGAGCTGATTCGTTTACACAACCAAATGATCACGAGTATGTGATGCAGTATAATGTAATACAGCCTGCCAAGACGCGCGCGCGTGCCGCTCGCGACGATTACAGCTAATGCAGCGGCTACACCTACACCGCGCAGATAAAGAAACTCTTCGAGGCGCCCTCTGGCCACTTCAGGTACTCATGGAAGGAAAACGAATATCCAGTAAACTTTCAGAAGAATAAATTTACATCTCAAGTTCGTTTCGGGACTAATCCCACAATAAATTATTTCCAAGAATCGAGTTATAATCATAATACTGTTAGCGTTATACGCCTTTCATTTACTCCGTAATGTTAAATGTTAATCTAAACAGTGAAGTGTTAATAATATCCATAAATAATTCGAAGGTATTAACATGTCTTTTATAAGGAATATTGCCCCAAAATTAATATTGAGTCGGTTGTTAAAAGTACTTTCGGAAGACAACAGTAAGTCGATCGAGAAGGTCACAACCGCAAAATATTACGTTAGTAAGAGGAGCCGTCGCGGGTCGCGGGCCGCGGACCTACGAGTGGACAAACATCGATTCGGTACATAGAGTAGGCTTGAGCAACCACATTATTGCCCGATTTGTACATTCCTTCAAACGATACAGTACAGATCTCTGAAACAACAATACATATCACAACACGGATCTACACGTATAATATAGAATTACATTACATTAATTTATAGAAAATATTAACTACAATCAAAAATTAACTATTCAAATATTAAATAATACCATATTTAGAACAATCAATAAGGAACTATTCAATAAGTTACCAACATAAAATATAGAACATTTGAGCATTTTAATAATATTTGTGTAAAAAAATATTAGTATCCCTCCATTATTTTGTTTTCTTCAGTGAACAAGCAAGTGGAATGAACAGAGATACGAGGCGCGCGGTGAGGCCGAACGGCTACGAGGCCTAGCGCCTGCGATCTCTCCTCTACATGTGCACACCCCCCTACAAGACACATATTCACATTTTTAAAATATTATCAAAAATGTGAATATTGGTCCAAGTTGGGCAATGAGTATCGACACGGATGCTGATTTGATACAGTTCTCTTATCGTCGTCTAAACCTGAGTGGTGTGAGACTTAAGTGCGCTTAGTGATGTCTAACACGACTAGAACAAAACTTAAACGAATGACTAAGAATACATAACAACGAGATGAGCAAACAAGCAAACGTAATTTAATGAGCTGAGCTCGCAATGAAATGAAATGGTCGAGTAAGACGAGGTAGTGTAGTTACTACACTATTAGTATCACACTCAAGTTGTAATACTTTTACAGTTCCAATATCATTCAAATAGAGCTCGGCGGCGCCGGTCCTAGCGGCGTCCGCGCCGAGCTGTTATATCTCTATGTACAACATCACACTTGCAAAGTCACATTTAGAAGTCGTAGTGTCTTATAAAAACTTTATGAAGAACTATCTATCTATGTATCAATCGTTATACAAAATATCTTTCTGCGATCTCTTCAAGCTTAGCAATACGAGAATTTCGAATAATTAATAGTTTTATTAAGCTAATCGTTCAGTTTACCCAAGCTAACTCTTCTCTAGCTACTAGCCACTACGTCGCTCTCAACTAGATCACTTTTTAATTTATCTATAATTCTATTTAATTTGTAATAATTATAATAAATGCTTAAACAATTCAGCATTTTGTCCTCGGGGCGCGCGAGGCTGCCTCGCGGCATATGGCACCGCTGGCGGCTGGTGGCCGGTATCGGTATCGGTATCGGCATCGGCAGAGAGCACGGACTCTGAGCGCCGCGCGGGGCGCGAGGCCGAGCGCGAGTTAGTCGCCGGGAGAGACAAGGGTCGGTTACTGAGAGTGCGCGGGCGGTTTGCATTGGTAATCAGCAGTCGCGTGCCGCTCGTCGGATCGCTCGACCTTTTCATAAGGCTTTTCGAGTTTGGGCCGTTTCGGCTCGGCGTCGAGTGGCCGGTGCGACTTCATGTGTGCGCTACGACTTTTTACTTTGTTAAATACTCTGAAACATAACAGGGTACACTATTAGAGACGGCAACAGAAGATGAGAGAAAAAATAGTAAAAAACAAAAACATGAAGCGGTAGTGCGGGAAAGCAAAGCCGGAAGCGTTAGTCTTACACAATAACTTATATACATACACTGTTAATACACGAAAGCTTCTCAAATATAATACCTAACTTTATTAAGATAAATAAAATATGTATTTATGTGCTATATTTTCCTACGCGATGGACATACATTCTGTAGGTATTTTTTATATTATTTAATAAAAATACATTCATCATTTGATATTTACAAAGATCGATGTTATATCTTTCGGAATATACGTAAGACTAAACAATTAAAAGTACTATAGGTATAATAAACAATTATATGTATATATAATGTTGAAGTTATGCAAACATTAATTCGACATGCATGTAACCAACATCGATAACACCGCAAGAGGCCGGCCCGGGGGTCCCCACGTCCGCCGGGCTCGGCTATAAATTAACTAACATAACATTTTCATTCACCAAGTTAGTTAACTACACAGTTTTAAAAACTATTGATTAAATTCTTAACTCGTGCACAAAAGGCAATTTAGGTGAAACCTAAACAAAGATCTCGAACCGATCGAATAGGGCACAGGTCGGTTCAGTCGTTTGAGTACGAAACTTTATAAAACGTCTTAAATACGTTCGAGGCGAAAAGTGAAGAAATTACGTTCCACGTAAATTGCGTTTGCGCGTATTCAGTATCGACGTCACATGGAAGCGGTGGCGGTATCGGCTCCGGCATGGACTTACTTCCCGCAGATCTTGCACGGGAACTCCTCGCCCTCGAAGGGCGTGGGCGACGCGGCGGCGCTCGCGGCCGGCGGCGGACCCTGCGCGGACAACTCGCACGTTAACACAAACTTCACTCCTCACCCACTGAACACTAATTGGGACGCGACTTTGGCGTTGCTTACTTGTGTAGACAACTGCTGTTCCATGTTCCAGCTTCTCAAGTACAGCATCTTGTAGTCTTTGGTAACTTTCTTCCAGAAATAGTAAAACTGTACGCACTGCTTCGAGTCTTTGGTCCTTATCTGAAAGTGATAAATATGTGACTTTATGCGTGATCTCCTACAAATACCTACCTCAAATATACTAAAGTGGTTTGAAGAAGAAATACAGCATTTTATTTTCAAATAGTAAAAAAGTTGAGCTATTCAGCGCTAATTACTCGTTGTCATTTCGCCTCTACGACGCATTTTCTTTTGTTTTGTTACAACCTACGTGCCGATCGACGTGGTTATTGGCGCGCATCTTACGCACGACTCACCATTCTCATGGCTTCATTTCGCATGTACCGATCAGCGTGAGCGAAGGTCGTATCAAATCCAGCCCAAAATCATAAAAAAATGTTAAATCGGAATCGGGCTCCGGGAAGCCCGTCGGCTACCACGTAGCGCTACAACCGTAGCTTAGCGGTGAATGTGGTAAGAAGCTACGCCGTAGCAGTAGCAATTAATCTTATGTGATGTAGGCTACGGTCTTTTCGTAGAGGATTACCTCCGGTAAATAATCCTAATAAATTATGTTTTCAATTAGATACTCGTAACAATTTTACTGTCGCTTGGCGCGTACAGTACCTAGGTGGAATAAATATATGACTTACCAGCTGGGAAATCCTGAAGAAGTCCTTATCGTAGTGACGCAGGCCGGCGAGGAAGGCCTCGACCTCATCGGGCGCCCAGCGTGACTCGTGCTGCGCGGGCGCGGCGGGGCGCGACATGAGGCGCAGCGTGGCGGCGCGCACGTCGCCGCCGCACTCGCCCAGCACTTGCAGCGCGAACTCGCGAGTGTGCCCGCCCACCGGCATGGCCGCGCACATCGCCAGCTCCATAAACATGCGGACTGGAATGTTTATTTATTTATTTATTTATTTATTTAAACTTTATTGCACAATACATGAAGAGTACAAATGGCGGACTTAATGCCAGAAGGCATTCTCTACCAGTCAACCATGAGCCAAACCGAAAGATCATAATTGGTGCAGGGTCAGAATACAGAGTAAAATGACAAAAAAAAATATCACAATATTACCTATATAAAATTATACGTACATAAATAATATGATACATAAATATAAATACATACATATATAAATATATACCCATTGTGAAACATCATGAGGACGACCTTTGAACCTTGTCAAACAGATGCTTGCGCAACATGCGCTTGAAGGAGAATTTGTTCTGGGCTTGTCTCATAGAGAGAGGAAGATCATTCCACAGCCGGATTGCCTGAATGTTGAAGGAATTCGACATGAAACCTGTACGATGTCGAGGGACAATAAGTTGAAGGCTACGGGAGGTTCGGAGATCGGTGCCGGGGCGCGGAGTAACAAATTTGAATTTGGAACGAAGGTAATCAGGGGCTGAAGGATTAAATAAAATTGTAAACAAAGTGCAGAGAATACGCAAGGATCGACGTTCACGAATAGGGAACCAGTTAAGTTTTTTGCGATAAGCAGAGATATGGTCGTATTTTCGGAGTCCAAAGACAAACCGGATGCAGTTGTTAAGTAACCGATCGAACTTGGTTAGGTAAGCTTGTGAGAGATTGCTGTAACACACATCAGCATAATCCAGGATGGGCAGAACGAGGGCTTGGACAAGAAGAGTCTTGGTGCAGGTCGGGAGAAAATGTTTGAACCGATAAAGTGCTCTTAGAGTATTGGTCACTCTACGACAAACGTCAGACACCTGAGGATCCCAGGTCAGCCCACTATCGATGATCAACCCCAGGTTCTTCACTTGCGGCACAAAAGGTATATCTACTTGCTCATACTGGATAGGGGCTAAGTACTTCGTGTCCGTCAAAGACAGCAAGCGCGCACTACCAAGTATGATGGCCTGACATTTGGTGGGGTTCACTGCAATGCCATAACAACGTGACCAGGTAGATATGAAGTTAAGATCAGCGTTCAAATCAGCAATAGCTCGATCCAAATCATCGGTGCTTGCTTGAGTGTATAGCTGCAAGTCGTCGGCATACAAATGGTAGGAGCATTTAATCTTAGCGGTAATGAGGTTAATAAAAATGGAGAAAAGCAGTGGGGATAGAATGCCACCCTGTGGAACCCCAGATTGGAGTTCACACCAGTCCGAAGAAGATCTGTCAGCCCGAACTAACTGATGACGGTCCCGGAGATAGGAAGCAAACCATTCAGCCACAGATGATGAAATGTTCACATTCTTAAGAGAAGCCAAAAGTAAATCGTGATCTACCGCATTAAACGCGTTAGAGAAGTCGATTAGAACCAACACTGTAAGCAGCGAAGAGTCCATACCGATCCTCACGTCTTCGACCACTTTGAGCAAGGCGGTAGAAGTGCTGTGGCCACGACGAAATCCGGACTGAAGAGGTGATAGCAATTGATTAGAGAATATGTGGTGAGATAACTGTTTATGAACTGTGGCTTCCAAGATTTTTGACAAAAAGGGTAGAACTGAAATGGGACGAAAATCTTTAAGTGAACTGGGATTGGAAACTTTAGGTAATGGAATGACATGGGCATTACGCCA
Organism: Cydia pomonella; assembly: GCF_033807575.1. NCBI lineage: Eukaryota > Metazoa > Arthropoda > Insecta > Lepidoptera > Tortricidae > Cydia > Cydia pomonella. The sequence goes on along the minus strand of NC_084721.1, from coordinate 9,029,551 downwards.
TAACGAAGGAAAAACCCCAGAAGACATTGAAAGGTTAATAACATAGGTTATAACCGGGAGGATACATTCTAAAATGCCCAAAATCATCGTCCTACTTAACTCATCATGACCTACAGCGTTGGATTTAACAGACGTTAATACCTTGCGAGTTTCATCATCTGTGACCGGGGTGAAAGAGAAAGTTTTATTAGAAATACAGGGCAAGGCATTGATATGTGAAATACTGTGAACTTTAGTGGCGGGATCTAGTGAAGAAGGCTTGGCAAAGTGCACGTTTAAGTCATTTAATGAAAACGAAGAAGTTGCAAAAGAAAAGTTATTAGAAAAATTGTTAGACTTGGCCACACCAATGGATTTTAAAAATTTCCATGTTTCGGCAGGGGATGACATGGCAATGTTGTCATGAATGTGTTTCCGTTTAGCTGCTCTTACCATCTGGTTGCACTTGTTCCTAGCCATTTTAAATGCTCGTTTATGACTCGTTCATTATTATGCTATTCCTATTAGGTACGTGCACGACTGCCGTCCGCCTGGTGGCTAAGGACAACATTAGTTATCTGACAATGAACATCTGAATTAGAATATAAATAACTCCTTACCTACAACCAAATGTATGAGAGTGATCTTTACCTTCATTGTCATCAAGAGCGTCATTGATGCCGGGATCCCACAACAGTTGCTCCGAAGCTCGATGGAGGTCTATCCGGTCGTTGCACATCTCCGGTATATCCGCTTGATGGTCCTGTCCAATGTTGATCATCGGCTGCTGGGGCTCCTCCAGTTGCGTTAACATGTCGGTTTCCATACTCGGAAGACCTGAAACGTGGAGAATATGACTGTAATATCAAACGCTGCTGCTCAGCTGTTTCAGTACGACATGACACAGTGTCGTTTCAAACGCTACTATTCAGCTATTTCAACACTACATGACACGGTGTTGTGACAAACATCTGTCCGAGCTGGTCTTAATAAATATATAATTAATAGCCTCTAGGGTCAGTGGCTATTAATTATTTAGTTTTTTTGTTGTTGTGTGTTTTTTGTATAGTCAGCAAACGAGCACACGAGCCGCCATGGACATAACATAAGCAACATCATAGGAGCCACTTAAGCGTTGTCAACCCCTTGAGAACACTAAATACCCGCTTCTTGAAGAATCCAATGTCCTAGCGCAAAGGAAATACCTCAGGAGGCAACTCAGTCCACATTCTGCACGTTGTAGGAAGAAACGAGCGAGATGCCCGCTTATTTTTGGTGTGCCATATATCTAAGTAAGTGAGGATGAGCTTTGGCGGGAGGTACGGTGATAAAACGTGACGATGGCACCGATTCATAAAGTTCTTCGGAGCATTCCCCAATGTACAGACGGTAGAACATGCAAAGAGAGCCAACGTCTCTCCGAAGGCTAAGAGGTTCTAAGCTGTCAGTAAGTTTGGGATCGCCGACAGTACGTACTGCCTGCCGTTGGATGGATTCAAGATGAAGGAGCTGGTATTGTGGAGCGCCAGACAAAAGATGAGAGCAGTACTCCATATGAGGTTGAACCTGCGCTCTATATAACAAAAGACGGTGACCCGGTATGAAGTACTGTTTGGCTCTGTTAAGCACTCCAAGCTTCTAGGAGACCAGTTTGGCGTTATGTTCCAGATGACTTTGAAACTTGACTTCGTTCGTATCCCAAGTATCCCGATACTTTTAGCGATGGTAAGAGGAATGCCCTGAAACTTTGGCGCCGTGGCAAATGGGGTTTTATTAGCGGAAAACGCGCAGACTTGTGTCTTACTGAGGTTGAACTGGATGAGATTACGTTTACCCTATTCGGAGATCTGTTCAAGGGACGTCTCGATTTCAGACACAAGTCGCATCCTACACTCCGATACCTGCTCGGGGAGGCGTTTGCAGGACCTGTGTAGCAGCTATCGCCATGCAGGCATGGCAATGAATATTATTAGTTAATAATATATCATTGATATGCAAAAGGAACAGGGTAGGCGATAGTACAGATCCTTGGGGTACGCCAGCGTTTATGGGCTTATAATCCGAGCATATTCCGTCAGTGACGACTGAAATGCGACGCCCCGATAGAAAGCTAGCGAACCATGTGCACAACCCCTTAGGAAGCCCATATGAGGGAAGATTTGAGAGAAGTGCCTTATGTCAAACCCAATCGAAGGATATGGTTGAAGGATATTTTTAATTTATGGTGTTTTTTGGTTTATTCTGACAGGGTTTCGGGCGAGTTAAAAGTAGTATTTGTGGTTGGACTCAAAAGTCACAGGTTATATTTTTTTAAAGTGATATCTGATAAATTTATTTTATTAGATCTACGTTTTCCGAAAGTATTTTATTGGATACAGAAAATACTTATGTGAAATTACCACCAAGGGTATAATTCTGAAAAGACAGCAAATATATTCTTATGTTATATGAGTAAAGGTACACGATACACATGGGACGTAAAATGTCAAAAAGCAGATGGCTCAGAAATTTGATCGCAGCTCATACCTACACCTAATGCTAGCGACCGTAGCGAAGGGCCGCGGGAGGTTAAATAAACATAAACATGAACATGGCGTGGCATGAGCATGGCTTACACTAATGTTGCTAGTTTTATAATTTAGATATGTTTTGTAATTACGGAGTAATACCGTTTATACTTCAATAGTATATTCATACACCAATGTCAAACTAAGATAAACCGATCGGATTGGAACTAACAATATTTGACTAGAAAATATAAACGGAGAAGGGACACGGACTGAATTTGCGAGTACAATATTGATTTTTCAGTTGAACTGTACAATTCTATATAGTGGACTACTACGGACGTGCTACAGCGAGGGCGGCGTAATAGCTAGCGTAGCGACGTCCAGCAATAAATGTTAAACTAACTTATAGTTCCATTTAGGCAGTGCAAAAATTAAAAGCCAATTTAAAATTGAAATGAAAATTCAATATCCAATGAGTCTATCTATCTTCCCGAACATACAAGGTCCAAATATAGTTACGCTTACGCTTCAGCTGAAGCGAGATCATTAAGACTAGTGCACAGTGTGCTAAAATTAATGTGTTAATACGGATAATTTACCAGCTGTAAGTTCTACAAAAAGCCCAGGGCCTTCTCTGTCCGGCGGCAGGAGTGGCTGCGGGGTGTAGTGGCTGAGATGTCGCCGCATGCGGGTGCGGTACGGGCCCGCGGGCGACGCGCGACGCTTGCGACGCTGCGGCGACGCGGGCACGCTGCTCGGGCTTAGGAACACGGCGGGCACTGTCTGGCCTTCTATGCAAACCTGGAAATACATTGATTGTGTAAGTAATTGGCTATTTTCTTATAGATAAAAAAGCGAATATATTAGAACACTACCATATTACATCTTCTTTAATCCTTTGACCGCCAAAGACGTCAACTGACGCGCGCGGTTATAGTCCATTATTAAATAAGTTTTTGGAAAAAAAACCATTTTCTACAAGCTTTTATCGCTGACTGTACTTTTCTTTCCACGGGCAACTAATGCTCAGACAATTCTAACGACCTCAAACACAATTAGTTTGCGTTGTTCTATTACAAAGTTCCAATGGCCACCTATTCATCATCAGATCAGCTCCATGTCATCATACTATTGCATTATGATTCGATTTACATATGTATGCCAAATTTCAGCTCAATCCGAAATCGGAAAGTGGGTCAAATTTAGCTTTCATGATTTGACCCACACTAAAAAATTAACATACATACATATTGACAGGGCAAGTTAAATAAAAGCTTGTAAAAATAAGAAAATAAAAGAAAACAGATGCACACCACTTGATCTTACAAACATGATCTTTACATTGCGGGAAAATCATGCTACAACAATGCATGGCTGTAAGCGTACCATATCAATTAATAGTTAATGATAACGGAAGGTTTGTTTTAAAAGATCCATGACAAGAGTGAATAGATACATACGAGTATGTTGTATATTTTATTAAATTACCTGAAGAGAACTGGCTTCATGCTGCCACTGATGAACGGCGTTTGTTAAAGATGATGTTGATGGCAGGCGACTATATCGACGCGGAGGTCTTTGATTCGAGAAGTCCCGCGGACTACTCGATAAGAGCGGGTCTTCAGAATTGAGCATAATACGGGGTGGCATAGGTGATGGTTCCAAAGAGTACGCATCAAGCGATCTACATTCTTCAGGTAATACTTCCTCTAGAGCTTCTTCCACCTAAAAGAAAGACACAAATCAAAACAAGGGTAACATTAATTAAACGAGTATGTAATTATACCTACTTTACATTTAAAATAAATTACCTCTTCTTGACTTGACATTGTTGCCGTAAAGAAGGCAGCGGATAAAGGCGATGATACACGCGGCACTGTATGCGCTGGCGAATGAGCATCATGAGAAGCAGGTGGTGTCGGATACGCCAATCCAGGCGACGGTTCTGGTTGCGTTGAGTAGCTCCCGCCAGGAGATGTCGCCGTGTAGGCTAATCCAGGGGAATCTCCGGTAGAGTAGGATAGCCCCGGGGAGTTTGCTGTATAGCCAATACCCGGTGACGGGACTGGCGAGCCTCCGTGACAAGCGCCAAAATCCGCTAATGATTCAGGGAGTGGCGAGTTCAAAACGGCTGCAAGGCGACGACTAGATGGGAAAGTAACCGGAGATCTTTCTCTAATGGACGCGGCTACCGTCGCATAGTCCTCTAATGACGCCAGCTCTTCTAACTGTTCTGGTGTCGTTGTAAATTGGAAAGTATCTTCGTTTAGGGCGGGCGAGAAGTAGCCATCGTCAGAATTGAAAGAAACTCCGAAAAGTTCTGGTCTAAAAGTGAACTCCTGCTGAGGTGATGATTGCCCTGGATCCGAGGTCGAACGTTTCACAACCTAAAACGCAAATAGATTATCGTTAATATTCCAGAATTAAGGTTTCAGATTGTAAAAATATAATATAAATAACTAATTTCACTTCGAATAACGTTAGACGGACCTTTGAGTTGCCTCTTTTTAGTAGCTCGATGAGGGTGGAGTCTCTCTGCGTGGCGTTGGCGGTTGCAGCGGTAGTGTTGGGGGCAATAGTGGTCGCGGGCGGGGCGCGCGGCGGTACGAACTGAGTCGTGCTGGCGGCGGGTGAGGCGGGCGACGCCGACGATCGCGCGGGAGCCAGCGGCGGCGGGGCGGGCGTCGCGAACCCTGCGACCCCTGCCGTCGTATCCGTATTGCCTACACCTACAATCAGACGTGCCAATTAGCTGCGGTTACTTTTAATTGGCTGCGGTTGTCGTAACAACATTTGCAGTGCTTACTTTTGAAATTGGACCGATATATTTTATTTTTACCTGGAGAGATTGTTATTGCGCCTCGCCGACTGATAATTTTCTCTTCTATAAGAGCTCGCACGGATACAGACGCCGTCTGTAATGGAGGTCCCGTAGATTCCTTTTTGTCCATTTTTTTACTATCAGAGTCCTACAAACAAGTTAAATACCACAATTAAACCATAAATAAAGTCAAATTGACGGTAAGTTTAGGAATCCTTACTATCCCTTACTAAATAAATGTGAAAGTAAATTGGTTTGTCGGTTACCTCTTTATATACTTATGAAATTATGTACCTATAGATCGTTTGAGTTCCGGGGAAGGACATAGGACAGTTTAAATCACGGAAATCACCATTCTAGGCAGACGAAGTCGCCGTCAGAAGTTAGTATGATATAAGTGACTTACCTTTTTAAAATATCCGCCATGTAATCTCATATGGCCATTGAGAGCGGGTATATTTTTGAATTTCCGATGGCACAAGTTGCATTCGACAGGCTTGACTTCTCCGCGCACCGCGCCCCCGCCCGCACCCGCACCGCTCATAGCCCCGCTGCCGCTCCCGCTCGCACTCGCCGCGCTGCCACATTTCTGACTCCCCTGCTGCGCCTGTCAATTTAACGATGACTTCACAAAAGTTCAAAAGACTTCCCAACTTATTACGTACTTTGTAATTTCAAGGTATAAACTTTCAATCTACGGTACGGCTTGTAAATATTCTAAGTTAATTAATGGATTTTGATGGACTTTGCTCCCGTAATCTCCTTTGGTTTTAAAGGAAATTAGTAATTATAGGTTCCAGCATCTCGAAAAAAGTTAAGTAAGTACCAAATTTTTTGTTTTTAAAATCTGTTTTTACATGTAGGTGAGGTATTATATTTATTAGTAATATTCCCACCAAAGCGGCGGCGGACGCAGTGCAGTTATTCATTCAGCTAAAATTTTAATTAGTTGCGGATTTCCGTCGCACCGCACCGCCACGTCCGCCGCACAGTGAGAACTTTAACGCCATTGTGGAGGCGCCGGCAAAAATCCATCGTTAGTATCTCATAAAATATTCCTCGATATTACTGCGCATTACAGTTCACAGTCAGAAGAATACAGGCTTAACGACAGCGCAGGGCTGGCACCGAAAGTTTGCGAACCCGCCATTGTTGACACCTACGAAGACAATAACCTCCAAACGATACCCCCGGCACAGTTTAAGCAGCTTGGCAGGTGAACAACAACGACTGCCAAACGACTTTTAGGTACTTGATTCCCTTAAAACCCATAAGGGCTTTGAAAAGTTAACAGTGGTAGGTAGATAAATAAGTAGGCGGGTGATAAATACGAACAGAAGTCGATAGGATAAGTTTTATGTAACTTTAAAATTGCCTTTGAATGTTTAAAGCAGTCGGTAACTCGCTTAGTGGAATATCAATATTCTCTTTGATCGCGGGGTCCGTAGATTTAAGAGTGCGCACCAGTGCTCCAGACGGCTTTATATTCACACTTACTTACCGCTTGTAATATTAAAAGCCGACTTTAACATTTTTAGGCTTTTTATGTCCGCAATATTAAATAAAAAATGTTTTACTAAGGAACTTGCAGTATACTGCTTAACTACCACACTACGAACTTAACAAACTCCTGGTTACAAATGAACGAAGATACAGTGTCTTCTATCACTTGTAACACTCAAACAAAAAAATAATACATGTAGTCGTAATCATAAATAATGATTGCGCCATGTTAAGGTACTTTTACGTAGGTAAACGCATGCTCAATAACTCCCTGAGCCGCCTGAGCATAACAACATAATGTCCCCGCATACGCGATAAGGGCTTGTATTCCAGATAGGCGTTTTTGCCAGTTGACTAATACGCTTTCCGGGGACACATGTTAAAACTGGGTCGGGCGTGTAATTTATCTGATTTGAAGGTTTTTTCGGCGCGGCAACCCTAACGGCGCTATTAGGGCTGCTCGTTAGGTTAATGTGCGGTAGGTGAGCAGCTGTTCGGTAGCGCTACCAGGAGCGTTTTTCCCATACATCATCCGTGTACCGCACTCATGCCGGTTTGTTTCGGTGCAACTTTTAACAAATGGTTGTGGCTAGTGCGATTGCTTGCATATGCAAGTTGTAAATCTAAGCTATGTGTTTGGAATGCGACAGTTGCATGCTTAAAGTTTGCAATGTCCGCCGCGAGACCGCGGCCTGCCCCAGTAACAGTTAAACCTACCTACATGGATTTCCATGAATTGATTTATGTCGCCTATAAATTTAAAGCGATATATTCTGGTTGCGCGCACGTAAAAGTGTGTATCCAAAACAATGTTAAATATCTAGCTGTTCTTTTTATTCCAACGTCTATTTTGACGATACCTAATGTGAATGAACACTATTCTATGAGTCGGACCTACATTTCTTTGTCTTTTACATAAATAGTAACAATTACGAGCAAAATTACAACACAAAATAATAAATAATGAATTTTGACAATTTGAATTTTTTAACAATAATAAATAATGAATCTATAAACATATTGTTACAGGCACACAAGAGCATTTATTAGAAAAATAATTACTGGCGAGATTCATAAATCTGAATTCATAAATTTGAAGTATACTTCAAAACAAATAATTCGAACAAGCATACGTTTTGGTGAAATTTTTTAGTTAAACTGTACCTTCAAATCGTAAGAAAATAAGTATTTTGAATACAAGGAGATCAGAAACCAAATCAACCAACAATATTGTGATAAAGTATTTTAGTGTGTATGTTAAGATTAATTATTATTATTTTGACCAGGATCACATTTTATAATCACACTGTATTTTAAATCTATCTTAAAGAAAATTTAATGTATCTTAAAGAAAATTTGTAACTAATTTACATATATGGGTATAATACCTGAAATAAATAATTCAATTCAATTCAATTCAAAAATTCAATTTAAAGCAAATGAGACATATAATGACATAATATAGGGGAGATAGGGGAGCATTGGGCACTTTTTTACTTAAGTCTCAATAAAAATGCAATTTTTTAACAAAATCTACTTTTTACTACTTATTTTAGTAGCACGTATATTTGGCTTCAATTATAACGAAGAACACTTATATAATTATAACCAGTCTCAAAATTGCAAGAGATTTTCTGAACACTGTTAAAAGTGCCCAAACCTCCCAATGGTCGGGTGGTTTGGACACCTCAATGGGAGGCTTGGGCACTGTATTAAATATGCCACTTAATGGTAAATTACTTGAATATTAAATCATATAATCATAAAAACTTGCAATAAAATCAACAAACGATCAACTGTTTTAAACTGTAAGTACTCAAAACCCTCTTATCCAATCTTTTGACTCTATTTTATTTTTAGTCCAATTTTCTGGTATTTTTTTATGTATTGCACATGCATAGTCATAAGTCAACTGACGCGTTTGCACTTTTGACGGTCGATAATTCAATTCAGATGATGTTATGAGATACTCTGACAGTTTGGCTTCTTCATCTTCAGCGAATATTTGGCAAGATATGAATTTAGAAGAAACATCTTTTACAGTGCCTTGTTTTAAATATCTTTGGAGATCTGATCAAGGTATGTCGTATTTATTTGCAGTTGCTTTAATCTTTGTTCCCTTTGTAATTTCTTCTATGGCACGTAATATTATATCTTTAGGGATTTCGCGTCGCTTATTTTTCTTTTTAAATTCAAAGGTTATTTTTCTAGAAAAAATAATAATTAGTAACACAAATAATAATAAAACATCAGAAGTATTCAAATTCAATATTTACACGCAATTTAAATCCGTTGAAATAATTTTCTTTTTACAGCGATTGCCGAAACAAACAATAGTGACGGGAGCATTGGGCATGCCCAAACCTCCCTTTAAAATTTGTGCTCAATGCTCCCCACCCCCTCATTTCACAAATAAATTCAAATATGTTTTTTGTAGTCTAATGTTTTACCTTAATTTATACGTTAATATTAGCCTTCGTAAACACATTACTAGAAGACAATACAGAAACTTACGGCGTTTCGTAGATCATGTTGTTATGTCTTTCGAAATCACATCAAAATATCTTCTTTTGCACGCACGAAACGGTCGATGGCATGTAACACTGACAACTAATCAAAATGGCAGATGACATTAGCCTGAGCGGTGTTGCCAGTTAGTAAGCTAAACTACCACAGTATACAAAAATAAGTAGCTTCCATACGACCCGACTTACAAGGTGGTGCCCGAACCTCCCGACTGCCCAATGCTCCCCTATCTCCCCTACACAAATTTGCTGGGACCTGTTTAGTTATAAGCTCTGTACTGTGTATTGATAATAATAAATAATAGCAAAAAAAGTAAATAGTGACATACCTTCGGGGGCGGTTTCGTAAATGTATGTGTTTGAAACAACTGCGTTATCCAATTGTCCATCTCACCACGACACGGTTATTGTATCACTTTAATTCAGTTCAGCATCACTAACACACTATGGTCAGAGTTGTTTATCTCACGGTATTCAGCCATGGAATGATATGGGAAAGATATTGAAGAGATGACCCCCCAATAGTCTTCGACCTCGCGAATCATGAGATAAAGTGACCAGTCTACGAACAAAAGCGTTGTGCTACTATAGAATAACATTTGCATAATTTAGTTCGATGCTGAGCGTGTTATTATTAATTGGTCAGTACTAATATTACAAACAAGCAAATCATTGTATATACACATTAAGAGGTTTAGCGTACAATATCAGTAACTAATGTTAATATCATTACCTACCTACAATTGTAAATATGAACAATTCGGTAGAACTAATAATTAAATGTTAATATGAAAACGTCAGCAAAATATTATGAATTTCGTTTTACATTAGTCTTGTCAGCCCCAAACATACAGCCTGCTGATTTCAGCATGCAGCAAGCATTCCCCAAACATATTTGCCTGATTTGTTTTTTCAGAATTGCATAGGTACTCTAAGATTGTCAAAGCAATCCTATTACTAATAAGCGTATTCAATAAATTTTTCGTGTTATGGCTCCATCAAGGTGTTGATGATTCTGCCAATGTCGAGGTTGGATAAGACACGGCTTTTTAATAATTAGATCTGAATCAGTGTCATTGTCAGTTTTTGGTTGAAGAAATGTCACTTTTGACACTGACAGATCAGATTCATAACTGATCCAGATTTAATTATTAAAAACCGGATACACCTGTTAGTCTCCGCTGTTCGTATATCTGTCAGTGGATTGTATTTCATGGACAATGCGACAATACACTTATTTTTATTACAGACCGTACTCGTATGTTTGTCCGTTGTAACAATAAACAATCTATTTTTATTATATTCTGTACAAGAACAGTGAACAGTGTTTGTTTTTTCGAATTGTATGGAACGGTCTTCCATTTTCTGGTTTTTAGCAGTTTTTTAACCTTGTCAAATACTGTTACAGGCAACAGGCACCCAAAACCATCTAAAACATTCTAACAGTTATAAATACAAATGTAACTAAGTATGCCAGATATTATTATTAATTGTCTAGGCATTTTTCCAACCTTTAATTTGACTATAAAACAATAAACGCATTGAACACAACTGTTTATTAACGCAAGCCTTACAAACCAAGTCTCATACAATTTCAAGTGCTATACAGCCCGAGGGAAATATCTTAAATTGGAACAAAGCACGGATGTGACCATGAGATAAATTTCTGTAGGATAGTGTCAAGTTAAAAATGCATGTTCATGTTCGTGTAAAGCGAACTAATGCTATCTTTTAGGTAAATAAATATCATAAATAGGGACGATGCACGGAAGTGACCATGTAAATTATCCGTAGCAGTTTATACAGTTAAAATTGAACACAGTATATACGTATGGATTTGTGAATTGAACTGCAAGAACTTTTAAATATAAAATACAATGTACGCTTGGTATTTGAAGATGGGCAATGAAGGTTGATTTAAAAGGGCTGTAAAAACGTATTATTCCTAATGTACATAGGCTCTTTTGATTTTAGTACAATCCATAGCCACGTGGCGACTTATGGAGGTCACAGGTCGCATGCGTTAGAGAAAAGGTCAAACTGTTTAGAATTTTAAATAGGGCGTTTGGCATGCAGTGCATACGTAGTCAGTATTTGAATATATAAATAAGTCATGCAATATTGATTTTAATACGTGAAAGGTTAATCGTACCAAATATCTAATCAAATTTTCAGCGCCGTTAGTTAAAATACGTTTTTAAGTGCGAGTTTTTACGAGTATTTCTGATTTAAAAAGAAGAAGAATTAGAATGTCGACTAATTTACAAGCTATTAATAGTACTACAATATTTTTAGTAAGGTTTAAGCAACAAACACAGTTTTGCATATATACATATCTACAAATAATCTAACAAGCGAAACGTTAGAAAAACTTTAACCTGTAGGTAACGTTATTTTCGTGAGAATGATCCTCCTCATCCTTTAAATTTAGTTAAAATGGTGCCTATATATCCTTAGTCATAAAACGAATCACTTGACACTTAATTTCAACAAAATCGGCTCAGTAGTTTAGATGTTACAGTGGGTACTACATACAGCTAAAATAACCCTCTCCGTAGTCAGGTAAACATTCAACATCACATCAGAATGAAATTAGGCACTAGTCGTTAAAGCGCCATTCATTTATTACGTAAAACTATTTTTGCCAGATATTGACCCCCTCCCTATGTAAGAAAAAATAAGAAAAGGTCGACCCTGTTTAATATTTATTACTTTACGTAACGTATTATTTTTTCCTTTAGATTCATAAATCTAAAGGAAAAAATAATACACATTGGGTAAATTGGGTTTGATTTAATTTTGAACAAAACCATTTTGGGAACGTTTATTTTGTGTAGTGGTATTCAAATTACATTTTTGATAATAATCTAAGTTTGGTTGTATTTTAAAGTTGTTCTTTATCAGCGATCGGCGCTGGTGCGGATTCACGCGCTTTAAAAAAAGTATAATTTTAACTTGCAATTTTCTTACATGAAGACATGGCCGACCCCTCTAAAACACCTAACGTAATAAATGAATGGCGCCTATTTTTTTCACTAGGTTTAATAACTTTAATAAAATACCTAGTCTGGTATTAGTAAGTGGAGATTTTAGTTGAGATGATGGACTGAGACTGTAAGAGTGTCGTAACGGCGGTAGGCACACGTCCTCAATTATGCATCGCGACGTTTACCCGCTCACGCGCCACCTGCGTCGTTGTCACCCTACATTATTAATGGATGGGCCTCTGCACCCCTCGCGTGAAGATCCAAACTAGTTTAAGACACATTAATCCTTTTTACTTATTTAATTTTTTATGATACCAGACCCTTATATAGATACATTTTCGCGTTACCTTTTTTGGACAAAATACATATTTACATTGATATTCAGAATTAGAAGGGTACCTATAGATATATTGATTGATAATAAAATTAAATACTTATGAGGGAAAGTTGATTTTGTAATGGTTCTATCCCGGTTCATAATTAACATAAATACCTATTTAAAAGAAACATATATTTTCGGATGAGGTATTAGGTTTCTTGTTAAACAATCACTGTGAGAAAATACAATAAGGGTTGCATGTTATTGCTCAAAGGAGAGTGGAGCTCTAAACGTGTTTTGATTGTTAAACATTTTCCTTCTCCTCCTTCTCGTTTTTTAAAAAAAGAGACTGGAAAGGACTCGAGACCTATATTAAAATTTCGTAACTTTAAATGAGCCCTATATTGCGTGTAACATTCGCACCTTCCACATTAAATAATATAATGGAATACGTATGTCGGTACAGCTTCTAATATACGTATTATTCTTATCGTAACAGAATTACATTAAATCACAAGTAACTTTATTATCTTTCTTTTGAAAAGTATGAAATAGCTACGAAATATTCACGACAGTGACAGTTGAAAAGAATCGAATTTGAAGCAGAGTTGAGTTTTGCAGAGCGGTGGCGACACAAAGAGGGACCGAATTTCTATAGCTACGAACCACGAAAGTTACAAATATTTGTATCCTCCGCTGGAAAGGCGTATGAGTTTTGGAACTAAAACAGTCATTCTCAAAAATTATGTCTGCTGTCTATTTGCCACGAAGCATATAAAATGTATGAAAAAAATCGTGGTCATTAAACGCAACCGCAGACATACTCTCATAGAATGGCTCAAAAACGTTCATACAGCCTTATGGATTTGAGCTAAGGTGTAGGGGTAACCGAAAATATAAAGAGCGACGTGACGTGATAAATGCATGCAAATAGTCCTATTGCCCGCTGTTATAGGTATGTGTGGGTACGGACATATTTTGACTCGAGGGCTTAATAAAAACTCCGAGTATTTAAGTTTCAAACGAATGTGTACTAGTCTAAAACATCTTACTGTTTTGTTTTGTAGCTTTTGCATGCAAAAAGTTAGAAGTTTCTTACGTAAAAAACTATTAGGAGACAAAGTTGAATTAAATAATAACTGGTTATGTTTTATTTATGCAATGGTGATAAATTTAATGGTATCATTCTCCCGTTTAAATGAATACACTAAAAAGAAATGAGCAAGCTAATTATGTAGCAATTCTTTAAAGGAACAATGTTAAAAGCGATTTAATTCCATTTCCTCAAGTAACCTAGTAAAACACTAGATAATAAAGAAACGAATCTTATATTCCGAGCAAGCGCTGCCAGGACGAGGTGAGAAGTCGCTCCGCGGAGGACAAATACAATTTGCGGGCGGCGAGAATCGGGGATGGCCCTGCTTATATACACTGACCGAGAAGCTCTCATTAAGAATATTCCAATATTGGCATAATAGCTGGGTATTGAAAGTTGACTTTGTGACTGTGTTTGAGAAAGATCTAATGAAATACAAATAGAGTACGATACCTATTTAAATAGAGCCAATGAGGTAATCGAAATAGCAGAAATGAAGTACGAAAACATATTCAGATTTGAAATACAAATTTTACCTCATATTTACTCTAATCAAATATGCACGTGTAAATATATATTTCTGCTGCAAGGGAAACTTATATTCTGTATTGCGTTAATTATCGATATCGCAGGTACTTTGATGTGGTGCTCAAACAATTAAATATTTAATTACGGATATACACGATTCTTTCCCGTAAGGCATCGGACAATAGCAACTACGTGTAAATGATTTGTTAAACCGTAGTGAATGTTTGGTTTTGTATGAAATTCATAATCTATTCCAAACCGGAGAGATCGCTTCTTAGCGATAAGACCGCCTGTTGTTACCTTCCCTTTAACTGTATTTCATCTTCTGTGTATTTTTAACTGCATGGTGCACAATACAGAATATTTACTTACTTACTTACCGGTAGGAGAAAAAAGTAGGAAGGCTAAAAAAGCACACATTACACGGGCAAGTTAATTCAAACACCGTTAACATTTTAATCCAGCAAACAAAGTTAAATCCAGCAATATTTCGATTGTAAACGAAATGAGCGTTCACAGCCACATGTATTAATCCCCCAAGGCATATGACAACAAATGACGGAGAGACACAAATTCACCACATATCGAATTCAATAATAAAGTCGCACAAAGCGACAACGGATTTCAAAGGAATTCCGCTGTCAATACATGGCGAACAAAACCTGTTCGGAGGTTGTAATTATGAGCCTGTGTTTGTTGGGGCTATATTGCTTCCTGCAGGTGACGTCAAATCAGGGCCCGATCAAACTGAGTGCTTTTAATAAAGCCAGCCGCCGTGCTTCGCTGCCCATTTAACACTGATCCCCCGCAATTTTCTCCCCTAATGAAATCACCAGTCGTATTCAGTCATGTTAACGAAAACGGGGCTCTCATAACGCTGGTAATGCGTGTAAATAGACTAGCGATGGACTGGTGGTAGTTATGTGCATGTTAAATTAATATTGTGCGCGTGTTAATTAAATAGGGATGAAATGAAAATGTTAGCATCCAAGAGTATAAACTATTTACATTTACAGACAACCCTATATATATTTAAACTCTAGGCTACCGTAGAATTATATCGAATTGACAAACAGAAAGAAAGTCCTTACAATTTTATTTATAATATTAGTTTGTCATGCATGGTTCTCTGCACAAAGCCACTTGTGAAGGTACAGGTAGTAGCTTGGTGACAAATCAGTCACTTTGAATGAATTTCAGGCATACTTTCCTAATTAAGTCATTTTCATATATGTATAACTGTTTTAGGATTCAAATCCACTTGCTGCAGAAAGCAATCAGTTGAAGAATGTACCATTTATATTAGTAGTCAAATACAAATATTAGCTAAATAACTTAAAGCAACGGTTGCTCTTTTTATATTTAAATAATTACCATCGTTGCAATTAGCGAGGCATGTTTCCAGACTCGCAACTGTTCTGCCATTACTAGAAAATAATTGTCCATTATTATAAAACGAGGGGCAAAATGCGAGCAGAATTATTAATACTCTAGCATTGAGAGAAAACAATAGAATGGGCCGTGGGAACGGGCCTGCGGATTCTTATGTTAATACCGATACATCGCGGATCGGCCAGCGCGAAACGTCCACCGAATTAAATCGCCCATTCATCAGCCTTTGTAAGGGTTTAATAATTCAACCGAGCACGGCCCTCGTACTGCGCACTCCAAATTACCCTTCGAGTATCTCCCAAATTGCACTGGTTGTAAATAAAAGCGGTTTATTACGTTATCGCTGAGGGATTGTGGTACGGGGTGGGTCGCGAAACTGAGCCTCATCGTGGGAGCCGGTGCGTGCACCTGTCCCGGCCCGTAGACGTGTTGCGAATAGAAGGGAGTCTGGTTCGGTCGCTGAATAGCTATCAAACTAGAATAGATAATTATATTTATCGCTGGAGAACTTGTTAAAGATCGGAATGTGGGAATCGTTTTAGAATAGGGAGGAGAATTCATCTTTACGGTGCGAAATATTTAGGTATAATGTAAGTTAATGAAAATCTTTGTCTGACAAATTCCCATATAGGTCATCACATACTCGTACTTTAAGACAAAGAATGTGTTTACTGTGTTAAAAAGCTTATTTGCATTGATTGAACATGAGTAGTTGGAGGAGGAATGGTTGTTAGATACGAGTAATAAGGGTTCGATCTGAAATGATAATAGCAAAAAAAACCGAATTAGGCACACCTCAGTCATAACAAAGTTTAAAGTAAGTCAGTGATATTCCAAATAGCGTGAAGAGAAACATTGATCAAGTGCTCTGCGTAAGCGTAACAACGGCTGCGTAGCTAAAACGTGAGTTTCGTCAAGTGAACTTGTAGGCAGGCAGCCCCTACGGCGCTACGCGTGTAGGAGTTTACACAGCCGCTACGCTTGAGCTGACGTAGCTAAGCTACGTTTGTTAGCTCAGTCACAGAGCGCAGATTACAAACGCTTATCTGCTTCTTTAGTTTTGTTAATTACGTATAGCGTTAGTTAACCATCAGTAAAATTAAGTGTTAAGTCGAGATAGTCGAGGTAGTAGAAAATTTTAGTCACATATCAGCAGTAAGAACGAGATACCTTATATCACATCTCGTGACACTGCTGCACGTCAAGGTATACCTTGGTTAGTGGAGTTCAGATTTGAATTCCCCTCTAGTGATTAATTTGCATTCAGATATATTAATAAATGGCTCCGTTTTAATTCATGGGTTTTCATTGCATACAGATTGCATAAATGAATGCCAAAATGGAGAACCTAGGTTTAGTTACTATTATATGGCATATCACTTACACAAATTAGGTACAAAAGAATTGATAGATAGCCTGCTCTTTATTGGGAGCCGGGAAACACGATTCAGTTTCGGCAGTCATAATTCTCAAGAAAACGAATAATGAGGTCAGAATCCTCTGTAAACATAAAATAATGAATAACGCTGCAGGGCAAGCCACTAATTTTGCCAAGAACTTCCTCTTCCGTTATTCGAATATCACAAAAGTTGACCTACATTCATTTCGGCTAATTTATTTCACATTATTCAGGGAAAATGTTGCAGACAATTGTTCGCCTGCCGTAAGATTAGTTATACTACCTATAATGCCTTCTTTTTACCGAAACGTGGTGAACCGATTTTTATAACTGCCAGTATAAACATATCAACGAGCCCGTAAGAATACGGAACCAGCTTAGCGGACATAAAAAAAAAACACGTTGCGTCGTACCCAGAGTACTGTCGCAGAACAAACTATAGGTATATAATGTAGTTTCTTGAACGAAAAATGAAATAAAAAAAAATTGCAACAGGTACGTAGTGTGGTTTAGTAAATGAACTTGGAAGCTGTAAATTGTTAGTTCGATAGCAAAGCTCTAAAATATCATAGATAGGTAGTAATCAAACCCTCCTCGTTGCACTGCGTCTGTTACTGCAGGTTTGAATGCCAGCCCTCCGTGTTTCAAAGTGAGTGTTGTGTTACCCATGAAAAACCGTTCGTCGGGGTTTGCTTTTGTAATTCTATATGCTATTGCAATAAGCCGATCTGATATTTCATGTTTGTCTAAGATAATAACGCGGCTCTTAATTTGACATCCAAACAGATGGCGCTATTTTGCGGTCACTGAATTGTAAAACGTCAACTTTTGACAATCACTCATACTAACTTACATTTTTCTGTAACTTTACAATCAGAGTCACCGCAAAATGTGTGGAGCTGTACTCCTGTTTACCTGTTAAATTCGAAGCACGAAATTGTCTTAGATTTTACACATCTTACTCAATCATTGTATTTTTGATATGAGCATTCATAGTGTTGGCAGCTTAAGGTTTCGATATGAGTTTGAGCTACGAGGATTGCACCCTGCTAACTTTGAGCACCAGAGCGTGCCTAGGGGGAAAAAATCTCGTCGTTTTTGGTTCTTTCCAAAAAAAGTCTTCTTTCTTAGATATTTTCTTAAAGGTCAAACTTCCCTTTTGGAAAATTTAAATTTGAGTGAGAAATTCCGTGTCTCTATAGATAAACTTACGGCAGTTGTCTTAGGTTTGGTCGGAGGCTTGGTCAGCTTGCTTCGAGAGGGTGGTGTCGGCGGCGCGGGCGGCGTGCCCGGCGGGCTGCTGTCGCTGCCGCCGCGACTGCCGCTCCGACTGCTCGTCGACTTCTCGGACCCGGAGTTGCTTGACTGTGAACCAAAGCGTTCTATGATAATTGAAGATTCAACGGAAATCAAGGACGCATTGATTAAAAAAATAATAAGTGCAGTGAGTTTGACAGCCGTATAAGATTGAAAAGATTTCGCTGGTGCGTCATTCAAAGTTGACTTCGGTAACTTTGGTTGTCCATGTTCAACCTATACCCCGTTTATTTAAGATAAGAAATTGTAAAACCTAAAAGTAGTGGTAACTTCTTTGCTCCAAGATTTAATTTGAGTAACTTGTAACATGGCTTGTAACACATTTTTTTTCTTTCGTAGTGATTATTTCTGAAAATATTCACTTTATCAAAAAATGGTTGGTGGAGATCCTAATTTGTAAGACCTGTCCAACGATACCCCACACCAAAGGATTAAAGCAAATAAAAAATGTTATTTCCAGTTTTTATTTTACAGTTCTGTCGCCATGCATGATTTATGCATTCATGTCAAATTACGGATTTCTAGCACTAACGTACGTAATAACTAACTATTATATATAAATGTTTACGTTTTCACGGCCAATCTAAAGAGTGAATAGCACACATGTTCTACGAGTACACATTACTGGTTAATGCCAACTGTGCGGTAATTTATGTTGCCCTAAATTGACAATTGACTACGAACATGGTATAATTTTTAACGTTTTTAATGACACCATAACCATTTAAGCGTGACCCTAACCAACCATGAAAATATCTTATCGCCCGGGTTGGATTGTTCTAATTAATTTTTCTAAGCAAAGTCACGGGTTATTAAAACTCTGTAAATTAAAAATTAATCCATTGCTTTGCTTAAAATAAATTTACAAAGAACTAAAAGTACCGACGCATTAATCTTTTCGAATTTGGCTCGTCTGTAAGCTCCTACGCTGGTAGTTATATACCGTCATGTGACAGTGGCAACATGACAGAATT
The DNA here is from genome assembly GCF_033807575.1 of Cydia pomonella. NCBI lineage: Eukaryota > Metazoa > Arthropoda > Insecta > Lepidoptera > Tortricidae > Cydia > Cydia pomonella. Next base: position 9,010,201 of record NC_084721.1, on the reverse strand, counting down.
GTACTGGCTGGGGCCTGTAACAGGAGCAAAAACTAAACTGTAGGCTGTACCTACTCCTAAAACTAGCCAACATTTTTTCAGCGACTTTTAAAGTAACTAGTGTTTAATTAAAATAAGCCAATAACGTTATATAACTGCAGTGTGGGAGCACCATTATATAAATGCCATAGTCTGTTTACTCATACATTGGTAAATCTCCTTAAAAATAATTCCTTTAGTTCTCTCAAAAGTATCCTTTGTCTTAGTCCAGATTATAAACTATCAATATGCTAAATTTAATTCATTTACTTATATCAAAGAGAATTGATTGTAATAGAGAGTTAAAGTCTAAGAAAAAAACGTGCCCCTATAGTTTATCATCCAAAAGAGATGGCGCTGTACTACGCCATATCTTTTGCGGTCACTGAATTGTCAAACGTATAGCGCCATCTCGTTTACCTGTCAAATTCGAAGCACGAGATTGTCTTAGATTTTACACATCTTACTAAATCAATGTATCTTTGCTTTTATTCAACCGTTTTGGACTAAGTAATACACACCCAAAAATAAATGTTATCACATTTATAAATCAGTACATACTTGAAAAACCTACTTGCGTATTTCATATAAGTATTTTTACAATTAAATACTAATATGATAAATCTAAATACCCCTTTCGGAATAGGTAGTATAAGTATTTTGTTACATTTGTTAACTAACAAAAAATATTTTTTAAAGTCTTATTGAAATAGAAGTTTCGTGCTTTTATTTCGATCATATTTAGATTAAGGCATCGGGTTAAAGCAAATTGTCTTATTGTGAAAATCCTGTCTTTATTTGAACTCGGCGAAGGGTGACATGAGCATTTTAAATGCACTCATTGGATGTGCCTTTCCTGGCAAAACGTCCTCGTAAAATGAAAAGAGCACACGACGCGGATTTGGGGTAATTGGTTAATTAATAAGGGTGGCAGAGTTTTTACACATCGCCCCTGGAAGTGTGCCAGCCGTAATCTACTTACGTTCTCGGACGTTCACGTTTTAAAAAGGTGCAGCAGATGCATGGTTTCATACTGCGCTAGAGATTAGCTTAGCGACACAATTCACGTACGAAACTTAGGCACTTAAATCGTAACTTAGTTTTAATCTTGGTACTTATGTAAGTCGCCAGTAAGTGTGAGTTTAATTTACATTGCGGTATCTACGAGCATACTGAATCAACATCTTTGTAGCATGGGGCAAAATTAGTGCAGTCTTTTTACAAAAAAACTTAATAAAGCTAGGGATGATCTATGCTCGATAGAGTATATAAGGCGCGCAATGTCGCCGGACATATGGAGCGAAGTCCGGTAAAACGTCGCGCCCCATAACCCGACGTCGCTGGCAACACGTGTCGTGGCACATTTGTCGCCTAGTCTATCCCTGCCTTAATAGTGAATTACTATACTTCCATATTTATAAATCCATTTAGGGCGATTTCTTTACTTCAAACATTGTATTTTTTAATCTTGTAATGTTAGTACACTCAACATCAAGCTTTAGACGACAACATCAGGTAACTTACGTCAGAGTGCGGCGGGTAGTTTCTCGGTGGCGACGCCGGCGACGCCAACCGCTGGGAGACGGACTCGCGCTCGGCGCTCGGTGCGCTTGCGACAGTGTTGTTCGAACCTGCAATCCATTTTCAGTCTTAACAAATAAAGCACGTAACATATTTAGTAAATAAGTCTAATAAAAACAATGTAACGATAAATAAATCCCTAAGACTGTGATCTTACCGCGACTTTCTATCACTCAATATATTATATATTTCTTCTTCTTTCGCGCGCTGTTCCGGCATTTTGCCACGGTTCATGGGAGCCTGGGGTCCGCTTCGCAAGTAACTTGCTTGGCTTGCAATATTATATATGAATATAATATATTAAATACAGGGTAATTCATTAGACGTGAGCAGAACCAACCCTACCCACTCAGTAAATTATATATAATATACGAAACAGCTGCTTTTATAATTTACTGAATGCATTATCTTAAGTCGCCCTACATAGAAGAGCGATAAAGAAGCAGATAATACAATTTCGATTGTCTGTGTTCACGGTAGGCCCTCTGTAAATAACACTTGCTTTTGTTTTTTGGTTATTCACTTGTCCTAAATATTTAGAATTTTCATTTGTATAAAATGCCAGTCAACGCAAGGAAAATCTAAGGAATCATAATTCATCACAATCATGTTATTCCAGTCCAGCACAGAATAGCATATACTATGTAGGTATTCACACGTCATCAGGTTTGCGTAGATTATACAACATCCAGTTAGTTGCACCGGGAGATTGCACCTTGATTGCTTGGCGCCTTGTGCACACAACTACCATGCATTAATACACGTATGCCTTCCAAATATTAATCTTGTACAACCATGCGCCCAATCTGACCTTAACCTTACGATATGCTACGAAGTCGGTTACGCTTGGTCGATGAATATTCGAGTTAGTCGGTACGAAATTCCATATATTACAAGTCTAGTGGTGAGAGCGCTGGTGGCCTAGCGGTAAGAGCGTGCGACTTTCAATCCGGAGGTCGCGGGTTCAAACTCCGGCTCGTACCAATGAGTTTTCGGAAAGTTATGTACGAAATATCATTTGATATTTACCAGTCGTTTTTCGGTGAAGAAAAACATCGTGAGGAAACCGGTCTAATCCCAATAAGGCCTAGATTACCCTCTGGGTTAGAAGGTCAGATGGCAGTCGCTTTCGTAAAAACTAGTGTCTACGCCAATTATGGGGATTAGTTGCCAAGCGGACCCCAGGCTCCCATAAGCCGTGGCAAAATGCCGGGACAACGCGAGGAAGAAGACGACAAGTCTAGCGGTGAGTAAGAAGCTGTTGGTAGGTAGACCTACAGGCCAATTCAAACGTAACTACACTGACATCAGAATATTTGAATCATGTTATTTAGTTATCGTGCGTCTCGCCTGTGCCGATACACGTACGGACAAGTACGAGCGAAATGCACGATAACTGGATGACATAAGTTAGATGTCTTTTTTTATACTACGTCAGTGGCAAACAAGCATACGGCCCCCCTGGTGGTAAGCAGTCTCCGTAGCCTATGGACGCCTGCAACTCCAGAGGAATACATGCGCGTTGCCGACCCTAACACTCCGCCACCCTCGTTGATATTCTCATATCAGTCTGTCATTCTGATATCTCAGTGTACGTTCGAATTGGTCTGCTAAGTTCTAATTCCGGTAAAGAGCATTAAGAAGATACATTTGTGTGACAAGTACCAATATTCGTTTCCAAGTTATCAATGTACTCTTTATTTATCTTTAAGTATGGATAATCTAGTTATTGTCTACATAAGTAGGTATGTACATATATAATTATTGTCGCCTAGTGCTCATAGTACACGTTTTACGTAGTTTGGGAGTGGGTTGTACTGTGTAAAATTGTCCCCATATATTATTTATTTGTTAATACTGTTCCTTTTGTTATTGGTAATAATATTTGTATTGTATGTATTACTAAAACACATTCTGTTAGCTACATTTGGGGTCTTAGTGACAACTCTTTCTCAAACTTCGTTAAGGTGCAATAGGTTCAGGCAGCAGAATTTTTGTAAAATTGTAGCGCTTTTTTAGATCACAATGTGGTTACGAGTACGGTCTTTCTCTAGTAACTTCATCGATTCGAAACTTGTTTTCTTGACTTTCGCTCGATAGAAAAACCACGAAAATAGAGGCGCACCTTAAAAACTTTATGAAAATAGTTTTTAAAAATGCGCAAATTTATTTTTGACAGAACTTATCGATCACTTTTTAGTACGGAAAACTTACAAAAAATTTTTAAACATGATATTCCAGGCACGCACAGCCATCTCGCTTACGCACAGTGAAAGTAAGTGAAGAATCTGGCCGATGGGGCCTTAAATAGAAGCATTTTCTTAATGATCGAGATACAAAACTATTACAGTAACACACTTTTTTAAAATTATTCGCGATATCTATTTACCTATACACCGTGTTATTTTAATGTTTGTTAATTTCAAGGGTGCATACCTGAGCTTAAATTAAGTTAGGTACTTTCTCAAAGACATCGGTTTGTGGCGAATTTGTCATCAGTGTCGCTCGCCCTAGGCTCCAGACCCTGCAGTAAGTACTAGCAGCCCCTTTCTCAGCACCCATCATATAGGTAGACTGTTGAGTACCGCCCTTAATATCTTGCCGCTCTAGGCCCGGGCCTACTTGGCCTTACGGTAAATCCCCCACTGACACCGTTTTTCTAATTAACTCCATCTTGGAGATAATCAATAATTTAATTTTAATAACATAACTTCCGTAAAACACTAACATATTAATTTATTTTGATCTGATAAGGCTCCTACACATGCATTAGGGCCTGTTTACACATTAATTAGTGTTTAGTGTAAGTGTATACATTTTACTACGAAACGCTATTTAGTGCTATCTCGGACGATTGATGTTCGAAATGATATTGATATGTCATAGTTTTCAATTGTTTGGTTGAGTTAAATTTAATGCCCGTGTTACATTTAATTACTTCTTAGGAACATAATAAAAAAAAATCTTCTACGTACTTACCTAACCTTACCCCAAAGTTAAGGAAGTTTAAAAAAAAATCGGTATATAACAATGCATATTAAATATGTAGTTAGTACTTACGATTTTTTATAACTGATTGTGATGGTTCACTGGATGGTAAGGTTTCTGTCAAAAACCAATTGATACTATTAGTATAAAGTAAATGCAGTGTGTAACAAAAATAGTGAGGATTCGTTTAAGGGCATCCCTTCTGATTAGGAAAAAGAAAAAGAAATACTTTTTGACGCGAAAAAAAATCTCTGGGTCAGGTCGTCCAAGTTTACCCTCCACACAAACGCTAAAATTTTTTTACAAAATTTCTACTTGTTACGGAATATGCTTTTAAACGGAACAAAAATTTTTTTACACCTTGTATTTAATTTTCGCATACAAGTTGTTTTCATATAGTACGGGCTCATTAATTACATATATTTGTTGTACTCTCCTATATATATCTTCCTAGATTAGCAATAAATAAAATATTGAATTGAATTCAATTAAGCAGAGCAAAAGATTATATTGATACTATTGATACTAATACTAATGGGTAACGTAAAATAGACAAACTATATTTTTAAAAAGAAACGATAATTATAAATACAAAATAAAATGAAATGTTTAGATTATGCTCGCAATTACTTAAGATTTTTATAAATTTATGGAGGTAAACATGGTTTAGAACCTAGATGTTGAACACTTTGAATATCAAAGCCTAAAAGGTGGATTCTTTTTTGCGATGATCGCTCTTTTATTCGACTATTGTACGAGAGAAAGAGATGGAGGATTTGTCAAATGGTGACCTTAGTGACATTACAGTATTACGTTAAAGGTAGATGTTAGACTGATGTAAGGGATCCTAAAATTTGAGGGTGTAAGAAAAGTAGGCTAGGTTTTGTAATAATGCACCCGAAAATTATAAGACAGTTTTGCAACGTTATATACAATATTTTTTCTTCAACAGTAGATTAATTTATTTTAAATAAAAATATGAAAGTGGCATCATAATACGGGTATTTTTGCCTCTCTTATTATTTAATAGTAGATAATGTTGTCAATTAAGCAATAGTTATTTGTTTTACAGAGGGTCAAAGTTATTGATTAACCCTTCGTGCTAATATAGATATCCGATCAAGCGAAAGATACCAAAATTGACTCACCAGCGTAGCAAGTAGTTCGAAAAATGGGGTCTTGGGCGTTGCGAGGGTTTGAAGGCACGAGGGTTAAACAAACTTTGCTCCCTAGTGAAACACAAAAATTTTCACGCGAGGAAAATATTAACTGTAAAATATTACAAATCAAATTCAAATGAACGTTGTTATATATTTAACATTTAAAAGTTAATTATATCAGCTAACATGAGCAAATAAGTCAACATTTGCATCAAATTACTTTTCCACACGAGTGAATTGCAACTTTTTATCCGTTTTTTTTAAGTATCTGTTTGTACTGCCTTTATAAGCTAGCGTGGCGAACTAGTACATTACGATACAAGTGCGAAAAATTAAGGAATTCGTAACGAGTGGCGATAAATCAAAACAGGACCGAAGGAAGTGTTTGAAATAGACACGAGTAGCGAATTACCTATTCGCACATGTATCGTACAACGTTTTACAGTATATATGACCCTTTAAATGTTCGACACAGTAACGTAATATGCTAATTTTCCCACTAGTGCGGTAAAGTAGCATCATATGTACTGTAAAATAATAAATATTATACAACAGAACTAAGATTGTACTAACAATTATACAAGCTTTCAAACAAAATAACCCCTACTAATATTATAAATGTTAAAGTAACTCTGTCCGTCTGTCAGGTATTTCTTCATGATAGATACAATGAATGAAGAGTCTTGGGTACTTGAGTCCCGAGGAAGGAACATAGAAAGTTTTTAGCATGAAAGTAATCATCATACGAGGTCGAAGTCGCGGGCTGAAACTAGTAACCAACTTAAAAATTATCTATATATAACAGAAAACGTAACAACTAAATATATAATTGATTTTCAACTCAATAACGCACCCTACATCATAAAATACACCCTTTTTTCACACAATGGTCGAGAAATAGCTCATGCATGAAAGAAAACTATTTCTTTGTGAACGATATCTAAAAAATCACTACTTTTGCAAAATATATTTTTATAAAAAAGCCGTAAATATTAATTCTGGTCACGTAATATTAACCTTAAGTAACTAGACAATAAAAGCAATAAAAACAAATACAATACATTTAAATATGGGAACATCAATATTATTTTTTCGCATTACTAAGTGGGCAACTCCTCTAATTGGACAAGAAGCGCACTGGCCCTATTTACCACAACAGAAGCACGTAGATCAGTTCATATTATTATATTCTTTAAATTTTATAGAGCTCCAATAAATAAGAAAGTTATTTTAATATTCAACCGTAACTGGGTTCAAAAATTTTAACATCTAGCCTACATCTACAATATCTACATGCCAATCGTTAACGCTCTGTAGAGTACATCTTTCTCCATCGCTCTTCTAAATTAGTGCGACAGTGACAGTTGCGTTTCGTTCACTACGGAGCGTTAACGATTGGCATGTTGGCTACGCGGGCTGGGCCGGCGGCTAGGGTAGTTTATATATAAAATCAGAGCTAAATTTATGTCGTAACCTTAACAAATTAGATATAAATACAGATGAAAATATCTCTTATCGAAAGCAAATGAAACGAAATTAGAAAAGTGGTTTTTAAGTAAAGATCGTACTTGAGCCTGATGGTTGGTGGTGGTTCTCCGTGTGCCGGCGTAGGGATCTCGCATCGCAGTATGATTTGCCGCACCCGTCCGCTTTGCATTCATACGGCTTCTTGTTACGGTGTGTTAGCATGTGCCCGTTACTGAAACAAATATTAGAAAACACAATCAACAACTTATAAGTAGCTACATAAGTGAGCTATATAGGTACTGTTGATGATAAATTTAGCTGAATAACCGAATAAGTAAATATTATTATTATTATTAAAGCTTTTTTTCCACTTAACAAGTTTTGCAATGTATTTTTAATTTACAACTATTTCTTCCATCTTTGTTATGTGGCCCCTCTGAGGGTAAAAGCCTCCTCCATTCCTTTCCACCTTCCTCTGTCCTTTGCTATATGCATCCAACATTTTCCTGCTGTGGTTATTATATCATCGGCCCATCTTTTCTTTTGTCTTCCCCATTTTCTTTTGCCTGTTGGGCCCGGCCATTTAGTTATTTGGTAACTCCATCTCCTGTCTTCGTATCTTGACAAGTGCCCGGCCCAGTTCCATTTCTGTTTTAAACTAAATTCAAGGGCATCTGTCAATTTAGTTTTCATGCGGATGTCTGCGTTTCTCGTTTCGTTCCATAGCATGTTGACAAGAAAAATTTTTATTTTTTACTTTTTCTGTGTAGACCCATGTCTGGCTAGCGTAAGTTAAGCTTGGAAGAATGGAAGAGTCCATTATAGTCTTTTTTATATTGAGACTATAGTTCCCTTTAAGAATTTCTTTTTGGGCCCAGTATTTCTTCCAAGCTATACTTATTCGTCTGTCTATTTCCTTTTCATTACTATGTGCATCAAACGACACCAATTTACCTAGGTATACATATTCCTGAGCGTATTCTATTGGTTTTTCCTCTACATTTATTGTTTTCTTTTGACTATTTGTCATAATTTTAGTTTTGGAGGCATTCATATGTAGACCAATTTTTTTGCTTTCAGAGTTTAAGCTCTGTAGCATTGATTCTAAGTCTGTCGCTGATTCACTAAATAGAACAATGTCATCCGCGAACCTTAGGTGTGTTAGTTTTTTATCAAGTATCCATAAGCCTTTATTTTTCCAATTAATGTTTTTGAAAATCTCATCAAGTACAGCTATGAATAATTTTGAAGATAGTGGGTCTCCCTGCCGCACCCCTCTTCCAATTGTGAACTCTTCCCCTTGTTTTTCAAGTTGCACTCTACTTACACTCTTTGAATATATGTTTTTTATGATATTTATATATGTTTTGTTTATGTCATTATTTCTTAGTGCTGTCCATATGGATGGGTGTACTATACTGTCGAATGCCTTGGAATAATCCACAAAAGCTATGTAAAGTGGTTTATTGAATTCCTTAAACTTTTCTATAATTTGTTCTATCGTGTGAATGTGGTCTATTGTTGAATATTTCGGCCGGAAGCCAGCTTGTTCTATCGGTTGATTCCTGTCAATATTAGGTGCTATTCTTCTTAGGATGATAGATGAAAATAGTTTGTATATTGTTGATAGTAAGCTGATAGGCCTGTAGTTACTGATGTCAATCGGGTTCCCTTTTTTGTACAGTAATACTATATTTGATTTACTCCATTGCAGTGGTACTTTTTCATTTTCCAGTACTAAGTTGAAGAGTTCTGCTAGATATGCAGCGATGATTGGCGCTCCAATTTTTAGGGCTTCGTTTGTGATGCTATCGTCACCTGGGCTCTTCTCGGGTTTTAGTTGTTTAATTTGAGTCATTATTTCTCTTTCCGTTATTGGGTCTATTGGTGTTCCCGCCATATCTTTATTACTATTATCTTTTTCAACATCTTGTGTCATATCATGTGGTGGTTTTTCATAAAGAGAAGTGTAAAAAGCCGTGGCACATTTTATTATACCTGTTCTATCTTTGTTTTCGCCCTTTTCGCTGTTTAAACTTTGTATCCAATTTTTGTGTGTGGATAGTTCTTTATAGGCTCTTTTTGAACTTCGGTATGTCAACATATTCTTTTCTATAATATATTTTCTGTAGTTAGCATAGTCTCTCTTGATTGATTTATTGGTTTGTTTAAACAAATTCTTTAGTTCCTCTCTCATTTCTTTGGTCTTGTTCTTTGTAAACTTAAGTTCTGTTCTTCTACAGATTAATTTTTGTGATTGTTCACTAATGATCTTTTCCTTGTATTTAATGTTTTCTTTTATGTCCATTTTGAGGCTGTTTGTGATTGCTTCTTCCAGTTTGTCACTTAAGGATTGTACCGTCTTATTTTTTAAAAATTCTCGCATTTCTGGTAGGTTCTTTTTTAGGTTTTGGATGTAGTTGTTTTTCTCATGTGTGGATTTCAATTTGTTGGGCATGGTTTTGAATGATCCTCGGCTATTTTTTGGTTTTTGAATATTTATAGAGCATCTTACAATCCTGTGGTCAGATGGAAAGCTTGTCTTGTTCAGAACTTCTACATTTGTTACAGATTTTGGGTTGGTGCTCAATATAAAGTCAATTTCATTTTTTATTTTATGATCTGGCGATAGCCATGTCCATTTTTTGGAACTTTTCTTTTTGAAATATGTGTTCATCACTGCCAGTTTGTTCTCTTGCACATATTGTATGAGGCGTTCGCCTCGGGCGTTCCGTTTGCCATAACCATATTTGCCCATTATTAGGTTTTCATGAGGTTTAGGTTGTCCAATTTTAGCATTGAAATCACCGATAATTAGCCTGTTTTTATCAGACAGTTCTTGTGCTCTTGTTAAATCATTGTAGAATTTCGTGATTTCTTCTTCGCTGGAACTTTCAGTAGGAGAGTATACTTGGATTAGCGATAGTGGTCCCTTTTTGAAGTTCAATTTAAGCGAAGCCACTCTTTCCGATATTCCCAGAAAACTCAATATATTGGCTTTTAGAGATTTCTTTATTAGGAAGCCTACGCCATGAAGTCCTCGTGTCTCTCCGATATAGCAAAATATGTACTCCTTGTGTTCTTCAATGGTATATCCTAACTTTTTGACTTCTGCAAGTCCTATTATATCCCATTTTATTTCATCTATTGCATTGTTTAGTTCTAAAAATCTTTCTTTTGTTGATAGGGATCTCACGTTAAATGTGCATATTTTAAGGCCTTGTTCTTTTCTTAACTTTATACTCTTGCTTTTGTTTGCATAAATATCGTTATTTCTATTCATATTATTATTTTTATTTTTGTTTGATGTTGAAATTTGTTGCATATTTTGTGTTTGTATTATTTGTCGACATGATTGGGTTGAGTTTCCTTCCTCTTTATTGTTTATGCAGTTTCTAGTGTCTATTTGGGATGGAGGGTTTTGGTCATTTTCCCCCACGGGGACCAGCCGGCTTGGGGGAGGATGTTTAGTTTGTTTTAGTATGTGTTCTGTTGGTGCTTGGATGGATTTCCGGTTTAATATGTTTTTTCTTATTAGTTTTTTGGAGTTGGTCCAGTTATGGGTTGGGTCAATGGTCTTGACAGGTACTCCTTCATACTGTTTCTGTTTATCCTCTTGGGCTCCTCCCTTATTTCGGTCTCCCTGGATTTGCCTTGATTCTGTGGTGACACAGTATTATCACGCTTCCTTTTTTCACGGAGATTTTCAGGTTTTTCAGTTACTATCAGTTTGTCGAAACGCAGATAAGCCTGTTGACCCTTTTTTATTTCTTCCTTTTGTTGCGCTCTGAGTTGTTTCCTTTTATTCAGTATGTCTTTTGGGTAATCTTCGCTGATATAAATATTTTTTGGTAAAAGTCTTGTATTTTTAAATAGCTCGAATTTTCTCCATGCAAGGGTAACTGAAATAAGGATAGGTCTATGTTTGTCTTTATCAGGCTTCCCTAGTCTACGTACATTACTTAGTTCCCATTTGTCCCATTTCTCAATGTTTGCTTGCTCATTTGCAGTGTTAAGGGTTTGTAGTACTTCCTCCAAAAGTTGTGTATGGTCTCTCTCCGTTTCCTCTATACCATATATTATTATATTATTTTTCTTTTGCTCTAATTCCATATGCTGTATTTTATTTTTCAGAGTGACAACCTCTTTTTTTAGTTCTTGATTTTCCGCAATAAGTGGTTTAAGTTTGTCATCTATAGTGGCCGAAATATTGTCCGTAATGGTTTTTGTAATGCTTTCTGTTTGTTTTGTAAACTGCTCTTCAAGTTTTGCCATGATATTGTCCATAATCTGATTTTCCATTATGTTTACAATTGCGAGGTCTTAACCGAAACAGCGGGTAAGTAGCTAATATAATATATAAGTAAATATAGTAAATAGTAAAGTTAAACATATTATATCTCCATATATTCCGATATGAATGTTTATATTGAATATCCATGTTTGTGCTATAAGTTAACTTACACGCGCTATTCGCTAGGAAGTTTTATCTAAACACGAGTATCGATTTAAGGCAGATATAAGTAAACTATGTTCGATTCCATCGTCTTGTAATACCTATATAAACATATTTATAATAGACCCATGTCACTGTCGTGGGTATAAATCAATCTATTGAGTTCTCGGCAAACAAAAAAGTCTTGAAAGCTTAATGTGTCAAAACTTTAAATAAAGTTCTTTGAAGATTTCTCAAGGGAAAATACAGAAAGCTTCTAACTATCGATTTGCCAATTTAGCGTCGATTACAAGTTTCATTTACATTTATAACAATAATTGATTGATATAAAATATAACGTAGTACCTAGGTTTAATCTTGTTCAAAGAGTTTTAATTGTAATGATTATAATGAGAAGACAAGGCAAGGTATATGGTATCGATGAAAAAAGTGCTAACTGCTAAGTAAATTGGATGCATAGGTTTGGACTACCCATGGTTCCGTTGCAACCCCAATGCGCATTGGGAATTAATATAGGTACCTACTTAATATTTTTTATTTTTTATTCGATAAATAGAATCTTCAATTACAAATTACAGTTTACGTTAGTTTCGAATTGGATTGAGACAAATTCAAAACATCAGAGGACAATCTATGTAAAAGGAATACATTTCCTAGTCTAAATACCTACAGTACCGCAGGGCTTTGGGCCAATGTCGTCACTTAACGATATTAATCGAGTCAATAGTCAATAGTATTATGCAGTATCGTCGGTCAAAATATAAAATATACGTGGTCTTACGTATAGTATATACGCATGCACACCTTCAACTTAGGTTTATCTATGTTTCTGGAATATCGTGAAAATATGACACCTTACTGCTTTTGGCATGCTTGTTTATTCCGTTACGCTGCTTGCTTATACGAAATCACGATACTGATTGCTACACATCTACCGAGCACAGGGCTACTTAATCGCCCGAGCGTCGCGCATGAATATTAATGGGCACCTCTGCCATGCGTGTTATTGACATAATGTGCTCCCGACCTAGTTGCTTTAAGACGGTTGGGGCAAAGGGCAAACACAATGTTATAGAAGTTTGTTTTCGACACTTTTAGGGGAACTTGGTAGCTTCGTGAAAGAAGTATTATTAAGTGAACCGTGAGCCGAATCGACTAATTCGTTTCCTTTATATAGTTATTAATGTTATCATATCTAATTACGGGGTCGGTCTCTGACAGATAAGAAGTAAATGATGACATGTCATTTCTTTTTATATGCTGATAAGAGATAAGTATAGTAAGATGGTGTATTTTTATTTTTATAACATTTAACTTGCATTACAAACTGGATTTAAACGCGTATTAATTAAGTTTTGAAATTCGTACTTACCTTAAATATATGCGATTAAGTCCTGTTTTCGTAAATAATAATGTGTAAAAATCATTAAAGTTTAAATCAGTAAATCGCTTCTGTGCTTTGTGAGAAAGACAAGTTAATTTTTAAGTACATAAACTAAATTAACTACTAGTATTCAATATATGTGTGTTATTACTTTACTTCGTAAAAAAGTGTATTCGTATTTTGAACCTGCTTAACAATTCTACTCGGTTCCTAACTCTTTGACTCGTCACTTGTTAATACTTAGTTGGAGGTGTCATTTATTTAAAATGTGCATTTAAAAAAAAAAATCAATCTGTATTCATTAGTAACAAGTAATCAGTTCTTCATTCTCACAACACAAGCCTTAATGAGCTTACTGTGGGACTTAGTCAATTTGTGTAATAATGTCCTATAATATTTATTTATTTTATTTCATATTTATTCTCAGTAAATCGCTGAAATGACTTAATAACACTCACAATACACTATCTATTTTATAATTAAGTATTTGAAGTTTATTTACTTGGTTCCTTTTTGACCGGCTTAAATGAAAGTAAACCATTCAATTCGGTTGAATGTTTGTTACGTAGTTGTATTAAGTATTATTTAACTACGAGTACATAGTACGATACGAGCAATGTACGACATAGTCGTAGGGATACGAGCAAGATGTCTTGTAGAAGTGCATATTACATATTGTGTTGGTGCACTTAACTACTTAGTTAGTATGTCGGCACAGGATTTCTCGCCACCGTGTTTATAAGACGCCTTACTAATAATTTTGTCAGTGGAACACCTTGAACCCCTCTTTGTTTGTGGTTTCCAGGTAGTTTCTAGTAGAACTGTAAGTATAAAAATAATGTATACTCTGACTATGGGTGTATAAATATCACCCAAATCTCAGTCTTCCCGATATACTAGTAATCTTGGGAGAGCGCGTAAAAAAGCACGATGGTTAGTGAAATACAAACTATTATGTAGATAAAAAGGAACTGTTCTTTTAGACATAATTATAGAGAGAACGAAAAGGTACACAGAAGAAGTAAGATAAAAAGGAAGAATTAGAAAGATGAGGATAGTGAGATGGAATAAGGGAGGATACTTACAGATGGTCCTGCCGCTTGAAGGCTTTTGCGCAAGTGATGCACACATACTTGCGCTCATCGCTGTGCGTCAGTTTATGCTTTGCGAGCGCCGATGCGTTACCGAAGATCTTGTTGCATACCTGCGGAATTGAGAAGAAAAAATATTAGGCCGTATTTAACGTATTACCTACATTACTTAGAATCTCGTCATAGTGAATCTATGAGATCTCTTCATTTATTTCTCACTAGCTGGGCAGAACCCGCGACTCCGTCTAAGTGAAAGGGCAAATGCAATGCAAAGGGCAATGATTATTGATGAAAACTGTCCCATGTCCTTTCCCTGTCTTCAAACTATCTTGATACCGAATTCCATTAAACTCTGTTCAGCGGTTTAAGCGTAAAGAGGTATCAGTCAGACAGGCATACAGCCAGGCGTCCTCTGCATTGCTGGCTCCTGTCCGCGGATTGCTGGGACCTAATTGAAACTCGTTGGCGGTCGGTCTCTTAGGGCGCATGCATACATTCACGATACTGTTACATACAACGATGTATTGTATAGGCGCCTACCCGCTTTAGGTGGCCTACCTGCTTTTGGCCTGGTTACCCTACTTTTGAAGAGGTAGTCACAAAGTTCATATTGTCACACAATTGAAAATGGGTTGACTGGACTGATATATTATTTCTGTTAATGTGACATTAAAGATTCAAATATTTTCAGACTAAAAACGGAACTATAACCTAAGTTGTTGACAGAATAGTTGAATGATTACAAACACAGCAAAATTGCAATAAAATGAAATTAATGTGTGTATTTGCAGTTACTTATTGAACCTGTAATAGGTACGGAAAAATAGCTCTACTTTCAAAATCCCACAGAATTTACACGATAATATGTCATAATGTGTGTGACCTCGAATCTGGTGCCGATACCCACACTATGAAGAGCAGCGACCACCGCTAATCGAAGCATAGATGCAAACATACTAAACTCATAATATCGTTACAACAATGAGTGCGCAGAGCTCGTTGTTGACCCTAATCCCATGTTTGTTTCTCATCTAATTAGAGGGCCTTTTCGTCTCCTAATCCTATTTTTATTTCGGACCTCGGGGGCCTCTCTAGGGCGTACTTATCGATGGCGGGACCGGCCCATTGTTTAATGCCTTACCCTCATATACATAATACAGTAAAATATATGTGTACGTACAGTCTAGGCCATTCTATTTTATAGTTATGGGTGTCTTTGTTTTCGGTTTGATATATACAATTTATGTTAACAATATCGTCACAATTTCACCTTTTCTTTTTGAAGTTTAAAGTTACTTTAACGATCAGAAGTCCACCGCGAACCACGTTCGGCGTGTTGCCTCCCTGTCACAATTACGTACGAATTTACAAGTGCGACAGAGAGGCAACTCGTTGAATTGGTTCGCAGTAGGCCCTCAGTAGACATGTATGTAAAAAATAACAACGAAAAAATTACATAAATGATAAGTGACTAGAGGCTTATTCCAGCTTAAGAAATTTAATTTAATATTGATTTGACAAGAATCTCAGCAATAAAGCTGACACTCGGATTTCTTTCATAAAATGAGTGACATTCGTTGCCGTATTGCTGCCGCGATTATAAGGACCGTGCGCGTTGGAGGGTCTGCCATCTTGTGGCCTGAGTCGGAACCATAAACATGCACATGTACACGTCACGTGTTTTCTTGTGCATAGTAGGTTCTGCCATCTTGTGGGCTACATCGGAACAAAAAAC
This sequence comes from Cydia pomonella, assembly GCF_033807575.1. NCBI lineage: Eukaryota > Metazoa > Arthropoda > Insecta > Lepidoptera > Tortricidae > Cydia > Cydia pomonella. Next base: position 8,994,321 of record NC_084721.1, on the reverse strand, counting down.
ATCACATTTACGCCTCGCGCCAATAATCTGACGGCTCCTGTGCTGCCTCCTACAGTTCATGCACGCTCCCTATAACGTTCACGTGTTCACTCCGCCACTCATTTTATTAAGAAGTCTGACAGTGACGGCGACCGCGTCAACGCCGCAGCAGTAATGTCGCAACAGTAATGCAGCTGCAGTTGCCATCAGAATGTAACCTGAATCTTATTGCCGTCGCAATCCGAATGTCACCTAAGCTTAAGCATTAAGCGAAATGCACTGCGAGTAATAAAGCCTTTTAATGATAATGACTAATGACAAATCAAGTTTTTTTAAGATTGGTCAGACTAGGCATAAAATATGAGTCTAATAAGAAGTTGAAATTTTATAATATATTGATTTCATTAGGTACTCTTATTAACACAAAACTAAGTAACGGTACGTATATACTTTAAATAATAATATTTGACGTTAGAATGGATGCAATTAAACGATTTGTTCAGGCATACATATTACACTCACATGTATATATTATTGTCAAAAATATACGTCGTCACGTGTCGCCCTGTAATTAGCTGATTACGAACGCGACATGATCAGATGAGTTGTTGATTTAATTACAACCCGGTTCTGGGAACACATCGCTGACTTTAATTAAAGCCTTATGCATCGCAAGCGAAAGTTATGATTCAAATATATAATTACTTATAGATATTATTACTATTAGGTATATATCAAATAAATAAAAAATACAATAAATTCACTACAAACTCACAATCATTCACATTCATACATCTCGCTCGCTATTCTTTCATAACTCTATTCGACCTCATATTTATTTCACCTGTTGACCTATAAACAGAAAAATAAAGATAAGAGCAGGAATTTAAAAATCTGTCATTCGCTATCAATGTCATAGAAATTAAAATAACAACATGCTTTGACTTCTGTGAAATTAATTCATAATGTGATTGAATAAGAGTGACAAGCAGTGGATGTGGAGGATGAAGAAGATATAAGTACGAGAAGGAAATATGAACCAAAACTAAAAACGTGTCATTGAATTGACATCCAGGTAAGGCCGGTCTCATTAACTACATTTATTGTTTTTTTTAAGTTAATTTTACTCATAGCTTTACCCCCTTTATACCTCTCGGGCTGCTTAAGCTCTGGGGCTATTTAATAATTTGATTTGTTCCTAAAGAGTTAAGTTTAATTTTATCATCATAATACAACAACAGTTGTCGGAAATACACTATCAGTCCGGGATATCAATTACGTGTAATAGTAATAACGGGTGTGTTTAATATAATTATAAAAAAACTATCATACATTTGCCATAATGCTAAATAATGCCATTTGCCGTAACTTTTATTAAACGTGGATTTTGTTTTATTTTTAATTTAATTTAAATAAATAAATCAATACTACTCGTATAGGATGATTTTACACAGATCGATCTAGTCCCACGGTAAGCTCAGTAAGAGATATAATGCCTATTGCCTATTTCTCTAATATAATAGTATATTTTTCTAATATATCGTTTTTTTTATTTCTAATATAATTTTAATCAAGTAAAGACATTGTATAATAATATAATCAGTCAGAATGATATCTAAATTATGTTCACTCGTACTTGTTCGTACATGTATTGACGCGAGTGAGACTCAATGTGATGAGTGAGAGTAAATGTTATTTGAATACTACAATAAGTAAGAAATATGTAAAGCATGAAAATGTTGACGCAAAGAGTTAGACGCCAACTATGCGCGCACTCTGATCCGGGCCGACGCGACACCATTATCTGCGCAATGTTATTATTCGCTACATTTGAATATTTTACTAGGGACCCAAGAGTTTTTCGCTAACGTGTCCTTTGTCGGGTATTTCTTTTGCGCAAATTTTGGTCTTCCATTTAAATATGGAACGAAAATTCAAGGTAGCTTAGTGCTCTATAGGTATAAGAGTAAAGTGTAACTTCACTTTATCTGTCTGTAAGTACTTCCTTATCGAAATAAGTGTATTGGTGTTTAAAGTGTGTATGTTTTTTTAATAATTCAAAATAAAAGTGCAAATCTGCTGCAGATGTTTTCTGTTTAACCTCTTCCTTTGATACAGGTGCAAGAAAGTATTAAAGTGTAGATTGCAGGTAGAATAACGAGTCTAAACTGAATTAAATTAGTCATGCAAGAAGACAAGGACTGTACGAGAGAAATTTTACCAAAGAGCGAAGACGAACAACTTGCTAGTAAAACTGTTATATACCTAGATATACATCTACGAAACAAAATTTAATTAGCTTTCCGTCATATAGACGGTCGCGACGACTTCGTTCAAACATCATGAAAAGATATGCTAATTTGAAATGTTCAGCGTGCCCAAAAATTGCACAAGGTTATATTTCTCAGACAATTGTTAAAGATGACTATGGGAAACAAGTAATTAATGGGTAATTATAAGTTCAAAGTTATTTTTAAGTAAAATAGTATTAGCGATTATGAATAAATATTCGTTTACGTTACGTTACTTTCAGTTGATGTTTGTGAAGAATTCTCGCGCTAATTCTTATTTGTGTTTTTTTTATATTACAAGGAACCAATTATAAAATTGTATATAGGCGCGACATAACTGGTTAGGACCAAACTGTCAAGGTTCGCATACAGTGCCTCACCTTACGATTGCGTTTAGAATGAGAAAGTTTATATAAGTATAAAAAAAGTTTCCGACTTATTTATCAAAATCAATATACCCATTGTGTCAACAAGCATAAAAGTACATATTAGTCATATTTTACTGTTTTTACGTACCAATAATGGACAAATCTAGAGACTAAACAGAACATACAGTTTGATATCTACAAAAATGATACCATTTGTTATCATTAGTCCCTGCATCTCGGTCACGCCACGTACCAATACGAACCAGTACGAACGAAATGCACGCTTAAAGACAACCAGATTACATAATTTAGATATCGAAAATGTATGTTCGAATTAGTCTTCAAGTATAAGCCCATTCGAAGAAATAACGACATAGGTTATGTACCTAATAGAGGGGAAAGGAGCGGCAAGTCCCACACACAGTGCGTAAATACATTTCCACTCAGTCAAAAAATAAAAATGTATTTAATGACAATGACCAACTTGAAAAGATAAGTGTCTTATTCGATGATAAAACTTAAAACAATACCTATCTACTTACGTACCTACGCGTACATTAGGTACTAACCTAACCTCGCGCCAGTCTAGTAAAATGTTGGTCGTTCAGTACCTATCAATCGAAAGTAAGTGACATCTAAAGATATCTCGGGGTTTTCTCGCAAGGAGCCCTTGAGTTATCTCTCGGGCGGATCAATATTTACGGTCAGGCATGGTTTTATGGCGAATAAACTTAGAGCGATGGGTTTCCTGAGTATCGGCGGATTTGGACATCAATCTTATGGCAAATTCCTTGTTACGATTTATAAAGTAGTTTTTCATGTTACTTTTTATGTTTATTGATATTTTTAATGTGGATTATATTTTGTGTACAAATGTGTACCTATTCTATACATAGGTCAATACATTTCTTTTAATACTACTTATATCTAATGTACTTGTCAAATACTTACGTTTATCTTATAATGTATTATTATCAAATAGTTCCTATATTAAGATAAATTGTATCTATGATATATTATGTAAAATAAATAACAATAATAATCCGCAAGGCAGCTTGTGGCGAGCTGTTGGGGAGTAACGACCCCACGGATCCGAGTACTCCCGAGAGTCGGTCAGGGTCTCCGTCTCAGGCGTGTCTTTGTCGGTCGGAGTGGACCCGCAGGACTCTCAGCTCTGGCTTGCCTTCATTGGCCGTCCAGAGAGGAGTCGTTAGAGCTAAATGCTCCAGGGGTGGAAGTGAAAACTTGCATAAGACGCGAGTTGGCACAGTGGCTGTTATCAGCCACTGGGTATATAGAAAGCGGCGTACACCTCTCGACACCCCTGAGCCGCTCACACCGGTGTTGCTCCTGGTCGTCTTCACTTCGGCATTTTCAGGGGCCCATCTAGTGGGCGGCGAGTCAACGCCTGCCTCGATAACTAGTGAAAACATTGTTATGGCAGGTGTCCGGACGTCTTTGCAATAACCCAGTCTCTTTGTCCTCCCAAACTTCAATCCATAGAACGTTATACTGTTCACTTTTACTACAATAGTCCCAATTCCTGTTGCGACCAGTTCATGGGTGTCTATTGTTGCGCCTGTGAACGGGTTCCAGCAGGCGTTCTACATGACATTAAAGCTCTCCAAGGGGCTTCTACGTGTTGGATCTATATCCCCACGCAAGCCTATCAAAAGACCGGGAATTATAGGCCCGTGAAATCCAAGGAGATACAATAATAATAATAAATAAATATTATAGGACATTATTACACAAATTGACTAAGTTCCACAGTAAGCTCAATAAGGCTTGTGTTGAGGGTACTTAGACAAAGATATATATAATATAGAAATATTTATAAATACTTAAATACTTACATAGAAAACACCCATGACTCAGGAACAAATATTCATGCACATCACACGAATAAACTTACCCTGCCCTTACCAGGATTTGAACCCGGGACCATCAGCTTCGTAGGCAGGATCACTACCCACTAGGCCAAACCGGTCGTCAAAAATATTTCTTTTATGTTTTAATGTGCTCTACTCATTGCACATCATGATCAAATGTTTTAACAAAATGGGAAAGAAATGTGCTTACTCTAAACTTAGTTGAACAAAGGGAGTGAGACAAGCTTTTTGTGCGTCAGGTTTTCGTGCACATTTTCATAAGTTTCGTACCAGCGACCTAAATTCTTAGGCCGTGACCCACATCCGGAATGCACGCAGAAATCGGGTCGAGTGGCATCACTCGTAGCGTTCTGCAATTATATGCGTTTGACGAGTATACATATTTCGTTTACGCTCATTGATTTTCCGGGTTAAATGTAACATTAAGTAGGTATGTAAAAATATGTCTGGCTCAGGCAAACGTATCACTAAAGATAGAGCTTGCGGATACATATCTACAGACGTTATGTTTTGTTTATAGAAAGCATTTACTTCCAACAAAATGGCAATATTTTAAGCTTCGCTTGAATCGAAAGAGAGGTTCGAGTGCCTCAAGGATGATCGGAAGCTAAGCCCCGCGCTCGAGTGTTGTGCACGCATCCAATTTTCAATGACTCATTTTTTTATACATATACCATGATGAAACAGACAGCTGACAGCTATAAAATAGACAAGCTTCGTAAACATCGATCCAGGAGATCCGGAAGAAGAAGATGAAAAAAAAACTATTTATTTAATCATACATTATTTTGGTGCTTAATCATTTCCGATGATTTGTGTATTCTTTACTAAATATACCTAGGTAGGAACATTCAATGACGTCGAGCAGATGTAGGTAAGTAGAGCAAGAACTTCACTTACTTTTTAAACTGCTAATTTCCGGCAGCGTAGAGAAGCCAGAAACTATTTAAAAGCTGAAACAAGTTTCCTAATTGCATTTATTAACTCCACTTTTAACTTATTTATGATGCTTTTGTTAAAAAAAACTCTTTCATTCTTTATCTAATAAATTCCATTAAAAATCGTGTTCCTTTGTTGCACTGTTTCTTTTGAACAACAGAAAACAATATCCCTGCTCACCAATATTCTTTAAACAAAGATCTAATTAACTAGGTTTTGTAGTGGGACTACTTAAGGCTACTAAACTAATGTGTAGAATTACTAAAATACATTTAAGCTCGGGGTCGTTCGGTGGGTAAACCTTTACAAACATATTTCAGGATTGTGGTTTCGTCTATCAATGTGAAATAAATTAACCGAATTTCATACAATATAATTTATTTGACTGGATGGACGGAGAGTACAATAAACATCGAGAGCGGACTATGCCATTATTTACATGTGTTTGACGCTGCCATTTAATTATCTGTTTCATTTCGGGTAAAGCCAGATATACACGGATTTAATGGCAAAAATTACTCATTTTATGCTGTTCGAATTTACGTAGGTAGGAAATTAATATATTTGTACTATCAAAGCCGCAATGATAAATAGATTTGAAGGTTCTACTAATTTGGCGATCATAACAATATATGTTTATTATTTACCTTATATGTTGACATGATACTATATAAATGTTGAAGTGTTTTTATTATAGGTATATAAACACTAACATCTATGGAGCTATGTGTTATATAAACAAAGAATTTATAATTATATCTTTACCCATCACGAAACAATGGTGTTCCAGACATTTGGGAGCACATACTACTCATCGTAAAGGCATAGCATAGTCGATCTACCACGCATATAGTAGTTTTACTCGATTTTCGAGACACGCCTACATTGTTTACTTCAGTCTACAGACCGGACTCGGTCTAGAAACATCGCTAGTTCGAAGAAATTCTTGCTATAAAAAATGCATTATTGTTGTGTCAAAATGTGTGGAAAGAACACTAAAAACTCCGGTGTACAAAGAAGTGGCATTTCATCTCACAGATTTTTTCGATTTTGATTTAAATTAAGCGTTAAATTAAATGAAGCAGCGCTCGAAAATCGTTGACGTCTTATAAGAAACGGCCCGATTCGGAGAATGATTAAGACACGTTTAAGATCTTGGAAAGATCTTTAAAAGATCGATAACTAAATGACATGTCAAAATTGACGTTTATTTTGATTCCGCTGTGATCCCAGTAAGATCATATTTCTAACATCAAAGTGACATTAATTTCCCGAATCGAGCTGCTTCCGTCAATTATACGATATACAAACGATATCTAAATGAGAACTTATCTAAACTAGAACTTATCGTATCTCATTCTTCGAATCGGGCCGAAAGTCTCTTTCTATCGCGCTGCATCCGTATAGCTCCATTCTTGTCTTTTATTACGTGACATTCCTACGTGCAAACTAGTGATGTCCATAGCATCAAATGTGTTTGTTTACTATTGATAAGATTCAAATGAAATTTAAAAATTTGCGGATGAAGAAACAAATATTGGTTACATAAGAATTATACATACACAGTTGTTTACACCTACAATTTGTCCCTTGAACTTAAATGACATTATTAATTCAGCATTAATTTATATGTATATCACGATGCGACCGTTTGCAAAAATTAATATCAGTAACCCATTTCATACAAAAACTTACTTACTTACTTATTTTTAGGGATATAGGGAGGGAGGATAGCGAGCGCTGGTAAGGTATACTTTTTCTTTTTTTCTTTTTTACGACTGCCAAAGTGGCAATGATAATTCCGTTCAGTCAAATAATTGTCTTAGGTACTTACCATCATCTTTGACTATCTACTTAATTACTTATACAACGCGTCACATCACTAGCGGCTGGCAGACATTTTTGTCTGACGCCCATGTGACTTTGAACGGACCAATCACGGCACGGGACTCGCTCGGACCTGTATTTTTGACAGCATCGGTTTCATTAAATAATTGCTCGAAGCTACGTCGTTAGGATATATTGCCTGTGTTTAGGAGGCGTACGTCGAGCCGAAGCCAACACGTAGAGGACCTTTTAACACTTCAATGAGATGTAAGGGATACACAGCCAGGGTCATGGTACGCACGCAGACGCAGCACCCACCAGGGTGTAAAGACTATTAGAAGTTGATGTAATCTAAAATAAACTAGGCTATTGGATACAAGCGATGATTAATTACTCGGCTCTGGGATAAAAAAAACCGGACGCTTGCCTAATAAAACGGTATGCAATTTTATTTTCAGCAGACGGTGACCCCACAAAAAGCGACATCTAGGATGGCTCAAGGACAACACCGGTGTGAGGGCTAAGGGTAGAGACGTGTCACTGGACTTTAAACATATAGCCAATTCGCCGCTTACGTTTCCACGTCTACCCTCGAGAACGCAGCTCTGGCAACTCCACTCTGGTCGGCCGGTGAAGGCAAGCCAGATAATCCTGTAATTCGGGTGACAGAGCTCCCCGGGAGCACTCGTGTACATGGGGTAGCTACTTCCCAACAGCTCGTCACAAACTGCCCTGCGTTGTTATTACTATAAAAATGATCGATCTTTTAGCTTATCCGGTATGAGATCATAAATATTTATTTCTGAGGAAACATCCATGTGAAGCATTGACATTTATATCTAAGGACGGGCTTTACGGGCACTAAGAATCAGGCGCGGATCCAGCCCTCAAAAAAGGTTGTGGTCACAGCCACCCGAAAATCGGCCAAGTCCGAGTCGGACTATGGTACGTACTCGCTCATGAACGATCATCAGCATATCTATCTCAATAGACCGTGAAAGTGTAGCGTCACAAGTCTATAAGGGGTGTATCTAAACATTTCCTGACCAATTTTTAGTAGATTATCGATGGGTAGACAAGGTTTCGCCGAACATCTTTCCGCAGAGTGATTTATTCGTCCCTAGACGTAACTTTTAGTCGACTAACGTTTTAACGTAGAGATTTGGTTTCCATACATAAATTAACAGAACAAATTATTGGAAGAATTGCGGGATATTGCTATTTTACCAAAATATTTTTAACCCAATTTAAGGTTAGGTTAGAACTGCGAACCTCGCAAAGACACTCTGTTGGCGGAAAAGCGGGTTAGGTTAGAGCTGAAATCCCCACAAAAACGAACTGTTGCCTAAAAATACTGTTTGGTTAGGTTTTAGTTACTATTATATTTAATTGGTGTTAAAAATAGAATTTTTTGCTATATTATATCAAACAAAGACAGAAATGTATTAAAAATTACTAAATAAAGTATTTATTTGTCAATTGTTAGGTTTGTAATGTGTTGATTTGCCTATAAAGGCAACTAAATAATTCGAGGAAAAAAATGGTGATATAAAAATTGTTAAAATACGGAAATCTAAACATTGTTTTGCTAAAAGTTCTGATGCAAAACATTTTTATGCTCATTGTTGAGTCGGGAAATGATTATTCAGCATGTTTTTGCGATAAAATATTTGGAAAATGAAAATCTAGCTAAAAACTTTTGGTAATCTTTTGGGTTGTGGTTTCTTTCTTTCTTAGAAAAAAACTTTTGGTAATCCATTAGTAATCCAAGAATTTCATTTGGCAGAGTAATCTGCTCGTTTAAACAACTTTTAAGCCCTGCGCAAACCGGCAGAGTCTGCGCAGATCACTTTAATTTTATCAATGTATATTCTTCCCTCTTCTTCCTCGCGTTGTCCCGGCATTTTGCCACGGCTCATGGGAGCCTGGGGTCCGCTTGACAACTAATCCCAAGATGTGGCGTAGGCACTTGTTTTTACGAAAGCGACTGCCATCTGACCTTCCAACCCAGAGGATAAACTAGGCCTTGTTGGGATTAGTCCGGTTTCCTCACGATGTTTTCCTTCACCGAAAAGCGAATATATAGCGATATTCTTCCCTATTTCAATGAAACTAAGGTATAAATTTGAATTTTCTGAGACCGACCTCGGAGCATCACGGAGGATTATTACTCCGCGGCATCGAGGAGCACGATAGAAGATACCGCGGCGGTAGGCCCCGGCATGCCGGGGCATGCCCCGGTATACGCCGAAGTTCGAATACCTATATTTGTAAATTGTAATTTTTAACCAATTTTGACAGTGTATAATTAGTACCAATAAATAAATCTATCTATCTATCTAAAATGGCAATAATTTAACTAACAGTTAGTAATTTAGCAATTGCGGTACTTATACTACATACATATAATCGGCGTATGAGGTAATGTATCGAAAATCTTACTATTTATTGCAGTCCATGGAGCCCTGTTTGATAGATTTACTAGATAGAAAACTACGCTAAAAAAACTCCTGCGATTGTAAATTAAAATCTGGCATTATTTTTAGAAATTGTACTAATATTTGTAAATGTTTTAGATTTATATGACCCCTTAAGCTAAAAAATAATTGCCCCTGTAATGTTAGTAAATAATTATTATTCTTGTAAATAAGTATCGATCTCTCTCGATTTACATGCTCGAATTTCTAATTAATACAAAAAATCACTCTACCTATCGTGTTTCGACCAAGGGTTTCTCAGGTAATTATGACGGTTACCAAACAATTATTCTACGAAAAGTATATGAGCTTATCAATGTTATGCCAAGTTGCGAACTGACTACTCTGCGTAATGAAGTTCTGCCAAACAGTCCTCTGCTAAAGCCTCTGCGAAACAAAAATCGGCATAATTTTACTCGGCAAATCAATAGGGCATCCTATTAGGGTTGTGGGCATGCCCATCGTGCCCACAACGGTGGATCCGCCCTTGCTAAGAATGATGTTAGTTCAGTGGTGTCACTCACGAATTCGAGCCAATCGTGCAGTCTAACGCAACTAATTGCGACCAATCGCGCGCGTGATGCAAATTCATCAACCAATCGCGTTGTAGCGTTAGACTGCACGATTGGCTCAAATTCGTGTGCGTGACACCGCTGTACTGGCCCCATTCTTATTGCCCGTAAGGCCCTTCCTTAGATATATGTCAATGGTAAGAAGTGTATTAAGAGGAATATCGATTATGAGTATCAAGTTGCTTTAATTATTTACTTAAAATATAATTTGTGTATACCAGGCCTAGATCTATCAGTCAATCCAGTTTCCACAAATTAATTACCTCAGTCTGAGCTCGTCTTTACCTACAAATGACACAAACACAACCAACATTATTGTTTAAAATTAAGTGCTCGTTTGAGATTAGATATGTGTCTGTTGAAGCTGAAGCTCTGTGAAGCTATAGGTTAAGAACATAAGAAGTGCTCTTTCTCTTTGAAGTTGTCCACCAACTAATTTATGTAATATGAAATCTATGCTTAGGTACATACATTTAACCCTTTGAACGCTAAAAACTTTTAATTGAAAGACATCGTGAGTTGTCTTGCCCTTAGCGTTAAAAGAGCCTTTATATAATTATTTGCTGTACACTACACCTATCGCACTCGTTTATCTTATACCTTTAAACGAGCAATTCTTGTATATATATATATATATATATATATATATATATATATATATATATATATATATATATATATATATATATATTTCTGTGATCTCGGAAACGGCTCTAACGATTTCGCAGAAATTTGGTATATGGGGGTTTTTGGGGGTATACAATCGATCTAGATTAGTCTTATGTTAGGGAAAACGCGTGTTTTCGAGTTTTCATGCGTTATTCTTTCGACGCAGAATATGGTCGCTAATTTCGTGTTGCCGGCCACTGTCCGTCTGGTCCAGCGGGTTAAGACGCGGACGGCTAGAAACGAGTGTTACGGGTTCGAATCTCGCCCGGTGACTAACTTTTGTTTTTTTTTATATGTTCAAATTTATATATAATTTTTTAATTTTTATTGTTTTAGACAAATTTAATTTAGTAAAAAAATGAGCTATGTAATAAGAGAAATTGACAATAGATGGCGTTACTCTGTGACAAGTGCTGTAAGGTTGAAATCGATTGTAAATAATAATAATTGTCAGTTCACATTTTACTTTTTACGTTTATGTAGATTATCACCTATACACCACCATATTACAATAAATAGTTATAACCGAGCAAAGCTCGGTCGCCCAGGTACTATTTAGTTAAGCGTAGTCGTGGCGGTGGCGACCACGTGCAAGCAATACGTTTCAGTCACACCATTACGTACGTTATTATCGTATTGAAGTAGAGACTTATGATTAGAGATAAATGTTTACGGGCCTAAAAATAGTACTTGGCGTCAGAAAAGCTAGTGTAAAGCTCAGTTTATATTTCTATTACAAATGAAGCTAATGTTACTGGGTCTGCAAGGGTGTCCTTTGCAGTTTTCGCAGGCTTGAATCCGGGTCTGAGCAAGGCAATCTGGGCTCTCGTTTCCATAGTGCCACGCGGGCTAATTGGAGCCATCTCCACGAGCCCACGTGATACCTATCTACTTGCGAAGCACAAAATTAACTACATATGTACTGAAATATGTTTAATGGTTCACATACACAGTAAGAGTTTCGACATCTTGGTTTTATTTAGATTTCACATATATTTCTTGCCAAGTAACTAATGGTAACTAACCGAGTTATTTTGTGAGCAATTATTTTAAACATAATATTTATTGGACAAAAAAGTTGTTTTCTTGTCATCGATGTTCATGACGACCGGTCTGGCCTAGTGGGTAGTGACCCTGCCTATGAAGCTGATGGTCTCAGGTTCAAACCCTGGTAAGAGCATATATATTTGCGTGATGAACACGGATATTTGTTTCTGAGTCATGGGTGTTTTCAATCTATTTAAGTATTTATAAATACATTATATATATATTGTGTATATTATGTGTTGTACTATTTGTACTGTTTCTGTATTGAGGTGTGCAATAAAGTATATTTGTATTGTATTGTGTATTGTATATCGTTGTCTAGGTACCTACAACACAAGCCTTATTGAGCTTACTGTGGGACTTAGTCAATTTGTGTAATAAAATGTCCTATAATATTTATTATTTATTCATACGCTCCCTTTTTTAAATCAAACTACGGTTTGATTATAATAATTGTTATATATTATCGGTTTGAAACTGCTCCGAAGATAGTTACAGTTTACCCAAAATAGTACAAAGTGTCCAAATCTTTAATAATACTATTCTCAGTAGAATCTCTACGATCTTTAAAAATCACTGTACATTAATTATTGTTACTTCAGAGGAACCTTCACATCTGAATGCTATTGTATTTTATCAATATTTCATAAGTAGGGGCGATTGGCGCGGGCGGCGCGTCGCTAGAGGAATGCGAATGAGACTTCTCAATGTGATTAATTCGAACAGTGCAGGACTGTTATTCCCTTCGTCTATCGAGTGCAGACGAGTATTCGCTTTAAGAAAACAGTATAAATCGAGCAGAGATCTGCATGCAGAGTCGGAGATTACAGTTATACTGGTTCGCTTTAGAACTCTTTGCGTGTGGTTGGGAAAACAACATCGGAGCGGGCTGCCCTCGAAACACAGTCACGTCGCACAAAGTTATCTTGTTCTTAGTTTATTTCAGCGACGGTTTATTTTCGGAAACTATTGACTATTCAGTTTCAGTTTGGTTTTTAACGTAGAAAATTATAGTAATATTTTTATTATTAATATTTCATAACGAGGGAACGCCAGTACCATATTCTAATGACGCTTAAAACTGAGCAATATTTACTTAAAAAAAAAATTACAAAATTATAAAAAAAATTACGACTGAGTTAATTTTATAAAATCATACTTAAAAGCTTTTAAATACCTACATGTAGTTTTTTTGTAAATAGGTACTAATATGTATAGCATAGCCATAGCATAGTGAAAAACTATCAAGATAATTTTTAACAATATCAGCTGACTCGTAAGATTATTTGGTACATCTCATATGACAGTTATCACAGGTAACGACTGTTTTGTCCACATATACATCCCTAATGAACCAGTTCGACGTCAAATCCAATGAGTAATCAAGAAAATTGGACAAAAAGATTCCCGCAGACCAATCATTGACCTAAATCTCGGTGTCGGCGTCAGAATTTCCTTTTGTGTTTTCATCTCGTAGTCTTTCGGATGCGACGGCGCGGTGTTCACTTGTTATTTTCCTGTGGGTCCCCATTGTCTGGTTGGCGGGTAGTTACAAGTTGTTCGTCATTAGTCAACCCAGTTTCAGAAGATTACGAATCAAAACAATTTGCTTGGGTTTTAGGGTTTGTCAAGAAAGCAGCACACACGGGCGTGACTTTACACCGAAAATAAATATTTTAAGAATGTGTTTGGGAGTGATAATTTCTTGCGTTATTAGGCATACTATCGAGTGTTTAGTTGGTTATCTGTCAAACTAGAAGTTAAGCAGGTACTTTATGTTAGGTGTCTATTCTGTTTAACACTTTATTCTGTGTATTGCTCCGGTGGAACATTCATTCTAAAACAAAGCAGAATTTACATTGGCGAATTACGAACATCATTACAATTGCAGTTCCAGCACCACCATAGCGTTGGCATTTAATGAGGAGGGGTAAATTCCGAATAAGAATAACAATGGGAATCCTTGGAGTTTCTGTCCCCGGCAAGGGTTGCGTCGTTGCTATTTGCCAGCATTTGCGGCGACGCTTTTCAAAACCGGCGCCTTGACATTTGTCACTGCCGCTTCGGCTTTTGTTTTTTCGTTTCTGGTCATTTTTCTAGTGAGACAGAAAAAAGTTCATTATTTAAGTACCTAAGTTGTTTATTGTTGTAACTTGTTTGAGTTACGATTTGTTCTTATTAACAAGGAATGTATGAAAACTATGCCGGCTCCAGCAGAATATTATCAGCGCCCGTAAAAGCACTATAAAATGATGTAGATATAATGCCAAAATTGTGTATGTTTAAGACGATCTACAAATACAAATATAGTTATCATACCTATTTTTGCGCAGTGTACCTATACTACGTATAGGACAACAATTTTCTTTGTTTAACTAACCATTCAACGTGTTTTCGTTCCGATGGGACATGAAACTGACCTTTTTTTACGGTCGTTCGGACAATCGTCGAAATATAATGTGAATTTGTCAGGAGATTGATATATCTGGTTGGAGAAAATCCAACACCTCGAGGATTGGATAAAGTTTACCTTTTTAGGAAAACAAGGGGGTCCCGAGGGAGGCTGGGATTACGCAGGGCTCCTGCTCACGTGCGTATTCCAGTTCTGTTGCGGGATAAACGCGATCCGTGTAAAGCTTAACAATAAAACGGCTCTGCTCTACAAACTTTACCTAGAATGTCCTTCTTTTTATAAAGGATCCTTTTTGGAGGGATTTATTCGATGGTACCGTCATCAATCACACACGTAAACAAGCTCGGTTAAGTTAACAGGTGATTTCATCTGTGTCAGCCCGCCGATGCCGAGCGGGCATTGTTAATGTGACGACGGTCCTCTATCCATTACGCTCTGATCGTTCCAATTTTCAATCATTTGTTTTATAATATTAAGATGTATGTACCTACTTAAGGGCCAGTACGTTCGTGTTCTTCTCTCAACCTCACTGAGCGTAACCGTGGGCGAGATGGATGTGCGTGCCCGGGAGCGCGGATAACATGATTTTCATAAACAAATAACAAAGTAATTGATAAGTTCCCTCAAACATGATAATGCCGACTTTTAATTTTTTTTAGCTTCCGTGCAAAGTATGTCACAAATTTTTAAATGCATTTAGACAGCTCGTGATTTTTTACTATCGATTGAATCGTCGGGATTCAAATCGATGAAGTCCCTTGAAAGGCCTCAAAAGCGCTACGACTCTTCAAAAACTCTTAATAACATGTCGCGCTAAATAAATAATTACAGACAAATTATTTAAATATTAACTACTCGTATTGCTTGTAGAAAAACTACAATTTAAATATAATCTGAAATGCAAGTTAAGCCATACCTATGCTAAATCAAGAGTCTTTATGCCCAGCGAAGAAATATACGAGTATATAGACACTAGAAAAATGACCCCAGCCACACTGACGCTGACAGCTATCCCTTCTCCATAAGTATGTCTCACCTGCTTTGAATTATATCCAATGCACAATTTCGCGCTATTAAAAAAGTAGTGATTGGTCAATAAAAGTTTTGATTGCCTATAATAAAATTCTGGCTTAAAGCTCTTGCGCGCTGTTACCAGTGGGGTGACACTCCTCCATTCGGCTTTTCTCGGCTCCGTTCGGTTCAGCATTGCTCCGAGCAATTATGAGCGTTGGCACAACTTGACGTCCCTATACGTGCACGACCACAGATAAGATAATGACCTGAATTTTGACAACCCTAAATGGCCGAAAGGGATAGTGCCATACATTAGCAAGGGACAGCATAATTCGTCCCTGAATCGCTGTCTAACTTCGGTTTTGTAGGGAGTGTCATTTCTGCACAGTAGTACTATTATTTATTCTGTGCAGTTACACTATTTTATTTCGGCGTTGCCAAACCTTGCAAGAATGATACTAACCAAGAGGGAACCAATTCATATAATTATTATTTTGACGCTTTTTTATTGTTAAGATTCCACATTTCCATACTTTGAAAGTAGGTATTATTTAAAGTTGAAAGTTTCAACTTGAAACATAATATTATAGTATAGTGTAGTAGCTATGTATTTTTGATCAGTGTAAGTACATACAGACTTATAAAATGCATGTGATCAATTATTTCGGTGTGCACCATATTAACAGTCTGTAGCATCTGTCTCATAGTAATCGCTCTCTGTGAGGTGTACTAAGCTACAAATCTGGGTGGTTAGGCTAGGGAACCAATCTGATTCCTGCCTTTCTAATGCAGTTGCATTAGTATTTTTTTTGTTCGGGGCCCGTTGGGAAACTACTAGAATAAATATAACGAAAAGTTTACCGTTTTGTACCGTACTTGATCTTTTATAAAAAAACAAATAATTGGAGGGTATTTATTTATTTATCCCCATTCTGCCTCTGTATCTAAAAGGCATAAGTCACTATGGAACTAGTATAGAGATACGACATTTGGTTTAGCATATTCATTTGATTAATTATTTATAATCTTCAGGAATAACATTTACTTACCCAAACTAATGAATGAGTTGACGCGGAACAATTTTACCACACAAGAAGGCATTTTATCTAGTTTTCTTAATAAATAGTTTTATATTGTTTGGCATTTTATGCCACAGAAAGCTGTCGTACTAATTGTGCTGTCAAATTCCGCCGAGCACAGCCAGTCGTTCTCAGCCATGTTCATAGCCATGGGGCCATTTTTGAGCTCGATTCTAGTTAGTCTAGTTCGTTGTTTCTGCCCAACCTACGGGTATAGAATCTAGGTTCGCGTACAGGGGGCCTTGGTCATGTTTTCTTTAATATGTTTATGTTATTTAATACCGTTAAGTTTGGGTCAGTTGAAATCTAATTAGTACCTATAACTAATCTTGTTGTTTCCTCGCCGGAGTTAAAAACATGTAAGTATAAATAATTTTATATCATAACAGCTTTGGAATTTTTTAACTAAAAAACATAAGGGGCTCCCCGCGGTTTTCGTCGATTTTCGACTAGTTTTAAGTCGTTACTCCTTTATTTGCACTACAGATAGAATTATAAGACAAACGGCTATCGGTTCTTTAATCTTTTATCTCCATTTTTGTCTGCCGGATTTTGAAAGAAATGAATACTTATTTTTTTATGATTTTTATAAACATTGTCTAAACAAACACTATTTTTGTAACTAGATTGCTATGAAGGATCTTACATATATGAAATCTACATATTTGGGTTCGTCTTTGACGTCTCTAAAAATTTGTCAGTTTAATTTTAAATTAAATTTTAAGTTAAAATTCTTCAACTTTGATGCCAAATATCTTGAAGATAATGAACTTTGAAGTAAATATGGGATACTATATTGCTTACAGCCGTTGCTGTTAATATGATTAGCTACTAAAAACATTAGAAAACTAAGGGATTCAAATCGTATGTCATTGGCGTTAGGGACCTCCTTAAGAAAGGTGCTCAGTTTACTGTTAGAGTTTGCTTTATATGCTTGTAATCTAAATAACGTACTTACTCCGAGAAACAATGCTTAAAAGCACTCTAAACTGCATGTATCCACTAAGTTAGATCTCTATCACTAAAGCGTCTTCAAGAGCGAGCAAACTTTACTAGCGAGTATAAGTTTTATTCGTAAAACTTAGTAGGTGGAAATATGTAATGGTAGGTATATATAGGTACGTAGGGGCTTATCGCTGGCTGGCAGCCACCCAAACGCCGGCAAGGCTCAGGTCTGGCTTTGCGTTCGACCACGGCTCAAGTCCGGTTAACTTAATGCCTCGGGCTGCAACACATATGTATCCACAGCTAACTTTATAAATACATAAACTTGCCGTTTGCAGGTAATTTGTATACTTTGATTCAGTGTGGTAGGTTTGTTACCAACAGCCGCTTTTTGAGCATTAGATTCGATTGTATTTATCACTCACAGAAGTTATAAAGTATTTACGTTACTTTGTGCTCAAAAAGCATTAAATAATAGCTACTTATGTAAAGCGGTGTCGGAGTTGGAGATACGAGCAAAGCTAAAACTCTGTTTGGAATTCATCGTCACTCCCTCGCAGCAGTGAGCAAAACAGAGTTCCAAGTACATCGTAAACAAAAAAGTTATAAGAAGTAAAATAGCATTAGGCATTCGCAGAGCGTTTGGCTCTTTGAGTTTTCGAGTCACGAATCGTTAAATGAAATAAGAATCCGTCATAATTTGTCCGATAAAATGGCGAGATAAGAGAGAGCACGAAGTTTTATTAACGGCTGTAAGAGATTCACGGTGTAATGGATTTATTCGGTCGGGTACTAATTAATTTCAATCTGTTCCCGCTCCAGTAGGCGTATAATGTGGACATTAGCCAGTGCAAATTTCCACATGGGGTATTTGAATGAAATTATAATGAAAATATCTGAAGTAGCAGTCTTGCGAATCTTCTTAATTGCTTGATTAATTATTAGTAGGGCTGCGAGTTGGGGTTAAAACGAGACAAGGGTCGTTCGAAGATCCGCAGCGCACGAC
Source organism: Cydia pomonella (assembly GCF_033807575.1). Lineage (NCBI taxonomy): Eukaryota > Metazoa > Arthropoda > Insecta > Lepidoptera > Tortricidae > Cydia > Cydia pomonella. The sequence continues at coordinate 8,975,803 of NC_084721.1, read as the reverse complement.
ATCAATAAGCTTTAATTGGCAAGAACCATCAGGGCTATTAGCTCGCCCCAATTACTCATATCACTCGATCTATCCTCCCATCTCCAGTCGAATTCTAATTGTACTCCCAATCAATGGAAAAGTGTCTTGTAAGCTAATTAATTTTTACGGTCGTAAAATATGTTATATGGTTTTTAAGTAGTTATTTATTATGGTTATAGATTTCAGTACTACAAAAAATATACATATAAGCCAGAGTAGTCGCGTCATGCGAACTATTGAATGAATGAATTAATTAATGTATATTTAGCTATTAATGTCGGGATTGACAACCCAACTCGTAGGCTTTGTTTATATGACAATTATTTTTCCCAGATTTCCCGCTAATTATAAAGCCGCGAGTTTAATAATCTTTCCATAAGTTGTTGTAGATGACAGAATCTGAAAAAGAAACTTAAAACTAATACTTACCTATACTTATATCTATATATACCTATTTTACTTACCTATTTTGTATGATGATGTACTTCTTATATAAATAAATCTATACTTACGCATTGAATAGTGAGCACGAGCGACATGCAACGTTATATATACATACATAGATGCATACGTACCTGTATCGAAGCCAAATCAGTTGCTAACTGACCACTGTCACACACAGACGCTGTCCCTCGCGGCCGCTATAGCTATTTCATTTTCGTATACCTACTTGTTTTTCTCCTGCTACTCTTCTTCCCTGCACCCTTTTTACCATCTATAGTCTACAGTTGTCATCGGCGGATAGGAACTATTTGTTTATTATAAAGTCCTTTAATTTCAAGGGTGCATCCCTGAGCTTAAATTAAGTAACTTTCTCAAAGAAACCGGTATTCTAATTAACTTAATTTTGGAAATAATAATTATTTATTTTTTATCTGATAAGGCCCCTATGCGCGTGTACGCTTGCCTTGGGCATGTTTACATATTGATTACTGTATAGTAAGAGTTTATACATTTGCTACTAAATGCAAGTATTATCTCAGACTATCGATATTCGGAATGTCATTGATATGCCATAGTTTACAATTGCATGGTTGATTTATTTAAATATAATGTCCGTGTTATAATTACGTTATTTATTACCTTTTACAAAATATAAAATAAAAACGCTTGAAAAAAATAAAAGTTAACTATGGCATTTAGTTTCCTTAAATGTACTTACTTAGTTTAAAAAAAAACACCGTGTATACAGATGCCTATCACAATGAAAAAAATAACTGTGATCATGTAAAATCAATATTATGTACCTATTTATTAAAATGTATTGATACATATATTAACATTAAACTATTTTATATTAGATTTGACAGATAAATCTAAAGCTAACCCAACAGCGTTGGTTAGTACAAGTTTACAAATGTTTCTAGTTTACAGTGGTGCACTTTGCTTTTAGGAATTAGAAATAAGGGACGAATGGGAGGGTCGCCGTGCCGGCGCGTCGTCGCCGTTCCCATCTTGTCGATCCCTCTGACCTATAAACACACTTTCAGATTTCGCTTCATTGGACCCTTAAATAAGAGATATGGATGTAAATAAATATGTAGTGATTGAATTGATTTTGTTTGACGAACACATTTTTATCCAATATCGTTACAGTAAATATTTGCTGATATTAATATGTTTCATTCTTTTATTTCAGTTGAGTTACTCTAATTCATAATCAAATCAAATATGTGGACACAATAGTAAATAAATATTATTGTATTTGTTATGTGTATACTTTTCCATATTCTAGGCTTTTAAATCACAAGCATGTTGAGAATATCGCATTTTTTTATCGTTATACGCAGGTAGGTTTTGCAACGCAATTATTGGGAGTATGCCAAAAAAGACTTCGTCCAGTTCGTCCATACCAAATGTGGATTCCGCTTAATAAATCATAGTTGGTCCGGAGAACAACTTCGTTGGATAGTAAACATTTCCAATGGGACAAAAGATTTCATACAGGCAATTAACAAAGTGCTCTTTTTATGACCTTTTTTTTAACATGTACCTACATGTCGAATGATATATAATATCCTGAAGTCAGAAGAACTTATCAGAAGAAGTTATGACTACTTTACTATTTCACATAGAAAATATCGGAATATTATAGACACTAGTCGCTAGGGAAAGGATCGGAAATGAGACACTCACCGCCTTTTAGTGTTTGTATTACCTTTTCCTACCGGTTTACCGCTTTCTCCGCATCGGTTAAATACATTCGATGGAAGAAAAACACCCTATTGATAATCCGGCCTTTATTTTTGTTAAGATCAAACGATTTGATAATGTTTCTGTTTTCAAGCTTCACAGCCAGAAAAGTGGCACTAATACAAAATTAACTTATTTTTTCTGAGATTTTTTCCTGTATTCGTAGTGCATAGTGTAAGAAAATATTAAGTAGGTACTTACCAAATTTCATAGTTCTTGGTTAACGGGAAGTACCATATGAATTTTATTCCCTTGAGAGTGTCAAAATATACGTTAAACAGAAGAAATAGAAGTTTGATTTATTCACAGCTTCAAGGAAGGGACTGTAGACCTGAGTATAATATAAATAAATAAATAAATATTATAGGACATTAGTACACAAATTGACTAAGTCCCACAGTAAGCTCAATAAGGCTTGTGTTGAGAGTACTTAGACAACGATATATATAGGGACCGTGCGCGTTGGAGGGTCTGCCATCTTGTGGCCTGAATCGGAACCATAAACATGTACATGTACACGTCACGTGTTTTCTTGTGCATAGTAGGTTCTGCCATCTTGTGGGCTACATCTGAACAATAAACATCACATTTGATCACATTTACGCCTCGCGCCAAAAATCTGACGGCTCCTTTTCTGCCTCCTACAGTTCATGCACGCTCCCTATAATATATAAATATTTATAAATACTTAAATACATAGAAAACACCCATGACTCAGGAACAAATATCCATGCTCATCACACGAATAAATGCCCTTACCAGGATTTGAACCCGGGACCATCGGTTTCGTAGGCAGGTTTTATAATATGGTTTTAATTTCAACTCAATAACTCCACGCGTTCTCAGTATTATTTAACGTAACTGTAACTACAAAATCCTCTACGATTTGTCAATACTCATGTTCCAGATAATATTGAAAAACATGAAACCTATAAAATTTACGCAATTATATTTTTTCAGTTTAACTAATAATTTTGGGTCAATAAAAAGTGCTCAGTATTTTTTATTAAGAATACTAGGATAATGTTACTACGTAAATAGAATAAATCTAATATATATAATGTTTTTCTGTTGTTGTCTGATAGGCAGTATCCATTGAAGTAAAGTCAAGAGTAGTTGGGAGTTCGCATTATTGTTCGGTTTGTAAGTGGCAATTAGGAGCGTTTACAATAGCCCGCCTACATCGGTAAATATTTACGCAGCCTTTAACTACGTGAGAATGATTTGGCTATCTTTTTAAGAATCGTAACGAGGTATTTCTACACATTTGAATAGCTTAATCAACATTTAGAACATTTTTGTGAATGCTGTAAATTTCTAAAGGTTTTTAAATGCCTTATCAAAATTTTACTGTGTATACTTGTTATTGAAACTAAAGTTAAAACTACTTCTTGATCTCTAATAGAATTAATTGATAATGGGTATGAATTTGGTGTAAGTACTTCTGTGATTTCTGTGATAATATAAATAGTGCAATAATAACATGGAGCTGAATTCTTCGACAAAAACAAGAAAGGTTTCGAAAAGTAATTGATAGACGTGCAAAGGACATGAAGTACAGTAATTGGAATCAAGAAAATATTTTTAACGGTAACTTGTTTAGGATTCGTTGAAATTCATACAATATATACTGGCAGTGAAAGTAAAGATGGCGTTTGTTGTCGCAATGAATGAAACCACTTAGGCGTCCAGTGAGCTTGCAGTTCGTTCTCCTTTGTAACGTTAGAAGACGAATAGAAACAATCGTCTCGGTCCATCGGACGCTATGGGCGGAAACTAACCGGAACACCGGCGCGTGTATCGTTGACGCGGCCTGAATTGCGCTTATTATTATTTTGGATTTCATACAGAATCCCCTTAATACAATTTGCGTTCAATGCGAGTAATGTCAATTCAATATTATACTGAAATCAAGTTTTAAAAAACCAGGTTTACCACACCCACACCATTTGACATTTAGGGACCTCGAGGAATCGCAGCCATCTTGGAAAATGTGTACTTCGCGTGAAATTCGCGTTTACACACACACAAAATAGTCCAAGACATCTTTGCGAAAAAAATACATCTACCCCAATATCAATATTTTACTTAACTGCGACTGAACCAGAAAGTAGGGTTATGGGTTTAAGTACTGATGATTCAGTACAGCCTGTAGCTTAGGATATTGGAGCGATTTCTTAAAATGACGTATCCTTCCTCTTGCCCTTCACAACCTATTTTTACTTGTTATATTAAGAAAAATCAATACAGCTGCCTTGAGAGGACACCGAATATTAAATCATATTTTTTCTTCTAGCCTAAACTATTGAGCGGATTTCAATAAAATAGACATCAGTAGATTCAGAATTAGTACACAACTGTTATGCAATAAAAAGTTAACAAAAAGAACAAATATTTATTTTTTCCGAGTTTTATGTGAATAAAACGTCAGTAGTACAACTTTTTGACTTCTGATCCATATTTCTATGAGATGGCTTCGTTTTAGGGACATAGTGTTGTAAACATTTTTTGTGTGAAATTTAATAAGATTTCACTTCGCCTTAAGTACACAATATTCATAATAAATCCATAGCTACAGAGAAAAAAAAGAAAAAGCAAATAAGTTTTCCTATGCCGTCTGATCCCCGTGGACCCTGAAGCTCAAATTTGAAGATACGCAAACAGGGATCCCAGAAATTGTAGGTGTCAAATTTGATTACTGTCACTATTGTTTGAACCCCATTTAAGATCTAAAATCTGTTTTTGTAATCACATTATTTAGCCCTAAAAAGTTTTTCTTCCATAAATTTTTATTGCATAGCAGTTGTGTGCTAAAATAATTATGGATCTACTGATGTCTATTTTATTGAAATCCGCTTAATAGTTTAAGCCCTAGAAGAAAAAATATGATTTAATATTCGGAGTCCTCTCAAGGCGGTTGGTTTAATTTTTTTTGTAAAAAAACAAGTGTAAATAGGTTGTGAAGGGTAAGAGGAATATACCGATACGTCATTTAAAAAATCTGTCCAGTATTCTAAGCTACAGGGTGTACTGAATCATCACTACTTAAACCCATAACCCTACTTTCTGGTTAAGTCACAGTTGCGTACAATGTTCATATTGGGGTAGATCACGTACAAATGTATAGTTAAAAGTGGAATTCATACTACTCCGAATTTTCTATTAAGATAATGTCCCCTGGAATGGAAGTGTATAAGCGTTAAACTTAGATTCAGCAAGTATTTTCTATAACAAGATGTATTTTTTCTGCAAAGATATCGAGGACTATTTTTGTGTAGAATTTAATAAGCTTTAATGTTGCCTTACACTATATCTTCATAAAGAATGTAGATTTAGAGTAAAACGCGAATTTTTCCTGGATAGTACACATTTTCCAAGATGGCTGCGATTTCTCGAGGTCCCAAATGTCGAATGGTGTGGGCATGAAAAAGGGGCCTTTAATTTATACACATACCAAATTTCACGACTGATCCAGAGATTTCGAGGTTTGGCCCTAATCCGATTGTGCTAATGCTTGTGTCATAAGCTCATAAGTCTTGTCACAAGATTGGCAATTCCATCATCACTTGTCGAAAATTCGCATTACGCCTCTGTACTTCCAACGTCAACCATGCAATTTATCTCAGATTGACGTTGCCATGATATGATATTTGATCTTACTTGGCATTGCTGAGGGCCCTGACGGTTGGGTGAGCACGGCTTTGGGCGCACTTTCTTGACGGTGGGCGAGCGCTCCAGGCCTGCCACCGCTACCGACACTGTCGCGACACTATTCGTCACGCCCGATGACGAGGACGACGTTGTGCATTCTGAAACAATACAAATTTCATAAAAATAGCTTATACAAACTGGTACAGGAAATAAATTCGTTGGAAGTATTATGCTGGCTGAGCAACTCAGGCTCATATACTTACCCCCTCATTCATAAACATCTAATAAAGTTAACGAGCCGCTAATAATCATTTGTCCCTTTCCGACTTATTAATATGACAGAAAGGGATAAACGATTATCATCGGCTTGTTAAGTTTAGTAGGCGTTAATGAATAACGCCATTAAATAATTATTATTAATGCTCCATACCTACTCTTAATAAATACTGATAATGTTGAATATATGGCCGTATATGTTAGACAAATTGGTTATTTAATATATAATTCAAAATTCTTAAGGCGAAGGGTAGGGCAAGCCCTTTCCATACAAACTTTGTGCGCGTTTTTCTTCGTTTGCGTTTGTGCTAGAGTTATTATTTTTGGTGAATGTGCTTATTTTTCTGTTAGCTAGGGCTTGATGTATTATTTTTTTGTATTTTTTAAATAAAGAAAAATTTCTACATCAGGTTCTGCGTATATCCAATATATATGTTATGGACCAAGTGATAAATTGGGCATTTTTCATAATGCCCGGGCATTATGAAAAATGGCCAATTTGAGATGGCAATGTGATAATAAATATGCAAATAATTAAATTGCCCGGGCACAATACATACTGCCTCTCACCTATTGGGCAAAGTAATAAAAAATATTTTTCAATACTATTATTTTTAATTTTAACATTAAAGTGAACGTAAAATTCATTCGTTTCCTAAGATGCATTTACCTTTGATTATACAACTAAAAATATAACCCAGAAGCAGCCTAAAGATGCTGCTACAAATCAACAACCCCTACAACCCTAGAAGATCCGATACTCGAGCGTCGTGGCACCGGTGCTGCTTAACTGGGTAGCGGTGGTCAAGGGAATCACCGCGGAGTTGGGCCAAACAGTCAACGCCAATCCGGTGAGGACAGGCTTTTGGTTCGAGCCCAAATCAGAAGAGGAGTATCGCACGATGTTCAAACATCTCATTGGACAATGCCGTAGAGTGGAACGTCTACGAGTTAGACTCGGAGAAGAAGATGAAGGTGGCGCTCAAAGCTTTACCAGCAGACACGCCACTAGACGAAATCAAGAACGCTTGTGTGGACCTCGGATTCTCTGTAGAGCACATCAAGCAGATAAACCCTAGAGAGGGCAAGCCGGGCTGCGTTTACTTAGCTCGCCCCCCCCCCCCCCTCGCGAGACTATACCATGATCTACAGGGTGAACGAGTTTCTCTTTCTGAACTCCTTTATAATAGAAGCATGGAGGGGGAAATCTGGACCACCGCAGTTTCACAGCTGCCAGGGCTTCAGACACTATTCGAAGGACTGTCATAGTCCGCAAAAGTGCATCCATTGTGCAGACCTCATCCAGCAACAAAATGCCACAGGCCAAAAGAAGAGCCCTGTACATGCGCCAACTACACGGGCTCTCATCTAGCTAGTTACAGGAGATGCCGCGTGTATCTGAGAGAAGCCCATAACTGGAAGGCGGGCTTGAACACACGGTCCGTAAGAAGGCAGGCCCGGTGACGAAGGCTAGTGTTGCAAATGGAGTAGTCGGCGCCCGCCTCCCTGATGGCGCTGGCGAACGCCCCTACTCAAGGCGGCGAAAAAGACCAACCAGCGGCCACCAACACCACCAAAAAGGCTACAAAGAAAAATAAAAAGAACACGAAGCCCACAGCTCCTGAAGCCGCAGCTTCAACTCCACCAGCAGGTGACAAGTATCTGGCTGTAATAAGTATTATTATCGTAAGGCTTTATTGAAATCAAATTTTCAGTGTTTAATCTTATATGTACATCTATAGATCTATATAAGTTTGACAGCCAATCTCTGGCATCCGTAGTTATTGCGTGCAGATTTTCATGCCTCCCGAAAAACGTCTCTTGGGGATTCTTCCACAATGTGCATAGTTGCTTGGACTGGCGCGCCACATTCACAGTTTGGTGAGGGTTTGTAACCCCATTTATGGAGGTTGTGTTTACAGCAGCTGACGTCAGACCTTTTTCTGTTCACTGTAACTCAGATCTTTCGTGGCTCGTCTAGACCGGGTGGTTATTTTGTTGAATTGATCTCAATACTGTTGGAAAACTGAGTTTGTGTGCAGTACGAGTTCCAGTTCTCCATCCATTCCAGGTTAACGTAGAAGCATACTGGGCCCTGGAATTGGGAGTCTGACTAGATAGGTCTACGAGATTTGAGGCGTGCGTTAGGGAGGCTACCCAGTGTTTTTTTTTGTTTTTTTTACGTAGCTAACCAGAGTCCTCTCCTCCTACATGGTTGAGAGGATCAACCTGAAGAAGCATGTCGTCCCAGTATTCCTCGACACAGAGAAGGCGTTCGACAAGGTCTGGCATGAGAGCCTGCAAGCCAAAGCTGTCAACGTCATTGGCCCCACGTCGAGTCATACACGTTGTCAACTCTTTTCTCACTAACCGACGCTTTCAAGTGGCAGTTGACCTCGCGGGAGTCCCACAGGAAAGCTATCTATCGCCATCTTGTTATGCTTGGTACACCGATGATATTTCGGTGGTTGGCCGCATCAAGCTGGGTCTGTTCGCAGACGACGAAACGTACTACACGTCGTCCATCACACTAACCCACGCCTCACCTGAAGATCCAGCGCTAGCTTGATGTCCTACCTGAGTGGCTGACCAAACGGAGGTTCTAGGTGAACGTCACCAAGACGCAGCCCATGCGAGCAACTACTAGGCGAGGAGATATAGGAGTAGCACATGGCAAAATACCTAGGGGTCACACAGGGGCATCACAACGAAGCAACACACGGAGGAGTTAGTGAGATGGGCTATAAATGCGCGTACCCTGCTTCGTCTACTGCTCCACAGCAGCCATCCCTCATACGCACAAAGCTGGGGATCTATAAGACTTACTTGCCAGGACTCTCCTGCTAGGAGACGCTGAGTCTCCAAGCGATTGTTAGAGTGCCGCCAAAAAGGGCCAGAAATGGCCACCTCAAACCCCCCAGAAAGGGAAGTAAAAAAATGAAGTTGGTTTTATACTATAATTGATGATCAAACGAACTTCTTGAAGTGAAGTTCGATCGATATTATATGAGTCACTTCATTTGAAGATATAATTTTATATTAACCATGTAGTTTCCCTATTGTACAGATAGCATCGCACACATTTAAGAGTAACTATTTTGATTAAAACTGTGAAAACCAACATCCGCCCACTTCCGCTTACTGGTTACCTGCGTGCGGCGACCGCTGCGCTCTTCATTATTTTTAGAGAAGCCAAGAACCAAAACTTATATCAGGGTTCTAGGGTGGGTGGGACCTTATATTATATCTTCAAATGAAGTGACTCATATAATATCGATCGAACTTCACTTCAAGAAGTTCGTTTGATCATCAATTATATTTCGTCACTTCATTTTTCAGATATAATTTTATATTAACCATGTAGATGTTTAGAGATATAAGTTTTGGTTGAAATAAGACAAAAGCTTTGGCTGTCTGAGTGCCTAGTTTAAGTTAAGACGTTCCTCCTAACTCCACACACCACAGAAAAAAAAACTTCTCAATGTATATGTCATGCCAATGACCGCAGGATTTTTATTTTAATTACTGTACGTTACGTATACACCGTACTAACATTAGAAATATATTATTAAAAAACATCATAGTGAGACACTAAAAACATATATCTATCTTAGCCCGAAGTAAAATAAGTCATTCGGGTGAAATTTATTTGTTAATGTTAACCATGGTGATAAACCGAAATGTTTTGTTTTTTTTTTTTTTTTTTTTTTTTTTTTTTATCTGACCTACTGTATTTGCAGTTAGTATCCTTGGTATGAGATATTTATAATATAGTTCACGTTTCAAAATCAAGGTGATATTTAAACAGTTATTATAATAAACACAAATGGGTGGAAAAACAATTAAAAACTTATAAATAATTATTATAGTTTAATATTTCAAATTATTAGATTATATAAGTTAATGGCAAGAATTTATTTATTTTCAGGTGCTAGGGATTTATTTTGATCTGAATTTATTTATTTTCAATTTCTAGGGATTTATTTTGATAAGTTGTATTAAGTTAGTGTCCCAAATGTACCATATTTTGACGTTTTGAGTTATATGATTTAAAACCGTATTTCAGCAGTCGTTTAACTTTAACCAATTCTGTAATAAAATAAAACGATCTGATGATCCTTTTTCATGAAAACACATGATACTATTTTAATTGACTGCTAAAGAAATCCAGAAGTATGGTAAATTAAACTGAACCAAAATTAAATCAATGCTTTAGCGAACAACTGTCTAACGGGTTGTGTTTTAAGCCATCAAGTAATTGAAGTTATTCTCGCTGTATCCCACCAGCGCAGAGTAGCCCACCTGCGTAGACTGCAGACCAAGTTCAGGACATAACATGTGTACTATACACAAGTATACTGTGCCAATTGAGTTATAAAGCCTTGTTTAAAAGCATAAAGAAAGTTTAGGTATGTAGGTTCAAAATAAAAAGTACATATTAGGTATGTACCTACACATGATATATATATATATTGTAACACGCCTATTAGGATATCAAAACTAAGTCTAACAATCACGTTTCAATTTGTTGTTCACACTGAAACATAATTCACTAAGATTCTATACACTTTGTGGTCTACTTAACATTCAGTTTAATTCGATTACAAAAAGTAGAATTAATTCATAAAACGTCCTTTTATGAATGTATGAAAGTTCACTAGCGGTCCTTGTCCGCGATACGGAATTAAAGAAGACAGGCGGTACTACTATTGATATCAACTTTAGACTCGTCTAAGAGTAATAACTAAAATAAAACCTAATTTATGTTAACGATACAACCCAGCGTTACCTCCAGACAGGGTGGGATACGCTGTGTTCACTGAGCAGCTGGCGACAATGAGAAAATTCAGTTATTAGGCTCATGCACACGCAAGTTGGCTTACAGCAGCTCCTGCTGAACGAATAGTGATACAACGGCCTACAAAGACTTACGCGGCCTAGCGCGTTTTAAGATTTTTAACTTAAAAAGAATAGTTTTTTATTTTACTTTTCTCCGAAACGTGTCTAATGTCATTGAAATTCGTTAAAATCTCTGATCTATTCAAGAAGAAATATACTTCGGATATTATCAAATGTAAAAATCCATCATGTTCTTGAAATATAAGAAATATATGAACGTGCATAATTCCATATGCTTTCGGTTAAGTTATGAAAAAATAAATTTATAAGGCTACTATAACTACTACTCAACTTTCGAAGTTATTTCTTATATGAGATTAGAATTTACCCAAATTCAAATGTTTATTATTGCGCTCATATTGCATACAATAAATAGGGCAAGGGCCAAGGCCCATTAATGACATCGGAATATATTTATAAATTAATTTTATATACCTTATGTATATTCGAGCTACTCGTATTACGGTGCTTAGTTAATAATAACCAGTTAAACCTGAGTAGGTAAAGTCAGCGTACAACAAACATGAGCAGTAAGTCTTTTCATTTGAATAAAGATAAATAAGATGAACTTTTTTTATTTTTTATTTATTAAATATTAATGACAGCATGACACGTTTGACCATATTTGCACAAATATCGGTGCTGTAGCTGCTATTCTCTCAGTGCAAACTAAACTAGCACAGCAATCAACCACGATAACAATCCACAGTATTTCAGGTATTAAGCATCAAATCTCAAATGCCCTCTATTCTTATTTTATCCAAATATTCGCTCTGTCGGTAACGAAAGACTGAGACGTAATGTTGTATATTTTTATAATGTATAAAAAAAATACACTTATAGAACTGACATAATAAAATAGAAAATGTATTTGCTGTATTGCTACTGTGGTTGCATTGTGAGTTTAGAAAACAAATATTATATTTAGTGATTCGGTCTTAATTTTATGAATGACTATATTAATTATGATACTAAATGTATATGTACATATATTTCAAACTTAGCAAAAACGTATTGCATAACCGTTTTGAGTGTTTTAAGTCTAGTGAACGTATTGCATAGTACCATCGCATTAATGATGGCTGAAAGAGTACCGCGACCGACGCATGAGAGTTGAACCATACATTAATTTATTAATTTTATACGATTTCTATTACCTATTTAATAACTTAGTTATTTAAGTAGTAATCTAAGGGGTAATCCTTTAAAGGATAATCAGAGGGTGATCGTCTTGTTGTTTTAATACAATTAAATAAATATATGAATAGGTATTTACCTAGTTACCGATTATTTACAATCATAAAAATAAACACTCAATATCTGTGAGAGATGCGAACAAAATTTATTAATAAGTGCAACTCGCCAAAATGAAGAGAAAACCGCTTTCTGATTAACTCAGATGGATGGTACTCTAGTGGTACTTGACACTGAGTTCTTGCAAATTGTTCTAGTAAATTGTGATGAAAAAACTCGTCTTCCTCTAATTCAATTGAAGTAAGTGTACTTATTATAATTTAATGATTCAATTGAATTAATTATCCAATATAACTTTAAGAAAAAATCTAATTTTCAAACAGATAATAAGTACTTACTGGCATCGCCTATGAGCGACTAGGACAATTACTCATTTATTATCAAGTTTTGTTATATCTTATTCTGAGAAATAAAGATTCTTAAAGCTGATATTATAAAAAGGCATATTTTTATATAAGTATTCATTTGGTCGACTCTTTTTTTATGCGATTTAATATAGGAGTAAACCAAAGTTGTTCAAGTTTTATCGCCCATAACATTATTGACGTACGTAGCCATATTTTTATAGTTCGATTTATGAATGTTTCTCCATATCATTTAAAAATCGACACCAAAATGTAAGCACTCTCAGGGCACCCCTATACATATCAACAAGATATTTTATCAAGATTAAGTTTAGAAATTGCATTCAAATTCACTACACGTCTTTTATAACATATAAGAGTTTAAATATTGTACGTCAGAAAGAATATACTTTAAATAATACTGTGACGTGATGTAGGTACACGTAGCAATTCCCACTTTTAGAGACAAGTTATACCTACCCAATGTATTAATATTATATTTATGTGGGTAGTGTAGTATAAAAACAATGTACTATTGTGTTAAATACAACATTTGTGAGTCGCTTGTTGATTTACATTCAACCTATGGGCGGGGATTCATATTCATACTTCTTTTTTCATTTAATACCGTACTATGGGTTAGGTGTGAGTAAAATTTGGATATATTTTAAGTGTTGGGCCATCTAAAACCAAATAAAAAGAAAGCCTCCCTCGGCTTTGTAACACAACATTATTCCCATTTTTAAGGCAATAAATTTCCCACAAAATATATGGGTATTATGATAAATGCACCAATATGAATGTCTAGGCCCTTTGTTTCGTTGTGCGTTGTGCATTATCCGATCTTTTGGTTCACGACCAATCGCCGCGCCGGGCGAAATCGGTGTTCGAAATACGAACAGACTTTCCTTCGTGTTGGTTCACGACCAACCCCCAGGATGATTTTTTATGCCTTTGTTTCGTTGTGCGTTATCCGATCTTATACCTTCGTGTTGGTTCACGACCAACCCCCGGGCGAAATCGGTGTTCGAAATACGAACAGACTTTCCTTCGTGTTGGTTCACGACCAACCTCCAGGATGATTTTTTCCATCGTGTTAGTTCTCGACTAACCTCCAGGATGTATGTATGTCCTTCAAGTTGAAGGATTGCACAACGATTTTAAAAACAAATATATGTATATTGCACAACGAATTCAATGAAATCTCACAGCTAACACCATAGTAGGCATAGGCAACGAAGATCGTTATAAAAAATGTGGTCTTGTGCCGAAGTGTTCGGCAACTAGACCGAGGTGTGGACGCTACCACGCACAAATAAAGAATGAAGAGCGCAGCGGTCGCCGCACGCAGGTAACCAGTAAGCGGAAGTGGGCGGATGTTGGTTTTCACAGTTTTAATCAAAATAGTTACTCTTAAATGTGTGCGATGCTATCTGTACAATAGGGAAACTACATGGTTAATATAAAATTATATCTTCAAATGAAGTGACGAAATATAATTCGAAACTAAATTACGAAAATAAGATCCGTCCGCGTCCATCCGTATTCGGTTTTAATTCAGTCCAAAACTAAATAAAAATAGTGAGCGTTTTACAGTAAACAGTGAATCATTTGACGTCCGCACGTTACTATCGCGGACTCTGGTTGGTCAACGCGTGTCACGCGTTTGTTTTCCTCCTCACAACTCATCCAATGTATCTTTATTACCAAATTGCCCAACGACCACGTAGCAATATTCATAATGACCAGACAATGTGATAAATAATGAAGTTCAGATAATAATTTATCACTTGGCCCGATATAGCTTGCCATTATTCATAATGCCTGGGCATTATATATAATGCCCACATTAATCACTTGGTCCATGACACATACAAGCAAAAAATGAAATTAAATGCTGTAGTGCCAAAACTAACGAATAAAACTTGCACAACTTTTGTATTGAGAATGCCTTGCCCTACCCTGTGCCTTAATAAGATTATCGGAGGTTAAAATGTTTCTTTTCCAATAGTTATTGCATCTATTATCTAACAATGTCATTTATTTCACTTAAGAAAAACAATATATAACAAAACCGATGTAAGTAGTGTATATTAATAATAACGGTAATATTGAACGCATCTAAAAAAATATACATCTAGGGCCAACATCCAGACAGGAAAATGTCGAGACCGTTTGTACGGAAAAATAACTCCTCCTACTCCTCTTAACTCCTCCTATGGAGTATCCTCTTAACTATGCTATGCAAGTATGAATCAAACCTGATGGATTGGTGCTGCAACAGATGCACGATGTTGCGAGTATACTCATTCTGTATTGTACATTTTATATCTGTTTTGTGCTTTTTGTGTGCAACAAACTTATTATTATTTGAAAAAATAGACAAATTTTAATTAAATCCCACGTCCTACGGCCGGTCTAAATAAATATCTACACCTCAAGTTAGCTTCATGTATCAAACCGTTTGATCTCGTGTCGCTCGTGAACCATGTCAGACGTGATTACTCGTACGTGTGCGAATCAGACGACAAAAGGAAAAATATGGTTTTACTAGACTTTTAATTATACAACAGTAATATACGTCTTTCGTGGCATGTGTTAGTATTGGTTCTTATGCAAATAAACCCTTTGGCAATGATATTGCGAGCCCGGCAGCCACAGTTATTACTCCGATATTAGCGTTATTGGGACATAATTTCTGTGCCCTTCATTTTAGGCGTTCGATATTAATTTAGAGAGGACCGAATGCAAACAAAGCATGAAACAAAAGGATGAGAAAGAACAAACAGAGCGATTAAAACGTGCGCCGGTAAATTTTAGAATTACTTCTCGTTTTAGACAGTCCAGGAAAAACTGCTGAGTAAGGCAAAATTGAAGATTGTTTGAGTTAGCGAGCGAGCGACCAATTTGGGGAACACTTACTTATAAGTTGCTTTATTTCATTTTTGGTTTAAAAATAACGAGTGTACAATTTGATAGCAAATCTTGCCGTATGTTTGAGACTAAAGAACTATATATTCCGTTTACCAGTTTCTAACTGCGTCGCGAGATCGAGGTGTAATTTATAGATGCCACATTGTTTCATTTTTTAGGGTTCCGTAGTCAACTAGGAACCCTTATAGTTTCGCCATGTCCGTCTGTCTGTCTGTCTGTCTGTCTGTCTGTCCGAGGCTTTGCTCCGTGGTCGTTAGTGCTAGAAAGCTGAAATTCGGCATGGATATATAAATCAATAAAGCCGAAAAAGTCGTACAATAAAATCTAAAAATTTAATTTTTTTGAGGGTACCTCCCCTACACGTAAAGTGAGGGTGAATTTTTTTTCCTGCTTCAACCCCACAGTGTGGGGTATCGTTGGAAAGGTCTTTCAAAACTAATAGGGGTATCCTACAAACATTTTTTGATAAAGTGAATATATTCGGAGATAATCGCTCCGAAAGAAAAAACAAATGTGTCCCCCCCCCTCTAACTTTTGAACCATAGGTCTAAAAAATATGAAAAAAATCGTGGAAGTAGAGCTTAAGAAAGACATTAAATGAAAACTATAGCGGACATGATCAGTTTAGCTGTTTTTGAATCATCGAAAAAAGTTTCCCCTTCATAGTAAAAAGACTTACTTTAATCAGGTATACTGATTATGCAAATTTGCCATTTGTTTAACTCGCGTGAAAGGTACCGTTTCATCCCTTGGTTAACAATTTACTATACTTTAAGCTCCAGTTTAGCTTATTGTGACGGAAGAGTAACTACGGAACCCTACACTGAGCGTGGCCCGACATGCTCTTGGCGGGTTTTTTAAATTATTATTTATGTACTTTCAAATTGCGATTATTGCTAAAAGTAATAATTTAATATAAAGACAATTTCAAATCCATGTTATTTTTAAACATCTATCAAATAGTAACAAATGGCATTGGATTGGGCATATCCTCAGGAAGCCTGACTCCTTCCTACCTATCCGAAATGGCCCTGTTCTGGAAGATGCCCGAAAAAAGGAAACATGGTCGCCCTATACTTACTAGGCGCCGTTCCGTGGAGCAAGAGTTGGGTGTATTGAGAATGGGGTGGGAGGAGGTTACCCAAACTGCCCAGGACCGGAGTCAGTGGAAGAAAATGGTTCGAGCCCTACACCCCAGCATGGGGTAACAGGATGGTAAGAAGAAGATCGAATAGACATTGATGATAGCTGGGAAAAGATTTTGACAGTTTAATACTTAGTTACATACATCTATGTATGGAGTGCCCCCCATATTTTAACATCTAAAGTATTTTTCAAACAGCTTGGGTACGGTGACAGATGTCACGTCAGTACAATTTCGCGAGTCTTCGTTTTAAGGTTTGCGTTTAAATAAAATGTATGGAGACGCACATGTTGAAAGTTTGCATTTTCCTTGGACGTAGAAACCATAAAAATAGGGAATGTTGTAGCAATAATAAATGATATATTTGGAAGTAAATGTCTCCCATAACATCTGTCGAGTTTTTGAATTCACTACAAAATAAAAAAATATTCGATTTTAGGTAGGTATAACATCTTCCCGGTAAATCAGTAAAAGGATGAGTTAATTCAATACACTCGCGACAATGGCGATCGGGAGTCCAGATTGCGAATCCTATCCCTACGCTAAAGACAATAGCCGATTGCACCGCAGCTAAGACACAAAGGAAGTCATATCCTGCCCTTAATCATTGTAAGGAGTCAGGGACGATCCGTGTTGAGACAGTCCAGGCCCAGCGAGCCTTAGGGCTAGATATGTATCGGGTATAATAACGTGGGACGCATTCGGAGCGACAAATCAAACAAGGGCATAGCGGCCCGTATTGATCGGAACATTGATTCGAAGGCCTTGGGCCGTGACGGGATGTTCTTTGTCACTCCTCGGTAACCATTAGTTTGTTTATTTTGTGAAGACCGCACATCCGTCTCAGCTGGCCGATACTCCTAATGGAACGTAGAAAAATGATGTCCGATCTCTTAAAGGCGGCCCGTTGAGGAAAAGTAAGTAACAAAGTAGTCGATTTTGAGCCTTCCACGTGATGAATAGGTAATGTCGTAGAAGAAAAAAGATTTCACGAACGGAGGCACTCAACGATAACATCGCTCGGACGAGTCGGACGATTTATGTCGGCCTTAGAGAGTAGGTACTCGAACCATCTTTGCTACCTCTCATTTCAAACGTTTACCAGCTACATAGAGATAAGTATAACTATGTTATTTAAAAGAGATATAGAGAATTGGGCCAGTATCTGCGTTATCTTTCAGTTTTAGCTAACAGAATACGCCTCCTGGGTTCTGAGGCGGCGGGTAGTGCGTGGTAGTTTTACGGGAGGCTATGAGTCTGAAGCGCCGAGACTGCTCCCATGGGGCTTTTCTTCCGACGCCGATAAGTTGCGTCGACGTTCGTTATCGATATGTTAAGATCTATTTTTACTGCAAGCTTGAAATGTCGGACGATACCTATATTATGTGTTTGATACCTATCCTATAATATCGAAAGACGAAGTTGTGAGTTACTAAATATCGTAATATTTAAATCGAAAATCGAGATTCTTATAACTAGGGAAAGCGCGTTATAATTTAAAACAGGCTACTGAATTCCCAGTACGGCTACCATTAGTTGGTATTGACACTTGAGTTTCCTTGACGTTTACGCTAGACTGCGTGAATTCAATCGCAGGCCATCTCGCTCGCACTGATGTAATGGTGCGATCAGATTCACGCAGTCGCTAGCGCAAATGTTAAATTTCAACTCATGGTAGCCATGCAGTTCGCGTTTTATATATCTATTAGTGACAAATGCACTGTCTGAAAAAATAATTGGTCCAAAGAAAAGCATTCAAACTTAATAAAACACAAATGCACTTCAGTCGCATAAACAAAGATGTATTGTGATTTAAGAGAATGCATTTTGTTTACTTTGTGAAAGTTTTCGTATTATTCAATTAGCTAATAAGTGGGGTTGCGTTTACTTGTACTTATACAATTAGCTCTAGAGGGGTGAAAGGCCGCCGTAAGTGTTTGCATCTTGTTTGACCCTCTTAAGTGTAATTGATTTACTATAGGTAGTTTAAGCGCTATCAGACTTCTTTTTCAAACTTGGCTATAGTAAAGAAATTTAGGAATAAAGGGATACTTCATCATTAAGCTCATTCAATTAAAGCATCTTGTTAAATAAGAATTATATCGTTACAATTGAGTACGTAGGTTACTAGATAAGTTTTGCAAAAGACAAATATGAAACAATGAGGTGGCCTATCACATATATTTTTTAAAACTATGTTTCCATAGACAATGTTTGGGCGGAAAACATTTACTTAATTTTTAAATTTACTTATTAAATAAGTTTTTGGCAAAAATTTAATTTTTGGTACAAGCTTTTATCGCTGACTGTACTTTTCTTTCCACAAGTAGCTAATACTCATCGAGCCAATTCTAAAAACCCCAAACACGATTAGGTTACGTTGTTTTATCACAGAGTTCCTATGGCCACCTCCTGTCTCCATCATCAGATCATCTCGATGGTACCATAATAATGCATTGTCACCCGACTTACATATGTATGCAAATTTTCAGCTTCATCGGAAACCGGGAAGTGGGTCAAATTTAACTTCCAAGATTTGATTACAAACTATTTTTTTATCAGCCAATCATTGTCTATAGAAATATAGTTTTAAAAAGTATAGCCACCTGTTTGTTTCATTGATATTAACTTACTACCTAACTAGTAGTAATCTTAAATTTTACAATCGAGTAATATCAGAGTGCTGGTGGCCTAGCGGTAAGAGTGTGCGACTGGCAAACCGGAGGTTGCGGGTTCAAACCCCGGCTCGTACCAATGAGTTTTTCCGAACTTATGTACGAAATATCATTTGATATTTACCAGTCGCTTTTCGGTGAAGAAAAACATCGTGAGGAAACCGGATTAATCCCAACAAGGCCTAGTTTACCCTCTGAGTTGGAACGTCAGATGGCAGTTGCTTTCGTAAAAACTAGTGCCTACGCCGAATCTTGGGATTAATTGTCAAGCTCTCATGAGCCATGGCAAATGCCGGGACAACGCGAGGAAGAAAGAAAGACAATCGAGTAATATCTCTTACCTTTCCTAAATATGATGTGTAGTCCAATTAACCAAAATAAGGTTACCAATTTTAGATTGTTGGTTAAATAAACAAAAACAAACATAACCTATAAGTAGGTAAAACATTTGGCCCAAATCGCCGTCAACGGGCAAGGTGCCCGCCCAGAAGGCTGGTCGTATTTCCCCGCTATTGGAATATTTTTTTTTAAGTAATAGGCAGTAAACGAGCAGACGAGAAACACCACTTATGCGGTGCCAACCTTTGACAACCCTTAACACTTGCTTCTTGAAGAACCCCATGTCATAGTGAAGGGGAAACACCTGAGAAGGTAGCTCATTCCACTACTTGCACGTTCTGGGCAAAAACGAGGGAGATCTGGTTTTTGGCTTGCCACGTGTCGAGGAAGTGAGGATGAGCTTTGTTTCTTTGGAGGGAGGTGCGGTGATAAAAACGCGACGGTGGCACCATTTCAAAAAGTTGTTCAGAAGACTTAAGAACAGGTACATCTATTGTAAAGTTTCATTATATAAAGTTTTTAGAATTTGGACTCAGAATAAAATAGCCTATGACCCAAAAATGGCAGACAAAGAAGTGAAAAAACGTTGAGATTGGAAAATTATTCATAATCGTGACCCAAGCGGCATGCGGGATCGGGCCGCGGGCGCTGCCGGCGAACTGATGCATACCGTCAAGGCAGAATACTAAACAATACCTACCTAAAGTGGAAACTGCAGAAATGGAATGATCTCGATAGTTGTTTCCAATAAATAAACACTTCTTAAATTTGTATAGTCTAATTTTTGAAATATTTTACATTTTGCTTATTAAAATAGGTTAAGATTGAGGAATAGAAATTGTCTACTATAGCTGCGCTGAGCGAGGATAGGTAAATGAAGTGATTCTATTGGCTCTTAACAAACACATTCCTCGTTACGCATCCTCGCACATCTCTGGTGGAAACGCAGCCTAATGGCGTTACCACGCGTGACGCATGAAATAATCATGTTACGTCGTTCTTCAGTTTTTCTTCTGAACTTGCCTCCGCTGGCATCTAAATCCCCGTATAAGTCGTTTAACGGTATTCCACCTTAACTTAACTTGAAGTAACATATCAAAAACAAATCAATTGCGATTTTTTTAATCTTTATACCGCTCTACCTCTAGTGCTACGACCGTAGCCACCCCGTACTAGATAAATTCAGGCCAATTCTAGTTTTAGTTGTTAGATCTCATTCCTATATGATACTGATATGATACTGATCAGTGATCTGTCAGTGTCGAAAGTGACGTCTCTTCAACCAAAAACGTCACTTTTGAAACTGATAGACCAGTATCATATCAGTATCATATTGGAATGAGATCTAATAACTAAACTCGAATTGGCCTGATTGTTTAATTGTTTATTGTGATAAATAAATATCAGCACGAACAGATAAACCTTACGTGCTAATAGTAATGTAAGCATAAATATATTTAATAGCGAGAGCCACCTGTAGGTACTTCGTAGGCCTGGAGATCGATTCAACTTACAAATTGATTGCAAAATACAAAGATTATACTGCTTACATTCAAATACGCTATAATGCACATCTTCCTCAGTTTGAATACAGATACTTACTTAGAGATAACAGCAGGCATTCTTACGCGGGCGGATTTAATTATTCAATGTTTCCGCGTACTTATAATACATAAAGCTACCGCTTGTATTATTTATTTGAGCATGCATTTTAACTTACATCACAATACGTTTAGTGTACGTCTTTCATAAATAAATAATATTATTTATCATAAAAACTAATTCAAGTAACACTAATAAGACAGGTAGGTAATTGAAAAGTTAACCCAACTGTACATTACACTATACGAAGTAGGTTTAAAACTCATTTGTTTTCAGGTAGGTTACAATTGTCACAACTTTATCATAACAGTTTTACAACCTTTTAATAACTCGTTTGCTGAATCACGATATCATTTGCAATTCTGTTTGACGAAATGATTAAAAAACAAATCAACCCACATAACATAAACAACATATTATACGTATCACGAATGAGTTTCGTTAACTCGGTTTTCAGATTGGTAGAATTTAATTACATTAGCAGTCGCAGCAAGTTCAGGCAAAGGTCTCTTGGTAAGTTGGTGCGAAATTGTAACTCCGACGAGCGTGACATGTCGCGGGATTCATTTACTAATGTATAACTGAGACATCAATGTGTGCTATTTTGTACGTTCGCGTCTTTTAGAAGGTGAAAAACTGTAGATGTGCCCGTTTTGACGTGATCTGACTAGATAGTAGGTACCTAAGTGGTTTTATACAATGTCTCCTTATTTAAAGAGTTGATTGTATTGGTTTTGTAATACTTACGATTCTTCTGAAGTTTTATCAACATACAGAAGATCTGACCTTTTTTCCGTTTATAAATGTATTTTACCAATAAGGGATTGAAGTCACTGAAGCAAATATCGTGGCGTGCAGAGGTACCTACTACGCACAGCTAACGTCTCCAACTTTATTAAACGACTCGTTTCCTTTTAACCATTGACGATTGAACTTTTTATGTGTGCACGAAACATTTTGACGGAGTATTGATGCGTAATACGAGAGTGGTTTTGTTAGAAAAGCTCCTGCGGGAAGTTAGTCCTCGAGAACTCAAACTTTTGCGACAACGTCCGCCAAGTGCAAGATTGCGTTATTGTCTCGCTGGAGGCCTTACTTCGCGTCTTTTTTTGTAAGTAACAACTTATTAAGCTAGAAGATTTTTTTCCAACATCAAGCATTTATGCGAATTAATCGTGAGAATCGTCGATCGGCAACTCTTTAACATCTAACTGTAAATGGAGAACAATATTACACATTACTTTTGTATATATTTGCTGTAGGTTAAACAAGCGCAAATAAATTTAAGGGTATATTGACATTAGCCTAGATCCTTTTTACCACCTTTTGAGTTCAATGATGAGAAACAATTGCCACAGTACAATAGAACTGCTTGTAGATTAATATTATTTCACGTAAAATATAAACAAGAAAAGGTTGTTTAAATCGTTTCTCCAGGCACGAAGTGTCTGGAGGCAAAGGACCGGCATAAAAACAATTGTTCGCTTCATTTCGTTCCGCACCCGCACGTCCTGTGTTGCACACGCGAATCATATAAATTCCGGTATTCTTTAGGTGCTTTATTATTTCATTAATAACTGTTTAAAATGTTTGATCTACCATTCGAGATAAATAAAGGAGATTTCAGTATAAAAGTATTTGCTACTTGAATGCATGTTATTTTAATATTAAGAATTTGTTTACTCCCATTCTAATACTTGAGCAATAATAACCTATTAAAAAAAAGCTTTTTTTATAATATACAATACTAATTCTACGAGTCGTCAAAAAAAAATCATCGTCGTCAATCTATAAATCGGTATACAAAAATGTAGACATAAAGGGCGACTCCCGCCCCGCGCCCCGCGCCCGTTCAGTATTTTCCTGAATGGGAGCGCGGCGGCACACGATTGGTAATTTTTATTACAGTTGACTATAGCATGTCGAAATGAATCTTATAGTTTGGTATACGAAATCTTAATTCAATCATTACCTACAGTCGACGAGTAGATAAAGTACTTTATGCGCACGACTGCTTGACAGATTGCATAAATGGTTATAAGCATCGTTTTCTAAAAGTTCTCAAAGAAAAATCTGAGTGTACCTTAAGATTTAAAACTAAACTATGATTGCAGGATTGTGAGTTTTTACGAGTCATTAGTGTTTAAAAGCAAGTTAGTGAGAAATTTCATCTGCGGAACACCAGCTTACCACAGTCTTGGCAAAATAGCGCAATTAAGCGAAGGCTCTGCCGCGTATTTACGGCTACGGCCTATAATATCACAGCAATTTGCACACATTCACACACAAATTATGTGTGCAATATTAGCTTACCGCCTTTCAAGTGAGACAAATTTTTTGTACACGTTCTCTTTTATTCACCGAATAAATTAAGTTAATCTCGACTTTGTTCAGAATGGCATGTGATGCGAGTTACTGTAGAAGACATTCGGCATTACTCTGCCTGTTAGTAAGAACACAAGGTGATATTCAAATTTCCGGATGTCATTTTTCAATTGTCTCGCGCAGTTATTTGCATAAAACCACGTACACGACAACAACAGTAGTTAATTGAATTCAGCCCGCGTCGGCTAAGCTCCACGCGTATGCTTTGCGAGTACGAGAGGAGGCTTTATTCCTCGAACACTGCTGACACACGACTTACTGTCGTGAGGGAGCACTGTTGCGATTACTGAAACTGAATTATTTTAAATAGTAATAATAATATATATGTAGTCATTCCAGCGACGTGATAGTAATAAAGTCCTTTTAGGTTAATTTTGTGACTTCGCTCTGCAGTTTATCCACAGTAAAAGGCAATTCCGCGTAGTAAATCAAGAGTGGCACTCTAGCGGTCTGATATTCGCATCAATCTTACTGGTTAAATATATTCAGACTTGTTTATTCTCGAGTGGCTTCCTTGAATTGTCTATGAATCTGGTGTTTCAGGACGATAAAATCAATTACGACACGTGCGAGTATAATGATTCACAAAATTGTAACGTATGTAGAAAAATAAGGACGTATGTTTTTTATTTTCCGTGATATTGTTGTTTAGTATGGGAATACGCTGAAATAAAATTCTGAAGCGGAAACACGTACTAACGTCTAGTTTGTTGTTTGGCATAATACTTGCCCCACAAGCGGCTTCCTTGCGACAGTAAAACTTATAATATATGAAAAGGGAGCTATTTTATTTTTATCATTATTGCGTTATTTATTTCACAATGTTTGACACATTACATTGCACCAAAATAAATAATTGAACAGTGTAAAATAAATCTAGGATGCCGCGTAAGCCGTGGGATTGTGTTATCTTTCCGATGTGCAACTTTGAAATCTGTAGGGCAAGCAACGTAGCCGGTTAATTCCACAGAATCTGCGCTGTCGTGTCGTTCTCGAGAGTTCTCGCGAAACGCGATAAATTTACCAACACACGTGACAATCCTGATAAATAACCTAACCCCGCTAAGCGGTAAACCTCGTACGAGTGACACGAACATTGGTTTAGTTTGTGTCGCTTTTATTAAGTAAATCAAATTGTTTTCACTTTAATCCTAGGTCGATGTTCATTTTGCGGATTTAATTAGTGATAGTGGTAATTAATTAGTATTAAATCTAACAGTAATTTGAATTAAAAACCAGACCCTAATGATAATGATAGAACATTTCTATTTGGTTTTGAAACTAGGCAAAATTTTGTATAATATTATAAATAAAGCAAACATTTGAAGCAGTATTAAGTCCTTTGTCTCGTCACCTACCTTACATATCGCCAGCATCTGTGCCTGAAAATTTATGGCTGCAATTTGCAGACACCACTTTTGGCACTTAGAAAGTTCGTTGTAACGTGAAGGATATGCAAGATGTCGCTTATATAGGTGTGTAGCTTGATTAAGAGCCAGGTGGCCAGTTTTAAAACGACCATATTGATTATTACAGGGAATTAGGAACAAAGAAAATAAGGACGTTCTTAACTAATCCCCGCGTTTTAATTTTTAAATGCTCCCTAACTATCTATTTATCGTCCCTATATTATTTAACCTTGTAGTCATTCTTTATATAGAAAAGGAACTGTTAATTTTAGGGTGCTAATACGATCCTAATAATCCGGCACCAATAATAGTTTATGTAACTGCTATACATAATAAAAGGCATTAAAATACGAGTCTGAGTTGGGAGCAACTCACTTCATTCGTCTCTTAAAAGGGCCACACGAGTGTTTTAATGCCTAATTATGGAGAGTTGAATACACTATTTTATCTACAGACATATTATAAACTTTCTATGATATATTCACTAACCCAAATTACAGCCGACATTGGGGCATCCTCGTTGCTCTCTTGGCGGAACTCGCGGATTTGTGGTGGCGTCTCCGAAATATCTTTATCGCTCATTTTACACGAAACTTTTGTTATAGTTAGTTTATTAACAACAAAACAAATTCATTATATACTTAAAACTAATTACAAGATAAACTATACGTAAATGGCAGTAAATTAAAACGTTTATACACATGTCACGCATCCGTAGTTTTTCTTTAAATTCAGAGACAAACTAAAGTCGGGGGCCTATTTCCGTATCATGGGATACAAACTAACATGGGAGGTTTGTCAAAATTCTATGCAGTTGACATTTCATTTTGAACAAAAAGGCATCTTGACTGATATTAGAGTAGAGATCAAATCGATCGAATGTTTGAAATTAGAATGTCATTAACAAATCGATTTTGATGTAGTAATTAAGCAATTACAACATTTTCACAGATAAAATTTGTTGTAACAAAACAGTTTATCGTAATGTTGGCTATTATTTACGGATTTTTAAGGAATCATACAGGGTTTATGATATGTGAAAATGAAAATATTTTATTGATTTATGTAGTGTTATTACAATATAAGTTGGGATCTTCTTTTAAGCAACAAATATGCTTGTGACAGAAGACCTCACGCGCGCGCGTTTGTGTGTGTTGTGTGTGCGGCCGTGCATGCGTGCGTGCGTGCGTGCGTGGGTGCGTGCGTGCGTGCGTGCGTGCGTGCGTGCGTGCGTGCGTGTGTGTGTGTGCGCGCGCGCGAAAGCAAAAGCATAAATGCAATATGATATAGTTTTGAAATAGTTAAAGTCATATTGAATAATAATTCAGTTGTGAGCAACTAGGTAGTGTAGGTAAGTAACGCCTCAGTCTATGATAGCTTTTTTGCAATCAAATAGTTGTAGCGGATACATATTAATGATTTTATTTATAGAGTTGTATAAATAGGCAGATTGTGCAGCGAATTGTCTCCGAGCAAATTTAGATATGTGTGTAGATAAACCTATATAACTACCTTCTTCTTCTTCTTCCGGCCTTGTTCCATTTCTAATTGGGGTCGGCTCTCATAATCCTCCTTCTCCAGAGATATCGTTTCTGGGTCGTCGCTGGGTCTAAATTGTTATTGGAGAGGTCTTTACCTATATAACTACCTACATATTAATATAAACGAACTATTTGTTATTAAATGGATATTCAGGTGCGAAATTTATTATATTAAAACCTATTGACTATACCTGAAAAGTAACAAAATAATATAACATTTGCACTTGTAACTAAACAATAGAGGAAATCTCACCCAACCCAATATCGTTACACTGTAGTTCTACTGTAGTTTATAATCAACCTCTAAATATATTTACATCCCTTGTGTTCGCATGATAATGAACAGCCCGCGGCTCGGTAATTGGCGACAGTCTTCTGATGGATCGCAGTAGCTTCCCATGTTTGCGCATACTACAATTATATAAACTATGATGTGAAGTTAAAGTTTCATCCTGGTTTCGACGCATGGGATTCGTGTTTGTAAGATATCGATTAGAGTATGTTTATAGGGCGTAAACTAACCACTTAATAAATTCTAGACAGCCAAGCAGAAATTTGACTCTCACACAACAGATCATCAAGGAATTTTAGGTGAGGCAAAACTCAAAGAAAGTGGATTTGTGGATTGGGTACATGTACCGAACCAGCAGTGCCGTTCTACAGACCAAGAATTTTCGGTTGGTAATCGATTACGCAAACTGTACGTTTACTCAACATCAGATCAAAACCTACACCGCAGAACTTGTATATGACTTTTAGTAAATATTAAAATTGTCTATTTTTGTAGTTAGCTAAATTATTTTCATCACACTTGCTCGAAAAAGATCTTATTTATAGATTGTGAAAATAAAAGCTATAATTCCCTAAGGAGTTTATGTTTCAGAAATATTGTTCGAAAAAGATCTTATTTCATGTAGGTGTACTAAAGGATAAAGGCCTATATTGTTCCCACGGGAGTTATAGACTGTGAAAATAAAAGATATAGTTCCCTAGGGAGTTTATGTTTCAAAAAACTTTATTAATTTAATAGCCTTTTAGAATATTTTACATAGTTTTCAATCGTGGTGTCGGTTACACAAACTGTACGTTTACTCAACATCAGATCAAAAGCTACACCGCAGAACTTGTTTATGACTTTTAGTAAATATTAAAATTGGCTATTTTTGTAATTATCTAAATTCTTTTCATCTCACTTGCTCGAAAAAGATCCTATTTCATGCAGGTGTACTGAAGAACAATAGCCTATATTGTTCCCACGGGACTTATAGATTGTGAAAATAAAAGCTATAATTCCCTAAGCAGTTTATTTTTGAAAAATATTTAATTTTGTTAATTTAATAGCTGTTTAAAATATTTTACATAATTTTCAATCGTGGTGTTTTTACATAACTTTCTATGTTTGATATGTTACCGTATTTAAGAATGATTTCCCTCAGATTTAGTTTTTTCTTTGCAAATTGTGTGTAATGAAAAACATTGTAACTCCGAGGGTGCGAATTTTGCAAACTCGGGTCTTTAGTTCCGCATTATCTTACTCGTTGCAAAATGAACAGTCACGTCTGAAAATATCGATATGAAAAATGTGCCAAAATATATATACACTTCCGTAACATATTGGCAATAAACATCGTGTAGACATATTGTAGGCACTTTTTTCGTATCGATATTTTCAGACGTGATCGTACTATACAACTTCGAAAGTATGAATACGTCTTCAAAATTAGACGTAGGTATTCATATTGTGTTCAGAGAAGTTACAGTCGCGCGTTTGCACTATCCATATAATAATTATGGAGGTAAATATACCTGTCTGTCGTGCTCGCAGGTACTTGTACTCACGAGACGAGAAGCTTCCAGTAGGTACCTTATATCCGAGATGTTTGACATTGAGCTTTGATGCATACTAAAGTACATTAAAGTGCATGAAATAATGTATCTTCTAAAAGCATTTTCTATTTTAAATTGTTTGAAAAATACGGCAAGTATTTACTACCTACAACACATACCAATATATTACTGTAGGGCCTTATTTACGTCATGTCAACGAATAAAAATAACTGGCCGTTTTGTTCTTGACTTGATATTTAAGACTTCTTTTAGCATAATGGTATACTTTTAATAATCATAAAAAACTGGCGTTATTCATAAACGCCTTACTGGCCTGAATTAGCTATGAATCGTTTGTGTATATCTGTCATTTTGACTAATGTATTTGTAAGAAAGGGATAAAACATAATTTAGCTAAATCAGGTCCGTAAAGTTTTATGAATAAGGGGATATATAAATATATATTAAAAAATTATCACTTTTTGAAATCCTAAATAATTTTGGTCATATTAATGGGTTGAATTAATATCAAATAAAACCATGGCAGAATAGATTAATAACTCACTAGCTCTATATTTGGGAAAAGTACATAGGTACTTACAGGTTGGATACTCCTGCAAAACGACACAACTGTTATCCAGAGGTTTCATTAGTTTCATTACACTATTTTTTTCGAACATCATTAAGGTTTCAAAGAGTTTGGTGTAACCGGCCTTCATTATTACTACATTTTGAAAGTTTATACAAAAATGAAAAAAGTTTTACAAGGATTAATCTACCAGAACGACTGATTACGAGTGCTATGACCTTTGAATTAACCCCCTTGGGCTTCGTCGACTCTTTTGCAGCTATGCAAAGGAATATCTGTAATAATATAAAAATATGTAAGTATACTCGTATAGTTATTTGAATTAATTGCGACTGATTTGCCTATGGCTGTCTTGCTGAAAGAATAAGGAAAATAAAACGATTAGATAAATAAATAGTGAATAAACATAGTAAAACCTCGACAGCACGAAACTCAAGGGAACTACCTAAAATTACAATTACATTTTGCTAGTAAATAGCTTCGAGATATAGAGGTAATTAAAAAACATACCTATTTTTTCGAGTAATAGATGTAAAAAATGTACTGGATCAGTTAATGAGGTTAAATATTTCGAGTTATGGAGGTTTTGGGCTCTTAATGAGGATTTTTTTATATATCGAGGTTCGAGTTACCGAGGTTGCACTGGAATACTATTCTGGAATAAACTTAAATAACTCGACTTTGTCCTATAGTACAAACCAGGATCTCCGGCTTTGTGGGCAGGCAGAGTCACTAACGATTAGGCTAGGCCTTCAATAAGAGTGATGTCTTAAACCAATGTTATACACGTTAGGTACTTAGAATGTAGATGTCGGCGGCCGATCGTGACATCAGGCAGATCCTATTGTTCCCGTGTAATGTTTTTACGGTAGTCACATTAAACCAATAGATAGGTAGGATAGGTTCATTGGGTAGCTTCAAATGCCCGAAAGGCAAACCGTCTAGAAATGGGCTCCGTCAACTCAGGGAACGAGACAAAGATTTTCACGTGTCACGATATGGCTAGTAATTTCATGATCTGCCTTTTACAATCGACCGACGTCGATACAGGTTGACACAAAAATACGTTAATAGCACTTTTTACAGTGGCTTATACCTACTAATATTATAAAAAAATGCAAAAGTAACTCTGTCTATCTTTCTCTTTGTTACCTCGTCACGTTTAAACCGCTGAACCGATTTGGATGAAATTTGGTATGGAGATAGTTATAGGCCCGAGGAAGGACATCGAATAGTATTTTATCATTATCATCATCATTCATCAGCAGACGAAGTTGTGGGCAGAAGTTAGTTGTTGATAATTTAATTGCAAAGCTAATTGAGAATATTTAGAATAATACGTTTTATATTAGTTAATTTATCATATGTAGGTACTTTTAATTTTAAATGACATTTAGTAAGAGATGTGTGACTAAGATTTTTTTTTAAACTATGGTAGCGTATTCATACTTAATAGTTTATCTATTTTCATCTTCAAAATTCAAGATGAAAATTATTAATTTGTTAATTTGGCTAAGACCACATGTACGCATACACATTATAAGCTCCAAACGCGTGCTCCGCCTGCATTGTGCATAAGCAATTGACATAACGAGCGCCTCCGCCTGGGGCCTCATCTGCTAATGCACCTTGTATTTCGATTATTTTATTTACGTCTGTATATTCTCTCTCAAGAGTGTTTCGTTTGTTCTCTCATTCAATTAACGTAACATTCACTTTGTATACATGTGCGCCTGAGTAGGTCCAATTTAACGATTCGTTACGTTTAAAATCAGGCATTTCTTTCTTTATTCGGAGCTGTTAGTAAGCCAAATGATGAAAGAAACTTCGTTTCGTTTTCGGTGCAATGAAAATGTGTAATAAAAAGTGCAATATAGATTAAAGATCAGAAGATGCTCATTAAAAGTTGTAAATGGCTCTATATAATGAACGCGAGTGTGTTTCTGTGGGAAGGATTCAATAAAATGACAAGCTCCATTAGAGGTAATGGATTGTCACAGTATTATACCGTTAATCATTGTCGCCCGTGGCCTAATTCATGCCTAATGCTGGGCTGGAATAAATCTACTTTACACCATAATGACATTATATGTAAACATAGTAAAGGTACACCAGAAGAGATAAAGACAAAAGAAATAGATACATAGAATAAAGAAAAAGGGAAAGAAAGAGAAGGGTTATTTTGCCAGTAGGTGTTTAAGAATAGTACAATATAATACAAGTCTGCTAAGTTGGTCATTATACACGAGGCGATATTGAGCGCTCGAGCTGCAAGCGAGCGCGCAATAAGAAAGCCGATGTGTGTAATGACCATAGCACACACGTTTCATACGTTTTTCAACACACTTGCGAGGAAAATACAAAACTTATAAATTTGATTTATTTTTATCAAAACAGTGGAAGTACAATTTTCAAAATGGTGGCTTACAGTTTTAACATCGAATAATTGCACCAAAGCGTGCTGGCGGATAAATGCCTACAAGCATTTATCCGCCAGTTCATTGAAGTAAGCTACCAACACGTTTTCCAAGAAAGACTGGACGTTTTGCTGATTTTCCATTGAATAAAAGTTTCATATGCCGCCAATTATTTTTCACCCGATTTTGATGGTAAAACGCTTTCGTTCTCGGCTCTTGCCTCTATTAGTGTTACTGGCAGCGTCAGTTTTATGTGTTCTTCATTTTCAATGCTTGAAAATGACATTTTCGTCAATATTTAAACTAAAAACATGCAAAATAATTCAAATTTTATGACAAATACGGAAAATGGCCGGCGCGTATTTTTTTTACGCATGATTCCAATACGCGCGCAAGGCAAAGGCGCGAACGAAATCGACAAACAGCCAATTAAAGTAAAAAAGCTAATATTTTCGTATTTCTATTCGACGGATGGAGATCAAATCGATAAAATGTTATGTTATTTCATTAATGTAATTTACGTGATAATTTAAGTTATAAATTATGTTTGGTATGATTAAACCACTTTGAACTAACATTTGAAACCTAATAGTTGGTTAAAAAAATGTATTACTCGACCAAATTGAGAAGGATCCGTTTCCATATTCGTTTCGTTATTAGCAATCAGTTACCTTCTTAACTCAGTCGGTTAATATAATGAAAGAGCACGAGTGTTATAATATACGGGAAAAGCACGCGTGTTTAATATCTAAAATTATGAGCCAAAAATCGGTGGAATAAAAACGTCGTTTTTAGCAAGTGTGTATGTGTATTTAATAAAATACACATACAATATAATAAAATACACATACAATATAATAAAATACACATACATCGCTCGGGTAACTATATGGTATATAACATAATAGCCGTTAAACCAATATGTAATGTCAATTATTCCCTGGTGTTCTGAGGCGAAAACCTTTATTAAAAATCTGGGGCGGCGGTTAAGAGAGCGAGGCTTGGGTCCCTGTTCTGGCTCATACCTGGTCCAGCAAATATTACTGGCAGTACAGCGCGGTAATGCGGTCAGTACAACGGGTACGTGTCGTTTCGGGGATTAACGGGGAGGCGTATGTAGTGTTAGGTTTTTGGACAAAGCTTGTTGCGGATTTTATGTTGTACCTACATTTATGACGAAGCCTGTGGCGGATTATCACTTATGTAGATTGGACGAAGTTTGTTGCGGATTCTGTTTAGTACCTATGCTTTTGACGAAGCCTGGGCTGTGGATTTAGATGATGGTTATGGATTCTCCTAATTGTAAGTAACTTTGATTATGTTTTCTTTTACAATAAAGGTTTTCATTTATTAAATCGTATGTCATAGTAATTAAGTAGGTACCAATTAGCATACCACAAAACCAACATGCATTTGTTGATATTAAACCATTTTATTAAGTGTGCGCTTATCTCCAAAGCACCTACGACCTCACCTAAAGATTGTAAAATAATTTTGAAGAACTGACGTGTCGTTTAGGCTCTTTTGATGTTGTGGAGGAGCGTGCAGTTTAAAAATGGTTTATGTGAAAAAAAAAAAACATTACCATGCCTGACCAATGCTTACATATTTTCATCGTATGTAGACGATATACGATAAGTCTCTTTCAGGCCAATTAGAACGTACATGACATCGTATATCATCTGAATGATGTTATTTAGTTATCGTCTGTCTCGCTCGCGCCGTTACATGTTCGGACAAGTCCGAGCAAAATGAACACCTGAATGATAACTAACTGTCATCATTCAGATATAATTTGATGTCAGGTCCATGTTCGATGACCTATTTGTCTTTCGAAGATAACTGAAAACGCTGAAACTGATTATGCTCAAAACAATGGATGAGATCGAGCTGGCAGATCAAATAAGTTTGTGTTTGAAATGTGAAAACGACACGTAAGTATGAACTTAAATATGAACCGACGTATGACGTCATATGACGGAACAGTGAAACTGCAGACACAGCCTTCCAAAGCCATTTTGAACACCAAGCATGTTCATTTGGGGAAAATATATTTCCTGCTCGGGACGTGTGTGATGCAGATGACAAATATGCTGGGTGTGCTGAGGTGAATTGCTTCTATCTACCATCTTCAGGGCTATCATTTGCATCTCTTCCTGATCACGCTCACCTCCGATGAACCAGTATAAGTGGGACCTTATGATCCATAACAATTTAACGTAGTCAGAGATCTTATAATTGTATTGAAAATCACGAGGCAGAAGCTCGCCTGCGCTTGGTTAACGTCTAATATGCTAACCTCCGTTTTCCATCTGATACTGAGAATAGCACTGTGATATTTAACCTGCTCGAAGAGTGACAACATTGTAGTTGTGACTAAAATACAAGAGTTTGAAGCTGTTTTCCTTCAGGGCTAAAATTACTAAACATATAACAAAGTTTTTAGTTAAAAATATGTACATATATAATTTTTAGAACTTGCCTTGCAATATAATTATATAAATCAGAAAATCGTAAATATAATGAGTTCGTTGTGCTGGGTCATTATTTATACGTTTGTTTCAAATGATTTTAGTGGATACATATTAGCAGACGTGGCAATAGATTAGTCTCCCAATTATACCGAAAAAACTCACGAGTCAAATTCTCCATAAGTACCTATATGAATTTATCATCGAAATGGTGTCCAAGAAATTCAGGCAGTTGAAATGCTAAAAAAATAACTTTGATCTTCGACAGTTGGTTTGATGTTTGCACAGAACGCGAAAATGAGGCTCACTTGTTTTATTTTGCTCATGTTGCTGGAGTCAGGCTTGACAAAGAGCATTGTGGCACACACGAGCCTTTCGGAGGAAACAAGCCGACGGCGTGTGACAGCGCACATTAGTCAGCAGACACTAGCGTTTCATAGCAGCCTCGGGCCGAGGATATTCGGGCTCGGGCCTCGGGCGTCGAGTGTCTGGTTGATCTGCGAAGTGGTGTTGGCAGATGTAGGTCGACGGTTGAATTTAACAAAGCACGTACTTGATAGCCTTTCGTGATGCGATTCGAAACGCTTTTTAATATATTCTATTTTATTGTAACAGGTGAAATTGTATATTTTCATATAATGTTACAAGAAACAAAATCAAGAAATTTTAACAATACATGACAATATATAAGTCAATTAATACTACGTCGTACTTAGAAGATCAGAATATTTATGGTAATATTTATATATCTTTTACTTTAGAAACATATTTAGGTCAGTATGACGAGAGCAGGCATGTGTGTAATATTTGAAATTATTGATAACCGTTTACATGTTATAAGTAATTATTAGGTAACGTATGATACTTATCTTCATGATTACCAGTATTTACTTAATTACGGCGTACATAATATGAAAATAACTTTAAAGAGGGCTGTTATTTACTTTTTATAACGTAGCCAATTATGTTCTGGCGCGACACACTCATAGTTGCTTAATACTGACTGGGCTAGGGATTTTGCTAGTATTTAAATACAATTTACCCTTGCATCTCACTACTCGTGTAACAACTTTGTAGTGGTATGATGCTGTATGTCCCGTCCGACACACGCATGCGTAAAGCTCTAAATAACTCGAGATTGCAGATCCAGATGACAAATAGAGCTCGCGGGACTGTCACCTATTTAAACAAACTGATGCCATCGCCGCGGGGACTTTTAGGGCTAAATGTTGCCAACTCATAACTCCGCCCCGGGCACAAAGGTTTACTAACTTTGTAAATATATTAATTAATTTGTTAACATCTAAATTAAGCCAAATTGGGCAATATTTGGTTTCTGTGATTATTTATGTTGAACAAAGCGTAGTAAATACATTTATTGCTTGCTAAATAAACACAAATTTTAATTGAAATCCAAGCTCGGATTAGTCGGCAATAAACATAAGCTAACCGATTTATTTACAAACTTTGTGTTGCATTTGAATACTATGCAATTTATTAACAATGATTGTTTTTGATAGCTTTAAATCCCCGGCTAAAACTTTTCATATCAGCAAAATCCTATTTTATAATTAAAATCCAATGAGTTAAAAACAAATTGTTGATAAGTACAGCAAGGCAAAATTTTTGATAATGAACTCAGTAGCTTGATGTCCAAATTCTTAGGCATTAAGTTAGAAAGTTGGGCAACAACAAATTATTTATATATCAATTTTAATTGCGAAGTTACAGATAGGACACTATTCAATGCGGTAGACACTTTAATGTATAAAATTAGTATACTTATCCTACACATAACCAAAATATTATTAAAGAGTTTTATACACAAGTTCAAACAAGCAAGGAAAAAACGCAAGCTAGGTTGGGTGCGGATGCAAATATCACTCGAAGTTTTAGTACCAACTCCATCACCCAACTTACCATTATCATGATCTGGGAGAGGGAGACTATCAGATGTGTCGGAGGCGAGCCCGAGCTCCGGCGAGGCTGCTCCCAATAGGGCACTTAGCTCGTCGTGATCCCCATCTGACCAAATGCAAATATAATTCACTTCTATTCACTAGTTTACAAATTAAAATAAAAGTTATGTCCTTTCAATGAATTCCATATCGATGTATTTAGTAGTAATAACTAAACGCAAACATATATTTGTTTTATTTCTATCACGTCTATAAATCAAGTTCTTATAACATCTAATTTTCAAACTACTCATAAGTTGGTTTCGATTTTATTTTAAAATTTTGATTCTGTGCAGTGTTCAGGTAAATAAATACTTGTTTTAAAAATGTCAAAAAGGTTGTATAAAGTACATTCTGATCGTTTTTGTTATGTTGATATATGATTGTGGTGAATTTATAATATCTATAAAAGGATATCCCATAACGGAATCAAACTAGATAAAACTAGTGTAGCTTTTAAGCATTTATGCTCTATTTTTCCCAATCTTTCTCAGGCTAAACTAAAAGAAGGTGTTTTTATCGGACCGCAAATCAACAAACTCTTAAAAGATGGGGTATTTGAAAACAGCCTTTCTGATATTGAGAGATCTGCTTGGAAATCACTACGATTTGTTATTCAAGAATTTTTAGGCAACAAAAAAAATGAAAATTACCAACAGTTAGGTGCTGATTTATTACATAATTTTCAACGAATGGGTGTCAGCATGTCTCTAAAAATTCATTTCCTTCACTCGCACCTCGATTTCTTCCCTGCGAACCTCGGACAAGTCAGCGATGAACATGGAGAGCGTTTTCATCAGAATTTGAAATTTTTTGAGCAAAATTATCAAGGATACTGCGACCAGGCCATGTTAGGTGATTATTGCTTGTCTGTTATTAGAGATACAGACACGAATAAATACAGGAAAAAAGCTAAGACAATTCACTTTTAATTTTTTGTTTGATATTTTTGTAAGCATTATTTTTTGTAAAAAATTATCAAAAATAATAAATATCTTGAAAACATGACATGTTAGATTTTTTTTATAATTTTTCTGAAACTCAGTGTACCTCGATTGTTAAGAAAAAAAACGTTTCATTCAAAGGACAAAAACTTTGTAAACTAGTGAATTATTATACATACAACTTTAAGTACTATGGAATACTGCGAATTGTGATGGTTCACCGATCGTGTGGCCCAGTTGTTAAACTGTTTTATAATGAAGTAGGAAGATCTATGTTAGAAAGTAGATAAATAAATACATATAGATAGGTAGAATACTCTTTATTGGCACACCTCAGGTACTAGGTACCTAGGTACTTATAAATAAATATATTGCGGTTCAAAGGCTTCTGTGGAGTCAGTCGGTTTATGAGTATAACCAGAATTTTATTACACATACGAGTATAAAAGATGTCCGTAAATGTGTATAGGATGGCTGCATTTATAAATGCTGCAAAAACAACATTGATTAACATAAAGTCTAATTATAGAAGTATTTTGTTGAAAATGCTCATATATACAATAGATAAAGATGGAAAGTATCACTTTTTGAGCATCTGTATTAAAAAATAATTATTGCTATGGCACATTTCCACAGGGCACAATACTAAATAGTTACCGTTTACGCATATTCCTACTCGTGTTGCGTTACACTCGCATTTACGCTAATATCGTATATCCTTTTAAGTACGCTAATTTACCACCAGGTCAGGTAACACATTAAATATTGCTCTGTTATAAACAACTATTTCACCGACGCAAACCAAACTCATCCCTTAATCCGCATAATTAATCACATTTAATCTCAATGCTATGTCAAGGCAATCTATGTTTGCGCACATATGTATCCAGCATATACGACGTTATTCTCTTTGTGTACCCCTGAAATGGTTCCCGTCAAAGCAAATGGGGAATACTCCGTTGCATTCATAGAATCATGTTTAATAGTGAGGAGATTGGATTATATATATATGTAGGTGAATTCATAGAGCCAAGCGTAAGAACCAGCTCTATTTGAGTGGTAACTAATCGCATCAATGAGCATCAAGGGGTAGGAAGCCTTACTTCAATAAAGTAGGGAGCGAACATTCGTTTTATTCCTTTACCGTCGAGGTTTTGTAGCAAAATGGGTATTTCTTGTGAGGTTTTAAGGATAGCGTTTTTTTTTTACATACGGCGGACAAGTCACAATATTAATTTAAATTGTAATTCTAACGGCCTCCTAGTCTAAGTAGTCAGTAGTAACCCAGCATACGAAGCTGGATATCTGGTTTCGAACCCCGGTAAGGGCATTTACCATACCACATTGGTGTAATACATTTTGAATTGGATTAAGGTAATTCTGATAATTGTATTTTTAATTAATTTTTTAAAGTTTCTATTGTTTTTAAATTTCATTTTTTTCTATTTTATTTTTATTGTGATGACATTTTATATGGAATTATGTTTTGAAAGAAATTATTTGACTGATTGATTTGTGTGTGTTTATCATAAATATTCTTTACTGTTATATATCCTTGTCTAGTTCCCACAACACAAAACGTATTGAGCTTATTGTGGGACAAGGTCGATGTGTAAAATTGTTCCATAATCGTAATCATGTAGCGTTTGTACCAAAGTAGTATCTTTGTGTCGTCGCAATCAATTTGATGTTTAGTTATTTTTTTTAGTATAATATTGTATTTATTTTAGTCTGTAATAAATATTTTGTGTGAGCCTTAGATATCTGATAACTAATAATGTTTGATTATTTTTCTAAGTTGATTATATTTATTACATATTTATTTAGATCCAAATGGAATAGTCATTGTGTACAGTAACTGACTGTAGGTATCTACCCAGCTCAGTCAATGATGTCTACGAGTATAATCAAAACAGAGAAATGCCACCCGCGAGTGGTTACAAAAAGCTTTCTTACTCGGCTGCTAAAGAGCT
Source organism: Cydia pomonella (assembly GCF_033807575.1). Classification (NCBI taxonomy): domain Eukaryota; kingdom Metazoa; phylum Arthropoda; class Insecta; order Lepidoptera; family Tortricidae; genus Cydia; species Cydia pomonella. The sequence goes on along the minus strand of NC_084721.1, from coordinate 8,936,957 downwards.
TGCGACTTTGAATCTCTATAAATTATTTATGACATTTGAGCAATTCCCTTGTTCCTTGCCGTGGCTCTTTCCTAATTATTTAAGACTCGAGTAGCTCGTTGGTGTGATCCTTGACTACCTATTAACGTAATACCAGTTTTACAGGATTTGCTTAATTGGAAGCTCAATTTAGAAATAGAATAGCTCACTGCTCTCTGAGAGTACTGGAATTAGATTATACCTACACAGTCGATTTTTTTTATTAGGTTCCGTAGACGACCTGTCTAGCCTAGTATGTAGTGACTCTGCCTATGAGCTGATGGTCTCGGGTTCAAATCCTGGTAAGGGAATTTATTTGTGTGATGAGCACGAATATTTGTTACTGAGTCATGGGTGTTTTCTATGTATTTAAGTATTTATAAACATTTATAAATTATACACACCGTGTTTTTTTTTCGTTAATTTCAAGTGTGCATTCCTGAGCTTAAATTAAGTTACTTTCTCAATGACACCGCTATTCTAATTAATTCCATTTCGGAGATAATTAATAATTTATTTTTATCTTATAAGGCCCTTACGAGCGTATACACTTGCCTTAAGGCTTGTTTACTTATTGATTAGTGTTTAGTATGAGTGTGTACATTTGCTAGTAAACATAAGTACTATTTCGGACGATTGATGTTCGAAATGACATTGATTTGGTTGAATTAAATGTAATACCCGTGCTACAACAACGCTATATGCAACATTTAATTACTTTTTATAAAAATAAAAACAATACAAAAATATTTTTTTCTGAAAATGAACCATTTAGTTTCCTTAAACGTACTTACCCATACGTACCCCGGAGTTAACGGAATTCAATAAAAACACGGTGAGTATCGTTGTACAACACAACACAAGCCTTATTGAGCTTACTGTGGGACAAGACAATTTGTGTAATAATGTCCTAAAAAAAAACAAAAAAAAGAAACTAGGAACCCTTGTAGTAAAATAAAAACTAGAAAAATCCTCCCATACAAAATCATTAAAAAAAACGATTTAACCCAATGGTGTGGGGTATTGTTGGAAAGGTTTTTCAAAACTAATGAGGATCTCTCATATACATTTTTGATAAAGTGAATATTATCGCCAATAATCGCTGAAAAAAAAATTAGTTATTATTCCAATGTTTGATCCATGGGTCCACAAAAGGTACTCTCTTATGCTTATAAACTTGTAATATTTGTAATGTACATTATACTTATTACTACACTGAGCATGGCCTGATATGCTCTTGGATGTTTTTTTATTAATAAAAGCCACCTTTAAATGAAAATACGTATTGATGCAAATTAGGGTTATCAAGAGCATAGGGCGTCGGCTGAAAGAAAGGAGCTGCGACCCTCGCTCTGGTTCTTTCCTGGTCCAACAGATACGATCACTGGCCATTCAGCGAGGCAATGCCGCCAGTATTTTTGAGTATTTTTGGCACTTTTGGTCCGGGTGAAAATCAAAGTGGGGGGTAGATTTCTATTTGTTTATTGCTTTTTGTTATATAGATACTAGGTAGGCCGTTGACGAAACTTGTTGTAGATATATATTTTGTAGGATAGGTGCATATTACGATGACGAAGCGTGTTGTGGATGTTTTTTTTTTTGCTTGTTTACGTATATATTGACGAAGCCTGCGTCGTGGATCTGACATCTGTCTTGATATGATTTTAATTGTGTTTTTAGTAAATTTTAATTAGGGTTATTATACATACTTTGAACTTGTTCAGTTGTCGATAAGGGTGATTTCTAATTACATCACCTTTTTAACATGCAACAATAAATTATGTTTCGTTTGAATAGTATAAATATTTACAAAAAGATACCGAAAAAATAGAGTAACTAGTAGTAGTCTAACAGATTCCGTTTTTTTTTTGTGATGTACCGGCTATTGATTTTGTTCACCAGCCGACTGGCATAACATTAGTTTTACGTATATTCTGACGCACTAGAAAAACAATCGCTTTGCTGAAAGGCTATCCCTGCAGGTTCAAAGGCCTATCACAATGATCCTCATTCAACTTCTATCTTTCTTCTATTTTGCGATCCTGATCACATCTCACTTACTCAGATAAGATGTACTTATTGGGGGCATTTCCAAGGCTATATTAACCGTACGTAGTAGTCATCGGCTTTACGAAGGCTACGAGCAACTTCCATCCCTGTCAAGTCTCTAAATTTTGCTAGATTCAAAACTGTTACTCTTAATGTTGCAATAACATTATTAGTTCTCCGGCGGATTATCTGATTCTTAATTAGTTCTTCCAGAGAAACTCCTACTCGTGGCAAAACGCTCTCTTCACTGTCCTTCGCGCAACGTAGACTTGACTTAACAGACCCGTGTTTTGTGAGTTCGACACAAGATTTCACGAGTCTCGGCTAATATAGACATGTCATGGCGACATGTAGAGGAAAACACCAGACACCCGGATATACGAAAGTGATCACACGGTTAATTCAATTCAATTCAAATTATTTATTTCAGGCTACATGCGCATAGATAAAACACGAAAAATATAATAATATTAATATATCAAGATTATTTTTTGTAATACGCACCCTAAATAGGTAGCTATAAATCATATGGTAAATATTGGCTGTTTCTTTGTATCCTACTTTTTTATCACTACTAAAGTGCCGACTAATCGGCCTTTTTTGACGACTAATCGCCGACTACACATGAGGCGGAATAGTCGGCTTTCCCGACTAATAGTTACCGACTAGTCGGTGAATCACCTATTTTTTATTTAAGACACAGATTAGTATAATTGTTGGCTGTACAACTTTGTACAAGGCCAATATTAATTACAGCACGAGCCAACAAACCCCACCGCGCTGGTGAAGCAACTCTGACAATTTATTCAGCTTAATTAAATGACAGTAAGTAAATAGCGGGTACAAATTGGAAGTGGTGCCGAATTGTGTTCGCCGAGCGTACGGCGAGCGGCGACTGCGTGAGCTGTTCGACTTGCTGCCCAAGTTTTAGGCAGTAAGTCAGCCCGAGCACGATATTACTTCATTTGCAACTTTATGACCTCGCATTTCCCTTCGGCGGTCGCGCGAATGCTCTGCTTCTTCGCTTGGTTATTTTATGAAAAAACTCTCAGGCAGTTTCCTTAAAATTATTATCTCAAGAAGCCTCCAGTCCTTTGTCCCAGATATAGTAGGAAAAAATAAGTAGCTCTTGTTATACTTTTTGTCAAATACATCGTTGACGATATATTTAATTAGCAATGCTGTTTTGTCGTTTTTTGGTTCCAAGCAGGCTGTTGGCAATTACTTTGAAGAGCGTGAGCACCAACCATAGCAAAGAATAGTTGTAAAGTTTATTCGACTTGTATATGAGATAAGATAAGCACCTGCTAGATACTGTGTAGTGGGACCCCCCCCCCCTCCCCCCTTCCCTGCCCCGCACACACGCAGAAGTACATATAGTTATGTATATTGTATAGTTTATTATATAATTAATTTATATATGTATTTACAATGTTCATTTGCGTAGTTTATAAAAGTATTATATATATATATATATATATATATATATATACTACTACTACTAATATTACCTATTCGTTTGTATATTGGCCTATTACTTAGTATTAGACTTAGTATTTAATTTTGGAACATTTTCTTTTCACACTGCACCCACCTTAGCAAACTTCTGTTTGGCCCATTGGTTGTACGGTAGAGAATGCCTCAACTCAAGGCATTAAGTCCACCTATTGTACGTTACACTCGTATTTGTGCAATTAAGTTTAAAATAAATAATATGAGGTAACCGTCCTCGTTCGTCCCGGATACGGTTGCAAAAGTCATGGGTATATTATGTATAGACAATTAAAGTTATTAGTTATTAGTTTAGGATGAAATGCTAATCTTTTATAATAACATTTCTAAAGCAGACATAAAATTACTGCATAATACACGAAATTAGGTAATACAAAGCTAAACGTTTCATATTTTCCAGTGGATGACTTTAATATAAAGGCTGTTCACATCTTTGTTTTGTGTCAGTTTTAAAATGGTGATAAAACTGCGAGGTGGTCATAAAATTGCTAATTGTGCAGCGCAGTCTCACGTCTAACGGGCTGCATCGAGCAACTTCATTGAAACTTGCCTCTTTATATAAACGTCAGCTATTTCAAATTAATGGTACTTCTTTTATGCGCAGTTCTTTATAAGCTTTAGCACTGCTAAACTTAGGCGTTGCACTAAAATGCTGGTTAATGTCTTCTTCTGCTAGTTTGTGTTGAAGCTACACGTAGAATAACAAGGCTGATGGAGTTTTTAATATTGGCTTCGATTATAACAAACATTAAGTCCCCATTTATTTCCTCTCTTTGATCTAATTTATTTATAAGCAAAACAACACTACTAAACAAATACACACATATCTACTACTCTTTCTAGTTAAATCAGGTTAAATATGACATTCTAAGCAAATATGTATGCAACGAAGTATGTATTATATTCCAAACAACATTCAAAACGTAGACAATAATAATTCATTTTATAGGGAATTAAAAAAATGGCTAATTAATAATGCGTTTTATGACATTCGTGAATTTTGTGACATTTAATTTTAATTAAATTTTTAAGTGTATTGTCATTTTTTCTTACCATTATTAATAATCTAACATTGTATCATTTGTATATTTTCTCCTTATTATTAAGGATTGAAAATGTATTGTTAATCTTAGGTTTTAAATGTTTTGACGTTTAATGTATCTGTGAAAATATGAAATAAATGAATATCAATATGAATATACGCGTATATACTATCCAATTTTCAATTTCAACCACACAATAACTAAACACAATATGTTTGTAAATAAACAGTACAATAGGAGCAAGTTTAAATTCCTCTTAAGCCCCAAGTAGAAGTTGGGATGTAGTTTTAATGCGTGTAAATGTAGAGGCGATTTGGGCCGTCAATATGAAAGGGAGGTACAATGAAGACAAAACTACAGTAAAGCCTGTGGGATAGGCTCAATACTTGGGTTGCAAAATCCGATTACATTGTTTAACGGTCTGTAAATTGAATTGTTCTATTAATAATAAATAGTCATCCTTAAAGGTAAAAAAACATAGGGACCTATCTACTTAACGAAGGTGTGTGTGTCTGTGTATGTAGTGTAACTATCTTGAAACTCGAAGTAACAAATACGTCAAATGATGATTCAAATGTAAAGTATATTTCTACGTTGTTATAATACTAAGACTAAATCTGGCGAGTTTCATTTGAACAGTTGAACAAGCCGAGCCAGCTTATATATAAAATAATTATATATGTTTATATAGCAGCCTTTAAGAAAAAATTAAAAATGTGGCTCATGACTCACTTATTTTATAGCTTTGAAGAGTTCCTTAACCTACCTATCCTAATATGAATCATAAGTAAGTGTTGTATACTTTGCCTTACGCGAAATAATGTTTAAACCATAAATTAAGTATATATAATACCAACAATGGTAGCTGATCTGTAACTATGTTATTAATAAAATTATTTGTATTTATTTATTTGTATTTGTACATATAACCCGCTTGTTATATTGCCCGAAAACACCACATGTTGTCATAAAACTTCGTGGATTCATTGCTGATGAACTTCTTCTGTAATTTACCTGGCTAGCCTTCTGCGTCATATATTTAACGGCAAATGAAAGTTACGGCGAAATTACTGTGTCGCATAAATAAATTCTCTGACCCTCGTTGCCCCATCTCATTTAGTTTTAAAGCCACTGAACCTGTGGCAGACAATTATGACATCTGATAGCGCTCCAAACCTTTTTTCAAGAATGGCTCCAGTTAAGTTGACGCGATAAGATGAGATAATTATTTTATGGATCTTAATGAGGTTATAATGATAGCTTTAGTAATTATCTCCTTCATTAAACTTCGCTTTTCAGGAGCCCATGTAAAAAAATGAAGGTAACATTACTTTAACCTCAATTAATTAGTTACTTAAGTAAAAACAGTTATAGGCTGGTCCTTATAGATATTTAGACTTACTCTATTTATTTTTGTATATAATTAACATGTCATTGTTTATGTAAATCTCGTTTATAATTAAATATACGGTGCATGATAACTTCTCTAGCTAGGATTTAAATACCTCGACGTAACTAGTAATGATTGACTCTTTAAGATTCAGTCGTTCGATCCAATTTTTGTAGAAAAATTACGACTCGTGCCTAAGGTTGAAGGGGCAACTTTGGATTTTTTTGGGGCATATAGTGGTTAACATTTTCAGATTTTTCGAATATTACAATCTTGTATAACACAGATGATCCTCGTATTTCGCTTACTAATGATTTCTCCAATTTCGAGATAAACTTACTGGCATTGTTTACTTAGTGAAATACTTACTGTTTGCACAAACTATAACAAGCTCAAACAAGGTGATACCTATCTATTTCACTTATTTTGGAGGGGAAAGACTTATTTATTCAGCTAAACTTTTTCTAGATCAGAAACACGAATGCATCAGAATAGCTGAAAACCTTTACAAGCAGTTTGACAAAAAAGCCGCGTTTAAGGTATGTATGAAGGGTGTGGTGGAAATATTAGCTGCAGACTGGTAAGACTCGGTACTTTAGTTTATAGAGCTGGGGGTTGTATACCAGAGTCGTGAGTTTGAGACTCACTATTTGAAACATTGGTTACATGGTTTATTGGGTTCCTGTACAATTTTAGGACAATACAAAAATTCACAAAATCAAACAAACAGGTGGAGTCGTTAGGTTTCAATAGATCATCCATATAACAGATAACATTTTGTGGTAGGCTACCCGAACACAAACTCGTCTTTCGTTAAACAAAAATGGGGTCAAAACATTGTTTTCAGAAGTAACATTGTGTAATGACTGTAGCTGTACTAAAATGTATGGTAATGCAATTATCTTTACTCGGCCAGCGACTCGCTAGCCGGGTTCTCTGTTCGTACGCGCTTTTGGCTACGAACAGTTTTTCCTACTCTCGTAGCGCGTAGCTCGCGCTGGCAGTGAATGTGTTAAGTAATAATTGTAAAGATACAACATGCTGGATGCACACAAGTATTGAGGCGTTCCAACAAAATGGGTTCACTGGAATATCATTTCAATACATCAATCAATAAATTTTTTGTGTTATGGCTCCATCAAGGTGTTGATGATTCTGCCAATGTCGAGGTTGGATAAGACACGGCTAGTATATGAATATTATCATATTGCGGTCTTAGACAGTGTTCGGTATTTCAATACATACTGCCGATACAAAATATATTGTAATGACATATGTCAAACTTGATTTAAAAGAGCGGACAGAGTAATGCCGCATAAGAAAGCTTGCTATGGGCTACGGCAACGTAATAATATACGGTTAGTGTTATGGCATTGGCCTCGTGGAGTAACTTAATAAAAATGTTGAATAATAATATAAGCCTTCAATGCTAGGGTAAATAGGTATCTCATAGGTAAGCGTGCTCCACCGTAGACCGCATCATCACTTACCATCAGGTGAGATCGTGGTCAAACGCCTGCCTATCTTTACATAAAAAAAAGTCTTCCTTACCAACCTAAAATACTCTGCTAAACTTCTGTTACCTTTGCTATATCCTATACGATACGACGAAATCCTCGTTAACACGAAATAAAATGCGATTCCCTTCCCCTTCAAAGGCCAAAACCTCCATAACTCGAAATATTTAATCTCATTAAGACCAACGATTCCCTTCACGGCCATCCAGTACGAAATTTTTATATATAACTAAAAAATAGCCTCCTCACCTCTGTGAATATCTTAAAATCATTTATCAACAAACCTCTGTGACTCGAAGAAAATAATATGACCCTACTTTATACGAATGTATAATTACCTCTCTAATACGAATTTTCATTCATTTTACCTCTGTAAGTCAAAACCTCTTTAAGACGAATAAAAACCTATAAGAACTTCCGTAAGTCCATACCCTCTATAAGACGAAAATTCGTTACCACAAAATTTTTGGTGATTCAATTTAGATTCGTGCAATCGAGGTTCCACTGTATCATGAGTATGATTACGTTGAAATGTGTGCGTCGCTTGTTTAGAAATTTGTCAAATTTAATTGAGTTTGAATCCAATATTCATAAAGTATTTCGTGCCAGGGCTCGGAGATAGCTAAATCGCAACTTTATGCATGCGTAAATTCAACCAGGAAGACCGAGGTGGGCTAGGGCTTATAAATTTAGAGTTCTAAGGTGGGCTCCCCTTGGCTGTATACATCGGTTAAGTGAGGTCACGGCCCTCCACACTTTGTCAAAACAGGCCGGCATCTGGCTCCGATATACTGCAACCTTTATTAACAAAGTTATATGAGGGTTCATGTTTGTCGTAAAATTTAATACACGAAAGCAGACCCATGCGAATTTATGCGGGTCTGATTGTGACTCTGCTTGCTAATGTCATTGGCTAGATACTTGTGATTTAAGAGTCACGTGCTGTTGCAATACATGTTGTGCTAGTACATATACGCATCTTCTTAAGGAAATAGGCGCGTGCTTTTGCGAATGTTGCGATACATGAGCAATCCACCTCCTTTTAAGAGGAAAGGGGATGATTGGTTCTCTATACAAACGTCTCCATTTTCCTTTCTGGACATTATGTTATGGCAATTTTTTTTATAAAATAATATGGTTATTAACTATACCTATGGCCCTTCGATTGATTTATTTTTATTTTTGGATTTATTAAGTTAATTAATCCATACACATTTTCAACAGCTCCTAACTTTTATAATAATTAAAAAAATTAAAAAATAAAACAAAGGGGCAAAGTTATGGTCAATATACATCGAATTGTGTAAAACTATTTTCTATAATGTCAATACCTAAGGAGTAAAATGGGGACTACGTTTGTATGGAGCAGCCGTCGTCCACTATAGTCTGTTGGTTTTATCATAGAGAAATAACTAAGCATAGAGTGCTCTCTCCATTCATCAGTTTTCTCCCCAAAACACTTATTTTTGTAGTCGACATCTAGCGTTAAGTAGTGGATTTATTAGTACCGCTACTTGACAATAGCTGTCGCGACAAACGTCTAATGCTCAAAAATTTTAGCTAATATCTTAATTCTTAACCGGAATTCTATTTTACAACTTTAGTTATGAATTGTGTAACTTAATATTAGTTATGAATTGTTGAGCAATACACTTTTCATGAGTTGCGACACTCATGATCATGACATTTAGTGTCTAGTAGCGGTACTGATAAATCCGCTACTTGGCTTGGCTTTAGATGTTGACTACGAAAATAATAACCGTTTTGTTAAGAAAACTGAGCGAGCACTCTATGCTGACTTATTTCTCTATGGCTTATGGAAGAGAAATAAAAGAGATTTAAAGGACAAAGACACGTTTTTTTTTTTCCTAAGTATTTTCGTTTTTTTTTTTAATATTTATCAGGTATATTGTTGAAGTAATGATAATAATAATAAGTAATATAAACTAACTAAATTAAACCTAATAAAATAAGAAAACATAAATATAAGAACATAAAAACCCTCTATTAGTACTCCTATTAGTATTTTCGTAAATTTGAAGATCACTGCGAAACATTTTGATTTATAGTAAATAACCAACAAGATTATGAAAATCTTTTAAGAAATAATTTTTGAAGAGTCTCTTTTCACTTATCAATAGCTGGGAACAGCTAGAAAATCCACGGCGCCAGGCTCACCCTCCCCCAGAGAAGAACAATTCACCTAAGTGACAATTCATCTTTCTAAGTGCTGTTTCCCCGATACTGAATAAAATATGCGAAACTACCTTTTACTCATATACATTTTGTAAATGTCCAGATAGAAAATAACACTGACACATTTTTCTATAGTAGGCAACAAAATGTCTACTATAGTTTAATAACACATTCATTAACTAACACATTCATTAACTAACACATTCACCGCTGAGCTACGGTCGTAGCGCTACGTCGTAGCCGATAACAGGGATTTCCCGATATGTAGCGGAAATGCTACGAAGAGGCAAAATGACAACGTGTAGAGATTAGCGCTGAATGGGTTCTGACTTTATTTATTCCGAAAGATAGTAATTTTTAAAGTAACTTGTTGTAAACTTGTGTTTTGTATCGGTTACAGTCAACAGCTCAGGTAAAATTAACAGGATTTGCCAGTCAGTGCACTTACTTAAATAGATTACAAAAGAACGCAAAGAATATCTAACATACAAACAATGCAGTCAAATCAAATCCTTGTAAAACTACACGAGTTTAAATACCTAGTTATATTTTTGGCACTGCCTTTGGCAACAAACTCATTAGATGCTACATAATAGATAAACGCCGTCGGCTAATAATGGAGACTCGCTCTATACATGCCTCAATCATTCATTATCATCGAGTCGGCTTTTGTTACTTCCCTACTTTCGAGACAGTGGTGGATCCCAAAAGTTCCCAACGGATTGAAAATCCCCTGGATTACGTGACTGGCGTATAACTATACTAATTTAAACATATCTACGTAGTCATAACGTGCGTTGAAATGACTGGCAGGAACGTGGACTCATTACGTTCGCGATGATGGAATATTTAAGCCCGAAAAATGTTTGTTTATTTTTTAAATACGTTTTAATGAAACGTATGCTAACAAGTAAAAACAAATAATGATGAATGCAGAGTTTATTCACTCAAGTACAATGAAAACGTGTAATTATAGATATGTACATTCCAAATCCAAAGTGACGCGTTTTTATTCAATTTAATAATAAAACCGCATTGACGGCTTAATATCGCACGTGATAATGTTTTTACTTCCAAATATTTTTTCTTCACCATGGTTTTTAGTATGTTATGGGCACAATGAAAAAATCAAAGTAATTTGTTAAGATTTTAGTTAGTGGATACCGTTAACTCCCGAAAAGGAATTTCATAGAAAATGTACCGTTATTTCGTTAGGATCGCAAAGTTATTCTTCCCTCTTAACGGTTTTTGATTAACTTTGTTACTTAGTAAGTAACGCGTAGTTAAATTTGATAATCATTAATATGTAGGGAAAAAAACCGACTCCACAAACAGTTCGAAATGCTATTAAAATTATTAACGACCATAGTTTATTTCATAGCAATTGCCATTAGGTCAAAGACGTAAGATACATGTCGTGGAGAAGTTCTATTCTGGTTTTCATCAGCAGTTCCAGTTCACCTAATATAACAGCACTGTTTAAATGCAAATTCTTGGTTGTAGATGAAAAGACTAAAATTGCTATAAGTGCTTGTAAGATTTGAGCAATTCCCTCAATTCCTCATGAACCCATCATCAGAACTGGATTTTATCAAAAATGGGACCAATGTGTAAGTAGGTATTAATACTTCAAATAATAGTAATGTTAACCAAGAGATGAAAGGCACTCAATAATTCGACACTGAAATTATGCCTTTCACCCGTGTTAAATAATAATAATAAATAAATAAAACATCATTTGTTTCAGGCAAAAGCCCATACGAGGCTTAGTAATTACGGGTGTGTAATGTTTGGTTTTTTTTTGTATATTTTATTTCGATATAACAACATTTGGTATATTTTTAAAGGGTATAATCATTCATTACATATAATTAACATTTAGTATAACAACAAAATATATACACTTATTTTGTATATTTATCATTAACGTTTATTTCGTATATACTATATTTGATATAACACTTATTTATTATAACAATTATATGGTATAATATAATTACTATGACGTATATAGGCTGAATTAGTATTACTATTATTATAGATTAAACATATAGCTTCAAATAGTCTAACAAATAGGATTTAAATTATGTTTATCCTCAGAGAGTGCGGTTAAATCAGCTGAAAAGTTTATATAATTGATCCCAGCTAATGTACACGGAAGGGATAATGAACTTGTTTGCCGTATGTTATTTAAATACTAGGGACCACTAATGGAATTCTGGCATATTTACATCCGCGAAACGGATTATAAATCAGCCATATAAATTTACAAGTTTTATACTAGGTACAGTAATTTAACGTGTCATCTATACCTATGTTCATATATGTATAATTTAGAAGTACACAGGTACTGGAACAATATTCATATTCATAATATATTTATTTATTCCTGTAAAAACCTTTACGTACAAATTACATTATAGTTAACAAGTTCTTTTTCCAAAAATCTCTTTCAAAACTCACAACATGAATAATAAACTAAATCTAACTACAATTAAAATAACTAAAGCTAAAAATTAAAAATACCTATTAAATTTTTTTATATACTTACTCAGATTTAAATGTTCTAGCTAGTTATAGGTAAAAAACTTAAGTAAGTCACCTGTTGTATATAGTTGTGACTTGTTCGATTACACATTTATTTTGTTTGTGTGTGTCTTTTAAACATGTATTGTCTATTCGAACACGTCACAACTACATACAACAGGTGACTTACTTAAGTTTTTTACCTATACTAACTTAACAATGAAATGATATTTATTACTGTCTACGCATCACGCTCGTACACAATAAGCAGGCGCGAACGAGATGCACTTAGAATTATTATAATGTCAATATTAAATGGAATTACAGACTAAAGACAACATCATAATTGTACAAATTGTACAATTATGAAAACATACAATATTTGATTGAGATAAATGACTATTAAAACTTAACTTGTATAAATCATTTATGTCTTTTAATTTAAAAAGAGACATTGGCATCGTCCGTTTAAGCACCTCTAATTCAATTAAGGAGCCTTCGAAGCTCGTTTGCATGAGTTTGCATTTTTAAGCGAGATTGAGGCGCTTTTCAAGTGAATTTTGACAAGTTGACGTCGCACCGTGCAAGCGGCACCCGAGGGGGCCAAATTGTAATGAAGAACAATTTGACTGGACTCGCTACTGCGACTCAAATACTAGCTGCATTTTTAATAAATATTTGGGTTATTCTCCGAACGCTGAGTAACTTTTTTGATTTTTATCTGAGAAGGCAATTTTTGTGCCTAATTTTTAAAACATTATCAACATGATCAGAATTACGTTGATAAAATTTTGTTAAAAGAATTCGGGTCGGGTTCATATTTCATCATTTTGATTGGGGGTAGCATTATAAATAAATGTCTATTTTTAAATATTAAGTCGGAGATCATACACATGAAAGCAGGTGAAATTTCTGGCTGAAGAAATGTGTCTGTTGACAGACGGCAGATTATATACATAACTGTTTTATAAAATAAAATAAATAAACTACCTGAATTGGCCTCCGTGGGCGTCTTAGCTGGCTGATATTACTAAAGACTAACATTAAAGGGGATCAAGTCTAATAATATATGTATTTTTCTTAACGCAAACCGTAAGTGTCATTCAAGTTCGACCTTGAAACTATTTGCCCGAGAATACAGTTAGAACATAAACAAGTTTTAAAATGTCCGTTACGGTTGTTATACGTGGTGGGGCAAAATACACAAGAATAAGGTGTAATTATTCAAAAATATGATATCAAAGGGAGGCCTTTGCCCACCAGTAAAGTAGACTAACAAAAAAAATGATATCAATATAATTTCAATCTCAGTACGTCGTTCTCATATCAAGCCATCAGTGAGCGCGAGAACCCGACACTGCAATACGGCAGCAGAATTATGTATCTGCTGGTTGTAACCGTAGTAGGCTACTAGTTCGCGGTGTAACTGTTATAACAGCTACGGCGTAGCGTGTGGGGACGATGCAACGAACAACAGCAAGTAACTAGATAGGTTTGAAGTTGTGGGGTCATGGGGTGCCGCTAGATTAACTTAAACCTATATTACCAGCTTTTATTTAACTTGCCCTGAGTATGTTAGTGTGACTCAAATCTTGGAAGCTAAATTTTACTCACTTCTCGATTTCCGATTGAGCTGAAAATTTGCATAAATATGTAAATCGGAGGACATTGCAATATTATAATGACAAGGAGCTGATCAGATGATGGAGACAGGAGGATGGGAACTCTGTTACATCACATCGCAAACTGTTTTTGGGGTGGTTAGAATTGTATAGATGAGTATCCGTTGCCTGTGGAATGAAAAGTACATTCAGCGATAAAAGTTTGTACCAAGTTTTTTTGCTAAAAACTTAATAAGTAATTGGTTGATTATGTTATAAAATAGTAAATAATTAAAATAATCACCGAGTTTCACTTGGTGCAATGAAATCTTACGGTCTAGATGGGTAATTATGTCAGCCATAACTCAGTAGGCTAACGTAATACCACAATCAGTCGACGAACTCAAGACGATTTAAGATTTCGACGAATTTGTCAAGGTAACGATCATATTTAAATACACAGACCGTGAACTGAACATACGTTATATGGCAAATGTATAGCATAGATAAATTTTGGTTTGAAAACTTTGTGAACCCATGCATAAAGTTTGATGGAAGACCGAGTTTGTAGAAGGGAAATCACTAGATCTAAATGTCTGCGATGGCGATGTCCATCCCCAGCGAAGCTTGGAGGCAGTTTCGAATGCAAAATTCGATATTTGAATTTCAAAATACTCGACAACGTCCGGGCTGTTACGGCAAAAACTGCAGTGGGACTACGAGTATTACGATACTCGTCATTTTATTTATTGACTAACTTTTATTCAGCTGATGCGTTTGTTCTATTTTTTTGCGATATTTTTGATTTGACCTTTGATTTTTTTGATTTGACAATGGCTGGATTGCTCTGTACACAATTATACTTAATATAGGCACTTCTGTTCAAAAGTCTTCAAAGTTTGTACGGAACCCTCAGTGCGCGAGTAAAACGAACTCGCACTTTACCGAGTATTTTTTTAGTTTCAGTTTGATTTTTCCTACAATAATTTGTTGTTATGCAGTAGGTATATTTTTCTTTATTATCACACCAAGTTTGAGGTTTAAATGTTTAACCACTTTAGAAATGTTGGCGGACAGCATAAGCTTAGTAATAGGGTTCCGATTGTCACTGTATCGGGAAGTACGGAACTATAAACTGTAGTCGAATTTATGATACTTTAATGGATATTCCGTATTTATCATGCAAAAGCAAATTTAAATTCTTTACGATAACGAGCCATCGCCGCAGGCTAACTAGAAGCAATCACCTAGTTATTGGCGTACTGCGATTTTCTCTATTGTCTGGCAACCGTGTCGCAGAATACCTCTTATGATTCGTCCTGGTATTCAAATAAAATAAGGAGAGCGCGGAAGTGACGCCGGAGTGCGACTATTGGCTATACTTTTCATGAATACTGCAATTGGAATTTGGCTGAAACACTTTTGTGTGTTTATTCTTTCAACGTATGTACCTACCTAATTCACTGTAGGTGTTATAATAGTACATTACGATACAAGTGCGAAAAATAGGAAATTCGAAACGAGTGGCGATAAATTAAAACACGACCGAAGGGAGTGTTTTAAATCGACACGAGTTGCGAATTACCTATTCGCACATGTATCGTACAACGTTTTACAGTACATATGGCCCTTTAAATGTTCGACACAGTAACATAATATGCTACTTCTCGCACTAGTGCTATAAAGTAGCCCCATATGTACTGTAAAAGTTCTTACAAAGACGTTTCAAAATGCGAAATAACTAACGAAATTTAGCAAAAGATTGACTGTAAGTACGCAAGTTTATCTTGTATGGGATATTTAGGTACAAGCGATAATGACCAATTTCCAGTAATTGATGTATAGGTACATAAAGTATATTAAAATAATATAAATATTACATACACGCACTTTAGCAAAACCTACAGAAAAAAAAATTAGCTCTTATTAATACGACTTTCCTTTAACTCCTTATTGATGCATCCACGCTATTTATAACTTGTTCTAGAACGAATGCTAATCATTATTACTGTGCATAATTTTATACCAATGTGTTGTTCCACAAAAACAATCAAATTTCTACCTAATGTGACTCAAGAAATACCATCTCCATCGAATATACAAAGGGTTTAAAACCGTTCATACACCATTTAGCTCGGCCCCGGAGGAACTGCCTATCTGCCTCGCGCCTTCGCCATAAAAGAAACTACTATGCGCAATTTCACAGTTGTAGGCTTCTGTCGTTAAGCTCACCATACTTATTAACCTATCGAATGAGAAATGAAATGCGAAATAACTAACGAACTTTAGCAAAAGATTGACTGTAAGTACGCAAGTTTATCTTGTATGGGATATTTAGGTACAAGCGATAATGACCAATTTCCAGTAATTGATGTATAGGTACATAAAGTATATTAAAATACTATAAATATTACATACACGCACTTTAGCAAAAACTACAAAAAAAAAATAACTCTTATTAATCCGACTTTCCTTTAACTCCTTATTGATGCATCCACGCTATTTATAACTTGTTCTAGAACGAATGGTAATCATTATTACTGTATATAATTTTATACCAATGTGTTGTTCCACAAAAACAATCAAATTTCTACCTAATGTGACTCAAGAAATACCATCTCCATCGAATATACAAAGGGTTTAAAACCGTTCATACACCATTTAGCTCGGCCCCGGAGGAACTGTCTATCTGCCTTGCGCCTTCGCCATAAAAGAAACTACTATGCGCAATTTCACAGTTGTAGGCTTCCGAAGATAAAAATATAATGGAGCAGGCTCAGGAGGCTTTGTTGGGCTTCGAATGTTTATTTTTATTTTAAGGTTTACATTATAAAGGTCTGCTTCTCAATCTTAACTAAATTAGTTTTCTGTTTTGGTTACGTGAAACTCGTGAAAGGTTAGTTATGTAGGTAGTTTTGTGAACTTGTATATAAATATAATAACTATCTATATCATGGTTTTGTGTATTGTGTTGATTTATATAAATGTCAAATAGTATTTTATACAATTGCGATATTATAGAGAGCTTTTCAGTCGAATACCATGTTTAGGTAACAAAGCTTCCAGAGTTGCTTAAGTAAGGTACGAGATTGAAAAGCTTGATTATATCACTACTATACAATACTTTTACTGCGACTCATTCAAAATAATACCTTTTATACTATAAAACCCAAATAATTAATGAAAATTGGTAAGCATCTCAGTAGACAAAAATATAGTTCAAAAGATATATGTAAATGCGCGTTGAATGAATATATATGTCTTTTACGTTTATGTCTTTTCTATGGGAGCGCGGCGGCACGTGATTGGTCAAATTCTTTATAGTTGACTACAGTAATTCTTTATAGTAGAATATTATAGTTGAGTTGGGAGGAGTTGAGACAACTTAATTCAACCATTACAGTCGATGCGTAGAAATAACAGCAACGAGTGGCGAGAAATTAAAACACGACCGAAGGGAATGTTTTAAATCGACACGAATTATGAATTACCTTTTTGCACGTGTGTTCTACAACGTTTTACAGTGCAAATGGCCCTTAAAATTTCCGACATACGCACGTATAGTGGTGGTTACCGCACTAGGGCGGTAAAGTAACACCATATATACTGTAATGATAATTTCCATATAACAAGAATAAAGGTTCGCCCCGCTTTCTTTTTCATAGACTGAAACGAGGCATGGAGGCCAGCATACGGACGGTTGAAGAAATATCGGGGAATGCATTTAAACTAAACTCATGACAGATCCACTTCTCTTGAGTGTACTATAAAAGATATATATAAAAGTAGGTACATTAGAAATGGGCTTGTAAAACTTACCTATATCAGCCGCACCAGCCGCATGCAGAAGGTCGGCGAGAAGCTCCGGCTCGTGGCAGGCAATGGCGAGCCGGTCGTCGTGCAGGCTTAGCCGGGCGCCCTCCAGCTCGCCGGGGGCCGCCTCGCGCAGCTGCAGCGCCACCGCGCCCTCGCCGCCTACCGCGGCGCTGTACATCAGCACCGCGCGCGGCGAGAACGTCGGCAGCGGCAGCCGCGTGGTTGCCACCTGTAGACAATCATTTGGGGTAAATGCCTTGGTCCGGAAGGCACGCTCCAAGCGTGGACGCTCGACACTGATGCCAACCGCCATACATTGGTAAAACCAAATGTATCGCTGTCGGCGTCAGCGTTCAGCGTGCACGCTCGCAGCGTTCCTTGTCCCATAGCTAAAAACAAGATTTTTTTATATTATTATTAGAGCGACTTTATAAACCTGGGGAATTGGAATCATAATTCCAGCATCAATTTGTTTGAATGTAATTTTTGACATCTTTTATAAACAATTTATTTTGTGGGACATAATGTAGTATGTAAAATTTATCGGAGTGAACAATGTATTCGCAAAAAACGATGCAAGTCCTTGTAGAAATATTTATAAATATAATACAATTTAAATACTCTCCATCCGATTAAGAGTTTTATTTGACATTGTAGCAAAGTAATTTTAGGGCGTTCGAACAAACGTTGCCTTTTTAAGCTAGGTCTATTATTATTAGTATTTGTACAACAAATTTTCTTCCATAGAACTTCACTAATTATTTCTACAAGCCGTGTCTACGATCATAGATTTAATTTAACTAATTGCTTTTACTAAACGCGTTAGCTTCTGCATCTGCGCTCAGATCTTACAAATAATATAATATACTTAGAACAAAAACGATGCAATCTGTCATCGTTCGCTAGTTAACAATATTCCATTAGGGAGCGCCCTGGGCTGATTTAATCGCGTTATAATGTACCTACGTCGAAGGCTCGACGCTCGACAAAGCCTTCGATAATTACTTGCAAGCAACTATTTATTTGCCACAACGTTAGCACGGTAATGGTACAATTAAGGAATATTGTTAGGCGCAGCGATAATGGATTTGATGGTGCTGAAATTGTTTGAGTCAAATGTTTATTATTTAGTTGGGGTTGCGTTATATATATGGTAAGTTTTTCGCATGCTATTTACTTTATAAACTTTTAACGTACAACGTTTTTGTCGTTGGGGCGAAAGGATTTTATTTCTAAAAGTAAATAACTTCGGTTGTAATATAACATATAGGTATATAAAAAATCAAGATGTGATTTTAGAACCAGCATTTTTAGTGTCTCAGGAAAGTTAATGACAAGAATGGATAAAGGATATGGTTGATTTTTTTCCATGCAAAATTTTAGGTATCATATCAAACGGCAAAAAAATAATTCGTTTAAAGGTAGTTATTTAATGTCACACATAATAACAAACTAACCACATTAATAACACTGAAGACCTGGACCTCGAAGCAGTGATTACCAGTCGTATTTAGGCGATTACCAGTCAACGAGGGATAATCGCTGTGTGATCAACGCAGCGTTACCTGCCGGCCGGTGGGATCGGGCCCTAATGCCAGGTAGATTTACAGCCCAATTGCCACTTTACTTAACATTGGATTAAAATTTTAATTAGTTGAGGGATTATGATTAAAATATTTGACCCATATCTAAATTCGCAACAAATATTAAGGACTGAAAAAGATACACTGAAAATAGGGACTGATAAAATAGATTTCGCATACACGGCGGTTTTTTTAACTCTGTTAACTTGATATAGGTATTTTGTTTCACAGCCGTTATAAAACCAAACTTACGGAAATAAATTTATAGAAAAACAAAATCAAACATAATTTCAATAACTATGAAATCAATAAAAAATCATTTTACATAAAGAAGCTTAAACAAAAGTGCTGTGCAAAAAAATTGGTTTAGATTGTTAAGCGTAGTTTCAACATTATTTAGATTAGAGCTACAAGTATATGTAATAGAAATAAAATTCCCACTCCTAATAGTAGAACTAGAGGGACAAGATCAACAACCGAAAATATAAAACCGTTAAAATATTACTCGTACTCGTGCTGTCAAAGGATAAGTATAATGTATTTACTTTAAGTAAAAACGCATGTTCTTTCAATGCCGTAGAATTGGTATGGTATAGTGTAAGCATAAGATAGATTGGAAGTGACTTGTATAGAGTGCTTGTCATAAACCAGAACACAGTATTACCGAGTCTTGTGTTTCGTCCCACCCCGGCGCTGTGCCTACATATTACAATGGTAAGTACCTACATCGAAAAATCGCATTGGAAAATTGCGTGGCTACGGTATGAACGAGTTCATTCCTAATGTTTCCATGAACCATTACAGTTCGCTGTAAATCCTTTCCAACAATAAGTTGCACTGTAAAATTAAATTAACTACGTAATTAGTAAAACAGAATTTACACGTACAAAATGAAATTCACATCTAATAGTTATACGTACTAGGAAAGTTTTTGAATCGGTGCATTTGTAGCCAACCTTTACAAAAGCAATTATTATTACTTATATAGGTATTAGCATATTCAACTCGCACACAAATGTATTTAAAGCTGACATTAATGGAACGTCAATCAGTGTCGAAATGAATCTCAGGCTTTAAACCCATTATCAGGTAACGAGGGAATTACAATACACGATGCAAACAATACTAGTATTGCTTAGCAACAAAATACAATTTCTCAGTTTGTTATAAAATAATTACGTACTGCAAAGAAATACGATGTGTTTTGTGTGCATTGTTGCTTGTTCACTAAAAAGTATAATTATACCGAAACAAATGTGAAAAGGAAAACTGAAACTTGCGCTGCAAGGAACGTCGTAGGTATAAGCCGATTCATTAGAGTCGGCGACTGGAAGCGAAGGATTATTCTGCCATGTACCAACGGTGGAATATGTTTATTAAAGTATACATTGTTAAGATACTGATTTTCATAAAGCGTTTTAAATACATAAGTTTTTGCATATTTTCGAGTCCCACGACTCATGACTCACGACCAATGTATAAATTGATGTGATTATCATCTCATTTTGGCGTAATGTGGCCATGCATCTCGCTTGTAAATACGTACGTTTTAAAGTTCGGATACCGCTTGTCTGAAGTGCGGCTTAGTACAGTCAGCGTCAAAATTAGGAGTATCTACCATTCTCCAATAGCTTAACAACAACTGATATGTCTTTATATGTAAAACAATAAGATTATGGCCAATACTTTTGGACTGATACAATTATATATTTTGGATATACAATTATGCACTACCTGTTCTAAAAACTTACTGTTCTTTATATCCTGCTACCCTAAGGTTGTCTGGAAGAGATCGCTTACAGCGATAAGACCGCCTGTTGCTACCTTTCTTTACATTGTAAATCTGTTTTTCAAATTTGTCTTCTTTGTGGTGCAATAAAGAATATTTACTTACTTTACTTACTTACTTATACAGTACCCGCAAAAACAGCTATTTTTTGCAGGCATTCGAAAATTCGTGAAATTAGATATATCATATAAACAATGATTGTATCATCATCACGAACACACACTAATTAATTTTTGTTATAAATATTTTATTTATTTATTTAAAAACACTCAAAAGCGAATCTTACCAACAATAAAACCTCGATGAATCGATGTTTCGCTCTCGTTAGCCTTTGGGTTGAAAATGAAATTGAATCATTACTTTACAATTTAATACCCACGGGGCTACCGCAAAACTCGGGCAAACTAATTATTTTAAAAATGTACCCTGATTTCATCGAATTGTCGTTTTTATATGTCCCTATATTGTAAATTTAATCGAAATAGCTAAAGCCGTTTTTGAGAAATTACCAAATAAATCGATTATTTTCCGCTACTGTATGTACTGTAGGTATATTTGGAAAAGTATTCCAGTGTGGCAGATACTTTTAGTGCGCTCTTTCATCCGTTACTGTTGATGCTGACTATACACTACATATAGCTCGTACCAGGATTATCCTACGTTGTAGCGAAAACTGTTCACTTCATTATACTACAAAATCTATACTACAAGAGGTATTCTATAATAAAAAAATGAATAGTGAATACATTTTTCACCTTACGTCCATGGGACGGCAGCGAAATGCCCATGCCACATATTTTGACTAACTTGTAGAGTTAGTGAAGTTAGAGCTTGTAGAGTTAGAAACTTGGCTCTACATGAGATCTGATAACTTTTTGACAGTGCGAGCCTTCAGGCTTCATCTTGGCAACATTTTAAATGAAAATTGTTTTTATTTTATCGGATTAATTTATTCACTGAAAATTATACGCCTAAAAAATTAAAGTATTCAACAAACACGTTCTTGAGTGATTAATCTCGTAACAAAGACTTGGTGTTATCAAAACCTACATTCATTAGCCACATCAGCCCAAACATGATAGTCATTACGCTCGGTTATGCCCGAGTCACGCACTGCCACGAATGCTCGTTACCACGCTTTGATGACCCGCTATAAGGGGGTTATTGCAGGTTTTTGCTCGCTTCTACACTGTGACAACGGCTGCACGCATTGTTACGCTTAGGATTTATATTCGCATGACTTACCGAGCGCCGCCTTAGTTGAACTAAGATAAATTCACATTTTTCCTTACAACATTTAACAACTAATGGCGATGTGCGACCAGAACGACAGGCATTTAAACAATGAAAAGAAAAAAGGAAAAAAAGAAAAAGTTTATTTGTGCGTGTGTGCGTGTGTGCGTGTGCGTGTGTGTTTATGTACTTCAGTTTATAAGTAATTCTGTTTCATTATAATTAAGGGATTCTAACCATCTATTAACAGTAATTTTGCATTTAGATAGTGGTAAGTGATACATTGATAGTTTATTGTTTATACATTATACAAGTGAGCAGATTGTGTCGTATTTTGTCTTTTGGCAAACAAAGATCCTACATATGGTGTAGGGACAGCATTATGCTTTCGCCGAAAGTTGTGGTTTGTATGTAAGTGATTTATGTAGTTTTAAAATAGAATTTAGGATGTATAGTTTTCTTACAGTGAGTATATTTGAGATTTTATACAGTTCAAAAGTTGGGAATCGGTATGGTTTGGAGTACATAACTTTAAGTAGGCACCTTTGCCCTCGTTCTGCCTGTGGAAATTTGGTTTTGTTGGCTCCACCCCAGACTGTGATGCAGTACGTTATGATAGATTGAGCAAGTGCGGTATAAATTTGGATTAATAACGGTTTTGTGGCTATGTATCGTAATTTTTTTTCAAATCCATTTAAGTTTTCTAATCCTGGAATTAATGTGTTCAATATATTTATGCCATTAGAGTCGCTGGTCCAATATTATTGCCAGGTATTTGGTAGAGTTGACTTTGTTGATTTTTAAGCAGTTACATTGTTGATCATTACTAATTGGGTTGCATGTGTGAATTTTATTGAGAAGGTTATCGTTAAGCCAAGAAATAATATGATTGAGGCCTTTTTCAGCTTTTTTGTACAATACAGCATCGTAATTACTCACGCGATTCTAAGACCCACGGAGATGGAGCACGTTTTTAAATATTTTTTCATTTTAAGATATAAAATATGAGGAAGGCACCTTAACAAAAATGTCCTTTTCATCAGCGTCATTCTTAACAAAGATTATTATAATATTACTTAAAATGCAATTAGAATGTGTTTAGAGGTATTGAACGATACATTTAAGGCACGTTTAAAATATTCCCGTTTTCGTAGTTTAAATGCGAATAACCGAATATCATAGTGAAATTCCGGTAGATATATTTTAAACCTTGGAATAATGCCACATAGGTATTCCAGAAATGGAACGATGACTGAGAGCTTTGTCGGTATCAGGTAAGTAGAAACGTTTTAGACAGTGTTCGTATTTTGGTAGTGTTTGCCACTTTACGCTAGCTGTTTTCAAGTACCGGTCGCTCAATTTGCGTTTGCAGCGAGCCTAACAACAAAGGACTGATTATCACAATCAGTCACGCAATACGTTCCATTCCATAATATCCCACCATAACACGTGATAGGAACAAACGAGCACCGTACGATCGCACATCGCATGACTCGAGAGAGATTAGTTTGCGTTCTTGACCCCATTCGGGTAGGCGATGATATTTCCCTTTCAAGTGGCAATCCGCGCTCACGGCAGGGACTGCAATAAGGGCTCATTTTGGTTTGAAGAAGGTAAGTGAGCGTGTCGTCATGGCAATGATTCCTTTTGATAAGTATATTACTATACTTACCTGTCGCGGGGCAAAAATATTAGTGGTGGGAATATTTCACAAGGTATCTGAGTTAAAAATCCCAACAACAATCCTAAATTATTAAAGGCACTCGTAAAATCTATTATACAGATAGCCAAATCCAAAATTTCATAAATTTTTACAGTACCTACGGCAACGGTAAGGTTGTCTGGAAAAGATCGCTTCTTAACGATAAGACCGCCTGTTGTTACCTAACTTTTACATGTTTTTTATTTACTGTCTATTTTTAACTGTATGGTGCACAATAAAGAATATTTACTTACTAACTTACTTATCTACTAACGTAGTAATTTCACTGGGCAAGTACCAAAATTTAACAGCTTCTCTCAACAATTCGACGACCGGTTTGGCCTAGTGGGTAGTGACCCTGCCTACGAAGCTGATGGTCCCGGGTTCAAATCCTGGTAAGGGCATTTATTCGTGTGATGAGCATGGATATTTGTTCCTGAGTCATGGGTGTTTTCTATGTATTTAAGTATTTATAAATATTTATATATATTATATATATCGTTGTCTAAGTACCCTCAACACAAGCCTTATTGAGCTTACTGTGGGATTTAGTCAATTTGTGTAATAATGTCCTATAATATTTAAAAAAAAAAAAAAAAAAAATCGCTCTATGGCGAAATTAAGGAAAATAGTGTAGAAACTTAAATAAAGGATGAAGTTAACTCGAATGCCGGGTCCACATTGTACTGTCATTTAGTACATACCTACGTTCCGTGGCACTTTCTCGCTCAGCGAGTTGTGAACAGTGGAAGTGTTAAATTGGAGCTAACAAGAGTTGCGAGGACTAGTGTGGGGTGCGTTCTATTAATTACAGAGCAGATCGCAATAATCAGAGCACGGCCCTCGTGAGACCAAAATGTACTTGTGTCAATCTTTTTACGAATGAAATAAAGGTTTAAACACTTTAAGCATTTGGGCTATAAGAAAGTTTTTATTGTTCACCTAAGTATCAGTATGTGAATGTGTGCCTAAATCTAATACTTAAATCAAAGTTCATTACATGGTTTGTGTATATGAAGTTTTTTATCTGCCGCTGCTTTTTTTATATTTGCTGAAAAGTTAAGTAGTTCTGAGCTCTTGTACTTTCATGAAAGTAATGTTAAGTACTTATGACTTTTAAAAGGCCATGATATCTATTAAACAATCATCTTATGACTTGAACTAATATTGATTGCTTGCTTGATAAATTTATCATATCCATTTCCTAGGATTATATACCAATCTTGCACCAACAACGGGAACGCATATATAGGCACTCTAAGTAATATTAACGCAACCTTAGTGTTTTGAATATGGCAATCGGACTTTGTCCAAAAAGGCTGACACGTTGCGGCTCTGGCGCCACAATTCGTGTCGGTATCTGTTTATTTACGGTCAGCCGGGGATAATCGGCCTGTAGGTAATCAGACCCGCGGGACTGAACAGGCTGTAATTGTGCACTAATCATCACTTCACTTCCTAATTACAGTGCGGAGCCCAAAACTACTTCTACACCATTTTGAACGTGGCAACTAAGATTGTTCTTTTTCTGTTTTTATTACAAATCTAACAGGAATTTACATTGTCCGTGTATTATTGTTTTTAAATAGAAAAAAGGTTACTTTCGTTCCGTTATCGAAATAGGAAGGAATGAATTGTGTCTTATGGTAAATATTTAATCGTTTCGTGTAATAATTCCAGTGTCTTCAAACTGTAACCGATTTAATATTTAATGTACCTAAGGCAGACCGAAAATTCTTTTCAATTTCTTTAATTTTAAAAACTAATTTCTGTGGGATGAAACCCTTCTGTTAGGAACGTTCGGGTTACAAAGGAGCCTTACAAAATAATTCGTCTCAAGTAAATCTCCAATTGAAATTGAATTTGAGGAAAACTTTTATGGATGAACTTATATTTATTTTCCCGGGTTTACGCGTCGTAAATAGATCTGCGAAAAAAATTAATCGTTAAAATCCTCATCTGGGTATAAAAAGCACGCAGATATTTTTTATGGGCAGTAAAACGTGTATGTGGAATTGTAAGCCGAGTGAGCGTATCCCTCGCAGCTTACAGCTCACAGGGTGCATTTCCAAGTACGTCTTAATATCGTGGATATACAATATACTGTGCAGTTGTATTATTCTTAGGTGTGAATTAGGGTGGTTCAAAAAACTTATTTTTAATAATTTCCGGCGGGGCACCCCCTTGTTGTTTATTACACTTATTATGTTGATAAAATACGCCAAGTTATGTAACTTTATCTCATTTACATTGACATTTTTAATGTTATATAAAACAAAAAAAAAATTAAACAAGTAATTATTTAGACGTTATGAAGTAGAATATAATTTTTAATTCTAATTTTTATAAATTTTTAGAATTTGTCCTTTAGGATTTCAACTATTCCGTAAAAACTGATATTGAAAAAACAACCGTGGGATAGAAACGAAATATATGTAGATGTGATTGTACCCTTATTTTTAAACAGGGGCAATGCTGATAAATAGATTCAGACATTTATAATTTATTATATTTCTATAAGCGAGTACCTATAATTGACTTAGTGATTCTGTTGTAATTTCTCGATATAAAGTGCTGTTGGTTTTACATGTACTAAAATAAAATAAATGTGTAAACAATAAACATTGACCTAGAACAAAACTATCTTCGCGCAAACTTGCCCTCTCAAGTCTCCCCTTTTCGTGAAGCGCTGTGATTATCTACTTAACTCGTCAATCAAAGCACCCATAGCAACCGCGTATCATACATACGTATGTATATTTGCTGGTAATTTATTAGATATTAGGTAACGCACAAACAGCCAGAAGGTTTATTTGTGGTGGCTCATTGATCGATGTGGGGTATATGTGATTGATTTTAGTTACATTTATAGATATCCATTTTGATTGATTTATGTCGGTAAATGAAGTAAATGAAAATGAATAGGCAAATTTGAATTAGAGAGAATTAGAATATCTTATGGCCGTAAGAGATTACAAAATATCAAATCGACTAATTTACTAACCCTTGTATGGGTTAAGAATAAATTTAAAAGGGGAAAAATTTACTGTCTTGGGTGAGACTTGTCCTCACGACCACTGTATCACTAGCCCAGTTTCCACCATGTGGGTATATTAGGGAGGCACCCTTGTAACATGGCAAACCTGCATTGGGCAGCCACCGCTCGCACTTGCCGGTTTCGCTCGTCTTTTGTTTTCTCTGGCGAATTTTTTCTTGGAATTTTGTTGCAAATAACACAACTTTGATTTTATTTATTTAATGTGACTTGATGTTTATGATTTGCGTTAATAAAGTTAATATGTGGTCTGCCTCGAAAGAAAGTAATTTTTTCCACTTTTATTTAGTATGGGGGGCGCATCGTAACTAGTGAATTTCCAATATGGCTTGGAACTCCGGTAGCGGCATATAACCCGCAGGACTTTAACCAAGTATTCCTGATACGAATACCTACGAGCAAAAAATATTGTATCAACCGATTAAATTTATCTGCCGTAGATAAAGATAATAAACAACAAAAATAATAATAATAGATCTTGGACTTACTTAATACATATTACTAGTTAATGTGTTCAATTGCATTAGTTTATAAGGCTGTTATCAGTCCTCATGCGAAACATTTCATATTCACACAACTTTGGGAACAAATCAAATTATTTATATCACATATTTTGTTTTGTGTATTTTAAGTAGTTACTCTACTATATACGAGTATACATTAAAACTGAAATAGTTGTCATATATTAAAGAAAAATTGGATCCGGCCTTCACCACTGAGGGCTTCGTCATTTTTACTTTAATATAATTTGACATCTCTTTTAGCTTACAATCTCATTTTGACGCTTTATAACTAAATTTTATTAACCCAGATAAGCCTAAAACTAAAAAATCTTTTTTTATGATTTTTCGACATATTGTCAATTAGCCACTACAAAAAAAATATACTTATTAATTATTAATTTATATTATATAACACCTAGTAAGTGAATGTTAGTTAATATTAGCAAACCTGTGATAACTCGGGGCACATTCTAGGGATTTGATATAGATATACATATAATAATACATGAGCTCATTGAAAATTCTCGATTACTATTAAAACTTGCGCGATGTCCAAGCCGATAACTGGCGGGAGATGGCACAGGATCGAGACAACTGGCGTGTACTCTTGTCGGAGGCCAAGACTCATTTTGGGTCGCTGCGCCATTAAGTAGTATTATTAAAAGGTTCGATATCACACCAGACCGCGTAGCCAACGTGCCAATCGTTAACGCTCCGTGGCGTATCGTAGTCATCTCTCTCTATCACTATTCAATATTAATGCAAAAGTGACAGTTGCGTTTCGTTCGCTACGGAGCGTTAACGATTGGAATGTTGGCTACGTGGGCGGGCTGGGATCAAGCCTCTTAAGATAATAAATGCATGCAAATGTCATTTCAAACAAAATAACAATTTACTGGCAGTGACATTTATGTGCTAGAGTAAGAATAATATGTGAGGTAATATTCCGCTAAGATTGTTACGAAGTCCAAGAGAATCATGCAGCCCAAGTGAATATTCTATTACCTCATGGATTAGTGAATATCTTGATATACTATTAGGTGAGTCAAATTTATTTTGCTCTAAATGCAACATCAGTTTTCACCCGAAAAAACAATAAGCGTCCCATCAACTCCGATACTCATCAAAATATTAACATGCAAAATACAGTTTTCCAGTTTTTGAAATGGTTTACGTACCTAATGATATTGGTATGAATAAAATGAAATGCTCACTTTTTATGTACTTAATTTTAGCAATAAATGAACATGGAGTAATGTTTAAGAAATATTAAATAACGATATAAAATGATTACAATAAAACATTTTGTGCCAATGTGGAAATACTGACCTGGTTTAAAAATAAAATAAATTCTTAGAAAAAACACTTTTCTAGAATTTAAGAAGCAGTATACAAAGCAATTTTGTATAAATAAATTCATTTTCTAGAACATTTCAATGTTGACAGTAACACATATCGATTTAATTGTCGATAAAATATTTTGCTACGTCACTTTAGTATAAGTTCCCCGAGTTATCCCAGGTTTGAATATTAGTACTTGACTCTGACATTGGGAATACTGACTTTTTACATGTCCAAATTAAATGTTTTATTTACCATGGAGACTATACTTACCTACATCTCTGTTATATTGTAGTAATTATTTATTCTAAGATTATTCTAATGCAGTGGCCGTTGTATTTATAAATTTTCCTATGTATTTTTTATGTCACTGTAAATGTTGTATTGACTTGTAAAAGAGCCCTTGTCATCTAAGTAAAGTATCACATAAAGTTATGTATATTAGATATTGTTCATGTTATAAATTCCTCAGTGCTACAAGATACAGCCAATGTAGGTTCGGAGCGGAGAAACGGAGCTGCCGGCGCTTCGTTTTCTATGGAAAGCACCTCGTGATCACCGATCAGTCGTTATAAATAATGATGTGTCGAACGCCTCGGCCCGCGCCCGGACCGGTCTAGCGTGAGTCAACCTTAAGTAGGTAAAGTTGTCGAAGATTGTCAGAAAAACCAGTCCCATAATCACCGAATCGTTAAAGCTACATGTCCCATCTTATTGTTTCTTTCCATACATTTCATATAGTACGAGTAAGTACTTGTAAATAGTTCACTAAAATAAAATTATGTTCCAAATATATTTAGTTCCAATAATACTATATCAAATATAAACGAAGGACGCATAAGCCTATTTCGGTCATACAACACAAAATACATAAAGCTCTCTGAATCAACAATACCCGGAATAATTTACTGCGTAAAAGCTTGTAGTAGAACATAAAAAATTGAACCTGTATTTCTGATTAATTGGAAGCCTACAATATCGATTTTGTATTACTGCGGTAGTATGATGTTAATATTGTACGCTACTTCATTTTCCAGCATTTGTTTTTGATGGAGCCCCGAAAATATGTAGTTGAATGGGCGAGGTCCTACTGCGCAAATACCGCGAGCAGGGATATAAAGAATCGGTCAAGTAAAAGTATGACTTGCGAAAAGTGAGTAAAATAAATATTTAAATGTTCATATAATTAATAGACTTTATAAGAAATTACCTATAATTTAAACTTTAAATACTACTGTTACATTATACGTATTAGTAAATGAAGGTACATATTAACGCCCCTCTTAAGGCGATTTTAAAATCAATCATAGTTTTTAAGCATACAGGTTGCCCTCAAATTTACTTTTCCATTTTTATATACTAATATTATGTTTATAAAAGGTAATTATTAAGTTACCTGTACTTGAATTAAGGATGATAATGTAAATAATAATTAATAAAGTTACTGAGTCGATTGTTACTATATATAATAATGGCTGTGAAGCTATTACCGATTTTTAAGCAGCTATTTCCGATCGTCTGTAAGAGAAGGTCTGTGCCCAGCAGTGAGACACACGTGGAAACTATGTCAGCAACACACCCTGTTGGTGACATAGTTTCCATAGGTAGTGGCTTATTACAAGAAGATTAAAATTTTATATTTCCAATATGAACGATTTATTTTCCAGAATCTTCAAACGGTTGGAAACTTTCCGCAACTGAAGCTGTCGGTGATGATCATCATGATTACGGATTATCATAACAAATGAAAGAATAAATCTTTGCTTATTTATAAAAAAAATGACTTTTAAGAAGTAACATATCATCAACATTATAAGCAACATTTGACATCAAAACTTTGATATATCTTTTGTGAAAATGAATTTTCAGACTTACTACTTATGACGAATGTGGTTATGACGAATACATGATCGTGAGTTATTATAGGTAAATACTTCATAATCGTATACATAGATGTTTTACTCTATGTATATATCGTCGTTGAGAATGCGAAATCCTTTATGTGATCGATTTTTAGGGTTCCGTAGCCAAATGGCAAAAAACGGAACCCTTATAGATTCGTCATGTCCGTCTGTCTGTCCGATTCTGTCACAGCCACTTTTTTCCGAAACTATAAAAGCTATACTGTTCAAACTTGGTAAGTAGATGTATTCTATGAACCGCATTATGATGTTCACACAAAAATAGAAAAAAAACAATAAATTTTGGGGGTTCCCCATACTTAGAACTGAAACTCAAAAAATCTTTTTTCATCAAACTCATACGTGTGGGGTATCTATGGATAGGTCTTTAAAAATGATATTGAGGTTTCTAATATCATTTTTTTTCTAAACTGAAAAGTTTGCGCGAGAGACACTTCCAAAGTGGTAAAAAGTGTGTCCCCCCCCCCGTAACTTCTAAAATAACAGAATGAAAAATCTAAAAAAAATATATGATATACATTGCCATGCAAACTTCCACCGAAAATTGGTTCGAACGAGATCTAGTAAGTAGTTTTTTTTTAATACGTCATAAAAATTAAAAAAAAAATTTTTTTTCATCAAACCCATACGTGTGGGGTATCTATGGATAGGTCTTCAAAAATGATATTTAGGTTTCTAATATAATTTTTTTCTAAACTGAATAGTTTGCACGAGAGACGCTTCCAAAGTGAAAAAATGTGTGTCCCCCCCCCTGTAACTTCTAAAATAACAGAATGAAAAATCTAAAAAAAATATATGATATACATTGCCATGCAAACTTCCACCGAAAATTGGTTCGAACGAGATCTAGTAAGTAGTTTTTTTTTAATACGTCATAAAAATTTAAAAAAAAATTTTTTTTCATCAAACCCATACGTGTGGGGTATCTATGGATAGGTCTTCAAAAATGATATTTAGGTTTCTAATATAATTTTTTTCTAAACTGAATAGTTTGCGCGAGAGACACTTCCAAAGTGAAAAAATGTGTGTCCCCCCCCCTGTAACTTCTAAAATAACAGAATGAAAAATCTAAAAAAAATATATGATATACATTACCATGCAAACTTCCACCGAAAATTGGTTTGAACGAGATCTAGTGAATAGTTTTTTTTTAATACGTCAATAAATTAAAAAAAAATTTTTTTTTCAAACCCATACGTGTGGGGTATCTATGGATAGGTCTTCAAAAATGATATTTAGGTTCCTAACATAATTTTTTTCTAAACTGAATAGTTTGCGCGAGAGACAGTTCCAAAGTGGTAAAATGTGTGTCCAAAGTGGTAAAATGTTGAACAAGATCTAGCAAGTAGATTTTTTTTAATACGTCTTAAATGGTACGGAACCCTTCATGCGCGAGTCCGACTCGCACTTGGCCGCTTTTTGATTTACAAATAGTCACCTACGTCACCTAGCAACAAAATACGTACCTAAGGCATTAATTAATTTTATTAATGTCGTGCACATATCGGACTTGGCATTCTCAACGATGATATATAAGTATGGAAACTAGGCTTCCATTGTACATGCTTTGCTTAGTATGTGTATTTATTAAAATTAAAATTCAATCATCAGTTTCAGTCAATCATTAAAATTAATGTCCTAAACAGATAAGTACAAGCGCAAGTATGAGAATGAACTGCGTCCACGCCACCCGCGCCTTGATTGGCGTATTTTATCTTGTTTCGAAATACCACTCAAACTAACGTAAAAGTACCCGATACTCAAGGAACAAACGCTTGTGGAAGGTTACCAACCTACCTCTAAAATGGTTCTAGCCACCAAAACCTATCTAATTACTTTAATAGATTGGTAATATCTGCAGATTTTCGATGTGTCGTTAAAAGCTGCGCTTACTTTAGTATACGGGTAATTCTTATTCTTATGTTTTTATTTTATTTCTTGTAAGAATAGCAAATATTTTTTTAAAGAATTTAACTCTAGTTTTATTTATGTCAATCTAAATGTGTTGTGTGTGTTTTTGACGATGCGTGTTGCAGATGATAGTTGTGTAAATGCACGTTTTAGTTAGACGAAACCTAAGGTTGATGAGCTTTATGTAAGATTGCGAAGCCTGCGCTGGGGATCTGAAGGTGTTTTTTTATTGTATAAAAATTCAAGTAAATATTTTTTGATGAGTTAAATACATATTTAAAAAAAGTTACAAGTTCAAAATGTCACGGACTGTGTAGTGTTACCTCGCCGGATTTATTGACGTTTTTTTTTACGAAAAAGTAAGAAGTGATTTTGCAAGAATACTGTTTAAACATTTTATGGATATATAACGACTTTATATATATATATATATTCATATATATTTATATATATATATATATATATTGAATAGCACATTTAGTCATCAGTTTTTGTGTCATGGCCGTGCGTGGTAATATAAACAAGCGGTAAGTAAGCGGTAGCACTGTGTTGCAGCAGATTTGCAAATGGCTGAAGGGAGAAGTTTTGCCGAAAACTATTATTTATGTTAATTTTAAAAAAGGGACAACCATAACGCATCTCACCGCCGTGTTTGAGTTTGAAAAGTACCAGTTTCACGTTATTGTTTGTGACATAAGATATACCGCATACATTGCAAATTGAGCTAATTATTTAACATTTGCAAAGTCAAAGGTAATTTTTAGGCAATACCAAACATGTTCCAAATTGTCACAGCTGTGGCCTCAAATATCTATCACTGCCATGGACTTTGAGTCTACGTTCGTGATATACATATAGATACGTAGTCGTGAGATTTTATTCGGTTAGTTAATTTAGAGGCATATGCACTTTTTTGACATGGATTTTTATTATCTATATAGCGCGTATATTTCATTTTAAGTTTAGGCTTTAATGAACACACTTTCATAGGTTTAATAAAAAAAAATTGTGTATCACTACTTAAAAAAAAAAATATATCAGAGGAAAAAATGGAAAAACTTACGCTTCCGGCAGGACTTGAACCCGCAACCTCCGCAATCCGTGCGTTTGCTCTTAACCAATTGAGCTACGGAAGCCTACCAGTCCGCGTAGCCAACGTGCCAATCGTTAACGCTCCGTAGCGTATCGTAGTCATCTCTATCACTCTTCCATATCAGTGCGACGGTGACAGGTGCGTTTCGTTCGCCCCGGAGCGTTAACGATTGGCACGTTGGCTACGCGGGCAGGACCTCGCAAATCTTTCCATTCCTTCATTCCTTTCCTTATATATGTATATGTACACGCCTTTGAAGACGCCCACGAAAGACGATTACATCCTTTTAACGACACCGGGGTCTCAAGTTGTATTGAGAATTCACCAGTAACAATTTGCTAACCCATACTAAGTAAGAATGTCCTTATAATATAAAAAAGAATGATTAAATTTCAATATTTTTACTTCATTAGGTATATTCTAATATTTTATTAACTTTAAGTAAGTTTTAACTTTAATTTATGTACGTTTAAATTTTTTTTTCGGTAATATTTTAAGTTTGTTTGCAAGCAATCTATCACTCTTTACTTCCGATATTTCTAGTTGAAGTGAGTTGTATTGGCCCCCAATGTATGTAATGATGTGTATCCAATTCTTTGTCACTAAATACTAAAAAAGAAGTCGAATAAAATGTACGTACCTATGATTACATTAACCAAAGAACCGCACAATAGGTAAATGTATCTAAGCTAGCATAGTACACGCGACCAACCGCGGGCTTCGCCCGCAGTGGCTTTGCGTGCCGATTAATTGAAGCTTACTGTATTGATTTTGTATTACAGTAAGCTTTAGAGCTTACCAATAATTGATGCAGGCGTTGCTCATTTATTCAAATGCCATAACGTTCAAACGATAGGTAAGTATATTATTTTATTTTTTTGTTAAGAAATTGTATTCTAGGTACAGGTACAAAATAACATGTCATGTTAATAAATGTTCACTTCCAACAATGTCTTCCAAAAGACAATTTTCTTAGACGTAGGTATTATACTGATACATCTTTGCCAAAAAGTATAAAATGGAAAATATTAATATGAAGGCGATCCTTAATAATAACGCTTTGAGCGTTGGACACAATAATGGTTCAAAATTGGGTTAAATGGCTCGTGCGAACGGAATGTCGCGCTAAAATTGCTCGCTTGTCAAATAATTTTTGTGGTGTTGATTGTTTATTTCACTGACTAAAGGAATGGTAACCGAGTCTAGATCAGAGGATTGTCAGATTAATTTAATTAATACAAAATTAAAACTTCAAAAACTATTAAACTATTTTGATCGAAAGATGAAAGTAAGATGGTAAATGTCATTAATAATACAAGCCACGTTAATACCACGAAAAGTTCAAACCAAAACCATCGATTAATTGTTGCTCTTATTTTTGCTCAATAATACTGTTGCAAACTTCGGGAAATGAGTCAAGATCTGAGGGCCTACCGTGAACCACGTTCGACGTGTTGCCTCCCTATCACACTTACGTACAAATTTACAAGTGCGACAGAGAGGTAACACGTCGAACGTGGTCCGCGGTAGGCCCTCTGCATTTGACGTACCTACGTATGTATGTACACAAAAGTATAGTATAAGTATACTTACGCACATAAAAAAATGAGATATAGGTATCAATCATAATGACCGTATTCAAAACACCGGATTTCTATAAAAAACAAATGGTAAATCATGGCAAATTTGAGTGTGGAACGTAACACAATAACTCAAAGAAACGCCGCCATAACTGTCGCGGGCATTGTTCCCGTGATTCACGCGCCGCCGAAATGATGTTTTCCTCGAGGTGCCCATTCTAATGGCTGATATTTTCCCTGCAGCTCTTAAGTTTATTCCGCGATGGGTTGTTAAGTCTGAAGTATACCCACATATTATGGTCTGTAGCTATAAACTATAACATGTTTGTTTTGTAACATATATGAAATGGGTAAATATATATTGTTTTGTTGACAATTTCAGGTAAGTAGTTTGTTTTTCTAGAAATACAAACAAAACTATGTCAGTTAGTATTTACGTAATACAAAGAGAATCGCTATTTTAAAATGCAAGGAATAGTGTACCTACCAAATATTGTGTTTGCTAACCGACAAAATGCTTTTATTTAGCCATAGATAAACACATTTTAACATTGCACTTACGCATATATTCCGGGAGGTCAATTCAAACCTACATATTGATATCTTGTTATGATTTCCGCGTGCATTTTGTGCTGTTTGTATACATGTATTGGACCGAGCGAGACGCACGGGCGAATGTTAGCAAAATTAGGTACATCATTTTGACATTAAAATGTAATTTGGATTTGGTCTCCAGGTGCTTCTAAGGCCTTTAGTTGTAAATCCAAACTAGGAATTGAATCAAACTGCCCTCCTGACGGGTCTGGGTGATAATGCCGGATTTATGCATCGCCCTCTCTTATCCGACCGAGCGGTCCCGAGTGCTCCGTAAATTTTTAATTTAATTGTTTATACACATTACTATTAACGACAAAGTATGGCATTACTTTTAGTTTGCGGTGCAGTGCATTTTTGCTTTATATTATGATACGGAGTTCCAGGCTTTGGTTTGATCATAACAGATTATAGTTTTGATTTATAAGACTAAATTCGGCTTGTTTATTAACTACCTCTGAAATATATTTATTTATAAACTTGATGACTTGTTTGGTCTACTAACCCTGCTTATGAAGCCGATGGTCCCGGGTTCAAATCCTGGTAATGGCATTTCATTGCGTGATGAGCACGAATATTTGTTGTCTTGGCTAGGCCCTCAGACGCCCTATTTGACTTATCTGAATATCAGATCATGACGTTGCTGGCATTTAGTGTAAATTTATGAGAAACCAAGTCAAACATATGGCATCCAAATCTTACTTCATAATTCACTCAGGTTAAAAAGTATACACCGTCGGCTGGCAAAACCCGACAGATTTTTAAGGTTGACCGCATTTAGAGACTAAAATGTCATACAAAGTTTTCTGAAATAGGTCTTGTTTGAGAGATCATGACAATTCTTGTAAAAATTTGTTGTTGCAATCTATAACTCAGCGAAAAACGCCTTTTTGGCTGTGACTTGGATTAGTGTGTTAGTTTACTGACAGACATAAGTTTTATAGGAAACTCGCCATTTTTATCTCTTAATAAAAAATAACTATTTATTCGTTGTAATTTTTTTCGCCATGATGTAAAAAAGAATAACGTGTCGTGTGCAGAAAATACAAAAAAAATATTACCGAATCTCATATACTTAACATTTTTGCTCCTTATGATCTCAGGTACACTTCAAGTTCTATATTATTTTGTTGTTATAAATGCCTCCGAAAGGTTCATACTGTTTGGTACTACTTAAAGGTCTTTGAGTTAATGTACATCGGGAAAAGGCAGTCTTTTTAACGAATATGAACCAAAGGAGACTTATATTTTTTCCGGGATTTTCTATGTAAAATAAAAACACCAATATACGTTGATACTTCGCGAGACCAAAGTTGAGTCGCTTCGTTAATGAAGGGCCTACTTAATGTATTTAGGGCTCATTAAATTTGTTCTCCGTCTTAATTAACATCGCTGACTAGGACTGACAACGACTTTACGCTTTTACGGAGATGCCTACTTGCCGGGCTTTAAGTTCAGAAAAAGGTACAAGCCGGTCCGCAGAATATTATCTGCGCGTGGCAATAATTTGATATAAGTTAGTGCACGCGCTGATCTCGTAACGAATGTGCCTTATCGCCGTAGTTTTAAAATGCAGTATTATGATAATACCACGAAGCACTAGTTAATACGGAATAAATTAGTATAAGTTTACCATCCAACAGTAAGCTTTAGGTACTCATTATGATACTTAACATATATCTTGTCAAGTTGTCATCGTCACGAGCTGATAATATTCTGCTGACGGGCACAGTACATATACTACCAAAAACCATACACCATACCATATCATACCATAGCTAAAAACGAATAATAAAATAATAAAGAAGTAACTACCTAGGTCAGTATCAATATTTAACAGAAAGCTATTCACCTTCGACTGACCTAAGCCGCATTTGATGGAGAGTGTTAACGACGTGTTTTAGAAATAGTCACACTATCTTGAAGAGATTATAAAATAATAACCTCACCAAGTGACCACTTGAAACGGAAATGTTAAATAATATCTATTGGTTGTATAACTTGCGATAGTAAAACAACGAGATATAAATACAAATATGCGTTCCTAACGGACCAATACGAATTTGCGGCGCTTGCCATAGAAACACTGGGCCCATGGTCGAGCGACACAAAGCAATTTATGAAGGAAGTGTCGGTCCGACTAATAGGTGTCTCGGGCGACCACAGGGCGGGCTCCTTCTTTGCCCAAAGATTGAGCCTGGCGGTGCAAAGGGGCAATGCTGCTAGCATCCTAGGGAGTATTCCAGAAGCGGGTAGCTTTGGGGAGGTATTTTATATTTAGTTTTTATAAATATATATAAGTGTAATATAAAAATATTTTCTTAGTTACACGTTAACATGTAAACATTCTTATAAATAACAACGAGATTGGAAATAATATTTATAAATAATCATTGAACATTGACAGGAAAGGGACTGAGGCATCGGAGTTCGGTATATTTTGTTTAAGCGTGTGTACCTCACGACTAATGTTATTAGTTAAATATAATATATCAACGGCATGTCAAGGACCTTATATATAAAATCGTTAACATTTACATTTAATATTTATGTATTTGTTCAAGGGTGTCACGAAGATGGTGAAAGTATTGTGTATAAAGCTGATATCAATTATATTAATGCTCGTGGGTGGAAAACTTTTGTTTCTGTTGTATTTTACTTTTATGATATTTTTTGTAAATAATTTCAATGAAAAATACAAGAAAATGCTTAGAAATAGACACCTAAAATCATTTGGTATAACCACTTTATAAAAATGCTTTATAGCATTTTTCACTTTTGACACGTCAAATTTTGAAAACTTAAACTGTGAGCATTATTTTCAGGTCCAGAAATAATTTACGAATGACTTTCTTTGTGACGTTCATGGTCGAAAAGTGGCATTGTGGTCGTTATGTTACTGGCTGTCAAAAAGAAAATCGCTTCCTCCTATGCTGTTTTTAATTTTTGGTAAATTTGTTTTAATTTTTATAGTTGTGTTGGCAGCAGGCGCTTATTTAAGTTATTAACGCTAGCATAATAGCTCTAAAAATATCATTGAATTCAAATGGAATAAATTTACGAAATCCTATCGGGAAAAGAATAGTGAGCCTAAATTTACGGGCCAGGGGAGGGCAGTAAAGCCTCGTTTGGTTGAGCTATGTCCCATTCGAGGGCGTATTACTCGTATATAAATATTACTACACACTGAATTCTGTTTGCCAAATTTGAAAGGTTGCATTTTTGCGTTGGGCTAGTTACTAACATTTGAGGGTTTTAGTCTTGAACGACCATTATAAGTTCTATGAGTTTTTGTAAAATGGATTTCATTTCGTGGAATAAAGATTAAATAAATGAATAAATAAGGGCGAGTAATGGGCATAATCACTTTAGTAAACACAAATGAAATGGGTAGTTAACATGCAATTAACAGTTTTCATGTTTTTTGTATTAGATTTATTGACACTGTACCACCAACACATATTATTATAAGTCATACAGCATCAACGAAAATATGTCAAAATAATCTTAAATTACTTAAAAAGTACCTAAAGTCAGACCAAGACAAGTCTGCAACGATATTTTTAGCACAAGCTATTATAATTAATAATTATATATAAAGAAATGCGAAAGCTATACTTAGGGATGTGCTAGGAAGCAGAATTTTGGCTTTTATCTTGTTGTTCAAACTTACCTGAAAGGACAACATAGCGTGGATTGGGGTTACTTTGATCAATTTAAAAATTATGATGTAATTATATCCCCGAATATGGAATTAAAAAAAAAAATGACAATATCGGTTTTTGCTCCTCTGTCGATTTCACTAATAATATAATTTTTATTTTTCATGTATCGCTTGAAATAAAATAAAAAAGTGGCGATCAACTTTAAACTGAACTAGGGGTACTTTGATACCCCCCTTTTTTCGACGGAATTCGATAGTATGCAGTTTACAATGACAATTGATATTAAGGACTTGAATTTTCAAATACATATTTGACTTTTATGATTTACCTAGATCGTAAGTCCTAACTTACTCGTCCTAACTAACCTAATTGTTCGAGAATGACTTTATTTGAATGTCAAGGAAAAGCGAGTAGAGAGTTCAAAATATAAACGACCAAACACACAGATAGACAGCGCGGGCGGCCGCAGGACGGCGATATATCGCCGATAAAATTTCCATTTACGACTTACCCTAAAAAATCGGCGTGTGACTAAAAACATTTCAGCTGACCTTGATTTTATATTCCGGGAAGGTTTTGTCAGCGCCATTTATTATCCGTCGCCAAAGACCGGGAGATGAGTATCATATCCATCAAGTGTACCCGCCATTATAATTTCAAATGATTTACTTTCACACCGAAAAAGACTTAAATGTTTGCAACACGAACGGCCATGGCATAATGGGCCCTGTTCTTCATTATAAATTGCGCGATTATAAAGAAAGATGGACAGCACCAGTTTTCTATTGTTTAATGAAGAATGCGAGATTTTGAAGTAATATGCAACTATAAGAAAATGCCAAAAATATATTTATACGGGTACTACGAGTAAATACAGATAATTAACCATGTAGTTAGCCATTTTAGGTACATTAAATAAGTATTACACATTAAAGTGAAACTCTTCTTAGTGATAATACTCTACGTTATTACGGTTATAGTGAGGTAGTTAGTTTCAGCCGCAGCTGTGTATTGAATAAGTTAAACTGCCAAAAGTTGGCGAAGTTATGTTAGTTAGTGCAAATGGCTGTCTCCATCTTAGGATGCACAGCTAGCCCGAAGATTGGAAGCGTTCGGCAACTTATGCGATGTCTGCATTACATTGACGAAGCGAGAGTTGCTCCATTGTCTTAACTTCATAGATCAACGTCATATTTAAATTTACTTCAATAATTTAAGATAAAGCAAAAATAAAATAATTTATAGTCTACGTAATATGGTAATTCATACTAAACAATTCTTAAAAAAAACAACTATAAAAAAATAGAAACAGCAACTTTGACAAATCACACGTCCATGACCCTTTGCACAAAAAATGAGTTGTACCTAAGTCAGTTAATAAAATTGTTAGAATAAGAATCACCCTACTTCTGTACGGAGACGCAGTAGAGGAGAGGGATATAATAGTTATTTATTTTACAAGGGGGCAAAGTTGTTGTTTAAGCTCTCGTGCCTTCTCGTGCGTGCGTTGTTGTTTAACCACGAGTGGTTCGAACAATGAAATCTTGAGCGTTGCGAGGGTTTCAAGGTACGAGGGTTAAACAAATGTTGCCCCCGAGTGAAACACAATAATATTTACCACACCAACCCGAAGAAAATATTAAATGTATCAAACAAAATCAAACCAAATTAAATCCAAATGAGCGTCAATTCAACAAGCGAATATAAGGAAACAGCTCAAAATTTGCATTTATTTTACATTGCCCCACATGTGGATAAAATGCAACTTTCTCATCAGTTTTTGAACAATCAAAGAGCTTTTGCTAACTGGTGTGGTGAATATAATTATTAGTCAATAGCACTTGGTTCCGTAGTCAACTAAGAACCCTTATAGTTTCGCCATGTTCACCTGTCTGTCTGTCCGAAGCTTTTATGCTCATATCGTTAGTGCTAGAAAGTTGGATTGGATTATATAGGTAACCCCAATCAAGCCGATAAAAAGAAAAAAAATGTTTTTGTTTCAAAAAATCATGAAAATAAAGCTTAATAAAGACCTTCAATGAAAACTATATCAAACGTGATCAGATACGTTATTGAGTTGTCGCCAAGTCTTCCCTTCATAGTAATAAATAGTTTATAAAACACTAGAAAAACACGCTTATGATACGATATTCCATCATGGAATGCCAGTGCCTATCTTCCGGCTTCATCATCAGACCTTGAAACCTAATCGTGGTCAAAGTTCATTACAAGACTTTTCTAAAAAAATCCATTCCAGTTCATATCTTCCGGCTCCATCTTCAGATCAGTTCGACAGTACCATATTATTGTATTGTCATCAGAACTACATACAGCTGCCAATTTTCATGACGCTACGATCTTTGGAAGATGGTTAAATTAGTTACCTTAGATTCCATTACATAGTTACATACAGGTCGACCTAATAAAAGCGTGTTAAAAAGACGTACAAAGCGCTATGAAGGTACACTCCCTTTTGCTTGTTATGTATGTAGGTACATGATACTTACTAATATCACCCGTCCAAGGTCTATTGTGATGGACGCCCTACACTGAGCATGGCATGACATGCTCTTGGCAGGTTTTTAATAATGAAAAGACCTGGTTTAAGAAATGTCAGCCCTGCCTGGTGTTGGTTTAGCGGACGACGCTTGCCCGGCCCCCGCAGGCCGCATTCATCTTATTAAATTGCTCCATTAAAACGGCCATAAGCGCTAGCGATTTAACTCCAGAACCACCTAGAGGCCGTTTAAAGTATGTTTTCTTTTAATATTTCCATCCGGCTTTCTAAAGCGTTGCCTTTTAGCTTTGTCTTTTATATTAATAGGTAGGTTTAGCCATTAAAGTTTTTAGAAAATACCTTTATCCTATATCTTACAATCATTATGCAAAATTGCAAGCACCTAATACCAAAATACGATGAAAAGGCTTTTACCCAAGCAACCTTCTAACGTGAATTGAAAAAATAAAGTTCCTCTCAGAGCTGTCTCGCATTTTACATCCAATCAAAAACGTTCAGAAGTTATCCTTTGCTAGGCTTGAAAAGGCCTGAGCTTAAGGTTTTTGTGTTGCGAAATACGAGCGAAATGCAGCATCTTTGCTTTGTGCTAAGGCAAATGACGAAATTCAGTTTGCGACATTCTCTACAAATGTTGCCATTGGAATATTTAATAATGGAAATCTTAACATGATACAATTTTAAACATGGCTCGGTTTTACCTTGTTTGCTTTTGTGATTGTAAGTTGATAAAATTCGTTTAAGGAATTTGTCGTCCTTTTTCTGTTATTAGCCTCATAAAATATGTTTATACAAATGAGCCTTTACATTATTGATTCTTTTTACGCCACGTGTAACGTTACACAGAGGATTTTATGTGCCACTCGGTTCACAACAGCTGATTTTTATCCCTAGCGCCCCTGGAAAGGATCCAAGAAACTTTGGCGTAAACATGACGTCTTTTCAATGGAATGGTAAACCGGGGAGCGACAAAGGGTATGAAACTGACGCAGCAGTTTGGACATGAAAATTGTGAAAGTAGGCCGGGGACAAAATAGTCGCAAAATATTATCGATAATTCGTAAGGTAAAAAATTAAACATACAAATCTGCTATACGTTCGATGCGCAACTTTATCCAATAGTACATGAATGGATAACGTAAATATATTGACTATATTTATATCTATACGGCTTTATATCTTGTAGTATATAGGTTATATATTATTCGGTTGTATTTGTTAAATACCTCGCTTACTTTACTTAAATTTACGCTAAATAAGAGGAAGTAAAGTTAAGCCTGCTGTTACTTATTTTAGGAAGCATGGAGCTCCGGCGGATATTGCCCTGGCAGACAGTCGTGTATCAATAACTTTGAGACAGCATACCGGATATTATTCCGTATACATTAGATATACACTGTCAATACAATCAGGGCCTTTGTCTCAGGGAAAGTTAAGTAAAAAGACTTTGTATTTTAGGCATTGACTAAAACAGCTGTCAGAATAGGTTCATTTAATACAATATTGCAAACAAAAAAGAAGTAGGTTATTGAGGGTTGAAAAATATTTAAATATGTTAATAAATTATCTTCGGTTACCGTGATAGTTATTCATGAAATAAAACTATTCAAGCCGATTATATCGCGTATAATGAAAATACATCACGATGGTCGTGGTCAACGGGTGACTGGGGAAAAATATTCAACTCTGTCAAAATTAAAATGTAAATATACAGAAATAGTGAAACAAAACAATAAATTTAATCCATATTTTTTTTGTTTAAGTTATCCATAAATTGTATATACAGATGTCAATCACAATGAAAAAATCAACGAGGATCAACTCTGGTCAACGTGGGATTCGAACCCAAATCTTTGCCGGTCCAACGCGTTACCAATTGCTCCAGCTGCCCATCCGTCATTCACCGCGAATGTAACCATCGCAACTGTGATTACATCACTAGCGACATCTGCACTTTAAGGTTTACAACCTTAACCAACTCTGAGGACATGCGTTAGCGCATGACTTGCCTCCCAACCACACAACACAGGGTTGTGTCGAGCCGGCTCGAGAGACGTAATGTAACACCAACGTGGGAGCGCCTTTAGGATGGACTACTGGATCCCAAGCTGGTGGTAAAGAAAAGCCATCTTCCCTGTAAAGAGTTCAAAATATAATCAGTTTAATTCGTTTTATTCTATAAGTTCTAATAATCTTGTGACACCGATTTGGTTTAAAATTTTGATTATTTATTTGAAGCAATATCAATTACCTAGGTACGGTTACTCAAATATAATACTATATGATTTGAATAAGTAATTTGCGTACTGTGTGATAAGTGGCACGCAAGCCGTCTCGTGCATGCACAGCAGTGGAATATAGGCGAAAAAATAAATAATCAAA
Organism: Cydia pomonella; assembly: GCF_033807575.1. Taxonomy (NCBI): domain Eukaryota; kingdom Metazoa; phylum Arthropoda; class Insecta; order Lepidoptera; family Tortricidae; genus Cydia; species Cydia pomonella. The sequence continues at coordinate 8,892,421 of NC_084721.1, read as the reverse complement.
CACACTTTATAATAGAACTTTACGATAAAAGTGCTAAAAATAGGAAATATGGTACTTTCGGTTCCGGTATTTCCCGGAAGCAAATCCTACACCTTATTTACTTTATGTATCTTTACGGTTTTTATTATATAGTTGTTAGGTAGAGTCAGCATCAAAAGTACCGGATCAAACAACGCGTCAAAAGTATCTACCATTCTGTAACTGCTTAACAAACAGTGATGCTTTTATATTTATGTCGCGAACGTATTGCGAACCGGCTAATATTTGCCAACGTCATGGAGTAGATGGCGCTAGTAGTCACGTTTAAGTTAAAAGTTTTTTGGCTGAAGTTGAGAGGGTAGATGAGAACGACGGTAGGAAAAAGGAGGTTGTGTGGAACAAATCTACGGCGGAGTGATATTTGCTTTTAGATCAAGTCAAGGACGTTCTTATGGTGTTATTAGAATAATGATGTGTCTCTTGTTGATTGTGACCAACGTTATCAGTACTCAGAGTGAACAGTGATCCAGTGAGGCTAATATGAACTTAAAGTAAACTTTGTGTGAGGAAAGGGGTCGCTATAAGGGGAGGTTTGGAGGCGACTATTAAGCTCAAGAAACCAGGTGGATAATCATGTGAAACTCATTTACATGCAGGTAATAAAGTCGGACACCAGCACAACTCATATCGTCATCTCACTAACGTCCAGGCCTCGTATAGGTATGTAGTATGTTTACATATCGCTTTCCAGTATCCGTAAAAGCATTAGCTCATTCGATAGGTTAATAAGTATGGTGAGCTTGACGACAATTTAGAACCATTAAGACTAAAAGATATACTCATGGTTTTTAAATTGAATTATAGAGATTTATCTAAATTTGGAAAATTATATCCGGAATATCAGTTACTTTTGATACTGACTGTACCTACATATACTTACTTTGCTTGTTCGAACTAAGGTAGAGCACGCTAAAGCGTTATGCGCTACCAAGTTTAAAAATAAAGAAAACTCCTTGGTAATAATTTGTCACTTAAGGCCGTGACAGGTCATGCTAAGCGCCCGAGCAGGAGGATTACAGGAAAACCTTTTATAAATAATTAATTACGTTGGAATACTTTTTTGTTTGCCGCCGCGTATCTCTCTGTCAAGCGTTAGTCTATTTTAGTAACATTCGAAAGAAAACAAGGAAAAACACTTTTCAATTTCGGTTCAAAATCATAAGGAATATTATTGCTTTTTAAACTGAACAACAGTAACAAAACATTTTTCCTGTTCACTTTATTATGAAAACATGCAATTTGGTATTATACGTACTTACGATCCACAACTTATTGTTCCTTTGAACGTAATAAAAGCATAAAAGTAATAAATACTTTCTACCTACATGAAAACAATATCTGATATTACTAAGTTTTTACTTAAATTTGCCGCTAATGTGGCTGATATTAAAAAAAAAAACAACTGCTTACATTCAGACAACGCTAATTTTGGTATACATATATTATATATGCACTAAAGGCTAAAGGTACACATCATTTAATTTGTTTAAACATAGGAGTAGGTAAGCGTCTTCTGTTCCCCGTACTAGTTATATAACTGTATCACGGTGGAACAGCATTCGCCGTTCTATTAGTTTTCTCTAGATTTTATCTGTAAGTGTTTGACAAAAAGTAATTTATATAAAACAAACATAATTCATTTCTTATAACGATTACCCAAACACGGGTGATCCTAACTTAATGAGTTCATAACAAAAAAGAGGGTTACTTAACAACCATGATATTGATTTAACGATTAGTAAAGGTTTTGATCTGGTTTTGATATGACCGTTATAATCACTCCCACTCAATGGGTCTCCGCATACACGCGTCATATAGTCATTAGGTATTTTGTTCGCACTTATTGGTGCGCGTAAAATGGACTACGAGACGTGTCAAGGTCGAATCATAAAAGGTCAAAACTATAACAAATTGTTAACTAATAACGATTTTATTGTTATTTAAACAATTTATTAAACATAATAACTTAAATGAAAACAAATATATATACAGTAGGTCTTACGGTTTTGATATGTAATTTACATACATCTATTTATATATACCTAATTATTCTGGGTTTTATAATACGTAAAAAATTAAAATGGCTTAACTGAATTTTTAAGTTAATTGTTGACTATACCTAATTGTAAAGAAATAATCCACCTGATTAGTAGAAATGTACCTAGATTGGGTATGACAGGAAGATTTTTTAAGTTCATAAGTATATCTAAGTAGCGGCTGGAGTTGCAGGCGTACATAGGCTGCGGAGAGAGATGTTGTTATATCGTTATAATACCACGTCTCGTAATGTTTGCTATACATTGCTGCTCGGTTAATTTTCAAAAAATAATTACATGGTCATAATTGAGGGTAACTTAAAAGAAACTTCTTAATTAATGATTGCACGGATAATTCTTTGTCTGGTTTAATTTATCGCCCGTATTGTATTTGATGTTGGCCGCATGCATCCTAAAACGGGGCCAAAATGGTTACCGAGTGGGACCCACGGAACACCATAGAGGTGCCCGGCCAGCACCATTTATGGTGTTCCGTGGGTCGCAGCGCGCATCGCAGTGCGCGCAGGCCGAAAAGGAGATGGTGGGACGACTTGGACGTATTTTATCCGGATTGGCGGGAAACTGCAATTGACAGGGTTGAGGGGAGAAAGCGGCCGTTTGCTGGGCAGGGGACACTAAATTAGGCTAACAAAAAAAAATGCATTTACTCCCTGTACCTGGGGACATATAGGCAAGATGACAAGATACAATTTTTCTATTCGTTTGGCGTTTGTCGATTGTAATCTTGGCTAGGTTCTCTGGTACTTTTATTGAATCCCGTCATTTTGCATTGAAAAACCAAAACGCCATGAATTTAATAACCTCCTCGTAAGATCATGTAAGACAATATTACTAGGTACCTAATATATTTTTTTATTTTTTTATTTTATTGATTAGGGAAACAAACAGCACAATATAATTCTTATGGCCTAAGAAAGGTATTTTAACATATTAGCCAAAACAGTTTCCACTGGAAGTTAATACATACATACGTTACAATTTTGCTCTGAGAATACAACATGCGATTAGACATGAAATATAAAGTATACATAGGTGTAACACAATTAAGAGAAAATAATAGAGAAGAAATAGGTTCAACACATATTGCAAATAAATGTACAAATGTGCGTAGGCTGTAAGTTCCAAATGGTAATTAGTTCCAGTTTAATATTAATTAACTTAACCAAATAAAGAAATATTGTTTGCACTACTAACTGCGTGGTCGAGATATAAAACTGTTGTAGATTTAATGTGATCATTTAGCTGGTGCTTTCATTGCAGAAGCAAACTGACGAAAATTCAAATGAAATATATCCAGAGATGAATATTTTTTGTTATAAATATTACATGCTCTTACTAGAAACTTATTCTTAACATATCTTTAAAAGGAATACAAAGAGATATTCCTCCTTCAAGATCTGAAATTGTCAAGTTTTATACTGAACTGAATAGTAAGCATTAATTTCTTTCCGTAGTTTAATTTCTTAATCAGTAGGACTTAATGTTTTTTCTTACGGCTGTATTCGAACAATGCTTCCAAGAGATCACTGCGATACGATAACGATTTCTCAGTGTCAAAAGTGACATTTCTTCAACCATGAACGTCACTTTTGAGACTGAAAGATCGGTATCGTACCGCAGTGATCTCTTAGAAGCATTGTTCGAATTGGACCGTTAGGCCAAATATGTATGCATTGTCTTTAATTATAACGTTTACTCTTTTTACATAATATTATTTATAAATTAATTTTTGATTCAATCCTTTCGTGTTTTGGGGACAATATCTACACTGTTTATGCATTATACCCCCAAACCTCATCAGGCAGGATCTAAGTAGGAGAGTGAATGTTGTAATCAATATTAACGGCCCTATGATGGACGCGCTTTTACAATGTCAGCGAGGCCATCGTCCCAAGACTCTTTTTGTATGGCAATGTTCTTAGTGGATTCCCATCGAGATTTAAGTTTGACGCATTTACTGCCAGTGCGCGCTACGAGCATAGATGATTACGTGCTTTATAGCGAAATGCACTTACACACAAAGAACCCGCCTACCGGGTCGCAGGCAATGAATGTGTTAAACTTTTTTTTTAGTAGGTACTTCTTTCCCACGACATATGATAATTAAACATCCGTAAAAAAACGAACGCGATTAAGATTTTAATACCAATTACAAGCAGTCGCACAAAAACTAGGCTTCATTTTAAAAAGGTCACATATTCACGTGGTAAAATTAAAACAACGACCGACTTACAATTAATAAATTATTATTTTGAAATTTGATAAAGTTAAATTTTTATTCAATGTATGACTGTATGCCTCGTTTTGTTATATGATTTCTAAGTGGCCCATTCTAAGAACTTTCAGCGTTAGCTATGTAGATATGTAAACAGTGTGAGAGCGACGCATTACACATTAACCCGTCGAACAACTACCATACAAAAAAATGATGCAAAGCAATTTGACCCATATTTATCTGTAGTAACACACTTCTGATACTAAGTCGTTAAAAAGGCCAAATTGGGTTAGTATCACATGTGTGATACTAGGGCGCTCCACGGGTTAAACGATAAAATCGCAACCATCGTCTCGCTACTACCTTTTAATGTTTCAGCAATATTAATAACCGGTATCGCCTTTATAATTATTCATCGTACGGTGCTATAAAAATAAAACTTTGTCGATTTGTCTAAACATCATGAATATATAAGTAGGCGGCGGGTAGATACGCTCCCGCGCCCACGCTCGATCAGGGGGGAAATATTAAACGTTTAGCTCACTTGACCCGAACTCGAGGACTCAAGATTTTTAAAGTGTTGTCCAATTTTGATATAACTTTTGTAATACCTACCTATTCTCCACTAAATTAGCTGGATAACGGCTGTTTGCTTGTGTCCGTATTCCTTAAATGAAAACATGAGGAGTTTTCGTAATTGTTAGTTACACTTGATTGAAGTTGTTTTGCTACTTTGGCGAAAAACTTTGTAAGCTGACACACAAAGCGATATCATGGAAATTATAAGATGCTCTTATTAAAATATAAGAGGTGGACGAAAATGGTTAATTTTAAATAAAATAGAAATGTAGAAATATACCGGTTCTTTGGTTCAACAATTCTATTTGACCTAAATTGTAACTCCGTACAATAGCTAGATTAGCTAGATTACATATCCAATAATACAAAAAAAAAACTTCTAGAAATGTGGGCTATTAAGGTTGTCGCACACTAAAACGGAAATGTATTTTCTCTTGAGATGTATGTCGCTGACCTGTAATGATTTGTCAAGCATATTTTAAACGTACCAACTATTTAACGTACTCCCTTATAAATATAGCAGTACAAATCATTATATTAAAAGAAAAGGTACCTAACACAACTGGCGGTTTTATCGCTAAAGAGCGATCTCCTTAAATCTGTTAGAAATAGGTAGGATTCACAATACGTTGACTATACTCTTTACATTATTATGGATAGTTACCATGGTGTTTTTATAAACAAATATGTCTATATAAAAATAAACATACAAGTGAAGTAACGTGTTTTTATTATAACGGTTATGGGCTTACACCTTTAAGATGGATAAAGAAATAACGGGCATTGGTATGCTGCAGAAATTCAGTGCGGAAAACTACCTACAATGGAAGTTTCAGTTAAAGTGCGCTTTGAAGGCGAAAGGCCTAGGACAGTTTATAGAAAGTGATTCTAGTGGATCGGCTGGCACGAGTGCGAGCACCGGCGGCACTGGGGAGCCCCCGGTGGCCGCGGACCTGCGAGAGCGGCAAAATGCGGCCGCAATGTTCATAATCACATCGTCTTTGACATATGAACAGATGGTAATTATTGAAAACTGTATATCAGCGAGGCAGATGATAGAAAAATTTGACGCTGTTTATGCTCAAAAATCTGAATTTAACAAAATGTCTCTTCATGAACGATTTTACGCATATAAGATGAAAGAGAAAGATGGTGTTGCACAACACATCGCAAAAGTTGAATCATTAGCGAAGCAAATAAAAGAGGCCGGAGACAACATAAGCGACGCAGCAATTATTACAAAAATTATCGGCAGTCTACCAGCTAAATACAGAAACGTTAGACAAGCATGGCTATCGATGGATGCTTCAAAACAAACAATAGATAATTTAACTGCAAGGCTTCTGGATGAAGAAGCGAGCCTTGGCAATGATGACATCTCCGATCCCATTGCCTTAGCTACTGTTACTAAGAACTCATGTCCTGAGAGAAGATCTTTCGTAAGGCCCCCCATTTGTTATTATTGTCAAAAACAAGGACATATAGCTAAAGATTGCTATTCGCGAAAACGAAGCCTCAGCAAATCGAACTCGGGAGCAAATATGACGTACTCGGCATTCATGGTCAAAACCTATACAGAAAATCTACAAGCTGGAGACAACGACATCTGGTATCTAGACAGTGGAGCTTCAGCTCATATGACCAGCAGACTCGATTTTTTCAAAAATCTTGACGAGTGCCCAACAAGAACAGTGCGACTCGGAGACAACTCTGAATTGAACGTTAAAGGGGCAGGAACAGTATATATTAAGAAGTTGCTTAATAATCAGTGGTACGACTCTGAAATTAATGACGTACTGTATATTCCACAACTTAAGAAAAATTTAATCTCTGAAGGCGTTTTAACTGACAAAGGCTACACCATTAACAAAGTCAAGTGGCATGTATATATATTGGATGCCGAAAAAAGGTTGGTAGCTTATGCACACAAACAACCCAATAATCTGTATAGATTGCTGTTTAAAACCGCTGTACATGAAACTCTGGCTGGAGATGTCAATGCTGTGACAGCTGACAGTAATTTAAAACTTTGGCATGACAGGCTCTGCCATATAAACATTAACTATTTGAAAATTTTGATAAACAATGGAACTTTACAAGGAATTACTTCAAATGATTTTAAAGATTTTTTTTGCGAGGCATGCGCCTATGGAAAGCAACACCGACTTCCATTTCATACAAAACTAGACACAGAGAAGCGTGTCTGCCGCCCTGGCGAAATTATTTATTCAGACGTATGCGGGCCTATGTCAACACCTTCGATATCTGGTTTTAAATACTTCGTTCTGTTTAAAGATGCGTGTACCGGTTATCGAGTCGCATTCTTCATAAAACACAAGAGTGATGTCTTTGAAAACTTCAAGGAGTTTCTACGGCTGATTCAAAACAAATTTGGACGTCCTCTTAGAGTACTACATACAGATTGTGGCGGAGAATATTGCAATAATGAATTTAAAGCATTTCTTAGTAACTTTGGTATAACTTTGGAAACAACGGCACCATATACACCAGAACAAAACCCTCGAGCCGAACGCGACATGCGCACGATTATGGAATCAGCGCGAACCATGCTCCAGAATTCTAAGCGCCCCAAGCATCTTTGGGCCGAAGCTGTCAATTGTGCCATATATGTTCTAAACAGAACTCCTACCAAACAAACGCCGAACTCGACACCTTATCAGGAGTGGACGGGAGAGACGGCATATGTAAATCATACAAAAATTTTTGGCTGTGACGCATACATGCACATACCAAACCAGTTGAGACGAAAACTTGACTCGAAGAGCAAAAAATTAATTTTCGTTGGTTATGACGGGAACTCTACCAATTATCGTCTATATGATCCGATTACTAAGAAGGTACACATTTCACATAATGTGCTTTTCAATGAATCATCGTTTTCCGGTGAGCAAGGAGACCATGATCAACCACTGCAATTTGTAATAGAAGATAAACTTGAACAGAATGTTTTGACTGAATCCCGCAACCTGGTTCTAATAGAAAACGCCACTGGTACTGGTCAAGCTTCTATGGAGGAAAATCGTAACCCGACGGACACTTTCTTTGATACCAACGAAACATCAACTGTAGAAAACTTAAATGCGACAAGAATGTTGAGACCGAGAGAAAATCTTAAAGCTCCAAGCCGATATGAGGCCAATATTATTTCTGAAGAACCAAGCACTTACGAAGAAGCAATGAGAAGCCCTGATGTAGATGAATGGAAAGATGCCATAGACGAGGAACTGAAGTCATTAAAAGAAAATGGAACTTGGGAAATTACTGAATTACCAAACGGAAAGAAACCAATTACATGTAAGTGGGTATTTAAAAGGAAAATAAATCCAGATGGCACAGTTTTACGCTATAAAGCACGACTCGTTGCAAGAGGATTTGACCAGAAACCTGGAATAGACTACTGCGAGACTTTTTCTCCAACGACCAGGTACGATTCAATAAGAATTCTACTTGCAGTTTGTGCAGATAAAAAGTATGAAATGACCCAGTTTGACGTAAAGACGGCATTTCTGTACGGAAACCTAGATGAAGAAATATATATGCTGCCACCGCAAGGCCTTGATGTAGATGCGAAGAAAGTATGTAAATTGAAACGCTCTCTATATGGACTCAAGCAAGCCCCACGGTGCTGGAATAAAAAACTTGATGAATTCCTAAGGCAAATTGGTTTTCAAAGCATACAAGCAGATACGTGTGTTTATGTGGGACTACTAGATAATGAAAGAATTATACTAATAATTTATGTCGATGATGGACTTCTGTTCTCTAAGAAGAAATCTACACTTTCAATGTTCCTTAATTTATTCAGAAAGCAATTTGAAATAACAATTGAGGAAAACCCCAGATACTTTGTTGGTTTAGAAATGGAGAAGAATAAAGAAAACGGCACTATCCTTATTCATCAATCAAACTACGTTAAGAATATGTTAAGAAGGTTTAACATGAATGATGCCAAATCGGTGAGCATTCCAATTGAAACCAGCACTGTTGCTATTTGTGATGATATTGACGAGAATGCACCATATAGAGAAGTTGTCGGGTGTTTGATTTATCTCGCAACTACAACTAGACCGGACATTTCCTACGCCGTGGGAGTTGCAAGCAGATACTTGACTAATTATACTGCGTCCCACTGGTATCTTGTAAAAAGAATCATGCGCTATCTTGCAGGCACTTCACAGCTTGGTTTATTGTATAGTGGCAGTGGTGATCCACATCTTACTGGATATTCTGATGCTGATTATGCTACAGATTCAGAGTCTAGAAGGTCGACGACAGGGTATCTGTTTATGATGAATGGTGGACCTGTCACTTGGAGCAGCCGTCGACAGTCTTCAGTTGCTCTTTCAACGACAGAATCAGAATACATGGCTTTGTGTGATGCTACAAAGGAAGCTATGTGGATCCGCCAATTCCTGAACCAAATCGATGAGAGTAGCAGCCAACCTTTGAACATATATGTAGACAACCAGAGCGCTATAAAACTGGTTAAAAATCCAGAATATCACAAGCGCTCAAAACATATAGACGTCCGATACCATTACGTCCGTGAACGGTACGACGCTGGAGATATAACCGTCACATATGTCAACACAGAAGACCAACTTGCAGACGGTTTAACTAAGCCCCTCCCGAAAGATAAATTTATAAGATTTCAAAACAAAATACTGATTTGAACATTTTTATTCAGTGGGAGTCATTATGATCATTATTTTATTGAATTCTAAACAACCATGAAAGTTGCAGTGGGAATCACTGGTGTTAGAAGCTATCTCTGTGTTATTTTTTTTTTTAATATTATTTTTTTGTTATATCCTACCTAAGTGGGAGTGTTAGAAATAGGTAGGATTCACAATACGTTGACTATACTCTTTACATTATTATGGATAGTTACCATGGTGTTTTTATAAACAAATATGTCTATATAAAAATAAACATACAAGTGAAGTAACGTGTTTTTATTATAACAAAATCAACGTGCCCCTAAGACCATCTAGAATCAAATAGCAAATTATGTTTTATGGCATTCAAAATCACAGACTACAAGTAGGTAAAAACAAGTTTAGTATTTTGTTATAAACTGGATGACTCGTTCCTGTTATTGGTATTGATTACTAGCCGCCACAGGTGCGCACACGGCGAAGTAGGATGGATCCGCGTATTCGCGACGAGATTAAACGCAGCTTTCGTCAACAGACAATAACTCTACTACGCTCTTATAACTTATAAGAGAAGGATTACATATTAAGGAAACTGTTATATTGGAAATATTTGTTGGTAAGTTAGGGAAAAAAGCTTGGATTGGAGGTATTTTATGTTGTTGTACGCGGTTAGGTGAGGTCAGTATGAGGTGTGTAAAGACAAAATGAGAGGTATGCGTTTGAGGTTATCGAATGATACTCTTAAAATATATTCATATTCATATTATAATAATTCATATTCATAATATGAAGGGTACAGGGAAAGAGCATGTCTAATCACTTATGTTAACATTTTGAGTTATGGCATCGTTCACATTTAAGGTTATATGAGCGATGCAATTAATGAGGGTTTTTAAAGAAAAAACAAGTTATGTACATAAATATATTATACTGTTAACAGAAGATGTAAGTTATAGTGCATTACGAGCTCTGTATTTAGAAATTAAAATCTTATTTTTCGAAAAAAAAAAAACTAGACGTACTTTTCGTGTATACTGCATGTGTATAATTGTTTCTAAAATCTAAGCCAGACTATATGTAAGTTGTATCTGGCTGCTAATTCCCGTAGTTAAAGATATACTTTTGAACTTTATCTTAGTAATAATATTGCACACCATGCTAGGGTACAAAATTATAAACTAACTCCAAAAATAGAAAATTAACAAAATAATTCAGTCAGCTATCAACCGGTCTTTTTACTCCACACGTAGGTACGTGTACTAATAGTACTAATAGTTTCGCTGACTGTAGGTACAGTCAGCGAAACTATTAGTTTAGTTTAGTATAGGTATATTAGTTAGACAAATATTGTATGTATTGGGTGCTAAGCTAAGAATTTTCGTGATTGTATGTATATTCTAAATAATAGATACATATAAACTTTGTAGCAAGATGTGTTATGACGATAAGAATGATGATTAACGTAACACAAAAGATAAAATTAGTACTTAAATTATACTAGTCATAAACTATTTTTTAATATTTTTTTCTATTACCTATCACGAATATATTGATACTCTTTGCTGGCCTTGGGAGCTTTAGCATTAGTTTATCCATGACAACCAAAACAGAATAGGAAAAATACTAGTATAATAACAACACAACTGATCTCGTTGGCTCAAGGAATTCATATAATTAAAAGTGCTTTGGAATCAATTCAGGCTTGCCTTGGTTATTATCTTCGCTGGCCAGCCACTACCACTTTTGCGATTTATAGTCAAGGATGCAAGAATTATATATATAGTAGAAGCTGGTACATTTTCTGTACTAAAATGACCCACTCTGTGTCCCTTTTCCCATGTTTAAGTTAGAATTTTTAAAATGTACAACACGTTTATGCAGAATTTCTTGTTTCGACTCCAGTCTAACAAAAACAAATGTTTGAAGAAATAAAAAAAACATGAAATTCAAGAATCGTAAAAGAACTAGCAACAACTTTATTAACAGCATTTTTTGTTTTAGGTAGACAGTTTTATTTTTAAGCCAACAGAAAATCATTCTCATTTTTAGGGTTCCGTACCCAAAGGGTCAAACGGGACCCTATTACTGTGACTCCACTGTCCGTCCATCCGTCCATCTGTCACCTGTCTCGTGAACTGTGATAGTTAACCAGTTGAAATCTCTACAGATTATGTATTTCTGTTGCCGTTCTAACAACAAATACTAAAAACAGAATAAAATAAATATTTCTTTCCAATCTCGAGGTTCTCATCCAATTACCGAAGTTAAGCAACGTCGGGCGGGGTCAGTACTTAGATGGGTGACCGTTTTTATAGTTAATGGCACGGAACCCTTCCTGTGCGAGTCCGACTCGCACTTGGGCAATTTTTTTGTTATTTCCCGTTATGTACCTACTTGAATACTTACCTGTAAATAATCTCACAGTACAGGTGTATGCTATAAACTTATATGTAATAAAGTAATACTTACTTGCTAGGCTGTTTAGATACCTATGGTAATTATGTGGAATTGAACACTTAGGTAAACGTGCATATATGTTTGAGTTCTGCACACAAGTACTTAGGTACACAAGCGGATGAGAAATGGACTTCGATATACTTCGGCAAGAACGAGCTACTTAGTAATATAAGCTTAAAAGTACCTAGCGTAAATAGTTTCTCAATTCTACGCAGTATTTTCACATGAGTATACATAATATTCTGTAAGTATCACGACACATAAGTAGGTACCAATGCTGCCATAGTAATCTTAACTGGAAAATATAAGATGTAATTTGGTTACTGCAACACTATGACTACCTCTTACAGTTGATCTGTTTTGCAAATGTACACAGCATGCGTCATGCAGCACGGCTTGGTTTCTTTGCAATACATCACTTGTGTCGCGAAGGTCTCGAAACAAATGCGCACATACGTAGATTTTAGCAATCTAGGCGGCCAAACTTCAAATTATTAAAAATCTAAATGCTGATAAGCCCTTAATTACCTTCTAGAAGACATCCCTAGGGACACACTCCCTTCCCTTTTACCTCTAGATACGTCAAATTAAGTCGAATATGGACAATCAGAGAAAATAATTCGTGTAGTTTTATTGGTAAAATTATACCATGTGGTGTCCAGATGAACATAGTAAAAGTTCTCGATGGTGGGGGTTGTGCTGAGGGTGTAGAGGGGTTCCCTCCTCGGGGGTTGAAGGTACCTTTTTAGATTTTTGCTCATATCTCGAAAACCTGTACGAATAGCATTATGATAATGGTTAACAATCTACTATTTTTAATGAAGCAATGAAATTATTGCTGCCCGGAGGTAAATATCTAACCTATGTTTTATTTTATTTTTATTAATTTTATGTTTTTGTTGTAACCTTTTTAAGAAGATAAGACGCTAAAATGCTTTGAACTACGTATGTGAGGCGGCAGGCAATGCAAGCGATGTACTGTAAAGAGAGCCAAGCCGTGCTGCATTACGCATGCTGTGTGAATTTGCAAAACAGATCAACTGACTAAAAAGATCACAGTTGCGTATCCCGTGTGGTCTAGCTTTAATACCTAAATCACAAAAGATGAACCAGAAGAGATTGCGCAATTTCTCATGTCTAGTAATATTTAACTTGAATTCAAAGCCATGTCAAACAAGTTTGTATTACCCTTTCATAAAAGAACTGAAAGTGTGATAAATGAAAACCAGACAAAATTACTTCATAACAATATCGCATATTGGCAGTGGGCTTATTCGCGAGTACACCACGCGCGTCTCATTTCCTGCGTTATTTTGCGATACGCATATCACGAAATAAACTCTTCCAGCGACTGCCTATCACTTCCGCATCAACGAATTCATACCTACTTCTTGTGAGCTCGTTTATACTACCTACCAAAAACACACGGCATTTTCCTTGAGTATTGACATAGACATTATGTGTTATATTATTTGTCTTTATTATAATATACAATCATATTCTGACCTTATTTCTGTATTTACAGTGCAAAATCACATTTTCAAATAGTTTATAGCTATCTCAGTTTTTTTTATTTAACTAATGAAACTACGTACGTCTACGAGACAAAATAATAATAAATGTATGAGTATTAGTAAATTTAGCCATTTGTTTCTGTCTTCTTCAGTTACAAATTTCTCTGTATGGCCGAAAGGTTGACTCGTAGATAATGTCGACCAACATTAGGCTCGCTTTTTAGTAAAAAAATAAGTAAAAAGAAATTAGTGTCGATATGTTATCCTTATATTAAATTGTCATTAGGAAAGTGATGAAATTTAACTAAGGCATAAGATTTGTATACAAACAAATATATAGAATGAAACTAAGCAATAAACTGGAATATTACCAACAACGTCACAAGGGCATTAATGCGAAAATACGCATCTAAGTCCAAATTTGTACCAAACCTAGTTATCGAAAGTTTACGTTAAGGTGGATATTTTTATCAGTGAGTTGGTGTTCATTAGAGCTTGTTACGAGCCCCTGGTAGTATATCTCCATGTAGTTGTAATTACCTTTGTTAATGAGTAACGTTACTGAACTTGCGTGCTTTTGGCAGAACTTTTAATTAAAAACTTTCGTCCGTAAGTAAATTAATGCTGGATTAAAAAAATACAGTAATCAAATTCATGTGAAAAAATAAAAAAAAAAACGTTATGCTTTTATATAGCATGTTATTCTGTTGATGTGAACAACTATTATAAGCAGGTTCTTCAACCAAAAACGTCGCATTTGACGCTGAGCGAACATATCTATAAGATATTCAGATTAAATATCATCTGTTATTACAATCAGAATATGTCGTCTGGTATTTAGTCCTATTTTGTTTGTCTAAGAAAGGCAAAATATTCTTTAGAAAATAATCGGGAATATTTTTGGAATCAAGGCTCAATGAAAACCACTACGCAGAACTCCCAGAAGTAATACGGTGCGTCAAAAAAAAAAACCTTTTGACTTTTAGTGTGAATTTTTTTTTGTGACGATCGTGATCTTGTAGAAAATTTGATATTTTGAAGCTATTCAGATACCTAAGGATTTTAAAAGTACCTTAAAAGTAGTATGTCCGATACTTAAAAAATAATAATTTGGCACCATTTTTTTTTAAATAATGAAGTTATACAATGTGTTTGTCCACGTATCGCGGAGCTGGAGCCATTAACCACGTATTACGATGAATTTTATCAACAAATCCCTCACCATACCTATGTTTTTCTCAACCATTTTAAAAATGCACCCTTTCAAAGTGTTATGGTGCCAAACAGTACTGCACTTGATTAATGTACCATTATCTGCCCATTTACCTATCGCACTGTAACAAAAAAAAACGATATAATAGATTATAAATTAGGACATACATTTTAAGAATAAATGTTACAGGGAATTTTCCGCAATTACTCGAGAATTAATAACAAAGATAAAAATTTACTTTTTTTTTGAAACGAGGTCGCTTTTTTTAAACGATAAAATTCATCATACTATACGTGGTTAACGGCTCCACTATACGTGGACAAACGTATTGGATGTAATGAAATATTTTAATATTCAACTTCATTATTTACCAACATTCCTCCATTCCAATCTCCACGCTGCCTGTAATTAATCATTACTTTTAATAACAAAATTTTCGTGAGACACAGACATATTAAATATATTAAAAATGAGTAATTCACGTATTATAAGTCGAAAAACGCTCGACACCTTTCATCCGATTCCACTCGGAATCGTAACGACATCATGTCATGACTTACCAGTAATGTCATTACCGGAGGTAGTGACTGGTCCGTAAAAAACCTTTGATTACACTAGCTACATATTCCTTCTAATTGTATGTAGGTACATTACATATTAAAAACAATATATTATTGATTATGGAATGCATTTATTTCGAGGTAACATTGTATTGTATTGTTCTCTATGTTGGTATTTAATTGATATAAACGTTACCTAGAACTTGATGTACTGTTACCGTTAACGTATCGTGTGACTATTATTAATATTTTTTGCAGAAAGTGCTATTTATAAATCCGTGACTCTTAGGAATAACGATAGAGTATGCGCTCTGAATGTTAATCAACAAAGCAGTTGTAGGGCAGCTCCGACGGGGCCGGCCCTACCGGATAATTGATATTCAGTAAATATTGACGGATAAAATAAACCGAAAATTGAGTTTCCAAAACCGGCCTAAATTAATTTGCAAGTTCATAACAGCGGCAGCGTCGACGCAAAATTTTATTAAAGGCGCATTCCAGACTAGGGATCGTCGGCATACTTTTCGGATTGTGTTTCAGTCCTAGTTTAAAATTGGGCGTGACACAATGTAAACGTGGCGAGATTGAGTAACGCTAGAATTAATTTACGCATTATAAACCAATGATGCATTGTTTGTCTACTTGAATTAACTTTTTCACCGAACGGTGAAACGTAGGTATCTACTTATAGAACCCTTAATGGGATATACTTTTATGTATGTATAACAATTACTACCGTGTGGTTATGTTTTAAAATATATGTATTGAAATGTTAATTTTAATACGCTGCATATGTAATTAATTTTACTCGAAATTAAATATAGAAACGCCGTCAATTAGAATATTCCATCCAAAGGTACATAAAGATAAGTGCTTTATTTTGCCGTATTATTAAAAACGAAATTCAATTTCAAGTCCATTTCGTACGAGTACAGTACACACTATACTTACATCCGCAGGCGTGGTGCATTACAATTACATATGCAAAGCCTTTCCCTGAATTAAGTAATACCGGAGCCCGATTCTGATTTTAATTTCTTATTTTGAAACTGTTATGGATATGATCTGTCTGCTGTCAACAGTGTCAACTGTAAACTGTTTATTTCTATCAAAAAACACATATAATAATTATAGACTTCTACTAATCTTAAATTAAAAAGATAGATTTTTGAGTTAAGGAGTCCTCTTATATAATTATGAGTATGACATGTTCATACATTTCCATTTTTTAAGTAGGTAGTTTAATTAAGTATTTTTTAATAATATTTCTTGCGTGTCTACTCGTGTCGTTCTATTAGGTTTAGTAATTCGTTTAAAAATCAATTCAAGATACGCGGTAAGATGCACTTTCACACTTTTTGCCAGTATACATTGTTGGTGTTTGTAACTTCAAATGTCGGAAGGTTAGTTAAGTTACGTAATCGCATGGATCGTGTTTTTTTCCTTAATTCTGTTAAATTGTTATAATAGTGAGTTACAATGGCTAAATCAAATTTTTCAAACACAGTTAATATTTTGCAGTATTTGTCGTTGTCGTTGACGTTTTTTATGGTATACATTTTCTCCCATAGCTTTCTTAACTGTAGCTTATAACAAAGTCGGTCAATGCCATGTACAGAAGTCTTAATGTATTGTAAGGAACTTTGTTTTTAAGTATAAATAGTGTTGAAAAATAGATCTTTGTTTGTCACAAACATGATTGATATGTGGATTCCGGTTGGTTTATTTTTAGTCCAAGGTAAGTGTGTTCCTTTACAAGCTTAAGATGAGCATAATTACAAGCTAGGCGAGGCATGTGCATACTCTTATGTTTGTGGGCCACGATTGTTGGCGGTTAAGGTTACGTTTTTATAAGGTGAGTGAGGTTAATACATAAGTTTGGTTTTAGAGTAATTTAGCGATAAACTTAGATCGTGGGCCCATTTGCACAATGCAACAAAGTCGTTGTGCATCATGTCCTGTGCAATCTCCAAGTCCTCGTGAGTTACAATTATACACGTGTCATCTACGAATTGATATGCGGATCCATGTTGGAATATTTGACACATATCATTATCGGAGCTAAACTTGAGCCTTGGGCTGTGCCGCGTAAGGTTGGAATTAGTTCGCTTTGTTCGATTGCGATGCTAACCGCGTTGTGTCTCTTAGTATGATATTTTTTACGAGTTTCAGCATGGGTTCTTGTACTCGTATGCCATTTTGTTTTAGTTTATCAGTGTACTGTGACATAAAGTGTCAAATGCTTTAGAAAAATCTATATTTTTTTTATGTAGTTGGTCATTTTTTCATCATTAAATAAAAAAAACAAAAGTTGCAATGTACTTTTATTTCACTGGAAACCAAATTGCTTGATGTTTTGTTAAAAAAAACAATATTCATCAAGTTTAGCTGCTTCCGCAATATCCGTAATCAGTGCACCCTCAGTGAATTCTTTTAAAAACAGATTCGTCAAACATTTTATAAACGGACAAAACACAAGTGCAGGACATTGATGTGCACGTATCAGCTATAAGCTGCCTGTGCATTCATAAATAATAATAATAATAACGATCTGCTCTGTTAACAACTATATGACAACAAACATTAAAAATCATACGCTTCACAATATTAGGTGCCAATTTATTATTCTAGACGCCAGACTATTTTTTCAAGATCCTTATTATTTTTTTGCTGGCATGAATTTGTTGCCGGTTTTTTAATAATATGATGCCTTCATTACTTTTGGGGCTAATATAATTTTTTTGGCGCTAAAATATTAATACACAGCCAATAATTGTATTATAATATGCCCAATGAAAGTTCCTGTTAAATATTTTAGCTGCTCGAATAATAATGCGTTATCAGTCCTTGTTCAATCCCCAAAGCAAGAGTGTAACAATAGTGTCAGCGTTTACGTAGTCCATCGCAGCAAATACTACAGGCTGGGCTTGCAGGCTTTGGTGACAGATTACATAATATCTATGACAGACTCACCACATTCGAATACAGGGCTTGTGACTGGCCATGAACTAGGGCAATTTTTTACTTATATTCATCTCACGGTGCAAAACTATATATAGTCCAGTGCAGAACATATAATAAATAATAATAAACACTATTGTATTTCTTTATTTATTTTTTAGTTCTAGGCGAGGTAACAAAATGTAAATTGGATACATACATCTTAATGTTATATAAGACTTATAGTGCTAAACTTAAAATAAAATGAATACAGAAATAAAATAAAAATACCCCACAAACTATTAGCCCCGTCAAAAATTCACTTTTAAGCCCCGAACTGTTCCCTACCTGGCCCAAACGTTCCAAATATGCCAGCTGCGTTGCCACGCTGAATGGCTAAGGATATTTGTTGGACCAGATAAGATCCAGCCCGGGGGTCGCAGCCTCTGTCCCTCAACCGGCGTCCAATCTCTCTAACCAGCTTCTTGGCCTCGGCGCACCATGGCCCAGCCGTCTCGACAGCGACTGGAATAAAGTCATACACTGGTCCGAGGTTGGCGTATTTCCCGTGTTTAAACTTAGCAGCAGCCTCAGCCGCTGCACCTGCCTTCTTACTTGTGTGGCTGACATGAGTGGGAGCAAAAGTACACACACATGTGGCATCCCACAGCAGGCTCCGACCTTTTGCCCACGGGACCAGTGTTAGACCGTCCGGCCTCTTGCCATCTGTACGGCTTAAACCAGGGGGTTCCAAAATACAGGGTATGTTTGCCGAGACCAAGGCGCGTCGAATCAGCTCATTAATAGCTTGGTGCCTAGGTATTCGTCCCACACACCGCACACAACTGAGTCCTAAACTTATATTTCAATAACTACCAAGCTCAACATTCATTAGAAATTATATTTAATAGGTAACAATTAGTTTAGTGTTTAGGTGAGATCATGGACAGTGTGATCCTATACTTAACGAGGTAAATCATAATTGTATAACACTATTTTTAAATATATTATTACTTAAATGAAAAATGTCTACATCACTAAAAAATCTTGTGATACGAAGTGCACATACGAGTCAGGGGACTATGTCGTGAAACATTATTTGAAGCAGCTGGAAATAAAAACTGAGTTGGGTTACGGCAAGGTTTAGTGTACAGTCGAGTTCATAAATATGTATACATTTCTTTACCCTAATCCATTGCAATAAGGTGAAAATATGTATACATATTTATGAACTCGACTGTACACCCGGAATTGCATGAGGTCAGAATCTGTCTTATTTTGAATAATTTTATGTAGTACTCGTAATACTAATTCGAATTTACAAACTATTAATTTTGAAATGGTGCAGTCTATTGCTATATCTGGGTAGTTTGTTTTTAAGAAACGCTAGTCGCCTAGCGGTAAGACCTTGCGACTTGCAATCTGGAGATCGCGGGTTCAAACCAATGAGTTTTTCGGAACTTATGTATGAAATGTGATTTGGTATTTACCAGTCGCTTTTCTATAAAGGAAAACATTGTGAAGAAACCGGACTAATCCCAATAAGGCCTAGTTACCCTCTGGGTTGGAAAGTCAGATGGCAGTCGCTTTCATAAAAACTAGTGCCTACGCCAATTCTAGGGATTAGTTGCCAAGTGGACCCCAGGTTCCCATGAGGCAATAAGCCGGGACAAACACTAGGAAGACGATGATGGGTTTGTTTTTATAACGCAATTTATATAATAGATGATGGACAAAATTATTTGAACAGACTCGATGCGTTTTATATGGGTGTTGTAGTGTATGCGTGACCATATCGCGGAATAAGAAGAGCTTCTAATTAATAGGATACTAAATAACCACTAAAGATACTAACTTCGGTAATTATGAAACGATGAATAATAATTTCCTTAGTTGATCATAGTTGTCCCAAATGATTTGGTTAATACACTTTTTTTTAAATTCTTTGGATGAACCTAGGGTATCCTACTTTTTATTATTTTAATTAAAACGTGTCCTCAAATAAAACGAGCTAATAACATATATCTAATTTTTTTCACTTATTATTCCCGTACTGCGGTTGAGTTTTTATTATGTAATCTTTGCCCGGGCATTATTCACACAGATGCAATGCCGGGCAAGTTCCTTCGAAGATCTAAAGTGCTCTTTCCGGACTTGCAGTTCCTTGGTCTAGAACTGCTACTGAATAGTTTAGGTAATACGCATGCTACTGTGGGGGAGTACACTGTAGCCTTTACAAAGCAAAGTAATGAAACTTTTGTTTAAGGACATCGGTTATGTATTAATTATAATATTTTTATTATATTATAATATTTTTCACATAGCTTTGGTACGGTGACAACTGTTATCTCCATACAATTTATAATCCTAAAACGCAAAATTGATTTGAGATGACAGCTATTATATATCATGGTAACTATCCAAGGTATGTGAAAAATATTTATTTATAATTGTATTCGTAAAGATATTCTAGATATGAGCAAAAATCTGAAAAAAAGTTACCTTCAACCCCCCATCAGCACAAGTCACAACCCCCACTTACGCACTTATTTCCCCTGATTGCCCATATTCGGGTTAATTTTCTTGAGCTAATATATAAATTGAATTTAATAAATTCATTTTCTGAATAGGGTTAGCAATAGGCCTTCAATAAAATATTTTATGACTTTTAATTATACCAATGTCCAAACAAAAGTCGCCATAGGTAACACGGATTGAGGTTCAAATGAATTCCAGAAAAAATTGAGGCAGTTGTCGGCTTTTTTTTATCTAATCGTCAATCCCGTCACTCAAACATCAAATAAACGTGTTAGACTCTGACAGCTCCACCGGCGACAGAACGTTTGACGCTGATCGACGTTGCCAGCAGTCGTTAACTTCATGCGGGAGTTTCTTCAATTGATGCAGAACACATGAATAGGAACGTTGTAATACTATGATGCAGCGCAGTCTTAGTTTTGGAAACTCCCTTATCCATAATTTCCGATAACTTAAAAAAAAATCAAATCATTATTGTGATTTTTAAAAGGTTATTTTCAAGCGCGAGTCAAAATGACACGAGTCGTGTTTAAGACATTCACTGGCAAGAATACGCTCGGTTCATTTTATATTGGGAATGGGGTGTTTGGCATTGAAAGTTTTAAGACATCGTTGTCTATTTTGAAAATTCTGTCAAAGTGTTTACATAAAAGAAAATCGCTACTATTTATTGTATTGTATTTCGCATTGCAAGATTGCACTCCAAACTTTATATAGTCTAACTCAGACAAAATTGCGAGACCTCAAGCTAAGTTTGGCTCTTAAACTGAAAGCACTAACATTTGCGTCTTAATTCGGAACATTTAATAGCGCAGGTAAGTTTAAACAGGTCATAAAACACGTCGTTCAAACGTTGCACAGTGCATTTATTCAGGGCCATTCAGCGCAGTTCCATTTGCCATTTATCTTCTGGGGCCATTACGGCCGAAACTTAGATACGGATCCAAGACTAAAGGTTATCGCACACGTGATGTTTCAATAGCTACCATATCGATTCCATGTTCGTTAGAGCAATGCCACTTAAGGTTAGGGTGAGTTAGCTGTGCTAGGTCCCGTGGTCATGAGAGTGAAAATGAAGTTTAAATGTATTTGTTTAGATGGCTTCCTAGCCTAGTCTTGCCTCTAGCCTGCTTACGAAGCTGGAAGTCCCGGGATCTTGGTAAAGGTATTTGTATCTGTCCTTATCACAAATATTTGTTCCTGAGTTATGGGTGTTTTCTATGTACAGTATCTAAACTGACAACTGCAAAAAAAGTTTCTATGCAGAGGGGAGGGTCAGTTATCTGCGCAGCTTACTATACATATATAATTATTTATATATAACTATTATATATAGTCTTCTAGTGCCCAATACACAAGCCTTATCGAGCTTACCATGGTACTAGGTCGATCTGATAATATTTTGTCTTATTTATAATTCAAATATGATGTACGTAATTTTTATACCAATATAAATTGATATCAGTGCGTGCCGCTCGTTTAACATTTTCTGTGCAAGCATACTGCCATTAATAATTATATTTTGACATTATATTGGTGGCAAATTTTCATTTTGATATATATCATGTTTCCTGCTATGGCACAGAATAGTAGTAGTGCCACGTGTAATGCCTAGATAATAAATGGTTTTATAGAACTAATATTTGTTGTTTGTCAAGTCGGTAATTCAATAAGACGTTGGAACGTTTTTACAGTTATGTTATTATATTTATAAAGTAGTTTTATAAGTACATAGATCTTATTTGCAGTCTAATGTTTCACATTGCGGCTTGCGATACTCGAATTACATGTAGCCAGTGGCCAGTGCTCCAGCCCGGAAGTGTGACGGGTTGACGACAACCTGTACCCTTACCATGAGTTAACCGCGACTGTAGTCGCTAACGCTTGTCTAAATATATTCACAGTGCAACTCGCTCGCTCCAATATATCAATAGTTTGAACGCTGGCGGCAACGGTCGCGGTAAACTCATGGTAGGGGTGGTACTGGTACGGATTAGTTGCAGTGTGCGCCGTGCTTAACTTGTGGAGCGTTCGAGTTGCAGGTCTCGCCGTTATTAGCCTGTTCTAGAGCAAGTAATAAATCTCTCTATTTATCAGGCTATTACTATGTACCTAGGTTGTTACAAATCGCACACACTGACTGTTCTAATTTTATAATGCTGTCATTTTTATGTAATCACCTAATAAAATAAATAGACACACATCGTTACCATGTGAAATTCAGAACTTATATAATAGTATTGTCATAAATACGAATATCTTAATCTGACAAAAATAAAATGGAAACTGACAAGAATTTGAAAACCGGTTAGATTTATCAAGGAAACGTAATGAAGAGTAAAATATCGATAAAACTCACGAAGAGATTTATCGAGTAAGACAAGCAGACTCGCATTCGTCTCAATTATCGAGACAGGCCATCTGTCAATCACCCTCCCGCTGGAGTGATTCGTTACCGATTTCATTTGAAAGAAAGTAACAAGAATAAAATAACTTATAAGTAAAAGTGCACGTAAGAATTGCCATCGGCGTAATTCCGGAATATCGCCACGCAGCATTGGATTTCCCTTTAAATATTATTCTTTATGTATTATTTTCAGAAATGAAAAAGTCAATGTCGAGTATACACACCAAAGTCTTCTGAAGATCAAAAAAGTTCATTAAAAATAAATAGCTTATTATCACAGTAACTTGTTTATAGAGAGGACTTTTGGAGTTATGATTAATGCATATTTCATATCGGTCCAATAAATAATTTGGGGCGGCTGAGAGACCAGCAAAAAAACGTTGAACTTCGTTGACCATAACTCACAAAATTTAATCATGAGGCGAACAACTTGGCCGAAGTTTCACGCCTTGGAACTCAGTAACGCGCGGTTACAACTCGCTGTGAGCGCTAAAACAGACAAGTTTTTTTACCTCTCTCGGGCAGATATTCTTGTGTTTAGAATGTTAATATTAATCTTAGTTGCAAAAAACTAGTAGCAGGTTATGTTTGACAGCAATTTACAACACCAAACCGTTTAATAGATAATCTCAGTCATTGACCGAATAAATTGATATTATTAGTATTCATAAATTTACTTCTTTTTCCGTAACAAACTTTTTGGCCGAGCGAGAGCTAAGGCCTCCATTTCAGCTTGGGGAAAAATGCTTTCCTATATATGTCCGACTGACGAGTTACTCTTCTGCACAGGTCAATTTTCTAAACCGATTCTTGTGAAATTTTCTAGGCAGATGCTTTCATATGAAACTATTGGCCGATTGAATTTTCGGATTTTTTCAAAATTGTAGAGATATGGGAGTTTGCGATGTTTTCAGCTCACAGAGCCTCTAGTTCAAGTCTGATATTAGAATTGAAGGTAACATAAAAATACTTAAGAATATCGTCGTCACTCAGCAGATAATAAAAAACTTCCCGCATAATAAAAATTTGGGAAGGTTTTGACGTTGACGGACGGTTTAGTGCAACCCACACTAAGGAAGAAACGAAAACGAAAATGTATATTCTATTAGGTATTTAAAATAACAGATCGAAATGGTTTCCGGTAAATTTAATTATGTAATGACCACGATGCCCACGTTTGAGGTAAAATCGAAAAGGATCAAAAATGAAAGACTAATACAACTGAATCGTCAATCAGGTAGTTGAGATTTGGACCGGGTTCTGTTGGAAACGCCGGAAAAAGATCCGGATTACCCTTCTTTTTTTTTGTGTGGTAGGGCACAGCACAGCGGATGTCATTCAAGATCTAGAGCAGAGCCCAACTGGGGAAGTACCTCCACCTTACAGAAAATCGCAGCCAAATAACACTAGACCCTACTCATAGTGTTGTGTGCCTGCCGGTGAGTAAGGTTGCCAGAGCTCAACGAGGGTGGGAGAGGGTTAGGGTCGGCAACGCGCATGTAACTCCTCTGGAGTTGCAGGCGTACATAGGCTACGGATACTGCTTACCATCAGGCAGGCCGTATGCTTGTTTGCCACCGACGTAGTATAAAAAAAAAACCTCGAGTCGAGACTGTCCAAAGAAAATGTATAGTGGGCATAGCTCGATTCTGATTTAAAATGATTGTTCTAAAACTGTTCATTCATTGTTTTCAAATTAAATGGCTTCAGTCCATTGGGAAAATTTCGCCAGTGTCAAGGTATTAGGAGCTTTAAATACGACTAAAATTGTACGGTTAGTACATGAAGACAGCATACGATGATTTTATTAGCTCTTGCAAAGCGATAGCTGGACTTTACAAGTAGCTCGTGGACTACCGGCCGTTGACTCCAAAATGGTGGTTAAACGCGTTTCAAGATTCATTCTCCATTCACTGCACACTACTACATTAGTTTAATGTATAATAATAAGCTATCGATATAAAAAATTTAATATATTTAGGAGCAAAAATCAAAGGAATTAATCACGAGACGTAACTACCAAGATCTCGAACCGGAGGTTTCTGAAACTTGATTGACTTGTTGGATTTGATCTATCAGCTGTCAAAAGTGAAAATTCTGGACTATAACAGTTACAGAACAAAGAATTTCGGGCTCACGGACAACTGATGTCAAAATGAGATAAGTTGACACCAATTTATAATTTCGTATGTTGGCTTCGCGTTAGATTATTCGCAGGATCATATCACATTTCTCACGAACCACTTTCCATATCTCGGCTTGACATAAAACCTCCACTCGTTATGATTTCGTAGGATTTTGCAAAATAATCGTAAAAGTGAGGTTTCCATTGCGGGAACTTTGTAAGGTGTAACTGGTCGTAAAACTAGGATATTTACGATCGCAGCCGTCTAGGCGGATATAGCGAGGCATCGGACCGGCGACCGCACCTGCAGCCCTAATATACACATGTGCTATAAAATATCTCTTTGCTATTATGTTATTTAACACTGTTTTTACCTGACCGTGACATTTTAGAACAACTGGAGCCGTACCTAAGTATTGGACATTGTTAGGGTTCCGTAGTCCGCTAGGAACCCAGTTTCGCCATGTTCGTCCGTCTCTCCGTCGTCGCGGCTTTGCTCCGTGATCATTAGTGCTAGAAAGCGGCAATTTGGCATGGATAAATAAACCATGCATGGCGACAGAACAATAAAATAAAACCTATAAGAAATTTATGTTTAGGGTACCTCCCATACAAAATCTTTTTTCCAACAGTATGGGGTATCGTTAGATAGGTCTTTCAAAACGAATATGGGTATCCAACAACCATTTTTTGATGAAATGAATATTTTCGGAAATAATTGTTCCGAAAGAAAAAAAAATGACCCCCCCTACCCCTCTAACTTATGAACCATGGATCCAAAAAAATATGAAAAATTCGTAGGTAATACAAAAGTTTAATAAATACTTTCAATGAAAACTATAGCGAATATGATCGATCTAGCCGTTTTTGAGTTATTGCAGTCTTAGTACATGATACTTACTAATAGCTCCCGTTTAGCCAATCCTGACAGAATGGTAACTACGGAACCCTATACTGAGCATGGCCCACCCGACATACCCTTGGCCGATTTTAGACTTATATAGTTTCCTTATATGTAAACAAATATTGATAAGAACTTATTACTATAAGTATAAATGACATGCATATGCATGTGTGACAAAAGATGTGATGAGAACTTAATTTAATTATTCAAGTATTTTTATATTAATAAAAAATAAACTAACTATGATAAAAGTTCTATTTATTTTACTGCCATTCATTTGATTTATGAATTAATATATCCGCCTTTTGTCACAATCAGTACCAAAAGATTGTAAGTACTTATGCTTACATTAAAACTACAAACCAATTTAGTCACTTGTGTCTAGTTATGTTTAAAAAACTTTATTTTTCTCAAACAAAATTTAACATTTCACTTAATGAGAATATATAATAAAACAAAAGTAAATCAGTGAGCATCGCAAGTTATACAAAACAAACAATAACAAATTAGACTAAGACGTTTTTGTCACAATAACTATTTTATAATAGCACACTGCAGGTAGCACTATAAAAGTCCAGAGACTTACACTTAATAAAATGCAGAACAAGTTCATTTTAGAGAATAAGTAATACATGTTAAAAACAGAACGATCCTACTTACCTACACTTTAAGTTGAAATTGGTACGCTAGTTCTAGATATTCTAACCCAAATGGCTGGATTAGTTTGTAACTTACTCTCTGAACTGCAATTTCAGTTCAATTGGTAAACTTTAAGTGGCAAGAAAACACCAGCGGCTAGCGAAACAAAATTAATATGAAATAGAATATCTCAAATTGCAGAAATTATTCAACCCTCGGGTTTGAAGGTGTTGAGAGATCCCCAGGCAAATTTTCGGCTGTTGGTATTTAAATTCAGGTTTAGATCGAAGTCATTACAAAACGGGACGTGAGTGGAAAATGAAGTCAGGAACTCGGACTCGAAGCGACCTGACCTAACCCTATGAGCAATGTCTAGAATAATAAAATCACAAAAATATACCACAGATGCTTATTAGAAATAATGTAAAGGCATTTAAGATTTTCAGACGGTTGTTATTTTATTTTAGTTAATCTGGCATTATAAAACTAGTAGGTTTTGAAAGTCTGACATTGCAACAATCATTAATATTATTATTAAGTATTAAGTACAGGACATTATTACACAAATTGACTAAGCCCTACAGTAAGCTCAAGAAGACTTGAATTGTGGGTGTATACTCACACTCGGACATCGATATATGTGTGTAATATATAAATACATAGAAAATACCCATGACTCAGTAACAAATATCTGTGCTCATCACACAAATACATAAATGCGGATTTGAACCTAGTACTATCAGCTTCACAGGCAGGGTCACTACCCACTAGGCCAGACTGGTCATCAAACTCATCCGACAACGACGCAGAGGTCATTGATGTTAAATGATTCAATCACAAGTCGAAACTGCCAAAGCAGTCCATACGAATAGATAATTGCAATGAACGCAAATTGATTTGCATTTGATTGGACTTTTAGCATACAGCCTGTGCCAACGAGGAAATTATTTTACCTATATGCGCTCGTTTCTAATATTTTTATTAGTTTGCTGCAAATCCACGAATGTTAATAAATTTTATCGTGAAAGCTTACGTTTCTAATACTCAAGCTCATTAAAATACCAAAACAATATAAGTTATTCATATATATTAGTAATAGACCACTTTTAAATAAACCTATATAAAGGCTGTCAAGATGTTCATACGATATTCCATTATATAAAATTAAAATCAACTACGGCAATGTTTCTTAAGGATGATGGCTCTTAATCATTAACAATGATCAAACTAAAAAATAACATTTATTCTTATTTAATTTAGAAAGATACTTAACTTCATTAGTTAAGTTTTAAAATCATTAGTTTTTTTGTATGATGCTTTAAAATCATGAAATAGGTCCTTAATAATTCTATAAGTATATTTTTTTACTTTTGATTAATACTCAACATAGTTTAAATAGGAATAATTCTCATAAAACCAATTCCCGTGCCAGCAAAAACCAATTCCCATGGACAGAAAATTCCCGTGCCCGGACCGATCTTTTATTGTATCAATATTTCAAAATTCCATAGAAATTAGATTAAAATGCTCGTTTGATGAAATTGACCCACGTCTGCAGAGTTACAATGTCTCATTAAGTAAAATAACAGTCACCAGAAAATCTTAAATGCCTTTAGGTACATTATTTTTCTAATAAGCGTCTGTGGTATATTTTATTTTTGTGATTTTATTATTATTATTATATTAGACATTGGTCATAGGGTTAAATCAGGTCGCTTCAGGTCCGATGCCCCGACTTCAATTTCCACATACGTCCCGTTTTGTAATGACTTGGATCTAAACCTGAATTTAAGTACCTACAGCTGAAAATTTGCCTGGGGACTTATTCGTACAGATCTCTCAACAACTTCAAACCCGATGGTATACTCGTAAGTTTTCTAAGACGTCATATTTGTAAATGTCATTGTATTCTGATATTTTGCTCAAGTAACACACAATATATCAGGGAACTACAAATATAGCATTTTATTCATAAACCACGAAATGTTCAACAAAACAGACCTTTCGCGCACTGATTCTAAAGAATAAAGAAAACCTTTCCGAGCTGGTGTTTTTGTCAGATACCATTATAGATAAAAAAAAAACTCTTTCGTACTGACTTAAACATCTAATAGCACAAATGAATATTCATTAGTCAACCTATATTACCTATATACTTACTTTACTCTTTGACCTATATATTACTATACTTGTTTGATGACGTAGTTCTGAGTGCCGGTTTCATGAAGACAACTGCAATGTTAAGTTTGTATTTGAAACACATACTATTCATAGGTATATTTATTATAATATTCATATTATTGACTAGAATTATGATGAAATACAATTCCAGTCAATAAGTTCATTATTACTTAGGAAGCGCTGGTGGCCTAGCGGTAAGAGCGTGCGACTTAACCCGTAAATCTATATATACTCGTATTATTGGAATGTCCACCAGATGACCAACTCAATGCGTCGACTTGCAGCGAGCTAGCTAGGTCACTTTACAAAGTTGCTAGTGATTTTGAGATCGTAAATGGTTGAAAATTAATGGGAGAGATAGGTAATTATTAGTGTTCAAGCACGTTCGAATAGGAGATCCACTTATACACTAACAATA
The DNA here is from genome assembly GCF_033807575.1 of Cydia pomonella. Taxonomy (NCBI): domain Eukaryota; kingdom Metazoa; phylum Arthropoda; class Insecta; order Lepidoptera; family Tortricidae; genus Cydia; species Cydia pomonella. Next base: position 8,862,956 of record NC_084721.1, on the reverse strand, counting down.
TTGTAAGTAGGTTTCATTGATGCTCATATTTCCACATTACTTTAGGTATAAAGAGCATTTAAATTACAAATAAAATTATGGATTTAGAAAGATATAGAAGAAAATTGCTTGTAAAATTGTCTTAAGTATGATTTAATTCTATTTCACATGCCATAGCGAAAATATTGATATCAGGTGTAACGTATAGTGCTTTATACTTTCTACTAACACACTTAGCCGTAAGTCATTACTAACATAATATGGATGTTTTTGTCCGAAATAAACGCTTTCATTTCATTTAAATTAAAATTTAATACACAAAAACCGACCCATACGAATTATGCGGGTCCGATGTGACTCTGCTTGCTAATGTCATTGGCTAGATACTTACGATTTAAGAGTCACTTGCTATTGCGGTAATGCCAAGACGAGCCAAGCGAAGCGCGAGGGCACTACCAACCTTTTTTCGAAGCGCTTCGTCGTTTTTGGAACCCTCATAACTTGGGTTTGGTTTATCCCAGGTAAACAAAAATCTCGGGATATGAAGTCAAGAGAGTTCTTCAGTTCAAAGCTCTTATAATTTAGATTTATTGATACCTAAAAACCCCGATTTCGTCACTGACTCACTCTGCCATTCACTAATGATCATCAAAAATCGTAAGGTAGTTCCAGATTAGTACACAAAGAACAAAAAAAAAAAATTGAACTTCTACCCTTCAACCTCTTAAACTATGGGATGTATAAGAGTTCCGCAAATTTTGAGGCTCTGAAAATTGATATATGAACTCCTGGTTATAAATAATACAATATATATTTCAGGATTTTTTAGTAAATAAGATGGAAGATTTTCATAAATAACTTACAAAAAGAAGCAGAGTAAAGAGCGTTTATTCGTGGCAAAATAAAAAAGAAAACAAAACGAAGTGAAATCCCACCAAAAATGTTTAAGGAATGTAATTTTAATAAATTTAAGAATCGAGTTAAAGAATGGCTCAATAAAAAAAATTATTATAGTATTAAAGATTTCCTCAATGACACTTAATATTTAATAATTTCAAAATGTATGACATGTTAATTTAATTTAATTTATTTATGTTAGTTATAGAATTAAGTTAAATTATTTCAAATCGATATTATACAATGTGATTGTGTGTGTGTGTGTCGTCCTGAAATGTATGCACGCCTGAAAAGGTAGAGTTTGGTGAGACTACTAAAGTAGCAATATAAGCTAAATATTCTCCACATGCATTAATAAATTATTTTATTATTTCAATAACATTTTCCTGTAAAATGTTGCCAAGACGACACCATAAGTCTCGCATTGTCAAAAAGTTATCAGATATGTATTAGAGCAAACTTCTAACTCTACAAGCTCCTAACTTCTCAAACTCTACACCTTAGTAAAATATATTCACGCCCAGGTGAAAATATTTTCTAGAATAATTTAATTTTATAATGGGTATATTGCGTAGTTGCCCCGTGGACTCGTGGTCATACTGGCAATAAGCCGTCGCAAACGCCAGGAAGAAAAAAATAGGTGATCAGTTATTGCATGATATTTGCGACATAATTATCGTTAGTAAGTGCGAAGTTTCGTCTCAAAACAAAGTAGTAATGATACATTGCGTGCTGAAGAATTTTATAAGAAATAAATAAAGTAGTTTACGAGTATTTGTACTAGTATACAGTGTTGGGTAAAAATCAATTCGAATAAGAATAAAAACAGAAATTTTATTCTTATTCCAACACAATGAAACATGAAATTCTTATTTTAAACGAAGAATAAAAGACGGATTAATTATTCCAGAAATGGAGTTATTCTAAATAAGGTTTTACATGTTATTTAGAATTAGAATGAAGTTGTCGTTAGGTCCATACAACCCGATTCCCATGAGTTTTACTATTTGCTTTTTTAAATTTGCGTCCGTCTGTAGTCCATCCAAATTACACCTACCTACTTTCATACATGACATACTTACATACCAGCTTCATTGGCTTTATTAAGAAAAAATCTCACGTTACAATTCTTATTCCTGGAATATTATTTCAAATAAAAATCATGATTTTTTTATTTGAATAAGAATAATTTATTTCCATCCAATTTCCTCACCGAATAATTATTCCAGACGGAATTATTTGAAATAATTTTGACGGGAATAAAATCAACGTGATTTTATTCTTACAAATTCTTATTCCAATCATGAGTTTATTCTTGAATGCCCAACACTGCCAGTATGTACATAGGAAACTTTTCGCATACCTATACACAATAATTTTGTGTTCATATCAAAATGTACGTGCGTGGGAGGAAATCCATATTAAGTACAGGCATTCAACGATTTATTTCACAAGCTACCCTTTACTCATACATACCTACATTACATTACGAAATTTTCTATCGGTATATACCGTAAAGGAAAATATGTTTGCTGTAACGTAAACACAAATACAAAATCAATAACCACGCAAATGTGTATTGGATTACATTGTATTGAAATTCTATGCGCACGTAAGTGTATACAGCGACGTAACAATAGATGGTTCGGCTGGTTTATCAGTACCCTTGACTCATTCAGTTGCGACTGACAAAACATTGGTCCTCGGTTGATTAGGCAGCATTCAGCGGGGAGACTCCGATGCTCGTCTAATCAAGCGTATTCGACTAATACCTTTATGACAGAGTCACTGACAGTCACGTGCGATGTTAGCCCTGCAAAGCTTTATAATGCCTTAAAATGGATCCAATTGCTTACATGTGGGATAGCTGAGAAAATATTGATATCCTGCAATTTCAGACTTCTATTTTAAATTTACTCCCGTATGGCGTTAAGAAATGGGTCGTAAGTTTAAAAAATTACTACAACGAATGAAATTTCATGTAAACGAAGTCGCAGGCATCGGCTACTTAATGGAAAATTCTCAAATACACGTTAAGAAGTGCTAAATGCAAATTCCTTTCAATAAATATATTGAGGTTATTAGCTTAGTTAGTAATTAAATATGTAACGGTTGATTGATGCATCATTATTTATGCAAAATATTTCGCAAAGGCCCAAGAGGTACTGTCAGCTTTTTCTTTTGTGTCTCTCAATATGAGCTTACCGGAAAACCAGAATAATAAATGAGGGCCATTTCTTCTTCAAAAAAGAAAATCACTAATTTCTTACATAAGTACCTTCATACTCTTAGAACTTAAACTACATACTCTTGAAATGCTTTTTAAGCTATTGCATAGCTTCTATCGCGGGCCTTGAGCGCGGGGACCGAATCCAGAAATTCCGTAACGAAAAAACCTCACGCTCCCCACTTCGTCTAACGTCGTTTCAGTTCGGCAGTCTTCGACACGGCGTTGTGTGCGTGCGATTAGACGTATTGTACTACTCAGAGACTTGTCATACGCTTCGCTTGACAGACAGATGAAGTGTGCGAAAGGGAAGCCATCACGTATATGAACAAGCCACGAGTGTGAAAGAGGCAGACTACATATGAGAAAACGTAACCATTTTTTGAATTCGAAGGCGGCCGAGGCGGCCAAAATCATATTGCCGTATTTTTTAACGTTAAAAATATACGAGAATCAAAATCAAAAATAAATATTAAGTAAGTAATTTAGTGAAGATGGTGTCATGTTGTGTGCCGGATTGTTGTGTTTCAGGGCCAAAAAACCCAGGGAAATACTCATTTCACAGGTAATTATGATAATCGTAGCGAAATTTTCGTAACGATATTATATCAAATTAACAGCATAAAAAGTGTAAAAAGCCAATTTATACAGTTCATTATAAGTTTTTCTTCAATTGTGTGTTAATATTTCATGATATTAGTCAATAATTTAGAATATTTTGTGTAAAAACCTAAACTGTTACTTTACGCTAGGGCTTGACAAAATGTTCATATGACTGTATCGATAACTTGTCGGTATATTAGTAGGTATGGAATTAGTTGTTCACAAGACATCATTAAGATATTAACCTTTATAACCGACGTAAAATAATAACGATTGTTATAATACCTTTTTTGAAGATGCACATGTTCAGCGATAAATTTAAACTTCACTTTCCAACACATTACTTACATTTTAACCACTTTTCCACGGCTTTGCCGCTAACACAAGGAAACACAAGACAGCGTATACACACCCAACCCAACTTGTCAGGCGGAAAAGGCGCGAATTTCAAATTTTCTTTGGTAAGTCAACTATTTGCGCCTACTGTTAACACTTAGCATGTGTTTGTGTTAACGACATTGCACATGTTACACCACTCACACCCGCATACGACAGAAACCTGCTTTATCAACGCGAGTCACCTGCTTTACCGACAGCGCCGGGTTCCATAATGCTTGATCGGACTACGTTAGTAATTTAGTCAAGTAAAAACGAAAAAACGTAAAAAGAGCGTACCTGGGTCGCCTAGCAGGACGTCCTATCGGACGCCCTAGGTATCGCTGGAGCGACATGGTGGAGGCGGATCTGCGCGAGCTTCGAGTCGACAATTGGCGAGAGGTCGCACAGGACCGAGAAAAGTGGCGCTGTCTTGTGTCGGAGGCCAAGTCTCATTTTGGGTCGCTGAGCCAACGGAGTAAGTAGTAAGTAAGTAAACGTCCCAGAACACCAAACCAGGTGAGAAAAATAAAAAATCGCAATGAGTGGCGATACGATTTTAAGTCGACACGAGTTTCGAATTAACTATTCGCAAATGTATTACAATACATATGGCCCTTAAAATGTTCGATATAGTTACGTAATGTGCTAATTATCGCACTAGTGCGGTAAAGTAGCTCCATATGTACTGTAAAATAAGTAACAATATATATTTGACCATTGTGACACATGTGTACCTATATATTTGACCATTTTGATGCTGACTGAAACGACTGTAACTGTAGCCTCGGTTATCACTATCAGTATTGTTATTTACTATGCGTCCGCTGTAAAAGAAAATTAAAGGTACTAAAGGCGCTAATAAGGTCTAATAGTAGTAATAATACTCATACCTATTACATTTTTTATAAAAACAAACACATTTGAAAAAGTAGTCGATAAAGCAGTTAAACATCGATAGATTATTAATATGTTGTAACATGACATCACTATTTTTGTTCGTACATAGACAATTTACGCACACACTTGCATTTCATTTTTGGTCACACTTTTGAAGTTTGACAGTCGTTCTATACTATCCTATTTCTATGGTACTACTCTACGAAACTCGCACGAATCGAGACGAGCTGCTCCGAAATCGGACAAATACATAAGCAGCTGTTTATAGTAATCAGTACCCCTAGTGTAACTTTGATCGACATCATAACGTGACGAACGCGTTTGCGTTAAGTGTCATTTTGTATGAGATTTTTGACTTTCCAAAACGTCCCGCTTGGCGCGCTGTTCAAAAACCCATACAAAATGAGACTAAACGCAAACGCGTACGTCACGTTTCAAAATCGAATCTAGTTACACTAGGGGTACTGTATGTATCATTGATGTACGTAATAGGGGTAGATGAGGTACCAGGCGGTCGATCGTGAGCCACAAAATATAGGTTCCGGGACCTATATTGAATTAGTCGTATGGGTGACGCTGAAGTGTCAACATTGTCATCAAATTCGATAAAATATTGCCAAAGAATGCCGTGTTGCGCCTTTTTCCAGTGCTTCAATAGCTCCAAGCACAAAAACAAAGCTCACGGTATCACTTTTCATTCGTAAGTACTATTATAACATTTGAAAACATATTTTTTCTAAATAAAATTAAAAATTTCCTTGTTATTGAGTGAGCGCGACAGCTAAATAATGCATTACCCATGTGAGAAACACGTTTATCCGAGTGTCAAGTAGGCATGCCCGCTTCATGCAGTGCATGCATGCCCGAGTCAGCAATTTTTTTTATAAATAATGCAACTTTTTAAATCATGTGCTCCTATTCCTTGAAACTATAGAATGTAACCGGTTTTTATTTTAATATAAGGTCACTGTGGGCAAGACCGTCTACAAGGCAAGTCCGTCAACACATTATAACTTTTGAATTAGAAAGCGTTTGCCGCTTTGGCGTCGAGTTCATAAGTCAGTTTTTCGTGCTAGTTCCCTCACTTTAAAACAGGCGAAGGCGCTTATTCCCATGACTTACAACTTGTCCAATATAAGTGAATCCGTATACGTATCGTAACTATGAATAAACAAGGTTCACACTTTTATATTGGTTATCTTGAGTCGTGCGCTCGGTGAACGATTGGAATATATAAATACCAGGAGTAACTACGAATTACCAGTGTTTACATTATCTCTTGTCAAGCGTACTTGTCTTTTCCGAAAAACCATCAGAAGTGAAACCTCGAGATCCCTATCAACTGAGATCATATCGTTATACTGGTTTACTGGTGGTTGGTTATGGTGGTATTAATATCAAAGAAAAAGAAATACTGCATAAATAAAATAAATAAATAATTATAATTGCATAAGTTGATACAAAATGCTATGCAATAGCTTTACCGCGGCAGTCCCCGAGTGCCACACGTCTTTTTTTATTAATTTGTGGAGCCTGAGTCTTAAGTACATTTTTTAACTGTCAAGTATGTACTTTTAACGCTACTTCTCGGAAATAAGACAATAAATGGTTTAAATTTTTGCTAGAAAATAGTCGCTTAGTAGTACACCTGGTCAGTGTAGGTTACATTTCGACAAACATTAGTTGACACTCAACCAATCCGTTCGTTTATAGTTCCAGAATCTGATGTTGTAAAGCGCTTTTAAGCGGTATTGAAAAATGCCTTTGGCATTTTTTTTCAATTAAAAAATATACAAATAGGCGGGATGTTACCTAACAATGATTGTTGACATTTTTGTAATTTGTTGAGACGAACCAATTATGAGATTAGTTGTGGCGAGTAGGGTTAAAATAGTTTTAATAATATGTTTATGCCTACATAAGTCATAAATTAAAGTAACTGGGAGGTTGGTTGTTTTGAATTTGTTGTCTCGCGTAAAAGTATTTTAAGCGACCTATATAATTGATTAATTTCCTATCTTCGAGGCCTCCCCTGACGGGTCCGCTCTCAAACTAACTCGTCCACCTATTGGTCACGTTGTAGCTTCTTTAACAATGTACTCTCTCAAAATAATAGTTTATTATTTTGAGAGAGTAAATGTGTGTGCTTGTGTAAGCTTGTATTTGCTTTTGTATACCATGATCATTTAATCTGTACAGTAGGTAGTGTTAATTCATTCTGTAATTGACACTTCATTCGATTCTTGTCTGATTTATTTTTTTGTCTTTTAATTATTTATATAAGAATTCAAGCCTTGGAGACCCTCTACATCTCTAAGGATAATTTAATATATATATATATATATATATATATATATATATATATATTTTATATATTATCTCTGACACTTCGATACTTATACATCTCTAAAGAATTTTAGTATTTGTTAATTTTATTTTTTTATCATAGTTTTTTTGTGTAATTTGACATTTAGAGACAGTATACATACTCTAATAAAGTATATATTATTTCATCGATTCCATATAATAAAATAAATAATAAATATTATATGACATTATTACACAAATTGACTAAGTCCCACAGAAAGCTCAATAAGGCTTGTGTCGTAGGTACCTAGACAACGATATATATAATATATAATTATAAATACATAGAAAACACCCATGACTCAGAAACAAATATCTGGGTTCATCACACAAAAATATGCTCTTACCAGGATTTGAACCCGGGACCATCAGCTTCATAGGCAGGTTCACTACCCACTAGGCCACACCGGTCGTCATGACCATATTTGTAATTGTTTTTTGTATTTTTATTGTTTGTAAAAATGGACATGTAAATGTGACCCTGTGGCATTTGCTGAATAAATGTTTGTAATTTGTAATGATCATGTTACCTGTTCCAATGTTGTATACCTATTCGTGATATTTAATTTGCTCGCTTGCATTGCCTTTACAAACATTCTGTTCTCTAAAGCCCAGTAAAAAATTAAAAGCGTCCTCTTTTTTTACACAAAACATGAAAACTAAAACATTTTATTTGGTCGCGATCGAAACGAATATCAAATAAAACTAAACAAACATGAATGTATCCCCACATCAAAGCGATTTTTAGTTGCAGGCTCACGTTTTTCCAAAATATGACAACATACAATAACTATACGACCTAAGCGACGACTGAAACAATTCGACATTTTGTAATGGAAAATGGATTAAACTATTGATTTCTAAAGGGACGGGCACGTATGTAAATGGGTACATACGTGCCTATGGCTCATAAATGACATCTCAAGACTTGTACATAACAACTTACTTTACGCACTTCCATCAAAACATATTAAATAGCTATAGTCATGCCCGAGTTCGTCTGATATGTGGTGGTTAAAGTTGTTTTCTGTATAATTATAAGTGAAATATTAGCTTTAAAAAAAATCGGGTTTCTAAAATACTTAGAGTTATTGGAAATATTAAAAGTGGAAACAAAACTTCTTAGCTTTGACATAGAGATAGATTAGTTATAACTATTTGAGTGCTCAAATGTAAACATGAAATATAAAGTTTTAGTAATTCGGGTATTCGGGTTGATAATAGATGCATTTTAGGTACGTATTAGGCTATCATTACACTTAGTTATGACATTATGCTCAACGGTCCAAGAAATATAAATATCTGCATTATACCTACATATATCATTTCATAAGAATTGGGGCCGAAAGTTTGATAAAACATTGTCAGAATATCAAACATTACTTGCCGTAACTCGCGTCTTACTTACTTAAATAAAAAAATATTAAATATATTATCGAAACAAGTCGAAACAGTTTTTAAAACCAGCCGGTTAAATAAAATACGACTAGGTGTGAAATCAAACATATCATTCTCTCGTTAATAACTACAAATAATAAAATCGTTATCGAATTCCTGACGCTAAATGAATTCACGATTTTGAAATCGAAAGTGACAAATTCACAAAACGTGAGGAATTGTTGGAGTATTTCGATTGGAGCATTGAGTGTGAACCGCCCATCTGTATGCCAATTCACGGCCTGTCTAGTATTGGCACATTTTTGTTGCATTCAACGGATTGATAATAAGTTATAAGATTTTCTTTGTCTAGAATTATAGCAGCTAAAAAATAAAAAAAATTACAAAATTATGATACCACAGTCTCTTGATAGATTATTTGAATTCAAAACTATTGCCCTGCTGAAGGAATAAAGGTCTGTAGGCGATTTCATTCTGAAAGTGTCAAGCATCTGGGTCAGTCGATATTTCTGTAATCTTGCTGAACGTTTAAAAAATCAAATAAAATAAGAAATCTACCTGGAGCGTTTACATTCCCCAACTCAGCTAGACCGTATCTCTTTTACAATACACATATTTGTATTTGGTTACGAAGGTACCTTGTGTTTGATATCTTTCTCAAAGACATGTACAACCGGTATTCTAATTAACTCCATTTTGTAGATAATCAATGGTTTATTTTTATTTGATAAGGCCCCTACGAGCGTGTACATACTGACTAGTGTTTATTATGAGTTAATATATTTGCTACTAAACGCAAGTACTATCTTGGACGATCGATTTTCGAAATGTCACTGATAGGTATGTCACAGTTTTCAATTGTTACAATTGGTTAAATACTACTAAACTAAATTGATGCTTGGGTTAAAATTAAGTGATGATAAATTACCATTGTCACATCAATATTACTAAAATGATTATTGGCTACAGTATTTCTGCCCGCGGAGCCAATATTCCAATCTTTTACGCTCTGTAGCGAACGAAACGCAACTGTCACTGTCGCACTAATAGTATAGAAGAGTGAGGCGGTTATATTAAAAAGTTTTGACACCGTTATGGATGGTAGAACGCCAAGAAGGCCTCCGTCCAGTAAGTTCCTCACTAGCCTAAACATAAAACGCTAGTTACGGAAAGAGAGACCTAAGCCCTCCTATGTGTACACGTTCAACGCAGCTGGCCAAGTTTAATGTCATGCGTGCAATAGAGTATTTAAAAGCAAATTCGGCCTGGCCAGCCACATTAGGGCTTATGCTAGACAACGTCCATAATGTTTATTTAGGGTCGCCGTCATCGAAAATGATGAGGAGGACTATACGAGTATATAGAAGAGTGACTACGCTACGCCACGGAGCGTTGACGATTGGCACGTTGGCTCCGCGGGCTGTTTGTTAGGATATTTTTTTTGTACCATGGCAAAAGGTTGACTGGTAGAGAATGCCTCATGGCATTAAGTCCGCCTTTTGTACTATAAGGTTTTCTTTTGTGCAATAAAGATTAAATAAATAAATAATGTCTTGATCCAAATTTACTAATCGACAAAGTAATTTATTGTTTGAGGTAAACTATGCTATAAAAAGACAAATAAATCATTAATGCTGGAGTTTGGGTTTGAACCCATGACCTCCTAGTATGAAAGTCGCCCGCCTTTTACTGCTCGGTAGGCTCAATTTAAGTGCTAGATTTAGTCACAAGCGAACCTAGCTTCTATTAAAAAGCACCGCCATTCAACTAGTTCATCAACAGACTATACAATTTCGTATAATGTATGGAAGATAGTCTCAATAAATAAGTACCTGAAGTCTAATAAGCTCATCCAGTTAAAGCCAATAATCATTAAGTAGTATAATTTGCAGCGATTCACTATACCTTATCTGAGGTTTACCTTATATTTACTGTAACAACATATTTTCCAACAAAGACCGTATCAGTTTTCTGTTTGGGTCATTATTCTCCATTGTTTTTATTTAGCCCTTACACTTAGCTGAGTTTCGCAACACTTAAAGCGTCTCGGAGCTAACTACTTAGTCTATGTTGTATTTTTTTCGAAGCAAAACAATGTCAAGTAGGACAGTAAAATCGAATGAGAATTAGGGCAGGATATACCGATTCTCAACAAAACACGTATTTTGAAATTATATTTTCTCAATAATAACTTGTTTTAAGTAAGTAGACTTTGAACTTATACTCGTAAACATCATCATGTCAACCATTCATAGAAAATGTATGTAAGTAAGCCTTCTTTTTAAGTAAAAATTCTTCTTAAATTTGTTTCTTTTTAGTGAAGATTTGAAAGAGAACTAGAGATTCTTCTTCTTCTTCACTGGCTCAGTGACCCAAACAGGATCTTACAGATACAGCATCTACACACATACACAGTACACAGAACAGTACACAGTACAGTAAACAGGATCTTAGAGATTACGAAGCGTTATTTTACCAGTTGTTCGAACCATATTAGTTGTCTCTTTCGTGCTTTATCAGGTTTTACGAACAAGTGTAATGAGAGAGCAACATTTTTTTGATAATCCTCTTTCTGTGGCCCAATATCTTTTTAATTATTCCGAGGGGCATATTTCTACTTGTTGTAGTAAGAGGTACTATTGCTAAAATAAACTCAGTCTAATCTGCATAAGTAAGTTTTACCGCGTGCTAAAAATATACTGACAAAAAATTAGCCTAAAGCATCGTTAGCACTCTTCTCAAACTTTCTTTGTACACACCGTCAAAATTTATCTCGTATTTGCTTAAATCATAAATACTCATCTCTACACTTTTTCAAGCGCAGAGGGAGAAAATTCTATGTTTTTGTAGCATTTAATCTCGCCGTGGGTGGTGGGGCTGCCCCCCGCCGTTGCTTAGCGATTAAACTCGTCTATACGAGATCGATGGCCCACTGGCAATGTTTGTGTTTTCTTCTTACGATCGACAGTTGTTAGATGATTCTCACCTCTATTGTTAAGCTATTATTTTAAGGGAGTAAAATAACTGTTTTCTGTCATCAACACACAATTGGGTCTGTGGAAAGACGCTACTTTAACGTTTACTTTATTGCGTATGTAAGCATATACCCATATGTGTCTTAATGCGAATTACTGACGTCTAATTTTTAGGGTTCCGTACCCAAAGGGTAAAACGGGACCCTATTACTAAAACTCCGCTGTCCGTCCGTCCATCTGCCACCAGGCTGTATCTCATGTACCGTGATAGCTAGACAGTTAAAATTTTCACAAATGATGTATTTCTGTTGCCGCTATAACAACAAATACTAAAAAGTACGGAACCCTCAGTGTACGAGTCCGACTTGCACTTGTCCGGTTTTTTTAGGGTTCCGTACCCAAAGGGTAAAACGGGACCCTATTGCTAAAACTCCGCTGTCCGTCTGTCACCAGGCTGTATCTTATGAACCGTGATAGGTAGACAGTTGAAATTTTCACAGAGGATGTATTTCTGTTGGCGCTTTAACAACAAATACTAAAATAAATATTTAAGGGGGCTCCCATACAACAAACGTGATTGTTGTGCCGTTTTTATAAATAATGTTACGGAACGCTTCGTGCGCGAGTCCGACTCGCACTTGGCCGGTTTTTTATTCTTGCTCGTTTATGCTATCGAATATGCCGGTTTATTTGGAATTGAAATAACTAATCCTAAATATAGGAATGCAAATAGTATCTATTTACGACTATGTAGTTTATATATTTTCTTACACTACGTCGGTGGCAAACAAGCATACGGGCCGCCTGATGGTAAGCAGTCTCCGTAGCCTATGTACGCCTGCAACTCCAGAGGAGTTACATGCGCGTTGCTGACCCTAACACTCCGCACCCTCGTTGAGCTCTGGCAACCTTACTCACCGGCAGATACACAACACTATGAGTAGGGTCTAGTGTTATTTGGCTGCGGTTTTCTGGAAGGTAGAGGTACTTCCCCACCTGGGATGTGGTATATTTAGCATTTATTTGTTAAAGCTAAATTTTCTTATTGCATAACGAAAAGTATCAAAGGTAAAAACTTGGTAGGTACTTGTCAGAAAAAGTCCAGTTAATTACTGGTATTTGTTCCAGTCACATTCGTAGAGTGCGCTGCACCAATGAACAGTACTAAGTTGCTAAAAATTAAGTTAAACTTTGCTTAGTTTCAGTGCATCTGCAACGGTAAATACAGAAAGTAATCGGATGAAGTCAAAGCCGTTCTCGCTTGTTTGCAGCTCGCTAAACCGTTTTTACTTATATCAATATTGAACTTCTGGCAGAATTTTTATTTTATATCCGAATCACGGAATCGTTTGCATTGAAATTTAGGTACGTACACTCAGCAGCAATGTATGGCAACTTTATAAATTAATTGCATTAATAATGTGTCCATGTATTTTTTCAGCGTGCCGTAGGTGTAACACACTATTTGCCAATTTGTATTCGTCACAATACTATGCTTACATGCAATAAAGTCCCTATTAATACTTAAGGCAGGTGATCAGTACCCCTTGTGTAAATTTTATCGACATCATAACGTGACGAACGCGTTTGCGTTAAGTCTCATTTTGTATAGGATTTTGAGTTTCCAAAACGTCCCGCTTGGCGCGCTCTTTCTAAATCCAATACAAAATGAGACTAAACGCAAACGCGTACGTCACGTTTCAAAATCGAATTTATTTACACTAGGGGTACTGGAAGTTAACTTTGCTTTTTTAAATACATAATTCATTTCTTCTTCTTGTTCCTGGCTTGTATACCATTTTATTTGGGGTCAGCCCTTCTAATTTTATGCACAATTCACGGTAGTGAGTTGTCTTAGTAAGATAGTTAATGGATTAGGCGTTATAAGTGTTATAACTTTTTTTCGTCGTATAAAATACCCAATAATTGTACTGTTTTTCGGAGCAAAGGAATTTTGTATTAGCTATAAGTGGAAACTGTTGGCTTATGTTCTAACTTTATCTTGTACCTTATTGTATTATTATGTGCTGTATGTTTCCCAAATAAATAAAATCAAATAAAATTATACAAAGGTCATATTATTTACACAAATAATTAATACCATATTTTAAGTTGTCTATAAGGTAAAGTTTTATTGTAACAAACTCAATCTATTCATAGCAATAGCCCGTGGAAAACACAATCCATCAATAATCGTGTGACGTGTGACCACATTTTATACTGCTCCATGTTACGTGAACCGTAAATCAGATACACCTAATCTAAAACAAGCGTCGTAGTAGATTTACTTACTCCTATAGAAGGGAAGCGCCCTTGTGGGGGGCTCGTCACGCACCTTCGGTGAGCGTAAACAAAAAACCACAAACTCGATATCTGGCCGATGTTAGCTTATCTCCTGTTTGTAAAACTTATTGAATGCGCACGGCACAGACGCTCGCATGCAAACATGCTAATTCGCTTAAGTTCCTCGCATCGTTGTTTGCCTTAAGTCTCCGGCAAACGAGAACTTTACCGTATAATATGAAAAGGCGTTCCATATAGACCATAGAATTTGTTCTACTTTGTTTAAATTCTGCCACAGTATTATATGTATTAAATGCATTTATTAGTTCTGTAATCCTCCGCGTGTCGTATATTTAATGCGTTTTTTTTATAATACGAGCTTTGTCTTACATAGTTTAAGAATTCCCGTTAGAGCAAGTATACTGAACAATTTAAGTTTTAATTTAAATAAGATTTATCCATTGAATTTAAAAATTTGTCACGTAATTATAATTAAAAGTATTCTCATGTCACTGAAATATAATTTATTTATAAATACGGCTGAAAACTCTCTGTGGGTGATGACTGGATATTTCACGGCTAATTTACTGACCTTAAACGTAGGTAGCAAAATCATTTTTAGGGTTCCGTAGCCAAATGGCAAAAAACGGAACCCTTATAGATTCGTCATGTCCGTCTGTCTGTCCGATTATGTCACCGCCACTTTTTTCCGAAACTATAAGAGCTATACTGTTCAAACTTGGTAAGTAGATGTATTCTATGAACCGCATTAGGATTTTTACACAAAAATAGAAAAAAAACAATAAATTTTGGGAGCTCCCCATACTAAGAACTGAAACTCAAAAAATCTTTTTTCATCAAACCCATACACGTGTGGGGTATCTATGGATAGGTCTTTAAAAATGATATTGAGGTTTCTAATATCATTTTTTTCTAAACTGAATAGTTTGCGCGAGAGACACTTCCAAAGTGGTAAAATGTGTGTCCCTCTAATATCATTTTTTTCTAAACTGAATAGTTTGCGCGAGAGACACTTCCAAAGTGGTAAAATGTGTCCCCCCCCCCCCCCCGTAACTTCTAAAATAACAGAATGAAAAATCTAAAAAAAATATATGATATACATTACCATACAAACTACCACCGAAAATTGGTTTGAACGAGATCTAGTAAGTAATTTTTTTTTAATACGTCATAAAATTAAAAAAAAAATTTTTTTTCATCAAATCCATACGTGTGGGGTATCTATGGATAGGTCTTCAAAAATGATATTTAGGTTCCTAATATTATTTTTTTCTAAACTGAATAGTTTGCGCGAGAGACAGTTCCAAAGTGAAAAAATGTGTCCCCCCCCCTGTAACTTCTAAAATAACAGAATGAAAAATCTAAAAAAAATATATGATATACATTACCATGCAAACTTCCACCGAAAATTGGTTTGAACGAGATCTAGTAAGTAGTTTTTTTTAATACGTCATAAATGGTACGGAACCCTTCATGGGCGAGTCCGACTCGCACTTGGCCGCTTTTTTATCTGTTTTACCTACCTCAGCTACTTAGTGCGCTCAAAATCGTCTTTGCCTTGATTTCACCCACCATGTCTGAGTAGTGCATACTTATTGAATGAAGCACTTTGGTCATCATTTTCACTTCCATAGCTAACATTTTATTTATAACAGGATTAACAAAATAACTGATAAATTATAAATTAACATATATTTATTGATGTTCGATTGATTGATATTTATCAATGATCGCGTCACCTCACTTAATCAAACAAGTATATTTTGCGATATGTGAATCGGTTATTTCATATTGTATCTGCTCATGGAATGGATTAGCTAAAACTATTCTTCTTAACCTCGAATGAGCCCAGAGAGCTGTTATAAAGGTAGCTACTTTCCGTCCGTTCCTCTTCCCCTCTAACCTTCTTTACAAATCCTTAGGGGTACTCACTGTTAAGACAATTATTTATTTTAAGCATTGTTTTAAAACAGCATGCCACTTACAGCACTGAATATAATAACAAGAGACGCAAAGATATTGTCTGCCCACAAAACATTCATAGGAGATATGCTTTTTTTATGAGATTTTTCATTGCTCTGGGTCCTTTTCTATGTATACAACAGGCTTAACGCAAATTTAGATTAAATACACTTAGTTACACAAAGTGTAAGGAAACGCTCCGAAAAGTCCTTCAAAATATGACGTACGAAGACACAGAGAATCTACTAATAGTTGTAAAATAATTTTAAGCTATATGTCTGGCTTTTCAATAGGATAAATAGGATAATTATTCGATTATAAGTATTAAGTTTGTAAATTGTATTATGTACTTTGTAAGTGAAAATTAATTTATATGAACAATGTTTGCCATATATCTCACCTGAAACACAGGGAATCCTAGTTCATGTAAACAATCACTATTTTTAAGTCTGTGTTTTAAATAAATTGTTTATGTTTATGTATATGTTTATGTTTAATGTATTTTGATCCTCCTTGATGTTCTTCATTTCCTGCTAACTAAAGGTTGTCTGGAAGAGATCGTTTTTTATCGATAAGACCGCCTGTTGTTACCTAATTATTATTTTCGTCCAAAACAAAACGGTCAACTGCCTAGTAACGATAAAACACGGCTCTAAATTATAAATTTATTTTTTATTTAAAGTTCAGGCGTTCGACGAATTTCTACGCTACAACCGCTCGATTTCTAAATGCTTATAATGAGGAAAGACTAAAAAAAGCAAACGAATACTTTGCGGAAGCCCGAACGCATTCCTTGAGGCCCTACACGGACGTGACAGCCGACGTCAACCAACCAAATCAAGAAATATTTTTATTTACTTTTTGAAAACTATGTGATTTTATTTACTCCTGTGCCTTTTCTTTTGAGTGACCCAGTGCACCTTTGAAGTGGTATTTCTATACCTATACTAATGGTCCAAGCAACAACAGTTTCACCTCAGTAGATGCATGACTCTGTGAAAAGTGAAATTTGCAGTGTTTTGATAATATGTTTTATGGCTATGTATTTTGTTTATATTTGGTCCAAGTATTCTGTTAAGTACCTAAGTTTTCTATGTCATGTTCAGGAAATACTTTATATGCCGCCCCCACCACCTCACTTGTGGAACCTTTAATGCAGTGCCCACAATGCCCACAAGGCCGTGTTTTCAAAGGGCAACGAGGACTAAACGTACACATCGGCAAGATCCATATTAACCGGGTAACCGGGTGCACGCCAACCAATTCTCTCCCAGCACCAAGTACCTCTAGTTCATCCCAAATTAGTAAACCACCCTTTTTTGAAACCCTAGGTAACTTTAAAAATTCGATTCCCATTATAAAACGGATTCCCCGAAGCGCGCGTATCCTTGTTGCTCAAAAACTCACCGCAAATGTGAAAGCTGCCGTGAGTCAGAACTCTCCAGAATCCTGGGAGCACCTTCTTACTTTCCCATACAGAATTCTACATATCAAAGCGGATACGCAAAAGGGTATTTCACTGACATCGAGGATAAAACAAAATTGTTCTAATCCACATGACATTGCCAACTTATCCAGACCCGCTTTTAACCAAAGCTTGTCATTCCGTCGCCACGTGGAAACTAAAATTGGAGAAGGCAATATTAAAGGCGCCGCACATCTCCTATTTTCCAGTGACGCAATCGCTCCTGACACACCCGACACTTTGGCAGCCCTACTAAGCAAGCACCCGAGCCCCGATACCAACACCATACTACCCGATCCTCCCAGCCCTTCCGATCCATGCCTCCAGGTTACGCCCAAGGAAATTCTCGCCGCGATTTGCTCCTTTCCCAATGGCTCCGCAGGTGGTCTTGACGGTTTGTCGCCCCAACAAGGACCTACTTGACCACTGTTGCGGTGAAGCCGGTGAGGCCCTTTTAAAAGAACTGACATCTTTGGTTAATCACATGTTACAGGGCAAAGTTAACCCGGATGTCATTGACATCCTATATGGAACTAACCTGTGTGCGCTGACAAAGAAGGACGGTGGAATCAGGCCAATTGCAGTAGGTACAACCTACCGCCGTCTGCCGGCTAAAACTTGCTGCAAAGCCGTATCAGACACATTAAGGAATTACTTCCAGTCGCTTCAATTAGGTTTCGGCTCTAAAGGTGGGTGCGAAGCAGCGGTACACTCCCTACGTGCCTTTATTTCAAGAAAGGATAGCGAGGTCTTACTAAAGGTTAAAATTATTTTAACTCGGTCGATCAAGGCGCCTTGCTGACTCAAGTCAAAGAGAAAATTCCAGAAATTTATTTTGGCAATGCTACAGCAACCCCTCAAATTACTTTTCAAAAATAACCTCTTATTCTCTTCCGTCGGTTGTCAGCAGGCGACCCCCTGCTCTTTTTAGTCTGGCTATCCAACCAATTATTGAAAGCCTAAATTCAAAATTTAATGTTTGGTATCTTGACGATGGTACCCTGGGTGGCAAAGTCTACGAAGTTGTCAAAGACCTAGAAAGTCTCATCGCAGAATTGTCACAAATAGGTTTGACATTACATTTTTCAAAATGTGAGCTATATTTTGTAGACAATTCCCAAAGAGACACAGCAATTCCCAAATTCCAAAATTTCGCTCCAGATATCAAAATTTTAGATTCTAGTTCACTTTTTCTATTAGGTTCACCCATCTTAGACGAAGTCTTCCCAGGTTACATCAACGACAAACACCAAAACTTTAGTTATTTTTCGAACCGCTTACTCCAAATTAACCCCCACATGGCTTACACGATCATTAAATTCTGTTCGTTTGTCTCCAATTTTACGTATGCCCTTCAATGCAGTCACCTTTGGAAATATCCCCACCTTTTGGAAAAACTAGACAAACTTATAAAAAATACCTTTTTTTTCAATCATGAACATTGATTTGAACAACCATCAATGGACCCAAGCCACCTTGCCCATCAGACACGGTGGAATTGGGATCCGTAAAATTTCTAGTATTGCATTACCCGCCTTTCTTTCTTCAGTTCATAGTATTCAAAATTTATTTATCAAAATTCTAAAAATCAACACTAACAGTTTGGACCTACCTTTTTTGTCAGAAGCCGTGGATAGCTGGAAGGCTGCCTGCCTCAACAAGGACCTGCCCGAGATGCGCCATTCGCAACATCAATGGGACGAGCCGCTCTGTGTGCTGGTACGTGATAATCTTTACGAAACGGCCACCAGACCTGCAGAGCGAGCTCGTCTTCTTGCTGGAACGAAATGGGAATCCGGCGCATGGCTGCAGGCACTCCCTTCCAGTAACCTCGGTACTCTGCTTACCAGCAGTAGTTTCAGCTTCGCGGTATCGCTGCGCTTGGGGGCGTCATGCGTGGCCCCACACCGTTGCCACTGCGGTACTGACGTGTCGAAATTTGGCACCCACGGCCTCTCTTGCACCAAGAGCGCCGGCCGCCAGGCACGCCACGCCAGTCTTAATGACATACTGCGCCGGGCCCTCGTCACCGCCGGAGCGCCGTCGGTTCTAGAACCGACGGGTCTAGCGCGTGACGATGGGAAGAGGCCAGATGAAATGAAGCTGGTGCCCTGGAGGTTAGGTCGACCCCTCGTCTGGGACGCCACGTGCGTGGATACCCTCGCGCCGTCCCATCGCTGCTGCCGATGCGGCCGAGCTTCTCAAACGGCGCAAATATGCAGCCATTGACACCGGCTGCATGTTTGAGCCGTTTGGAGTGGAGACGCTTGGGCCGTGGGGTCAAGGTGCGCACAGCCTTTATAAAGAGTTGGCCAAGCGCTTACTAGACGCAACGGGTGACCGGAAGGCTGGAGCATATCTCGCCCAACGCATTGGCGTTGCCGTTCAGCGCAGCAACGCCGCCAGTCTTCTGGGCACCCTACCAAACGGTACAGAACTGGGGCCAGTTTTCTATTTGTAGGTTTTTTTATTTTTTAAGGTAGTTTTAGTTTAATTTATTTTAACCTGTTTTCCTTATATGAATATAAAATAGAAAGAAAATGCTAAATAAAATATAATAATTTAATTACAAAATATACAATATCTTTTCCGCCCTAATTTCACTGTAATATGTGGTATTCTATTTGAGCAAAAAAGAATATTTACTTACTTTTACTTTACACTTAAATAATCGAACTAAAAACTTACTAGGTACCTGGCTGATGGTGATGACCTGATGACCGTAACCTATGTCGAATTAAAGGATATTGTAAAATGTAATTTGACGTAACATTTATCTCACATATAATAACACATACATTCTCAAAGGTGAAAATAAATGTACTTTATAATTAATATTATTATAATTTATCCAAACAAGTTTACAAGAAAAAAGAGTTTTCACGTCAGCAGCTAGAACAAGGGTAATTTGCTGCTTAAAAACAGTGAGCAAATTGCGATTTTGCTGTGAGACAAAATAACATTCAAGTGACCTTTAGATTCGAATGTCATTTCAACGTGCGGGGCCTAATACAAGTTCGAAATATTTGGATTCTATTATCTTTATCCCTTTCACGTCATTAGCAAAAAGAAAGAGACAAAAAAGTGCATACGTAATTCAACGGTATATTGACGGTTTATAATAGACCCCCGAAATAAGTCAGACCGCATCGTTCCAAAACACCCTACGAGTCTTCATTCGTAATAATTAATTAATGAAATAAAAGTTTAAAATTTAATAAAAACACCATATTTTACGTATTTTATTATACAATCAAAACAATGAACTTATACAAATTTACTCTACTTAACTTACTTACTTACTTAATTCTACTTAACTACTTTTAACGATCTCTACTATAGTTGACAAATAGTAGTATCCGCAATTCGGACCGGATCTTAGTGTTTTTTTTTTTTACAAAAAAAAGTTGTCGATTGAACTGTCAATTGATGTCCGTTAATTCATTATTTTCATATTATTTTATTGAAATTTCTTTCGTTTTGTTTTGTTACGGTAATTAAAGTTAATTGTTAGAATACCTTCAGAAAATATGAGTGAAATAGTGATCCGTCCGTCTGGATTGTTCAGGTTGTATTTTTTGGTGGCTGACTGACGTGAAAAATTTTGTGTACTACACGAGATCAAAGTTATTTACATCTCGTGCGCTTTTGAGTCCCTTAATACGCTCAAGATTCTAAATTAGATTCACTCGCTACGCTCGTGAATCTATTATAGAATCTTTCGCTTGCACGGGACTCAAAACAAGCACTCGAAGAAATATCAAACTTTGCTCTCTTGTTGTACAAATAACTATTAATTGTCCTTCTTGTAGACATCAATTTTTAAGCAGAAAAAGAGATTTACCATTGATAATAATTATGAATTTGAAACAAAAAATTCTCAACTCAACTTTTTGATAATTTCCTATGAAACATCAGATCAAGTAGGTACGCTTTCTGGATGGCGTGGCGCGGACTTCGTACAAGTGTTTACAGGGACAAGTTTACTGGTCCAGTGTGCTTGTTCCGCTACATTTAACAATTGAAAGGGTAGTTTTCGAAAGTTGCCCCAAGAATAAAGCCTGCACTTTTATATACGGTCTTTTTGTAATATCCAGTAGTGTTGTAAATGTTGTTTTCAGCGTTAAGGTATATTTCTTGTTTAAATAGATGAAATATATAAAAACTATTAATATAAAAAAGAGCTCTATTGGTCAATTGGTCACCTGAAAAATACAAGAATATAAAGGTATTAACATTTTAATACGTTCTGTTATCAGTTCCACGCGAATAAGTTGCTTCAATGTCCCTTTCAATTACAACCGCCTTCAAAGATAGGTAAATGAAAAGCGGGCTCTGGTTTTAAGACGGTCCCGTGGGATTGAAAAGGGACCCTTCTGCTCCGGTGACAAGGCTGCCTCATTCAGGATAGATGATGGAATATCGGTGTACCCTGGTATTGGGAATTATTTCCCGTAAAGTACGGTCCTGTTTTTGACAGAAATAGGGCAAGGTAATTTACAACGCAACTTTCCTTTATGGATCGCTGCGCCAGATGTGGTTTAGTTCAAATTGTACGGCTTTAGTGGTTTAGTTTAGGCAGACTCGTTGTGACCTTTAAACAACACACGATTATTTGGATAGTATATTTCAGAGAAATATCGCAAAAATGGTTTAAAGCACATTAAGTACGAGTGAACAATTAGATAAAACATTATATACAATATAAATAGAGAGAAAGAAATACTTTGTTCATTGGCTTCGGAAGTAAATCGTAAACTTTTTACATAAAAAGTTTAAGTATGTTGAAGAGGCAACTGGAAGTCAGCAGTGAAAGGATGACGGTTCAAAAGCCGGCTTTGGCCCCACGACAACGACGACAAATTTCCTCGCCATTCACACGGAAGGGTGCCCGTGGTCGCTGTATTGAAAGCTACGCTATTGGAAATTATTTTCTCGAAAGTGAATTTCTGCTATGGACGTAAATAGGTCGCGGTATTTTATACTGGCTACAGTTTTTACAACGTTCTTTTTACCTTTTGTAGTGGGTCCTAGTCGGGAGAACGCTGATTAATGAGGTGTAATAGACGCTTCGCTTGGTTGCGAAAGGAAATTGAGATTTCATTTCCACATCGGTAACAAAGATACGACAGTAAACGCGTGTTACATATTACTTCATGGTCCTTCGTCTGCCGCGATGAGAAATGACATTGAGTAAAACGACTACACAGAAACACTGGTGTAAGTTCGAACATTTCTTGTTGCAATTTTTACCGTGTTACGAACAGTCTACACGTAGTCGCTCAGAGTCTGTGCCTCTGACATCTGCTCTTTTATTTCCCAGGACGCCGTATTTTCTTTTACGTTTTCATCCATTGTTTTGTATCGAAGTTTCTTGTTATTCTTTGTAAGCGGTTGTCGGGACATGTGAGTATAAAGAAGTAAATATACGATCGCTTTAAGCGCGTTAAAGTATTGGTTTCTATGAAGACTTTGTATGACGATGCTTAATACGAACCGACATTTTTATGAACCTTTAGGCACTCCACTTAATTTTCCTTCGAAAACTGTAAGGAATTTGTGCGATTTAAAAGCAGAAAGTCAATAACTAGGTACATAACTTTTTGCTGGCCTTCAAAGTAATACAAAATTACGTCGATTCTCATTGGATTTGACGCTCAAGCAAATTTAAATAAAGTTTTCATTTTCAAAGCCAAAGTTGTAATCGGGATATTAATTATTCAGGAAAAATTCTGAAATTCTCGCGTCATTTGCTTTGATCAAATGATTTTTATTAAAAACAAAATATGTGTATCTTTCATTTATTGGAAAATAATTTAAGCTACATTTGTTGTTATTTTCCTTTATGAGTAATAAAGTAACAAGCCAATTGAATAAATATAATATCATGCCGGCAAATGAAGGCATGGAAGAGAGTATGAGTCGGCGGGCTCGCATGTTTGCATTTTAATTTGCAATTGTAAACAAAACGTGGGTCTGCAAGTGGGAGCGCTCCAGGAGACTGTGACCATTCCCATGCTGGGAATTCTAATGCAGCAATAAAATTGTCCGCCCGTTCTAACGTCCAGTAGTTATATGGCACTTTATTTGCACCGAATTTAGAAAATATCTCTGCTACTCATAATGTGGCAGCAATATAAAATTAAACTTATAAAAATGAGCAGTGAGTTGAATATATTTATGATGAAAAAAGGATACATTTTGAAAAATTAAATTATGACTACTTATAAAATAAAACTACTAAAACTAAACCTACCTAGAAAAAATAAAGATACCTAAAACAGACCCTGGCCTCTTGGCAGGGTGCCCATCACGCAGGCAGCAGTGAGTTATGTTCATGCTACAATAATGGAAAAAGGACATATTTGAGATAAAAATTGTATGTAGGTAATTACGTGCATAACTTACTGACCTAACTGTAGCTTTTGCAGAATTTTGATACACTTTTATATTACTTTCAGGCGGTCTGACAATCGCTTGTTGTAATATTAATCGCGGTGCAATACTTCCAAATGATTATAAATGTAAC
This sequence comes from Cydia pomonella, assembly GCF_033807575.1. Lineage (NCBI taxonomy): Eukaryota > Metazoa > Arthropoda > Insecta > Lepidoptera > Tortricidae > Cydia > Cydia pomonella. Next base: position 8,838,975 of record NC_084721.1, on the reverse strand, counting down.
CATAAAAACATTAAGAATGAGTAATCATGAGTTATAACTAATAAAAAAGACAATGCACAATTCTTAATTTGTAATTTTTACCCTGGCTGTTGTATTAATAAATGTTGTATGTATTTTTTTAGACACTATATGATGCCACTACAAATGATGTATTGACTTGTGAAAGACCCCTTGAGGCCTACTTGCAGAGTATTTTTTGTATTTTTTTTTTGAAAAGCCTTTGTTATAAACATTCTTCGTTAAGAAAAATATTTTCATAATGAATCTGGCGCAGCGATCGATAAATCAACATACTGGAATACGTTGTATAAAAATCCTTAATTATGTATAACTATGTTTGGTGAACTAGTCAAGTCAAATAAAAATAAAAATTATAATCCACACACAAAAACTCGCTTTCCTTAGGTTTGTAGTGCATAGTGTGAGGTTACCTATGAGTTCTCAATGCACATTAAAAAAAAATATTATAAGACATTATTACACAAATTGACTAAGTCCCACGGTAAGCTCAATAAGGCTTGTGTTGAGGGTACTTAGACAAAGATATATATAATATATAAATATTTATAAATACTTATATACATAGAAAACACCCATGACTCAGGAACAAATATCCATGCTCATCACACGAAAAAATGCCCTTACCAGGATTTAAACCCGAGACCATCAGCTTCGTAGGCAAGGTCACTACCCACCAGGCCAAACCGGTCGCCACATGTTAAGAATATTAAAATAAAATGAAATAACAAGAAAAATACCGAAACGGCAAGATACGGTAGTACATTTTAAAGTTTTCCTTTGTTCGAGCAGTTTAAATGGAAGGTATCCGAACCCCTTGTGACCATTAATCCATCATTGTGTTGAGCTCCGTCGGCTTGTACTTGCCTTTTTACATCTTCCCTCGTTCTTATCACCACGAAAGCATTTTTTTTCGATATTGTCTCTTTAAGTCAAAGGTAAATTTAATTTAGATATGATGCTGAAAGTATATGACAATTAACAATTGAGTGGATCTGTTGAATAAGTACCACTACATAAGTAGTTAGTGATCGTTTAAACAGAAACAAAAGATAAGGCAAAACTTAACATTTCAGCGAAGGACGGTACCGTGGTTAATGGCGCGGAACTACCGGCGTTTTATTAGCGTTCCGTTCCACGCAAACCATGGACTAGTCTCGACCCATACTTTGTTACTACCACCGTGAAATGGAACAAACCTTTAGCACGTGGAATTTTATGACGACATAAAATTTCACTTTACATTACGATCTAGAGCCCAATTTTTGTATTTTATTTACACATTTCTTTCGAAGAAGCGGGCCGCGTCAATCATAATTATCATAAACCTCTATGATCTCAGTGAAATATACTTGCAAATCGAAATCTCAAGTCGTTGACGAAAAAAATCCTAGATCTACTTTTACTCCACTTACTTGTATAAATTGAATCGACGACGTTACAAATATACCTACAGTTAAAATGTCTAAATTGCTTCGACAAATAATTGCATTTTATTTCTTTTTACCCTACAGTGAAGGAGGGTTGTGTTTTTGAGCTTTGTCTCGAGCTCTCAGTCTACACCGATTGAAAGAATTAAAACTTCGAGGTGTTTTATACATTTGTCTCAGTTACATTGTGTATATTAAAGTAATAATAAAGTATAGTGCTTCTTCTCGCATGGTTACTCTAAACTATTACTACTACAACAATCGGGATACTTGCAGGTACTCTGACCTAACCAGTTCATTACGATGCGTCCTCTCTGACGGCCTCAACCCAAGTGAACGAGCCTGTCCAACATTTACCATGTCCCCATTACTTGCTAAAACTACTGTGTTGCCAACAGTATAATGTTATTTTCCCAACTACCCCTGTATTAATCGGGGTAACATAATAATGTTGTCACAGTATAATTATTATTTAACTGCTATCTTAAAAGTAAACATAAATAAATCATGACAAAAGAATCGTGGATTTTGCGAAAGAAGTGATAAAAAAATACATAATTACTTACAAATTATCTCTTTTCAAATAATAAGCAAAGAGAAATGCTAAACAAATACCAGAATTAAATATATCTTATGTCCTTCTTTAGGTCATGAGCGCTGGCACCGGACTAATCTCAGTAAGGCCTAGTTTACCCTCTGGGTCAAAAGGTCAGATGACAGTCGCTTTCGTTAAAACTAGTGCCTTCGCCAATTCTTGGGATTATTTGCGGACCCCAGGCTCCCATGAGCCGTGTCACAAAGCCGGGGTAATGCAATCAAGATGATGACGACGTTCTTCTTATTTCCATACCAAATTTCATCAAAATTGGGCCATTTTTACCGTGAAGATGTACTCGTACCTAACAAACAGATAGTTACTTTTTCACATTTATAATATTAGTAGGGATTCGTCTTGTTTATCTCACTATCGATTGATTTTGATGTTTTGTGATCAGGCGCCGTGAACATATATTTACTTAAATACTAAATATAGCTTATACGATGATTAAGTAGATTAGATTAATTCCACTTAATGATCGGCTCACAATGAGACAAAAGTATCTTTGATTCGTGTCAATTTCAAGCATTGAACGGTAATCCACTGGTTGTTTGATCGTTGATGGATCACTCCGTAATGAAGAGACTGTCGGGTTTGCAATTACCTCACGAATTAGAACCATTGCCGGTGAGCGCAATCATCGATTGCTGCCTCGGGAACGAAGTTCTGCGCGAGTGTGGAGTTCTGCTATTGTGACAGAAAAATAAATTTACTGCCGAAGAAAAGGCCTGATATTATAAAATCGTTGTAAAATGTGCATAAGGCACTTTCCAAACGTGTCAACAAAAAAGAGAAACACACATGTTTCTTCAAACAAAAACGTCACTTTTGACACTGCCATATCTGATCCACATCGTATCTAGACCTAATATTTGACGTATCTTAAAGTTCGAATCGTGCCGTAGGTCGAAATAAAAATCACTGTATATTTTAGTATATTCTGAACTCCTGATTTTATCAGACCATATTTCACTTACCTACATTCACACTATTTGAAATGATCAAGTTACAAAGGTTAATAGGTTAGCACACAAAAGTAATGACACAAATCGGTATCGTATAAGGTCCTCTATAATTTAACGCTATGCCCTGTAGAACGCTAGTAATAACAATTTAAATTAACAGGACACTTTTTTTCATTTGAAATTAAACTTGGCCAGTGAGATATTGAAGCATTATTTTCAAATTGAAATTAACTACTTTTAAACCAAGTTTTTAAAAATCGTACCTAAAAAAGAATTTGCAGATTCGCAGGCAGGTGGTAAAAGATTTCCGTTGCGCTTCATGGCGCAGCGTGTTCCAACTTGAATAGTTATTTGTACAACAAGAGAGCAAAGTTTGATATTTCTTCGAGTGCTTGTTTTGAGTCCCGTGCAAGCGAAAGATTCTATAATATCTAATATTATATAATTTAAAATCTTGAGCGTAGTAAGGGACTCAAAAGCGCACGAGATGTAAATAACTTTGATCTCGTGTAGTACACAAAATTTTTCACGTCAGTCAGCCATCAAAAAATACAACCTGAAAAAATGTAATCCAGACGGACGGATCACTATTTCACTCATGTTTTCTGAAGGTATTCTAACAATTAACTTTAATTATCGTAATAAAACAAAACGAAAGAAATTTCAATAAAATAATACGAAAATAATGAATTAACGAACATCAATTGACAGTTCAATCGACAACTTTTTTTTGTAAAAAAAAAAACACTGTAAGATCCGGTCCGAATTGCGGATACTACTATTTGTCAACTATAGTAGAGATAGTTAAAAGTATGTAGTTAAGTAAAATTATTTACTGCGTAACAATTGCGTAAATTTGTATAAGTTCATTGTTTTGATTGTATAATAAAATACGTAAAATATGGTGTTTTTATTAAATTTAAAACTTTTATTTCATTAATTAATTATTACGAATGAAGACTCGTAGGGTGTTTTGGAACTATGCGGTCTGACTTATTTCGGGGGTCTATTATAAACCGTCAATATACCGTTGAATTACGTATGCACTTTTTTGTCTCTTTCTTTTTGCTAATGACGTGAAAGGGATAAAGATAATAGAATCCAAATATTTCGAACTTGTATTAGGCCCCGCACGTTGAAATGACATTCGAATCTAAAGGTCACTTGAATGTTATTTTTTTATATTTTGCTCACTGTTTTTAAGCAGCAAATTACTCTTGTTCTAGCTGCTGACGTGAAAAATTACTTTTTTATTTAAATTATGCTATTCGTAGCTTGCTGTAACGATTGTTTAAGCATTATTTTTTTTAAAACGTGTCATTCACAACAGGCTTGAACGGTAAATAAAAACGGAAACGGAATTCGCTGGCAGGGATAAATCCTGGCGTATCTGAAGGCTTTGAAATCACGGCAAGGTTTGCCAGATCCCAGGGTTGCCAACTTTACGAAAAACTTTCGGGAAGTCTTTACAGAGCGCGATTTAAAGGATTATAAATTACCGGCGGCGCTGAAGGAAACTTAATTACGAAGTTCTATTTTTGTTGTTTATTTTATGTATGTGTGGGTAAGATCACTAACAGCTAACCGTATAATAACTTCATCGAACTTTTTGAGTTAATTATTTTCTGCTTAACTTAATTTGTCGCTGATAACCCTAGAAACGTGGCCTGCGACAAGTTTATTTATTATTTGACAAATCTTGTAATTAAACTCGAACCCTTTAAAGAGACTGCTTGGGTCTAACATGAAGACTTAAGTTTATTAAACTGCAGTAAATCCAATTGTTTTAATTTAATGAAGTAATTTAAAAGTGTGCTTGTGTTTGTTTAAAAGTGTGGCGTGGATTTTCTCATTCATATGGATTGTAATATATTTATCCTTAGTTATGCATAGATTCTAAGTACCTATGAATGCGTAGGTACTTTTTTTTTTATACCACGACGGTGGCAAGCAAGCATACGGCCCGCCTGATGGTAAGCAGTCACCGTAGCCTATGGACGCCTGCAACTCCAGAGGTGTTACATGCGCGTTGCCGACCCTTTAAAAATCTGTACACTCCTTTTTTGAAGAACCTCATACTGTAGACCCTCGGGAAAACCTCGGCAGGTAGCTCATTCCACAACCGGAGCGTGCGCGGGAGGAAGTTCCTCTTAAACCGCACAGTGCGTGACCATTTAGGTTCTAGGGTGTGAGGATGAACACCCCGCCGACGGCGACTTAAACTACCATAGGGTCAAACACATTTTAGAAATAGTAACTTCTGTGGACAATACAATCAAAGTTAACGACTCTAGCACATGTTACATCCCGTTTTTCTTATTTGAGTCTCAAGTATTGAAAAAATGTATCCCGCCTGTAAACTTGACAGTCGGTTATTTTCCAAGTAAATCCGTATCTTTTAATTCTTTACGATGTACTTGCTTGTCGGGAGAGGGATGCAGTAAGATATAGAATCAATATCTTATCGTAATTATTTCATAAATCAGAATACACATCGTCTTTGCGAATACACAAAAATTCTGTAAGTGAAAGAACGTATTCAATTCAATTATTTATAAGAAAACGAGCGAAATTAATGGGCAAGTAATGTAATATATACTAATTTTAAATATAAAATTCACAGGATATACGCTCATATTGTATAATTTTGATTAATATAAGATTTACATTTGGTATAAAACCAGAATTGTATAATGTTAAAATGTCTAATTTGTTTTTAAAAAAACTTTCAATGGTGATAATTTAATGTCGTGTTAAAGTTAAAACTTATGAAAATGATAAAATCGAACGATCAAAAACCATATCAGTTTAGATCAACTGATATGGTTTTTGAAACAATAAATGATAATGTACAAAAGAAAAATATTACACATTACATTACAAAATATTACATTATTGTACATTTATTGTAAAATATGTGTGGTGTGCAATAAAGAGTATTGTATTGTATTAGAGCAACAACTCACATAGTAGTTGACAGTAGGTAAGTGGAGCAATCCATTATCTAAAAACAAGCGTGCACTTCCTTATCCACTTGAGAATTCCCTTAAATTAGTTAACCGTTGAAAATTTCATTCTGGCACTTCACCGGCTTCTACCGCGGTATGCTCGCTTCGCTCGCTCGGCTCGCGCGCTGTTTGTTCGTAGTTCAACCTAACACTTCTCCTCGCTTCGCTCGTCGTCGTACCTAACGGAGACCTGCTTTATGATAGAACAGCTACTACAGCAGAAGCTACTAATTCAGTTTGTTACATGTACGAGTATGATCATATGTCTAATTTGGACGGCATTTCTGTCATGTAATTGTTATGTTACATATATGATATTTCAAATACTTTTACTTGTGATAATGACTATAAGTTATCTATGTTATATAAAAAATAATTAGCCAATACAAACTTTATTTAATATATTCATATCTACGGAGTAAGTATGTTTGTTAATTTATACCATATATGTTATGTAAACATATATTTTTTGTTGGTATCCCCTAAGTGTGTGTGTGTGTGCGTTGTGAATGATAATAAAATAAAATTATATCAAATGTTGGTATATATTATAAAATGCACCCGAAATTAATTCCGTGCATTTTAGAATGTTCGGGTACGCTAAAAAGTTTCTACCTATCTAACGGTTGCAGGTCAATGATTCAATACTCGAGTGTGTGCACTCGAAACTTTCCCTATAAAGGCTGGGAGATATGTTTTGATATTTCCCCGATAACAAGCAAACTTTTGTCCTTCGACGACCATAAAGGCTACAGGCTGTGTCAAAAACTCCACTCCACATAGTGAGTTCATGATAAAATATTTTTTTGTATGATTGAGTACATCATTTTGCATTGCATACTCGTACCTATTAGATAGCTAGTATGTAGTAAGCCAGGGTCCGTTAGTATTGATGACCACAATTAGTTTGAACCCTAAATGGATTAATAATTAATAATTGTAAGCGGAGGTAGGTTCTCGCTAACTTACGAACAAAGGGAAAGGAATTTACTTGCAATTACTTTTGTACAGCACAAATAATACGCATAAACTGATACCAGATAGTAATATCCGGTTCGAACACAATTATGTCGAATAAATGACTAGCATAAACCGTGGGGACTCACCTGTGACGTGGCCTGCAACTTCCTCAGGGGCCCCTGGTTTGGTTCCTTCGATGGTGAAATGTCGTAATCTCACAGGCTGGCGTCGGGAGACGATTTCTATTTATGCTGTACACTGTGTCAATTTGATTTTGGGTTTTTCGACTCAAGCTTCGACGGAGCGAGCAGATATCGCGCGTTTCGATTTGGAGATCGTTGGCAAGAGAGAATGGCAACACTCGAGCTTCGGTGTTGCGCGCTTTGAGAAAAGCGTTCCGTTTCAGGCTTATCCCATTTGGAATATGCTAGTCCATGAAGTATTAATTGATTTTAAAATAATAAACGAAAATACGTAGTATTTGTGTGTACATATACAAAAGTACCGAACAGTGACCATGGGCCTTATTCGACATGCACAACTGTCAAATTTCGCGTCCACATCAAATCAACACTTGATTCTATCGCATGTTGATTGTATCAAGTGTTGATTCTATCAACTGTGGATATTATCATTTGGAACAATCAAAACTCATTCATAGAAAAAATAATCAAACTAAAATCAACTTTGTTTATTACTACTATACAGTTTGTAATGGCTCTGAACTCGAAGTGGATCGGTTTGATTTGATTGTCACCTGACTGTGGATTGCTAATGTCAAATTTTGACAAGTGTTGATTTTATTGCTAGACTTTTTTGTCCATGGGCTTGGGCACCATCTTGGATTTTTTGACGTACGACAGGGAATACCCTTCCTTTCATACAATATATGGCATAGAGTAAGGTGTCTTTTTTTTTAAAACATAACTTTACAAGAATCAGCGACATCTTGTATCCGATAGGATAAGTAATGCGCTATGAATAATGCGGCGGCGAGTAGTGAAACTATACCTGACAATGTCAATCAATTAAAAAGTGACCACACAGTTGATGGTCGATAAAGGCGATTATTAATTGAATTTTAACGACAATAAAGCACTATTGACATGCGATCTTTTTGTTGAACCCACACCTACACGTCGAATAATGCTCGCTCCACATATTCTCCTAGAAACGCTCAAAATTCTAAAAAAATTCAAGCAATTTACTCCGCACCCAGTTGCTTCTAAACCACGTTCACGATCCAAGTTGTAAGTATACCTTAACACATCTTTCAGGCATATGATTTAAAGTCCGTTTTTTAAAAATTACGAGATGGTTCATGAATCCTTTATTATTTTTCCAAAAATTACGCTATTACATTATTTATAAAAAAGATATAATATAACTGTTAGTAACTCGGTCACTTGGTCTATCACCAACTATTTGAATGCTCTTTGTATGTATACGCAACCCCATTGTACAGTCGCCATCACCATTAAGACCTACTGTATGGTCTATATTACACGTTTCGCGGGTAGTGAAATTTGTTTAGGTATCCTCCTTGTGACTAGTTAGAACAGTTTGACGGGATGACGAATAGGAACAGATTTGCAGTTTGACCAATAGCTACAAAATTACGATGTGTCCTAATATAACTAAATCTACTTGTGACGGGTTGAAACAAATAATACTGCTTTTGGCGGTGTGACCGGTTAGAACAAAATTTTGGTGTGATGAGTTGATGCCTAAATCGACCTAAGTACTTATTGTTTATATAAACCTACAAAAAGACGATTCCTATGTACAGGAGATTAAATACATATTATGTTATTCAACTACGAATTAAAAAATATATATTTCTGTTTACACATTTTTTGAACGTTTTTCTTTAATAAAATAAAACATTAAAGTTTTCTGTGACTATATTTCATTTTCTTGAGTGTAGATTATTAGTTTCAGTTTCCAGTTGATACCAGGAACTACACCTCTTCAAAAACTTTGCTGGTGGTTCGACATCTGTAAGTTTATATATAAAATATCATAAAAACACTTAAGATAAAAACTTATAAATAAATTCTGGTCGGTCGGTGGTGTGTCCAGAAGGCTGCTGCCCCTCTGGATAACAATGCTGATCCGCCGATTGAAATATAGCCTCTGGTCACCAGAAACCTTTAAAAGGCGTTTTGACATTTCCTCATAGACCCACGCTAGGACCCCAAGCGCCACAAATATGTAGCTAAGGTTTTAAATTCTAGACTATGAACATGAAATATTGTTCGCTAGTTAGGGAATTAGAAAAAAATAGTAATAGGAGACGGCCGTGGTCGTGGTAGGTAGGTACATCATGCGTGGGCCAGGCAAGCCCTGAAATTATGCACCAATTTTACTATAACTTTGTTCACCTATTGACTGTTTCCAAGATAATCGTTTTTAATATGTAGTCCATATAATCGGGCAGTATAATTTGCCTCATATTTTTAACACAAAATAATTATCGGTACATATATATGTACCTATTTTGCAATATTTTCTTGTTTGCATCATTTAGTTACTTGTTTACTCCGATTGACGTGTTTATCATTTTCGTTACTATGACAGCGCAATACTTTAAATATTGTAACGTGAAGGTTGAGTCCGGTGCCAAAATAACTCACACTAATTTAATACCCACCTTACAGTTTACATAGCGGCATTGTCCTACGATGCTTTAAATGAATACGGTAAACATTTAAATACTACTACTAGGCGTTTATTGCGCGTACTCAGTCGAAAAAGTTTGAAACCGATTTTGACGAAGAGTGCATGCGTATTGCATATTCGAGCGATAGAGAGGCAAATAAAGACAGGATATAGTTGCCTTTTCTCAATACAAATTTGAATACTCAAGCCGTAGCCATTTTGGTGGTTATACTGCTTTGTATATGTGCGTAAAAATGTGTATGTGTGGATTTTTAGGGATGTGGACGGGTCGATTTTGATCATATTATATATCGATAAGTGCTACACAGCGAAACTTCGATATCTTCACAAGAAATAAACATCACAGATGGATAATAAATATTTTATAATATAATAAGATAACTAATTTCTTGCAGAAAACATGTTTTAGTAGTTATTTATGTATCGTAATTAAAATATCCTGGTCCTTATTTTACTTTTTAGCTTCTCTATGTGCAATCGGTATGTCAGGCTTCTGTCCAGTGTAACACCGAGATACTTTGGGGAATAGTTATGTTGTAAGGCTGTACCCCGGAATCTAACTCTGAGGGTCTTATGTGCCAGCTTATTGGACAGGTGGAAACAGCAAACTTCGGTCTTAGAAGGATTTGGGCACAGGCGCCAACGGGTGAAAAAGTCGGCGGCAGAGGTCATATAGATATAGCTACATGATAAAAGAAATAGAATCCTCCATTATGCGTGGTCGGACGCCTGTTTTTCTGCCAATGCCTATTCATAAATCTATTAAGACCTTTTTTCTTGATAACACCTAAAATAATAAGTTTATAATTAATCTCAATGTCTCCAGTTTGCTGTTTATTCAAACAGAAAAATCCAAATTTCTCAGTCATTATACGACCGCTGTCTTATATTATACGCCATTAAAAATTCAACATTAATAACAATTAATTAGGCATATCGTCCAATTTATAGTATGGCACAGGTATTAGTTCTTACAAAGTTGACCTTAATTTACAAATTTAGAAGGAGTTGATGTAAAAGTGAATTGGAAGAAGTTGATAAGCAGACGCAACCAGCTAGTCGCCGAAGCTCCGCTTCCCTCGGATGAGCCAATTAAGCCTGCACCTAACAGGCTCTGGCTCATAGGGGGCTTTGAGCTTGCTGTTGCGTCAATTTTCATATTAACAAAAAAAGCTAGTCTAACAACACAATTAATGATTATTTTGCCGCATTCTTCACTATCTCTCCCTGTCTCACTGCCATCTGACCTTCTAACCCAGAGGGGAAAATATACCTTATTGGGGCTACTTCTTCCTCGTGATATTTTATTTAACCGAAAAGTAATTGGTAAAAGTTAAATGATATTTTGCACACAAGTTACAAGATGTTCATTGTTAAGAGCCGGGGTTAGGACCCACGATCATTGGTTTTAAAATCAAACTTTATATATAATTTGTATTTTTATAATAAATCAGTTTTCTTTTTGACATTTATTAATTGTCAAGATTTTTTTAAATCCTGGACAATTGTCACATGTACGTTTTTATGATAGATCTACATCGACGCAACTGCATGTCATTGTCATGGTTCTTGCGGTTTATTTTTATAACGCCAAGATCGGAATTTGGCAGCTAACTCCATCTTGCGTCGAGTAGAAGAATCAAAATCGTACAGAAAAAACTACTCTCTGCCTTAGGATCCCCTTTCAAATGTCATAAATCCAAACATGGCAGCCATACCCATCGACAAAAAAGTCTACCGTTGATCTAATTTCATTTGACAGTTAACTAATACGTATTCGACACGCTTATATTTGACAACTAGAATCCTGACTAGAGCTGGGACTGCGTACCAAAAGTACGTCTCTGTTACTCGTACCAAAAGTACGTCTAAAATACCACTTTTACGAGTATGACCCCCAATAGGCAGTTTACGTATTTGCCGGTCTTAGGCGTCTTACAAATAAGGATTATTTATGCAAATATCGACTTATTATTTCGGTAGGGGTCGGAAATATTATGACGTTTTGAGTGAAGGCTATGAATCCATTGACATATTTTTATTATATATTATTACACTATTTTTAGATACAACAGACGCCCAGACGACCGTCTGTTAACAAAATTTTGTTTTGCTTAAAGTAACGGTAAGAATGGAGGTACGAGGTGATGAAAGTTTCATATTTGTTTTATTTCAGAAATCAAAGTTCGTACTTTTAAATACTCGACAAGCTAAAAGTAGTCTATTACAAAAAACCTGTTCCAAAAACTATTCCGGTACAACGCCCCGCCTCTAGTGTGGATATTGTTCACTGACAGGTGTTGATGATAGCAATTCGACAAGTCACAATATTTCCCACATCAAATGGAAATCAACACGAAACGTCACTTTTAGCATGTCGAATAAGGGCCCATACCGCGAAGCGGATTAGCTCATGTTGCTCATAATTCAATCATTTTTAAAATAGAACCTTACTTATTACAGGGAGTAATCGAATTATTATTTTAATAGTTTGTAGCTGTGCAAGAAAGGATACTTATCGTGACATTTGATTCAACCTCAATCCTCGAGTGGCATTAACGTGAAACACTTTATTCGATTCTTGTCTGTTTGTCTGGTTAAATTTCTTGTATTTTAATTATTTATATAAGAATTCAAGTCCTGGAGACCCTTTAAATCTCTAAGGATAATTTAATGATCTTTTTTTTAATTATATTTTATCACTGACACTTAGAGTGACACTTGACTTTTACATATCTAAAGAATTTTATGTATCTCACACACCGCTGGGCTTCGGCCATTGAGAGTCAAGGTGAGGCATTGGCAGTTAGCCTAGATATAGCGAAGGCGTTCGATCGGGTCTGGCATCGGGGTCTCCTGTCGAAGTTACCATCTTATGGATTGCCGGAGGGTCTATGCAAATGGATCGCTAGTTTTTTGTCCGGCAGACGCATACGAGCCGTAGTAGACGGAAGCTGCTCCGATAGCATGGACATTAACGCTGGCGTTCCGCAAGGTTCTGTGCTATCCCCAACGCTGTTTTTGCTGCACATCAATGACATGTTGTCTATCGACGACATTCATTGTTATGCAGACGACAGTACTGGGGATGCCTATTACACAGGCCGTGCCAACATCCCTCGTTCCGTGGTGCTCGAGAGTCGTGAAAAGCTTGTGTCGGACATTGAGAGCACTCTATCCAGAGTTTCGGTGTGGGGTCGGGACAATCTAGTCCGATTCAACCCCACAAAGACACAAGTTTGCGCGTTCACCGCTAAGAAAACCCCATTTACTGTGACACCGCATTTCCAAGGCACAGCCCTTACCATGTCAGGGAGTATTGGGATCCTCGGTGTCGACATCTCCAGTGACGTCCAATTCCGTAGCCACCTGGAAGGGAAGGCTGCGCTGGCATCCAAAAAACTCGGTGTGCTCAATAAAGCGAGGCGATACTGTACTCCGGGGCAAAGACTGTTGCTATATAAATCGCAAGTCAGACCCCATATGGAGTATTGCTGTCACCTTTGGGCAGGAGCACCTGCATGCCAGCTTGGACCCTTTGACTCAGTCCAAAGGCGCGCTGTGCGAATCGTTGACGATCCCAAACTCACAAGTGGTATTGAACCTTTAAGCCTAAGGAGAGACTTTGCCTCCTTGTGTGTGTTCTACCGCTTGTACAATGGGCTATGCTTTGAGGAATTGTTTGACATGATGTCAACGGCCACTTTCTATCACTACACCGCTCGCCGTCGGCAGGGTGTTCATCCTCACACCTTAGAACCTAAATGGTCGCGTACTGTGCGGTTCAAGAGGAATTTCCTCCCGCGGACGCTCCGGCTGTGGAATGAGCTCCCTTCCGAGGTTTTCCCGAGGGTCTACAGTATGGGGTTCTTCAAAAAAGGAGTGTACAGGTTTTTAAAGGGTCGGCAACGCGCATGTAACACCTCTGGAGTTGCAGGCGTCCATAGGCTTCGGTGATTGCTTACCGTCAGGCGGGCCGTATGCTTGTTTGCCACCGTCGTGGTATAAAAAAAAAAAGTATACTTTTTTATCATAGTTTTTTGTGTAATTCGACATTTAGAGACTGTATGTATATGTATACATCTCTAATAAAGTATCTAACATTACATTGATTCCATATTTGTAATAGTATTTTGTAATTTTTGGTTATTTTTATTGTTTGTAAAAATTTGACATGTAAAAGTGCCCCTGTGGCCTATTTGCTGAATAAATGTTTGATGTTGATATTGATGTTTAACCTCTAATGGTGCTCCCACACTGGCTGTTATGTAACATCGTGTGACAGACACGCCATAGTATTTTATTATGTTGCCACTGTCACACAATGTTTTTATAACGTTATATAACAGCCAATGTGGGAGCACCATTCGCTCGGCGGGCGCTCTGTTCGTAGTCACTTTTCTCTACAAAGCGGGAAAACGCTACGCGTGTAGCGCTACGAAAACGTTGGCAGTGAATGCGTTAACGCAGGCTTCGTAGTTCACAATTCACAAGCTACGGTGTGATACAGCTACGAAGCCGCTACGTTACGACAACGTAGCAGCCATTCACATTCCAAATAATAATTTGTTTGGAACGTGACGGCCCGATTCGAAGAATGAAATACGATAACCATAAGTTTTGGTTTAGAGAAGTTCTCATTTAGATATCATTTATAAGTCGTGTAATTGACAGAAGCAGCTCGATTCGGGCAACCAATGTCACTTTGACGTTAGAAATATCGTAGATAGATCTTATTGGGATCACAGAGGAATCGCAATAAACGTCAATTTTGACACGTCGTTTAGTTATCGATGTTTTAAAGATCTTTCCAAGATCTTAATCATTCTTCGAATCGGACCGTGAATCGCTGCTACGTTGTCATCGCTAGGAAGCATATTTTTCACACCAAGGTTCGGAAATGTGGCAATAGATTCTACCAACCAAGCTGGAAAGTAGGCAATAGCTGTAGCACCTGAACCACCACTACTACAATGTTTCATTGTTATCATCATCTGGCATTGGTGATGATTCAGGTGCTACAGCAATGAGTATCATTATAAACATAAAAACCAATAAAAGGTATTTTTTGGCGCAAATTTTTCCTTCAAAAATAAAATTAGGATATTAATAAGACCAATGTTTAAAAAAAAAGAAACGTCAAAACCATTCAGTTTACGCTTAAGGCGTTTTTACTTTTGTAGCTATTTGTGTTTTTTTTTTTAGCAAAAACGCTTCTAAGTTTAGAGTCGGTTTGAAGCAACAACAGTAAAACACCTCTGAAAAGTGATAAAAAAGTAAAAAAGGCGTAATGGGAAAATACTCACTAAATTGGATACTTACTAAATACAAGAAACACGTATCTACGCTATAAAAATTAGTTCTTCTAGTGAAGAAAATATAAACGTACTTGGCAAAAATACATCGCTTCCTTTCAACAATTGTACTCACGCCAGTATACATATTAATATCTATTAAAGTACTTATAGTTATGAAAATGTTTTCTTATTTCCTTGCAGTAGTCGTGAAAAGCACTAACGTGTCGGCTCTCAAACTCACTCATCCATCATTGACCGATTTTCTGGCCTCTTCTACAATGTACTTATATATTTTAGAATGTAATATTTGTATCATATTTAAAAAAATCATGTGTCTCTTGTGATCTATCTGTCTTAAAATACGCAAATTCAATTAATTGCGATTTCGTTTTCTAATTGTTTAGAGTCCGTACTGTAAAATAAACAAGCTTGAAGCCGAAGACGCGGTACTGTCAAATTACACCAGATTAATTTTGATTCATTTTGTGTAGCTTCCACCTGTTCTCAATTTAATTACGGCGAAGTTTCGCTGATAAGTAGGCATCTCATTTCACATGATTCCGAGCTCCGAGAGGGATACTAATTAAATTCTTTATATTGGTATTATTAATAAAGATGATATGTTTCGTGTTTACGTTGGGTATGTTTTATGTTTATTAAAATGTAAGTTTAATAATGTAAGCGGATATTTTGTTAGAAAGCCATCGGTTAGCTTGTCTGAAGTACGTAAAATGTTCACACAACCAAATTGCATGCGTAACAATTCGGAAACTCACCCAAACAAACCTTGTGTCGATGCAACACGATCATGGCCCCAGGCTTGAGAGCTTACAAAGGCCGTAGAGGTCCATTTAATGTAAACTCCGCGCCATATTGCGTGTACAAGTCGCAGTTAAACTACAGATTATGCAAAATAGTTGGGCTATTAGATAAGCAAATGTTACATATACAGTATACATCAGTGTTACACACGAACACACACACACAATATATATATATATATATCGAAGAGAGGTCCTTAAGTCATAAATAATTTAATTGAACTGCATGACATATATTGAAAATAAAATAACAAAATGTATAATTACTTATTTCAAATCGTAATCGTATTTAATAGTAAAATTTAATGATTGATTTAATTAATTAATATGAAATTAGAAAAAAAAATTATATAATTTACTGTTAATATGAATTGTGAAATTGCCAATCTAAATTATTTTGCATGTGAAATGATTTACGAATTGTTATGCACTGAAATGTATTCTAATTTATTAAGGAATAAATGAGGCTATAATAATAATAACTAGTATGTTGCTTTGTGCGCGGGGCCCGAGGGCCCCGCGGTAGTCGTGATGTAGTTGGTGCTGTTGTTGGTCATGTTGTTGATGTTGTTGTTGTTGATGAGTTGTTGTTGTTGTTGCCGTTGTTTAGGTGTAAAAGTTTGTGTTTTCCAAAGGGAAAAGGTAAAGCAGTTGTACTTTTGCTTGCAAGGAATGGTCCGCGTGCGAGCACGCACTCCCGCAGCTCGGCCTTCGGCCTCGCGTGCTTGGGCGATCCAATGGGACGCTCCGGGCCTTCGGCCCTACGCGGAGCTCGGCCTTCGGCCTTCGCAATATAGTTACTTTGGGGGTTGAAGGGAAGTTGGAGCTTAAACACGACCCAATAGTAAAAGTGTCTTGACAAGCTCACGTCGGGCCTACGGCCTTCGGCCTCCGGCCCGCCGTTTCGCTTGTCTAAGACACTTTTACTATTGGGTCGTGTTTAAGCTCCAACTTCCCCGCTGGCGAGCCTCGAAGGGGACGCTTCGGGCCTTCGGCCCTACGCGGAGCTCGGCCTTCGGCCTTCGCTAGCCTCGACGCTTCGCCGTCGGGCCGTCGGCCCGCCGGCTCCGCTTATTAAGACAGTTGACGTGTTGCCGGTTCGCTTTATAACTTTTCCCGTTATTTTTGTTGTTATTAATATAAAGAAGATTTCTTTTCCAAAGGGGAAAGTTAATGCGGTTGTACTTCCGCTTTGGGCCGCACTCTCGCAGCTCGGCCTTCGGCCTCGCGTGCTTGGGCGTTCCATTTATAAAAATATTTTAACACCATTTAAGTTACTTACAGGAAAGTTCTGTAGTTTACAGACTTTAAATTAATTTCGGAAATCATAAAGATAAGCTTTTGATCAGCAGTGGGATACCAAAATAGGCTAGTAAAAAATGTCAAGATTCATTAGGCTAAAATGAGGTGATTGTCAACATTGGCTAAAGTAAGTTTTCACAGAATTTGATACGGGGTAAGTAATTAATATAAGGAAATTGAAATGAAAATGGAATAGTATCTATATTCTGTAATAATATAATATCTTATATAAATCATATTGCACCCGCTTCCACCAACGCGAAACAAAATTAGGTTTAGATTAAATCATAGGCTAGTAAAGCATTTAGCATTTATTTATGTGAAAACTATCATGTTACTGCTTTTTATAACGTAGAAAGATAAACTTGGACTTGCTTGTAGGTATGTATCCAGTCAGAGGGTGTTTTTACCTACACGTAGTTCAAATAAAAAAATAGTGTATTGAGGTTTAAAAAAAAGCGAGATTGATTCTTGCTACTTTCAATATCATTGCTCTCGGGATGAATTAGGACTATTAAATGCAGCAGAATTTTCAGAATTATTTTTTATATGCATGCGATTTATGCAAGTCGTATAATTTAAAGGAAACAAATATGTACGAAATTCTTGATTTTATTTTATAATTATATGGTCTATATGTTTTTTATCCTTTAAAAATCATGATAAAGATAGCAGTATGCAAAATTGAATATAAATACAATGGATTTAAACTTATCAAGAATTATTTTACTTTATTAGACATATTATGATAATCGCAAATTTGACATTAGTAGTTATTTATCGTGCTCTCTCTCACTCCAAAATAATAGCACTGCTACATCTATGATTCAGAACGAGAGGAGAACAAGGGAAACGTATTTCGGTTGAATGATTTCAGATATATATTTTTTTGCAATTGTGTAGGCACGTTGGTTCATCTTGCTGCGCTTGGCACCTCATTTGCCCGATAAAAGGTGGAATTCCAAGGCCTAATGACAGAATTCAAGCTTCAGCCTCACCATTAAAGTGAATGGCAGGGCGGCGTCGGCTTTTTTTATCGTAAACGATTTAACGAAAAACTTTTTGAAGACATTTAGGTACGATTTCAATGTAATAAAACAAATTCTATGTGCCTCGGAGTTGTTGACATTGTTCCAGAGTTTCAACGGGCCTTTATAGTAACTGTTTATGATTGCTAAATAATATTATATATTATAAAAAATCTTGCTTTTAGATTTTATTGTATTAGTTATTAATCTGACATGATTAAAACTGATATAATTATTGTTACATTGTTAAATATAGGTTATTTTCCAAATAAGATACGCTTTGGGAATACGAAATAAAAAAATATAGTATTTGGTATCTACACCAAATTTACAACATTAAAAAAATCGTCGTGGTTGCCAATTCACCTAAGCCCGGATATTCCACCGCGTGCCATGCGGAGTGGCGGGACACATCGCTGGCGCACATCCAAAGGCTCATCTCGGCCCGACCTGCCACGGCGCGACACGGCCGCCCGTCCTGCCCCGTCACGTGGGACAGGCCTGTCTCGTTGTCAACCGGACTATATGACTCCAATTTGCTATAAAGCGTGCCTCGTCAGCTTCCGATGTATCATCCGACGCGGCGTGTAAAATTTAAGCTTATGTTTAAGATCAAATATTAAATATCAAATATGAATATATAATTTTTAGTACTTATAATACCCATTACAAAGATTAATCAATAACTCATATTTACGAAAAAAAAAACTCTTTACACTGTCTTCAATGTGTTGAATGAAACCGGACATGACAAATAACGCTAAATAGTGTACCGAATATTATTATATTTCATTTATATTTAATTTCATTATGAATATGTTAAAAATCCTACGAATTTACTGTAAATATACCGAAAACGTCATATTATCAAGCAAAACTCCGCTGAACATTCTCTTGAAATTTAATTAACTGTAACCCCGTCATTCCACACGCCCTAAAATTTATAGCAATATTAAAATAAACGACACAGAAGAGCGGAAAGGGCATGAATCACAACACTTACATAGCCCACCTGCCTTTAACCGTTTACATATATTTGAAATAAGATTATCAGTATTTGATGAAATTCAACGAAGGCCGTTAATCAAAAATGGTTCCGGTAGCAGAGGTCGCGTCAGCCGACTCGTTTTGTTTCCCGCTTGAACTGAACTAGAAAAAGCCTTAAAAGTATCGAAGTATGCAATAGTAAATTATATTTAAAATATAGATTGTATTCCATAAGTGCAATGATTTACTGTTATCAATACAATGCAATGATTTATTAGAGATAGCTCTTTAGTGAAAATATCGTCAATTCTTTTATCTTTATTATAAGCTTGTGATTTGTGCCGTTTTCTTTTATTGTGGTGTGCAATAAAGATTATTTTATAAACTTTAAATTGGCAATGTTACTCCTGTAATGAACTCATTGAAAAATATGGAAACCAATTTACCTACCTAAAAGTTCGTTCAAAACCTACGTTTTTATATGTTAATTTTACTATTATAAGTATTATAATATAACCAAACGAACGAGTATGAATCTCAATTCTAAACGATATGAAATATGGATGTATGTATATTCTTTATTGTACTTACATAGAAATAAAAACATGAAATACACAGTTACAGAGTAAATTAAATGCAATAAAGGCGAACTTATCCCTGTATGGGATCTCTTCCAGTTAACCTTTGAGGAAATGCGTAGAACAGAAGTAGCGATGAATGGATGGCAAACGCAAACAAAAGTGTATAATCACTGAAATTAATGAAATGCAAGTTTTGAATACACATTGATACAAATATACATAAATAGAAATATAATCATAAAATAATGCATACATACTTATATGTATATAAATATAACATAAATACAAATAAATAAATATTCAATGTATAATATAAATAGATATCAATTCGAACCAAAAAAGTAAAGGAAATTAAAAAAAAAGAAAAGTACTCAATGGAACTAGTAAGTCATAACCAAAGTATCGGAAAGCCACAGTTTTTTAAGCCTCCCCTACTAATATATTAATATACTCAAGTAGTATGGATCAGTTTTTCAAATATCTGTTTTTCGGTACGTACGTATTTGAAACTACATATCTATTATATTCATCATAATGCGGAGTCTAGTCAGTACAGTATTACTACAGTCTAAAAACTTTTATTTTATTTCGAACCTTTGCATAGAAACAATCAATATGAAAGTCGCTAGGGACCTCATACTAAGTTTTATCACTGTGTACGAAATGGTACTGAAATTAAATTCTTTGACAGAACCTACTCGTAGGATAATGAATCAGTTAAAACTACTTCTGTGTGTTATGTGTCACAGGCTGTGCAGATCAGCACGGCAGCATCGTGATGTGCGAATAAAGGCTACATTTTGCTCGCCTTTAAAGATTTTTGCTCGCTCCGTAAAGACCTTAACTACAGAATTTGCCGACCCTTTGCGTGTTTCTTAGCAATTTGATCGTAACCGCTTTCAGGGAACAAAAGGGCAACTTCTAACGCGAATCTCTAATAAAATGTTGACGGTTTTTATGTTAGTTTCAAATACTTATCTACGATTTTTAAGGTTGCTGGTGTCATGATATTATTTTCAAGTAGAGATACATTATAATTTTATTTAACATATTTGCTGATCATGTTAATGTATTAATTGTGACAAGTTACGTTTTAATTAACTTCGATGGAAACTGTTTTGATATTAATAATATTTAGACGATTGGTGAAAGATTTAAAACGGATCTAGCTTCTAGATTTTAGTGATAAGGTCCACCATGGACGCATCGGAGTCATGCACGAAGTTGGATGACCGAATATGATGATTTATTTATATTTACATTTAATATAGCAGTTACATAATAATTCTACTGTGGTAACATTGTGGTACCAGTTGGGAAAATAATATTATATTATAGGCAACACGTTAGTTTTAGCAAGTGATGGGGACACCGAGTAATTTGGACAGGCTCGTTCACTTGGGTCGAGGCACTCAAAGAGGATAATCTTGAAGGATCAGTCTAATCAGAGTATTTGCAGCACCTCCATTGTTGTAATAGTTAGAGTGACCACACGAGAAGAATCTTCACACTGGTAGGGTAGACAGGTATACGTGGTGCTCCAAAGTTACACAATATTTGTTAACTTATTATATAGTTTAGTTTGTTATGATTACTTATGGTTTTTAAACAATATGTAAGTACTCAATTCGTAAATATTACCTATTTATTACTAAAAAGCCTATCGCCAGTATGTCCCACTAGATCCATTCTCATTTATTTTACACTAGAGATAACAAATTGAAATCATTTTAATCCGGCTAATTAATCTGTTGTACTTAAAACGATTTACCTGATGACCCCTTTCATCAACTTCTTGCTATATACATTCAATTTAAAAAAATATAATTTAATTGATAAAACTCGCTTTTTGCGTCAAATGTCTTATCTAAAATTTCAAGTAAGTAACAAAGAGGCCAGTCAGATTAAATTTCCGGCGGGGTCCACTCCAGCCCTAGAATGCCCTTTATTACCCTCTCACAAAGGGCTTTACTGCTGTGCCACTACAATATTACAATCTCATTCATTTTGCGCTTCACGCAACTCTCTTCACTGTTTACTTTTGTCCACTTCCCAAAGAATTTTAACAGTTAACAGTATTTACTCAAATGTAAGAATAAAAGGATTGTCTGACTAATATTTACTGATCCCTTTGGGGCATTTTCTTTATTGAAGAATTAGAGTGAAATCTACGTTGAGTTCTGATCGATGAATCGTTTTCTATTGTGTACCTTTATGTTGTATACTCTAGTAACTAGTTACTGCTACTTTCAGTGCTAATATAAAATTGAATGTTTTTCTCGTAATTGATTGGTGCTATGGAGGCTTAACATTTTTTTTCTATCGGTCGAAAAGTATCAATGCTGATTACGCTAATCCTGCAATCAGCTCTAACGACACGCTCGGCCGAGGGGAGGTTTTCTTCCTTTTTGCAGTTAAAATAAGGGCACTGTAAAGTGTCTCCAGATCTCCGATAACTCGTCGCATTACGGGGGACATCTGTGACGTTGCAAAATGCTTCCAAAGGATTATTAGAAATGAACTGGAACTTGAAATCTTCGTTCCAATTAGGAACGATTTAGAAAAGTAAAATAATTCGAATGTATAGGTATGTACCTAATAGATCATATCATATTTTATGTAAATACATTTGATATTAGGTATAGTGGTGACTATGGTACTATATTTTTGGGCGTTTAATTAGTAACTACGTACGTTTTTTCTTTATAAAACAAACAAAAGAATCCTAGTGGCAATACGCTTGTTACATTTTATTAGAATTCGAGATTCAAAGACTGTATAAATCTCTAATAAAGTGTCTAATATTTCATTGATTCCATATTTGTAATTGTATTTTGTTATTATTATTGTTTCTAGAAATTTTACATGTAAAAGTATCCCTGTGGCATATTTTCTGAATAAATATTTTATATTTGATATACAGTACCGGCCAAAAATATATCACCTTTATGTTTTTAAGGAAAAACTTTTATTTTATAAATTCTAAACTATTTCTACCTTACTATATCCTGAAGTAGCTTGTATGTAGATTCCTTGGGATAGCGGTGAGAAAACCTGGCCACATATAAGGGTCGTTATTTAGGTTTTTGTTGTTTTTACTTAAAGAACAGAATTCCATATAACCGCATATAACCGTGAAATTGTCACGGAAATAACATAAAAAAAACTTAAGGTGTGTAACGAATCGAAGATTCCGAAGACTCGTGGGTCGAAGAGTTTGGACACCTGTCAACAGAAAGCTATCTTTACTGGCTACAAGCGGTGTCGTACCCATAAAGAGTTTTCACAGCAGTTTGGTGTTCCAAAATCGGCTGTTACAAAGCTACTTAAGCGTTTAAAGTCTCCTAGATGTTCAATTGGCTACAAACCACGCGGCAGATCACGTTGCACTACATCTGTAGTCAACCGTAATATTTTGCGTGTCTCTCGTGCGAATCCTTAACAGCGCCGGATATTATCAAAGAAATATCGACCCCAGGGTAGCCTACTCCATCTAAAAGGACTGTCCGACGTCGTTTGCAGGACGCCGGATTACACGACGTCCTGTAAAGAAACCGCTAATATCGGTGAAGAACCGAAAGATGAGTGTCCAGACACCGCAACAGTGGGCCGATGTACTCTGGAGCGATGAAAGCCAATTTATGTTGTTTGGTAGTGCTGGCATAAGGTGGGTTCGTCATCCTACGGTACCAGATACAATCCTGAGTATCAACTTCCTACGGTAAAACACGGAGGAGATTCCGTCATGGTGTGGGGTGCATTTTCCGCAAAAGGCATGGGTCCACTTTACATAATTGGGGGTATAATGGACCAGAATAAATACTTAAACATTCTGGACAACGTAATGCTACCTTATGCACGACGATTTCTGGGCTCTGGATTCGTGTTCCAGCAAGATAACGATCGAAAGCATCATGCGAAACGTGTCACAGAATGGTTCGAGCGGCGACATGTGACTGTAATGGACTGGCCAAGTCAATCGCCCGACTTAAATATAATAGAGAGGTTATGGGAAGAACTAAAAAGACGGCTAAAGAGGCACTAATGCCCATCAAAAACTCTCTCAAATCCAGGAAGAAAGGCATAGAATCCCTCAATCTACTATTGAGGCTCTTGACGTTGAGAAGCAGTGATCAAAGCCATAAGGCTTTGCTACAAAGTATTGATGTTGTTACACTATATTAAATAAATATTATGTTCAAATATTACTTCTTTAATTTTTTTATTGATACTTAAAGCCAACTTCACTTTGTTGTGATGTGATTGTTTTAAGTAATACGACGAGTATACTGTTACTTTTACATTATTTCAAAGAAATATTCATTCTATTATTTTGTAAAGCTATAAATAATAGATGTATTCTAGAATATCAACTACGTTTATGAATAAAACGAATTCTATTCTATTCTATTGATTACTATAAATATGTTTACACAAAAAAACATAAAGGTGATAGATATATTTCTGACGGTACTGTAAATGTCGGAAACTATGAGTATGTAGGTACGTAATATAAACTCATAGAATTACCTACATACGAAAGTTGCATTTCGTGAGTCACCAAATCTTAAACTCCGAAATAAAATTTGGTCTTCGCCTCACTGATTGTGAACAATGCAGTTCAAATGTCCAGTATTGTGGCCCGAGGCGCCTCGGACTCTCGGCGAACCTTTAACACTGTCACCTGCAGTAAATTGAATCAGGAGCTATAGGATGCGAGTAAAATAAATATCTGACTCCGCGGCGACGCTGGCAATTGTGAGAGAATGTGGGCGAAATGAAATTTTAAAATTGTGTTTTAGTTTCTACCGAAAACTACAAACATCTCGCAACTAGTAATTTATTATTTTTCATTAAACTTGCTCGTAAAAGGTGTTATAGTATGCCAGCATACTGAGATGGAATAAACTATATTATGCACACGGGCGGTAATAGATTTTTTAACTTTCATTAAGCCCATGGGCATATTTTTAAATTATGTCGTCATACGAACCAAGTGAATAAATGAGTTTTACTTTAATATCGACGTTTATATATTAATATTTTTGTTTATGTTTAGCAATATTAAATTTGATTAATTTAATAGCTGTTTATTTTTTTTACACAATTTTCAACCGTGACTGAATGCCGGATGGATCTGTGCCTTTGAAGCCTATACTGTCAAAAATGACAATATTGCGGACGAATATTTGAAATGTCACTGTATTTAAGTATTATTTCGTTTAAAATTACTCACTCACAAATGTGATGAAAAACATTGTGTGTGCTATGGGAGGTACAAGAATTACGAGCTCGTGTTAATTATAAGCCCTGGCCTTCGGGTTTGGATCAGAAAATAAAATATGATTGAACGTAGGCAACATAACGTAAATACTTAATACCAGTAAAAAGATAATGATTTAGAGAATTGATTTAATTCACAATACAATAATACATAACTTGGGCTTTGGTCTTCAACGGCAGTAGACACAGATACTGATTTTTGACCGAAGAAAAGCTTAACGTTTTTGTACGACGTAGTTTGGTACGGTTATTACGACATTTGTATGGGCGTTAATTTTATTGTTATACAATTGAAATAAAAATGGGTTTATTTATAATAGTATTTACAAACACGCTAAAAAAATTTTGTGTTTAACATATATGTAAATTTAGTACATAACTTACGAAAGATGGCCAAAAAAAACATTTTTGTCGACATTTGTATGGCAAGATTTGTACGGCTACTTTGACCATACATATGTTGATTGGTGCATATAAGTCTCGACACAGTGCAGTGCAATACAGGGACACTGCCATACAATATCGAAGAAATTACATATAGTCACATGACAACAGCGCCTTACAAATGGCTGTATAGTGCCACAAAAATGTCGATACTGCCATACAAATATCGGTATTTTAGCGTCCGTATCTAGAAAACTACAAAAAGTAGAGTGGTGCCTGACGATCATTACGAAAATAATTTTACAAATAAATAAAAACACTAATCTTGATAACAAGGTCTTCAAAATCTTACCATAAAGTTTCGTAATATGATGAACTTTGCTGAACTGTCGATATGATAGTCATCAGTAGTACTAGTACATAAATACTTATTGCATCAGCTAAAGATCAGATTTTGCAAAGCTTTTGAAACATTAATTGTTACTTTGGAGCGGAATTTTAAAATGACACAAGCACCCAGTCAATAAACTGTTCAGGACTCTCAGGAGAGAATTAACTATGATCGAATAAGAAGCAGCGTCTTGATTTGAAAGCAATACGGGGATATTGATACTAAATTATCGGCACTTAGGAACCAATACCTAGAATTGAGTCGATAAAAGTCGTTAGCTGGCATTGCCCAACTGCAGTCGCTATTCAAATGCGATGTGATTTGGAAGGCATCCATGGCCGCTCGCGACCATTACAATCTACCAGTTCCATATGGCACACCCCGCTTGTCTAAATACTTTTAAAGCTGGCTTAAAATTCGGGGCTATATTAAAATACAAGGTTCTCGCTTAACTGGGCACGTTATACCTGGGAGAGACCATTGATGAGCCAACTTGCAGTTACGAACCTCAATGAGCGACTATAAAACTCTAAACGAGGCCTTATGGCCGCGAAAAAATACGCTTATCTTAGCTGAACGCCAGTTTATATAGTATCTAGTTATATAAGTATTTACGAGTAAGTAGAAAACATCATGATCATCATGATGAAAATTACTAAAATGTTGGTAACTGAAATCATTAACGGGACTTAATGAATTCCTCCAGACGTTTTAAACGTGATCTGTTATTGGTCACAAAAAGACTGGAGAAGGATTCTATTGGTTTTCGAATTACCGTACTTGCTTTTGCTAATTAATTCACTTCATCATGCAAAAAAACAACAGTCACGACATCACTGAAAGAAATGTTTGCATAACTGTAACAAAATTTTGGTTACTGTTTACACAAAAATTGGGACTTGCGAACTATGTGTTATATGTTACAAAACCGTGTTTGGCTATCAGTGTTCAGGTACTGGGTATACACTACAAAATAAGTTTGTAAATTTATGCAAAGTTTATTTTCTTATAACCGTAGTTTAGTTATTTAGTAAAGTTACAAAACCAGTTCGGCTATCTATTTTTTTCAGTGATCTGGTAGCTTAAAGGAAGATAATTATCCAGTATATTATTTATCAGCGCTATTTTATATTATTAAATTGCTAATAGTTTATAGTCTAGGTAACTACTGTTTTTAAGTTTTACGTGACATGATCCCCTTCAGTATTTTTTTATTTGTCTTGTATTGTTTAAATTGAAATATCACTACGCCCCGCGAACTCCTTATAGCCCACTCTAGCTGTCACTGGCCCAGGCGAAAAAAATAGCTGGTATGTGGCTATAATATACGATTGTTTAATTTAATAAGCCTACAAAGTGTCTCTCTTGTTCTTGGGTCGGAGGTTCGTGCAGAGACAAGCGAAGTTCCGAGGCATTAGCTGTAACATGCAGTACCGTCGTCGAGTGCCGCCGGCATCGTTTTAGTCTCCGCTAAATCATGTTACGTACTCCGAGGATAGAGCTCATTGAGTGAAACATGTTACTTAATTAGGACTCTAAAGTGAACACTACGTAAACTTATATTTTAATCTTGAACACTATAATAATTGAGTTAGTCACTCGCGCGACATAGTCGCTGTAAATGCTTGAAATGAAAACCTAGGCTTTCCGAAACATTTTGCGCAAGTGACTAATATCTTCTTCTTCTTTTCATCCTGTTACCCCCTGCTGGGGTTGTAGGGCTCGAACCATTTTCTTCCACTGACTCCGGTCCTGGGCAGCTTGGGTAACCTCCTCCCACCCCAGCCCCAATACACCCAACTCTTGCTCCACGGAACGGCGCCAAGTAGATTTAGGGCGACCATGTTTCCGTTTTCCGGGCATCTTCCAGGTCAGGGCCACCTTGGATAGGTGGGTATGCCCAATCCAATGCCATTTGCGCGTATGGATCTCCTTTTGTACGGATGCTTGTCCGGTTATTCTCCATAAGTGAGCGTTTGTGATCCAGTTAGGCCAAAAGATGTGCAGAATTTGCCTTAAGCATTTGTTCACAAACACTTGGAGTTTAGTCATTAGGTCTTTGCGGACAAAGTGACTAATATACGTGAGTTAAATATAAATACAATATTATGATTATACGAGTATTAGTATAAATCCAATATCATGACTCACAATAGTTTAAATTTAATTTATGGGATTTTGTTTATGATGCTATCATCGTTTATATATTTTTTGTATATATTGAATACTTAAAACCTTCGCTAGTACCTACCTAAGTATCTGCCACCCTTTAATAATTTTCCAAATAGAGATCAATCTCTACATTTCTAGTGTAAAATTATTTGCTATAGTGTAATAGAGAGAATATAGGGGCAAGTCCATTTTTGTTGAGCTATTAGAAAACGATAGATGCTATTTGCACGTAGTCTGATCCGCTACTTTTGATGCTGACTGTACATTGTTATGGCGTTTTCATAACCGTCTATTAAATTTATCAAACAGTTGATAATTGTTTGTTCTTATCCGCCATTTTGACATTTATATAGGTTAGAAAGAGACTACATTTAACAGTTTGTGAACGAGGGGGTTAATATGAAATTTAGTACATAATTGAAATATACTATTAATTTTAAATTTAACTCAAAGACAAGGCGATGCTTTCTATTGCATAGGGTTTATATAACTCAGTTAATTAGTTTTATATTATTAAAAAAAATTGAAGAATCCTTTACCTATTTTGATAGGTACTTCGTATAGTGACGTGACTGCAGTTAATTTTACCATAGCAGCTAAAAAAGGTACTATATTCATTGTTTTCATTGGAAGGTGTGACGCTTTACGAGAATTCTAATCCTGGGCGTCCTATATTAAGTACTGGATAAATATAATTCTTGCACCAAGGTAGGCCAACTTTTGACTCGAGATTAATCGCATCGTAGCCGGCAGCATTCTTATTTATTCAATTTATTTGAAAATAATAATAGAAAGGAGTAGAAAAAAATTTCGGGTTATGCCATTCTAGATTCTACTCGATTTTAAATAGTTTTTTATTTTTATTTTTATACGTCCCTTTTCGGAGTATTACAACTAAGAAAGATTAAAACTGGAAAATTTCGATACGTATAAGTACGATCGACATGTGTGGTCTTACTTATTAGTCATGCTTACCGAGTTAACGGCTGCCATCGTCGCTCGGCCACTGCTACCGCTCTCTATCAACACATTCTGAAACAAGTTTTAAAAAAACCGTTCATGTACAATGCTTACTGATTATACTGAAAAAAATTTTTAATTTGCTCTTAACCACGACAATATTTTTTTTTATCGTGATCACTTGTAACGTCGCATCATTAATGCGACGTTTTGAGTTAAAACAAAATAGTGATACAGTCAGCATCGAAAGTAGTGGATCTAACAACGCTTCAAAAATATCTACTATTCTGTATCAGCTTAACAAAAACGGATGGTTCTATATGAAGAACAATTAAGACTGTAAAAGATATACTTTTAGAGATTGATCTATATTTTGAAAAGTTATCTGGAATATCAAATACTTTTGCCGCGTTGTTTTATCCACTACTATTGATGCTGATCGTACATTGCGTGCTGAATTATTTGGAAAAATATAAGTCGTCCTGTTTTTATAAAACCAATGGAAGTGTGTTCATTAAAGAGCTCCCTTTGATTATGTGGTTCAATTTAACCCTGGTTTAACGGGTAACTCCGAGTTAGTAGCTAACCCAGGATTGTTGCAAGTAGCCCTTAGTGATTAAAAGTTTAGGTTCCAAGTTACACTCTTTTTAGGGTTCCGTAGCCAAATCGCAAAAAACGGAACCCTGTCGGAAAATGTCCGTCTGTCTGTCCGTTTATGTCACAGCCACTTTTTTCCGAAACTATAAGAGCTATACTGTTCAAACTTGGTAAGTAGATGTATTCTATGAACCGCATTAAGATTTTCACAAAAAAAAAAAAATATATTTTGGGGGTTCCCCTTACTTTAAGTATGGTTCTAATAGAACTGCAACTCAAAAAATCCTTTTTCATCAAACCCATACGTGTGGGGTATCTAGGGATAGGTCTTCAAAAATGATATTGAGGTTTCTAATATAATTTTTTTCTAAACTGAATATTTTGCGCGAGAGACACTTCCAAAGTGGTAAAATTTGTCCCCCCCCCCCTCCTGTAACTTCTAAAATAACAGAATGAAAAATCTAAAAAATATATATGATATACATTAACGTGCAAACTTCCACCGAAAATTGGTTTGAACGAGATCTAAGTAGTTTTTTTAATACGTCATAAACGGTACGGAACCCTTCATGGGCGAGTCCGACTCGCACTTGGCCGCTTTTTTTTAAATGCATACTTATAGATCTTCATCTCATCTGTCAGAGTGTGATTCAGGTCGCATATTCGGTAAACTCATTTAAAACGTTTTTTCGTTAGTGTCGAGTTATCAAGAATGCATTGCTTATGCATATGTAATGGAAATAACTGTGCCACTTTCAATATACACACACCACATTACGGCTCATGCTAGACAACGTCCATAATGTGTTTATTTGGGGTCGCCGTCATCGAAAACGATGAGGAGGACTATGTGTATATATATATACATGGATCTCCAATCCAAACCAATCTCATAACTATAGGGAGACGTAAGCAAAATGTTGCACCGATACCCCCGACTAAGTCACGATTTGCCAAGATTCAGTATAGTAGAGTCTCAGCTCATCTGTATAATAAAATTAATAATAAAATTGATATCTATCGTTTGCAGTTATTTAAATGTAAAAAAGTTGTGACAGAATGGTTAAAATTACAAAGCTATGATGAAGTGGAGACTCTCATATTATAATATACACAACAAATAGAGAATAGACCAACTAGCATATACATACATAACATATACACACACATACACACACACGCACACACACACGCACGCACACGCACACACACGCACACACACACACACACACACACACACACACACAGTTTAGGAAATTTGTATCACATTAGATTACAATTTACTCAAAGTTAAATGTATTAGTAAAATTCAATGTATTGATATTATAAATATCAAGATTGTTATATTTGTTCTTTTTACTCAGCAAAACTGCTTGTTTGTTTATATTATTTGTTAATTAAATTCTACACGTGTTGTTATGGAAGAGCGGGGTCTTCTGTCACAGGTATTTTATACTTACTAGAAGACTCCAACCTTTACAATTGAACCCTGTATCATTAACAAATAAAACATTTTCATTTTCATTTTCATTTTCATTTTCATTTTCATCTCATTGGCTGTTTGGAGTTACATTTTTTAAACCCTTGATTGTTACCAGTTTGCTTCATAAGGTACCATTTTACTGCACATGTTACAGGCGTATGTTCAACAACAGAAGTCCTTCGGTTGTGGCGTATATGATATAGATATGTTGCATTAACTTAAAGGGGATTGGTTTAAAAAACGCAGTCAATGCCCACGTTTGAATTTATTATACCTAGCATTCTAACAGTTAAATAATAGAAAACATTAAATATACTTTATTATGTTAACGAAAGTTTGGTCCGAACGTGAGTACGCGGAATAATTTAACTTCCCTTTGACGGAGCACTCATTACATGATACAAGTTTGCGTAATTAACCGCATAAAGTAATAAGAGAAAAACTGTTTACCAAGTTTTTAATTAAAATCCAGTCGAGTATGAGAAAACTAAATAGGAGAGATACAGAAAGGTTATTAATTACAACATGTTTCCATTTCGTTGATATGAGGCAGTTATTTAAAAAACTTAAAATTTGATGTTAAGATAAGATATCAATTTATTTACGTATTTTATTTTATTTCATAGGAAAGCTTACATCTAGAGTAACAAGAAAGGTAATGACCAGTGATCGGTTTTTTGGATTTTACAGGGGGTGAACGACCTCAATCATTATGTTAGTATGGATATGCCCCGGGAATCCGGGCTTTATGTTGTTAGAAAAGGCAAAAAAATACAATGTGTTTATTTTATTACACTTTAAAACATCTAAGTAGCTGATAGACAAGTACTTTCTCACCGTTTTTTTGTCTAAATCGAACAAATGAGCACAAGTCATTTGCTGCCTCCAAAGCGGCACATTTTGTACCGTTTGGATAAAAGTTCGGCGAGTAAATACGCGTGTCTATCAGCTAATATATGGTTACTACGGGTTAATTGTTTGAATAAATGAATTCGTTATCAAAAAGTGAATTACACTTCTTTCAACTGAGAGGTAGCTTGAGAAAAACAATGTCCACAATGTCAAATGGTTTTATTGCTCACCAAAAATAATTAGAACTGAAATCCAGGGAAAATAATGAAATGTCAATGTCAAGATTTTGAAGTATTTTTTCCATCATGACAGATATATAAGCTAATACTTTGTGGAGGTTTTAATATATTTTGCTTTAAATAAAATGTTGAGATTAGGAAAAGAATAGAAGTTTTTGTCTCAACTGGTTGCCATGTAAGAGTAAAAAATTCCTTAGAGATTTAAATTGTTTTATTTTAGTACGGTTTGTTCGGTATCGCGGGAAACTGTCGTATCTATATTAACTTTTCTACTTGATATCCCGCGAGGGAGAATCCAAATAACCGATCACTGGTAATGACATATAAATAGAGAGCCTATTAAAAGTTTGCACAGGTAGAAACTGCGTAAAATATGTAGCATGCGAAAGTACAAATCTATAAATATCTATTTTGGTTATTAAATTGTTGCTTGACAGCGGAAATGAATTTAAACAGTGAACGAGAAGAACAAAAGAGAAAGAAACAAGATAGAATTAATGTGCTGTTATTGGAGGGAGCAGTGTTAGCTCATTAGGTCATTAGTTTGCGTATTGAACTAAAGCTATCATAGAACAGGTTCTTCACGACCTTATGATGAAACCAAGTGCCCTATTGAAATCATTGTTGACTATTTAATTAATGTCACGAAACGTACCGATCGAAAATCAACTTGTTGTCTACAAGTATTATGACACCCAAGTACCTTATTTCACTACACTTAGACATAACTACATTTTTTAACAAATATGGTTTATGACATTACGCTTATGAGTAAAGAAGTTGGCAAAACGATTTTTATTGTTGGCGCAATATCGATCTAGTCTAAAAAGATCTTTTTTTGAGGTAAGTGGAGTCGAGAGTTTTATTAACTATCTGGAAGACTTTTATATCGTCGGCAAATAAAATAAAATTCGAGTGTTTAAAGCATTCGGAAATATCTTAAATAAAAATGTTGAATAATAAAGGTCCAAGTAGAGGTCCTTGAGGCTCTCCTGAAGGGATTTCCACCCAATATGATGAAAATCCATTCAGAACAACCGCTTGATACCTGCTCAAAATATAGAAGGAGAACCATCGAAACAGGTCTCCTCTTATACCTACTGTCTCCTCTTATACATAAACTTCTATAGTTTCTGTAATACCAAAACATGGTCGATGCCGCCGAACGCCTCGCTATATTTTACATTACGTATGTATTTATGATAATGTTTATAATAATTTGGTCATCTGCAAACACAGTTGTCTAAGCTTATATAATGTGTTCCTGGCTGCTCTGAACCTAGCTTTCCTAGCGGTTTATTAGATATTAAAAAAACCGGAGTCCGTTTTTAAAATGGTTACTCACTGTTCACACAAGTGTATACTTTTATACTTATAAGTTTGTGTTACTGCTGACAGTAACACATGTAGAAATAAAAGTAGATAAATTAGGCATTTTTGAAAATGGGTATTGCCAATAGTAAATGAATAGTCTAAAAGCAATATCGTAAATGTTCCTCAAGCAAGTCGGCCTTGTTGACAACTCTTATGTGCTCTGACTCAATGCAGTGTACGCTTTGCACAATAAATGCATTATGTAGTATACAATACAACGGGAGATACGATCTTAATGAGCCAGACTAGTAGTCTCCGGCCGTGGCTCGACATACAGTATACGAGAATATCAATCATTTATATACAAATGTGCACTCTAATACAATCCCATAGATCAGAAAATCAATCATCGGTCGTCGCAATAAGATACGTCTTGCGACAAAATAGACTGGATGTGTTCACAGTCAGTGGGGCAAACGTCCAAGTCCATTAATAAAATTGAATCAGACGGACATTCCGTAGCACAATATGCGCACGTGTGGAAATAAATAAAGTAACTCCGAATGCTGAAAAATGAGAAACGGGTCATGTTTGGAAGCGGAAGCCATCGGCACTGACAAAAGCTCTGGAGGCTAATTCAAACGTACATTTTGATATCTTAAATGATAGAATTTTTTAGAGAAAGTGGAAAAATAACACAAGCAATTGACTATACAGCACCAGATTTATTCAAGAAGTGACATTAAAACGTAAATAAACAATAATACTTCAAGTACACAATAAAAGGATAAAAACTACACAACCTCAACATACATCATATTGATGTCAGAATTCAAATATAGAAAATTAAATAGACCTTTTAAAAAGTTAAAATAATGATACCTAATATGGGGCCCATGTTTCTTTCAATATTAATATTCCATGAATATCTATAATAATAATATCTAAGGCGTAGGGATGTGACGACCCCATCGCCCGCTGGTTTTACCAGTGCAATCAGTCAACGCAGAGCAGCCTGTGGCGAGCTGTTGGGGAGTAGCGACCTCACGTACCCGAGTGCTCCTGGGGAGTTCTGTTAGCCGCAAGGAGGGTGGGTGGGACAGGATTCTCTGCCTCTGGCTTGCCTTAGCCGGCCGCCCAGAGTGGAGTCGTTAAAAATGGACGTGAAAAATTGCATAAGACGCGAGTTGGCACAGTGGCTGAAAGCGGCGTACACCTCTCGACACCCCTGAGCCGCTCACACCGGTGTTGCCCTTGAGCCATCCTAGATGTCGCTTTTTGTGGGGGCCCATCTTGTGGGGGCGAGTCACCGTCTGCCGGAAATAAAATTGAATACCGTTTTTTATCCCATAGCCCAGTATTTAGTCCATCGCTTTCACCCAATAGCCCAGTCCATTTTAGATTCCATCAACTCTCAAATAGTCCTTACACCCTGGCGGGTGCTGCCTCTGCGTGCGTCCCATGACGCGGGCAAGGTCAACATCCGCTGGGTGTACCCCTTACATTTCATTAAAGTGTCAAAAGGGCCTCTACGTGTTGGCTTCGGCTCCGCGCACGCCTTCCAAAGGTCCGGAACACCATTGTTCCGTGATGGGAAAGATATACAAATAATAATAAAATGCTTTATTGCACACTACAAAAAAAAGGTACAAAGTATGTAAAGGTATAAATATGTAGGTAACAACAGGCGGACTTATCGCTAAACGCTATATTCTATTACAAGGAAATATAATTAATTATTGGTTAATAAGCTAATTAGATTGCACTTAATATTACTTATGTAAAGAAGTCATAATCATTCCATTATTGTATATTGCATCATTCATCTATTTATCAGGCTTTAAAAAAAATTATTGGCCCATAATATGAGTATTTCTGATAAAAATATATTTGTATGAAAATATATTACATGGCATTTCTCAATAAACAATTACGAATTTGGAAAAGTAACTTGTAACTACGGGCCTAGAAGGAAAATATACCTAAGGCGAGTGTGTATACATCCTTTCATTGCAATAATTAATTTGCGTTGGGAACTCTTATGTTTATTTCTATTAATTCAAAGACATAATAAAGGGAGCACGAGGTATTATTTTAATTAAGTTAATAAAGAACGTTTCACTGAGAAAATTATGAGTAGCATTTTACTACAAATACCAGCTAGGTACAATTTTTTTATTAAATATTGTAAAATAAAGACAAGGCATTTGTTGAGGACGTTCGTTATTTTTTCACTTCTTTGGAAGAAACTAATAAAGTGACTGGAAACTGCAGCGCCGGTGAGACACATTTTTACGCTGGCGTAGATTTTATGCAAGGGTGGGTAATTTTAATATCTTGCGTTATAAAGCGTGAAGACCCTCGACTGTATGAACCCCTATTGCTATTAAGTAAAATCTGACAACTGCTCGCCTTTGCTGCGAACAAAAGGTTGTTTTACGTAAACGGTACATTTTGTAAGGTAGATTTTTTATGATTTTTATGAAATTTGGCGTAATTTTGTCTCGTTGCATAATCATATTCGTTGGTAATTTACATGTACAGTCAGCATCAAAAGTAGCGGATCAAACAACGCTTCATAAGTATCTACCATTCTGTAACAGCTTAACAAAAAGTGATGTCTTCAACATAGAACAACTAAGACTGTAAAAAATATACTTTTTAACGCGAATTTTAGAAATTTATCCATATTTGGAAAAGTTATTCGGGATATCAGATACTTTTGGCGCGTTGTTTCATCCGCTACTTTTGATGCTGACTGTACATACATTTAATGTTGTACCTTTTAGTTGAAAACGTCACATAATAAGGGTTACACTTGTAACACACTTTACAATTATACAATATGGCTCAACTGACACACATTTAATACAAATACAAAGAAGTATGAGCAAAATAAATACATTTAGGAAGAGGTAACAACATGTGGTCTTAGCGGTAAAGAGGTAACTCTTCCCGAAAACCTTTGGAAACTTTGTAGTTGATTAGAACTCAGTAGTATCCTTAACTCATAATTTAAAGACCAGTCACATAACTCGAAAGTGCAATCTAATTTGAACCTTAATTGGAATGCTTAAGTTGATATTCTATTAGCGCATATGTGGTTGATAAATCGTACTTTATCCGGAAAAGGGTTACATTTTTAACTGACATGGAATCTAATATCAAACACTTAAAGATAATAAAAGTAAATGTACTTAGATGGGTAGAATTAATAAGATGTGATGTACTCCATATTATCTAAAACTGATGTATGCCAAATTACTTGCCTCCTAGCATATGGTCACTGAGTGAAGCGGAGATACCGATAGTAAACCATAGCGAAATTATTCTACCACCACCATTATACCACCTAGGATAAAACTACATTTAAAAAACAAACTGCTCTGATCTCGCAACATGCGTAGCGAAAGGCGATCGGGACGGTCAGACCATTAATAAAATTAAATTAGTGGCTGTATCGGACAACAATAGCACTTGCAAACACAAAGCCTTTCCATCCGTAAAAAGAATCTAACTCGAAATAAAATCCATTCAACGGGTGATTCGTACAGATGAGCGCTGGCTCTCTCTTAAACAAGGTATTTTATAAAGATAGCGATGTTATTCAATTTGACAAAATTAATAGAATTTTGAGTCGAAACTTGGAAGGCTGCCCTTGCAATGAATATGCTTGTGTTGGGCCGGTAACACTGTATAGAGTAGGTAGGACCCACCATTCATCAACGCCGTCTTAATCATATCTAATATGAATTTCTGTTTTAATAATTGTATTGAAATTTAAAGATCATTAAGCTGATTTGATAAAAGATAAGTAGGTACTAGTAACTGGTGAAACATGTAACTGGATATCTATTAAAAGACTTTGTAACAGTGACATGTTATTCCATAAATCTTGAAGGCGGTTTGAAACTATAAAGTACAACAGTGCTTCTATTCTATTATCATGATAGAAATTCTTATATTTTTGACATCAATTCAAATTTATTATGTAATTGTTTTTCATAAAATAAATCATCTAATCTAATTATAGGCAATTAACAATCAGGACAGTTCTATCAAAATAGGTAATTATTTTGTGACAAACTTGAAATTATTTAGGTACTTTGTGTGACACGTTCACTGTTCCAATCTAAATTGATAACCTTACGGCTTTGTAGCAGAGGCTTGAGGTGACCCATGTACAGAGCACGGACAGTGAACATGTTAAATTGAAACAAACCTTAATTCTGAAAGTCCTTCTTAGTAATATTTTATAGAACATGATTGAATTATCGAGTAGTGGCTACATTTTTCTACAAACGAAGCAGTAACAGTAGAGACTCCTGTTATTTAGGCTGCTGTTATTTATTATGACGACCGGTCTGGCCTAGTGGGTAGTGACCCTGCCTATGAAGCCGATGGTCTCGGGTTCAAATCCTGGTAAGGGCATATATTCGTGTGATGATCATGGGTGTTTTCTATGTATTTAAGTATTTATAAATATTTATATATTATATATATCGTTGTCTAAGTACCCTCAACACAAGCCTTATTGAGCTTACTGTGGGACTTAGTCAATTCGTATAATAATGTCCTATTGTATTTATTATATATTTATTCTATTATTTATTATTTACGTACTCATCGCTGTGTTTTGCATTATTTTGAGGAACCTTACAAAAACTTTAGTATATACTTATTAGGGTATTTTGCAAAACGTGACTAAGTAGAAGCTTGTAATATTTCTTGAGGTAACTTTCACAAGTTTTCATATTTCAATTGCTGAAATCTATTTCATAATCATCAAATATATTCTTTCAAATGACATGTTTTATGTTACAATATAACGGTCAAATTGAGCAACAAAAATGGAAATGATTACTTAAATAGGCATTGATTTGACGTAAATCGTTAGCATGCGTACCTATCCATAAACAGGTGATTTGATACGTGATGAAAGTAGTAAGAAAATTAAAGCAAAAACATTTATT
This sequence comes from Cydia pomonella, assembly GCF_033807575.1. Taxonomy (NCBI): domain Eukaryota; kingdom Metazoa; phylum Arthropoda; class Insecta; order Lepidoptera; family Tortricidae; genus Cydia; species Cydia pomonella. The sequence continues at coordinate 8,800,650 of NC_084721.1, read as the reverse complement.
TTTTAGAATAGAATAGAATAGAAATCATTTATTATTTACCGTGTACAATACGATGGAATACAGTGGTATACACATAGAGTCACAACGGCAACCCACTTCGGGTATACTATATTATATTTGCTAGTTAACTAATAATTTAACTAAAACTACATAACTATTTGTTAACATGCTAATTGGTTTCATACATAAAGTATTCATGCAAATTATAAAAAACACGATCAATCAACCATCCCTTTTGACCGAAGCGTTAGGGAAGGTCTCTGTTTTGACTCTGGCAATCTGCTTTCGTATATCCGGATGTTCTCACACGTCGTGAAAATTTGTGAACAGTCTTTTTGGATTCAGTTTTTGGAAGTTTTTCAAAATGCGGAAATTGGCATAAAGACCATTGTTAGGTCACTGTAGTAATGAGTCAACTAACTCAGTATTCTTCACTTTTACATTTTGTAAGATTATCGCGAGGTCTACAGCTCAGAGCTACTAGTGTATTTCTGTGACACTGTCGACGTTTAACGAACGACAACACGGTCTGCCCTTTACATGCATGTCCTCCGACTGTTCTATCTTACTTGCCAGAGCTAATAAGCAATAGTTAGAATGTAAAATACAGGACTATCTGGTTTTACCCGCTATCTGGTTTCACTTCCCTGTCGCCTACGGATTTTACCGCTATGTCCCATTTTCAAATAAACTAGTTTTTGCCTAAAAAGTAGTATAAAAGCGGCTATAAAACCTGGCAAATAAAAAAGACAAAGAAACAAGTACTCGTAGTAGTTAGTGTCGTGCGGGCTTGAGGGCGCCACCTCGGTACGCTTGTATCGTATCACCATGGTATGAACGCAGTACAAACCGAGTACACACTGTACACAGTGCAGGCCTTTCTCATTGTTCGTTTTACGCAAACATTGTTTCCCAATTTCCCGGCGTACCGCAGGCAATGTTTCCGTTTACGTTGTGTACCTATTTATACTAACTCGTGTAGGTACCGACATAAAAGTTCTCATTACGGGCCGTAAGGTCGAGTGCCGGCGCCGCGTCAATGGGAGTCTGCTGGAGCCTGTTTATATCACAATAAAACTGTTTTACGAGAACGCGCGCCATTCTCTAACGTACGGGATGCGTAAACTAATTTTTTATTGCTACCAGTAATGATGTTGGCGAATACAATCAACTTTGGCAGCCAAGTTTAGGCTTTGTGGTCTGTCTACGTTTATGGTTTTTTATTTAATGTTATCAACAACGTATTAAGTCCGCATAAAATTCTATATTGATTTCCGCTATCTTAATATTTTTCAGTCGGATTTCATAATGATTTTTTTTGAGGTAAGTACATTTTATTCGTTTCGTTTCGTTCGTTGCAAATTAGAAATTGTATTTCGGGTGTTGTTTTAATTTCAATCTGACAAAATTAAACGTTGATAGCATAGTGTACAACTTGTGCACCCAGCTGCAGAAATAGTACGAACTGCAATAGGACTACATACAAAGTTTGTACGCGTGGTGAGTCAACTACTTCTGCAGCTTTTTCGCAGTAAATACTTACTCGTTGTAAAAAAGAGTCTAGAAAAGTTATTATATACAAAATAAATAGTTGCCTATTTTTTTGAGAGTCTAGGATCTTAATGCCGGGGAACGTGGGGCCTACTAAATTGTTTCACATGATTTAGAATACACAAGTAAATACCTATAAGTTAAAAAGCACTTCTTTTCAAATATGCTTTGCATCGATCGAGAGCAATCGTGTCGAGTGGAATGGCTCCGTGTCAATCGGCGCAAAAAGCGGCTCGTTTGTTACTCGAGGTCTATGGCGATACGTTCTATGCGACTACAATTTCTGCAGTGACATGTGACGTTACGGTTCTAATAACACAATTCGCTTTAGATGCCCGAATTGCCAATTTAAAAACAAACAATACCAAATAGCATCAAATGCTTTGCCATTTTTGACTTAATTAAAGCGTGCTTAGATTTATAATAAAGGAATTTGATCGTCGACAAAACACATTCTGGTTCAGAAGGTGCGCGTTCAAAATGTGGACAATGTAGTTAATTTAGTCACCTAGTTTAGCTAATTAGTGAAGATTAACCACACGTAATTCCTCCGGCTTTAATTTGATTATGCTTTAGGCTTTTTACTTACGTCTATTTTGCATGTTAATGGGTATACCTATATGTATTTTTTCGTAAGTGTATGTGCCACGACAGATTCATGCCCCATGGCCTACTGAGTTTCAAAAGCAATATAATTAAACTAGCTGTTGAAATGAAAATGAAAAAATATTCATGTATTGCAATAAAAAAAATACAATTCTTCTATCAACTACACCGCATAATAGTTCGGCTATCGATCTTGAGTACGCAAAAAAGTTTTTGAAATAAAATTCGTGAAAATAATAAAATAATCTGGCTTAAGTTTGAAGTAAAATATCCGCCTTCAAGGAACAATTTCGCTCCACTGGCTTTGAATTTGTGAGCGTAGAAGTGTCAAGAGTTTAATGTATATTGTTATATTTTACATGAACCAGGTGGCGCCCGATTAAATGCAGTCTAAATTTAAATTTGTCACTGCTCGGCCAGGTTATAAACTACTCATTCGTACCGCTTGTAAACTAGGTCTAGCTGTCCCTCATCACCGTTCCAGTGCCATGTCTAAGTCTGTCACCGTACAAGCCATCCGTCTCTGGAATGATCTGCCTCTCGGCACACGACATCCGAGACTAAGTTCAACTTTTTTAATAGTCTCAAGATTAATAGAAGGCAGTAGTGGTAATTGTTCCATACATACATTCTCGACATTTTCCTCTCTAGATTTTGGCCCTAGATGAATATTTTTTCATATGAGTTCAATATTAACAACACCTGTATCTGTCTGTACGTTTTGATTTTTTTAATATTCTGGTTTTTATAAGAACTTCAAATAGCGCGAAAAACGGCCAATAAAATGCGCCGTAAACAGACGCCTAAACAGAGGAAAAAAATGTCGAGACCGAAAGCTCGATTTCTGAGAGAGAGACGGAGGGTTTTTGCCTTAGCAGCTGCATTTGTCCCTATCGCATTAATTTTAGAAGCCGCACCCGTCAGCGCGATGGAGATATTTACTTAAAATCCTCAAATCTCAGATGGGGGTTCAGCTGGTATTTCCTCGTAAGCATCTTCATAGTAAATTTAGTGGCAGGTATACAAATATAGGAATACACGAAAGATTTTAACTATGCATTTTTGAGGCCAAAAGAAGGAAAGAAATTCATATAAGCTTAGGTCAATTTTGCTAAAAAGAATTTTGTTTGTTTGATATTTTTCGTTTTTTTTTTTAAATGTATTTGTACAACGATTTTTTCTTTCTTTCGTAAAACTTAGTTTTTGCAAAGTGTTATTTTGTCACTTTTATACATCAATGAGGATATTTAGACTACGGCCCATAGTAGCAAAATTGCCATCAAAATGGCGTTTAGCTCTAAGTAACAATAAAAATATATATTTTGTTAACCTTTAAGGAAATGAGTAGAACAGAAGTAACGATGAATGAATGACAAACAAAAAATATTTAGGTACGTATCTTTACGCAAAATCGAGTCACAACATTTTTAAAGTAAACATTGTACAACTTCAGAGTTGGCCAATAGGTACCTCTTCAGAGAATTCTATGTGGTTGGCACAGTTCTATGAAAAGGTGGGCGGGGGGCTCGGGCGAACACCCCCCAGTTAATACGTGATGTCTGGAGGTGACGGGGTCGGTGGCTTTTTGCAACAACAAGATTTCTGTAACATCATTATAAGGCTCAACTTGTACTCCGCACTTGTACTCGGCTTGTCAAGACGTTGTAAATCCTTAAGGTGTCGTAGGTTCGGAGAGCGGATTTATTGAAAAATCGTAACGCTTTTTTAGATAACAATACGGTTGCGAAAATGGAATTAGCAATCTCGAGATTTTTATTTAGGCACTTCAGCTATTCGAATCCTGATGTTTGACTAAGGGCTCATTTACACGGTGATGCGAGACCTCGCATGCGAGTTTCATTACATTGCGGTATTTTGATCGGTCGCCAAATTAGTTGTAACCTCAATAGTCCGCAATGTAACTAAAATCGCATGCGAGTTCGCGTGCCGTCTAAATCGGCCCTTATGCTCGATAGAAAATATTACGAAAATAGAGCTAAAACGCAATTTAAACATTTGTAACAATTTACGAAAAATTCTTCTAAAATTGCGCAATTTCATTTTTGTGGGAACTTAGCGATTACCTTTTTCTTTTTATAAACTAACAATAATTAAAATTCAAAAACATGATATTCGCGATCCCGAGCACGCACATCCATCTCGCTCATGCGTACACTCAGTGAGAGTGAGAGAAGAACAGGAACCTACGGGGCCTTCAACTACTTCTTTCTTTCTCGCTAATCTCTTATTGACAAATTCGACTTAATTGAGATCTTTTAATTGGCTTAAATTCTACTAAACAAACAGCAAACGAAACAAAATAACTGCGATAATATATCTAATGCGATTACTTTGCGAATTTTTGGCGTCCCACATAATACATACCAATCTATTTTCGCTCGCAATTAGTCCGCCATGGCTCTAAATATATTTCAAGATCATTAAGGTGGCACCGACATTACGAATAAAAACTATTTTCGCTAAGTGACGTATTTTTTGACGTTTTCTTTGGTCAAATTTCCTTCCGTTGTCTACACGATGGGAAATATTTTTTGGTGCAGACTATGCGACTATTTTAATAAAGTAAAAAATATTCGAGACATTATCTTTTCAAACGGGTGGGTAATACAAAGTAAGTATATATTATTTGATCTATTCCATATTTGTAATTGTATTTTGTAATTTTTATTGTTTGTAAAAATGGACATGTAAAAGTGCCTCTGTGACTTATTTGCTGAATAAATGTTTGATATTTGATACTTGACATAATAACACCGAACCTGCTCTTCTAGTATAAGATCTTTAATTATACTTATTACTAGTGCGGATCCAGGTAGCAAAAGTAAACTTTGTGTCACGAGGGTAAGGATATTGAAGAGTTGTGGACAATATTATTGTAAAACTGCAAATTACGTTTCGGTAAATCAAAATGCAATCCTTAAGGTTACATTCGGATTTAGACTGTACCAGCCTTATTACTTCTGCAGAATTGCAGTAGGAAATGTAAAAAAAGTAATTATATGATATATTAAAAAAAACACTAATTTCAAGCTACAAGGTTCATAAGTTTTAAAATGTCTTATTTCTAAATCGTATACATTCCTATGTCATAAAATATTGTACAAAAACATATAAAAATAATCATTTAAAATTGCTCTTAATTAAAATTATAATTATTCACAATACAATGTAAAAATACAATGTAAAAATTAAAATTGAAACTAAAATGGGTATAAATAAAACAATACAAAATAACAATAATAATAATACAATGCAATAAATTTCTACGTCCCTCCCTATACTATCCCAGTCTATTAATACATGCCTGTCACAGCAGTGCATGATGTAAGGACAGTCCAGTCTGTCCGCGATCATCGCTATACCAATGATATTAAATCTGACGTTTCCTGCAGCACATAATGCACTTTGCTGTATTGCTGTACCTACTTACAGCATTAGCGCTCCAGCATTTCTGCCGACTGTATTGCTGCAGGAATGTGCCTATCCTGTCTCAGATAATGATGATGGAATTAAATTAGTACATAGTGCAACGAGGGGGGTAAGTGAAATATTGTACGAAAGTCTATACACCGTGTTTTTATTGAATTCTGTTAATTCCGGGGTATGGGTAAGTACGTTTAAGGAAACTAAATGACATAAATAAAATATTTTTTTATATACTTTTTATTTTTTATTATTGTTATAAAAAGTAATTAAATGTTCATATAGTGTTGTTGTTGCGCGGGCATTACATTTAACTCAACCAAACAATTGAAAACAGTGACATGTCAATATCATTTCGAACATCGATCGTCCGAGATAGTACTTACGTTTAGTAGCCAATTTAACCCGTACTAAACACTAATCAATATGTAAACAGGCCCTAAGGCAAGTGTTTACGCTCGTAAGGGCCTTATAAGATAAAATTTTATTGATTATCTCCGAAATGGAGTTAATAACCGGTGTCTTTGAGAAAGTTACTTAATTTAAGCTCAGGAACGCACCCTTGAAATTAACGGAAATCAAAAAACACGGCGTATATTCACGACAACCGCAGGCTGGAGTGAATTAAAGACTCGAGTAACAATATTCTTACCCTCGGGCTTACACACAATGTTTTTCATCACACTTGCGAAGAAAAACCTAAATTCTAAACAAAAAATTCTTAAATACGGTGACATTTCAAATATTCGTCCACCATACTGTCATGTTTCGACAGTTTAGGCATCGAAGGCACAGCCCTATCCGACGTTCAGCCATAATTGATAGTGTAAAAATATACAAACATTTATTCAGCAAATAGGCCACACGGGCATTTTACATGTCAACTTTTTTACAAACAATAAAAATGACAAAATACAATTACAAATATGGAATCAATGAAATATTAGATACTTATTAGAGATGTATACAGTCTCTAAATTTCAAATTATACCAAAAATTATGATAAAAAAATACAACCAACAAATACTAAAATTCTTTAGAGATGTAAAAGTCTCTAAATGTCAGAGATAAAATATAATTTTAAAAAACCATCATTAAATTATTCTTTGAGATGTATAAGGTCTCCAAAATTTGAATTAATATAAACTAAATAAATAGTTAAACTAAAGACTAAATAATTAAAATAAAAGAAATTAAATCAGACAGACAAGAACCTAATGAAGTGTCTCACGTTAATGCCACTCAAAAGTAAAGCTATATACTTACCCCCTTATTCATAAACGTCTACTAAAGTTAACAAGCCGCTAATAATCGTTTGTCCCTTTCCATCATACCAATACATCGGAAAGGGACAAACAATTATTAGCGGCTTGTCAACTTTAGTAGACGTTTATGAATAAGGGTGTTATAACATAATATGAAGCCCGTGTAAGCTTAAACAGACCGATCTCCACAAACAGCACCCGTTCACGAGTATGACGCGTGTCTCAGCCACATCGGCTTAAATGGCTATTAAAATATTTAATAAAATTAAATATTTTTCAACATGAACAAAAATACTAAATTATAAACGTTCATCTTTTAAAAGTAAAACTTATTTATACCTAGTATTTTTTTATGAATAGTAACAAAAAAAAGAGGGAGTTAACTCCCTAGGGAGTTATAACTTTTTTTAACAAACTATAACTCCCGAGGGAACAATATAGGCCTTTGTCCTAACACCTGCATGAAATGAGATCTTAATATAATGCCTTCATGTCATCTAAACAAAAGTTGTAATCAAAATTTATATATTTTGTGTATGTACGTGTAAGTATATGATTGAAAATAAAAGTAGATATTGCATGGTACAATTTGTGTAAAATTCCTTTTTTAGAAATTATTAGGTAAATGTCGTTCCCAGTTTTTATCCCTATTCACCTCACCATCTCTATACACCCCGGTTAACGGAAGATACTTGTAAAATACCTAAGCTTCGGCCGTTGTTTCCTGAAAACTCAAATTAAATTCATAAAACAGGATTTAGGAAGTAAAAGTATTGACGAGATTCTACTTAATTTAGAATTATTGTACACCTGAAAAATCATTATGAATGTTATTAATTATAAAACAAAAAGTAGCCACGATAATGATACAATATATTTTTTTTAACTAAAAATTTTGTAATTTTGCAGCAATTTATTTCCCAAGCGTTCGTAAAAGCGTACATTGTCAATATGTCCATTAAGTCATTATTAATTCGAACACTAGCAAATAGTATTAGTGCAATTGGCACTCGTTAGTTCGTTACCCGTTATTGTTCACGTCCCGATTGTCATCAGTACGAGTAAGCACAATATACATATACATTACACTACAACTTTACGATGCAATATTAAAGTATAAAGATTTTCTCAAACTTGATATGAAATGATGACATGACTTACGTCATATTAGGTCGGAAATACTACATATCAGGTGCGATGAGTGAACATGATATGTAAAGGAATTTCATACTGCCTTACACACCTGGGACTGTAAAGCAACCTTCTTTTGTTTTTTAACGTCAAATTGTGACACAATGTCTTGGCATCCAACCATCAACTAGCTTCTACCATCAGTTAGCTTGGTACGGTGATCTGTTGTGCACATTCGTTGCTAAGCAACGGCGGTGGCGCATCGCGCAGGCGCGAGGACGTACGCGCGTAAGGTTGTACACCGCTGGTAGAGTGGCGAGCCGAGTAGGTCGCCACAAAACAAATTGACTACAATTTTTTTGTTTTAATTGCAAGTTTGAGAAAAACACTATACATATCTCGGCGAGAAACGGGGCTGCCGGCCGCGTATCTCTATCCGGCTTCTCTACGCTCAGCCGTATATACCTACTTGGCCTGCAACCCTATGTTTCCCGGCCTCTATAGTAATGTACTATTGTTTTGCGTAGGGTCTGGTAATTTATAGGTATTTTTTCGTATTTTTATTTTATATTCTTATTTAATGCATGTTAATTACAAGATGTAATGTTTTGAAAAGATGTGTCGCGCGTAAAAAAATTAAAAACAATTATATGTATTAATTTGGTTTAAATAAGTAAGAACTTAATTATTTTCAAGCTACGGATTATACTTAATAGCGATGTGTATTTAAATATAATTTCGGGGATCGAATCCACTCCGAAAGCAATTATCTCACATGAACGAGTGATTAAGTCAAATCGATTTTATATATATATTGATATTGATTAAAAGCGAAGCCCGTGGCGGATTATCACTTACGTATTGGACGAAATTTGTTGCGGATTCTGTTTAGTACGAGTACCTATGCTTTTGACGAAGTCTGCGCTGTGGATTTCAATGATGGTTATGGTTTTAAGTTAGTTTTATTTAATAAAGGGATTCATTTAAAGTCCACATATAATTATCATTATGTGTGTATGTACCTATATAAAAATAATTAAACTAAAAACACCTTTACATTAGCAACTGAAAACATCTTCAGCGTTGTAATAAGAACTCAATGAAAGTAAAGGTTATTTAATAATTTTCCTCCTTATTTGTTATTAATTAACAAATGTTTCCTTTGTGGCTCGCAGTTAGATTTCAATTTCAATTTCAATTTTTTATTCATAAAATATTCATTTTACACGTCAAATTTATAACAAACAACATACGTAGTTAAATAGGTACATTTTGTTCTCAATCATTCAGATTACAATATTATTATTTTTTATACTATAGATTTCTTATTACCTGATTACATGTCCATTTATTACTTATTCATTGAGTACTACCAAAAAACTCATCAATCGAGTACAAAGCGTCAATTTCAAGTTTTGCTTTTATAGAATTATATTATACTTAAGTATAAACATTGGTGGCAATTTCGGGAGGTAGACTCTTTTTTTAGAAAATGGATTTCGTAAAAAGTTCGTAACTATTTAATTGAGTAATGCAAAAAACTTACAATTACAATATTTTTTTTTTAAAATGAAGGTATAAAAAAAATGTAAGTATCCCCATACATTTTTTATTCTTATACTTTTATACATAGAGCTCTTCTAACAAAGTGAGGGAGTGTCATTACAAGAGTGTTTACAAATTCTATACAGAGATAGCTTGACAACAAACTCTAGTTGTTTGAGACATTTGAAAACTATTTTCATCACACTTGTGCGTAAACGGTGTTATTGTATGCCAACATACTGAGATAGAAAATTAGCTATATTATGCCCACGGACATAATAGATTTTTTAAAATTTCATTATGCCCATGGGCATATTGGGCATCAATTTTTTTTCAAGTATATATAAATGAGTTTTTTTTTAAATACTGACGTATGTATATAAATTATTATTGTTTTATTTATTAATATCTTTACACAATTTTCAATCGTGACTGAATGCCGGATAGAACTGTGCCTTTGATGCCTAACCTATCAAAAATGACAATATGGAGGCCGAATTTTTGAAATATCACCTGATTTCAAAATTATTTCGTTAAAATTTAGTGTTTTCCTCACAAATGTGATGAATAACATTGGGTGTGCCACTGGTGGTACAAGAATTACGAACTCGTGTTAATTAAGTACTCGCCTTCGGCTTCGGGCTTAAAATTAGGTAACTCTTGTTCTTAAATTCTTGTTTGCCGCCCTTAATACACAATGTACTATTTTAATCGTAATTGTAGCTGTATGATAAATTGGTCATTGCATTTTGTGTTTTGCATCAAGGTAAAAACAATAGTGGACCAAATTTTAAGCGCGGGAGAAATGTATTTTTTATGATTTAGGAGGCAAACGAGCAGACAAACCGCCAGATGGTAAGCGAATACCGTCGCACATGGACACCCATGGACATGAATACCAGGGAGGTTGTAAGTGCGTTGTCGACTAGAGGCATAATTACCACCATCCATGTCTTTTTATGTCAGGGTTCAATTTAGGTCTCAGTCACAATGTTTTTCATATATCTTATCTAGGAAATAATAGTATTGTGAACAATTATTGAAATGGGAAATACATTGTACTTATCCCTTTTAAAATTTAAATTGAAATATTTGTCATCAATATTATTGATTATTGATCTGCCTGGAAACGTTAACTGAATCCTCGGTATATTCTGAAACAAGTCATATTAGCATAACTTTCACAAACCCCCATTTTAATTTCCGTCCCAAAGAAGCCGTGACAAGCTGAGCATGTTAGATCAACTCTACGTGTATTTGTAGGAATCGTGAAACGTTCCGAGCTGCCCTTGTTACGTTGTACATCGGTGTTTGCGGTTTACAACTCCGAACACGCGCTCGGATGAGTTCCTCCATCTAATATTGATTAATTGTGTCGAATTTGATGAATTCCTTGATTATGTACGGGTTACGAAAATTAATTAAGGAAACTCTACCTATAAGACTAAGTACCTACGTGTGTATGAAGTACTTAATGTTAGATCTGTAAAGTTTATTGACCGAGCCATCTCCGTTTCAGATTGGACAAAAACGCTTTCATATTGTCTGTTGTGCCGCTCTACCGATTCTCGTGAAATGTGGTGAGCAGTTTCGACAATTATACGCATTTGTAGATTCAGTTTTTTTATTTTATTTTTTTACGTCCGCGAGGTCTACAGCTCCATTGCTCACAGTGCCACTGGAGGCCAATTCAATCGTACATTGTGAGATAAAAATAATATCTAAATGATGTCAGGTAACCGAACATCTATAAATATATTTGAAAAACTGTAGAATAGCCTATTGGTCTCTTGGAATAGTTCATAGGAAGTATGAAAACATCGCAATTACCTACTGTGGTAATGTTCCTTACCGTACTTAACTATTTTCATTTCCAAATTCCTAAGAACCTATAATAGAAAGGAATAAGAATAGATAGTAAGTACGAGTTTTGACGCTGAAATCTTTGTCATAATCTAGTTTCTGGAAAATGTTCATACTTGACGGCAACATTGGCCACTAATTACTTAAAACCAAAAACACAGAGAACTTGTGTCATACTAAATAAAAAGCTGAACGAAACAAACCTATTTAAATATGCCAAAAAGAAAATTAAACACTTTACCTGCCCAGTTCACAACCAATCAAAATAAGAAAATAAAATACCTATAGTGCCTAGTTTTTAATTAAAAATCCAATAATTTACCTAGTTCATGTTTTTCATTCCTTCAGCTGCTGCCTACGCAAAGTTTGAGACGTGGTTTTTATTCAATTTTCTCAGACAGAAACCTCTCAGGAATAGGTATCGTAAATTGAATTAAATATGAAATTCTTGTTTGAAAATTTAAGAGGCTTATGTTGAATAGAAGTAAAACTTAAGAATAGGATATCATTTTAATTACAATATTCTTTAGATTACTGACTAAAATAGTATTATATTTTCAATAGATTAGTCTAGAAAATGAAAACCTAATCTTAGTTGGTAAAGTATGTAAATGAATAACAAGTTTGGATAATTATATCAATGAATCTCACAACACAACAGACTGCTTAATATAAGCTTCCTGAGCGTGTCGCCATAACACTCTGATTTGAGGTTTGATTGCCAATGCATATCATAAGAAATAGGGCCCGATTTGAACTTTAAGATACGACAAATATTAGGTTATCTATATATAAATCTGATATGTCAGTGTCAAAAGTGACGTTTCTGTGTGAAGGACGATCCATATCGTATCTAGTCCTAATATTTGACGTATCTTTAAGTTCGAATTGGGCTGTTACTATTCTTCCATCTGCTGTTTTAATTTCAAAAGCCTTAAAGCAACTGAAAAAATACGGTGCTTATTTAGTCACCTGCAATAATTTACGGGCTGAATATATATGCCATCATACTCGTACTAAGTAATTTTTCCTATGGGATCAATCCCGAAATCGCGAAAAAAATGTTTACTCACCCATACAAAATGTCAAGATCAGACAGCAATTTTTTTTTCTCGATATCGGAGTTGGTATCGTAGTGAAAGTTGCTCAGTATACCTCTGTATGACCTATATATTCACCCCGTAAATTATTGCAGGTGACTAATTAAACATTCTGTGTAGGTTTAGAAAATAGTATAACTTTCGAGAGCAGCTCAAGTTCTCATACTAAATTGACTTGCCGTTCTAAGACTAATGGACCCAAAGAAAGATCGACTAGCTTCGCCTAACTATGCCTGTAAATAAGCCTAAGTAAACGGAAAACTAAAACAGCGTATATCAATTGAAGTTTCTAACACTTACGTTCTCTGTTTGTTGCTATGTGCCTCTGTATGTTGGCATGTATTGAGTAACTAATATTAAGGGTGATGTGTTTGAATGAGCGTGAGTGAATTAAGGAGCCCGGACTAGTGTCGAACATTCAGAATTAATTGATCAGGTTAGGTTGACGAAGCCTTGCTGTTCATCAACATGATTGAGGCATAATATGATGGCGATATGTCAAACCAACGCGCGACTTCATATTGTCTTATATTCCACATAATGGGGAAGCATAACATGGTGAGTTTCAATTATTTAATAACAAAACATACTATTTGTACACTATGAGTACATAGAAGTCGGTTAATTAAGACGTGGCAGGTTCCGATTCCGAGTGCATTGAAAGCTATCGTATGCTATAAGCAGTTATTATTTCATAAGAAATAACTGCAATGTCTTAAAACAAATGTGTTTTTAGATTTATGTATCCCTGATTAAAAATGATTTCATTCATAATGTGCCCATGCAGTTTTAAAATGATGTATAACAACACATAGGTACTTAATAAGAAAATGGAGCTTCGTTTCAAAATAAAACAATTAATACTTTAATGTTATGCTAAATAACCGTTAACGTGAAGTTCTGAGGCGGAAGATATTTTAATAATTGTAAAAGATTAAACATTTGTTATTCACTTAATTAGCTATTTATATGATAAAAACACTCGCGCTTAAGCTTGTGCGAGAGATGCACCGTCAGTCGTGTTAGGCTCTATTATGAATAAAAATCGACTTGAGATTTCAAAATCTGAATACCGTTCCTGGAGCAGCATTTCATCGGCAAATGAGAGATAACTATTGAGAACCTGGCTGTTATCCACGACTTCGTTCGCGTGAAAATTCGTCTCGATACATTAAAAAAAAAAGTTGAAATTACTCGTTTTCTAAAGTTGTATCTTTCTAAGAAGGTTCAAATACCAGACTCAAAATACAAAATTTCGTTCTCGATATAAACTTTCATTCCCCCTTTCACCACCTTTGGGGATGAAAATTCTTGTATTCTAATAGGATCATCATCTTCCTCGCGTTGTCCCGGCATTTCGCCACGGCTCATGAATATTCATATATAGTATCAGAGCCTACAAAATAAAGAAAACCGACAGGCTCCAATCAACGTCATGTGCCTCGTCATTATTATAGGCGGTGCTATTTAATACTTTTGTATTTTATACTTATGGGTATAAATCATATGGTATGTACCTTTGACAATGCCCAGAAACTTGTCATGACGTATCCTAGGCGTATCTACGAGTATTACGGTATTGTTACGTCTAAAATACGTGATAATTAATGATAAGTAAGACATTTATTTAACTTGCCTTGTTAGTTAGAGTGGGTTCAATCTTGGAAGCTAAATTTCACCCACTTCCCGATTGGCTAAAATTGTGCATAGATATGTATATCGGATGACATTGCAATATAATGATGACATGGAGGTGCCTATCTGATGATGTACACTGGAGGTGGCCAAGGGAACTCTGTGATAAAACAACGCAAACGAATTGTGGTTGGGGTTGTTAGAATTGTCTAGATGAGTGTTGCCTGTGGAAAAAAATACAGTCAGCCAGAAAAGCTTGTACCAAAAATGTCATTTTTGCCAAAACTTATTTTAACTTAAGATACGTTACTGATTGCACCTATTCTACTGTGAAGCTGACTACCATACCTGTATAACCTACGTATTTAAGTATACTGTTAAAGTAGTTCATATGCACAAGTTTGAACTCAACTTTGTGACCAGTGAAGTGGGAAGGTAAGGGCTAGAAAGTTCACGGATAAAAATGTCCATTACAACATACTCCGAAATCAAAAGTTTGTTTGGAATCTAAAGTTTATCAAACATTTTTACCCGCGGGCCTAGCCCCACACTGCCCTGCCTAAGCTGGAGCTTACGCAGACACGAACACATAGAGCTATTGGAATAGCTCTATGTCGTTTTATTATAGGTACATAAGGGATGTTAGTGTATTCAAAAATATTATTTAAAAAAATAGCCTGATACACTTCCAAGAATGCTTCGGACTAATAATTAATATCCTTTGAAGAAACAATTTCTGTTTCGACACCAGTATATTAAAAGTATACAGTGTAGCAAAATTGCTACATATGTATCGACATCAGTCGGTTTAGTTTTGAACTTCTCCAGTGGCTAGCAGCTTGCTTGCTCAGTTCTCTTTCTGTTGTCTCTCTATGCGGTTTCATAATTCAGGCGTTGATGATTAGATGGCGCTGTATCACATTGGTCGTTTATGAGTTTGTTCTACCTTTTTGGCCTATTTTGAATGTGATTTATGGCAGGCTGAAAATAGAATGTAACTTTTGAGGGGGGGCTGATTTTGAATAGAAAATTGAAAGGTTTTCGAAAGATGGAATTGAGGTTTTTGTTTTGGAAAAAAAGTCAGAGAGAAGGATTTTCAGGAGAAGAGCGAAGTCAAGTTTGTTGATTGTTTGCCATTTTTGTGTTGTTTGAAAAGTATTGGATCATATCTGCTTAAAGTTCCACCGAAAGGGTGTGTGTGGCGTGACAGTGCTATCCTGTGTTCGTTTTAGTTAACATCGTGAACGCCAGTGTTCCCCTTTGAAACCCAGGGGCTAGCATTTCACTCAATTCTGGCCACGTGAATTCACATGCAACAACTTGTGCAATAGCGTGTGGCGTATTTGCCGCCAAGGCTCAGCGGCACGTATTTTTTGGCCCTCCTGTCGATTTCCAAATTCCGGGAGGGCTTCAACTAGACCACCAGCTGAGGACGCGGGCCCGTTTATCACGAGGCTTGCCAGGTGACATCGATTTAACCCATTCGAGATGGATTCAAGTTTTCATCGATATACAATCAACATTTTTTAAAGTTCTAACCTTTTTTTTTTTAATTCTGATTTGTCTTCTCCAAATTGTTAACCATTTATTGTGTTCTTACGCTCCTTTTTTTACTTTTGTTAAATTCCTGTAGATGTCTGCAACCCGCATTTTCCTTAAATTATTTATTTTCTAAATTCCAAAAGTGCTCCAATAGTCAAGCCATTACATTTTTGCGTGAAAGCTAGCTTTCCTTCATACACTTTTTTCAACCATCACTCCATTTCATTCGCCTCATTATTATTTTTTTTCCCTCAGCCAATTTTCACCCGACTTCTTTTTTTATTCTATATTTCAATAGCCTTTATGCGGAGAGCAGGGATCATCTTAATATTGTTTAGGATACTGTTTAAATTGTGTTCCGTGTTTTATCTATAGATTTCTCAGTCAAAATATTTGTCAAAAATATATAGGGTAAAAGGTTCGTCAATTGACAAGTGTTATATTATTTGCATAAATGTTTAAAATTAAACATATTCTGTGAAGTGACCTTGTTTTACTGCAACAGATACTAAATACATGTGTCTAAAGGGTCGGCAACGGCAACGCGCATGTAACACCTCTGGAGTTGCAGGCGTCTACAGGCTACGGTGACTGCTTACCATCAGGCGGGCCGTATGCTTGTTTGCCACCGACGTGCTATTAAAAATAAATGTTTATTTTTTATACCGTAACCTCCAAGCTTAGTAGTTAATTATTAAATTATTCCATACGTCAGTAGGAACAAATATGACACAAATGTAGGCCGTGTTGTTTCCTCGTTACATGCTGGATACCGGAGACTTTATCCGTGACGCCGTCGCCCGCTATCTTTGTGACAACTCGCGGGTGCAAACCATATGTCTGACGTGTCTATAAAACTTTAGTATCCATGTTATCATGAAATGTTTTGGCATTTTACGTGAACGTGATGGACGCTTCTCTGTGTAGGTTTTATTTTAGTCCATTTATTTGCCTCATGGTTCGATGTACTTATTATAACTCATCATCATCATGAATAGCCCTTACATATGGGATGGATAAGTTGACAAATGATTGGATGTTTTAGTAACCAAATATGCAACATTAATCAGCATTGCTTGCAGATTTTCATGAAACAGAAAAGTACCTAAATAAATAAAATATATATTACAGGACATTACTACACAAATTGGCTAAAGTCCCACAGTAAACTCAAAAAGGCTTGTGTTGTGGGTACTTAGACAACGATATATATATATATATATATATATATATATATATATATATATATATATATATATCGATTTGTAAATATATATATATATATTTACAAATTGTAAATATAAAACACCCATGCCCATGACTCAGGAAAAAATATCCATGCTCATCTTACGAATAAATGCCCTTACCAGGATTTGAACCCGGGGCCATCGGCTTCATAGGCAGGGTCACTACCCACTAGGCCAGACCGGTCGTCAAGTACCTATAGCTGAGTGAGATATATGCATATGTTCAGCAGGAAATCTTTTAAACATATAGCCGGTCAAATAACTTTGTCAATAGAAAAATGAACGAAATTCAAATTATCTTTGGGACGTTGACCCTTCGCGTCTATTTTTTTAAATATGCCTTTTTTTCTACTGACGGGAATGGTTTGACAGACTATACCTACTCATCTTATATTCAAAAAGAATATTGTATTCTGTTGTAAAAAAAAAAAAAAAAATTAATTTGTTTATTTCATATCAAAAAAACATGCATTTTTCTAACTTAACTACTAATCTTAAATTAAAAAGATTTTTTGAGTTAAGGAGTCTAGGCGTGTAGAATTAATTATACAGTACACTTTATCTTTGTATAAATTTTCATTATTTTCGCATTTTAAGCATGTGTTTCTTTATCATAGATCTAACTTGCCCACATGTAAATAGCTATTTACATACTTTTTGTACTCTTAAAACTTGAAGCAACAAAATCCCCTCGCGGTCTTTGGGCAGCCGGGCGGCTACATCCACATTAATACAACACATAGCAGTTTCAAACAATTTTGCCGTAATACCGACCTATTGGTAAAGCGTAGTCCACACGAGTGGTAGTTTGCCAAACTCAGACTACGGTCAAGATTATTGACAAGTAATACGAGAGTTCCCTTAGACCGTGTGCACGAGACCTTAGGGTCGGCCCGCTTACGCCAACCAAACTATGAGGAAAGCCGACCCATCGCTGATGTGGGTTAATTGTTTCTCAGTTTTAGTAAAAGCACACGACATTTACGTAGGTAGACTGTTTTGCAATAACTTTATACACGCGTATGGTCCGTGAAATCGCCACACGTATTTGGCTGACATCTGAGACAATATTTAAATGCAAATGGAAAATAATTATTGGATCACATCATAACGTTAGTTATTTTACTAAGATTACTAGTAATAACAATTAGGGGTCACCAATACTAGCACCTTAAAAAACAATACCTACCTACGAGTAAAAGCCAATTTCGTCTTGAACATTGCTACAGAATGACTTGCCTTTCAGCCCTAAAAGGTGTTATTGGTAGCTCGTAATGGTAAATGGCGTGAATGTAAATTTTGTAAATGACGATACGGCTGCTCAGAAATGGAAAAGCCGGCGCCCTTAAAATATTATAATAAGTAGGTATATATTTGTGCAATGGATTCACAATTGGAAATAAACCAAATGGTAAATAAACCAAAGCAAACGGCCAGATGATAAATTTATGACTTCATTTGGAGTTTCCTGATTATAGGGCCGTGGCACCAAGAAATGAACGACACCGAGACGTTGAACTTTAGGATTATAAATGGGAATTATCGGAATAATGAATTATAAATGGAAATAATTAAATCCTGATGTACTTTACGCGCTTATTAGTTTTTTTTACTAAATGTGTAACTCTTTCGCTTCTCCCCAAAAACAACGTTTGAATGTAAATCTTATTAAGATCGCGTATAAAATAGAATAATTAATGTATTGAAATAATTTTGTTTCGTATAGATTCGAGACTATTAATTAACACATAACGTTGTTTACGTTATGTGTTAATATTCTTGGACGTTACTTTTTAAACAATTTTATTTTTTAAATAATAATATGAGAAATATTATTTATATGAATCAATAGATGAACGGCGTTCACCTTTTTGCCAAATAAATAAATATTATAGGACAATTTCATACAGATCAACCACGTCCACAGAGAGCTCAATACGGCTTATGTTGTGGGTGCTACTAGACGACGATATGTATAAATACTTATTTATGTACATAGAAAACGTCCACAACTCAGGGAGAAGTATTTGTGACAAGCACAAATAAATGCCCTTACTAGAATTCGAACCTGGGACCAAATGCTCCTTAGGCAGGATCACTACCGACTAGGCTAGGAGGTGGTCAAGGCAAGGACTAGTTTTTTGAAATGATTGTTTGATTGTAAAAGGGCTGATCGTTGATTTTTGGGCAAAAGATGAAAGGATATGTTTATATGTACCACGATTATTTATTTATTTATTTATTTAAACTTTATTGCGCAAACACAACAAATAAAGTACAAATGGCGAACTTAATGCCTAAAGGCATTCTCTACCAGTCAACCATCACAGGCTAAACAGAAACAGTAGTATTTAGAGTATATTTAGTTTATCCTACTATTCATTTATGGCCGATACATGAACGAATAGAATGTACTAGTTACATCTTTTACTTGTGTTTCTAAAAATGAACAGTTTTTAATTTAGTTCATTTCATCTATACCCTGACCAACTCTCAAGTTTTAATTGGTTCATATTTTAGTAAGATATATATAAAATGAACATTTTAATTTTTAGTCGTAAGTGTCATCTTTATTTAGGCAATTTAAAATATTAGTTTCAATGAAAAGCTATCTTTCGAATACAAGAAGATCATTAAATACTCTTTATTTTTAACATATTTATTTTATATTTGAGGCTATCATTTATAATGTTCCAAATGCACATTGTTCATCTTCTGCGTATTTTGGCCTATTCTAACACTTTTTATTTTCATAAAATATTAAATAAGAATTAGACGGGTCAAAGAAGTTTAATCTAAACTCGATTATGTGACCGTAACCGGTAAAACGTCCCACTTTGTCGCTTGTCATAAGGACGCCTTGAAAGGTTATTCGTATAAAGATACAAGCCAATCTCGTCCTTCTGGCAAGCGACAAAGTAAGACATTTTTCCAGTTTCAGTCACATATGCAGAATTACAATAAAAAAAAATAAAGTTACTGTAGAATCAGACCAAAATAAATGCAGGCAGTGATTTTGATAGTCCAGCCTGTGCAAGTGTTAAGTAAACGTCTTAATTTCATAGAAGTTTGACGTTTAAAATAACACTTGCACTATCTAGACTGCCAAAATCGCCGCCAACTTATCTTGGTTTGAATCTAAACGTGTCCTAATCTATCATACAGAAAAAACAAACAAAAGTTGGGGTAGTTGCTTAGTTCTTCATTTATATAATCACTTTATTTTATAATAAATCTATGGTTAAAATAATAGAGTATAAAACAATCAAAGTGATATGATGTATATCTATATATCACTCGATTAGCGAGTTTATAAACGGTGCGATGTATGAACATAAGTAGAACTAGTTAAACAAAAGAACTTTATCTTGAACGGGCTTCTCATGTAAAAGTTTGACGTACCCGGAAGGAAAGGAATACAACACACTCAGCAGCGGGCTTGGCAGGATCACCTGAATTAGGAAACGGACTAGCAAACAACTAATCCGTTGGAAAGTTGGGCGTTCATTAGAGCTAGCTACACACACCCAACGATGCATGTGTCGAGATACTAAACAAGTTACGTACAATTTAACTTCTCAAGCAAATCTTTGAATAAAAAACCGTTATCCTTGCCAAACGTAACTTGTAAATTAATATTATTTGACCACATAAACTGTACGTATGCTTATTCGATTATCATTACCACACGTAGGTTCAGTCGAGTTCATAAATATGTATACATTTATGAACTCACTGAAATAAATATATATAGTATATATTATATACTAGTGTTTCTACTTGAAATAAAAACAAATTAAAATATTTTCTGAAAATAATTTGATTTATTCTAATACTTCTAATAGTATTTATGAACTCGATTGTGTATTGATTGTATATCGTAATCGCGTAAGGGATTCGTACAGGAGGTGCAATCACGTACTGCTCGCCCATTGAAATGGTCAAAGAAGCCTAGTCTATCTAAGATGACTATAGTCGAGAAGGTGGGACCGTTTCCAAAATAACGAGGTGGCTTAGGGGTACGAGGTCGGCGGAACATTTTCTAGGTTACTTTTCGTTCATGTTATCTCAGCTGTATCAATTCATTCAGTATAATGTCCTGAACTCAAATATATCAGATGACAAGTGCGAAGATGGTGAGGGTAGTTACTGTGACGTCATAAAGTCGGCAGTACAAACTTTTTAACTTTTTTCTTTTAAACATATCATGTGTACCTTCACAATCTTGATTTGACTCTGAACTGTAAATGGCGCCCGCAAATGAAAAGGGAGGGGGGGTTGTTTTTTCTTTTTTTTTGCAAAAATTATATGTAAACAGCCGGGTGTTTTGTGTGTTTTAATAATAGTTGCAGTTTAATATAACAGAAAATTATGCTGTTTTTCAAAATGATGTGCTTTTCTTATTTTCAGTACCCCTAGTGTAAATAAATTCGATTTCGAAACGTGACGTACGCGTTTGCGTTTAGTCTCATTTTGTATTGGATTTAGAAAGAGCGCGCCAAGCGGGACGTTTTGGAAACTCAAAATCCTATACAAAATGAGACTTAACGCAAACGCGTTCGTCACGTTATGATGTCGATCAAATTTACACTAGGGGTACTGATATATCTGTTTAATTACTTTTAGATATTATATAGAAGATATTCACAGTCATTTAGTAAAAATTGGAATAATCCATTCGGTCATTTTCAATTTAGAACAGTTCAAAGTCAACTCTGGATTGTGAAATTTTTGAACGTTTTCTAATTATTTGTTAGACCAAGTAGTGAAAATTTGTGATAATGTTTGTGATGAAACATTGGTATATTAACACATTCAGTGCCAGCGCCTGCTACGCGCTACGAGCGTTGCCGATAACATGGGAAAATGCGTATGAAGCGAAAAGCGACTACGGACTGAGCGCCCGCCTGGCGAGTTGCTGGCAGTGAAAAAAGCCCCCCTACTTTCGCGTTTATCATCTCATATATTTGTGTTCAGGACATCATACTGAATGCACAGATAGTAAATATACACATAACCGAGATGACATGAGCAATCGATTTCTAGAAGACTTTTAGAGAAAATGCCTGTCCACTAGGGACAGGGGTTCATGGTGCTAGCCGCGTTAAGTAAAGACACCGGTTCGAATCCGGCCCTTACCACTTCTTCTTTTTTCTTCGTAATTTTTTCTTTAATATGTGATATATATTTCACACACAGATCAAATTATTTGATTTGTTCCCAAAATTATGTACCTAGGTATACATTTTATCACCTCTTCTCCGGTCTATCGTTGTCTAAGTACCCTCAACACAAGCCTTATTGAGCTTACTGAGGGACTTAGTCAATTTGTGTAATAATGTCCTATAATATTTATTTATTTTAATATATATAAATATACATAATATATATAACAGTCGGTACAGTTCATTCCATTGCTGGACGCCAAGCCGTTTACATCTTCAGCATCTCCTCGTAGAGAGACGAAATACGTGTCGAGTTTTGTACCTTTGGTGGCGGTTTACTATATTTATTTTCGCAGTGGGAGGGTGGTAACATTAATTTCATGGACGTTATTATTTCACGGATTATTGTTGTTGGACCCTATTACTAAGCCTCCAACATCTGGTCGTAGTTTGACTGCCACTATAGGTAAACACAAATAATAAAAATAAAATAAAATAAAATCCTAAGGAAAAAGTAGAAAGAAAAACATGGTAGTATTACTCGTAGAAACTAGATTTCTTCGGTACACCTTGTAGATAAAATTACATTGTGCTTCATCTTGTACGGATACGCAACCTGTCCTCTTTAAGTCCGGCTTGCATTGGTCAAGTTTTTTTTTTTGACAATGTCAATCGCTCCCTTTTTACGTACGTTGAAATAGTTATATCTCACACATACTATTCGAGTCTGATTCAATTTCAAGGATAGGAGCATTTGCAACTTAAGTTAACAACACCTAAAGATGCAAACATCTTAACCCCTTTGTTTGCGTCTTAGTACAGTCATTATATCCAAAAAACCGACCCGACCCGTGAATAATCAGTTCTTGGATTTTTTTTCGTAGGTCCCTCGGGGGGGTCACACGGAGTGTAAATTCAAAAAGTAGACTGAATCAGGCTCGTATATATTCGAAAAACGGTTTTTCTTCAATAACTCGGCTATTTTTGATTTGACAGTAAAACCGTGAGGACAAAAATTGTAGGAAATTTGATTTTCTACAAGTTTGGTTCTCACAATTTTTCTTCTGGGATCGATATTTTGGAAATAAAACCTGAAAAACGCGACAAATTCAAAATATTATCATTATCTCCTATGTTCCACGTTTTACGGCATGAATGAAGAGAAAGAAAGTTGTAGAGAATCAAATTCTGAACAATTTTGGTTCCTACCTTTATTCCTCCAAAATTGATATTTTGGAAATTAAACCTGAAAAACGCGACAAATTAAAAATATTATCATTATCTCCTACATGCCGAAAAACGTGGAACATATGAGATAATGATAATATTTTGAATTTGTCGCGTTTTTCAGGTTTAATTTCCAAAATATCGATCCTAGAAGAAAAATTGTAAGGACCAAACTTGTAGAAAAACAAATTTTCTACAATTTTTGTCCTCACGGTTTTACTGTAAAATCAAAAATGCCCGAGTTATTCAAGAAAAACCTTTTTTTTTTGAAAATAAAAACATTTTTCTAATATACACAGGAGCCTGATTCGGTCTACTTTTTGAATATACACTCCCAGTGACCCCCCCGAGAGACCTACGAAAAAAAAAATTCAAGAACTGATTATTCACGGGTAGGGTCGGTTTTTTGGATATAATGACTGTACTATCTTTAACCGACGATATGTGACGTGGTACATATCTTTTCGCGTGGCATATGTTGTTTTTGAGTTGGAAATTTAATTCTATTTCATCAATTAATTAAATTTGAAATTTAAATAACATAATCGGTTGGGAGTCGACGACCTACCACTCCAAGGGTTAAATTTTAATCACTTTTTCCATTTTATATAAGGTATATAAGGTATACCGTCACCTGTTACTATGTCGTGTCAAAAAAGCCCCAGCCTGAAGTTTTGACGTTTTTTGTACGGATTTTTTAAAATTTCTCATACTCATATATTCACTAATTGAACTAATAAAAAAAAATCCTAATCACCAATTGTACTTATATTAGAGCTAACTTTAATAACTTGTGTCCGTATTTATACCGTAAGTAACATTCACTCTCTTTTTTAAATTTATTAGCCTACTTTTGACTTTCTCGGCGCCCGTTTTATTTCAGCTGTCGTTATCAAAAATCTTACCCCCAAATTCCAAATTAGGGACCAATTGTTCCTTTTCTTAATTGATAGGTCTTTCTCAAATTCTTGTTGATACTTATTAGCTTTTTTGATTGATGTATTTGAATTCTATTGGAAATGTGATTCCATTAGGCAGGAGAGCTTTCTCCGTTTGATTTTAGCTCGACGTTAGGGACGCAGAATCAGTGATCCGTAATAGCTCTCGTGATTGGATAAAGGGTTCCGCAGTGGAATTTATTGAGAGCATGGTCTGTGCAGAATTATTTTGTGAAATTCAATATGCTTGTAACGTGATGAATTTTTTGGATGCGTGCAGCTTAACTATTCAAATTGGGGCTCCACAGCACGCTATATTATTTGTAGGAAATGGAAAATGTGTAATCTTTGTTTTATGTTGTAATGTTAATTTAAATAAATTTTGTACAGTTAGTTACATTTGTTCATCGACTGCTTTACTTTTATTCAATCAGGTTAGCCTCGATTAAGGATTAGGGTAATCATTTTAATCATAGGTACTAATCGTATATGAAAATAGTAGGGATCATTGGTTTAACCACATGGTCCACTAAAAGAGAATTTTGTAAAGATTTGCTTTATAAAGCCTGGTACCAAAACACACTCTTTAGAAATTAAAGTTTTCCATCTACAGCGTTAAAGACGGGAAACCTGAATATTTATAGGTAGGTAAGTCTATGTCGAGGAATTGGCTAATAAATATTCCGATAAGAAAGAGAAAAGTGGACATCATCGATATTGATTTAATCCGCCTTCATGAAAGCCCCGCGTTACGAAACCTGACTCAGTGAATACCTAGCTTATAACAGTAACATCCAATGATTTAGCTCCTTGTTTTGTTTCTTCCGTCAAAAGAACATTGGGAAAGGTGCCAAAGTGTAAGAAAATATCGATGTCATATGTAGGTACCTACCCGAACTCTGAACATTGTAAACTATTAGAAACATGTCCATTTTGTTTAACGACTGACGGAAAATGACAATAATGAAGTGATTTCAGAAATATATAACCTGCTTCGTATATTTGTTGTACATATCATTTCGGGACTTTCAAATCAGTGATATCGAATGTATGTAAATATGATATACCTACTAACTAATAATATGTCGTTGCACTTGGGCCATGATTTAGATTAGCCATTCCTTAATGGCATTTCACCGCTCTCAAAAATCGCGAAATAAATATGTGTTGTGTTCAGTGGCGCAACTGAGCTCAACAATCAACAATTCAAGGCTTCTCAAACAATACGTGTAGCGATTGAAATAAGGAAGAATCAAATTTCAACCATAATGACGAACAGGGGTCCTCGAGGAATCTTGTGATTAGTAAATATAAGGGAGAAAAACGTACAGTCTCAGACCATCGGATGTATTGAGTGTTGTGTGTAGGCAAAGTGATAAACCTACCGTAAAAGTGAATAATCGAGACCAAGTACGGGTAGTTCGCAAACCCGTGTAGCTAGATAATACAATTCCTTGCGAGTCTGCGTGCCACCAAGAATGTAATGTCACTTTCGCAACGTTAGGACAAATAATAAGGGTAAGTGCACCATTTCGTCCCGTTTTAGTTTAAATAGGTAATAGGATTGATTATTAATACAGTCAGTCAGGGTCGAATAATGGCATATACGCACTTTGTCATGTAAAAGTTGGTGAAGTGTAAGGCCCACAGAAAACCGGGACTGAGTCAAAGGGACCAAGCTGGCATCCAGGTGCTCTTGGATGCCAGCAGTACTCCACAGGGGGTCTGACTTGCGATTTATATAGCAGAAGTCTTTGCCTCGCCGCTGTGCCTTGCCGCTTTGAATACATATTATACATATAAAAGTATACATAAATGAAATAGAAATAGGTACCAAACTTAATAGCAAATTCCATGTGTGTACCTATATTAATACAAAACTGCTTAAACTACAATAAACTCAGATACAAAGATTGCACGTAATTTCAACACATTAAAAAGATATTCAGACATATTGTAGACTAGCTGTGCCCGCGGCTCCGCCCGCGTGGAATTCGGTTTCTGTTATTAAGCGGCTATTTCGCCCCTAATTTCTCTCACTCTCCCATGGACGTGGAACTTGAAGTAAAGTTGACAGATGGATACGCTAGAGGACTATAGTCCAGATAAAATATTTTACAATTAGGTACCACTTAAACTACACTCCAAAATCAAAAGTTTTTTTTGCGCTTATTCAAAGTTTTGAAGTGATTTAAACGACATAGAGTAGTAGGTGTATATCGGACAATACAGTACCATTTTTGTATTTTTACGTGCTTGACTGTACCTATCTAAATCATGTCCATGGCAAATATCATCCAAATCGGTCCATGAAAAGGTAAGAAATATACACATAGAAATCCATACTTCCTAACATACTTTCGGATTTAGGTGTAATATTAGTTAGAAGTAAGATGAGAGAAAAGGAGAAGAGATATCAAAATCTTGAGGCCGAGCATTTGCATTTTATTTACAGTTATGTTTACGTATGCACACCCAAATATATACAAACAATTATATCTACAGTTACATACAAATAAGTAGGTATGTAAAGTATATTTACATAACATTGACATTTTACAATATTTCTTTGTACACCACATTGTAAGTCTCCCTGGCGGGTATTAGCACGAATATCTCCGTGCAGCTGGTAACGCGCAAACACGCCACGTAGAGCTGCCCGTGCGAGAAGCAACCCGTGCGCAAGTCCATGCCGGCGGCGCGCAATGTCTGCCCCTGCGACTTGTTAATGGTCATGGAAAAGCAGACGCTCAAGGATAACTGTAGGTGCTTGAAGCGGAACAGGAACTTGCTCAGGATGACGGGCATGCGCGGGATGAACACGGCTTCTCCGGCGCCGCACCCCATCAGGATCTGCGCCTCGATGAGATTTCGCTGCAGTTGCACTACTTTTAGCCGGGTTCTGTTGCATAACGTGTGCTAGGAATCCTGAAGCACTCGATGAGTTTAGGAACTCCACCGGGTATGTTGTGACGTTGCCTTCATCCAAGACAGTGTTAGAGGAATTATATACTGCATGTTCACCTTCGATTTCCGCGCATTAACTGCCGCTGCCTATTCCTTTTTTTTGCGTGAGTATGGCTCTCTCACAAACCCAAGATTTCTCACGCTGCGTCACCTGTGTCAGGTCTCCGTTCCGAATGAGGTTTTCACGGACGGAAGGAACGATTCTGCATAACGTCTCTGGTAGTCGCGGGTACGATTGAAATCACGATCGTCGCTAGTTTCGAGCGATCTCACAGATTGCGTACGATGTCTTTGGGATCGCAACGGAGACTCGCGCTGGCATGCCGTTTCAGCCGAAAGTGAAGCGGCCTGCCTGGCTAGAGCGCCACTGAGTCTCTTACCGTGGTCTTCCTCAGACTCCTGAGACCGTGCCCCTTGTAGCCTTAATGCGTTGCGAGACTTTCGCGAAAGATTTCATTTTTTCGGGAAGGCATTTAAACGCGTATAAAATGCGAGTTCTAAATCGTTTGACATTTACTCTGCAAACGTCAGAGAAAGCTGTTTTTTTTTTCAAAGTACCCACCTTCGTGGCCATCATTAAGTGCTTAAAGAAGGCTACACGTATGCGATATAATTACGATTAGGTATAATTAATGACGGAGAAAATTAATATTTTTTAAAATAATTATGCAATTATGCGCGTGTTGATTTTACCACTAATTCGTAAGTATTTAAGTAAACTCATTTTTAGTTTACTTGATTACTAAATTTTTACTCAGTTCCTCAAAAGATGGCACTGTGCAATGTGTGACAATCAATTTACTGTTAAATACAATTAAATTTGTTGATATCCGTACCCCCTCTTCTAAATTTAGAGTTAATTTGGCAAAATCATTTCTCGGAGGTTTAATTTCAGCGCCATCTGTTAGTTTAGCAGGGTACTCGATAGTCGTAGCATATATTTGAAAAAAGTTTGCACCTCCTTCAAACCAAAAAAAAACCAAGAAAAGTTTGCACCTTCTTCTTTACTTTTTTGTAGCGCCATAAGACTCAGGTGCAAACTTAATCGAGTGTAGTGGCTACGCCCCCCCCCCCCCCCCTTGAATTTTTTTAGCCTATAACTTGGCCGGGGATTTTCTCGACAGATTAGTAAAGTTTGCATCAAAATCCGTTTAGTCGTTTTCACGTGATGCGCGGTTAAATAAACAGACAAACAGAAAAACAGACAAACAGACAAAAATTCTAAAAACTGTTGTAACGTGTTCTGTTATCGATTCTAAGTATCCCCAGCCAACTTTTTTTCGAATATCTTCCATGTACAGACTTTCGACCCTCTTCAGCTTTATTATATGTATAGATGTATAGATAGATGTATAGATTACAGTAATTTTAGTTTCTTTATCCCAATGAATATGTGTAATGTTCTAATTTCTTATGCTTATCATAAAAATAAACGAAACGGAACTTCAAATATCTCTGTTAAAAATAATTATGGATTTAAATAAGCTGGTCTATGTTTACACTAAAGTATTAGAAGAAAACCTTGAGAACTACGTCACACAAAAGACAGTGGTGTCTTTTAAACAGATTAGAGTCTATTCTTGTCTCAAAATGAAATGTCCATCTGGAATGTGCTCCGAACGCGCATCTGTCGCGCACTAACTCACGCCCGCGACTAGCCGCTATTTCTCTTTCCGATCTGGAGTAATTGTCTAAAAAATTCTCATTTTAACCCTATATTAGCGAGTTACGAATTTTATACTTCTGAATGAATGGAGCAACGAACCCTATGCATGAAATTGTTGGCATCAAAACAATTTCCGTGTAAATATTGGCCCTCGTCACGTCGCGATGGAATTGTGGCGACAGAGAGGATTGTCACACACTTTGATCCACCCCTTTGCCGGGCACTGTCACTTAGTAACGGTACCCACTGGTATACTCACGGCCTGGGGTTTGCCCCAGTAATTTTGAATCATAGGTAACAAATGAACGAGGATAAGAAATCCGTACCTGTAACAAAAATATAATTTTTTTAATAACTGCCATGTTAATAATATATCTTAACATTCCCAAATACATGCAACATCAACTTAAAGGTATCTAAAATATCAGTATGAAACCTGTTATTATTGGGCGAAGGTGTACATTTTCCAGAAAATATTACTGCATGAAATGGGAAGAAAACATTATTGAAAGAATGTCTGTATTGCCTAATTTTGTTTTGTTGAACGCCAACATGTAACACCTCACAGTGGGTGTGCACTCAGTTATAGCGTGGAATAAATACCAAGCTCACCAACAATATAATACAATGAGTTATGTCACCGTTGAGAACTTGCGAATGCGGTTATTTATACCGAAATACCATCTGGATAGGTACCAATATACTCGGTAATTTTATTATTCTGTGTTAAAATGGTGAATAATGTGTTTTATCTACACACATATCATAAACCCTCTATGATGCTTTCAAAATCCGTAAACAATGGCCAACATTACGATAAACTGTTTGTTACAACAAATTTTATATCTGTGATGATGTTGTAATTGCTTCATAACATAACTATGGAGTGTGGAATTAAAAGGAGTGAAGTCTCTTATGGTAGAACTGTTGCAAAAGTGTCCAGCTGTCAGCTGACAGCTCTGAGACAGCTCTGTTGACTCTGGAGATTTGGAACTATTATTTATAGCTATAAATAATAGTTCCAAATCTCTCCAGAGTAGCGCTAGAGTAGCTAAGAACCTAGGCGTTATTGACGGAGTGAAGTGCGCTGTCTATGATTTGATTTTTTTGAAGCGCCACATATTTAAGGTTTTTTGATGACACTTTTTGTTACATGGAGATTCAATTCCTTACCTCTACCTTCCATATTCATAACTACATCAAAATCGATTTGGTTATGACTTCAAATTTGGAACATCTCTGAAAAAAAGCAATTCTATTTGACCTCTATTCTAATATCAGTTGAGATGCCTTTTTGTTCGAAATGAAATGTAAATTGCATACAATTTCGACATGCACGACATTTCGCATGTTAGTTTGTATCGAATGATACGGAAATAGGCCCTCGACTCTAGTTTGTCTCTGAATTAAAAAAAACTACGAATGCGTGACATGTGTGAAAAAAGTTTTCGTTTGCCGCCATTTAACGTACAGTTTATCTTTTAATTAGTTTTATGTATGAAATGAATATGTTTTATTGTTTTTAAAGTAACTATAGCAAAACTTTCGTGTAAAATGAGCGATAAAAATATTTCGGTGACGCCACCACATATCCGCAAATTCCGCCAAGAGTGCAACGATGCCCTGTAATTTGGGTTAGAATATATCATAGAAAGTGTATAATATGTGTGTAGATAAAATCGTGTATGTAACTGTGCATAAACAGGCATTAACACACTCGTGTGATCCTATTAAGAAACTCACTTCGTTCGTTTCTTAAACACATACTCTTGCATTTTAATGCCTTTTATTATATAACAGTCTCAGAAACTACTATTAATAATATTGTTATTGTTACCTACTCAATAAAATTAACAAATATACTGTTAATATTACGTAGAACAGGACAGAGTAATCAATTTTATAATAATGTATACTATGAACTAGATTATAAATTTATTGTATTATAGAGCGGTGGTGGCCGAGTGGATATGACGTCTGACTTTTCAATCCGGAGGTCGCGGGTTCAAATCTTGGCTCGTACCAATGGGTTTTTCGGAACTTATGTACGAAATATCATTTGATATTTACCACTAGCTTTTCGGAGAAGGAAAACCTGCATACATCTGCGAAGAAATTCAAAGGTGTATGTGAAGTCCCCAATCCGCATTGAGCTAGCGTGGGGACTAAAGACCAAGCTCTCTCGTGCATGAGGGGAGGCCTGTGCCCAGCAGTGGGACGTATAGGATTAGATTTATTTATATGTTACAGTTTGCGTATTCATACTACGGGTTGTCTACTTTTTATTTTATTTTATTAATATTGATTGCCCTCGTCCTACTTTTATGTGTACCCAAAACTCTCATATTGCTACTGTTAATATTGAACCGTGTTAATACTGTGACCGACGAAGACGGAGATCTTTACTTGTCTTTACTTTATCTCGGGACCATGGGGTCCCGGACATTTGGAAGGCGTGCGTGGGGCCGAAGCCAACTCGTAGATGCCCTTTGTAATAGACAATTAACTTAATGTGATGTGACATCAACCGACGATTTTCCCTGTATGCACTATAGCAATGCACCCAAGGACAAGCCCCGGTTAGTGTAGGGGTATTGAAAAAAAAAAAAAACAAAAAGAAACAGGGCTATTGGGTTGAAATATTAGTGGACTAGTAACCAGGACTAGGGAGGTGTGCGCGGCTTTCTACCCAGTGGCTGTTTACTGTGCCAACTCGCGTCTTATGCATATTTTACTTCCATATAGCGAGCATATAGCTCTGAAACCCCACTCTGGACGGCCAGTAAAGGCAATCCAGAGGTGAGAGTCCTGCGGCCCCTGCTCAGTGTTCACTCCAGCCGGCCAATCAAGGCAAGCCGGAGAGAGGGACCTGGCCAACTCTCGGGGGTATGGGACCCAAGGGACGTCACTTCCCATTCAGCTCGCCACAAGCTGCCCTGGGGGCGTATTATTATTATAGTTATAGGTGATTCATGAGACGTGAGCCAGATCAACCTTACGCATTCAGAGTATTTACATTTTCGCAGTATTTTAATTAAAAAAAAAATACATTCGTTTTAAGACAAATTGGCGGAAAATTTGGAAAATCTGGAAAAGTTGGTGATTTTTAGTATGTGATTTAGGTTTTTTTCGGGGTTTGAAATTATTTTACATTTAAAATCTTTGTCATAGGTATATCACAAATGGTGTACCTTTTTGATATTGGTAAGATTTTTCATATATCTCTTACTAAAATTTATATATTCACAAAAATATGATTTAGCCTATGTAAATGCTGACACCGATTTAGCAGTGAGTGAAAATCTATGTTTTAATTTTTTTGATTATATTTCCCATAATCAGTAAAGAATTATGTAACACATATATTTATTTAAGGCAAAAAAACATGCATTAAATGGTTAAATAGAGTGAGCATAGAAAAATAAAGTATTAAAATATTTTTTGTCAACAATACTATTAATGTTTATAGTATACTGTTTTTAACTTTTTCTTAAGTAAGGGTTTATTTCTCTGTAATCATGGTCACCCTACAACGCTCGATAAGTAAAAATAAAATCTGACAATACTTTGATTATGAAAAAAAACACATGTTAGATATAAGATTTTTTCAAAGTCGAATGTTATTCCATTGACACTTTTCAGGATAAAACGAAAAATAACGGGATTTGATGGTACCTATGTACTAAATAATTTAATTTTTTTTTGTTCTTTGACATTAAAAAATGAACGTTAATATCATTAATACCAGTACGAAACAGTAGCTCATAATTTACTAAATGCGTAGGGTTGAAATGTTGCAGGTTTGTATTGTACCTGCTCAAAATTCCTGAATCACCCGGTAGAACAATAGTAATTAAACACAATTATGCCTCACAGATGATGCAACTCTTTATACAGTTCAAGGAAAATGAAACCAAATATAATACTAGGTGAAAACGTAACGTAACGTTGTATCAAACATCATTTGCCTCTTCACAATACCCGCCATTGTTGATAACTCTAGCGCAAACAAACAAATGCGGCCCAGCCCGCATGTGTTCAAAGAAAACGAACTGTATCGAAGCGGAGCTTCGTTTGATCTTGTTGAATAGGACAATTGCTTCGCGATTATTACATTTCCTGATTATGCAAACATGCTCCTTGAAATACATGGTACTTATACATAAGGTTTGTTACCTACCTTTTCAAACAAAAGTCGACGCGTAAACTAAAATCATGTCCATACTAATAGCTAATTTTTCAGCAAAAGACAAGCAAAATTACAACACGGAACCTCGTTTTTAATTATATCTTTGAGGTACATTAACAAAATTACGTTCTAAAAGTCTCTTAGAAATTGCTACTCAAAACCATCTAAAGGAAATACGGTTGCTTGGGCGACGACTCTCGCAAGTCATGTCCGTTGGCGAAATTATTTTTATAACGCTTATTATTTTCTTGTTCGGCAACTTCCATCTTAATTTGAGTTCTGTAACAAATTACCTATATTTTGTCCATAAAGGAAGTAAGTAAAAATAAAGTCCTTTACAAGGAAGGAAGAGGCTTGAGTTTTTAACTAATTTCCTGACGGCAATTGTAAATAATATAACACGAGTAAATAAAAAAGCTAAATAATATTTAACATATTATGCCCCAACTTCATAAAATTCTATTCACTGTGATAGTTGATAAGTGTTTTTACTTTTTCTAAAAGAAAAATGGCAAAGTAACAGACATGAATAACTAATAATACAAAGATCGTATAAACAAACGTACTATTATAGCTAAAACAGGGTTTTCGACTATAGCGAACCTATGTTAATATTAAACGTGACATTGATAATTATTTTCTACTGCATCAAATAAATAAAAAATGTTTAGAGAAATATGTAAGCAACTTAAAGTAAGTAAGTAAATAGATGGTAAGGGCATTTATTATGGAAAAAGAACTTGCAGTCCTGCTTCAAAGGATTGAGCTCGTCAGAGAGAAATATGGTCTTAAGATCAACGGAAGCAAGACGAAGTTGATGTTTATCGATCGTCCTGGTAAAATGGAGAGAACCAACGAGTTGCACGATCTTGAAGTAGTACACAAGTTTGTGTACTTGGGATCTCAAATAAGTGACGACGGTGACTACGACCAAGAGGTGGTTAGAAGAGCCCAGATGGCCAAAGCTGCAGTGAAACGACTCGAGAAAATATGGGAGAACAGAAGCAAACCGCACAACAAAGATAAATAAAAATTATTACACAAATTGACGTAGTCTCACAGTAAGTTCAATAAGGCTTGTGTTGAGGGTACTTAGACAACGATATATATAATATATTAATATTATAAATACTTAAATACATAGAAAACACCCATGACTCAGGAACAAATATCCATGCTTATCACACGAATAAATGCCCTTACCAGGATTTGAACCCGTGACCATCGGCGTCGTAGGCAGGGTTACTACCCACTAGGCCAAACTGGTCGTCAAAGATCAGACTAATGCGGACCCTTGTTTTCACGATCTTTCTGTACGTGAAACCTGGACCATTAAAATCGAAACCCTTCGTAGGATAGATGCGTTCGACTATGCTCTCCACTATTTGAACCCAACGTGTACTTGGTTTCTTCGGCCATCTAAGCAGGACAGGTCCAGATAGTCTGGAAAAGCTGATAATCACTGGCCGCATGCCAAAGAAGCGTAGGGATGGACGTATGGCCATGCGTTGGGCGGACAGAATAACTTCAGAGATAAAAACCACATATCAGGCTAGCATGCACCGGGCCATAGATAGAGCGGAGAGCACTGGTGAAGAGTATCCACAGTCGGTACGTCCCTCAACCATGAGGATACGACAAGGAAGAAGAAGAAGAAATGTATACATACAAATATTAAATTTCACTTAACATTAGATATTTATTGGAATAATTATCTTCTTTTACAAACCCCATGCAAATTAGTCTGAAGTAAACATCTGACAAATTTCGCTTGGTGTTGATATTTAATATGTTTTGTTTTCTTATTTTATATTTTTTTAAACTGACTTATTTGTTAGGTACAGTTTTTATGTTGCGTTAATTTTCCATTTTTTTATCGTATGTACAAACACAACTTTCTCCCAGCATGTAGGTATCTCCTTCTATAACACAGTATAGGTACATGTGAATGCTAATGATCACATCATAAAGGAAGGTGTTATGTACGTTGTCGGTTTGTATTATTGTTTGACAGGCGGCGTTTCCGCTCGCGCTGCCTTAATGCCGATGTTGATAAGCTCCGCTGTCCCGACTCTAGCTCGAAATTAATTTAAATACATCCTTGTCTTTCCGCTCTGTTGAGCGTGAGTCGATTTGCAATTCCTACACTCCGATAGCCCCGTTTCGTTCACTGACTTAAAATTACAACGCCGAGTTGCGAACTTTGCAATCCTGAACGGGCTTTTTATTTGTTCCTCAATCGCTCGTTCACGACAGCTTTGTGTTCGTGTAACTATTTATTTACTTCGAAACAACGTGTCTGACAGGGACGTATGCATGCTGTAAGGTAATGACTTCGCGTAACCTCTGCGAACAGATGGTTTAAAAACGTTATCACTTTACACTCCACCAGAAAAGTCTAAT
This sequence comes from Cydia pomonella, assembly GCF_033807575.1. Taxonomy (NCBI): domain Eukaryota; kingdom Metazoa; phylum Arthropoda; class Insecta; order Lepidoptera; family Tortricidae; genus Cydia; species Cydia pomonella. Next base: position 8,765,166 of record NC_084721.1, on the reverse strand, counting down.
TTTGCGAAGCACTTGATAGACAGTGGCCATGCTTTACTTGAGAATCATTCTTTTGATATTTTAAATGTTTGCGAGAAAGGATTGCGTTTGAGTGTTCTGGAACAGTTGGAAATAATAGGTACAACAATAGGGGGATGATTCTTAACGAACAGTTGAATGTTGCGTCATCGCCGTTATTACGAATTTTTCCATCTCACTCACACTTGCACAGTAGGGGGACTGGTCAAGGTATAAATATGGCCGACCGTTCTAGACAGAATCAGAATCAGAATTATTTTATTTGCCAGAATACTTAAAAAAACAACATACAGTACAGGGTGTTAAGGTACATTAGGTAATAAAGTATTCAGTCGGTGAACGACATGCAAAAATTATACAAACTAATATGAAAATGTTATCAATGAGATAACATTTTCTTAACTATAATACTTAAATTAAAATTAATACAATAATCACGATTAACTTACAATGCAAATAAAATAAATTCAAATCAGTCAATAATTATGTAAATAGTAATGTTAGTTATTAGCTAGTTGTACAATTGAAAGTCCATAAATTCTTGGATACTATAAAAACAATTTTCATTTAGCCATTTAGTGATCACTAATGCAAATTTTTTATATTCCATTTGCCTCATGTCTTGAGGAAGGTTATTGTACAATATAATGCACATATTATATGCATTTTTACGATAGATCGCAGTACGACAAGGAGGTTGGTACAATAGGCCCATGTATTGAGCTCTTTGGTTACCTGCAAAAACATCAGACCTGCATATAAAGAGTTCAGGATGTTTTTTGACAAACAGGCATGCTTTTTTTATGTATATACATGTTAGCGGTAAAATAATTAGTTTTTTAAAGATGGGCCTAGCGCTCTCGGTGATTGAAATATTAGCTATAGCACGAATGCATTTTTTTTGTCTAATTAAAGCCCTTATTACGTCTACGGAATTCCCTTAGAGCAAGAGCCCATAGTTCAATAATGATGATATATAACCATGATATGCCGTGATAGCAGCTTCAGTAGAGACAGTCATTCTAAGTTTTTTTATGGCAAATTCGAAACTGTCCAACTTCTTGTACACGAAATCCACATGATTTTTCCAGTTTAAATTCTTGTCTATATGTAAACCTAAAAATTTAATGTTATCACAATTCTCTATTTCTATATTATCACAAATAACATTTAATTGTCTTGTTTGTGCACTGTATGATTGAAATTGAATAAAATGAGTTTTACTTAAGTTAATATTGAGATTATTGCGACTAATCCATTGGCATATTTCACCTAAAGCCTTATTTATGTTTTCTTCATATGAAGAAATTTCATCGCCTTTTACCATCACAGTCGTAACATCTGCAAATAAGATGCACTCTGGGGTGGTTGCTTGAGGGAGATCATTAATATAAATTATGAAAAGCAACGGGCCTAAATTGCTCCCCTGTGGTACTCCCCACAGATTTTCACGAAAATCGGAAATAAAGTTTTTTCTTACAAGCTTGTTTCCAATTTTGATTATTTTTGAGATCTCCGTTCGTTGCTTTCTACCTTCTAGATAAGTTTTAAACCATGCAAGCGCAGGACCCCTTATGCCATAGGTTTCCAGTTTCCTTAAAAGTATATAATGATTTACACTATCAAATGCCTTACTTAGATCACGACAGCTCAGTCAGTTGTCGGGTGTCAGACCGTCAACATCTCCAGCATCTCCTGAGAATGCCTCGTAGAGAGGCGAAACACGTGGTGTACTTTTGGTGGTGGGTTGTTATATTTATTTGCGTATTTATTTTTGCGGTGGGAGGGTGGGAACATTAATTGCATGTAAAAATACGCAAGTAAGTATAACGGGTTAGCACTGATTGACTAACACGTTTTTAATGAATTGATGGATAAAATTTGAAAAAAAAAAATTAAAAACGTCTCACTTTTTTTCAATAGGGACCGTGCGCGTTGGAGGGTCTGCTATCTTGTGGTTTGAATCGGAACCATAAACAGGCACATTTACACGTCAAGTGTTTTCTTATGCATAGTAGGTTCTGCCATCTTGTGGGCTACATCGGAACAATAAACATAACATTTACGCTTCACGCCAAAAATCTGACAGCTCCTGTGCTGCCTCCTACAGTTCATGCACGCTCCCTATATGTGTTGTACTGCTGATCTATAATGACATATTCAAATATAGAATTGGTCAAAATGACCCTGTACAGCAACTGAAAATAACTGGCACATAAGATTATTTTGAGTTCACTGTGATAAGGTTTTAACAAAATAAGCACTTCTTATTGTTAAAGTTTCAAGCTTATGAACCTTATCGCGTTCTACAGCTCACAGCGCCACTAATTTATTATAAATCATACCCTGTAAAAATTTCATATGTAATATGACCATCCTAACCTATATCTCTACTAATACTCATACCTACGTATATTCATATCCATACACATACTATATACATAATTATAATAAATATACACATCTTCATACCGTCAGGTGACAACTAAAACTCATTAATAACCACCACACGTTCATAGCCGTAGTGAACTGTATTAGTACCACTATAAAGTTGATTTTTAGGGTTCCGAACCTCAAAAGGAAAAAACGGAACCCTTATAGGAAACGGAACCCTCTGTCTGTCTGTCTGTCACAGCCTATTTTCTCCGAAACTACTGAACCAATAAAGTTGAAATTTGGTGCAATTTTTGCACTTATGCTATCCTAAGTCTGTCATGAATAAGAAAATATAGTCGGACCCTTTGTGCTATTAAAGGCGATGCAAAATTATTGTACATCATTCAAGAAAGGGCTTAAGTAACGAATAAAGTAGCTATATATTGTTGGCGACTGTTTTGGGATTGCTTGCATGCACTGACTGACTGCATGACTTTAAAATCATTAAAATGGTTATTATTATACTTAGTACATATCTTATAAATGTCCCTACCTACTAAACTGTTAATCATGATTTTAAAAGACTTAGACGGCAAACGCCTGACAAAACGTCCATTCCTATTCCAACAGTTGAATATAAACATTTGTCATTTGAATAGAACAAAATGGATTCATGTCACAAATCGTTCAAAATATCCGGCGCGGTCACTCGAGCCGTCCACGTCACCTACGAATAAACATGAGTACGCACTGAAAATAAAATATTATGCGATCGCATTTGAAACGCAACGACCGAAATAACAGTATGTGTCACAGTCAGAGTCCGGCGTGCGTGCCCACTCTCTTGCGCCAGCAGCTGTACGCGTAGCGTATTGAATTGATGGTTCCCTTTAAATTTATGCGCTATTCATTACTTTTATTAAAACTCGTAAATGTTCACTAGTATTACTTTACCTCCGCTTAAGTCTACACCGATGACAATTTAGAAACTCTTTACATGATACACATTTAAAATATTTGTAAAACCTGAGGTTGAAAAAATACCTAATAGAAAATCTATGACTGTCTATTTCGCTTATATCGAGAGGCCAATTCGATCGTACATTTTGCTATTTTATTTATTTTGATAGAAATGTTTACATGACGACATAACGAAATCATAAAACGATGTACGTGATTTTGTTATCGTTCGCTCGTGCATTTAATCAAAAAATTTAAACTTTGAAGTTAAATGTCTCCAATTGAAAAAAATTAAATAAAATGAAAATAAGTACTTTTAAAAACACAACTTTCCCATTCTACGTGTAAAATGTGACGTGTAGTAAATCGAGAAGATGTGTATGACGTCTGTAGTATACAGAGTGAGTTAATGTTAATGTAATGGATCGTTCACTATCATATTTAAATAAAACAATCATGCTTATTTCTGTTATTTGCTTTTTGTTAAAGACAAATTTGATCGTCACCATACACCATTGACACCATATAAAATGTAATTAACAAATTTAAAACCCCTTTAACCGTTATGACAGCACTTGGATTACGAACACAATAAAATTTCACGTTAGAGTGAAATATTTCAAATCTATCACATTCAATTTGTCACTTGTTATATGGATAAAGGAAAGAAGGTGACCATAAATGTCGTAAATAAATTAAAACTTTTTTTAACAGTAAAAAATAGATTAACGTTAATCTCACAAATACTGGTACGAATTACGAAGCAGTTGCTTATAACTTACTGAATGCGCATGCTTGATCCTGATGCTCACGTCTCCCGAATCATCCTGTATATATGAACTCGTATTCATAAACAGGTGACGAATTTAGGACGTGAAAAATTAAGTTATTGCATTGTATTGAGTGACGTAAAGAATTGAAACTGTATAAAGCGATAGATTGTGTATGTGGCACGCGGCGGGCGTTATTATGCGGTGCGTTAGGCACTCACTGCACACGCGGCACGGGTCGCGATCCCTATAAGCTTTATGTGATGTCAGATGGTATTTAATTTTATTTGTCGAAAGCGTTTGTTTATAAAAATATACCTATGTTGCATATAAATATGAATCTCAATTATTTAAGTATTATCGGCAACAACGAGTAGTTTTAAGTTTTACAGATAATTTTTCAACCTGTACGTATAATATCCTAAAAAACCCTAATAAAAGCTCTCATGATTGTTCAAAATCTATTGAGAAAGTTGTCCCACATGTGGATTTGCTTTATTGCAAATTTTGAGTTATTTCCTTATGTTGGCTGGTAAAATTGACTTTAAAATGATGATTATGAATGATAAATATTTAATAACACACTGACACACACTAACACTTTGAATTGATTTGCTTTGAGTTTGTTTGATATTTTCCAGTTAGTATTTTCCTTGTATTGGTGAGCTGAAAAATGTTGTGTTACACTCGGTGGCTAAATTTCGTATTCAATCTCACAACGCTCAGGATTCAATTTTTCGAACCACTCGCTCCGCTCACTTCAATTTTGGAATCTTTCGCTTGCTCGGGTATCAATATTGCACGAGAGGTTAAACAACAATGATTAAATGTGTGTGTGACTTTTAATGTTGAATAAATGAAATTAAATGAAATGTGTACCAGGCAATGAAATTAAATGCAAAATATAGTGCCTATTAAATGCAAAGACAATTAAATTAGTAGGTACTTTAAATTACAATCCGCAATAGTTAACTAACATCTTCATTCGTTTGAACGATATAAGATAAGATAAAATATCGTTAGCCACCCAATCATCTTCCTGTTCATCCAATCATCCGATTTTTGTATCGATTTCGTACTGAAGTTCTATGGATAATTAGAACAATCAAACTTTCATTTGAGTATCTAGAGTAAAAAAACAAGGATTAAATATGTATATTTGATATTCCTTAAAAACTTAAAGGCTCTACCCAACTCGGAAAGGTAGCCGTTTCTGCACGTAGTATATAAATGTTTTAGTATTACGTGTCAATAATAGTACAATTATTGTACAGGGCTTTATTCGAGTCGTCGGCATTAACTGAATGACCTACATGTAAGCAGGTAACGTCCATATATACTAGTTCCCTAGTCCATATAATATGTATAATACCTACCTTTAAGTATTTATTTTCTTTATACAATACCGTTTATTCCTAGCAAAACATTTTACGAACCCGCCATTATTTTCATATCTTGCACGTCTAAATTGGGCTTAACTTCTGTCAAGATTTAATGTTATTATCAGGGAAAAATAAAAAAATCAAGTCGTATCGTATTTATCCCGGCGTGACGTTTGCGGAGTCAGCGTGACGGTAATCCTACAGTTGGCATTTGGTAACAAGCTTTATTTCTAACGTAGATAACATGACTAGGTACTATTCGTATTCCAGTATCCAGTTATAACTTCATCAAATCGTGGCTAATCTTAACATAATGTGACTTTTACAACTAAATATATATTTTACTTTCTTTAGAACTATACTTTTAATCACGTGGCAGGACAAATTATCGCAGGTTTTCAATTTAATTCAATTCAATGTTATGTTCACCCATTGCCTGCCTTTATGAGAAATTTACCAATTTAATGTCAATTTATAAACCACTTTTCTTAAACAATTCCTAAGTTTCATTTTATTTGCATCCGATATCAATCGGTCCATTGCAAATCGCCCTCGATAATATCTTTATTAAGTACAGATTTTTTAACTTAAAAAGATTTCCACCAAAAGGATCTACCTATTTCTGTGTCCATAAAAACAGGCTTCTTTGATCTTTTGTGATAGCGTCTTTTCGTGAAAAGAGTTTGCAGGAAAGTATAGACATGAAGCACCTGTTTTATTACATTTGAAGCTATTTATTCAGAAATGCTTTGTACCGTTCTCAATTCGTTCGTAATTCAAAATATTTCATCACAATGTAGGGTTTCTTCGTCATAAAAAACTTCGCCATGTTAATTAGTTATGATAATTAAGTTCATTAAAACCTTAAAGAAATACCTATAAAATACAAAATAGTACAATCGAAATTAGTAACAATTGAAGTAATTAAATCTTATTAAAATGTATTTATTAGTTACTGTACAAGGTATAACAAAAATAGCGGGGATTTATTTAAGCATATTCGGGATCGTGTTTTGATTGGAAAAAATTGAAGAAAAATTTTTTTTATTGAAAAAAAAAACTATGGGGCAGGTCGTCCAAGTAAGCCAATCATACAACGACCAAAAAATTTTTGCGTTATTTTTTTTCAGTTACGTGTTAGTGTTAGTACATTACGATACACGTGCGAAAAATAGGAAATTCCTGTTCACACATGTATTGTATAACGTATTACAGTACATATGGCCCTTTAAAATTTCGACATATGTAATGTGCAAATTTTCGCACTAGAGCGGTATAGTAGGACCATAGATACTGTAAAGGTATACTTTTAAATTTATGTGAAAGAATCCTAAAGAGGCCTAAATATATTTTAGGAACTTAGATGCCAAATACCACCAAAAAAACTAAAATATTTTATTACAAGTATTATAAACAAACTTGCTTCAAATCTGAATTATTTCTTATTCGTTGAAAAAAAAAGCCAAACGAGACACTTTTTTATTAAAATAAATAAATGTCAGTCACTCAAATGTAATTGGCCCCAAAAATTAACAAAATCAACAACATCGCAACAGCCTCAACAGAATAAGAATACGAGAGAAAAGAAAATAATAAAACAAACGATTACTTACACAAATGCAAGCCAATCCCCCGATATTCGGGAGGCTGAATCGTGACATGCATGAGGGGGCAGGACGGAACCCTTTTAGGCCATTTCTATTCAGGCCTTGAACCGCATCGCGGACCTAAGTGCTAATAGTGATAACGGAGAGTGTTTCGCCGCAAGCGTTGGGGTAGAAATGTAATTATTTCTAGACTTTATTGCGCCTAAATTATGGAGGCTTTTAATATTTAGTTATCGGAACAAAAAAAACGTTGTATATCGAGAAAACAGATGAATTATTATATGGCAACCTTGTAATTATAATTTCCTATTTCAACATAATTTAGATAGGTAATTTTTGTTGGTATATCTGGAAGTGCATCTAGGGTAAATCGTCTATTACTCTTCCAATAACTCTACACAATTCAAGAAAATCAAATAAAATTTAGCCCTTCAAATTTACTTGAATTGTGTGAATATTAAGCAGAATCTTTTTAGTATATGGTGTCCAGTTATTGGACGGTGGCCAGTAATAGACGATTTACTCTACTTTGCCCCAAATTAACCAAACCAATCCAAATGGATTTTCCGATCGCTCCTTCCAAGTACGAGTATGTAGATAATTAGGCAATGTTGTCATTTTGTTTATGCGTCATTTTAAATCTGTAGTGACGGTAATATCTTATAAATTCGGTGATGCCGCTAGCCTGTGTTCTCAGCACGTAGCCCATACTTCACAGCCGCTCGAAATCTCGCTTTCGTATTCAATCGGTGTAACCCAGTATCTTAGAATTAGGCTCTTGCCAAAGAGGACGTGAATTTAAACAGTTTTCATACCGAAATATATTCATAACTTTTATCGAATCCCGTGTAGAAAAGTGATTTAAACGACGATCAAAAATCGTAAAAAACTTAAGTCATATAGAGCAACAAGCTTTTTAGCTCCACTAGATTGAGCCATGCAACGACAGCCCGAAGCATTGATTTTTATTTAAGATCAATATAAATCCCACCAAAAACATTTTCATGTAAAAGACGAAACCATTAGACTCGCACTGTCAAAAAGTTATAATATCTCATGTAGAGCCAAGCTTCTAACTTCACAAGCCCTAACTTCACAAACTCTACACCTGACTTGGCCGTTTTGTTACCACTTATATACAGGAACTATTGTAAAACAGAAAAGTAATGAACAGTGAATACATTTTTCACGTTACACATGATGGTAGCGAACTGCCGCGCCCCCAGATTCATATACTTAAAACCCAGCTCGCACTGCGTTCATAGGCTTGTTTCAAAATAAATAATACCTAATAGATTGTTGACCATGGGTTGAAAGTGACTTATTGTATATTTTTAGCGCTCAAACGAAGAGTGCATAATTCGAGGGTAAAATTGAAACGTTTGCCACTAAGTTAAACGACCGAGTAGTTATGACGACCGGTTTGGCCTAGTGGGTAGTGACCCTGCCTACGAAGCTGATGGTCCCGGGTTCAAATCCTGGTAAGGGCATTTATTCGTGTGATGAGCATGGATATTTGTTCCTGAGTCATGGGTGTTTTCTATGTATTTAAGTATTTATAAATATCTATATATCATATATATCGTTGTCTAAGTACCCTCAACACATGCCTTATTGAGCTTACTGTGGGACTTAGTCAATTTGTGTAATAATGTCCTATAATATTTATTTATTTATTTATAAACACTATTAGAGCTCCGTACAAAACTTTGTTCACGGAGCTCTTATGGAATCACATCGGTCTTGCAAATCGGTTAAATGCGTTTTTCTCAGAGACCGTATGACGTAGATACTTAAAATTTGGAACAGTTATAGCAATTACCACTACCATCACTATGAAGACATAAAAACTGCTTATTATTTATTTTCACTGTGAGAAACGTTATATTCGTGTTATCTGGTGCATACATGTGCATGTAGGATTTTTTACTTGACTCATTTGGGTACCTAAGGTTGTCTGAACTGTTTTGTAACTTAATACGTATTATTAAGCACACAGCAGCGATTTTTACTTGGGAAATCACTATTGAAAGATTTCTTTATAGATTATCATACTTAAGATTAATAAAAAGATAACCAAATTTATAAAACCTACTACAAATAGAAGAACTGGGCTTCATTATAAAGGGGCCCACTGATTTCGAGACTGGATTTCACCGGACGGTATCGGCCTGTCAGTTATTCGCAAAAGCTAACAATCGCGAATAACTGACAGGCCGATATATGTCCGGCGAACTGATAATCAGTGCCCCCCTTAAGATAATATTCAAAGCCTGATATAAAACTGTTGTCAACTGAGACCACATCGAAAGTCGTATAACATTGAGCACGAAATTTTATTACGACCATTTTTTAAATATTTACTATATTTAAAAAATGGTCGTAATACAATTTTCAAACTGCTAGCATTCCTAAAATAGGTATATATTACACCGAAATAAAAAATACCTCAAAAAACTGATTTACAAACAATAAAGATTTTATTTAACTGCGTCATCGAAAGCGTCAATCAGCTAAAAAATATTTTGCAAAGGACAGGATAAAGACCCTTATCTCACTTTTTATATACAATAGTCTTCTAGAAATACACAAGGATAAGAATAATTTGAAACAAAAGAACGATATTTATTGGTACAATACGAGGAATAAAGAACAGCTATGTATGCCTAAATCAAGAACTAAGAGATTATACAAGCAAGGAAATTCTATCAAAATTTATTTATACAACCCACTGCCTACAGGTATAAACACTTTAACAGAAAAGGACTTTAAAAATAAAATCAAGAGTTTATTGGAGAAAAACTCAGTCTACTCTATAAAAGACTTCAGTGAATTATTTATAAAAAAGTGTCTAACATATTATTAATATCATATTAAAATTTGTTGCAATATATGACATGCTAAATGTAATGTATATTACATGGTCAATAAATCATCCCATCTTATCTTATCATCTCTAAGTGACTCATTATAAAAACTTTCAGTATTGCCCACGTACGACTACGACACTAGTTAAATGAATGAGTAATTTCAAAAACTTATAGTATGTCTTGGGGATATTTTATGAAATCAGAATCTCCTGGATGGTCTGAGCATTAGAATTAAAAGTTTCAAAGAAAACTATTTTGCTAGACTTAAATCGACCGGGATATAAACCGTGATTATCTTTTATATTCAAAAACAATATAAAAGGTAATCACGGTTTATATCCCGGTCGATTTAAGTCTAGTGAAACTAACCGTGAATCATTCAAAACTGCTAAAACTATTTTGAACCGAATATCTGTTGCTAATCATCACAATAAAAGACTAGCCCTGTACTGAGCATGTCGGGTCATGCTCAGTGTAGGGTTCAGTTAGGGTTTAGTTACTCTTTTTATACAATAGGCTGAATTATTAGTAAGTATCATGTACAATACAAGCAAAAGGGGATCTTTTTGCGTTTAGGTAACTCAAAAACGAATTAACCGATTATGTTTGTAATAGTTTTCATTGAAAGTAATATGCTATTCTTTCACGATTTTTTAAAGTATTTTTATAGCCTATGATTGAAAAGTGGGGGGATGAATGTTTTTCTTTCACTTTATCAAAAATGGCTGGTGGAGACACCTATTCGTTTAGAAATACCTTTCCAAAGACACGCCACACCATAGGTTTAAAACGAAAAAAAAAAGACAATTAAATTACCTGTACAGGAGAATTTTTTTATTTTACTACTTTGTCGTCATGATTGATTTTTGTATCCATGCCAAATTGCAGCATTCTAGCACTAACGATCACAGGGCGAAGGCGCGGACGGACGGACCTAGTTGACAACGGAACCCTAAAACAGATATTTTGAAAGGGAAACTTCCTACGGTAAAAAAAAAAAAACAATTTTTCAACTCAGATGAAAACCTGAACAGGAGAGTTAAACATATCTTAGTATTACAGGTACCCACAAGTTCAAACTATTAATGATACCTTATTATGGGTATAAAGTTGTTAATGTTACCTCAGCGAATAATGTCATGTCATTTTACAGTTAGTCTGAGTGTTTGAATGTTATTGTGCGAGTCAGCGGCTGGCCGGCCGCCAGGGCGGCGGGCTGCGACCACGCCTAATAACCTGTATCGGTTAATCAACCCATACGCCAACCCTACAGTAATTACAAAATGTCTCGTTAATTTCGTAATTCCGTTGACGGATTACATGATTTATCACAAACTATATACCAAATTTCTTATGCTTGGTTGACGCCTCCCGTTTGCAGCAGCTCGCACCTACTACGAAGGTGTTTTGGCATAGTCAAACTATAATTTTCAAATTATTTTAATATGTGCCGAAACATACAGTGCTAGCATACTAATAAAATAAACAGCATTAAACTAAAACGACCTACAGCGTAACGGCATAAGCTTTGTGAAATAAAAAGACAATTACTCGATTGCGCACGGTAAGAGGCAGTTCTCAACGATTGAGCCGATTGCTGAGACGCCAAGTGACTATTTTACATACTGATGCGTTGCGAGAAATTCCTGAAACCTCAACCTAGTGTGGTGACGTCACGTACGTAACACAGCACACGTGAGTGGACTCTAAATAGGGGAGGGATGTAGGCACTAGAGATCCTTTGAAATCTTCGACCAATCACCCTCAGTTCTATGAAATAAGTCTGCGTGTAGCTAAGAAAAAAGATCATAACAAAGGACTGAGAAATGTTCACAACAATGTAGCTATTTACGTGTGCGATTAAATTTTAGCAGCTAAATTACGTCACTGGAGAGACAAATAGCTTTTCATTTATAATTGGCGTCGCGACAAACTTCTCTACATTAATGTATTCAATTACGCTGCGAGTGCGCACCACAAATTAGGCAAATCGAAGCTAAAGGAGATAAATCTACGATTCTGGTGCGGCCTCTTAACTTTCTAAGCCGCCTGTAATTGCCTGGCCGTCTCGTAGTCATTTTCTAATTTCATGTAAAATATTCAGCGTTCGCGTTCAACTCCAACCCATTTGTTTAATTACATTCGCGATAATGTACCTTATAGTTTGCCTACATTAAGGAAATAACTTTGCTAATTTGTTGCACTATTGTAACTGGTATATTTGTGATGTAGGTGATTTCCTTTGCTACATAACTTCTGACATTGGTATATACTTCGAAAACAAAATTATATAGTAATCTACGAGTATATAATTTTGGCGACGATATCGGCGTATATATATGTATATGGCTTAAGATATCATTTCCGTATGTAATAAAATAACGATATAAATGTAATGCTTATTTTCCCTGTATGATTATGTTATTAATATAAGAAACATTTCTGAAGAGCTAAAGAAATGAGACTACTTAAAACCCCGTAGGTTCGTGTTCTTCTTTCACCCTGAGTGTAAGCGTGAGTGATATAGATGTGCGTGTTCGAGACCGAGGGCACCATGTTTTTGAATTTTAAGGTATTGTAAGTAATAACAAAAAAAGTACCCATGTTCGTGTTTTTTTTCTATCGACCGAAAGTAAAAAAATCAGGATTCGAATTTATGAAGTACCCAGAAAAAATCCTCAAGATTGATAATTGAATATTTGGCAACCGCCTTATTGTGATGTAAAAAAGTGGTGCGATTTTTCAAGAACTCCGCACTATAAACATACGGAACCTTAATTTCGTCAGTGTTGGCTAGTTCATAAGAATACTTCCCAAAAAAAACCCAAACAATCGTCTAAGTGTAGCAGGGAATTAGCATAAGTATATTATAATATAAGTTTCATAAATACTAATAGGTATGTGATATTTTTCATACATTGACAGCTTTTTACATGATGCACATGTCATTCCACGTGAATACACAAAACGCTCATATTTTGTACATTTTTGGGACATCCAGAGATTAGATAGTGACAACTAGTCAGGCACGCCTTTCATTTCCGTTCCACGCAAATCAAACCACAGCTGCAGCTAAAATAAATCATATTTGATAATTTACACAGAGTGGATGGATTAAATACAAATTGTGGCAATCATATATACCCGTATCGATTAATATATTCACATACCATATAATTTCAATTAAGGTTTACTCAAGAGCAATGAAAACGGGTACCTAACCTATACATGCTATATACATCTATCTTAAGAAAAAACTTAAGTCGCAAATGGGGCATATTTATATTATGTTATGTGCATATTAGGCTTGAGTCGGTCAGGACCGAAGAACTAAAAGGAATGAAATCCCACCACAGACCGAAAGGAACTAGTTCATCTTAAGCGCTCTTAATCGGTCTCGGTCCTTTAGTTCAGTAGTCGGTATGTCAGCGGGCCTACCGCGAACCACGTTCGACGGGTTGCCTCCCTGTCACACTTACGTACGAATTTACAAGTGCGACAGAGAGGCAACACGTCGAACGTGGGTCGCGGTAGGCCCTCAGTACCAAGTAACAAATCGGTCGGGAGCGAATGATCGGAATGAGTCAAGGTCAAGAAATTCGCTCTCTCACGCTCTCGCTCTGTTTATTTGCGAGCGAGAGCAAGATATAACCTAGTCATACTCATTCAGATCTCGAGATTTGCTCCTGAACTAAAGGAACTAAAGGACCTAAAAGAGCGAACTAGTTCGTTTGACCGATTGACCGAGATCGGAGCGCTCTTTTTAAAGACCGAGCGGGCACAACTCTAGTGCATATGGAATTATGAGGTTTCAGAAACCAGTTTAACAGGCAAAATTTGCTTGTACTCTTATTTTTTATTTGTTCGGCAACAATTTTATGTTGAAACATAAAAGCCGTTAAAATTTCAGTTTATCCGAAATACTTATCGCAAGGATTCCGGTTTAGATTTTTAATGTATAGGTATATATATATATAGATTTTGTATTTTATTGTTTATCCTAAAAAGTATAGTTCTGCCGGCCTAGCCAAGGTGATAATCGCTATCGCTTCGACAACGAAACGCTTTGTGTCTCTCTATCACTCTTCCATATTAGTGCGACAGTGACAGTTGCGTTTCGTTCGCCACGGAGCGTGAACGATATGCACGTCGGCTACGCGGGCTGCTACGCTATCGAACGGCCCGATTCGAATAATGATTAAGATACGTTTAAGATCTTGGAAAGATCGATAACTAAACGACATGTCTGTGATCCCAATAAGATCTATCTACGATATTTCTAACGTCAACGTGACATTGGTTGCCCGAATCGAGCTGCTTCTGTCAATTATACGACATACAAACGATATCCAGATGAGAACATATCTAAACCAGAACTTATAGTTATCATTTCTCATTCTTCGAATCCGACCGTAACAAACCGGTTTCCCATTAAGGTTTCATTCGGATGGTGACAGTATCATCGTTACTGTTGCAACGTTATTGCTGTAGCGTCGATGCGGGAGATGTTTCTTTCAAATTCCTTGCTGTCGTTGCCTTGCCGCATAAATCTCGCAATTAAAACGTTAATCTGTTACTCATTATCAAATAAGAGATATCACCCGCAGTAACGCCTTAACAATAAAGGTGCTGCAGTCATAATCTGAATGTTACCTTTAATCATACCTTTAAAATTGCTTTCACATTCGGCCACAAGTATTACATAAATTTGTTAAATGAATTTTACACTGAATTAAACTTAATAGACACCAAACGCATACAGAAACAACCCAATTCGGCTTATCGTAGCAGCTACGTCCAAATGAAATACTCGTTTGCACAGCACGAGACAGATGCACACAGATGTAATTGTAGCATCTTGTTACTTTTTAATAGGAATAATCTACTTATGCATTTGGTTAAAGTGGCTTTTGCATGTTTTGATGTGAATACGTTATTTTTAGGGTTCCGTACCCAAAGGGTAAAACGGGACCCTATTACTAAGACTCCGCTGTCCGTCCGTCCATCCGTCTGTCACCAGGCTGTATATCTCATGAACCGTGATAGCTAGAAAGTTGAAATTTTCACAGATTATGTAATTCTGTTGCCGCTATAACAACAAATACTAAAAAGTACGGAACCCTCGGTGGGTGAGTCCGACTCGCACTTGTCTGGTTTTTTAATTATTGTGGTGTTAAACAATTAGTACTAGGTATATATATACCACGTTTTAACGAGGTGCATGAAATTAACAAAAGTTAAGATCATTAGCTTCGTCTTCCGGTGATCGCAGAGCTGGCAGCTTCCTCGCACAAAGAATCAGTATTGCGATACACATATATACATTTACATAAGCTATAAGCTCGGTCTACATAAATAATGATTGACTACAGTAAAGTCATTATCGTTTACTTATGTAGATATTTACGCACGTACAAATCAAAGAGATTTATCGTACTTAGAAGAGGATCTCAAATACATATCCGCACGTGCCACAGCTATTTGCGAAAGTACTTTTGTAAAATGTTTTGTTTGACCTCTTAAAAAAGAACAACCCTTAAAATAAAGTAAAAATGTTTGGCTCGTGCGAAGGCAAGGGGTCTACTGAAACATTCACGCACGTGGGCCGCCGGCCATTGTTTTTATTATAAGCAAGCATTGCGGTTTTTGTTCTTTTCCCACGTCAGAATT
Source organism: Cydia pomonella (assembly GCF_033807575.1). Taxonomy (NCBI): domain Eukaryota; kingdom Metazoa; phylum Arthropoda; class Insecta; order Lepidoptera; family Tortricidae; genus Cydia; species Cydia pomonella. The sequence continues at coordinate 8,749,513 of NC_084721.1, read as the reverse complement.
ATGATAATGGACATTCTCCAAGCCTTAACCTGTACAGTTCAAATGCTATTTATGTTTGTTTTACAGCGCTTAAGGTAAAATTTACTCAAAAAAATTACGATATTTTTTTCAGTACATAAGTAGTGTAGTTGCAATTATCCTAAATAATAGACCTGCGGTGGCAGCATGGTTCCATTTTTATCACTTGTCACTATGCCCGTCACTTTCGCGCTTTCATACTTGTTAGAACGTGACAGGCATGGTGACAAATGATAAAGAGCTGACCATCTTAGCCCTTCTGTATAAGCATAGTTAATAAAAGTTGCAACTCTAATTCTCATTAACTAACCTTCAAACCAATGTTTGTGGTAACCCAAATGTTTTGCGCTAAAGCAGCGCATATGATCACCATAATAAAGTCGGCGAAGTGACTAGTGACGTAAACCGTTTGTGGCTTTTATTGCGGGAGTTACTGGAAGAGTTGCCAGCATCAACCCCCTTGATAAATTGTGTTGTTTTCGCCAACCTCCTTGTTTGTTCCCCGTGTGCTTTCTATCGAACGTATTACGAAAAGTATGGCGCAGTTGGCGGCGCCACGCTTTTTGTTATCGTCTGTAGATAATAACTTTAATAACAATTCGTTTGTGAAAGATTATGGTTTTGGAAAATCTATCAAAGAGATTGGAAAAACATTAATTTGAGAATTAATGTCTTAGAGATACTAAGTACCTATGTAGTCATAACAGTAACTAGTTTGTTATGTGTAAATACGAGCCCTTAACCCATTTCCATCGAGGCATAATTGAATTAATCGACATTCATGCCAATATCATTTCTTCCTATTCGCAATTCTACACAGTCTAAATTCCTCACAGTAAGTATTTAACCACATTCGCTATTGTGCACAGTCATTATTTGTGTACAGTAGCGATTCAGCCTTTTCGCAATTCTGCACAATCTGAATTCTACACAACGGCATTTCACCACAGTCGCTACTGTGCACAGTCATTATTTGTGCACATTAGCGATTCAGCCTTTTCGCAATTCTGCACAATCTGAATTCTACACAACGGCATTTCACCACAGTCGCTACTGTGCACAGTCATTATTTGTGCACATTAGCGATTCTCCCTGTTCGCAATCTCGCACAATCTTAATTCTACGCAATATCATGTGATAATAATATCATTATTTATTTATTAGGATAATGAAAAGACGACTAAAAGCTAAAAAATATAGTATAAATTCTATTAATAGAACATTATTACAGAGGCCGGGATGAAAGGGGTTGCCGGCCGAATGCATATAGTTATGAGGCAGGCAACCTTTTTTCACGCCTAGGTATGTATAGTGCTTCTCTCAAACTAGCAATGAAATTAAAAACAACTATTAAATAAGAAATATTGTTTTCAATTATTTTTTTCATTTCTGAATGTCATGATGCTGTGTTCCTATATCTGTGAAATGAAAATTAAAAAATAGTACTTAGTCGGCCTAGGCCTTTAATTTAATTGCCGGCTTCTTGGATGTGCTCCGCCCGAAACGAAATGTTTGAAGCCTAAAATACCGAACAGAATGACAATATTTCATTGCATGCTTGAGAAAATGATATTGCGTAGAATTAAGATTGTGCGAGATTGCGAACAGGGAGAATCGCTAATGTGCACAAATAATGACTGTGCACAGCGACTGTGGTGAAATGCCGTTGTGTAGAATTCAGATTGTGCAGAATTGCGAAAAGGCTGAATCGCTAATGTGCACAAATAATGACTGTGCACAGTAGCGACTGTGGTGAAATGCCGTTGTGTAGAATTCAGATTGTGCAGAATTGCGAAAAGGCTGAATCGCTATTGTACACAAATAATGACTGTGCACAATAGCGAATGTGGTTAAATACTTACTGTGAGGAATTTAGACTGTGTAGAATTGCGAATAGGAAGAAATGATATTGGCATGAATGTCGATTAATTCGCATAATTATATACTGTACCTACTTGACAATGTCAATACCTAACAGAATTTTTTTTTTATACAAAGACACTATTATGCGCCCATTGGCTAACAGGGGTCGACTAGGAACCCTTATTGTCTTAATATGCCCGTCTGTCCGTCCGTCTGCAGTTTAGCTCACCGTTCATTAGTACTTAGATACACTAAGAAAGCTGCAATTTAGCCTTGTTTTTGATTTCTTTATGCTATTTCGATGTATTTTTTATTATGATTAAGTGTATACTCCGTCCTTATTCGTGAAGACTTGGTCCTTATTAGTAAGGAATTCTATCATTATAAGGCTTCGTTGGTTCTGTGCCTGAGCATATACCTATCACACTTTAAGTGGCATACTTTCACATCATTATTGTATGACAACTACTTAAGTACTAATAATATATAATAACATTACCCGACCTTTTCTCACAGCATATTGCTTGGCGAAGTAAATGAGGAAATAATAAAAACCACCTCCTACTCAACTAAAAACTCCTACCAAGTGGCGACATACTTACCAATAGGTATGAATTTATAATATGTAAAGGCACAATAAGGGACTCCTTAGTACTTAGACGTTATGTATGTTGTACGACGGTTGGCCGTTTAGGGTTTTAATGAATTTAATAAATTGCAACTGCCGGCGCGGTGTCCTGATTTGCGGCCCTAATGATTTAGTATGCATTCTAGTACTTTCGTACAAAAGTTATACGTGAAATTTAATTAAAACAGGCTTTTTAAATAATATTTAATGTCACGTTGATACAGAGAGTTTAAAGATTTAATTTGTATGCCTCGTTAAATTTTTATCTTAAAGTATGATGATGTATGTGACTTAGTTATAACAATTATAACGATGGAATTATAACTGTGGTTTATTTACTGGATAATTTATTAATGTTGGTTATTACAGCGCAGGGAATTCAAAACTTGAGCTTAGTCAAACTAGTAGTACCTAGGCTGGTAACATGTAGTCTAAGCAGTTCTTAATAAATGGATATTAATTACTTTACAACAAAAGCAACAAGTTAGTACCAATATGTATAACATGAAAACAACATGTGGCATACTATTATTGAGTCGGTTAGCGTTAGGTTGGTACAAATATATGTTTTTTTTTTTGGTGTAAGTGTTATAAGTATTTCGTAGATATATAAGCATTGTGTATATACTTTTCATTTTCAAGTCTCAGTTTTATTTTTTACCTGCACGAAAAATACAAATTGTTTACCTCCCACGATTCCCTCAAATACAATCAATGTCTACACGTCCAAACATCATAACGATGTAAATAAACACCTGTGCTCAAAAAACAATAAATGTTACAAAATTGGCAGCGACTATGATGAGTCACAGATGATTAAATATAATAATTATCAGCCCGACGAATGTTAAGCTTCTCAGGTTCTCGTTTTGTTATATGAGTTTGAAGACAAAAAGGGACCGATCTATTATTAAGCGTCAGTATTTAATTAAAGACAGCTTGACATTTCAAAGAAGGAGGACATGAGTTTAATTATAATCAAACACAAATATCATTGGGCCACCAGCGGCTCGTCGCGGGTTGCGAAGAAACGAGATAGATGATACAGTTTGGCTGTCGAATGACCAGGATAGATATCGGGATCACCCTCATTTAGAAAGAATCAAAGCATTGTTTGTCGCAATGACGGTCGGCTTAGGCGCTTTCTACACTGCTTACGTGAGTAAAAGCTGGTACATAGACAGATTAGGTTATTGGTGATTTAATATTCAGAGTATACTCTAATTCAAATAAAAAAGAAATTAAGTACCTAATGTTTGCCGCGTGATATTATTAAGTAAACAATGTCAGTTACATTTAATTTATAGATATGTTAATCAAACAACAGGGAGATTTTAAGAAAACAGCTTTTTTATATATGTATCTCCCTTCACACAATACCGCTACAGTTCACGCTGACTCAAATGAAACCAACGTCCCCAAAGCTTCGTCACTAAATGTCTCATTTGTTTACGAAATACTTAACGCATACCGAACGTTGTTCCAAAAATGTTGCTTATTACGTAGTAATGAGATAGGTCGTGTGCAAAATGCCTTAGTAACGTAATGGGCACACACGCAACGATACACGTGTACCACCCAATAGACTCACTGGAGACGATAATGTTACAGCGACTGTGGGAATGCATTCCTGTCTTAGGTATTGCATTTAAGATTACATCACTAGGAAAGAAGCTTCTTAGGTAAATATATATAAATGATGTACACTTAAGGTACCTAATATCAATTTTGCCGACGTATGGTATTGTTAAAATAAGTGTTTACTTAATGAATAAAATTTAAAATAGCCTAAGCAAAATTATGCAAAAAAAGTTGTTTATATTTACGACTCATTGAGTCGTTGTATTTATTTGACAGTCGTTGTAATTATTTTGTTGAATAGATTTACCAATACGCAACAGCTTCAAGATTTTCAGCGAAAAAAATCGGTACAAATCGCCGGGTAAAATAAAATGCGAGTCAAAACGAAGTAATCAGAACACCGATTGTTGTGGAATTCATAAACAGGAAACTTTTACCATTCTCACGGATTTGAAGACGGATTAAACACTTTGAAATTAATCATTGGAATAAAAATATCCTGTTATTTGGCGAACGATGTAACAAGATTTTTTTCTCGAAATTGATATCTATTTAAATTTATTGAACACTGTTGGATTACTGCAAGGAAAAAGCCATGCACATTAGAGATATATATGTAAGAATATTTTAAGATCAGTGATATCATTTCAAACAGGAAAGTTAATAATGAAGATACATAACCAACACGCGACGAATAAAAAATTGGAATGCAGGCAACAGAGTCATAAACAAAAGTCACCATTCATTCAGCATACGCGGCATTGTATATTAGATCCTTCCCGCTGTGTCTCAAGTGTCAGTAAAACGGGAAAAAACGCAGGGGAAACGCGAACAGCGCACAAAGCCGTCATAACCTGGGCCCTGCGAAACTTGGAAACTTGCCGAAGAATATATTAAAACTTTATCAAAGCTGAAAGTTCCATTTCCTTTCCAAGTGTCGCGGTACCTTGCCCCGAGGGAGACAGGTTCTGTACACTTCTTTGGAATTGACAAATGAAACCTAAGCCCCCTGGGAGACGGCAACCAATTAATCAAATACTTCTGAAAGCTTCTGATTTCTGAATATTTCATTTAAGTAAAATGTACAAGTAAATTAGAAAGTAGATTTTGAATAGTGATTAATTCAATAATAAGTTCTGTAAGTGGCAGCACAAATAAATTGGCAATATACTTGTTCGTGCCAGTAATGCTTTGATATCTTGGGAATCTACAGTTTAAACGAATTATTCAAGTACAAAATATAGGGTCGATGATTTAAATGAGAGAGCATATACCAGTTGGTAATCAATTTCGCGCGTTCTCGTTCCTACTCGTAACTAAACTATAGGAGCGTTATTCACTATTAGACGGAGTGAATATGAATCAATAATTTGGTTTTCTTTTTATCGCAGATACACCTTATTTGGAGAAGCCAGATAAACTTTCATTAACTTCTTTGATTGACCACTGTTAAATATGAATAACTTGAAACATTTTTGAAATGCGACTAATATTGCAATAATAAGCTGTACAGTAGATATAAAATATTTGGATTTTGAACTGTATAATAGTCGATTGCATACAGAACTATCTCAGTCAAAACACCATCAGATAAGCAAACGTGGGAGGAAGCATAAAGTTAAATGTGCTTCTGATCTGAGTTATTATTGTCTTAAACAGTATCGATAGATTAATTGCCACAGATTAAACGTCCTCTGGTTTGTTCGGGCGCTTTATGACTTCTATAACAATTTTATAGCTCTATCGCTACATTGGAAATATGGACTCGTTACTTCTACAGCGTCATATCTTATTATGTTAGGCTCTTTAATCTGTGTTCTATTGCATACAATATAAGGTCACTTTTTCATTTGATCAAGAAGGAAAATGGGAGGTGTGGAAAGTAAGCAGACGATATTGTAGCTTTAGTGTGGAACAATAATAAAGAGCGAATTGAACTGGGGTGGAATTTGAATGGTACAAGTTTCACGTATTCTTTCCGAGGGACCATTCCGATGTTATTTCAGTATAATCTATTTCATATAAAGGCCTACTTGTTGTGTATAGTTATGAATAACAGTATTATTTGTATGACTTTCCCATCACGGAACAATGGTGTTCCGGACCTTTGGGAGGCGTGCGCGGAGCCGAAGCCAACACCGAGCGGATGCTGCCCTTGCCCGTGTCATGGGACGAGAGCAGAGACAGCACCCGCCAGGGTGTAAGGACTATTTGCGAGTTGATGACTCTAACATGAACTGGGCTATTGGGTGAAAGCGATAGACCAAATACTGGGCTATAGGATAAAAAACCGCGGCTCAAGAGTGTCGAGAGGTGTACGCCGCTTTCTAGCTAGTGGCTGCGAGCAGCCACTGTGCCAACTCGCGTCTTATGCAATTTTTCACTTCATCCCCTGGAGTTTAAAGCTCTAACGACTCCACCCTGGCCGGCCGGCTAAGGCAAGCCAAAGGCAGAGAATCCTGTCCCACCCACCCTCCTTGCGGGTAACAGTACTCCCCAGGAGCACTCGGGTACGTGAGGTCGCTACTCCCCAACAGCTGCGTTGACTGATTGCACTGGTAAAACCAGCGGGCGATGGGGTCGTCACATCCCTACATGACGCTGATTAACAAGAATATAATACGGTAGGTATATACGGTATGTAATTAAAAATCAGGGAGAAATGTGTGACAAAATATATGAAAACCTTACCCTATTCTTACATATTAAGTCCTTATTTTAACTACAGGATAACTTAACGACCGATTTAATGACAACACTATTCAAGTACTCTATTAGCGTATTCGAGCAAACAGAACAACACTTGTCGCGCAGCTTCAGAGGGTAGCAACAAACGCAGCAAATTATTCGCGGGGCTGACAAACAGGCAAACAACCTCATGTGGGTTAATAGTAGAACAAGCCGCGTCACCCCCCTAATCACACACTCGGTTGGCTCTCAAAAGAGGCAAAAGGAGCCCAGAAAACTCAACGACTGCCTTCTGGCGAACGTTTAATTAGTGTAAATAATTATTCGCCGCAAGGTCTTGCATTAATTCAGAAAAGTCCGCCATTAACTTGCCGTCGCTTTCCGAATATCGACTCGCTGGTATTTTCTCTGATTTTCTAAGTACAAGGTATTTGGTGAGTACCTCGAGGGTCAGATCAAACGGTTGGTTATAATAAATGGCATAAATACAACAAATGAGAAAATTGGTGGTGGTACTCGGGTATAAATTTTCTCCCTATTAAGTGCGTACAATTAGAGCAATTTTATTATACGAGTATATATTGGTGCCATCAAAGCGGCACAATACATTATAAGTACCTATAGTAGGAACCAGACAAATAAAAAAACAATACTACTGTGGTTCGTTACTGAAGTTGAAACTATAAACCTACAAACAGGTTATCAAATGAAACAACAGCTCGCGGACCACAAAGACTACTCCGCTGATTATGGCAAAACAAACAAAAGCCGAGATCAAAGTCGTCGTTTGTTTCTTCCCGCTCATTTCCTTCGTAAATTCTGTAAGCGCATCTCCAAGTAACCCCTGAAGATGAAAATGCGACACGTATGAAAAACGCCGACTGCGACAATTTAAAGGCCGAGACACATTACCGATTCCACGCGGTGACGAGCAAATAAACCTAGTCGGCAGACGAGAAAGAAATCTGGTGAGTCTGAAAACCTTCGTGACGTCACCTGAACGAATTAAAGCCTCCGTCCTTATCATTTTCCATGGCGGCGCGGACTTCTCGCTCCCGCGGGGAGGCAATTGACCTATTTTCGGTGGCTCGCAATAATTTCACGAAGGGCGGCCACCTAGCTTTAGATAGGATATCGCTAGCTTGCACATTCTTAGGTCCACATTGACCAAGATATATTTCAATACAGTACGGTTGTATGTCGGTTTTTATGGGCAATAACAGCCCGGATCGCTGTTTACGAAGATTGGATACAAACTGGCCGGTAATGGTTGTTGTTGCGAGCTAACTAGCTGAGTCTCGAACGACTTGGTGTGCAAACATCAATAATAATAATAAGTCCGTTAGATACAACCATAATATCATACAGGTATACATACTAACAAGAATATCTAATCACTGTTGTTTGCTTATATTTGCCAATAAGCTACAATAACTGTTACTTGATATTTTGTTTACGGGACAGTTACTCCATCATGTTTCCTAATTACCAATTATGAAGATGAGCTTGAGTACTATTTATACAATTTCATTATAATATATTTCAATTTATACATACAAAATAATTGTAATTAAAATTAGTATTAAGAATCGCGCTAGCTCGTTAAATTAAGGTATATCATCCTGCAGCTTAATTTAAAGGTTTCATCGACTACCTTACCCACTTATTGAAACGGTAACAGAAAAAACATAGAAACTTTCAAACACTAAAATAAAGTAAATATCGGCACGAAAAACATCACTCTGCCTTTGTCTTCGCCATCATCGAAAAAAGGTAGATGGCATTACATAAAAGTAGGCCGCTGTTACACGCACGAGTGGCCACTGGATACGACGTGACCAGACACGTGCGGTCCAAAAAAGCTAAGACTTTATGAAAACACTCCACCGTGAACAGGCTCGCACGCACTAATGGTTGTTTACGTTCATAAAATTGGACAGCGAAATCTCACATAAGTAAGATACTTTTGAAAGCCCCTCCCACACCGCGAAGTTATAAAACGTCGCTGCACTTGAAAGCTTCGCTGGGAAAGCGAACACGTGTGCACGGTATTACCAGATTTTCATCGGCGTTAATATTGTGCGAGTCGAGTAATTCGGGTCTATTCCTCTTTTTTATTCCACTGTCTCATTATTGGCGTGGAAACTATTCCATTTCTGCGTGAAGAGATTCATAGACAAAGTTTCAGTTTAACAGCGTCGGTTAAAGTTTTTATGGCGGCGGCCGGCGCTTAAATCCGTTCTCTTTATTTACTGAAAACTCGTCTCCGTCAGCTGTTTCTTAACTACGCGCTCTTAAAGTAAGCCGGTGGCACGTGACCGGAAGTAAAATCGGTGACGATGGTGGTGGGACCACATCCGGTGCTCTATTGACAGACTCCACAAAAAATGGCAGAGCATGGCCTCCAGCTGGAGTTGCCCAGCATCAACTAATAAATCTTTCCTCGCAATAATGGCGCCGATCTCTTTTTGCTAAATCCAGTGTGCGTACGTGTTGTGGTTTGGCTAATGCCCTGTATTATCCTCGTTTATAAATCATTCACGTCGATGCCACGCTTTCAGCTTACCGATTTTACCTTTACGGTAATGGCTGCCGCGTTAACAATCGTCTTTTTTAACGACAGAAAGGATATTAGCGTCATAAAGTACCTGCGCCCCTTTAACACCCTTTGTGCAAAATGGAGTTAAAATGATACAATAACGATCAATTTTGTACAGGGTCGAGTCTATGAAGCAGAATGTGCAACCTTTTACCCCTGTTTATATCAACTTCCAATTGTATTTCTTTTTTCTAAAAAAGGTATGCTGCTTTATTACCTTACACTCTTTTCTTTTGTTCTTATGACTAAACCCCCAAATTGTCCCGTTCCTATTATAACAGCGTGCGTAGCCAACATATCAATCGTTTACGCTCCGAAGCGAACGTAAGGGAGAGTGATAGAGACGCACTAAGCGTTTCGTTATTGTAGCGCAAGCGATTGTCATTTTGGCTAGGCACCCTAAGATTTGAGTGTAAACCTGAATACCAAATCCTCGAAACCCTTAAATAAATTAAAATTATAGCCATTTGGGATTCTAGTTTTAAAACTATTGTATGTTCTTTGCTCTCCCATAACAATGTTTTGGTATGGGCTCTAACTAAAGCGATTTGAACTGATAGAGTTCGAACGCCCATAACTGCTTTTCTACTTTTGCATTTTTAACGAATACTATCGTCGGGTCAAAACAAGTTTTCCCGTTTCTCTATTAGACATTTTACTGGGACTCCGATATAAAGGTATCGCTACCAATTTAAAATAACGGTACCTATATTTTTTCTGGTATATACCATAACTGTTATTATAGCCAAACTGATAGTATTAAATAAAATTAAAAGGACTTACGGGCTTACACTTACAGAGACAGCTTCATCCAATAGGAACCAAGTTGGTGCAAGGCGCGGGTGGCCGTCAACGACGCCTAAGCTAATAGGGTACCTTTATGAAAGCAGTTAAGGTACCCGAAAAAATAACTGTACCGTTATTTAAAGCCATCGTTATTTTTCGGTTATGCAGTCCCTGATGCTAAGTTTTCATTTTTATTGCCTTATTTCGTGTTTTTATTTTTATTATAATTTGTAGATTTTAGTTTAAATAGTCAAATTTTAGTGTACATACCTATGGAAAATTATTTCTGGTATATAACATTTCATTCAATAGTAGCGCTTGAAACATCGCGCCAAATTTGTTATCCCGAATAACTTTTCCAAATATAGATAAATCTCCAAAATTCAAGTTTAAAAGTATATCTTTTACAGTCTATATTGTTCTCGGCCGAAACTTAGGGCCTGTTTCACAATGTCCAAGTATGGAATAGCTAATTAACAAATATATTATCTGCCAGATAAAACTTCATGCGAAACTTAGCACTTCATCCACCAGTTATTGTTTTACCGATTGTAACCTAGTCGGCGGTGACCCTGCCTGTGAATTAGCGCAGCCGCATCAGTGTGTGAGCTGGGTTCGAAACTCGGTAACGAGCTTCATTTATATGTTACTTATTCGGATGATAATGTCCTTATCCGTTTGATTTATAATAATTATCTATGACATTTTTACTGACATTATGAAATTTTACAAAAGGACTATTTCAGGTAGGTTTCGTTAAGAAAATTAATATCAGCAAATATCGGGAGCGTATTGACGTCTGGGAGGTTGGTATCGATTTACGCATCTGCCTCGTCCATTATTAACCACAAGATTCGATGTTCAGGCTTCAAGTAACGAGTTTCTCTAAGCATGTTCGTAAAAGGATACGGACCGCACAAATTCGGGGCAGCCGCAACGTGCACGCTTCGAAGTTCCAGTCATCCCATAAACATCCTGGGGATTAGATAAGTAAAGTAAGTGGATATCATTTATATATATCCACCTATAAACCTGTAACGATTTATAAAATGACCAGATGAAAGTTGAATAAAACATTTTTGGCGAATGAATTTCCAAATAGACTGTGCAAGCTGTAATCCGGCCAAGCATGATTTGATGTGTGTGTTTTTTTTTTTATTTACTGCAAATTTTAAGCATGATTTGATGTGTTTTTTTTTTAATTTTACTTTTTAGAGTTTCGTAGTCACTTTAGAAACCCTTATAGATTCGCCATGTCCGTCTGTCCTTCCGTCCGCAGCTTCGCTCCGCGACCGTTAGTACTAGAGAGCTGCGATTTGACATGGATACATGCAATCATGCATGGCAACAGAACAGTAGAATAAAAACTACAAGAAAGAAAAAAATTAGTGTACCTCACATATAATAGTACATTACGATACAAGTGCGAAAAATAGGAAATTCGAAACGAGTGGCGATAAATTAAAACACGACCGAAGGGAGTGTTTTAAATCGGCACGAGTTGCGGATTACCTATTCGCACATGTATCGTACAACGTTTTACAGTACATATGGCCCTTTAAATGTTCGACACAGTAACATAATATGCTAATTTTCTCACTAGTGCGGTAAAGTAGCACCATATGTACTGTAAAATGATATTTTATGTTTTTTTTTTTTTGCTTTGACCCAAAAGTGTGGGTTTCGTTGAATAGGTAGTTCAAAACGAGTAACTGATATAGATTCGCCATGTCCGTCTGTCCTTTGTCCTCAGCAAATTTGAACGAAATATTTATAAACATATTGTACCTTCGGTGTACCTCAGTGTACCTTTAATAGAATCCAGTGTACCTCTCCCTAAAACGAGATATGTAACAAAAAAGCTCCACCCGCCATCCTGACGTCATAATGCCTATGAAATCTTGCATTATACTACACTAAAAGTATGCAAATATATTGTACCTTCAGTGTAACTCTGTAAACCTTTCATAGAAATCAGTTTAATTATCCCTAAACGAGCTATGATCAAACTAAGGTCCAAACATTTTTACAACATAATATTTTTATTGTTACTAAGTACTTACTAAACGCCTTTTTAATGATGGTGATGTTGCTACCATGGGCCCTAGTCTAAATATCCTCATTGATAGACGTAAAAAAGTGACAAATAACAGCTTGCAATAAATAACTAGGATTTACAAAAACAATAAAAATTAATTTTAAGTGTCACATTTACTGATAGCATTTGATTTAGATGATATACATAAAAAAAAGAAAAAAAAATTTTTTTGCACAATTTACCTGAATTCATAGAACACTTTTTCCTTTTTTTGACCTCAGAAATGCCTGGTTGAAATCTCTCGGATTCCTCGGGATACACCGTGTATTAAATCACTATGACGCACTGGTCACATTGCCTGTTCCATTCCGGTTCCGTAGTCAGAATATCAGGACCTATATATAGAAACGGACACCTATGAATGGAACAGGCAGTGTGACCAGTGCCTCATAGTGATTTATACACGGTGTATATATAGTTTCATCATGTTCGTCTGTCCGTTCATCTGACTGTATGTCACAGCAATTTTGATCAATAACCATGAGGTAGGTATATATGTTAATGTCTACTGGTATGCGTATTTTGTGTCAGATACAAAATATAGACATACACCCTTTCAGTGGTACGGGTTTTCCTTTGTTGCTTTATTCGTATCTTATAAAGGTACGGAACGCTATATTAGGTATACGTGACGTGGCCTGACGCGCACTTGTATGGTTTTCTATTTAATATTATGATGATCCATCACAAGCGCATAAATACATATAAATAGATAAATATCATAGATACTAACTTTCAGGTAATTCTTGTAAAATAATTGTTTATACAAACTTTATATTTAGTTCAGCTTATAGGTACACCTTTTGAGTGATAGCTATTATATAAATAATCAGAAAGTATGTTATGATTTCTATTTTGCAAAATATCATAAATAAATACGAGTACCTAAATAGTTCATTCATTTATTTCGATTTCAGATCCATAAAAATGCATTCAAATAATTTTGTTGCCCTAAAACAAACGCTTTTCGACACCAAGAAAGATGCCAAATGCCAACAATGATGTATCACAGTATTTAATACCACAATATCAGGTGACGTGGGGGCACTATAAATATATGCAGAAGGATTTGGGCTCTCATAAGGACCGCCCTAAATCTTGCAGCGAGCCATCGGGACCCTCATCACGCAAGATGATGTGGCGTTTTAGAGATTAGATAATGTATCTGAATATACTGTTATATTTGATTAACTTAAAAGGCAGCAGAAAAACATGTAAATATATAACAAAAATGAACCCACATCACAATTTCGTTTCAGATTGTTACTCAAAATATATCATTGTCTGTATTTAAGTTGATATGTTTTATGGAACTATTGATATTATTTATGTAAATGAAGATAATAATAATTATTAACGATACAAGTGAAGAAAATAGGAAATTCGCAACGAGTGGTGATAAATTAAAACACGACCGAAGGGATTGTTTTAAATCGACACGAGTTACGAATTACCTATTCGCACGTGTATCGTACAACATTTTACAGTAGATATGGCTCTTTAAAGTTTCGACATATGCACAGAAAGTGCTCATTCCCGCACGAGTTCGTGAAAGTAGCACCATATGTACTGAAAAAAATATTACCTTGCGATATCATTTATTGACTATCATGTCATTAGTTCGCGAATTAGCAAATAATATGTTATTCTTAATTAATACAGATTTCTGCACAGTAATATCTGATTCAATCAATTATTTATATATACCTGAAACTTTGGGCTGTTACACCAATTAATCGGCAACTGTAGAGTCACAACTCTAGAAATCTATAAACAAATATTATTACGTTTCTTCTGAAAGCTGCATCCGTTTAAAATCCGTAATTAATGTTTATTTGAAATTCATAAACAATTGACACCTTGATTTATAGCTGAAAAGTCGATTTGTTACTGAAATGAATTACCATCACGTACGTTTCTCATTCAAGGCTGTCAGGAAATATTAATGAGAAAGTGAAGGAATGAATTTCTAAAATTATAGTAATCCATATTCCGTATCCGAATTCCGAATCAATGCCTGATAGAGGCCGCGGGCCTGGCTTTACTAACTGGCTAAAACTAGACTGGCTTTCTACCAGCTACCTGCCTACTAGTGTAGTGTGTATTACTCGAAATTTCCAACCATTTTCAGAAGTGAACGAATAGGAACAACTTCCTTATATTAAATACAAGTCTTACACGCGCGGAAATCTTGCTTTCAATTAAGAGACAGTTAATTATTCCGTTTCACGTTTTTCCTATCCTAATTGTTCTCCATACCTCCGCTACCAATTAAAAGACCAGGCGCACACATTTTCATTTCCCTTTCATTTCCAAAGCTCACTCCCGTATTTAAATACATATCGGCATACGAGTAACTATTAGCAGCTAGTATTGATAATATATTTACAGTACATATGGGGCTACTTTATAGCACTAGTGCGAGAAGTAGCATATTACGTTACTGTGTCGAACATTTAAAGGGCCATATGTACTGTAAAACGTTGTACGATACATGTGCGAATAGGTAATTCGCAACTCGTGTCGATTTAAAACACTCCCTTCGGTCGTGTTTTAATCTATCGCCACTCGTTTCGAATTTCCTATTTTTCGCACTTGTATCGTAATGTACTATTTTATGATAGATAAGTAAGATAACATTATCTACATATGATATGAAATATTAATTACAATGTAAGTTTTTTGATATAACCACATTACTTCAAAACATACACCGCAAAGTCTGAAGTAGGGTTGTCGTTGAGATTCAAGATGGCGAAGACGTCTCGAGAATATATTTTTGTGTTTTTCTCGTTCATGTTGTTTAAAGTGTAATATTGATACTATTGATAGCTTATTATGCAGTGAACTATCGTGGAAGTGTGCATCTAATGAAAACTAATGTTGAAACGCGTTTAACCATGTTTTAATCAACACCCGGCAATCCATAATGGCTTTTAGTAAAGTCCAGCTATTTCTTTACTAAAAGCAACTACCGAACAACGTCATGCTCTACGAGCACACTTAAAACTTACAACGAAACTTGACATTGGAAAAATCATCATAGATTTGATGGAAACCATATTTTAAAATAAGAAGAAATCTGAAGTACTCATTCAACCACATCATTAAGCCCGGTGCTTATTGAAATGAAAGATTACACATTTTTTGTTCAGTCTTTTAATGAAATAAATGTCGCTCATCTCTTCATTCATGCACTCGCTCCAAAGCATTAAACGAACGCAGACAGAGACCGAAGGACAAAATGCTAATGATTTATGTTGCTGCGGAGACGTTAGGTTATCCATCCACCGTCATGATAAATGTATTTCGCCCAAATTGTCTACTCTACACGATTGTCCACGATTTGTAGGGCTAGTGGCCTGAGCCGTTACGAGAACTATTTCTATTTCTGTTATGATTATGTCTTGTTATATTTAGTATTTACGTTATTTAATATAATATTGTCTAAAACAAGTCTACAACGTAGTATAAAATAACTTTGGTGGGCTTATTCAAATGTTTGTAATCTAACAAAATGCATGACAGACAGTTACAATTTAACTTAATCTATCCAACCAAAACATACCTTATCATCAGACAAAGCAAGATTCTATGTACACTTATGTTAGGTACAAGTCACGGATACCAAGCAATTGATCCGCAATACATCGCAATACAAGTAGTATCAGGAAGCGCTGGCGGGAGCCTGTAACAATGTCCCTGGAATAATTAAGATGGACAAACACGAACACGCTATCAAGGCACCCGACTCCTGTGCATTCGATTGACATATTACCTTACGTGGACAGGCTTGACTTCCATTGCCTTAAGTATAATGTAGTAGGTACATGGTGTGGTTTTATCTAGGGGAATGCATGCAGTGCTAGTGTACTCGTATTTTGAGTGTATTTAATATGTCTTTACTAAACAAAGTCAATAATGAAAATGTTCTTAATGTCTAATCGGATCATTGCTTTTATAATAAAAAGTTTTCAGTCGAAGGATAGGTAAATCAGCTGCCAATACTGCACTTACATATTGACTATTTCTGTCTTTAAGATTCAAGCAACGCAGCTGATCTTTCCAAAACTTCAGACTAAAACTTATACGAACCTTTTATCCGTGGATTGAGCTGCCACATGATTTCCAAAAGTTACAAGGTTTTGTAAAATGAAATAAGCCAGCAGTACAGTCGGCTGTAATTTATAAGGGCGTTCGACGTGGTTTGACAAGCACTGATTTATGGAGCAACTCCTGACTCAGACGAGCTAACGCCGACTCCGCACGTCGCTTTTGTACTCGTCACGAACGATTCGACAATTCTACAGCATAACAGGCTGCATAGCCAACTTGCCAATTGTTTACGCTTAGTGTAATAGTGTAGTCATCGCTCTCTATCACTCTTCCGTATTAGAGGACAGATACAGTTGCTTTTAGTTCGCTACGGAGCGTAAACGATTGGCACCTTGGCTAGGCACCCTGTTCGGTTGGTTGTGCAGAAATAACTGCGCGATATATGTTCAGCATCATGTTTATGGACAAATACAAAAAAAAAAACGTTCAAGAAGCGCTGGTGGCCTAGCGGTAAGAGCGTGCGACTTTCAATTCGGAAGTCGAGGGTTCAAACCTCGGCTCGTAACAATGAGTTTTTAGTAACTTATGTACGAAAAATCATTGATATTTACCAGCTACTTTTCGGTGAAGGAAAACATCTTGAGGAAACCGGACTAATCCCAATAAGGCCTAATTTACCCTCTGGGTTGGAAGGTCAGATGGCAGTCGCTTTCGTTTTTACTAGTGCCTACGCCAATTCTGGAGATTAGTTATCAAGCGGACCCAGGCTCCCATGAGCCTTGGCAAAAATGCCGGGACAACGCGAGGAAGAAGACTTGATACACCTTCATCTTGACACTAAAATTTATGGGCTTTAATAATATTTTAGAATTAGTCGTCAACAGAACTGTGATCTTCGAATAACAATAGGACGTTCAAGTAAATACATAAATATAACAGGAAAACCGTTGGGGAAGGTAGAAAAGATATAACAATAGGCTGGTAGGTTGTTCGTGTCCTATTCAAAGTCCCCGCGGGATTTGGAGGGAGATCCCGTGGCCCACTTTCCCCCGTTGCGCTTTTTTTCACCGACGCGTAATGACGCCCGGCTGGGGAAACTTGGAAATATTAAAATGAGCAAGCACTTGTTTCGTAAAACGAGTATTGCTGAAGCCTTCGCACCTTCGGTTGCTTTATGATTCAGTTCACGAACAAAGCCTCGGGACTTGATTTGCGTGCTTAGCGTAGCTTTATCACGACACTTTTGTTGTCAAGACATAAAATCTCAGTAAGCGATTGTGGATCTTTTTAACCACCTTCGTGTTCAATAAGTTTCAATAATGTAATTATAAAATTAATGATAAAATTTAAATAAGACGTTCTATTTGTTTGTTTTATTATCATAAATCAAAACCTTCACAGCTTACGAAAAACATTTTTGTAGTAGTGAGCCAAAATGTTGCGAAGCATTTATCGTGGAGATAGTAAAATGTTGAACGAGGGCCAAATATTTATTCAAAGGGCGACATCATGTGAATAACACCATAATATGTTCGGGGTTTCTTTCTATTTTGCGTAATATATTATTCAGTCATGTATCTGCAGAATTATCGATCAAGAACGTAACATTGCCACCGCCAGGCCATTTAAACAGAAAATTTGATATCAGCTGGAAATCAATTTTCTTGTTTTAATCTATATTAATATTATAGATTAACAAAATACGTCACGGACGCTAAATAATCTATTTTTCGGAGAGGTTTCCAGTGACTAATGTGTTCTGCGATTTGACTGTCAAGCTAGAAGAACGATAGAAGGCGTTCGACGTCAATGATTTATACCCTCTCTTAGCCTGAATGCTAAAATATCACCTTTTGCGAAACGACTTATATTTGACTGCCACTTATATCACTTGAGACGTTGTGCTACCGAGCGCACGATATCTTATGTGCAAGCCGGCTTAGCTTGGTGCAAATGTTTGAGTTCGTAACTTTGCATTTTACAGCGTTGGTGCAATTTACTTTATTGTTGGCGCACACCGATACCCACCGACTGTTTACAGCCGTCGGTAGTTTCTAGGAAACAAGTAAATAAACTTTAGGACACAGTCAATGGTATGAAACCGGGTTCAAATACGTCATGTTCAGACGCCAACTGAAGTTAAACGCATAACATTACTTACATAAAAAGTGTGATAGGGGTTAGTCATTTAAAACGAATTTTGCAATTCGAGATATATTACTTAAAACACACAAACACAAAAAATCTATTTACGGTTAACCCCGTGACAAGATAAATAAAACTCATCACCTCGTAGGGAGTTTTCACTATGGGCTATAAAGTTTTACGAGCTCTCCTAGTTATATTCGTGACGAGTACAAACGGTGCCACGGTTATGAAAGTGGTAAATGAGGTGTTTTATTCAAACCGCTTCGTGCCACAAATGACTGGCACATAAATAAGTAAATTCGCCAATATATATGGTGACAAAGGATATATTTTTAATTGTATACTTTATCCAGTTGAATATATGTATGACTTAGTAAGCATCCGATTATCATCATTGTCTGATTGAAAAATAAATAGCTTACTTAATTTTGATATCCATGCGACGATGATTTATTTCTGTGAATAAATTTACTTGACAGGCCTCGTAATCATAGTTTATTATGCTCATTTATGAACGTGTTTTTCTTTTTTATAAAAGTAGCTAAAATATAGTCATATAATGACGATGAACGTCTTAATTTGTATTTTTATTAGGTATATTTATTTAAAAATATACGCCTTTTACCTAAAAAAAAAAGATAGGCACTGAAGGGAGATATTTCTGAAAGTGTGCTAAATTACTAATACTCCAATTGGCACAACGTCAAAATATGGTTGATTGATGAAATATATTTTAGTTTGACTGTAAACCACACCACATATTACATACACCACACATGACTGTAACCTAACAAGACTAAACAGAGGGCAGACAAATTACCTACATGTGTTCACTTAATTAATGCCCAATAACACAAACTAAAATGTATTTTCGTAACTGCACGCATCATAATTAAGTTATTGCCTAGAAGCGAAGTATACTATGGTGGAGAAACTTAAAAGTGATATTACATTAGTGTGAACACCGTGGCAAAGAATAATTGTGGATTTACATTTTCATACGGTTTTATTATTTGTCACACGTCAACTGTCAAATAAACGTATGATCAGGCAGATCTTGAAATTCCTAGGCATATCGTGAAACGTCAAAATCTTTGTCTCGTTCCCTGAGTCGTCGGGACCCCGCTACCCGGGGCTCCTATTACACAGTTTGCCCTTCGGAAATCTGAAGCAACCTGATGAACCTATCGTACCTACATATTGGTTTAATATGACTACCGTCAACACATTACGATTTGCCTGATCAACTTTTTCAAAACAAATGAGTAGAGACTGAAGCAACCTGATGAACCTATCGTACCTACATATTGGTTTAATACGACTACCGTCAACACATTACTCAGGAACATTACGATCTGCCTGATCAACTTTTTCAAAACAAATGAGTAGACACCTTGTCTCATCGGCAACAATCCCGGCACTTGGTCCCACCAAATGCATGAACCATTACGAATTATTTTCATATTAAACACAACTCTACATACCTAACGTGAAACAGTTTAACAGACAGGTTCCTAACTTAACACTTATACCTCAAATGTAAGACAACAGCGCTGGAGCCCTAGCCAAGATGTCTACGTTAATGTCTCTCTATCACTTCCGTATTAGTCCGACGGTTGGCTAGGCCCTCTGATATAAATATTTCTTAACTTTAAATAGGCGCCAGAAGGTACACCCAGCTGCGAAAGTGCATAGTGTATGAATTAATTCCATTCATAATGTGTATATGCAATTATGCAGCTCGCAATATACCTATATATATACCTAATCTACCTATAAGCACTCTCTTGGTTATCATTCATAGTTTTCATTAAACCTTATTACGAATATATTTGTAAATTTAAGGCCTTGCGTACCACAGTCGCATAAAGTTATCATTCTGCAACATCAACTCTGCTTCTCACCAATAAAATAGGGCCCCTATTAACAAGGACATTAGCCCCTATATGACTTAACATAGTAATTATATGAAAGGCTGGTCGGAGTATTTTCCATGTAAGAAATATGTCGGCCCTTCGCATTGTTCTCGAGGCAGTGCCATGTTACATGACAGACGTTGGTGCGGTGACGAATCTCCCCAACTATTTTTATATTCGTTCTGAATACAGTTTTTCCGTCCAACTGGCCTTGACTTGCATACCTATATACCTACATTGTACAAACGTGAATTTAGTGTCCTATTTATTTGGGCTTGACATATTTTTCAATTACATTACTAACACCGACGTGGTGTATGTAGTGTGAATAAGAAAATAGAACCATGACTAATTTAAAAACTTTCTAAATATTGTTACTGCTAGAGTTGTTTAGAAAATATGATGTTAAATATATTAGGTAAGTAAATTATAAATGATCATATGTATATCAAACCACTTTATAAACTATTATCTCAAACTGTCGGAAAAACCTAAAACAGTTTGCTTGGCTCTTGGTAAATGCAATCGAGGAGAGGCGAGGTCTGTTTATGTATTTCCAAAATTTAACAAAACTGGGGGCTTATTAAAGCCCCGAGAGACTCGATAAAGTGCGTAACGAACACATCAGAGGAAGCTACAAGGTCGCCCCCATCACCGACAAGATTCAAGAATCCCGCTTGAGATGGTATGGGCATATCATGAGACGTGACGAAGAACATGTCGTGAGGAAAGCCCTTAGCGCTACCAGACAATAAGAGAGGCAGAGGTCGCCCGCCTGCTACGTGGTGGTCGGCCATATCAATGGATTTGAAACAAACCCAGTTGAACAAAGAGACAACCCAGGATCGACCGACCTGGCGTTTGAGAACGAGGAGGGCCGACCCCAAACAATGGGAAGAGGCACGGAAGGAAAAATAAAACTGGGGGTTACTTATTTGACTAGAGATATTGAAAAAGGTAGAATGGCGACCAGTATGGCTCTCATTTATTAAGTTAATATCTGAAAGACCGAGCTCTGCTCGTAACTCAAAAATGCGCATTTTCCCAGAGATAAGACCTAGCTAGATCGATTTTTTGCACCCGAAAACCACCATATAGCAAATTTCATCGATATTGTTAGAGCGGTTTCCGAGACCCACAAATTTTTTCAAAATAAATAAGTATACAAGAATTTCTCCTTTAAAGGTAAAAGATTATTGTAATATTTATGTGCAGAAGTCGCTGTGAAATAATAAAATATCAAGATTTTCGATGTATACTTGGATACAAATGTCGTTGTTTATAAACGTCTTTAAAACCTGTTTTAGATCAATGTCGTAAAAATTTGTTTTTTTTTATACCTACAGACAAGGGTTATTTTCATTTTCTTAAGCTTTATAAATAACGGGGATCTACCTACCTGGAGTTTATTTAAGGGTTGATCCAGGCGAGCTTACTCTTACTCGGATCTAATGAAATGTGTTGTTTCCTTTTACATTTTATTTAGTGTCCAAGTACTAAATGATTATATTAGGTACTTCGCAGGATTATAATAAGTAAAAAATATTTTGTATAAACAGTCAACGCCTACTTAACAGTGATGAATACGGAAAACTCGCGGCGAAACTAAATTCACCAGCATCGGCAGTAAAACGCGAGACAGTAAAAAATCCATAAAAACCCCGAACCACTCAAAAGCGACACGTCTCGGAAGTTCATACTAGAATTATATAGTGTAGTGTATCATCCTCGGCAGAGACGGTATTAATTATTTGCATATTAATACATGAGAATTAACTCGCTCTCGGAGACAATAGAAGGCCGCCGACGACGCCGTGTCATAGCAATAGAATTCGCCTTGGCACTCGGTTGTAGATTACTCGGGAAGATTTGGCTCTTCGACAACTGTCGGGCGTGCAGCTAAGAAACGATTCATTCGATGACAAAATTTATATTATTCTTATTCGCTTATAAGGATTATAACGTATTAATAAAAAAAGAAACCTTTAAAAAACGAACAGTTGAATTTATTTCCGTTTTTTACTTACAGCAATAAATAATATGAAATCCAAATTCACTTTTTTGTGGTTAAAAATCAAAAAAGTTCAATTTCCTTTTAAAGGAAAAAAGATCAATACAAATGATGTGTTTAGTAAAAAATAAGTAAGTACAGCAAATATGCCCAGTGCTGGACCAGCGAGATGGCCAAGCGATGGTTGAAAGTTGAAACGCAAGTACACGATTGCGACATCCAGTTGTGTTCCATTCGTTTTCTTTGATGTGCGGACGAAAAACCGACACCGTGGCCATCCCATCGCTATCCCGCCGCACCATAAGACATCCGATACCACTGCGCTCTCCACATGCTGGCCCATCTTAGTGGGCCAGTATGATGATGGCCCATCGTGTAGAGAGTAAAAGATATGTTTACACTTTTGCAGCTAAAGCGCGCATAAAACAACCGCACGCTTTACTTCTTTGTAATAATGCAAAAATTGTAAACATATCTTTGACGTCGACTGTACGTCCGTTGTCGTATGCGATACTTAGCGAACGCAGACGCGTAGCGCGTAATGTTAATAATCCACTTTACGTTCTGGCGAATAAATGAAATAATTATTTGCTCATCTCGTCTCAATAAAATAATAAGTTTGTTTAAGCAGTCTATGATCAGCATTCTCTTATTTAATCTGCTTATGTAAGTCCTGTAATGTATGCGATACGTAGCAATCGCTGACAGATTTAGGAGTTCACTCTGGTGCTTTATTTATTCTCAACAGAGACGCGTAGCGCGTAGTGTTAATAACCCACTTTACGTTCGGCTAATTTAAATTTAATTGTTTGCTCATCTGGTCTACTTCGGTAATTACGCAAATCTGATTTAAAAAACACAAGTATTTTATTTTTAGCAGTCCATGACCAACATTAAGAGGATACGGGAGCTGTGATTTAAATATTTTTGGTGAATATATCCGTCTCGCTAACGGAAGCTGCTCCTTAAACTAGTGCGATAAGGACAACCCTAGGTTAGGCGTAAATTTCTGCGTATAAATCTCAAAAAACGATGCTTCGTACTCGACTGTTTCCAGCTCCAAAACTAAACCAAATGTAACGAAATTTTGAGATCTAAATGGTAATGAAACCATCTGTGTCGGACTGTTTTGCTTTTTAGGCTAATTGATGTCAGTAAATACCATGCTTAGTAAATTAAGCCGGGGCAACGCGCATGTAACTCCTCAGAAGTTGCAGGCGTACATAGGCTACGGAAACTGCTTGTCATCAGGCGAGCCGTATGCTTGTTTACCACCGACGTAGTATAAAAAAATGACCACTCCTGTTGCCTCTTAAGCTCTTATTTTCATTTTAAAAGCTTTATAAATTAGCTATATATGTACCATCAGCCGTAAAAGTGCATGGCGACTTTATCAATGAATTTATTCATAATTTCTCCATGCAATTTCGCAGCTCACTGTACATATCATAAATATGGTAGTTTCGGAATAAACAAAACGTTTTAAAATAACCCTCTTGTTGAATGTAATAAAACTCTTTGCCATAAATGTATTTTTAAACATGTCTTCTTACAAACTACTATGGATTTTCTCTCTATGAACGTTGGCCTTAATATGTTTTTGCTACAAGTGGGACGCCGCAGATAAATATTTCCTAGCCAAATATTTTATACTAGTGCACGAGGGCTAGAGCCGCTCTTAAAAGTGCAAACTCGCAACAACAACTACATAGTTAGCTTAACAAACTGTGTAGTAGACAGCTCAACCCTCCGTTATAATGTAGTTGAACGTTTCAACGTCATTTAATATTAATTTGTATGTAGTCGTAGTTATGCACAGAGGCTAGTTTTTAATAATAGATCATGACATAGCAATCACAGGATCAATTTTGTCTGATACTTCTATTTGAATGCATTAAATCATGGAAAGCCAAAGTGTACATAACGTATGTACGTAAGTCATATTCACAACCTTTGCTACACACATTTTTTTTTTAACTCCTTCAATATCAAGGGTGCATTCATGAACTTAAATTAAGTTACTTGCTCAAAGACACCGGTATTATAATTAACTTAATTTAGGAGATAATCAAAAATGTATTTGTAATAAGGCCCCTATGAACGTCTACACTTGCCTTAGGGCTTGTTTACATAAACGCGTTGCTGGACTGAATTCGCTATGAATCGATTGCCCTTATGTGTCACCTGTTATTTTGACTTATCTATTTGTAAGAAAGGGATAAAACACAATTTAACTAAATCAGGCCCGTAAAGTTTTATGAATAAGGTGCATTTGCTACTAAACACCGACCGCCGCCGATCTCGGACGACCGATGTTCGAAATGATATTGATGTCTAAGTTTTCAATTATTTGGTTAAGTTAAATAGCATGCCCATATTTCAACAACGCTATGCAGCCTTGAATTATTTTTTATGAAAAAGAAAGTATTTATTTTTGGGTTTTGAAAATTGACTATGACATTCAGTTTCCTTAAATGAAAAAAACACCGTCTATAGTTGTAAGAAAACCAAATAAGAAAATAGAAATGGGAAACGATAGGTATAAAAGACATTTTGTACAGTAATGTGTCAAGTTTATCAAGCTATCGGATGAACTAACAGAGTTACTTATTTCGCGAACTCATTATTTTTTTTCTTTGTTCTCAGAATGTACACTTTATTCAAACGTGGAATCTAAATTTGCTTTATAAGAGAAGTCTAAAACAATGCAAGAAAGCTAGAACTAGTGTTACGGTTTCCTTACTCCTAATAGAGATAAGTTAGATGGCCGGATGTTGGATGAATGGATGAAAAGAAAAATCAAAGATGCAGATAAAAAATAAGTTTATTAAGTAACTGTTTCATTATCTCTGCTTTTACATAATATAACACGTGTAACGCATTGCATCTGGATCATTACCCTCGTTCTGGCCAAATATTTTTAAGGAACTTTACGGTTCTGCCTCACATAAGGACGCTTTTATTCCGATTTTGGGATCTCTGGGCAGGAACCACATAAAACAAATTGGTTTTTTTTAAGAACGATTATGTTCTGATCTCTTCTGTAGATATAACCTAAGTTAATAGACTTATTTTCTGATTCATTGAACTCTTATCCACATCAAGTGATAAACCTTTTCTGTTATCCTGTGTGATGAAATCATTAATTATATGCACACAAGCCGTTAACTTTTGTTCACATGAGGAACAACATTATTGTAAAGTTCTATTTATGACCCATCTACAAAATCTACATGAGCCCAGTTCTAAATGGAACTAAAGTTTTCTACATTAGGAACGAAAGAATATATATAAAGCGAAATTATAAATTCGTATAATGAATATCCTATAAATTTTGGAGTTTTTCTGTGACTTTTGATGTTTTTAAACAAATTTGAACATGTCTTGCCTTCTGAAACTACACATGTCAACACTTCTGATGGGTAATTAATTGGAAATTAGGCCTTTCATGATCCTTAAAATAATACGTAAGTAACGGCTTGAACAGAAACAAATCTAAAAATCCTGCATTCTCTAAAATTTGTTAATACATAGGTTATCTATGTACAAAATAGTGGGGATCCATTCGGTATCTGTTCTGAGTAGGAAAAAGTAGAAGAAAAAATGTTTGACCCGAAGGTTGGCCGACTTGGACGACCTGCCGCATAGATTTTTTTTTTGCGTGAAAAGTTTTTTCTTCTACCTGTTTTTTAATCAGAACACGATAGTGAATATGCTCTTAAACGGATCCCCACTATTTTTATTACACCTGTATAATTATGAATTATATTTTTAAATTATTTTTTGGACCCGGGTATGCCCTTAAACTACGTCCAAACGAGTGATATTGGCCGGGTGGAGATGGCTTAGCGGAAAAACAAAAACGATCGCAGCGCTTGATGTGGCCAAAATCTCGCGGTGTGTCTATCGGTACTTCTCAGTTAGTATGTTCGCGATCAACTCAAAAACTACGGAACGGATTATCATGTGGTTTTCACCTATCAATAGAGTGATTCTTGAGTATAGACAGAGAGAACAAGAGGATCACAAGGTACAAGGTAGGTTTTATACATAACAAAACAACACAAAATATACATTTTTTTCCTTTAATTTGTAACGAAAGATCAACGAAGAATATTGACATAATAATGAAGAAGAATATTGACTTAATAATTCTTACTACTTTCAGTAAAGCTAAAAACCAAATGTGTTTAACATTAGAAACGAATAGATTTCGCGCATTAAACTGCATCATAAAAAATGTTTTTAAGGAGATAATCTTTATTTTGTTGCGCTCATTATTCTTGAGCGCCTACCGAGCTACCAACGCTAGGCGGCGCTGCCGTCGTGCACCCGGCCAATAAGGCTTTGTATGGTATCTCATGGTAAGGCACAGCACGGCTGATGTCATTTCAGAACTAGAGCAGAGCCCAACTGGAGAAGTACCTCCACCTTACAGAAAACCGCAGCCAAATAACACTGGACCCTACTCATAGTGTTGTGTTCCTGTCTGTGAGTACCTAAGTTTGCAAGAGCTCAACGAGGGTGCCGCGGCTCCGCGGAGTCTTAGGGTTGGTAACGCCCATGTAACCCCGCTGGAGTTGCAGGCTTCCATAGTCTACGGATACTGCTTACCATCAGGCGGGCCGTATGTTTGTTTGCCACCAACGTAGCATTAAATACATACTAAGCTTTTTTTTGCCCTCTCTCTAATCAAAAGATAAAAAGACGTATGTAGATATTTTAGCAATTACATAATTTCGATAGTAATAATAGTTTAGTAGCATAATAATGTATTTTCATAACAGGCAACCAGTATAATGTTCACTTTGTATACAATTTTATACTCAGAACGTTTTTTATTCATGAAAACCAACATCATAATGTTGAAGGCATATAAACGCCTAGTGAAAATGGGCAAGCAAAAATACCATTTGCGAGACATATGGTTCTGCCCATATGGTCACAGTTCTACCTAACACTCCTCCTCGCTTCGTTCGTCGTCGTACCTAACGGCGACCAGCCTTAAAGTTGAATAGGTAGATTGTTGTATAATTGAAGACGTGAGTGGATGAACGTGCTATGTCACCTTTTTCAGATTTTGTTTTTATGCTTCATCATGTCATGTTTCATGTCTTTAGGCCATATGCACACAAAAAAGTAAAACCCTCCATGGATGAAAGTGTTAAGCATGTTCTTCTTGCGTTGACGTGTCATGTTTGTATTTGAAACATAGCATCTTAATCTATGTCGAGGTTTATTTAATTTCACATAATATAAAAGTGTCAGTAATGAGACGTGGTTATTCTCCTGTTAACAGTATTTTTTTATTGAACTTTAAATATGTATATGATTATTTTGAAAACAAGTTTCGAGGTAATGGAATTTCGGATTCTTAAACGAAAACAAGAGGATAAAAATTACTTGGCCAATTGACCACCTTCATGCACTGAATTGATTTACTTCAAATTTATCATAGAACATTATGTCACGTGATCATTCGTTAAAATGTAACTACATTTTACTTATAATACAAAATGTATGCTATAAGAAGTAAAATTATTCCTAAGGATTGTTATGAAAAATGTTTTTATGATTATACAGCATTCTGTCATTTAATTAGTATGACTAACAACTTTATGTGTTTTGTTTTTATACATAATGTTTATTATGAGTTTCAATGGTAGTTAAATGAAATTATGCTAAAAGTTTGTATTAAAAATTGAATGGCACCCCTCCGACATAAAAAAAACCACAGTACCTAAAGATCTAAACCATTTTATACAATGAGAAAAGGTCTACTACCACTAACACCTGATAGTATGCTACCTTTGGGTATGGTGCTTTACGCACACTAGCGTTCCCTCCCCTCCCCCTGACGCACCCCCCCCCCCCCTCATTTCGCATAAAATATGTCCGGATTGACAACTTTTTTTATTTTTTGTGAACTGTAGACATTTTAAGAATAAAGTGTCAATGAAAGAAACAATCGTTATTAAAATTTTATCAAAAAAGGTTTTATTCATTTTTTGATATGAAACACCATTTTCATGTTAAAGCTATGTGAACTAGAATATAAACATAGTACTGAAAGAAATCGTGTAGGAAGAGCTTGTTTAAAGGCTAAATTTTGTCGAAGTTCATCTAGCTATAACTTGAAAATGGTGCATCATATAAAAAATTAATATAACCTTATTTGTTAAAAATTCATTGAGGGTGATTTCTTACATTCACACTTTTTTCCTAACTCTAATACTTTTCTCTTATACTTAAAATAAACCTCAATTGGGACATATTTTATGCTAAAAGGAGGGTTGCGCTAGGGTGAGGGGAGGGAACGCTTATGTGCCTAAAGCACCATACCAAATAGTATCATATTAGTTTGAAGCTGGATATAATTTGTTCGTCTTCAACATATATTAGAACATATATAACTTGCCCGAATCATTAACCATCAGCATATTTTCAAATTAGCTTGTTTTCAAAGTAAACATAACTTAGGTATAAGTATCGGTTAAGAAAACTCTTTCCTTAAACCATATTCTATGGGGCTTACCTATGCAAAAATTATACACAGAACCAAGATCGTTAAAGCTTGCAGTAAAACATCTAATATGAACACACAAGAACTTACCTAACCAATTAAGGTTGCTTTGATTTCCTCTCCTTATCACAAACACAATTTAACAATGTCCAAGTACTTTCACTGTATCACTTTGAAAACAACCCAGCACAACCGCCATCTCAATGATAATGGGGAGCTTGCAAGTTTTTTCTTCAGTTCTTTATTATAAGTATTCACAACCTCCAGGGAAATTCAGGATAAATTGAGTCCTAAATGTAACACAGACAACCTTTGTAACATCGCTAACAGTAGAAGTAGAAACATGAACACCAGAACAGGTATCTAACTATCAAGTACGCGAATTCTTAATATGTTATCATTTATCATTATACATTTATCAGTATTACTTTGCTTTCCTAGCTTTTAATCACAACTTATGGATTGATTTTACAACCAGACTTGATTATTATTGATACGTCCGTGAGCAGAGGGTGGCCGAAACCACACATCCTACGTTATCACAACCGGTTGCTTCGCCGTCAGTTCAACATCGTCCGCAAGACCACTCTGCGGCAGTTTCCCTCCATATCGGCTCCTCCGTACACTACAATAATTAAACTAATCGTTATTCACAACACTGAAGAGGTAAACATTGATAGTATGCATAAATTTACATCTTGCTAACTTTCCATGTCTTTCATCACAAAACTATATAACTACATTCCAATCATCCCTTCCACCGCATCGGACGCACTGTATTATAACATTTACATATTCTATATAGGGTTTATTTGATGATTGTTTTTGGCACAGTCAGGTTTGACAGTTTTCATGTTTCGCACGTGACGACTAACATACGCTCCGCGGACGCGGGACCGCGGGATCGCGAGGTTTTCTCGAGCACTACGACCGTCCACTGAACACGCGCCGCTACGGGCCATATGCATTTAAAAATAGTTATCTCTGTCGCGAATCGTGTCAGCCCATCTTACTAATGCGATAAACAACCGTAAGTCGGAGGACGGCGGTGAATGTCAGGTGTTGTCCGCGCTGTCAGTGAAACTGTGTTTTCAGTTTCCGAACGCGACGTGTGTTCCTCTTACTGTTTGTGCTGTGTTACTAGAGGCAGAGGCACGCGTTTCTCGCTGCAACTGCTGAAAGGCGAAACCTGTTGAAATAGGACGGGAGGCTGGGCGTAAGCGAGATGTCGCTCTCTCTCACGATCTCTCGCCTAGTTTCAGCCGCTTACTTCACTACGCAGGCGTGTGTGCGTGAAAACTCGCGTGGCCACGAGCAGCGAATCGGTGTTAGTGAGTTGTGGAAAACTCTCTTAGGCCGCTTTCACAAACGCGTGGGTTTTCTTGAGTAACGACGGTTGTCCTAATAGATTCCATTGTGTGCACATCGTATGCCGTCTATCGTCTTTGATGTTTTGTTTCTGCTTAGTACCTACATAAATCTGTTTAAAATTTATTGTCTTCTATAGGTACAGTTTTCTTAATAGAAACTATTGAGTTTGACTAAATAAATTAATATATATAAATAAAACACATTAATAATAATAAGATAGTTATGGTGATATTCGTTTAGTACATATCTAAATCTATTTATACCCAGTTCATGTTTTTGCCTTCTCATATCAGAGTAATGTAGTTCCTTTCTATTATTACTGTTTCAAGGTACCGTGATAACATTAATTTAATCCCAGGAAAATTGCGTGTCATTGTCATTTTCACGTTGATCTGGCTTTTTTCCACGGCTCATGTGAGCCTTGGGTTCGCTTGGAAATAAATCCCACGAATTGGCTTTTAACAAATGCGACTGCCATTTGACCTTTCAACCCAGAGTGGAAACTAGGACTTATTGGAATTAAATCAATTTCCTCACAATCTTTTTTTCAGGAAAATTGCTAGTGTCGTTACTGAATTACGAATGTCCAATTCAAATATAATAATCTAAGTAGCTTGTAAGAAACGTAGGTGTCGTCGTAAGGAATTAATCAATTTAAAGTGGCATCAAGCCCAATATAAACAAGGGGCCACACAGACGCGTGGCATAATCAAATAGCACGCAACTTTCTCGTAGGCTGTGTAGGTCGTCGGAGAAAGAAGTATAGGCGGAGGCTGCGGCGCAAGCGAGATGAGCAGACCAACGTGGCTGCGCACGCAGCGCTCGATACACCCGCGCCTCCTCACTCACACCCGCCAGAAATCTATACCGAGCGGGAGACCGCCTCTGACAGCTCCAATGTAACGATGTACCCTCCATTATATTGGGAATCAATTGACAAATGGGCACCGCGGTCGCACAACCACACGCACGCTGCAGTGTTTGTGGAGCCAAGGCCAACGATCATAGAAGATTATTGTTTATCTTTTTTAAAAGCCTTCTAATGGAGAGAAGTTCGAGGACAGTAATTCCTTAAGGGGCTTTAATGCCAGTTTCTTTGAATGGCTCCTCTTACAAGAATGGATACCCCTTTGTGTAGTCCCAGGGATAGAAATTTAATTAATATTTTAGTTTCATTTAATGTTTTGACAAAAATCTTGAAAAATATTGATAACAACGCATAGCATTGTCGTTTCTTATTTATTTCTATTTTTTCATCTGTTTAGGTTACAAGCTTAAATAGATTTTATACCTACCTACGAGCACATATTACAGGAAAAGTGACATACGGCCCGATTCAAAGAATGATCAAGACACGTTTAAGACCTTGGAAAGATCTTTAAAAGATCGATAACTAAAAAGCATATCTAAATTGACGTTTGTTTCGATTCCACTGTGATCCCAGTAAGATCTATCTACGATATTTCTAACGTCAAAGTGACATTGGTTGCCCGAATCGAGCTGCTTCTGTCAATTATACGACATACAAACGATATCTAAATGAGAACTTATGTAAACCAGAATTTATCGTTATTGTATCTCATTCTTCGAATCGGGCCGCAAGCCCTTCAATAGCGGAAGCTGGGCCGAATTTATAATTTTATAAAAAATAATTTAATTTGTTCCCTGAGACACAAGTATATAATCGGATATTCTTCTTTAATTTATTAACAACTCATTAATTGTTCATATTCATGACATTCTTTCAAACATCATTAAACTAAATCAATCAACCGCCATAGAGATAGACACAAGGAGTTGTACAAGTGAAAAAGTATTATTTTTATTTGTGACAAAATATTAATTAATTTAATATTTAACAATGGTATTAAGTAATTATTGCTAGTATGTAATTGTGTAAAGATTTTCTTCGGTTCGTTCATGACATCTTTTTATCTCTGTAATTAGGTCATTCTTTCTGCTATTTTTGTATAGTTACCTATTCGCAACTGAGCGCTAGAAGCCGTGCGATGTGCGATTGACACATGAAGACGCGACATACCGCTGTGCTCACCACATCAGTGGATTCATTCATGTGATGTCGTTCGCACCGTCAGCATTTATTTTGCAGTAAGGGTACATTATATAGCTAGAAGCTCGAAGCCATTCACGAATATATAATATTATTAGAATATCGTAATCCGCAGTCATTTTTGGACACTATTGTTTGACATTACAGAGGCGAATCACTGCCTAGTATTTCATAAATAGACCTTGCTCGGACATTCCCAAGCTCCCAACCGATAAGTCTCTTGATATGCTGCCTAATTACGTCCCGTAATTAGAGCGTAGGTACACAGGAAAGCTATCCAACAAGACAAGGGAACAGATTCCCCGACAACGTAAATCATCTCACGGAGGTGCAAATGAGAAAAAGAAGCCTCTCACAAACAATTTATTCCGTTTGGCCCGAGCGCGCTGATTGGGCCGAATCTCGTATACAAAGTGAACTTTTTAACTGAAAACAGACATAATTACAGTGCTACCAAGTTTTTCCTGGCAGCAAAATTAGGATCTAAATGAAATTGTATAGGTTTAGAAAAGGAAGAAATGCGGGAGTTATGTTGCATTTATTTTCTGATTGTTATTACCAATACTTTTCATTGTAACAAGTAACGTTTGACTACTTTAACCGGACTCCGTTTTTTTCATCAGAACCTTGTCGTATAGAAATGTAGGTTATGTCATAAGACCAAAAAACTAATTGATACCTTTTTACCATCAAATCAGCTCAGTAGTTTTAAGGTACAATAGAACACTCGACGGAAACATACATATACTATTAAAATAAAAATAAATCTACGCATACGTGCAAATGCTAGATTTCTATCGGCGGGTCGGAGAAAAAATCAACAAATAGACTATTTGGACAAACTTTTCTTGTGGAAATAGATAAGTTATTTTTAAGTAGTTACTTTATAAAATCTGCACAAATATTATCTGCGTAAAAGAATATCTTATCTAATCTATATTATTCACATTTAATGACCTTTGCGAAACTTTATTCAGAAATGTGCAAAGAACAAAAAAATATCGGGACAAAGTCCCGAAACAACAGCAGACGGTAAATAAAAGTTGGTTTTACTGTAATCAATGACAGGCGCCGATGCCTGGTACTTGAATATTTATAAAGTGTCAATCTCAATTCCAAACTGAGATATTCCAACAATCAGACAGGCTTGATTCGAGCCCCTACTAATGGTTTCTCAGAAACGTTGCCCTAATTTTATAATATCTGAGTATCATTCGGTATTACATATTGCTTTAAATTTAGATTGAGTTTATGTTATCTGTTATTGAGTTTATTATACGAGTTAATAACGCCGTGAGCTCTCTCGCGGACACTGGCTCCTCCAATTTAATAATTTCAAAAACATTAAAATCGTCAAGAAACTAACTGCATACTTTATTTCTGTGGCCCTAGTGAAAAAGGGTACAAGTCTCTGGCAGCGCAGGTGTAAAGGGGTGTAAGTTCCACGTAACACTTATGCCCTTATACACCTAAACTGCCAGAGACTTGTACCCTTTTTCACTAGGGCCCACAGATTTATACCTAAGGCGTGTGGTTACCCTAATTTGTATTTTTTTTTTCTATTCACGAAAATATAAGTTTTTTATTACGCCCTCCTGAAGGCCTACCACGAAAACAGACATCTTTCTCTTTTACTCCAATGAAGGCGTATTAAAGTGACAGAGAAAGATACCCGCAATTTACGAACATCGATTTTCGCGGTTATAGCCCTGATGGTAAGCTATAGCTTACTCTGTATACAGGATATGGTGAAACAAATAATTACAAGTCTAATTTTGGCGCCAACGGACATTCTTAGTGAATATTAATTAGCTATACAAGACCGACTGATCATGAAATTACCCACTAACTTAACTCCAAAAATGGCCATATTATATATAGGTATAATGCTCTATTTATTTATATACTTAAGAACTCATAACAGATATCGTCAAAAGGCTCAATTTCATCACTTCGGGATAAAGAATGATATAAATGAAACATTCACTTAGAACAGCATAGAAAAGGAAGGGTTAACTGAACCGTAACACTCAAGTCTGAAGGTCCTCTGATCAATATAGTGAGTGGTCTGTAATACCCAACTTGAAAATTTATTGCTCTCTATTATGGAATAGTTTTAGATTTAATGGATTGCTGAAACTTCGAAGGTGAAATATTAACTAAACATTATATTGTAGTAAAAGCGTGTACAGATATTTATTAAAGTCAATTGTGTATGTACATACACACATACCCTCACATAAACACTTTCACTTACATACAACTTACTGAGACCTTTTTAACTGTCTTTGTACTTAGTTTGATAGTTAGTCATATAATAAAAAAATCTGACATATAATTTAGCTTTAAAAATAATATATTCTGTTAAAATATGTACGTTACAGGATGAGCCTAGTGTGGAGATCAATGTACTGCTTCTCTTCTAATGCCAAATTCTCGAAATTAATATAATCTATATATATATGTAATTTTATCTACTTTTAAAATTTGTAAAATATTAATTACCTAAGTTACTTTTGGTTATTCGACAAAAATATAGGTCACAACGAACATTTCATCGTACTTTCGCACTCTCGTTATAGTCGTTGCTTAGGCACCGGTAAATAAATAAGAAAACAAACTTATCTCAAGTGCTATGAAAACAGATCACCAGGTATGAAAATATTTCTTTACTTTTCTGTTGAATGTGAGTTATATATACGAATAATATGATAAGAACTACTATAATAAAAGTTAAATTTAGCAACGCTCCTGAGTAACCAGAGCATAACTTTATAATTTAGTACCAAACTTATGAAATTATTTTGCAAAACTGCTTCCCAGACAATGATTTGCACTGGTATTTTTGTTAGATCTGCAATAACATACCTAGGTAGCAGTAAAAGCGTTTACTCGTCTGAATACGGGTGGTTACCTAATTTAAGTTGTGCTACTTAGTAAAGATTTAACTGGCGTTTTACGGTTAGAGTCGTCTCATCTGTCCGTTTAAGCAGTGAAACTATTCGTTACAACTTCTCAGAGTAACTAATTACTTTTGTACTGTCACTAAACTTTCATTAAAATAGTCAACTAGGTGATAATGCGAGAAAGGGGTTAAAGTACTTAGTTTAAATATTTAGCTCTAATAAAAAGATATTACAGTGTTATTACAATATCTTTTTATAAAATACATGTAATATTACATTTTATAAATGAGATATAGAACACGCCACGATGTACCGACATTTTACTGCTAAACGAATATTTTAATTAGAACGTCCTGAAATCCTAAATAGTAAAACTAAATAAATATTAACCAACTAAGTTTTGCCGGCCACTTCGTCGTTCGTCGTCGTTTGCGTGGTATGATGACGATATATAAAAACTATCCTATATCCTCGGGCCTCAAACAATCTCCATACCAAATTGCATCTAAAACGATACATTGGATTAAGACGAGACGCATGCTTCTCCATACAAACCCATTCCCCATTTTCCTCTCTGAATATTAACATCATGGAAAATATTTTTACATAATTTGATGTCGATTAACCATAGCTATGTCCGTACGTTTGACTTTTTTTAAATTTTTTGGTTATTGTAAAAATTAGGAGCGGAAAACAGATTATATTTAAAAAAAATTAAACGTAGGGGCATGGCTGTGGTTGATAGATAATAAATTGTGTCAAAATATTTTCAATAATGTGAAAATCCAGAGAGGAAAATGAGGCCTACGTTGCTTTGTATGAAAAGGCGATTTCGCAACGGGTCCTCGACTTTCATCTTAAGACTGAGTCGACCATCCAGTAGCGCCCTTTTTGGGGATTTATGTTTTCCAATAAACCAAATAATACAGTGGGTAAATTCAATACGAGCGAATATTTAAACCCTGGTTAGTATAGGACCTAAGAAGTATATTGAGATAAATTTTGCTTCGAAATACACTGAAAATATTAACCACACAATAATAATGCGGCCCGTAATATAAAGCGATACAAAATTACGAGATACGAGCTTTTTATAGTAACTGACAATGCTTCTTGGCGGTTACTATTTAAAAGCTCGTATCTCGTAATGTCATGTCATGTTATGTCTCGTAATATTTGCAGTAGATACATTGCTGCTCGATAAATTTTCAAAAAATAATTACGAGGTCATAATTAAGTGTAACTTTTAAAAAACTTCGTATTTCATGATTTATAAATCCTGTATCTCGTTTAATTTATCGCCCATATTGTATTTACACATTGTATAAGTAGTTTTATTTCGCTTATTTTTTCTTTATCGACATAACGGTGACCACATTTTTCCTATTAAGTCCGTAAGTTATATAAAACTATATTACATAGATCAAAAATTGGTGAATAAGTAGGACAACAATATTAGTAATATGAATATTGTTGTATCAGTATATTATACTGATTTATACTTAAATTAATTGATTTATTAGAAAACACGAATCCCTAATGAGGGCGCTACACTGGACTGTCGACTCAGTCGTAAGCGTGAAAAGGTAACAGACAGACAGAGTTACTTTCCCAATTGTAATATTACTAGGGTAGAAAAAATCATAAAATATTAGTAAATATATAACAATAGGCGGTCTTATCACTAAAAGTGGTTATCTTCAGATCAGATTAGTGGTAATTTTATATACCTGGTATTTGTTTTATTTTATTTTTATTGTATCTTTACCTGTCCCTTATGTACAATAAAGTGTTTACATACATACATATATACATACATATATACATACATACATACATACATACATATTACGTTCAATCTTATTAAAACTTTAAAGTGTTTATATATTTCCAAAGTGAATTTGAAATAGAGGTGGATTGTACTAGAAAACTTTGTAGCCACAGTTTTACTGCCAATTTTCGACACATGACTAAAAAGGTTATGGCGCCATCGCTCGAAACGATGCCGAACCTTTGGCCTTTGGGCGCCACTTTTTTATATTTAACAAATCTAACCCATATCTATGGAAGAATAAGCATCAAAGTCAAATGGCGTTCTAAAAGTTTTAATCATGTGTCGAAAGATGGCAGTAAATTTACTGTGGCTACAAAGTTTTCTTTGACAATCCACCTGTATTTCAAATTCCCTTTTATATTACCTATATATTTTCCGTTCAATCTTCTTTTAGAAACGAGCAGAGCAGTTGTGTCTTGAAATTACTTTTCAGTAAAACGAACAGTAGAATAGATCGTCCAAGGGTTAATGATAAATAAAGTAGCATTCGTTAAAGTACGCTAGATTTATAGCCTCGTGACACAAATTGTAATAATCTTGCTAGCTAATCTAAGTAAGTGATCTGTTTGATCTCTGCCATTACTAATTGGTATTAATACGAATCTCTATTTATATATGAATTATATACCTACCAATAAATGGCATAAAGGCTTACGTAGGTATTTAAATAATATTAATTAAGTAACGGTTTGATCAACAAATCATTTTGGTAATCATCAGCACCTGCCTGTACTTTACATTTATTTTGTTTACAGTTGACAGCAATGCAAAAATTATTGACAATTCGACTTCATAATTAAAAATAATAATAAATAAATGTTTGGGGACAATCTTACACAGATCGACCTAGCCACAAACTAAGCAAAGCTTGTACTATGGGTACTAGGCGACGATATACATACGTTACGTATATAGATAAATACATACTTATATACATAGAAAACACCTATGACTCAGAAACCTCTGTTCATCACACAAATAAATGCCTTTACCGGGATTCGAACTCGGGACCATCGGCTTCATAGGCAGAGTCACTACCCACTAGGCCAGCCCGGTCGTCGTCGTCGGTAATAAGGATACCTTGCGTAAAATAATACATGAGTAAATAAAAATCTCGTTTCAATTAACGCATGGACGCGACACAAGTATAATCTGTAATAATATGGCCTTATAACATTATTTAAGTTGGATATGTTGTGCGAGTGTCATACAATTTTCTTGACACAATTTGTCCTTATATATATATATATATATATCTTTTCTGCACTAATTGAATACCTGGTATTTGGGTGTTATGTGTGCTTTTGTCTGTGCCAATAAAAATACTGGTAATTGAAAAATATTATTAAAAAAAACTACTTTTACTCCCACGGAATTACCTATAGCTTTTTTTTAATTATGTCACTAACTCATACGAACCAAGTAGGTTATGATTAAAGTACTTCTTTAAAGTTACGGTATAAATTACTTTTAGGTACTTTTAAAATCTCTTAGTCAACTTGTGTCAATTAATGTCCAACAATAAACAAATAAAATAGAATAAATGATGGCCAAATTTCGGCCACTTTGATTCACTCCGCCTTCATTGGTCTGATCATGACAAAAATGTATAACGAATTAACTAAAGATTTAAAAGGCCGCTTAATATTAATCTGTATTTAAAAATAGACCAAAGACCGTCATCTTTAATTTCTTCATTTTTGCTCTAATTATGATTGATATCTGAGGAATCGAAAGGCTCCTCAATAGGTAGCCGAAGTCAAAATTGTAAAAAACGGCTGCCATCCTGAATTTCTCCATTTTTGCTCTAATTATGATGAAAATTGATATCTGAGAATTCGACAAGATCCTTAATAATAGGAATTTCGTTCTGAAAGCCCCTTTACTTTAACATACATCCGTAGTCGATATTATAAAAAAAAAAGCTATCTTGAACTTCCAAATTTTTTATTAAATCGCATCGAAAATTAAATGTCTTTGTTTCTACTCTATGCAGTTTTTGGCGAACCGAGAGTTCTCAGTTCGGGGCGAACTACAAGTGTATTCAAATTTACTATTAGCAATAAGACTTGCGCTCCTTTCAAACAAGCAGATTACATGAAACACGAGGATAAATAGTTAATTAATGCCGATCGACTTGTGTATTGGCGAGACAACTCATAACAGCTTCGGCACATCACAACAAAGGGAGAAACTATAGCCGAGAATTATTTCTGCGCCCGTCGACCTGTCAGCGGGTTTGACACGCGTCTATATCCCGCGTTTTGGGGGAATTACTTCCACAACTCTATTTCATATGTCAAAGATAAAAGAGTTTCGGATTTTCGATTTATATTTATTATAACTGAATATAGAATTAGACCATGATAAGTCTATAACGATAATCATAGCATACACAGTGCAAGTGTTATTTATATGTCGTAATTTCATGTGCGCTATATAAATCGTTGCCTACTTATTTTTTTTATCATAAAAAATACAAACCTTTAAAACAACTTTCCTTAGACAAGACAAAATTCGGATTTATAATGTTTTGTAAGTTCAGACTTCCTTTATATTGCTTGACATAATTGCGAATACGAATATATAAGTAGGTTATACACCATCAGTTTTATTGTCCTATTTTTATCACAACTTGTTATTAGATATTTTATTTACCGTTTCATTTACTTTAAAATTTCGTGAATTTCGTGGATTAAAATGTCTTAGAACATCCGAATAATTCTTCGTAAGACTTCACTTAAACACTGTACCTTTATCTAATGAATATCATACGTAAATAGATACCTAGTATAAAGTTTAAACTAACACGAATTATAATCCATTAATTTTAACTAAGGTGACTGTGGGCAAGACCGGCATACTTTATTTATTTTTTACATTGGAGTATTCTAGCTCCGTTAATTATTCACTTACGTGACCGCTTGTAATCACATACGATGAAGAATTTCATAAATAATAGTTAAGCTATAGTGACAGATCATTTTAATCATAAATTAAGCAAAAACAATAGTGTTTTTAAAAATTCGGCGAGTAGACGGACTTCCCGTGTAGTTTAAGGTAAGTCCGTCTAGTAACGATATCAGCCATACTATGGGTGCTTATGTGTTCGTATTCGAATCCTTACAAAGAATAAAACAAGACAATGAAAAGTGTACTCTAAACTTGTTAATATAGGGTTTAGATTCGAAATAAACACAATTTTTCTTATTAAAAGGTAAGTCCGGCATATATTACGAAAATGGGGTGGTAAACCTTTTTTGGAAAATAATTATACGTACTTATTTTTTGGACTTCTCAAATAAAATACCAATAGTCATTTTAAATTTACTCGTTTTAAATTTACGGAGATCAAAGAGGGTTACATAAATAAACTCATAGTAGTAGCAATTTTAGTATAGTAATAATTTTTAGTTTTAGTAGTTAGTGTCCACATGCATGGCTTTGTCATGTCATGGGAAAACCATTTTCACATGCCATATGGCAGAACATATTAGGGGTCAACAATGTAAATTTATAACATCTACTGTACTGTACCATATGTTCTTGTAAAAAAAAAATTAAACTACGAACACCGTTTAAGTTTAAATCAAATAGTGATTGGCAAATCAACCTCCATAACACAAGTTGGTACTCTACATACATAAATTTTCAGGATAAGTAAGGCGAAGAACCCACGTCACATAGCGGCGTGGCACGCGCGGTACAGCGTGTCGTGATCACGGTGTAGGCAAAACGCCTAAACCACAATAAGTACAGTAAATGTTCCGAAATAAAAAATACGTATGGACTGATATGGCTGCAATGATTTTAATCTTCAAAACTGTCAAGAAAATATGACTACAACCGTATTATAAAATTCAAGAGGAGTAAAAAGGGTAATAATATGTGTCATAGGTATAATAATATAACATATGAAGGCGATGATCATGGGTTCGAATCCCGGTAGGGGCATTTGCTTGTATAATCTACACAGATATTTGTTCCTCCAGTCATGTTTGTTTTTTATGTATTTATCTATATAAGTTTGTATATGTCGTCGCCTAGCACCAATAGTAAAAGCTAAGCTATGCTTAGTTTGCGGCCAATATTTATTTATTTATTTACTTAATAGGTATTTTCGGTTACATAGTGCTGAGGATGAAGAACATATTTTTTTAGTAGTTTCGAGATTAAAATTGTTAATAAACACAAAACACAAACATCATGCGCAATGTTGTAAAGATGCATATCTGTAGTAACCTTATAAAATCGTAATAAATAATATTGAAGCCATTTAACAGTTGGTAACCTCTGATTCAAGGAAAGTCCGGCATATGACGGACTTGCCTGGTGCATAGTAGACGGACTTTCCAACTTATCAAAATTTTAATGTGATGAATGATGGAACGTATAATTACAAAACTAAGCCAATATCTGATAATTTAAACACATAATAAAGATTGCCGGGTCTTATATTACTTACGTAGTCAATTTCTGGTGCAAAATCTTGGCACAAACTATTTTTAACAATTTTATTTGCAGAGACTGTCGCACTATCACTTCGAGTTCCATACACGTAATGACTTGTTTACGCGGATTGTTCTGAAGTTCGTTGTCACAGCGCCATCTGTTTTAGAGTGAGGGAACTAGCACGAAAAACTGACTTATAAACTCGACGCCAAAGCGGCAAACGCTTTCTAATTCAAAAGTTATAATGTGTTGACGGACTTGCCTTGTAGACGGTCTTGCCCACAGTGACCTTACCTGCTTTGGCGTCATGACATCATCTACCTATTCATTCTCCGAATATTATTAGATTGTTTTTCTAATACCTAAACGTTGTCTATATTGTTTGTTTTTAATGACACAACCGTAATTGTAGTGACTGAAAGCAGATATGTTTTATCCTACATTCTCAATATAAAAGTAAGGGTAAGTACCTGAGCATATAAACTCTAAAGAATTTAACCAACAGGAAATTAAGCAAAATATTCAATGTGTTTCATTAAAGAATTAATTTAATTAAGGAGAAAATAAATGCTATAAATTCGAAATGTGTGTTGCGAGAAGTAGATTAAACTATTTTTT
Source organism: Cydia pomonella (assembly GCF_033807575.1). NCBI lineage: Eukaryota > Metazoa > Arthropoda > Insecta > Lepidoptera > Tortricidae > Cydia > Cydia pomonella. Next base: position 8,707,346 of record NC_084721.1, on the reverse strand, counting down.
TTTAAATATGAATATTTGAAATGGGAACCACCATTAAATACCAGTGGTTGCTGTAAACCTCGCAAACCCTTATGGGTCCACCATTGACATATATCTAAGGACGGGCCTTACGGGCAATAAGAATGGGACCAGTACAGCGGTGTCACGCACCGCTACAACTTGGTTGGTTGAAGAGTTCGCGTCACGCGCACGATTGGTCGCAACTAGTTGCGTTAGACTGCTCGATTAGCTCGAATTCATGAGTGACACCGCTGAACTAGCACCATTCTTAGTGTCCGTAAGGCCCATCCTCATATATATGTCAATGGGCTCCACCATTTTGAAAAAATCCTAAAAATGAATCGACAAAACAATTATATACAGTGTGTCCCTAGCCATTGGACAAAGCCAAAATATACATATGCATTCGGGTATTTAGAACCAGTGTACATATGATAACAACCGGTGTAGCCGTTTCGAAGAAATTAACAATTTACCATTGTTTACTTTGGAGCAGCCTGTATGTGTTAGTAGCTCCTAAGGTAATATCCTCAAAGAATAGTATGGAACCTTCTTCGACCTTTTTGATTATCTTTTTTATTTATGACACTAATAAGCTTCTGACTTTTGAAAAGTGTCATCATTATCAAATATTTCGAACAAATTGTCAAAAACACTGCCAAAGATTAAAACAGTGCGTTTCTTTTTGTTGTCGATTATTACAAGTAACTTTTGTTCGAGAATTTTATTTTTAGGGTTCCGTAGCCAAATGGCAAAAAACGTACGTCGCAAAATTCGTCATGTCCGTCTGTCTGTCCGTTTATGTCACAGCCACTTTTTTCCGAAACTATAAGAACTATACTGTTCAAACTTGGTAAGTAGATGTATTCTATGAACCGCATTAAGATTTTCTCACAAAAATAGAAAAAAAAAACAATAAATTTTAGGGGTTCCCCATACTTAGAACTGAAACTCAAAATATATATTTTTTTCATCAAAAGGATAGGTCTTCAAAAATGATATTGAGGTTGCTAATATCATTTTTTTCTAAACTGAATAATTTGCGCGAGAGACACTTCCAAAGTGGTAAAATGTGTCTCCCCCTCCCCCGTAACTTCTAAAATAAGAGAATGATAAACCTAAAAAAATATATGATATACAGTCCCATGCAAACTTCCACTGAAAATTGGTTTGAACGAGATCTAGTAAGTAGTTTTTTTTTTAATACGTCATAAAATTTTAAAAAAAAATCTATTTATGGATATCTATGGATAGGTCTTCAAAAATGATATTGAGGTTTCTAATATCATTTTTTTTAAACTGAATAGTATGCGCGAGAGACACTTCCAAAGTGATAAAATGTGTCCGTCCGTCCCCCCCATGTAACTTCTAAAATAACAGAATGATAAAACTAAAAAAAATATATGATATACATTACCATGCAAACTTCCACCGAAAATTGGTTTGAACGAGATCTAGTAAGTAGTTTTTTTTTTTTTAATATGTCATAAATGGTACGCAACTCTTCATGGGCGAGTCCGACTCGCACTTGGCCGCTTTTTTTATCTTTTGTTCTAATTAAAAAATATTTACGTCAGAGCATTCCTGAGAAGTAACCCTACGTGTCATTTCAGGGTTTGTCCAATAGCTAAGGTCACCCTGTATAATTCAAACCTAACAGAATCGAACCTGCTAACATAATTTCACGAGAATGTGATGAGAAATGCGATCTATAGAGTAGAACATTCGGCCAGATATAGCATAATATACATATTCCCATCACAAGAAAAATAAGAAAGAAATAAAGAAACTAAGACCTAATTCATAATTTGGACACAATTTATTTTGAATAATTATTGGTCAACCATTATTGAGTTTTTGGCCTAATATTCCTCATTTAATGAAAGGACGTAAGTGCCACACAATACAATCCGCATGTTGGCTAGAAAGTTGCAATTTGGCATGGATACATAAATCAATCATGGCAACGAAATGGTAAAATATAAATTGTATATGGTAAAATATAAGTTGACGACCTGTCTGGCCTGGGTAGGCCTATGAAGCCGAAAGGCGGAAAAAAAAGTCTTCCCATCTTAGTATAAGTGATGTAATTAATCCCTTTTGCTTGCTATACTCAGGATACCACCTGTATTGTGACGGGCGGGTAAATATGGAACCCTAAACTGAGCATAGCCCAACATACTTTTAACCGTTTTTTTTTATAATAAATATGTATGTCATTAAATAGTGTTTTACTCATGAAAAGATATAAGTAAAATACATTACAAATAAGTAAAAAACCTGTAATGGAATTATTGAGTTACCGGGCGTCGGTAACAATGAGCCTAGGTATTAGAAGGACGTGGCAATTAGAATTTACATTGTACCTAGCTGCTTGGGTTAAGTGGAAAAAACTAATACGCTATCGTAAAGTGTGATTGAGATAAGATAAAGAAATGTAAACAAATTGATATTGAACAGTTATTTTATTGGCGTAACCTTGTGAAACCAGTTATACTTGTACATAGTAAATAGGTATATTATATAAATATGAATGAGACGGGCGCAAACGTTTAGTAACATGTAAATTGTAAAGTTTATAGTAGTTGCGCATAAAGGATGACTCACGTTAGAATGGACCGGGTCCGGGTCGGGGCGTCCGACACATTGTTTTCTATGGAAACATCGCGTGATCACCGATCACCCGTCATAGAACACACCTATAGTAAACACCCCTATAATGGAACAGGCACCAGTAATGGGATTGTATAGACAAATCCTGAAAAACAAGTATTTACCATCAGTTTTAATGGCTGCCAACATTTTACCATAAACAAGAGCCAAAGAGCTGCTTAGGTTTAATTTTTCATTGATATTTGTTAGTTTGAAAGTTAATGGCGCCATACATGGAGCAAAATATCATAATATTAAAACAAATTGCAGGAGCTTTCATTAAATACAGAGAAAACATAAAGGACGAATTGGATATTCAACTTTTAAAGCATAATGCGGTAGAAATTTTACAGATGTTGGTGAAATATCAAAAATACTCCAAATGTTCTCTTAAATGTTCCATAATTGGTGCCGTTAACATATAGAACAATTGAAGTCAATAAATATTGTAAGTACCGTACCTACTTCCTAATGTTTGGCAGCACGACCTGCGTATAGTACGGACATTCACGCTAAAAATAATTACATAAGTACATCACATTTAAATATTCCTAACATTTTTGAAGTGAAAACTTCTTTAGCGACGCTGTGCACTTTTTGTGATGGGGAAAAAATCTTAAACTCGCGTCAGGTGTCACGTGACCGTCAGATTGAAAATTCGTAAGACGGAGACGTGACATCATGGTGACGTGCAAATTGAATGTCATCGAAGCCTGGTTACTTTTGAAAAATCGTATCTCATTCAAGTGAGACATTTTATTTTTCTTCATAATCAAAGTGCTGTCATAATGGTTGAAGAGGTTTAATCTTTTTTAATTATGTTGTATTGTATCTTTGTGTTGTTGGGTGTCCATGATTGTAGATACTCAAATTTTTCCTTACCAAAAAGTTAAAAAACAGAAAAGAAGCATGATTGTTTTACTTAATATGATGGTGAACGATTCATTAACATTTACTGATTGTGTAGGCTGTAGTCCTGCTCACGTCTCATGAATTACTCTGTATATGTTATATATTAACACTAAAATTCGCATTTCAAAATATCTTCCACACTCAAATTTATTTACGTAGGTACAATAAAGAATTATCGCTTCTTATAAAACTGCTACTCAATTTCTCCAAAAATTCAAAAATGCACAACGTTAATAAATATTCAAGTTTTCACTTCTGCCGGCACTCCCGGAGTGCAACCCGATTTTTTTATACACTTATGCCTAAATAAATAAAACATAATAATTTACAACAAAAACACTATTAATCATAATCTTCAGGAAAACACACACTTTCCCGCCTTACGTATCCTTTAGGACACTTTGATCCAGAAAATATGCTTCTGTCTTCGATGCTCGGCACTATCTTAGGATTGTTCTCTATTTCAACCACTTTATCAGGAGGCATTTCGGCCGCGGCGTCAAAGAGAGTCACCTTTTTATCATCTCCGTTTATTTCAATCTTCATAGTTGCAATCGTCTTAGCTGCTGTGCCGTTAGTCTTCTGTTGTATAGCCACGTCCATAATAATAGCTCCTGGTGGTAAACTGATCTGCCTTGACTTCAAGACTCCTGCATCAGCAAGTATCGCTATTATAAGACACAGGGCCAACTTGAAATATAATAGAGCCATTCTTTAATTAAAAAAATTAAGGCTGATGTTGAAATTAACCATAAGCGTTCGAGACGCGTATTTAAATGGTTATGAGTTGCTCAAGCTGGAGACGGATATTTTATAGAGCTACAAATGCGTATACGCTTCATCGCAACCGGGTCGAGTTACGGAATGATTCATGATATGACTAAGGACGGACCTGCGTGTGGTAGGGGCTTACCAAGTTTGCTCTAACAGTTTGCACCGGTTATTCCCATTTCTTCCCACCATAAGGGCTATTGCACTCGACAATTTGCTCATTGATTTTCAACGTCATAATACTTAATGGTGACGTGTATATTTAAAACAACAACTGCTCATGGAAAGTACAAATTGACCTAACATAATCGAATCTAGGCATAAATGCACGGTCTCAGCGACGAGCACCCTCAGTTTGCACTTTGCACCCTGTATTGGTAGGTAGGTAATATCTCCAAAGTTTATTTTGGTATTTTGCATTCAACCTAAAGTCCCTATACTCATAGTGTTGTGATGTGTTTGTTGCATTCAATAAGCTTAAAAAAATGTTAATAAATAAACATTTAATCTTTCAAGTAACAATATGAGTCTCTTAATATTAATTAGTAAAGCCTTTACGGTTTATTATTTTTGCATCACCTTGTAAGGATTTCTCGAATGGTTAATACTTGTGGCATGAAATAAAATAACATATGTTTTGCTTCTTCATTCCTGTAACAATTTTTATTTTAGTTATAAGTGCTCAAAATCAGATTTATTTTTCTTTAACAGGGAAAGTGACCGTTAGAGGGATAAATGAATTAGGTTCCAAAATCTACCCACTTCACTTTACACATATATTGTATTGTGTTTGTATTGTATAGAAATAAGAATCAACACTTGTTTTGTTAAACCGTTATGCCAGCCTTTTACCTATACTTCTTGTATGTTATATCTTGAGAAAGCTGTTTAATTACCACTCCTTCCCGTGTCAATGTTAAGCAATGAATGTGTTTCTCAAGGTTTTAGTAGGTATCTATATATGGGGATGTTCTAGTGGTTCGTGATTGTCAAAGGAAGGCAATTATATTTTGCATTACAGCCCTAACCAATATAACATGTTAGTATATAGTTTTGAACTTAGGATATTGCAATAGAATGTGGTAAGCAAGATTTAAATTTATTGAAAATACATTCGAGACTTATAATATTTTAAGTCCGGGGTCAATATTGCAAAAAGTTGTAGAAAATCGATATTTTTCATGTTGGCATTAAAGTTTCGGAACTCACGAGGGTTTACTAATGTGTTCCAGAAAGCTTTTTAACCTATTTTTGTATTGCATAATACATATAATACGCGCATAGCGTTGTCTCGCTCAAACATTGTAGCGACGTGCGAATCGGATCCAGTGTGCTAAGCGTATGACATATATTTAACGACGGGCCTTACGGGAGCTAAGAATGGCGCTAGTTCAGTGGTGTCACTCACGAATTCAAGCAATGGCTAAGCTCCTTTATGGATTATTATAGTACGTAAAAATATCCTTTAGTCGACGAAAGTAATATTCTGCTAAATAATATGCTGCATAATGTATTCTATGCATAGTAATAGTTATGCAAAGTATACCTTTATGCAAAATTATTATTCAACTAAAAGTATTTCTACGATACAGGTTATGCAAAGTGTATTTCTGACACATATTATGCCAGATGAGGGTAACCCCATATATAGGAATGATAGCACTAATCATAGAGGAACAATTTGACAGAGGCCGCGCAACTGACGACGCTGTGACACTGCAATGGCGGAAGGATTCAATGTGTGCGTGTCACGAATGTATACCTGGGCGGATTGAGTACATTTTCTCTAGTTTGGTACGAACACCTTCTAGCTCAGGGATAAGGTTTAATTTAGTATGGCAAAAAAAGTGAGAGCGCCCTCCACTTTAGGTACCTACAACTTCATGGATTAATATCGTATTTTACGAAAGATAATGTGTTAATTGATTAACGTTTGTATGAAAATTTATACTGCCTTTTTTTTTCTTTCGATCGGTATAATTTTTGCAACATTCGACCACGCATTAACTTACGCGTATTATTTTTTTTTCTTCGAACAATTAATGCACTGACGTTTCAATTCGACTGACGGCAGATTGGTGGATGAGGCCATAGAGATAACTGTCAATGTGAGTGTGTCACGCGTAAATACTAGAAAATTGGTAGATGATGGAACCCTATTTGTGTTTTAGCGAAACTACGTCCTTAGTATTCTAGGGCCATGGCACTAATTGTAAGATTTTTGTACCTTTGTAGGGTGTCATGTTGTTATAAACTATTTAAGACCTCCAACATGAGAGCATGACTTTTATTAGTTTACGTTAAATCGATAACATATAAACTTTAAATATGTACGACAACGGACAAACATCACATAGGTAGTGTGTTATAACGAGTCTTCTTCCAAATATCGATGTTCAATATTTATTTTATGGCCGGGTACAGTTACAGTATTGTGGCTGAGAGGGCGATTTAAACTTTATATAATCTTGTTATGAAACGGTGATAGATAGTATATATAAGCTGACGTGTCAACAGTGACTTTCTGGTTGAAGTAATATGTGACTGTTAACAGCTCACAGAATGCTATAAACGTTTTATAACAAGAAATTACTATCTGAATCAGCCTCTGAGTGTAGACAATATGGAAGGCAATAAAAAGTGCTTTGTATTTACTATATACGTCTTCGTCTTTAGACCAACATTTATATTCTATATATAAGTAGTAGGTACAGTAACAATATTAACCCAAACATAGGCCTTGAGCTTGACGTAGCCCACCTTTATACCCCACGTCATTCCTTTACCTATATTATTTAATCTATCCTAGCATTCATAAAGAAAGAAATACAACAATATCTAATATTGCTTGCCCAATTATTGGTTAGTGGGGGCTGGTCAGTATATTAAAGGCGAATGATAACATTAATAATTGAAGTCTTAGTCGTAGGTACGCATACATAATAGGTATGTACAAGAAAATAGACAAAGGTATGAGAAGATCAATTTTAATAGTGCATCGGCAATAAGTTAACAAACACTTCACGACACTGCACGGTGGCGCGATACTACGTTGTTTATCCCCTTGACATTGCCAATTAGGAGTAATTAAATTAGACACCATCGCAGATTTCATCGTTCTTCCCAAACTGGCCTTATATGTAGATAATCGGCATGCCGCGAGTTGATATTTAACGTCGAGTTTCTAGTGTGTTCAGACATTTTAATCAAGGGAGCCAGGGGGGAAACATTGGCCACTGACTTTAATGTAACCGACAGGACACTTTGTGTGTTTGATAACACACCGGCTCTGGCTAAGTTCGGATCCTGAATTTTCGTAATCTTTAGCAGATGCTTCCACAGAATCATCCAGCGAGTCATCGCCGTTGTCAAAGATTGTCTTCTTATTACCGGCATCCATACCAATTGTCTTTGTTGATTGGATCCATAGATATTTATTGGTTTTATCCATTTCACCCGACTTCTGTGTAGCAGCTAACTCCATTGGAAGGTATTGGTCTTCGAATGTCTTCCGTCTTCGACGTCGAGCTTCTAGTGTGTTCAGACATTTTAATCAAGGGAGCCAGGGGGGAAACATTGGCCACTGACTTTAATGTAACCGACAGGACACTTTGTGTGTATGATAACACACCGGCTCTGGCTAAGTTCGGATCCTGAATTTTCGTAATCTTTAGCAGATGCTTCTACAGAATCATCCAGCGAGTTATCGCCGTTGTCAAAGATTGTCTTCTTATTACCGGCATCCATACCAATTGTCTTTGTTGATTGGATCCATAGATATTTATTGGTTTTATCCATTTCACCCGACTTCTGTGTAGCAGCTAACTCCATTGGAAGGTATTGGTCATCGAATGTCTTCCGTCTTCGACGTCGAGCTTCTAGTGTGTTCAGACATTTTAATCAAGGGAGCCAGGGGGGAAACATTGGCCACTGACTTTAATGTAACCGACAGGACACTTTGTGTGTTTGATAATACCGGCTCTCTGGCTAAGTTCGGATCCTGAATTTTCGTAATCTTTAGCAGATGCTTCTACAGAATCATCCAGCGAGTCATCGCCGTTGTCAAAGATTGTCTTCTTATCACCGGCATCCATATGAATTGTCTTTGTTGATTGGATCCATAGATATTTATTGGTTATATCCATTTCACCCGACTTCTGTGTAGCAGCTAACTCCATTGGAAGGTATTGGTCTTCGAATGTCTTGTGCACCTTTGGTTTGGCTATCACGAAGCTGTCGGCTACAGCGACAAATAACAAGCACACGGCGAGTTTGAAAAAGGCAATTGTAGCAGCCATATTTTCAAATATTTATCACCGATGTTCTTGATTAACCATAAGCGTCCAAGACGCGTATTTGAATGGTTCTGTGCTAAGAACTGTATGCCTCGGCTTTTATATTGCTTAACTGTGAGATGTTATGAGTAATGTTGCATAACGCTTGCGCAGCTTATTAATGCTGTGATTCACTTTCTTGGATTATCCTGTTTATGTTGTTCGCAGTTTTGTTCTTAAAGGGGAATCCAGAAAGCTAAAATTTATTTCATTATGGGTAAGGTGTAGCAAGACAATTCTGACTGCGGGAAATTTCAACTAATCGAAATATCTTCCATATTTTATATTATCAACTACAGTATCACGTACCGAAACTTATTATCAATTGTTGTAATTGCCTCTCGACGGGATAATTACAACAATTTTTGCCTTTTTATATAAAAAGAAACGCATTTTAAAGTTTACAGACATTTTTGGATATGACTGAACAAAATAAAACCTAGATAACTAATCGATGAAGGCAATAAATGGTCAGTAAGAGTTCTGCAGGTAGTTTTCGATATTCAAAGTTATACTTTATACCTTACCGCTCGAAATTGTCCCGCTGCACTTTACTTTCATACTTGATCCTTTTATTAATCCAAATCCAAGCGTAGTCCCAGGGCTCGGAACCGGTTTATTTTTAAATCCCGAAACAGCCCAATATTTTTAATTATATTATACTCTTTACGTAGGACTGGATCATGTATTTAGGTAACAACTTCGCAATATTAGATAGTCCCATTAAAAATGAAATAATAAACCAAAGAACGAAAAAGAACGTAATAATACCGGTATTTTTTGTACGAAGAAAAAACCGGTTCCGAGCCTTGCGTAGTCTTACTTAGCTCCAGTTTTTTTCTTTTTCTCATTATAGCATTCGGCTAGTTACATCTTAAGGGAACCTAAGCCCAAACAATCTACGCCACTACTTTTTGGGATTATTCCGGTTTCTTCTTTCTGTGTTACGTACCTATATATAAATGTACGACTTCGACTCTCATTTTTGGCCTCTGTATTACTGTGATGAATAATGATCGTTTCTAATTTGCATTGTTATATCCCCATAATTGCTTTTTGAAATGTGTCAGAGCTGTGTTCGAGTTTGAAAAATACTATAAATAAAAGCTTAAAAAACCGGTCTAGTGTGAGTCGGACTCGCACAGGAAGGGTTTCGTACCATTACCTATAAAAACGGTCACCCATCCAAATACTGACCCCGCGACTGACTATCACAGTTCATGAGATACAGCCTGGTGACAGACGGACCGACGGACGGACGGACCCTTTGGACAACCCTAAAAATTGAAGTACAAACTAAGTGGGTAGTCATGTAATTATACAGGGTGATTTCAGGGTCGTGATCCAAAACCACTTTTTCTGACTCTGTAAATGCTCCACATTATCATATGATAGTATTTAATGAAAAGGAAATTAGTTTAATTTGCAGTTTAAGTAAAAATAATCTTATACTAAATAAGTAATCAATGGTCACCCTATGACTTTTGACATACGCTGTATGGAAAGCGACAAGACGTCACATTGAGTAGGGTGACCAAATTGTATGCAAAAATGTTTTTTTTCTACTTGTTATTTGAAACATTATCATAATTATTGGTGATAATAAATAATTAGCAACATCAGTAGGCTCATCTTTGAATTCTGTGTGATGTGTTGTTCTCTTGCTCCACCACCCCGAAATCACCCTGTATATGCCCTTTAAAATAAGTACCTAAAAAAATTATATAAGTATATATACTTTTACCTACCGACTAAATTTAATACTTGAGCAGGTACTTCAGTCCCATAATCATTGTTTTAAGGAGACCGAACCTATCTCAACTTTCGCTTTTATAACAGTTTATGAATTTTCGTGATTATTAGTTTAGACTTTGTTTACATTCTCTTCAATAACTCAAGCATGAAACTACCCACCCGCAGAAGATTCTGTATTTCGAGCACTTACTTACTGTGTTAAGCTGTGCTTGCAATACATAACATAACTTATAACAAAGCAAGGATTTCCTTATACATGGGTATACGATCATACTTGGAAAATGTATAGCTTAAAATTTGCATCTCATTACTTTGCCCCACATGTGGATAAAATGCAACTTTCTCATTAGTTTTTGAACAATCAAAAGAGGGCCCTTAATTTGCTCATATTGTTTGGTAAAGTTAATATATTCTCAAAGCGCAGTTCAAGCCAATCCATGGTACCTATTTTTTTAATTATATAGAAGGGAAACGAGCAGACAAATCGCCTAAAATAAAAGTTGCTCGACTGGTCGACACTACATATTTAAGGTTGCGCTTACTTACTACAGATTTGTTATTTAATGGTAAATTAGGTGATACTATTTGGTAAATAAATATGCCAAAAAATATTTTAATTATTCCGAATACTTGTGTGTTTCGCCAGCAGCGCCATCTAGGTTGGTATTTGAACAACAAAATGCAATCGCAGCGCAAGCGAGGGCATACGAAATTCGACCTAGTTGTGTCCATGTAATTATAAACGCGATTGTACCTAATTACTATACCTACTTAGTTGGATACCTACATAAGTTCTGTCAAAAAGGATTTGACTGATAAAAAAGCTATAAGTTAAGATCCCTTATTATTCATATATATAGGTTGAAAGCTTATTTAATGCTGAATTACTTACATTATAATTAAACTTAATTTGCTATCTCTGTTTTGCACAATTCTTTGTAATATTCAGAATTTTTTTATAAAAAAAAAATTATAACAAAAAATACGCGACTTGTTCCAGGTGATTTTGATCCCCAGTTATTTAGTTTTCTTGTTTTCATGGTCGAATCTTATAGTTATTTATGATACAAGTGCGAAAAATAGTAAATTCGTAACGAGTGGCGATAAATTAAAACACGACCGAAGGGAGTGTTTTTAAATCGACACTAGTTGCGAATTATCTATTCACACATGTATCGTACAATGTTTGACAGTACATATGACCCTTTAAATTTTCGACATAGTTACGTAATGTGCTAATCATCGCACTAGTGCGGTAAAGTAGCGCCATATGTGACAGCGGCCGGCAAAACGTCCCACTTGATCGCTTGCCTTAAGGATGCCTTGTCAGGTTATTCGCATAAAGTATGTATGTATGTGCTAATTTACGCACTAGTGCCGAAAAGTAGCACCATATGTACTGTAAAATAAATTAAAGCTGAATCTTTTATCTTTCATAAAATATATAATTTATGTGTATTGGTATTGCCAATCTGCAACTGTACGTGTTTTACCAAACGTACTCGTAGGATGGCACAGTCAATAATTTGCGTATCACTGAAAAATACACTAAGTTTGAAGGGTATTAGCTGAAGTACAGACTTGTCGGAAAACTAATTGCAGGTGATAAAATAACGTTCTAATAAAGTAGGTTCATACAAATAAACGATTTTACCTATTGTATTAATGTGACACTGATTTTTACTCCCTTTGGTAAAGTATAATTTTTCACAATCCAGCCAGCAGAGTATTTGCGTCTAACGTCAATCCCAAAGTAAACAATTAGTATATTAAGACGCGATCTAAATTTTAAACTAATTATATTACGTTTTGATCAGTATAAAACAAGCTTTCAATTCATGAAAAACTTTTTTTTAAAAGCTTTGTATTACATTTTATCAGTCAAAACCTTTGTGACAGAACTAATTTCCCAACTAAGTATGTTAGTGACCGTCACTGACTAAGCCATAAACGTATTTAAGATTATAAATAACACTACTCTCTTCCTCCACGGTCTACTTTGTGCATATGTGAAAATGATGTTAGGTATAACGTTCCTAGCCGCCCACTAATTAAAAAATGTAATTGAAAACAATGTTGATCTGTCAAAATGAAGATATAGGTAAAAAAATTAAGTAAGTCACAAGATTATAAATAACACTACTCTCTTCCTCCACGGTCTACTTTGTGCATATGTGAAAATGATGTTAGGTATAACGTTCCTAGCCGCCCACTAATTAAAAAATGTAATTGAAAACAATGTTGATCTGTCAAAATGAAGATATAGGTAAAAAAATTAAGTAAGTCACCTGTTGTATGTAGTTGTGACGTGTTCCAATAGACAATACATGTTTAAAAGACACACACAAACAAAACAAATGTCTATTCGAACACGTCACAACTACATACAACAGGTGACTTACTTAAGTTTTTTACCTATACAAACCTTTTTATGGGAGGCTAGAGAATCATTAGAGTACCAAAAGCTGTTATGATTGTGCGTTTAGAAAATATTAATATCCAAAGAGGACATTTTGTATGGAGAAGTGGTCCCGCGCGGTCATCCACTTTCCTCTTAACCACCTAAGTCTCACAAAAAACATCAAAGTAAAAACTGAACAATATGGCTACACTATACATGTCGAGTACAGTATCATTTTGTATGGATATAAAAATCATCTTTCATTTCAAAATAGCATTTAGGATTTATAACGATTACATGTCGAGTACAGTATCATTTTGTATGGATATAAAAATCATCTTTCATTTCAAAATAGCATTTAGGATTTATAAGGATTACATGTCGAGTACAGTATCATTTTGTATGGATATAAAAATCATCTTTCATTTCGAAATACCATTTAGGATTTATAACGATTACATGTCGAGTACAGTATCATTTTGTATGGATATAAAAGTCATCTTTCATTTCAAAATAGCATTTAGGATTTATAAGGATTACATGTCGAGTTAAAGTTAGTTAATAACTTTCCCCAATTCAATTATCTTAGATAACTTACTTACAAAGTAACGCCTTTTTCTTCTTCAAGTATCGTTTTTTTTTTACTTCTATCTTACTATGTGTTTAGTGCCGTAAAGATATTGTAATTGTTAAATTTATATTACACGAAACCACTTCATCTACCAGCATGTTAGATACTTTACTACAGTATTAACTCTTCCAGATCGTAGATAAAACGAATATATACGCGGGTCAGAGCCACGTGAGGTCGATCGGCCCGTGGAGTTTTGATAAAGATGAAATACTGCGGGCTACTCAGATTATAGTAATAAATATTGTTGAAAATATGCTGCGTTTCGCAGTCGCGCTAACATGAAAATGGTTCACCGGAGATTGCTTCCACATTACTTACTTGCCATGATGTACACAGAGTAGCCAAGCGTTTCTGTTATCGGTTTAAATTTCGTGTGCAGTGTAGACATGAGAACATCAAAGGCTTACTTTTTGATATCAGTAGATATTAAGCCCCTCAACAATTTAAGGGCAAAAAGTTATACGAAATGCTTTAAAACGTTCACTGCCAGCGACCTGCTAGGCGAGTTCTCTGTACTGTCTGTACGTCGGCGCTTTTTAGGGTTCCGTAGCCAAATGGCAAAAAACGGAACCCTTATAGATTCGTCATGTCCGTCTGTCTGTCCGTTTATTGCTACATACGGGTTCTCCAGTGTTATCCGCTACGATCGTAGCGCGTAGCTTGCATTGGCAGTGAGCGTCAGGCCAATTCGAACCTACACCTCACATCAAACTGATATTCTAATCATATTAGTTAGTTGTCATTCGCGTGTTCATTCCGCTCTGACTTGTCCGTACATGTATTAGTGCGAGCGAGACGGCCGCGCAAAGGAAAGCTAGGTGATATGATTCAAATATCGGTTTGATATCAGGTGCACGTTCAAATTTCAAATTAGCCTGGCGTGTGTAAGAAAGCACTCAATTTCAAACTCTTTGTGAATAACTGACTGGTTGACTGGTAGAGAATGCCTCAAGGCGTTAAGTCCACCATTTATAATCTTTTTTTGTAAATTTGTGCAATAAAGTTTAAAAAAATAAAAAAGTAACTGTGCTACGCCGTAGCTCGCTGTAGCACACCGTAGCACTTTAAATAGTAAATATCATGGCAAGTGTAAAAAGTGTGTCATCATGTACTTCTCCCGAGACACCTTTTATGAGCCGTAGAAGGCGAATAAAAGACACGGGACAAGTACATAATGAGTAATGACAATTTCACACGTACCATGAACGACGTTTTTTAAGACATTTACGATAAAATCACCATAAAACAAATATTGGCTACATGGGTATTATACTTACTTAGTTACGAATTTCCCCATGATTTTCTCTTGAACTTGAATGATATTGTTACTTCAGCACAAACGCATTACATAGAGTTATTTATAAAATTTTGTGTGAAAATAGCGGGCGCTGGTTTTACTTTTTTTTTACGACAGCCAACGTGGCAATGATATTTCCATTCAGCGAAATAAAAACAAAACTTTCTTAGTGAAATATCGTATTATATAGAATTTTATTAATATAGTAACAAATAAATATTTATTTATATCGTGTAATAATATTTTTTGTACGTAACAAATGTCTAATGGCGAAAATAAATATAAATAAAGTTGTAGAATATCCAAACTCCTAAAGAGTTTGTGGACTTATGGATTACGGTCAGAAATAAATTTAAAAATTTGAAAAAGTAAAAAGCACTAAGGTACTTCGCTAAAACCAACTTTACAAACGCTAAACAGTTACGTAAAGTAACACTTTTTGTAAAAAGGTTCTGCAGCACATATACGTGACCGCGGCCGGCAAAACGTCTCACTTTGTCGCTTGCCATAAGGACAAAATTCTCTTGTATCTTTATGCGAATAAATAATATATATAATAATAATAATAATAAATAAAATCTTTATTTACTTGAAACCTAATACAAAATGTGAGGCTTACATTAAATTACAAAATAAACTTATTTTAGGTTTGTAACAGTTCCATTTGGATTGAGCCTCTGTTTCCTGAACTAGGACAAAGCCTGTGACTCAGGATTCAGCGATTCCTCCGGAGAAATTGGTACAGGTTGTTTAGTGAACAGGTACTTTAAGAAGAAGTGAAAACACAATAATAATACTAAGATAGAAAATGACAATGTAAAAAATCTAAATATTATATAAAGAAAAGAAAAACGGCTGACGTGTGTGTGTGTGTGTGTGTGTGTGTCTGTGTGTGTGTGTGTGTGTGTGTGTGTGCGTGTGCGCGTATGCGCGTGTGTGTGGGTGTGTGTCTGTACAGTTCTATGTTTTAAAAAAGGGAAAAAATTATACATATAGGGCTAAGGTTAGTAAAATGACTCATTTGATAGTGTTTAATAGTGATTCCGTTTCTTGATAGGTCTGTGATTTAAGCCATGTTTGTAATTTAGACTTACAGTCATAGCTATTTAGTGCAATAACCTGACAAGGCATCCTTAAGGCAAGCGATCAAGTGGGACGTTTTGCCGGCCGCGGTCACATATGGTACTTTACCGCACTAGTGCGATGATTAGCACATTACGCAACTATGTCGAAAAATTTTAAGGGCCATAATATGTACTGTAAAACGTTGTACGATACATGTGCGAATAGGTAATTCGCAACTCGTGTCTATTTAAAACACTTCCTTCGGTCATATTTTATTTTATCGCCACTCGTTTCGAATTTCCTATTTTCACACTTGTATCATAATGTACTATTTTAGTACAGCTACCCAAAAACTGTTAGTTTTTATACGTATCGAAGTAATAAGAAGCTAGACAACAAAAACAGAAAACGGCCAAGCAAAGCAGATGCCGTGATTCGCGAAGTCATTCCCTTGATGAAAAAATATTTCGTGCCGTCCAAGGGGAATTCTGCGAGTTGCAAGTCACCAATAGCGGCGAGCAGATTATACGGGTTCTTTCTTATTAATCAACACACGTAAGTGAGCGTGTCTGATTTGTTATATGGTATATAATATAACTCAAACAAATAAACAGTATTAAATTAAATCTTATTAGTATCGGTGTAAAGTTTTAAAACAAGAAAATTAAATATTAACATTTTACCTACAGATTATTAAATAATGATTATTTTAATGGTAAATTCGTTATTAATTGTATTTAATTGGAGTTTAAGACAACGCGTGAAACACATTTATTGAAATTTTCATGGCATTTATTATTCGAAAAAGATATAGAGTCCCATCAAGATAACTCTGCAGTGATCAAAAGATACCTAGTTTATTTTTCAAGTAGGCATATTACAGTGCGCTTATGAACGTCAAATAAAGCAACGCCGGCTCTATTTTTATACCATAGACGTGCAAGTGTTATTTTAACTTGGCGTTAATAAAACTTGTACGTCTGTGCGATAAAAACCATTACAGAGTTATCTTTGTATGACTCTAAAAATAGCACATGTCAAAATAACACCCTAAATCTCGGCTTCATAACCTAAAGATGAAAATCGGGACAAATCTACCGGACAAATCCTGGGGTAGATAAACATATTACAAGTAAAAAGCCATATTGGGAAATCTATATTGTAAGTATTCAAGTATGAATGAAATAAAGGCTATACTGTATCCACAAATCAAAACTATGAACACTACGCGAAGTTCCTTCAGCGTTTGAGGCCTCTTTTTCTTGCGGTAAAATTTATATTTTAACCTCGCACTAAAATGGAGTAAGTCGACGAATTTATCTATTAAGCCTCCAGACATTACCCTTAGCAGTAGCCGGTTAAACGGTTCTGCTAGAGAAGACCCCCGGCGAATATACATCGTCTGTAGCACTGTCACAAGCGATTCCTTTATTTTGTGTATTTTGAGCTCACCATTTTCATCAGCAAATCTCCAAATATAGCTTCGATGATAAATATCGGATGCAACAGTAAATAATCGTTTATCGGGATTGTTCATTACTTTCATCATACACTCTAAAGTCAATTTGCACGTCATTAATGCGTTCGTTACATTCACCGCGGTGCTGGACTTTAAATAACCATATTGGCTGGGACTCACTATTAACTGATAATTAGAGAACACTTCTTCCACCAGATTTGGCTGATTATCTCGAATTGGTTGCGTGGTAACGCTTAGTAAAGAAGCCTGAATTGCACACGTCAAAATAAATACGTATATAAGTATGGACAGTAATACCAACCTATAAGGTATTCCAGATTTAGATTTGTGCTTTTGACTAATGTTACCTAAAAAATAACCCCAGACGATAAGAAAGTCTCGGCTCGTATCCCTCACGCGATTTTGAAATATTTTCATTAATATGACTGTAGCACAAGCAAAACCAAATGTTGCGGAAATTGCCCATACAGTTAATACACCAAGCTGTTTTAGAACACTGTACCACTTACATAACAAACTTGCTCTAGCTATTACAATTTTTTGTTGATCAACCATAAAAGGATTTACGAAATCCAAGTTGAACATTCGATTTAATGTCAGTACATAACCTCCCACAGCTCCTTCCACTTTATATGTTTCTATCTCATGCAGCATGCCTGTATAGGTAAAGTTGTCTAAGCGTGACCCAAAATTTTCAACATTTCCATAGTTTATCAGTTCCACTGAGATATTTTCATACTGATAAATCAATTCTAGTAAATATTTCTCAATCGTCTTCTCCTCACTAAACGATATAAAAGGCCAATAATTATGAGATACAAATTTTACATGGCAGCCTCGAAGGCTAGTTTTTCTTGTCCCTACATATATTTTCTCTACATTGTGAATTTCTGAACAACGGGACAACACTTGCAGAATCTTGAACACAGGTCGGTCGCATTCATCATGCTCCAAGCCAAAAGTGTACACCACAACACTTTGATTTTCGTCGTACGCAACAACAGCCACGTCGTAAATGTGATTATGCATAAGAAAATCCGATACCTCTTGAAGAAAATCTTCAATATATTCGACTACAATTACGAACTTCGCTCGAGGATTCCAAAATGGATCTCGTTTCACTAAGTCCAGTCCTTGCGCAAACATAAAATAATTCTTGCACTGAATGACGTAGATATCATTGAACAGCGTATCGTTGGGCCAGTAAAATGATCTTGAAATAAATCTCACAGGATGCTCCAAAAGAGAATGGAGCTCCTTGGTCAGCGACTGGTTAACATTTATTAAAGTAATGTCTGTGGTATTCAAGAATTCAATTTGTTGTATTATCGTCGTTACGCACTTATGAATTTCTGTACCTTCATTGGCTTCATAAATTTGCACTACGCTGAAGCAAAATTGGACCAGGCAAAGAAAAACACAACCGAGGCGATACTTTCCCATTTTTACACAATTGGCTCGATGTTGAATGCAAGACTAACTAAAATGCTTGTCGCTTCCCTGCCTTGCCATTAACTTTAATTCAACAGAGTGAAACATTAATCACTAGACGCCTTTTAGTCCTAGTGTGATTAGATTGAAATTTATTGTAATACACAAATGATTGCTTACGTAATAAGTAGTTACGCCTATTCATATATTTCCCAATAAATGGTTCTAACCTTTTAACTTACAAGCTAGTTTTCTCGAAATAAGTAACTACGTCAAATAACGTGAGAAATAAATAATTAATCAACGAATAACCTACCAACCAGAAGGTAAGATAGGTATAAAGAAACCTGCTAAATATTAGGGCACCACATGAATAACGGTAAGTACCTGTAAGTTTAAGGAACAGTTATATTAGTTATATTGATACCGAGTTAACGAAAGATCTCAAAACTGAACCACGAACGCAGCGAGTGGAATCTTGAGCATTGCGATTGCGAGGGTTTCAAGGCACGAGGGTTAAACAAACTTTGCCTCAGAGTCAAACACAAAATTGTTCACCACACCAACGCGAGGAAAATACTAACTATGAAATACCAAAAAACAACAAACCAAATCAAATCCAAATGAACGTAATAAAAAAAATATCATTTATTATCAGTAAAGAAGCAGCGTATGTACTGTAATGTACAATTATCGAACTAACGTACTTACATACAAATACGATAAATCGACGACAAATTTGTATGTATCACTTAAGTGTCTTCCTAATAATGTGAAGTAAAATTGTAATTGCTTGTGGTGGAACTTATAAATAGAATACAATAAAATTTATTAGATTGTCATATGTAGGTATATTTAATATACCTACATATGACAATCTACTTAAAATTAAACCCACAGCAAAGAGCATATAATCACTGCACCCACAGTTTCGGAGTCCCTTGGCGTATGTAACACCTACCCCAACCAGGTGGTCAGTTAGTACATTTTTCCCAGCAGTCCAACCAGGCATGCCGATCAGGTGGTCAGTTAGAACATTTTTCGCAGCAGACCAACCAGGCATGCCGATCAGGTGGTCAGTTAGAACATTTTTCGCAGCAGACCAACCAGGCATACCGATCAGGTGGTCAGTTAGAACATTTTTCACAGCAGACCAACCTAGTTCACACCTGAACTTTTTCGCCGCCATTGGCATGATATCAAGTCAGTGGTACGAGTACCCCACACGCCAACGACTTTATATCAATTCGACGTAAACAATGTAAAAGCAACCTACGTGCTATCAATTAAAATTCATTTTCAGTCTTTTGCTACGAAGACTTTGGCGTGTGAAACACGACTTACGGAGTCTGACGTGGCGGTGAATAGGTTAATAATAAATAAATAACCAATTATCACTTTTCAGCATTTATAGATCGCATGGGTAAGGAAAAACATAACTTTACATTCTTATTCAAATAAAATATAGTCAAAAGTTCTTCACTCGTTTCTCTTCACTTCCAAATTTGGTCATTCTTCAGTCATCCATATGTATGTTGTATGGCAAATACTGCTTAAATTTAAATTAAATTTATTTCATTTTATGCAAATAATGCCCGACGGAAATTTCACTATGCAAAAGCTGCTTCTGACACTTGAGTATATACATATCGTTTTTAATTTGTGATACATACCGTATAGTAGGCGGTTTCTTGTTTAAGATCTGTTTACTACAAACAGCATAGTATGCAGAGTCTTTCAGCAAGAAATTCAGTAATTGTATAATGTCTACTCTCTTTCTTGATATATTACTATTCAATTTGAAGTTCCATCCTTCCAAAAAGTTTGTGGTTCGGTGACGTTCACCAAAGACCGACCAAAGATTTATAAAATCTGCACTCCGAAGCCAAAAATCTTCAAAATATTTTAAGAATTTTGGCACTCTCACTAAGTCTTGAAGTTCGAGAGTATCTTCTTTTATGAAGTTCCAGCCCTCATGGATTTTATTAAAGGGTACATTCCCATACTGACCTATCTAAATGGGCCACCCGGTATAAGAAAATTTGTTATAAGTACTAGATATGGTAAATGCGTAGGAAATTATTTGAGAATTCAGACCCTAGTTTAGCTCTAAATTGTGAAGTGGGTACTAAAGTAGTGTCAATGGATATTCTTACACTCTATGCGTTCTACAACACCTCAAAACGATCGCGGTCGCGAAACGGCCTTAGAATCATTATTTTAAACATTTTAACAGAGTATTTTTTATATCATTCAAAGGCTGCATTTTATATATACAGGGTGGAAAGATCGAATGCCACATGGATGGCAACTACCTTAAATATTGTATTTATTTAGAGAAAAATTAACCTTATCAGTAACTCTTGCAATCAGCATCATAAAATACGGCACGTTATTTTTTGCCACATTTGAATGGTTCCATTTGAGTCCCGACTGAGGCAAGCGATTTTTCATAAATCCATAAATACTGATTTTTTTAAAAACAAAGAAAAGTCTCCTTTACACAGTATGTGCTATTTACAATATTTAAGGTAGTTGCCATCTATGTGGCATTCGATCTTTCCACCCTGTATATTTTTTATTTAGTTTACGTAAAGAAAAACAGATGGCGTTGGGTCGCATCACCAACCAACTAAGCCAAACTTTTGCTTCATAATATGTACCAGATGACATTGAGTGAGACACAAAGTGATGAAAACACAACTTTCACAGATTGTCAATTCATCATTAATTAAAATGTTCTAACTGGTCGGCATGCGTGGTTGGTCTGCTGCGAAAACTGTTCTAACTGACCACCTGATCGGCATGCCCGGTTGGTCTGCTGCGAAAAATGTTCTAACTGACCACCTGATCGGCATGCCTGGATGGTCTGCTGGGAAAGATGTACTAACTGACCACCTGATCGGCATGCCTGGTTGGTCTGCTGGGAAAGATGTACTAACTGACCACCTGGTTGGCAAATAAATTGGCTAATTAGGAAAAAAATACTAACTGACCACCTGGTTGGCAAATAAATTGGCTAATTAGGAAAAAAATACTAACTGACCACCTAGTTGTCAGCTTGGTGGTTAGTTAAGAAAAAAAAAGTACCAACCTTACAACCAAGGTGTGGGTCAGGAAAGCCTACTACTAACCGACAAACCAGATTAACGCTTGGGAAAAAAAAAAAACTTACCGTCCAACTGGGTGAAATGTCTGGTTGACACGTTGGTAATAGAGGATTTTGCGACAGTCGGCTTGAAACTTGCGGAGGTCATATTACTGAAACTAAACACTAGTCAAGAAAATTTGGCCTCGAAAGTAGTCACTGCAAAAAGTAATAAGTCCTCATGATCCTTTTGTATCGAGCCTACAGATACGAAATCCGAACGAAGTTCAGTCTTATACTTATAGACCTTAATAGTGCCTCTGGTCAAGATGGATAATAGAACTAGACTTTTAAGATCTATTAGTGATGTTATATCTCTCCCACTTTCGGCTATTTTTAATCTTAGTTTCACGTCGGGTTCATTTCCTCAAGATTGGAAGACCGCTGCCGTTCCAATACACAAAAGTAATTAATTAATAGTACATTACGATACAAGTGCGAAAAATAGGAAATTCGAAACGAGTGGCGATAAATTAAAACACGACCGAAGGGAATGTTTTAAATCGACACGAGTTATGAATTACCTATTTGCACATGTATCGTACAACGTTTTACAGTACATATGGCCCTTTAAATGTTTGCCACAGTAACGTAATACGCTAATTTTCGCACTAGTGCGGTAAAGTAGCACCATATGTACTGTAAAGTAATTAATTAATCGGCATTATAATCGATCAAAATTTCAAGTTTATCAACCACTGCGAATATATCTTCGGAAAAGCCCTGAACATGAGTGCAAAACTCTGCCAAAATTATCCTCCCAACGTAGCCAACGTAGGGAGTCTCCTTTATCTATAATTACGCAATCGAACCCATTATAACTTACTTATTAACTGTTATTGCTATTATTAACTGTCTTTGTACTTAATAAAAAAATGTTATATATAATTTAGCTTTAACAATAATATATTCTGTTAAAAGAAGTACCGCACCATTTCGATACTTCTCTGAGATTCCCACGTTACAGGCTCAGCTTAGCGTGGATATCAATGTACTGCTTCTCTTGTAATGCCAAATTCTTAAAATAAATATATTCTTAATTCTTTATATAGAGCATTATATTCCTATAGTGAGTATTATATTCTTTGCTCTTACTACTATCGATCAACTATCGATGGAATCATATTGGAACGCACTTGAACATGCTTAACATAAAAAAAAACTCATCTGACATTGACAGCTTAAAACGTCAAACAAAAGTGTTCATGAATATTTTTCTACGTTGAAGAATATCTCAAATAACTATGATCTCACTCTTTTATCTGGTGTTAATATAAGTTTAAAAAGTGCATTAGTATATCAAAATGCAACAATCCCCGTTTGAGAATATTTTTAACATAATTGGCGGATTATCCGAAGGAAATGAAAAGCCCATGAAACATGGGTTCTATAACGCATTTGCCTTGTTCATTCTAACTATATGCTGTGCTGCAGTTTATGTGCTGTTTCTTATACTGGAACCCTTCTTTAAACCTTTGTTTTGGGCACTTTTAGTGGGTTCGTTGCTGCACCCGTTCAAATATAAACTGTCTAAGAAGCTGAAGTCATGGTTTGAAGATTTAGAGAAACGTAACACATCTGTGATATTTGGATTAATGTTCTTACCTGTAAATGTTGTTAATTTTGCTTCGGACACTGTGGGACATCAGTTCATAGAACATTACAAGGTAAAATAATTTATATACATGTAGTTGAAAGTTAAGTCTAGTTTACATTTCTAGTTTTCAAATAAGAACTTCACCAAAGATGTATGTATTTTATAGCAAAATAAAACTTAGATACAACCTTTAAATAGAATACTGTAATGCTATACTTAAATTAAAAATATCATATTTAAATATTAGATATTAAATACTTATTATAGAACTTTCTTCATCTCATCATCTAAATAGCTCAAATTGGGGTGATGTTGTGATTTAGAATATCAATAACCAGCAAAAACTTGTCATTCGAATAAATAATGTGGGCCACTTAAACTAACATTATTTATTTTATAATATTTTTCTGGTTTCAGACTGTAATTGGATTACTCTCTGCAATATTTGTGTTACCTTGGCTGTACAATGCCATTCCCCGAAGTTTGGTCTGCATATTCTGGCAGCTCAGCAGCTTCATTGGCTTCTCAACTACAAAGCTAATTGGCTTTTGCAGCTCATACATTGTAAGTTATTTTAAATTAACTTTTCTATTGTATTATGGACAAGGATAGCAAAGGCAGACTATTGAATGTGCTGATGCAGACGCAAACTGATAAATGCAGTATAAAAATAAATCAAAAACAATCAGCAAGACTTTAGAGGGTAAAAATAATTATTTATGACCCTGATGGTAAAGAAGAGACGCTTTCCAGATAGATTTTCGTACATTGACCCTCCTGTTGCTATCTTTAATGTATGCCCATAATTATATTGCTGTCAAACTCGCACAGTGTCATTGATAACCGGCATTATGGGCGGGACAACAATACAATTATGTGCATGCAATAGAGATGGCAACAGGCAGGTCAAGTCATATCATGCAAAGTGAGCTAAGCATATAGTTTATTGCCTATATGTATAGTAAATTTCTTCTTTTTCCTTGTTTCCTCATGACTGAGGGTCGTGTCCACATAAAATCGTTAGTTTGTGCACCAAGGCTCTCTATTTTGCATGATTTGCGCCTTCCTAATTATAGGTGCCTGTGTACATCCCTGGCAGGCCTTTACAATGTACACCCAACGGGTTGGTGGATGTACACTACCCCATCCTCCATCCACCATGCCAAACATATTGCACTTTTCGAAACTGTCCATATAGTAAATTTATGGAAGTAGAAATAAAGGATTTTTATATGTATAATATAACAACATATAAAGTCTTAAAACCTATCTTCATTCATACCCAACCATAACTGCCTTACACCTTGATCTTCATTACTTTTATCAAGCATATCACTATTTATTGCAGACTCTGACCATAGCTCTGGCTTATTTAATAAGCATATGCACATTATGGAGGCCAGAGCGATCGGGCATGTTTAAAGCATCATCGCAATTCCTCTGGCTTGTTATAACAAGTTTCTTAGCCAGTCTGACTGGGTCTCTGCAAGTCTATACATTTGTACTGCTGCAAGGCCTATGTGTAGCAGGATTTGCGCTTGAAGTAATTGATGTTCATAAGGAGTTATTAGCGAGAGGTAAGTTTCAATTGTTTGTACAAACCTCCCTATTTATTACTAGCGACTCGCCTTGGCTTTGCACGGGTAGAACCTTAACAAGTTACACATCTAAACCTTCCTCAAGAACCACTCTATTGGTAGGTGATAACCAATGTAATGATAAGCAGTGTGATAGCTCAGTTCAGATAGAACCTCTGAGGACCTCATACAGACTGTAGCAGAAGTATTAATGTAAGTAATGTCCATTATGTATGATTATACCTGACTTTAACATAATCTCTAATAATATTAATATTTTGAGAGTAAGAGTGTGTTCAGATTATATTGAACACTTTGTTTATTTGGATATCCTTATCTCTTATGGATTGTGTAAGCAGTTAGTGAATCGAATTTATTAAAATTACTGCTTTTTCATATGACTTGGCCATGCATTTTATCTGAGGTCAAATTCAATGATTATTACACTATCTTAATTTTACCATTACATTCATGGATGATTCATCTCTGTGCATTAAGTCTCAGATGTACGGAAAAACGTCTTTAATATTTCATTACCCACAATGTGAATCATCATGATTATATTGGACCTTTATAGCCTGATCCCATATGAAACACTATTCAGTGATTATTACACTATCTTAATTTTACCGTTACATTCATGGATGATTCATCTCTGTGCATTCAGTCTCAGATGTACGGAAAAACGTCTTTAATATTCCATTACCCACAATGTGAGTCATCATGATTATATTAGACCTTTATAGTCTGATCCCAATAAAACAATAAAAATCCGTCTCATAATTCAAATAAAGTTAATTAAATTGTCTGGACGGTGATTCTAAATGGGTATATCGGTATTGTTAAATCCCTTTTTTGTCTCTTAGATCCTGAGATATCAGCTATTGTCGCAATCCAAAAAGTTCTTACCAACGAACATTGCAAGGATGCAATCAAGCAAGATGAAAAGCCAGAACAGAGTGCTAGTGAACAGGAATCCACGCCCGAGAAAGAATCCCCTTCTCCCGTCACCCCTGATGCCGCTATGAAAAGGGGAAGCTGGGCAGAAAGCGATCAAATACACAGCTCGCCTCGTCATGCAAAAATGCTGTACAAAACTCGAACATTATCCGCCTTACCACTATCGAATACGAAAACGAAATCCGCCTTCGAAAATCGACTCATCGCCTCCTTCAAACAAAGATCGATGGACGAAAACTACATGAAAAGCAACTTCAACAGTGACGACGAAACCGCCTTATATTTTAAACTACTCTTCTTTGGATGCCTATGCATGCTCGTGTGGAAACATATATGGCTGCTGCCAGTAATGCTATTTTTCTTAGCAATTCATGTATTGAAGAGAGTTTTAGACTTCTTTGGAGTTTGGCTGTTCTGTGAGAATCACTATAATAATTTCATGGGCAAAGTCAAAAATTGGTGGTCTGACAGGTAAAAATATAATATCATATTTATTTAGAATTACAAAGATCATCATGATTATTTGGTTGTATAGGTACTAATACGATTATCATATAGTGTTCATATTTCAATGAATATTATACTAGTACCTTCTGCACAATTTACTATTAGGTACAGTCAAGGTATTAAATATCGACACGAACGGAATGCCAAAAATATGTACCCACAACCTTAACATACTGGCAATAAGGTCGTGTAGGTACACATATTTGCAGTACATATGGTGCTACTTTTCCGCACTAATGCGTAAATAAGCACATTATGTAACTGTCGAAAATTATATCGTAATGTACTATTACGATACAAGCGCGAAAAATAGGAAATTCGTAACGAGTGGCGATAAATTAAAACACGACCGAAGGGAGTGCTTTAAATCGACACGAATTACGAATTACCTATTTGCACATGTATCGTACGTTTTACAGTACATATGACCCTTTAAATTTTCGACACAGTAACGTAATATGCTAATTTTCGCACTAGTGCGGAATATGTACTGTAAATAACTATTTTGGCCCTTTCTTCATATCTAATATTTTGAGTGCTATAGTCTGTATCTTTAGGTATTTAAAAAAAGGTAAACAAACAATTTGTACATTTTCGAGTAGTTTTAATATTTATTGGTTAACCAACCAAATACAAAACCGCCTGGATCTGTCACTAAACGACCTGACTTTAAACCTACATTATTTCATCATGTAATGTTTTCATCTACCCTCAACTGCCTTAAGGAGCCATTTGAGGGTAGATTTTGTTTACCTTTTTTTAAATACCTAAAGATACAGACTATAGTATTGATGACTTTATATCCTTATTGGCGCATGCATTAATAAACTAGCTTCTGTCCGCGACTTCGACTGCGTGGAATGATGATGATGATGATGATTTATAAAAAATATTCTATGTCCTTCTCTGGGCCGCAAACTGTATCCATACCAAATTTCATCCAATTCGGTTTAGCGGTTTAAGCGTGAAGAGTATAATACTGCATTTATAATATTAGTAGGGATGCAGTCATCCCATGGACAAAACTAAGGCTTTAACAGACTTGTTACGTACGTATTACCTCGTTAGTTCTCCGAAAAGTAAAACGGTAAATTAAATTACCTACTCTTGACAACATTAAATCGAAATTCACAGTTTGTTTAAATTTGATCATTATCTTATTGTATTTAAGTTTGAAATGCCATGGCTTGATCCTCATTTAATTTCTTTTCTTTTGTGGATTCACACCACAATTTTTGTATTCACGTTTAACATTTTATGTTTTAGACAATCTGCGGCGGTGCCAGCGCACATTCGTGGAATCCGCAAAATCCTCTCTAGTTTGAATAAAAGCATAAGAGACGTGGCCTACGGCTCTGTAGATACTGTCTCTACTTGCATCGTCATCACGGGTCTTATTACATTTCTTATCGTCGCTACTATATTCATTTGTATACAGGTAAGTTTAATTGTAAACCTGCATCGTCAAAGTACTTAAAATGCCTAGAGACTCACACTGAATCTTATTCGTACGTCTTTTTATTTTTCCGTAGAAATTCTTGTTATTCAAAGATAAAAAAGGTCAAAGTAAATTATTCTCTGATAATATTTTATCAAGTTGAAACATTTATCTTATTATAAATACATTTTTTTTATGTATAATCTAGAAACCTTGAACCTGTCTTCTTGTAATTTACACGTCTTAAAAATAGTACAAACAGATCAGGGGGCCTAGCCAAGATGACAATCGTACATTGACAAAAAAAAAAATATAATGGCGGGGCAAGACCAAAATTTGATGTGGGCAAGGTACATTTAGCGAGTGCCTCTGGTGGCGCAAGTAATAAACTAATAACAAACATTTTTACGTTGTGATCGAGATATAGGTACTTATTCGAGGTGCGAGGCCCGTCGGACCGCGAGTCCGTAGGCGTGGCCCACGTCGCCCACGCCTAACGTCGCCTCAAAAATGTACAGTCGCCATCAGATATACCGGAGCGGCCAAGGTGCTCATAAATATCTGAACACGCCTCTATTGTCATGGTGTTAGAGTGCCTGTTGAGTTATTTTTGAGCACCTTAGCCGCTCCGATATATCTGATTGCGACTGTACATATATTGGTGACAGATGCTACGAAGTCACATGATCATTTCGATACATTATTTAACTTTCGATTTTCGTTTTCTATCAACGTTTATCACCTGGCTACGACCTCAAGATACGACTAGGTACAGTCAGCGTCAAAAGGAGCGGATCAAACAAGGTTTCAAAAGTATCTAATTCTGTAACAGTTTAACAAAAAATGATGGTTCTACATGTAGAACAATTAAGACCGTAACAGATAGGTATACTAAGGAACGTAAATTTTAGGCATTTATCTATATTTGGAAAAATTATCCGGGATATCAGATGCTTTTGGTGCGTTGTTACATCTGCTACTATTGATGCTGACTGTACCTATTATAATCTAATAATCTAATAAACACAGGCAAAGTTTGCGTTTCTCCGGAGAAAGGTTTTTTCTAGATGGCGTTATGTATGTTTAACAAGCGAGTACTAACAGCCACACTTTGAACATTGGAGGACCTTATGTCCTTGATATAAGGTTTACGCACTTACTAATTTGGATGTAAGTATAGAGGAGTTCAAAAGACGGAAAATTCGTATCGTATCGTAAACAAATATGACCGATTTTATATATTAATAATAACGTATATTTTAACTAGTTATTGATAGGTTTAGTGCGAGATGACGAAACAAACTCCACTTTAGTTGTGTTCAATTATGGAGGCCAAATTAAGAAAAACATTAAATTCTTAATTTAATCCAAAGAGGTTCCGTAATTTCAATTATATAACCCTTTGGTACCAAGGGACCGGGACTAAACCTTTGGTTGCAATTAATGAGGTTTCCCATATATCCAGGTACCAATTAACCACTATAGTTGCTTTAACGTTTTGAACGTAATTAACGTCCAAGTCTTTGTATTACATATATGTTAAGCTCTACTCAATACGTAAGGTTAACCTTCCTTGGATTAAAATTACTACTTAATTGTACAAAAAAATCTGCTTCTTTAACACAATCCTTTGTTCCAGATATACTCAGAGGCAATAGTGGTGGTCCAACTGAGCGGCAGCCTCCTGAACAGTACGTTCGTACAAAACAGTGAGCTGCACGCTTACCTCCCCGAGGGTTGGGAGGAGAAACTAGATTCCTTAATCGACAACGCCTATACTTATGGAAAGGAGGGCATATCTACTGGTGTAAGTACGAGTTCTCTAATTGTAATTTATTTATTTATTTGATTACGACATAACAAAACTTATAGTGGGAATATTTGAAAACTTTTTAAACATTTTCATGCTCGCGGTTGGATAAACAGCTAGAAAGATATGTAAGTAACGTTAGCTTGTTTAGGCTCAAATGTAGGTTTTTGTATAAATTAATAGAACTATTAATTCGAATAAATTGACAATAATACATAAATAAAAAACCGGACAAGTGAGAGTCGAACTCGCCCATCGAGGGTTCCGTACAAAATTTACTTTATTTTATTTTTATTTTCTTACAAATTAACAGATTTCCGATTTTTCCTTGTATTTGCAGTGTAAGACGATATTACTTGCAAAATTTCGTAGTTCTAGGCCAACGGGAAGTACCCTATAAATTTTGATTCCCATGAGTGTCGAAATATACGTTTTTGCGGCATAAACGGACGTATCTTTTTCGTATGTTAACTTAGAAGGTTGATTTTCTTACAGCTGCAAGGGGCTGACTTGAGTATATTAATTTAAACTCGTTACCTCAACGCGTTCCTGAGATACAGGGTCTTGATAGACAGACAGATGGACGGACGAACGGACGGACAACAAAGTGATGCTATAAGGGTTCCGCTTTTTTCTTTTTGAGGTACGGAACCCTAAAAATAAATATGGAATTTTGGCACTAAAACTATTTTTTATCTAGGTAGAACGTAAAAACAGTAGGAGGTTTGACTATAAAAACTTCATGCTGACGAATCTTTTCAACACACAATTCGTTTGATTGCTTACTAAAAATTTTTTTATAAGGTGGAAGTTATAACCTACATTGCACACACAAAACATTATAACCCTTAAATATTATTTTTTGTATTAAATAGGTAAAGAGCATACTCAAAGAAGGTGACCCTGAGAAGATAGCTCGTGTAGAGGAGCAAATCCTACAACTATGGGATCGCGTGTACCAAAGCTGGGTGTCGGGACAGTTCGCGCCGCAGATCGGGCCTACGGTCGACGGCAACGCTGTCCAGGACTCGTGGGACAGCTTCGTCAACGATATTTCGAACACGCCTGGTAGGTGAAATAAACCTTAAACTGATGTATTACGAGACATTATTGTAAATGTGTGATGCTATGCTTGAATCCGTTCGTCCACAAAATTGGTGGACAATTGGACGGAAATATTATAACGGACTTGTGATACAACTTAGAAACTAGTGGCTCTCTGAGCTGTAGACCTCGCGTTAAGCTTGTACTTACTTCATCGGGTGGTTATCAGAGTGAATTGACTATTATGTCATTTATAACAATTTCCGTATTAAAAAAAAAAACGAAAAACCGGATCGCCAAGACCTAAACTAATACCGCCTGGTGGCTGGTGCGTGGTACGAGACAGTAACCAGTTGTTTTCGGTTGTCATACTTTAAGATTTGTTTTCGCCTTCCCGAACATTAGCTATATTAATGTGGCACACACAAGAGAAATAGAATAAACCGTGTTCATATTAAAAACCTTAGTTTGCGTACTTACTAAAACTATTGGTCAAGTCTCGTTTGAAGAAAATAAAGTGTATAAAATATGTAGTTAAGTAAGTAGGATATGATTAAGAGGAGAGTAACCACGTGATCGTCAATACAAAAGAGAAAACGTTTTTCCACTTCTTGATATTTTCCATTCTCCATGATTTATTAGTATGACACAGTGAACAGACAACTACGTTTATAGGATTCACTTTTTTAAATTTGCAAAACTTTTTTTTTAACCTATAAACCTAGAATATGTTATGCTGAAGCGGTCGACAGTAGTGGAACCCGTTTTCTCCCTAAATGGATATTCATGGTAAAATTACTGTTACTTCGTTAGATTAAAAAAGGTATTCTTCCCTCTTAAATGCATGCGTCGTATTCAGGAAAGAACCTATGAAAATGAGCATATACATATTTGCCTTATTTAGCATTATGAATACTTATGACCTATTTTCCTGTATACAGTGGAATATTTGAGACCGAATGACGTCTACGTCTTGTGAGCAATATAACCGTCATTAATAACGTTACTAGGAACTGTGATGACTAATTTATTTATTACTACATAATAAAAGAAACGTAAAACTAACGTCACCCAATCATGGATAAAGGTTTTTATGAACATTAATTGGTAACATTAATTGATTCTCTTTATTTATTTTTGTTCTTAAGTTAGGTTGTTTATAAATAACATGAATATAAAAGTAAAATACAAAAACACGTACAAACACAATACAAAAATATATAAACATATTATAACAAAAGTAATCTAGGGTGCCGCCGGCAGCGGGGCAGGGTTCAAGCCCAATCCAATCACCTAACGCGAATCTCTCAAGGTATTGCTCGATACTCTCCGCTATGAGATAATTTATTTATTGTTAAAGTTTATAGAATAATCAGGTCTAGTTTCACCTTCGTTTGGCCTAAAAATCATCAGACTCCAAAACACTTATGCTTGTTGCAATTCTTGTGATGAGTCAGAGGTGTGACGTTCGTTGGTTTACCGGAAAAGTACATGAATTTTAAGAACATTCAAAGGACCTAATTTTATATCCTATACCTATAGGTCACTATAGTGACGTTCTAGATTGGGGAGCGAATGCGTCATAATCAACATGTAACTTATAACGTTCTAGATTAGGGAGCGAATGCTTCATATTCAGTACGGACCTAATAATGTTATAGATTAGGGAGGGAATGCGTCCTATTCAGTATGTACCTTTTTTTTTTATACTACGTCGGTGGCAAACAAGCATACGGCCCGCCTGATGGTAAGCAGTCTCCGTAGCCTATGTACGCCTGCAACTCCAGAGGAGTTACATGCGCGTTGCCGACCCTAAAACGTTCTAGATTAGGAAGCAAAGGTTTCTTTAAGCTGACAAATTGCCATTGACATATCTCTGTACGACCCGTGACCTGGCACACAACAACGTATGAGTTGTCCTATAAATTGTTGTACTTGTTTGTGTAAGTGAATTACAGTATTTACGTAATACGTTGGATGCTTTGCATATCGGAAATGAACTAATGACAAACAACAATAACAAGTAATCACAAACTAAACAGTACATTCCTTACTAAACAACACACACTTACTAATAGTAGGTACCTAATTAGTAGGATATCCTTGCAGGCATGTTCGATTACTCCGGCATCGTAGCCTGGGTGCAAGCTAACGTGGGTACCCTGAGCGCCATAGCCACTAGCATTTGGGCACCGCTGGCAAGCAATGTGTCTTTGCTGGCCGGGTCCATCGGCGCGTTCACGTCGCTTCTACTCTCAGGTGGAGGCGCTGTCATCAACATGTTCATTAACTTGGTATGTTTAGCAGAAAATTGATAGAGATATAATTCATATAGGAGAGGTGTAATTATTTTATAGTAGATAATCTCCAACCTCTTAAACAAATAAGTCGTCTTTTACTTTTTGGCTTTAGTCGCCTAAGTTGTC
This sequence comes from Cydia pomonella, assembly GCF_033807575.1. Lineage (NCBI taxonomy): Eukaryota > Metazoa > Arthropoda > Insecta > Lepidoptera > Tortricidae > Cydia > Cydia pomonella. Next base: position 8,674,107 of record NC_084721.1, on the reverse strand, counting down.
AGTAGTCAGTTTGTTTAAGAGATAAAAGACAAAGAGTAAAAAAAGAAACACCTCTGTTTTATACATGCTGATATATTAAAAGAGTCCGAACTATACGCATCCTTCCTAATCCGTATACAATTCTACCCAAACTAAGTTTACATTGAAGTAATCTGGCATCACTACCACAAAATTCATACTCTCAATATTCTCACCAGGTTTTCCCGTGTAGACAATTTACACGCTAGATAACTCGTTTGCATAACTGTTTTATGTTAATGTACCTGAAATTTTGACTTATTAAATCTTCCAGTGGCAACCAAAACGTACTAATTACTACCACAAGTTCAGAGCTATATTAAACCGCACGGTAGTACCTAAAAAAGGAGTGGTGCTACTATTTTCCGGAATTCGGAGATATTTACATGCATGACATTAAAATAAGAAAGGTTATTCAAATTACGCGAATGGTTAAAAAGTACTATCAGGAAAATAAGTTATTGGAAAATAAATGTAATGGGAAAATATACAAATGTTGTTAGAAGTATTAGAACAATTAATTATTTTCTTAAAATAATTTTAAGCTGATCTAATACTTCCAATAGTATTTATTTATTTAAACTTTATTGCACAAATTTACAAAAAAGAGTACAAATGTCGGCCTTAACGCCTTGAGGCTTAATCTATCAGTCAACCATTGGGCTAAACAGAAACAGTTTGGTGCGGGATTGTAAAGTGTAAAGTGTAGTATTGATTGGCAGCGCCATCTCTCTCGCTAGCTCGGAATCACCCGAGTTGATTTAGTTAGAAGGTCAAACCATAGTGTTCTACCTTAGGGATGGCCACTTGGCCAGGGGGCGCCGTATGCATTCAGTAAGAAATGCATAATCCTTGGAAATATTCGACCTATGCCGCCGTGACCCCGGTAGCCAAATGGCTCAGGCACCTGCCGCGATAGCAGAGGACGCTGGTTCGATTCCAGCCTAGGGCACTGGAAGCCTTGGTCACTTTTTCTTAGTATATGATATTAATTTTACTTTATAAATATACAAATGGTTAGAAATGCTTTGGGGAAAGGAAGCGATTGAGAAAATATAGTGGTAATTTTTTTTAATGGAAAAATTCTTAACAGTAAAAAATATTTTGACAAAAATATCGCCACTCTCAAAAAAAATTTTTTATTTGCGTTTAGTGAGTTTTGACTGTTCCCTGATATATATTTTTTTTACCAATTAATTAATTGCTCACAGACATCTGTTAGCTTGTTTTAAACTATATCGGTCTTCCCCAGGTGGTGTTCTTTACAACGCTTTTCTACTTGCTGGCGTGCAGCAACGCTCTCTACAAGCCAGTCGAGGTCATCACTCAAGTGCAGCCCAACTTTGGACCGCGGTTGGGCATCGCCTTGTCTGTCGCTATAAATCAGGTATGTTGATTGATGACGTTGACCTGTCTATCTTCCAAGACGACCAATCATGATGACAGAAAGGCCCACGCCAAATCCGACGGCATAAAATCTCATTTGTTACTTTTTAATTGTTCTACTCTTCATCTATTTCTGAGTTCATTTGAATCGATTTTAATATTTATCAGCCATAGAAAAAACAAACAACTTAATATCAGTTATTGTTGAGGCATCAGGAGCTCACTATTTTATGTTCGACTCTTGAATGGTCGTCGAATCGGTCTCGGTATGAACGGTCGTAAAAAGAACCGAGTTACAGTTTACAAAGCTTTCACATTAAGGTTTGTTTTTCATGGATCAGTATGATTTCGTGCTACGGTGAAACCGTGTGTATAATGGACATACAATTAATGAAACTGACGTTACAAAATTTTTAGGATTAAGCTTAGATAATAAATTAACATGGAAATATCAAATTGACCATATATGCAAGAAACTTAGTACATTTTCATATGCCCTCCATCATCTTAGGAAAGTAGTTAACAAATCTGCTGTCATAACTTCCTATCACGCTTACGTCACCTCAACTTTAAGATACGGGCTAATTTTCTGGGGAAACTCAACAGACAGAGATTTAGTATTTAAAAGCCAAAAAAAATGTATACGATCCGTATGTGGTTTAAACATAACAGACTCATGTAAAGCTTTATTTACTGAATTCAGAATATTAACTCTTCCATCGCTTTATATATATGAAACAGCATTGTATGTGAAAAGCAATATAAGTCAATATACAAAATTTAACAGTGCACGTAAAATTGACAACATAAAAAATTAACTATATAAAACAGCTCTTCTCTCTAAAAGTATATTTGGAATGGAACCCCGAATTTATAATAATTTACCCGAAAGCATACGGAAACTACAGGACATCCATATATTCAAAAAAGAAGTTTTCAAATTCCTAGTAAATAAAGCATATTACTCCATAAAAGAATATCTAGATGATTATGACATAAATAGTAATTATAACCATGACTAATGATATATTTTAATTTTATTGAATTTTGAACTGTATTTTAATTGTATTTGAATTTTGAACTGTATTTTAATTGTATTTTAATTTTATTGTAATGTAATACTCATTTTAAATGTTTTATTTTATAAGCTACAGCATTGTGCAATTTTTAATTAGATTTTCGTTTCTTCTGACATTTGTATGCCGACCGGCGAAACATAGTGTTCAAAATGTATACCTAAGACCTATTTATACCTATGTTTTACAAATAAAGCATTCTGATTCTGATTCTGATTCTGTTACCTGCTGCTAAAATCATTAGTAATCTGTTTGCATTCGAAACTGCTTATTTCTGCATACAAATTCTTTGGTAGCTGTAATCGGAATAAAAAAAGTGCTGAACATTTTAAACTTTCGCGTTTTGAACACATATTAAAACATTTAAAACTGGGTCTATCGCGAATTTATAAAAATAAATAAATAATAAATAAATATTATAGGACATTATTACACAAATTGACTAAGTCCCACAGTAAGCTCAATAAGGCTTGTATTGAGGTTACTTTAGACAACGATATATATAATATATAAATATTTGTAAATACTTAAATACATAAAAAACACCCATGACTCAGGTACAAATATCCATGCTCATCACACGAATAAATGCCCTTACCAGGATTTGAACCCGGGACCACCAGCTTCGTAGGCAGGGTCACTACCGGTCGTCAAAATGTCTATATAGTTACCTATTAAAGTTAGAAATATTGTAGTAGGAAGTCATTACAACGCATGTCCCGGGACATATCCGTATTAACATAATGATTGAGGTCATTGACCCTGCGTGGCATTTCATTTTGGCTTTACTCAAACATCATCCCAAAATTTCTAAATATCTTGATCATTAGGTGCACCAGGCAGCAGGACAAGTTCTATCAGTACTGTAGGGCTAAGATGGTCGGCTCTTTATCATTTGTTACCATGCCTGTCACGTTCTAACAAGTATGTAAGCGCGAAAGTGATGGGGATAGTGACAAGTGATAAAAATGGAACCATGATGCCACTGCTGTTGAATCCTAAATTCTCATATCTTATTTATTTTTCCAGGTGTTCAGAGCGTCATTCAAAATGGCGCTCTTTTACGGGTTATGGACGTGGCTGGTGCATAATCTGTTTGGAGCTAAAGTTGTCTACTTACCTTCAGGTAAGTTGATAACTTTTTCTTGTATAATTTATAGTATTCTATTGATGGTAAATTCCAGCAGCTACATAAATAGGCTAGGTGACATTTTTTTATTAATGGTTCATATATATCAAACGTTCACGTTCGTTTTTAGAATCAAATGTCTATATGGGACCCATTGCATTAAAGCAAAAAAAAGTCAGAAATGATAGTCCGATAGTCGTACTTCACTCGCGATACTTAACTCATTCGTAATTTTATATAATGTGTATTTATTTATCATATGTATCACAACAATTTGTAATGTTAAAAGTATCCACGAATGGAGTGTCGATACAAACCCGACAGGGTTTCACGGCACTTTTCTCTTTAGTTCAATTCACTCCCAACAAAACGATAAGCAAACGTGACGTCACGGTCACCAAGAGCCCACCTTGAAGTATGAAAAACATTAAAATTGCGATTTTAATTGCGAATGCGATGCGAAACATGAAAATGAAATATTGAGTTTATGTATATATTTGCTGTATAATATTTTTTGGATAAAATATAAGGAATCGAATGGTACCCTTACTTTATTCCTTTTTGGAAAAAAAGACCTTTAATTTTGAAACTTTCAGGCCCTATCTTTTTTTATCATTTCCATATATTATTTTAATAACCATATTGCGATAAATTGCTCATTTGCTATCTATTTTACTAGATTTTGTTATAAAATGCAACATGTGTCATTATCCCTATTATAAAAACCCCAATTACGTCTTCTTTATCGTATTGTGTCGGCGACCCAACCAAAAACAAGCTCTAAATGTTGGTCACTTCTACGCACATATGCTCATTTTGCATTGGCGGCATGACAGATAATTCCGAAACGCTCGGTATCTGTAAAATTCGTCCCGAATGTCATTGACCTCTAAATTATTCATTACGGTCAGATAAATAAGTCGTAATTGTTTTGTACCGTCCCGAGCTTCGCAAAGACTTATCTCTGGATGATGTTCAGTCGTAGCCGCTGTGCCATTTTTATTTGTTGTGTTTCATTCAGTGCTTCGATTAGTTTCAAACAAATGTTAAAAGAGAATGTCGTTAAGAATTAAATTCGTTGTGTTGTATGTTTTCGTACCGTTTACCATTGGCGTCAAGATTGGCTTCACTAGTTGCCATGACCGTGGTTGGCAATGCAATAACAACATAGCTAACGATGTTGTTTACACTTGCCCATCAGACAATAACGTGAGTACCTTTTAGGTTTATCTGTTTATTCGAATCAAGCTATTAGTATGAAGTTAGTTGCAATGCTAGGCCTATTTGTTTTGATTGAAGTATTGGCCGTACTGCTTAGGCACCAGCCGCGATAGCCCAAATCCAATGTTTAAATGTTTTCTCGTATCTTGTATTTTGTTATTATTTGTTTATATTTTTATAAATGTTTTGTAGTTCGCAGTGGCTTGGTAGTAATACTGTAATGCTGTGTAACTAATTTGAATAATTAAATAAATAAATGACAGAGGAGGTTGGTTCGATTCCAGCCCTGGGTACTGGAGACCTTGATCGCTTTTTCTTCGTATATGACATTTATTTTGGTTTGTAATTTATATAGTAGTGTTTCTACTTGAAATAACACAAAACATATTTCAATTCGTTTCTAATATCTTATCAAAAGAAGTTTAAAGTGATAGTTACAATGTCATTACACTTTGAACGTTTAACCCTACACTGAGTAAAAACAATTATTGTTTTAGGAAAATGTGATACATCTCAAAGATCACTACACGCAGTACATAACAAGTCTAACAGTGCAGCGTTGTAAACGCTTGAAAGTAATTCTGGATTGTTCTGGGCTACAAAGACCATCTCGCTTGCAAGCGTTCAAAGTAAAGGATTGCGAGAGACTCGAATTCGCTTCAACAACCACTAACACACTGATACAAACACCTTCAGAAGTAACCATCGAGAATGTCCGGGAAATAGTCTCCTTGCCTAGAGGCATGTTTAAATTCCCGGCAACAGATACTGAACTTAAATGCTTAGGAACAACGACCTTAAAGAAAATTCGTATAACAGATAGTAAGATAAATATTATCAACACAAGAGCAATTTATAATGTTAGCGGGATAATGAATGTCGAGTTCGGAAATATCACAATAGTAGACATGGAAAGTCAGGCGATAGAAGCTACTATGAACAGAGATTCGGGTGCGTTTAAAGTCACGAGCAGCAGAATTGGCAATTTGCGTTCCAAAGCAATCACAGTGCATAGCAATAGAGCTGCTATAACAGACAACGTTTTTGATGATATACCTACAAAGAGTATAAACATAACTGCCGATTATATACATTTTACACGGAACGCAATAAAGGATATCTCTAACGACGGTCTAATTCTAAAATCTGGTTATACCGATATATCAAACAATCATATTCATACACTTAAGAGCAATGCATTAGCGAGCATTAAATGCTCAAAGAAAATAACTGGCAGAAAACAATTTACCTTTTCTAAAAATTCAATAGAAAATGTTGAAACTGACTCGTTATTTTTCGATTACCAAAGTTGCAAATCAGCTGGCACACCTGTTTCTTACAGAGAGAACAAATTGAACTGTAACTGTCGCAACATCGCTTTCCTTGGAAGCGCAGCAGGAAACACTGAGCTAAGCTATTCAATTTTAGATTTAGCATCTAATAACACATGCTTGTCGGCTCCTTGCTTCCTTCCCGTAGATGTGGTGAAGATGCTACTTGAAAGCAACATGTGCCAAATAAATCTGGACCCAGAAGTCATGTGCTTACTTTATAATGACAAAAAATCCAAGAACAACGAGGTGACAGACGAGGACGTCACGGAGGCGGCTTCGACGTTCTATTTGATACGGCAAGCCAACGGGCGCAACGGTGACGCAAGCGCCGCCATTACAGCTATAAACAAGGACGATCTTTTAAACGACAGCCATATGAACATGACTAATAGAACTACCATAAAAGTCGTGTTCGATTCCTCTAAAGACTTCGTGGAGACGTTACGTAGTACCAACTCATCTCGCAGGAAGCAAATCGAGGAGCCCAAAACCCCTCCGAGAACAGAGTACACGAATCGGTGCGTAGGAGCGCAGTGCAGGACCAACGCCTACGATAAACAAAAGGCGTTGGATTTCTACAAGTATGTGTACGCGCAATTACGACCTCCAAAAACAAGCATGAATACGAAAACTTAACTAATTAAATAAAATGATTAATTAATTCGTTTATTATTTCTTTTTTCTTCCATATTGGTGGGGTATCCTGATATGATAACGTATTTTTGTGTGTTTCCCTTTAAATGATCCATCGATTTTATTCTTATATTAGTGCTGTTCATAATTATTTGGATTTTTAACTTAGTTACTGTTATCCAAGACCCAATACATAGATTCGGATTCTCATATTTGGGCATTTATGTAATTTGTAACTAGTTGTAAATAATAAATCTAAATTATAACCGTTTGTAATCTTCTATACTTTTTTATTCACCTTAATGTAAGTTGCACAAGCAAAAAAGTAATGGAAATGATGTTGTATGGTCTACTCTATCCTGTACGAGGCCAATATGGATTCCAGTGTTAGCTGCAGTGCTGGGCGCTGCTCCATTCCTCGGGCCGTACTTGGCGGGGATCCCCGCGGCGCTGGACGTGTGGCTGCAGGGCAGGCCTATGGCCGCGCTGATGCTGCCTATAGCTCAAGCTGCGCCCATCGCATTCCTTGATGCCGCCGTCTACGCTGAAATCAAAGAGTAAGTATGCCTGACCTTGCACTGCGTGGGAATGATGAAATTGATCTGATTGATCTGACAGTTCCTCGTCCCTTAAAGCTTACACCGATAAAAAGCTGTAAATTTCAAACGGCTGTAATTTTGTTACTAAGCAAGATGACTACGGCGCTCTTACCGCGGTAAAAAGTCTTATTTTTTTATTATCTATTTTAAAATAGATAATTCTGTTTTACGCTATGCGACTACAGTTGTGAATAAAAAAGAACAATGAGAATTGGTATTATCCAAATGACGTAAAAATTTGCAACATCCTAATCCTACATGCTTCATTGCGAAAGACTTAGAATTACCTAGACGTTTCGTGCATTTCATATATAATTAATTTAGTATGTTGTCTCTTGAATATAAGCCTCGAAGCTGTACACCTCTAGGAAAAAGTGACCCTAGGCTCATCAGTAAGATTGCTAAAAGAATTTGCGAAATCGGTTATTGATACTTTAATGTAAACATTAAGATGCCACCACAGATGCAGGTTTCGTAATATAAGCCATTAGCTCGTCGTTTCTGAACATATTATAGGGAAATTATAGTTATAATGTTGACGTGAATAAAAATATAAACAAACCTGCCTCGCCAGTGATTATGATTTTTCCTGCTAACCTTTGTTGTGATCACTGTCTCGATCGCAGTATATTTCACACAGCTGTCACCCTACCCAAAAGCCTACCCTAGCTATGTAAAAAATACTACAAACTACTCTTTCCAGATTATTACGAGTATTCGTCTTCCAAATATAACTTAGGAATATTTCAGTTTTTGTTTATTCTTTCAGCGGCGGGCATCCTTACGTGACCGGTCTAGCAATAGCGGGTGGCATATTCTACCTCGGCCCCGAGGGCGCGATCCTGGGGCCGCTGCTGCTGTGCTGCCTCATGGTGGTGCTGAACCTCTCCTCCGCCTTCCTGCGCGACACGCCGTCGGAGGAGCGCGCCGCCCTGCACTCGCGTGTCAGGTAAATGTACACATACATACTTTGCTGTATACGTACATTTTGTTTCATTTGAGACAGTGTTGGAAAATGAACGATGGATTTTGAAGATATGCTTTTAGGACAATAAAAATGCATTGGGCCTGTATTTATCGATCACTTTACAAATCAAGTTTAATTGATCCTGATTATTGTTACTCGTACATTACCAAGCTATCAATACATTTATGATGAAAAAATATCTTGATAAAAATTAAATCTACTTTTTTTGGTAATACGTTTAATACAGTATGTAACAGAACGAAAGGCTAACAAAAAAACTCATTAATGTTTAGGTCATACTGAGCAACTTTTAGTATATCATATTCAGAATGAAATCAGCGTATTTTTTGTTTAATACAGATGGTATGATCATTAGTAAAGTTAAAATATTTTCTCGTATAGTGTACCAAAGTGGTTGGCGAATGAGAAATTGCCTCAGCTTGTTTTTTCTATGATGCTCAAAAGGTTAACCAAGGTAATTTTGATAAGTAGTTCTTCATTCGACACATTTCGAAATATACAAAAGTACTTCAAAGTCCATTATGTTCAAAACAAAACGTAATTACCCATTCTTGTAAATAACTGTTTTACTTTCTTGTTTATTGGTGAATTACATTATTTTTGGCATATTTAATTGATAAGTAATAATGCGTGGGTGTTCCTGTTGATTTAGGTCATTATTGGGATTGTTTTATAATTGAGGTGTGTATTTTTCTTGATGCTTTTTTACGTAATGCACCATTTGTAGTTAGATTTGAGCACCACGTTTAGAATATACGTTTCATTTTATCACATGTAATTCTGTAAAAATATGTTTGATACTTGTAAACATGGTCAAAAAGAAAAAAAAAACATTAATGTGCTATACGTACATAACTTCAACTACAATAACTTCAGTACAGCCGACTTTAGGCTTAACGCACTGCGATTCATTTCTTGCTGTTTTAGTTAAATTTCTTGCGGTTTCAGTCTTTCAAGTGCGTGCGTTTATGAGGCATGCCGTACGTTACACTTTTTGCGGTTCTGAAACCGCAAGAAATTAATCGCAGAGCGTTCTTAGCCTTAAACGGATACATCACGTTTTATGTCATATTACTTTATGATAAAAGAATCACAGAAATGTAGTGAGCCAAGCACCACTGAGGCAAGCTCTGGTGTTCTCTAAAAATGTTAATAATATTGACAATGTCTACATTTGAAACTAAGATATAAGGTAGAGGTCCGAGTGTTCATCACTGTGCCATTACATGTCGTCTTTAAAGTCCTTGTCAATAGAGGTGACAGAGTAACAGCAGGCTGTCATTCATTGGGCATTAGCATGCGAGCACTAGGACGCTTAAGTACGAGTACAAGTATGTGTGACGGTTTTTCCGGGCTACAAGTTAGTTATCCTTGCACGCTTCACAATTCACTTCATCAATAGAACATTATCCAAGTTAATGTTGTAATCATACGTATGTTAGGTAAGTAAGCTTTAATGTTAGCATGATAATAACAAAATAATGCATGCTGTTTATGTTTGTGGAAAGGTTTTAGGTGGTTTGGTCTGCATTTACTCATATTATATGTGTATTTTATGGTTTATAATTGAGTCATCTGTAATCTTTTAAATTTTCACAAAGTTATAACACTTTTTAAATTTCTATAGATATATATTTTTATATTAATACTCATAATTAAAAATAATAATCATACGAACAATGAAATGATTCTAATTTATTTGCAGGCTCGGTGCTTTTCTCTGACGGGCATGCATGGACTACTAACACTCAGTCAGTCCCCAACTGATTTGTCAATTAATAAGCCAAGCAATGTATGGTATGATAAGAAATAACAATCCATTCGTAACAAGGGAATGTTCTAAAAAATCGGCTAAGACCATGTCAGGCTATGCTCAGTGTAGGGTTCCGTAGGTACGATTCTGTCAGAATAAGCTAAACGGGGGCTATTAGTATCATGTACATTATAAGTTATAAGCATAAGGGAATACCTTCGCAGCGCTTTATATATCTTTTTTTACTAAGAAGAAAATACTTTTTGCAATAATTCAAAAACGGCTGGACCGATCATGATCGCTATAGTGTTCATTGAAAGTACTTATGTTTTTATTTTAACCCTTGGTAGTGTGGTAGGCCATCGACTCCCGACCGATTATGTCATTTAAATTTCAAATTTGATTAATTGAAATAACTCAAAAACGATGTATGCCACTTGAAGGATATTTTTTGGACCCATTGTTTAAAAGTTAGAGGGGTGGGTAATGCATTCGTTTTAAAATACCTATCCAACGATACCCCAAACCATTGGCTTAAAGAGAAAAGATTAAAAAAACATATTGTATGGAAGGTACGCTAAAAACAATATTCTAGTTTTTATGTTACCGTTCTGTCGCCATGCATGATTTATGTATCCATGCCAAAATGCAGTTTTTTAGCACTAACGATCACGGTGCAAAGCCACGGACGGACATGGTGAAACTATACCTAAGGGTTCCAACTTGACTACGGAACCCTGAACAACGGTTTAATAGGAAAGCTTAGGTTCCTACATGTTTACAGTGCCATGACACTTATACTTTAACCCATAAGCATTCGAGGCGCTGAAATTCAGAAACATATTATTGAAAACTTTGAAATTTATAGTAAAGGGCCGTTTAACCCGCTTTTCGAAATTAGTATTGTTGGAGATAATGTTTATAATAGTAAGATGTTTCTGGTGTAGGATCTGGCGTTGTTTTGATCCATACCTAATACATATTTATCATTAATACACTTGGTTTATTTATAGTATTCATTCCATATGATACGAACAGATTCTATTTACTTACATGATGGGTACTCTGATTCTAGTATAGTAATAGATTAGTACTTTGATACTACTATTATATGAAATATGTTTGTGGAAATGGAATGTAGAGATAACAGTTGAAATATACCAACTTACCTATTGTTATTTTAACTGCCATCGTGCCGCCCAATGTATACTGTTTCAAATTTTCAATGAAATTTGGACCTTTCATAAAGCATACAAAGTACCTACTAGTCAAGGCTCGGAACCGGTTTTTAAAATACCGATTAATACCGGTTGATTTCGGTTTTACTCCGAACTTTCATAAGAACGCGAATGGTTTAAGAACTCCATTGTAAGCCGGTCTGGTGGTGTGCCGCGTACACAAAGATACCGACATAGGAAGAAACCGGTTTTTACTGTTCTACACCGGTAATTCTGACAAGAAATTTATGGAAATGTTCTCCTAAAAACCGGTTTAAAAATAACGGTTTTACGAACAAAACCGGCTTATAAAGGTCAAGCCAAGTACATGATAACGGTTTAGAAATTTAACCGGTTTCCGAGCCTTGCTACTAGTAATTTTTTTATCGTCTCATTTTTTCATACTTCCTTAACAAAAGCTATTTGTTAATGTCTATATAAATATAATAAATGTTATAAATTATCCTATGTATGTCTAAAATATATTGCATAACTATTACATGGATATTTTACTGATGTTTTGGTATTTTGTTCATATGTTAGAAAAAGGTATTTATTATGAATCTCATTCATCAGTAACATTACTATAATTATGTGTCGTTTTAATGCAAAAGCACATTGTCGCTTGCTTAATTCGTATAAAGATACAAGAAAATTTCGTCCTTATCGTAAGTGACATTGTACCTTTGCTTGTTTTCAACGTTACATATATCGGAGATTATTTTCATTATATGTATTTGAAATTATTATGTTTGACTGTCAAATGGTTCATTACATGTAGAGCTTTAGAATGTTATTGTACACCCAGCTGCAAATTTGCATTGCCACTGTATGAATGATTTCATTATATTATGTCTCCGGTGCAGGGACCCGTCCAGCCCTTCCCAGAAATAAACCTTTAAATTGTTTAGTCGTTTATCGAATAGCCCCAACGATTGGCTTTCCCTTTGAATTGCTTACCCGAAGGGGTTTCCCTTTCAGATATCGCTAAAATGAAAGGGTCCCCTTCCTAATTCAAAAAATTATGACATCTATGCTGTCAACGCGCTAGACACCCAGTCCTTCACTTTAAACATAAATAAGCAATATTTGATTCTATTTTTACGGAGAGTAAGTTGAAAATGGAATAATCGTTATAATTTATAATCGATTCCCCTTCAAGAGGTTAGGGCTTAAGGAACGGGTATCGAACAGGTATCAGCTTACCCGTATTATGAAGCGCTTAAAAAGCCGAATGAAAGAGTTTTAGATAGCAACGGCTTTGGTAAGCAAAGCCTTACGAAATACCCCTTCCAAAACGCTCGAAGGGGATACCGGGCCGGGAAGGGACCCTGCTCCGGTGGCAATTTTTCAGCTCACTGTACTTTGCTTCAGTGGATGCACAATGTTGTATGTTATGCCTTGTTAATAAACTAAAGATAAGTTTATTTGTTGTGTTGTCCTGATGTTGTGGAGAGATATTTACATATATTTAATTGTAAACTTAGTCTGGCACACACAATAATAGTCGTTGCATGTATTAGGAATTTTGAATAACATTATTTACTAGTCACAGCATTTAACTTCATAAGTTGACACTTTCACTGTCAGCGACCTGCAAAGCGGGTTCTTTGTTCGTAGCCGCTTTTCGCTACAGAGTGTAAAATACGTGTTATCGATAGTGAATGTGGTAATGGCCTAGGAAAAGTAATTTTAGTTCCTCGTACCTAAACATTTCGAAGAGATTGAATTTATTTTAGATACGTGTTTAATTTTTTATATCAAAAAAACATCCCTTAACCCGATCGACAACAAACGTGTCAATATAATTTCATAAATTTTCAGATTTAACTTTAAAATTAGATTGCATTTTCGTATAAAATGACTTGTATTGAAATGAATCGCCGTATCAATTTTGGGCTTGTGTTTTGTTTTTTTTATAAAACCTAAGTTAATAATTATTTTACTTTATCTGTCTGTGACATTTCTTTTTGATTAAAATCAGAGCGCGGCCTACGTATAACGCATGTCATTTATAGGTACTTTATACAACGTACTTGTAAGTTGTTATGACTGACTTAAAATCCTTGTTGCTTCTAGTCTCTCTATTACTTATTTTGTTTATTAGCATTTATCCCGAAACGAGATTTATCACGAAGTATTCAGTGGTCGTCGTTTGGTGTTGTTAAAATAAAATGGCAAACGGAACGTCATTCCGTATTTGATATACCAAATCCTGTGCATTATTCACTAGGCAATAAAGTAATTATGTACACTATTTTAAGTCTAGCCAGCTGCCAAATAAAGGTTTCCAGTATGTCATTGTATGCGCAAATATTATAAAACGCCTAATGTACAATAATATATATACAACTACGTGTAAGAAAACAGGCCAGCATAAATTAGAAAAATGATGAGCAAAAAAACCGCATGCACCTTCAATAATTATTTACCAATCGTACCTAGGTATACTGTACGTAAAGTATCTAGGTGCGTATGGTAGGTATGTTCTATTTACGTCGGTCTGTATTCCATTATTGATAATATACTCGTATTCAGAATAAGAAAGAATGAACTGATATTTCAGGGCAGGGCGTATATTTCAAGAGATTACTACATTATTTTTTTAATACATCAGTCTTATATTTTAATGACTTAAAGTTTCTTTTATTTACGTGGCTTCAGGCCGTCTCAATAATATTTGAAGTAAATATGCTTATAATAAAATATACCTAATAACATTCAAACTGCCGTCAGCTTTGCTCTTCCTAATTCTAGATAAGAGTATAGTATCAAGATTAGTTAATAAGTAAGTTACATTGGTTAAGGAGAAAGCGGTGTCCAGGCGATCGTTCGCACAAAGTGCAGTGATATCCGCTAACTTCCAAAGGTTTCGTAAAATGTGCTCCCAACTATCTGATTTCTAGTATTAAGAATTTAAATATGTATTGTATGCTATTATTATTATTTACATGCAGTTTTCTAATTTTTATACGTGGTTAAATCTATTTTCGAAGCCATATGGGTACTTAGAGAAATTAATGAGCTTTGCATTGCGCTTGTTGGAATCTACTTATTTACTTTTGTAAAGCTGCAAAAACTATATAACATTAATATTGATGCTGTAGATTCTTTGAAATATGTGACGTGCCTAGTATAAAACAATTCAAAATTGTAACTCTATTCAATGGAAACTAATTTGCGTTGCCATGTGTAATATTCGTAAGATCACAAGAGATTTAAAAAGATAAATGGATAAAGAAATGACACAGATTTAACGCCGCTTGTAACACAACAAAAAACGATCCTTTCGCTATATCTATTTTTTAAACGTCTATAGGCTGCCTTTGTTATCACTGACTGACTGAGGGGTGAATATGTGTCATACTGAACAACGTTTACTATGGGGCCAACCCCGAATTCGTAAAAAAAATTAGCTACTCAATAGAAAACATTGTCTATGATTCACCGAAATGTGAAACGAAGACTGCGGATTTTTTTTTGCTATTTCGGGGTTGGCCCCATAGTAAACCTACATCTTCACCCCTTAGAGTTTGGCCAGTGATAACAAAAGCACCATGTATAGTCACGTTCATTCAGTAATAAATAATAATATATACATATACTCAAACACACCCAAATTGTCGGTAGAAAAGGCGCAAAATTTTCTATGCGAGGTCAACCCTTCACGCCTACATTTTTTAAATTTGCCGCCTTTTTCTACTGAAAAAGTGGCTGTGCGAGAGTATAGTTCAGATTATCAAAGCAATATTTAAAATAACATATATAAGTATATTGAAACCAGCAAAGCCCTTACCAGTTCAGAAAGTATCGTCCAAAAATGAGTTAAGCTTTATCATAAACTAATATTATGGTATTGCATTGCCATTAAATGCACTAAAAATAGTTTATTATACGCGCATATTCGCATTGAGCCAAATAAAAGTAATATATTGATTTGCTTATAAATTGTTTTTTATTGATTTTATATCCCGAACCACGCCTAGTAGTATAATCAGCTAGTAAAATATCTACAGTTATTCTTGTTCTTTATAAGTATCTTGAGTTCGTGACATCATTCCGCATTGGGCTAGCATGGGGACTATAGCCCGAACCCTCTCGCACATGAGAGGAGGCCTGTGCCCAGCAGTGGGGCGTATAGAGGCTGAATTATTTTTTTTTTTTATCGTGACATCAATAATGATTCTGCGGGAAGATTTTTAAAGTGTGTTAAGCTGATTAAGCCTATTGAGTGCTTTAAACGTAAGTTTTAACGATCAATAATAAATAGATACTCGTATTGGCAATTTCATAAAACTGCACATATAGTTAAAACTATATCATTCCTGCATATAATAATCATAGTGTATGGATTTCTCCAAGTCTTTTGGGGACATTTGCTTATTGCTGACATAGTTGACCGTGATACGCGGGTCTGTTACTACGAGTCCATTATCTTCGAACCGGCCAGGCTCTTGCGTCTCCAACCACAGGAACAAAACTACCGTATCTGTGGTTATTTCCACCGTGTACCGAAAGCCGTCTGTAGTAGCTTTGATGTTGCTTAAAACATTAATCTGTAACAATTTTAAAATTCACTCAACTAAAATTACACAGGAATTGTAGGCACTTGAATATATTCGTGAACTCACAGTCAACTCATAGAAGTACAAATGAAAGCCTAATTATTTTCCTAGAGCGGGCAGGTGTTTAAAACGACTTTAAAGCGCTGTTATTATCTTAACAATAAAGTTATGCTTGAGTAGTTTATTTTGAACATCCGAACCGCTCAGCAACTTCTACTGTTGACTGTAATAGTAATAGGTATTGATTACGTAGGTACCTGAATATTTGGTTGCCTCAATCCTTTGACGGACTTGAATGGAGTTGGGAAAACATAGTTGTATGGCGAAGAACTAACTCCATCCGCAACTAAAGAGAATCTTAAAAACACTTTATTAATTTCCTCTTTCCATAACGCTATACTCAAAGGGACCTTTATTGATGACAACGGGTCTGCATTGGCGGCGATTAGTATTGATCGCATTGGTGTTGTGCTGGTCCAGTTGAAAAACTCTACGGTTATGATTCCACCGGTTATGGGCACAAATCGGTCATTCAACAGGTAAATATCTACGTCGTGGGTTAGCAGCAGTCTAGGAGACACTAAAACTGGCGCGAAGAAGGATTTTGCAAAGTAATGGAGCATCTTCCATTTGCCACCGTACTCTGAAAGTAAAAAGACGCGTTAATAAAAGCACGTGTAAAATATGGTGAGTACCTAATATAAATACGAGTGGACACTAAGGTAGATAAAGGATTTAGAAATATCTACTAGCGCTCTTGCAATACTCCCGTGTAGGAGTAACATTTCGAATTATACTTGCTTGTTTACTTCGTCTGCGACCGCGTGGTACAGTCAGCGTCAAATACTTTGTAGTAACCAAAGTAGCCACATAGTTCAGTACACCATATATTCAGTATGGTGTACCGAACTATTTGCCCACTTTGACTGCTACAAAGTATTTGATGCTGACTGTACGTACGTAAGTGCGTACTTAGCACCAACTTTGCACTGTTGGCAGTGACAATGTACGGATGTACGCGTATCTACTTCTCGTTCAACTAAAACTTTGATAGGTGACTTGGCCTGGTCGGAGTCAGTTACTTTTTTTTTCTGGTTTACGGAAAATATGAAAATATTCGTCGTGGCCTGGTAAAGGGTTAACAAACGTTAAAGTGAAATTTAATGACATATTAAGGCAATATCTTTTACAGACCTTAACTATGTTTACAGTATATATTTATATCACAAATGTTTTTAAATCAGCCACAAACCAATGCCAGACCAAGACGGCGCCTGCCAGACATCGTTCAGTTGCCAGTACAACGCGCCCATGGTGTACCAATCGGCTTGGCTCTGCCGATAGAATTCCGTTTCCGCTTTCATCGCCATTGCTTGTGATATCTAAAAATATATAAGTAGGGGTTAACACACCTGAAGTGAAAATTTCTAGATGACACTATAAGTGGGGTAAACTTAAAGTCTGCTCTTCCGATAAGATTGGCCCTCTCATCGTTAATATTTAGATAAATAAAGGATGATAAAAGCAACATTTAAGGGACCAATAATTGGGCAGTGTGCCCGATCTTGTGAATCTAAACTGTAAACTTACTTGACTATAGTAAACAAATTTCTCAAAATATTTCGTATCACTTTTATCCAGTCGAAAATAACGATTCATTTGGTCTTGAATAAAACCGTATCCACCCGGACTATGCTGCCTGTGGACAGAATATGGGCTATCCACTTGAAAGTCAGACTCATTATTCGTCGCAGTTCTCATCGTTACGAGAGAAGGCAGAGACTGAAATCCATACTCAGACGCAAACCTCGTCTTGGGATAAATATTTTGATTCCAATTGTCTAAAAGATAATTGTAATAATGTGTGTCTCCATAATGCGGGTCATAAGGATGCTCTGATATATAACCTTCTTCCTCCGATTCCTTTCCATTGGACGGACTGGAGGCTACGTAGCGACGACCAGGATCCAAACCTTCGACGATGGGTTTAATCGTGTCTACATAAAGTTTTACATATTCTTTCTTGTATTTCATGAATTGAGGGTTAGTGAAATACCAATTGCCGCGCAAAGCAGCTTCGTTTTCATTATTGCCAGCCCAGATTGCGATTGACGGGTGATGCTGAAGATTGATCACATTTTGTTCAATTTCCACCTTGACGGTTCTGAAATTAAAACCAATATAAAACCAAAGCCAAGACCAGGCTGCGCCAGTGTTTTTCTCCATTCTTCGTGTTAGTATCCACGTAAGAGCAATAGTTGTGATAACTAAAAACACACGACATTTCAAGAAACATCTAGTAGGTACTTTGGTACTTTTCTGTCACACATCGGGTTTGTTAAATACCTATTAACTTGGAACTTACTCAAGGAATTCCTCATCGGCTGGATACATCGAGCAAGCAAATAGGAAGTCTTGCCAGATGAGAATGCCGAGCTGGTCGCAACGCTGATAGAAGTAATCTGACTCGTACACCCCGCCGCCCCAAACTCGTAGCATGGCCATGTGCGCCTCGCGGGCAGATAGCAGGAGCTCATCCACTGTAGGTATAATGTTAAAATTTATATACACTATCCCCCTTACTCTTAACGTGTACTAAAGTTACGATAACGCTAATAATCGTTTGTCCCTTTCCATCATACTAATACGTCGGAAAGGGACAAACGATTATTAGCGGCATCGTAACTTTAGTAGACGTTTATGAATAAGGGGGTTTGTGACTAAGCCGTATGTCGCGTATGTACCTACCTAATATTATATTTAAATAAATTCTTGTTTCACTTGTTTGGTGTCTCTCGTGACCATAAGTGTCGCTCTACCGGCAATCTATCTTTCTATACCTCTTCATCGAACGGCTTTTTTGTCCAATTTATTCGCCATTCAGGTGGCCCGCCTCTGGAATGGTCTGCTCCCTAACATTAATAAAGCATCCAACAAGTATGCTTTTAAAAAATCTGCGTGAGATTTCTTTGCATAATAAGTTGAATAATTGACCGAAGCGTTAGAGAAGGTCTCCATTTTGACTATAGCATTTTGCTTTCGTATGCCCGGATTAGAACTTCCAATCCCCGGTACCTGCGGGACTGCATATTTTTAATCCCGTGGGATCCCCGTATTTCCGGGAACCCGCATGAAAATTAAAACTATTAATAGAGGGTTGAAAACACATTGAAATAATCAACATACTTCCACATTTCAAATCAATCTTAGGATCAAAGATAAAGAAAAATAAAAACATGCCTTCATTAATGACAACGGAAGTCAGAAAACTAAATATTATTTTTCATTTTTTAAATATAATCAGTTTGGTCAGCTTTCTGTTGAGAATATTAGCCTGTCTGGCCTAGTGGGTAGTGGTGACCCTGCCTATGAAACCGATGGTCCCGGGTTCAAATCCTGGTAACGGCATTTATTTGTGTGATGAGCACGGATATTTGTTCCCGAGTTATGGGTGTTTTCTATATATTTAAGTGTTTATAAATATTTATATATTATATATCGTTGTCTAAGTACCCCCAACACAAGCTTTATTGAGCTTACCTTGGGAGTTAGTCAATTTGTGTAATAATGTCCTATAATATTTATTTATATTTATTTATTTATTCTCGTGAAGTTTTGGGACCAGATACTATGATTACATGGATATTATTTGTCGATTCACTTTTTGTTTTTTTTTTTCAAAATGCGATACAATAAAGTCTATGGCGCTTACGACTATTGTGAGTTCACTGTGATAACGACTCGACGAACTAAGTATTTTTCACTTTTACATTTTCTAAGCTTAACACGAGGTCTACAGCTCACAGAGCCACTAGTCACATCTATATATTATATGTGCATATATGAGTATATATATTATTAATTTATTTTTGTGTACTAATGCAATATTTTTTTTAAAGGATATATGCATGTACATTTTATGTGTTGTTATAACGTGTTTTTATTTTGGTTTTCAAATGCACCGCATACAATCTTTTCTGCTTTGCCTTAAGGTTGACTGGTAGAGAATGCCTCATGGCATTTAATTCGCTTTTTATACACATTAAGTTGTTCTTTTAAAGTTTAAATAAATAAAAGAAATATTTGAGGATATAGCTGCCAAAGTAGCGGCTATTATATGTATTATGCAGTATATCACACATACATAACTCCTTCGTTTATACCCGAATATAGTACTTATATACTTACTTATAGCCTATCCCAGTGTCTCGAGTTAACTGAGATTAATTCAAAGTGATTTGTTGAATGCTGAACCTTATTTTGATTATTTCGGGTTTTACTTAAGCGAAGGACGGGCGGAAAAGCTAAAATTACCTGTGTTTTTATCACTACTAAGTTCAGGTAGGATATTTGCAGGTATCCAGTTTGAGCCTTTCATGAAGATAGGATAACCATTAACTTTGAAATAAAAGGAAAGGCCTGGTCCCGCTGTATCATTGCCTGGAAATCAGAATCAATGCTTGAACATACAGTTGACAGAAAATAATTGGTCGAATTACCATATAAGTACTGAACTCACAAGGTAATAGAGAAATGTCTTCCTCTACAACTTCCAAAGTCCGAAAGCCGATTTGTTTGTGTATTGCATAAGTTTCTTTAGAATCACCTGAAGTAAACCTCAAATGCAAATCATATAACGCCTGATCTCCGAACCCATTAGGCCACCAAAGACTTATAACGTTCTAAAATAAAAAGAGAAGATTATGTCATTATTTCATCACAACCTTATCTTAGTCACCCGAAGTTTATAGAAAAAGATAGGTATATTGCTGCAATGTTATTTCGTAAACAGCACAATCAATGGTTCTTGTATGTGCCAAGATTATTTCGTTTGGTTGATGGCTTTGATAAAATCGCTGAAAATATTCTTCAATTCTCTTCTCTTAACGCTCTCTTATCATCCACAGGTTTAGGCAGGTACTAAAAAAATGTTAACCTCACTAATAGTCATATTAAGTTCAGCTTCACTGGTCCCATCGTCTCTTGTCGTAGATTCAAAAGCTCTATCCACTGTGAGCGTTTGTCCTCCATTCACTTTTATCGAAGCCCCGATTCGTCCGCCAATCTGTTTCCTCTTACGACTGGACTCCAAATGGGCGATTATCTTTAGGTCCCAATGCGCGCCCACTTTGTCCGCATGTGATGTCATTGATCGAATAATTGCGGAGTTGTAAAATTCAATATATGCTGGTTTCCTAGAAAGCATAAAATCAATCTTAAGTTTTGGCCAGTTTTGACTAAACTTTTTAATTTGATTATAAAAGATGAGTACCACAATCCCACTGATGGAAAGGCTGGTCCCCAATCCCACGCGAAAGACGCCTGCATCTTCCGCAGTTGGTTGGCGTGGCATTCGCCATTGTAAACAACGGGGAGACACTCAGGTGCTGCGAAGTGCTTCTCGGAGCGTAATTGCGCTGCTTCTACTGGCGATACGAAAGTTATTTTGATCTCATTGGCACCTGTCTGCAATTAAGTAAAAGTGTATTGAACATTATGAGAGAGTAGAACGCCCTAATTGACAATATATAATAATTTAGACCGCAAGTCCAAGCAGCAACATACTTGCCGTCATACTTAAAACAAAAATGCATTTCTACAATAAAAATTACGGTACGATATATAATAACTAGAAAGGAATGTCAAATGGTTTAAGGGTTAATACAGTTAGTGCATTTTAGAAATACTTAGTTATTTTATTTTTAACCTATTTTAAGTCGGAGAATATTGGCCGAATTATAGAGCAAGTTATTGATCGACACTAGTACTGTCACGACTCTCGAAAAAAAGACTAAGGAGAATGAATTATTTTTAAGTCTGCCTTTAAAATTCGGAAATTGGCATAATGGACTGAAGCGTCTATAGCGTCTATGATGCTTAAGGCTATTATGATAACGGCTCAACGAACTTAGTATTTTTCACTTTTACATTTTCGAAGCTTATATAAGAGTCCGCAAGCAAGTTCGGCCGAATTTTACGTTATGGCCCACGGCCGATTATAATGAAACTATGCACAAACAATGACATAAATTATATGTAGACCTGTAATTAGTTTATACATATACTTAGCTCCAGCTTATAAAACAAACGTAATAGAGCAAAAACAAGTTCCGTATGAACAAACATAATCGTTTTAAAATGAGAGTGTAACTACGTTTGTATGGAGAACCGAGCCTGTTGCAGACTCTTTAACGCGACGTCTACAGCACATCTGTGTGCTGCCGGTGCCACTAGTATTGTTAAAACGGCGTACTTGCCTTCAACTGCGACTTAATGTCAAAGACGTACCGCACGAACATATTGTTCGTGCTACCGACAGGACTCCCATTCACTTCGACGAAAGCTACCGTATCGACGCCTTCAAGAACCAAGTGAGCAACATCCGTGTCCGGAATCTGGTTTACTAAAATATAAAACAGACAAACGTTACTGGCCTGTGATACTCGCCCGACCACATAAACGTGTATCCTTATCACGCCTCGCAAAATTATTTTACTTTTCTTCTTTTGTTCTCTTATTAAGCATTGAAAGATCTTGGAGCAGCTAAGACCTAAAGTAGCTAAAACCTCTTCAAGTGGCATATGTCATTTTTGAGTTATTAGAATTTTGATTTTATTTCAATTAATCAAATTTGAAATTTAAATGACATAATTTACTTTTTAAAGGTGGAGTATTTCTTAAATGGTACATGTAATAAAAAATGTAGACTTAGATTACCATCGATGCAAAGGCCAACTGTAAGACTGAAACGATAGGTACATTCATACATTGTACATTTATCCAAATGAAAACGATTAGTTACTTGTCACTCGTCCGGTATAAGTCCAGGAGTCGTAAGCAACCCATCTCGAGGCCACGTCGTTGAAGCCCGAGAGGATGTTGCCAATTACTCCCGCCTTCTGCAGGTCCGAGTAGATGCCGCCGGGCACTGAACCCTGGCCTGTTATGGCTGTAAAATACAACGGTCAAAATTATTTCTAGGCAATATATAAGTGTGTAATATCCGATTGTGTATATCCGTAAATATTATGTTAAATGCAAGAACGTCAGAATAGCGTATGTTTCTATTAATTCAACAGAATAGATAGGATTCTAATAACATAACGATATTTTAATATTAACAATATAGAAACGAGTCGGACTGGTTAAGTAATCGAATCGGATATTTTTATTTGAGATTCCACTAATATAAAAGTATCCGCTGTAACATACTTAAAGTGTTTGTTTGTTAGTTAAATCCATCGCAATGAATATACTTCCTGCTATACCATTATTTTTAAGATATTCTTTCCTGTATTAAAACATACCTATAAACTGGCAAAATAAGCCAAAGTTTCAATGTGAAATATACTCACATCCATTTTTACTTTCAAATGTCCATGTTACATCCGAATTGGAGGAAGACAAATCGATCACATTAATACAGACCACACTGCCTAAACAAAATACAATCAGAGCAAGGAACGTCTGCATGGCTCCAGTGCCCGGCGTAAACAAAGTAAACAAGAATACTAATTATTTGCCCGGGACACAGATAACGATAACAGCTACAGCACAGTGGAGCACTAATGGCGATATTAGCTTGTTCTCTCCTGCTGATTCACATGAAATTGTCGATAATATCGATAGCTATTATCACTGTCGTGCAGTTGGCATAACTGCTGCTCATATTATGGTCGTTAAATGAACGAGCTCAAATAATTAGTAACACATGCGAATTTAACTATTCGTAATAGGTGGGTATTTTGTGTGATCTAATGTGATTGTTGCTTTCAAGACGACCGGAAAAGAATTAGCACTAGGTATTAATTGAATGTTGTATATAATGCAAGAAACTTATCGATAGTTCGTTGTTACAACACAGCACTACCTAGTGTCCAATGGGTGATAATTATCGTTACTTTACTAACCATCTGCATTGAGTATTGGATTCTATTGCCATCTCTAGTTTCATGTATGCTGTTAATGTGTTACATAAAGATTATCATTATCAATTTAAAGGAATACTTACCAAATATGTATTATGATTTTATGAAACAGAGTTAGCTTACTCATTATTATGCATGCATGATTACGCGTATGACAAATTAAAGGAAAGAAACTATTATAAAGAAAAATTGTATTTAATTTTGCCTCTATTTTTCAACGTTTCCCTAGAACCTTAGTTCGCCTATCAATCCTATTATATGTAGATCATGTCATTCACGACGACGCGTGCCAATGACCTTGGTATATAATAATAATATACTTACTTTACTCTTTGGCCTTGACTCGGAATGTCAAGTTATTTAAGGTTAGATTTGACAAATGTCGTGGATGACACGAACTATATACAGTAAATAACAGTTTTACAGTTAAGTATAGAAAAAAATCTAACGAACGAATGGCCTAAGTGTGTACCATCACGCTTCGCGATTGTTGAGCCATTTAGGGTCCTAGCTAAACTGATTGTTCAATGCTTACACTATGGAATGTCCAATGTAGCTAAGCCCTAAATGGCATAACCATCACTGTACGTAAAGTCCGTCTATGCTAATAACTTTGCACTGAATTTAATACAACAAAGTTAGGAAATTATTATAACAGTCGTATATTATTTTTTTAAATTTGACATTTGTCATTGCAACTGCCATGCAGTTTACTGGACCCGACTAAAGCCACGTTTTCACTTAAGACGCTAGGTAGACCCAATCAAAGAGCATATAATCACTAGACCCAATTTTGGTTCTGAGCGAGCAATCGTTCGTTCGGTCGGTTACAAGAAACACTTGCTCCAATAATAAATGGAAAGAGAAGAGCAAACACTTGCTCAAAACAAAATGCTTGCCTAAAACAAACACTAAACACTAAAACACTAAATGAAACCACGGCTTTATGATTCTGAGCCTGGCAAGCGTATCTAAACTTCTCGTGCGCTGCACTAAATAATTAAGAAGATTTTAAAATCATAGACTGACGTTACCATGCAGATATCAACAACAATTTTGAGCATGACATTAGCAATTCCTTGATCGTGCATTGATTTATTTACTATTTAATTCGTCTACAGGTACATTGATCTAAACCGCAATGCCTAAATCCTACAGATCTAGAACATCGAGCTATGACGAGTCAGTTGTTAACAGTTACATTTTTTCGGACGATAACAAATCCTCGCAAAAGACTGTCTTGTATCAAGAGCTCAGACTAATTGAACGAAATGAGAGCGAAATCAATGTGTGCTGGAAAGGTATGCTGTCTCAACACACCAGTAGCAACAAAACATTTCCATATGCCTGTGCCAAGTTTACTAAAACTGTGCTATTGCGCAAGTTACTTTGTTGCTTTTATACTGTCAATGACATTCTGTATTGTGTAGAATAGGCACTAAATTATGTACCTACCTATAGGTTCCTAGAAGCAGAAAGCAACGCATTTGCACAATTCAAGTTTTGGTATGTCAAACTGCCTGTTAGCCAACACCCATATCCATGACGAAGGAAACAACAATAATGTTGTTACCATTTACTGTATTTTCCTTAAAGGAACCAAAACTCATGGTCGAAATAGTGTTGAAAAAAATGCATTTATTATACCAAAACTATTGTCATGATTTCATCTTTCTTGCATCGTAAGTAAGGTCTCTTTTCGAACGATGACGACGAGAGACTTATTTCGGAGAACTTCCACGTCGCGGATATCATCGCAATTCGCAACTGTGAATGGGAGTAAAGGAAAATCCGGAGTTTTATTGAAATGAGTGAAACTAGTCCGTCAACTTCTCGGCATTATCTCGTGCGTAATGTTATTGTTGCACAATAAATCGTGTGACATAATAAGCAAGGCCGCGTGTCGTAAAATCATCGCGGTTTACATTTTACCGTTAAATTACTTTATTTATCCTTCGAAAATCGCTTATTATGCTGTATCGTTTCGTAATTTGGATTAAGTTGCTAATTTTATTGATTCAATGATAACGTTACTTTGATATCACAGTGTGTCAAAAACAATGCCTACGTATCTGCATCTGCCGAAGTACATACATCGACTACCTTAAGGTGGTTCGACTAGGTTACCCAAAGCTTAAACCTCACTAGATGGTGCCACAATTGCAAATTTTGAGTTTTAATTTTTGTGTGGAGTAGTCTTGGTATTTCTATACTGTAAATTATGTTTAGCGCACTCTTTAAATAAATATTGAACTATTACAACAAACATTGAACACTTCATTGTACAAAAACTACCCCTTAATGCAGTGGCGGATTAACCGAACAGCAGAAAAAGCATATGCTAAGGGCCCCGCGCCTAAGGGGGGCCCCGCGCTCCGACCCTGACCATGCGATTTCGGCACGCGGAACCGGCCAAGTAGAACTCGCACTCCGCGGATCCTGTACCACCACATTTTATTTACAATGTATTTTTTTTCGTAACTCAGTAACAATATTGATCAATTATTATTATTTGTTATTATCCTGTCTATTTTTCTTTACAACGATACCAAATTTAAAGATTTTTTTAGGCTTACGCAAAGACCTAGAGCAGAGTTTAGCATAATACCGAAGGTGCAGAGTGTTAGGGAAGGTGCAAACTTTTGTGCATGGCTAAGCTGCAGGAAACAGCAGAGCTCGGAAACGAACAAAAGAAGATACTGTGTTTAAAAACATATTAGTGAAAAGCAAGGAAGGATGATTTATTTACTAATTATTATTTCAAATAACAAATTGCACCTTACAGCTAATGCCTAATGGTGATCAGCTTTGAGCCCGTAGTAGGCCAAAGGACGCGCTCCTCTACGGCTGGCCGGGCCCAAAATATGCCGAGTTGCTGCAAAGCCGTGATACATATGATCTAATTCTCAAAATGTTATAAAAAGAAAACAGCGGGCCCCCTATGCAGGGCTCTGCATTCGCATAAGCCGGATGTAAAGCCCTACATAGGGCCCGATACCCAAAGCATCCCAGCAAGTCGCACTTTCGAGCAAGAACTAAGGCCGAGCAGCAGGCGAGCCGAGATCAATTCCAAACTCTGTTCTCCTACAATTCAGTCTTTGCATGGTGGCGCGCCGTGATTGAACGCTCCGGGCCTCCACCCTTATACGGAGCTCGGCCTACGGCCTCGTTCACACTCTGGCATTGATTTCATTCTAGACTCTGCTTTCCTGCAGCTTGGCCTTCGGTTTCGCACGGGAACGCTACGAAATCGGGTGGTCCGATCGGTCCGGATATTCAGCTCGTGGGGCTCAGCCTTCGGGCTTGTTTTTTGGCTCACTTAGCCATTAGTTCCCACTTCTTAGATCTGACTCACTTTTCACCTATTTTTACAAGCTTTTATTAAACTTAATAATCTTGATATTGTTAAACAGTATCCCTACATGCTTTAACTTGTAATACTCGTAAGTTGTTTTCAAAACCTGCAAACCATCTGCAAACTATTTTTTTGACCGTTTGTCAAAATTTGGCAAAATCGACCTAATCTGATGATGAAAACCGAAGGTAAGGAGGAAACCTATATAAAAGAAAGGAACTGTGATAAAATAACACAACTTCATTAAGATTAGGCTCTTTTAAAATGTATTAGTAAAAAAATAAAAAGATCGAAATTCCTCCCTACATTTTTTTTCTTTCGGAGCGATTATTTCCGAAAATAATAACTTTATTTAAAAAAAGGTTTTTGGAGACCATTATTCGTTTCGAAAGAGTTTATCCAACCATACGCCACACTACAGGGTCAAAGCAAAAAAATATCAAAGTATAAACATTTTGTACGAGAGGTATCCTAATTTTTTTTATAGTTTTTATTTTACCCGTTCTGTCGCAATGCATGATTTATGTATCCATGCCAAATTACAGCTATCTAGCACTAAAGATCACGGAGCAAACCCTCGGACAGACGGACATGGTGAAACTGCTTATATAAGAGTTTCTAGGTGACTACGAAACCCTAAAAAATACACTGCATAACATGTTAAAAACTAATAGAGAACGAGTGGACAAAAATTAAGACATCGTAAAAATGTTGTGATGGTACTGAATCCTCGGGGTGCGAATCCGACTCGCACTTAATCATTTTTTTTTTTCAAACCAGGGGGGCCCCGCAAGCTATTGTGCTAAGGGCCCCGCGCCTTCTTAATCCGCCCCTGCCTTAATGTCGACAGAATGTTTCTTGACTCTATTTCTAAGTATCACTCACACATTCAAACAGTCTTACTGGGATCCTTGTAGTAGACAATTTGGCACAGCGTGAGTAGGCTTCAATAGCGTTGCGGTATGTACGTGGAAATACATGCAAGAGGATGTGGGTTCGAGACTCATTAATTTTTTTTTGTTATCAGTATTATCAAGTACCTATTATTAATAAATTATTTTATGAGAAATATGAGCGTTTTCCATTAAAATATTAAAAATCTGATTCTCACACATCATGATATTTTTGGGTTCTTCCAACTCAGAATCACTAGCATAATCAATCCTCGTGCTAAAAAAACCCGAAAATTTGTATTGAAATTTTAGTTTTACATTGAAATTTCTTTCACACTAAAATGTGACGTAATGGTATGGATATTTTAGGATATCTTTTTTTAATACTAGGGTGGAGAAGATTCTAAGTAGAATGAACCTAAGAAAGTCCAAATTTGTAAGTCAGATTTTCCGGTATTTTTTTCAAAAAAAAACGCTGTTTTGTTCTAAAATTAAAGCAATCCCTTACTGCCCAGCCTTTAAAAAAGTAGGTACTATTTTACAGTAGAATTAAAAAAAATTTTTACGATACATTAAATTAAATTACAGTGAGTTACAAAATTGCATGGCCTTCTATTTATAACCATTATAAAAAGAAATGAGATATTTACCATGTTTGTTTATATTATTGATTTCCCGATATTTAGACACAACTAGAAGTTTCACACAATGCCTAGAGATAGAAAATTATTTATTCATTTTATTTATTGCCAATTTCATTCAACGGATCACATCATATCCAATTTATGTGTTTATGTATTTCATTGTTTTCTACCTAGTTGGTTATTAAATTCTGTTACTGCAATAATCTTTATCTACATAAAATATACCAACGAAAGTTTAATAAAGTATACATATATTAAAATGAAGTACACAAAATCAGGAATTACATATGACAATATCATTCAAAATCGCCTCCTCTGGCTTTGACACAGGCCCTCAAACGACGAGGCCAGTCATCAATAGCGGCACGCACGATTGTCATGTCTAATTCCGTCACTGTCTTAACTATGGCCCGCTTGAGGGAGTTAAGATTTGTGTGGGGCTTAGCACAGGCTTTCTCCTCAATAACCTGCTATATGGCATAATCCAGGGGGTTTAGCGTTTAGGTCCGGGTTGGAGGACGGCCAGTCTTCGTGGGCAATAAAAACAATTTTGTTCCTTCGAAACCAGGCTTGAGTTGTTTTTGCCTTATGTGCAGGAGCTGAGTCCTGTTCAAAGATCCATGGCTGGTTTTGAAATAGGGTGTGGCTTAAGGGCTTCACTATTGGTTCGAGAACGGTTTCCAGTTTTCGGTTTTCACACCTTTTTCACAGAAATGAATCTGTGTTAGCCCTGAGTATGACACACCCAAAATCATGTTTGGCGGGTGCCCACATTTGTGCAACGCAATAGGGTTGTTTCCATCTACAAATCTTAGGGCATAATTGTATCCCAAAAAATTCTTTTGGATTATAAGAACATGTTAAACTACTTTTAGGGGACCTGTAATGACCATATTTTTGTAAATATTGAATTTAAAATATCTTTTGGCACACGTCACGTGACCAAACTCGAAACGTCATTGAAGATTCTGATGACGTCACAACTCTCGGAGTGACACTGTCGACAGTTAGGCGATTAACAACAAATGACAAATATCAGTTGACAGTTCGTATCTTCTACGTGTGTATGTAGTTATGTGTCAAACCATAAACTGTGACGTCACACAATTTTCAAAGAGCGTTTTGGGCGCGAAAGCATCTGTCAAAATATATTTTGTTAATTTAACATATTTAAAGCCGTTTTTAGTACATATAAAAGCTGAATTTTAAGACAACTTTTAGTTAATATAGAAAGTAATACAAGCGTTTCAAAAAATTGGAATACGATTCTCTTTTAGGCCCCAATTCATTATAGATACGACGAGATAAGCGTTATGTGTGGTATATAATTATAGCTCACAAATCCACCACATTACTTCATTTTTTATTTTTTCGGTAGCATTTGTTTTAACGGAAATAAAGAGGTTGCAAATCGAGTAACAGAACTTCAGAACAGATATCATTTGATATTTACCAGTCGCTTTTCGGTGAAGGAAAACATCGTGAGGAAACTGGACTAATCCCAACAAGGCTTAGTTTTACCCTCTGGGTTGGAAGGTCAGATGGCAGTGGCTTTCGTAAAAACTAGTGCCTACGCCAAATCTTGGGATTAGTTGTCAAAGCGGACCACAAGCTCCACTGAGCCGTGGCAATATGCTGGGACAACGCTAGGAAGAAAGAAAGAAATCGAGTAACAGAACTTAGTAACCAACTAGGTATAATAGTTATGATGTAAATGTCCATATCATGTTGGAGTCATATATGTATTAGCCAACTAATTATTCAAGATCAATACACTTCGCTCCCTTAGGTATTCGCCTAAGTACAATCTCGGGCAAAATTGAGTTTTATAAAAGTGAACTAGTTTCTAGGTCATATTTTCTATGAATTGGTCATTTTTGTAGACTCCAATTACAGTTATACTTTTCCTGGTTTTTCGCGGACCAGAATATCGATGATTTTTGTAACTTGATTTAAACGTTTTTTTGTTTTTTCATTTTCAATCCAAAAACACATAAAATCACAATTCAGAACATGCGGCAGCGTTGTTTTCTATCAAGCACCAGGGCGGCTACCGGGAAAATCGAAATTCGTCAATTTCGGGCATTTTTCTCTGTCACTCTAATTACGTCTTAGTGAGAGTAAAAGAGAAAGATCCCCGCAATTTGCGAATTTAGGTTTTCGCGGTAGGCCCCCAGGTCGTGTCAAGTTTCAGCAGTGTTGCCAGGTGAGCGGAAGAGAATTATCGTACTTGAGTGTCAATATTATTGTACCGTTGAAAAAAATATCGTACGCCAATCAAAAAGGCAGCCCCTAAAAATGTCTAGCAAAATAAGCTTAAATTTCCAATTAATAATAAAAAAAGACAATTTTCGTCTAAATTGCGTAAAAAATCTGTTTATGTTTGTGTATTTTTGGGATAGACTCAAACGGTATACACAGGAAATTGTGACATTTTAAACTTTAAACTTTATTACACCAAGGAGCCGAACACCCAAAAGATACTAATTTTAGCCTATTTCTGAGAGAAAGTGTCATATTTTGCTTCAAATTACTAATCTTTTAAGGTGGCATCATCCAAGGGCTGAAATTATAGTACTTTAGTGTACGATAATGCTCTTTGGAACATTACGTCATACCGGGGCCCAAATTATCGTACATGTACGACAATTATCGTACGCCTGGTCACACTGAGTGTCAGTGTCGACAGAGTCAGCTATAAACGCGTCAAACATCGCAACGTCGCGCCGATGGCCGGCCGAGGCATGGAGTGGCAACGCCGCAATGTATTTGTACACGACATTTGTCACACACACATGAGTAAAATTTATAAAAATATAACGTTGATTATTGCATGATTTCTGTATGAAACAAAGTTTTTCTATTAATTTAGCGCAAATGAATATTCGAAAGTAGATAGATGCGCAACTATTTATGTAATAATATTGTGTAATTAATTAATAAATAGCGATTGTTTTTTGTATGAAAATCGAACCACCTTAAATACCTACATGAGCCTATTGAGCCTCCTTGAACGAATTTAGAGGTAAACGTAAAGTTGCATCGTATTTCAACACGTCTGTTAGTGGGTCACCATTTGCAAACATTAGACGAAACCCTGATTAGCACTGCAATTGCCTTTATTTTATATAAATAGCTTCGTAAGTACTTAAGTTAATTCATATGACCAAAGTAAGCAAAAACTGCTGTTCGATATATCCTTCCTTTATAAAATTGTCAATAACGAAGTTGATTGCCCTTTATTACTCTCAAAATTTAGTTTAGTTTTTTAAAATTACTTTTATAGTTGTCATTTCTTTTGAATTATTTTTCTCACTGCACCCACATTCGAGAATTTCTGTTTTTCCCTATGGTTGACTGGTAGAGAATGCCTTAAGGCATTAAGTCCGCCATTTGTACTTATTTTTATTGTGCAATAAAGTTTAAAATAAATAAATAAAATTAAACTTCATCACTAAAGCCAGACTTCCCGCTCGCCCCAACCGTAACCTTCATTTGTTCGTACCACCCATCCGTCTAAAGAACTACACTAGAAACAGTTTTATTCCCCGTACTATGTATCTTTACAACAGAGAATTCAACGAAATAGACCTTTTTAATACCACTCTTACAGGGTTGAAAAATAAAATTAATAATAAATTCACAAGTTACGAATGATAAAATAATAAGTGAGTAATAATAATGTATAATGTACCAATAACACGCTTAGATATTAAGTAGGTAGTAAACAATCACGAGGGTGAACGTTCTAGTGCTGGGCATGTCACTGTCTGGGACCGTGCGAAGTACATGGTGGGGGTAAGTAAAGCGATCCCAGCGCATAAGGTGGTAAAAATTTGAACTAACTGCGGATAGTGTCTTTAACATTTCCTATAATTATAGGCTTGAAATGAAACTTTGATTTACGATTACTCCTGAAATATTCATTTAAATTGTATGGTGTAAGGGACCATTGTAAGCTGTATGAAATGCTTAATATAACTAACGTATTTATTTTGATAATTGTTAATAATGTATCCATGTAAATAGCTTTGCAAATGCCACGTATTACGTGATCTTTTTCTAGAAGTTACGAATATGTATAGTAAGTTATCCTTAAAAGATAGACATTTACCATCGCGGACTTTTTTGTAGACCTATGAATGAGAAACAACTCCACCATACGTGTTGTTATAGCTCAAACGGATTAGGCAGCGTTTTCGATGAAAGCTCCTAGCCAGCGTGATTTTTTCCGACAACATCGTTATATTTCAAACAATTTACACAAAAACTTAACAAGTTATATACTTAATCCTTCCTCAAGAATCACTCTATTGATAGATGAAAGTCGTATGAAAATCCGTTCAGTATTTTTTAGTTTTGGAGTAGTTTTATAAGATGTAGTGAATTGACGTTTTCTCCTAGACTTGCGGACACTAGGTTGCGTGACAGTCGTGCACGCTCCCAATACTGTTAATGACTTATGTTTAATGGTGCCATTTACTGGGATAGTGGTCAGCGCTTGAACGTTTTCCTTCTTTCAATTTCATCTTCTTCTTATAGTTAAGTTAATTCAGGTCCATTGCAACAAAATTAATAACTATAATCTATAACGTTTTCGGCACTGTATTGTCAATATTATATGTAATATTTTCTAATGTAACTCTTTTATAATGACTGTTTGTGCCAAAATAAAGAGAAAAAAATATAACTAAAATATGCAAAAAAAAAACAATCTGGGTCATAGTCAGTAGACAACACAATATTTTATATGATTCGGTTACATCGCTTGTTTCGTTGTAATGTAAGATGGTCTCCTCCATCTCATCAGTGGACGCACAAACAGGATGAAGAGCGCAGGGAGACACTCAACACGAAACGTCATCTGATATGGCGAACCAGTGGCGAACCTACTCATCGATTCATATAAACGCAACACGTACAGCGCCTTATTTGGCATAGTGACCCGAAAATCAGACTAGAATTTATTCCGTTTCGCGGAGCTAGAAGCTCTTGCGGGGTGCATTGTATCTAGGGTTTGCAATATCCGTCAATTTCTCGGATTCGGATATTAAAATTTGACGGATCTAGATATCCGGATAATTCGGATAATACGGATCTATATAAATAAAGGTTACGTTCTAGAAGGATTCGGCCAAAAACGGACTGTTATTAGTCAAAAATTAAGTTATAGTGATATTTAAATGGAGTAAATTAACATTTACTCCTTAAACGACAATTTTTTCGAACATGTATTAAACTTTTATACACCGGTGTGATAAAATTACATGAGAAAAGCTTGCTTTCTGTATCTTTGAAAAACAGTGGTTAAATAGAGGTAAATTGCTTAGAATATCTAGCTCATTCTTTCAGTATGCATTACGGTGTTATTCCATTATATACGAGTAGTAAAAAGATAATAGTAATCCTGTTAGTTACTGCAAATAATTACCAAAGTTGAGCGAAATCATATCAATATTACTTACTTAGTTAGTAGCGCTTGTTATTTTTCTTTTAACAGGAGAAGGGGAACCGACACGATAATACACAAACAAAATCAGTGATAACAACACTCACAACCACTGTAATGACATTACACACAAGTAGACGACCCAAAGACGACTGAACGAATCCCGGGTAATAATTACTGTAAACAATAATAATTCTCGCCTCGAGTTCCATATGGTCCCGAGTTTGAATAAAATTAACTTCTCAGGAGAGCCAAAACAAAATTGCCCCTTCTGTTTGTCATTATTTCACGTACTATGGACGCTGGACATACCATTAATTTTTTATTGAGATAAGCCTTTTTACCTTCTATTTTGGATAAGTAAAAACGTTATAATACGTTTAATTATATTTTAAAAGTCGGTATTTATGCTAAATTTATTAGACCCGATTTTTTTTTCTTCCCATTGTAAAAGAGAGGCATAAAGCATTGACTGACTTACACACTACACTTTGATTATTTCAGACATTATTAAGGTCTTAAGTTCAGACCCGAAACGTAGTATCGTTACTAAAACTGTAGGCAAAACGTCGTATGTAATAAACACCTCACAATGTGTCAACATTTTAAATTCATAGTCTCAAAGTAACGCCAACCACAAAATCGAAACAATTGAGAGGCAAACATATGGATCAAGACGGGTGTGAAAAAATATATATTTCAGTGTTGTTGTTAAGGTACAGTCTGAACTCAGTTAAAATCTCTATATTTGGAGATTATCTTAACTAAGTTAAGCCTTAACTAAGTATATAATTAGTTTTGTTGGCAGTTAGTGCTTACATGTTATTTTAATACTAGCATTTTAATACAGCTATTTTAGCAATGCTTTTTTTTTTCACGAAAATAAGGAAAATCATGAAATCCGACCTTATGCACTTTCTGTATCTCGGAAACTAAAATCGAAAGAAATACCAGAGTAAGAAAGATAATTCACTATTTATTATCTTACGTTATGGAATTTGTGTCGAGAATTACCATTATTTCAGTCAGGAGGTATCCACCATAGCTAGATTTTAAAAACTGTTCCTGTTACTACTGTTTAGATTAAGCAACATTCGCATGCATTTTGTAAAGTTATTGCGTGACGTGATGTACCTATCATAATTGATGTGCTGTTAGTATTTTAATTGATTAAATATATGAAAATGCGATATTTAACCCTTTTCCAGGCATAGTACGATTTATCGACCACATACGCGCCAATAGATTTTAAACATTAGCCATCCGATTTAAGGTTCAAATTAGATTGCACTTTTGGAAAATGTGACTTTTCTTTAAATTAATCACCAAAGCTGGATTTATTGGAATATATTTGAATTTTTTGGGAAAACCTTGTAGATTGGTGCGGCCAGGAAAAGGGTTAAATGACAAAATGGTATGAAATCATTCGATCGATAACCATATTTAACGGATCCGTAATATCCGAAATATCTGGATCCTATGACCCGTTGGATCCGGATCGGATATCCGGATCTCAAACCCAAATTGTATCCCTTACTTTTCTTCGACGTTTATGTTAACCACTTCTCCAACTTCGGAGCATAGAGGACAGAACTTTCATTGGGCCTGTAAAGGCCCAATGAAAATTAAATAAAATAATTATTTATTATTATTTAATGTAAATTAGCATCCTTCTTCTTACATCGATCTCTTCCTGTCAAGTTCCTGCACCCAAGGCAGGGGACGAGAACCGTAGCTTAGGAAGCTTAAACAAGATTTTGACGTTTTAATATTGCGTTATTAACTTATTTTTGTTACCAGGGGCTCACATGATGCTATTTTTCATGTCATTCGTCTTCGGGTCCGTCTGCACATGCTGCATTCACAGACTAAGGTTTATGTTTGGTGAAAAATGCGTGCTCTACCCTAAGATAGTAACCCATTCCACTATACACCGAATGGTACATGAGTTCTTCTCTTTCAAGACCGAAATACAAGATTTTGGTAATTATAAATTACAATGTATATTCTTCAATACAGTAAGTATACTTATGGCAAAAAAAATGAAACGACCTACTTCTTTAAAATAGAGAAACTAGTCGAATGTAGTGACGGCGATTTCGTTCTAACAATTTAACATGGTTTTCATCTTATTTGATTGGTGGTAACGAAATCCGATCAGGAGTCGTCTTTTTAAGCAATTTGCTCGCACTTATAGGTACGCGTGAGATACGTGATGGATGACACGACTGAATGTCGCATCCAAATAAAATCAAAACCACATAAATTTTTTAAAGTAAAATCAGCTTCTGTATCTTGATTTAAAAACTAGTTACAAACCCACTGCCCTGACCATCACTTGCTATGGCAGCATGCTTCCATTTTTATCATTTGTCACTACTTTCGCGCTTACATACATACTTGTTAGAACGTGACAGGTATGGTGACAAATGATAAATAGCCGACCATATTAGCCCTATTGTTATCCATCATTATTAAAAAAAAAACGTATCCAGAGTCTGAAGCACCAGTGGAATTTGTGACCACCCAGTGGGCCGAAAACAGTGTATGCTACCTGCCGACATACGTGCCCCTGGTGTCCGGGTTGGCCGGCTTGGTGTGGACCACCATGTTTCTCATGTGCTCTTCGGGCACATCACATAACGTCACTGGGTGAGTATACACATTCTGTACTTCTACTACAAAGGTAGGTAACAGCACCAAGTCATGAAATATTCGATACTAAATTTGAATTATTTTTGATAAGTCACTGATATCTAAAAAATCCTACAGTTTTGCGCGTTAAAAGTTGAATGCCCTATTCGTCTCTAATATTTTCCACATGTTTAATGAAATATACTGCAATTCGTTTCCACATAATTAACAAATTAAAACAACGTTTGTTTTTTGCCTTTCATGGACAGTATGACGCCATTTTTCTTAAAACACAGAAATTAATGAAACGTCAAACTTTAGAGTCCACAGTAAACTCGATTCTCCATACAAACGTAGTTACGCTCTCATTTTACAACGACTAGCTATATTGCTATGAAACTTTGTACTTACAATAGGATAAAGTATATCTATGCCTGTACTTAGTCTATGTAGTTTCAGATACCATTGTTAAAAAAATACAGTGTATTTACGTTTTTAATACAAAACGTGGTTTTGTTTTATTTTGTTTGTTTTCTTAGCTGGAGCTATATGGTCATTGTATGTGTAAAGTGTCATTACGATCCAACACGTAGTTTTATAATGAGAACGAAACTCCGTTTCTATGGGAAGGTGAAATTCGGGCGAACTCGCTGCAGACTTTTAAGCAGCTCTTATGCCTCTTGTGTATGGTAAAATGTTGCTAGTGTTTAAAAAATGATGTTATACTCGTACATACTTATTTTACAAATTTTATAGTTTACGTTTCGCTAGTTTATAACACCTACAGAAACTTTAAAACCATCAGTGGATGAAAAATAAGCAGATTAAAAAAAATACCATATATTACCTACATTTTATACACTAAATTTGACAATTTTATTATATTATTACTTCTTGGCTACCTACATACTTTCGATCATTACATTTACCGTTAACTTTATTCCAACAGCGCGCAAAGACATTGGCGTGCGCTACCCATCATGTTCCTATTCTGCGCCACCATGTCGGGGCTGTGCCTTTATGCGTCGACGATTACCCACAGGGGTCTACGGGATCTATGCTCGAAATTGGCCGATGCCACTGGTTCCCCAAAGTAAGTTTTTTTCATGTACTTATTTATTAATTTCATATTTATAATTGACACAGAAATTTAGCCAGCCTATATCTACACACCACATCGTCACCGATGTTAAATACAATCTACGTCAAAAATAATATATGTTTACACTTTTGCACCTTACTCCTTTGTAACAAGGCGAGAAATTTAAACATATCTTTGATGTAGACTGTACCATTAAACGTTATCGATGCAGCGTTATGGTTAAAATCACCATGAGAAGAAGATGCTATCTAATGAGAAGTAGATAATATCTAAAGACCTTATAAGGCTTGTAAGGGTATTTCTTAGGTACAAACTAGTTATTTTAAAAGTCGTTTTCTATTTTTATCATATTCTTATTATATAATATTTACTCACCATCACTGTTCTATTAATCGTGGACCAAAAGATGATACACGTTTATGTTTACATTTTTTTACTATTCCTACGTATGTATGTATAGCGTTGACTTGGTATTTATGCTACATTTAGGTACCTAGCTAGACAAGTAATCGTAGCACAAGCTTTGCTTAAATTGACTAAATACGTTGATCTCTATAGGTTTGTCCCCAAAATTAAAAATAATAAATGAATAAATATGTACAAGGGTGTCCCTTATTATTTTGCGATTTTAAAATTTTAACACTTTAAATTTTAACAACGCATACCCTCTAAATACGTATAATGATACTACCCCAAAACACTCTGTTTTTCTTTCTGTACATTCCTGTAACAGGAACCCGTGTACAAAATATGGGTGTATTTTGTGATGCTACCCAATTATTTTTCTATTAGATTATAGTCATGACGACAGGACGGTAAGTAAAGAAAATACTCCCAATCCGTCTGCAGGAAATTCCGTATACAGCCGGAAAGCTATACCTACGTTCTACATACTTAGCACCTGATGGTTTAGACTGCTGGAACTAAAAGCAATCGCTATTTATCGATGATGTTAGCAATACTGTGCTTTTGTATAAAATGTGCGCTCGTGTACGAAATTTCCCATTTCCCATGGATTTGGCCACAATGATATTTAGTCTATATTACGCAGCTAGATTTTTAAATCCATGACGGAATATACTCAAAGGATTATTCTTCTAAACATAAACATACTGGCATTGAATGTGCATCGGCCTTTACATATTTATTGGTATATGATCATCAAATCCAAGTAACTTTGTTAAATCACTCTGACACAAACACCTGTAGAGGTCAAAATATTCCTAACCTTACGGTCAAGGCGCTCTAATGCATTATACAATAACTTTATTATGCCACAACAAGATTTACCGGCGAGTACACGTGACTTAAAAGATAGTTAAGTGAGGAAGTTAGTATGTTGCTCTTTTCGTTTAATATAATCTTTTGATGTACAGTCAGCTGAGGATAGCTTTCTTCCTTTTGAAAATCTACCCATTGTATCATATTAAGCATAAAAGTTCTGAGGATCTGAAAAAAAACAGAAAAATACAAGCCCCTTCAAAGTAACAATCAAACAACTTTATTGTGAGTCGTTCTAAAAAACTGAAAGACAAAGTTCTTACTGTAAAAACTGAAAGACAATGTTACGTCCGCAAATTCCAGGTGGCTTTCTTGTATTCTACCCCAGCTAAACGAACAACGCAGGTGCGGTTTCACTATAAACGTGGCCACGCTAGCGTACAGCCGACGCATCCGCGGCGTGTACCAAGCAACGGTACTGAGTATCGTTTCGGCGTGGCTGCACACCGTCTGCTGGGTGCTGTCGACGCTGCTCATCGTGGCGCGTGTGCTACTCGCCGTCGACTTCACTCTGGTGCACGTCCGGGCGCAGCTCGTCGGCAACTTGGACGATATATTGGTAACTTTTCTAGCAAGTCGTGTGAACAATAAGTCAATAAGACTAACCTGAGAGAGGTAAATCGGAAACAAACTTTACATTCACACTTCACGCTAAAGTAAATGCTGCCCTCTACAGGTCACGTACGTTTTCTTGTACTTACATTTCGTCCAGTAAAAGGGTGGTCCTGTGCTGCCCCTACAGTTCATGCACGCTCCCTATTGTAATTGGGCATTTCTATTTATAGTTGTATCGTATCCCCAACTTTTGTCTTAGAATTAAGAATTATCATATCTGGGGACACGGTAATGCCCCCGCCAAGACGAGCCAGGCGAAGCCCAAGGGCACTACCTACCTTTTCACGAAGCGCTTCGTAATTTTTTGAACCCTCATACCTTGGCTTTGGATTATCGCAAATAAACAAAATTCTTGGGATATTATGTCAATAGTGGACCTATTAAACAAATATTTTAACTGCGCAGCTCTTATACTTCAGATTTGTATTGATATCTAAAAACTTTCGTCACTGACTCACTCACTCATTCACTGATGATCATCAAAACTCTTAGGGTGGTTCTGAACTATTAGTACACAAACAAGAAAAAAATCTAAAACTCGGAACTTTTACCCCCCCCCCCCCCCCCCCAACTCCTTAAACTAGGCCAACTAGGTGATGAAAATTTGTATGAGAGTTCCTCAAATGTTGATGCTAGAAGTCTGAAAATTGATATATAATAATAATAAAATACCCATTTTAGGATTTTTAGTAAATCCCTTAACATTAAGGGATGGAAGATTGTGATAAGCAACTTACAAGAAGAAGTAAAATGCCACCAAAAACATTTTCATGTAAAATGTTGCCAAGACGAAACCATAAGGCTCGCACTGTCAAAAAGTTATCAGACCTCATATAGAGCCAAGCTTCTAACTCTACAAGCCAATATTTTGACTAAGGTCTTCACAAACTCTACACCTTAGTCAAAATATGTGGCTTGGCCATTTCGCTACCATCAGATGGGCGTAACGTGAAAAATATATTCAAATACATATAATACAAAATAAAAATTATCATAAGGGTTGTATACATGTGAGAGATATATATATCCATCCTCCAAACTAGGCTGAGCCTGTATCTTGGCAGTCTGCGAGAGCGATTGACAACTATCTTCACATTAGTAGATGATACAGTGCTTAATACTAAAGGTAATTACTTCAATACAAGCTACAAAATACACAATAACTAAACTAAAAGAACTAACCAAACATATTATTCAAGATTCAACATATTATGTGAGCGTGTGTTTGTGTGGGTAGTGTATGTGTGTGTGCCAGAAGGAGTGTGTGTGTGTGTGTGTTTGCAAGTTTGTGTTATGTGGCTAGGTTAATTCACTGTTTATTACTTTTCCGTTATACAATAGTTCTTGTAGTAACGAAACGGCCAAGCCACATATTTTGACTAAGATGTAGAGTTTTGGGCTTGTAGAGTTAGAAGCTTGGCTCTACATGCGATTTGATAACTTTTAACAGTTTTGAATGATTCACGGTTAGTTTCATTAGACTTAAATCGACCGGGCAGCCAACACGCATGAATGAGGGCAGATAGAGCTCGTTCTACATAAATTTGACACCAACCCGCTATCTTCATGCAGTTACCTGTGAACAAGATGCATGTAGCTGCGTCGAAATATTGGGAGCTCGAAAACAATACAAAAGGTAATCATGGTCAATATCCAGGTCGATTTAAGTCTAGTGATAATTTTTAACAGTGCGAGCCTTATGGTTTCGTCTTGGCAACATTGTAATGAAAATGTTTTTGGTGGGATTTATTTTTACTCAAAATGAAGTCCATCCTTACAGAGGAAAAATTCTTTCCAACTTTTTGAGCTTCTGGTTAATTATGTCTTCCACCATGGGGTTCTAAATGCAGGGCTCGATTCTACTCGCTTATTAGAGCTTCTTTTACTATGGGACCAACCTCGAAATCGCTAAAAATCTTTTTGCTTTTCCATGGAAAACATCGACACCTGATCAGCAAAATGTATGAAAGGACACAAAAAATTGCGTGATTTCGGGTTTGGTCCCAAAATAAAAGTAGGTCCAGTGTAGTGAGTCAGAATCAAGCCCTTCATTTAAAGCCCCATGATGGTAGACACCTTGTATTTTCAATATTGTTACAATACAACCTTCTATGACCTTAACAAAACGTACAAATAAAATATGTTTAAAATTGTGGGGATTTTTTTTCTCGTATCGTATTTGGATTAAAAAACTCGACTTACTGAAACTATCAAACATTTGTATTTGCTGACAAAATTATAGATTTCGACCGCATCTGTATGGCATCTAGGTGAGTTCGGGTTTGTCAAACACGCATCAGTACTTGCTAAGTCTGTATTATTCTTTATTCATTATTGTATTGCAGTCATGTTCATAATACATTATACTACGGTAAGTTTAGTAAGTGCCGTAAACTCCTAATTAGTTAAGTTTTTTTTTCTACCTTACAGCAAAAGCATGAAAAGCAGATTAATTCTTTTAATGCAGAGACTGTTAAGCCATACAAAACTGACATTGACGAAGAAGATTCAGAAGAGGAATTATACGCTACAACAAATGTGAAAGGAAACGAACAAACCCTACCACAACTTTTGGTACTACCGAGTGACAGCAAAGTAGGTGAATTTGATGAAGAAATGCCGCAGATATTCTCCTCTGCATTATCATTAGTCCCTGAAGAAAGACAAAGATTACTTGAAATGTATATTCATGAACTCTTACACGATCTATTGAAGAATATAGGCACACCAGTACTAAGAAGTAATGCAATAACTCCTCCTAATAGTAGTACCGTAAATACTAAAAAAAAAATGCACATGGACACAGATGATGAAAATGCTAAAATGTTTGCAAAAGAATTCACCCAAAAACTTCATGAGAAACTGACCCAGGAATTCAATGAATTCGATCGTCAAATTAAGTTTCATTTAGAAAACATAAGTAGTAAAGATGACATTATTTCTGAAGTGTCAGATGACATAAAAAATCATAACGACATTACAGATAAGCATGAGGATAAAATAATAGAAAACGAAAAAAGTGAAAATGAAACTAAAGAAAACAGTAAAGATGATAAAGAGTTATCTATCAAACGTTCCTATGTTAGATTTAACGTTGAACCAGAGAGCAACAGGTTAACTGCTGAAACTATTGCAAAACTCGAGAAGGAAGAAGAGAAGAAAAATGAAGAAGATGAACAAAATAAATCTGTGAACCGTCGACTTGGCGAACAACTTCTTAACTTCAATGATTCAAATGATGACAATAGGGCAGACCAAAAAAATGAAATACCAAACAAAGATCAAAAGAAAGATGAACAAAACGAATTTAAGGATAAAGATGAACCTCGCCGGAGTAGTGATGATGATGATGATGACGATAGGTCAGCCTCGACAAATAAATCAACAAGCAAAGATCCAAAGCAAGGCGAAAGGAAATAAGTTGTAAAACATAATTATGAAAAAAGCCACGGAAACAGCTAAAGAGGTACTTTTTTTTTTAATTTATTTAGGTACTGAAGTACTTAAAGAAAAAAATACTTTAAGTTTAAGCAATATAAGCAGAGTTTATTGTTTTTATTTGTGTCTAGGACGTACAGTAAATACATGTTTATTTTTGTTATCTTAAGGCGGGATTCCACAAGTGTGCGGCACAAACACTTTTGTACTGAATTATGCTTGAGCGTACTGAATCCCGCCTTCAAGTGTACTTACGCAGTAGCATTAAAAGATTTGAATTTACCTTTTTGTAATGTTTTCCTTACTGTATTTTTCGTGATTTATACAGTCAAGTCTAACAATATGGATGCATAGTATACTACTTACTCAAAAATATGGACCTCTTGACTATAAATACCGAAATTAAAATGACCATTTGACCTTGAGCGAACAGTGTCATACAGTATCGAAAGGTTTCCAGGCAAATTCGCAGAAAGTAAGAAACCATGTTGGTCGATTAATTCCCCGCATACTAATACGATAATTATAATTAGGTACCTATAGGTTATCCCATGTCTCAATTGTTACATATTATAATTAACGAATTCCAAATTTCAAGATACAGATTCAGCCAAGTTAGGAGCTCACTGGTCACCACTTGTGTATTTTGCTCCTGTAAGTATTACTTATGTAAAACTTGTAAAGGAAGGTGTCAAAGTCGCCTCATCATCTCCTCCTGGGCCTACCCCGCCCACGCTTTTCTGCTGGCATCCACTCGGTGGCTATGTTAGTTAGCCCACCTATCCGGAATATCCGGATGCAAGCGATAGATGTGACTGTTTTTTTGCCAATGACAGCAATGCGGGTTTTGGAGAGCAGTGTAGTGTTCCGGACGCGGTCGGTCCTTTTAACACCTAAAATGCTGCACTGCATATTATTATAATATATGTATCGATCAATTTATAAAGCCCATTTGAAAATTAATTCACCATAAATATTATTTATAATAAGAGATTACAACATTTGACATTTTTACTATAGATATTGATTTATGTATAGGAGTCTGACAGAGGCCTCACGTGTGCGTGAAATTTGTTAATTGCATGGAAATGTGTATTTGCTTTCATCACGGTATTAATTGCGTCAGTGTCTCAGTTAACAGCGGTGTCACGGTCGCCTTGTCTGTGCCCGAACGCCCGCGCCCAGCGCCGAAACGGCAATTTCGCAAACGTATGCTCACAGACTTTACATTACATACTTGTATTTATTGTGTTCTTTTAGCCTCTTCTACTTACCTTTTGCTTTATCTATCACCTCGTAGTATCAAGCACCTCCACTTCCAGTATTTTCCATTTTACTATATCCTTTGTTACCATACATAACACTAGATTTTTTCCATCGAAATCCGTATGTGGATTATTATTTATTACCGAGGATGAAAAGTTGTA
This sequence comes from Cydia pomonella, assembly GCF_033807575.1. Classification (NCBI taxonomy): domain Eukaryota; kingdom Metazoa; phylum Arthropoda; class Insecta; order Lepidoptera; family Tortricidae; genus Cydia; species Cydia pomonella. The sequence goes on along the minus strand of NC_084721.1, from coordinate 8,629,422 downwards.
TTTAGTACTGTCGCCACCAAATATACCGCAATGGGCAAGATGTTCGCAATATCTGTCAGGCATCTATTATCAACATAATGTTAAAATGCATGTTTAGACATTTTTGAGCACCTTGGTAGTCTCTTTACTATATCATAAAGACTGTAATCGTTCAGTGTTTACATACGATTATTCCGTATATACAGGTTGTTTATTTAGTCACCTGCAATAATTTACGGGTAAATATATAGGTCATACTGAGCAACTTTTACTATGGGATCGCGATCCCGAAATCGCGAAAAATAAATTTTACTCTCGCATAGAAAGCCAAAATGTACGAAACAGCCTAACTTTTTCGCGATTTTGGAGTTGATCCCATAGTAAAAGTTGCTCAGTATGACATAGATAGTCACCCCGTAAATTATTGCACGTGACTAAATAAACATCCTCTGTATAACAGATATAAAAAAAAGACATCGAAAGTACGTTATCCAATGACTAAAATTACATCAACAACTTTTTAAATAAGTACATAAAACTTGATTTAGTATAGTACCCAGTTACAGTATGCAAAATATTTAGCTTGAACAGCCCCATACATTTAGTACGACGTTCTATAAGTGGTTAATTGTCTACAGTAAGAGGTTTTTGGTCTTCACATGATTCGTATGTAATAACGTAAAAAAACCTTTTTTTTTTAATAAATAAATATAATCATTTTTTTATAATTTTCATTTTTAGGGTTCCGTAGCCAAATGGCATAAAACGGAACCCTTATAGCTTCGCCATGTCCGTCTGTCTGTCTGTCTGTCTGTCTGTCCGAGGCTTTGCTCCGTGGTCGTTAGTGCTAGAAAGCTGAAATTTGGCATGGATATATAAATCAATAAAGCCGACAAAGTCGTACAATAAAATCTAAAAACTCTAACTTTTGAACCATTAGTCCAAAAAATATGAAAAAAATCGTGGAAGTAGAGCTTAAGAAAGACATTAAATGAAAACTATAGCGGACATGATCAGTTTAGCTGTTTTTGAGTTATCGCAAAAAGTTTTCCCTTCATAGTAAAAAGACTTACTTTAATTAGGTACTGATTATGCAAATTTGCCTATTTGTTTAACTCGGGTGAAAGGTACCGTTTCATCCCTTGGTTAACAATTTACTATACTTTAAGCTCCAGTTTAGCTTATTGTGACGGAAGAGTAACTACGGAACCCTACACTGAGCGTGGCCCGACATGCTCTTGGCCGGTTATTTTTTTGTTTACAATCGTTCTTCGTCTGGAACTTGTTCTAGGAGATGCTGTAAATCGTTTTTTACATGACTCATTCGAAAAATGGATTTCTCTTCCCTGCTAGGAGGGGTCAAAGTGGCACTTTTCTTCCCTAGCAGATCCCTCTGGTACTGCTCCGACAGTGACAATTTTCTGTTCTAATAGGACACGATTTTATTTCTTTATTGCATACAACTTTTTTTTGCTTAAATAACATTTTGGAACATCATAGTTTCCTCATAGGTGATGTGAAAAGTAGTATGTGTCACATGGTAGCAAAATTATTTCCAAATTAAATAATTTTAAACATAAACAATTTGATTAATTAATCAATTTAAATATTTTTAAACATAAACAACAATATAAAATTATAAACGTCAGTATTTTAAATGTAAAACTCATTTACGCTACTTGATTTGTATGTATCAAATTTGATATCCGTTTAAAATATTTTTAGAAAATGCTCAATCGTGGCTGAAACCTGTTAACTAATAACAATATGGCAGACGAATTTTTGATATCTATGTTACCGTATTTAAGAATAAGTATTATTCCGCTTAAAATTTAGTTTTTTATTCGCAATTGTGATGAAAACATTGTGTGTAACGCCGGGGGTAAGAATATTTCAAACTCAGTTCTTTAATTCCCTCCTGCCTGCAGCTGTCGGGAATTTACCCTCGTTTCCAAAATTTCATTTACCCCACTCGTTGTACAATGTACTAATTTATAGCTGTTCTTTTTAACGGAATACTCGCATGTAAATTCACTGTAAACATAACGATTACATCCCGTAGAGCAGAGATACGTTACTGAAGTAAGGTGAGGTGGGCCCAGCTGCTCTTACCTATTATAAAGAAACTCGCATACATACATAGGGTACGTACAAATATAAAAGCTGAAAACTATACACTTCTTCTTTGGGGTATTCGTGTAAAAAGTAAAGTCCCGAGTTCACTTTCAAGTATTCGGGAAAAATTACCGCACTTTTCCTTACCAAACTTAACATCGTTATTTTTACTGATTAAACATAAACAACATGCACATTGACGTACCTCGAAAAAAGCCCCAAAGCGCTAACTGCGTAACCGGCGAAATGGCCTATTCGGCGACCGTGCGGGTCAACGCCTCAACCTTACGAAAGTGACGGCACTCACATGCGTAAACTTGAGACGAAATGTGAACTTGACTCGCTTGCGGGAAATATTTTGGCTTTCAAGGTGACATTACGCAAGCAAAACCGGCACACTTTTATTGCGCAAGTACTTATCTAGTTACTTTTGTGCAAATATGGTTAATAGATGTGGTCATGCGCTTCTGCTGGCCTTGTCCCGACTCCCGATCGATCGCGAATGTAATCTCAGTTTTGAAATGACATCGAGATATATAGCCGCTGATAGATAATCGCCCTTCAACTGCTTCATTGGTTTGGTTTCATATTATAGGAACATTTTTTTACATATAATTATGTACACAAAAATCTTATGAATATTTATTTGAACATAAATAAAATATCCTTTATTTTCATTCAAAGACAGAAATAAAAATATATATTTATTATAACGAATCGGACTCTCTATTTATACCTACTACGTCAATAGGTTGCAATAAAATGTAATCAATTAGGTAACAATCGTTAAATGTTACGTTATGGTTACATTAAACACATTTAATAATCTTTGGCATGAGCGTTAAAAATTCAAATCTTACAAAACACTTATAATTACGGATTAGTTAAGATTCCAAACAGGTTGTACTATCGCGAAGTGTAGTAATCCAGGCATATAGTGACTTATTTGGAGTTGAGTAAAACTCCTACTCGTTCCTTTGATTATGCATGCAGCACGTGTTTAGAGCGACGCGACGGTCACACACGAGTTTTTGAAGTGTCAACACCGCGGGACATCACTAAAACGACTAATTATTTTATCTCGCGGATTTCGTTGGATAAACTATGGTTAGAGCAAGAATAAACTATAAATAATGAAATGCCCAGACATCCAGAATTATTACCTGACGAGGTTAGACTTATTCATTTTTAATAAATGTGTTTTTAACTCCCAACGCAAGAAGAGGGGTATTATACGTTTCACCAAGATTCGGTCTGGACCCGGTCTAGTTTTTTTTTGTGGAAGTTAATCAAGAGTGTTCTTAGCTATGTTTGATAAATGATGATACCGAACTACTGAATTTTCATAATTGTATTTTCTAATTGAAAAATGGAATTGGGAAAATGGTCCTTATTTGGTTTTCATGTGTTATGTAAGTTATGTGCTTCCCTTTACGTACACAATATGGTCAGTCGTCAGCCTAATCTACAAGACATGATACTAAAAAGAGTGTACAAAATTCCCAAGCCCCCTGTTAAAACTGCTTTTGCTATGAGATTCTCGGCTTATCTCTTTCCGCATTTATACAATAAATTAGTAAAAATCTGCGACATAAGGCACTGTAACTTAACTGAAGCAAAAAGGCATATCCAACCCCTACTACTTTCTTGGAACTATGATGAGTCAGAGGATATTTTGAAATGACTGTAGTAGACGACAATATTCAATTGCGTCTGCTCCCGATAGATGAATAACTTCTACAGCTACTTTTCTTTTATTTTGTTTTCTCTCACATTTCGTAGTTATACACACGCACATATTCATACATACATACTGACATATATACACACATACCCTCACATAAACACTTTCACTTACATACAACTTACTGAGACCTTTTTAACTGTTTTTGTGCTTAGTTTGATAGTTAGTCATATAATTAAAAAAATCTTATTTAATTTAGCTTTAACAATAATGTATTCTGTTATAATGAGAACCGCACCATTTCGATACTTCTCTGAGATTCCCACGTGACAGGCTGTGCCTAGTGTGGGGATCAATGTACTGCTGGTCTTGTAATGCCAAATTCTTGAAATAAATATTATTCTTATTCTTATTCTTATTCTTATGTTAAATATTTTGGTTTTAATGAGTAATTTAGTTGCCATAAAAAAAAGAAGAAAAAAAAGCGAAATATCTACTGCTAATTCCGGACGTGGGTTATTTTAGTTTATTATTGCTCTACTTATTTTGTCAGTCCTGCGAGATCTGCCTGAGTTTGAGCCAAACGCCTCCGTTCGCCGCGTAAGCTAGCGAAGAGGCTTTTAGCTTCATAGGCACTGGGGTCCTCTTGTCCAGTATTAGCTCGTACTTGTTTAGTATTTTAACAAGCGCCATCTTGGATTGAATGTAGCCTTGGCGGAGACCTAAAATCAAACAAGTTATTTTATTAGTACGTACATTGGTTATGTACGGTCAGCCGCAAAAGGCCCAATAGATTCATGTAATTTTTTGAATTGACATATTTATTCAACTAAATACACACAACAACTTTACGGGGACATAAGTCTGTAGTACATTTCTGAAGCTAACTATACTAATATTACTGATAATATCGTAAGTAGGTACTGTAGTAGAATCTCGACATTTTTAAGGGGTTGGATTATTTAATAAAAATATACATCTAAGGGTATGAAATATCAATACGCGTAATTCCACGAGACTGTAACGTCAGTAAGCAATTCTTTCGTGCGTTCTTACATTAATTAAGCAAATTTAAGTATCTCTATGTCTGGCGTAGCCCTACAGGTAGCCCTTTTAATTAAGAATTTATATCGCCATAACAAAATCTTAATTTCAAGAGAACCTGGCTGGCCCTTGTCATGTTTCAGTATCAATATTGTTACTTTATGAAGGGTTAAAATTTAACCTGGAACAGTAGCCTTACCACGACTGCTTTACTGCTTTAGCAGTGTTAAACTTGTGGTAGCCCTATAGGTAACCTTCCAAATTATAACTAACGTGCCAGTCATAAAGAAGTTACTGTAAAGGTTGTCAATCTTTACAGTATATTTAGTGTATTCTAAATTCTCGTAGGCACCTAGGTTAATTTTAATGACTAATCTTTTTTGATACACAGATATATTAAAAACGTCACTTACGTTTAAGTCCAAAAACACTCGACATGTACGCCGGTCCGCCAACGCGAGCTCCTGGCGACACTCCTTAGTACGGAGTGAAACATGTCGAGCGTTTTTACGTGAACTACGTGAGTGACCCGTTTTAATACACCTAGGTTAAGCCTACTTGGACGCCTCCAACATTTGTGTTCCCATCTACTTTGTTAAATTAATACCTACTACTATTAAAATAATTCAAGCTGTTTAATAATGTAAAATAATTCAGTATGTTTGAATAGCTTTTAGACTCGGGTCGTTAAGGCTGACCTAAGTTTATTCGCAGGCGAAGGCTAAATATGAGTATGAACATGATACACTGATTAAATAATAGGCTATTAATAGTACAAGGTTAAATTTTTAACATAATATGTGAAGTGGAATAATTATTTGCCTTGAGCAGGTGTTGCATCTGCCATCTTCCGCCTCACCGTCAGTCTTACTCCGTTACTTAACTAAGCTATCGAACAAAGACATGAGAAGGTCACCTAAGTCTTTGCGATGGCAGCCCATCACTTAATCGACATACACCGGGCCTAAGAGAAGCCCGAAGGATTTTAATATACTTAAGTAAAGTTGGTCACATTTAGAAACCAAAATGTTGTATAGTGTTTTCTGGATTCGGCATATTTTAAGATGTTTTTTCTTAGTTGCTCAGTGTGAAACGACTAATTGGATGCGATATGGATGTACAAGATATAGTCTTGAAATTCTTATTGAATGTATTACAGGGACAAAGGGACAAAATACATTTCGCAATAAATCATAGTTTTTACAAGCAATTAAATTTTCATGGGCGTTACGTTACGTATAAAGTACCTATATATTTTTTTCTTTTATGACTTACTTAAATGTCCCAGCCTAATCGTGTCTTTCATCGTCATCCCAACCTAATCGTGTGTTTAACAATAGCTAAGGAGCTTATCACAGAGTACTAATTAGCTATTGGAGCTACATACTTAGGTATAGGTACTATTACTATTAGAACCAAGGTCGGCGACTGGATTCGGTATTAAATAATATTGCTTAGGTACTTATTGTACGAAATTTGCACTGAAAGTTAATATGAACAATGAACAAATCGTGTTTACATTAAGCAACCGGTCACTTACCTAAACATTTGCGCGGGCCCTCTCCGAACGGCATCCAATGGCACGGGTGCATTTTAGATTTATTTTCCGGCGCAAACCTATCCGGATCGAATTTGTGGGGCTCGGGAAATATTTCCGGATTTAGTTGTATCGCTTGATTAGGAACAAATAAAAGTGTCCCTTTGTCTATAACCAAATCGCTATTGGGCATTTTGTAGGATTTTGTGCATCTTCGGAATAAAGCACGCATTGGTGGATGCAACCGCATTGTTTCTGAAAGTAGTTGTCTAATTAGCATTCATATTAAGAGCATAGTGAATGACCACTTTTCCATAGACAAGTTGTCCCCATTTTCCTCCCTAGATATTGACACTATGGAAAATATTTTTTACACAATTTAATATAGGTATTTAATAAGTGTATTAACCTTAACTATGGCTTTTCTTTGACTTTTTACGAATTATTGTCTAAAACATTTAGTAGAATTGCAAATTTCATGCATTTTTTTAAAAGCATCTATGTCTTGATAAAATAGGTAAGTACATCAAATTGTGTAAAAATATTTTCTGTAATCCAGAGAAATCCAGAAAAAAAAGAGGACTACGTTTGTACGGAGAAGCGGTCAGCCCCTTTCATCTTAGGGCCACTTGTGCGTTCCAGGCGTCTCCAACCAAGTCGGAGTTAACTGTTTCAAATACAGTACAATTTAAGCATGTAGGAACGGTTAAGTCGAGTTATTTGGCTAACCCTGAAACGCGCAAGTGGCCCTTAAGTGATTAGTTAAAATTTATGTTGGTAACTCTGCTCGAGACACAAACATATCGAGAATTTAAGTACTAATTATTCGCACTTCCTTAACAATATATATCAATCAACGCTGGAATCGCGAACAAACGTTAATATTGGAGTTTCTTACTTATTAATTATAAGTTATATGCATTTTATTTTAGTTCTTAGGAATCACGAGGCTAACCAGACAAACATACTCTATAATTTTAATGCAAATCAAATCACGAGAGATAGCTTAAACAAAATCCAGAGAATTCTCATAGGGTTTTTAACTTGAAAACCGGCCGCGGACACAATTTTATTATTCAATGACTCACCATCAATCACCATGTTCAAATAAACCATTTCATTCTGCGCCTCATAAGTGCATTTCCCGTCATATTTGGCTAGCACTCGATGCACTTCCTCCCTCGCCTTGGCCTGTATATGGCGGTTACATGCCAGCTCGTAGGCCGCGAACTGTCCCGCCGTAGCCGAGGTCTCGTAGCCCGCAAACATGTATAGCATGGTGTTGGCCACTACATCGTCAATAGAGAAGGAAAATTTTGCGCCTCCTGAAATTCGTTTGTACATTTTCATCCGATACCGATTTCGATATTTGGGTCATACAGAAATTTAGTAACAAATTTTTCTTTCTATTTATTAGTATACTTATACTATCCTATTACTTGAGAATATTAATATACATTATTCTGCAAATAAAATCATTTTCGTGCGTGTAAACAAATAGATCAATGATAACAAAGCGGGGATTAGCGGGTATCTTATGGGAGCGGTACCTATATCCAGATATACTTCAATTAAAGGAGATACACTTTCCAGATAGATTTTCGTAAATTGATCCGTCTGTTGCTATCGCTATTGCAAGCGCAATATCTTTTGGAATTAAACAGATTGTAATAGACACAAAAGATAAATTGCTATTTTTTAGTTTTCCGTGTTTGTATGACCCATTAATTGATGGTTTAATTATAGCAATTCATCATATTTAGTTTTACAAGTTACCTTTGTCATTCATCTTTTGCTCGTTCTTTAACTCTACTAAAGTTTGTAAAAAGTCGTTTCGTATGTAGGAATGTTTTTGCCTGTACTCCACACTTTCCTTTACTAAGCTGAAGAAGAAGTTTATTATCCTCGGGCTTATTCGTCTGATTTTCAAAATCTTGAAAAAATCGGGCATAAAAAATGCCAGAGCACGAACGAAAGTCCTGAAATGTTTATTATGTTAATTGTGCTTAAATGATAATGATTATTAAGAAACATTTTATTCCGTCATTCTGGAAGTGCACGCAACTGTAAGTGAGCTACTTACCTCGTTACCTTACAAATTATTGCATCAAGATATTGTTACTTACCAGTAGCCGGATTGTGGTTCAAAATACTCATGTCCTCGAAGATAGAATTCTGAATTAGGATTTTTGAACCCGTTACACTCCACACCGAATCCAACACTACCAATGATCTCCATAGAGTACTTCGCGTAGAGGTCGGTGAAGTTGACCGTTTCCCCATTTGAATATAGCAAGTCGACGTAATTCAGAGCTTCATTAGCAATGTGTTCCACCAATGGATACATCATCTTCACCTTCCCTGACGTGAAGGTTGGGGACATTTTCGATCGCAACATTTTCCATTGTTCGCCGTGCATATTGAAGAGGTGGCCGGCCAGCGGGTCGCCCTCTCCACCAGAAAATATTCCATGGGCTTGAAAGTGATCAAAATCTTTGATCAAAATAAGCTTCGCTATATCCGGGTCGTTGACGGAGAGCACTGGCCGGTGAAATGAGTACATGCCCACGTACGGCAAATGTTTATATTTATCGTAATTGTCAATGTAGGGCTGAAAAAACTGTGACTTTCTTTGTATAACATCCTTAATGTTGCCGAATGGAAACGTTGGTTTGGGCCCGCTAACTCCTCTTCTCGACCAATAAGTATACTTATACTGGAACCACAAGTACAGACTCAAAAATCCAAAAAGTAGGCCTCCAATCACCTCAGTGGTAAAAATTTGTGACAATAAAGTCATTTTTGTAACTGCAAACTATATCGCACTCATAATAACGTCGTTCAAACAAAACTCAAAAACTTAAAAATTCAAGAAATATTTTAATTTAATTCACACGTAATGTAAAAATACTAGTAGTTGCACTGTATTTTTTTTATTCGTGAGATGCCCGGCGCCGGTCGTGGCGGATAGCGGCTACTGACCAAAGGCTTTGCCGGCGATCACCCTTCCATAAGCCAAGCGCCCGCCCAAGCAACCTTTTAAAGGTCGCACATCGCATTTGCACTTTATAAACTGAAGTAACTTTTGCCCGCGACTTTCCGTACCTATATTATAGTTTGGTACATAGGTGTCTAGTTGCCTACCTATGTTCAAAAAGAGGTTATTTTATGCCGTCCCAAAAAGTGTATGGCTTACCCTCTAAAATAACGTGCCACCGTTCTAATACTAAGTACACTTGCAACCAAATTCAATCGGTACCTACAGCATTTGTTTTTATGTACCATTACATTACCTAGTACATTGGAATAAGGAGGTACCTATGGGTAAAATTGTTAATTAGAGTCAATAGAAACACGATACGCGGAGAGAATTCTAATACCATCCGTGTTACACACTTCGTCACACTTGCGAAAAAAATGTTATTTGTTTTACAAGGTGGCAAAGTCGACGTTTTACTCCTCGTGCTAAAATTGAACCACGAGCGTAGTGAGTGGTTTGAAAAGTCGAATCTTGAGCGTTGCAAGAATTTCAAGGCACAAGAATTAAGCAAACTTTGGTATCGAGTGAAAAACAAACGTTTTCACCATACCAACGCGAGGAAAACACTAACTGAAGAACATTAAAATCAACTCCAAATGGACGGCATTAAATAATAGGATTTAAAAACGTCACTTAAAAACAATTCCACCAGCCAACATAAGACAACTAAGCAAGATTTGAATGAAATTATTTTGCCCCTCCCCTTGTGGATAAAATGCAATTTTCTCATTACTTAAAAACAAACGGCAAAGTGCGAGTCGGACTCGCCCATAAAGGGTTCCGTACCATTTATGACGTATTAAAAAAAAACTACTTACTAGATCACGTTCAAACCAATTTTCGGTGGAAATTTGCATTAGTATATCATGTATTTTTTTGTTTTATCATTTTGTTATTTTAGAAGTTACAGGGGGGGGGGGGGGGGCACATTTTACCACTTTGAAAGTGTATCTCGTGCAAACTATTCAGTTTAGAAAAAAATGATATTAGAAACCTCAATATTATTTTTTGAATACCTATCCACAGATACCCCACACGTATGGGTTTGATGAAAAAAAAAATATTTTTATTTTATGACGTATTAAAAAAAACTACTTACTAGATCTCGTTCAAACCAATTTTCGGTGGAAGTTTGCATGGTAATGTACATCATATTTTTTTCTAGTTTTATCATTCTGTTATTTTAGAAGTTACAGGGGGGGGGCACATTTTACCACTATTCAGTTTAGAAAAAAGCGGCCAAGTGCGAGTGGGACTCGCCCATGAAGGGTTCCGTACCATTTATGACGTATTAAAAAAACTACTTACTAGATCTCGTTCAAACCAATTTTCGGTGGAAGTTTGCATGGTACAATACAATACAATACAAATACACTTTATTGCACACCTCAATACAGAAACAGTACAAATAATACAACACATAAAGAAGAGGTAAACAACAGGCGGTCTTATCGCTAAAAAGCGATCTCTTCCAGACAACCTTTAGGTAGCGGAATTTAAAAAAAATAAAAAAAATATTTTATGTCAGTAGGTGTTCCAGATGCAATAAAAGAAGTCTAGCACAAAATAAACACAAAACTAAACAATATATCCACTAAATATATATACAAATATAAATAAAAAAGATATATAAATACATATACTTACATATATTAAAATACATATTATATATATATATATATAATAAATGCCAGCTATAAGTATGGAAAAGGAAGCAGATAAAAGTATTACGGAGCAGGTAAAAAGTGAAGTTTAATAATGAGTCTCTTGAAAGAATTAGGACATTGAGCGCGCCTTAAGTCTATAGGCACAGAATTCCATAGTCGGATAGCTTGAAACGTGAAAGAATTATTATAAAATTTAGAAGAGGATGATGGTACAGAAAGAAGCAAGTTCTGGGAGCACCTAACAGAACGGAGGTAGCTGAAACGGTTCTTGAGATAGCGGGGAGTCGCGGGGTTAAAAAGAATGGAATACAGAAGGGACAAAACGTGAGAGTTACGACGTAAGCGAATAGGTAATTAATGGTAATGTATATCATATATTTTTTGTAGATTTTTCATTCTGTTATTTTAGAAGTTAGAGGGGGGGGGGGACACATTTTTTCACTTTGGAAGTGTCTCTCGCGCAAACTATTCAGTTTTTGATTCTGTTATTTTAGAAGTTACGAGGGGGGGGCACACATTTTACCACTTTGGAAGTGTCTCTCGCACAAACTATTCAGTTTAGAAAAAAATTATATTAGAAACCTCAATATCATTATTAAAGACCTATCCATAGATACCCCACACGTATGGTTTTGATAAAAAAAGATTTTGAGTTTCAGTTCTAAGTATGGGGAACCCCCAAAATTTATTGTTTTTTTTTCTATTTTTGTGTAATAATCTTAATGCGGTTCATAGAATACATCTACTTACCAAGTTTGAACAGTATAGCTCTTATAGTTTCGGAAAAAAGTGGCTGAGACATAATCGGACAGACAGACGGACATGACGAATCTATAAGGGTTCCGTTTTTGGCCATTTGGCTACGGAACCCTAAAAATGATATTAGAAACCTCAATATTATTTAGTGTTTATCTGGCGAACTGCTTGGCTACTCATAACTTGTTAAATGTGATTACTACCTAGTTACATTAATGTGTGTAACTTTTATTCAAGGTTTTATTTAAACAAATATGTATTCTTATCTAACATAAAATAAACCTTCCAAGGATAACAACGTTAACAATAAACATCGTTAAGAATAATAAAATATTTTTCACCGCACCAACTGGTAAAGGCCCTCTTGATTGATCAAAAACTAATAAGAAAGTTGCATTTTAATGACATGTGGGGCTAAGTAATCATAGTTGCAAATTTTGAGTTGTTTCCTTATGTTAGCTGGTAGAATTTTCTTTTAAATGATGATTTTGAACGATACATTTTTATTACGTTTATTTGGATTTGATTTGCTTTGATTTTTTGGTATTTCATATATAGTATTTTCCTTGCGTTGCTGTGATGAAAAATGTTTTGTTTCACTCGGAGGCAAAGTTTGTTTAACCCGAGCCTTGAAACCCTCACAACCCTCAAGATTCCACTTCTCGAACCACTCGTTACGCTTGTCTCGTCGTTCAATTTTCGAATCTTTCGCTTGCTCGGGTATCCACATTAGCACGAGTGGTTAGCAACTTTCCTCCTTGTAAAACAAATAACTATCATAAAGGCGCGATATTTACGCCCAGAAAAAAATATTATTAAAAATTGTGTACCTACTCGTTCGAGTCGCCGTTTACGTCTGCCGAGTGGACTAGTACGGTCACGTCTGAAAATATCGATACGGACAAAGTGCCAAAAATATGTATACACTACCCTAATAAATGGGCCATAAGGTCGTGTATATGTTATGGACCAAGTGATTAATATGGGCATTATTTATAATGCCCGGGCATTATGAATAATGCACGGGCATTATGAATAATGACAAACTATACCGGGCCAAGTGATTAATTCTTGATTTGACTTCATTATTTATCACATTGTCTGGTCATTATGAATATTGATACATACGTGATCGTTGGGCAATTTGCTAAAACAGGTACATTGGATGACGTGCGGGAAGGAAAACAAACGCGTGACACGCGTTGACCAACCAGACTCCGCGATGGCAATGTGTGGACGTCAAATGTTTCACTGTTTACTGTAAAACAATAATTGTAATTCAGTTTCGAATTATAGTAAAAACCAACTATACTGCCCTTTCCGGGGGGCTAGAGGCGGCCATTTTAGGGCTGGGCCCTTTTTGGCGGCGCTCTAACAATCGTTCGGAGACTAAGCGTCTCCGACGCTCGTGAGTCTCCATCATACCAGGCAGGTGAGGGCAGCCTGGATTTGACGTAATTCTTATAGATACCCAGTTTTGTGCGAATGTGGAGACTGCTATGGAGCAGTTGACAAAGCAGGGTACGTAGCTAATTTAGCCCGTCTCACTACCTCCTCCGTGTGTTGCTCCATTGTGATGCGCTTGTCTATGGTGACCCCTAGGTATTTTGCCATGTGCTGCCACTGTATCTATCTCCTCGCCTAGGAGTTCTAGTGGTGGCGGGTGATGGGCTGCTTTTGTGAGGAGCAGCTGCGTCTTGGTGATGTTCACCAAGAGCCTCCATTTAGTCAGCCTCTTAGGTAGGACATCAATCTGGCGCTAGATCATCAGCGTGCCATGGGTTGTGTGATAGACGACGCGTAGTATGCTGCGTCGTCCGCGAACAGACCCGGCTTGACGCCGTCAATCACCGAGATGTCATCGGTGTACCATGCATTACAAGATGGCGATAGACAGCTTCCTTGTGAGACTCCCGCGAGGTTCGGGCGTGCTGAATACACGGCATCGTCAACTGTCACTTAAAAGCGTCGGTTATTGAGGAAGAAGCTGACGACGTGTACGACTCCACGGGGGTCCGATGACGTTGACAGCTTGGCTTGCAGGCCCTCATGCCAGACCTTGTCGAACGCCTTCTCTATATCGAGGGACACTGCGACGACATGCTTCTTCATGTTCATCCTCTCAACCATGTAGGAGGAAAGGACTCTGGTCAGCTGCCAGGTGGTCGAGTGCTCCGACTGGAACTCGAAGTGTTCCAGCCTCGGCACTATGTGCGGCTTGTCTTCCGACCAGAAGCCTCTTGAACTTTAGACAGGGTTCTGAGCAGGGTTATAGGCTCTCCGGTATTTTTCTATTTTTTCCGGTTTCGGCAGCATAATGACTCGGCCAAGTTACTAGTTCTCCGGAAAGTGGCCCGAGCGCATAATCATATTGAACAAGCGGGTTATCACCACTATGATGTGCTGCGACAGGTAACGAAGCACCATGTTCGGGATCGCATCGCCGCCCGGGGCCTTCTTCAGGTTATTCCTTCTGGTTGCGTGTCTAACTCGGCCGGGTGAGAAGAAGACCGGGTCCTCGGCCGTTTGTATTCGGCGGTTGCACTGCCAGTTGTTCCTTCACCTCCCTTACGTAGGTCGCGCCCTTAGTTGGGTATGGTTGGAACGTTCGCACAAGAGAATCCGCGAACAGTTCTGCCCTTTCTTCGCCCTTGTAGCGTAGCGTCCCCTCTTCGTCCGCTAATGGCCTCACTGTTTCTTTGGTTTCTCCCAATCGCCTGCACAGACAGTGTATGGAAGGCATGTCGTCGTCTATGCTGACAATGTGGGTCTCCGATTCGGCTGATGCGTGTTGTCTGAGCTCCACTTTCATCTGCACCACATTATTGAGCTCTGATTTAAGTATCGGGTAACGAGTTTGCTATCATCTCCGGCTCAGCTGGCACTTCCGCAGTATCAATACATCCTTGGTCACCGCCGGTGCGAGGTGCGAACCACTCACCTCTCGCCGGCGGGGATGGTGCGCAACGAGGATTCAAGCGATGGATGTGCTGGTGATGGCAATTGCTGCGGCTTCTACCTCCTCAACGGTGGGTCCTGAACAGATCTGAGGGTTTATAATTACAGTAAGTAGATGAAAGCTGTTATCATTACAGCCAGATCCTGGCCGCTGGAGTTGGAACTGCGGCTTCAGGAGCTGTGGACTTCATCTTCTTTTTATTTTTCTTTGTGGCCTATTTGGGTGTTTGGTGGTCGCTGGCTGGTCTCTTCTGCCCCTTGAGTTGGAGCGTTCGCCAGCGCCATCAGGGAGACGGGCGCCTACTACTCCTTCGTAGGTTTTGCAACGCTAGCCTTCATCACCGGGCCTGCCTTCATGCGGACCGTTTGTGCGTTTGTGCCCGCCTTCCAATTGCGGGCCTCTCTCAGATACACGGGGCATCTCCTGCAACTAGCTGGATTAGAGCCGTACAGTCGGCGCATGTGCAGTGCTCTTTTTTTGGCCTGCGGTATTTTATTGCTGGATGAGGTCTGCTCAACGGACGTATTCCAGGAACATAGTAAAAATAACCGGTTTACAAATATACTGGGTGCAGACGAAAAAAATGCAAAGGGTTACAATACTTTTGCACTCGGTCGTATAATCATAGGTCAGAGCATCTATAAAAAAATGTACTTATACTATTTTTCTCTTAAATTTTATATTTTTAATTTGACTTCTATTTAGTTCTAACTACTCAGAACTGGTGGATTCTAAATGTACAACTCCTTGCTTATTTAGAGCCTATAACCTTGCTCAGTACCCTGTCTAAAGTTCAAGAGGCTTCTGCTCGGAAGTCCAAATCCTATGACTGAATATCCAAATTGTTTAAATGATTGAAAATGAAATAAGGTGACTGTGGGCAAGACCGGCATACTTTATTTATTCTTCACATTGGAGTATTCTAGCTCCATTAATTATTCACTTACGTGACCGCTTGTAATCACATACGATGAAGAATTTCATAAATAATAGTTAAGCTATAGTGACAGATCATTTTAATAATAAATTAAGCAAAAACAATAGTATTTTTAAAAATTCGGCGAGTAGACGGACTTCCCATGTAGTTTAAGGTAAGTCCGTCTAGTAACGATATTAGCCATACTATGGGTGCTTATGTGTTCGTATTCGAATCCTTACAAAGAATGAAACAAGACAATGAAAAGTGTACTCTAAAATTGTTAATATAGGGTTTAGATTCGAAATAAACACAATTTTTCTTATTAAAAGGTAAGTCCGGCATATGTTACGTAAATGGGGTGGTAAACCTTTTTTGGAAAATAATTATACGTACTTATTTTTTGGACTTCTCAAATAAAATACCAATAGTCATTTTAAATTTACGGAGATCAAAGAGGGTTACATAAATAAACTCATAGTAGTAGCAATTTTAAACTACGAACACCGTTTAAGTTTAAATCAAATAGTGATTGGCAAATCAAACTCCATAACACAAGTCGGTACCCTACATACGTAAATTTTCAGGATAAGTAAGGTGAAGAACCCACGTCACATAGCGGCGTGGCACGCGCGGTACAGCGTTGGCGTGGCGCGTAACCTTGTATCACAGTGTAGGCAAAACGCCTAAACCACGATAAGTACAATAAATGTTCCGAAATAAAAAATACGTACGGACTGATATGGCTGCAATGATTTTAATCTTCAAAACTGTCAAGAAAATATGACTGTATAACCGTATTCTAAAATTCAAGAGGAGTAAAAAGGGTAATAGTATGTGTCATAGGTATAATAATATAACATATGAAGGCGATGCTCATGGGTTCGAATCCCGGTAGGGGCATTTGCTTGTATAATCTACACAGACATTCCTCGAGTCATGTTTGTTTTTTATGTATTTATCTATATAAGTTTGTATATGTCGTCGCCAATAGTAAAAGCTACGCTATGCTTAGTTTGCGGCCAATATTTATTTATTTATTTACTTAATAGGTATTTTCTTATTTGTATTTTCGGTTACATAGTGCTGAGGATGAAGAACACATTTCTTTAGTAGTTTCGAGATTAAAATTGTTAACAAACACAAACATCATGCGCAATGTCGTAAAGATGCGTATCTGTAGCAACCTTATAAAATCGTAATAAATAATATTGAAGTCATTTAACAGTTGGCAACCTCTGATTCAAGGAAAGTCCGGCATATGACGGACTTGCCTGGTGCATAGTAGACGGACTTTCCAACTTAGCAAAATTTTAATGTGATGAATGATGGAACGTATAATTACAAAACTAAGCCAATATCTGATAATTTAAACACATAATAAAGATTGTTGGGTCTTATATTACTTACGTAGTCAATTTCTGGTGCAAAATCTTGTCACAAACTATTTTTAACAATTTTATTTGCAGAGACTGTCGCATTATCACTTCGAGTTCCATACACGTAATGACTTGTTTACGCGGATTGCTCTGAAGTTCGTTGTCACAACGCCATCTGTTTTAGAGTGAAGGAACTAGCGCGAAAAACAGACTTATAAACTCGACGCCAAAACGGCAAACGCTTTCTAATTCAAAAGTTATAATGTGTTGACGGACTTGCCTTGTAGACGGTCTTGCCCACAGTGACCTTATACTACTATTTTAAGTTTTATAATCATAGGTAAATGCATCCTAGGAAACGAAGGAATTTTATGTTATTTGCGTTTATGTTAATATCAAAAATAAAAAGAATAGTACTGAAAGATGTTTTTTTTTTTATTACTCTGCCCAATAGGTGAAAGGTAGTATGTATAATGCCCGGGCAATTTAATTATTTGAATAGTTATTATCAAATTGCCATCTCATATTGGGCATTTTTCACAATGCCCGAGCATTTTGTAAAAAGACCCATTTATCACTTGGTCCATAACAAATACATATTTTTGGCACTTCGATCGTGTCGATGTTTTCAGACGTGACTGTACCCAATAAAATAAGAATAAAAATTCGTGTTATTACATTTAATATCTTCATTTCCAAGGACTACTTATACATTGCATCGATTACATAACCTTGTCTAAGAAATCATTTTATAAAGGACATCAAATGCAATTTAATTAACATTCGTAAGTATACAAGTAACATTATAAACGTGTCTTGATCACTATAGATTTATCTATCTCACTTTTAGAATAGAATCATAACAAAAAATAGTATTGCTATCATTTTCACATTAAGTAACATACATTTAAGACATGGTAAACAATGCTATTATTTATAAGTAAAGCAATAGAGTCAGACCAAGCTAAGTTGGCAACGATTTTGATATCCCAGCCTGTGCACGTGTTAAGTAAACGTTATATAGATGTTTGACGTTTAAAATAACACTTTCGCTGTCTGAGCTATCTAAATCGCTGCCAACTTATCTTGGTCTGGCTCTACACTGTACCTACGGTTTTAATCAGAAAATAAATACTGTACTGATACTATTCTAGGTATTGTAAGGACCTAATAATATTACATCAATTTACAATGTGACACCGTATATGCGTAACTGTACTTATATAATAATGTAGCCTAAGCTGACTGAAATTCTACACGTAGCTTATAATTTAAATGAACAGTACCGACATATATATCGTCAGGTGACAAGCAAAACTCACTAATTACTAAAAAATAATTAAATCAATCTTATTTTTGTAGTAATATGGTTCATTATGGCTATTAACTTGTGGTGGTAATAAGTAAGTTTTGCTTGTCATTTGACGATATACATATATATATATGTACATAATTATATACTTAATTTATGAACTCGCAATTACTTACCTACTTCATAACTATTGCCCATAATAGGGGAAAAGTTTACACGCTTAATCATTTGTGCATGTAATATAATAATTCCTAAGACTAATATTTCCAATTTGAAGTTACTTAATCAAATTATTTTTAACTGTCAGTAGGAGTAGTGTCGCTGTCAGCTTTGACTACTTCTCTCCTTAATTGCACTAAATGTTGCAAATATTTCTTTGGAGTCCTTTCGTTCGAGTATCCTGTAGAATTTCTGCGATATTGCACCAAATACCTATTGTACTTATCGGCAGAAATTTCTAAACTGTCACACGAATCAAGTATTTGTTTTTCGAGCTGGTCATAAACATCGTTTTGTTTGTTATATGTTTTGTTCTGGTCTTCAAAGAATTTTTTGCTTTGTAAGAATTTATATCGCGAGCTATAAGTATGATTGCTTTCACTAGAGCTGTAATCTCTAGTGTTATCCCCGGTCAATGATTCGTAATAACGTTTATCTTTATCAGATTGTTCTTTGTCTAATCCTAAAAATTCTCTATAAATGCGGGATTTAGCAGTTTTATATTTTAATTTGTTGTTGTATACGGGTGTGTAATGATGATTTGGTAAATTATATGGTTTATAGTCCATATGATCAACGCCACCTTGCTCCCAAATAAACGAATCTGAATCTACTTTACCAGAATCTACGGAGTCAGAAGAAGTGCATGCCTGAGAAGCACCATCGGTATCTACATCTGTATGCTTAATATCAGAATTATAATTTAATGTATTGTCGTGTTCTTCATGGTCATTTGTTTTAGTTGAGTCTATCTGATAATTAGTACGGCCATTGCAGCATTGATCTTCGTTATCTTTTAACATTTTACTCGATGTATTAGCTTGATCTGGAGGACTTAATATTTTTTCTTTAAACTTCACGATCCTTTTTGTATTGTTTTCTCGAGGTGGTGAAAGTATGATATTGAATGGATATTTGTCATCATTACGGCCTAATATTATATCTTTCATTTCATTTTGACTTGCTTTGCTCGAGCAGTTTACGGATACACGGGGCAATTCACAGTTTTCCGTATCTGGAAAATCTTCAGTACTGTAATTTGTTGAATTTAAAGTATCGTCTCCTTTGGTTACGTTCATGTGGCTAACTGTACAGGGAACTTGATTACTACCAACTTGATATGTAATTGGTTCCTTATGTGTTTTAGTTACTGATTCTACATTGCTATGATTAGTAAGTAAATCGGGAGTGATTCCAACACTGCTGGCTCTATCAACAGTACCTTTATTAGATAAATCTAAGTTTTCATCCGAACTTTGAGATTCTGACTCTGCGTATCTCTGAGATATATTTATACTGATAATGGGCATAGATATACATTCGTCTACTTTATTCGATTGACTGACTTCACTAATATTGGCTTTGCTTGTGCGTTTGCGCCTTGGAGGCGGTAGGACTCTAGTTTGTGTGTATCTATCAAATTTCACCGCCTCGTCAGTCATAACAAAAGTACTTTTTAGAATAACTTGCCTGGCTTCAGTAGCTGTTGATTTATCATATAAGCGCAAGGAACCACATTTTGGACCAATAGCAATTTCTTTGCATCGTGGTGTTATAGGTTTAGTTTCAGTGCTAGCATCCCGACAAGCAACTAAGGAATGTTCATTTTTATCAAAATATGATTCCAAGTCAGTCTGCACATCAATACCTTGGTCTTTTACTCGGATAACAGTCCGTCGTGTTTGTGTATGGGCTGGTATGCCGATCCTTCTTTTATTTCTTAACGCTTTCTGACTTATTTCCATTAAACGCTGCCTGGCGTTGGTGCAAATTTTTAGTTCACTTAGTGGCTCTACAATCTTTTTATCTACCATCGATTCCACTTTGGACACAGCCGCTTCTTCTTTCTTTTTCAGCTTCGAGTACAATCGTTCAGTAACCGACGCAACAATTTCTGCTCTTTGATTATCGTATAAAATAGGAACATGAGTTTTACCAGAATTTTCACGAATTCGCTCATGAGTTTGAAGAGCCATTGGTTCGTGATTATTGGTTTTATCGATAGACAGCACTTCTTGAGACCTATAATGTCGTCTTTTATGTCGAAGTGGAGCCAAAATTTCTAGTTCACTTCTTGTCCTTTCTAGCGCAGGCACAAGTAACTTATCTACCTCCTTGTTGATTTCGTTAGCTATGTTAACATTATCATCTGCGGCGTTCAGCACATCTGAACTAGTGTGTGCTGAAGCCACAGATTCTGGTTTGGTGTCAGTCTTCTGTTGTAACATATCCATAAAGTTCCCTATTTTAGCTGGGTTATCATCTACAATTTCCACATTTTTTGGATTTAAATCCCAATGGGAGTCTTCATAAACTAGTCTTCCAGTTTCTGGGACCTGTGGAAGTGAAATTATTTTGATTGTAGATACCAAGATAAGAAAACGTACTTAGAGTTATCATAATTTATACTTACGTATCTTATATGATGCCGGCAGAGCTCAGCAAGCAAGAT
The DNA here is from genome assembly GCF_033807575.1 of Cydia pomonella. Classification (NCBI taxonomy): domain Eukaryota; kingdom Metazoa; phylum Arthropoda; class Insecta; order Lepidoptera; family Tortricidae; genus Cydia; species Cydia pomonella. The sequence goes on along the minus strand of NC_084721.1, from coordinate 8,608,363 downwards.
ATTGTAGTGAGCCTGTATGGAGGCCCTTGCAGACGGGGCGATGCGCGGGGGAGGCAGTAGGCGCGCGCGAGACGTCCAGCGGAGGGTGGAAGCCGACTCGCCGTAGCAGGCTACACTCGGAGAAACCGCTGCGGGAACATATTTTATTTAGGGACTAAGAATGGAAATTAGGGAATAAGATGGGTCAACGTCAACAGTGAAACACAAAATTTCTCACGTAATAATATTTTGCCGAAAAGTTTAATTGGTGAAAGATGGTTTGGTACAACAGGTGCAACCGACCTTCAGTCTAACAGAAAGTTCAAGAAGGCATGTATGTCTTTTATTAACATTTTGTTATCTTGCCGCCCGACAATCAAGTCCGAAAATCGTTTTAAAAAACTTAAAATTCAACGAAAAGGTTTGTGATGATTTTAAGCTTTCTTTATTGATAAACTTACTTGCTATTATAAAAGTGCAGGCGCCTCCCGTAAAGCAATCTTTTAGAAGCCAAGTAAGAGCTGAATCCCGGTAAGGAACAAACCGTCCACGGCCGCTGCTGCCGCTCACTAAACGACACAAATAAATAGAATGATTGATTATGATTTATGATTACACAAAATTTTAATATTAGTAGGTTGGTAAATCAGGTTTTAGGTTACTTTCTGTTCAAGTCATCTCGGATATGAGTATCAATGCATTCAGTATGATATCCTGAACACAAATATATTATATATATGACAAGCGCGAAAATGGTGGGGGTAGTTACTGTGACGTCATAAAGTCAGCGGTACAAACAAAACCGGCCAAGTGCGAGACGGACTCGCGCTCGAAGGGTTCCGTACCATTATCTACAAAAGCGCCAAAAGTCACGTTTGTTGTATGGGAGTTCCCTTAAATATTTACTTTATTCTGTTTTTTAGAATTTGTTGTTATAACGGCAACAGAAATACGTACATCATCTGTGAAAATTTCAACTGTCTAACTATCACGGTTCATGAGATACAGCCTGGTAACAGACGGACAGACGGACGGACAGCGGAGTTTTAGTAATAGGGTCCCATTTAAGCCTTTGGGTACGGAACCCTATAAACAAAACAAGGAGGGATAAAAACCCATTTAAAGTCGTATAAACATTAACGTACGTCGTGTGTCGTGTGGCTGTTTAAGATGCTTTGCTTATTTATGCAAGTTTAAGGTTTAAAAAAATCAGATCTATATCGAAATGCCTAAAGTTTTTTGGCCTAAATTATCATTGCCTAACATTATTTGGCATAACCATCACTTGCCCTAACACTCGTATGGCCGAATTGTGGTTGCCCTATTCCACAATGGCCGATTTCGTTTTGGCCTAATTTGTTTTTCCCTAATGACACTTACCACAATCGTAACATACCCTAATGTTACATAGAATAACAATCATTGCGTCTAATCATTAAAAATCCTAAAAATCATATGTCCTAACCATTAGACAAAAATGCTTAGAAAACATAACATTTAGGTAAATAAATAAATAAATACTATAGGACATTATTACACAAATTGACTAAGGCCCACAGTAAGCTCAATAAGGCTTGTGTTGAGGGTACTTAGACAACGATATATATAATATATAAATGTTTATAAATACTTAAATACATAGAAAACACCCATGACTCAGGAACAAATATCCATGCTCATCACACGAATAAATGCCCTTACCAGGATTTGAACCCGGGACCATCAGCTTCGTAGGCAGGGTCACTACCCACTAGGCCAACCGGTCATCAAAAAATACATACAGGTAAAACAATACATTATGCAAAATTATCATTGCGCCAAGTGACTGTTATGCCAAGTGATCATTAGTCCATAGCAGTTAGGCCAAGTGATTTTAGGCCAAACGTTGTTAGGCATTCAGAAGTACACCCAAAAAAATCTTTTTGATGAATTCATTTTGGTACCCGCCTTATGAAATCAATGTAAATACAATTCATCAAAAGAAATCAAAATTAATTTATTTGAACACTTAGGTACGTCTGTGTTGATAAAAAAAGATCCGCCGCGGGATCAGTAAAATTAGAACAGTTACCAATTGTTCCAGGCGGGGAAATAGAGAATATTTTTCAATTTGCTCCTAGTTGCTCATGGGACGGGGACACAGAAGGAGTACACCACTTTTATGCACTAGAGCAGAAATGTACCTATCACGTTTTGCGCACTTTAAAGATCAATTATGACCTACTTTCAGAGCATGAGATATGAAAAATAACAAATTAACTAACTGCTATCTTTTGCTGCACACTTTATTAGTTTAATTACCCAACTGCTAGCTTTTTTTACAATTATCAATGTTCATGCAGATTAGCCAGATTATACAACTAAACAACCAACATAAAACTCCACACGTACGAAAAATTGCGGGCAACAGCTAAGTAGTACCTATATTATAAATGACTGTAGACTGTAGGGTTTTCTCTATTTTCTAAACTTCCTTTTATGTTTCTTGTAGTCTAAGAGACGATTTTTCAGTCTCCAGTTACATTAGACGGATAGGATGTTTTCCATTCTTAACACGATTCTCATATGATAGATAGATAGATAAAACGTTTATTTGAATGCTGAGACACACAATTCACAAATAAATTACACACAGTATAAAACTAAAGTACACAATTTAATTCGCAGAAAAAATTATGTCATTAAACACTCTCTCTCTGTCATTCTCATAACTTAATTCGTTGGAATAGTTATCGCACGAAATAAATAGGAACTGAAAAATCAGCCCTAAATTTAATTTAATTTCATTCACCTGATACAATCTAAATTCTGAATGTTAAGTTTCTACATTGTAAATATACCGGAATTAACTTTAGTTACAGAACTATAGAGAGGTAAGGAATACAAACGCCATAGGCAGATCTGCTGCAAAAGTGTCCAGCTGTCAGCTATAAATAATAGTTCCAAATCTCTCCAGAGTAGCGCTAGAGTAGCTAAGAACCTAGGCGTTATTGACGGAGTGAAGTGCGCTATCTGTGATTTGATTTTTTTTTCAAGTTCTAGGCATTTGTAACGCCACCTATTTAAGGTGTTTTGACGGACACTTTTTGGTACATGGAGATTCTATTCCTTATTATTTATCTACCTTCCATATACAGAACGTTTGTTTTTAACAGCTATGAAGAAATACTGCTCACAAATAAAATGCATAGGCCAAGTAAAACATTCGATGAAACTTTGCATTCGAACACAAGTTTTATAGGTCAAACAAGAAAACATTTTTACGACGACTATTAAACTCACCTAATGCGGATATGACATTGCTAAGAGCCACGAGGGACTTGTTAATATTGGCACCTTCTTTTTGGCGTCCTCCTCCAACACCCTCCCAGCTGGCTTTTTCACTGGGAAAATGAAATTATTTTTGTATTTTGTCCTGAAGCGAAACGGGACTGTTTGTGTCCCGTTTCGCTTCCACATCACAGAATGTTGCTGTTAGTAGAATAAGCGTGGTCGCCTGGCAATAAGGGAGGGCGACTTGCAAACCAGAAATCGCGGGCTCAAACCCCGGCTTTTACCAATAAGTTTTTAGGAATATTATGTACATATTACTTCATATTAACCAGTCAGGAATTTCATATTTACCAGTCGCTTTTCGGTGAAGGATAGCATCGTGAGGAAACCGGACTAATTCCAATAAGGCCTAGTTTCCCCGCTGGGTTGGAAGTTCAGAAGGCAGTCGCTTTCGTAAAAACTAGTGTCCACTCATATTCTTGATTAGTTGTTAAGCAAAACGCAGGCCCCAAGCCGTGACGAAGATGTGAAGTCTACCTAGACTTATCATCATCTACCTAGATAATGATAAGTTTGTTGCAGAGATTTTTTGTACATTTAACCTGCATATTTATCTATTTGAACGATGTTAGTCTAGCCAAATGTAAACATTATACCTTCCAGCAAGGTCAGCTAGATGCAAGGTCGCCTTGGGCGTGCTCAGCTCCAGCAGAGCATGCGACCGGGACGAGGAGGAGTTCCGGCGTGTAGCAGCCGTGCGCCGCCGCCGGCAGCCTTCGGCCACTAGCGCTAGCAGCGCCTCAACGTTGGTTACGGCTACACGCCGTAGGTCTGGACAACATTTTAAAAAAATTCAGAAGCCATCTTTCACTTTCTGTCATTTTTTATTTATAATGTGAGACTAAGCCAGGAAACATGTTCAGGCCCTTCACATACCTACTAAAAAAGTAACACTTTTAAGTTTTTTCTTTTCTTTAGTCTCTAATGAAATCTTTGCTCTGTAAGTGCTGTTTACGCACGTTTACGTACGTTACGTGCACGTTTTCTAGCCCATGGTGTATGTAAAAGTTGGTCCAGTCCATGGTTGCCATTTTTTTTAAATCTAAAATTCAGGCAGGCATGAACTACACCAACTTTTTAATAATGCAACTTATTACAGTTAGATTATACTCCGCGTTTTTATTGAATTCCGTGAACTCCAGGATATGGGTAACTATATTTAAGGAAACTAAATGGCATACATACTTAATTAAAAAAAAATTTTTTTTAATAAAAAGTAATTAAATATTGCATATATTGTTATTGTAACAAGGACATTACATTTAATTCAACCAAACAATTGAAAACTGTGACATATCTATGTCATTTCGAACATCGATCGTCCGAGATAGTACTTACTATATATATACATTTACGTTTAGTAGCAAATATATACACTCGTACTGAACACTAATCAATATGTAAACAGGCCCTAAGGCAAGGGAATACACTCGGAAGAGCCTTATGAGACAAAAACAAATTATTGATTATCTCCGAAATGGAGTTAATTAGAATAACGGTTTGGTATAAGCTCAGGAATGCACCTTCGGAAATATAAAAAAAACACGTTGTATATATAAAAGAAGCCTTCATTTCATATAAATATACAATTAAATAACAAAAAAAAAGTATAAACATTTTTTTTACTGGCCGTACGCAATTGAACTAGGCAACCTATTTGCAATGTGTCAATGTGAACATTATCTATCATTTATTTCTTATCACAAATAAATAACAGATGAGGGTATATATTTCTTATAACGTATCTACTACTATATACCATGGTACATCGAGCGCTGGTGGGTAGTACTCGAAGTAGCGCAGAACATTGTGCAATTGTGCATGATAGGATAGCGCATGGCCATAGTAGCAAGTTTGTTAGTAAGTAATGGATCTCCTCATACCAGCAGGGTGTTATATGAAACTGTATAAACCTCTCACTCTGTACGTAAGGTCCTCTTGTGGGGTGCTCGCGGACGCGCAGGTCTTTACGCGCGTTGCCACGCCGCCGCGGCAACGAGTTGAAGGTCAGTGGTGGATCCTCGCCAACCAGCAAATCATGGACGCGCTCATTGTAGATCTCCAGGAAACTGTTAAGAAATATCACAAATTTGCGACATGTTGGCAGTGTTGAGTTTGAGGCGTAACATACAAAAACTCGAGTCGCGACTGTTGAGTCTAGAAGCACAAAACAGATAGGTACAGAAGTCAATCACATGTATTTACTTCACTTTTCATACCTCCTCTCGGCGGTAGCTCTAGGGTTGTCAACTATGGCTTAAGCACAAAAAACTATCTTGGTAGTGGCACTCGTTTCATTTATTTTTGAAAATGAAACGGGAAGAATGGAAATATAAATTAATAATAACTAAAATATTTTAATTTTAATGTCATTGTTATATTACAAATTTGTCACAGAAAATATCTTGTGACGATTTCGACATTTGCGAAATGCACGTTTATTATATTTTAAAGTGTAATAAATTCGCATTCTCATGTACAATTATGCTACAAAACAAAATAATAAACCTGACTACTATTACAATACAAAAAGCTTACAGAGCAGAAACATAAAAAAAATTGCGTTTGTCAATTTTCACTATCGAAAATCCCTAATAACTTCTAAACGGATTACCCTAGTTACACAATTTCCATTGCCCTATTGCCATTTTAGAGGCTAAATTTAGACCCAGACCTATCAAATGGCACTAAAAACCACACAATATCTACATAAACAAAAAAACATGTTTTCAAACTTACATAAGGTGGCATGAATTTACCTTACAAAAATGTTGTTACTTCGTTTATACTGATTAAAAATAGGAAATATAATCTTTTCCGAAAACGATCTTAGATATATTCTTCGGGGGCGTATCGGGGCGCTTACCTACCTACCTAACTGTTTTGTGTAACGTTAAAACGAACCATCGAAATACAAGCAGTTACCTACTTACCTCTCTGAAATCACTGGTAGCTTACAAAACGACAATTCACCAAATTTAAACAACCGTCCACTGAACAGTTATAATAACTTTTTTTTGTTGCTCCACTATTGCATAAAAAAAGTTCACAGACGCGTGTTTCAAGCGGATGTCACTCGCGCTCACACTAGTCTCAACCAGTCCGAGATATCGTGTCCATGAGCATTGTCTATGTGTGCGTTGCTCGAGCGCACTTTGTATGTAGATTGATTTCTGTACCTATGTTTTGTGCTAGAAGCCTCAACCGTATAAAGCTTAAATAAAAAAAGTTCGTGCGCGACGTGTACAACCTACCGACAATACCAGCATCTCTGATGCAAACCTTATGAGCTGATGTTTGTTTTGTTATAAATAGGTAGTTAAAAAAAACTCAGCTCTTTGTTATATCTCTTACTTTTTACTATAAGCCAATGCAATTTAAGTGTGAGGTGAAATCACATATACCTTCTCCACAACTCATACGAAGCTAACAAATCCGTCTGGCAAGCCGGAGCTAATTTGCCTATTTTTATTTGCTAGGTGTTACGTACCGCCACAGTTATAGAACGAAAGTAAGAACCAAAAGACTAGTGGTAGTGCTAGCGGTGCGCCCAAAAACGCTGCAAATTGTGTTAAAAGCATGAAAATCGGCAAGATTAATCTTTACACGATAGGTTTCTGAACCATTTATTTTTCTCTTTCTCTCCTTTTTTTCTTTCTTTTAGTTCTACGAATCAAATTGATTCAAATGGTCTAAAGATCAATCGTACCGATTTTCATGCTTTTAACACCATTTGCAGCATTTTACTGAATTTCGGGGTGTACCGCTAGAACATTCAACCTTAAAAAACGAATACTTACAAAGTAATAATTTTATCCAAATCATTAATTAAACTGAAAATCAGCTTTAAAAGTCGGAAACCTGCCTTACGTACGTCACCTCATCTTAGACAATATCGTCTAATCCGACACTGACCCTGATGTTGAAAGACTGGCTCTTGTAAAATAAATCTAGCTTCTACACGTTACCGATAATCACGAATAGGCACAAATGTATAGGTGTGTATCAAACTTTATAATGTTTATATGCATGATTTGCTTTAACTAACTAATGATTGATTAAAGTTCTAAACATCAAAACTTACTTTAAGATTAATGATATATGTATTAAGTAGCACCAACTCACGCACCCCGCCCAATTATAAATAAACTATTCAATGTTCTACTTGTCTAACAAATTTTGATTTAATGCATACGTCTCCACAACAATTTATATGTAGACGAATGAACGTTAGCAATAGCAACTATACTTCATCATCATCATCATGCGTCACATTATGAGATAATATAATTATGTAATAAGTATATTTTCAACACACTTGCTCAAAACGGCGTTTTTATTCCACCGATTTTTGGCTCATAATCCTAGATATTAAAACACACGTGCCTTTTTAGTATATTATAACACTCGTGCTTTTTCATTATATTATCCGACTGAGTTAAGAAGGTAACTGCTTGCCAATAAAATGTATGGAAAAGGAGCCTTCTTAAATTGGTCGAGTAGATTTTACAACGTGGACTGGCGGGAGCCGGCGCCCCGCCCGCCGCCGGGGCCTGCGGCGAGCCGGCGAGCCAGCAGGGAGAAGCGGGGTGTCGGCCGGCCGCCAGCGGCGGGGCGAGGGGCGACAGGCAGTATGACAGATGCAAAATGCAACACTGCATACTAACCGATTTAACAATTAAAATTTGATTAGTATAAAAGTTTCTTTTTCCCCGCAATTGTGTTGAAAAACGTCGTATGAAACGCGTGTGTCATGGTCATTACACAAATCGGCTTTCTTATTGCGCGCTCGCTTGCAGCTCGCGCGCACAATGGCGCCTCGTGTGTAATGACCAAATTAGCACACTTGTATCACAATGTACTATTATGTATTGTATGTACATGAAGCGTGATTATATGCTCTTTGCATGAAGCCATCATAAATAAACCATTTAACAAGTATGGGCCGGTATTGCTGGCAGGTATGAATTTTACTTTTTACCCAAAACATTCGTAATAGACACAAGTTGATATACCAAAGTAGATAAGTACATTTACATAATATATTAATGTGGAAAAAATAGTTTGTGACGACGGTGATCTTATATACACGGTGCCCGTGAGCATTGCGAGAGATTTTAACAGTATATTCCTGATCATATTTAAAGAAAATGTCATTAAAACTTTTTTTAAATTTCGCCTAATTTCAAAGTAAAAGCCAAGGAAACAAAAACATATTTTTATTATTACCTAGTGCAAAACGCCTTTTTGAAGGCGATGTTGCCACTATGGGACCTCACAAATATCCTCATTGTTAGATGTCAAAAAGTGACAAGTAACACTGCAGAAATGTACAAAAAAAGTTCATTTTTAGGGTTCCGTAGCCAAATGGCATAAAACGGAACCCTTATAGTTTCGCCATGTCCGTCTGTCTCTCTGTCTGTCTGTCTGTCTGTCTGTCCGAGGCTTTGCTCCGTGGTCGTTAGTGCAAGAAAGCTGAAATTTGGCATGGATATATAAATCAATAAAGCCGACAAAGTCGTACAATAAAATCTAAAAATTTAATTTTTTTTAGGGTACCTCCCCTACACGTAAAGTGGGGGTGAAATTTTTTTTTCGCTTCAACCCTAGAGTGTGGGGTATCGTTGGAAAGGTCTTTCAAAACTAATAGGGGTTTTCAATAAACATTTTTTGATAAAGTGAATATGTTCGGAGATAATCGCTCCGAAAGAAAAAAAAATGTGTCCCCCCCCCCCCCTCTAACTTTTGAACCATAGGTCCAAAAAATATGAAAAAAATAGTGGAACTTAAGAAAGACATTAAATGAAAACTATAGCGGACATGATCAGTTTAGCTGTTTTTGAGTTATCGCAAAAAGTTTTCCCTTCATAGTAAAAAGCCTTATTTTAATTAGGTACTGATTATGCAAATTTGCCTATTTGTTTAACTCAGGTGAAAGGTAGCGTTTCATCCCTTGGTTAACAATTTACTATACTTTAAGCTCCAGTTTAGCTTATTGTGACGGAAGAGTAACTACGGAACCCTACACTGAGCGTGGCCCGACATGCTCTTGGCCGGTTTTTTAACTAATTACAGTTTTACAAATAGCGTTCACATTTTACGAGTATGTAGGTACAGTCAAGGTATTAAATATCGATACGTACAAAGTGCCAAAAATATGTACACACGACCTTATTGCCTTTACATTAAAGTAGTGTATACATATATTTGGCACTTTGTCCGTGTCGATATTTAATACCTTGACTGTACAAATACATACAAGAAAATGAAGAAAAAAACAACAATCAAAAATATTTTTTTTACCTAAACTCTAACATTTTTTACTTCATTAGGCCTCAGAAATAAAATCTCTCGGGTTCCTCGTGTGGGCAACTTGTATATATGTGTATACCTATACATGATAGGTAATATTCTCAAACCTATTCAACATATGCATTTCATCGTATTATGCTCTTACTAATTTATCTTTTTGAAGTACGAATTACCTACTAAAGCAAAAATGTACCTATATAGGTACTAGTACTAAAATATACAACCACTTTGAAATTCTGGCTACTTCTATTATGAATTACAAAACTACTTACTTAAGTATAGATAGATATCCAAACACATTTTAGACTTAGTAAACAACAATTTATGCTTATTCAACTCACGGTCACGTTTCAGTTCCTGTAAAACACGAACGCGGAAAACTGTAAAGACAGGACGGTGTCGCACCTGGCACCTTGGACGTGGCGAATTAAACTGTTTGCGCCGCAAGGGTGGGAAGCCCTACGAGTGTAATGCTAGCTAGACACTTATAGAACCTATAATACCCGGCTATACTTGTATAACATATATAACGACTGGAAGGAGCAACTTCCTCGCAATATTTCAGAATGGGCTCACACCGTTAGTAAGGAAATAAAAAATTGACAAAACTAGTCTACAAACTAGTTGTATTAATGTGTGTATTAATCACACAATTAGGCATCTTCTTTAAATGTTTGACATGGACTTGCAATTTATTGTGTATCACTTTTAAATAATTAGTAATTCCAATATCACTGAACTATCTATTAACTACAGCATTTTATTTGGCTACCTACCTAGAGGTTCATCTTTGCTTGAAATATCTTCATTAATGTCGGATGATCGTCTTCACACACTTAAATAAAGTTATACCTTCCTGTTATTTATTCGTTTTCAAATAAACAATTGAACGGATGTTTACTACAACAATAATTATTATTGACAAACTTATTTTTTTGGGAATGTGGGCAATATTTATACAATCAGAAGAGATTGAACACTGTCATTCAGTCCACCGAGCCACTTTTCTAATATTAATATTAGTAGTATAGATTAGTTCTGATATTAAACGACATGACAAGGCTTCTGACACTACTGCTATATGTATACTTCACTTTTAGTCTCGATTTTTATGATGTAGGTAAATATATTCAGGGTGAATTCGAATAGCTCAAATCTACCACAATTAGGACTGTATGACAGTCACATAATTATCTTATGTATAAATTATACTACTTTCACGATAAAATACACATTAAATTAAAATATTTATCTACATTACTACTAAACCTCAAGTACTATTTAATAATAATAAATTGTAGCTCCTTACTGTCTAACTTCTTCTTAGGTATCATATGCGCGAGTCTACTACAAAATACATACGAATCCGAAGGGGGGGGGGGGGTTTAGGAACTACTGGAAAAATTAAATGTTTTGGTCTAGAGTACCTGTGTACCAAAAATCGTCGATGTAGATATGTATACGGTGTTTTCCATTGTAGCACATCTACTATAAAGGGCGAGCAATACTTACGGGATTTTTATTTTGGCATTTATGGCCTTGTTACGAGGATTACGGTGTAGGTGACAAATCAAATGCCATCAAAAACATAAATGTGAAATGAGAGCCAAGTTCAATATTAAATTAAGATAATGCGTCTTTGTTGTCTTTGCCTACAAAATAATTGAGATCTAAATGTGTCTGTGTTGAAAATACTGAATTTTTTCTTACAAGAATATGCAACGTTCAAAAATGAATTTATATAACTATTTCTTGTTTCTTGATACTACCACAATGTTTGCTGCTTAATAGGAAATATATATTTAATCTTAAATTTATTTACACAATGCATTTGTTTCAACTTGGGACGTTATTTTTTTTGTAACATTACTCTATTTTCTACGTTTACGCAGTTTTCTTTTTTGTGTTATTTTCTATATTTTCTTGTACCTTCGAAATAATAGGATGAATTGCCCATTCATTATTTGTCTTTATATTATATTAATTTTTCTTACACGTTTTCGGTTTATATTTAATTTGACCAATTCTGTGCGGTATAATGTGCGTAGGTGGTTCTATTATATTATATTATAGATCTTTTTTGTGCCTTGATTTGACATGGATCTAGATTAATGAGATGTACTCCTTCTAAGGTTTTACATCTAGAGAGTGCAACGTAAGCCTGCCCCTTGCTAAATATTGAGGAGCCCATGTCAAGAAGAGCGCTGTCAAGACTAAGGCCTTTGGCTAAGACTAAGGATTTGTGGATAGTAACAGCATACGCTAAGCAAATAGGGAATTGTTCCCGATGAACATATATATGCATTACTTAATATCTGAAACTTAGTCTTGATACGTTCTAATTCGTACATTAAATTATGATTAAATTTGATTGTAATTTTACGTGCGTTATTGTTGCTGTTGACGTCCCAATGTACCTTTTCTATTTTTCCAATGGATCTGTTTACCAGCCCCTTACTGACATCTATGTTTCTTCGCAACATTACACGAGCACCTATTTTTATTGTGATAACATTTTCTAAGCCAGCGGTTAATGATGAATCATCCTCGTTCTTTTTCAGTGTTTTCAGTACATCCTTTGCTCGTGTTTTTAAATACCGTGGACAGTCTATTTGCCAACACTGCATTATTAAACTGATTACACATATTTTTAGTGGGGAATAGGTCGGAAAGTAGAAAAGTGGTCGTTGTAGTTTTTAGCGGTCAATTTAAGGAGTCAAAGCACACCTGCCTTGACTTGTTATTACACCCATTCTTACTCGATTCAACATTTCGACGAAAAGTTGGTCGTTTTTTGCCTCATGTTTATTGTGAATTTGTCATAAGAAAATAGTTCTTTCCATAAATTTGGAACGCTAAAGGGACCTAAACATTTAAGTACATCAGTCGACTTCATGTTTTCGAATGGCGATAGTTGGCTCACTGGAGGCAGTTGAAGTAGATCGCCAAAAGACAATATATTAATAAAAAAAAAAAAAACTGTTTTTCAGTTTTTTCTCCCTATGTACACCTAATAGCCTACATTGTTGCCAAATATCAAGTTACTAGGTCATCTGGAAGTGGGTTAGGTTTTGGATCTGTATCAAAACATGATATTTTTTCCATCAAATTTTCATTAATTTTCTTCTTTCCGATTTTTCTCCTATTTACACGTTTTGCCTAAACTAAACTAAAAAAAAATTGCCTATCTTGTAGCCAAATATCAAGTTTCTATGTCATCTGGAAGTGGGTTAGATTTTTGATCTATATCAATATATGATATTTTTTCAATCGAATTCTCAATAATTATCTGAATTCAGATTTTTTCCCCCTATATACACCAATTAGTCTACCTTGGTGCCAAATTTCATGTTTCTAGGTCATCTGGAACTGGGTTAGGTTTTTGATCTAAGAATACCAAAGTATGTTTTATTTCAATCGAATTTTCAATAATTTTCTGTGTTCAGATTTTTCCCTTATGTACACCTAATAGCCTACCTTGTTGCCAAATATCAAGTTTCTAGGTCATCTGGAAGTGGGTTAGGTTTTTATTCTATATTAATATATGTTTTTTTTTTCAATCTAATTTTCAATAATTTTCCATTTTCATATTTTTTCCCCTATGTACACCTAATAACCTACCTTGGTGCCAAATTTCAAGTTTCTAGGTCACCTGGAAGTGGGTTAGGTTTTTGATCCATAAGTCAGTCAGTCACAAAAATGCCAGTTTTTAAACATTAATTTATCAATAACTGTTTGAGCTACGTTTACGAAATTTTGTATTTTAGACCAGCTAAGGGCCTTAAATAACTGTGCTAAATTTCATGTGTATAGGTTAAATAGGTTTCAAGTTGTGAAGGGGTCAAAAGTAGCTCGAAATGGTTCTTGTAAACTTGGCTGGATACGCTACCGCGTGTCTACATTTTTTTTTTTAAGTAGTCAAACTAATATAAATTATGCCACTGCCATTGGAGGGCTTGGTCACTTTTTCTTTAGTATATGACATTTTTATCAGTTTATTAGGTAATTCAATGCAATCAATTTTGATGTTGCCTGATTAACAATATTTTTATAAGTAAAAATACTGCTAATTCGTATATGGGCACATCTCTTGTAGTAAAAAACAGTTGAATTTAATTTTAATTTATTAACCTTTTCGCCGCCACGTCAATGAAGTAATAAATTGTCATCAACTCCACGTCAAAAATTGCACGAAAACAAAACTGACCAAAACCACGACTTGAAGTCGTGGCGTGTGGGGCACGAAATGTACTGACTTTATATCAAGTCAATGGCGCCGAAAAGGTTAAACTTTCTAATCGAAGGTTGCGCGTTCAAACCTCGGCTTTTACCAATTAGTTTATCCAAACTTACGGAACATTATTTATTTTTTACCAGTCGCTTTTTAGTGACAGAAAACATCGCGAGGAGGTCATCGAAACCAACCTAATCCCAATTAGCCCTAGTTTCCTCTCGGGGTTGAATGGTCACAAGGAAGTGGCTTTCGCAAAAACGAATGGCAAAATACATCCACAACGCTAGAAAAAAGATAATGAATTTAAGAAACCTATCTAGTTAAGTAGATCTTCGACGATGTATTGAACACGTAACTCCTACACGTGGTTAAGTACTAATACATGTAGCAAGATATTAGTACAGATAAAGCCATAATCGTAACCGAAGGGTGTTAAAGTCTCGCGTGTCGACGCGGCCTTGGGTAGTTCTCATTTTATTACGGCATTCAAACTTAATCGAACTACCGACAGTAAAACAATAACGATTAAGATTGATGCAGATATAACTTAACAACTTTTTAAATAAATAATTTACTACTATTGTTTCTTTATTTTCTTTGCTAATTTGCAGGGGCGTATTTACCCTAGGGTTAAGGGGGCCATGACCTGGGGCGGCAGGCTGTGGAGGGCGGCGCAGCCCGCACCTTGCTTTCAGTTCTGGGTACTTGGCCAATTTCTCAAGTCAGCCCCTGACGCCAAATATTATAGTATTTTATGCAACAGTTGTATAAGAAGGGTCAAAAAAGGCGAGTGGCGTGAGTTACAATGTGAGCCGGAGCCGAAGGCGTAGGCGAACATTGTAAAGGAATACGCCACGAGAATTTTTTGACCTACTTATACAACGTTGCATACAATATTTTTCCTACGAGTCAACAAAAATAAATCTTAATTTAGGTAAACAAATTACAGCAAAAGTATATAGCCAAGACGCGCGAGCATACCTTGTTACGCGCCCGCGGCCGGCCGGTCGGCGACACCTCCTCGTAACTCATGAGGCCCTGGTACTTGCTACTTGCTAAATTAATTTTTTGGACAGTTTTTTCTCAATTTTGGCCACCGTAGCCTACGGAGACTAACAAGCAACGCTAAGCGGTCTTCGTAGTCTATGGGTGTTGCTATATTACGGGTGTCACATGCGTGTTTCTGACTTATGAAGTAATTATTTTTACTATGCAACCAAATGAATATTTTATAAGTTGGCAGCAATGCACTTAGTTTAAAACTGTATTCGTTTTGGTTTTGTTAGGTTGGTAGCCATTAATCGCAGTAACGTTATAGCTTATAAAAGCACAAGAGCTTTTATGAGGAATAGACAATATAGACTTTTCTTGAAATCTTTTATGTATGTTCTTATATTCGTGTTAATGAATGCATAAATGACAGATAACAGTAGAGGAGTAGGAAAAAATTAAAATACGCCTCTTCTAATTTGTAAGTAGAGCAGAGATGCTTTCCATATAAATTTTCGTAAATTGACCTGCCTGTTAATGTCTCTATTGGTCCCACTGTTGTTAGAAAATACGCCGTAAACTATAGCTAAGTATTTATAAAATGGGCTTTATAGCAGGTGCCACGTAGAAAGGTCCGTAATTTGTTAGTTTAGGGGCATAAATAAGTTTTGATCGTATTTCAAATGCAAATGAAAGGTGGCGAAACTCATTTCGTTTTGGACGGTGAAGCTTCGCGTGCCATCGCGACTATTGCCCCTTCACACGAACTGCATAAGCAAATGACATCGAAACAATTTCGGCCACTTTTTCACTGTCTCGACCATAATGGATATGTCGGTTATTGAAAAACGACTCTTTATAAGGTCTTGCCAAAGCGATTCGTTTACCTGCGTCATGTGAACAAAGTAAAAATCTGCCTTTTTTAACGTACTTAATCCATAAATTGATAGATTTTTAAGCAAGGGGTGAAAGGTGCCCATTTTCGACGAGACATTATGTCGCTCGAACGGATTGAGAACGTCAATAATTTAAGTCATAAATGGATAGTTTCACACGAGTTAAATACTCTACTTTTCTTATCGAATATGAGGAAAGTAAAACACATGATTGTGTATTTTTACAAAACATGCCTAAGTATAAACGTAGGTAGTATTTCTTGAGGTAAGTAACTTCAATAAACACTTTTACTTATGGAATAGGACTTTAAATTACAGAATGGAATGGAAGTAGTTAATGGAAGTCAAGTGTGAACCGAATTTTCGTTGCTAATAATCATAAAAATAAAAATAAAGGTATTTTCTTAATTGGAAAATAAAACTCCCTACGGTCCAAACGAAGATCCTGCTTAATATGTAAGTTGATAAAGTTTACATTACTTTCAGAGTATGAGATATGAAAAATATATACTTACTTAGCACAATTTATTTCTTAGGATACCATATTAATAGGTAACAATTCTGGACAGAATACATGCTTCACGATCTACAGTTGTAGTTTGCACGTGGTTTGCACTGACCTGATGGTGACGTCACACTCCACAGACGCCAGCTCCCTACAGAGCCGCGGCACTAGCCCTGGCTGCGAGTCCGTGCCCATCATTGTGTGTGTCTTCCCTGTGGCGCTCTGTCCATATGCTAGCACGCAGACCGAGGAGAGTCGTGAGATACATGACATTACGTCACGGCCGATGCTCTCGAAAACCTGAAATACACACAACCAAATACACAATATTTTTGAAGGAAAATGAGAAAAAAATACCCCCCCCCCCCCACCCCATCTTACCTCCGAAGTTTACCAACGAAACATTATAATTTTTTTACATAACATATCATAAATATTACAGGAAAAATATAATCACACCTCTATCTTGATGACTTTCTTTTATTAAGTATAAAAAAATATTTACCAATTTTATTTGAATTTAACATCCTTTGGATGTTGATTTTACTTGAAATTTCTACCAGATTACATAAAAACAGCTTAGTCAAATAAAATATAGGTAGCCAATTTATTGATAGATGACGCTGTTCACAATTATGCTTAGTATACTCAAAGACAATTTGAAATAGAGGTGTATTTTCAAAGAAAACATTGTAGCAACGTAAATTGACTGCCATCTTTCGACACATAATTAAAACTTTTAGAACGACATTTGACTTTGATCCTTATTATTTCACGGATACGTGTTCAATTTGTTAAATATAAAAAATTGGCGCCATTTTACCGGGCACTACCTAAAGGTTATTTTATGGCGCCATCGGTCGAAACCATGACCTTTGGCCTTTGATCTATTAGATGGCGCCACTTTTTGATATTAAACCAATTTAACACATATCAGTAAAATAATAAGGATCAAAGTCAAACGGCGTTCTAAAAGTTTTAATTATGGTTCGAAAGATGGCATTAAATATACGTCGCTACAAAGTTTTCATGGACAATACACCTCTATTTCAAATTCTCTTTGGTACACTTCTGGTCAAAAGCCTTTCGTGTTTATTTTTACATAAGATAATTGAAAGTTTGCGCGAGTTAAACGGACTCGCACTTGACCGGTTTTAAAATATCGCCTGTCAAATTGGTATCATAATTTGACTTTCTGTACCCCTAGTGTAAATTTGATCGACATCATAACGTGACGAACGCGTTTGCGTTAAGTCTCATTTTGTATAGGATTTTGAGTTTCCAAAACGTCCCGCTTGGCGCGCTCTTTCTAAATCCAATACAAAATGAGACTAAACGCAAACTAGGGGTACAGATTACCTATAGATACATAAGTACGAATATATACTCCTTGCGACGATGTTTGTTTCAGCCACAATTTGTCTTGCCAAGCTAAGGCTTCATTATCGTTAAATAATTAGGTATATGCTAATCAAAGGCGTCTGTCTGCTATTCTTGCTCCGCCCAAGGATGTCGAAAGGAATTTTATTAAAATAAGTCTGTCTTTATTAGCCTCTACAGGAACTTAGCAAGGTCGTATTAGATTAATTTATAAGCTTTACTTTTAATCTATACATACATAAGCATCAGAAGTAGCTAAGCGGCTGAGGTGTTCAAAATGACCTTTACAAAGTACACACTCTATTCTCTTAACAGTAAAGTTGTGTTCGCTTAAATTGACTACCTTTTCCTGAGTGGCATATTCTGGATTGGTGGGCGCGCAAGCGCTGTCGAAAGTATAGTCGGCGTGGTACCGGCGCACGCGCTCCCTGCTGTCACCCGCGCCTGAGGCACTCACCTGAGCAATTTACACGCATATTAATAACTTACGTTTCCCTGTCTCTCTTAGCAGAAAGTGTCGGGCAAACGGATAGGTTTAATTTAATAACCCAATGCTACCTATACTTTTCTCAAAATATTTACATTTTCGCGCGACCAGTTTTAACTACTGTAGGTATAGTTTCTATTTTTCTCCGTGAGCTTCTACGGATTATCGTCTTATCTATTGTTTAAAAACAGCAAAGGCGCGTGCCAGTATGAAAAAATGGTCAAGCCGCATAGGTAGCGTTTATTGAATTACTACTCTATTGAGCACGGAATAAGATTCATTATGAACTAATACAGAATTCTAACAGAATAGCTGTCTGATCTCTATTGGTGCGTCTAAGGTAGGCGACTAAACGCTCTCAAACCAGCTTAACTTGTGACATTGCGATCTGAAACAAAGATACGTATTCGAAGACCTCGCTTGCACTGGTAATGCGAGCGCACGGCTAGCTAGCGCCAAGGAAGCAATGTTATGTTTCTCGAAGAGCAGGTAAAAAACAGGGCCGGATTTTCACACAAATATATTTGGGTGGTTTTACGAAATAACGCTAACTCTTCAGACTTCTAACAAACTGACACTGTTTGTATGGTTTTCTTGAAAGAGTTAGCGTGATTTGACTCTAAACGATATGCATATTTTGTTTTATATTTATTTATTTTATGCATACACTATTATGTATATGTTACTTATTTTTTTGTTGACTCATAATATAAATTTGTATAAATGTTTTACTAAATGTGTACTCTATTGTAAATAATATCTTTATTTTAGTGTACATAATTATAACATATAGGTCTATTTTAACATTAGTAGTACGGGATTGTTAAATGGATATACGTATTTATTACTATTTTACCATTGTTTTATTGTTTATTTAAAATTAGCCTGTTTAAAGTTTAAAATTAGCAAACAACTGTTTAAACAGTTGATTATAAAAATGAGTATATCTCGTTATTATTGTAATTACACAAACCCATTCTGTTAGATGTGTACCTACTATTTAAATAGTGTTATGTTTTATCTCTTTAAATTAAAGAACGTAAAACCACCCAAATATATTTGTGTGAAAATCCGGCCCTGTTTTTTACCTGCTCCTCGAGAAACATAACATTGCTTCCTTGGCGCTAGCTAGCCGTGCGCTCGCATTACCAGTGCAAGCGAGGTCTTCGAATACGTATCTTTGTTTCGGATCGCAGTGTCACAAGTTAAGCTGGTTTGAGAGCGTTTAGTCGCCTACCTTAGACGCACCAATAGAGATCACACAGCTATTCTGTTAGAATTCTGTATTAGTTCATAATGAATCTTATTCCGTGCTCAATAGAGTAGTAATTCAATAAACGCTACCTATGCGGCTTGACCATTTTTTCATAGTGGCACGCGCCTTTGCGGTTTTTAAACAATAGATAAGACGATAATCCGTAGAAGCTCACGGAGAAAAATAGAAACTATACACACTGTTCACAGATCGTAAGAAATAAGTACTGGGACCGTGCGAAGTGCGTGGTGGGGGTAAGTAAAGCGATCCCAGCGCATAAGGTGGTAAAAATTTGAACTAACTGCGGACAGCGTCTTTAACATTTCGTACAATTATATGGCTCGAAATGAAACTTTCATTTACGATTACTCCTGAAATATTCATTTAAATTGTATGGTGTAAGGGACCATTGTAATCTGTATGAAATGCTTAATATTACTAACGTATTTATTTTGATAATTGTTAATAATGTATCCATGTAAATAGCTTTGCAAATGCCACATATTACGTGATCTTTTTCTAGAAGTTAAGAATGGATATAGTAAGTTATCCTTAAAAGATAGACATTTCACATCGCGGACTTTTTTGTAGACCTATGAATGAGAAACAACCCCACCATACATTGTGTTGTTATAGCTCAAACAGATTAGGCAGCGTTTTCGAATAAAGCTCCTAGCCAGCGTGATTTTTTCCGACAACATCGTTATATTTCAAACAATTTACACAAAACCTTAACAAGTTATATACTTAAGCCTTCCTCAAAAATCACTCTATTGATAGATGAAAGTCGTATGAAAATCCGTTCAGTAGTTTTTAGTTTTGGAGTAGTTTTATAAGATGTAGTGAATTGACGTTTTCCCCTAGAATTGCGGACACTAGGTTGCGTGACAGTCGTGCACGCTCCCAATAGTTTTGACAGATATTTCGTGACAATTAACTGTAACTATTAGGAAGTGTAAATCAACCATACAATACATAACATTGTATTTATAACAAATAGGTAGATTATATTATTTTTTTTATTATTGAGATTTGTTTATAGATTTATAACAATAACAATATATGAAAAAATACTTACTTTTAAATTGGTAATTGTTACTATCTTGTCGTCAAGCACGTTCACTACCGGGACTCTGTCTTTCTCAGACCTCAACTCTCTGTAAATACATTAAGAGAAAACTGAAATTGTCCGACTTACCTACATAGTAGGTACCTAGAACTATAAGTATGAGCTCAACGAGGGGGGGGCGGGTTTAGGGTCGGCAACGCGCATTTAACTCCTCTGGAGTTGCAGGCGTACATAGGCTACGGAGACTGCTTACCATCAGACGGGCCGTATGCTTGTTTGCCACCGACATAGTATTAAAAAAAAAATATACTTACATATAGTGCCTAATAAACTTACGAGTAATACTATATTCATGACCACCTGAACCTATTCATAACTATATATTTTCAGTTTAACATTAACATTTTCAGAATAGTAATTGGACTTTATTCATAATATCTTTTAAATGAATTGAATTTCTAAATAAATTAAAAAGAAAAAAAATGATATGACATAATTATGCAAGTTTTTATACAAACCTTTCCGTGAACGGACGAACACGAATAGCCAATTTGACGTTCGACATTCTAAATCCAAGTTATTATGAACTTACGAATTTTTAATTACTAACAAATAATATGCAATTTACATACACTATTTGTCTCAACTAACAATCACAGATATAGATAAGAAGAGTAACCAGTAACACTACGTATAAGTAAACAAAATAAACCATCCGCATCACACACACTGCACTGCGGTGGGTTCCTGAAATGCACGCCGCACGCATTTTCGTTAGACGAAGTTATTTTGGGCTTCTCGAGCTTCCTGCTAAAGGAGTTAATTATGTATATGAATAGGCCGACTCAGTGGGATCTCCCCTCCTCATCACTTACCCATCACCCCCGATGAGCAAACAACATTGCCTAAAGAAATTGAAGATCACAATTAAATCATTTCATCCACGACTTGTGACCAGTAAAGTTATAAGCTAGGTATAGTACAGTCGAGTTATTTACCAGCCAACGTTCCATAAATATATATGTAAACACGCCTCTAAGACACTAACAATAAGGTCGTGTAAATATAAAGTTGGTTTTGAACTCGACCCTATACCTAATAGATACCAGTTTTATCGATCATCATTATATTTCCACGCAGTCGAAGTCGCGGACAGAAACTAGGAGTAAAATAAAAACAGTGCTTGTCATAAGTATAAAATGCAAATATTATATGGTCTCCACCCACAACCCCACCCATATGTAATAAAATAAATAGTAGGTAGCTGGTAAATAGCTTAATAGTTAGTATAGGGACCGTGCGCGTTAGAGGATCTGCACATCTTGTGGCCTGAATCGGAACAATAAACATGTACATTCACACGTCACGTGTTTTCTTGTGCATAGTAGGTTCTGTCATCTTGTGGGCTACATCGAAACAGTAAACATCACATTTACGCCTCACGCCAAAAATCTGACGGCTTCTGTGCTGCCTCCTACAGTTCATGCACGCTCCCTATGATAATGTAAAGTCTTCATGCCGTATCTTTCAAATTGTGTCTTGTGACCAGAATGATACGTTTTAAGAACGTCGAATCAGAACATAAAATTCGTCTTCGCGTGCCTGTTACGTGCACTTCTGCTTAATTTTTGATATGAAGTACTAACAACGGTACGGTACACATTCTGCTTTGATGTCATTGTTTTGATCTGTATGTGATCTGTATCATGCGTTAGATTTACTACGCATTCCCAGTCCAGACCGGTGCTCATGAGATATTTTAGAACACACAAACTCAAAATTTATCTTTATTGGAAGCCTGAATGAAAAAAAATAGAAAAATGTGCCCTTGCTCACATTGTCAAGGGTGAAGCCAGACGAGTGTATTACGTGAGTTGTGAGCTGCGTTATTTCAGCTGCAGAAATTCTAATATATGTTGGCAGAGAACCCATTTTGCGTTGCCGTGTAACGTGTGAACCAAACAGGAGTGAGATGAAACAAACAGAATGCAAAAGTGGAAAAACGTGTTTTCTCTTTTTGTATGGTCGATCGCGTGGTATACTACCCTCTTCATGGGTTAAGACAAAGAATTTGACGACAAATGAAACATTAAGGGCCGATAAAGACGAACTGCCACACGACTGCAACTTGTATGGGAATTGCTCGCCGATGTTGCAGTAGACGAGCAGTTGGCGTGCAGAAGCCTACCGCGAAACCTCGCAAATTCGCAAATTACGGGGATCTTTCTCTATTACTCTCACTAAGACGTAATTAGAGTGACAGAGAAAATGCCCGCAATTGACGAACTTCGATTTTCACGGTTATAGCCCAGTTCCCATTACAAATGTCAATAGGGTTGCTAGTTCAATACAATAAGCTGAAAATTTGGCATAATTAATGGAGAACTTTTATCTATCCGGATATGTAGGTTACAGCGTAAAGTTTAATTTTATCTACTCTCCCCCCCCCTTCCGCAGCGAGCGTCACCCCCCCGCGCCCTCGAATATGTCCCGGAGCGTGATATTTTGCACTTAAAAAATAAACCGGGGGTTCCGGCCGAGCGTCAATCGCGGTCTGACGTGTTGAAAGTAGTTAAAATTTAATCTTGGATTTTCTCCTATTTTTGCGCTCAGATCAGGGTTTGTGAGTGTGTGTGGTGTTGGGTGTAGGTGGTAAGTGGTGTTTTGTGTTTGTCCTGTCTGTAGTTAGCCGTGATAGTATAGATATTTTTTTCAAACTTTGTGCGGGTAGAACCCGCTATGGGCGATAATACCCCCGGTGATCCGGGGGGGTCGAACGAGAATTTTCTTTCGACGCCCCCGTCTCCGGCAGCTTTTATTACAGTAAACCAGGCTAATGAAATAGAAGACACGGAAATGAAGGATGACAAGGTTGAACGTAGAAGGGAAAGACGTAAAGCTCGAAAAGCGAAAAAATCTCAAACTGGTCCGTACTCACGATCTAGGTCCGGGTCGACTGCGTCTCAGTCGGAACGAGAAGTAAATAATCAAGTAGTCGTTAAAAATTCCTTTTCGGGTTTACCAATGCCTGAGTCTCAAGAATCTGTGCTCCAACTTGGACAAAAATCATTTAAATCGCAGACTACTACTCCCCCCACCCCTTTTCAGGCGTCCCCTCCGGTATCACAAATTGAGAGCTTACCCGCGACTCCATCGCTAGCTGTCACAGATAGGAAACAGTACAAACTTAACGATCCTGGGCCATTTACCATTCACGTACAATATGACAGTGAATCTTCAGGGGCCACGCTGCATCCTGTGACTTTTGGACAATTTCTTCACAGCCATCACAGGGAATTCCCGAATGTCATTGACGGATCCGTTAAGAGTATAGGGCGGAATAGGGTTTCTGTCAGTTTTCACTCTGCTGAGGATGCAAATAACTTTCTCCTTTCGAACACAATTGTGAATAAAAAGTACAAAACGTTCATCCCTTCGTTTAATGTGACAAGAGTAGGGCTTGTTAGGGGGATCCCAACTGAATGGACACCGGAAGACATACAAAGTTTCGTCAAGGTCCCTATGGGGTGTGGTCCAATAATTAGATCTAGACGCCTAAATTTCAAAAAAAATAATTATCAGGATGGTACGTATAAATGGGTCCCATCGGAAACAGTGGTGCTCACCTTTGACGGTCAGGTCTTGCCTACCAGGATTTTTGCCTGTTTTAACTCCTTTCAGGTAGAGGTGTACACGTTTCCCACGACTCAATGTCACCACTGCTGTAGGTTTGGACACACAAAAAATACGTGCCGGTCAGCCCCTCGCTGCTTCCGTTGCGGCGGCAGCCATACGGGTGACAAATGCGAAGATGATAGCGATATTGCCAAATGCGTGAACTGTAGGGGTGAAACGGGACACTGTGCCACTAGCAAGGCTTGTCCCGAATACACCCGTCAATGTAACGTCAAAAAAACTATGGCAGAAAGTAATATTTCCTACGCAGAGGCTAATAAAATGCATCCGGCATTAGGAAAATCCTATGCCAACGCGGTCACGTCTTCGGATTCTAGCAAGACCTCTTATAAAAAAACTGTGTTTTCAAAACCCCGTACACCTCCTCCTCCTCGCAAAGGATATGACCGAGCTGCCCATATGGCGCTAGCTAATGAAGAGGTAGAATCATCACCTAATGGAACGGCATTAAATAACCCATATGCTTCTTCCCCGTCGGAAACTATTATTGCCCTACTCACCCAACTAATCTCTATCATTTCCAAGTCGAAATGGTCCCCATCAAACAATCTGATGTCCCACGTTGCCTCTTTCCTTCCTTTACTTTCCTCTATCATTTCAACTTTTAATAATGGATCAGTTGGTCCTTCAATGGAACATTCGTAGCATCCTCAGTAAAAAACACGACTTAATATATTTATTAAACAAACATAAACCCAGGATCGTTGCACTTTCAGAAATTTGGCTTAAGCCGGATACTAACTTCCGTATCCCTGGTTTCGTCAACATTCGTGACGACAGACAAGATGGTTATGCCGGCTGTGCTTTACTTATTAAAGACAATATTACCTTTAACGTCATTTCAATCCCTCCCGTGGAAGGTTTACATATTGTTGCTATACAAATCAAACAATTTACTCTTGTATCTCTGTATATTCCACACCCTTCGAAATTTGTATTGGATAAATTATTGTTGATTTTACAATCCCTATCTTCCCCCCTACTAGTGTTAGGAGATTTTAATTGTCATAATCAGGTATGGGGCAGCGGCAAGACCGAACCTGAGGGTAGTCTATTACTTAAAATAGTGGATGAATGTAACTTATGTATCCTTAACTCCGGTTCTGCCACCAGACGGACACGCCCCAACGAAGCTACTAGTGCGGTGGATTTGTCATTGTGTTCCACTTATTTAGCCTCTCAATTGACATGGGAAGTACTAGACTCATCGTTTGGTAGTGACCATTTCCCAATCATAATCGATTTCCCACCTTTAGCACTTAAAAATAAAGCTCCCAATGTTCCTCTTCTCAGATTTAATATTCTCAGTGCCAGATGGAAAGAGTTTAAAGACAAACAAGCTGATTTCTGTTCTTTATTAATCCCTATTTCTCCTGAACAAATTGAGGACTGTGCTATGGCTTTTACAAACACTCTGGTAAAATGTGCTGAGGCAGTTTTTCCGCTTAAAAATGCAGCATCGGGTAAAATCCCGTCCCCACCTTGGTGGGATTATCAATGCACCGATAAGGTTAAAGAAAGGAAAAAAGCTGAAAAACAATATCGATGTAATCTGACCCAGGATAATTATATTTTTCTTAACAAGATATCGGCTGAGACCAAGTTATTACTCCGTTCTAAAAAGAAAGAAGGGTGGAAATCGTTTTGTTCATCGATCTCCCCTACCACCCCGCCGGGTTTAGTATGGAAGAATATTCGGAAATACAGAGGCTCCCAAAAAACGACAACCTTTACTCATCCATCCTCTCCCGAATGGGCTGACGATTTCATGGATACGCTCGCACCTCAGTATGCTCCGAGTGAGCTAGAAGCAAATTTGGAGTATTGTTTGGTTTCCTCAGATCCACTAGATTCCCCATTTTCCGTTATAGAATTAAAAAACGTTTTAAGCTCTGTCACAGATTCCACGCCTGGGTTGGATGGTGTTCCCTATTCCTTTATATGCAATTCCAATGATCAATTTCTGCATTATTACTTAGATCTTGTAAATGTTATTTTTGTTTCCGGTTACTTACCCCAATCGTGGAGGTCTCAATTAGTAATGCCTATCCTTAAGACCAATAAAGACCCAGCGGACCCAAGGTCATATCGGCCTATAGCTCTATCATCGGTCATGCTGAAGATTATGGAGCACCTCGTAAAGAACCGAGTAGAGTGGTTTGTGGAGAGGAATGATTTTCTAGCCAAGTCACAGTTCGGTTTCAGGAAAGGTAAAAGTACCGCCGACAGCCTCGGTATATTTACTACTGATATTCGACTGGCCTTTTCTCGTAACGAATCAGTGGTTGCGGCATTCCTCGATATAACAGCTGCATATGATAACGTTCGGCTTCCCTCTCTCAGGAAAAAGCTTCATGAACTGAGAGTCCCGGCGAGGCTGAGCAGTTTGATTATGTTAATGCTATCTGAACGACACATTACATTTCGAGGCAACTGTAAAACAACTACGCCATCTAGGCGCGTCTGGAATGGCCTTCCTCAAGGGTCAGTGCTTAGCCCTCTATTATTTAATATTTATACCTATGATTTGGAACGGAATATTGGACAATCGAACGTCTTACAATATGCCGATGATGTTCTTCTTTTCTACAATGACTCGAAAATTGAAAGAGCAGCTGAAGCGGTTTCAGCATCATTGGAGACTCTTAATGTGTGGTTAGAGGAACATGACTTAGACTTGTCCCCAGAGAAAAGTAATGCTGTAATTTTTACTAGAAAACGTAAGATCCCCAATGTCTCGGTAACAATAAAGGGTAACCCCATACCAATAAAATCCAAAATTAAGTTTCTGGGACTGATTCTAGACTCAAAACTTACGGGACTACCTCATTGTGAGTATGTGGCAACTAAATGTGAACGCAATATAAACATTCTTAGATGCTTATCTGGAGTGTGGTGGGGAGCACACCCAATTTCTCTAAAACTCCTGTATAACGCTATTATTAGAAGTGTGTTAGACTATGGAACATACTTATTGGAACCGGCTAGTAGTGTGGGTATGGGTTATCTAGATCGTGTACAAGCTAAAGCTCTTCGAGTAATATTGGGTGCTATGGGGTCGAGCCCCATTAATGCCATGCAGGTGGAGTGTTTAGAACCTCCTCTTGATCTTCGCCGACAATACCTATCTGATCGATATTTATTCCGAGTTTTGCAATTTACTGCCCATCCTATGTACTACAAAATTAAGCTATTAGAGGAATATGCTCGTAGATCGAAATATTGGGAAAACAAACTATGCCCATGTCTCGTCAATAGATTCCGTAAATTCAATAATATTCGTGATCCGGCGCATCACTCTCTGAAACTTCCAATATTTGAACACCCGTATGAAACGATTACATTTCGTCCTCAAGTGATACTAGATTTTAAGATAGTGAAAGATGATCCGTTGGCGAATCTTCGCATCTATTCCATTTTGGGGGAAGAGTGGTCGGATTGGCACACAATATACTCAGATGCCTCTAAACTATCACCACAGGGTTGCGTTGGGGTTGGAACCTATCACACTCAATATGGTATCGTCCAGAAGATAAAATGCCCACCGGAGACTTCGGTCTTTACTGGGGAATGCCTAGGTATTCTTAAGTGTCTGGAATATGTCTTGCTAGGGAGACTAAATCGCTCTATTATCCTTTCCGACTCCCGTAGTGCCTTGGAGGCACTATTAACTAACCCTTTTTCCTCTAAGTTGCACAGCCCCCTGATTTTCCTGATTAAAGAAGCTATAGTACAATGTAACAAAAGAGGGCAGGAGGTGGTATTGGCTTGGGTCCCAGGCCACTCCGGCATTGCGGGTAATGAGAGGGTGGATGAAATAGCTAAAGAGGCAGTAGTATGTGGCGATAAGTTTCCGTTTAAAAATTACTGTTACGATCTTTTATCTCTCCCAAAATTGTATCTATACAACTCCTGGAAGTCGCGGTGGAGGTCGAGTAATAGAACAAAGACACTCCATTATTATAAAATACAATCAGATATCCCCCACAAGACATGGTTTTCCAAATTAACCTTAAATAAATTAGCGACATCTTCAATAATTCGCATGAGACTTGGACACTGCAACTCCCCAGTATTTTTAAAAAAGCTGAGAATACGTGACAACTCGATCTGTGAGTGCGGGCTAGAAGAGGGAACATTAAACCACATTCTTTTATCTTGTCCTCGACTGAATCATACACAATTATATCGTGGATTAATTAAACAAAAAATTCCGCTGCCTACAAATGTTTACTCCCTTCTCTCGTTCAACCTAACAGTGTTTAGATTTTTAGCAATTTTCCTAGAGGTCAATAAACTTAAAATCTAATAAAAAACATATACTTTAACTTATGTGTCTTAACTAGTACCTACTCACAGACTAATATCTGTAGTTGTATGTCTAATTATTAATAATACTAATTATGTAATCAATGTCATTAACCTTTGTTTTTTCAGCCCAGATCTGAGTTAACCAACGGTTATTAAATCGTTACTCCTTCGTTGTTTTTCCTCTTGATATTGACGTGAAGCTGGCAGAAATGTCTAAAGACAATTGCCATAATTAAAAAAAAAAAAAAATAAATAAATAAATAAATAAACCGTAAACAATACGTAACAAGTCTTTGACAACGAAATAATTCTCGATAAATTTACTATAAACCTCTCATACAAACAAAAGCGATATCACTTACAGTTTCAGCGCAATCTGCCATCAAATACGAACGTTTTTAATAATTGTTCCATTTTTATTTACTAATCGTTTAGTTTTTTCAATAATTTCACACTTTACCGCCAAGATATGTATGACAAAAGTAAAGAACAGAATATTCTTTTTATAAAAAGGTATAAATTATTTCTAAAACCTTTCAT
The DNA here is from genome assembly GCF_033807575.1 of Cydia pomonella. Classification (NCBI taxonomy): domain Eukaryota; kingdom Metazoa; phylum Arthropoda; class Insecta; order Lepidoptera; family Tortricidae; genus Cydia; species Cydia pomonella. Next base: position 8,579,376 of record NC_084721.1, on the reverse strand, counting down.
TTACTGTTGCTATGCTATTTTAAAAATTTAATTCATTCGGCCATTCAGCGAAATATAAGCATTCGTACTCGTTAAACGGTGTTACTTTAAATATCATATACTTTTTATATGTTTTCCTGTAATCTATAGATATAGAACTATTTTCTGTATTTTTTTCAAATTTTTAGGCCCAGTATTTTAGGAGATGGGGGCTGAGAACATGGTTTATTTTCGCCTATTTTCTTAAATAACTTCAAAACTGATTAATTTAAAATTATGAAAAAAATATATTAGAGATTTTTATAAACTACCCTTTCATTTGATATGTCACACGATATAGCTTGAATTTTTTTTCTTTTTTTTTCGAATTTACCCCCCAAAACTGGCCCCCATATTTAAAATTGATTCATTTACGTTACACGTCCGTGTTTGGGTCATCAATTTACATATGTGTACTAAATCTCAACTCAATCGGTCCAGTAGTTTTGGAGGAAATTGGCTATGACAGACTGTCGGACAGACAGAGACACACGAGTGATCCTATAATGGTTCCGTTTTTCCTTTTTAGGTATGGAACCTTAAAAAAAGTTCTAAAAATGTACCCCAAAACGGAACTAAGTATGATACATGGTGAATGGTGTGTTTAGTGTGGCCTCGAGAGTTCCTTTGATGTATTTTTTGTTCAGGTTTTTTCTTATCTATTGAAAATTGCTCAGGCCCTATTTTCTGCCGGAGAGAGATTGCAAATTGCAAATAAAACCAACTAACTTATCTTTCTTAATCTTAAGTTTATTTTTTCTTAGGTTTACTAATACTATTATTACTTATGTATAACTATTATGACATCTAAGTACTTCAAAAATCAGCATTATTCTTCTTCAACATCTAATTCGACTACGTTCACACAACTCTGGCCTCTACAATTTTTGCACATAGTGGTACATCTTAAATCGGCTTTCACGCATCCACATCGTTTACCATAGCCTTGTTTGCAAGCACACGTTATTAGTTTTAATATAGAGGCTGGTGCTGGCGGCTCCGTATTTAAAATGGGAAGTAGGCAATTGACGGTTTTTTTCCAGCCCCATTCTTCCGTCGGTAATACGTTACTCCTCCAACTTTGCACTTGGTGAAAGACTCGCTGAAAATGATGTCGAGCAGCAGACGATGTAGGCAGCAATTTTGCCAAAATAACAGCATTCTTCGCCTGTCCCACTAATTTGTTAAAGCAAACAAATCTGTGCTGGTTCTGATTATAGTGAATTTTTAAAATAGCATAGAAACAGGAAATGAAAGATTTTAGAAATGAATTATACCTTTTTATAAAAAGAATATTCTATTCTTTACTTTTGTCATACATATCTTGGCGGTAAAGTGTGAAATTATTGAAAAAACTAAACGATTAGTAAATAAAAATGGACAAATTATTAAAAACGTTCGTATTTGGTGGCAGATTGCGCTGAAACTGTAAGTGATATCGCTTTTGTTTGTATGAGAGGTTTATAGTAAATTTATCGAGGATTATTTTGTTCTTAAAGACTTGTTACGTATCGTTTACGGTTTATTTTTTAAGTGCAAAATATCACGCTCCGGGACATATTCGAGAGCGCGGGGGGGTGACGCTCGCTGCGGAAGGGGGGGGAGAGTAGATAAAATTTAACTTTACGCTGTAACCTACATATCCGGATAGATACAAGTTCTCCATTAATTATGCCAAATTTTCCATACATTTGAATTTAATTTTCTTCAACTATGCAGCCCGTCTTCAATATCGGGCCTTAAACATGAACCAGCGTTGTTAAGATGTTCTTTCATTCCAACAGGTTATTGGCCCAGGAGCGTTGAGTGTTGCGTTGTGTTTATTTTATAATAGCGCATATATATTAGATACTCTTTGTCAGTAAGTTTGTCACAACATAGATCCCATATGACATGCCTATATGATAAATAAACTAGTAGTTCGCCCCGAACAGAGAACTCGCGCGATTCGCTACCGCTAAAATAGGAAAGAAATATAAAAAGGCAGATAACGAAAAAACGATTTTAGTTTGTAACGGTAGGCTAGAGCCTGAAAGAGGATTCATAAACAATATATGTATAGACATCAATTTATACTCTGTCAAGCCATATTCGTCAGTAGAAATAAAAAACCTGTCAAGTACGAGTACGTTTTACTCGCGCACCGAGGGTTCCGTACAAACTTTGAATTATCTCGTGTACAAAAGTACCTATACTAAGTATAATTGTGTACAGTGCCATCTATCGGCAAATTGTCTAATTTGCGCGATGTAATGCACGTATGTTAGTTTTTCCAGGATAATTCTCTATCGTGTGAACCAAATTCAAAAATTGATCTTTTATTTGAAAAAACGTGTATTTATGTAATCTCATAGAAATTTCAGCTCTAATAAACACTCGTAAAGTTGGTTAAATTGCAAACTGAAATCGGAAAGGTTTTCTGTTTAAAAAAAAATATTACCAAGTATAGAGGTCTGATTATATTTTTCCTATAAAATTTATAGTAATGTTAATATTATGTAAAAATTTCATAATTTTTCGTCGGTAAACTTCAGCGGGGGGGGGAGGGGGGGGACGGTATCTGTGTCTAACTATTTTGATTTTTGCGCTTATTGTTACCGTTTTTGTATGCTAGGCGACTGTATGCGGCGCATTAATTTGGCCGTTTTTAGCACTTTTTAAAATAACCTTTAAACAGTTCTTATGACGACTGGTCTTGCCTAGTGGGTTCGAAACCCGGTATGTGCATTTATTTTTGTGATGAACACAGATATTTGTTCCTGAGTCATGGGTGTTTTCTATATATATAAAGTATGTATTTATCTATATATGTATGTATATCGTTTAGGACTAGGCGATTTGTGTAAGATTGTCCCCAAATATTTATTACTATTTTTTTAAACAAGAATATCAAAAAAGCAAAACGTACTGAATATATAACTCATATAAAAATATATTCATCTAAGGCCAAAATCCAGAGAGGAAAATGTCGAGAACGTTCGTATGGAAAAATTACCACTAATGTTTCCTCTTAAGTCATCATCATAATTAGTGAAAATAAAGAAACACAATATGGCGAACGGTTTTTGAAATTTTGACTACTACCTATAATGTTTGATTTACCCCCACAAAATACCCGCGACAAAGTTTCTCGCGTATATAACAGTCCACCTACCCTATCCTACATGGACCTAATGGCCGCATATTTTCTTGCTAACGAGTTGACCAATAGCAAGAACCCTCATCAAATAGCTTTGGGGCCTCGAGTTAGGCCGAGCTAAGTTGGCAGAGATTTTGATAGCAAAGACTGTGAAAGTGTTATTTTGAACAACAAACTTCTATGAAATTATAAGGTTAATAATAACACTTGCACAGTCTGTGCTCTCAATATCGCTGCCAACTTAGCTTGGTTACTTGGCTTGATCGATCCTGCTCATGTTAGAACTTAAAAATTGCGATGCCCTCAACTACGGTTTTACCTGATTTCATTTAAATTAGAGCAAAATTTACTCAAGTTATCGCGGAACAAACTATCAAATATCAAAAAAAAAACTTCGGAATGCCGGGACAAGGGATAGGGGTATCCAGCCATGTATTCGAAGTTCAATATAAGAACTTCACTTATATTTGTTCGCTTTTTCGAAAATTCATGCATGTAAAAAAAATTATGGATATTACCGACTAAACGGAATAACAAACACTTTTATGTCAATCAATGATCGCGAGTCGTGGCATGGCGCCACGCCCCTACTTAATAAATAAGTTTTATTTTTTTTGCAAGTTTCAAAATTATTATAGAAAAGTACCTACGTATTTAGAGACCGTTGAAAAAAATTGTGGTCATAAAGTACTTGCTCATAAAGCCTACTCAGGCAATCTTGATGGTACCCTACTCAGGCGTAGAGCTTAGAGAGTTATAGCTCATATTATTCCCTATAGTGTTATAGTTTATAATTATCACTAAATCATGCTAACAAATAAGTAAATACGTTGAAAACTTGAAATGAAAGTGTTATTCAACAAAAATTAATGGCGAGGATATACGAATACTTATGTATTTATTTATGGGGTTATATGTAGATGTGACAATCTGTGTTCGATCATGATTTTGATAAATTTGCTTCGATTTCGATTTATTTGCGGCAATTTATATGACAACTTTTGTCTCACTCTAACTGTGCTCTAACTTCTGCTTCTTTATTATCAAGCGTTTTAAAAGGTCTGTGGTCCGTCAGTATCACATTCTATTGTGTTGATACGTTGCAACATACATAGTTGCAACGGTACACCGTGGGCATACATATATATGCTCTTATTATTTTACTCTTTGCTGTGAGCTGAAATTCGGCTCTCATTGACATAGAAACCAAACTTGTTATTTCAATTTTTTTTATTGAAATAAGTTTTGTTAAGTACATGATGTTCTGGATTATTTCAGAATTCAGTAAATAGTAAAACGTAGTGATTATATGATTATATGCTCTTTAGTTATGTTATAGCCCTGGGCTCGGCTGCGATAAGTTGTCTCGTCTTAACTTAGAATAGAATAGAATAGAATAACTTTATTTGCATAGAATAAGTACATATTTTGGTGTCCACAGATGTAATTTTGACAATTTGTTGCTTATTCTGCTATATGTATATAATAATACTAGCATGCAAAAACTTATATCGCTCCTTCTCTCTGTGTTGAACCGATAAATCGCAAACGTTTGTAGAGGCCTTAAATTGACAGTGACAGATGACATGACATGTCATCGTCAAATAAAAAAACTCAAATAATACCAATATTTCCTGCGGTTATCAAATTAAAATAGTGATTATACGCTCTTTGATCGCGACTTTAATCGGTCTGATTTGAGTAATGTAATTTAATAATCTTAATAAGTAAATAATTAACCGGCGTATCCTAAGCGTATCAGTAGTAAATAGCAAAGCAGGTAGGTACGCATTCCGCAGTTGTTACGTTAATATTTTACGGATTTCGAAGTGCATTTAAAGTGAACATTAAATAATGTACAAGACTCGTTTAGGTTTACAGGTTTTTGTCGTAATCATTTTTTATTATAGGAATTATGAATTTGTACCCTTGCGGCTCTTGCGTCGAATTATGTTCCCTATGACAATTGGCTCAAGTCTCTTTTGATTGGGCTTTATTTATGGAATAATTGACTTACCGTATTTTATTACTTAAATGATACATTTCTAAACTGCTAAACATCCAAAAATTGTCTACTAAGTGACCGCTACTCCATATAAAAATGAACTAATAGGGACCATTATTCAACACGAGAGTTTGTTCAACAACGTTAAATGGTTGAACCTATATACTGTCGATTTTCGTTTTACCAACAAATATTATGTGTACATTTTGTCCTAAGTGACATTGTGCACATGAATATTATATACAAGGACATTTTAAATAACCAGAAATCATATACTATAGATACATGTCTGAATTGAACTTGACTGCTGGCATAATGAGCTATTGTGTAATTGATGTTATCAGACATACCTTACAACAGCTATGCCACAAGTAGATTATTATCTGTAATGTCAACCTATATTAACATATCTTTTGTTAGGATGGGGATAAAGTTACTGATAGTACTTTGAAGCTGTAGTGTAATTTTTGGTTTTAGACAAAATGTTGGTTCGGAACATATCTCGGAGTTTTTGGAATGCTTTGCGTCTGGAGACACGGCTCTTGTCTTCAGATACGGCAAAGCCACTGCCTGAAACCAAAGAAGGTGTAGAACCAATTCAGGTAACCTCATTGTAATATATTTACTTTAGTATCATATATTTATTACCCCGACGACCGGTTTGGCCTAGTGGGTAGTGACCCTGCCTACGAAGCTGATGGTCCCGGGTTCAAATCCTGGTAAGGGCATTTATTCTCGTGATAAGCATGGATATTTATTCCTGAGTCATAGGTGTTTTCTATGTATTTAAGTATTTATAAATATTTATATATTATATATATATCGTTGTCTAGGTACCCTCAACACAAGCCTTATTGAGCTTACTGTGGGACTTAGTCAATTTGTGTAATAATTTCGTATAATATTTATTATTATTTTTGGCCTATATTTTTTTTTGCTTGTATGCCCATTGGCTTACATATATTATATGTTCATGTCAAAACTTGTCTGGCTGACAAGTTTTGACATGAACATCTAGTGCAGGGGTCACCAAACGGTGAACTGCCATTCAGAAAACTCAAGTAGAGTGGTCTGTGATGGTCATTTTGTTTTATAATCGAACCTCTGAAGAAACTAATTGGTAAACCCCAGATCTAGTGTAAAGTGTCTGACCTACAATTACAATGTGTTATTATATTGACATTACTAACAATTTACTTATTGAGTATACATATATATTTTTCAAAGCATACATATTTTTGATAATGACCTTTAATTTTTCGTTCTAAATTATTTTGCTTGAACACTCAGTTGCTTACTTATATTACAAGCCAGGTAGGTTTTGACCGTGACCATCAAGTGCCTATCTATCAAGTGTGTATCTGGCCTACAATTAAAATATGTTACTGTATTGACAAAATTAACAATTTACTATAATGGGTTGAGTTACCCACGCTCCAGTTTTAAAGCGGCACTCATACTGCTCACCTGCCATAATATTATTGTTTCTCAATTTAATCTGACATACTGCAGGCTGAAGCACTGGATAAAGACATTTGCCTATTAGTGGATGAGAAGGACAATATCATTGGTACCGCAACTAAGAGAGAATGCCACAAAGTGGGCCCTGAGGGCGATATCTTGCTGCACCGAGCCTTTAGTGTCTTCCTGTTTAACAAGAGAGGTGACATGTTGTTACAAAGGAGGTCAAGCCAAAAGGTAAATTATCTTTTTACAAAATTGACAAGACTATATTGCAAGTATTGCAACTACAGTGTGTAATTGTTTTTCTTAATTATGCGGGTCCACACAGAGCGAGCGAGCGAGCACATACGTGCGAGGCAATTTCCTCATGCACAGTCAAGTGCAAAAATATGTATCGAATAATCATCTCATAAATGTGGTACTACGCTCTTATTACACTGGAATAAGATGCTATGGGACATATTTTTGAGTAAGATGTGTACACCAATATTTTTACACTGGCCGGTTTGTGCGTGAGGAAATTGCCTCGCCCATATGCTCGCTTTGTGTGGACCCGGCTAATTAACATTATTAAATATTTATCATACAAAATCATCATTTAAAAGTAAATTTTACCAACCAACCTAAAGAAATAATTAAACATTTAAAAAAAATGTCTACCTACACACATCAATATTTTTTCTTTCTATAGTTTTGCAAGAATATAATAAAATTTGCACCTTAATGTTATAAATAGATAAAAATGTACTCGTATAATTAATTATTAATATAAGTATGTTTTACATGAGTAAAACACACTTATACATGAGTAAGTGAATTGTAATATTCTTATGAGTAATAAAGATTCTTTAAACCTAAACATTTGCATCAAATTACTTGTTCACACTTGTGAATTAAATGCAACTCATGCATCAGTTTTTGAACAATTCAGAGAGCCTATATGAACAGTTCATAAATGGAACGCTAGTGTGGTGAAAAAAAAAAAACAAAATTATGAGAATAAGCTGATTTTTGAGTCCTGGATATCAGAGGCCATTGTTTAATAACATAATTATAGCACAATATGTTCTATGTTCAGGTTACATACCCAGATTACTACTCCAACGCCTGCTGCAGTCATCCATTGTACATAGACAACAAGCCAGAGAACATCATAGATGCTGCCAGGCGGAGAATGAACCATGAACTAGGCATACCAATGGACCAGGTAATTATTTGCTATCTTTTTTAAATTAAAAATTATCTATCAGTTGTAGCAAAATATGTTTTTTTTTTTTGGTACAAGCTTTTATTGCTGACTGTATTGACTGTACTTTTCTTACCACAGGCAACTAATACTCATAGAGACAATTCTAAAATCCCCAAACATAATTAGGTTATGTTGTAATTAATAGAATCAGGCGTTACTTTGCGGAAATCCATGCTAATTAAAACAAGAATATTATTAGATTATGTTATTGGATTAGGTTATGTTGTTTCGTCACAGAGTTCCTATGGCCACCTTCTGTCTCTATCATCAGATCAGCTTGATGGTACTAGGGTACTGCATACTGCTTTGTGACCCGAATTACATATGTGTGCAAAATTTCAGCTCAATAGCCGGGTCCACACAGAGCGAGCATAGGCGCGAGGCACGTCTACACTGGCCGGTTTGTGCGTGAGGAAATTGCCTCGCGCGTATGCTCGCTCTGTGTGGACTCGGCTAATCGGAAATCGGGAAGTGGGTCAAATTAAGCTTCCAAAATTTGACCTTCACACACATACATGCATACATACTAACAGGGCAAGTTAAATAAAAGCTAGTAAACAATTAGGTAGGTATTTTGTTAGAAATAGAAACTTCAAAAAAGGCAAATATAGTATAGGAACTTCAAAAGGGACTACAGGAACTTCAAAAAGTACTACAGTATGAGGTACAGACACGGTAAATGTACGAAAAATGTACCAAAAATATGTATACACTACCTTAATATATGGGCAATAAAGTCGTGTATACATATTTTTGGCACTATTTTTGTATCGATATTTTCAGAAGTGACCGTAATAAAGCGAGTGTACAGGTTTTTAAAGGTTAGGCGCCTGTCATGTGACACCCCTGCTGTTGCACGTTTCCACAGAGTATGATAATCTATCCGTGTCTGTTTCAAACATTTTGGATGTCTGACCTTGACAAGTCTGATCAAAAAAAAATTCTCAGTATGACCTATATATTCACCCCGTAAATTATTGCAGGCGACTAAATAAACACCCTGTATAGAACGTACATTTTACATCTTAGATGAAATTTGGTATAATTATATATCGGTGTTGGTCCCATTGTCAAAGTTGTTCAGTATGACCTATATATGCAGCCTATTAATTAATGCAGATGCCTGATCTCGGCTCGATTTTTGGCCGAGAATGCCGAGACCGAGATCTCGGTCGGACCTTAACAAAAATACATCATCTGTGAACATTTCAATTGTCTAGCTATCACGGTTCATGTGATACAGCCTGGTGACAGACGGACAGCGGAGTCTCAGTAATAGGGTCCCGTTTTACCCTTTGGGTACGGAACCCTAAAGAAACAGACTTATAACCGCCGCTTTTTTGAAAGTCGGTAAAGGCTTGACCGCCTCAACAACCTTCAACTTTCCTGCATTCCGACAAGGTTCACGATGCGGCGCACACGATTCAAAGGGTACCCAGTGTAAAAGTCAGAATCTGTGAACAGATGGAGCCGGAACTGTTCACGTTCCTGACGCGCGTGCACTACCACGACCCCGGCGACGGCGTGTTCGGCGAGCACGAGATCGACCACGTGCTCTTCCTGCAGAGCGACTTCAAGATCAAGCCCAACTCGAACGAGATATCCGAGTACTGCTTCGTGCCCAAGAACGAGTTCAATGCGTAAGTAGAACTGTCAGGCTTTGCTAAAATGTAAACGTAACCGCTGTAGGATACCCCGGCCCGGATCAGGACTACTTCGTCCACAATCCTACTACGTCACCTTATTATTATTATTATTTTTTTTTAATTATTAATTAAATCCTTTATTTCAGGCAAAACCCATAAAAGTGTTAGTATTACACAACATAACTTACAAGACTATTGTTAGTACATACAGAGATCACAAACACAGACATAACCAGATGAGCATAAAATAATAAAATGCATAAAATAACTTATCTCTACAGTAATTTAAATTGTCCATTAAACAATATAACATAACAATTACAATTAAGATATTACAATTAAACGCATTAAATTAAATTTTGAAAATTATAAAATGTATAGAATTAAAATTAAATTTCGTCAAATAATAATAATAGCAATTATTAAATCGTCCACAATGCCATGTCGTCAGCATACAATTCCTAAATCGTCACCTTCCTAACACGTCCACATTTTTATATCGTCAATTTCTTATCTTGTCCATATATTCCTATATGGCCCACGGTGCTAACTCGTCACCATTCGTATCGTATGTCTTCTGTAGGAGAGTGCTAAGGTGATATAGGAATGGTGACAAGTTAGCGCGTGGTCGATTTAGGAATAGTGAAGAGTTAGCACCGCGGACAATATAGGAATGTACGAGTTACGAAGGTGACCACGTAGGCATGTCGACGAATCAGGACAGTGGACCATATGGCAATGTTGACAACTTAAAAAGTGACGAAATAGAATTGTGGACGAATTCATCCTGAGCCGCCGGCCCGCCGGTATGGGACACTAACGAGTCTAATAAAAGATCATCAAAGAAAGAGAAGAAGATAAGAATGACCGTCTATCCAGCATAAAGCTTAGGTTAAGCCACTCATATTTTAAAAGCTTAGGTTAAGCCACTCATATTTTAAATGTAACGCAAATTTTAAATTTAAAAGTAAGATTAGTAACTGGTCTAGTCTAGGCTTGAAATCCATAAAACACTAAATTGTTTAACTACTTTCTCTAACGTAGATATGGTTAACATAATGTATTTAGGTTGAATGACAATTAAGCACTAGATTTAACGGTTCAGTGGTATGTTTGGACTCTGACCGAATAGATTTAGTCCAGCGGGTCTACATTTTAACCCCTAACGGAAAAAGGGGTGTTATAAGTTTAACGTTTATCTGTGTGTCTGTCTGGGGCATTGTAGCTCCTTAACGGATGAACCGATTTGATTTGAGTGCGGATTTTATTAATCAAAAGTGTTGTCTGTCGAGTTGGAGCTTAGATAGTTTTCAACTAGATGGTGCTGTTTTAATTTGTTGGGTGTTTATTTTGTTTTTTCTATAGTATATTCCGTCACCTTTCTAGAACAGGTAGGAAACAGTTTTATTTAACCTAACCAGTTGTCTTGATTTTACTTTTAAACTGCAATGTTCCTATAATTAATTATTTCGGTGCTTTTTTAAATTTCAGATTTATCCCGACGTTGGAAGGGCCGATAACACCCTGGTTCAACATGATCAGGCGCCATAGACTGAAGCTATGGTGGGACAACCTGCACCGTCTCAAGGAACTCGCCGAGCCAGAGAAAATACACAAGTTCATAGAAAAATAATCATATTTCCATTTATATTATATTGCTATTAATAATATTATGTGTATATAATTAATTACGAACAAGGAAGCAGTGGCAATTCTAACAATATCGCATTTTATTTAGTTTATTTCAATTAATCAAATGTGTTAATTTTCTTTAATATGTATAGCTATGACCCCGTGCCACTTTAAATATCGGAATAGTTGTGCTATTGACAGTTGTTAAGACACTTATGTTAACAATGTTGTTTGCGCATTTGTCTGTTTCATGCGTCAGCACCTTTATTTTATCACCAGTGTTATTATTTCATAGCTTATTATTTTATTTACATTGGTAGGTTTTAGGTAGAATGGAAATAGGGCGCGATAAAGCAAAAATAGTCATTATAAACACAAGCCACAAGTTCTGTCGCGCACAGATGTTTCTGTTTTTGTTCTATAAGCAGGCAGCTGATAAACATTAGTAGGTTTAGGTATTTAAATGGGAGCTCCAAATACAAATTATATTCAAATTAATTATTTTATTAAACGCTATTCTCCATCAATTTGTTTCAATAATTCGTCCGAACTATTCATATCGGGGGATAAAGAAGCTTTACAATTTATTTTCCTGGGGGTGTAAGTGGCTTTCACCCACTGTAACGTTCTCGAATGGTGGAAGTTTTTCTTGCGAAAGAATTTCCTGGGACAGTCGATTCGTTTAGAGGTGGTGGCGCCCACGGAACGAAGCAAGTAGGCTTCGCACGCGACCTGGTTTCCGATGTGCAGGCCGCTTCTGTACGCCGTGTGGAGGTATCTCACCGCAACGCCTTGGAGAATCTAGTTCATTTACAAGATAAAGTCAGCGTGACACTTTCGATTTATGTAAATCGGCGCCGACCTAAACTTACGCTAAATTTGTCTCATCGGTATCAGACCTTAACTGTTGTTTATTAAATTTGGTACCTGCCAAGAATGCCTTCAATGGCAATTATCACGCAATCATAATCACATGTACCAAATAATTCTAATTGACTAGGGCATCACCCATAGGACGGGGGGTCAGAGAAGAAATATGTAACTAAATGTGTGCCTCTCCCCCTCCCCTTGGCCAGGTATCATAGTACATTACACATACATACATACATACATACATACAAATTACATGTACATTGAATTGAAGTACAGTCTACCTGTACGTACAGCCAGCAACAATCGAACTAACCATCGCTTAAGTATAAGGTCTTAAGAATGGTCAGTTAACTTTTAACGACGCACGGTGTCTGAAGTTCTGCAACAACATATGGGCATATTCGATGCTTTACACAAAAGGCTATATTTTCAAGGGCCCATAAAAAATACGTCCAAGTACTTTATTGGTATTCACCATGGCTATTGTAATAAGCGCCATCACTGCGTTAAGCCGCCATGAAATCGTCATCATTTCATTTATCAGTTTCTCTTCGCAACCAGCTTCCCATATCGTCAGTTTTTGCTGAAAAATGCAAATAATACTTTTGCTTTTGTAATTTTCAATTGAAAACAACATGTTTTGTTTTTTTTACCTTGTAACTATTACGCTCATTTTCATAATTAGGTAATAAAAGTAAATTACTTGCGGGCGGTGAGTAAATATTTAGGTGAAAAAACATTACGGATGGGGTAATATCAAACGATAGGCGACAAAACAGCAGGTATGAAGGTCACTTACACGTGGGTTATACTTATACACTGTATCCTCGTGGGCAACTCTGTGGTGCACGCAGGGCTGCATGACGTCCATAGAGCAACAACTGTATGGTACATTATCGCTGACGAACTTGTGGGTAGATTGCAGTGAACTGTTCAATACAAACAAATAGAATAGGTTGATCTAATTGATCTTAACAATCACTGATTGCAATTCCCTTTGGGATCACAAGAGTAGAATTACAACTTTATTGTTGTAAGAATAATGCAGCGCACTATTCCACCATGATAGAAGCTGAAATCCACGACTTTTACTCTTAGACCTCTCAAGTACGTCGACGTCATGTAGAACCTCAGATAGGGAGCGTGCATGAACTGTAGGAGGCAGCAAAGGAGCCGTCAGATTTTTGGCGCGAGGCGTAGGTAAATGTGATGCTTATTGTTCCGATGTAGCCCAAAAGATGGCAGAACCTACTATGCACAGGACGTGACGTGTAAATTTACATGTTTATGGTTCCGATTCAGGCCACAAGATGGCTGACCCTCCAACGCGCACGGTCCCTATACTGCACTCGCCCGCGTGGAAACGAACTTGCAGGGGGTCTAACCTTCAAGAGTGCGTTCCCGCTATCCCCGGAGGTGTACCAGGGTATGTAGAACCACTCCTGGTACTACACTCGCCCGCAGCTATGGAACGGAACTTGCGATGGTTTTTCAATCGTACCGACCTCTTTAAGACGACGTTGCCGCTAGCCCCGGAGGTGTACCAGGGTATGTAGAACCACTCCTGGTACTGCACTCGTCCGCAGCAGTGGAAGCGAGTTTGTAGCTGGTCGATCGCCACTTTGGATGGCAGGTGGCTCGAGTAAAGAAGCATTGCTTTAGTTATACCGCCTTTTATTTTAGCTGCGAAAAATATTTCTAATAGGCAATAATGTTTAAAATTTAAACTTGAAATGTCATATAACATACATATAAGAAAGAAAAAGTGACTAAGGCCTCCAGTGCCCAAGGCTGGAAACCAACCAGGATGCGGGAGATGCATAAAACCGTTTGGCTACCTGGGTCACAATGGCATTAGTTGATTTTCTGCACGTTTTTACGTAATGAAAATAAAATCAAAGTATAAAAACGTATAGGTACCTCATCTTGAAAGCCTACCTCTTATAATAGTCGTTTGCAGACCGGAATAAAACATGACCGCCAGAAATAAAATAATAATTATAATGAGCGCCCATATGTAATAGAAGAGGCCATTGGTGACGTTGTACTCGACTCTAGGTAAACCAGCCTTGAACAGTTGGTACAATCCATAAATCTACAAGAAAAACAAATATACTTTTCACGTCACCTATTCGGAAAAGGGCTTTTTCTTCCCTACTAAGAGGAATCAAAGTGGCACTTTTCCCTGCTAGGAGGGATCAAAGTAACACTTTTCTGTTTTATGACACTATTTTTATATTTTTTTAGCTTAAATAATATTTTGAAATAGAACGATTTTCTCATCGGTGATGTGAAAATCAGTAGGTATGTGTCACGTGGTAGCCAAATTATTTCCCATCTTGGACGTAACACAGTTAAAGCAGATATTACACTACACGGTATTCAGGGCCCGGTAGTTAGGAGGGCGTGGCCCCTTGCAAGGGCGTCGATTTATTACACTGCACTGAATATCGGCTCCCTCACTCTCTGTGTTTAGTCTGCATTCGAACGGGCGCGGATAGAGACGTATTATGGCGCCTGTTTTATCTAAATCATTAAAAAAAAACAATGATTGCCGTGGCTTTGGTAGTTGCATCCATGAATATTATAGAAGAAAAAAAGAAGAGGAGAAGGATCTGGGTCAAGCAATACTTGAAATTAAGAGAACAGCACTCCAATATGAGGATACTCAGTGCTCTGGAACCATGGCGTCTAATCAAAATGGCGGCCGGGGTCGCACGAATCACTCACTATCACTACCTACCTGCACATACGCACTCCACGCTAGCCGCGCGACGACTGAGTTCCCTAACTGCCCTAAGTATTATTACACTACTCGATCGTAAGGGCGGTCAGGGAGCAAGGCTGCCGGGCCCGTCCTGTCGCCCTAGTTAGGGACCCTTACTTTCTAACTCTTATTACACCACCCTTAGTTAGGGTTAGCCACCAAACCACAGGCGTGTCTTTTCACCGCAAAACGGAGCCAGTTCACCTTGGCTCCCACTTTCCGAAATGTGTCCCTTCCCGTGACTAACACTTTAGAGCTTCTTGGTCTAAGTTTAAAATCGAACTTAAACTTCGGGTTGACTATTGAGTCCAGGGCTAAAACTGCTGCCAAAAAACTTGGTGTCCTATTTAAGGTGAGGCGGTATTTCACGCCGAAACAGCTTCTCTCCCTATACCAAGCACAGGTCCGCTCGAGCATGGAATACTGCTGCCACCTATGGGACGGTTCCGCCAAATATCAGCTGGCGGCCCTGGACTCGATAGAGCGCCGGGCTCATAGACTTTTTGGCGATGACCCATCTATCAAGTCAAAATTACAGAGCCTTGAGCATCGCCGTCGAGTCGCTAGCCTATCGGTGTTCTATCGGATACATTTCGGGGAGTGTGCACAGGAACTGTACGATCTGATCCCACCTTCCCCTTTCCATCATCGGACGTCCAGGCGTGGGGAGCGAATGCACCCGTTCGTGGTACACATTCCATTTGTTCGCACTAAACGGTTTGCCTCCTCTTTTTTGTTACGGACGGCTAAAGAATGGAATGCGCTCCCACCCTCTGTATTCCCTGATAAATATGACCTCGGTCTCTTTAAAGTAAGAGTGAATAGGCTACTACTGAATCGGTGAGCTCCATCTTAGGCCCTGTCTTCACTTTCCATCAGGTGTGACTAGAGCCAATCGCCGATCAGTTTTTAATAAAAAAAAAAAAAAAAAAAAGGGTCCCTGAATACCGAGTAGTGTAATATCTGCTTGAATCCTACGCTCAGGCTTCAATATACGCCCTCGCCGTAAATATTTTATTTGGCTTGGCTTCCTTGTGACACAATCTACTATTCGTACTCTAATAATAATACGAAGAGTCTCGACCAACACAGAGAGACTCTCGCTGGGTGGCTGGATCAAGGGTCAGATGCAGAAGGCGGTAATCTAACGGCGCGTATAGTACGTCGGTTCCTCGCTCTCCGGCCCTGACCACCGGCAGCTTGGGCCCTGCCCCGCTGCTGGCGGCACCCTAGGTTAGGTTTTTTATTTTTATAATTTATAATGTGTTTATATGTAGGTACCTATTTTGTATTGTTTTGTGTTTTTATATTTTACTTTTATATTCATATTATAAATAACCTAAGATTTTAAACGAATAAAGGAAATAATAATAATACTTACTCAATAAATGGTTTGCAACGCACATACGATGTGACACTGAGTGCAACCACCCCAATGTATCACGTGACGCCACATTTGCGTTGCCAACCATTTGGGAGAATTCGCTGTTTGACGACAGCTTGAAGGATAGTTTATCGATCCTCGCACCTGAACGTACTGATCTTTGCCAATTGTAAAAGTCTAGTACACAACATATTTCAATCGCTATGATCAAGGATAATTATGATAAGGGCCCTCCACACTCGTGCGCGAATCGAGGCGCGAAGCTGCGAATGCAAGTGTGGAGGCCCCTCGCGTCGATTTTGCAGATTGTTCACGCCTTCGCGCCTTATTCCCCGTTTTTTGTCGGTATTTGGCCCGCGTCAACGGAGACGCGAAGCGCGAACTTGCAAGACTCCACACTCGCGATCGCTTCGCGCCGCGATTCGCTCACGAGTCGGTTAATATGTAAACTGTCATAACCTTCTTTGGCGGCTACTTGGTTATTGGGTGCGAACTTGATCAACCAAAAATCAATTTGACAGTTCCCAGTTTGAATCAGTGCCTTGCCGCAAACGAAATCCGATCAGCTGACACTTTGGCGCCATCTTGCCGCGAACCAAACTGCGAAATCGCCGTGAAGTTGTGCGAGTGTGGAGTCTACGTCAACGTTGCGGTATGTTCGCTCCGCGAAGTCGCGCCGCGATTCACGCGCATAGTCTGGAGGGGGCTATAGATTTCATTTACCTGAATAATAACGGCAATAATGCCTACACATGCAACGATAACCGGTATAGCATTGCCATCCGGCCAACACACGAGATCCAACAACGCGCCCTCCTCGCTACGAATGCTCTCCGACGTATTCACCAGCCAGATCAAGTAGAAAATAACTATGGGCTTGCTCGCCATCAGCAGTAGGCGGATATTGTTGAATGACGACCATGTTAAATAGATCGCTGAAACCATTTCAGCCTATTTGTTTAAGAGAATTACGATTCCAAAATAAATCTGTTGTAGCTGACAATTATTGTCATTATTAGAACGTAGTGATTATATGCTCTTTGGTCATTATAACTTATTTATAGGGCTGCTCTACACCCTCCTCAACATACCTATATATTTAACTCTTGCACATAGCGCTATAAATGCGCTGCGTGCAAGAGTGTATAGTCGACAATATTGATCAAATAATTATTGATGAGCCTTACAAAGCCGGTTTAGAATTTGATGCAATAAAACAACTAGAATACCCAAGCGATTATATTTATTTACAAAATCCTTTTAATGTATCCTATTATCACATCTCATTAACACACAATTTTAACATTATTGTATTGATATAAATTTTCCTAACAACACACTCTTATATAATTAATAAAATGATAACGACAAGCAAAATCTAGGTTCCTTCAGTATCCAGAGTGTAAATCTAAATTAGTAATGAACCTTACTATGATTACCTTATCAACCGACAGTTGAAGTGAGAAGTTTTAAATGGCAGTCTTTATGACATTGACATTAAGATCTTAGCAACAGCCAGTCAAACTATTAGCGAATATTACGCGAAACTCTGCGTACGGGGCACCACTACCACAAACCATCACAATCTGAGGGTCTATAGGCGGGTCCACACAGAGCAAGCGAGCGAGCACGTATGTGCGAGGCAACTTCCTCGCGCACAAAACGGCCAATATAGACGTGCCTCGGCCGAGGCAGCCCGCGCGTTTTCCTCGCCTGAGCGCGCTGCCTCGGCCGAGGCACGTCTACACTGACTGAAATCGCGAAACAAGAAAATCGAAGTTTCATTATGTAACCTCTCTATCACTTGCATATTCGAGCGATAATGAGGCAGATAACTAAATTTCGTTTTTCGCATTTCCCGGTAGGCCCTTTGCAAACAAACCGCCTTGATTCATCGATGTCATATTTCATTATCTGTGAAAACTTGTCAAAAAGCAGTTTTAGGCACAGTATGTATAAGTTACTCTGTCTTACAATAGGTGCTAGCGCTGCACTCTGGCGGCAGAATATTGCAGTAATACTTCCTATTCTCAGCTGCATCTGATCCACAAGATTGATTTCTGTTTATCCACATAATTGTTGCAGCAGCATGATATAAACCTTTATACATGTAACCCTCGACCCAATATTAACATAAATATAGGAACGTTTAAAGTCTATAATCACATTTGGGATTGTAAGGACTCATAGTATTCTAGTTCTTCATCGGTGACCGAGGGCCGAAACGCCTCAACGCCTTGCCACAACTCCGACACTCCCAGGACCACTGAGTCGGGGTTCAGTTCGCTTTCCTTCACTAAACCTGTGAACATGAGAAATGCATTTTTAGAAGGGATGTATCAACGAAAGTTAGTCGTAATCAGTCATAGTTTGGTAATTTATAAAATAAACCAGTACATACGTTCTAATAATTTATTTCCGCGTTTATCATTCATTCTCAAAAGCAGGGATCTCCGAATTAGGGCCCGCGGGCCGGATCTGACCCGTGAGCCCTGACTTTTGGCCCGCAGAAAAGGAAACGCGAGAGTCGGAAGCCTTGTCAGCCTTGACCGTGGCTCTCGGGTGAATAAAAATGGAAACCTAGATCTAAAGTGGAAATATGGGAATTGGGAGTAGTAAAGGGCAGCAGGGAACGGGCAGTTCGACTTGTACCCGGCAGCTGCTGCTGGGACATTGGCCTAGCTTCTAGCGTGTACAGTGACCTGCGTGCAGCTGGCGCACCAAGCCGCGCACGGCGGCGGCGCGCGCGGCGCCGACCACGCTGAGCAGGTCGGCGCCCGTGCAGCCCGCGGGCAGCGCCGCCGCCACGTCCGCCAGGCGCACCTCCGGCCGCAGCTTGTAACTGGGAACAGACCACAGATTACAGGAACAAAACTTCTTAATAAAAAAATCGATCAAGACATAGAGAAATAAGAAGTAATAGAGTACTCACTCCATACATCAGTTTTGGTACCAAAATTATTATTATATTCGCAGTCGACATCTAGCATCGAGTAGCAGAACTCTCAGTAGCTTCTCGACAATAGATATCGCGGCAAACAAAAAGTCTAATGCTCAACGATTTTCCGCTAATATTATAACCAGAGTAACCGGAACTCTATTTTCAATTCCTACATTTACACCTGTCGGGCATGCTCAGTGTAGGGTTTCGAAGTTACCATTCTGTCAGAACAGGCCAAACGAGGACTATTAATTAGTAAGTATCATACATTACAAGCATAAGGGAGTACCTTCGCAGCGCTTTGTGCGTCTTTTTACCAAGAGAAGATTTTTACAATAACTTAAAAACGGCTAGACCGATCATGTTCGCTATAATTTTTACTAAGCTTTTATTTCACGATTTTATTTCATATTTTTTGGACCCATAGTTCAAAAGTTAGAAGGGGATGGTCACATATTTTTTTCTTTCGGAGGAATTATTTCATAAAATATTAACTTTATCAAAAAAAAATGTTTGATACCCGTATTCGTTTTAAAATACTTATCCAATGATATCCCATACTATTGGGTCAAAGCAAAAAATATATCAAAAAATATAATTTTGTATGGGATTTTTTCATAAGTTTTTATTTCACAGTTCTGTCGCCTCCGTATCCATGCCAAATTGCAGTTTTCTAGCACTAACGATCACGGAGCAAACCCGAGGACGGACGGACATGGCGAAACTATGATGGTTTCTAGGTCACTACGAAACCCTAAAAAGTTCTGATGAAACACGCTGTAGACTAAAATAGGCACAGAAAGTGTAACTTTTCCGCAAGGTTTGTGATGACTATTATGAGAGCTACGTTGGTTACAATATATACAGTTCACTATCGTGTATGTAACTACTTCTAGTGACTATACATAAAGTTGATACGTCGATCACCAACCTTCGACACAGAGCCTTGAACGTTCTGGTCCTCTTATACGGTGGGCTCGTTTGTCAATTAATCCGGATCTCACAATCAGTAGCAACTGCTCCAGGTATAATGGTTAACTCGTAGCACGCATTATGAACATTAAGTTCTTAACAATTTGCACAGTAAAGATATACAGTTACAAAAGGCGGACTTGATGCCCCAAGGCATTTTCTACCAGTCAACCTTTGGGCCAAACAGAGAAGCAAAGTTGGTGCAGGGTATGTAAATAATACTTTAAACTTAATTTACAGTACATATGGTGCTACTTTACCGCACTAGTGCGAAAATTAGCATATTACGTTACTGTATCAAACATTTAAAGGGCCATATGTACTGTAAAACGTTGTACGATACATGTGCGAATAGGTAATTCGCAACTCGTGTCGATTTAAAACACTCCCTTCGGTCGTGTTTTAATTTATCGCCACTCGTTTCGAATTTCCTATTTTTCGCACTTGTATCGTAATGTACTATTAGAGTTCACTTCCGCGTGGCTATTTCTACTGACAATGTGGGACATTAATCACCAACCTTCGGCACAGCGCCTTGAGCACTCTTGTCTTTTCCTCAACGCCGCGGTACGGGCCTACGTATACTAGCTTGTCAAGTCGTCCGGGTCTCAACAGCGACTGCTCTAGGAGGTCTGGCCGGTTCGTAGCGCCCATTATGAACACAAAGCTCGTCGCGTCGGCGTCTGTTTGGATAAAAATAAATTAGAGGTAAAACATCATCCATCGACATTACTACTAAGCAAGGGGAAGTGCTACTAATGTGTTTCGAGATGAGCCTCATCAGTGTAGGTTGTAGGCTGGTTCGAGTACTGAACATTACCGTCAGCCTGCGTGACGCCGTCCAGCTCGGCGAGCAGCTGGCTGACGACGCGGTCGCTGGCGCCGCCCGAGTCGCCGGCCGCGCCGCGCCGCGGGGCCAGCGCGTCCAGCTCGTCCAGGAACACTATGCAGGGAGACGAAGCACGTGCCGATTCGAATACTGAAATAAAACGGTACATTGATGACAATTGTGTTAAAAAAAAGAGCGCGCTTGGTACTAGTAGCAAAGTGTTATATAATCAGAGATCGGCGGGGGTGAGCTGTTTTCAGTTTTGACATAACATGGACATACCTTGTCATTTAATGGCAATTGCCCAATGTGTAATTAATGCTTATAAACTAATTAAATTATTTTATTTCGGCTGCCTTTCTGCCTTTAATTATAACTTATAATTCAATTGCAGCACGAATTTGTTTAATACTCTACACGATTCAATCAATGAATCTTTGCTATTAAGCAGTTAAGTACTAATACTAAGTATAATTTAATTACCTTTTCTAACATTCTCTTCAGACTGGCCAATATACATGTTTAGTAGCTCTGGCCCTTTCACGCTGAGAAAACTAACATTGAGTTCCGTGCTCACCGCCTTGGCGACCAGCGTTTTGCCGCAACCCGGGGGCCCATATAGTAAAATACCTGAAAGTATTCATAAAATAAATAAATAAAACATTGGTGGTAAGAATCAGTCTGCATTAAGACAAGGAATAGGAAGATTCACAAAGTATAGTACATTGTAATAGAGGCCGGAAAACCGCTCAAAGATGGACGAGTGTTTGAAGGCCGACACGTTAGTGGAGGCCCTCGAATAATACGAGTCCATCTTTAGAGTTTCCGGCCGAGGCATTACATAGTGGTTTTCACGACTACTGCGAGGAAATAATAAAATATTTGCATAACTATAAGTACTTTAATAGCAATTAATATTTATATTGGCGTGAGGACAGGTTGTTGAAAGAAAGCGAGTATTATTGCCAGGAACATTTATATTTCACTAGAAGAACCCATTTTTATAGCGTAGATACGTGTTTCTTGTATTTTATTGTCAAAAAAAAATTTCCACTATCCAATAGGGTTGTTTCCATCTACAAATCTTAGGGCAGAATTGTATCCCAATAAATTCTTATGGATAATAAGAACATGTTAAACTACCTTTAGTGGACCTCTAATGAGCATATTTTTGTAAATATTGAATTTATAATAACTTTTAATACACGTCACGTGATCCAAGTCGAAACGATATTGAAGATTTTGATGACGTCACAACTCGGTTTGACAGTTCGATCAACCAAGGCCCCGATGTCTGGGGGCCTACCGCGAAAACTGAAATTCGCAAATTGCGGGGATCTTTCTATTTTACTGTCACTAAGACGTAATTAGAGTGACAGAAAAATGTCCGCAATTGACGAATTTCGATTTTCCCGGTAGCCGCCCTGTTCTCAGTACAACATTTGAAGGGCCCTCCACACTCGTGCGCGATGGCCCTCGCGTCAATTTCGCAGATTGTTCACGCCTTCGCGCCTTATTCCCCGTTTTTTGTCGGTATTTGGCCCGCGTAAAAGGAGACGCGAAGCGCGAACTTGCAAGACTCCACACTCGCAATCGCTTCGCGCCGCGATTCGCTCACGAGTCGGTTAATCCGTTAAACTGTCATAACCTTCTATGGCGGCTACTTGGTTATATTGGGTGCGAACTTGATCAACCAAAAATCAATTTGACAGTTCCCAGTTTGAATCAGTGCCTTGCCGCAAACTAAATCCGATCAGCTGACGCTTCGGCGCCATCTTGCCGCGAACCAAACTGCGAAATCGCCGTGAAGTGGTGCGAGTGTGGAGTCTACGTCAACGTCGCGGTATGTTCGCTCCGCGAAGTCGCGCCGCGATTCACGCGCATCGTCTGGAGGGGGCTTAATACTCAAGACATTTTGGTGGTGGACAAGCTGTAGTATGTGTGCGTATAGGTAAATGTGTGTGAACAACCTTGGTGTTACGTGTGCATGTACATAGTTATATGTGAAACCGTGTAAACTGTGACGTCACACAATATTCAATGAGCGTTTTGGGCGCGAAAGCATCTATCAAAAGATATTTCGTTAATTTAACATATTTAAAGCCGTTATTAGGGTTAAAGTTGAATTTTAGGACAACGTTTGGTTAATATATAACGTATTACAAGCGATTCAAAAAATTGGAAACAACCCTTTTCAGTAAGTATTTTCCGATCCCGCCTTTTTTTACTTTTTTTTTAATAATTATTGCCTGGATGCGAGTCCTTAAGCCAATTTTTATGTATTACTTTTTTGTATATGGAGACCTCACGTGTATTTTTTCATAGTGAACGAAACTAAGAAAAAATATCTAAGATAATAGAGTTGTTTCCATCTACAAATCTTAGGGCAGAATTGTATCCCAATAAATTCTTTTGGATTATAAAAACATGTTAAACTAATTTTAGGGGACCTGTAATGACCATATTTTTGTAAATATTGAATTTAAAATATTTTTTGGCACACGTCACGTGACCAAACTCGAAACGTCTTTGAAGATTCTGATGACGTCACAACTCTCGGATTGACACTGTTGACAGTTAGGCGATAAACAACAAATGACAAATGTCAGTTGACAGTTCGTATCTTCTACGTGTGTATGTAGTTATGTGTCAAACCGTAAACTGTGACGTCACACAATTTTCAAAGAGCGTTTTGGGCGCGAAAGCATCTGTCAAAATATATTTTGTTAATTAAACATATTTAAAGCCATTTTTCGTATAAAAGTTGAATTTTAGGGCAACTCTTAGTTAATATAGAACGTAATACAAGCGTTTAAAAAATTGGAAACAACCCTATTAATGTTAGATTTAAGATAATTGCCGTGCCCTACCAGGGCCCATGTGAAACAGACTGTTATGTAACACCTGTGTACCGACCATGGATGCAATAAATATATGAATATCTACCACATACTTTTTCTCCGTTTCGTTAAACATAAATCTTCATTTGGCACTTGAAAATAGCGAGTATAAACCAGATTTACTCTATAAAATACTATTTAACTTAAAATTAGGTCAAATGAAAAATTAAGATACACGTGAGGTTATGTGGGGGAGGGGGGGGGGGGTTGGCCAAGAACCTCACAAAATATCACCAAGGGGGAGGGGGCGTCAAAAAAGTAGCCGAAAAAACCTCGCGTGATTTGTGCACAAGCCCTAACTTGATTGATAAATAAATGTAAAATAATATGTATGTAGGCATGACTAACAAACAAAATACAAATAGCCTTTATTCACTGTGTCAATAAATAATCTTACATATAATACTGTCATTTTATTTCTCGCTAGTCAGGCTGTCGGGGTTTCCGACAAAAGCGTCCTCTAATGCTTTCTAATATCTCTGTGGCGTAGTGTATAATTAGTACGTAAGCATTGCATATAAGAACGTGTATCTAACCTATTGGGGGCATAATAAATCACAATCTTCGACGAAGCTGTTTTTTTAATTAGCGCCGTCCGTACATGGCGACCCTCCCAGGATACAAGAACACATATACATTTTTTTATTTTTTATTTAAAACTTTATTTTTCCTTAAATATAGTTTATGACAAGTTCTAACAGTATCATTTTTCATTTTTCTATTTTAAGACCCCTGTCGGGTATAGGCCTCCTCCATATCTTTTCACCTTTCTCGGTCTTTAGCCTTGATTAGCCAGTTTTCTCTAGCTGTGGCTATAATATCTTTGGACCATCTTGCTGTGGGTTTTCCCCACTTCCTTTTGCCATGGGGTCCTGGCCACTTTGTGACTTTGTTGGTCCATCTGTCATCTGTCAATCTTCCTATGTGGCCGGCCCATCTCCATTTTTGTTTCAGCACAAACTCTAGTGCATCTATGATGTTTGTTTTGGATCGGATGTACTTGCTGTTAACCTTGTCCTTTAGTTTTATACTGAGAATGCTCCTCTCCATTGCTCTTTGGCATGTTCTTATCTTTAATTTGTTCTTGTTTGTGTGCACCCTAGTTTGTAAACCGTATATAAGGCATGGTAAGATGCATGTGTCCATTACTGTTTTCTTATGTTTGAGACTGTAGTTTCCTTTTAGAAGCTCTTTAAAACTCCAATACTTCCTCCAGCTGATATTGATTCTGCGGTCTATCTCCTGGCTGTTGCTGTCAGTGTCAAAGGATATCCTCTTGCCTAAGTATATGTAATGGTCTGCAAATTCGAGTTCTTTGCCTTGTATGTGTATTTTTGTAGGGGCTTCGTTAGACACATATATACGTCGGTGTTTATGTATTTCGGGCGGTATAACCTACAGCGCCATCTAAATTAGTGTTCTCCAAACCTAAACCACGCTAATAACCACAATACAATACAAATCCTCTTTATTGCACAACCTCAAAATAAATTTATACCAAATAAGAATTATGTAGTTTAGTAGCACATTGTGCGTGCCACAGGCGGAACCGAAATTACGAACTTGTGTTAATTAAGCCCTCGCCTTCGCGCTTAAAATTAACACTTGTTCGTAAATTCTTGTTTACCGTTTACACACAATGTACTATTTATTGCACAACCTCCAAATAAATTTACATGGAAACACACATAACCACTTAGCTAGTGTAAGGCCTGAGTGAACGCTCGAAGCGGAGCGTTCGGCGGGGCGTGCAGCGTGGCGTTGGGCTCACAAGTGATGTGAGCAGCGTGCAGTAAGGCCGCTCCTATATGTTTGCATTTGTTGAAACATGCGCGTCCCGCCCCGCTGCACGCCCAACTCGAGTGGCCGCTCAGAGCTCAGGCCTTACACTAAGTGGTTATATGTATTTCCTTATAAATTTATGTTGATATTGTGCAATAAATACTACATTGTTTGTTAAGTACTGTACACAAGAATTTACGAACAAGTCCAGGCCGTACACAGTCTTTTCTTCTTAGTTTATGATAATACTAACCTGAACGTTTGAGACTAGAGTTCTTAAATAAATGTGGATATTTGATTGGAAACTCAATGGTTTTCAAAAGTTCCTTTTTCAATTTATCGAGTCCACCAATATCTTCCCAGTGGACTTTTGGTATTTTAGGAGCATCTAGATGTTGACTCTGGAGCCCTTTTATTGATTCTGAAAGACACAATGCTTCAAATAATTTACAAATTTTAAAGAAATATGTAATAAGTTGTACCTCCAACTTTTGTGTTGGAATTGGGAATTTTTATATTGTTTCTACTCAGAAGTCAGAAAAACTAGCAGTTTCGATTTTTACTGAGAAAAAAATATTCGCCATTTTTTTGGTACATTACATTAGGTTCAATACAACCGTAACAAAACGGACAACTAAAAATTTATGAAATTTTGGGGATACTTTTTTTCTCGTAGGATCGAAAGAGCACGTGATTCTGAGTGGAGAGTGGAAATAATATACCTAAGTACAACTTTAAATACCTAGTTGGTTACTAAGTTCTGTTACTCGATTTGCAACCTCTTTATTTACGTTAAAACAAATGCTACCGAAAAAATAAAAAATGACATAATGTGGTAGATTTGTGAGCTATAATTATATACCACACATAACGCTTATCTCGTCGTATCTATAATGAATTGGGGCCTAAGTTCATTCAACTTTCGTTCGTATATTTTATGTAGATAAAGATTATTGCAGTAACAGAATTTATTAGTAACCAACTAGGTAGAGCGACCCTATTGACTTATTGCGTTAATGCTAACAATAGCATTAGTTAGTCATAAATGGTAGTCAGTAATGTTTAGATAGGTAGTTATTTTATTTGTTGATATGGTGTTAAATTAATTTGCGCTTACTTGTAAAGCATGCTGTGTACACTTGTTTTGGATCTTATGCTAGATTCCAAGCCATGATATGCAATTGTATGTTTCATGATATTGTACGATTTCTGTTAAGTGTACCCAATAAAGTAAAATAAAATAAAAAGTGCTAGTCAATATTGAAATAAAATAAACACTTTTACATTACAGTAAAAGCATCCAGAAACAACTAATACTCGTAGTTACATACCTAAAGCACAATTAAAATCATCTTCCTGAAGTAGATGTAAATTTGGGTCCTCACAAGGCAAATGTATGTAGCTATTATGTTGCTTCAAATAAGATTCTCGCATTGCAAAATGTACAAGTGTATCTATATCACCACATAAAAATGTTTCAGTCTTTGCTGCAACTCTTTGTAAAATATCTTTAGTATGGTTGCTGAGTGCACCTTCATCATCAATAATTATACCATCTATTGTATTTTGGTGTCCATCAATATTCAATTGCATTGCAGAAGTATACCATACAAGCATCTCATATCTTTGCTGGACAGTTAATCTAGAAAGCTGGAACTTTTCTAAGAATATTCTAAGTATGTTTGGTTTTAGTTCCACTTTGTCTGTGACGGCTATAAAAATGATGGGGTGCTTAGTATAGTTTTGGTATAAGTCTATTATTGTGTTCATAAAATATTCCATCACTCTGCAGTCTTCATTGTTTTCCGGGTCTACTGCAAACACCTGTAGAATAAACATTTAAATTAAGGTACATACATCTATATTGTATCTGCATATCTCTATCTCTATACCTGCATGTTAAGTACAGCTAAAAATTACTGTAATTATATGTAATTATATTAGGTAATGAAGGAAGGTTAGTTACTACTTGTTACTACATTTTACCTCAAAATTATCTAAGAGCACTATGCACGGAGCAGCTGCCTTTGCTTTCTGTACAGTGGAGTTGATCTTGCTCTCCGTCTGCTTGGCTGTGGAGCTCTGCAAGCCGTTGCAGTCAATTGATAAGCAGTTCAAACCTAAAATGTGGGTTATTTTTAGTGTACCAATTTATTAATTTTCATAAGGTAATGTAAAGCATTATGAAAAATTAATTAAATTCAGAATAATATTTTTGAATACATGTCGAAGAGATATTGTAATTAATGAATATCCTACCATTATATTGGGCTAATGCTTTAACAAGTTGATGTCTGCCTGACCCAGCAGGCCCTGACAATAGCAGCATTGGCAAAATAGGACTAGGCAAAGAAGCAGACAGGTCACCTGCAAAATTAAAACTTAATCTTTAAACTCTGGTTATTGTAAAAACAAATATTGAAATGAAAATAATCTTAATATGTCTTACTTATCTCCCCTGTTACAAATGGACTAATGGCATCTTGAATTTGTTCAAACTTTTGCCTTAATCCAGTAGGGCATAACTGCAACATTTGCAGGTTAATGTTATCAGTTGCCTGGGATTTGAAGAACTCATCTTTTGATTTTATAGCATGAATGTTTTCACCCAAAATTAGATGTGTAACTCCCTTAACAATGAAAAATGACTGAATCACTTTTGAATTATATTTAACTTCTATATTCTTCCTGCTATCAATTTTATTACATTTGAAGTAAAGTTTCCCCACAGCTTGTACCAGGTCAAGGTACTTGTAGTGATATTTTGATGTGACGTCCGGTGTAAGCTCAATGCTGAATATGTCATTTAAACTCACTAATTTAGGTAGTTCAAAATGATTACTCAAAACTTCTTTGACAAAGTCGTTGGACAGATCATATTCATTTACAACAAGACTGACTTCAGCAGTCTCTGCAATACTAGGTGCAAGCTCCAATGAAGGTATAGTATGAAATGAAATGCTAATGTCCCTACAGTGTAGTAGTTCAAATGAAGATAGAATATTATACATTTCATTTTCTGAAGTCAAGGCAATATCTTTTTGTACTAATGTTGAACCCACAACAGGAACTATTCTTATATAGTCAAGGCTGCCTGATCTATTATCCATCCATAACTTCTTGTGCAATTCAGAAGTTAAGAAGTTCAAATTGTATTTAATCAATACATTGTCTCTGTCAATATTGTTTTGCGTAGTTTTGTATTTCGATTTTATATCGGGAGTTAACTTCAGTGCAAGCCATAGGACACCATTGTCAATATAGAACAGATTATCAGCACTTAATTGTAAAAAAACTTCCTTTGATATAAACACACATTTATGTTGCAACACGGGTAAATTCTCTACTGCATATTCCTTACAAAGGTGCCACCGAACGTGTGTAGGAATGGTCTTCAACTTAAACATATCTATGTCTTTTTTAGCTAAGACTTTTCTTTGATAAGAGAGCCTAAACTTAACTGCCAAAAACACGAGGAATGTGTAATAATTGTACTTTGGGTAGATTACTTTTAGGCAAAATTTGATTACCCATAGCTGAACAGTAATGCGATCATTCATAATTAACAAAAAGAACTAATAAATAACAATAATCGTATGATTTTTAAGACATCAAATACTTTTTCTTATTGATATCATAATTCTGATAACAATATACAGTGCTACAAATGTTAAAGTCACTGTCAGAAAGAAGCTCAAAGGATTTGTAGCTAAGCTATTCCACGCATTACTAAAACCGCCTGAAAACCGAAATTCGCAAATTGCGGGGATCTTTCTCTTTTACTCTGACTAAAACGTAATTAGAGTGACAGAGAAAAATGCCTGCAATGGACGAACTTCGATTTTCCCGGTAGGAGCCCTGTTTTTTGACAAGTTTTCACAGATATTAAAATAAGACATTGATGGTTTGTTTACAAAGACCTACCAGGAAACGCTAAAATCGAAATTTATGAAATTTAGTTATCTGCGTCTTTATCGCTCGAATATGCAAGAGTGATTTTGTGAGAGGTTAGATAACGAAATTTCGATTTTTCTTGTTTCGCGGTAGATCCTCTGATTTTGATGGATTGTGGTAGTGGCGCCCTCTAAGCAGAGTTTCGCGTAATATTCCCTATATATTATACTACTCTTTGTATTCCCTATTGATTATTTAAAGAAATAAATATTCTTCAAATTTTCATAACATTATTACCGGTTTTTTCAAGCCCTCACGGAACCCAATATTGTGGCAACACTAAACTTCGTCCATCTTTCTTTCCGGTTTTCAAGATGGTGAGTATTTCGTGAGAGCGTTAAAAAATTGGGAATAAAAATATTTATTACTTAAATTAATTCAAAATTCAGTAATCAAACATGAAAGTTAAAGTACTGATTCTGTAAATAGTTTCAGTTGTATATTTACAACGTAAGGTTTTGCAAGTGAACCTCGTGGCGATGTCGCTTGTCAACAACATTTTTGTGATTTTAGCCGCCCAAGAAGGACGCGAAATCCTCGGCCAAGCAGCCGCAAAAGACACAAAAGAAGAAGGAGGGGTCTGGTGGCGGCAAAGCCAAGAAGAAGGTAAGGAAGTTGTTGGTGTTGTAAAGTGAGGTTATGTCCATGTCACTTTGATGATCGGTTTTTGACAAACTTTTAGATAACTTGAATAGTTATAAAGGCTCTTTTAATATAAGTACCAAATGATTAACAATTTACGCTTGAATTTTAGTGAGAGTAAAATCTGATATATTGAGGCTGATGGTACTTGAGGTATAATATGGCCAAAGCCCAACCTTGTCATGCACACTTTACTCATACCGTTTTTCTTATTTGCAGAAGTGGTCCAAAGGAAAAGTCCGTGATAAGTTGAACAACCAGGTTCTATTTGACAAGGCCACGTACGACAAACTGTACAAGGAAGTGCCCCAATACAAGCTTATCACACCTGCCGTGGTCTCCGAAAGGCTAAAGGTCCGCGGCTCCCTCGCCAGGCGCGCGCTCGTTGAGCTTAGGGAAAAAGGTAAAAATATATTAGACAATTTGATCACGGTTGATTAAAATAATTTGTCATTTTTAAAAGAACACCATACCAATCATAAACTTACAATGTTTGGATTGATATACTAATGTTGCTTGCCACCTAGAAGTAAATGAGTACTGTTCAATACATTTTGTGTTAGAAAGTGAAGCTTTGGAATGATCAATAATGTGTGTTGTTTCCAAGCAGAAGGTCCTGCTTTTGCTTGCCATGAGGATGCTTTGATAGGCTATACATATAAAGATACAAGCATATCTTGTCCTTTTATGGTATGTGACAAAGTGGGACCTTTGACTAGACTTTCACATAATTATTTTACAAGCAGTGGTAAATAATAAGCAAGCTATTATTTAAAAATACAAACTGGAAAACAGAAATCATCTATGTGCCTATGAAAACTTGCATATTAAACAATAATAGATGTCATTTTAACCCTTATCCCTTGGAGTGGTAGGCCACCGATTGTCATTAAAATTTCAAACTTGATTATTTGAAATTCACTACAGATTATTTTGCTAACAAAATGAGTCATTATCTGTCATAGAGAAAGGAAATCCTATTCATGGTAGACAATCTCAATTAATGCTTCACATGGAGTTACAGCAGAACTACAAACATGACATTTAATGCATTATGCATAATTATTAAATCAAATTAATATTTCTTGCACCTGAAACTTATTCTCCTTTTTACCATACTTTAAAGTGGTTGTGGTCTAAATTTTATTGGTGACTGATATGTGGTAATAAATAACACAATTGAGCAACTCTATTGCCATAAAGCCTAGCAATAATGGATGTCAATATCAAATGTTTTCTTCTTCAAAATATAAACAAAATTGTGTTACATTATCATAAAACAAATGAAATATTTTGTGATGATAATTTCTAATGGAAAATCCATGACAGTCAAAAACTGATATATTGAGTCTGATTTTTTTTCAGCACACAAACCTCATCATTAGTGCTTGTTACATATGTTTCACCAACCGTTTTTGTTGTTCTAGGTTTAATCAAGCAGGTAGTCCAACACCACGGGCAGGTGATCTACACTCGCGCGACAAAGGGTGATGATCCAGTCGCGTAAAATTATGGATAAGGTTACAAAATAAAAATAAAAACCAAATGCGGTTGTTTTCATTTTTATTCCTTCTCAGTTTCAAGACAGTCTGCAGTAAATATAAGAGTCAAGAATGAATAATGACAAAGAAAATAATGTTAGGCCTTTACACTTGCAGTAAGTGCTTGCCAATCAGGCACGCCTGTAAGTCTGGAGACCCACTCTACTATGGTAGTTTACACAGTGTATCAAAGAGCATATAATCACTACATTTGTGTATGTATCAAACTGAGACACTTACAGATTCATACAAATAGATTTCATCTTTCATATGAAAGATTCTAAAAAAAAAAATGTTTTGCTGATAACTACTAATTAAAAACGGGGTTCTCCTGTACTATTTATATTACTACTAACTTTCTGAAACCGTATATACATGGTGAATACCCGTTTTAATACAAATGACTATGCTAGTTTCAAATATTGAATATTTTGCTGTCTTAAGACGACAACCTATGATCGGCACGAATGTTTGTGTTTGTCGTCTAGGTCGCTAATCGTAAATCTCGCACGAGGGTACACATCCCTTAGGTGGTCCTTGAAGCTTGCCGCTTGCTCATCACTTCCCGTCTCAACCACGACATTGGCCTGTAAAAAAAAAAATTTTTGCTGACTCATCTAATGCCATGAACTGTTACGTTTACATAATGCTTCTATGTTTCATGAACGGTAGGTATACTTATTTATTATAGGAGACAAATTAGGGAAATCCGGCACCTGACAAGGAGTGACATCTTAGGTAACAATAGGTAATGCCCGTGCTTTCCTTTGTGTAAGGTAAATGTTTCTGTTTTCGACTTAGTCACATTTATAGAATTTTGTTTTGTGGTACGTTAGCTAGAACCTTTGTTTATATTCATAACAATAGAAGACGTGAAGATACTGGAAATTAACGTATAACATACCCAAGTAGATCCGACATCACAATGCACGGGCATCTGATCAGTTACCATGCTTTTCAGCACTACGTTCTGTTCCGACACAACTTTAGCGAGGTTCGCCAGACCGTTCCGATGATCAGCCACAGGGATGGAGAAGCGAAGTAGTCGTCCACTGGCGCCCAGACCCCGCTGGATGCTGCGCGACAGACGGCCGCAGTCTATGTTACCGCCGCTTATGACGCACACAGCACTAGAACATTTGTTTAAGACAAATGCGGAAAGTAATAAGCTAATAAGTGTCAAAATTGTAAAACAAGCGAACGCGAGTGTTATTTTGGGATAGGCTTTTCACTGTTTCTCGTGCTTCCTTGTGCGAAGAAATAAAAAATATATACTTAATAAACAACTTTATATAAACATATAGGTAACCCATTTTTCAGTGGCACCACATGCTCCAATCCTAACGTAAGATCAAGGAATATGATGTCAGCGCGTTTGTATGCAAAGGTGCTAAGCGAATAGTGTTACCTACTGACTGATATTTCTTACCTTGTCACTTCACAGAAAGCGCCTTTATGCATATACTTGTGAAGCGAGCACTTGAAATTATTATTACCTAACCTTTTTAGACTAGGTGAAAATATTATACCGTTTCCCTCTCAGCTCGGGCACGAGCCCCTGCATGACGGCGGCCACGGCACAGACTCCCGCGCCGTCTACCACGAGCCGCTCGCGC
Source organism: Cydia pomonella (assembly GCF_033807575.1). Lineage (NCBI taxonomy): Eukaryota > Metazoa > Arthropoda > Insecta > Lepidoptera > Tortricidae > Cydia > Cydia pomonella. The sequence goes on along the minus strand of NC_084721.1, from coordinate 8,546,022 downwards.
TCCAGCACGCTCACCATGGCTTGTGCGATCGACGACTCTTCTACTACCAGCTAAAACGTGTTAAATATTATATAATCAGACTTATTTCATAACAATCATAACTTTCTAATAAAGCAGAAGGTCTCTTTGCTATCAACACCAGTCGAAAGTAAATCGTCACGTATAGACCGCGGGCCAGGAGCATATTTTGTCAGTCATCGCCTCCCGGCTGATACTTTGTCAGATGATAGTTCAGATGCTGGTTTAAACTAAAAGTCAGCTGTAAAATGAACATATAAAAATATGCGCCTTACCTCTTTATGTGCGGCAAAGTATGCGTAATGTGTAAATTGCGTAATCCGTTGATGGCTTTTCAGGCGTTTATGCGTGATGATTATGAAATGCTACATGCAAAGTTTCATGATTTGTTATTGCTATCATAAAAGGTATAGCGCTTATTTTTTACATGTTCATGCGACCAGCTGATGTTCTTAACACCGCGATATAACCGGCTGACGATTTTTTAATTTCAACTATCATTTGACAAAGTATCAAACGGGAGGCGATGACAATTTTTTTTTTGCTTTTCAGACGAACTGTGTACGATGGGCCGATCAACTATCGGAGCCGTTTAAACTGGAGTGTGGGGTACGACAACATCTCCCTTGCTATTTAATGTATATGTTAACGCTCTGATTGGAGAGCTAAGCGGTGCCCATGTCGGTTGCTCTATTGATGGCGTGTTCATAAACAATATAAGCTACGCAGACGATATGGTGCTGCTTGCGCCTTCGATCAGTGCGTTAAGGAAATTAATTGGCATATGTGAGAGTTATGCTAAAGCTCATGGGCTGAAGTATAACCCCTCCAAGAGCGAGCTAATGATTTTTAAAGCGGGTAGAAAAATTCCTGAGGATGTTCCTTCTGTCAAGCTAGATGATAAAGAAATCAAAAGAGTGTACCATTTTAAGTATCTCGGTCATATTGTCACCGATGACCTAAGAGATGACATGGACATGGAGAGAGAACGGAGAGCGTTGGTGGTTCGTGGGAATATGCTTGCACGCAGGTTCGCTCGCTGTACAGACAAGGTTAAAATAACGCTTTTTAAAGCTTACAGTCAGACATTCTACACGAGCAGCCTGTGGATTAGGTACACCCAGCGTTCCGCAAACGCTCTCAGAGTTCAGTATAATAATGCTTTCAGAATGCTGATGGGGCTGTCACGGTTCTGTAGCGCCTCGACGATGTTTGCAGAGGCGCGCACAGACGGGTACCATGCCATCTTGCGTAAGCGCTCAGCATCTTTAATGCAACGAGCGAGAAGCAGTCCCAACAGCTTTCTGAAAGTATTAGCCGATAGATGCGACTGTCGAATATGGAGGCACCTGGTAGTTGTGACTGGGCGACCTGTACGTTGTTTTGTTACTTTTTAGTTTAGTTTAGTTGTAATTAGTAAATACTAACACTAGTTATTAGGTACGTAGCTTAGATAAACTAACAAAATCTATGGATTGTAAAGATCTGAAATAAATGATAATTTAATTTAATTTAATTTACGTGTTTCGGTGGCTGCCATTCCTCAACCCACCTACGGAGCGGCAGCTGACGTCTACGAGGGTTCATCATACCTAGCCGTTAACAACACGAGTTTTCAGCCGGGGAGGCGATTGGTCATGGAAATTGTTCCTGGCTCGCGGTCTAGTAGATATATGCTTATGCGAAAACTTGAATAATTCGCAGAACAGAGGAATTTTGGCGACAGTTCAGCTGCTTCAAATAAGTATACATGAGCAAACAGTATCTGTTGTGCCACACCTAGTCTTACTTCGCATATTTGAGTTGTTTGCAAACAGTTTGGTCCTTCGAGCCGGATAGGAAAATGTTTTCGTATTAGGTCTAATAAAAATAAATTCAATATGTCCTAACCATTCTATCAAGTTTTCCCCTAATTGTGGCAAAAGCGTTGGGTCCCACAGAGGATGCGTTAAGTCCCTCGGCCAGATTGGGTGCGACCGGCACATTCATGGGCTTCCCAGCTTGCAGCGCCTTCATCATCTTCGGAACTTTTGCGCATTCCGCTCCCTATAATGCAAACTCAGACTAAACGAATGTTAAATCATCCACGTAAAACAATATGTCACGTGTCTCTTTGAAAGTGGTGTACCTACCTATAGAACAGTCGCCCGCGGTATTTCCGAACCGATAGGTACGACATTCAAACCTTCAAGAAAAGAGCGTACTCCCATCTTAAAAGCCGGAAACGCACTTTCAACCCTTCTCGTGTTGCAGGTATCCATGGGGGACTGTAATTGCTTACCATAGGGCGATTAGTCTGCTCGTTAGCCTCCTATATAAGGTACCTATCAAACAAAAAGTTACCTAATGTGCAAATACCCTAGGTATACCTTACCTACAAGTGCGCGATAAATGAGCATTCGCAATAAGTTAATTAAGGCATCTCATGCCGTTACGCTGCAGTGATTTAAAGGGTTCCTCGCCCGTTCCTTCCATTGGCATTTGCCGACATGAAGAAACATAACTTCGTGATAATAGAAACTCGATAACTCGTAATATATGTCGCGTATCTCACGTAAACAAGGCAGGAACACTTGAGCTTCTTGCAAGCAACGAGAACTGCGGCGAGAAGTCCACCGCTCGCCACGGGCACGATCACCGCGTCCAGTTCCGGAAGCTGCGTAACTATCTCCACACCAACTGTGCCCAGTCCTGCCATTACTGCGGGATCGTCTGATCTGCAATGCCGTAGGCGTAGGTAGAAGGTAGGTTCTTTGAAGATTTAGTACTCAAAGCGCAAAATTGCTTAGATGTGCTACACAGGCGTTGTGCCTATAGATACCTCTAATTAAATAAGTATATATAGTTAATAAACGCACCTAGAACTAACAATAGGTATACCTATAAATAAGACCTGAACTAGTTTTAGAACCTACTCATTTTATAAGGTTCAATCAATCAATTGCAAATGAGCGGGTAATACTGCAATGAGATATGTACTAAGGTAGCTATAACGCTGCCAGAAGATACGAAAATGATTAAACCTCATTATTATCCGGTGGCTCTCATCAGCCACTTTCTGTGCGTAGTTGGTAGCGTCTTGGACATTTTCTCCATACAAGACCACGTCCGCGCCGAGCTCCGAACAGCGGTGCACGAGCGCCGGCGGCGTGCGCTCTGGGAGCACCACCATCACCTATTTGATTGTACTTATAAGGGTCATTCTCTCATTTCGTGCAAATCGGTGATATTCTCTCGATTTGTAATTTTTCTTTTAATTGATAAAATTTTGGATTTCGTCCATGTGTGGATTCGTTTATTAACACTTTTATGCTAAAGGCACCTTAGTAACCTTATTACTTTTCATTTAATAGGGCTACTGGTAATGAACTACGCGCTGGTAATGAAATGGCCTGAGATGGTAATGAATGATAAAGGAAAGGAATGAAATTGTCATCGGACGGTAATTTTTTCACTGGACTGTAATGAAACAAACTTATGAAATCTGACATAAAAATCTTTATTTAAAGAAAATTAACAACATTAATAAAATCAACAATATTAAAAACGTGTCGATTAATGTCTGGCATTTAGCAAATACACAATATAACTGCATAAAACTATGAAATAGTGAAAAGGTGGCATAAAAAGTCCCCCAAAGAAATATATATGTATGCTTCTGAATAAGAAGAATTTTGTTACAGCCGATCCTTATTTGTTATTTAATAGTTTAAGTAACCAACATAATTATTGTTTTATTCAAAAAACTAAACTAAGTTTCAATCGGTCTTTGATTAGTCTATTATTTTAAATTGTTACATTGTCATTAATTGACTCACTACCTACGCAATTTCGATTAAATCTCTTGCATAGCAATTATTTTAATGGCGTGTTTTGCAAATTTCTACAAAAAATTTTTTTTTTCTATTTGACCGATTTGACCGCCATTTCTTTCTGTTTTCTTTGAGCACGAGGTGTCATTTCCTTTATGCTACAAATCTTTTTTGTTCCTTTCTTAACAAGTATCTATTTCTTTCTTTTTCTCTTTGTATCGCATATAATTCGGGATTATTTTTTATAATCTAATATTTTTCTTTTTTACGCTGCCTATCTTTTGCTAGTTAGTCTTCTTTGGTCATTTTTTTCTCTGGCCTGGTCATTTTAATGCTAAAACAAAGTGATAACAAAGCAGTCATTAAAGAACATTTGACTAAGGGAAGCCCTATAAAAATGGGAAACGTGCACACGAAGACGATACTGGGAATCTGTAGCCGGATGTTGCCCCAAAAATAAACACTGCGCGTAGAGGAAAACCTGGAGGTAAATATTCAGGCATGGCAAGAGCTAAAGCACAACAGCGGAATATAGATTCGGATGAGTATGAAATGATCTCTGACGTTGATGAGGATGCCGAGCGACGTATCATACGTGCACGAGGGAAGGACATCTATGAGTATACCAGGGCAACTCCTGCCATCAGCTCAGAAGTTGTAAAGAGCTCCTCCCCGGTCTCGAAAATCTATGAGGGGGACATAATTGACGAAGTCTGCACGGAAGCCAACAATGTGCTAGAGGAGGCTCGCAAATCCGGGAACTTGAATGCCTCAGCCCTGTGCCGACTGCTCCCAAATGTAGGCGGTCCGAATGCTCCGTGTCAGTGACTGTATGCGCGAGTACTAAGGAGCATGGCGCTGTATGGGGCGCCAATATGGGCGGACAGGCTCTCGGAGCGCAACAGCGCCCTACTCAGGCGGCCTCAGCGAGTAGCAGCACAACGCACCATCAGGGCATATTCAACGGTGTCCCATGCCGCAGCGTGCCTCCTAGCTAATACCCCTCCGTGGGAGCTTGATGCTCAGGTACTGGCGGAGAGGTACCGAATGAGGGCGCTGTCGAGGGCGCGGAGAGAACGCGTAGACCCCGAAGAGTCGGAGCGAGTGCTACGTCAGGCAGAAGAGAGGCTCCTGGAACGATGGAAGGAAAACCTGGAGGACTCGCCCTATGGCACCCGCACCATTGGGCACTCTTTTCATCGTTCCGGGAATGGATAAAGCGGAAAAGAGGTGTGCTATCATACCGGCTGACCCAGGTGGTGCTTCGGTCACTACCTGCACAAAATTCAACGGGAGCCGAGTCCGGTCTGTCATGAATGTGGTGACTCGGACGACACAGCCCAACACACCTTGCAGGTGTGTAACCGGTGGGATACCGAGAGAGGTGCCCTAACGGGCGTTATTGGGCGTAATCTCTCGCTGCATAGTGTTGTCTCGGCCATGTTATGCAGCGAGAGATCATGGAATGCGGTTGCCACCTTCTGTGAAACCGTTATGACACAAAAGGAGGCCGCTGAGAGAATACGCGAGGAAAATGTGGACGCGCATCCTCTCAGGCGCAGACGGCAGAGGAGAAGGCGAAGGCGCTATGCAGCAGCCTTAGTCTGATCTTCCAATAGGGCTGGTGGGCTGGGTACCCACCATACGGCCCCACACGTCTAGGGGGAGGGCCATAGCGTCCCTGGTCCTCTCCTTCCTTAGCGCGGGTGCTCCCAGCGTCTATGCTGGGGAGCGTCGTGGTAGAATGGCTGCAATCCCTCGGCGCTCCCAGTAACGGCAGAGCGGGTGACGCCGCAGGGGATGTTAGTGGGTATTCTCCTCCCCTCCCTCTGTGTAGCAGAGAGAGCTGTGGGAGGAGCGAGTCCCACATACTACCCCCACATGGGCTGACCTGGCCCGGGGGTGAGATGCGTAAATGCATTTACCCCTGCTTCACCAAAAAAAGGCGATTATCTCACACTGTCACCGCATTTCGTTACGAAGTGCGGTGCAACGAATTCGCGAGCGGCGACGATGCTAAGGTGGTGCAGTTGGCTCCGTATCTTCGTCCGGAGCTGCTATGCACGACGAACCAGGTTTATGAACTAAAACCAGAAGTAGAATAAACATATTTTTATGATATACTATTTCTTAAGATTAATATTTATCAGACGCACCCCTACATTCAAAACGTATGTATCACAGAAGTACTGAACACTCATGTTTTGAGTGTCATCACAAGTAAAGGTAACAGAGCGGCAGGTTTATGTTAATCTACTGCGCTCGAGTAAACCCGAAAAATCCCCGGTTGGGCTCCCTTATTATTACATATCTACAGTTTTAAATGCTTATAACAACGTAATCTTTATAATAACTGAGCCTCTTTCCATTAAATGTACTGCCTCGAATATATTATCATTACCTTCTTAATGCATTCATTACCTTCCCCAGTAAAACTGGAAGGAAAAGAAGTGAATGAAACAGATATGAATGACGTTTTGGAAGTTTTTGTCGCCTACGTCGGTTGGCATCAGACCTTAATTTTGCAGAATAAACCATCTGGAAGGCAACACTAAAACACTTCATTACGTATAATTATAATAATGTACACTTGGAACTTACTGTGTAAATCACTGGATGGCGATGAAGATTGTTTTGAACCACACTCCTTTTCGACACGCGAGAACGTAGGTATGTTCGCTAACAGCGGCATACGCGCGTCCGCTACGAGATCACGCGGCCAACTGACTGACGAACAATGCGTAGCATCGGCGGTAGACGCTATATACCCTTGCTATGTAGCAAAATATAGCTAATCCATTTCTCGCGTCGGTAATGAACAAATTACTTGAACCATACACTTATAAGGCTGTATAATTTTAACTGTTAATATCTAGCTTCTAATATTAAACGATTTAAAACATAACTAAATTAGTCATTAAGTGAGCAAACAACGAGTTTTCTATTTTTAGTATCTTAAGGTTCAAATGTAGGTCAAAGTTATACCTTCATGCGTTACATGTAGAGAGGAATGAAAAAATTGGGTGTTAATTGTAAATATAAAGAAAACTATTACCTTTTTAGAATTGTTCGTTGAAGAGACATATACTTTAGGCCGTATGTTACAACCTTGCTTTTACAGATATTCGAAAACTACAACAAATTTTTGGTAAATTACCTAAAACATCGATTTGCACGAAATGCGAGAATGACCCATAAGTGTTAAATCGACGATCCCAAACTCAGGTGATATTTAACTTTAAGTCTAAGGAAGGAGAGACTAATTTTATTCACCTCCTTTGGTGATTTTGACTATTTTTTTTTTTAAGTTTACCGGAACACCGAGCGCCCTGCCGTGGTAGGCGGCTGCCAGAGCCATGCTGCCGTTCGAAGGCACGATAACTCCTCGTTTAGCAGCGTACTCCGAACAGGACAAGGCGTTGCGGACACCGCGCTCTGCGACACTGTTGCCAATACTTTAGTAAGTAAAACAGATAAAAAAGTTAAATCTTTGTTTCTCAAAATACTATTTCATAAATTCCAGGGGTCACCACACGGGCTCCCAACAGGATGCACCAATGATCTGGTCAAGACCTCATGTAACTGTTGGATGAAAGCAGTGCGTAACATAGTCGTTGTGGAGATCAGGATGTCTATAATGTCCAGCAGTCAACTGACAAAAGTTAATGCCATAACTCACCTTCCAGTATATTGCAGATTTTCACATTTTAAGTAAATATTGTAATCCATGTATTTACTTATTTTTGCTTCCTGTAAAATTATATAAAAATATACATGTTTACATGTATTATTACAGTACACATTTTTACTAGAGCTTACAGTTTTTTTTTTACAGTACTTACACAAAGTGGGGTGTGTATTACACTCCCTTCTATGTTTTCTATTGCCTGTTTTATATCATTAAAATTTAAAACATGTGGCTGTTCCATTTTTTCATAGTCCTCCTAAAATGTTTATTATATTAATTAGTAATTCAAGCATGACTATATGGTAAACACTTGTACATAGGTGTTAAACCAGTGGCTCTAAGCTTTTGAAAATAATCTAAATACTGAGTCAGCAAAATTTTTTTTAAATAGGTGTTATAGGACCCACTTACAAAATTTTAAGAGAATCAGTTGAGAAATGCGACCTGTAGAATTGAACATCTTTTAAAGCCCAAGCTTTTAGCCCAAGCTGAGACCTTTGCTTTTCTTTGGTCACATAGTAAGTAGACACTTTAATTGTACACCAGTGATGGCATACCTGTTGTGAATGAGGTATGGTGGGCATCCTGCTGGTCAACGGAAGAGACCCCAAGACTTTTATATATGTTCCTATGCCCTCACATTACCATTTGCAAAGTAAATTATCAATGGCCTGCTACTCATACTACTATAATACTATTTACATTACTATACCATTGTTTTTGTTCTGCTGTTTCGATTTAACATGAACACTGTAAATTTAGATTATGATTATTTTGCTTAGAAAGTGATAACTGTTGGATAACTGATAGAATGAAAATTATGTCAGTGTGACATATTACATCATAAATAATAATAGACTAAAGGTAAAGTAGAAAATAGTTTGCTTATGTCCCATCTTTGTGAATAATTTCTCAAATGCAATTTGCATTGTATCAACTCAAGTGGAGCAAAACAACAAATGGAAATACAAATTGGTTTTATTTAATTGTTCTACTTTAATAAAAAACAAGGCAACACATTCACAAGTGATCATCATAAAACAAGTTTCTGATGTTATACTGCACAGCCGTGGTAATTAAATGTTTCGGTTGCATAAAAGAACATGCAACACTCAAGTTAGACATTCACCCATAAAATACTGAAGTGGAAGTGTCGGATCAGTGAGCAAAATGAAGAAATATTTAAGGAGTAACACACCACCTAAAGAAGATGTATGTATTAAAGAAACATGAAAGTGTATACACATCATAGTTGGTATTAGTGAAATGAAACTATAAAATTTACTTGATTTAATACTAAAAATTCATAATTTAATTAATTAATTAATAGCTAAAGCATCATTTTGGGCTTCTTGTGCCAACTGCATTTGAAGATTTAAAAGTTTGTTCTTTAACACCACTATACCCATTAGGACAATATTTTCCGGCTTCAGTGCTCCCGATGATTCAACATTGTAGAAAAATTTGTTAGGTTTAGCTTCCCAGTTGAACTCTGCTTCATACTGGTCTTCGTCTAACTCAGTGTGCTCACTCTTTGGCCACTCGTCTGGCTTGGGGTACAGGGTGTGTCTCATGATATTGTCAGGGTCATATTCAAAACATACACCTGCTGTCGGGTTCCACTTTGCATGCTCCTTCCCGAATCCTTTCTTGGCGTATGCTCGTAACTTTAGTTCTTGTCCTTTTCGTAACTTTATAATCAAAATTTCATCAGCCTCACCATAGTCTGCCTGGTCTTCGTCACGGTGACGTGAAGTCACGGGCACCACGCGCGGGTCGCTGGACTTCAAGTCAGCTGTCGTCACATGTCGCGTTTGGTCATCCGTGCATTTTACGTCTAACGTAAATTCAACACTACACTCTGAGCAGAAATCAGCACACATACAATCTCTGGAGTACCGAATTTTGTCGACAACGTCATCAGATATTAGCGGTATGAGACCCACGCGATGTGCGAGAAACTCATCACTAAGTACAGTGGAATTAGCTTCTAATTGAACCCAATCGATGGCCATCGTCGGCGTCTCTGCAATAAATACACGACGCATACTATTGGCGACACTTAGCTCGGTATCCTCGACAACGAATTTCACATTATCGTCTGTTAGTTCAGTGATATGCACCGATGGCTGGTTGGCGTACGGCATTGTAGTTTATAATTTATTCTTCTAAAAAGTAAACGTGGTAGTTTCTGACTTAAAAATAATACTAATGTTTCAAATACGACAAATACACAACACAACACGTTAATCACCGCAGCTCATTGAATGAATGAAAGGAATGAATAAAGCTTCTGTCAATGTCAAGCAACAATAAAGCACGCTAGCTCTATTAGCTCCACGGACGTAGATAATAAGGTGGATAGAGTACACTGCCCAAAAAGTGTGTCCACGTGAGAAGTCAAACCAGAGCCCTGCATCTCGTTCTAATTAGGGTGACCATAGTCATATTTATGTGGAATATTAGGATAAGTTGGAAATTTGGAATCTATAGTTAGGACAGGATCTTTTCTCATTCGTGCATAGTAAGAAAGAATCATACTCCACACGCACGCAGCTGGTCAACTTTATTGTCACGCGTGCAATAGAGTATTTAAGAGGAAGTTCGGCCTGGCCAGTCACATTAGGCCTCACGCTAGACAACATCCATAATGTTTATTTAGGGTCGCTGTTATCGAAAACGATGAGGACTATAATTATATATATATATATATATAATTGCCCAAGAAAACTATAAGTTTTTTTTCTCGTGTAAAACGCTTACAACAACGTCACTTAATTTAGTTCTAAAAGCTGTTAGAGATCACTGATCTCAGATCAGTGTATTGGATCGCGATCCTGGTCGATTGTGAGGAAGATGGTCCGCCGGACGTCCGTCAAAATCCCAGCTATAAGTAAGAGCGAGACAGATATCCAGGGTCGTGGACCGGTACACCTATCATTACAGTTTTTAACTAGGGCGCTTGTCCCTCTGGAGCACAGACATATTATCTTATATTCACACTTAGGAATGTCACATAATGAAAGACAAGAATAAATAATAAATAAATAATAAGAAAGGAGCTATACGGATGCAGTGCGATAGAAAGAGACTTTCTTATAAGACGTCAACGAGTTTCGAGCGCTGCTTAATTTAATTTAACTCTTAATTTTGTTCAAAATCTTAAAAACATTGGCATACCTGTGAAATGAAATGCCATTTTTTTGTACACCAGAGACACAACAATAATGCATATTTTTTATAGCAAAAACTTTTACGAGCTAGCGATGTTTATAGACCGAGCCCGGTCCGTAGACTGAAAAGTTTCAGCTCAATTGGAAATCGGAAAGTGGGTCCATCCATGGGCGTAGCGTAACCATTAAGATTTTTACACAAAATAATCTTGATTATTGAATAAAATGATAAAATATTACCACAAAACGAAATAATTTTTTTTTAACTATGTTAACCGGCTTCTTAGACTATTCTGATTATATTAATGCTTCTTATGCTCTTAATTTAACAAAATAGGTACCTATTGATTCGAATATTTCGCCTGGAATATCATAATTACCTATTAAACAACACGACACTAGTTTGACTGCAATACGCTTTTAATAGTTTCCTCTCCGATTGATTTATATTTTTTACTTAATTTAAAAATATAGGTGTTACGATTCCATGTCTTTGTAAATGAATAAATCACAAATGTCGGCCGTTGGCGACTACTGTCGACCTCAAAAATGGTCATTGGTCAGGTTTTTTCATTTGTAGTTTGCCTCTTTTGCACTCATGGGATGTTCATATACATGATGGCTTCCCTTTTGCATACTTCAGCTAACTTTAAGAGGCTGTCAATACCTAAAGCGCGCACACTGTCTATTTCTATCGGAGTAAATGAGATAGCACTGTCGCATGTTACTGGGCCTGGGCAAGGGAATAATAAGAGAAATATTTAAATAAAAAAAAGTGGATTATTAGTGTAATATTTTACTCAATCACGGTTTAGATATAAATGTTTTGAAATTGTGATTTTAATTGTAGACCCATAAGTCAAAACAATAAAGACATAGAACCGTTTAATTGTGATTTTAAGACCAATCTTTGCAATTATTTTCTATCGAGCCGATTTCGTTCAATCATGTATCGAGTACAACCACGGTCTTTGAAATATAATTAATATGAACATATATTTTTCTTACTTGACTAAAACAAATAATCTTTCTTAAAAAACTGTTTAAGTAACATGAATTTCAAGGACATTGGGTGTTGACAGCCTCTTAAGCGTCAGCATCATCGTAGATCTGTGATTGCAGCTAAATTTTTCAAATTTGCCGCCTTGTCCTACGGACGAATATGTGTGTCCAACCTATGTAGAATCGATTACATATATATAAATATTTTGAAGCCACGTTTCAGTAATAAAATATTATGTATAAATATGGGTCTCTAATGTTTTAAGGACTTTGGATTTACATTTTGTCAATTATTTATTATATAATAGCTCTCATTACGTCGACCACATTAAACATGCCGAAATAAAGACATACCTATTTAGATTAAGTTACTTTTACATTAAGCACGTAATAAGAAGTAAGATCGATTAATATCGTGCCGACATGACATCAGTCACCCTAATAAGTTTGACAATATAGTCTTGTATTTTTATCGCTTATATTATATTAAATCGAATATTAGAGTTCTATTACATGACACTCCATTGCATCCAGAATAGGTCAGGGAATTCTATTTTCAGGCGACAAATTATTTTATCTATTCTGTAAACTAATTAAACTCTGTTATATTTTTAATGGAAGGAGTAGAAAATGTGAGTTCGAAGCGTGGAACCTAAACTGGCTGAACAGCCATGCAAGTATCACTACAAATATCGAAGCTCACACAATATGGAGTAAAAATTTAATAATAATATATAGTAATATGGAGTGTGGCCAAAACCATTCCCCAAAAGTTTGTTAGAAGCCGTGCTCAGTATTTAATAAATGCCAGAATGTATACTTACCCTATATGAGCATATTGCGCGCAGTGTACAGTCAGCGTCAAATACTTTGTAGCAACCAAAGTAGCCAAATAGTTCGGTACACCATATATTTAGTATAGTGTACCGAACTATTTGGCCACTTTGACTGCCACAAAGTTTTGTACTGAAGAATTCGTGTTTGGGGTCAGTTAGTTCCTCGTGAAATTTAGCCCTTCTTGGAAATGGAAATAAGAAGCAGATGACTGGACTTCATACCACACTAGTCTGCCAATCCTACTGTGGCCAGAATATGGTCGAAGCGGACCAGATTCAAAAGCAAACCGGAAGAAAAACGCGAGGGAACTGCATGAATAAGGACTTTTGAACTGTACCCATTCATGTGTCTGTGAAAGGCTGAAAGGACATGCCTTGACACATAAAACTTAAAATTAAACTGTAGTATCATGTAATAGATTGAATAATACTTAAAGTTTGCTTCGTATTCTTTGTGAAAATGGACCATAGAGTGGCATTTACTAACTATTAAAACGTAGTGATTATATGCTCTTTGCTAACTATATGCATCTATGCAAATGCGGGGCTCCAAGAAGTTAGCAGCAATCTTTCCAAGGATCCTTTTTTCTCTAAACGAGACCTTTTTTTTCTTATTACATATTATTTACCTACGTTTTTTTAATTCTTTATTTTAGAATCCACATAAACAACACATTTAATCGGTCTCCGGTGTATGTACTTCGTATATTGTTGAAATAGAGGCCGATGTCGGTAAAGAGGTATTCACCGGCGCGAGACGTATTTTTTTAGGCGACTTACTTTCAGTAGACATAAGATATATTATGTTTTTTTCAATCTGCATTACATAGTCTTTATAATCATTTTGTATGTAAAAAAACTAAGCAGTTTAATTTTTACAATGAAAAAAAAACAGTCGAAAAAATTTTTTTTTTTTTTACAAAATGCCGTTTTTTATACCGGAAATAAATTCTCCCGATGTCTCCCGATCTAAATCGGCTTACTTTGCTATAAGGAACCACTGTGCCAAGTTTCATGCTTTATTCAAGAAAAGTAAGGTTCGACCTCTTTTTGTCACTAAGAACCCATACTAAGAGAGACAGAGTTAGACCAAGACAAATCTTCAACGATTTTGATAGCATAAGCAGTGCAACTGTTATTTATACGTCACAATTTCATAAAAAATCGATTTCGCCATATCCATAACTTTAACTAGTTTACGAATACGAACTATCATCCAAAATAATATAAAACCTTGGGATAATGATTTCTGTGGGAAAATTACAGGTTAAAGGTTCCTTTTTTAGTTTTTTTTAGTAAATAACTCTTAAACGGTGGCGCATAGAAAAAAATTTTCTTCTACATAAGTAATCTGCATAAGTTGCCTACAAGAAAGATTTTTCGCTAGCATCAATATTCAGATATATTAACGCGGGAAGTTAATTATAATCAATTCTAAGGTCCTTTATTTAGTTTTTCGGAAATAACTCGTAAACAGTGGCCAATAGCAAAAAAAGATTAAATTATATAACGTAAATAATATACACAAGAATTTCTATAAAAAATATTACGTACACTTTTCGCAAGAACAAAAAGATATTAAAGAGGGAAAATTTATTATAATCAATTCTAAATTTCCTTTTTTTTTTTTTGTTTTTCGTAAATAATTTGTAAAGTATGACGCAGCAATGTTTATATGAGCCAAAAATATATTAACACTTCGCTAGGATCATGCAATGGTCCACCGTTTACGAGTTATTTAAGAAACCAACGAAATAAAGAACCCTTGAATTGATCGTGCCTTGTCGAGCTGGCTCCGTCGCCGCCGAGCCTTGTCAAGCTGGCTTTGTCGCTGCTGACCTATGTCGAGCCAGCTCCGACGCCGCTGCCCTTCGTGGAGCCGGCGGCCTCGCTGCCGAGCCTCGTGGTGCCGGCGGCCCCGCCGCCGAGCCTCGTGGTGCCGGCGGCCCCGCCGCCGAGCCTCGTGGTGCCGGCGGCCCCGCCGCCGAGCCTCGTGGTGCCGGCGGCCCCGCCGCCGAGCCTCGTGGAGCCGGCGGCCCCGCCGCCGTGCTCCCCGGCAGGCCGCGCGCCCGCGCCGCCCGCCCCGGCTCGGGCGCCGCCCTCGCGCCGCGCCCCGAGCCCGCGCGGCGGCCCCCGCCGCACCATCCTATACTCTGACGAGGTGGGCTCCGGCCTTGGCGCGCTGCTGGCGGAGCGCTTGTCGCAGGGCGTCCTCAACAACTGTCACCCGGGGACCTCCGCCGATCGACTGATAGAATGTATTTCTACAGGCGAGTTTGACCGCGCCTCCACGCTTATTGTTTTCTTAGGGAATAGTATAGACTGTACTAAGCGAGATATTTTAAAATTATCCGCTACGCTGTCGGCGATTGACCAGAGAGAGGTTGCAAAAATAATTATCTGTGCGCTCCCATATAGAATGTCGAGCAAGGTCAATAAAAGGGTATTTCACTACAATTCTTTATTGTATAACCTTTCCTTGTACAGTAGTACGATTTCGTATTTTGATACGAATAAATTTATACAAGATTTTGTTATGTCCCATAAAAGAACCTACCTACCCAGAAGATGTCTAGTAGAGTGTGCTAACCTGTTAGCATATAATATTGAAGACCCCGTCGTGGCTAGCGCGGCGTCTAATAGCCTTAAGTAGTATTTTACGCCTTGGTAGCGTAGGTTTTGAGATGGAGCCGTCTGGAGATTTGAATTTAAACTAACCGCTACGACAACGTGTGCACCAGCCGGCTCCGTTCCTATTGATCACTGCGATGCTAGTATGTTTAGTAAAACCGATTTATTGAACTTAGTTCACCAAAATATCCAAGGATTTGCCTGTAAGGAACTTGAAATTGATTTGTTTTTACAGTCAGATAATATTGACGTTCTCTGTATTACTGAACACTGGCTTAAAGGTCATGAGTTTATGTTTAATTTCAATAATCATAATATAGTAAGTTCTTTTTTTAGGAAATCCTGCAATCGCGGCGGGTCATTGATAATGGTGAAACATAATTTAAAAGTAAGGAACGTAGAGACATTGTTGACATGTCTGTGGAACGGCATATAGAACTTTCCTGTGTTGAGTTGGAACAATTTATAATTGTATGCGTGTACAGGCCCCCATCGGCGGACTATAACTTATTTGAATCGGTCATAGATGAAGTACTTAGTAGTATTTTTAGAACTCCGAAAAATATAATTGTGTGTGGCGATTTTAATATTAATTTACTTGAAAATTCGCCATTTTGTGGAAGGTTATTAAATACTTTTAAATCCTTCAATTTAGTCAATGTATTTTGTGAGCCTACTCGAATCACAGCAACCAGTGCTACATGTATAGATAACATCTTTAGTAACAAGGATGCGATTAGTAAATCTGTTATTAACAACCTAAGTTCTGATCACTGTGGATTAAAAGCGTCTTTCAGCGGGAAAACTGAAGAAATTCCTCAAGATACCATGTGCAGGCCGATTTCCGAAAAGCGCCTAGATTTATTCAATCGTAAAATCACTAAACAATTATGTTGTCTTTCATGTAATCAGGATAACCCTGACTGTTTGAGTTCCGAGTTGTTTAACTGTATTAAAACGGAATTTGATGCCTGTTTCATTCAGAAGAAGGTGCAAGGCAAGGCCAAGACTAAATTTTGCGACTGGGCTACGCCGGATATTCACGAGAAAAGACGCCGACTATACGACTTGTATGATTTAAAAGCAACTGATAAAAGGCCGGAATTTCTGGAGTACGTTAAGAATTTTTCTAAATCTTTTAAGATGATGTGTGTCGCCGCTAAAGCTGATTATTTGTCCAAAAAGATCCTAAGTTCTAGTGATAAAGTTAAAACTGTATGGCAAGTAATCGGCAATGAAACTGGAAAACGTAAGATGAAGGATCCGCACTACACCGTACGAATTGCTGACACTTTAGTAAGTTCTGACCGTGAAGTGGCAGATCATTTTGAGCGGTTTTTCTCGAATATACTGGTAGAAACAACAAAGTCTCTTAATTCATCGCCAGACGTCGCTGAAGAAATTTTGAAGACAAATGTGGCGGAATGTACAGAAATTTTCAAATTTTCGTATGTCACTCCGAACATAGTTCTTAAGACTTTTAGGTCAATAAATATAAAGAAAACAGAAGACCTATGGGGTCTGTCAGTCAAAGTATTACATTCCATTATTGAATCGATTGCACCATACTTAGCTGAGATTTTCAACAGATGCATTGATGCTGGAATTTTTCCAGATATTATGAAACATAGCAAAATTATCCCGTTGTTTAAATCAGGAACAAGAACCGACTCCACAAACTTTAGACCTATTTCAATACTACCGGCATTAAGCAAAGTGTTCGAGAAACTTATTCTAAATCAACTATCGTCACATTTCAACAGAAATAAACTGCTTGATAGCAATCAATTTGGTTTTACCAGAGGTCGATCAACTACTGACGCCGGTGTGGTACTTCTAAAACACATCTTTGACGCTTGGGAAAAAGCTCAAGATGCTATTGGAATTTTCTGTGATCTGTCGAAGGCATTTGATTGCGTTGATCACGAAAATTTAAAGAGAAAATTAAGCCACTATGGGATAAAAGCTAGTGCCCTTGACCTTGTCTCATCGTACCTTTCGAATAGAACTCAGCGAGTAGTTATTAATGGAACTCAATCGGCTGGGTCCCCGGTAGCCCTCGGAGTGCCGCAAGGTTCAATTCTTGGTCCCTTCCTGTTTTTGGTATACATCAATGACCTACCAAAAGTTGTGCAAGAAAGACATGATATAGTGTTGTTTGCAGATGACACTTCCCTTATATTTAAAGTGAACAGAAAGGAAAATAGATTCGAGAGCATTAATGACGCGCTATCTACCGTATTAAACTGGTTTACGGCAAACAATTTGCTTTTGAACGCAAAGAAAACCAAATGCATCAAATTTACGCTACCTAACGTCAAGCAGGTAAATAACAGCAAGATTAAAATAAAAGGTGATACGCTGGAATTTGAAGATCGAACTGTTTTCCTGGGAGTCACTTTAGACTCAAAACTGCAATGGCATGCACATATAGCCACTTTAGCCGGCAAACTTAGTTCAGCAGCCTATGCAGTGAGGAGAATCGGACAGCTAACAAATGTAGAGACGGCCAGGCTGGTATACTTTAGTTACTTCCATAGTGTTATGTCGTATGGAATTCTGTTGTGGGGAAAAGCGGCAGACATTCAGACAATATTTGTACTGCAAAAGCGAGCTGTACGTTCCATCTATGGACTGGGCGCTCGAGTATCCCTAAGAGAGAAATTTAAAGATGCAAGCATTCTTACCGTTGCATCTCAATACATACTTGAGAATATTATGTATGTTCGGAAAAACATTAACGAATTCAAGCTTAACAGTGATATCCATAACTATAACACTAGAAACAAGCATAAACTTGCTGTGCCCGCCCACCGCCTCCGTAAGGTTAGTACGTCTTTCGTCGGGAACTGTACACGTTTTTATAACAAAGTTCCCACTGATATAGTGAATTTGCCTCTTAACAAATTTAAGTCACACGTTAAGAGCTCTTTGTTAAGTAAGGCGTATTATGCTGTGAATGATTTCATAGATGATAAGGATGCCTTTAAGCCAGTAGCTTGATCTTGATAGTATGATAAAAATGTCAGTAATAGTGTTTTTGTTTTCTTCCTGTGAAATAACCATACTAGCGTCCAGTAGAACTGACACAAGAGAACATCATATTCTCGTTTGATTGTATTATTTTAGTTTTGGACACTTAGAGACCTTATACACCTCTAAGATTTTATTTTATTTTAAATTTAATTTTATTTTAAATTTCATTTTATTTTAATACCTATTTTAATGATTTGGACACTTAGAGACCTGTACATCTCTAAGTCAATTTAAATTTATAATTTAGTTTTATAGGTAGGCACTCCTTATGAATAATATGTAGTCGCGTTTATGTGGCGCTATGCCGTCTTTAATGTAACTTACAAGCACAAATGTTGTATCTCACATTTTTTTTTATTATATTTATATTAATACAACCCGGCAGCTTGAACATGTCATGCTCGCTTAAAAGTCTTTACTTACGGTGGCGTCGTTGATCGGGTCGCCACTTTCCCGAATGAAGGTTGAGGGAGGCGATGGCTGAGATACACGTCATACTCGTGAACGGGTGCTGTTTTTGGAGACCGGTCTGTTTAAGCTTACACGGGGTACAGGTTATGTTAAAGTATGTAACTTTACTTTTGAGTGACATTAACGTGAGACACTTCATTCGGTTCTTGTCTGTTTTAATTTGTTTGTCTTTTAATTATTTATATAAGAATTCAAGCCTTGGCGACCCTCTACATCTCTAAGGATAATTTAATATATATTTTTATATTTTATCTCTGACACGTAGAGACTTATACATCTCTAAAGAATTTTAGTATTTTATGGTTTTATTTTTTTATCATAGTTTTTTTTTGTGTAATTTGACATTTAGAGACAGTATACATCTCTAATAAAGTATTTATTATTTCATAGATTCGATATTTATAATTGTTTTTTTTTAATTTATTGTTTGTAAAAATGGACATGTAAAAGTGCCCCTGTGGCCTATTTGCTGAATAAATGTTTGATATTTGATATTTGATATTAACTTTCCCGTTTTAATATCTTTTTAAATATTGATCCCATCGAAAAGTTTTCTCTGCTCAGATTTCGTAATTTTAAAGTATTTATTATTCTTTGACTGGACGGTATTGTGTTGGTTCTCATTATGGATTGTGGAGACCCAGGTATGTACTTTATTGAGAACTTAATTATAACAAGTTAATCTATTCTTTTTCTTGATTTTATACCCTTGAAATGTAAGCATCAGGAAACCTGCTATAAAAACATATTTTGCAAGTTCAAAGAAAGTTTTGATATGTTTCTCACCATATCTAAGTCAAAATTGCAAATGGTCATATAGAAGAGACCTTATAGTTTGTACTTCAGTAAAGAACTGCCACCTCCATCATCAATGCACCCTATTTTTGGTGATTATTTTTCTTTGTAGGCACATTCGATACTTCCCCTCCTCTAACTTTTGAACCATGGGTCCAAAAAAACTTAAAAAAGTAGTGAAACTAAAGCTTAGTAAAGACTTTCAAGATAAACTATAGCAAATATGGTCCGTTGAGTCGTTTTGGTTTTTTGCAAAAAAAGTCTTTTTTGACGGACGGTAACTACGGAACCCTACACTGAGCATGGCGCGACATGCTCTTGGCCGGTTTTTTTACCTTTTCCAAGTTAAAAGTAAAATAAAATATTGTTAGGAAGCCAAAATATTTTTGACCAACTCAACTTTTAGGACCAAATACCAGTCTGTACGACGAGTAACATTGGCTGTACAAAAACATAATTTTTATTAGGATTCCGTACCTACCAAAAAGGTACAAAAAGAACGCTTATGCTGCGCCTCTGTTCGCCCGTCCGTCCGTCTGTCCGTAAATTCACATTGTCAAATATTTCGAGAACTACTTGAGCATCCGATTTGAAAATTGAAATAGTTTTTGAACAACGCCAACCCAGACATATTTAAAGTTTTATTTTTATTAAGTATAGAATAGTTATCTATTTTTTCCATCTCTTTATATTGGGCAAGGGTAGTCCCTTGCCCAGTATAATAGAGATGGAAAAATTTGAAATTCTAGTTACTAGGTGTGGTGGGGTATCATTTTAAAGAGCTCAAATTGAACATTCCAATACATTTTTTTTCATAGTGGAAAAAGAAGAAAACGTGAAAAAATACCTATTATCTCTGAAATTTATTATTATTATTATATAATTATAGGCGAGCAGCTATTTAGCTGATGAGCCTATGTCACACAGTGTCCTGTATTATACAGTTCAAAGTTTGTAAAGTCGTATCACATCACTAAGTAACATCAGTCTAACTTATTGTTATACCAACGAAAAAGTATCAAATTTTATATAACACTTTCATATGTATTACAGGAAAAATATAATATTTATTTAATTATGCCAAAAAAATCAACATACACACAGGTCGCCCAAATTAGTTAGGCAATTTATCGACAGATGGTGCTGTTCATTTATTTATGTTGATTCCATTCAATCATTCATTTTAATCATATTTTAATACAGGATGCTTTTAAACCGCCTTAAAAAAAAGAAGGTTCTCAATTATCACTTAAGAGTCTAAAATGGAGGTGGAAGTTTATAAACGGAATCAATAATTTCTTACGAATTTTATCATTTAACTTTTTGTAAGAAATAAAAAATGTTTAAGCATTTTTGACCAATTAGGTAGTCATCGCTTTAGGGGGTGAAATTCACAAAGTCCACGCAGCCGAAGTCGCGGACTAACGCCTGAGGGCCAACCACGAACCACGTTCGACGTGTTGCCTCCCTGTTACACTTACGTGCGAATTTACAAGTGCGACAGAGAGGCAACACGTCGAACGTGGTTCGCGTAGGCCCTCTATATCTTAGTTACAATAATACGACGAAACATAATATCTAAACCTTATAACTATTTACAAATCATTTAGCAGCGAAACGTCATCATCGCGCTTATTGTCGAGGTTGGCCACTACTAACACTAGTAATAGCCCAAAACTAAATGTAGAACCTAACTATAAACAAACTTAAACATCAAATAAATGAAGTACCTATCACAAAAAAGTAAAAAAAAAAATTAACTAGATAAAAAACGGAAATTAAATGAAGTACTTATTATCATCATTATCATCGATATAATTATCACTAAAAAGTAAAAAAATATATATATTATAAAAAATTTAAAAAAAGCAAAACTAATATAACTAAATTCTATTTTTTAAAGGGAACCGCCTTCAAAAGACTAACCCACTAAGTCGGTGCCAAACCAACATTTTAGACAATGAAGAACTCTGCACTTACTTGCATAAAAAGATAGTTTACTCATTAATTTAGTTATATATATTTATAACTACCTCGTATATATTTTTTCTGTTAGGCAGCAAAGATTTTTTTTGTTGGTTTGGCACCGCCTTCAAAAACTAAATAATTACCAGGATGGTTATTAATTTTTTTATTATTAAGTATTAATTACTTTTTGGCAGAAAATTGCTTTACGACGGGATATGGACTGCACACGTGGAAAAGGATAGGGGTGGGGCATATACAAATTATTTTGTGCTTTTCAGTGGGTTAGTTTTTTGAAGGCGGTTCCCTTTTTATAAAAAATATATGAAGTTAAGTTATTTTAGATTTGCTTTTTTTTTAATTATTATATTTTTTGTTATCACTTATCAAAGTCTTCATTATGATTTCATTTTTATTCACTTAAATACAATGTAAGTTTACAGTATGTCATTACACCAAAGCACTTACACGCTAAATTATTAATTATACATAAACAGAAAATATGTCAGAAAGAGAAATAGTCAAATAAGAAATTACAATTATTAATCGATCACAAAAAATAATAATAATACTAAATAAAGATAAATAAAGCAATACTAATAAAACAAATCATGATTCATTCAAATTATTAAGGAACTGTTTGGTAATACGACATAATTGAACTCTTATTAAACTCTATTGAGGGATGAATGTAAGGGCTCCTCTACACGATGGCCCAGCGTAGGCGTATGCGGTGGAATGAGATAGCAATATTACTTGCTCCCTCTAATCTAACGCATAAATGCGTCCCTTAGACTGGCCTACGCTGGGCCATCGTGTAGAGGAGCCATAATATGTAGGTCACACTGAACAACTTTTACTATGGGACCAACCCCGAAATCGCGAAAAAACAATCTACTGTTCATATTAACACACTCTGATTAACCAAAATGTATGAGACGGCAGATTTTTTTTCGTGATTTCGGGGTTAGCCCCATCCCATAGTAGAAGTTGAAGTTGCAGTATGACCGACATATTCACCGTTTGGTCAGTGATAACAAAAAATAAACCTGTATAACCTTCATGAGCATAATGGGCTAGTAAGTACTGAGGGCCTACCGCGAAAACCGAAATTCGCAAATTGCGGCGATCTTTTCTCTTTTACTCCAATGAAGGCGTAATTAGAGTGATAGAGAAAGCCGCCCGCATTTAAAGATGCCCGCAATTTGCGAACTTCTGTGTTCGCGGCAGAGGGCCGTACCTTACCTTACATTACGGTTGGGTTGTGCCACTTGTGCCGTACTATAGAAACTTAAAATTGGATACTGAAATTAACTATTCGAGTAATGTTTAAAATGATTTACTTTTACAAATAGTTTATTTCCAAAAAATATTAAAGCAGTTACATTTTATTCTGACACCCACACACAGCAAATTGTCAACTGAATTTTGATATTTTTTTTAGAAAGCGGTGGTGGTCGAGTGGATATGACGTCGGACTTTAAATCGGGGGGTCGCGGGTTCAAATCTTGGCTTGTACCAATGAGTTTTTCGGAACTTTATGTACGAAATATCATTTCATATTTACCACTAGCTTTTCGGTGAAGGAAAACATCATATGGAAACCTGCATATGGCTGCGAAGAAATTCAAAGGTGTATGTGAAGTCCCCAATCCGCATTGGCCTAGCGTGGAGACTACAGCCCGAGCCCTCTCGCGCATGAGAGGAGGCCTGTGCCCAGCAGTGGGACGTATACAGGCTGAATTATTATATTATTTTTATAGAAGCCGTCAGTTCCTAAAAATATGTACACTCATGAAAATGGAACCCATTGCCGTCATGCAACCATGTCAAATTGACACAGTAAAATTCCTTAACAGTGACAAAGTTCTACTTAGATAACTCTCGGATTTAATTTATGTGTCTATCAAAGCCTACTTCATGAATAAAATTACGAAGTATTTTTTTATCAAATTGCGTGTTATTTTTTTGCGGCGCAGCACAACACTGAACCAAAACATATATATCAGTTTCATCTGTAAACTATGTTGTTACAATGATTTTTATCGATGACTTACACAACAATATGAATTTAAACGATATCTGTCACTTGTGTAAAAACTTTATAAGCAAGCAGTCTATTTTACTGACGTTAAGGAAAAATAATATAAATGGAACGATACATGTACAGTGATGTTGAACACCTAGGAGAAGAACTTGAATGTTTACTCCAAATTAACAAGGAGGTAGACATAATAATTATATATTATTAATTTATGAGTGTCTTGGTGTTTCTTCCAGTCACCTTTAACCCTCTAATTACGATGTCTCGTGATAAGAACGTATGTTTGCGTTCATTACTTTACTTTAAGCCGCCGGATGAGGGCTGACTCTACCCTAGAATTGTTTTTATCGTAGTTAAGTTTCATACTAAGTGATCATGGTGTTACAGCCGGTTGAATTCGACCCGATGTGCGACAAGGAGAACCCTCAAAAGATTTCCTTTGAAGATGTCTCAGCGGCTGCCTTTAGGATACAAAGTGGGATTATAAAAACGCCATGTGTGGTAAGTTATAGTTTAAACTTTTGCAATTAATTTAAATGTCCAAGTTATTTCATTTAAGATTTTATAATGGTACTATTGTGTACCGCCGCGATAGTTATAAATGTTATGTAATGTTTTTGTTTATTTTGTTTAATTAATTGTAATACTAACTCTAGATATATAAAGTTATTGTATTACCTAACCATATGGACGTCAAGTTTGAAATAAATATATTTCAATTTCAATGTTAGAATATTTAAAAAAAATTGTATCCTTGGGCGAGACTCGTCTGGCAACTTCGGGATACCAGTCCGCCTGACTATAGTGACTATACAGGAGGTTTATTTAGTCACCTTCAATAATTTACGAGGTGAATATACAGGTTATACTGAGCAACTTTTACTATGGGACCAACACCGAAATCACGAAAAAAAATTTACTCTCTCATAGAAAATGTCTAGGACAGACAGCCAAAATGTATGAAACAGCCAATTTTTTTTCGCGATTTCTGGGTTAGTTTCATTGTAAAAGTTGCTAAGTATGACCTATATATTCATCCCGTAAATTATTGCAGGTGACTAAATAAACACCCTGTAGTGACGAATTCGTGTCTGTTTCGAGGCACTTAATTTTATTTTTTAAGCGCCAATTACATCCACACTTCCAGATATCAGGCCCGAATCAGTCATAATTTCGGACCTGATATTCGTTTTCCGTTTCACGTATGTAAAAAATACTTTGTCTCTAATTGCCAAGAATGTTCAATGTTTGGTATTTTTGCATATGAACCATTTTTTTACATTTCAAGTATTGTAAACGATGTGCTAATATTTGGAGAAATGGAAAAAATATTCTTGCTCGGCCCCGAAATCGGGTCTGATATCAGGCCTGATATAGTGTGAATGTAATTGGCACTTTAAGACGAAAGTGGACGACCACCCTGAAACCACCTTTCCATACAAAACGTAGTCCCTATTTTCCTCTTTGGATATTAACGGTTCTCACTGCACCCATCTTGACATTTCTGTTTGGCCCTATGGTTGACTGGTTGAGAATGCCATGAGGCATTAAGTCCGCCATTTGTACCTTTACGTGCAATAAAGTTGAAAATAAATAAGTAATATTATTAAAATATTTTGACACAATTCGATGTATACAATATATATCAACCCCTTCGTTTGATTTTTTTTCAAGTTTTTAAGTATTATAATAGTTAGGTTAGGAGCAGGGGTCGGACAAAAAGTGCGCATGACGTCAAACCACTTATAGGATGATTTCAAATACATAGTATTTTTGATTTTCATAAACAATTATCATTTATCAACCTCTTTATTAAACGATATCGCCACTTGAAATTAGTAAGTACGTTTTTGACTGACACATTGTCAATCAGATGAACAATAAATTGACTTCGTTACTGTTTAGCTATTGTATCTTCACGATTATATTTAGCTAAAATTTATATTTACTAATGTATAAGAAAACGCTCTAAAATGTCATGTCATCTTTACTCGAATATTGTGGCAATTTTCCGTTTTTGGAGGTACGTGACAAACACGTATACTGATAATCTTACCTACTGTTCCCACTTTTGACTATTAAACCTATTTATCTGAGGATCCCACAGACTTGTTCTAACTAATTTCAAATAATTATACCTTATGGTAACAAGTTTCGTGAAATTTATTTTATTCACTACATCACCCTACCACCTGTATTATTAATTCCATGGATTTATTTACGTTTATTTTGTTACTTCATTAATACTACTTTGTTACTACATGTCACACGGAAGTTTAAATACAAACTCAAACATCATCCTGTGTGCAAGATTACGTCATTTTTACGTCATCCGCACTTTTTGTCCGACCCCTGGTTAGGAGCATTTAATAAGTAATTTGCATGGAATTTGTTTTAAGTGCCTAACTTTTATTATAGTTGAAAAATCTAACGAAGAGGCACTGCTACGGTTAATACAAGGTGTAATCATGATAGTGGGGATCCATTTAAGGCCATATTCGGTATAGTGTTAATTAGGAAAAAGGAGAAGATTTTTTTTTGACGCAAAAATTTTTTGGCCTTAGTATGTACAGTTGGCCGACTTGAACGAGAGGGAACTTCTATGGGGTACTATAGAAAAAAATATTTTTTGCGTAAAAAAAAAATTGTTCTCTTACTTTTTACTAATCAGAACACGATACCGAATATGCCCTTAAACGGATCCCCGCTATTTTTGTTACACATTGTCAAATTGCATAAAAATATTGTGCGTCGAGTCCCTCCGCGCGGAAGAAGTCTTCGTAATGTGGAGATGAAAATAATGCTCTAAAATATATCTAAAATACATATGGTTTATATTAAGACGTATGGTTTATATTAACCTTGTTGGAAGTCGCATAAGAAGTTTTACTTCAAAAAATATTTTAAATTAAGATTTATAAAATAGATTTAATAACAGGCATCGGAACCGGTTTTTTGGAAAAACTTTGAAATTAACATATATTTCGGTTTATTTTATATTTCAAATATAGGACACGGTTGTGTTTTTAGATAACGACTTCGTATTATTAGATTGCCCAATTAGAAATGAAATAGTTAACAAAGAACGAAAAAATACCGTTTTCGTTCCCATACAAAAAATACCGGTTTCCGATCTCTGTTTAATAATACATATATTTAAATATATATATTCTAAAATTCCTAAATAATAGAAAATACAAAAAGAAAAAATACAAAAAGTCAGGTTCGAACGAGATTTGAACTCGGATCGCTGGATTCAGAGTCCAGAGTGCTAACCATTACACCATGGAACCGGCTGAACTAATCAACGAGTTTACTCATCACAAACTCTTACTACTTTATGTTACCGATTACAGCGTTAAACGTTTAACGCAACCTTGTTGGAAGTCGCATAAGAAGTTTCACTTCAAAAATATTTTCTATAGACAATCTTAATCCACGGAGGAAAATGGAGACTACGTTTGTACACACTACAAAATTTAGAGTTTTTTTAAGTTTCAATCGTGTTTCAGAAATCTCACATGTCCTTAGAATATGGAATGGAAATTTACCTAAAAAATGACTTTCTTCAGCATACAGGAAGGTATGTTTAAAAATACCTACATTCATTGTAACCTCTTAGTTTTTATTTAAAAAGATCTTTCAAAAGTAGCACTTTGTACCAAAATTTCAATTACATTATACGTTTAAATAAATCATAAAAAGCCGATACCTTTATTGTTATTTCGTTTCGTATCAGCTTTAAAGAGCGGGGCGCTCGCAACGCGTTGGTCCTCCTTCCCTCCGAAGCGAGGCAGCGCGGAGTCATATCCGCATCACTCGGCAACCACTCGCAAGCCCTCAGCTATCACGCGAACCTCCTCAACATCCCCGCTACAGTCGTCATGCCCAACGTTGCGCCCATTATGAAGATCCAGAAATGTCGCTCGTTCGGAGCTAACGTAGTCATACATGGACATGATATGAGAGAAGCGAAGCATCAAGCTATGGTGTTGGCTAAGGAGAGGAATCTCACTTACATCAATGGGTAAGTAGCTGTATTTTGGTCAAGCAAAACTTAAGGATTTGCCGTTCATAATGACAGCCAACATTTTATTTAGAAGGAGTATGATAGATTTCACTGGCTTCTGGCATCTGGCTCGAACTGAAAAATGAAAAACAAAAAAAAAAATGAAAAAATTATTTATTCTCTAACAAGCATATTTAACAAAATACAGGTTGGTGTCCCTTTTTAAGTATAGAAATACCTATGTTAAGGAACACCGCTCTGGCATATTAGCTGCATAGAAAGTAAGTTACGGACGCGCTAGCGAATTTATCAGTGTCATGTCAGTAACATTGACGATCACGCGATTTTTGCTATTACGACGTTAGATACAGAAATTGTAATAGTGTTCCTTCAGTCTCCATCGCTTGATTGGCTTCGATGCGGATTTAATTATAACTATCTATCACAATAACAATGATCCGATCTCATTGGCATATCAGATATCTCAAAGCCAACGTTGTCTGTTAGTACAAAACCCCCACTTGACCATCGGTGGTCCTTTTATCTTAGCAATAAGGCTTGTTAGAACTACTGTAACAATAACCTCTCTGGTCTAATGAATACTAGGAAATTGATACCAGAAGGCCTACCGCGAACAGCGAATTGCGCAAATTGCGAGCATTTTTGTCCTTCATTCTAATTACGCCTTAATTCGAGTAAAAGAGATAGATGCCCACAATTTGCGAACATCGGTATTCGAGGTAGGCCCTCAGTTTACGGGTGGGGTTTCGCTTCAGATCGAAGAATGAATGAATTAATAGTACATTATGATACAAGTGTGCTAAGTTGGTCATTACACACGAGGCGATATTGTGCGCGCGAGCTGTAAGCGAGCGCGCAATAAGAAAGCCGATGTGGGTAATGACCAATGCACACGCGTTTCATACGACGTTTTTCTGATATACCGACTGATATACCGTCATTCATTTCCTGTTGTTACTCGTGAGCTTTTGGATAAAACTATAAAGTCAATGTTAAAGACCAGTACGACTGTAGATGTATATGACATATCTTTAAATATCATAATAAGTATATGGCCTATTCTATCTGACATATTAATAGTTTTAGTTAATGACATGTTTAAAATTGGAATATATCCGAATGTCCTTAAAAATACACGTGTATGTCCAGTGTATAAAGGAAAGGGTGATAAGAGTAATTTAAACAATTACAGGCCCATAACTATCGTACCTACCGTCTCAAAACTTGTGGACTCCATTTTATCATCTTCCCTGATGACCTACTTAGAACAGAACGCATTACTCACCGACAACCAGTACGCCTACAGACAAAAACGCTCCACTACTACGGCAGCACACAGAATCGTTGACTGCATTTTGACTGGTCTAGATGACAGGTACAAGATGGCCGCCATACTATGCGATTTGTCTAAGGCTTTTGACATCATTAGCCATAATTTGCTCTTAAATAAATTAAGCCTCTATGGCATAAATGGTTCAGCACACAAATTGTTTGCATCATTCTTGACTGACCGTCAACAAGTAGTGAAAATGTTACTTAGTGGAAAAAAATACGTTCAGACACTGGTTATGTTAATTTGGGCATTCCTCAGGGGTCAGCAGCCGGTAATACACTGTTTTTATTATTTGTGAATGACCTACCCTCTGCCATCACAAATGGGCTATCTGTGTTATTTGCAGACGACACAACCGTTGTCCTGAGGGCAAAAACACATGCGCAGTTGGCCGAGGGAATACATGAGGCTTGTGACCAATTACAAACATGGTTTTCATCGAATGGCCTACTGTTAAATATAACGAAATCCAATGTGATGATATTCTCGGGTCGCAGCACCACAGTGCCTCCATGTATTAGTAACGGTCCAATGCCACTATGTAATGAAACAAAATTTCTGGGTTTCATACTTGACTCGAATCTTAACTGGAAGTGCCATGTCGATCTGCTTTGTAACAGGTTGAGTAGTTCTATCTTTGCATTAAAAAAACTAGAACCTCTGATATCAAGGAAGTCACTTAAAGCCGTATATTACTCGCACTTTCACTCCTTGATGTCATACGGTACACTGCTTTGGGGAAATTCCACAGATGCAAAGAGAGTATTAATTCTCCAAAAACGTGCGATCCGTTTGCTAGCTGGAGTTAAACCAATGCACCATTGTAAGGAACTTTTTAAAAATAATGGTATAATGACGCATTATTCGTTATACATGTTTCAAGTTCTGATGTTCGTGAGAAAAAACTTATCTATGTTCAAACGTGTCGAAGTCATGGGCAAACAAATCAGATCGACGGGAAGACTGCGAACAGTGCCGCGTCGCATGGCACTTTCATGTAAGAATCCGCGAGTAATAGGCCCAACTTATTACGAACGTCTACCCGCCGAATTAAGAACTGAAATATCTGACGAAGCATTTGAACGTCAATTGAGGATTTTTTTATTGGAAAACCCATTATATTCAGTGGATGAATACATGGATTTAAAATTATAATAACTGTTTAAGATTATAGTTTACGTAAAATTGATTTAAGATGACATTTGTTCTAGAATATTATTATTACTGCTCTTAGTTTTAATGACGATCATTATGTGATATCTACTAAATATTTAGTTTGACATGTATTCCATTTTTTTTTTTTTAGTTTCCTGTTTCCTTTGTGTCGTAGTTTTTAATTTGACGGTAATTTCGTTTTTTTTTTTATATAATTATAATTGACGTTTTATAATTATATGTTTGCATGCCAAATCATTGACGATCATAATGTAAATTCATATAGATTAACATAAGAATAATTTATACTGTAATTTATCGTTATGAAAATAAATAAATCTAAATCTAAATCTCTCAACACACTTGCGAGGAAAAAACAAAACTTTTTTTGTCAAAACATTAAAAGTACAATTTTCAAAATGGTGGCTTACAGTTTTAACATCGAAAAATTTCACCAAAGCGTGCTGGGCTTGTAGGCACTTATTCGCCAGTTCATTGAAGTAAGCTACCAACACGTTTTCCAAGAAAGACTGGGCGATTTTTCGGGGACTGGGCGATTTTGATGGAAAAAGGCTATCTTTCTCGACTCTTGCCTCTATTAGTATAACTCGCAGCGTCAACTTTATGTGTTCTTCATTTTCAATGCTTGAAAATGACATTTTCGTCTAACTATTCAAATATTATGACAATTGCGGAAAATGGCTGGCGCGTTATTTTTTTTACGTACACTTCTAATGCGCGCGCAAGGCAAAGGCGCGAACGAAATCGACAAACAGCCAATTAAAAAAATGTAAACAAGCAAATATATTCTTATTTCTATATGACAGATGGATATCAAATTGATAAAATGTCTTGTTTTGTTATTAATATAATTTACAAGATAATTTAATCTATAAATTATGTTTGGTGTGATAAAACCTCTTTGAACTAACATTTGAAACCCTCGCGATGGCAGTTTTCTCGCGCAAAGGCTTGCCGTCGCGATACAGCGCGGGAATGCTGCCTGCGTGATGGGCACCCTGCCAAGAGGCCAGGGTCTGTTTTAGGTATCTTTTTTTTCTAGGTAGGTTTAGTTTTAGTAGTTTTATTTTGTAAGTAGTCATAATTTAATTTTATTCATAATGTAATCTTTCTTTATATCAATAAGATAAACCTTGTATGACAATAAAATACAAATTATTTATTATTTGAAACCTAATAGTTGGTTAAAAAAATGTATTACTCGACCAAATTAAGAAGTCTCCGTTTCCATGCATATTATTAGCAATCAGTTACCTTCTTAACTCAGTCGGATGAAAAAGCACGAGTGTTATAATATACTGAAAAAGCACGCGTGTTTAATAACTTGGATTATGAGCCAAAAATCGGTGAAATAAAAACGTCGTTTTGAGCAAGTGTGTTGAAAAAATATTACTCCTATATCCAGATACGATCATCCCCATATCATGGCTGGACAAGGAACTGTGGGTCTGGAGATAGTAGAGCAGGTGCCTGACGTCGACGCTGTGTTGGTGCCCGTGGGAGGCGGCGGGCTGCTGGCAGGCACGGCCACCGCCATCAAACATCTGAAGCCGCACGTTCTTATTTACGTGAGTATGACACCACGGCCACATAAACCAAGACTTTCAGCGGTGCAAGCATGATTTCATTTTTATCTCTTGTCACTACGCCCGTCACTTTCTTGCTTACATACTTGTTAGAACGTGACAGGCTAGGTGACAAATGATAAAGAGCCGACCATCTTAGCCCTGCAGGTCTGCAGCTAGTTATATGCTAGCTGAGGCCTATTGCGATACAAGCTAATAGTAGAGTCTGTTCGGAAAGAGAAGAGTCGTGGAATGTATTGGGCCCCATACATTTCACGACTCTTCTCTTTCCGCACAGACTCCATTAGCTTGTATTTTATTATGCAATCCGGTCCTGGTTATAGGGTCCTCCTATTGGCGAACATTTACCTATCACAGATTGACAACGACTTTAAGCGAGTTAAGCATTTTTTTAAATAAGTATTTCGTTTAATCCAACGATAACTTCTAATCTGCTAATCATGTCACGCTGCACGTTTCATCGTTCGTTGTCACGGTTTTCGAGATAAAGGTTAGCAGGCCAGACATATAAAAAATATCCGGAATCGGTTAGTATTGATAAAGCTAGAAACACAAACATTCAATTAAGTAAATATGTAATTCGTTGCTGTGATATATTATTATGTCGCAATAATTGTAACATTAATAGGCTTACAGACGGTACAGTCAAGTGTAAAAAATATGAGTCCACGCAAGTTACTCTAAAATATGTCCCATAGCTCATAATTCGCCGATATAAGAGCTATGGGATATATTTTTGAACAACTTGACTGTACTAATCATATTGTAATTTTTGGTTGGGTTCATAATTTATTAACGGTTATTTTTCACAGGGCGTGGAATCTGAAAAGTGCGCGAGTATGACCGAGGCGATAAACCACGGACAACCGGAGAGTGTACATATCCGCTCAACACTAGCCGACGGTCTCGCCGTGCCCACGGTCGGCTACAACGCTTACCACACTTCCAAGTCGCTGGTCGACAGAGTGGTAAGTAGAGATCACTTCTTTCAAGCACGTACAACCTGACCAGATTTCGCTCCTATCCCAGTAAATACATGGCGTCAGTACGCAGCGAAATCGTTGCGCGACGGATGGCAGCCTTAATATATATAAACATCGTACACAAACTGAATAAGAAAAATGTTGATTTGTCATTGCCAGATATCCCTGCCTGAGGACTGGATCGCGCGCGCTATCTTGCTCTTAGTGGAGCAGGAGAAGTTCGTGGTGGAAGGCGGCGGCGCGGTCGGGATCGCGGCCATCATGGCCGGCCTGGTGCCCGAGCTCGCCGGGAAAAAGTACAGTACCTATACTATTGGTATTATTCATAAAAATCATAAACGTGCTACAATCCTCAATTAGCCGTATCTGTCATTTTGACTTATGTCGCAAGAAAGGGATAAAACATAGTAAACTAATTAAGGCTGGTAAAGTTTTATGAATAAGGGGGTAAATCTGCAATGATGTTAACGGAACTTACACTAGGAAGATAATATTTTCATTGCAACCTACACTACTACCTCTATCTATATATATCTAATGGGGTTGGCAACTGACCAACTGTGACCAATAGTTATAGTTCGTGTCATCCACGATGACGCGCAGATTTGTCAAATCCAGAGACATGTCAGTCGCTTCGCTTGACAGACAGATGAAGTGTGCGAAAGGGAAGCCATGACGTATATGAACAAGCCATAAGTGCAAAAGAGGCAGACTACATATGAGAAAACGTAACCAATTTTGAGTTCGAAGGCGGCCGAGGCGGCCAAAATCATATTGCCGTATTTTTTAACGTGAAAAATATAAGCGAATCAAAAAGAAAATTATACATTAAGTAATTTAGTGACGATGGTGTCATGGTGTGTCCCGGGTTGTAGTGTTTCAGGGCCAAAAAACCCAGGAAAATACTCATTTCACAGGTAATTATGATATTCCTAGCGAAATTTTCGTAACGATATTTTATCAAATTAACAGCATAAAAAGTGTAAAAAACCAATTATAACAGTTCATTATAAGTTTTTCTTCAATTGTGTGTTAATATTTCATCATATTAGTCAATAATTTAGAATATTTTGTGTAAAAACCTAAACTGTTACTTTACGCTAGGGCTTGAAAAAATGTTCATATGACTGTATCGATAACTTGTCGGTATATTAGTAGGTATGGAATTAGTTGTTCACAAGACATCATTAAGATATACTTTTATAACCGACTTAAAATAATAGCGATTGTTATAATACCTTTTTTGAACGTGTACATGTTTAGTGATAAATTTAAACTTCACTTTCCAACACAGTACTTACATTTTAACCACTTTTCCACGGCTTTGCCGCCAACACAAGGAAACACAAGACAGCGTATAGGTACTTGTACACAGCGTATACACATCCAACCCAAGTTGTCAGCAGGAAAAGGCGCGAAATTCGAATTTTCTTTAGTAAGTCAACTCTTTGCGAACACATTTTCAAACAACTTCAACTTTATCATTTTCAACTTTTTCAAACACATTTGAAAAAGTAGTCGATAAAGCAGTTAAACATCGATAGATTATTAATATGTTGTAACATGACATCACTATTTTTGTTCGCACATAGACAATTTACGCACACACTTGCATTTCATTTTTGGTCACACTTTCCAAGTTTGACAGTCGTTCTATACTATCCTATTTCTATGGTCAAATCTAACCTTTAATAACATAACAATGCGAGTCAAGGCACGCGTCGTCGTGAATGACACGATCTATATTTGTACAACAAGAGAGCAAAGTTTGATATTTCTTTCTTTATTTGCTTATTTTGAGTTCCATATGAGCGATACATTCTATAATAGATTACGTAGCGGTTTGTGGATTGTGGATCATTTAATCTTTCGATTCCAATAGGTCTCTACGACGGTCAAGTAACTAACACATTTAGCATAGCCGGCTCCTCAGCTATCACGGAGCGCGGACATGGCGAAACTATAAGGGGTTCTAATAGTTGACTACGACTACGGACCTCTAAAAATTAGCATTCTTATTTGAATCAATAGTATCGGGGGGCACGATATTGCCCCTGCCAAGACGAGCAAAGCGAAGCGCAAGGCACTACCTACCTTTTCTCGAAGCGCTTCGTCGTTTTTTTTAATCCTCATAACTTAGGTTTGGATTATACCAGATAAACATTATTCTCGGGATATACGGTCAATAGTGGACTTATTCAGCATAAAAAAATTCAATTGCATAGCTCTCATACTTTAGATTTTATTCATATCTAACCCCGTCATATATTTTGACTAAGGTGTAGAGTTTGTGAAGTTAGGGCTTGTTAGAAGCTTGGTTCTACAAGAGATCTGATAACTTTTTGACAGTGTGAGCCTTATGGTTTCGTCTTGGCAACATTTTACAGGAAAATATTTTTGATGGGATTACTGTTAGACAAAAGAATTGATGAGTAAGCAGCTAGACAAATTTAACATTCATAGAGTAATACTGTGTACCTACCATCGGCAGTAGTAATTATTAATTAATAATAATATATAATAATTCAGCCTATAGACGTCCCACTGCTGGGCACGTACGTAGTAATTACCAACTGAAAATGAAGCTATTGAGATATCGCCAGGTCAATCGGTAGGACAACACGAACTGGGGGGTGACAGCTTGATAAGGTTTATATAACCTTTGAAATGAACTTCTAAAAGAAAACATGTGTAATCTAAATCACCTTCAGTCAGAGTCTGTAATAGCTAGTTCCAAAGGGCAATGTATATAGATAGATAGTTCCAAAGGGCAATTTATATAGACAGATGTTACTTTACTTTATATATTTACACTAAGTGGATAATGTGTAGGGACCTACCTATTTACACATTTGAAGATATATCAAATCTCCGTGTTCGTATAATATGGGTACGTATACTCAATGTGCAACTGCCCCCTTTGATAAAATGTGTAACTATATGTATGATTAAAAATGTCTCTCCCTCTAGGTAAATTGTATTGATAACTGCATGATCTTAAAAGTCGCCCATTGCTATCGAACGAGCACAACAGTTTAATGACACGCCATACTCATTAACCCTACGACTATCATGATCTCAATAAAAGCGGTACAAGCCGGAACAGACTTACTTAAATTCTGATAATAAATTGGATATTTGTGATTATGAACACATTTATATATTTGAAGAACGAATTGTTCTAAAGAAATAATGGATAATTGCAAAAAGCTCAAAGTTCTTATTGTATTGCGATAATTTTTTGTCATTCTTTGATTCTAGTCATTCTTTTCTTGGGAGATAATCTTGTTTGGAATAAATACCAACGGTCAAAATGTTCTGTATGTAAGATATCGCTGGCCCAATATTACAGGGTTCTATGGTTCAATTTTATCGAACTAAAATTTGAACATTGTCATAGTGACATTGAGTCGAATTTCAACATCAAATACATTACCAGGGATCGGAAACCGGTATTTTTTGTATGGGAACGAAAACGGTATTTTTTCGTTCTTTGTTAATTACTTCATTTCTAATTAGGCAATCTAAAAATACGAAGTCGTTATCTGAAAACACAACTAAGTCCTACATTTAGAGTATAAAATAAACCGAAATATATGGTTATTTCGATGTTTTTGCAAAAAACCGGTTCCGATCCCTGTACATTACATCTTGAAAATGTAACATAGAACCCTGTAATATTGGGCCACCGATATGTATATCATTTCGACTTCGACGTTGTTTATCAATAAATTCAGTTGGAGCAAGGTGCAACTCATCTATATTTGTACAAATAATGGAAATAATAAGAGTTAGACTTTAAACAATTTTCACTTTAGATATTTCCTTACAATCCTTACATAGCTGAGAATAATGTACCCCGATTACTTTATGCAAAGTCTTTAACTTCCAGGGATTATATACCTGAAACCCACCACCTAAGCATGATATATGCAAAAGAATACGAAAACACAGTCCACGCAACGTGCGCGGGTCGGCAACGCGCGTGTAACTCTACAGTCCACTTGAGTTGCAAGTGTCCATAGGTTACGGTGGCGGCTGAACATCAGATGGGGTGGTATTTAAAAAAAAACTTAATAAGCTATTATTATTTTCTGGACAGAGTGGTCTGCATCTTATCCGGAGGCAACATCGACACCACAATCCTAGGCCGGTGCCTGGAGCGAGGCCTGGCAGCGGAGTCCCGCCTGGTTAAGTTTAAGGTCACGGTCAGCGACCGGCCTGGGGGGATCGCCGAGCTGTGCAAGGTCATATCGTCGACTGGTGTCTCTATTAAGGACATCATGCAGGAGAGGGCGTGGGTGTGCGGGGACATCTTTAGTGTGAGGGTGAGTACCTGCCTACTTGGTTAGGCATTTTTAGGGTTCCGTAGCCAAATGGCAAAAAACGGAACCCTTATAGATTCGTCATGTCCGTCTGTCTGTCCGATTCTGTCACAGCCACTTTTTTCCGAAACTATAAGAGCTGTACTGTTCAAACTTAGTAAGTGGATGTATTCTATGAACCGCATTAAGATTTTCACACAAAAATAGAAAAAAAACAATAAATTTTGGGGGTTTCCCATACTTAGAACTGAAACTCAAAAAATCTTTTTTCATCAAACCCATACGTGTGGGGTATCTATAGATAGGTCTTCAAAAATGATATTGAGGTTTCTAATATCATTTTTTTCTAAAATGAATAGTTTGCGCGAGAGACACTTCTAAAGTGGTAAAATGTGTGTCCCCCCCCCCCCCCGTAACTTCTAAAATAACAGAATGAAAAATCTAAAAAAAATATATGATATACATTGCCATGTAAACTTCCACCGAAAATTGGTTTGAACGAGATCTAGTAAGTAGTTTTTTTTTAATACGTCATGAAATTAAAAAAAAAAAAATTTTTTTTCAACATACCCATACATGTGGGGTATCTATGGATAGGTCTTCAAAAATGATATTAAGGTTTCTAATATCATTTTTTTCTAAACTGAATAGTTTGCGCGAGAGAACCTCCCAAAGTGAAAAAAAGTGTGTCCCCCCCCCTGTAACTTCTAAAATAACAGAATGAAAAATCAAAAAAAAATATATGATATACATTACGATGCAAACTTCTAACGAAAATTGGTTTGAACGAGATCTAGTGAGTAGTTTTTTTTAATACGTCATAAAATTAAAAAAAAAAATTTTTTCGTCAAACCCATACGTGTGGGGTATCTATGGATAGGTCTTCAAAAATGATATTTAGGTTCCTAATATAATTTTTTTCTAAAGTGAATAGTTTGCGCGAGAGACACTACCAAAGTGGTAAAATGTGTGTCCAAAGTGGTAAAATGTTGAACGAGATCTAGTAGTTTAAGTAGTTTTTTTTTAATACGTCATAAAGGAACCCTTCATGAGCGAGTCCGACTCGCACTTGGCCGCTTTTTTTTGTAAATTGTGTAAATAGCTAATGCCGATTCATAAATGCTTGTCAAGTCTAACAAGCCCTTGATGATCGTTTGTCCTTACCCGTCATTTTATCATTTCTGTGTGTTACAAATTTTAAGGTAGGTTTGTTAAGTTTTATGAATAAGGGGGTAAATGTTTATAGTTTGTTTTTTTAGCATTAGAAAGAAGGTAAGTGATCTTGACGTGTTTTTTTTATTATAAAACATTTATGAAAAATAAGTCACAGCAACTATGTAACAATTATAAATCATATACGACTATTTACACTCTTTTGCTTTCATAAGCAATATAAACTCATTTTCAAAGTGTTTTTCTGTAATTTTCAATACAAAAGACACATCAAGATTATAGTTTACCTTTTTTCTAAAGTAAAGTAAAGTAGTAGTGTGTTAAAAAAAAAGTAAAGTAACTAACCTCCGTTAACTGTTGTAAGACGTAACGTAGCTCTTTTAGAGTTACTAACTAAATATATTAGGCATTAAGTCCGCAATTAATGAATATATTGACCATTTTGTGCATGACTAAACGAGTGTAATTATGCGAATAACAGAACAATATGCTATACTCCTAATCACAAGCATTAAAATTACTAATAGATTATTTATTTTAGACATATTTAAGATCTTATCATTCTAATACTCGTTCTCGACTTATTAATCTTAATGAACCATAGGTTGCATAAATATTATCAAAGAACTCCGAACTTGTGTTAATGATTTTATTAATAGTTATTTGTTTTACAAGGGGGCAAAGTTCTCGTTTAACTCCTCGTGCACGCAACACACAGATAACACAGATAGATGTCGTTGATAACAGAGAAAGCAAAGCAATAGATTCTAAAATTCAACCACGTGCGGAGTGAGTGTTTTGAAACGAGGAATCCTGCGCGTGGCCAGGGTTTCAAGGGTTAAACAAATTTTAATAGGTACTTCGTGAAACACAAAGTTTTCACAACACTAATGCGAGGAAAATACTAACTGTAAATTACAAATCACATCCAAATGAACGTCATCAAATAATTGCCTATCCCTTAAAAGTCAATTCTACAAGCTAACGCCAAAAAAACCAGGCCGGCGGTACAGGCGTTCCTTACTTGGACTAATGCGGATGCCCATAAACTGAGAACGAAATAAAGCACGCGGTTGTTTTATGCGATCCACGCAGCGTTGAACGCATGCAATCAACGGAATGTAGAAAAAATTACATTTTAAATCAGTACCCGCACCATGAGTCACTGACAGTGTCAAAACTGACATATACGCTATCGGGAACGTAATTTACTTTCTATACATCTCGCTCGCACTTATATGCGAATACGAGCGAGATGCATAGAAAGTAAGTTACGTTCTCGATAGCTTTTATGTAAGTGTCGAACTGCTGGCAGCCACATAAGTACGAGTAGATGATCTAATGACCGTATATTGTTTTACGCGGCCACGCGGGGAACGCAGCGGAGTCCATGTACATTCTATGAGAGCATAGTACCGCGCGCTTCAAGCTTCAAAATGTTAATAATGATGTTTTTTGCAGGTGAAAGTAGTTTGCGAGACTCGAGGCCCCGAGCACACGGATGAGCTGCGCAGTCTCATCGCGCGCACCTACCGCGAGTGGGTGTTCACGCGCGAGACTGAAGACCATTACCATATGCCGCTTAAAAACTACGACTCCCTAGACAACGTCTCGCACTAATTACGAACCTATAATAATAATAATAATAAACCCGCGGGGGCAGCTTGTGGCGAGCTGACGGTGAGTGGCGACACCGCGGACCCCTATTCCAGAGGGCCCTTTTATTTGGCCCTCGCCTCTGCGCTTGCCTTCACCGGCCGGCCAGAGTGGAGTCGCAAGAGCGGGACCTATGCTCCAGGTTGGAAGTGTAAAATGTCATAACGCCGGCGGCCTGCTGAACGGATTACCGGGATCTGGCTTCCGCAGTCTCACCTCTCGACAACCTCACAGCCGCTCCAAAGTGTTGCCCTATTGTCGCACTGTGCGTGCGGCCGTTGTGGGGCCCACTCAATGAGTTGGCGAGTCACCACCTGTCTTACACAATTCCGAGACTGATTGTCACGGCAGGTGTCCGCTAGTCTCCTCCCATAGCCTATTATCCAGTCCATCCAACTTTCAAATCAATAGCCTTATGACCTTAGATCCCATCGCAGCACAAAAGTGCTGCACTGCAATAGTCTTTGCACCTGGCGGGGACCATCTCCGGATGTATCATATTGTGCGCTCGGAGATGGTATCCGCCACGTGTATCCCTTGCTTGTAGATTAATTTGTCTTAAAGGGCCTCTGCGCTGTTGGCTTCGGCCCCACGCATGCCTCCCAAAGGTCCGGGACCCCATGGTCCCGAGATATGGTAAGACAGACAAATAATAATAATAATAATAAATAACCAAGAGAAGAAGAGAAGAAGAGAAGAACCAAGAGAGAAGGGAATACTTGTGACTTCTTTTTTATAGTTTAGGGAATAAAAAGAGACACCATTATATTCAACGCAGTCGACACGCTGCGCGGTATCATCGCGCGCACATACCGCTAATGGATTTTCACGCGCGAGACCTAAATAACTACTTTTGTCCCTTTCACTGTTTAACGAACAGTTTTTCTCGTGTTATCGTCTACGCGCTACGAGCGTATCAAATACTTAACACGGTTTTTCCCATTTGTATGTGTTAACAAATCAGGAGAGCACATGCATGCTTCACTATTATACTTCTGTCTCCTACTGCATACAATAGAAAAAGACGCACAAAAAAGTTGGTCGCTAGGCAGGGTCTGCTAATGATACGTGGCTTCCTTTCTCTCCCATTTCAAAATCCACCCTGTGTTTTATGGGTTTCCTTGTATTTATATATACCCCCGATACCTAATCGTATCTGTAAAAAACATCATTAAAGTCCCATTTGCACGGTTCAAGAGCTTGCAAGCGATTTTTGTTACATTGCGGTATTTGGTCGATGTATTGAATATTACATGCAAGTTTATAAAACGTTATGGGGCTTAAGAGGAAAGGGGACGGCCGCTTCTCCATACAAATGTAGTCCCCATTTTCCTCTCTGGATATTGACATTATGCAAAATATTTTCACATAATTCAATGTATATTATAACCTCTACGTTTGACTTTTTTTCGATTTTTTGATTATTGTAAAAAATAGGAACAAGAAACCGATTTCATACTTTAAAATGCTCCTAACTTTTATAATAATAAATATTCTTAAAAAATCAAACGTAGTAGCTGTGGTTGTATATAGGAGAAATTGTGTTAAAATATTTTCAATACTGTTAATATCCAGAGAGGAAAATGAGGACTACATTTGTATGAAAAGGTGATTTTGCGCGGGTCCTCCACTTTCGTCTTAATGCTTTCGGTGCGCAGGGGTGCTACGATGGCTACGAGTGCTACGCCGTAACCCGTAGCGTTGTGTTTCTCCTGCGTAGTTAGTCACAAATAAATGTTCTTTCAACACGGCATATGTGTTATGCGACTTATGCGCGGTGAAAGTTTTAAACTTTATTGTACTCATTATTTGTATAATTAATCTATTGTTAAGTTTAGTCAAGTTTAGTATAAGTGTCAGCTATCAATCATGATGATGTCTGTGATATGATTCATATGATCAAATAAAGTCTGTATTGAAATGTTTGAAATTCGTATTTTTAAATGAAATCATATAGAGTCGGACCACGCTAAGTTTTCATGTCAAGTGTTACGACAAGTACGGAGCTTATAGGGACAGTATGCCTTCTTACTCCCAAGTGTGTGCAAAGTTAGCGCGGTCAGAGTCTAGAGTCCGTTTGGAGACGTCACCATAAACGTCTTTGTACGTAAATAATAGTGCATTAATTCTGGAAAAATATGAGATTTTTTATTAATTGGGATATGTGCATTATGAGCTGAAGTTATTTTTCATCAACCTTCCCTACACGTTCCTCCTCTGAGCCATCCCTCCGCACCTCCGTGAAGGGTCCAAATGTGGTTTTTCTTAGTTTTGATGAAACAAAGATACAGAAAAAGTGTGTGACGAAGTGATGCTTATTTACTATATTTTTTATACCAAACTGTATTATGTACAGTGAGGATGCAACACGTTGAGGATGTTGAAACTATTTGGCAAGCTTTTCAAGACTAGAGTCAACCACAGCTACAACTGATAATTTAATATACTGTGCACAGTATTAAATCATCAGTTGTAGGGATGTACAGTCACGTCTGAAAATATCGATACGAAATATGTGCCAAAAATATGTATACACTAAATAAAAAAATATTATAGGACATTATTACACAAATTGACTAAGTCCCACAGTAAGCTCAATAAGACTTGTGTTGAGGGTACTTAGACAACGATATATACAATATATAAATATTTATAAATACTTAAATACATAGAAAACACCCATGACTCAGGAACAAATATCCATGCTCATCACACAAATACATGCCCTTACCAGGATTTGAACCCGGGACCATCAGCTTCGTAGGCAGGGTCACTACCCACTAGGCCAAACCGGTCGTCAAATACACTACCTACTTTAATATATGGGCAATAAAGTCGTACAAGAGCCACAAATGTTGATTTGACTGGTCTAAGTCTTAAAATTTGTAAAGTGGGCTAAATTGAAAACCATTTCGGTAAATATGCTTCCTGTATGCAATAAGTAAGTTTTTTTCGATTAATTTCTTTGAAAATCGCGAACAAGTTAAACTGAAAGAGTGACGTCATTACTATGGCTGGGTAATTTTGATGAGCCGGAATTGTAGGTCTTTAAAGTCGCAAGGGTTTGCTGACACACGAGCGAGATAGCTTAGCTCTACGTCATGCCTATCACGGCAGTCGCGCGCAACTTGTGCTATTCCTGCCTACTAATTAAGAAAAATAAGGTTATTCTATGTAAGTATATTCTTCACGTCTAGAAGCCTTATTATTTGTCAAAGAGTTACAGAAAAAAAATCTGTCAAATATGAAGTGTGTCATATGAGTAAAGTTGATGAAAATCTACAAAATTCTTTGTTTTGTATAAGTATTCTTTAACATGTTTTCATAAAATAAATTGTAAAAAAATCCCAAAATGGCAGACGTAAGTATTTGTGGAGCACTTCTCAGTCCTTAGTATTCTTAAATGTTGAGATGAGATGGTGGTTCATACGGCACATGAGTACGTACAATGCATCAGACTTAAAGAGGATTTTGCAA
Source organism: Cydia pomonella (assembly GCF_033807575.1). NCBI lineage: Eukaryota > Metazoa > Arthropoda > Insecta > Lepidoptera > Tortricidae > Cydia > Cydia pomonella. The sequence continues at coordinate 8,502,812 of NC_084721.1, read as the reverse complement.
GCAACAGTATGGACTTGTGCATCTAAGCATTCTAAGCAGTGTAGAGAGCGTTAGAGTCAAACATAAAGTGCGTTATGTCACGATTAAACTACTTAGAGTCTACAGCAACATCTTTATTTAAGCAGGGTTTATCTCCTGCCACTATTACTTAAGGAGGATTTGCCAATTATCCATTCTTTACAGTAGCCAAGACAACACAAATGCTGAGGTATGAAATGCTGACGTGCTTTTTATTTATTTATTTCTTAGAACGTAGAATTCGATGAGTGGTGTGACCCGGCGAATCCTCGCAAAATTAAAGCTGAAGACATCATAGCAGCCGCAAGACGCATCGTTGGATCCGTTTTGAAAACTCCTTGTTCGGTAATTGCCCAAAGGCCCATTCTCTAATAGCAAATAAAATAAAAGGTAAGGTGGGGAGGGCGTAATATGTGTGCCGGTAGAAAGGTTAATTTTTTATTGCTATTACAGAATCGTTCGCTTACTCGAGACTTACAACAACTTTGCTCTCTTATTGCATGAATAATTTCGGTAAAGCCTTCTTAGTAGTAGAGTTAAAAAATATCTTAATTTAATTATCACATCACATTTTTTCTCCTTGCAGAGGGCAAACATGGGCGAGAGACTAGGCTTAGAAATGTATTTGAAACAAGAATTTCTACAATATACTGGAAGGTATTTCGCTAGATTTAACTCCGACTTTTACAGGATGGTGTAGAATGCCTATTTTATATTATACTTACTTTAAGAGTAAAAAAAGAACCGTCCACCTCTTTTATTTTTCCCGCAGCTTTCCGAAACCCGTAGTATTCAAAATATAACAATATTCTGTTACTAGTATTTTTTGTTTGGAATAGATTTTGTGTTTATGGAGAAGATTAAGTAGGAAAGCGGACCCTGGCGCTAGGCCGGGAAAACGCTAGATTGAAGAATAGATTTTGTGTTTTGTTATCTTGGTTTCTGGTTATTATTTTAGTTTCAAGGAGCGTGGTGCACGCAACGCTCTTATGAATCTGACAGATGACCAGAAGAAAAACGGCGTGATCGCAGCAAGTACCGGAAACCACGGGCTGGCATTGAGCTGGCATTCTACCAACCTCGGTATCCCCTGCATCATTGTAATGCCAAAAAATGCCGCCATTGTCAAACGGGCTAAATGCGAGACGTACGGTGCCAAGGTCCTCCTTCACGGCGTCAACATTGGAGAGGCTAAACGTTTTGCTATGGGAATTTCTAAGGAGAAGCATATGATGTATATTAACGGGTAAGAACAAAGTGCGATCTTTACTAACGAGTATGTCCAATTCTCAGGACTGGAAGAGCCCCTTTATTACGATCCGCTATTCTTTCTTACATCTGTAATTCAGGTAATTTCGTGCCAGACTGCGACTGGAATACCGAATGTAGGTACATGTAAAAATTTAGTTGAATACTTAATGCTCGTTTAAGATAGTTATATAATCAAATCAAAGTATGATACGCCTTCAAGATTTTTTTAACCATAGAGGATAGAAGAATTCGTACCTCCGTTGAACGCCAAAGTGCGATCTAGCATTTTAAATATTGGTGCTCGCTCACAGTGATCTGTTGAAATGGATGAAATTTTATTTACAGTACATATGGTGCTACTTTACCGCCCTAGTGCGGTAACTCCCATTATAGGTGCGTATGTCGAAAATTTAAAGGGCCATATGTACTATAAAAAGGTAATTCGCAACTCATGTCGTTTTACACAGTGCCCTTCGGTCGTGTTTCAATTTATCGCCACTCGTTGCGAATTAACTACTTTTCGCACTTGTATCGTAATGTACTATTATATCGCAGAGACAGTCCAAGTAATAAAATTACATATTGACTTTCAGTTACGATCACCCGAACATAGTAGAAGGACAGGGTACTATCGGGCTGGAGATTATAGAGCAAATTCCCGAGATAGAAGCGATCCTTGTGCCCGTGGGCGGTGGGAGCCTGTGCGCCGGCATCGCCACCGCTGCCAAACACCTCAAGCCTGACGTCGAGATATATGTAAGCCCTTTCGTCGACATAAGTAACCATTATTCATACCCGAATTCGGATGGATCGTCGAATGCCGGATACGGGAACTTATTGATGCGTAATGCAATTGAGCCACATCTTGGTGTAGAAAACCAACGAACTACACACTTTCGCATTAGAAAGGTTTTGTATCGCATTCACCATTTTGGGCCGATTTTGATGTACTTTAATTTTACAGGGTGTTTGCACTGACAAATGTACCACAATGGTGGAGTCGTTAAAAAATAACGAAAGAACTGCCGTACCCATTGATTCAACTATCGCCGACGGGCTCGGTGTGCCTCTCATCGGAGTCAATACTTTCCACAGTTTAAAAGGTCTACTCGATAAAATGGTAATTAATATTGTAGCAGAATAAAAACTTTTTACACTTTATAAAATATACTCTCGACTCAGGTGCAAAACCTCCAACCCAAAGTCGCAATCAGATCGCAATTTATTCTTAAAATCGAAGTTAATAGCATACATATAGATAGAATACTCTTTATTGGCACACCTCAGTAAAAACACAGCTTAAAGAAAAACAATTGATATATCATGATCAAGCACATTAAATTTGTTTTTTTTTAACGCAATTTTTTTTTATAAATAGGTCGTAGTAAAAGAGGATTGGGTAGCTCGAGCCATCATGCACATCGTAGAGGAAGAGAGGTAAGTAATGCACTCGTTTTGTTCAGTTTACTAGTTAGCCATGGAAAGTGCAAAAATGGCGAAATACCTAATCCTATACAGGCAAAGTTCGTCTACTGCTGAACAAAGGCCTCCTTAAATTACACTATAATTCTAGGCTTTTCGCATCCATTTACTGGTAGCACTTAAGTCCAGTTCCGGTACAACAGTATAGGTCGCATATCTCGGTACCCAAGTTACCCAACTATATATCGAGGATGTCAAATATCAAGGTTTAAGTATTTTCTTACAGAGCACGTTGTAGTATTTTGAGGTTTGATCATTTGTTTTCCAGGTTCGTAGTGGAAGGAGCGGGTGCCGTGGCCATTGCCGCTATCATGGCGGGCCTCTTTCCCAATCTCAAAGGAAAAAAGTTAGTACTAACATTAACAAAATAAATAGTGGATATATGAGACACTTTTTAAACAGGAGATCGATTGTAGTTTAAAAAATATTATGGTTTTGATACGTAATCGGCAATCATCTTGGTGATTGACGCGCATCTCACGTACGACTTTCACTTCACTACGCATGAACCAAGGTCGCATCAAAATAAGATCAAAACCGTAACAAGTTGTTAAATCTGAAACGTTAAGCCCCCTCCAGACTATGCGCGTGAATCGCGGCGCGACTTCGCGGAGCGAACATTGACGTAGACTCCACACTCGCACATCTTCACGGCGATTTCGCAGTTTGGTTCGCGGTAAGATGGCGCCGAAGCGTCAGCTGATTCATCAAGTTCGCACCTATTCGCACCGAATATAACCAAGTAGCCGCCATAGAAGGTTATGACAGTTTAACAGATTAACCGACTCGTGAGCTAATCGCGGCGCGAAGCGATTGCGAGTGTGGAGTCTTGCAAGTTCGCGCTTCGCGTCTCCTTTGACGCGGGCCAAATACCGACAAAAAACATATTAAACATAAGGCGCGAAGGCGTGAACAATCTGCGAAATCCAATCTGAGAAATCGATAGGTACTTAAATGTTTACAGGGTATGCTGCATCTTATCGGGAGGCAACATCGACACGTCGATCCTGGCGCGCGCGCTGGAGCGGGGTATGGCTGCCGAAGGTCGGCTGGTCAAGATGAAGGTTTCTACACTTTCTACATATATAAATTAATATACCTACTCAACAATAAAGTCGGTCGAGTTTGAATGGGTTCCCTTTAATTTGGCTTTGTCATAATCAGTAGTAGCAAAAGAGCAGTTGTAATCAGCTCTGTTCATTGCCCTCAGGTGACGGTGAGCGATCGACCGGGCGGCTTAGCGGAGCTGTGCCAGATGATGACAGCGATAGGAGTCACTGTGCGAGACTGTGTGCCTGAGCGCGCTTGGGTCAAGGGAGATGTATTCAGCGTTGCGGTATAATTTTATTTTGCCTATTCGATAACCAATAGTTGAGAAGCATAGCGTAGCTGTGCAGATAATGTGAAAAGTTACAGATCCAACGCTGAAGTGACTAAGCCTTGTAGAGCGCCACTCATTATCAGAGATCTTCGGGGGTGAGCTGTTTTCAGTTTTTGCATAACATGGACATACCTTGTCATTAAATGGTAATTGCCCCATGTGTAATTAATCAAATTATTTTATTTCGGCTGCCTTTCTGTTACGAACTTTACGTCGCGTTACAATCAAAGCCACAAATTGTATCAGAGGCAAATCAGTTCTTTGCACGATAATGTTTGAAGTGAAAAAATATGGATTTCTCGGAACGAAACTACTGACTCGATTGGGCGTTTGGGCGATATATAGTGCCTTTTTAGTGAAGCCAATGAATCCGTTTAAAAGGCCATATTTAATAGCATGCAAGCAGTTAGAAAAAGTGAATGGTCAAACAATATCAGCATTCGTCATAGACATTCTAAAAAATATGTGGGGCGAATCTTTTGACAACAAAATTCAAAATGTCCTGGTGCTGAGTGCTGATGGCGTCGCAATCATGTTGCTGGCTGGCCGAATTTTGAAAACTTATCTTCCGAACATGAAGCACATAACATGCTTGGCATATGGTCTAAACTGAGTAGCCGAAAAAATACGTTCCCTTTATCCAGATGTGGATTACTTATTTAGAACGTAAAGAAAGTTTTTTTGAAGGCTCCAAATATAATTCAAATATTGAATGACAAATATCCTAATATGCCCCTGTCTCCAAAGCCAGTGATTACCAGATGGGGAACTTAGCTGGATGCAGCAGCATATTATGAAAAATATTTTGTGGAAATAAAAGTAGTCCTATGGGCATTAAGAGAGTCAGAAGCAAAGTCTATAAGAGTGGCAAAAAGTATTATAACGACCGAAAATTTACGAAATAACCTCAAATATATTGTTGAAAATTTTCATATAATTGAATATGCCTTAAATAAATTCCAAGAATCTGAACTGTCCATTGTCGATGCATTTTTAACCTGGTCTTCATCTGCTTCCGTCAGTCAGAAATTAGAAGACGTCATCTCTAAAAACTCAGACTTAGATTTTTTTAGGGAATATGCCGAAAACTTTCGGAAGCAACAGACGTGGACAGCATTTTAAATGTACAATTTCATTCCACTCACATAGAAAGATGTTTTTCTATATACAAATGGATATTAAACTCAAGGCGAAACAAATAAAACATTGAAAATATAGAAAAACTTATAAGTGGTTATTTATTACAATAGCATAGAAAATTTAATTTACAATAAATAAAAAAGCATAGCATTCGTTTTGTCATTAATTTTAATTTTAGTTTAATCATTTTAGTCTTGTCTTCTTTTAATATTTATATAGGGATACTCCATATCCATATTAACATCTACAAGACAGCTACATCACATTAATGACGTAAAAACAGCTCACCCCCGCCGATTTCTGCTCATTATTCTTACCTAACTTACATTTTATAGTCACCACAAAATTTTGAATGCTTTTAATTTCTAGTAACTTTGTAGTTGTGATAAGATTTAGTTTCTCAGGGTCGAAGGCAGAACTGCTACGAATTTTCTATTAGAATTGAGTTTTCAACCGCGTCTGCATTTGTACCACATAGGTCATAAAGGCCTGTGCACACTGAATGCGTGTGCGTAGACTTGCACGTGTACGTGCGCGTTGTATTGTAAAGATCTTTATGAGAGACGGCACACCGCTTGCGTGACGTGTGCTTGCACGTCTACGTGTGTGTGTGTCTGGCCTTAACAATCGTCACCCTATTTGCCTTACAAACGCAAGAGTGTTAACCGACACCCTCAGGTAAATTATAAACCCTTTTTAAACTTCAGATGAAACTTATAGTAGAAACAAGAGGATGGGACCACACAAAAGAGCTTATTGAAGCTACCAAAAAGAACTATAAGGAATACTACTTCCATGAAATGAATGAGACGGACAAGCCAGCCGGCTCGCGCCGCGGGCCCTGCCTCGCGCCGCACCCTGTTTGTATGCAGAAGTAACCTAATGAAATTAAAAAAAAAAAAGTTGATATATCTGAAATTAAACTTCCGACTCAATGGCATATACTGCCTACTACTTTTACTATACTACGACGACGTTATAGTATCTATTTCTGAAGAATAACATCTGCGTTGAGTTCGTCTTTGTAACACGTAAAATAACTGCATATTCAGCAAAGCGGAAACACAGGAGCCAATTAATTGGAGTTCTGAAGTAAGCTTAAAATGCAATGGTTACGAAAATATTTCGTGAAATTAAGTAAATCTACATTTTTGTGTGTCCTCTTTCAAAATCACGTCCCTAACTAAAACAGACTCCATATTGACGTGTGTAAATAAGCAAATATCAATAAATAAGTTTATTTATACCAAACTGTATTTTATTTTTAAAATTTCATAAGAGCATGTTTGTACTTCAAACTTGCATATCAGGTAAATGGCGTTGTTTATACTTTTTTCAATATCTATTGACCATTTTACATAGGTGTTTTTTGGCATTATAACTTTGAAAATTTTCCTTATACTATAGGTTGCCTCGCAGGAAGCTGAGCATCCCTAAAGCCAAAACCTAATTCGCCACCACATATATAGCAGATGATTGTTGCAGCGTCGGGTACTCATACTCATACTCATTTATTTATAATATTTTTACATATTACACGTCACGTCACTTTGGTCGGTACTGTCGGTGTATGGATTGAGCGGTCGTCTCATTCAGGCACTGAAATCGCTCTATGAGGATTCCACTGCTTGTGTGAGAGTAAACAGATCGTACACTGAGTGGTTTAGCATCGAAAAGGGTGTTAGGCAAGGATGTGTAGCGTCACCGTGGCTGTTTAATCTATTCATGGACAGTAGTATGCATGATTTGAGAAATGATGAATGTGGGCTGAGAATGAAAGGTTTACTCGTCAAATGTCTTCTTTACGCTGATGACCTGGTATTGCTGGCGTCATCGGGTGAAGAATTGCAGGAGATGGTAACTAGAATGCATAGATCTTTTGAAAGGAAAGGAATGAAAATAAATGTGAGCAAGACGAAAGTAATGGTATTTGAAAAGGGAGAAAGTATGACAAACTGTGAAGTTTTGATTGGTCAAGAAAGAGTTGAACAAGTGAAAGAGTTTGTGTATCTGGGAACCTTGTTCACTAGGGACGGTAAACATGATGAAGACATTGAAAGGAGAGTGAATGCTGGAAATCGTGTGAATGGGGCACTCAACGCTTTTATGAGCAGCCAGAAGGTGTCGCAAAAAGCACGGTTGGCTGTGCATAGAGGGGTGTTGGTGCCTACACTTATGTATGGTAGCGAAAGTTGGGTATGGCAGAAGAAACATCAGTGTCAAGTGAATGCAGTGGAAATGAGAGCGTTGAGAAGTGTGTGTGGTGTAAAATTACAAGATAGAATTAGGAACAGTGTGATAAGGGAAAAGTGTGGACTGAACGAAGATATAGTGACAAAAATTGAGAAAGGTATGTTGAGATGGTTTGGACACGTGGAAAGAATGAGTGAAAGAAGGTTAACAAAGAGAGTGTATAAGGGAGAAGTAGAAGAGGGAGTTGGAAGGGGTAGACCTCGGCGGACTTTCTCTGATCAAATCGGGGAAATCCTGAAGAAAGGCCAGGTCAAGAGCACCCTAAACCGACGAGCGTGTATGAGGAATGACATGAAAGTGAAGGAAGCGAAAGAGGTATGTCAGGATCGTAGCAAGTGGAAATCCGTGGTCTCTGCCTACCCCTCCGGGAAATAGGCGTGATTATATGTATGTATGTATGTATTACACGTCACAATTTGATTAACATAAGATATGCAATAATCTGCAGTTATATTACACTTTATAGTTACAGATTAGATTACTTAATTATTACAGTTTCGGGTAGTAGGTATCATAGTGAGCATTATATAATATAAATTAAATGTGATACATTAAATAATTTGTTTTGTTGAATGTCAATTAAATCATAATAATATATTGTAGAATTCATGTAGGCTATAAAAGGCGTTGGAGAGGAGCCATATTTTTAGTTCCCGGGTAAATGAGTTGGACGATTCTATGGTGGTAATATATTTGGGCAATTTGTTAAAAACTTTGGGGCCCAGTACCTGCATAGTCTTGGAGGACTTAGTCAGTCGATAACTGGCGGGGAGTAGGCGTTCTTTGCTTCCTAAACGGGTACGGGTGACCTTGCTTGTATTAAATGTGTGTGAACCTAAAATTACCTAAAATGGGAAAATGTGGCAGATGTGTGAAATTGTGACGCCATAAGCCACCCCAAATTGAGTTTTGGCATTTTTTGATTACTTACTAACTTAAAAAAATTTGAACCTCTATAGTTGGGGAGTACAAGCCAAATTCAGTTATGGTTGCTGTAGTTGTAAAATATGTAAATTTTTTTGAGATCTGAAACTTCGTTTGTAGGTTTTAAAAAAGACAATAAAAAAATTTCAGTGTTTGTTTAAAATTCATCTCCAAGAGAGAGGGAAAGTTTATTAACACAGGAAGTTCTACTCCTGATTAGTTGATTAAATGAATCTGAAAATGATCTGAAATGGTTAAAAATTGTATATTATAAATTATAAGTATAGGTCATTTAAGTAGGTACTTAATGTAACCAAATATTATTTTATTTAAAAGGGGATTGAATGCAGAGATTAATCCTCCAAGGCCTTTACATACACATATCTACAATGTACAGGATTGTCTGTCAAATATCAGAAGTGCGACCAAAGAGCAAAGTAAGTCTATAAGGTAAGTGCGACGATTACGTGTCATTGGAAGTACTGAATTCAGAAATATGTGATTGAGTAAATTTTGCTTTTGTAACAGAATATTCCAGCTTTTCGTAATTTCCAGTCCGCTTACCTTACGTTTTGTATTTACTGAAGTAAATTCAAGCGGCCGTTAGCAGCCGTTATTAAACTCGAAAACGGTCGCCGTTATTTTATTTATAATCTGCCTCTTTCGCACTAATGAAATCAAATAGGTGGTATTACAATAAATATGGTATTACTATGTTACAAATAACTAATATATTTGTCATTTAAGCATCAAGGCGGTTATAAGGCGGTTTGTTTACTGAGGGCCTACCGCGAAACGCGAAAATCGATATTTCGTTATCTGCCTCTCGCAAGAGTGATAGAGAGTCAGATAACGAAATTTGTATTTTCGTTTTTCGCGGTAGGCCCTCTGTTTGTGCTGTTCGTCCCCTACCAAGTCCCCTACGCAGAGTTTTGCGTAATATTTCCTATTGTAGATCTGTGGTAATTACTATAGGTATTTTGCCTTGACCGTTTTAAATGCTGGTAGGTAAGAAGCCCGTACCTAGCTAACATTCTTTCAAACCATAAAACTGTGGACGTCTTTCTGACACACAGCCATCAACCGTAAACAGAAAATATAGACTCCGATACAAACATTTCGAAAATAATAAAAATTCTAGTGCTTTTGACCCTCAACTCTTTATTTCTACACAAGGAGTAATTATGTCTAAAAGAATTGTAAGTATTATTTATAAAAATGTTAAATATGTTAATTCGAGAATTCATAAAAAAAAAGCTAAGCAAAAGAATGGTTTGTTTTGACTAGATAGGCATAGTAACTGTGAAGTAATCTATTGAAGCGCATTGCATAATTAAATATCTCCTAAACGACAGATTAGCAATTTTTCCTATTTGCTTATTTCTGCTGATTATAAGTAATAATATAAATAATAATCTCCGTTTCAGGATAATTATGATCAATTGAGCGACCCTGACAACCCCCAAACGGTAAAGTTTGAAGACATCCAAGCCGCCCTGTCACGAATACGACCCTACGTACCTGTGACACCTGTTATAGTAAGGACGAACTCATTAAAATAATAGGATTGGTTTGGTTTTAACATTTCAAACTATACTAAATATTTGTAAACCTTTTTAGCCGTCGCATCAAAGCAAGACGTTTACAATGAATATTATTTACAAGATGGAAAGTGTCCTCCCATCCGGATGGTAACATAATTATGTGTCCGTCTAAATCTAAACTAAGTCTGCATCTAGCTGTATCGACTTAGAACAACATGTGCAAGTGTCATTATAACGTTGTATTTTCATATAAAAATAATATATATATATTTATAACGAATTGATGACATTTTCACACTTTGTCTTCGCAAAATCTCTAATTTTGAAAAAAAAATTACAGTCAGCGACAAAATTGTCAATTATGTATCTTTTTTATGTCATTAAATTCCATTAGGTTAGGGCACTAGTAAAGTCACAAACGGAAAACAACCTTTTCCATACCATACGACTTGGTCGCTAAGTGTATTTTTTCCAAAATCTGTAAATGTAACTATATTAAAAAGCGATGGTCTTCTAAGAACATTTTGGTGGGATTTGGTTGCTGCCCTCAGTGTCTCATAAAAAATCCCACCTGTATACAAAGTGGCCAACAAACATGTACACTCCCGTTGCCAGGGAGGTTTTGAGCTTATAAACTTGTACTATGGGAGCAACCCCGAAATCGCGAAAAAAATGTATTGGTTGTTTCATACATTTTACCGGGTCCATTGTCTATGGCAAGGTATTTTTTATTTCCGCGATGTCGGGGTTGTTCCCATAGTAAAAGTTGCTCAGTATAAAAACCAAAACCTCCCTGGCAACGGGAATACACATATTTTTTGGCCACCTTATATAGTAGATAGGAACAAACTTTGCTCCCGAGTGAAATACATTTTTTTTTTCACCGCAATCCCTAGTAATGGCTATGTTAATTCATTCTTCTCGCTCTATATTAAAAAGAGTGGCAAATTAATTTTATGAAATAGAATTTTAAGCTGTTTCCTTAGGCTGGTAGAACTGACTTTTAAATTATATTTTTTAATAATAAATATTTAATATTAAATAATCAGTGGAGAGATTGGGGGGAGGCCTTTGCCCAGCAGTGGGACACAACAGGCTCCAAATAAAAATAATAAATATTTAATAACGTTCATGTGGAATGAATTTGGTATTATATGCTTTACATGCGTTATTGTGGTGAAAAATTTTGATTTTCACTCGGTGGCAAAACTTGTTTAACCTTCGGCTTTGAAATTCTCGCAACGCTCAAGATTTCACTTTTCATACTGTTACGTCTGCTACGCTCGTGGTTCAATTTTGGAATTTTTCGTTCGATCAGGTATGTATCAATATTTTCACGTGCGGATAAACAACAACTTTGCCCCCTTATAAAACATAACTATTAGTAATTTTGGTACAGTTTAGTAAGTAGTTTTAAGATTGTGCGTATGCTAACTTAGAAAAAGAAAATGTGATGCAAATATGTTTGTGACTTTGTGTTGACAGCTATAAAGAGCGCGGGGCTGCAAACGCTCTTCTCAAAATACCGAGGGACAAAAAGAAGACCGGCTTAGTGATTGCGTCTCTAGGGAACCACGCCTATTCGATGTCCTACCACGCCGCACGCATGAATATTCCAATCACCGCGTTGTTTCCCGACTTTGTCCCCATACAGAAGTTGCAGAAGATCCACGCACTTGGCACTAAGGTGCTTCATATAGGATGGTTGACCCAGTCCCAAACCAGTTAAGGACAAATTTTGACTTTAAATCGTTGTTATTTAAAACTATTTGGACGTTTACTTTTAGTTTATTTTTTATATTGTATATTGTCTAATTAAAAGTCGAGATAAGAAAAAAAAACACAGAATTACGTTCAGGTTTTTTTTATAATATTTTTAAAATTCCAAAAACGGGAATGTACCTAAGTTTGACCAGCAGGCCCCAGTAGTTGTTAAGTTTTGTACCCAAAGTTGACCAATTTCAAAACAAGGCAAAAATAGCAAAAAATAATAAAAAGTAGCTTGTTTTTAATGATCAACTTTATTTAAATTAGGAGCAATATCTTTTTTTTAATTTAGATCAACAAGTTTTCATATTCAGTCTTAGCAATCACATTGAAAATAAAACTGAAATGGCACATTTTTTTCTTATCACTAAAACAATTAGGTAAGTACAATTAGGGTTTTTAACACCTACAACAACTGAGTTTCTTAATTATACAATCACCTAGGTACTCATCTAAAAGCCAAGGCACTTATTCATCATACTCATTAGAAAATTTATTAATCATTGTTGAATGGGGGATTTTATATTTGCGGCATGTTTCTCTAATTTTTTTCCCAGAATGTATTTCTTTTACTGCTTCGTAAACGTCGTCCTCACTATATTGAAAAATTTCTTTTTTGGTGGCATTTTTTAATCTAAAACAAGCAAAGCAAAGAATAATGTTTTATAAGGCTTGGTCAACCATAGGAGCTTTTTTTTGTACGTGGTACCAAAGTCAAACCACTGGTCAACTTAAGGAACCACCACGATTTGGACCTTAAAATCGTGAGAGGTGGTATTGAATATGCCAAAGCTATGAAAATCCAGTTAAAAAAAGAAAATAAAAAATAAAAACCATATAGCCAGTCGTTGACCATCTGGTCAACTATAGAAAAACCAAGAAAAACATGCACCAGAAGTTAACCAGTTTAAAAAAGTCATGAAATAGGGTAGTTATATTTAAAACTACGTTGAAGGCGAGAAGATAAACATTTAAACTTTACAAAAAATAATCATTACAATAAGGTTCATTCAAAAACAATGCCAATTAACAATAAAATAGGCTTACCTGTCAGAACACGTGCCTAACTGTAATGGCGGCAGATCGGCAACTAACGGCGACGAGCGGAAGTAAAATGATAGTGTAGGCTAAATTTTTTGTCTCATGTCATCGGGAATGTGATTGGTTTGTCAGTTAAAGTTGAAATAACATGTAGGCAACTTAAAAAATACCAGATAGTGGCGGGAATTCTTAATATTGACATTTGAAGTCGCAAATGGTCAACTACCGGTGCGTGGTCAACTACTGGGTCAACCATCCTATTTCTATTTTGACGAAAGATTTCCATATTGAATAAGCACAATCACGTCATGCTAGATATATGGGGTTCTTCAAAAAAGGAGTATACAGGTTTTTAAAGGGTCGGCAACGCGCATGTAACACCTCTGGAGTTGCAGGCGTCCATAGGCTGCGGTGACTTCTTACCATCAGGCGGGCCGTATGCTTGTTTGCCACCGTCGTGGTATTAAAAAAAAAATTCTACTGAGCCCACGATTTAGTATCATTCTTCGATTTCCTATCTTTCAGGAGCATTCTATCATATAATTGGTTATTTCGCGTGTTGGTAACCTATACATATTTATGAACTCGACTGTGTGGTACAGTCGAGTTCATAAATATGTATAATAGGGCCAATTTAATTCAGTGCCGTGAGTTGGTGTAATTTGCAAGGTTTCTGGGAACTACCAGGTATTAAACTAGGCAAAGTTTATGTATTTGAGAATAATGTCATGAGCATTAACTAAATATCAGCCTCTCGTCTGCTGAAGAAAATAAGTAATTAATTGTATTGGAACTCAGTAAGAGTTGCTGGTGTGTACTACCAAACTATAGAGGTATATTTTTTTCAAGTACAAAAGTACCGATTGTGAACTAAATACTCAAGAAATAAAAACAGTCAAAACACCATGTAGAGTTTCTAGAGGGTCTGACGTGCAATCGTGTTCATGGTTGACGTAAATGGTTCATACATCTTACAACTTGTTTTGTTGCTAGTAAAATGCTGTCCAAGTCAATTCTAACCATGGTTGCTATTTGGTAGGTTAATTGTGTCACAAATGCAAAACAATCGTCTCAGGGCTAGTAACTGCAAACTGTAAATTATATCCCACCAAAAACATTCTGTAAAACTGACTGGTTATTGAATCAACGTTTCCCAAGTGGCAATTTTCCATCGTCAATGGGTAGCGGTTCTGGCGACAGATTGGTGCAATGGTGTCATGGAGCACCTGGTTTTGTACCCTTGTGTACCATTCAATGGCCAAGTCACACAACATTAACTATAATAATAAAGAAATCGCAGTAAGGAACCTTAGACTTGGCACGACTTTGTCTAGATTTAATTACTTTTTAGAGATAAACAAGCAGCTCCATCGAGATTTGGTTAGTTTTTTACAGAATGTTTTTGGTGGGATTTCACTTCTTTTTGTAGAAACGTAGGCTTATTGATTTAATTTATTAGATTTTCTTATTTGACACAGTTTTTTTCATTTTAGGAGTGGTTTTTTACTATTACAAATCTTTCTTTTCTTTTTTTTTCCGGTTCTGATTCTACTGTGCTTGCTACTGTACAACAGTTTTTCGTATTGCCCATTCACGTTCATTATTTATTCTTTTAGATGGTTTAGACGGTTTAATTTCTGAAAGATCGGCGCGGTATTTACGCCCAAGCCGGTTGTATTCGGTGATCGCTGAAGCTTGAGCTTTTGTACTCTTGAAGGCAACATTTATGAGGTGCACCCCATGAAAAACGTGTGCGGGTATCACCGCCCACTCTTAGTCCAATGCATTATATTTTGACCAAATTTTGTTTTCTAATCAGGGTCACCAAGTACTCCAGATCTTCGATTATCCTAGTTTTTATAGTTTTCCCTTTATGTGGCCATTAAACCCTAACTGTGTACCAAATTTCAGCTCTCTGCGTTTATGGGAAGTACTAGTTCTATTATGATGATCATGAGTGAGTGAGTGTCATAAATGCGAAACTTTGCTTTCGCTTAACTTCGGAACTAAATGACCTACAGACTTGAAATTTTGGATTTTAAGTATGTGATTATAGCTTACTGGATGACGAAAATTTCTGCGTTCTGGTCTTATCCAGAGGTTCTCAAATAGGGGCTTGAAAATGCGGCGAAATGGTTCCAGTAAAGGATGGTACGGCAGTGTTGGCTTCGCGATCGACTTGGCGGGGGCACTGCCGTGCCCCCAGACCATAACTAGTAACACGTCACATATCTCAATGTGTAAGTATACACATATAAGGAACACCTGTATATTTTACGAAAATAATTTAAAATTAATAATTTAATTTGCCAACCCAACTCTACCAAGAAGCCTAGCAGACCCTTGATGTTGCGGACGACTTCTGGGAGAGACCCCAGTGAACCGAGGTATTGTGCCCGGTACTCTACCACCCCTGGGCATTCAAGAATGACGCGGGCGGCTGTCTCCTCTGCCATGGAGGCAGACACGCCCTACAACGGGGGCTATCTGTAACACGTAGGGTTAATAGGTGTTTGTTAAGTAGGGCGTGGCCGGTTACGGCCCCAATCAAAAGCCGGAGCTGTGGCCTCTTCAGCAGTCTCAGCCTCCTTGACAAACCGGGGCCGATTGTCGGGAGGGCTTCCTTCGCCAAAAGAACCTGTTATTTATAGTCTTAAGACGAAAGTAGAGGACCCGCGCGAAATCGTATTTTCATACAAACGTATTCCACATCTGCCTCTCTGGATATTTAAAATATTATTATTATTATTGGATTATTGAAAATATTTTGACACAATTCGAATTATTACAGCCTAGTTTACCCTCTGGGTTGGAAGGTAAGATGGTAGTCGCTTTCGTAAAAACTAGTGCCTATGCCAAATCTTGGGATTAGTTGTCAAGCGGACCCCAGGCTCCCGCGAGCCGCGGTAAAATGCCGGGACAACGCGAGGAAGAAGGGAATTCGAATTATCAATTATTATAAGAGTTAGGAAGCATTTAAAAATTGGTATGATTTACAATACCTAAACAAAAAATCTAAAAAAGTCAAACGTAGAGGCATAGAATAACTGTAGTTCTTAAATACATCAACATTAACAAGTGATGTACATCAAATTACGCAAAAATATTAAGTGGGTTTAATGTTGTTTCTTCAATGTGTTTCTTATGTTTCCCTAAGGTGTTGGTGCGAGGGAGCCACATCGTGGACACACACAAATTAGCCCGGGCCATGGCGAAGGAAAAAGGACTCGTATTTATCAACGGGTTAGAATTCTTAGATTGTTTCTGGCTTTTCTAAATCGCTTAGTTATATAGGTACTACAATGTCACCAGTCACCATTGACTAAAAAATATTTATATTCCGAATACCGTACAATGAGGTGACCTTGATTTGTGTGGCAATATCTTTCAACAATTATTAAGCTGTAGCTGTAAGAAATTGGTTTTTAAACATGAGCTCGTTAAATGATGTGATTGGCAACCTTAGTAGCACTAATACCAGACTGCGACCTTTATCTCTTTCTCCTTTTTTTCTCATTACTGCATCCTATGGTCAATGTGAAATGTCATCTGACCTGAAGATAGTAACCCAGACAAAGGTAATTTTCCAGTCGCGACCACCCGGATATCCTAGCCGGACTCGGAACAATTGCGCTGGAGATCCTGGAGCAAGTGCCAAACGTGGACGCGGTGCTGGTGCCCGTCGGCACGGGCGGGCTCGTCGGCAGCGTGGGCACCGTCATCAAGAGGCTCAAGCCCAACTGCCTTGTTTATGTAAATTGTTTACTTTAAAATGCGCGGTTGTTTTATGCGATAAACGCAGCGTTGAACGCATGCGTCAACGGAATGTTGGAAAAAAGACAATGCGCTTACCGCTGCGTTTACCCCGTAAAACAGTAAGTATAGTGTCATTAGATTGTCTGATGTAAAATGGGGGTGCGGCAAATGCATAGCATTTAACGCTGCGTTTATCACATAAAACAACCGCGCGCTTTAATATTCATCGCCAGATGGGCAATGACAACAACCCCCTTCAAATCCCCTTCCCCTTGAAATCAAATCCTTTGACGCGGTCTGGGAGGAGACAGGTAAATACCGGGACATGTATAAGAAAAAAACCTGTAACTTTGGATGGCAGTTGGACACGGCTGTGATCAGCAGATCAGCACATCCCTCCTAAAGGGCCCTCCACACTCGTGTGCGAATCGATGTGCGAAGCCGCGAACGCGAGTGTGGATGGCCGTCGCGTCGATTTCGCAGATTGTTTACGCCTTCGCGCCTTACTCCTCGTTTTTTGTCGGTATTTGGCCCGCGTCAAAGGAGACGCGAAGCGCGAACTTGCAAGACTCCACACTCGCAATCGCTTCGCGCCGCGATTCGCTCACGAGTCGGTTAATCTGTTAAACTGTCATAACCTTTCATGGCAGCTACTTGGTTATTGGGTGCGAACTTGATCAACCAAAAATCAATTTGACAGTTCCCAGTTTGAATCAGTGCCTTGCCGCAAACTAAATCCGATCAGCTGACGCTTCCGCCATCTTGCCGCGAACCAAACTGCGAAATCGCCGTGAAGTTGTGCGAGTGTGGAGTCTACGTCAACGTCGCGGTATGTTCGCTCCGCGAAGTCGTGCCGCGATTCACGCGCATAGTCTGGAGGGAGCTTAACCAAGTGGACGGTGGCCCTGTGGCCGCCTCTCCCCTAGCCGCCTACGGTATATAAATGAGACCGTAAAGAGGGGAAAGGCGGCAACTTATATATATTATATATTAGGGGGATCTATTGGGGTATAGAATGCATCGCATACATACCTTCATATCCCATAAGGGACTCTTCATCTTCACTCTCTCTGCACCTCAACTCCTGGGCCAGAGGAGCCTTAATCTGCTTCGCTTATCTTAAGGCGGCTGAATGTATGACACCCGAGATCTGTGGGTAAAATTGCTCTATGAACATGGTATTCTCCAAACCATTAACCTCCACACATAAATCTATATATCTTACTAGTGAGCCCCATCTTACCCGGCCGGATGTAGGTTACACAAAGCCAACTACCTAAGTAGCTGTATAGTCAAGGGGGCGTACCGCAGCCGAAGCTGCCCCTTGCGTGCTGATAAAGGAGTAACTAGCGGCCGAAGCCACCTTACTCCTACACGGGGATAAAGGAGAACCTAGCAGCCGAAGCCACAGAACTCCTAACGCCTTTCTCTGGTTTCAAGGGGGCGTACCACAGCCGAAGCTGCCCCTTGCGTGCTGATAAAGGAGTAACTAGCGGCCGGAGCCACCTTACTCCTACACGGGGATAAAGGAGAACCTAGCAGCCGAAGCCACAGAACTCCTAACGCCTTTCTCTATAGTAGCCGCCCCCCTTACGGGGAGCATCTAGCAGCTAAACCTGCCATTCTCTTACACATTGATATAGGAGGATCTGCGGCCGAAGCCGCAGACTCCTACACAATCATAAGTCCCTAGTCCGCCTTACCTAAGTTGGGCTCCCAATAGCTTCCACGTCAAGGTCACGTGGCAAGCTCGAACCAGAAAGGAATAAAGGAGATAATCGCACAGAGAAACCATACCACTACTGCGAGCTTTCACCAAGTAAATAAAATACTTAGCTTTAGATGATTCCGGACAGCTGTAGGCTTCCTCACTTTATATCACATTTTATAGAACTAGCGCGTTTCGCGCCATACTGAATCTAGCTTCACCAACTTACTACGTTGGTTAACTTACCACAGTTCCACATAGAGGGCGCTGTTCGGTGTTGCCGCAGGTGAATTAGTATTGTGGCATCGGATTTTCGCGTCCGTCGCGACACTCCCCAACACAGGCAGGAATAGGGCGACTAGATTGCTGGTCCATTCTTTGATCTTCTCAAGGGCTCGAAGAGCTGCGGCTCTCTTAGGTCTTGACTCGTTGCCTAGCGTAACCTCCTCCAGGTTGTGTGATTCTGGCTTAGTGTGCTCGTAAGATTCGAGGTCGACGACCGCGAACGGTTCTGGTTCGGACATAGACTTAGGCTTAGGCTCGTTTGACTCACTATACATAGGCTCTAGGATTCGTTGAGAGGAAACTCCTTCCCTCTACTGGCGAGGCATAAGGTTGTACTTCTTCTTCTGGCTTATCTCTGACTGCTTGCGTGCATCTTTGCTCAGAAAGAGACTCGGATTCGGCAACATCGTTGACGGAATCCACCGTCATGTCATCTCTGCGTGACGAACGGGGTAGATTAGGAAGTTGCAGAGGTTCTTCTGCGCTTTCGTCGTAAGATGATGTTTGTTTACACTGTTCTTCTCCATCTTCGATCTCTAACGGGTAGAGATGCGCGATAGATCTTGTATACTCTGTATCTCCTACTCGTACCGTGGCAACCCTACATAAACCGTCGGCGCCTTTTCTTAAAGATACTATTTTCCCAACTTTCCAATTGACTCTGTTCTTCGTGTCACCTTTGATCTGCACGATTTGACCTATCTTTGGAGCCAACTTGGATATTACCCTAGGTTCTTTAGGATGGTGGGAATATCTTTCTCTCAAATTTAGGAGATACCGGTTCTCGAACATCTCTTTAAATTCTCTTAGAATTATCTGTGCTTTCTTCCAACCTTTAATTAAATTGTCTTTAGTCACCGTTCCTTGTGACGTAGTAGGATCCTTTCCTGACGTTTCCATAATGATACATTTTCCCATGGTAAGAAAGTCTGAAGGTTTTAATACATGATCAGGCTCCGAGTCCACGTAAGTTAAAGGTCTTGTGTTAAGAACCGCTTCTATTTCTTTAACCACTGTAACCAGCTTAGGGAATGCTAACCGGTTAACCGGTTAACCGGTTACCCGGTAATTTGACCAATATTACAGTCGGTAAAATACCGGTAATTTCCAGCCGTAACCGGGAATTTACCGAACGTTGTATAGGCAAATAAAAATGTAACAACCTGTTGAATTAGCCCATCTATGTCTTCGTACTTACAAAAAAAAACAATTACTACGGTTTACGATTACGAAGAGACACTTAAAATACTTACTTTTCTACATCTTATGACCTCGTCGGAGTAGGAACTAGGAAGCATTGTTTTGTGACAAATGAGTGGACGCTAATCCCTCGCCCTTTCCCTTCTCGCCAACCCTACCCGATCCGCCTTACTATGTTCAGTGTCCTTTGTTTTAGTCTGTAGTGTCAGACAAGTGTGGAATGCGAAAGAACATTTTCTACCGCTGGTTACTTGTGTTCAAGATATCGTTCACGAATGTCTAAGAAACGTTATATATTTTATATATAATTAACAGAATGATCTGATGATGACATGTTCCTGATTCCAACTCCTATTTTAAGAGCCCGGTAACGATTTTAGAGCAAAAATTTTAAATTGAAAGATTTAGTCGTTGGAATTGTACACCTTTTGTTACGTAATATCTAAATAACAAGTATTGGTTTCTATTAGCACGTTTTTTTCATCTTGTCTTTTAATAATAAGGTCGCAAGCGTGCGTCCCCGGTGACGAGAAGGGATAGTTTTTAAAAATTCATATAAATTATGGTAGTAAATTATACAAAATGATGTATAAGAACAGTTTCAGCAAATGTTGTAGATTGTTTAAGTATCAAAATTACGTTGAAATTAAGTCAATTTTCAGAGAAATTGTCACTTGTTTTGAAGTAATTTCTGGAGAAAATTGATTTCGTCTAACTTTCATTTACACTACTTC
This sequence comes from Cydia pomonella, assembly GCF_033807575.1. NCBI lineage: Eukaryota > Metazoa > Arthropoda > Insecta > Lepidoptera > Tortricidae > Cydia > Cydia pomonella. The sequence goes on along the minus strand of NC_084721.1, from coordinate 8,482,328 downwards.
AAATTTATAGTAACAAAAAGTTTATTAAAGTTGAAGTACAGGATATGTGTAATACAAAATTACCATTTTTAGCAGTCCAAACTTAACGAAATTTACAAATAAGATCGACAAAATCACTGCTTTTCGCGCGTTTACCTAAACGTCCATTAAAAAAAATCATTACTAATTAAGTGAGCCTGTTTTAAAAAAAAAAATATTATAATGAAAGATAACAAGATCTATCAATTTGACATTTTTGCGACTAAAATCGATAACGGCCTTTTAAAGTGCAATTTTAAAGTAACTAGTGTTAAAATGATATGAAACTAATCTTGCTGTAAAATATTTTTTTTCTTATATTTACTAGATTTTAATGAATGTTGATTACGGTTTTAGTTACTTTAATAACAATATTATATTGATAGATGTGTAAATGCAAACGTGTATCACATTTAAATGACGACTGTCACTTTTTTGTTACCCTTTGATTACTGCGATTTTTAAAGAATTAAAAAAGTTTAATATTGCTTATTTAATGTACAAGTTCATTTCGCTTTGAAATGATACATGTTTGATTTTTTATTTAATATGATTAGTAAATATATCTTGTTTAATGTTTATAGTTTATTTTCATTATTTTGTTTTGTCGATGATTCTATAACGTGCTGTTGATTACTTTTAAAGGTTACTGACGAAAATAATGCAAAATCAATGTTTTTTATTTCATAAACGTATAACCGGTAATTTACCGGTTAACCGGTTAGTGGGATCTCGCGTCGGTAAATTACCGGTAATGAACAACGCCCGGTTATTGCATTCCCTAAACCAGCTGGCTGTCATTCAATAAATGTTTCTGTAAAGTTTTCTTCATACAGTTCTTAACCAATCCGACTAATCTCTCGTAGAATCCTCCATGCCATGGTGCTAACTGTGGTATAAATTTCCATTTTATTTCTTTATCTACGCAGTATGGATTCTGAAGAATCTCCGAGAGTAACTTAAAGTGAGCTGCGTTGTCAGACGTTATCAAGATAGGCACTCCTCTTGCTGAAATCATCCTGCGTAAGGCCAATAAACCTTCTTCCGCTGTTAGGTCCTTTACAACTTCTAGGTGAATGGCTCTTACAGCCAAACATGTATAAAGGCTAATCCACCTTTTGCAATTGCCATTCCCATTGTTAACTAGAAGTGGTCCCAGGTAGTCGGTACCAACGTATGTAAATGGAGAACTATAGTTGACTCTCTCTTTCGGTAAAGCAGGAGTTTCCGGTAGTCTATATGGCCCTCCGTCATGTCTCATACATTCAGGGCATTTCTTCAGAATCCTTTGAACTTGGCTTCTTCCTTGTGGAATCCAGTATGTTTCCCTTATCTTGTCTAACGTGTGACTCACTCCAACATGTTTATTTTCTTGATGAGTCTTTATTATAATTTCGTTGGTGAAATCTGAATTTTTTGGAATAAGTATAGGATAGCGTTTGTCAAATGACCAGTTTGTGTGTTTCATACGACCTTTGCACCTCAGTAACTCATCTATATCTTTAAATATGCCTAAATTCAAACTTAAACTAGTTACTTTTCCCTCTACTTCTAGAGGAAAATACTCTGCTTGAATTTCTTTCAATTTTTGAAACTTATTGTCTGGCATCTGACCATTCTCTTGATTTATTATCTCTTTTGCAGTTGTGCCATCTTCCGTTTCCGCCGGGTTAACATTAGGTATATCTGGATCATCTATTTCCATCAGTTCTTCATCTTCTTGGATCCCAAGACCCTCCCCAGTCAAGAGAGAACTGGTGGGTCCACTGCCGGATGTAGTTGGCCACGTCTTCGGATCTTCTACTATAAATTGTGGACCACTCAGCCATTTCTCCCCGTCCTCTCTCGAACAGGTGGGTCTGGTGCCTACGTCTGCTGGATTTAGGTCTGTTGGAAGGTATCTGATTTCCAGATCTTTATTTGTTCTGATCTCTTCTATCCTCCTGGCAACGAAAGGTGGTAATAGTTTGTCAGATTTACACCATTCTATGACTATCTGGCTGTCGGTCCATAAGACTTGCCTTGCTATCTTCTGCTGGAAGAATTTAAGAACGAACTTTATCAATCTACTGCCAATCAGTACTCCTAATAGTTCAAGACGGGGTATCTTGAGACTCTCCTGATCTTTACTTGGTATTAAACGGGATTTACCAATGATGAAGCTTTTCCCCGAGCCGTAAACTAAAAAGACTGATGCTGCATAAGCCTGTAGGGAGGCGTCAGTGAAACAGTGTAGTTGGTAGCCTTTTCCCACTGGTGTCTTCATGTAGCATCTGTTCACTGACACTTCCCTAATGGCTTCTAAGTTCTGTCTGATGACGTTCCACTCTTCTGTTAGTTCGCTTGACAATGGCGAGTCCCACGACACTCCAGCCTTCCAGAGTCCTTGTAGAAAGAGTTTAGATGATAGAGTATAGGGCACGGCATAACCACATGGATCATAGATTGATGCAATAGTCTTCAGTATTCCTCTTTTTGTGACTGCTTCCTCTTGCAAGTTAGGTTTCAACTGAAGAGTATCTTTCTTAATGTCCCATTCTAAACCAAGTACCTTTACTTTATCTTCTTTACATGTATCAGAAACTTTCTTCATAAATTCTCGAGAATTTGAGCTCCAATCCCTGAGTGACATTGAAATATCTTGAAAAGATCCTTTTAGATTTCTGTAGAGCTCCATCGCTTCATCTGTAGTGCTGGAACCCGAAACAAAGTTGTCCACATATATGTCATTTGCTTTTAGTCTGACTTGTTGATGTTCCGCACTAGACAGGTGGTGTTTGATTGTTGCATTAAGCAAAAACGGTGACGAAATGACGCCAAATGGAACTCTACAAAACCTAAGGTGTAATAGGTTGTCTTGAGATATCGGTTTAGAGGTATCTTTGAGCCACAGGAATCTGGTTACGTCACGATCCTTTTCGTGTAACGCCATCTGTAAGAACGCCTTTTCAATATCCGAGGTTAGTCCTATCTGATGAGTTCTAAATTTAATGAGTAAACCTGTGAGGTCTTCTAACATGAGTGGTCCTCTGTATAAACATTCGTTCAGACTCTTGGTGTCTTTGCTGCTCTTGGAGCTAGCATCATAAACTATTCTCATAGGTTTCCCTCGATGGCATACTCCATGGAAGGGTAGGTAGTGAACTACGTTATCCGTTGACGTTCTTGAAGCAAGTACAACTTCTATTATACCCTTATCTAATTGTTGTTTAAACGTATCATCGTATGATAACAACGTGCCTTGATCCATACGCTTCAATAAGCTTGATAAGCGACCAAAAGCCATTCCATAATTATTGGGTAAGTCCGGTGGGTAAGTTATCCACGGCCAGCTTACCGTGTAACGATTATTTAATTTTAGAGTGGTATTATTAAAATACTTGATTGCTTCTTCTTCTCTAGTTGCTTTCGGTGAATCACTTAATACCTATACATTCTAGTTCCCAGAGGCTCTTTATGTCTCCATCACAAAGGGGTGGGTCAGGTTGATGAAGCTTCGTTTCTATACAAGTCTGAGCGTAAGTCACTACATAGGGCTCGTCACTAAGCTGTGGTTCTGTTCTACCACTTATTATCCAACCAAGGGCAGAATCGACCAGGAACAGGTTACTACCCAATTGTATTTTCTTCTCGTAAATTAGGTTGAAGTAGTACTCGTTTCCAACCAGAATCTGCACCTGTCCGCTTAGCGAGCCGTCATCCGCTAGTATATATGACTCCGGTAAGTCCTTCAACTTGACAGTGGGTATGTATCCTCTTGAAATACGTTCAACGCAGTTGGCTTGTATAACTATCTTCTTATTTGTCCTTGACAGCAATTGTAAAGTAACTATTGGACTATGTATTTCTTTAGGAGGATCTTCACCGAAGGTAAATATAGTTAAATGACTTTCCTCTTCAATGGGAAGCTTCAATTCCTTGGCAGTTTGAAATGTGACATAGGAGCGCTGAGAGCCTGGATCTAAAAGAAGTCTATATTTATATTGTTTATTTTTATCATCTAGGGGGTTAGCCCTAACAACAGAAGTTTGAAGAGTAGTGAATCCCTTTCCTAGAACCGTCAGGACTGTTTCTTCATTGCAGTATTCTTCTGAAAATTTAAATGGCATAAAGCTCTGTTATGCGGTGTCTCACTACAGCAAATGCTACACTTACGTTTGTTCTTGCAGTCTTTTATAAAGTGGCCTAACTTCAAACACATGAAGCATTTCTTTCCAAGTCGTTTCTTTCTTTCTGCTAAGGTATTAGCTTCAGAGCACTTATCATTGTAATGATCACCTTTGCAAAAGATGCATGTCCACGCTGTTCTCCCCTTCGGAGAGCCCTGCTGAGGTTCTGGTTGATCCTTGTTAGAAGTCGGAGTTTGTTTTGGTCTGTTCCATTTATTGGGTTTATTAATACTATCAAACTTATTCTTCCTTTCCGGTCTTCTATCAAAACCTCCTTGAGGATTTTGTTTCTTAGGGGGACCTTGCTGCTGTTTGGGTTGATATGCGCTTCTTGCACGTTTCACATTTATATGTAGAGTTCCGACTGTACTATCTTCTGCTTCATGCGTGCGTTTTCTTCCTGAAATCCTTTCAGCATCCTCTTTTGCGGTAATAATTCTATCTAATTGGTTCCTGATTTCTTGTATAGAATCATCATTAACCTTCAGCTTAATTTCGTAAACTAGATCGGGTGGAAATTTCTCCAGCAACATAAAACGAAGATGATTGTGATTGATGTTTTCACCTAATGATTCCAAAATTTTGAGATTTCGTTCAACTTCGTTGAATGTCTTTCTACAGTCTTCAGCGGTGCTTTTGGCCATCTTAACCTTATATAGTGTTGCATAATGCGCGTCAATGAGATGAGAGGTCTTGCCGAAACGCTCCTTTAGGATCGATATGGCTATTCTATAATTAGCATTAGTAGTTGACAGACCATCTATGGCTTTCTTGGCATCTCCCGTCACCGAGGCTTTAAGATAGGAGAGCTTGTCAACATCAGGCAGATTTCTTGAATCAATGTTGCTCTTGAAGGAGTCCCAGAACTCACACCAAAAGAGCACGTCTCCACTATACACCGGCAGCTGAAGTTTAGGGAGTCGGCACGAGGCATTCGCTTCCGGAGGTTTCTCTGTAGCGTTGCTTTTCAAAGTTATTTGATCGATCTTCACTTTAAGTTCAGCCAAAGTCTCCTCTGCTTGAAGTTGCAATCCACTCAGTAAACATATTTCATCAGAAGCAGGTGTCGAAGCCAAGCGAAAGTACTCCATCAAGTCGTTGTCAAGTCTTTTCAGAGATGCATCTAATTTACTGTAAGTAATTTGAGCCTGCCCTAAGTTCTCTGAATTAATGGTAACAGGAATAACTTCTATGTCTGTGGTGAGTTTGTCGTTAATGAGCCTAAGCCTTCTTAAAAGCAAATCGTCCATTATGTTGTTTGTGTAAGCTCTTTTCTTGTTTAATCCTGTAACGTATAGAAATAAACCCATTTAACCTAAAGTCCTATTTATTTGCTTATGTTTGAAATGATTACGCTTGTAGATTTAATTAATACTGCCTTGCAGTAACTATGTTTCATACTACTTTAGGTTGTTTAATTTTAAATTATTTTATTTATTCTTTATTTTAATGATCTCAAAATATTGAAATCTAAATTTAACTAATGATCTCTAAAATCCTTTCAAATTTGAAACCAAAAAAGAATAAAAATCAAAGTCAATTAAATTACATGAATGAAACCATTGACCCAATTATAATCCGATGTTTCATTTAAATATCATGAGAGGGAGTAAAACAAGGATGGAAGGCAACATAACATACACACCTACATATAAATGTGTCTAGTTTTATCTTTATAATTTATAGGTTACACCAATACAAGCGTCATCGACGTCAGTAAGTGATGTTGACGTTTATACACTGTTGCCACAACACAACCTCTAATGTTGGTGTCTCTGATTCAAGCTCACTCGTAGCACAACGAAAATTAATAGTTTATTTCCATTTCACTTGTTTTATTGATCTATTTAATGATTATTTTATTTTTATTTCACTTGTTTGGTTTATTTATTTAGTAATAATTTTAATTTTATTTCACTTGCTTGGTTTATTTATTTAGTAATCATTTTAATTTTATTTATTTGAACACTTCAAAGAATCACTTATCTAATGAGTCTAATTGCACATAAAAGTCACCACAATAAATCTGGAAAGAAGATGTTAACTTATATATACACATACACACCACAATTGCTTTCGTATAATATAATCATGGACTTCAATATGGAATGCATGTAAAATAAATCAGGTATAAGTTCCCTTTAGGCCTATATACATAATATTGTATATAATTATACTTCTTACTTAACGTTTACTTACTCAACTAAATCCTTTGTACATACGCCGTAAATCAATTCACAAAGAAATAAATTGTCTTTCTTAGTTTAAATAAGGTAGCGTAATAATACCAAACTATCTAACTAGGGAACCCGAGATAACATTCCAGAAGGCCTATAGTAAGCTTGGAAAATTACTAAGGTTCGCCTCTTGTTTGGAAAATTCTAGATATTTCTAGAACTGAGTCGTACTAATATGAGCCGTGTTACCTAAACAATAGGGTTGACTCTTGTCTACGGTCGTCCCCAACTATCAACTTCTAGAAAGTGAAATTATTTCAATAAAGTAGGAGACGAAATCGACTCATAATTCATACATACGGAAGGATACTTAGTTAAAAACGGATTCCTTTTCTTGTTAGAAACCCAAATGATCATGGCCGCCATGCTGTCGGATCGCTTGCTATGAAATAATTTTCGTCGCGCGCATTTGTTTTACAGAATAGAGCTCTGTCACTGTGAAGTAAATGTTTAAAAACTTACCGAGAAATAGTCTAGTCCGATAGCAGGTCTAATCAGGGGGGTTTTCGTCAAATCCGAGTTGTCTTGTCCGGTGTGGTTGGCGGCGGCGAGTTCACTGTACCTATGAAGTAAATACGTAGTTTTTCACAATCTTGCCTATCTACACGCTTATCCCTTTGTTGGTGCCCTTTAAATTATAATATTCTCAATATTTACCAGCATAATTTGAGGAACCTTCCCGGGGAACTCGCGTCTGCTTGGAGATCTTCCGCCAACGATTCAAAATGGTGGAACGTTCACTTTGCAACAGTCAGTGTTGCCAAAGTCAACTCAAACCCCATAAATTTCGATAAATATGAAATGAATTTAGGGCCTTTAACAAATTTCTTTCTTCTTTATGTTGATTCCGTATAAATGATTGCATCCTTGTGTTCTTAAAACTACTTAAGTTCTAAAGTATAACGTAAATATAAAAGGTAAAATGTAGAGTGCTTACTCATACAAACTCTTATCTACTACACGTACGTTTCTTATAAGATGCTTATTAGTTATTCTGACTCGCATACGTTTACTTATTATAATCATATTAAATCCACAACTCTAACAACTAATGTATAATAAAATAAAGTAAATCTTCTACTTATATCTAAGTACGCTTTGCTATGACGTACCTACTGAAGCGTCTTATTGGAAATTGGTTATCGTATAACTTTTCTATGTTGAATCAGCTTAGCGACATAATTTTTCTTTCTTCTTTAATTTTCTTGAGAATCCCGATAATCCGCACATTTTCCGCGATTTGGTGGATAATCTTCCTAGTGTGGCAACACCTGCCATCTTGTTCTAGGCGGTTCGCGCCGCCTATTTTTCCGGTTACGTTGGTAACTCGAAGGCATTATTACACAATAGTGTATCACTTAATTTAAAGTAATAAATATCATAATTGATAAATATAGACAAATGCACCAATCCCTTTTTTATTCATCTTTATTTATTCTTTTACTAATTTGCGACTCCATTCTAATTGGAAAATAAAATACATCCATTATGAAAATGTCGTGTGACTGCTTCCGGTCACCGCGATGTAATTTCTTCATGTTGGCTCCGTACAATGTTGATGTTCTGCCGTTCACGTATATAAAAACATGACTTATTAACTCAAAATATCTTCAATTGATGAATATTAATGCCAGCCTCTTTATTTAAACAAGCCTAAATTAATATCGAACCAGATGTAATAAGAAAACACCTTAAAATGTACACATAAAATATAAAACCTCGCAGTTTTTCGCTACTGTTAGCGCCATCTATGATTTCCGATAGTAAACATATATGCCTATAGTGAAGATGTATGCTTTGCATTCTTTATATTATTTATTCTCAACAAAGCCTTGGTTCTTTAACTGCTGAATCCCAGCATTAACCACCATTGTGGCCGCCTCTCCCCTAGCCGCCTACGGTATATAAATGAGACCGTAAAGAGGGGAAAGGCGGCAACTTATATATATTATATATTAGGGGGATCTATTGGGGTATAGAATGCATCGCATACATACCTTCATATCCCATAAGGGACTCTTCATCTTCACTCTCTCTGCACCTCAACTCCTGGGCCAGAGGAGCCTTAATCTGCTTCGCTTATCTTAAGGCTCCTCTGGCCCAGGAGTTGAGGTGCAGAGAGTGAAGATGAAGAGTCCCTTATGGGATATGAAGGTATGTATGCGATGCATTCTATACCCCAATAGATCCCCCTAATATATAATATATATAAGTTGCCGCCTTTCCCCTCTTTACGGTCTCATTTATATACCGTAGGCGGCTAGGGGAGAGGCGGCCACAATGGTGGTTAATGCTGGGATTCAGCAGTTAAAGAACCAAGGCTTTGTTGAGAGTAAATAATATACTTAGCTTTAGATGATTCCGGACAGCTGTAGGCTTCCTCACTTTATATCACATTTTATAGAACTAGCGCGTTTCGCGCCATACTGAATCTAGCTTCACCAACTTACTACGTTGGTTAACTTACCACAGTTCCACATAGAGGGCGCTGTTCGGTGTTGCCGCAGGTGAATTAGTATTGTGGCATCGGATTTTCGCGTCCGTCGCGACAGGCCCAATTCGCCATAACACGGCGAAAAATTTATGTCTCAACCGATGCTATTACCAAATTCTGGCTCTTTTCAAGTTTTCAAAGCCCTACTTACGGGCTACTAATAGCGCCATTTTAATTTACTTAGTTAGGCAGACTTATTTTTTAAATCTCAGTATAATAACTTAACTTTGTTTAACTTAAGTAAAAACGCAAATTAAGATTCCGCAGCAGCTCCAGCTTATAAGACAAACAAAATAGAGCAAAAACAATTTTTGTATGAAAAATTTAAATTTGCTGTAATTTTTTAACTTTGGTATCTGAAGCTACATAAACTAATTACAGGCATAGCTGCATAGATATACCTTAATTACCTTATCTTATTATTTCAGAGCAATGTAGCTAGTCGTTTTAAAATAAGAGCGTAACTAATTTATTATGAAGAACCGAGATTTTGAGAAAATCATAACAATCCGGGAGACCGGTTCTGGTTTAACAATATGTTAAAGTTGTGATCTTGATTTGATACGACCTTGATCGCTCATGTGTGTGCGCGAAATGTACCTATTAACAGCCGAATCATTAACCCTTTTCCAGGCATAGTACGAAATTAATCCAAGTTTTCTTTATTTCCATAGTTTTCTTGGTCATAGTTATCTCATTTATTTCGATACAAATAGACAGTGTACGCTTTCGGTACTGACAGCCTCTAAAACATCTCGCTCGCACTTATAACCCGTACGAATCAACTGTGCACTCCGCTGGAATGCGATCCAACGGTACTGTCCAAATGACGTCACAGCGCGAGGTGCACAGTTAATTCGTACGGGTTGTAAGGTAGGGTGGCCTAAGAGCGGATGTGCCACAAGACCGGATACATACAATTTTGCACGAAAGAAGCGACATTTTTCGCGGCTGGCAACATAGTTTTGTCCACCATTTTGTTCTGCCCCTCCCTTCATACCGCGAACGGCGTTGCTAAAGACAGGTCGCGTGTAGCGGAGCTGACAAAAAAAATTGCCATTTTTAGTAAATTTTTGGCGATCCGGTCTTCAATCCAAAAGTTCGTTGCAAAATTATGGTGAGTATTTATCATTTTATTGCTTTTTAAGTAGAATTCTGTGTAGAATTAGCAAGTGCTCTCCAGGATTGTATACTTGGTTTACGCCTAGGATGTCTGTAAACAAAGATCCGGACTTTTCTCCCATTGCCAAAGTACGGACTAAAATAGTCCGATCTTAAAGCACTAAAAAAAATGCAGTGGTTCTCAAAATTTTCAAATAGCGCTGGAACACTAAACCTGTCAGGCAGCCATTTTTACTTCCATCATTTACCTGCATGGGTTCTGAATTAGGTATATAGTGTAATTATATTTATCTATGAGTTTAGTTCAGTTCAGCCCTATTTTAGCACATACCAACTATTACGTCCGGTCTTAAATCTCTATCTTCCGAATGCTACATTGCTACCCGACGCTGACTGAGTAAAGTTTGAGAAACTCAATTTTGCTCATATTATGCTTGGGAGGGAAGATCGGACTAAAAATGCCAAAAAAATAATAATTACCTGTGTTTGCCACACCAAGCAAAATTACAGGACGATTTTGTGGTATGTTGTTTTCGATTTAAGACCGGATATTTTCCTTTTGTGCACTCTAATGCCACAGCTTCAAGGGTGAAATTAAGCAGTAGTCCGAACTTTGGCTTCGCCAGGTTTTTTTGAAAAGTAGTCAAGAAAACTATTCTGTCACTTTGAAGGCGTGTCTCGTATAATCTACAGCGTGTATCGAATTAAACGAAAAGTGACCAGATTATTTGTTTTATTGCTAATAATTTCCTCTAGCAGTCCATTTGTAAAATAGTTATAGGAAATGATAAAAGCAATGTTTTTTATCATGGTCCGAACTCGACGAAAAAGCGTCCGATCTTAGGCGACCCTACCTTATTGGTGCGATTGAGATGCATAATGACATCAATAAAAAAATAGTTAAATCAGAATAGACCTCCGGCAGTTATTTTCAACTTAATTCTCACTGACCATAAGCATGAAACGAACGAAAAAAGTAGTACGGAATCGCGGATATCATGTCCGTTTTTAGTAAGTTAAAGAAAGCCCTACGATTATTCAAAAACTCTGTTGGCTGAACCTAACACACCTTAACTTAAAACTATGTCTGTTTTCAGGGTGTGCAATCAGAACTAATGCCCGTGTTCGCCAAGGCCCTGGAAGCCGGAGAGCCGGTGACCATTCCGGACGTGAACACTATTGCAGACTGTCTGCAGGTGACCAGAGCTGGAGTCAATGCCTTCCACAACGCTAAATCTGTCATAGACAAAATGGTAAGTAAAGTTATTATAGGTGCATTGTTATATTCGTTATTACGGAAGCAAACACAAGCATGTCAAAGGATACTTGTAACAGAATGTCTGTTTTGTATAAACGGAATATTCTGCGTACACATTCTAAACCTCTAAGATGTGCTTTATATCTGGGTTATGCTCATACTCATACCTTCATGAGGTTTCGTTGGGAAAGGTAGAAAACTTGTATTACACTATGTAAACACTTGAGATTATAGTCTGCGGCTGCGCATGAAAAGCGTTAGGTACAGATATGCTCTCCCTCAGGGTTAGTTAATTCGGGATTCGAAACTAGCATTACGTTACGCTCATCACTTCATTAACTTTATACTTAATAGTCCTACTAATTTTCAGTTGCTTGTAAAAGAGGACTGGCTAGCACGTGCCATACTAGCGCTGGTAGAGCAGGAACGCTTCGTGGTGGAGGGCGCTGGTGCATGTCCGCTCGCTGCAATCATAGGACACATGGTTCCTGAACTCAAGACGAAGACGTAAGTTAATGTTTCATCTGATAGTGAATGATTAGATTAGATAGTTCTCTGCATGCTAGCGCTGATAGAGCAGGGTCTTCGTAGTGGCTAAGAGAATTTGAAATAGAGGGGTCTATACCTTTGTCCTTTGATCTATTAGATGGCACCACTTTTTTATGATAGAGGAGGCAAACGAGCAGACGGATCACCTGATGGTAAGCGATTACCGCCGCCCATGGATACCTGCAACACCAGAGGGGTTGTAAATGCGTTGCCGGCCTTTAAGATGGGAGTACGCTCTTTTCTTGAAGGTTTGAAGGTCGTATCGGTCCGGAAATACCGTAGGCGACAGTTCATTCCACAGTTTAGCTGTGCGAGGCAGAAAGATCCTGGAGAAACGCACAGTTGAGGACTGCCAACCATCTAAGTGGTGAGGATGGAAATGTTGTCGCGTAGCTCAAGACGAGAAGTTAATATTTCATTTGTTTGAGAATGTGAATGTTTGTATAATAAATAACTGATACCTAAAGCAGGAGCGCTTTGCGGTGGAGGGCGCTGGTGTATGCCATCTCGCTACTATCATTGCAAACTTGGTTCCTGGGTTCAAGACTTAGTTGCTGTAGTTGGTTCCGCTACTTCCGTTTGCTGATGAAAGACTAGATTTCTTGCTACTTCCACTCAATATGTAATACGACCAAACCCGAGAGTTATTATCATTATAACTGGGATCAGAATAAGCAGAGAGAGTAACTTTGGTGCCGATGACAGACGTAGTACGTCAAGGAAAATCCATGTTAAAAATTTAAAAAAACTTGTTCCTGCTCTCAGCAAATTTCAAATCAAAAATAAAAAATAGGAAAAAATGGAAAATGGAAATGGATAGGAGGAAATGTTTAAATATTTTCCTTATAATTATATGACCCATTTGTATTGTATGATACCAGTGATTTATTTCCTTTCACTGTATGGTACTCATAAAAATATTTCATTCGTATCCCTCTGTTTGCTTGTGTTAGGAATATTTTATTACTCACTTTTGTTTATTATAGATAAGTACCAAACATTTTTATCAATAAACAATAATATTGTCATTATCATTAACACATGACGAATGACGTTGTCACTACGGTATCGCAATGTTATTTATAATTTTATATAAGAGCAACCTGTTTGTGCATTTCAAAGACGTCAACAGCAAAGTTACAGTCCTTGAGAATAAGCTAACTCCCAGAGGGAATTAATTAAGTTAATATTCCTTAAGTAGATAAAAGCAAGTCAACCGTGGACTGAGACCATAGCTGTTAGTGCCGTAGGCACGTTTATAATCAATTGTGACTTATTGTCGCCAATTTTCCCACGTTGTTTTCCAGTGTCGTATGCCTTGTCACCGGTGGAAATATAGACTGTAGTTTCCTAGCCCGATGCATGGATAGGGGTCTAGCAGCAGAAGGCCGCCTCATAAAATTCAGAGTATGTAAAATAATATTTTACTTTCTACATACAAAAAATCATGAAATCCTCCTAACCAGATTTGTTCATTATGATGCTATTCGATTTGTAAATAAGATATAATAATGACACGAAATTGTTCGTCCGTTCGTCGTTGTGACTTCAAGTAGGCACCACTTATTCTCCGCACTTTTTCCAAAAGACTATAAATAGTCAAACACAGAAAAATACTCATACATACAAGTCAGCAAAACTAGTACCTTAGCACCCCTGAATTCACATTTGTATTCACTAATAATTTCGCTGACTCATTACGAGTACGAGTTACAGTACCTACACTTAGGAGCAAAACTGTCCCAATAGTAGCATATTAGTAGAATGTGGCGAAGTTGATGTCGATCCAGGGGAGGGGCACATGTTTAATACATAACAGTACTCCTTGAAATTTTCTACAAATCTGCCTAATATATGATGTACTTGCATTTACGGTTATTTTCTAATTTCCAATCGAAAAGTAGAAAAAAACACATTTTTATTTTTTCCAATATTTTTATTTCCTCCTATGGAAACTCCAAATTATTGGAATAAACTAGAAATATTGGAAAAAATAAAAATGTGTTTTTCTCTACTTTTCGATTCGAAATTACAAAATAACCGTAAAAGCCAAGTACATCATACATTAGGCCGATTTTTAGAAAATTTCAAGGATTACTGTTATATTTTAACCATGTGCCCATCCCCTTGATCGACATCAACTTCTCCTCATTCTACTAATATGCTACTATTGGCACGGTTTTGCTCCTAAGTGTATATTATATTCAAGCAATATATGACCATAAACTATAACTAGTACTAAAAGTTATTTTGTAATGGCAGGTGAGGATCAAAGACAGTTCGCCTGAATTAGGCAAATTGATGAGGTTGATTGCCGATTTGGGATTTAACGTCGTACGCCATTTCCGCGATGCTGTGTGGGTCGAGAATGACGTGTATCACGTAGAGGTTGGATCTACTAAGTTATATGATATTTTGATATTGTTTCTGAACATAGATGTCTCAATATGTGCAAAATTTATTTGTGCAACAGGAGAGCAAAGTTAATTTTTGCCGCGAGTGTTAATTTTAAAACCCGAGCAAGAGAAAATTTCTAAGTAGTGTAGAATCTTTAGCGTGATGAGTTATTTGTATTTAGAACTTTGCACATAGTGTGTTGTTTTGCACAGGGCACAAAACAACTTTAGCCTCGTGTAGCACATTACCTACAACTTTTCACTTCAACAGTAGTAAGAAGGGAAAAACGGCACAGGACCCACTACACTACAGATCCATTCCTGAGATATGAATTACTTTCTGTTTGTGATTTTGAGAACAATTACAATTTATTACATTTTAGGTACAATAATACTGAAAGAAATTTCATTTACACAGATGCGAATAGTGTGTGAGGGAAGGAATTTGGAACATTCTCTGGAACTCAAGCGAGCGTTGGACAGATCATATGCCGGATTAACTACGTTCGACACTGAACCGTTTAACGATAAAAGTATGTGCCCGTGTTATGTTGCCAAGATCTGATCAAGGTAAGCCATCAAATAATAAGATAGTTGTAATAGGCCTTCATATAATTTTATTACGGTACGACGTAAATGACGTAATGTGCGAGTTTGTAAAAGTACAAGATGTACATGAGCCTTTATTTACGCGACTTGTGAGTTTTATCGGATTTTTATATTTATTTATCCTGTGCGAGGGGATTATGCAATGTACCCTAAAATTATGTACCTGTATGTAGTTGGAGTAACATGGCGGGTGTACTGTTCTTTGGTAATAACTTTAAGTACAGGGAGGTAATTTTTTTTAAAGGAGGTACCAAATATAGTCTGTCAAACAACTTTTCTACTGACAGAAAAAAGAACAAAATATATATTTTCTATGGGAGGTTAACCCTTCGCACCGACATTTTTTAACCCCTCGGATGCTGCCTGACAAATTTGATCATTGAAAATAGAGCATGATCCCAGAGCCGCCAGACCTTACTTATTTTCTCGTGAATAAAATGTATGGGATAATGTAGTCGCCCGGGGATTCTGAACCAAAAAGTGATCTTGATAAAAAAATAGATTTAAATTCCCACGCACGGATCCATGTCTATGAATACAACGGGTTATATTTGCCACTCTTTTTCTTATTATATGCGTTTTGTTTATATTTATTTAGGTAGCCCGCCATCCTGACTCTCACAATTAACTGACAACCAGTCTGGCCTAGTGGGTAGTGACCCTGCCTATGAAGCAGATGGTCCTGAGTTCGAATCCCTCCATCAGATATTTTTCCCTGAGTCATGGGTGTTTTCTATGTATATAAGTATGTATTTATCTATATACGTAAGTATATCATCGCCTAGTACCCATAGTACAAGCTTTGCTTAGTTTGGGGCTAGGTATCTGTCGAAGATTGTCCTCAAATATTTATTTATTATATTTATAAAGTTCAACTTTCAAAGAGACACCAAAATGGACACGTACTTCCACAAATGAACTCTATATTAAAGATCAAATATATTTTATTGTTTTAAAAATAACATCACATTTATTGCCTTATCACATTGGAAGAAAAAGTTCACATCTTATTGTAAACAAGTGATAAAGTTAAATAATCAAAATCATTCACAACATGAGAACAATATATGTCTGTAAGGGGTCGTCTGGTGTCTATTGATGCAAGGTGTTCATAAATGTAGCCATTTTAATGTCTCGCTTGCTCAATCCATTTACATCATGAGATGATAATGTTACCTGGAATTAATAAGACAGGACATTTAATTAATGGCTCTTATTCATTAATACAAAATGCTGGTAATATATTATGAAATTTGTTGTATTGTAATAAGTCATATTGAGAACAGTAGTAGCCTTAACCTTAATGAGGCTCCGGGTGGGCCTTGTAAAAATCTACTTTACAAGGCCCTTATAAACATTTGATTGGGTTGATAAGAGGCCCCAGGCGTCTGCAATGCTTGTCACCCCCTTAGGCTGCCACTGATGGTTCTCATAAGAGTAACTTCTTGATTTTTAGAAAACATAACAATTTTTACGATGAATAATACCTTTCCCCTCAAAGGGATTAGATGCTATAATTTTTTTATCTTTTTTTTGTTCAATACTTCTTAAGTCTCAGTACCTCAAAATTGAATTTGAAATAACTTCAAAGTTGAGTTTTGGGTTAAGTCCATTAGGAAAATGTTGAGAGTACATATAATTGTTTGAAATTTGTAGCAAACATCCATGTTATTTACTAGGGTAGAAAGCGTGAATTTATAAATAAAGTACCTATTATTTAGATCTTACCTGTACTTTGTTGTAAACATTGAACCATTCTGGATGGTGATCCATTTTCTCTGCTAATAATGCTACTCTGCTCATGAAGCCAAATGCTTCATTAAAATTTTTGAACATGAATTCTTTTTCGATGGCATCTCTGTTGCTTTGAACTTTCCAGCCAGCATTCAGTAGTGGTTGAAGCAAGCTGTTGCGTTCATCTTGGTTCAGTTTGTCTGCCTGTAAATTTCATAAGATAATAGCTACTAAACCAATCATGGTCATGGTAAATATATAAATCTGTTAAGTTATGCATACCATTTTCCTTTTACTTGATGCGGGCGGAGCAACAGCAGCGTAACCGGCAGCGACAACTCGACTGGCATTGATTGCGACTCGCGCGCGGTAATCGGGCCTTGCGGGGTGAAAGTGTATCGCAGACAAACAGGCTGCTTTAAGCCAGGCCCTGTTCAATGTCATTTTAGAATTAGGTATTATATGAAAAAAATAACAATCACCAGATAATTAGTGTGTATTTGACAGGTGTAGTTACGATTAACACATGCATGTAAACAAACTCATATCGATATCCGTTTTGAAAAGTTTGGAAAGTATTTTTCTTTTAAAAATTACGTGCACCGTACAATGGCCAAATGAACCAGAATTTGAACAGTACACAAATATTTAAAAAGTACAAATTTGACGTTTTGTACGTCATACGGCACGTCACATCGCACGGCGCGAAACGAAACGAAAGTTAGGGAACCTAAAAAAAATAATTATTTATATCTATTTCTATGATTTCCTACAGTTTATTATTTCAAAAACTTGAATAATACAGTATTCATTACATGTAAAAATATCAATCGATGGACGCGCTTAGAAGATTACTGCCACCGAAAATATTCGAAGTAATTGACAGAGCCGGAATTTGCACTGCAAAAGAAATTCTAATTCTTTCGAAATGGGATATAAAGAAGCTAACAAATCTCAGTATCGGTGATATTTTATTTCTTAAATCTATTGTTGCTGATTGTGTTGCGCCAAAAAGTGTAACCGGTGATATATTGTTGTTGAAACAAAATCCAAGAGTATCAAGTGGTTGTGAAGCAATAGATTCGATCACAAACGGTGGGCTTCGGACAGGCACCATTACTGAAATTTTCGGAGAAAGTGGTTCTGGTAAAACTCAAATAGGGCTTCAAGCTGCAGCAAATACTTTCAACTCTGGTTCTGTTTTTATATGCACTGAAGATGTGTTTCCTGTCAAAAGGTTGAAACAAATACAGCAATCACTTCCTAACTATGTTCTTAATGATAACATTGGCACGAACATTTTTATAGAACATGTTACAGAGCCAACTGAACTACTATCCTGTGTGAAGGTGCGGTTGCCAAGACTTTTAAATGAACAGAAAGTTTCACTAATTGTTGTGGACTCAATTGCTGCACCATACAGGGCTGAAACAACTAATTATGTTCAGAGAGCTGAAGACCTTAGAGAATTGGCAGTAGCTTTGATAGAAATAGCTAAAGGATATAATATTGCTATAGTTTGCATAAATCAGGTTACAACAGCCTTCGATGGGACAGATAGTATATTGCCATGTTTGGGTCTTGCTTGGTCCAATATGGTCTCAACCCGAATCATTTTAAAGAAAACCTCTAGAACAGTTGTTCTTCAATCAAATGAATCACCTTCTGCTCCAGAATATTCACATGTAAGAGAACTCTCTGTGGTGTTTGCTCCTGATTTGCCTAACAAAACAACTGAGTTCATTATCACTTCACGTGGTATTATAGGTGTTAAAAATATGAGATTGTAATTTACTGTTATTTAATAAAAATATCAAAAATTGAACTGTGGTCATTTAACTTTGTACATTTACCTAATGAGCAATTTTTAATTGTATTGTATGTAGAGTTAAGTTGGCAGAGATTTTGATAGTCCAGCCTGTGCAAGTGTTAATTCCCTCTCGTGCGTATCATACCTTTTAGCAGTTAGCTACTATCATGAATTAACAAACCGGATGTTTTTAACAAAGGCTCAAACAAACTGTCAATGTCACTTGGCAAGTTGACACTATGTTTACAGTAGAATAGATCCCTAAAAAATGATTCATTATATCTCTTACTGATTTTTTATTTCTAATAAATATGTCTTGTAATACGTGTGCAAAGCCCTTCACTTTATTACGTAAAGAAGTTAGTATTAGTATCTATAAAAGAAAAATACTTTTACAGTACATATGGGGCTACTTTTTAGCACTAGTGCGAGAAGTAGCATATTACGTTACTGTGTCGAACATTTAAAGGGCCATATGTACTGTAAAACGTTGTACGATACATGTGCGAATAGGTAATTCGCAACTCGTGTCGATTTAAAACACTCCCTTCGGTCGTGTTTTAATTTATCGCCACTCGTTTCGAATTTCCTATTTTTCGCACTTGTATCGTAATGTACCTACTATTTAACTACATTGTGAAGTGTATGTACCCACTTGCACTAATTTGTTGCTTTGAATTTCAGAAAGGTTGCCCATGTTGTGGATTCAGTTACTGCTCCAAATGTTTAGAACACAAGATATTTTTACAGAAAATTAATTCTGAAGCCAAGGTAAGGTCTCAATGTCATTCTATGAAGATATTGAGTGAGAGAATCATAAAAATGTTAAATTCCCTGTTTTAAAGGTCTGTGTAAAATGCAAGCAAGCAGCCCAACAATCAAAAGAGGCTAAGCCGATTGAACCACCAGATGCATATTACAAGTAAGATTTTAAAAGCAATCATTGTCTTTTTTAATTTAAATTTTAATTACTACTATTTAATATAACTTCTTTGCTACTTAGGCGAATTGGAGCTGGTAAAGATAATTCCAGCACTGGCAGTAGCTGTAACCGAAGGATACAAAATGATAAAGATCAAGAAATACAAGCCAGATTACAAAAGTTAAAAGAAAATGAGAAAGTCAAAGCTTCTGAGGAGGAAATATCAAGGCGTCTCCAAAACATCAAAGGAGAAGTGCCAACAACTTCTGATGCTGAACTGCTGGAGCGATTGGCGAAATTAAGAGGTGTACCAGTAGCTACATTACAAACTAAAGTAAATGTATTCATTAATTATTCATTTCAAACTATTACCTTCTAAGTAAAAAATACCCTTGCAAGTTCTATTAAGATTTGAGGATTATTATTATTTTGCTTTTTTACAGGCTGTGCTGGTAGCACCTGACACAAGGTCAGAACAGGAGCAAGCAGATGATTTACTTAAGCAATATCAAGCTAAGACAGCCATTGATACCAAATATACTGATGAATTTAATGGTTTGGTTACTGATATGGAGTCCCGACTGCAGAGTTTAAAAGGAAATGGGGGTCCTTCTCAAACACATAATGTTAATCCTGAAGACACACCCTCAGAGGATGAAGAAGATACCATTAAGAAGATTATAGAAAGGGTAAATATATTTTTACAGAAGCTTGATATATTTTAGCTAAAAAATTATCTAAAAAAATCCTTTGGTCAGAAATGCACAATGTTTTGGTTAGTATGTTTATCCAAGTACTTCTCAGAAAATAAAAATGGTATTACACATCTTTAAACTTTCTATTCAAAGTCACTCTCAACTTCTCAACAACTCACTTTCTAGTTAAACTCAAATTTTAGATGTTTATTATAGCAACATTGAATATTTTTTAGTTGAAAACTGAAGCCCTTCTTGATGAACAACTTAGCCCCACAAGCAATGATGAGCTACCTTTTTGTGAAATATGCAATGAAGATGCTACTATGCGCTGTGTTGGTTGCCAGTACCTGTTCTGCAAACGCTGCTTCTTGGACCACAAGGATGATGATGATGGCTGTGATAGATATGAACCCTACACTCCACCCAATCGCACCTCTGTTTAATGTTATTTGTGTCAATCTCAGGTGAAGACAGCATTGTTATTGATTGTCAATAAGGGATATAAAAATGTTATTGGCAGTCAACAAATAAATTTTGCTTGAGAATCACATTTATTTTCAGTATTTTTGAGATTCAGATAAAATTATTGTTGTTAATGTTAAATTAATATTTTATTTTATGGCTAAATCAGATGAATAAAAAAGAAACATGCTTGCTATGAAATTTTTATTTTCTCATGTCAATTTTTTCTATAATACCAGGTATAAGTTTTGCCAAGTCATCTGCTGTTTGCATGTAGTTGTTGTCTATCCAGATATCTTTCAGTTTAGAGATTATTGCACCATACATCTTTCCTGGTGGCACACCATTATCTTTGAGGATTTTGCCACTCATTGGGAATCGGGGTATCTCCCATCCGTTAAACTCTTCTAGCAGTTTTTCGTCACCTCTGTATTTCAGTACTTCACGAACATAATCCACAGCATCTTTTTGTTTTATTTTTGTGTTTAGAACTAATTTTTCATATGGCCTGAAAAACAGTTAACATTAAAATGGATTCATAGATTATTTGATTTATTACACTTTAAATAATTATTATGATGTCATTATCTACTTACAATAAAGGCCTGGCACCCTCTTTATTCTCTCTGTGCTCTACAATGTAATACAACATCTCTCGGTCATATCCTGAGAACTTGAGCCTTCTTTGTAAAACTGTGACTTCATCCATATCCCGCAGCAATGCAGCTAGGTAACTCATTGGATGCAGGCCCAGGTGCCTCCCTCTTATCAGTACTCTGTCTAGCTCCTCAATGTTAGGATCAATGGGCAATCCTAAAAAAATATAATTAATATATAACAGAACTTAAATACAAGAGACAATATTATGCCTAATTGATGCTTTTAGTTTGTTCTTAAACTCTCATATATGAAAATTATATTTACCAATATGTTTTCCTAATCCTACATCCAATATTGTCTTTAAAAGAGCTCCTGAAAATGAGCCCTGCAGGATCTTCTTTAGCTCCATCCAGATTCTTTCTCCTGATATATTTTGCAATCCCTCAGCATTATTTCTAATAACTTCAAGAGTTTCTCTGTCATGATTGTCTGGCCTCTCAGCTATTCTGCCATAGAAGCGGAAATACCTCATGATTCTGAGATAGTCTTCCTTTATCCTAATATCAGCATCTCCCACAAAAACTACTCTTCTCTGTTTCAAATCATCATACCCATAAAAGTAATCATAAACATTGCCTTCGAAACCTGCAAGTAAAAATATGATTATTGTACAAATTTGTTAGGGAATGAAACAACACATTTCAATGAGCGATACATACCCAAAAACATGGAATTGATTGTCAAATCTCTTCGATTTGCATCAAGCCTCCAATCTGTTGTAAACTCTACCTCTGCATGTCGCCCATCAGTCACAAGATCTACTCTTAGTGTGGTTACTTCAAAGTTCTCTTTGTCATTGATTCTTGGAGTGATGGTGCCGTGCTTTTCTCCACTGATGTTTATCATCCTTATGTTTTCAGCTGTGAACATGTCTTTCATTTGCTGTGGTGTAGCTGGTGTAGCAAAATCAAGATCCTTTGGTTGCAAACCCATTAGCAGATCTCTAAAACAATCAATATTATGCAGTTTAGCCTATATGTATAGTATATTGTATGCTGGCATACTGTTTGTCTATTATCGCTTTACGATTATACTGTTGAACCAATTAGGATGAAATTTTATATGGAGATGGTAAGTCCCAGGCAAGGACAAAGGACTGTTTTAAGGCAAAAATTGTCATTCTATGCTGATGAAATCGCGGCCAGTAGTTAGTACTAAAGAAATAGCAAAGTTACCTTACTGCGCCACCAGCAATCCTTATTTCATACTGATATTTATCAAATAATTTCTTCAAATCTATAACCTCCTGTGTGAAAATATTATGAAATTCAGGCGTATCCAACTTCACCACGACTGGGTTATCTCTGCATTTCAACTCCATATCTACTTTCGAACGAACTCTTCGCCGTTCCGGAATAGTATTACTACTGAAAACCTTAAAGTATGGAAAACTTTAGTAATAAGGGAATACTCAATTCAATAAATCAATATAAAATTATTAAATAAATGTTTAATACCCTGACTTTCAGAAAACGACACAATTTGAGTTTACTCAAAAAAGATTTTGTAATCATTACTAGCTTTTTAGTTACAAAACATGATTAATTTAAACGAGAAACTATATTCAACAAATTATTTTTTTGACATTGGTGATGTCATTTTGACGTACAGAAAGAATAAATCCATTTAAGCCCCTAAAAAAAACGCCTGCACGAGTGACTTGAACGTTTATGGTAGTAGTTGCCATAATAGGAGTATTTATCTCTTACTAGCAAGCACAAAAGTGCGAGAAGGACGAAAGATCGACAAATTTTTGCCATTATCACATAATAAATAATTTAAAAAAAAATCCGACTTCAATGAGATGATTTTGGGTTTCACCAGAGACATGTCAGTCGCTTCGCTTGATATTGATATCCTATTTCTATGGGTTTCACACAATGAAATTAAAAAGATATCTACCTACCCCTAATAGGGTTGTTTCCAATTTTTTGAAACGCTTGTATTACGTTCTATAGTAACTAAAAGTTGCCCTAAAATTCAACTTTTATACTAAAAACGGCTTTAAACATGTTAAATTAACAAAATATATTTTGACAGTGGCTTTCGCGCCCAAAACGCTCTTTGAAAATTGTGTGACGTCACAGCTTACGGTTTGACACATAAGTACATACACACGTAGAAGATACGAACTGTCAACTGACATTTGTCATTTGTTGTTTATCGCCTAACTGTCAACAGTGTCAATCCGAGAGTTGTGACGTCATCAGATTCTTCAATAACGTTTCGAATTTGGTCACGTGACGTGTGCCAAAAGATATTTTAAATTCAATATTTACAAAAAAATGGTCATCACAGGTCCCCTAAAAGTAGTTTAACATGTTCTTATAATCCAAAAGAATTTATTGGGATACAATTCTGCCCTAAAATTTGTAGATGGAAACAACCCTATTATGTAGAAAAGGAGGTAAAATGTTTATTATTGTCACTGCATCCACCTTGACACATTTCAGATTTGCCCTATGGTAGGGAGCGTGCATGAACTGTAGGAGGCAGCACAGGAGCCGTCAGCACAAGATGGCAGAACCTACTATGCACAACACACGTGACGTGTAAATGTACATGTTTATGGTTCCGAATCAAGCCACAAGATGGCAGACCCTCCAACGTGCACGGTCCTCATTCGACTGTTTTTTTTAATACGACGTCGGTGGTAAACAAGCATACGGCCCGCCTGATGGTAAGCAGTTTCCGTAGCCTATGTACGCCTGCAACTGTAGAGGAGTTACATGCGCGTCCAAGTATAAGATTTGTAACCGAATGAAAAGCCGAACGCGAATATAAACAGCAAGCGCCCAAAAAACCACGAGTCCACCGTTTACACACAAGTCTCGTGGCTCGCCTCGCCACACGAATCTAAATCGTCATTATAGTTTTTGCCCGCAATTTCAACTGCGTGCACATTCAGTTAAAATTTGTATGACTAAAGATATCCTCGATATTTGGCTTTTCTACTAGTAGAAAGTTACGGAGGCCATTCTCTGTAACTAGTTGAACGTATCCAACTCATTGACACAATAAAGGAATGTAATGGGCAGAATATAGAAAAGGGCAGGGACGGAAGGGATAGATTCGAATCGGAAAGTCACCGGACACTTTCTCATGAGAGGGACAGAAAAGGCATGTCACTCTTAGCAGCAAGATAGCAGTGTCCGGCCACTGGATAGATCTAATTACCCCATGAGACGGCTGTATGCAGCTAACCCGTTTTGACCTTACAATAGAATCTACATCGAGATCGAGATGTAGCCAAGAGGATTTTGGTCCCTAATCACTTTAAGGTACTTTTTCGCCGACTGTACATTTTTCTAAAAATCCATAAACGTGAATTGATGTAAGTTAAGAAATGAATAAAAATCTCAGGAAATTCTAGCGTAACAGCAATACCCAATAGCAATAATGACTAAAAAATAATCTTAGCTAGATGTACACATACGGCGGTGGCAGAATAACAGCGTCCGTTGCTGGAAGTCTTTAGGGCCGCTGTGCTCCGAGGCCTTTTGGCGCAGACATTAGCTGAGCCACTTTCCCTTTCAATTAGTTTGTAAGCATTATTGTGTACTTTTATTATGTACCTATGTTTAAACTTTTTGAATAAACGTCTTTATTATTATTATTTCCTTTATTTATTCATCTTCATATGTTAGACTTTTTAAAATATGAATATAAAAGTAAAATACAAAAACACGTACAAAAACAATACAAAAAATATAAACATATTATAAAAAACCTAACCTAGGGTGCCGCCAGCAGCGGGGCAAGGCCCAAGCTGCCGGTGGTCAGGGCCGCAGAGAGAGGAACCGGCGGATTATCCGCGCCGTGTCCAAGATCACCGCCTTCTGCATCTGACCCTTGATCCAACCGCCTAGCGAGAGTTTCTCTAGGTGTTGGTCGAGACTCTTCGCTATGAGACCGTTCGCTGAAACGACTATTGGGACAATGATCGTCGAATCGACATCCCACATGGCGGTTATCTCGTGAGCCAAGTCTAGGTACTTACTGGACTTGTCCTTCTCGGCTTTCACAAGATTCTCATCGTGGGGGATGGTGATGTCGACGAGCACGGCCCGGCGTTGCGATCGATCTATTATCACAATGTATGTGTGTATGTGTTTGGTTATAATGTATGCTTATTGGCTACAATAGTCCTGTCAGTGATAATAGATCGATCCTAATAGAGCGTGGCACGACCATTTTCGAGAACTGGCGTAGGTGAGTACTTGTAGTACAGTACTTCGCGGTCCACAAGGCCGTATAGAAGAGCAAGTTGCTGGTGAATAACCCTGGCTACGAGATTATGTCTGTGCAAATACTCGCCGTTAGCAAGATGAGAACAACCGGAAATGATATGCCTGAGTGACTCTCGAGACGGCGGCATGCCCGACAAATGTCGACCGTACCGTCCTTCAGGATATATTTCCGATAGTTGTTCGTCATCATAACTTCGTCCGCAATTGCACAGACAAAACCCTCGGTTTCTCCGAAGAGGTCCCCGAATCGTAACCAGTTCACCGACGCGAGCAGGTCCACGTCGGGTCCCGTGAGGGCCTTGTAGAACCGCCCGTGTAGCACCTTACTCTCCCACGCCGCCTTGCGATCCGCAGTACTTAGTACCACAGGTTTGCGCCAGTTCTCGTTTGCTAAGGAGAGCGGCGTGAGGTTCCTGTTCACTGATACCACATCACGATGTATCCCACACTCGTTGTTAAGGAAATAATTCCTGAGATTGCACACCTCGCGACTGTGGAGATCTTTGGCGTTTAGGAAGCCTCGTCCTCCACACTTCCGTGGGATGTACAATCTCATAACAGACGAGCGTGGGTGTAGCATACGGTCAACGGTGTGTGGTGAGCAGTAGTCGAACCCTCCGATTCAGGGCGTCCAGATCAGTCTGAGTCCACCTTAGTATGCTAAAGGAGTATGTGAGAAGGGGCAATACCCAGGAGTTGAAGGCGCGCACTTTGTTGCCTCCTGACAAAAGACTGTTAAGGACTTTTGTGAGCCGACTAAAAAAGCGCTCCTTCACCGACCGTCTAATACCCTCTTCCTCAATACTCAACGACTGTGACATACCAAGGTATTTGTAGGTTTCTGATTCAGAGATAGATCTGAAAGACATTGTCTCAGAAAGTTGTAAATTTGTTGAATTTACAATAGAACTACTGAAGACTTCGGTGGTTTTCAGTAGCTCCAACAAGTCTTGTCTATTTGGTGCAAATAATTTGAGGTCATCCATGTACAGAAGGTGAGAAATGACTTCACTCTGTCTCCGAAGCCTTATTATTATTATTATCCTTGCTACCCCGTTAAAAAAACACCCACTAAAGAAATGCTACGCTCCGTATCCAGTTTTTATTGGTTATTATATTGTTTAATTACAGTTCGGTGGCTTAACATAACAAAAATCTACTGTCATTTGCCGCCCATCAGACTATTCATCCCGCTTGAGCCCTGTTGCAGCTGCCTCATCATGTTGTGTAGTCCCGACATCCCGCCCATCTGCTGTAGGATCCTTGGGTCCATCATCTTAGCCATTTGTTGGTTGAGTTTAGCCATCTGTGTTTGGTTAACGTTCTTAGCCATATCACCGCCTTTGAATAAGCCCTTTATGCCTCCCATTTTCTTGACAACAGCGGCGAATTTGGTGTATTGAGCAATCAGGTCTTTCACGTCTCTCTCTGTGACACCCGCGCCTTGAGCTACCCGGGTGATGCGGGTGGGCTGCTTCGAGAAGAGTTTGGCACCGTCGCGATGGTCGAGCTCGCCCTCGTTCATTGAGTCCATGATGGTCATGAGTCGTTTCAGTTTAGCCATTGACTCCTGTTCACTGCCTTTAGACATAAGGTCTTGTGAGAAGCCTGGGATCATGCCCTGTACAAAAGAAAACAATAGTAAAGCAAACCATATAATTCCTAATGTGACAGTAGAAATTCCTTCCATATTAAAGAAAAGAGAATTTGATATATTTCAATTGATTATAGATTTCTTTGACAATTGTCAAAGAAAATTTTGTAGCCACAGTAAATTTACTGCCATCTTTCGACACATGATTAAAACTTTTAGAACGTCATTTGACTTTGATCCTTATTCTTTCACCAATATGTGTTAAATTTGTTAAATATCAAAAAGTGGCGCTCGCGCCATCTAACCGGGAATCGTTGTTGTTTGTTGTATGTTGTTTTGTTTATTGGTATGTTATCAGGAATGTTAAAATATGTTATAGCGTAGTTAATTTGTGAAATAATCAAAGACTTAAACGGATCGTAGGACACTGAGTGGTTTAGCATCGAAAAGGGTGTTAGGCAAGGATGTATAGCGTCACCGTGGCTGTTTAATCTATTCATGGACAGTAGTATGCATGATTTGAGAAATGATGAATGTGGGCTGAGAATGAAAGGTTTACTCGTCAAATGTCTTCTTTACGCTGATGACCTGGTATTGCTGGCGTCATCGGGTGAAGAATTGCAGGAGATGGTAACTAGAATGCATAGATCTTTTGAAAGGAAAGGAATGAAAATAAATGTGAGCAAGACGAAAGTAATGGTATTTAAGTATGACAAACTGTGAAGTTTTGATTGGTCAAGAAAGAGTTGAACAAGTGAAAGAGTTTGTGTATTTGGGAACCTTGTTCACTAGGGACGGTAAACATGATGAAGACATTGAAAGGAGAGTGAATGCTGGAAATCGTGTGAATGGGGCACTCAATGCTTTTATGAGCAGCCAGAAGGTGTCGCAAAAAGCACGGTTGGCTGTGCATAGAGGGGTGTTGGTGCCTACACTTATGTATGGTAGCGAAAGTTGGGTATGGCAGAAGAAACATCAGAGTCAAGTGAATGCAGTGGAAATGAGAGCGTTGAGAAGGGTGTATTGTGTAAAATTACAAGATAGAATTAGGAACAGTGTGATAAGGGAAAAGTGTGGACTGAACGAAGATGTAGTGACAAAAATTGAGAAAGGTATGTTGAGATGGTTTGGACACGTGGAAAGAATGAGTGAAAGAAGGTTAACAAAGAGAGTGTATAAGGGAGAAGTAGAAGAGGGAGCTGGAAGGGGTAGACCTCGGCGGACTTTCTCTGATCAAATCGGGGAAATCCTGAAGAAAGGCCAGGTCAAGAGCACCCTAAACCGACGAGCGTGTATGAGGAATGTCATGAAAGCAGGGATCGGAACCGGTTTTTTGGAAAAACTATGAAATAAACATATATTTCGGTTTATTTTATACTCCAAATATAGGACTCTGTTGTGTTTTTAGATAACGACTTCGTATTATTAGATTGCCCAATTAGAAATGAAATAATTAACAAAGAACGAAAAAATACCGTTTTCGTTCCCATACAAAAAATACCGGTTTCCGATCCCTGCATGAAAGTGAAGGAAGCGAAAGAGGTATGTCAGGATCGTAGCAAGTGGAAATCCGTGGTCTCTGCCTACCCCTTCGGGAAATAGGCGTAATTATATGTATGTATGTAATCAAAGACTACAGGAAAAAAAGATACCATTTCCACTGCATAAATAAATATCAACTAACAGTAAAATTATTACGGAGACTTTTACCCAAACGGGGTCCATATAAATCTATCATTCATGTCAAATCTTAATATATATATAAAATGCTAATGTGCGTACGTAAAGACAGGGTTTTCTCTACCACCACCAATTCCAATCAACTTCCTTTTGGGGTGGTAAATACCCCTCGATCTCCCGGTGGGAATAAGAGAGTTTGGTCGCGGTGGGTGGAAGTGGGTGGTTGTGGGTGGCAAAAATATGAAAAAATATACATCTGTCCTTTTCTAACTCATGAGAACTTCTGGAAAGTTCTAAAAATTTCTGGACTAATCTACAAAACTAGAATGTGTACAACTGTAACAATCGATCTAGAATGTTCGAGAAGGTTCTAAAAATTTCTAGAATGATCTAGAAAGATTCAAAATTGTGTGCAACTGCTAAAATCGATATAGAATGTTCCAGAAAATTCTAGAAATGTCTGAAATGATCTAGAAAGATTCAAAATTGTCTGCAACTGCTAAAATCGATGTGGAATGTTCCAGAAAATTCTAGAAATGTCTGAAATGATCTAGAAAGATTCAAAATTGTGTGCAACTGCTAAAATCGGTATGGAATGTTCCAGAAATATCTAAAAATTTCTGGACTAATCTAGAAAACTCTAAAATGTGTACAACTGTAACAATCGATCTAGAATGTTCGAGAAGGTTCTAAAAAATCCATATGGAATGCTCTAGATAGTTCTAGAAATGACTATAATAATCTAGAAGCTTCTAGAAAGTTACGAAATGTGTGCAACTATTGAAATTAATCCGGACGATCCAGATCGAAATTAAGTACATCGGAATGTTCTAGAGTGTTCTGATACTAGAAATTTCGATTTCCAACGGTATATAAACCGAAAATAAGTGACTTTTTGTCAATTGAACCGTGTTTACAGTCGCGAAAAGATCAATTGAAGTCAAGAGTAAACAGTGATTACATAAATTCAAGTGATTTGAACAAATGAGAAAGTAAAAACTATTTGACTATTCTAGAGTGTTCTGATACTAGAAATTTCGATTTCCAACGGTATATAAACCGAAAATCAGTGACTTTTTGTCAGTTGAACCGTGTTTACAGTCGCGAAAAGATCAATTGAAGTCAAGAGTAAACAGTGATTACATAAATTCAAGTGATTTGAACAAATGAGAAAGTAAAAACTATTTGACTATTCTAGAGTGTTCTGATACTAGAAATTTCGATTTCTAACGGTATATAAACCGAAAGTGAGTGAGTTTTTGTTAGTTTTATCATTGTAACAACCAAGATATGCGTTTTGGTTAATTTTATTACACTTTTTATATTTACAAAGCCAAGACGAAAAAAAGTATTTGCAAAACCCAAAGTGGTTTCAAAAAGAAGGAAAATAGCACGTCACAATGAAACAGAAGAACAAAGAGAAAAACGTCTTTTGAACATTCGTAAAGGAGTAAAAAGAATTAGAGAAAATTTAACCGAAGAGGAAAGAGCACGTATTAATGAAGAAACACGATGTCGAGTAAGATCACTCCGAAATCGTCAATCGGCTGATCAACATGAACTGGAAAATACCAGAAAACAAGAAAGAATGACTACTTTACGCCAACGACGAGCTGCTTCATGTAAAATTGGAAGTTTAGAACTTCAGGCTTTCCATTATGATTGCAAAAAACAATACAATGAACATCCAAGTATTGTCATCGGAAAAATGGATACGATATGCGAGTATTGTCATGCACGGAAATTTAAAGGCGAATACTGCAGTTCTGTTAAATCGATAAAATATGTATGCAAATATATTAATAAAGGCAGTGATATGGCTGTTTTTACGTTAACCAATGAAAACCAGCATGATGAAATAGTACAGTATCAAATGGGTCGTTACATTAATACCAACGAAGCAATTTGGCGAATTTTAAGTTTTCCAATACACGATTGAGATCCACCGGTTCAACATTTATCCGTCCACCTATAAAATGGACAACGTGTGTTTTTCACAACAGAAACGGCATAAAAAGTTGCGACGGAACCACCGACTCGAACAACTTTAACAGCGTTTTTTGAATTATGCCAGAAAGACCAATTTGCTAAGACTTTACTCAGAAGTACCCAGCTATTATACATGGGATACAACAAGTAAACAATTTAATCCTCGAAAACGTGGAATGCAAGTAGAAGGACATGATGTGTTCAAGAGTGTAACACAATAGGACGAGTCTACACAGTGCATCCAAAAAACGCTGAATGTTTCTATCTACGCTTATTACTTCACACTATTCGTGGTCCAACGAGTTTTGAAGACCTAAAAACTGTCAATGGTTACATTTTTGAGACATCGTGAAGCATGTCAAAGATTAGGTCTACTTGAAAACGATAATCATTGGGATACACATATAATGTGTAATATGTAAATGTATTTATCATATATGTAATACGTATAATATCATATGTAAATAATTGTGTGAATAAAACATAAATTTTCCATTTACTAAGGTGTTTTTTATTTTAACTTATAATTATTTCAATTAGTTAATTAATTAAATATACTTTCTATACACCGCATATTTAATGGTCGACTACTTACTTACTTACTTTCAATATCTAAGATAGAAATCTATATTATCTACGTTAAAAAATGCATCCTCAAATATTTTTTATACCATTAAACATGCGATGTATTTTAACCCGAGCAACGCCGGGTTTCGCAGCTAGTAATATATATAAAACTGTTCAAAATATGGAATAAATAAAGCTTTAATAAATAAATAAACAGTAAAATAAAACACATACCATAATCTGTGAAAAGGGTCCCATCTTCATGATATTCTGGAACTGTTCGTACATAGCGCGCAGCGTGAACTGGCCATGTTTCAGCTTCTCCAGCAGCTCGTCATTGTCGTCCAGCTTGAGTTCGTTGACCTTGTCGAGCAGGCCCTCAATGTCGCCCATGCCGAGCAGTTTGTTTATGAACGGTTTCGTTTTGAATGGCTCCAGGTCGTCAATGTGTTCTCCTGTGCCTATGAAGATGATGGGACTCTGTGTTGCCGCTACACTGTAAAGTTAAAAAAAAATTGTCTTGTTTAAATATCTAAAGATAGTGAATATTAAATCAATTATATAATGAGGCAAGTCAAAATAAATGCAGCTTTGTTTGTAATTTTTTGCAATTATTTAGTTTTAATTAAATATGAAAATTTAAACTGTAACGTGCGTGTCCTGTCTGTGCCGTATTTGGCGATCAAATGGTTATTTATTATTATTATTTGTAAAGCAGGCAGGCAGTTTACATAACTGATAACGCCTGTATCCAGAGTCATCAAGGAAGTTTTCAGTGTTGAATAGAATTTTCATTAAGTATGTTTGTGGTTACAGAAATAAAATAGCGTTTTATTTCAGAGTTTTTATGTCTCCCTGAGGTCTTCAGACCAGCCTAATGGACATGCTTCTTGGTACTCTGAGATGAATAAGTTATTTTGGTAAAAAAAATTGTAGCCAATAAAAATTAATTTGAACTTACGCTGAAAGTGCACCTCCTCCCTTAGCGTGACCGTCCAATTTGGTGATGATGACTGAACCAATGTCTACCTTCTCCTTGAAGGCTCTGGCTTGCGCTTCACAAGCTTGACCTATTGTGGCGTCCATCACGAAGATAATGTTGTCGGGTTTCTGTTGATAGATAGAAAATGTTTAAAATTATACATGCTTTTTGTTGCTGCCGATCATGCTATGTAACAATTGCTACAGCTTGATTATTTATCCTTGGGGATTAACCTGAAGGCGTAGGTAGTGTTAGGTTTTTGGTCAAAGCTTGTTGCGGATTTTATCTTGTAAATTTTTTACGAAGCCTGTGACGGCTTGTCACTGATGTAGATTGGATGAAGTTTGTTTTGGATTTTGTTTAGCACCTACGCTTTTGACGAAGCCTGCGCTGTGGATTTAGATGATGGTTTTTGTTTTAATACTTATGTTTTCATTTAATAAATGATTTGTATTTAATCTAATAAAAAGATTGTTAAAAATAACAACAGAAGTGTTCCCAGCTCTGCTGGCCCAAGTCAATACTCTGTTTTTTTACATCATCAATAGGCTCAGTACGAGTGTGCAGCAACTGTATCTTACCCACAAGATAGACTACCCATCTTTTTCTAATTGTATTAAGTTAGGAAGCCTTTGGCAGTGCATGAGCACAAGGTACTGTTGCTTAACTAAGCTTACTAGGATATGAACACAGAGCTTAGTGCCTTGTGCCATCCTGTAGACATATTGTATGGACACTTTTAAGATTACAATAAAATAAAATACATACAATGGCATTGGCAACTGCCAACATCTCTTCAAATAGTGATTCCTCTTGCTTATGCCGTCCACTGGTATCCACAATGATCATCTCAAAGCCCTCCTTCTTAAACATCTCCACGCCAGTTGTGGCTATCACCACAGGATCCACTTCAGTGTAACTGTAAAGAGAATGGAAGGAACTCTTAGGGCTGGGTTCACATTGGAATGGCAGCGGGCTCTCGTTGCCGCCGGCGGCCGCACGCCGCCCCCCCGACCCTTCTAGTCTATTCTCGTATTGATCAGTTTCCCGTCGCTAGAATACAAAAAACTGTTGGGCTGTTGCGGCAGCGAGCAGCCGCGCGGCACCGCTAGTTTCGCCGCCGCGATGAAATGCGGCGTCGCGCGGCCGCTCGCGTCGCTTACCAGTATCACTTGAATACCTGTTTGAGGTGTTCAAGTGATACTGGTCTTTTTAAATATATAGATAAGGTTTTAAATTATTTCACACTAAAAGTGCTTGCCGTGTCCCTGCCGGCTGCTGCCATTCCGGTGTAAACCGGCCCTTAGAACACCATTAAAGGCAGTGTTTTCCAATTTTTTCCTTAGTACTACTCTCTGGCATAAAAAAAATCATAACCGCTTATGCACTTAAGGTGTTGTGAGTTTTAATAGATTTTTCATCTAATAACTTTATTTTTGTACAAATGGGACAATCTCAGACAATGCTCTGACTAGACAAGAACATATTATGCATGACGGCTATTATTTGTACAATGATGTTGGCATAACATTTTTGAACAAGAAGTAGACATCCGACACACAAGATTAAATAGACATCCTGGCTAGACTACTAATTAAAATGGCATCCTAATTCTAAAAACCAACAGTATGTAAAAAAGCAAATACTTGCATAACACAAACTATAAAGAGGCTGTTTATTATTTCTTTGTGAATGAGTACTGTTTAACAGAGAACCCATACATCCTCTAAACAATTGATGTATTTTATAAACATTTTAACTTCAGCAGTAACACTAGCACTTTCGTGTTGTACACCAAAATGCAATATTGCATGGATATATTATGAGTGGAATTAATTTATAAAGTGACCATTTGCAGTTGCAGCTGGGTGTTCTTTAATTACACCATTGTCATATTATGAAAAGTTTATCTTTGAAGCCTGTTCTCTTCATAATTTGAACTAACCAGTTAGGTTAGCAGTTCCCTCCGGTGACAACACCCATCATTCAAAAATCATCCTCCTATCACAAATAATTTCTAAAACCCACAACAAAATTGGTTAATTCAGTGAGTATATTTGATTGTATGTGCATATATACAAACAGCCTCACCCTAAATGCATAAAACCATTTCCAACTAGCTCAAACACCTCACCTCATAAAAGACATAACAATGGAAAACATACCTTCCATAAAAGGGTATTCTGGCCTTAGTACAATTCTGTTTGACTTGATCATAAGCGCCAGCTCTGAATGTGTCAGCACACACTAAACTTGACTTCCAGTTCTTTCTTAAGTAGTGGTAAGCCAGCTTTGTGCAAGTTGTGGTCTTTCCAGACCCCTGGAGACCTACAAACATGATGATGTTTGGTTTTCCTTTCACTGGCTGATATGGCTTTACTCCTGGGTCTACAAGCTGTGAAAGAAAAACAACCATTATATGATATATGTGAATCTAAACATTTATAGATTCAACTTCAGGTTTGTCGTTTTTTTAGTATCTCAAGTAAGTCTCATAAACTTTGTAAACATTGCATATATCTGCAATGCTTCCTAGAAAGATACAGTTTATTATTTAAATTACATGTAAACACTTTTCTATTTACAAATATCAATAGGCAAGTATGGGCAAAGTACTAACCTTGACAAGTTCTTTGAACACAGCTGACTGGATCATCCGCCGCTTGTTGAGGCCTCCAGCCATCTCGTCGAAGTCGATAACAGCGCGCACATTCTCGCGGAGGTTCTTCACTAGACGGATATTAACATCTGCTTCCAACAAGGCAGCACAAATTTCTTTTAGCATAGAATTCAGAACCTGTGTGATAAATGAAAATTTAGAAGCTTTTCATGATATTAGATACCATCGTAATATTTATATCGAAATTACCTCTTCATTGATAATGGTAGCCCGACTAAGGGACTGTAAAGCTGTCGTGATTTTCCGACCTAAATCTGCTAAAACCATCTTGTATATTTATTGCTTCCTCACTGTGTAAAGATTCCTTATAAACAACAAGCGCTGTTAATTATGATTAATTAAGAAATTTGTGACATCTTATTCTAATTTATTTATCAAAACTCTAATATGAACACTTTACACTTTCTCTTTCAATAATTTTCCACAACATCAATGAAATGAAATTGAAGTGACAAGAGTAGAACACGACGAGACGACACGTCAAAAACCCCAACTGCGTTTAGTTCTTACATTGCTTGATTCATAATGTTGAGAAACTTATTTAGAAAGAAAACAATTTATTAGAAACCATAAACTACATTGCAATAACTAAACGGAATTAGGTGTTTTTTCAGGCGAATACTAGTCTCCATATAGAATAGAAAACCGATAAATTGTTACCGATTGGGTGTTACACTAGGCAACACAAATATTAAAAGTAAAAATTTCGCTTTGTAATCGCTGTCATTGTGGTTATTATTTTGTGAATTTCTAGTATTAAAGTTAATTCAATAAGTTAATAATTTAAATAATGGTAAGTTACAAAATTATTCCGCACCCGTCTATGCATATATTCAAATTGGGATAAAAATTGCAATATCATCATTTGGTTTATATTAGGGTCAGAATCAGTCTGGCGGAGGAAGCGGTGGAGACAAAAAAGATGACAAGGATAAGAAGAAGAAGTACGAACCCCCGATCCCTACGAGGGTTGGCAAGAAGAAGCGCAAGGCTAAGGGGCCTGATGCAGCCCTGAAGCTGCCTCAAGTCACCCCACACACCAGATGTAGACTGAAGTTGTTGAAATTGGAGAGAATAAAGGACTACTTGTTGATGGAGGAGGAATTTATCCGCAACCAGGAGAGACTGAAGCCCCAAGAGGAGAAGATTGAGGAGGAAAGGTCTAAGGTAAGAGTTAATGTTTTTATTATATACCTGTTCCACATTTGAGAAGGTTATTTATATAACTGGATAATGCCCTATAAAGTATACCAGAAGTATAAAGAAAAGTAAAACACCTAATTAAAAACGAAATTTAAGTTGCAATTTGCTTTGTTGGCATTTTTGGTTCTCCACTGTTTTGTGTAGTTATGAATGATATAATTTCTGTATTAAGTTTAAAACAATTTTAATAAATCTGACTAGCCTATAACCTATCTAAAAAAACATGCATTTTCCTGTTATGTATTATTATTATATAAAAAAAAATCCATTTGTTTTTGTAGGTTGATGACCTGAGAGGCACACCTATGTCTGTAGGCAACCTGGAGGAGATTATAGATGACAACCATGCCATAGTGTCCACGTCTGTGGGCAGCGAGCATTATGTCAGCATCCTGTCCTTTGTGGACAAGGATCAGCTGGAGCCTGGCTGCTCTGTATTGTTAAACCATAAGGTAAGCTATGATTTCTAAACACATAAAACATAAATTAAAGATTTCTACACACTACTTTACAAAATTGTGTCATAATCTAAAATATGCATTGCTGTGTATAGTAAAAAATCAAGTGAAGTTTTATACTTCGGCTAGTAGAGTGAAAATAGTTTACCTGATATGAGCTCAACTATAAATTAATTAATATATTTGTGTAGATTAAGCTTGACTGCATTAAAAGTAACAGCAACAAAATTTTGAGACTTACTCGTAACATATAAAAATTATATTCATTTGTCAACTGATTGACACAGTTTTTGACATTGTATGACAGCATAAAAGCCGATGATGATAATGATAATGTACAGGTACATGCAGTAGTAGGAGTGCTAGGGGATGACACCGACCCTATGGTGTCAGTCATGAAGCTGGAAAAGGCTCCTCAGGAGACTTATGCTGACATTGGTGGCCTGGACACGCAAATTCAGGAAATTAAGGTTGGTTTTGTAGACTTGAAAGCACTTAGTGTTTGTAAATGCTCTATGCACAAGGCTGTATAAGTACGTAAGTATTTAGTTAAGAAACATAATGTCACTACTAAAGAAAAAATTTTTTACAGGAATCAGTAGAGCTACCTCTAACTCACCCAGAGTACTATGAGGAAATGGGCATCAAGCCTCCTAAGGGTGTTATCCTGTACGGGCCACCCGGCACTGGCAAGACTTTGCTGGCCAAAGCTGTTGCCAACCAGACCTCTGCCACATTCCTGCGTGTTGTTGGTTCTGAACTAATCCAGAAGTACTTGGTGAGTTGCTAATAAAAGACATAATTATCAAATACACAAAAGTTGTTTTCCTACTTCTAGTGTACAATAAATAAAATTTAATTGTAGTATTTGCTAAAATGTAAACAGCCAACTAATGGAGGTGGTTTCCATAGGGTGATGGGCCGAAGCTGGTGCGAGAGCTGTTCAGAGTGGCTGAAGAGCATGCACCATCAATTGTCTTCATCGATGAAATTGATGCTGTGGGCACAAAACGGTAATAAACATGATATCAGAAAAATATTGTTAAGTGATTAAATTAAAACATCATTTCACTTTACACCTATGCATAACAACTTATTCAATGTTGTAACTAAAAAAAAATCAACTTGTCATAAATATACCTTATTCCTTTCATAATTTTTTTCTTGTCTTTTGCAGGTATGACTCGAATTCTGGT
The DNA here is from genome assembly GCF_033807575.1 of Cydia pomonella. Classification (NCBI taxonomy): domain Eukaryota; kingdom Metazoa; phylum Arthropoda; class Insecta; order Lepidoptera; family Tortricidae; genus Cydia; species Cydia pomonella. The sequence continues at coordinate 8,444,591 of NC_084721.1, read as the reverse complement.
GGTGAAAGAGAAATTCAAAGAACTATGTTGGAGCTGCTAAATCAATTAGATGGATTTGATTCTCGAGGTGATGTTAAAGTAAGTTTAATCATTGTGAGACAAATTAATTTATCTTTTTTAATGGTTTGTTTTTAGAATTTGCCCAAACTTTAGTGTTGTAACTATTTCCTTTATACGGAAAATTAAAGGGAAGCAACTGTACCAGTGCAGTATTCAATTAAACCAAAACGTATTTTTTTCCAATGCCATGTCCCATACCAACGCAAATATTCTAAAAATTGTAGGTATATAAGTTTATTTTCTGTGACAAACAAGTCAAAAAATTATCAATGATATCATGAACTTAAAACTTTCTATTCTAAAAAAAGGTTTAGTAATAAAATATTTTTTCACTGACAGGTGATCATGGCTACAAACCGCATAGAAACCCTAGATCCTGCCCTCATTCGCCCCGGCCGTATTGACAGAAAGATCGAGTTCCCGCTCCCTGATGAGAAGACCAAGAGAAGGATCTTCACCATCCACACCTCGAGGATGACTTTGGCTGACGACGTGAATTTGTCAGAACTCATTATGTCTAAGGATGATCTCTCTGGTGCTGACATTAAGGTATTTATTATCATAATTTAATTTTTAGTATATATTGATCTGGTTGAAAATTTGAAATATTCCCGATTAATCATCATTCAATCTTGAGTCATTTCACAACCTAGAACTATATTACCGTGATGGACACAAGACTTCATACTCCGAAAGCACTTTTTTTGTCTATTTGATAAAGGCCAACTACTACTATATTGTTTTGTTTCCCAGGCTATATGTACAGAGGCTGGTTTGATGGCGCTAAGAGAACGGCGCATGAAGGTCACTAATGAAGACTTCAAGAAGTCCAAAGAGAGTGTGTTGTACCGCAAGAAAGAAGGCACACCCGAGGGACTTTATCTATAGGATGCATTTCAGTTTCAATTGTATTAACATTGAATATGTATCTACTTTAATAATTATTATATATCAATTAAAACAGTCTTTATGATTTATTAAAATGCAGCGCATGCTACACTTACTAGTTTCATTTACAGCCTTCCTTCCACCCTCATGCATGTGAAAGTTCTATGCGGCCCATCGATTTAAAATAAGTCTGTGCGGAAAGAAAAAAGTGGAATGTAAGGGAACCCATACATTCGACTCTTCTTTTTCTGCCCAGACCATAGAAATAAGCGAAGCGACTGACATGTCTCTGGCCCAGACTCGTAAGAATTTTATAATTTTGGGCAGGCCTCAAAATCGTACGTAGTCTTCGACAGCCTAGTATCAAAGAGAATTTCAAATTTGCTAATCGCGAGAATTCTTATAGCCGTAACAGACTACCGCACCGGAGGGACCTTGGTGCGGTCAAAATATGTCTTCCTCCATACGGGCGCCGCACTTTTAAAGAGCTCCATAGACCTTAAAACAAATCGCATGTGATTTTCAATACATTGCTGCATTTGATTGTTCAATGAAATTTATGGTTCCCACTTATTCGGCATGCGATTTCCTTTGACGTATTTTTCTCTCACAATAAGTTTCACACACAATTTCTGAACCAACAAACAAACTCACATCGAATTTTTTTGAACGAAATGTGAAATGTCACAGCGATTTATTTAATATTACCCTACCAAATTTTAAAGGTATCATAATACTAACCACTCAAGGGAAAACGCCCAACGGCTCATGAGAGAAATCATCCGTTACGTACGAGTTGATTTGGTTGTATTATCCCAATTGTCAATAATTTCCTGTACTAGTTTTTAGTTTTGTATGAAGAAAGTCGACTAATTATTGATATTTCTGTTATAAACAAACTCATGTTCTGTTCATTTGTTTACAAAATGCGTGTTAGCTATATAGTTAATGAATGAGTGACACAGGTAGTGACTCAGACGAGGCGACCGAGCGTACGGCACTCATGGACGGCCACATCGCAGAAGCTCGTCCCGACAGGGAGATCGCCGAAAGGATCGCCAGGAAAAAGAAAACAAAATCCGAAAGCCAGCGCACTTATGGCGTGAGTAACACAAATGTATGTTCCGTAGTTCTACCTTACTTCCTTTGCTGGGTCATGGTGACAGGCAATACACCTACATAATCTAACCAATCATAATGCATATGTTTTGTGTTGTTTATCACAACAGCTATGTTATTAGGACAAATTATTGTAATCTTGAGTGTATGTTATCATAAATTTATGTAATCATTTTGTTTATGATGACTCAGAGTGTGGAACAAAGTGATGGTGGAGGCTCCAGTGGGCCCAGCAGGCCTGGGCCTAGCGAACCTAACCCACCTCAGCCTACGGAGCCACAGATTGAGGAGTTGGAGCTGAAGTATGGTGCTCGCCATGTGATCAAGCTATTTGTACCTGTTACGCTGTGTATGCTGGTGGTTGTAGCTACTATATCAACTGTCAGCTTTTACTCTGTTAAAGATGTATATTTGTAAGTATATCATGGTCTTTTAATGAAACAATTTATTCAATTTATTTTACATATAAACATAATAAGTACTTGATAAGTTGTTATTAAGGGAACTTTACCCAACAACTTATGAAAAAAAAAATCATAGCATATTTATGCCACTACTACAACCATTATATTTTTTCTCAAAGTTTGATTATTAATCTGCCTGAATGCAATACTTGCATGAAAAAAATTGTTTAAATAGAGACCTTAAGGAGAACAAGATAAACAAGTGCATGAGTTTTCCAATGTGATTACTGCATTTGCAATAAGCTGAGCAGTAATATAAAAAATAAAATTAGCATTGATTTTATTAATTTTATTACAAGTGTTATAATCATAAAGGCTTCAGGATCCTGTCCTCTATATTTATAAAGATAAGCAGTCCAAGAATAACATATGTGGTAATTATTTACAGAGCATACACACCATTCCATGAAGAAAGCCCTCATGCAGTGACCAAAGTATGGAATGCATTGGCCAACTCCATGATCCTGCTGTGTGTGATCGCACTGATGACTGTGCTGCTCATAGTGCTGTACAAGAAGAGGTGCTACAAGATCATACATGGCTGGCTCATTCTCTCCTCCTTGATGCTGCTGTTTCTGTTCTCATATTTGTATATAGAGTAAGTACTAAATGTGTTGTTGTAGTAATCAATCATGCAATGGCAGCTAAACAGATTTAGATCAAAAACGGCATACAGAATGCATATAACCTGGGTATACACTAAATCTCTAGAGCAGGGGTGGCCAACAGGTCGATCTGTTAGTCCAGTCGATCGTGGCAAGGCAAAAAATATAAATACGTAGACCAGTTTCATTTAAGGTTTCAAGAAGTATGTAATTTGCCAACCGGTTTGGCCTAGTGGGTAGTGACCCTGCCTACGAAGCTGATGGTCCCGGGTTCAAATCCTGGTAAGGGCATGTATTCGTGTGATGAGCATGGATATTTGTTCCTGAGTCATGGGGTATATTATATATATCGTGGTCTAAGTACCCTCAACACAAGCCTAATTGAGCTTACTGTGGGACTTGGTCAATTTGTGTAATAATGTCCTATAATATTTATTTATATTTATTTATTTATGTAATTTGTAGATCGCAGGGTTTCGTTAGTAAACAGGAGATTTTAGGTCTAATCAAGTTGGCCACCCCTGCTCTAGAGATTAGTGTGGCAATGCATCAGTCTTCAACACATGCATGACCAATGATTATTCATTTATTATATGCAAAAAATATAATACTTACATTCTTTTTACTTTAGGAATAAAGTAAATAATAAATAAGTAAAGGAATATTCTTTTATTAATAGCAGCAGTAATTGTTCTGAGAAATAGGTTAAGTGTAAAGGTACAAATCATGGATACCAATGGTTTTATTTATACTCGTGCAAGACTCAACAAAAACAATTCTTGTTTCTTTATATCTGATAATTTGCATACATAAATGTAGCTGAAGAAAGTGTGAGCAATGCAACTTATCATTTATGCAGTGAAAGTTACAGAGTTGCTTATCATATCTTAACTATTTACACCTGCTATTATATAGCTATAAATTGGATTTGTAGTGAAATTTGTCTTTGCCTATAAGAAGTCATATTGCCCTCTCTTCGCTCTGCCTTAGTACTTCCATACTTTGTTTCATTCGCCATTTTTTTCGATTTTTATTTATGAGCTTGCTTTGCCATTTATAATTTTATTTATTATATGAATAATACTTTTGTCTTTCAGAGAAGCGCTAAGAGCCTACAACATCCCAATGGATTACATAACACTAGGTTTTGTCATGTGGAACTTTGGTGTCATGGGCATGATTGTCATCCACTGGAAAGGCCCCCTGCGGTTACAGCAGGCCTACCTGATCTTCATTGCTGCTCTAATGGCACTTGTGTTCATCAAGTATCTGCCGGAGTGGACGACATGGGCAGTGCTGGCTGTTATCTCTATTTGGGGTGAGAAGAATTATCAAAACTATTATTAAAGTCATAGAAATTTATATCACCTCCATGTTTTCAGGGTTTAAGTTTTCTTATATTTGTGAGTGGCTTTCACCTAACTACCTTAGGTAGTCTAGTAGTGTAAAAATGGTCTCATGTAATGGTTTTTCCATAGACGATTTTTGTTTTAATGTATGTCAACTTAATTTTTTTATTAGAGCTTTTTTTGTAATATGTTGAGTCTCCTATTATAATTCACAATATTTCATTGCAATATTCATGCACAACATATATTTGTATAAAATGACTAGTAAAATATGCAATCTACAAACTAACCCATATTGTTTACCCTATACACATTCATACAAAAACACACAAAGGTGATATATGATTAGGCGGGTCCACACAAAACGAGCATACGCGTTTTCGTCGCACGTCTACACTGGCCGTTATGTGCGCGCGGAAATTGCCTCGCGTGTATGCTCGCTCAGTGCGGACCCGCCTATTGCCCGGTACTGTATGTGTAGGAACAATAAGAAAACAAAGTCCTTACAATTATACTATAAAATTGTAGACAACAAACTTTTTGATGACAAATTAAGTTTTCTAAACACAAGCAACACACGTTTTTGTTCCTTCTGAATAGCAATAGTTCACCATTCCTGTTATGCCATACTTGTTTGAGTATTATTATGTTACTATTAGTCTTCCTCTGATGCTGTTTTCATAATATAAGAATCTTGTAAATTGATCTAATGTATGCCTCTACCTTCCATAATCTAATGGACGCTCGATATTGGTCTGGTCTGTCATTGCCTTTTAGTTTGTGTGTCTTTTTCCTTCTTGTCTGTTACCTTTCGTGATTTTTCTCACTTGATGGTCTCATCGGAAGATCAGCACTGGAAGCCACCAGCAACATGCTGAGATGAAGCCATTTCGTGGCACTTTATACTTTCTTTGTTTTTGTTATATCATGTAATTTAATGTGTCTTGTTGTGTTTACGAATAAAAATTATTCTATTCTATTCTAAGTGTGAGTGTAATGAACGAAAAGAATAAAAAAATTTTCAGTGTTGACATTTGCATGTTGTGAATGAATCTAAATATTCTGTTCATAATTTCAGATCTAGTAGCAGTATTGACTCCAAAGGGCCCACTGAGGATATTAGTGGAAACAGCTCAAGAAAGAAATGAACCCATATTCCCAGCTCTTATTTACTCATGTATGTATACATAGCATGTAACTACTGACTACCGTATCTTTATTTTATCAGTGTGTAGTAGCTGATATCTAAAAAAGATAACAATAACACTTCATCTTGAAGTACATACATAATTTTTACCAGATTAAATTCAAATCTAAGTTATCTGCTATGAATATTGCTTAATTCATGTTTAAAGGTGAATGGACACTGGCCCATGGACCAATAAGAATAAGCAACATACCATTGGAAAGGTCTTATTATACTCCATTTTTTTTGTAAGGCAAGAGTCAAATCTCTATTTAAAAAAAAATATGACACAAAAAAAACAAGAACCGAAAAGAAAGATCTTTACCAAAACTATTTTGGCAATATAAAATAATATAATGACTAATGAGTGGCTCACGGATGCAAAATACGTCAAAAATAGTGGCGAACGATATACGGAATATGGATATGACTACAATTGGTTTAAAAAGAGAGAACATACTCTAAATTGCAGAAAAGTTAAAAGTATCGATTTTTTTTTAAATTGTGTTACCTAAATTGTTTGAAATGACATCCGCATACATTTATTATCTTAAGAGGCATGATATCAGGTGTGATGTGTGATATCAAACCTTTTTATAGTAATCGAGAATTTTTAATAAGCACATGTATCATTATATATCGTCATTTTTTTATCGATATCAAATCCCTAGAATGTGCCCGTACTTATCACAGGTTTGCCCATAACATCACAAAAAAATCGACTAAAAAATTTATTAAAAAACGCAATGTATTCTTGCAGCGACGGTGATGTACTGCCTCGTGGGAACGACGACGACGGGCGAAGGTGAGCCCCGGGAGCTACGGCCTCTCAACCACGGTCCGTGACACTAACACAACTAATGTCTGTCCGTGTTGTCCCGCTTTTGACCACTTGTCGAACATTTGTCAAACATTCCCATAACCTCGGGTGGAGGTGAGACTGGGAGTTGCGGCCTGTCAATCACGGTCCGTGACACTAACATATCTAATGTGTCCGTGTTGTTCCGCTTGTGACTACTTGTCGTACATTTGTCAAACATTCCCATAATCTCGGGTGGAGGTGAGCCTTGGAGCCGCGACCGGCCTCTCAGCCACGGTCCGTGACACTAACACACCTAATAGTATAGCAATCTGTCAAATTTATATAATGTATATATATATATATATATATATATATATATATATATATATATATATAGAATCTTTATTTCGAACCATGTAAGTCCATAGATTGTAAGTAATATTCTTAACTAGACATAAAAATAGGTTAGTAAATTATACAACTACTTATCTGTACTTTTCTATAATGTATATTCTCATTTCCTTAATAATTTTATTTTTCTTTTCCCTTTGTAAGAATTCGATATGTTTTCTGAAAGAGCTACGTATTTGTATGATTTGATATGACATTTTTTTTTATCAAATTCTATAATGAAAAGTAGCTACTGTATGTAATTGCATGATTTCTATAGTAATCTAAATTGTATTTTTTCTTATTTAATGCATGTTAATTATAAGATGTAATGTTTTGAAAAGATGTGTCCCGCCGCGTTTCTTGCCAGTCCATATTGGGATACCCTCCTCCAATTGAGGGGGGATTTAAATCTTCTTGGGTCAGAGGTGTAGGGTTAGAGCCGGTGTAGCTTTATTTGACGTTCATAAGCGCATTGTAATATGCCTACTTGAATAATAAACTATCTTTATCTTTAATGTCTGTCCGTGTTGTCCCGCTTGTGACCACTTGTCGAACATTTGTCAAACATTCTCATAATCACGGGTGGAGGTGAGCCTGGGAGCCGCGGCCTCTCAGCCACGGTCCGTGACACTAACACAACTAATGTCTGTCTGTGTTGTCCCGCTTGTGACTACTTGTCGAAAATAGGTCATACATTCCCATATAGCCACGGGCGGAGAGGTGAGCCTGGGAGTTGCGACATCTCAACCACAGTCCGCGACACTAACACAACTAATGTATGTGTAGTCCACTTGTCTAGCATTTGTCAAACATTTACATATCAACGAGGGGGGTGGGGTTAGGGTCGGCAACGCGCATGTAACTCCTCTGGAGTTGCAGGTGTACATAGGCTACGGAGACTGCTTACCATCAGGCAGGCCGTATGCTTGTTTGCCACCGACGTAGTATAAAAATAAAATAAAAATATAACCACGGAAGGAGGTGACCCCCGGGAGCTGCGGCCTCTTAACCATGGTCCGTGATACTAACACAACTATTATCTGTAAAGATTGAAGTCATATTAGTCGGATTTATTCAAATGGAGGATTCATTTGTCGTAATCATAATGGTTGGGGAGCTCAAGAGGGGATTTTTAGAGTCACTCGAGCGCGTCAGAGTAAGATATGGTGGATTAATTACTTGTTAAATTTAGATAGTGCGCATTTCAATAATCCGACGATTCTAGGGATCCATGAGTGGCAAGGTCACAAAGTTATAAAAAAAAACGTCACCTTGACTTACTCGAATGTGTAAAAAAAAAATGTTATATATCCTTTTTTTTCTTCCTATCATCTAATCTTTCGAATCCAATAAGCCTCTACGACGCTCTGGTAAATACACATTTCGCATCGTCGGCTTCCCAGCTATATATTAAATTTGAACAGTTTTAATTCGATTCGACATTCATATTAAATTATAATTTATGAAATATTATACATACGAAGCCGCGTCACTCGGCCATCCTGACCGGTATGAACTTCAAATTCACGCCTCAAAATGTGTCGTCGGAGTTGAAGAAATTCGCTTCGCTTATTCCGATTTGCTTCTGTACAGGCACCGTGCCCGACGGCAGAGCGGGTGCGGGCGCGGGCGCGGGCGCGGGTGCGGACGGGGACGGCGGGTTCGACGCGGCGTGGGCGGCGCGGCGCGAGGCGGGCCGCGAGGCGCGGCGCCTGCGCGTGGACGGCACGCAGCCCGCGCACTACACCACGCGCATCGAGCGCCCCGCGCCGCCGCCGCCAGATATGGAGGAGGAGAGTTAGTAACCTTTGGCCTATAAAATCACATTTAACGACCGATCTTTATATACAATGTGTTTGTCCACGTATAATGGAGTCGTTAACAACGTATAGTATAGTGCGATGAATTTTATCGACAAATCACCCCCCATACCTATGTTTTTTCTCAACCATTTTAAAACTAAACGCGGTTTTTTATGCGGTGGTGGCCGAGTGGATATGACGTCCGACTTTCAATCTGGAGGTCGCGGGTTCAAATCCTTAGTCGTACCAATGAGTTTTTCGGAACTTATGTACGAAATGTCATTTGATATTTACCACTAGCTTTTCGGTGAAGGAAAACATCGTGAGGAAACCTGCATACATCTGCGAAGAAATTCAAAGGTGTATGTGAAGTCCCCAATCCGCATTGGGCTAGCGTGGGGACTATAGCCCGAGCCCTCTCGCACATGAGAGGAGGCCTGTGCCCAGCAGTGGGACGTATATAGGCTGAATTATTATTATTATTATTATATTTTAAAACTGCACCCTTTCAAAGTTTTATGGTACCATACGCTACTGCACTTGGTTAATGTACCATTATCTGCCCATTTACCTATCGCACATCTAAAAAATAATAATCATTCGATTAGAGTAGAGAGTATTATAGAATCTTTCGCTTGCATGGGACTCAAAACAAGGACTCGAAGAAATATCAAACTTTGCTCTCTTGTTGTACAAATAACTATTTCATCACTTTTTCACTGATGTTTTCTTAAGGTAGTTTAGAAATTGTTTGGAAGTTAATATAATTACCACAATAAAACACAAAAACGAAACGAAAGAAATTTCAGTGAAATAATGAACATCAATTTCGACCCTGCATGGCTCAGAACGGATTTTAGCTTTTTAAGGTATTTTTTTTGTGAAATATTAACAATATATTATCTATTGACTGTTAAATCGACAACATTTATGTAATAAAAAAAAACTTTGTAAAATATACTACTATTTGTATTTGTCAACTATAGTAGAGATCGTCAAAAGTAGAATTATTTATTTTGTGTGATGCCTAATTTTTGCATTTTTTAAGTTGATTATTTAATACAATACAATACGTAATATACAGTGTTTTCATCAAATAAATAAAAAATACGAAATCATACTCATAGGTGTTTTGGAACGAGGAGTTAATTCTGACTTATTTCGGGTGTGTATTTTCAAAGAAAATTATAAATAGAGATGAATTGTCAAAGATCATGTTGTATTGTCAATTTGTTAAATATCAAAAAGTGTCTCGAAACGATGCTGCTATACCTTTGATCTATTAGACGCCACTTTTTAGGGTTCCGTAGCCAAATGGCAAAAAACGGAACCCTTATAGATTCGTCATGTCCGTCTGTCTGTCCGATTATGTCACCGCCACTTTTTTCCGAAACTATAAGAGCTATACTGTTCAAACTTGGTAAGTAGATATATTCTATGAACCGCATTAGGATTTTTACACAAAAATAGAAAAAAAAACATCCCTTACTTAGAAGGGTTCCCCATACTTAGAACTGAAACTCAAAAAATCTTTTTTCATCAAACCCATATGTGTGGGGTATCTATGGATAGGTCTTTAAAAATCATATTGAGGTTTCTAATATCATTTTTTTCTAAACTGAATAGTTTGCGCGAGAGACACTTCCAAAGTGGTAAAATTTGTGTCCCCCCCCCCTGTAACTTCTAAAATAACAGAATGAAAAATCTAAAAAAAATATATGATATACATTACCATGCAAACTTCCACCGAAAATTGGTTTGAACGAGATCTAGTTAGTAGTTTTTTTTAATACGTCATAAAATAAAATAAAATAAAAAAATTCATCAAACCCATACGTGTGGGGTATCTATGGATAGGTCTTCAAAAATGATATTTAGGTTCCTAATATCATTTTTTTCTAAACTGAATAGTTTGCGCGAGAGACACTTCCAAAGTGGTAAAATTTGTGTCCCCCCCCCCCCTGTAACTTCTAAAATAACAGAATGAAAAATCTAAAAAAAATATATGATATACATTACCATGCAAACTTCCACCGAAAATTGGTTTGAACGAGATCTAGTAAGTAGTTTTTTTTAATACGTCATAAATGGTACGGAACGAGTCCGACTCGCACTTGGCCGCTTTTTTGTTATTTAACAAATTGAAAACATATCAGTGAAAGAATATTCAATTAATCAAAGTCAAATGACGTTCTAAAAGTTTTAATTATGTGTCGAAAGATGGCAGAAAATTTACGTCGCTACAAAGTTTTCTTTAACAATACACCTCTATTTCAAATTCTTTTTGCTATTATTTAAAGCGTCAATATATCATCGTTGATTTACATTTGCAGTTTTTTTGTCACTTTTTGCTAATGACGTGAAAGGGACAGAGGAAATAGAATTGAAGTATTCGAACTTTTAGTACGCCCCGCACGTTGAAATGAGATTCGAAATCGTTGACATAGCTCATCTTATCAAACCCTTTAAATAGTTGGTCTTATTTAGATCTTTAATTGAAGAAGATTGGTTACCTAAACTACCTTCAATATTTTCTAAGAACAATAATTGCATTCGTTTTTTGGCTAACGATTTTTGATGTTAATTAATTAGTTTGAATTCCAGAGGGCGTGAAGCTAGGCCTAGGCGACTTCATATTCTACAGCGTGCTCGTCGGCAAGGCCAGCTCCTACGGCGACTGGAACACTACACTCGCGTGTTTTGTTGCTATACTTATTGTGAGTGCATTTCTATATATTGAAAATGACAACTTCGGGACATTTAACGTGAATATGATGGCAAAACAAGTAAAACGAAATTTTAAAGGCCACTCCTCAGTTAGTATCTAATAATATTGATATGACAGTCGCTTTTCGGTGAAGGAAAACTTCGTGAGGAAACCGGAGTAATCCCATCAATAAGGCCTAATTTACCCTCTGGGTTGGAAGGTCAGATGGCAGTCACTTTAAACTAGTGCCTACGCCAAATCTTGGGATTAGTGGCCAAGCGGACCCCAGGCTCCCATGAGCCGTGGCAGAATGCCGGGACAACGCGAGGAAGAAGAAGAATATTAATATGACAACCTAAATGATGATATAAACCACATGTCTCTCCAACAGTTTGTTTCTGCGATAAAAAAAAAAGAATCATAATAATAAAGTTAAAAATAAATAAATGTAAGTAAAATTGTTTAAAAATGTTAATGGTAAATATACGTGTCTTCTAATATAATTATCTCTGTAATGTATATCTCAAAATATATTGCTGTTGTAGTAACCTTAATAAATGAAGTCTTGTCTGAGCAATCATAAATAATATTAGTCATAAGTGGAAAGTGTGGCTGTGAATTGTCTAAATTAATTATTTTATTGTACTATTTTGCCTAAGTATTTTTAAAATAAATGGGCAATTGCATCGTAACCAAGGTTCGGAACCGGTTCTAAAAATAGCGGTTTATTTCGAACTTTAACTATAAGAACAACGTTTTAAGAACTTTATTGTAACATAAATAAACCGGTTTATTCGACGAGCGACGAGACGGCCGCCAGGCCTGGTGGTGTGCCGCGTAAACAAATACACCCACATAGGAAGAAAGCGGTTTTTAGTGTTCTAAACCGGGTTAATATGACAAGAACTTTATGGAAATGTTCTTCTAAAAACCGAGCTAAAATTGACGGTATTACGAACGAAACCGAAATTAAATGATTATTCCTACCGTTAAATAGATGTCGGTCTATTGAAAGATGCTCTAGGTACCGCAGATTGCTTTTACCTATTTCCAAAGGATACCCGTTTCTTCTGAGTAAGCTTAACCAAACGTTTACTTTTTAAGTTTATTCAGAAACAAAACAGTCGTATAAACACATTAAAAAGGCAATACAAAAGATGTACTGCAACAAAAGAACAAGGCAACAAAAAGACCTGGAGGTTCATACTTATAAATAATGTTAACTGAACTAGTACTACTTTTTACAGGGTTTATGCCTAACCCTGCTGCTGCTGGCGATCCTGAAGAAGGCGCTGCCGGCGCTGCCCATCTCCATCACGTTCGGTCTCATCTTCTACTTCGCCACGCGCGGCGTCGTCAAGCCCTTCGCGGACGCGCTCGCAGCCGAGCAGCTCTTCATATAGCTACCGCCCCACACACTAGATACCAATTAATGAAGGCGATTCCTTCCAATGTTTATCGTTGATCGTTTGTAAACCTTGATGGCATAAGGTCTACTTAAGGTTAGTTGTGTTGCGAGTGTGTTAGAACGAAGAAATGTTCACTTATCTGTGCACGCTTATGCTACCTGTAACCTTTTCTGATTGTATAAATAATCTTGGAACCCGATTACCTAAGTGGGGTTGTTGATATTTGAATACTATTCTAATATCAACAACCCAACTTTGCTAATCGGGCAAATATTATTTTCATCACACTTGCTCGAAAAAGTTCTTATTTCATGCAGGTGTACTGAAGGACAAAGGCCTATTTTGTTCCCGTGGGAGTTATGGATCGTGAAAAAAAAGCTATAACTACCTAGGGAGTTGTAGCTTTATTTTTTTTATTATGTCACTTATACAAACCAAGTAGCATAAATGACTTTTACTTTTAAAATACTGACATTTATAATTTAATATTTTTGTTTGTTTAAATTTAAATGATTTGATTGATTTAACAGCCGTTTAAAATATTTTTACATAATTTTCAATTGTGGCTGAATTCCGAATAGGTCTTTGCCCTCGATGCTAAACTGACAAGAAATTAGTTTTTTCTTCGCAAGTGTGATGAAAAACATTGTGTGTAACTCCGGGGGTAAGAATATTGCAAGTTCGGATCTTTAATTCCCTCCAGCCTGCGGCTGTCGGGAATAATCACCCTCGTATCCAAAATTTCACTTGCCCCTCGTTGCACAATGTAGTATTGATTGGAAAGCTCTCAGTATTGGGTTTTTAGGTTCGAACTAATCTTACTTTTTTGGCTATTTCTAAATTCTTTGACCTTAACTAAGAGGGTAATAATATGGTATTTTTGCTTGATGGTAACAGTAGCTATCAATCTTGTGTCTTAACACTTCATATTCTATCCCACGACAAGCAGCTAAACTAGAAACCCTAACAATTTAACTGGGCGAAGGTCTAGGTGTACACCTACCCCGTTATTCATAAAACCAAAGATACATTGATTGAGTAAGATGTGTAAAATATAAGACAATTTTGTTCTTCGAATTTGACAGGTAAACGAATTGGCGCTGTACAGCTCCATACATTTTGCGGTAACTCTGACTGTCAAAAATTGACTGCCAATTCAGTGACCACAAAATATATGACGCAGTACAGCGCCATCTCTTTTAGATGTCAAACTAAGGAGCACGTTTTTTTCTTAGACTTTACCTCTCTATTACAATCAATTCTGTTTGATAAAACATAGCAACCAATTTCAAACCTCAGTTACTTTTGTCTCTTTTTAACAACAGAAATGTAAAAATGACAGATAGGGAGAAACGATTATAAAAGGGTTATATTTGACAGACGTTTTTGAATAAGAATAACGCCACTAGTGTTTAGGGCCAACGTCCCTGACAGTGAGGATGTCAATCCTGACACGATTTATTTCTGTACAATTTTTAGCCTATAATAATGTTTACGTTACAAGTTTTTTAATAGGTTACAACACTTTCAGCTAACCACAGATGGACCTTATGTCCTCGCAACAAGGTTTAAGAATTGTCAGTTAACAGTTTGAATGATGGTACGGTCACGTCTGAAAACATCGATACGAAAAAGTGCCAAAAAATATTTATACACGACTTTATTGCCCATATATTAAGGTAGTGTATACATACTTTTGGCACTTTTTCCTATCGATATTTTTAGGCGTGGCTGTACCAGAATTACTCTGCGTGGAGTGTCAAATCACTAAAAAGTATAGCGCACATGAGTGAATATGTCGTTAAAACAAATTAATATTAATAATAAATTTTGTAAGCACTGTCGATTATGACACGGTAGTCAGTCTTGTCCAACGATTTATGTATTTTATTGGAGAATAAGTAAATTTTCATTTTAGAATTTACTGATGCGATCTACTCTACTAATTAGTTGATTTATTTGGTAAGCTAATCACAGATTTATACTTTTATCGAGGGCAATAGGTTTTTTTTGTATATTAGTGAAGTTATCCTAGACAAAAGTTACATTAATATTAGTTGTTCACAACCAAGAAAATATTTCTATACACCGTGTTTTTTTTTCTGTTAATTTCAAGGGTGCATTCCTGATGAGCTTAAATTAAGTGACTTTCTCAAAGACACCGGTATTCTAATTAACTCCATTTCGGAGATAATCAATAATTTATTTTTATCTTATAAGGCCCTTACGAGCGCATACACTTGCCTTAGGGCCTGTTCACATATTGATTAGTGTTTAGTACGAGTGTGTATATTTGCTACTAAACGTAACTACTATCTCGGACGATCGATGTTCAAAATGACATTGATATGTCACAGTTTTCAATTGTTTGGTTGAAAAAAATGCCCTTGTTACAACAACGCTATATGCAACATTTAATTATTTTATATAAAAATAAAAATTTTTTTTGGAGTTTAACTATGCCATTTAGTTTCCTTAAACGTACTTACCCATATCCCGGAGTTAACGGAATTCAATAAAAACACGGTATATAACGCAAAAGCGCGGTTATTTTATGCGATGAACGCAGCGTTGAACGCATGCGATCAACGGAATGTTAGATGACAATGCGCTTACCGCTGCGATTACCGCGTAAAACAATGTATGGACACTAGATTATCTGATGTAAAATGGGTGAGCGGAAAACGCATCGCGTTTATAGCATAAAATAACCGCGCGCTAAAAAGTGCTATTTGGAGATTTTAATTTGTGTACCAAATAATTCAAGTGACAATTGACTCTTAAAGACTGACATTATCCAGATAAAATCGCAGTGTCTAACTAAATGAATGTAGATATACTCGTTAAGGCATACGTAGTGGTTAGAAACAAAACAGAAATATAATGCAAACAACCGACACACCAATACCAACTAGTATATAAACGCCGAATCCCGGTCTGATGTTTAAGTAGACTGTTCAAAACCTAAATTAAGCATACTTGCGTTTCGTAACATTTTTACTCAACATTCAAAATAATTGTTAACATTCCATTAGTTTTATACCTTTATTCTTAAATGGACTGTTCCTTTCTGTCGTATTCTACATATCAGGAGGCCTACCGCGAAAACCGAAATTCGCAAATTGCGGGGATATTTCTCTTTTACTCCAATGAAGGCGTAATTGGAGTGAGAAGATGCCCACAATTCGCGAACTTCGATTTTCGCGGTTATAGCCCAGGTTTTTTGTTACTTATGTAATGTACCTGTATATAACGGATAACGACATTCATAAACACTGAAAATCTATCCTTGATTCTTATCGGTGTTTGTAGGCGTGACCGAATTATCAGTATCGTAAATACTCTATTTACGCGCAGTTTTGTTTAATATTTTTCTTGCTGGAATGTCATTTAAAAATCGTTTCATTAAGTGAAATGTTAGCAGCAGACATGACACACTGCTGAAGCCATTTATGGCAATGCATAGGACAATTAGAAATATGGGCTTGCCTATCATAGAACCTGTCGAGTTCTAGAAAGAAAAGCTCATTTTTAAATTATGTGGTTTAAATTATTAGCTAGGAACTTTGTAAAGCAAATTAGGTAATATAACTTTTGATATAACAACAATTATGTTTTATTTCTCCCTCTAAAATTAAACAAGAGTTTTAATAAAAACATATTTATTAGGTACTTAAGTATACATATAAATATTGCTTCATTACAAAATCTTTGAGATACAAATGTCAGATATTCTGAACTGAACAATTCAGTCTCTTTTATACGCAAAAGGTATAACGGTAATTTAGACATTTAAAATTTTGTACCCTTTCTAAAAATTACGATTTCCGAGGAATAAATATAAAAATGTTAACTGCTCAACAAAAATTAATAATAGTAATCATTGCGTTTGCAACTAATAAATGACTTTCTGGTTGTCACGCAGTCTTGACGAAAACATACTTACCCACTATAGGTACTTATTGCACTGTTGGTTATTGGTAACTGACTGATATATTGTAACGTTTGAAATTATAATTGAAAATCTATGGCATTAAGTTTAAGAGGAAGATTTAGTTTGGAGGAGGAAATAAAAAAGGTAGCCGGAAAGTTGGTTAAAATTAAATTAAACGCTATTAAGATATAGGAAAAACCCTTAGAAAATAATTAAAATACTCATTACTCCATAATAAATTCCAAAGCAATAAAGTGTGAAGTGATAACAGTGTACAAAAACTGGTGCTAAATGCTAATACAATTATTATTACCATACCATACGTATACCAACTCTAACAAATAACACTTCTAGGAAGATCACATTTAAATAAATTTATATCGTTTTTTTTCTATAATACACTTGTTCCACCAAAAACCACAATAATAATTTGTATCTATGCCAATAATGGAAATAAAATAAAAATACTATACTAAATATCGTTAATATAAAGGAATGGACAAGATAAAACTTCAGTCTACAAAGAATACACTTATGTTAAAAGATCGTTTGGAATGATATTTTGTAACCAAATAATTACTGAATAGAGTCCCCTTAATTTTGATTAAGATAAATAATTTTTGATCGAATTTGTTCACGAGGACTCGTGAGAGCGTAATTTCAACTTTCTCGGACCACAACCACTTTCACACGTTTTACTTACAGTAAGTGGGTGAACATTTTAAGTTAAACTACTAACCTCCTTTTTAAAACTACTTACAAATGAGGATTAGGAATCTCTGTCGGACCACCCTTTTTTATCACCTTTAACGTTTCCTTATTGGGCTTGGCCGTGTCTGAAGGAATCTCCTCTTCGATAGGGATCTGTTCAGGCGTGGATTTGTCATGAGGAACTTTAGGAGATCCACTCTTCTCCTTTTTAGCTTTGTTCTCAGCTGGTTTTGGAGTAGGTTTGTCTACTTTAGGTTTCGTTTCAACAGGCTTCTGAGTTGCCGGTTTGGGTGTAGTCGTTTTTACTTCAGGTTGCTTGGGTTTAGCTTCTTGTTTAGGCGGCGCGGGCTTGGCCGGTGCGGGCGTCGGTTTAGGAGTAGTCGTAGTAGGTTTTGGGGTAGTAGTGGTAGTAGGTTTAGGCGTAGTAGTAGTAGGTTTTGGTGTAGTTGTTGTAGGTTTAGGTGTGGTAGTGGTGGTCGGTTTGGGAGCCTCTACCGGTTTAACCACTTTCGGAGCTTCTTTTTTCTCTTCTACTTTGGGTTTGGCCGTGGAAGCGAAGGCTTTCTGCAGCAGCGGCGGGGTTGGTACGACACCAATGTAATTCGCATGAGGACTGCCTATATACAGTTTGTTGTTGTAGACAATGGCGTCACTGATTGTGCTCAAGCTCTTGTCGGTGTTGAGGTAGGATGCGACGATTTTTCCGTTCCAGTCTATTTGTACTAAACCAGCCATTGGAGGCACAATGCCAGACACGCTCTTGAAGTGCCCGATCTAAAACGAGAAAAATAGTAAATATTATAAACAATGCAAATTATATGAAACTTCCTCGGCATATATTATTTTTAAAACAGTTCATTCGTCACAGTTAAATATCACTTTCACGCCAAAATAACACACAAATATCTATTTTTACTACAGCACATAAAGGCTCTCTTTGTTCTTCAAAAACCGATGAGTAATTCGTATTTTATCCACAAGAGTGGCAAAGTAATTTGATGCAAATATTGAGTTGTTTCCTTATGTTGCCTGGTAGTTTCTTTTTAGTGATGATTTTCAATGATCAAATACTTATTAAAATAAAAATTATTTGGACTTGATGGACGTTCGTATAGGTAGTAATTTTTTTGCATGTCACTCAGTAACAAAGTTTGTTTAAACCTCGTGTCTTGAAACCCACGCAACGCTCAAGTTTCTAATTTTCTAACCACTTGCTATGGGTACACTCGTAGCTCATATTTGGAATCTTTCGCTTACTCGGGTATCAAAATTAGCATGACTGGTTAAACAACAACTTTGACCACTTTTAAAACAAATAACTATTGATGTATGCTGTGCTCCTGATTATCGTCAGCGGGAGTATGACTTCATCGAATTTTCTTGTCGCGTTTGGCATTGATCATGTCTGAGTGGATGCATCGTCGAATACTTACGTAATATTCAACATCCTCGAACAAGAAGTGCGGATACACAGTGTTGAGATATGCGAACGGCAGTTCGATCAGAGTCTGCAGGCGCGCCAAGAACTTCCTAGCGACGGGGGCCTCCGACATGGAACGCGTAAGGAGAGGGTGCTCGTCATCGAAGACCGTGTACAGGCCCACCAGGATACCGGAGCCATCAGGGAGCGCGCGTACGTTGTCCGGAACACCTGGAAGGCAGTTTGATATGTACGATTCATATAAAATGGCTGGAATCTTTACTACTTGAATAAAGAAATTTAAACCTTGTATACAGTACCAAAGAGAATTTGAAATAGAGGTGTATTGCCATAGAAAACTTTGTAGCGACGTAAATCTACTGCCATCTCTCATCATCATCCATGATAAGTATGTGTTCAAACTCATATCAGTGAAAAAATAAAGATCAAAGTCAAATGGCGTTTTAAATGTTGTAATTATGTGTCGAAAGATGGCAGTAAATTTACGTCGCTACAAAGTTTTCTTTGACAATACACCTCTATTTCAAATTATCTTTGACAGTAGTTACATTACAAATCAGAGGGCTTACCGCGAACCACGTTCGACGTGTTGCCTCCCTGTCATGCTTACATACAAATTTACAAGTGCGACAGAGAGGCAACACGTCGAACGTGGTTCGCGGTAGGCCCTCAGGGATGAACCGAAAGCGGAACCAGAAGTTAGAAATTTAGTTTATCGGAACCAGAAACAGAATCGGCACCGAAAACGGAACCCAGAATCGGAGCCTGAGTGAGAGGTGGACGAGTTGTTAAGGGTAGGTCTATTAAAAATATAAATTCCAAATATTAATCAGCCTTGCAGCCCTTGATTGCCGTGCAGCACGTGGCAAGCGGGGAGATGAGCGAGTGACAGGTATAAACCTGTTTGTTTTTGGAGTACGCCGCTCATGTCCCGCCGCCGCTAAGCTTTAACGGAACCAGAAGTTACGAAAAAAGAACCGAAGCGGATGTGTAATTCCAATCGGAAGTTCCGACATAACATAACGGAACCGGAGCTCCGTAACATCCTTGTTACAATACAAATATTCATATTTTGATGGCAGCGACGCGGGGCCACTTAGGGGCCCAATATTTACGCAAGGCTTTTAGGATTGGAGGGTCTCGAGCAAAATATCACCAGAGGGCGACGGGATTGAAAAATCGCCAATATTTTAGACGTAAATAATGGACGCACCCTTATATTGATTATTGTATAGGGGTTCAAATACTTTCGACTGTGTAGAAAGACGCGTCCCGCTTCCGACCATTATCAATAAAACATAAATTGCTCTTATCGACAACTTATTTATGAGTAACTGTATACATATTAATCATATTATCGTATTCCATTTAATTATTTTTAGTTGAAAATTTCCGAGTCCTGTGTCCGACTGCCTAATTGACCTTCAATGTTACAAAATCGTCACTAAAATTCCGCTCTATCCAATTTGAGACTTAGATTTTGCGTGCATTTATCGTCTGTAACAAACAAGGAATTATGCTAATCTCTAAAATGTTTACACGCATCTATTAGTCAAATTAGATCGCGTGGCGACATGATTGCGATTTGTAAAATTAAAGATCATATGGATATTTCGGTGTTCTTGATTGATCCAAACAGTACCTACATATAAAGGCCACTGGCACCAAACCGTCTATAATTTGTAGGGACTTAAAGAATCCAGTAATCATAATAAAGGGTCTAGCAGGCTAGGCGAACTAGAGGTGCCCCCAACGACGGATTTGGTCATTCTTTCAGGTGGTGTACTGGCAAGTCCTGAGAACACTCTATGCTTAATATCAGTCCTCGATCTTCTTTTGTTTTCGATTTATTCATGATAATGTAAAATAATCAGCGTATCGTTGAAAGTGGCATATTTTGTAAACTGTTCAAGTTAGATTAATTATACAAAATTATATTTGACAATAATAAAATATGCTACAAAATACACATTTTTTACCCACGTCATGTACTTATACTTCATTGTGTAAAAAAACATTTTATTTTTCTTCAGATTATTTTTTTTTACTTTTCGCGGAGGTACACCTTTTGCTTTAATTTTATAGAATGGGAAATTTTAGAATTGACCAATCACTTCGTGGACATCGTGGTCGATGCATCCGGTCTTCGGTCACGCTCTCCGACTACTCGTAGTACTTGTAGTACTTGATCCTAATCTCGAAGTCCGCCGGGAAACGCCGTAAAAAAACTCGTATTAGGTATACCTACTTATACGTCGAATACTACAGGCCTTTTATGTAACAGTGACAAACAGATATTTATACGTTTCTTCTTTTGGGTAACACCAATAAGCATTGACAATAGGTGCGCAACCATCACAACTGTTTAAACAAACCGCTACAAAAGTAACGCGCTCCTGCAGCAGTGTGACGTGGATACAGCTAACAAAATGTACATCTTAATTTCCTTGCTTTTAATTCTACGAGCATGTGCCGCTCAAGTGACGACCTACGAAACCGACATGAATTTCCGAGTAGAGGCAGGCGATAGAACGTGTTTCTTCGAGAAAGGGAAAGCCGGGCAGATTCTCGAAGCTTCGTACCAAGTGATCGACGGGCAACATGGAGATCTGGACATATCATTCGATATCGTGGCGCCCGATGGGCAAGTACTAGCTTCAGACTACAAGCAGCCCTACAACTCGCTTATAATGGAGCTGGAGCAGGACGGGGACTATGTGTTCTGCCTGGACAATACATTCAGCAGGATGAACTCCAAGTTAGTGTTTGTATACGTGATGATAGAGGATAAAGTTGCTGAGATAATTGACAAAGCGACCGAGCAAGGAGTTAATGTGGACGTCGAACAAGAAGAAGTCCTAGAGTGGACGGGGACGTTGCCGAACGGAGAGGTTTACTACATGGAGGTGGCACATATTGCTGACTCGCTCACGCGCACCCTGAAGCACGTAGTGCGCGCACGCCATCTGTTGGACATGTACGGAGCGAGCAGGTCGCGCGACATCTACGCAGCGTTCGAGGACACCTTCATCGTCGACCTGTGGTCCGCTTTCCAGATTACCTTCATGTGTGCCGTCGGAATGCTCCAAGTTTACATGATAAAGAAACTATTCAATAAGTCTACTAAAAATGTACATAGTTTTTATTAGGTATGCGTGTAAAGTACAGCCTAGAAAAACTTTAATAAAAAAAATAACCTTTCGAAAGTCGTTTGTCACGCCCCGAGTTATTTTAAACGACATTTAGCATGTCTAAATTGTCTAGCAAACAAAGCATTCATTTTTGCATTTCTGCATGAATTACATTAGTAAATGTCTATAATAAACTATTTACATCCAACTGAGTCGTGACCGTGGGTAATAAACGGTGGGTACATTCATTAGACATTTTTTTTACACTTAAGTTTTATTCTTACACAGAATTGTTTTTATGTATGTTTAAAAAAATGTTGGTTCATTAAATAAATTACGTAAATGTTTCGGAGAAATCTATGACATTAGATCAGTTGAAACATTTCCCCGTCGATTCAGGGCTCAAGCAATTTTGACGATTTTGTACGTTGTTCCATGAATTCTAGCCTAGAGTTATAGTTGTGCCGTTCTCGAGAATGTTCTCCATTTACTAAAGAGAATGTACTCGCGCGAGAACGTTCCTCATACAAAACGGAGAACATTCTCGAGAACGGCACAACTATAACTCTAGGGATTGCCCTAGGAAGGGAAAGTGCTAAAATTATCAAATTTTAATTACCTGGTAAGCCTTCGACGAACACTTCACTCTTTCCTTTCTTGGGGCCGTCAATGTAGTACTTCATAAGCCTGTATCTGTTGGTCTCTGCTACAACCACGAACTGGTTGTCGGGGATATAGCCACGCCGTTGGCAAACCAAAGGTCGTCGAGGAGCACTTTACTTTCATTCTTGGCCGCGTTGTAGTAGAAAAGTCTGAAATGTAATACTTTTTATAATTGCCCCACGCACGAGCGACGCTATCGACTACTTACGGAATGCTAAATTTAAGCTTTCATTTGCATGTAAATACTTAAAACAGTGTAAAGGAGCGCTGGTGGCCTAGCGGTAAGAGCGTGCGACTTGCAATCCGGAGGTCGCGGGTTCAAACCCCGGCTCGTACCAATGAGTTTTTCGGAACTTATGTACGAAATATCATTTGATATTTACCAGCCGCTTTTCGGTGAAGGAAACATCGTGAGGAAACCGGACTAATCCCAACAAGGCCTAGTTTACCCTCTGGGTTGGAAGGGCAGATGGCAGTCGCTTTCGTAAAAATTAGTGCCTACGCCAAATCTTGGGATTAGTTGTCAAGCGGACCCCAGGCTCCCATGAGCCGTGGCAAAATGCCGGGACAACGCGAGGAAGAAGAAGACTTAAAACAGTGTAAACTTGCCATACGATAAATAAATAAATAATTGAGGGGTTCTCAACCAATCCGGTTTTTCCGGTTTTTTTTTTAAACCCCGAAATGGCCCAATATTTTAAATTATTTTATGCTCTTTTCGTAGGACTGAATCATGTATTTAGGTGACAACTACGAATTATTAGATTGTCCCATTAAAAATGATACCGGTATTTTTTGTATGAAGAAAAGCCGATTCCGAACCTTGCCAATGGTGAGTGTTTCACAAGAAGCCACATTTCTATAATATGCTATATCATTTACACACTTAACTGATCCTTTGTAAGCCTTATTATAAGATAAGATTTGTTAAAACGCTACCTTACCTTTCGGGCTTTAAAAAATTCCTACATTATCATTATGTATTCAAAATATTTCAATATTGACTATCACATTCACAAAATTATAATGAAATTCATGTAAATATGAGAACAGGACTTGACATTCTGACATTAACAATCCAACAAAGGAAAGTGAAATAAGTTAAGCATTAAAAAAAACTGTTAGAGTCAGACCAAGATAAGTTGGCAGTGATTTTGATAGTCCAAACGGTGCAAGTATCAAGTTATTATTATTATTAAAGCCCTTTGTTTTTCCAATCAGCTTCTTTTCTATTAGCCTGCATTTATTTAACACATTCACTGCCAGACAAAAAACGGCGCACTACCCCAGAAACCGGTGGTCTATAGCTTCGTACAAAACAACCCACCCAGCGGGTTGTCCAGCATCTGAACAAAGTTCACGAGTGCCCACCAGGTGGGTTCCCGGCAGTGAATGTGTTAAGTTACTGGCAGCTTGCATTAAACAAGTGTCATCATCATTTCATAGAAGTTTGACGTTTAAAATAACCCGTTCACTGTCAGGGCTATTAAAAAAGCTGCCAACTTATCTTGATTTGACTATAGAGTCAAGACAACATGTATAGCATGTTTTTGAAGGGTGTAATAAAAGAAGTATAAACATATCAGATGGAAAAGGCAGAAACATAATCATGATAAGGGTCAGGTGGAACCAATTAGAGTAACATCACTTACCTCCCAGAGGGATCAGTAAGCAAAGATATGGCACCATCTTTTATGCTGAAGTCACTGCTAGAGTCAGTCCAGTAGAAGTCTCCATTTTTGGCCAATGCAATGTGGTTAAAGAATCTGGGCACACGGCCATTAATTGCAACTCGAGGGGACACCAAAAGTTGCTTCTTGTCAGTCTTAAGATCGGTCTTCCAAATACCATGATATGCGTCAGCAAGATATAGTGTATTTTTGTTAGCATCAATTTGAAATCCAAGTGGTCTTCCGCATATGTGCTCTTGTGACAATCCAGCTATACAAATGAGGAAATATTATAATAACTAACATTATTTTATGTGTTTAAAAGGAGGGAACCAGAGAGATACATAATACTACAGCCCATAGTTTGCAACTTTGCACACTAATACTAATAAACATCTAAAGCAATTAAGGGTTTACTAATAATAAGATTTCATGAGAGAAAAGAAAACTGAAAACAAATTAACAATTAAGAGTGATCCTTTTTGTACTTCTATATTATTGCATCAAACTGCTTGATGTACCAAAAACATTGTTGGGCTGGAAAATGTCAATAGCTGCATTCAACAGTTCTCTTTGATATATTAGTTAGCAATTCTAATTAGTCTTATTAGTATACTCACTGCATGGTTGTCCTACTTTGGTCACAAATGTGACATGACCACCAGGAGACAGTTTGACAATCTCTCCACTTGCCAGACTAGTGAATAATTCCCCATTTGCTACTTGGAAGGCCTCTGGCCCTAGAACTTTGCCCACATGTATTCTTTGAGCGTTATTTAAAGCCCCATTGGGTGCTAAAGGACCAATTCTGGGCTGAGTGGGTGCAAGCCTGTAAACAGAAAAACATTTTAGTACTTATACAGCTTCTAGAGAGGACATCTTAAATTTTGAATCATTTACAATTACAACTTACTCAATACTTGTAAACTTGGTGTATGGTGGTAAATTGGGTATCAAAACAATGATACCAACAAATATGGCTAAAAACAAAACAAGTTTTATAATTTTTTTTATAAAACTGAATATGAAGCCCATTTTCGTCTGTGTTTACCTGGAACAAACAATATAAGATAAACATTAAATGCTCATTAACCACTTATGGGTTCCAATGCAAAACAGATGTGTCATTGTCTTATTTATCTTTGTTTCAGTTGTCTACATAGTTCTCAGATAGCGCATGGACAAAGTCATATTTAAAGTCTTCTAGGACCTCAAGCAAATAAATGGGTGTATAAATGTTTGTCTTAGATATGACTTAGAATGTTCACTGATGTTTATAGGTACATCACACAGATTATCATGGAATCAGAAGAATAAACACATGGCTCTCATGCAGGGCAACAACAATGTCATTTTGTAAAAAAACCCGGTCCAATTTTGATTAATCCTGCATTACCTCCTGCACTTATTTTTACCTGCAGGTAAAGGCCAGTTTTATATACTTGAATTGTTTATTATGTGAATTTATACTTTATTTATAAGTAATATGTAAAGTTATATACATTTTCTTTCACAATTGAACTGAGTAGACGAGACTGCTCGTAGTGAATGTTACGAAAGTTGTGCAGTTAATTTAGAAATCTTAAATGTAAGTACATTACGAATACAATATATATATAAATAATTTTTTGATCTTTGATCCTCTTTCGATCTTTGAACAGCGCTACATTAAAATATTATGCATAAGTACGTATTAAACAAAATGCAAATGTATAAGACTACTGAAACAAAATTGAAATGGAATAATAGCAGGCGGTAGGGAATCTAAGATAAAATTAAATAATACCTCAGATCCGGTGAAATGAGTAGAAGAAATTTCATACACCGCAAAACCGTGGCGCGGTCAGTCGTCGGACGTTCACCTTCACCTTGCTTGACAGCTTGATATCACGTCACCCTGGCAGAGACGTTTTCTTAACAGATTTTGTAATATTTGCATATGGCAATTCTGTTCGTCGATTACATTCTCACATCACTAGTTCCCACAGATAATTCATAAATGCTATACAATCAATTAATTTATATCGTTCATTATATAATCTGTATTATCCAATCATTCATGATTTCATGATTCATTCGTTCATTTCGTTCTTTCAGGTTACGGCGTACGCCATTTTAGACGTTTCTCGGCGCTTTTGAGCCATAAATATTGAAGTAATTTACCATGGGTCACGCTAACATCTGGTATTCTCACCCCCGCAAATACGGACAGGGATCCCGCTCATGGTACGTCTCTAAAATGAGCCAAATACAACTTGACTTGGTTAGGTCTCCTTCGACCATGTAGTCGTGCACACGTGTTGAACAATAAGTGCTAATGAGATTTATTTTATTTTAGCCGGGCCTGCTCCAACCGTCATGGACTTATCCGTAAATACGGCTTGAACATCTGCAGACAGTGCTTCAGGGAGTACGCTCACGATATCGGCTTCAAGAAGGTATGTGTAAAATCTAATATCACATTAGTCACACCGAGCTAAGTTGGCAGCGATTTCTATACCTCCAGTGGTATAAGTGTTGTTTTAAAAATCAAAATCCTATGAAATGCACTATGAAGGCTATCAAAATCGCTGCCAACTTAGCTGGCCTGACTAATTATTTATTACTTCTTTTAACGTGCCTTCTTTGCCTAAGTCTCATTTTTCGAGCCAGTACCTACCTCTTACGTACTCTTGGTTTGTTGGTATCTTAGTCAGTGAGTGGGGATGCTATCTCAGTCAACAGTTCAGTTACCCGTTTAGGATGCCTGTAGTCAAACATCCTAGTTCCCACATCTTTGTATGTAGCGGTTACCTGTTCACCAATACCGCATGTTTGAGGATTTATCAAATTGACTAGATTTACTATAACTTAGTGTATTTTTCATTCCTGTCCTCATGATGTTGAACCACATCTTTATCCATCTAATAAAATGTTTTTGTTGTTTCAGCTGGACTAAATGGAGCTATTCAATAATGTTAAGGTATAATACATTATAAAATCCATATCTTACAGTTTTATTTAAATGCAAACCCTAAAACTGACACTAGAAAAACAGTCTTTCTGCGTTTTCTAAGAATTAGAAAATAACTAAAGTAATAATAATTCTGCATATATATGTCCCACTGCTGGGCACAGGCTTCATCTCATACCCGAGGGAGCTTGGGCTGTAGTCCCCACATTGGGGACTTCGAGTCAGAACCACGGGAACATAGCGTAATAAAGTACACCCGCCATTCTGACTGTCAGGATGGCGGGTGTACCTTTTTCGATGATAACTTTATGTACCGTAAGGTACAATTTTTTTTAACAGAGGTACTAAATAGTACAAAAATATGGTATGCTTTTCATTTATTTCTATTTAGGTACACCCGCCATTCCGACTCACCACCTATGAATTTCTTTACAGGGGCCCATTTCTCAAACGGTATTAGTCTGTCCACAAATTGTCAAATCATGGGTTTCCATGACAACAACACACTAATAATATTAGCCTAATATTGTTCGAGAAATGGGCCCATGATGTATGCAGGTTTCCTCATGATGTTTTCCCTCACTGAAAAGCTAGTGGTAAATATCTCATTTCCGAAAAACTCATTGATATGAACTATGAACCTGCAACCTCCAGATTAAAGTCAGGTGTCATATCTACTCGACCTGGCCACCACCGCAAATTAATAAGCGTTGAAATGATACAAACTTTAGAACAACAATTTTATTTTAAATATAAAAGTACAAAACATTAACTTATAATAAGTCACTTAATGCCTATTTTTTATATTTTATTATTATCTCTATTTGCTTGTGCTTGCCGCAGGTTCACTAGGGTGGTTCCAAATCTCTGTAAATAAGAAAGTAGTATAGTATCTTTACTCTTAAGCTTACTTGGCCTGATGCATTAGACCGCTTAGCATGCATGACTTATATTGTAGCAATTTCATCTTTTAAGTCTATGTAAATACACTGACTCCAATCAAATGAAAATTCATTTGATGAGAATAGGTGCATTCAAAGAAATTATTTCCATTTGTGCCTGCCTCATATATGATTGCGCGCCATATTGCGGAATTTCTTTGGAACTAAATTTACCATACTAAACTAAAATGTCACCCTATACAATGAGAATAACAGCGCCCTCTTGACAATGATCATATCACCTAAAAGTGGGGCGCGGACAGATGGGAATACACCTTAGTCTCGCGCTACAACGCAAGTCATGCCAAGCGGTGAGGTCTATTGACCTGACTACATTATCATGAGCGGGGTCCCACACTGATTTTTTATGGCGAAAACCAGGGATTCATAGTTCGGGTAGGTACTGTTTTTAGGGTTCCGTAGTCAACTAGGAACCCTTATAGTTTCGCCATGTCCGTCTGTCTGTCTGTCCGAGGATTTGCTCCGTGGTCGTTAGTGCTAGAAAGCTGAAATTTGGCATGAATATATAAATAAATAAAGCCGACAAAGTCGTACAATAAAATAAAATAAAAAATATTTTTTTTAGGGTACTTAACCCTACAGTGTGGGATATCGTTGGAAAGGTCTTTCAAAACTAATAGGGGTCTTCAACAAACATTTTTTGATAAAGTGAATATATTTGGAGAAAATCGCTCCGAAAGAAAAAAAAATGTTTCCCCCCCCCTCTAACTTTTGAACCTTAAGTCAAAAAAATGGTGGAAGTAGAGCTTAAGAAAGACATTAAATGAAAACTATAGCGGATATGATCAGTTTAGCTGTTTTTGAGTTATCGCAAAAAGTTTCCCCTTCATAGTAAAAAGACGTACATCCACAGTTCATCCCTTGGTTAACAATCTACTATACTTTAAGCTCCAGTTTAGCTTATTGTGACGGAAGAATAACTACGGAACCCTACTCTGAGCATGGCCCGACACGCTCTTGGCCGGATTTATTGTATATGAAACGGGTGCATTATATACCTACGACCACAGATGTTTAAATATTTGCAGCCTTGCCAATACATGCTATTATTATGGCATCAAAATATTGTCTTGTATTGCGGAAGGTTCCAAATCAAAATCAGGCACATTATGCGATAAAATAATGTGTAACAATTTTTAATAATACCTGTCCCATGCCTGCTAACAAAGCTAGCAAACTCCTCTGTGGCGGGCGACAGTGTTTCTTGCCGCCCTCCGCACAGCACAGGTTAGGGAAGCAGTCCACGCTGGATTGACACTGCTTCGGGAACAGGTCGGGCTTGGGCGGCGCCGTGCACTGCAGGTACTGCTCCAGCGCACGCACGGCTGTAATAAAGTAGATAATTATATGAAAATATACATTTTGGAACTCGCACTAATATGCCAGTACGAGCGAGATGCATAGAAAGAACAGATGCACGCCACGGACTTATAAGATTAACCGGATAGGGTACATTGGCCAAAAAGTGTGTCCACATGAGAAGTCAAGGTGGGCCGTTGCATCTCTTTCTAATTAGGGTGACCATGAGTTATATGTATCTGGGATATTAGGATAACGTGGAATATATAGTTTGGCCAAGATCTTTTCTCATTTGTGCATAGTCGGAGAGAATCTTACTGTCTTTTTGCTGTGCTAGTATTATGGCCCCTGAAAAGGGATGGATATAGTTTATTCTCTTCTGTAAAACGCTTCACAAAATCTTACTTAATTTAGTCGTCCTAAAAGCTGTTACTGATAGCATGATATGTTCATATGCGTGATCGCTTACGTTTTGCGCACTTTAAACTATCTTGAATTTCTTTAAGCGTTTTCTACTCATCGTAGATCTGTGATTGCAACTAGTTTTCAAATTCCGCGATTTCAATTTTGGCAATTAATTATTCTATAATAGCTATCATTCCACCAATTTAATCATGTCGAACTTTACTTAATAAGAATTGTGTAAAACTGATTCACATCGTGCCGACATCATGGTCACCCCAATGAGTTTGACAATTATCGTCTTCTATTTTTATCATAAAATTGAATGATTGTGGTTCACCTGTAAAAATATATACCATAATCAGCAAAACATTCACTTCTACAACCTGTCACACAAATTTTTTTACCCATTTTTTAAATATTTCGCAATTAAATGCTGAGCTCCGCCATTCACGTGTTTTGGAAATATCTCGAAAATATGTCATCAAGTTGGGGATACCAATTAATATTCAAAGTTTCTACAATGTCTACCATATTAAAATTATGTTTTTTTTTTTGTTGTGCACATGCTTGGTTTAATCAGTTATTAATATTTTCATCATAATTATTTACAAATTACTTAAAAGATTTGAGAACGGCACTCTGTATATAGTACTAAAATAGTATAAGAAACTATTTAATTTCAGTAGTATATTGATATAAATACTACCACAATGGTATGTTTTTAACATTGGCAACATGTGCAAGTGAGACACCGCGCCCCACTTTTGCTATCTCAGTGATAAGGTTCAATCTACTATAACAAAAAAAGTTAAGAGTGTGCTCCATTTTAGATCTCCATGGACTCCATGATGCATGCTCACTCTAGCTAATATGTGAATATACCTACCTATTATGTACTGTTACATCTTTACTGTAGCCATGGTTATCGACATTATTTTCATGTATTAGTGGAGTTACATGGGTAGAATACCCTGTAAAGGGCGTGATCTGGACTGAGATTGGCTGATTTGCGCGGTGAACTAAGATTTAAAAATTTGTTAAATCCTGCAGTAAACGTTAAGGCAAAGCTGCAAGGCAACACATTTCATTAAAACAATCACTAGGCGCAGTATAAGTTCATTCACACCGTCAGAGGAAATGAGGTAAATGAAACTCATTACTGAGAGTGCAGTCGAACTGCACTCGTTCCTCGAACGATTGCATAACATAAATGACGATACTATGTAATACTACACACGGACTCAGGATTTTATATTGACCCACAGCCAAAATCCAAAATTAAGTAAACAGGATTTTCGTAACAAAAGTTCTTAGTACAGTTGACACGGAACAAACGTTCAATCCGACATCCGCGTGTGCAAGTAAACGCAGGCAGCCTTCACTCACGACACGACCCCAATTTAACTCCTTTAGTAATTTAGTATGCTTACCTTTTACTTTTGGCCCTTGACTTAACATTTTTATAGATTTTATCTCGAACTAATAGTATTTTATTCAATCTTGATATAATAGAGAGCTTTTCAGTTGAGTACCGTACTTATTTTGGCAACGAAGCTTGCTGAGTTGCCAAAGTGAGGTATGAGATTGAAAAGCTTGATTACCTATATCACTATTGTATACAATACTTTTTCTACGAGTCAATAAAAATAATACTTTTCTCAAACTTGTAATGAAGGTTGACATGACTTCAAATTAGTTCCGGAAATACTACATGTCAGGTGCGATGAGTGAAGATGATATGTAAAGGAATTTCATACAGCCTTAGACACCTAGGCCAGTAAGGCAACCTTTTGTTTTTAAACGTCAAATTATGGCACGACTTGGCATTCAACCATAAAAAACCAATAAGCAAAATACTGCCATTATGCTTTTTTTCTCTTTTTGTGTTTGTTTAATATTATGTCAGGGTTTCAAAGGGGAACACAGAAATCTTTATCGGGCTGTATCTAGGAGAACCGTGCGTCGTAGCGCAAAAATAATGAAATTTTCGTTCCCTCCTAGTAACCCAAGGTAATCTTCAAAAATACAAATAAGAAAAGAAAAAAGCGTAATGGCATGCGTGGTAGCGCCAAAATAATTACATTTTTGTTCCCCTTCAATACCCCACGCACTGAATAACCTATCAAATTAGGACATGAAACAATCATCATCATCATCATCTTATTTTTTTAAATTATTTCATTGTAAGTTTGAGAAAAACACTATACAAATCTCGGCGAGAAACGGGGTAGCCGGCCGCGTATCCCTAATATATATCTACTTGGCCTGCAACCCTTCGTTTCCCGTCCTCCATAGTAATTTACTATTAATGGACACTTGCCTTGTTTAGTAAAGTTGTATCTACACTGAGTCATGCCAAAAGTAGATATTTAAGGCGGTTTAATATCACACTTGATACTGCATTCGCGTGTACAGTCACGTCTGAAAATATCGGTACGAAAAATGTGTCAAAAATATGCATACACTACCTTAATATATAGGCAATAAAGTCGTGTATACATATTTTTGTCACTTTTTTCGTATCGATATTTTCAGACGTGACGTGACCGTACCTACCTAGTTGAAACCGCATCTATATGCGATAATCGCATTAATAGGTACTAAGTACTATTTTTAGGGTTCCGTACCTCGAAAGGAAAAAACGGAACCCCAATAGGGTCACTTTGTTGTCCGTCCGTCTGTTTGTCTGCCAAGACCCTTTTTATCAGGAACGCGTGGAGGTATCAAGCTGGAATTTATATCAAATACTCAGGTCTACTGTCCCTTGGAGCTGTGAAAAAATCAAACTTCTAAGCCAACGCAATCAAAAGATACAGCCATTTATGCCGCAAATTTTCGACACTCGCAAGGGAATCAAAACCTACAGAGTACTTCCCGTGAACTCAGAATCTTGAAATTTGGTACTACAGCAACGTCTTATAGCACAGATACAGGAAAAATTGCGAAAACCGTAAATTTTTAGTTACATCATATAATAATATATACCTACAGGTTTGTACGGAACCCTCGGTGCGCGAGTCCGACTCCCACTTGGCCGGTTTTTTTGAAGTAGGTACCTACGTTAATTTTAACTTTAAACATAGTAGCGGCTGGCAAGATACATCTATGTTCCAAGTTTCTGAGATAAATAGTTGTGTGTGACATACGCACAGATTGACGGACATGACGAAACTGTAAGGATTCCGTTTTTGCCGTTTTGGCTACGGAACGCTAAAAATATAGATTTTTGGCTGCTTGTTAACTTTAAAATCTGAATTTTATGTAGGTACAAACTACATACCTTGACCTTAGGTCTCAGATTTAAGGTTTAATCTTTAATATTAATTACTGACCGACCACGTCCTTGACTTAGGATAACAATAGTTTGTTACACCAGACACCGGCGGCCTTGTTAAAAGAGGTTACGAATTTCTACTTCTTCACTTTTTGTCATTGTTTAGAGGCTAACGA
The DNA here is from genome assembly GCF_033807575.1 of Cydia pomonella. Taxonomy (NCBI): domain Eukaryota; kingdom Metazoa; phylum Arthropoda; class Insecta; order Lepidoptera; family Tortricidae; genus Cydia; species Cydia pomonella. The sequence continues at coordinate 8,411,188 of NC_084721.1, read as the reverse complement.
CCGTGAGTCTTCAAACTGCATAAATTGTATAATTTAGGTCGGTAAACTAATATTACATCTTATTTTACCTACTTTTCCGATGAAAAATACATAGGAAAATACCCCGTTCGACCGGTAGCTCCCGATATATATCTTAACTAATGTCTGTGTACACTCAGCATTACAGGTTCGAAGGGTATGAAGCGTTGACAAGTACCTACCCTAATACTGGTGCCGAACCTAAACCTAGCACTTCTTCAAAAAATTGGGGTATATAGTGAGGGAATTAGAGAGTACCTATGGGAGTACATCGTAAAAACATTAGATAAGAGACCTTAGGGCTTGAAGTACTCACGTTGATTGATTTGATTGCCGACTACCGGCACTAAATCTAGTCTGGCCTTCGCCGTCCGACAGTAGGATCTCTTGCCATCAGGGCAGCACACCCTCGGCCAGCAGTCTGCATCAGTCTTACAAGACTGCACCTCGAACAGGAGCTCTCCCAGCGGCTGTGACGGGCACTCTCGCGGTATCACGCCGAGAAGTGCTGTAATCAGTAATGAGGATCATTGGCAAGCATACGCGTAACGGTTACGTGTCTGAGATAATACGTTTTGCATAAGATTAAACTAACTGGCTGTGCGTGCCATCATTTTAAGTGTGTTTTAACTACCTACTTGTGCAGGTTGCATTTAAAATTCGTTTCACATGTAGCTGATTAAGATGATAGATGATTAGGTAGTAGCAGTTAAACTTACTAAGTTAAGTATAAGTATAAGAGAAAGTTTGGACTCCAATTCCCAGGAACTTAGCAGGCAAGGTACTTAATTTAGTGACCATCACAATCCGGAACTGCTTTGTAATACCTTATTGTTTATAAACTAGTTTTCAGTTTGAACCTAAGTTATTCAATCAGGCTCTGGTGAAATATTTCCGGTTGGGAAGTTTGACGACACAGAAGAAACCCGGATTCGGGATGAGATAACGCTAATATATGAGATAGAACAATATGTTGCTTTAAATGCGGCAGATATACACTAAAATGAGGTCATACGTTGATGTGAAGCTTGCTGAATAGGCTCGGAGCGCGGCGCCGGGACTCCCTTGACGCAGCGCGACTCGCAGCACACGTGGTCGGCTCCGCTGCTCTTGCGGCACTGCGCGCTGTTCTCGCACGGCACCGGGAATAACACGAACGCCGACTGTCCTGACTTTGGACACACTAGCTTCTGTTGTTGTTTGCCTGCCCAAGAAAAATGATTTTGTAGATGATGATGCGAGGAAACTACAAAAAGTGTTTTACACAACATCAGCAACTATTGGTAAAGAACAGATCCTAACCCGAACAATTTTTTTTTTTTTTATACTACGTCGGTGGCAAACAAGCATACGGCCTGCCTGATGGTAAGCAGTCTCCGTAGCCTATGTACACCTGCAACTCCAGAGGAGTTACATGCGCGTTGCCGACCCTAACCCCACCCCCCTCGTTGAGCTCTGGCAACCTTACTCACCGGCAGGAACACAACACTATGAGTAGGGTCAAGTGTTATTTGGCTGCGGTTTTCTGTAAGGTGGAGGTACTTCCCCAGTTGGGCTCTGCTCTAGATCTGGAATGACATCTGCTGTGCTGTGCCCTACCACACAAGGCGAGATGATATTCACATTGCCCATACCTCTCTTAAAAAATATGGGCAGCTGATGATTCCTTCTCGAGAACGAGCACGTATGTCAGTATGTGATACTGTTAATCGGCTCATGGTCTATTTGTTATTGGCGTTTTGAAACGCTGAGTTCGTCGGTAATAGTAATAGGTATAGGCACTTATTTAAATAAACTTGTAGAAAGTTCGTGATGGTTCGACTCATGTACATTAGGTATTCGTTAAATATTATTGTAGATCTTAGGTAACCATTCTAAATTGTAATGCGTTTATTGTTTAGGAAGCCAATTAAAATGAACGCATTTGGCATCTCTAGGTATCTGGTTGCAGAGTTTAAAACACTGCACTGTTACTTCAGTTTACGTTTTATTGCACTCTTGCGCAAGCACACCGTGCGACATATACAATATATATGTATTAAGAAATTGCATGTTTATTAATACATTATACTTACACATAATAGTTGTAGATACGAGTAAATAAGTTTTTCGTATAACACTTTTAAGTAGCGTATACTTAACTCGAAAACTTAAATTCATTAAAGCACGCCGTTTTTGGAACACTAACACTACTAACAGTATAGTTACCTACTACAATATAATTATAGGTAGGTCTGTTTTTGAAACGGATTGGGCGAGCAGATTGACCGTGAAGTAGGACCGAAGCGCTCCGTGTCATAGAGCTGGGAGCTGGTACATGTCGTGGTGATTAGGCTTACCTTTCTTTACAGCCCCTGTGTTGGGCTTAGCAGTGTTAGTCGATATAGGGATGACGGGTGTAGCGTGAGCTACCGCCGCAGCGCCTCCGTCGTGGTCACCAGCGTGACGTAGTCGTTGTCATCGTCGTGGAGCTGGTGGTACTAGGAGATATAGTGGTTAACGAACCTATAGTGTTCATTAGGCTTTTATCAGTAGCTTTGGTAGACTTGGCTGGAGAAGGCGTGAGGATGATCGGCAGCAGCGTGAAATAGAGCCGCAACGCTTGTGTCGTGGTCACCAGCGTGACGTAGTCGTTGTCGGCGTCATGGAGCTGATGGTACACTTACGTCTGAAAATATCGATATGGACAAAGTGCCAAAAAATTTATACACTACCTTAATATATGGACAATAAAGTCGCTCGTGTATACATAATTTTGACACTTTGTCCGAATTGATATTTTCAGACATGACTGTACTTGGAGATGAAGTCGTTATCGTGTTCATTAGGCTCATATTTCTTCACAGCAGCTTTGGAAGACATGGCTGCAGACGGCGCGAGTATGATCGGCAGCAGCGTGAAATATGGCCGCAGCGTTTTCGCACGTGACGTAGTCCTTGTCGCAGTCGTGGAGCTGGTTATACGTGAAATTGTGGTGATTACCGTACTTATCGTGGTAGTTAGGCTCTTACCTTTCTCCACAGCAGCTTTAGTGGGCTTGGCTGTAGATGGTGCGGGGATAATAGGCAGCAGCGTGAAATATGGCTGCAAGAGTTTTCGCGCGTGATGTAATCCTTGTCGCAGTCGTGGAACTGGTTATACCTGAAATTGTAGTGGTTACACCGTACTTATCGTGGTGGATAGGCTCTTACCTTTCTTCACTGCAGCTTTAGTGGGCTTGGCTGTAGACGGTGCGGGGATGATAGGCAGCAGCGTGAAGTAGGGCCGCAGCGCTTCCGTCGTCGTCGGCTTGGGCGTCGTCGTCGTTGTCGTCGTAGTAGTAGTCGTGGAGCTGGTGGTACTTGGAGTTGTAGTGGTTGTCGTTGTCGTGGTGGTTGTGCTGGTGGTTGTTGTGCTAGTGCTTGTACTGGATGTGCTTGTGCTGGACTGGTTAGTCACGTTTCTATAAATGGAAATCACCCATGGTAATGATTGGTGATTTAATATAATACACGATACTCAAACGTTAGTGATTAAATATGTACGTAATGATGAAAGGCATATGAACATAAAAATAATGTAAGTACTTTATAATAATAAAATAATAAAGTTTATATTATTTTAATGATTGAAATATGTAATATGTTATAGGTAGGTATTTAATACTACACACTTAGATAAATTCCTTTTGATGGGTTTATATTTAATAATGTTTTTAGATGCAAAAATATACACATAAAGTGAAACATTTATTACAATACCTTGTACCAATATCTAACAAGTATTACTATATAACTAATATTTTTCTCTAACTACGACATAATTAAAACAATTGAGTAGGTATAGGGTGAAAGCGTTAAGTGCGTCTAGTTAATTGCTAAGTATTTACAACGTAGGTTATTACTGACTAAAAATATGTCAGTAGGTGAAGCTCAATAGTCAATCCTAAAGAGCAAGGTGCAGTAAGCAGTAAGATGGTGTAAAGTAAATATTTAATTGTATTGTGATATCTGGTATGTTGTGAGTATTAAGTATATCGTTCCATTTTGACCGCAACATATTTAAGACAGTGAACAATTTCAAATAATGCCAATTCAGCTGTAATTCCTTTTTTTAACTAAGCTGGCACACGTCAAAATGCAGCGAGATTAATAATTCATTTTATATATTTATTAATGCTAATTACTAGCAATACATTATTTTCAGCTACATTTATGTGATTCCATAAGGTAAACATAAGAACATCTCATACAAATAATAGTGTCCTTCTGTTTGTACGCATTTGGATTTGTTTGTAACAGTCACATATTTTGGTATTGGTTATCTTATACCTATATATATTGTTTAAGACATTTATTATCTCATAAAGAATTTACAAAAATCACTTGCATGAGATACACTTATATAACAACACTTAAGGCTAGCGAGCACTATTTAATTTAGATAGTGTTATAAACTCACACAAGAAGATAAGTAATGTAAGTATATACAAAAGTAGGTAAGGTAAGCTCTTTAACAAATAATGAATTAAATGTTACTATACTATAAAATTACAAATGTCAAAAATACAAGTTAACAAATAGGTAACTTTAGAGTTACTGCGTGCCTATTAAGAGCCAAGTCCATTTATATCTAAAATGTGTTTATTAACATATTTTACCCACTTAATATATGCAAGCTCGCAATATTGCCATATTGCATTGAGGCGATGCAAGCTTTAATTGCGACCCGCGTCAACCCTCGCTCTTATATTATGTAATAAACGTGTTTTACACGCTTGACAAGTGCCCGCCGGCTCAGGGGGCAACGAAAGCTTTCGCAATCAGAGCAAGCATGTGCGTTGTCAGTGTACGATTTTATTATGACTTAATTGACAAATAATGATCATTCATGATGTTGCCGCGATTTCGTTCGGATTTGTATTTTTAGGGTTCCGTAGCCAAGGGTATTTCATGAACCGTGATAGTTAGACAGTTTAAGTTTTCACAGATAATGTATTAGTAAAATAAAATCTTATCACAAAAAAGCAGGTAGGTAGTTTTGAGCTGTCGGCCTACCTCCCGATTTTATAGTTGCAACAGGTCTGTGCTTAATGCACCTGTTTATAATATGGAAATGTTCGTAGAACCAGAAACTGACCCAGATCTAAGGGCCACCCGACACTAGCGTCTTCCGAGCGTCGGCTTCTAGTCAACTCCATGGCTGCTGCTTGAAGCGACGTTGGCGCAACTGCTCAGCGACGCCGTTTTCTATAGCGCTGACTAGACGCTCAAGAGACGCTAGTGTGGGGTGGCCCTCAATAATTGGAAATACGCTATGGGAACAAAGTTTATCTACCCTTATCCAACACCATCCCAAGGGGGCATGGATCCCGATACTGCCACTGAACTTTACGTAATAACATTACGTACCGTGACGTACATATAATTACCAATGGCATTATTCATGAACATGCTCAAGCCACGATAGCTGTTTATCGTTTGTCTTATCTGTCATTTCGACTTATATATTTGTTAGAAAGGGATAAAACATAAATTAACTAAAGGTTTTATGAATAAAGGACAAGTGTTCGTTAGTTACCCATTCATTTTTATTTTATTTCAGTATACCTAATAGGTACTATCACTAATGACGACATTTGATCAGTCAAGCGGTGGAAGTGGTGGAACTGACAGCCTGGCAGTTCATATCATATCAGGTAAATAGTTATTTTATAATTATAACATTTATAACTGGTTATCTGGTTAAGCTAGTATCGTAAGATGTAAGAGTTGAGTTGATTACACTTTGAAAGTATCTTGTCTCTTGGTCCTAATGTGTCGCTGAACAAATTGCTCATTGTCACAAATGAAATTTTGCAACCAACGCTGCAAATGGGTAACATTTCAATTGTAATGGATTTTGGATAATGATTTACGTTTTGTAACTTTTCATTGTGATAAAAACGATAACACTATTGTTCAAATATATTGTAAAATCGGGGTAAAGTAATCTAATTGAAATAAAATAGGACAGGTAGGTATGTATGTACTGTTAGGTAGGTACGTAATTCAGTAGCGAAGCGTCAAAATAAATACATCAGTCAGCTGGGCGACCGGGTACTTTTTCTTCAAGACTTGTAGGATGTGATGTCAAACTCAATTTAATTTAGTTATACGCAATTCAGAGACACTACAATTAATCGGATTAATTTTAGTACCATTGTGCTTAACCGAATAATAAACAGCAGCCAACTATTTGAAAAGCGTTTAATATCTTAATTAATACAAGCATATTTACATGCACATCATGCTGGGAACCAGTCAATAAAACTTAAGGAGATAAATTCATGCCTCACTGATCGTGCATTGAATTATGAACTAACATATAATAATATTGTTATATAACAGCGTTCGTAATAATGAATGTTACTAGTTGATCAAAATCAATATAGAGCAATCGTAATGATTTCGTTTTGGCCAAACAAGTCATATATATGTTCCTAACAATATACGAAGTGATCTTACAGTCTACTGCAAAAATACTTATGTGGTATGGGTAAATATATGCAGTTAAATGCATTGATATGAATTGCTCACGACTCTACAAAAGAAGTAATTTATGTAGGTATGTAATCTATTTACATTTCGAAGTTGCGAAAAACGTAATGCAATTTGATAATTTTGCACAAGTTTTGCAGTGATTTGTAATAAATGTCACGGCCAATGTAAATCTCGGCCCGGCCATAACATTAACAATACAGGTCGTTTGATTCAATTAACACAATGCCCCGCCCCGTGCTATTATAATATCACGACACCGTTATAAATAATAGAAAATTATTCAAAATATCTAACAATGAGTAAAGACAGATGTAATTCCCATGTAAAAAAATGTTAGATGGTAGATTGCGTTGCAGTGCGCCGCCGCGGTGGGTTACATATATACCGCCGGCTAAAGTCGCAAACCTCGTAACTCCTCCGTCTACTCCGCAACTTTAGGTATTATTGACCAAAGTAGCAAATCCCTAATGTCCTGTAATGGAGTTACGAGGTTTGCAACTTTAGGTATTATTGAACGAAGTAGCAAATCCCTAATGTCCTGTAATGGAGTTACGAGGTTTGCAACTTTAGGTATTATTGACCGAAGTAGCAAATCCCTAATGTCCTGTAATGGAGTTACGAGGTTTGCAACTTTAGGTATTATTGACCGAAGTAGCAAATCCCTAATGTCCTGTAATGGAGTTACGAGGTTTGCAACTTTAGGCATTATTGACCCAAGTAGCAATTCCTTAATGTCCTGTAATGGAGTTACGAGGTATGCGACTTTAGTCGACGATACTTTACTCTTTGAGTGGGCTCAACAACTTGACGCAACGCTCTTGAAGCTCCTTCGACCACAAAATGCATTCTAGTTTTCCTAGATAACTAAGGAGTCATCAAAGGGGCGCTATAATTTGATATCTAAAGCTTGTCATTATTTAAAGGGACTCTACCGTGACAATGCACTGCGGGCAAGCAAAACGTTTAAATTATGGTAAAAAATGTACAAATAGAAAATAATCAAAATTAATTACAATAAGTCATGTCGAAGTATCGTATATTCATTGGGGTACATACATTTAAGTCGGCGCTTGAAAACAAAGTACCAGAAAAAATATACATAAGTAGATAGACATTGCGCTCACCACCTGCTCACCACGCATTACATTGGCGCTCCGATTAAGCCTGCGTCGACCGTCCAGTGGCGCCCTCATTTGGGGAATTGTGTTTTCTAATAAACATTTTTAAAAAGAGCGCCTATATGTGGTGACCCTGGTCTTCATAGTGTGTGGTGTCTGGTGTCTATGCCGGCTGCCACTTACCGGATCTGCGCTGCGACGCCCTTAGTGCAGTAGCCCTTACAACAGACGTGCGAGGGCCCCATGACGGTCCGGCATTCAGAGGACTTACGACATGGCAGCGGGAACAGGTCCAGCCAACCGCTGGTTGTGCGTACGGCGGGGCATACTACTGACTGGGCTTCAGCGACTGCAAGCGTAAAAATATTAGTGTCAAAAAAATTACATGGTAAATATCTACATAATTAATAAACATCATAAGTCGGACTATCGGACGAATATAACATTAACAAACAAACAACAACAAACTGAGGATTAGGCTAGAGGCTAGAAAATCAAAATATCGCGATGGGAAAATTTTGTAGTAACGGTTTTATAGGTTTCACATATGCAACCTATTCAGTCGAGTGATTAAAACTATAAACAAAATATTCACCATGACATGATTGTCAATCAAAACTGACTGATTATTGTTGTTGGTGCAAATAGTTTTATTTTTGAATACCTAATAGTAGTACATAATAAATCAATATGGTGATAACTAAAGATGTTACACTACCAGATTGTGAATCATTAACCGTGCAAGAAATCAACCTGTCCACTCCCACGTTGATGTCCGCTGCCCCTTACCTCGGGAAACTATGCGAAAATGTCAACAACGAATTCATGCTTTGTCGGCAAGAAACCCAGGACCCTCGCGCTTGTGTGGATCTCGGAAAACGTGTAACATTTTGCGCTCTAAAAGTATTCCGTTCTATTAAAGCTGAATGCCGCAATGAATTCAACCAATACGCTGAATGCATCAATAAGAGCTCGGGAGATAACAGTTTTGAGTACTGTCGAAAGACGCAAGCTGTGTTCGATAAGTGCATGAAAGATAAACTGTGTGCTGAGCGGCCGGACTTCGGGTACTTTTGTCGAGGGCGTGTGCACAAGAGTCGCAGTGAACCACAGCCCGGGCCTCCTTGCCCGTGCGTACCCAAGGTTAAAGATCCAACTCCTTCTTTGCCAGACTGCCACCAGCGTAAACCAGCCCGATTTGGTAGTCGGTTTTGGTGGATGACGGAATAGTTCAAACCTACCACAACGTAGTTCAGTACGCCGGATGTACGACTAATTTTGTCACGCATGGAGCTTTGTAATTACATATATAATTAGTGGAATTCTAAATATGTTGTGAAGATAAACACGAATAATAATTGTTTGCTTAGTGTCACTATTAGTACTATACTGTATAAGTACTCACTCGGTATCGTAATGACTAATTACAGTTGTAACCGGCAAGTGTATAATTTGACCCGACACCTTTACGATGTGCCTAAGTAAGTGTGCCACGCGGCCGCGGCGGGACATATAGCCTATCGCGCGGCATGACATTCATGAACATAGTTCGTGCTTTGACAAATACCTATTGTTATAAATTGCATATCTTTGCCTAACACGTACCTCTTGATACAGTTGCAACAATCATCCGTCAGGGATGACACCACCACCTGACACCAGTGACTATATTTAATGCTAATCAGTTTATCAGAAAGTGATCTACGAAAAAAAAAACCGGCCAAGTGCGAGTCGGACTCTCGCGCCGAGGGTTCCGTACAAACCTGTCATATCAATTACCTATTAAAAATATTTTTATTATATGATGTAACTAAAAATTTTCAGTTTTCGCAATTTTTCCTTTATCTGTGCTATAAGACGTTGCTTCGTGCCAAATTTCAAGATTCTGAGTTCACGGGAAGTACCCTGTAGGTTTTGATTCCCTTGCGAGTGTCGAAAATTTGCGGTATAAACCTGTATCTTTTGATTGCGTTGGCTTAGAAGTTTGATTTTTTCACAGCCCCAAGGGACAGTAGACCTGAGTATTTGATATAAATTCCAGCTTGATACCTCCACGCGTTCCTGAGAAAAAGGGTCTTGACAGACAGACAGACAGACGGACGGACGGACAACAAACTGATCCTATACGGGTTCCTTTTTTTCATTATGTGCGTGTGTATGTATGTGTGTTTATATATGGTATATGTTTGTATTTATTATAATATTATGTATTTATGCATGTTTATTTATAATAGTAGTGTTTAGATAGTGACTTTTATCTCTCTGTACTGATTTTCTTTTCCGCACCAATTGTTAGTTTGGCCCAATGGTTGGCTGGTAGAGAATGCCTTAAGGCATTAAGTCCGCCATTTGTACTTTTTTTGTATTGTGGAATAAAGGTTAAATAAATAAATATAAACTAAAAACCGGCCAAGTGCGCGTCGGACTCGCGCACGATGGGTTCCGTACCATTATCTATAAAAACTGCAAATTGTTGGATTGGTTGGATGGGAGCCCCCTTCAATATTTATTTTATTCTGTTTTTTAGTATTGGTTGTTATAGCGGCAACAGAAATAAGTACATCCTGTGTGAAAATTTCAACTGTCTAACTATCACGGTTCATGAGATACTGCCTGGTGACAGACAGACGGACAGCGGAGTCTTAGTAATAAGGGTCCCGTTTTTTTAGGGTTTCGTAGTTACCATTCTGTCAGAATAGGCCTAACGGGAGCTAAGGATCAGTAAGTATCATGTACAGTCAGCTGCTGAGAGAGAGGTGAAGGTGACCCCCCCCCCCTGCATACAATCAGTCTATGCAGGATGGGTCACCTCTCTCTGCATCTGACTGTACAAGTGTACATTACAAGGGAGTCCTTTGCAGCGCTTTGTACCTACGTCTTTATACTAATAAGAAGATTTTTTGCAATAACTCAAAAACGACTGGACCAATCATGTTCGGAAAGTACTTATTAAGCTTTTGTTTCTCAATTTTTTTCATATTTTTTGGACCCACGGTTCAAAAGTTAGAGGGGGACATATTTTTTTTCTTTATGAGCGATTATTTTCGAAAATATTAACATTATCAAAAATGGTTTTAGGAGACACTTATTCGTTTTGAAAGACCTATCCAAAGATACCCTACACTATTGCGTCAAAGCAAAAAAAAAAACATTTTCTATGGAAGGTATACTAAAAAAAAGTTTTTATACTTTTTATTTTACCGTTCTGTGATGTTATGTTATGCATGATTTATGTATCCATGTCAAATTGCAGCTTTCTAGCACTAACGATCAAGGAACAAAGCCTCAGACGGAGACGGACATGGCGAAACTATAAGGGTTTCTAGGTGACTACGAAACCCTAAAAAGCCGTAAGTACCTACAAGCAAAATTGCGTACCTTCGCGGCACTTACGTCCTTTTAATAACAAGAAAAGTTTTTTGAAAGAAAACTCATTCATCAGGTAAGAGAAACATACCTGACCTACTTTATTTTTCCCGGGACAAGAGAAACCGTATGGAAAAGTCCTTCTACGTACGTATTTTTAAGATAATTTGATTTATGCATTCTTTTTATTTTTAGTATTATCATTTAATTTAGTTTTTAATATCCGTAAGTATCTTTAACTGCTTATTTTCCCTACAATAGTTTCTCTTGCCCCATAGTTTATCTTAGCCACCTAACCTTAATGTTTTTTCAAGTATATATCAAAAAGCACATAATCAAAAAAATCAAGTAACGTTTATCTTGAACTTAATTTTTATTGTTACAAACGTATATGGGGTGCTCCCCTAAAATATTTTTTTTTAGTTTAACTTCTGAACTGAGTAGCGGCTTCCAAATTTCATTAACAAACAGTTCCGTTTTTGTCGTTTTGGCTGCGGAACTCTAAAAAATCGAGACCGTGACTTTTTTACCAGAGTGTCGCCAGTAGATAAGGTATATACGTACTCATTAAGTCATGTCACTCATGTCACGTGTATGTACCTAACCTAATAATATTCTCAATGACGAGGCAGCAGTTCTGTTCATAACATATTTATATTATACTCGTATTACTGGCCCAGGGATGATTTTAGTACTCAGCCCACTATAAGCTAGGTGTCTATTACCACAATAAAAAAACGGCTGGGTAAGTATAATTCAATTTATGAATTCTCTTTCTCTTCTAAAGAACACCAACCCATGTTAGGAACTTCGGATGTGGTCAGGATAGCACGAGCCTATAGCTTAACGCGGGATTCGTGGGAAGCGTGGTTAAAACCAATTCCATTAGTCAAGCTTTAAAACTTAATTGGGCCCAATTTCGCTAACTTTGGGCGTGGCGGTGTTGCGTGTAGGTACTCCAAGGCTAACCAGATGCAAAATTAGAGCTATGTTAGTCAAGCCAAATTTGAATAAGCAGCATTAACTAAATAAACTTGGTTCAAGTTTATTTTTTAACCTTATTGTTTCTGGCCTTAATTGATTACTATTTGGGTTAGCTACTTTTACAAATTTTGAGGTCTGTCCAAGTCAAGGTTAATAACATTAACTTATCAAGTATGCCCAACTTTAATGCGCATAATACAATAGGGCCTCGATAATTCGTACACAGGCTAATCCGAACGTCGTTGTAACCCGAACTGCCGAGTTACCCCTTTTCTTTGAAGGACAAAGTCTTTGCTTGGTCCATAAATATAAAACACAGCAGACTAAATTAGATGAGTTCTTAAAATGATTTATTTCGAAAGACCTATGGGCTTGTGTACAAATCACGCGAGGTTTTTTTGGCTACTTTTTGACCAATTGGTGATATTTGGTTAGGTTCTTGGTGAACCCCCCCCTCCCCCACATATAACCTCACGTGTATTTTTTAAAAACTATTTCGTTCGACCTAATTTTAAGATAAATAGTATTGTATAGAGTAAATTTTGTTTAGACTCGCTATTTAGAACTGCCAAGTGAAGATTTATGTTTACCAAAACCGAGAAAAAGTATGTGGTACATATTTTTTCTTAGTTTCGTTCACCATAGAAAAATACACGTGAGGTTTTCTTATACCCCCCCTCCCCCAACTTGATCTCTCGTGATTTTTGTGACCCCCTGAACCTCGCGTGATTTGTGCACAAGCCCTATCCAACGACACCCTCCCCCTCCCCCCACATCACCGTGGGGTTGGAACAAAATAATCATCCCCATTTTACGTGTAGGACCTAAAAAAATATTTCACGTTTTTATTCTACCACTTTGTCGCATAATGTATATTGATTTTTATTCCATGCTCGGACGGACAGACATACACGCAGATTGACATGGCGAAACTATAAGGGTTCCTAATAGTTCACTACGGAACCTTAAAAATTACATTTGCACCACACTGTGATTTCAGTGCTCCGGGCGTTTTTTTTTTTTAATTACAGCAGCGATCGGTGGATTAAATATGTTGCCGACCCATACATCGCTCTTACAACTCGTAGCTCTTGGCAGGTTAAGTGACAAAGCCACATTGCACTCTGTCAACTGCATTTTTAGGACCTCTCGGTACTCTCTTCATCACCAGGAACTCAACCCTATACAGTAATAGGTCTATTTATTTATGGTTGTGGTCTGCTGTAAAGCCTGAAATACACTTGCAAGTTTTACTTTAAGTAGGGACACAGCCACAGAATGAGAAATTAATTTGTGACATATATTCCATGACGAAAGGTACCTTATAGCGGTCGGCAGGCTGACGCAACTAGGAACAAAATAAGTTTTGTATGGAACTTGTTTCGCAAATCTTTGCCAACGAAGAAAAATAAAACGTCAGTGCTATTTATTCTGTCAAGTTTACATCAAGTCAACTGTCAGCCTAATTATTTTGTTTGTTATGAAGACTTCAATGTTTTGTTCGGGTATTTCGTGCAATTTCTTTATTATTTAGTGAAAATATCGAAAATAGTGAACCGTGATCAGAGTAAAGAGCGACTTTGTTATAATGCCACCGAGAAAATGGTTTACTAAGTGTGAAATATGTGGCAAGCGAGCCGCTCGAGAAAATCACGAAAAAAGGGATTTAATGGCGAAATTTCCCTTGGATAAAGACCGGTACGTATTGCTTTAGATACTTTTGACCTTATTTTGGTGCAGCAGGCTTTAAACACATCGAAAATTTGATATTTTATATTATTTTTAGTTGTGAACTAGGGATGTACTAAAACTATCGATAATTGTATGTTTATACACAAATAAATGCCCGTACCAGGATTTGAACCTGTGACCATCGGCTTCATAGGCAGGGTTACTGCCCAGTAGGCCAGACCGGTTCTCATGATTAACAGACATATAAATACATAAAAAGTTAGAGCATTGATAAAGGGTTGTTGATAACTGGATGCTGAAAAACATGATTTATAGATGCATATTAGCGCTAAATAATCAGTTGATCATCTCATTAGCAAATACTTGGAATATAAACTGTAGATAAAGTCATGTTTGTCCAAGGCTGTATGTTTTCAGATGCAGGCAGTGGGTCAAATTTGTTGGGAACGAAGACCTGACGATACATCTTCCCATAGAAAAGTAACATTTATGGAAACATGTATGTGCAGAACATTTTGAAAATAAAGCTTTAAAAAAAAAACACGACTTAAAAACTGTATTAAAATAATTCGGGTCCACATTAAGCCCGACCAGATATTAGTCCACTCAAAGAACTATCCACTATATAACATACAACTTAAATGTGGACTCGATGCTAACCTGATTTCGAGTACAAAATTTATAGACAGGAGCCTATGTTTCAACCCTCCCCATTTTATCGATATCGATAAGAATCGCAAGCGTGTAGCGTACTACACTATTTAAATCGGTTATGTTGGTATTATAGTTCCTTGACGGTTCTTTGTCGTAGATTTTGGTAATGATTTGCGAAACAAACTGAGTCCACTCGCTAGTATGGAAGTCCCGTCTCTTAAAACGTAGTGATTATATGCTCTTTGGCGGTCGGCTCTTACGCCATTATTAGGTAGCGTTAGCGGCGACTCAATACTAATGCGGTACTATGCGACGTAAGCGTTGAACACCATAAGGTGCACCTTACGTCGTGGAACGACACCTATCATTAACTCATTCTAACAAATAACTCTGTCCCTGCTTATGTAAGTAACATTTACAAGTGTATCTCATCTCAGGCCTAAGATGCAGGTACGTCTCGATTTGAGCTGATCCGAATTTGAGTCGTGTGATGCTGATGACATTTCGTTGTGTCCTGTCTCTCTACCGGGCCTGGATCGGAAAATGAAATTTTTGCCTTTAACTAAATATGGTTTTGAAAGAGGTAGCGTTCATGTGACACCCTGGACTTACAGATGTCCACAGGTTATGGCTAACTAAACCCAAAACATTACCGGAAACAATCGATGTCCAAGTGTGAGGAGATTTCGTGATAGTGACCAATAATAGCTACCTATGTAACCTGTCTTAGCCAAATAAAATAGCTTTCTATCTAAGTGCCACTTGCACCAATAACTTACCCTGGGTTAACCGGCTAAACCTGGAGTTACCCATGTTTACCAGTACAATTTGACACTGGGATAACGGTTTAACCGGTTAACCCCCGGTTAGTGGTATGGTGTAAATGGCCCTAAAATAATTACCCGCACCTGAGTTACCAGATTTTGTTAGCCTATCAAGAATCAAGAGCAATTCCAAAATGCAGTCTGAGAGCGGGAGCTGCATCTGCAAGGCCGTCGAAAACGCATCACCAAGTAGGCCAGCCCTAATCGACGTTTCACAACGCCAGCAGACTGAGCAGACGACACACAGATTACCATTATTGATAGTATAGGATAGGTCGCAGTGTTATTTGCGGCGAACAACGACAAATTTTATCGACCTTTCATTGCAACTTGCGTGCATCATAGGGTCTCATTTACTTTTGCGTTTTAGAACTATATGTAAAAGATTATAATACAAATACCTACAGAATGCTTTCCATCAGGGTTCTTAATCTAGATCTTATAGTTTTATTTGTTTTTATTAGTGCTAAGTATGGCCAGTCAGACTATAAATAGCCTTAAATTGTGCTACCTGTCTCTTACGTTGTTACGTACTTAGTTGGAATAATCATTTAATTTCCCCAATATAGAGCATATACTTAAAAGACGCAACCAATTTCTAAACTTGCACATTCTCATCAACCTTCGTGAATAGAACCCAACGATTAGCAATCAAAAACTTACATTGTTTGGCAATTAAAGTAGTTTCGCCAGGCCATTGAACTTACTGAACGAAACAATTGCATTGGGACTTTGAATGTCCCTGAGCAGGGGCCTGTTTCTCGAACTGTATATCCCCTGACTGAGAAGAAAGAGGCGGTTTGATTTGAACGCAACCATTTTTTTTTTATGTGGACGAAATAAGAGTAGAGTTATGAAACAAAAGGCGTTACGTTTACTAAAGCGAGAGGTCTCGTTATTGACCCACAAATTACATGTACAGATAAAATTGTAGGTCCCTTCAATACCGGTACCCGCGATCTGTGTAAGTCACTACATTGGTATATCTGGTACAGTCAAAGACAGAGTTTAATTGCTGATCCATCTAAGGTTCAAGCTAATTTGGTTATCAATATGAACGGCATAAAATGTCTAATGTAAACCCTGAATGGCTCGACAGTTAAGTCCGTGACCGTACCAAGATTATTTTGACTTTTAGGGTTCTTTAGCCATTACGGCACAAATTGAATTATTATAAGTTCGTTAAGTCCGCATGTCTGTCCGTCTGTCTGTATGTTAAAGCCATTTAATTAGTAACTATTATAGGTGGCTATATATTTTGTTACTTTATTATATTACTAAGTACACTACTCTTTCGAACATATGTGTATTTTTTATTTATTTAATTCTATTTAGAATCACGAGCTCTTGAAAAGCATTCTCCGTTGCTTCAATTAAAACATAATTAAAAAATAAAGTAAACCCGACAGCGTAATAAAATATTTAAGTGAAGTAAACCAACTTTAAATCATCATAGATTCAATTGTCACTCAAAATTAATAAAACCTAAATATGATTTTTAAATCCTACAAAAGACAATATAATAGTACGTCGATTTCTTTTTCTTATTTAAAACATAGTGTCTAACTGTCGCCACATTTATATGCAACAATCTCCATAGGCAGAACTGTTGCAAAAGTGTCCAGCTGTCAGCTATTAATAATAGTTAATAGTAGCTAAGTACCTAGGCGTTATTGATAGAGTGAAGTGCGCTGTCTATGATTTGAATTTTATTTTCAAACATTCTAGGAATTGTAGCGCCACCTATTTAAGGTTTTTTGACGGACACTTTTTGGTGCATGGAGACCTCTATCTTCCGTAGCCACATTGTTTAATTTTTGTTGTTTTTTGTGACACTCGGACAATTGAGACAAATCGATTTTAGTAAGTCATTAAAATCGGCTTACGCGTATGGTCTCTTCTTTATATTGCCACAAAGGGACATACATTATATGTATGTACAAATATTGATAAACACATTAAGTTCCCTTCTTTGCATCACGCTTTCTGGTAAATATTATCCCTAGATTTTAATACCATCAAAGAGAATTTAAAGTAGAAGTAGATTGTCAAAGTAAATTTTGTAGCCACAGTAAGTTTACTGCCATCTTTCGACACATGAAAACAGATCGCCATTTGACTTTGATCCTTATTCTTTCACTGATATGTGTTAAATTGGTTAGATATCAAAAAGTGGCGCCATCTACTAGTGCATAGGCCAAAGGTATGGCGCCATCGCTCGAAAACATGCCGTCACCTTTGGCCTATGATTTAGATTAGAAATTATCTTTGATACCATATTAGGAAACAATTGACATCTGATTCGCCGAAATGTATAAAACAGCAGATTTTTAATGCTTGTTCGGGATTGGCTCCATAATAAAAGTTGTTCGGTATGACCTATATATTCAACTCCTCAGACCTCAGAGTATGGCCAGACGTAACAATCTGTATTTATTACACCAATATATATACTTAACCCGCTGCAGAACAAAAGACATCAACGCGCTTCAGGTTGCGGAACTTTCAATAGATTGTTCGTTTTAATATTTCGGTCAACTCGTCGAAAAACTATTGACATAATTAGCTTTTTGGATCTAAATGCCTTACTTAGCCCTTTGAACGCTTTAGGTCATAAACACAATCACTCAAACGCCA
This sequence comes from Cydia pomonella, assembly GCF_033807575.1. NCBI lineage: Eukaryota > Metazoa > Arthropoda > Insecta > Lepidoptera > Tortricidae > Cydia > Cydia pomonella. The sequence continues at coordinate 8,393,374 of NC_084721.1, read as the reverse complement.
AGCTCCAAGGCGCAAGGGAGCTAATGTAAACTTTACTCGAAGGGTATGAAGGTTACTTTGACAGTGTCCGCCATAACACCTTTAGTTGTTCTTGGCGCTGTGGGCACGACTAGTAACGACGCCTTTAAGTATTCTTGGGGTTCAATAGGTTAGACGTAGGCAAATGTTATACTTACGAAACAGGAGCAAAGTATTTGGTCATGCCACGCTTCTCCTTTTTAACAAAGCAGGTATTTAAGTACCTATTTAAATTAAAAATGTTAACATACAACATTGTTATTATCACAATGGCCTCAAATACTCAAATGAAAACAGAGCGCGACAAGTCGATGCATTTAGAATCGCAGTGATAAGTAGGTACCTCGTAGGTATAATCACGTTGCATAATATTTAACCGGTCTGTTATGTATTTCAATCTTTAGGTTTAACTGACTAAGTTTAGGTTCAATCCCGTCCCATCCCGGGGCAAGGTGTCGGAGGACCCACGCCAAATGGCTTTTTCATACAAACGTAGTCCTCATTTTCCTACCTGGATATTAACATTATTGAAAATATTATGACATAATTTGTTGTATGTCAATATGTTTTTTTTTTAATTATTATAAGTGTTAGGAGCATTTAAAAATTTGTGTGAAATCTGTTTTTCGCTCCTAATTGTTTACAATAATCAAAAATTTTTTTGATTATTGTAGCTATAGTTAATATACATCAATATCTGTAAAAAAAAATCCATAATGTCAATATCCAGAGAGGAAAATGGGGGTACGTTTGTATGAAGAAACGGCCGTCCCCTTTCCTCTTAAGTGACTAGAAAGCATTCCACGGGCGGTCATTAAATGACAAATTTTGTCACAGAAATAGTAACTCCTATACCTGTACAGCTTCAGAAAACTCGCGATCGGGACAACGGTAAACAATTTCATGGAATGCTCCAGATACTCGTTATGTTTAGTGCATAAGTAAATTAGTATGTTAGCGTAGGTACCTTTTCAAATTTTAATTATAAAAAAGTAAAGATCAATGAAAATAACAATATTTAGAAAAAAAAATCTCGCGTGTTAAAAGTTAAATGTCCGATTCGTTTTTTTATGTTTTCGACATATTTCATGAAAGATAATTGAATGTTACAGCCTTACACCGTAATAATAATCAAAACAAATAAGCCGAATTGATGAACGAAGCAATCGATTCTGGAACGGGGTGACATGTACGTATAAGTAATAAGTATATTCGTAGACTACAAATATTTATTCGCCTTCCAAAAACGCAAGGTTCTAATCTAAACGAGAGAAAACGTATAAAAGTTTTATAGCTAGTTATTTGCAAGATATCGAGGCTTTTTTTTAATACTACGTCGGTGGCAAACAAGTATACGGCCCGCCTGATGGTAATCAGTCACCGTAGCCTATGTACGCCTGCAACTCCAGAGGAGTATGTAAATCATAAATCCTGCTTGCATATGTGTTAAATTTCTAATATTTGTTCAGGAAAGAAAATGGACAATTGGATCATATCCAATTTGGATGAACTTGTTCTTAAGAAATATACTTACTCCTTCCTTCTAGGGATTATACTAAGGTAGAAGTAGTACTGATTTAAATAACTACGAGCAACCGCAAGTTATATCATGTTGCCAGGCGATATATAGCGCGAGTAATGCGTGTTGACGGGATATTTCACACAATCAATAACTATCAATTAAGTACTTACCAAACCTACCTTATACTTATATTAAACCTACGTATTTATTCAAAAGTGTCTGTGTGTGTTTCCACTATAACATATTGCAATATTTTATAAGTCAGTTTATTCATTGTTATGAATACACATCGGTAATCATAATATTTTGTAAGTAGCATTATACTCGGATACATTAGTTATGTCGGTAAAAAAAATCGGATCAGGCAATTTCAAGGAAGCTGGTCAATTAAGTTTTATATAAAGTTATAAAGTCTTATCGTTTCAACTGAATTTGACAATACCGATTTCTTTAACTCGACTACGCTAATACCAAAAATTTATGACGTATTAAAAAAAAAACTACTTACTAGATCTCGTTCAAACCAATTTTCGGTGGAAGTTTGCTTAGTAATGATATACATATATTTTTTTTAGTTTTTTCATTCTGTTATTTTAGAAGTTACAGGGGGGGGGGGCACATTTTACCACTTTGGAAGTGTCTCTCGCGCAAACTATTCAGTTTAGAAAAAAATGATATTAGAAACCTCAATATCATTTTTGAAGAACTATCCATAGATACCCCACACGTATGGGTTTGATGAAAAAAATTTTTTTTTAAATTTTGATGACGTATTAAAAAAACTACTTACTAGATCTCGTTCAAACCAATTTTCGGTGGAAGTTTGCATGGTAATGTACATCATACATTTTTTTAGGTTTTTCATTCTCTTATTTTAGAAGTTACAGGTGGGGGGGAGGGGACACACATATTACCACTTTGGAAGTGTCTCTCACGCAAACTATTCAGGTTAGAAAAAAATGATATTAGAAACCTCAATATCATTTTTGAAGACCTATCCATAGATACCCCACACGTATTGATGAAAAATTTGATGAAAAAAAGATTTTTGAGCTTCAGTTCTAAGTATGGGGAACCCCCAAAATTTATTGTTTTTTTTCTATTTTTGTGTGAAAATCTAATTGCGGTTCATAGAATACCTACATCTACTTACCAAGTTTCTTATAGTTTCGGAAAAAAGTGGCTGTGACATAAACGGACAGACAGACGGACATGACGAATCTATAAGGGTTTTTGCCATTTGGCTACGGAACCTTAAAAAGGCTTCGAGATTACCGCAATACGTACTCCGGTAGTAATAAATTATAATTATTAAACAAGTGTTACCTAGATGCCTTTAATACTAATATTTTATTAGTAACAGTTATACCTACCTGGATACAAAATCCCAGCAGAAAACACTAAAACCAAAATTTCTCCAAAGTACATTGTTCCACTTTTAAATCCAACCGCCAAAAAATTCAAAATCTACACATCTAGACACTGGCCATTTATTAAAAAAATTAATTCCTGTCGTTAAATTGGCCTAAAGTTGTGATAAGACCGGATGCAGTTGAGCGGAGAGTTGGTCGGTTACCGAAACACTGATGCTGGCTTGCCGGCGCGAGCGCACTGGCAGTTGCATAAGTTCAGCTGCCGTTAATACAGATATCATTTGGGGGACACCGATACTTTCGCCACATTTTTCCTCGATGGTTACAGACCACTTTTAAGGCTTTTGCTTTAACTGGAAGCCTTTGCGGATATATTATAAATTACGTAGGTGTTAGATAACTTATATTAGTAAATATCAATCTAGGGCTCCTTTTAACTTCAATGTAATGATTTAATTAGTACCTAGACAAGTATTATTACACAATACGCAACCATATCATATAATATGCAAATAATTCCCTCTGGGTTGGAAGGTCAGACGACAGTCGCTTTCGTAAAAGCTAGTACCTACGCCAATTCTTGGGATTTGGTGCCAAGCAGACCCCAGGCTCCCATGAGACTGTATAAATTTTGTTGGAATAAATATAAATGAGCCGTGGCAAAAAGAGGGACAGCTCTAGGAAGATGATGATCATAATATGCAATAAAGTAGATCATATACCAACCATCAAGGTCTTTTGAAGAAGCAAAATAAATGTCTTCACAAGGACAATTATGAGAGGCAGGTTTTTAGGGTTCCGTAGTCAACTAGGAAACCTTATAGTTTCGCCATGTCCGTCTATCTGTCTGTCTGTCCGAGGATTTGCTCCGTGGTCGTTAGTGCGAGAAAGCTGAAATTTGGCATGAATATATAAATCAATAAAGCCGACAAAGTCGTACAATAAAATAAAATAAAATATTTTTTTCATTTAAACCTTACAGTGTGGGATATCGTTGGAAAGGTCTTTCAAAACTAATAGGGGTCTTCAACAAACATTTTTTGATAAAGTGAATATATTTGGAGATAATCGCTCCGAAAGAAAAAAAATGTGTGTCCCCCCCCCCTCTAACTTTTGACCCATAGCTCCAAAAAATATGAAAAAAATCGTGAAAGTAGAGCTTAAGATAGACATTAAATGAAAACTATAGCGGACATGATCAGTTCAGCTGTTTTTGAGTAATCGCACAAAGTTTCCCCTTCATAGTAAAAAGACGTCCAATCAACGTACAACAATCGGTTGTTAAAATTATTTGGCATTATTCATGTAAGAAGCTAAAATTTCAGATTTTTTTGTTCTTATTTTACTCATTCTATTTTTATTTAATATTTAATTTGTCTAAAACAATTTCATTGGCTGTATGAGTAAAGCCGTTGACTATTGGCAGTTTTAGAACGAAAGAGTCAAAATTAAAAAGTAAGAGGCAATCCCGCTTATTTTATATTCATATTCGTTTATTGCACTCATGTACGATGCATTATGTCTAGGACTTATTGTTATACTCTACTATATAGCAATCTAAATGTTTTTCGCTATGGGATACTTATCTTTAGACATGCAAAGTCTCCGATTGCAAGTAAGTCTGTTACTTTAATAAGGTACTGATTATGCAAATTTGCCTATTTGTTTAACTCGGGTGAAAAGTACCGTTTCATCCCTTGGTTAACAATCTACTATACTTTAAGCTTCAGTTTAGCTTATTGTGACAGAAGAGTAACTACGGAACCCTACACTGAGCATGGCCCGACATGCTTTTGGCCGTTTTATTTAATCAAAAAATCGGTCAAGTGCGAGTTCGTTTTACTCGCGCAACCGAGGGTTCCGTACGAACTTTGAACTATCTCATGTATCTATAAAGGCGAAAGACTTTTCATCATGTTGGAAAGTCAATGGCACACTTTATTAATTGACATGCTCGTATAGAGATGTCTTTAGAATATTTTGGCTCTGGCAACTTGTGCGCTGTCATTCAATCGCTTTTGCTATCACGGATCGACCGGTAAACATCTCATTAGATTTTACTCTCGATATTATAAGTTATTTTACTTAATGTTAATGTCCTTATTGACGACTTTACATTTGTGCATTTTGGAAATACACGGAGTGTTAAAGGACGACGTTGTTTTAGTTCACTATCGCACCACTTCCTCCTGCTGCGTATGCACCCAGTGACGGGCTCTGCTTAACAGGTTATGGGCCCAGCATACCACGAGAAAAGGAGAAATCGTGATCCATCTAGTAAGTGGCTGTCGATCGAGTGGCAAAACCTTCAAAATATAATCTCTTACGTCGTCCTACAACGTTAATTCTACACATTTTTGACATAAATTGCCACGATGGCTGTAAATGCCACTAATGTCGTCATGGGCACTCCCGTCATCGAGAAGCTGGACGGGAACAACTATCTAACGTGGAAGTTCGCATTGAAGATGATTTTGATCACGGAAGGATTGTGGGACACAATATACAGGGAGTCGGACGAGGCTTTGACGGGCACAGATGCCGCGCGCGACCAGCGCGCTTTGGCACGTGTCTGTCTCAACATAAAACCGGCTTTATTTCAATACGTTCGGACTGCGACAACAGCTAAAGAAGCGTGGAAAAACTTGTCGGACATATTTGAGGACAAAGGGCTGTATCGGCGAGTGTTACTTTTAAGACAACTACACAGGGTAGATTTCACTGAGCATGCAGACATGGCTACATATATTGAACATGTAATGTCCCTAGTTCACCAACTCGCTGACATCGGCAGGGTGGTCGAAGATAAAGAAGTGGCCGAAATCTTATTGAGTGGCCTTCCGGCAGACTATGACACATTGGTGAGCAACCTAGAAACGTATTGTATATCTTCTGAAGAGCTGAAAAGCGACCTGGTGCGTACTCGTCTTCTTCAAGAGGCGCAAAGGAAGTCTGCGAATAACGGGAGCTCGACAACAGCATACATTACAAGCAAGATTAAGTGTACATACTGTCACCGAGTCGGTCACATCAAGCCCAAGTGTTTTAAATATAAGAAAGATAGGAAACAAAGGGATTCTTCCAAGTCTGCCACCGCCACTGCAGCTTTCTTCGCCCAGGACCGGACAGATGTCTTCTTGGACTCAGGAGCGTCTTCTCACCTTTCTAATGATCCAAACTTGCTCAGCAATATAAGGGATACAAAGAAGCAATCCATAAGTTTGGCTAACAGCGAGACAATGTCAAGTTCCAAAACTGGAGATCTTAGTGTTGCTTTAAATGGACAGGTGAGAACCTTTAAAAATGTCATGTTAGTTCCCAACTTATCCGCAAATTTACTTTCTGTGTCTAAATTATGTAAAGATGGTCATTCTGTTTTATTTAATAATGATGGGTGTTTTGTTTATGATAGGGGTCATAGTCTCAATAAAGCACCTAGCGACTATATGGCTATAGCTAACTGTGTTAATGGAATCTATAAACTCTCTGGGGATGTGTCTAGGGCTGAGGGATATAATCCTAACAGGAAGCACTCTTTGGACCTGCAACCCAGGCAGGTCGCACCGAGCGCTGCAGTTGCCGTCTCTACCCCGTCTGTGATGGACATGTGGCATTTTAGACTTGGTCACCTGCACTCAGCTGGGATGTGTAAGTTGAGGGATGCATGTGGTGTGTTGTTTCAGGATAAAAACCTCAAGAACTGTGAAGCATGCATTAAGGGGAAGCTTTCGGCCGAGCCTTTCCCTAATGCTAGTAACAGTACAACAACGCAACCACTACAGCTGGTGCACACTGATGTCTGCGGACCAATGCCTGAGACGAGCCATGGAGGAGGAAAATATCTGCTCACCTTCACGGATGACTACAGCCGGAAGAGTTTTGCCTACATAATGAAGAACAAATCACAGGTATTTGATTGTTTTAAACATTTTAAAGCTATGGTAGAAAAAGAAAAGAGTTTGCCTATCCTTTGCCTTCGTAGTGATAATGGTGGAGAGTTTACTAGTTCTAAATTTACACAATATTTAAAAGAACATGGTATTATCCACCAGACCACTATTCCCTACTGTTCTGCTCAAAATGGAGTAGCAGAGAGGACTTTTCGCATTATATTTGATAAGGTACGCTGCATGTTACAGCATTCAGGTCTCAGCAAACGATTTTGGGGAGAAGCAGCAATGACTGCTGTATATTTAAAGAATAGATCTCCCACGTCGGCTTTAGCTGGACGTATACCTGAGGAGGTCTGGTCTGGCAAAAAGGTCAACCTTGGACACCTCAGGGTTTTTGGCTGTACTGCTTTTTCATTGTTACCTGAACATAAGCGAGATAAATTGGATGCTAAGGCAAAGGAATACATTTTTGTGGGATATTGTGATACATCTAAAGGCTATCGCTTAGCTGATCTTTTGGATCCCACAAAGGTTATTAAATCTCGAAATGTTGCTTTTATTGAGAATAGATTTTACAACCCGTGTACAAACCCTTTTCAAGAACTTTCCACGAGTGATAGCATTTTAACTTATAATGATATTTCTAATGAGATCTGTGATATTGGTAATGTTTCTAGTCAGAATAGTCAAGTAAATTCAAATAATGATAATGAAATCGAAAATAATGAAATTATTAATAATGAAATTTTAAATGATAATATTTTAATCAATGATAATAATAATGAGAATAATTTGAATTTATCTGACAGAGATTCATCATCATTTTCAGGTGGAGAAACCGATGAGTACTGCACTGGGAGCAGCGACTCCAGCACAGCTGATTCACCAGGTGCCGGCGGCCCACAACCAGTGAGCCTTCCCCCTGTGGCAGCTGAAAGTGATGGAGCGTCTCGTCCTGTGGCCGACGCTACACCACAACGATCGTCTCGCTCCACGCGTAATGTACTCCCTGCGAGGTATTTAGACTATGATTTATCCTTACTCGCTCATGGTCCCTCTCCATCGACTGATGAACCCATTACCTATGAAGAAGCTGTAAGTGGCTCTAATAGCCAGCAATGGCTAGATGCCATGAAAAGTGAGTATGATGCTCTAGTTAAAAACAATGTCTGGGAATTGGTAGATAGGCCCGTTGGTAAAAATGTAATAAAATGTAAATGGGTTTATAAAACTAAATATGATGCTTCTGGTAATTTTGATCGTTTTAAAGCAAGATTAGTCGCCAGGGGCTTTACCCAACGGGAAGGCATTGATTATAACGAAACGTTCGCTCCTGTTGTCCGTCACTCGACAATGCGAATTTTATTTTGTATAGCTAATCAGTTAGACTTAAACATTGACCATCTAGATGTGGCAACAGCTTTTCTCAATGCTGACCTTAATGAGACTGTATATATGGAACAGCCTATTGGTTTCAGTGATAATAATAAAAATAAAGTATGTTTGTTAAAGAAAAGCATTTATGGCCTCAAACAGGCAAGTAGAATGTGGAACTGTAAAATACATAGTTTACTTAGTGAGCATAATTTCACTCAATCCAAGTGTGAACCCTGTGTATATGTAAAAAGTAACAAGGATGATTTAGTGATTTTGGCTTTATATGTTGATGACTTTTATGTGTTTTACAGCCAAAACAGTTCGATTAAGCGAAATTTGTTAAACATTTTAGAAAGTAAATTTAATGTTAAAAATTTAGGTCCGCTTAAGAGCTGTTTAGGTATAAATGTGTCTAGGGATAAAGTTAAGGGAACTTTGACTCTAGATCAGAGTGAATATATCAGAAAACTACTTGTACGTTTTGGCATGGAAAATTGTAAGGCCGCAGCCACACCTATGGAAATTAACTGTAAACTTGTAAAATCTGAAAATAATGACTGTTTGCAGGATGATGTTTTTAACTATCGACAACTTTTGGGTTGCTTGATGTATCTGTCTGTATGTACACGGCCAGATATATCATATGCATGTAGCCAACTTAGCCAATTTAACAATTGTTTCGATAGGTCACATTGGTTAGCAGCTAAGCGTATATTGCGTTATTTGGCAGGTACAATTCATTATTCTCTATGTTTTCATAAGAATGAGAATTGGTCTATGTATGCTTATACTGACGCAGACTGGGCCAATGATATTACTGACAGAGAATCCTATACTGGCTATGTCATTAAATTGGGAAATTGTACAGTTAATTGGGAGTCTCGCAAACAAAGGTGTGTCTCTTTGTCATCGTGTGAATCAGAATACCTAGCAATATCTGATGTATGTAAAGATGTATCATTTATTAAGAGTCTTTTGTCTGAGATTTTGCCTAAACAAATTAATTGTATTGTATATAATGACAACCAAAGTGCTCAAAAGCTTTTACAAGCTAAGGAATACTGTCATAAGCGAACGAAACACATCGACATAAGGTACCATTATGTTAAAGATTTAATATCTAAAAATGTAATTAAAGTAGAGTATTTGCCTACAAACAAAATGATTGCCGATGTGTTGACAAAACCTTTAGGTAGAGTTAAGCATAATGAGTTTATCAAAGCTATGAACGTTTGTTAATACTTTCAATAACTAGAGCATATAAAGTAAGTTGTGATTGTACTCTAAATTTATATTAAGTATTTTTATCTGTTGTTTTTTTTGTATAAAAAGCTAACAGGTTTATTATTATTACTAGTATATGGTAGAGTCAATATGAATTTGTTTTAAATGTACATTCAATGTTTATTTGTGACATTTAATATGGTAGAGCCAAATTTAGTTGTTTCATGTTAGTTTTCTCTTTGAAATATTTGACTCTACTATGGTTATTATTTAGATAACAGTGTGCCCTTGAGGGGAAGTGTTGGAAAGTCAATGGCACACTTTATTAATTGACATGCTCGTATAGAGATGTCTTTAGAATATTTTGGCTCTGGCAACTTGTGCGCTGTCATTCAATCGCTTTTGCTATCACGGATCGACCGGTAAACATCTCATTAGATTTTACTCTCGATATTATAAGTTATTTTACTTAATGTTAATGTCCTTATTGACGACTTTACATTTGTGCATTTTGGAAATACACGGAGTGTTAAAGGACGACGTTGTTTTAGTTCACTATCGCACCACTTCCTCCTGCTGCGTATGCACCCAGTGACGGGCTCTGCTTAAAAGTGCCTATACTAAGTATAATTGGACGTAGTTAAAGGAAAAGGATCCAATCCACAAAAATACCAAAACATGAGTTAAGTATACCAGGCAGGCCTTTAATGTGTATATTTTCATTCAGCAAAAAAGCACTGAGCTCACATAGCGTTTTCATATTTTAATCGACATCGGCTACCATCCCCCATGTATGAAAGATTAAAAATGATATTCGCCAATAAGTATTCAATACTCTTGGTACCTTGTTGTAAAATTATGTTAGTGACAGGACTGGTTTATATAAATTTCAACAAGAAAAATCCAAACTGCTTGGAATCTTTTTGAGAAAATGCAATGAATACTTTTCGTCCTAAATATATATCAACAAAACTGATCCAACCCATTTGGATCGTTTTTGAGAAACTAATTTGACGATGTGTAAATGCTTTAGCTAAACAACAAAAACGATTCAGCAAACTTGGATCACATTTGTGGAATTCTTGTTATTCCAGCATTGGTGTGTCAGTAAACAACAAAAACGATTCATGTTAAATATATTAACTTTACTTTAGGCTGACTTTATAAATTTAAACAGCTTTATACTTAACCTAAAAGGCAGTTTTACTGCTATGATAGGCTAATTTTGAATTTTTTGCTTTATATGTCGACTTGGATCGTAATTCATAGACAAATTAAATAGATGAGGAAAAATAACAGAAATAATTCAAACTGAATCATTTTTGCAGGTTTAAATTAACTTGTACTTATATTCAGCGTCAAACATCAAAGTCGGTTTAAGTTACTTGGATCTTTTTTGATAATTTACTCCAGGTATAGTTTCATAGTGGCAAATTAATCAACGGAAAAGATCCAGTTTACATGAATACGTTATAGGGATTTTTTTTTATTTAAAATGGCAATACAATGCTAAATTTTAATAACGATCCATGTTAATAATATTGTTCATAAAAAAAGTTACTTTTACTATTAATTTTGTTTATACGTTGCTGGTAAGTATTAATAATGTTATAGTAATTATAATTTTGAAACTTTAGAACTACATTGAGAAAAAGGTAAAAGGTAGGCCTCTAGCCATCTCTGAAACTGATTTTTCACTATTGTGGCATCATCATCACAGGCCTTTGCGTCTATTGCAGACGATTTAAGCATTGCTGTTTAGACAACGGGTTTGGTGACTGTGGAGGCCGATGCGTGAGCGGCACGACCTCCCACATTTTTGGCAGAGAAAGCTCATGCCACCTGAGGTTCCAGTCCCGTTTTGCTTTCTGCGACACCTTCTGCTATCTAACGTAGTAAACCAGGCTTGGTCGCATAGCTTTCTCCCCTCCACAACACGCTTGCGCCATCCATCACGGTCTTCAGCTAAAGTTTCCCAAGCATGGTGGTCGATTTCAAATGCTGACATGTCTCGCTTTACACAGTCTTTAAAGCGCAGCATCGGTCTTCCAACGTTCCTTTTAGCATACGCAACTGCACCAAGCAAGACACGTCGAGGTATTCTAGAGGATTCCATCCGGTGCACATGCCCCAGCCACCGCAAGCGTCTCTGTTTGAGAAGAGCGGCAAGACTGGGCAGCTGCGCTTTTTCAAGAACCCTCTGATTTGTCACTTTGTCCTGCCAAGTTATGCCTAAAATATTGCGTAGACAGCGCATGTGAAAAGTGTTGAGCCGTCGCTCCTGTTTTGCATACGTCGTCCAGGTTTCTGCTCCGTACAAGAGTATACTTAGAACGCAAGTCTGGTATACTATCATCTTGGTTCTAGTGGTGGTGTTGTGGCCTAATGGAAAGGAAATACCTCAAGCAAAGTTGGATGATTTAAGATCGATGTTCGATCTTATCCCAAGGGACTGCCTACCGTTTTACTATTCCCTTCGAGGAAATTCCATGTTTGAAGAAGACATAGAAGGCTATGCAGGGCCTGTTGACTTTGAAATTGAAGATCCTGAAGTAGAATGCATAGTACCTAATATAGATACAGATTAAAATACATATCTCGTGTATAACATTCAGACTGATTTTTTAAGTAAACGATTAGTGATTATAAGAGGCTTTTATTATCGCTAAAAAGAAGTGATCTCAATTTTGTTAATACTCAATACTTTGATAAGCGATTACATTGTTTTTTTAATAAAGTTTTTTTATCTTTTCTTGGTGATTTTCTCGTTTTTTTTCCAATTTATTACGATGAATCCTTATTGCCTATTTAAAATGAAAAAGGTTACATGGAAAAAGTATTTTCTCAAAATGGATCCAACCCCACATTTAGTTAAATATCTCAAGAAATACGACATTCAACTAAATCGTTTATTTACAGAATCTTAAAACACGTCAAAACTCATGTTTCATCCAAATAAGTATTATGGGAAAAGTGAATCAGTATTGAGGAATACCATTTCTAACTTTAAACCTCCATAACTTTTGCTCATCTCGCTGTGGATTGAATCCTTTTCCTTTAACTACGTCCAATTGTGTACAGCTATTGTCTAACTAAAATTATCTAATTTGTGCGATATAATGGGTTTTTTTTTCACATTTTCCTTCATCAAAACAAAATGTTTTGGAATGCACATTTCGAGCTCTTTTAAATGATACCCCACCTAGTCACTAGACTTTGAAATTTTTCCCCCTCTTCCTTTCCATAGTTAATAAAAAAATACTTTCAATGCGTCTGGGTTAACTTTGTTAATAAATTCCAAATTTCAAATCGATAGCTTAAGTTGTTCTCGAGATATTTAGCGATGTGACAGACAGACAGACTAACTACTAAAAACTAAGAAGTCAAATAACTTGAAAACCAATGAGTTTTGACCCCTGGTTGGCTGGACTTAAATTATTGCAAATGCATGACCCATAAAATGACCCCTTTCAATATTCTTTCAAAGGAATACGTCGAATATCTAATCACCTCTATAAAGAATTAAGTACGTATTCTACGTACGCATGTTATCCTGATAACTATGAATAATTTTAAATTAAATTATTAAAGGTTAACTGAGAACCAACTTGCTCATCATTGTTAGTGAAGGAAAAGAGTATAATTATGACTTATAATTATAATTTATAATGTTGAGATTAGAATTATTTCAAGAACATTATTAAACAAATTGACTATGTCCCACAGTAACACAGTAAAGCTCAATGAGGCTTGTGTTGTTGGTTTAGACAAGTTATCAAATTATTTCGATTTAGACAATGATATACAATATATCCAGAGTTATAAAATAAAATATAAAATAGCCTTTTATTTCTTGCGAAATTTTAACATTGTTGTTTAGAATTAAGTCTTAAGTTCACTTATAGTTTTTTAATGTTAGTTCTAAAATTATTTTATAATGAATTTGAATATGTAGCAAGAACCCCGTTTTCGCAGGTGAAGGCCTCCTCCAGAGTTTTCCGCTCATCTCTATCTTGAGCTATTCGCATCCAGTTTTGACCAGCGATATTGTTTATTTCGTCTTCCCATCTAGTAAACAGGTTTTCCTATACCCCGTTTTCCTAGTGGCCCTTTCCATGACGTAACATTTTTGGTCTAACGCTGGTCCGTTATTCGTGATACATGTCCCGCCCACTTCCAGTTGAGTTGTTTGGCGTGTCTAAGCGCGTCTTTTGCCTTTGTTAAGTTTCTTATCTTAGTATGCCTTATTTTTTGGATTTTTTTGATTACGACCATACTACGCTCCATTCCCCTTTGACAAGTTCTTATTTTGTCTTTGGCTTTTTTTGTGAACTTCCATGTTTGGCATCCGTATGTTAGTAGACACGAGTTCATAATTCTTAGTTTTTAAGGTTATGGGCATGTTACTCTTGAAGATTTCTTTCAATTTCCAATACTTGTTTCACGTGCTTTGTATTCTCCTTTCAATTTCCAGTTCATTATTTTCCTTGTTGAAACTAATTTGCTTGCCGAGGTATAGGTAATATAGTTTAAGGGCTTGTTGCCTAGGTACTGTTATTGTTTTCTCTGTACTGTTTGTCATTATCATAGTTTAAGCCAAGTTCATTTCAAGTCCTACTTTTATACTTGCTCTATGTAGAGATTCCATCATTATTTGAAGTTGCGAGTCCGTTTCAGCCAGTACGACGAGGTCGTCTGCAAAACGGAGATGGCTTAAATATTTGCCTTTTATATTTATACCATAGTGCTTCCAGTCTAGCTGACCCATAACTAACTCTAGGATGGATATAAATATTTTAGGGAATAGAGGATCTCCCTGTCTTACACTTCTTTTTATGGGGAAACTCGGACCCGTCGTTTCTAATCTTACTCTACCTGTGGTGTTTTTGGAGATCCATAGTTATAAATACTTAAATTAAATAGAAAACACCCATGACTTAGAAACAAATATCAATATCCTCACCAGGATTTGTACCTGGGACCATCGGCTTCATAGGCAGGGCATATGGCCATATTTTTGAATTGGGATTTAGAATTAATTTGGTGGTGAACAATTTCGTTTTTCACTCGGCAACATTTTTTCATGTCTCGTGCCTTGAAACCCTCGCAACGCTCAAAGTCACTTTAAGAATATTTCGCTTCTCAAACTTAAAGCGAGGAATAAACAATAGTTCAATTTCAAAGTCCTTACAGAGTTTCAAATATGTCGATGACTGCACTTCTAGTGGCCTACAGACCGCGAACTACTTCGTTCGTTCTATAGTTCGTTCGCTTATTTGCCGCTCCAAAGAGCATGTAATCACTACGTTTTACTGTTTTTTACTATGCCGCTCTATGGCCAGAAAGTTAATATGAGTAATGTTTAGACACTTTAGACAAGTAATAGATAACGAGTTTTGGAATTTCGCGGTTGGCTCTTTTAATAAATTCAAAGGCGTTTGAAAACCACCGTAAAGCGCGTTACCAGCGCTTTTCTCGTATTGTTAATTTAATATCAGAAAGCAAAGGTACAATTTCGATCTACAAAATAAGATTACTATTTCTACTTTCATTCGAATTAATGAATTATAATAGCAAAGATCTGATCAATCGTACTATTTTAAAATTAGTGACGTAATAAAATTTGTTGTTTTTGAACGCTTCTTCAGATTGTGCATGACATGACATGACACCATGACACTCACGCTTGCACCAACAAACGTCAAAACTGAAAACAACTTAGTTCAAGCTAAACCGAATAAAATATAAAATAAGCTAAAAATGCCACAGTTGCAAGATAAACCTCGGGCATTGTTAGAAGAATTCCGTATTAAGGTATGTACTTATGTTGACCATCGTCTACTAAAAGTGAAATAACCACATGACTATCATTCTAACCTCTCCGGTTATTGTACTTGTGTTATCAATAAACTTTATTTCCAGAATGCTGCTAATGATTATGGCATGGCAGATGAGAAGTGGAACTTTAAAAAGTTCGTTAAAAACTTCCGTATTGTGGTAGTTAAAATGGATAATTCAGAAATGGAATTCGATCTTATCGGCATTCAACCTGCATTTGCGAATGCGTTTCGAAGACTCATGCTGAGCGAGGTTCCTAGTATGGCTATTGAAAAAGTGATGATAAAAAACAACACTTCAATAATTCAGGATGAAGTCCTTGCCCACAGGTTGGGTCTGATACCCTTGAAAGCTGATCCAAGATTGTTTGAATACCGTCCTGAAGGTAAGTTTGACATTTCTTTCATGTCATTAATTGGAAAAAATTTCTTTATTGACCGAAAAAAAAGCAAAACTTGTATGCTTTTCTTTACAGATGCGACTGAAGGCACAGAGTTTGATACACTGGAATTCACATTAAAAGTGAAGTGCACTGCTAATACATCACAGTCTAAAGACTCATTCAGAACAGAGGACCTCTATATCAATCACAGTGGTAAGCATCCTGTTTTCTGATAATACCAGTGGCTGTAACGTAGTACGATCACATTTTTATCACTTGTCACTATGCCTGTCACATTCTCAACAAGTATGTAAGTGCAAAAGTGACAGGCATAGTGACAATTGATAACAAGTAACCGTCAAAAATATTTTTGACACACATGTTTATTCCCGACTGCACTTTCTCTTATTTGTATGTCTATAAAGTACTTCTGGAGACCTTTCAAATGAGCCTAAACTCAATGTGTTTACGTTTTCCCATCGAAGAGTTCCTTTGCATACTATTGCATTGTCATCGGAAATACGGAATTATACCAAATTTCAGTTCAAACAGACACCAGGAAGTGGTTCAAATTTAACTTACAAGATTTGAAGCACATATATATATGTAGATTTATACAAAGAAGATACGCGGTGAAGCTAAATAAGTGTGTAAAGATGTGACCATGCTACAGTCACACAGGTGACACAAAGAATGTAATCCTTTGGCAAAATCTAAGATGTTCAGCATAAATAAAAATGATCTCGTGTTGTTTGTTAATCAGCTGAATTAAACTCCTTTCTCATACGCTGTACTTCTTTTCAGTTTACTCATCTCAGATCAAATGGCATCCCATTGGCAACCAGGCATCTGTGCATAAGGAGGCTGATGTTGGCTCAGTGCATGACAAGATATTGATATCCAAAATGAGGCCTGGACACGAGCTAGATCTCCATTTGATTGCTGTAAAGGGAATAGGAAAGGACCATGCCAAATTTTCACCAGTAGGTAAGTAAGTGGACTACAGTGCTGCTGTGGCAAAGCAAGTAATTGTAACCAACGTACATCCATACCTGTAGAGTAGCATTATGTGAAATTTGTCCATGGGTATAATACACCTACCAGTGTGTTTATCTTGAGTAGTGTTCATCTTTTATCTTGAGGAGTGTGTTGGTTGGGTATGTGACACAATTCTATTAATACTTAACTAAATCTTAATTCAATAAATTAATTAAATTTTAAGCATTAAATTATAGACTATATGTAACATGCAATCAACATAAGTTAACATCCTAGTGGAATGCTACTTGAGCATCTTACCACATTAGTAATTTTTTTTATTGTTTTCAGCAACTGCATCATACCGTCTACTGCCAGAAATCACATTAACCCGTGAAGTGACTGGAAGTGAGGCCATACTCCTGCAGAACTGCTTTTCACCAGGAGTCATAGGCATTGACTCAGAAGACAGAGCATTTGTCCGAGACGCACGCTATGATACCTGCAGCAGGAATGTTTACAAATATGAAGAAATCAAAGATGCTGTCATTCTAAGCCGGGTTCGGGATCATTTTATATGTAAGTTCCAAGTTATATTGGCCCAATAAATAATAGTATTAAGATTAAAAGTAAAGGACAACAGCATTGACAGTCAGATCAAGAAGTAAAAAGAGATCACATACTTATTATTCACAACCAATAGTGCATTTAATGTTGTATTTAATATTGTATTTCTATTATGATACATTAAATTATAAATATATAATATTTAATATCTTAGATTACAAACGGATTATTTTGAATGTATTGCTATTAAATAACTTTTTTTTTTCAGTTAATGTGGAGTCGGTGGGGGCCATGGCACCTAATGTTATATTTGTTGAAGCTGTTAAAATACTGAAAGAAAAATGTAAATCATTGTTAGATGAATTAAATAAGCTTAATTAATATATTTTTTGTCTTATTTGTTACCTTTTATAAATGTCCTAAGACAACAACCAACTTCCAGATGCTAAATTATATTTATTTTAACTAAGGTCATGGTCAATGTGGTTATACAAGACTGGTAGAAGTCGGACCATGATTAGTTGGCAGCGATTTTGATAGCCCAGATGGTGCAAGTGTCAATTAAACATCCTAATCCTAATTTCATAGAAGTTTGACGTTTTAAATAACCTGTGCACTGCTGTGCACCGTTTGGGCTATCAAAATCGCTGCCAAGTTATCTTGGTTTGACTCTATTTTTTTTTTAGCTGGTAACTCTCGTAATTGTATACGTACAGTCATGTGCAGAGATAGTTGACCCCCCTGCAACAAGATTTCTTTTCTATGCATAGGGGGTCACTTATTTCACGTCGCTCAGACATAGTCTGAAAGGAAGAGCTTCACTCTTTACCAATCTTCT
Source organism: Cydia pomonella (assembly GCF_033807575.1). NCBI lineage: Eukaryota > Metazoa > Arthropoda > Insecta > Lepidoptera > Tortricidae > Cydia > Cydia pomonella. Next base: position 8,375,364 of record NC_084721.1, on the reverse strand, counting down.
TTAAGTTGGGTATTAGGTTGGGTCGAAAAATAAAAAAATTTATTTACGATTTCTAATAGTGCGGGATTGGTGATCCTGACAAAAAGAAACACCAGAATATTTTTTTTACTACTTACTACCCGCGCATTGCGTTTAAATTTTTCGAAAAACGCAATTTACAATTTTTTTTTTACATCTAAAATAATAATTTATAAATATATATCTAACATAATAAAATAATACTGTGAGCCATGGTAACACCTGCAGGAGGATAAGGGGGCACGGGGGAGGGTCGCAAATTATACGATGCGCGTGTGAGAATACCAAGTTAAAATAGATGTCCGAGTAGATGACAGCAAACCCCACTGTTATGTAAACAAGTAATTAAAACAGAATTAATAGTCAGTATCACGTTCAATTCTCAATACTGCTTGATAATACTAAGTTAACTGTATAAATTAGGCATAATTTGTCATCAAGTAATTTATTTACCTTGATTCAGAATTATTTGAAACTGCTAAAACAATCACTAGATGCTATTTGGGTTACTAGTTTGATCAATTAAATAATGAACAAATATAATTGAAAATAAAACGTTTTTATTAAAGTTAATAATCCTATTTATTCACCTTATCATCAACAACTAATAAATACAATAACTAATACTTTATAATTGACCAAGATATGATTGAACTAATTATTGACTAATTAATCCATCAAATGAATTATCAGGTAAGTACATAAACATTTAAAATAATTATCAACATAGTATTACTAACTTTCAATATTCCTGTGGCGACGATTAACTCAGTGCTGCAGCGCAAAGCAGAATGACAATGAGAATTATCCAAATGAATCGGGTCGGGCCCTTTTATATCCACTGCTAACCAGCCACTCGCAACTGGTTGATCATGCCATTTGTCGTTCGAGAAGTGACGTCACAAACGTATCTTCTCATGTACCATATCTATTTATCGAATAATGCAGACTAAAATGATCACAACATCTTTTCAATAAACTCCGTTATACATAATTTCTAATAAGTAATATTAATACTTAATATAATCACTTTTAAATAGTTTACAAATCTTATTAGTAGGTTAACTACTGTCTCAAAGTTACCACTACCCACTACCCATGTTTCTCTAATCAACCGTGATTTCGTATCGTACCTCACAAATGGTGTAAACTTCACGTGATATTGAGTTAAGTGTTTAAATAGTGAATATTTATCAACATTGGACGTCAAAGAGAAACAGGTCAGTTCTATACATAATCTTATACCTTTAACTTTAAACGAGCAATTCTTGTATATATATATATATATTTCAGGGATCTCGGAAACGGCTCTAACGATTTCGCTGAAATTTGGTATAAGTATGGGGGTTTTTGGGGGTAAACAATCGATCTAGATTAGTCTTATGTTTGGGAAAACGCGTGTTTTCGAGTTTTCATGCGTTTTTCTTTCGTCGCCGAATATGGTCGCTAATTTCGTGCCGCAGGCCACTGTCCGTCCGTCTGGTCCAGCGGGTTAAGACGCGGACGGCTAGAAACGAGTGTTACGGGTTCGAATCTCGCCCGGTGATTTACTTTTTTTTTATATGTTCAAGTTTATATATAATTTTTTAATTTTTATTGTTTTAGACAAGTTTAATTTAGTAAAAAAATTTAGTTAAGATTATTACCTATACACCACCATATTACAATAAATAGTTATAACCGAGCAAAGCTCGGTCGCCCAGGTACTTTATAAATAATAATCTAACACGCGCGTATATCACGACGCATTGTTTTAGTGATAGCAACTTCTTGTTATTATTTTAATCGTTATTTTCACTGTTATTATTGGAAGTGTGCTTTATAATGGAGATAAGCAGTAGAAGAACAACAAATTGTCGTATTTTTGTTCTGATTCTGACCGACGTTACCTGTACGACATAGTATCAGCTGTTATAAATGGCGAATGTCTTCCTGTTTTGTCTCATCGTTCTCCAGGAAAAATGTCTTACGCCCGATAGCTTACAAATAAGGTCCGACCGAGATCTCGGTTTCGGTCTCGGCATTCTCGGCCAAAAATCGAGCCGATATCTCGGTCTCGGCTCTCGGCCAAAATGGGCCGAGATTCTTGCCGAGACCGAGAATAGGCAATGAGTTATCATTGGTGAATTTGAATTTTCCCCGCACGAGCGCCTGTTTCTTAGCTACCCGTTGGTTGCATCGCCCAGTTGGTGTGACGTTTTTTGTGATTTTGATTGGTTTCGTACTCACATTTTAAGCCAATTACTTATCAAATACTAAGTGTTGGGATCGGATAGTTGCGGTTGCAAGAAATGACTAGTTCATTTGGGTCTTTTCGTTTTGTGGTTATTATTATTGATGAATAAATAAGTGTATATTGTTATCGGGATGTAACTTAGATTAACTTGTTGTGAGTAGAAGATGACACTGGATATTTTGATACTAAATATATTTGTGTTAACGGGAAAACGCAAAGCAGTAGGTATGTACTAAAACGACACCTGTGGCGGATATTTTGGTTTACAGTATAGAACTCTTTATTTTGATTATTGTTATTGTACCTCTCTTTGTCCACATCCGTACTGAAAAAACCGGCCAAGTGTGTGTCGGACCACGCATAATGGAAGGTTTCGTACCTTCATACAATACAAAAAGCCGTTAGTGGCACTTTCGTCGTTTTAATAAGATCAGTTTTTTTTATAACTCTTAAATGTCTTAACTTAACCGACCATATTCAAAATAATTTGCCTGAAAAATTATTTGCTTATTAAGCTTTATTATTTAGATATTTTTAAATGGATTTGCTCTCCCAGTTCAAAAGTTAGAGGGGATCACACAATTTTTTTGGAGCGATTATTTCCAAAAGTATTTACTTAATCAAGAAAACGTTTTTAGCAACCTTTATGTATTTTTAAATACCTATCTAATGATGAGCCACATGATTTTTTTAAACTTTTAGTTACATTTATATGTAGTATATATTTGAAAATATATTTTACAATTGTTTTTCGAAACTAAGAAGCGACTTACATAATACATACTGTACACCTACGTTCCAAAGGTTATAAAATATATCGTATAGTTTTTGAGTAAAATGGCTGTGACGTACGCACAGACCGACAGACATAAGGACATGAGGAAACTATAAGGGTTACATTTTTGCCATTTTACTATTACTATTTAATAGCACTACCAATTGATTATGATAACTTTTTTCTGATAAATCGTTGAATTTCAATTATAAAACATTTTTAGTACAAAATTCGTCTTTTTTCTATTTTATAAATTCTCGGTCTCGGTCTCGGCCGAGAATCCAATTGTATCTCGGTCTCGGTCTCGGTCGAGACAAAAAAAAGCATTCTTGGTCGGACCTTATACATAATACATGTACACCTACACCTACGTTCCAAAGGTTATAAAATATATCGTATAGTTTTTGAGTAAAATGGCTGTGACGTACGCACAGACCGACAGACATAAGGACATGACGAAACTATAAGGGTTACATTTTTGCCATTTTGGCTACGGAACCCTAAAAATACTATTTAATAGCGCTACGAATTGATTATGATAACTTTTTTCTGATAAATCGTTGAATTTCAATTATAAAACATTTTTAGTACAAAATTCGTCTTTTTTTTTTCTATTTTATAAGTTCTCGGTCTCGGCCGAGAATCCAATTGAATCTCGGTCTCGGTCTTGGTCGAGACAAAAAAAGCATTCTCGGTCGGAGCTTACTTACAAAGGCCAACCCACCGCATAATTTAAATTAACTAGTTAGCTATGTTTGTAGTCAAAGTTTACGCTCACATCAGTCCCATCTGGTTTGATATCAAAAGACACCCTCTGTGTAAAGACGGGGCAAGACACTTATGGAAACTGATCTCAGATTCTAGATACCTTTCTGCAAATCTTTAAAGGTGGTTGATCCCGTGATAAAACAAAAAGCATATTTCGCTTACCCGGAAAACCTAATCCTGGCTTTGTTAACCGAGCCTCAGAAGCACGTACGAGAGCTTGCTGCCAGGTGTATTTTGAAAGCTAGAAATGGTCCTACTTCTGGTCCTAATCTTCGTGTGTTCCAAGTATCTAAGATTAATCGGCTGCGTGTTATACTAATCTGATTGAATGGCAGGAAAAATACACCCAATCTCCGATACTACGCAATGTTACAGATCAAGCCCTACTTTCTCTGGTGGAGTCAAGAGGCAATGATGAAATAACTTTTCCTGCGGCTGCCATGTCATACACAAGCTGTGGAGAGGGTGGTAAAGACGGTTACTGAAGTCTGAAGTATGCAATAAAACCGCTAGGGAAGGTATGTTATAGACAAAAAAAACAGAGCCGAAAAATCATGCCAAGATTCGAAAGCAGAAAGGATTTTAACGCTTTTTTACCGTTTTGGATACTAATTTCACAATCGTGTATACTATATGCTTTTGAATAAATATCCTTTTTTTTTAATGTATGTTGCATTTTATATAATAATACACCTTATTTTTGGAAGAATTCTTATAAAAATGCTATCTCAGATATTAGTGAAATTTTGAAATTTTCAAAGTCGTTGCGCGGCCGCGCGGGTAGACACAAAAGACTTAAATACAAAACTTTTTTTCCCGAATTTTGAACCTTTCAGCGTGGGTCAACTTTTTATCACTATTAGAAAAAAAATACAAAAAAAATTGCTCCGTACATAAACGACCCACCCTATTGGGTATGTACACAAACGCAAGAGTTTAAAGCCACGAAAGATCTTGTAGACGGTCTTCTCCACAATGACCTTAGTTATAAAAATTCTTAATATTCACCTTGTTATAAAAATTAACCCCTTCATGTAAAAAAAATATATTCTGTGTAAATTTTAACTTTAGGAGCTATCAATAGAGTTGAATATTATAACTGCCATATATGGCTGCATATGCGGTAAAGGAGTTAACATTGACACCTTAGCCATAGAAAGACTATCTGTTCTGTAGAAATTATAATTAAAGAGGCAAATGACGAGTTTTGTATTTTCGCAGTACATAGTTATCTGCCTCTCTATCACTCTTGACAGAAATAGAGAGGCAAATAAACAAACTAAAGAAATAAATGGTTCGCGGTAGGCCTTCTGAATTCTGAATACACACCAATTATTTGTACAGCAGGTCCTATGGCTATTACCTTTATCTTTACCCCTCCCGTTTTGTCTCAGGGATGTTAGGTCTTCACTTTCTATAACTGAGACGAAAACTGCTTTTGTTGATACATTACCATGGAGTTGTACACAACAGATTAAATAATTCAGCCGTACTAGAACGAATGGGCCTGCATGTGCCAGTGCAGCGGACGGTGTCGGACGCCGTGAATGCCCTGCCGCCACGTAGGGTCCGACCGAGAACGCTTTTTTTGTCTCGGCTGAGACCGAGACCGAGATTCAATGGGATTCTCGGCCAAGACCGAGACCGAGAATTTATAAAATAGAAAAAAAAATACGAATTTTGTACTAAAATGTTTTGAATATCGAAATTCGACAATTTATCAGCAAAAAGTTATCATAGGTAATCAATTCGTAGCGCTATTAAATAGTATTTTCAGGGTTCCGTAGCCAAAATGGCAAAAATGGAACCCTTATAGTTTTGTCACGTCCTTATGTCTGTCGGTCTGTGCGTATGTCACAGCCATTTTACTCATAAACTATACAATATATTTTATAAACAAATTTAGAACGTAGGTGTAAATGTATTATGTAAGTTGCTTCTTAGTTTAGAATAAAAATTGTAAAATATATTTTCAAATATATACTCCATACAAATGTAACTAAAAGTTAAAAATAATTCATGTGGTTCATCATTAGATAGGTCTTTAAAAATACATAAAGATTGTTAAATTTTTTTTATTTTTATTTAGTCAATATTTTTGGAAATAATTGCTCCAAAAAAAATTGTGTGATCTCCTCTAACTTTTGAACCGGGAGAGCAAAACCACTTCCAAAATATCTAAATAATAAAGCTTCATAAGCAAATAATTTTTCAGGAAAATCATTTAGAATATGGTCGGTTAAGTCATTTAAGAGTCATAAAAAAACTTATCTTATTAAAACGACGAATGACCCAAATGAAATGAACAAGTCATTACTTGCAACCGCGCCTATCCGATCCCAACACTTAGTATTTGATAAGGAATTGGCTTAAAATGTGGGTACTAAACCAATCAAAATCACAAAAAAACGTCACACAAATCGGGCGATGCAACCAACGGGTGGCTTAGATCCCGGTGCTCGTGCGCGGAAAATTCAAATTCACCAATGATAACTCATTGCCTAGTCTCGGTCTCGGCAGGAATCTCGGCCGATTTTGGCCGAGAGCCGAGACCGAGATCTCGGCTCGATTTTTGGCCGAGAATGCCGAGACCGAGACCGAGACCGAGACCGAGATCTCGGTCGGACCTTACCGCCACGGCGCCGCCGCCGCCTGTTCGCGTGGCTGCGTGCGCGCACCCGCCAGGCCGACAACACGCCTACGCCCCGGCCACTTGCCCTTTTTAATGTGATGGCTATTGAGGGTCATGACGTTGATGTTTTCGCAGATAATGTTGGTGAATTTTGCAGAAAATGTCTCCAAAGTTTAAATATTATTTTATATGATTAATTTATTTTATTGTTATTATTTCATTGTTTTATTGTAATTTGATAGCTCTCATTTAATTTAATTGTGTCAATTTTGATTATTTAATTGAAATGAACTAACATTTTTTTATTGTGATTTAATTATTTTATTTTACTGTATAGTGTGTATGTGTATTCATTTATTTATCCATAGCTGACATTGTTTATTTCTTTATTTTTGTTTCTTAATATTTTAATGTCTTAGATATAAATAACGTACCTATATGTAAAACTCTCATGTAAACGTTTTGGTGATGCACTGTAAGTTTATGTTGAAATAAATAAATTCATGAATTACACACGGCCAATCTATTATATATGGGTAAATTAGTATGTCAACTCTGGCACTTTCTTTTGCGATATAGGGTATGGAAAGAAATGCAATAAATAAAGCCAAGTGTAAGCTAAAGACAAAATATTCCAAAATTGTTATTTAAATGTTAAATATTTTTTATTTAAAGTTAATCAAAAGAAATTAAAATACCTAGTGTAATTTTATCACGGCAGTTAGCGAAATTATTGATTTCAAGCGCTTGCAGTTCTCTTGTTAAACGTTGCGTCGTGCTGTCGTTGGCTGTATGTATTGTGACCTTGGCCTACAAATACATCTAGACTAGAAGAAAAAAAAAAAATATAACAAAACAAGACTAGAAAAAATACGTCGAAGACAAGTGTTGTAGATGAGCCCTCCTTGCTTAATCAAAAGTTTTCAAAAACTTAAATCTATTTCAGCTCCCACTGTTAGCTCTTCATCACTTCCCATTTTTCAGCATGAATATGAGTCTCTTATACTAGTTCCACCAGTTCTCCTGGATATAGGTATATCAAAGAATGATATAGATCAAAATCAACAATTTCTGAGTTTTATTGATACTGATTGTCAGGGTGCTAACCATATGTATACAGATGCTTCTAAGATGTCCACCAATGGTTGTGTCGGTATTGGTGTGCTTCACATTCAATCTAATATTTACCAAAAGATAAAATTGCCTCCAGAATCCTCTGTGTATAGTGGTGAGTGCTTTGGAATCCTTAAAGCATTAGAGTTTATCATCATAATGCATCTTAAAAAAACAGTCATTTTTTCAGACTCTTTAAGTTCTCTTCAATCAATATCTAAATTTCCTTTCAAATCTAAATCTAATAACCCAATTATTTATCAAATCCGTAGTCTACTTCAAAAATGTCATCTTAAAGGTTACTCGGTTTCCATTGCCTGGATCCCTGGACACAGAGGGATTAAAGGTAATGAAAGGGTGGATGACTTAGCTCGAGATGCCATTAGTTCTGGAGACATGTTTCCATTTAAGAATGTTGTTGAAGACCTGTTGGCACTGCCTAAAATATACCTAAGAAAGGAATGGACAAAATTATGGGCATCTGGTGCGGGTGCCACTGCGTTACATTATCGGAGCATACAAAGATCAATTCCTGCCAAACCTTGGTTTGCAAAAATCTCTTTGCCAAAGCCTGCAACCAGTATGTTAATTCGAATGAGATTGGGTCACGTATGTACACCGGAACACCTGAAACTACAAAATCGCGTGGCCAGTTCCGCATGTATTTGTGGAGCTGATCCCGCTGATCTTAATCATATATTCTTTTCAGGTAATTGTAACCTGTATGACCGTTCTATATTATTAAGACAGCTGTCAGATTTAAAAGTTCCGTTTCCCACATCTATTAGAACACTCCTGTATATTAATAATTCTTCTCCATATATATTTAAATCATTGTATTCATTCCTTTCACGTCATAATATAAAATTATAATTTATTATAATATATTACCATTCCCTGATCCTTGTCCAAATTCCGACATATCCGTTATAATGTAATCCTTTAATTCCGTTTCCCCGTTTTACTCGTTTGGCTGAATGCGCCAGGAGCGCGATGCCATAAAAAAAAAAAAAAAAAAAAAAAGTGTTGTAGATTAATTCCATCATAAAAGTAATATTAGTTATATTGCTTAATAAGTTTGTTAGTGTTTTTTAACCGAGTATTTCCCTTCCACTATGGGTAGTCTAGATAAAGCAGTACTAACAGGATTTATTTGCCGTTTATGTTCTGAAATGCATCGCGTAGTTCTTCATATTTATGGCGAAGAAGGTATACGTTTGTGCATATCGGAGAAAATCAATAGGCATCTATCAATAAACGTAAGTTATTTGTTTATTTTATATCCTTGTCGTCAATTCTATATGTTAGTTTGTAATTTAATGATTCTAGAATTATTATTTGTCTATGCAGACTTTATTTCTCTCATTTTAAAGTACCTATACGTGTCCTAAGTCACTAACTAAAAATAACACATTTAACTGATTTAACTTTCAAGGAGACTTGTTTTGAATGGTATTACTATACTAGACTGTATATGTTGAGTTTGCTTTTAACTACGTAATCATTCAAGCAACACCCGTAATCTTCGTTCAATATACAGTTAGCAGCCAAAGTTGAATTTTACATTTCATGCTCATGAACTACTTGAGAACTTACTTCGTGTAACCACTATCAATTGTAATTAATATTGACTGCTCAGATTATTTCTTCATGTTCTCAGATTTACCGGTGGCAGGTCTATAGGCAATTAGAATAAAGTGTGAATATCTCCAAACTCCAAATATCAAAATATCAAGTCCTTTCAATGCCCTTCCACTGCTAGCTGCTATTATTCTTAATATTTATATGGACCTGGTTATTATTTGTGTTTTGTTTTCTATTTCAGGTATCTCAATCAGATCCTCTGCCTAAAACTATTTGCAAAAGTTGTTTAGAGAAACTGGAAAGCCAACATAGGCTTGTGATGCGTATTGAACAAGCAGCAAAAATGGTACGCCAATATCCGGCCAGACTTGGCCAACGGCGTGGGTGTCTACTGAGCCATTGTGACAATAGCTCAAATGGCCCTCCACATCCTCCTGTACCAAAATAATGTCACAACAATCTCAATTTTTAGTATTCCTACAACATAGACCATTATCCTGTATTATCTAAAGCTTGCATTAGTTATTGTCAATAATATATATTGATCATATATCTGTGGCTATGTGTTTTACAGCCCATAAAATATTTTTTGTTGTAATTCAAGATAATTTATTTTATGTATTATTACTTATTAGTATTTAAATTAAAGTTTTGTACACTTGCTGAAGGAAGGTAGAGTTAGACCATGATAACTCTGCAGTGATTTTTTTAGCAGAGATGCAAGTGTTATTTTAAACATCAAACTTCCATGAAATTATGAAGTTTAAATAACAATAACAATCGCTGCATAGTTATTTTGGTCTGACTCTACCTATACAGTACAGTTATAGTATAGTACATCATAATTCATTAAATTAATATAATAAAATTTTATCTGCAAATTTGATGAATTGAAATGATCAATTTGATGTAAATACACAGCATAAAAACATATTAGATATATTAAGTAATGTGTCATGAGATAGGATGAGTATGAATATTTAAATGTTAGACCATTTGCAAAATGATGAAACCTATGAAATATATGATACAGATGTATACAGATTAAGATTTGTTTATTTCATTATAACAAATAAATAATTCATCTGTATGAATTTATAAGATTTAAGTTTTATGAGTTAACAATAAAAAAAATCAACCATAATTTAGCCTCATACAAAAACGGATGAACTAATTGCGACAAAAACACTTAAATAAAAAAAATGGACCATGGAAAAACACTCCAGTTTTAAAAATCTTTTAACTAAATATTTAAATATTACAGGTTTTAAACATCTGATAAATGTGTAATCTGCTTTGATTTGATACCCGACACATGCGTATGTATATGTCCAATATACAATATATAGTTTGAGTGCAATACGCAGTATTCCCAACGAGGCAAGAGATGGCCTGTGCCGCTGTCTCTCAGTAGTTTTGGGTTTCCAACATCGCTCAACAGCATGACTAAAAAGTGGAAGCGGTTACTGGCTCAGATTAGTCTCTTTCACCGTTTCCCAAAAGGTTATGCCTTACTATATTGTACAGTGTATTAGAATGACTTTGATTAGATTATTTAAATATAACATTGAGGCTAATTTTAAGCATTAGGTCTGTATGATATTATGTTTGCCTCTATTTAGATTATATTAATATGATTAATTAATCAAACATCATTTCATTTTAACCTTTTAATTTTAGACATATATATTCACTTTAGTAATTTAAGGTGGGAAAAAATCCCAGTAAGTAGTAATTTGGGACAAAATTATGTATACTATATTGATATATGGTTTGTCAGTGTTTTTGGGACAACATTTGATGTGTATCATAATACCTATAGGGTAGGTAGACAGGGTACGGTAGTAAAAGTTTATTGTTCGTGTCTTTGCTATCACAGCTCTATTTGGGGAATTACGTAGATGGTTAATTTTACATTCTATTTGCGTGCTATTGTTACAAGTCGAGATCGGTTATGTTATAATTAAGTATAACAGTAAACGGGGACGGTTGTAACAAATCCCAGTAAAACCAACAATAAATAACTTCGTTAAATTTCATGGTCAAACGCAATACAATGATTGTAATAAGTACCGTACATAAAATTAATAATTATTTCGAGCAGTCAATACAGTAGCCTCGTAAGTCCTTGCGTCCTTGTAGACCGCGTCCAGGCGCATATTTCGTCAGTCATCGCCTCCCAGCTGATACTTTGTCAGATGATAGTTTAGAATGTTTAGATGCTGTTTTAAACTAAAAAACTGTCAGCCGGTTCTATCGCGGTGGAATGACTTTCAGCTGTAAAATGAACAAGTAAAAAATATGCGCCTTACCACTTTATGTGCTGCAAAGTATGCGTAATGTGTGATTTGCGTAATCCGTTGATGGCTTTTCAGGCGTTTACGCCTGATGAAATGCTACATGCAAAGTTTCATGATTTGTTATTGCTGTCATAAAAGGTATAGCGGATATATTTTACATGTTCATGCGACCAGCTGATGTTCTTACCACCGCGATATAACCGGCTGACGATTTTTTAATTAACAACAGCATCTGAACTATCATTTGACAAAGTATCAAACGGGAGGCGATGACATTTTTTTTTGTTTTACGTTTTTCGGTGGCTGCCATTTCTCAACCCACCAATGGAGCGGCAGCTGACGCCCACGAGGGTTCATCATACCTAGCCATTAACCACTACACGAGTTTTCAGCCGGGAGGCGACTGGTCATGAAAATTGTTCCTGGCTCGCGGTCTATTGGTTCTTGTAGTCTCGTGTAGTTGGTTTGGTAAATATTTGAGCTGTATTAACCCTTCCCTGTTACAACGTACCCAGTCTACTCTATGCGAGTAAAATATGGACAATTAAGTTAAGTTAATAACGAAAACTACGGTTTCTACACTTTCTACCTCTATATTTTTATTATTATTATAAAGAGGAATATAAACTAATATACAAAATATTTAACATTATTGCACACTCCCACTTGCTAGTAGTTTTTCAATTCTAGATGAATTTTTGTGTATAACGATCTTTAGATCATCTATTTTGTCTAGTTTTTCTTTTATGTCTGCATCTAGGTTTTTAATCTTTGTATGTAGGGGTAGCAGAGAATCATCGTTAGCTCTGAAAAAAAAAGAAGACATTTTATATAATGGGGCTCACACAGCAGCTATATTTAATTTTTGTTACACTTAAATACACCAAGTTATATAATTGCATTAATGTTTTAAGATGGTACAGTATAGTCAGCACCATACATGTTAAGTTGGCTAAATATTCGAATGTTCGAAATTAATTACACGAAATAGTTATAAAAATTTGAGTGTTCGTCGCTTATTTAGCATCTTTGTCACTCCATTGTATCAGTAATAGGATATGCCATCAGCTAGGCTAACTTTACTTACGCCTTCTGCTTGGATAGTTCTTTAGACGTTTCATCATAAGTTCTTGTCCATTGCTGCAGTTCTTGGCGCATCACCTCTACGTCCTCCTGGATGTGGTCAAGAAGCTTTCCTAGTGGATTCGCAGCTCGCGAAACAGCTTGAATATTAAATTTGACTTGCTCTATCTCCTGATTTGATGCTTCTCGCGCCTTTTGGGCTCCAAATTGCCACTCCTAGTGTTAAAATAAAAAAAGTCGATATCTTACTAAGGCTCGACTCTGTCAGACCCCAAAGGTTAGTAGGCGTTGGAATCAAATGCCGTCTTTGCGTACACTTTCTCCAATCTATCTTGATTTAATGCATATGCACCGAATGTCCCTCTTTAGACACATGCATCCATATGATCCATATAATAAGCCCAAAATCGGTTTATTCCCACTAGTTACCACCAAGTTGTTATCAGTGGTAACTACTGGGATTTTTTTCCCACCTTTTACCACTGGTAACTACTGGAAAAAAAAATCCCAGTAGTTACCACCAAACCAAGTTGGTGGTAACTAGTAGAGGTGGAGGAGGAGGAGTAGTAGTGGTGGCCCAGCAGGTACTGGTAAAAGGTTGGAATTTTTTTCCCAGTAGTTACCACCAAAATTTGGTTAGCGTTAAATACTAATAAAAACAGTATACATATAGAGTGCTTTAATGAATAATTCATTAAAAGTATAATTAATTATAAGATAATTAGTTATTCGTTTAATTATAAGTCGATTACTGTTTCAGTAAACTGCCTTAAAGGTAATAAAAAAATCGGTCTTTGACTGATTTCTTTGTCCGTTCGTATAATTTTGATGTTATTTATTGAAAGGGACTTTATTGTCGATGGCGCTTACGCCATTATCAACGAGTTTCCTATATAAATACAACGCTGCGCTACGCAGTATGGCGTAAGCGCCCTTGTCAAAAGATCCCGGTTTCATAGGTAACTTCACAATTAATAACATAAATTCTCTCATGCTCTCGAGGTTGATGGCAAAAAGGAAAAAAAATGTAATAATTAATATAAGGTAATAATTCCAAATAAAACAAAATTAAAATATTACTTTACTTAAAAATAAATAAATAAATAAGACTTTAACAACATTGATTGAATCTCTATTGGCGCGTAGGATTAGGATAGGCCGCCGTAGCGACTAAAAGTTAACACGTATTATAATCCCATGCATGGATGCATGCATCATAGGAGCATCGTTGATAATGGCATAAGTGCCATCGACAATAAAGCCAAGGATACACTAGGGGACAAATGTCCCACGACACGTGTCGCGAGCGACGTCGGGTGAAGTGGCACGACGTTGCCAGACTTCGCTCGACTTGTCTGGCAACATCGCGCGACACGTGTCGCCAGTGACGTCGGGTGAAGTGGCGCGACGTTGCCGGACTTCGCTCGATATGTCTGGCAACATCGCGCGACACGTCGCCAGTGATGTCGGGTGAAGTGGCGCGACGTTGCCGGACTTCGCTCGACATGTCTGGCACCACCGCGCGACATGTGAAACAAAACTTCGTGATGTCCCCAGATATGTCTGTCTGTCTGTCTGTTTTTATTAGTATTGAACGCTAACCAAATTTTGGTGGTAACTACTGGGAAAAAAATCCCAGTAGTTACCACTGGTAACAACTTGGTAGTAACTAGTGGGAATAATCCCAAAATCGAGGTAACTTTGGACAAAAAAGCAAATGCCCAGCGTGTTGATGTGGTGCACCACGCTGGGAATGCTGCGGGAGGGACACGTTGGTTGGGAACACGAGTGGTGTCACTGAAGCATAGCTGTACCTGGTAAAGAGTTTCAGGGCATATGCATTCTAAGTAGTTATTAGGTATGTCCCTCTTTTATTCTTTTCATGACAGAATACGAAAAAATTACACGTATGATTTATTTTCTATAGAGTTACGAGTATAAACCCTGCCTTAACATTTCTGAAACCGGCCTGATGTGCAAAGCAAGTTTTTGAAACTTACAATCTCGGTTTTGCCAGAGACTTGAGAAAACTCTTTTTGTGAATCCAAAATCTGTTGAACTAAGTGACCATGTTGATTTATTGCAAGCTGGTCTGGTTGCTCTGCAGATGTATTATGAGATTGTGGTTGATCCACAATAATGATGCTTGCGTCTTCCTCCTAAAACGAATTCTAATATAAGAATGTGTAGGATGCATTTACCTATATATATATATGTCAATGATAGGATGTAATACATAATATAAGAAGAATCTCTTTAGGTAGGTACGAGTACCATATCTACTTGCCTCTTCATTGGGCGCGTTTTCGGTAATGATGTTTACTTTACCCACAAGTAAATTATCAGAAGCTTGCGCTGTCCCACTATGTTTGTCCCTCAACCGCGGCGCACCAGGCCTTGATGATGAAGGCCTCACGCTTGTTGGCCTGACTGGCTGACTAGGCACTATTGAATTCTTATTTGCTGAAATAACTCTATTTTCGTTATTTTTTTCTGTGGTGTCCACACTGTTCTGACGAAAATTATTTATGTTATTCTGTATTTTGTTCACGTTTAATTCTTGTTTATCATGCAAATTTTCATTTACTTTTTCTTCGTTTTTTACTTGTGTGTCCCTATGGTCTTCTTCAGTAGTTACTGGGTCAGGGAAATGAGGAGTTTTAAGATTAATTTCCTGGTTTTCTTCCAATTTATTTTGTGTTTCCAATAAATCATGAGATGATGAAGAATTTAAGTCTGTGTCTGCAATTGTGTAAGAAGTATCAAGCTTCTCTTTTACTAGTTCTTCTGTCTCAGATTCTTGTGGTGCTTCGGACTCTGGGTTTAATTTAACAGTTTCTGACTCCTTTCCATTTTTTTCCTGGTCTTCATCTTTATTAACTAATGATTTAGTTAAATCTTTACTAGACGTTTTTGACAATTTCTTATTAGGCTGGGTATTATTAATGTCAGGCTGCTGATTTGTATTTTCAACTGAGGGCTTTTTGCTAATTACTTTTGGTTTTTGTGTTGATATTTTTGGAGGTGGTTCTTGCTTGAGTGTACTTTCTCTGTCTTTTAATTTGCTAACTTTTTCTTTCGTCCCGGTTTTGACCAAAGACCCATCCCTTTTCTCTTTCTTCTGATTAGTCAATTTCTCATTACTTCTTGACGTAAGTTTATTTGAATCTGTACTTTTCTTAACAGCTTTTGAAGGTTCCTTAGTTTTGGTATCTACTGTTTGTACTGGTTTTGCCCCCTCCTTATATTTTCTTACAGCTTCATCAGAGGATATTTTTTTCTCAAGAACTTGAGCCAAACATTGAAGCAGCTCATTTGTTTTATCAGGTTCCTGCCCTGCAACTACTTTGGATGGCTTCACCGATAATGGTTTGCCATTGGCTAAACCTGTAGGGAAATCAATTGATTAATAGATAATAGAATAATAAAAAGGAAATACCTACAATGGGTTTTTTTCATTGGACAGATGAAATGGGAAGAGAAAGCGACTTACCAACCACGGATATAACTTTATTAAGAAATAATATTTTACTCTCTCTATCTTTAACATTATCGGAAACAAGTTCATCTTCTTCAAATAGTCCTTCGAAAAATCCAGTAGTCTTTAAAACCTGCAAAATTATATTTACATAGCTATGTCATTAAATATGAGTATTAATAAAATTGTCTTCATCGTCCTATTAGTATAATCAATACATACCGTCGTTATAATATCATGTAAGAATCTAAACGGAGGTTTCTTTAATAACTTATCACTCAACGGTGGGCGTTTCACGTACTTTCCAAGACTTGTTTGAGTGGCTTTGATTATACTTGGATCCAATTCTTTTTCCATTTCTCATAATTGAGAATATAGAGGCAATGTATAACTTCTTTACTTACTTTCCTAACTACCTGGCCAAAACAGTATGAGTATTATAAATGACTTTGGCATGTCTTTGTTTACTTCTCGTTGCTATAGTAATATTTGTGTTCGCGACGTGTATTTACGTGGAACATGCGTGCCAAACAGCCCAACCAAACAAATAACTATAATCAAGCCCTCAAGACCATACAAAGAAAAAAAAAAAAAAAAAAAAACTATAATCAATACTCATAATTATGTTAATCTATTTCACTGTTTTTATATTTGGCGCGCCGTTAAACTCATTTATCATTTTTCATTGTTTTAAAATTTTAATATTGGTGTCCATACTTCCGCTCGCATACGTTGCGTGCCTAACGTATGCGAGCGAAACACGAAATTTCGTTATCTGCCTCTCTATCGCTCTTGTGCATTATTGATATTCGCGGTTGAGTGCCAATTATATCCACACTTTATCAGATCCGATTTCGGGCCCGAGAAAGAGTTTTCCGAATCACCAAATATCAGCACATCGTTTACCACCGAACGAGATGCTCTTACGGAACTTTCAGTAGGAGTAGCAAAGAATGCGCTATAATTGTTTGTTCTTGTCACAGTTTCATTTTTATGGCAAGGTCACCCCGTTGTCTGTTCTCAGTTGGTTCTCAGTACAAAATTTGATACTCAGGCCGTAGCCATTTAGGTGGTAGGCAAGCTGCGTATGTTGATTTTTAGCATGTTTTTAGGGATGTGGACTTGTTGTCGATTTTAGTCATGTATATATCGATAATTCTACACTGCGGAACGCAATAGCGATTAATTGAAACTTCGATACTTCACTAAAAATTAACATCATAGAAATATAGAAATGCTAATGGATAATGAATATTTTATGATATAATAAAATAACTCAATCATTGCGGAAAACATATTTTAGTTGATTTTAGCCGGTTTACCATGGATTTCCTCCGTTGATTACGCCGCTCATCCTAGAATGCACGATGGTCGCGGTGCGGTGCGGTAGTCTGTTAGGGCTTTTAATTTGACATATGTCATTATATTGACGTGACGTGGCGAACTCGACAGCCCGAATCCCTATACCAAGCCAACGCCAAGCCCAGCGCCTGAGCGAAAGTAATATCAAAATTAGCTAAGGAGAGAAACTGGATGTGTTATTGTAAATATCCATCTATCAAGGAGCAGATGATATACTAAGTAACCATGCCACCAGGTAAAAGATTGGGAAGACCTCCGGGCTCTAAGAATTGTAAAATAAAATGCAGTTTCTGTTCCGCACAACTGAAAAGCAGGAGTGATTTGTTGAAACATTTGCGTATATGCAGTCAAAAGAAGCAAGCTAAACTAAAGGATCTTGATCCCAAAAAGGTAAACATTGTGATAACAAAGTTAAGTTTTATATATGCAGCTATTTTATTTTGGAATATCTATCATTTCATCGCGTTCATTTATAACAGGCCGTGTACAGCTGCACACAATGCACCAAGAAGTTCAGGTTTGAGAACAGTTATATCAAACATCTAATGATGGAGCACTCCAAGCTCCGAACTGCAGTGGGCTGCAAGCAGTGTAATGTCCGCTGCCCGAACCACCGAGTCCTTAAAGAGCATATTGCAAATGTGCATGAACGGGAGATATTTGAGTGTGAGCATTGCAAGAAGCAGTTTGTCAGGCGGGCCCATGTGTTACGCCACATTGCTCAAAAAGGCTGTGATGGATCAGGAGTTAAAATGTTCCCTTGTGAAGTAAGTTATCAATTTATTTTGATCAATTGTTTGATATATGATTTTTACAAGCTTTTATTTAACCTGTCCTGTAGGGCTAATATGGTCAGTGTTTTATCATTTGTCATCATGCCTGTCAAATGTTGGAAGCTAAGATGCATAGGTATGCATATATGAAAATCTAATGACAATGCAATATTTATTCTGACAAACATTTATTTCAGATTTGCAACGCCACATTCTCACGCAAAGACAACTTGATAGTTCATCTCCGACTGCAGCACATCAACAAGAACAATTTCCATTGCAAGCACTGCACCTACCACACTAAGAACTTTTCCAAACTGATCATTCACACCCAGAAGACTCACTTAGGTGATTATTAAAATAACTTATTAAGTTATAATTTGCTGTGTTAAAACCAAAGAGAATTGATTGCAAAATTAATAAAGTATAGGAAAAAAACATGCCCCTCAGTTTGAGATACAAAACAGATGGCGCTGTACTGTGCCATATGTTTTGTGGTCACTGAATTGTTAAACATCAACTTTTGACAATCAGAGTTACCACAAAATGTATGGAGCTGTACAGTGCCACAAAGCACGAAATTGTCTTAGATTATACACATCAATCATACATTACTTAATCAATGCATCTTTGGTTAAAACTTAAATAATGATCTAAATAATTCAGAAAAAAATTATAGTCTCATACTTTTTAGATAGAGCTCATTTTTATTCATTATTATTTGTTCTTAAAAAAAGAAATGTACAGAGTATTCTAAAATATAAGCTCAATATACAATGTGTTTGTGCACATATAGTGGAGCCGTTAACCACGTATAATATGATGAATTTTATCGCCAAATCACCCCCCATACCTATGTTTTTTCTTAACCATTTTAAAAATGCACCCATTCAAACACGACTGCACTTGGTTAATGTACCATTATCTGTCAATTTACCTATCGCACATTTAAAAAATAATAATCAATCGATAGATTATGAATTAGGCTATCAATTTCGAGCATAAATGTCACAGAGAATTTTCCACAATTACTCGAGAATTAATAACAAAGATGTCAATTGTCTTCAAATTTTTTTTTTTTACATCTTATCTTTTTTTTCAAAAACGAGGTCGTTGACCTGTACTTGTTTATTGTTAAATGATAGTACAGGATGTTAGCTAAAACTTGACATCAAAATGATAGCCCTAGTTAAAACATTCCACAAGTTACATGAGTCCAAACAAGACCTTCTTTAATAAACGTTAACTTAGTTCTAAAAATAATAATTGCCCACCACCCGAATTAGTTCGACGCACATTACAGAAGGTCTTGTTTGGACTCGTGTAACGACTTTTAGCTGATATCCTGAACTATAATCTAACAATAAAAAAGTACAGGTCAACGACCTTGTTTCCGATAAAAAAGATAAAATGTAAAAAGAAAGTAAATTTTTGAAGTCTATTTTTAAGTTTATTATTAATTCTTGAGTAATTGTAGAAAAATCTCTTTGACATTTATGCTTAAAATTGATGCCCAATTCATAAGCTATCGAATGATTATTATTTCTTAAATGTGCGATAGGTAAATGGATATATAATGGTACATTAATCAAGTGCAGTCGTGTTTGGCGCCTTAAAACTTTTAAGGGGTGCATTTTTAAAATGGTTGCGAAAAAACATAAGTATGGGGGGTGAATTCATCGTACTATACGTGGTCAACTGCTCCACTATACGTGCACAAACACATTGTATTATATCATTATGTGGACGAATTGTCTTAGCTTTCTACAAGATTGTAACTGTTTTTTTTTTATTAGGCATTTTATGACTTACAAAATATAAGTGTTATAGTTGTAACATGTTCGGTCCAGCCATGTCTATAGACATAAAAAGTTATTACGATACAAGTGCGAAAAGTACGCAAGAAATTTGCATGTATATTGTACAATGCTTTACAGTACATATATGGCCCTTTAAATTTTCGACATACAACCGTATAGTGCTAGTTACTGCACTCGGGTGGTAAAGTAGCACCATATGTACTGTAAATATATATTCTTAACAACCTAATTAGTAATTGAAGTTGCTGGTCCGAAAGAAAAATTCAAGAAAACTTTATTTTTTCTTACAGAACCAAAAAACTATTTTGAGTGTGATCACTGTAGCAAAGTGACAAGCTCTAGGGCTGCTATGGCCAAGCATTTAGAAATCCATGGAGAAAAGAAATATGAATGTGATGTGGTAAGTTATCTTATTAGTTGCAATGTCTGATTACTGAGTTGATAATTCAATATGTTTTGTACGCTTGAATGATCCATTGAGTATTTTTTCTTCTGCTGCTATTGATTGTAAAGGGTAAGTAAAACAATTATCTTGCTAATAATATATAATAGTGTACTTTTGTCAACAATTTAAGTATGCAGTTTTTGTACCCAATAGGGAATATTACGCGAAACTCTGCGTAGGGGGCGTCACTACCACAATCCATCACAATCTGACGGTCTACCGCGAAACAGGAAAATCTAATTTTCGTTATCTATCCTCTCTATCACTCTTGCATATTCAAGCGATGAAGAGCCAGATAACTAAATTTCGATTTTCGTGTTTCCCGGTAGGCCCTATTTAAACAAACCGACTTGATGCATCAATGTCATATTTGATTATCTGCAAAAACTTGTCAAAAAACAGTTTAAGGTACTCTATGGTTTACGAAAGGTGCTAGTGCTGCACTCTGGTGGCAGAACATTGCAGTAATACTGCCTATTGTAATTATTAATAACCTGAGTGATAGTATTCATTATGGTGCTCGATCCATATTGCTATTATCGTGTATATGACTAGATCCAGTGTATGTAGTTTGTTCCATGATTAGTTTGGTTTCCGGAAGATCTGTTATTTTTACAAGCTTTTATTTAGTTTCACCTGTCCCATTGTCTGTAATCAAATCATGCAAGCAAAATTACACCCACTTACCATTATTCAATTGAGCTGAAACTTCGCAAACATATGGAAGTTAAGTAACAATGCAATATTATGGTACCAACGAGCTGATCTGATGATGGAGACAGGAAGTGGCCTCAGGAACTCTGTGATAAAACAATGTAGCCTACTTGTGTTTGGGTTTATTAGAATTGTCTCCATGAGTATTAGTTGCATATTTAAAGAAGAATACAGTCAGTCTTAAAAGCTTGTCTAGGAAATTTTTGACAAAATAATAAAATTATTGTTGTTTTGTTGTCTTTCATCTATTTTTAATATCATGTTCTGAATACAGTGTGGCTACGCAACTTACACGATAGAGGTAATCCGTCGTCACGTGCTCGTCCACGTGGAGGACAAGCCGTACAAGTGCGCGATCTGCGGCCAGTCGTACATCCAGCGCGCGCAGCTGCAGCGCCACCTGGTGAAGCACACCGGCAACATGTGCGGCAAGTGCGGGGGCACCTTCGACTCCAAAGCCAGGTCTGTGGATACTGTGTTCACTTTTAGTACACGTAATGCCCGCGATTGACGAATTTCGATTTTCGCAGTTATAGCCCTGGACATAAGCGCGATCTTCGGGCGTAACAGACGTACAGAATAGTACAGATTGATTATACAAATCTGGAGCTGGTTTCTGGAGCCCTAGAGTATGCGTCCCGCAATGGGACGTATACTCTACGGCAATTGTCCCGTTTTCAGGCTAGACTATATTATAATCACTAATCACTGAAACGAACTTTCAGTTGTAAATTGAGAGTGCGGGGCGCGATTAACGCGCTAGGACACCATGCGCCCGCGCGCTCGGCACTACCTTGCCTCCTGTTTAGAAAGTTAACCTGATTTAATTTTTGATGCCTTTCATGTTGACAGCCAATATACCCTACACTGGCTTAGGCCGGGTAAAGGAGTCCCTCATTTTATATCCCAAGTCCCGCAATTATCACAAATATACCGCAAATCCGTGCACTACGGTTGGCAACCCTCTTACCTGTGAACCCTTCCGTTCCAATCCGACCCGCGTAGCTAGAGAGTGTTATCTAACAGCTTTTATAGTTTCACCTGTCTCATTGTGTGTAATCAAATCTTGCAATTTAAATTTGTCCCACTTCCCGGTTTCCAATTGAGCTGAAATTATGCAACCATATAGAAATTGGATGACAATGCAGTATTATGGTACCATCGAGCTGATCTGATGATGGAGACAGGAGGTGGCCATACAAACTATGTGATAAAACAATGCAACCTAATTGTGTTTAGGTTTGTTAGAATTGTCTCAATGACTATAGTTGCCAGTTGAAAAAAAAATACAGTCAGTGATAAACGCTTGTATCAAAAATGAAATTTATGCTACCATAATTATTACAATTTCCCCTATTCTAGCTTGATAATCCACCAGCGTGAGCACCTGGGACTGGATAAGCTGTTGTGCCCATACGAAGAGTGTTCATACTCCAAGAAGGAATTTAGCAGCGAAGTGAGCCTCACCAATCATGTGAAGAATCATTTAGATGACAAACGTGAGTATAAAGGGAGAGAGCGTGAGTCAGTCAATAGAAAAACGTGTCGTTTAAAGTACCTAGTTAAATTGGACGCAAATTCCATTATTATACTGTACGACTTTTTTGCTATAGCCTCGTAAGGCCCCAAGGTCTTACCTATAGGATTTATTCAGTTCGATGAAATGTATTGGAAAGAGTAACATTTGTTTTGTTTCGTTAAATTTTCAAAAAAAATAAAATCAAGCCTTCACCATAGGTTCAAATTTCAGTGGCAAAATTTTCATTTGTATGGCTGGGCCTTCGGAGGACAGGGAGTGTGTAAGGGGGGAAGGCTCAATGTCAAGTTAAAGTTTTTGGTTTAGGCCACATGGTGGCAGATCCAATACGCAAGGTTCCTAATAAAATTAAAATATATCTTGAAAATTGAAGGGCCATGCACGTCCGTAGACATCCTCTTTGTTATTTTTAGGAGGGCTTCAAATTGAAAGGGAAAGGGATAACACTACATACGTGCCAAACGTTGTTTCGCTCACGCATCCGATCCGCACGACTGTGCGTTAATTATAAACACGATCGGTATTTTAAACATTCGTTCCATCCGTCGCAGCGTTCCAATGCGCCGTGTGCAAGAAGCGCTTCCACAACGAGATCAACCAGCGGCGGCACGTGCTGACGCACCAGCTGGACCGGCCGCGGCGCTGCATGTACTGCGTGAACGCGCGCGCCTACGTGCGCGGCGAGCAGCTCGTCAAGCACGTGCGCAAGTGCCACCCCGACCTGTTCCGCGCGCACCTGCAGCACGTGCGCCGCGTGCTGGTGAGTGCTGCGACGGCGCGGCGAGTGCACCTGCACTCTAGCGGAACGCACCACTACGGGACCTACTTGGCGTCGTGCGCGTCGCTTGGGCTAACTTAAAGCCGGTTAAACCATCTTAAAATTCGCAAAGAAATATTCTTAGGTAACTTTTATAGTTCTGTATAGACTTACGTTAGTCCGGCTGTCAATTGTGTGAAGCGCAAACCACACTTGTATACACATATTGACTTAGCGTGACGTCCAGGTTTTATAATATTCAGACTGATCTGAAACACAAATTTAGGCGTTTTACAATTGAGGTTGAGTACTTTTGTTACGTTGTATTGGAATGATTTGCAATAAGGTGCACGTCAAGACATCTCAGTACCTAGTGCCTGCAGATAGCCTGCAAGAGGTGTTTTCTTATACAGGTTCTTATTATATTTATATTATCTAACTCAACCAAACAAAAACGTGCCATATCCTCAGGGCACCAGCAACAAGATCGATCGCGTGAAGAAATCAGAGTTGGACTCGATCCTGAACGTGCTGGATGCGGAGTCGGATCGCATCCTGCAGGGCTACGGCGAGGGCGTGCTGTACGGCGGCGTGCAGGACGTGGAGCCCGACGAGATCGAGGTGCCGCTCAAGGTACTGTGCCACCTCGTAATAAATCCTTTAATTCATAAAATCTTATTGTATTTTCGTGACGTGACGGCGACAAAATAAAATCTGTTTTAGATAAAATCTATGATTAGAAAAGCCAATGCATTGGCTTTTCTAATCAATTTATTTCATTCTGTCATTAAAAATGTAGCCTCAAATGGAAGTAAACATTGTCACAAATCATCTAAAACTTAAAATTCTGTCGCTTTATGGGTTTTCCAAAAATCTGTATAGATCGAATTCGTACCTATTTATTTCGGCGCAGAAAGAAAAAGTTTTTTTTACAATAATAATTAAATTACAGATTGAAAAGACTGAGAATCCATTAATGTCGGAGGAGGAGCTAGCAGAGAGCCTGAAGAAATTGCTGACGCAGCTCATCGACATGGAGAAACTTGAGTGCTTCGGCTGGCCCGACGAGAGCGTGGACGTGGTGAGTACTTTTTTTTCTTCTGGATTTATTGCTTATTATAAGCAAGGTAGATTTGACAATGCCAAAGTGTTGACTTTCACGTTTGAAGAAAACGTTTCCTTAAAACGCATAGTGGATATAAATATTGACGCATATTTTTGTCCTTAGGTCCTAGAAAAAGTGATAGAGCAATGTGGCGCGCGCGCCGCCGACCGCTCGCGCTGGTCGCGCGTGCAGCGCCTGCGCGAGAACACCAAGCAGCTGTTCCTGTACGTCATCGAGGACGCCAACATCGCGCGCATGCTGGACACGCACACCATCGACCAGATCGTCAAGCACATCCTCACGCAGGTCGCCGACACCGACGCCGCGGAGATATAGACTATAGCGATGGGGTTTATAACTCGGCACCCGCTACTGTCGATCTCTAAATTAACTATTTTGAGATCTTTGTCAGAAAGTTGTTCTGTACTAGTACCACTACGCGAACGTCAAACTATTCTGCGTCTGGTTTATCGGGGATGATAATATCGCACGTATGGTGGACACGCACTCGATCAGAATAATCAGCACGTCAAACACATGCTGATGTAGGCCGGGCTTTAGACTTTATAGCAATAAGAAAACAGTTGAAAATAAAAGTCGCAGCGTCATAGCAGAGTTGACATTTATTTTAATTATTATTTTAGAGCTAAATGTGTATACAGTCACATTACAATAGACTAGATATTGTATGAAATATTGAGAAGGGTGAATGTTCAGAAAAGTACGAGCATTTTGTTTTGTACACCTTCATTAATCGTGGTTAGCGGTGCTATGAGTAGTGCATAGAATCGGTTTTTTCTAATAATGTAAAAGTTATGTTCAATTTCTTTTTGTTAGAAACACTTGTGCCTTGAAACTTTGTGATTTTATTTTGTACATATGGCTATTATGCACTCTCCTGTGTTATTGATACATATAATGATGAATTGATGACATAGATAGTTAATTATGTTAAGTTTTACAGTAAGTAAAGACTGTGTATCCCAACAAGTTGTGAACGTATATTTTCCCAATATGTTTGTTGTTTGTAATTAAAACACACTCTAGACTGTAATCGAAGTGTTAAGTTTTGTTTATAAGGGTTTTGAATAATAATTGAATTACTGTTTAAGCATACATGCCAGACATGACCCGAATAAATTTTGAATTTGAACTTTATAAGCAATAATACAAGCAGTAATGCATGTTTATACATTTTAAATATGTCCCAACATAAGGAAACATGTTTGGTGATAAAAGAACAAATCAAATTTATAAGAAGCTACAAATGACTATTACCATGTTGTATAAGTTATGTTTAAGATGAGTTAGTTAATTTTATAATTTTAACTAGAATCAATATATTTTAAATAAGAATAATCATTGTTATAATAGAATATAAAAGATTACATTTTATTAAGATTAAAATATTTTATAAACCTCTTAGAGCTATTCCTCCACTCAATCCTCTAGTAAGATGTGGATCTTACATATGTGTTTATTATGAGCTATATTATCAATTTAAAAAATCTCGTCTACATTTATTTTTAATAAATCTGTATAAATCACCTATACTGGGCCTTTTATCACTATTCTTAATAAACTTTTACATATAATAAGGATGCGTCTTATTACATAAATCTTTAATGAAATAAAATCATTACCCCCCTTTCGACTTATTCCACTTCCGTCAGCTTCCACTTAGCACAGAAAAATTCCAATGACCTACTATACCTATATCACCAAATTTCGCGTGGAAGTGGAATACGTGTATAATGTATGTGGCCTGCCTTATCATTAGGTATCACTGCGAGGCAGCAAATAATAAATTTTACTTATAAACTGACGACTTTATGTACAGTCAGCCACAAAATGTGGTCGACTACTTAAGACTCTATATGTCAAGATTGTCAAGTAATAGTCACCCGAAAGTGGTAGACCACTTTCATGGCTGACTTGCTAATTGGGGGATACGCAAATGTGATCAGATGTAACTGGAATAAAAAACTTCTGTCCTAACTGGACCTGACGAAATTGGGATTAAAACATTCCACTTACGTCAGCAGTTTTGATTTTCTGACCTATACGGAATTACTCAAATTTTGTTATATGAAAAAATAAAATCTGACCTAAGTGGAATAAACGCCCCTTTCAACCCCACATTCTCAAGTGGAAAATGCTAAATTATGCAAGGCATTCTCTATTTATTTAACCAAAAGGCTTTAGCATAATATGTATAATTTTTTTAACGAGCCTATAGTGTCCCACTGCTGGGCAAAGGCGCCCGCTCCCCTAGAATTCCATACTTCCGGATTAACTTCAGCATATTATTATTTAGGTATATCGTCCGTAGTGAAAAAAAAACACCTTAAATTATTATTAAAACACTCAAATTCTTTTAATCAATTAAATAAGTAAAGATAAAGTAAATACAAATAGGGTTTCATACTTGGGTGTTGTTTCCCGGTGAAAGTATATAGAATTCGACTACCTTGATCACGAGGACACTAAAGCGTTTTTAAAAGGGACCGGAACTTACCTTGGCTTTCTAGTGTTGCCCGCGTCCGCGACGACTGACGTTTATTATCAGCTGTAACGTGACGTTTGTTTGTAATTGGCGAAGTACCGTTCGCTCACCCACTTGTGTCGTGGATGAGAAAAGTTTACTGCATGAAATTAGTTCTGCCTGAATAAAACGTAACTCAGTAATATAAAAAACTAAAATGTCCGTCAGCGCTCCTCTTATTGTAAGGTTATTAGCTTCTTCGGTGTCAGTTGCTGGACGAGCTGGAAAAATAGTGAGAGATGTGATGAGCAAAGGAGAGTTGGGGATTGTTGAGAAGGTTTGTTTTTATCAGCCATGCCTTGCTTATTTTGCATTTGCCCATCGGGTCCAATCATTTTTTACATTAACACATTCAGTGCCAGCGCGTGTTCGAGAGCAGCCGACAACATGCAAAATCCCGTATATAAAAACAGCGACTACCTACGAACAGAGAAACCGACTATCGGGTCACTGCCACTGAATGTGTTAAAAAAATATCACTTATATCGACTTAGCCTTGATGTGTTCATGGCATTACATCATACAATTAATTAAAAATAATCTTATCTTTATAATCATGATAACGTTATAATAACTCTTCAAGTGGCCATACATCGTTTTTAAATTATTGAAATTTTGATTTTATTTCAATTAATCAAAATTTAAATTTAAATGTTGTAATCGTTTCAGAGGCTATGGCCTACTACTCCAAGGGTTAACATAATATTGTAAATATAGGTATTAAATCAATAGTACATGTTTCAATAACTGTAATGTGTTATTTGTAGCAAAAGTTAGAACAATGTGTATTTTACATCGGACTTTACAATATATATTTTTTTATACTTAGGGAAAGGATGACTATCAGACAGAAGCAGATAGGTCTGCAGAGAAATGTATTGTTGCATCTCTTTCGAAACAGTATCCAAAAGCCAGCATTATTGGAGAGGAAGATAGCTCAGTGGAAGAGGTGAGCTGTTCATCTTCTGAAAATATTGTATGCCAGCTAATGTACAAAAGCCCTTCCTTACTTGTGTTTCCATTTTCAGGGTG
This sequence comes from Cydia pomonella, assembly GCF_033807575.1. Lineage (NCBI taxonomy): Eukaryota > Metazoa > Arthropoda > Insecta > Lepidoptera > Tortricidae > Cydia > Cydia pomonella. The sequence goes on along the minus strand of NC_084721.1, from coordinate 8,347,287 downwards.
AGGTGTCACCAGACTGGATAGTGGTTGATGCAGACAAAGAGGTATTGGGTCTGGAATGCCCTGCTAGCCTCAAAGGGGTGAAGGAGGAGGACATAGTTGTGTGGGTTGATCCTCTTGATGGAACTTCTGAGTATACTCAAGGTGGGTTGATGTTACATATGTTGGATTAACAAGCGGTCCCTACTTAATTTACAGCAATCTCTGCATGAAGGATGATGGTGCCTGAACTACAACACTAAAGTTATCATAAATAAGTATCTACAATTCTACCAGTCTAAGCATTTGTTTAGTTACTACATTTGGAAACTGATTCAATTATTTGTTTTTCCATAAAATCTAATAAGTCTCCTAGCCTAGTCGGTAGTGACCCTGCTTACGAAGCAATCCAAGCACCAAAGCAATTCTGGTAAGGGCATTTATTTGTGTGTTTAACACAAATATTTGTTCTTGAGTTATGGATGTTTACTATGTATATAAGTATTTATATTATATATATAACATTGTCTGAGTACCCACAACACAAGCCTTCTTGAGCTCATCATGGGACTTAGTCAATTTGTGTAAGAATGTCTTATAATATTTATTTATTTTATATTAACTATCTTTATTTATTTATTATTTTCATTTATTTGACATTAAAAGTCACATGCTATACAGAAGGTATTAGTTGAATGTAGTCAGCACATGACACCTGGGTAGGGTGCATATTGTTAGTACTTATGAGGTACCTAATTACCTACTTATATACAACTATAAGTCATGCATATCTTATTTAACATATATTGTAGATACTAGATACTGTCATATATTATATATAATGTCATATAGTATGCACAACACAAGCCTTATTGAGCTTACACTGTAGGACTAGGCCATCTGTGTAAAATTGTGCTATAATATTTGTTTAATAAAGACTAATTTGAATACAATACAAGTGTCTTAACAACCATTTATTTATTTGGTATTCTCTCACAGTCAGTTTTTAATGTAGTTACTAATGGTACTGCAGTATTGTGTACATGTTATACAATAAATAATTTATAAATTCTAGGTGCCCTAATGTTGAAGAGAGATCCTTGGGAAAGATGGAAAATGTATTTGAGCCACCCTTTTATCAGTATGAAGTGGTACTTAAGTCTACTTCATTCAAATTTTGGTAATTTAAAAAATTATGATTTCATGGGTTTTGTTCTTTGTATATCTCGGAATACTAACTTCATTGTTCATGTTATATAGTTTAGTGATTTTGGCTTTCTTTTTTTTATATGTAACCACCCTTCTCAAGGATGTAGATTTATAGGCAAGCAGAGGCATAAGTTAATGTTCTATTTGCAAACTTTCTGTTTCCTTTATACATCTAACCATTTTAAATTTCATCCCTTAACTGCATGATTTATGCCATATACATAATATTGCATGAGCCAAACTTGCTTTTATACTTTATTATAGGAAAATGAAATGTGTGCAAACATACCTCATACAATATTAAATGACTACAAATGTTAAATAACTAAAGAAAAACTGTTGCAGGATTCTTGGAACATGTGACAGTTCTTATTGGAATCTCTGTCAATGAGAAACCAGTAGCTGGAGTGATTCACCAGCCATTTTTCAAAAATCAAACTGGAGGGGAGGTTAAAATGGGCAGAACTATCTGGGGGCTGTCGGAGATAGGTGTCGGAGGGTTCACGCCTGCCCCGCCGCCGGGGTCCTTGATCATCACCACAACTAGAAGCCATTCTAATCCTGTGGTTGAAAAGGCATTACAGGTCATGAATGCTGCTCAGATTCTAAGGGTTGGAGGCGCAGGATACAAGGTGGGTTTTAATTTGATAAAAGGAACAAGGAAAGGTACCTAACTGTCCGGCTCCAATTTGATTTATTTTGATATATGTATGTACCTTTCCTTGTAAGTAGCAACTACTGGTATTCTATTGGTAAATCTAACTGCTCTGCTATTTAATTGGTATTAAAAATCTGTAGTGTAAGTTTTTCTATTAAAAATATCCACTGGGCCACCTTTTATATCGTTTACCACTTAAGCGTCACACGAACCCGCTACCAAAGAGCCGTTCCCATACTCATAGAAGTTTAGTACACCTTATATTCGGGTAATTTCTAAAATCATTTAAAAATCACTCGTATTCCGTTGTAATAAGAGTCAAGACTCCCTTTTCGGTTTTACTCCGAAAAGGCGGACTTTTACTTTCTTAGTTAACACTAAGAAAGGGCGGACTTTCTTAGTGTTTACTCCTTTCGAAATTACCCGAATATAGCTTATGCATTGACATATATCTAAGGAGGGTCTAACGGGCACTAACATTGGTGCTAGTTCAGTGGTGTCACGGATTCGAGCCATTCGTGCAGTCTAACGCAACTAGTTGCGACCAATCGCGCGCGTGATGCGAACTCATCAACCAATCGCGTTGTGGCGTTAGACTGTACGATTAGCTCGAATTCGTGTGCGTAACCCCGCTGTACTGGCCCCATTCTTTTTGCCCGTAAGGTCGGTATAGGTAGATATATGTCAATGATCTTATGTAAAACTTGTATTCGATCTTTATATTGTGACCGTGGCCGGCAAAACGTCCCACTTTGTCGCTTGCCATAAGAAGGAGACTTGTATTTTTATACGAATAACCTGTCAAGTGTCAAGGCGTCCTTATGGCAAGCGACAAAGTAGGACGTTTTGCCGGCCGCGGGTACATATTACAATGTGTAGCAACGATAGATATAAATTTGTTACTCATTTGCACATGTCCAATTACATAATGTCGAGTTAAAATTAGGGTGTAACTTAAACAAAACATTGTCATCCCTTCCTTACATGCTTTTCACAATATAGCCAATGTTGTATCTACTTAGATAATATAAAAAGCATTGACGCGGTCATTATTGTGCAACTTTTTTTTTTACTTATAGGTGTTACAATTGTTGGAAGGCAAAGCATCGGTATACGTATTCGCCAGCCCAGGATGCAAGAAGTGGGACACATGCGCCCCTGAAGCAGTATTGTCAGCGGCCGGGGGCAAGCTCACGGATATCCTTGGGAACTTCTACAAATACGGGGCCTCGGCCCCCAAGCCGAACAAGACCGGGGTCTTAGCTGCCGTCAACGATGAACTGCACAGCTACGCCCTGAACAGGATACCGCAGGAACTAAAAGATACTCTAGCCAACAAATAGCTACGATTTGTCACAAGTTAAAACTCGTTAGGCCCAACCTCTTGACACGATACTCTGATTGCCCTTATATTCAATTATTACTTCATGTTGATAATTAGCCCCCCTCCTTTCGCAAAACTCATTGACTAAACAAGGTGATGGTTCTTATCGGTTAAAACTGAAGTACTTAATATTTTTGATAATTACTAAGAACAGTGGATTAAGTAAAAAATTATTCGTTTGGGAGCCATAAACTTCTCACAAGTAGACGCACGGACATCCCAATTGCCAAATTTATAATATCCTCCTTGGCTTGCTTGGGATTGGGGATATTAAGGCTTTACCTTACGAGGTTAAAAAACGGAGTGAGGGGTAAGAAATATTCGTAAGACGTACTTTATGGTTTCCCCAAGATAATTAGGTACGTAATATATTATGATAATGTGATAATAAAAAAAACCTAATAAATGTCTGGTAACAGTATATTTCGCAGTTTTAATTACTAAAATAAATTATAATCACGTCACAACAAATTACAATGTCAAAGCTCTTAAAACAAAATAACTACATATGTAGATAATTTCTTTGGTTTATTTGTACTTTAAAGCTTGCTCTTTTTATGCGTTTTTAATAAAACTTTCAATTCTCGCCTCAAGATTTTACCGGAAGCGTTCTTGGGAATGTCGTCGAGGAATATAACACCTCCCCTCAAATGCTTGGCCGGTGACACCTGAAAAGAAATAGAAGAGGTATTATTAAGTAGTTTGGCAATCTATTACCGTCAGTAGAAAAAGGTGGTAAATTTTAAAAATATACGCGCGAAGGGATGAGTTCCAATGTAGAATTTGAATTTCGCGTCTTTTTCTACTGACAATGTGGGTTTGCCAGAGTATAAGAACCATTGCACACCGCGTTTTTCAATCCACGAAGCAGTTTCCGTTTGTCACGATACAAACGCGCGTTTGCATCGCGTCTGTGTCGATACAAACGCGCGTTGCAAGCGAGTTAGCGCCGCGTCTGTATCGCTACAAACGCGCGTTGCAAGCGCGTTAGCGCCGCGTCTGTATCGCTACAAACGCGCGTTACAAGCGCGTCAGCGCCGCATCTGTATCGCTACAAACGCGCGTTACAAGCGCGTCAGCGCCGCGTCTGTATCCCTACAAACGCGCGTTACAAGCGCGTCAGCGCCGCGTCTGGCGTTACAAGCGCGTCTGTATCGCTACAAACGCGCATTGCAAGCGCGTCTGTGTCGCTAAAAAAGCGAATTAGCATCGCGTCTGTATCGCTACAAACGCAAGTAAAGATAAAATATTAGCGGTAATTTTTCCATGCAATCGTTCTCGACATTTTCGCATCTGCATTTTAGCCCTAGATGTTTTTTTTTTATATTAGTTCAATATTGCAAGTATATGTTAACCTTTTTTGATAATCTTGTTTTTATAAGAACTATAAATCGTGTCATTCACGATGACGCGCACCTTGACTTGAGCCATGTTATTAGAGGTTAGATTTGACAAATCTCCGCGTCATCGTGGATGACAAACTATAGGTTAAGCAGTTAAGTACCTACTTCAGGCAGCGCTAAAATTACATCCAAATAAATGCGCCGTAAACAGACGCCTAGCACACAAAGTCGGCAACAATAAACACAGAAATCAAAACGGTCAGACAGATAATTTCGTTCCGTTCCCAAAATTTCGTTACGATTGATGAAGTTTTGGAGGAGGAAAATGTGGAGAACGAAACCTTAATAACTGAGATTATTGCGCAGGATTTTTCGCCTAATTTGTAGCTGTTCTTATCACATTATAATTTTAGGAGTCGCCCCCGTTAGCGCAACGGAGATATTTACCTAAAATTCTCAAATCTCAGGCTCAGTTGGTATTTCCTCTTAACAACGCGTCTGCATCGATGTAGGTGTGCAAAGGTCTACAAGCTGCATCAGACTTGCGTGCGAATTGCGTGTAAGGCTAGGTTCAGATGACAAGCGCTCAACGCGCGTTTTGATAACGCGCGTTATCAAAACGCGCGTTGAGCGCTTGTCATCTGAACCTAGCCTAAAACACGCGTTGACGGCGCGTGTTGTCTTCGCTGCCGGGGTTTTAGTCTCTGCTAAAAAAGCATTTGGCCAGCCCGTCTGTACCGATACACACGCGCGTTGGCGGCGCGTGAGCATCGCTATAAACGCGCGTAGACGGCACGTCTGCTCTGCATCGCTGTAAGTGTACAAAAGTCTACAAGCTGTACTACTTTATATTAACTTTATAGAGTGATATGTTGTATGAAAAACGGTCGTCAACCATCCTCTTATAGAAAATATAATTATTTTTAATCTTTCAGCGCTTTGAAATGTATTATATTCAAAGTAGAAAATCACGCATGGCTAATTTGAAACTCTAATAAGGTTATGGTTAGGTTAGGGTGGTTATTATGGTTAGGTTAGTTTATTATAATTAGGGCATAGGGTACTGTAATAGGGTGTCTTGCCTGCGTTCAGCTGCGTAGCCTATAGTATTTTGTGCAACAGGTACATCATAATAAGGGTTCTTTTCTTAAAATTCAAGGACCGAAGTTGTAAAGATAGACCCGAGAATTTTAAGACCTAATTAGGTATAAATAAATAAATAAATAAATATAAATATTATTGGACATTATTACACAAATTGAATAAGTCCCACAGTAAGCTCAATAAGGCTTGTGTTGAGGGTACTTAGACAACGATATATATAATATATAAATATTTATAAATACTTAAATACATAGAAAACACCCATGACCCAGGAACAAATATCCATGCTCATCACACGAATAAATGCCCTTACCAGGATTTGAACCCGGGACCATCAGCTTCGTAGGCAGGGTCACTACCCACTAGGCTAAACCGGTCGTCAAAAGGTATGTACCGTTGCACACAATATTTTTTTAAGACAACAGCGAACACCTAAAATTGTAAATAAAATCAAAGTATAGTACCTATATAAGAGTTCATCAATTTGGTTTGTAGATCTTTGCCTAGAACTCCTAGAAGTTAGCACTAAAAATAAATACAGTAGTAAACAGTTGTACTACACTGTATGAATATTCATAATAACACTGCTATTATGATCGACCCACGCGCCGCGCTTCTAATGAAGCTGATTTAGATATCACTGGCAGTCATTTAATTAATAAATAGAAATGCATGAGTAGAAAAAATATTTTACTGTAAGTAAGTAATTTAAAGACAAATAATTTCCTATCAATATCACAATTTCAAATTGTCTATTTCATGTATATTGTCTAAGAGAATTTGAAACTCTCTGATATATGTTACATTTGTTAAATACCAAAAGTGGCGCCACTTCAATAAACCACATCTCACACAAACAACAAATTTTCGACAATCAGTAAAAGTATAAGGCAGTGTTTTACCTGAGCGAATAACTCGCGAACGCGAAGCGGCGCGGCGCGGGTGAATTTAATCCTTTGATACCTATGGAAGTGTCCTACGTGGGCGATCTCTGAATGCCGTTGGGCCGCCGCGCCGCGTCGCATTCGCGAGTCATCGCCCACGTAAGCCGCTGCGTTAGGTCAGTCTAAAAGATTTAATCATGTGTCGAAAGATGGCAGTAAATTTACTGTGGCTACACGGTTTTCGTTGGAAATCTACCTCTAATTCAAATTCTCCTGGATATTGTCTAAGTTCATGTTTGATGGCATTGAGGTATATTTTACAACAGAAGAATCAGTGCTCGCACAAATAAACATACCTAGGTAGATACATACACGTATGCAAGGCAAAGGTTATCCTTTAGGATCTGCTAGTTCATTCAGAACGTTTTACAGTTTCTAGAAGATTCGCCATGAATAGTCAAGATTTATCTGTTTGAAAGGATTCATGTGAAGTGCCATTGTCAAGACTACTATTCTTTGTAATTGTTATACAAATTTATTTTCAAACAATAGGCACATAGGTATTAAGTATTAAATATACAGAAAGTGCAACTTAATACGAACATTACGAACAAACCTGTTAATAATAATAAAAAAGGTAATAATGGAATTCCTGCTTCTTCAAAAAGGTCGGTTAGAGTCATACCAAGTTAACTGGGCAGCGATTTTAATAGCACAGACTGCAAGTGTTATTTTGGACTTCCGGTTCGAGCGCCATATTGATAGTCTCGCCTCGTGATTAATTGCTTTGTTTTTTGCTCATTAATATTGTTTAAAGTGTAATATAGATAGCTTATTATACAGTAAACTAATGTGGTAATGGAGAATTAATCTTGAAAAGCGTTTAACCACCATTTTGGAGTTAACGGCCTCCTAGTAAAGCCCAGCTGTCGCTATACAAGAGCTGATAAAACCGTACACTGTCTTGTACTAACCGTAAAATTTTAGTCTTATTTAAAGCTCCTAAGACCTTGATACTGGCGAAATAGTCCCACTGGACTAGGGTGACCAGATCTGATTTCTGGTTTTACGGGAAAACTGCATTGAAAATACGGGATTCGATGTTAGTATACGGGATAGGCCGTTTTTTTAAATCAGCATTCATTTTTTTATTCCTAAAATTTAGCGTATAATCAATTAAATAAGCTATACAATTGCTAAATTTCTTAATGAAAGCCTTTAAAAAACAATATTCAATGTGTATAAGAGAAAATAAATATTGTTAGAATAGGTATTTTTATCAATAAATGCAATTTAATCATAAAATTACGGGACAGTACCCGTATTGGTTTCGCCGGGACAGTGAAAGATTCATGCCTGAATTAAAGGACAAATTTGTCGAATATGTATTAATATTTCATATACCGGTTTGATAAAATCACATAAGGCATATCACACTAAGCGAAGTCCTTGACTCCCACCTCAACTTTCATGACCATATGATATCATTGACGCGTGACTGCTATATGAGTAGTAAATAATAAAAACCGGCCAAGAGCATGTCGGGCCACGCTCAGTGTAGGGTTCCGTAGTTACTCTTCCGTCACAATGAGCTAAACTGGAGCTTAAAGTATAGTACATTGTTAACCAAGGGATGAAACGGTACCTTTCAACAAATAGGCAAATTTGCATAATCAGTACCTAATTAAAGTAAGTCTTTTTACTATCAAGGGGAAACTTTTTCGCGATTATGCAAAAACAGCTAAACTGATGATGTCCGCTATAGTTTTCATTTAATCTATTTCTTAAGCTCTACTTCCACGATTTTTTTCATATTTTTTGGACCTATGGTTCAAAAGTTAGGGGACACATTTTTTTTTTCTTTCGGAGCGATTATCTCCGAATATTTTCACTTTATCAAAAAAAGTTTGTTGAAGACCCCTATTAGTTTTGAAAGACCTTTCCAACGATACCCCACACTGTAGGGTTGAAGCAAAAAAAAAAAAAATTCACCCCCAATTTACGTGTAGGGGAGGTACCCTAAAAAAAAAAAAAATTTTAGATTTTATTGTACGACTTTGTCGGCTTTATTGATTTATATATCCATGCCGAATTTCAGCTTTCTAGCACTAACGACCACGGAGTGGCACGGAGCAAAGCCTCGGACAGACAGACAGACAGACAGACAGACAGACAGACGGACATGGCGAAACTATAAGGGTTCCTAGTTGACTACGGAACCCTAAAAAGTAATAGAAATCCTGTTAATTACAGAAAATAATGACCAAAGTTGATATTATAATATAACCACTGTAATGGCATTCTAAGTAGACGGCCCAAAGGCGACTGAGTGAAACCCTGATAATAATTACTGGAAACAACAATAATAATATTATTGTACCTGTTTATGTGCAATAAAGTGACATACATAATATTCGCCTCAATTTCATATGGTCGGATGTGGAAAAAGTGATTTTTCAGGAAAGCCAAAACAAAATTGGCACTTTTGTTTGCCATTATTTCAAGAACTATGTGGGCTAGACATATCAGACCTTTTATATTGGGTATGGCTTTTTACTTTCTATTTTGTATAGTTAAAAACGTTGTAGTACCGTTGATACTATTGAAAAGGCGCTATTTATGCAAGACATTTTTTTATTTCTGATGAGATTTTTTAATGAGTCCAAAGTACAAAAGGAGATGAACCAGGACAGCCTAACTAAGCAAACAACCCAGAACAGAGCTCTCTGGCGCAAACCTACAAGGAGACCCGACCCCAGATGAGCTGGGAAGAGGGTTGGCCAAAGAAGATTTTTTATTTCTCTCAAATAAACAGTAAAAGAGAGGCATAAAGTCGTATTTTGACTTAATTACACTCAACTTGTTGATTATTTTAGGCATAAAGTCTTAAGTTCAGATCCGAAACGAAGTATTGTTACTAAAATTATAGGCAAAACGTCATATCTAATGAACATCTCACAGTGTGTCAACATTTTAGATGCTAGAGTCTCAAGTCACTTAACGCCAACCACAAAATTCGAACAATTGAGAGGCAAAACGATGGAAAAAGACGGATGGGAAACAATACTTTAAGATTCACGAAAATAAAGAAAATCATGAAATATTTATTACCGTTATGTTAAATTATCATTTTTGTTGGATGCTCATATTCGACGTTAAGGAATTTGTGTTGAGAATTACCGTTATTTCAGTCAGGAGGTATCCAGATAGCTAGTTTCAAAAACTTTTACTGTTACTACTGTTTAGATTAAGCAACATTCGCATTTATTTTACGAGTTATTGCGTGACGTGATGTGCCATCATAATTGATTTGCTGTATTATTTAAATTGAATAAATAAATGTAAATACTAATTTTAAATGACATAATGGTATGAAATCATTCATAAATTTTATTCGAAAATTGTTTCTGCTTATAGGTCCATGACCATATTTAACGGATCCGTAGTATCCGTATCCTATGTGTCGTCGGATCCGGATCTGAAACCCTAGTCGCAGGCCATGTGAGTTGCCAGTCAGTAAAAAATTGGAGTCCAGCAGGCCGCTATTGGATATTTAGTAACTTTAGGTATAGGCCGCCATCCCCCACATAGATTCTAGCAGGCCACCAGGCCAGTAAATTTTTTAAATAAATTAATGGTTCAATTAAGACTTCGTACCTTTACCAAACTATAATCGCATATGCATTTATGGGCTCTCGACTCACCATACGAAATGCTTTCGTGAATTTGACCATTCACGTTACGTGTCACCGGTCAAGAGGACAAGACCAAAAGATAAAACAAAGACGTCAATGAACCTCTTTATATTATTTCATTTAATTATTTAGGTTGTGTAGTAGGAAAAATTACTTTACAATTCTTAAACGAGTTTTGGCCGTATTGTATACTGGCCGTAGACCTTATTGCGATATTATCATATCAGCGTATCTTGGCGCCGGCGTACGTGCAGTCGTGCACGCGGTGCACGCCGAGCGCTGCCCGGTGGTGCCTGCCGAGGATTTCTTTCACTGTGGCGCCGACCTCACCCCACGGATTTACTTTTCAGTCCGAGGTGGCAGTTGTCACGTCTCACTCAAAATGCATTATAGTGAAACGCAGCTAAGAAGTCAATCCGGACAGTTATGAATTTACCCTTATACAGGGCGTCCCACTACTATGCCACATGGAGGGAAAGTACCTTGAATATCGTAGATAGAACATTTTACTGAAAGAAGACATTATTTTAGTTTAAAAATAATTTAAAATGCATTCATAGATTTTTTTAAAATTACACGGTTGAACCGGGAATCAAACCCGTTACACGAGAAAAAAAATACCCTGTAGCTTTATCATACCGATCGAAAGGCTTCATCATAAAGATTATTGTTTGCTAAATAACACAGTGTCAGAAATAAAAAGAAGTCCATGAATTTTAACATTTGATGTGAAATTTTGTTCAGAAAAATGAAAAGCTGACATTATCATAAGTACCTATTACTAATAAATGTACTCACTTGAGAAGTACGATAAATAATCTTCCGGTTGCTTTTCAGCAAGATAGGGCTCCGGCTCATCAGTCACAGAACAAGGGACTATCTCAATGAACACTTTCGTCCCTGGATCGGGACAAATGGATAAATAAGATGGGGTTATGTAAAAAAATTAGTTTACAAGTACCAGTATGAAAGTGTCCACGAGCTACAAACAGAACTTAGACGTATTATTATAAATATCCACCACAACAACATCAAAAATTCGACAGGGAGTGAAAAAATCAAAAGAGTGCGACTTTGTATTCAACAGTATGGGACTCATTTTGAACATTTGATAAATTGATTAATTTTGTATTAAAAATGTTAGAATTCATAGTCTTCCTTTTATTTCTGACACTACGTTATTTGGCAAAAAATTATCCTTATGATAGTTATGATGAAGCCTTTCGATCGGTATGATAAAACTACAGATTTTTTTTTCTCGTGTAGCGGGTTCGATTCCCGGTTCAACCGACTATTATTAAAAAAAATATGAATCCAGTTTAAATTGTTTTTTAAACGAAAATAATGTCTTCTTTCAGTAAAATGTTCCATCTACGGTCAAGTGCAAAAATATGTATCGAAAGAATCGTCTCATAAATATGGTACTACGCTCTTATTACACTGGAATAAGATGCTATGGGACATATTTTTGAGTAAGATGTGTACCTGTACACCCATATTTTAACACTTGACTGTACAATATTCAAGGTACTTTCCCTCCATGTGGCATAGTCGTGGGACGCCCTGTATAATATACAAATACTTAAATATATAGAAAACATCCATGACTCAAATATCTGTGTTCATCACACAAATAAATGCCCTTACCGGGATTCGAACCCGGGACCATCAGCTTCATAGGCAGGGTCACTAGGTCACTACCCACTAGGCCAGACGGTCGTCGTACTTATTTGTATTGTGCAATAAAGTTTAAATACTTAAGTAAATAATCAGTATGAAAAACACATCACATGTTTAAAAACATATTTTATTTCTCTAATTAGTCTCCTAGTAAGTTTACTGACATAGATCATCATTTCCTGTACCATCATGTCTAGACATGTTCATAAAAAAAAAGTTTAATTCAGACAGAATCCATACAGTATAATAATAATTACATAGCTTAATTGTTATGTATTTATTATTAATACTGTATGGATTCTGTCTGTAATAAACCGTTTTTAAGTTTTTCTAGACCCTTCTCCTTGTACCGAGCCACCGAGTAGCAGTCTCCCAATGTTCCCGCCAATTCGATGTGTATATCTTTAGTAAGTAAATATTATTTCAAACAGAGGTACTTTGGTAAAGGCTCTCATTTATCTATTTCCACGTATCTTTTCGGACAGCTAACAAATAAACGGATTCAATTTTATGACAGACATACTTTTTAAATTTATTAGCCAAGAACCGCTTTCAAAAATAATATCTCCTTTTGCTGTTGTCAACCACTAAAAGTATTTGATTATCATTAGGTACTTTTGGATCTTCCCTCGTAAGACGTATACAGGGAACGATGTCAGACCAAGGTAAGGTGGCAGCAATTTTGACAGCCCAGACAGTGCAACTGTTATTTTAAACGTCAAACTTCAATGAAATTATGTTATTTTTCTTAACACTTTCACAGGCTGGGCTATCAAAACCGTTGCTAACTTAGCTTGGTCTGACTAACCATTTAGCATGTGGCTTAGATACTAGTGTTGGCCGAACGTTAATGCAATTAACCATTAAAAATTACCCATTAAAAAGGTTAATTAGAATTAACAATTAAAGGAAATTAATTGCAATTAACATTAACATCAATTTGTTTGGAAACAATTAAAAATAATTTAATGGTTAATGCTTTACAAACCATTATAGTATTTTATGCAACAGTTGTATAAGAAGGGTCAAAAAAGGCGAGTGGCGTGAGTTACTGTGAGTGGCGTTAATGTGAGCCGGAGCCGAAGGCGTAGGCGAACATTGTAAAGGAATACGCCACGAGCATTTTTTGACCTACTTATACAACGTTGCATACAATATTTTTCCTACGAGTCAACAAAAATAAATCTTAATTTAGGTAAACAAAGCAAAAGTATATAGCCAAAACGCGCGAGCATACCTTGTTACGCGCCCGGCCCGCCCCGGGCCGCGGCCCGCGGCCGGCCGGTCAGCGACACCTCATAATTCATGAGGCCCTGGTACTTGCTACTTGCTAAATTAAATTTTTGAACAGTTTTTTCTCAATTTTGGCCACCGTAGCCTACGGAGACTAACAAGCAACGCTAAGCGGTCTTCGTAGTCTATGGGTGTTGCTATATTACGGGTGTCACATGCGTGTTTCTGACTTATGAAGTAATTATTTTTACTATGCAACCAAATGAATATTTAATAAGTTGGCAGCAATGTTTAAAACTGTATTCGTTTTGGTTTTGTTAGGTTGGTAGCTATTAATCGCAGTAACGTTATAGCGATTAAAAGCACAAGAGCTTTTATGAGGAATAGACAATATAGACTTTTCTTGAAACCTTTTATGTATGTTCTTATATTCGTGTTAATGAATGCATAAATGACAGATAACAGTAGAGGAGTAAGAAAAAATTAAATAAATTGTTAATGAAAATTAAAAATGTGATTGATAATTAACAATTAACAAGAAAGTCCAAGGGATTAAAGGTCTGATATATTACTCATCGTCCTCATGAACCGTCTTTCAAATCACGGAACAGTGGTGTTCCGGACCTTTGGGAGGCGTGCGCGGAGCCGAAGCCAACACGTAAATGCCCTTTTGACACTTTAATTAAATGTAAGGGGTACATAGAGCGGATGCTGCCCTTGCCCGTGTCATGGGACGCACGCAGAGGCAGCACCCGCCAGGGTGTAAGAACTATTTAAGAGTAGATGGAATCTAAAATGAACTGGGCTATGGGTTAAAAAACCGGACACCTGCCTAATATGTGTATTATTATCTTTCTCAGACCGTGGGGACCTTATACATCTCCAAACTTAATGTATTAACCGTGGAGACTATACGTCTCTGTAATATTGTATAATATTCTTGACGTGGTACATACTAGTTATGTATTCTGTAGCATTAGTTATGAGACTGCTTGCATAACAGGCGAGACGCGATTTATTTATTTAGTATAATTTTTATTTTGACACTTGGAGAGACTTTACACCTCCAAATCTTATTAGTATTATTACTCTGACATTGGGTACCTTTTACATCTCCATATTTAATGTATTTTTAACCATAGGGACTATACATCTTTATTGTATTGTAGTAATTATTTATTTTAAGATTATTATAATGTAATGTTTGCCCAGGTGTTGGCTGTTGTATTTATAAATGTTGTTATGTATTTTTCATGTCACTATATGATGTTACTATAAATGTTGTATTGACTTGTAAAAGAGCCCTTGCGGCCTACTTGCAGAATATTTTTTTGAATTTTAAATTTGAATTTTTGAAAATAAAATGGTATTTATTCAATTTTATTTCCGGCAGACGGTGACTCGCCCCCACAAGATGGGCCCCCACAAAAAGCGACATCTAGGATGGCTCAAGGGCAACACCGGTGTGAGCGGCTCAAGGGTGTTGAGTTGAGAGGTGTACGGCGCTTTCTACCCTAGCAGCCACTGTGTCAACTCGCGACTTGTTTCACTTCCAGCTCTGGAGCTTATAGCTTTATACCTGACGCGGCCAATAATGATCCCTATGACAGTTCATTTTTGTATGGAGTAACTCTCAATGTCAAATGTTTTTGGACTTTTTTTGGTACCTACTTATTTTATTTATATTCAGAAATATAACAATTAGGTAATAAAAATACGGTAAAAACCTATTTCTACAATTATTCTTTAAATTATGTCTATCCAGAAGCGAATTCGAGGAACTGTCATAGGGATCATCATTCGCCGCGACAAGTATAACAACTCCTCTCTGGCCGGCCGGCTAAGGCAAGCCAGAGGCAGAGAATCCTGTCCCACCCGACCTCCTTGCGGGTAACAGAACTCCCCAGGAGCACTCGGGTACATGGGGTCGCTACTCCCCAACAGCTCGCCATAAGCCTTATCATTTATAATTATTATTAGAATTAGCATTTAAAAATTTGTATGAAATCTGCTTTTTTGCTCCTAATTTTTCCAATAATCAAAAAATCGAAAAAAGCAAAGTTAAATTATGTAATAATAATTTCCATAATGTCAATATCCAGAGAGGAAAACGGGGACTACGTTTGTAAGGAGAAACGGCCGTCCCCTTTCCTCTTAAATAACTCTGAAATATAATTTTCTAGTTAGTATACTAAATTGGGTGAGGACTTGGTGAGGACCTATATACGAACGCCGAAGTATTTGTATGTGCGAAATAAAGAAAAAGTACAATAAATCATATTAAGTGTAATATTTTATTAATGTAGTTATTAATACTAATTATAAACTCGAATTAAATTGTAAGTGTAACTTGGCAAGCCATTTCCGTCAGAATCAGTAGCTATTTAAGAAACTCTTAATATGGCAACAAATTTGCCTATTAAATTGGCTGTCAGTTCCATGCTGTCATTTCATTTTAATTTGTTACTTAGTAATTTTATTACTATGCCTATTACGGCGAAAATCGAAGTTCGTTAATTGCGAGCATTTTTCTCTGTCACTCTAATTACGTCTTAGTGAGAGTAAAAGAGAAAGATCCCCGCAATTTGCGAATTGTGGTTTTCGCAGTACCCCCGTGCCCCAGCAGTGGGCCCCAGGTGCCGCTTTTTTTGATATTCGTGCCTTTTTTAATAACAGAAATGCACAAACAAGAACCTATACTTATAAATATTTAGTTCTATTTAGCGAAATTATAAGGGTTCCTAATGGCCTTTTTCAAACGTGAAGGGTAGGGCGACATTTGATTTTTTCATTCCATGCCATTGACGTTTCAGAACAATCATTTTTCAACAAAAATAACTTGAATCCCAATAGGACAAAAATACATAACTTCGTAGTTTAGAATATCTTATTATAATAGACACAATTCTCCAATAACTAAGTAATAAAAAAAAGATACATTTTGATATTGTTGAGTTTCATTATGTAAAACGGAACTCAATTGCAATAGAGTTTGTCTATACATATTGACTGAATCGTGTCCGCTCGTATCAAATCCTTTCAGTTGCGTCCAATTGTGAAGGTATGGTTACTTAAAAATCATCAATTCATCACCAATAGAATCGATTTAATCAGGCCCTTTGCAAATTTAATCGACAATCGTAAAAAATCGTTTCTAATTTACATTGTCACAACCCTATAAGTTTGAAAAAGACTATAGTTGACTACGGATACGAAACCCTAAAAGGCTATAACTCCCTAGGGTGTTATCGCCTTTTTTTCACAATTCATAACTCCCGCGGCGGGAACAATATAGGCCTTTGTCCTTTAGTACACCTGCATGAAATAAGATCTTTTTCGAGCAAGTGTGACGAAAAATAAAAAAAAATGTATAGGGTTCGGCGGCTTCTTTAAAGCGAACGCAGTAGCTCAGAAAACTATCTTGTTTTTCATGGTTTTACTGTCTAGGATTATAATTTATAATGTACACTATATAAGTTAATATTACTGTATATTATAGGTATATCAAATAAAGAAGTTAAGAAACAAAAAAAACATTGTAATTGTTCAGGAGGATATACACATAAGGTACCTACTATAGTTATATCTAAAGCAGTGGTAACACAATATCACGAATTAATGAACTTAAAGTCGCGACAGACTCCAAGTAACGGCTGCTAATCGAATGAAATTGCGATTCAGTATATCATTGAGTAGAATTAAGGCCAGTGTTGGCCGAAACGTTAGTGCAATTTACCATTAACCATTACAAATTGAACCGTAAACTGTAACCGTCCGTTACGGTTCAATTGGTAATGGTCAATTGCAGTTAACGTTCGGCCAACGTTGGTTAAGGCATGGTGCAATCGAGAGAGAGAGATAGAGCATGAGTTCGTGCCGCCGTGACAGCAAATAGTGTTTGTCGACGGGGGCGGAGTTCTATGCCGGAGATAGGGCGCACTTTGAGTGAAATGTTTTGAATGAAAAGCTTGTGATGGGCGCTGGCGGGTAAATTAAATACCCAAAACTAGTGGTGTGGCGGCGAGAACATTCTCGTTCTCGAGAACGTTCTTTTGGATGAGATCGACCGAGAAAGTTATAAACTCAATAAACATTATTATTATTATTATTTATTTATTAATCCGTTTTCAGTTTTATTACAAGAAAATAAAATAAACATTATTCTAATAAATTAGTATGTTTCCTTCCAATAAACGGACAAGGAAGGTGCCGAGAATATTTTTCTCACTGTTTTATGGTCTACGAATATTAAATTACGCTCTTTTCTAAGATATTGTTTTTTTATTTGTTAACTTTTATTAATTTTTAGAAACTTTGAATATATTTATTATACAAAATTATTTTACATTTTTAGTTTTGTTTTCTTTTTTTTTTGTTAAAAATATTTTACTTAGATAATATATTTTTTTTATTTACACTATTTTTTATTGTATAATTGTTATTTAAGGAATTAGCCAAAAAAATAGAAGACGCTACCGGTGATCGTAGAGCTGGCAGCTTCCTCGCACAGAGAATAAGTAATGCGATACAACGAGGAAATGCTGCCAGCATCTACGGCACCATGCCGCAGGGGGATAATTTTTAATTATTTATTTTAAGATTAGTTTTATTTATTTTTAGATTTAGATTTTAAGTTTTATATGTATTAAGTTCTTTATTCAATGTTATTTTATTAAAATTAGTTTTATCTCGTTGATTGTTATTGTAATTGCTAAATTTAATTCTATATATTATGTGTTTTTTTTTATTATTATTTTTTCTTAATTTTATTTTCATTATGGTATTTTGTTTTATGTTCTACGAATGTTAATTTAAGCTATTTTATATAATATTGTTTTATGTCTGTTAATTTGTTGGAAAGTTTGTGTATAATTTATTTTATATAGGCATTTTTTATTCATTATTGCTTTAATATTTATTTTCGTAAGAAATAGTAGTTTTATTAGTACTTATTTAATTATTATTATCATAATTTTACTTATTAATTTAATTTTTTTTCTTTTTTTTATTATTGTAAATATTATTTATTTCGAACAATTAACAATTAAAAATAATTAGAGTAAAACTCAAACTAATTAAAAACTAAAAATCTATATCTAAAGAGGGCCCCTGGGGCATAGTGCCAAAGATACTGGCAGCATTTCCTCGCTGAATCGCAACGCTTATGCAAGCTGCCAGCTCTTTTGTCCCCTGTTATGTCAACCAGCCGTTTGGCCAAATCATTAAAGAAGCTCTGAGCTCCCGGGCCCCACCGACCGAGGGTCTCGACACCGAAAGGAGCAAAGTTATAATTGGCGTCGAGACCCCCGTATTTCCGCCTTTTGTTGACCTCGGCAGCCGCACCCGCTTTCTTTGTAGTGCCGTGAAGGTGAGACGGTGCCAGTGTGTTCAAACAGGTCGCGTCCCACACCAACACTCGCCCCATCCTCCACGGTATCAGTGACATACCATCAGGTCTCTTGCCATCGTCCCGGGCTATACCGGCCGGCTCAAGTATCGCAGGCACGTTGACGGTGACATGAGACCTGCGGATAATGTCATTGAGCGCGGCGTGACGTGACAATCGACCCGCGCTTCGCTGGCAAGATAGACCATGACGCCCCCGCTCGTCCACGTGACTCCCACAATGGCATTTATGCGGTGCACAGATTGATACCCCCAGGCGCAGCCCAACTGTGACCCGGAGGGTGTTTCCATCTAGATGAATGCCAGTATTGGGAGAGGGATATGCGTTGATTTATTATTTAATATAGGTATAAATAAATAAATATTATAGGACATTATTAGTATTATTACACAAATTGACTAAGTCCCACAGTAAGCTCAATAAGGCTTGTGTTGAGGGTACTTAGACAACGATATATATAATATATAAATATTTATAAATACTTAAATACATAGAAAACACCCATGACTCAGGAACAGATATCCATGCTCATCACACGAATAAATGCCCTTACCAGGATTTGAACCCGGGACCATCGGCTTCGTAGGCAGGGTCACTACCCACTAGGCCAAACTGGTCGTCAAGGTATTTTTAATTATTTTAAATTTAATTTTATATTATTATTTTTATTATTCGTTTTATAATTGTAATTATTTAAGTTTATTTTTATTATCGTACTTTATTGAATTTGTTTTAATAGTGTAACTTTGTACGTCTGAGAATTTTCATGAGCTATGAAATGATAATATATTAAACATTTGACGAATTCCTTAGTCAATTATACTTGTATAAAATTATATACCCTAATCTGTTATTTATTAGTGATAAGAAAGATATGAGAGATAGTACTCTAAGAACAAATTAAATTACTTTCTATAAAAATATTTTGTGTTTTTTACAAATAGGCATACTACTTACTATTTAAACTATAAACGAAATAAATGTCATATACAAAGAATCACCTGAGTTGATTCGGTTAGGAGGTCGAACTATACTTTTCTACCTTAGGGATGGCCAGGGGCCGCCACAAGCCTAGTTGGAAATAGCGACCAATTCCACCGAGCCCAAGTGGCCGAGCGGTTCAGGCATCTGTCATGTAAATAGAGGACGCTGGTTCGATTCCAGCCCTGACCACTGGAGGCTTTAGTAATTGTTTCCTTTAAATATGACTTTTAATTTATTTATGATAGATAAGACATGGACATGGACTCTTAGGAAAGCTGACCGTAACCGAATTGATGCCTTTGAGATGTGGTGTTGGAGGAGGATGCTGATATAGACTGGACAGCACGCCGCACTAATCCATCTAGCCTAGATGAACTGAACATCACAACCAGGCTGTCTACCATCTGCTTACGCAAAGTGCTTGTGTATTTTGGCCAGATTGCCAGGAAAGACAGTGATAACCTGGAAAAGCTGGTGATCACTGGTAAAATCGAAGGCGATAAGCCGAGACGCAGGATCCCAATGAGGTGGACAGACCAAATTCGCTCAGCCCTTGATGTGACGCTCCACGGTGCCCTGCATTCAGCGACAGACAGAAAGAGGTGGCGGCAAATTGTCAAAGAGAAGCTGTTCCATAGAAGTGGCCACGACCCTCAGTGATGAGGAAACCGATGCAAGGACGGAGATGATAGATAATATTCACATTCACACATTGCAATTAGGTATGCCTACTTAAATTGCGTACGGATAATATTTATAAATGTTTTTTGTTATTTAAGTAATCGTAAATTATATCAAATGATAGCTTATTTTAATCTTAATCTGACTGTAATAGGTTGCCTTATTAAAAAGTTGGCCTAGTCCATGGTTGCCTAGATTAACCGATTTATTAAATTTATTACCATTTACAATCTAGGCAACCATGGACTGGACCATGTTTTTAATAAGGCAACCTATTACAGTTAAAGTAGGAATAAAATAAGCTTTAATTTGATATAATATACGATTAAATTACAAAAATTAAAATTAAACATAATTATTGTTTTTATACTACCCGTACGCAATTAAACTAGGTAACTTATTTGCAATGAGTCAATGTGAATATTATCTATTTTATTTCTTATCACTAATAAATATCACTAAAAACAGTACGCATATGATGGTCGTTCTTGTCTACGTGACAGCGTGATAAAACAGTAACCGTCACTTTCAATCCCGCGGTGTTAAAAAGTGACAGTTATTACGCCTGCAGATGAGGGTATACGTTTCTTATACCGTATCTCCTACTATGAAGTCTATGCTATCAAGAAAATTATTTTTACATTATCTCAATCTAGTCTATTACTAGAATAAGAGAAAGATAATGTATAGTACCCATAGAGTTTACGGAAAAGAAAGCGTTTCAAATGTTTTTTGCACAATCTCTAACATAAGGCTAAAGTGATTTCAATGGGGGCTCCATATTGTCGCGATAGATTCTAAGGGCATTTTGCGTGTCAAGATATTTACGTTTGTGACAAATTTAGTTGTAAATATATGTGCCGTTTGTCATATTAGGACGATTGGTTAATGTAACAGATATTATTCTACCAGGGCTACCATTGAAAATAAATTTTACATTTGACATATCAGGGCAGTTGGTTAGTGTAGCTGTTGTTATTCCACGAGGTGTATTGAAAATAAATGCAACGTTTGACATACGGCAATTGGTTATCGTCACTGTTATTATTGCACCGGATCCACCATTGTAAGTAAATGTAACATTTCTCATATTAGGGCTATTGGTTATTGTAACTGTATGTAAACGAATATAGTTGGCTGTGAGGATGCAGAGTTATTGATTGACAGTTCGCATGCCCTTCCTTCCTGCTGAGAAGGCAATAGATGCCGAGAGTTTGATACACCAAGTGCTGACTGTGGCCAATCTTCAATCTGGCTGCAGTGTACTGTTGGTTGATAATGAGCAGATGGCAGTATGCTAGAAGATTTTGGGTGGGTGTCAATTTTGATTTTCTCAGGACTACAATGCTCAATGTTAACTGGAGGGTCACGGGCGTCTACTGGCTGTAGATTTGTGTGAAGTGACTGATGTTGCCTGTGTGATGTTGATAAGGCGTGGTGTACATCTTCATGAGACTTGGCTGTTATGATAGTGTTAGCTGCCCAAACAATATTAAATTTTCACTTGTAATAAAAAAAATCTTTATTTTTTTCGTACTATAATTGTATACACTAGCTATCTCTGGTAATAAAACAAAAAATCCATTAACCCGCATGTCATATCAATGTGGTTCAGTGAAGGGGACGGACTGAAAATCAGCGCTGCGCAATCAATTTGTAATAAAATGGCTGACGCAGCGTACGCTGAGTCCGTTCCTTTTGCCGCGCATGCCTATTATTATTATTTTTAAGTGAAACATTGTATTTTGTGTGGCAATAAATGGTTTCTTATTCTTATTCTTCAATATTTTTTGGGTTGTTTTTAAAAATATTTATGATTTCATCCCGAATCACAAATGATTTGGCAGTCTTAGTACTGGTGTCTCGCATTTTGAATGTCACTATGTGTCTGTTAATAGTGATATTAGTCAACTCGATTCCTCTACATTCACCATTGACGCCCAAGATCAACGCATCCTGCAAAAAGGTTGAAAAGTGATCACACTAGTATGTATAATATGTAATAAAGATTTTGTAAAAACGCCAATGAATAGTTATTTAAGTGCAGTGGAGACTGAGATACAGCAATTAAGTTCGTGCCGCCGGGACAGCAAATAGAGTTTGTCGACGGGGACGGAGTTCTATGCCGGAGATAGAAAAACTTTTATATGACATTTTTGTCTCTAAATGTGATCAGGATCACTGTTCAAATCTTTCGGTTTCCTCATGTTACACCGTTTATAAAGATTAAGATAACGATATGAATAGTACCCATAGATAGAGGTAGGCGCCAGCGGGTAATTACCGGGAAAATACCCGAAACTATCCAATCGGCAACGCACTAACAACCCCTCTGGTGTTGCAGGTGTCCATGGGCGGCGGTAATCGCTTACCATCAGGTGATCCGTCTGCTCGTTTGCCTCCTCTATCTTAAAAAAAAATCTACCCGATATTTACCCTTATCTACCCAAATTGATGTGTATAAAAATTAGTTCGAAGAATCGAAGATACACATATATAAATTAGATAAATAAATAAATATGATAGGTAGGACATTCTTACAACGTATAAATACGAAATAAGTTTAAATAATAGTAGGAATGCCAATTAATTACACGACAGTTTTAGACACAATATATGTATGTACTTAAAACGGGTGAATTTTGTTCACTGTTTTATGGCTCATGAATGTTAATTTAAGCTATATTACCAATTTTTTTTTGTCAATTTGTAAAAAAGTAAAGTAATTATTTTATATAGAGAAGCGCTGGTGGCCTAGCGGTAAGAGCGTGCAACTTGCAATCCGGAGGTCGCGGGTTCAAACCCCGGCTCGTACCAATGAGTTTTTCGGAACTTATGTACGAAATATCATTTGATATTACCACTCGCTTTTCGGTGAAGGAAAACATCGTGAGGAAACCGGACTAATCCCAACAAGGCCTAGTTTACCCTCTGGGTTGGAAGGTCAGATGGCAGTCGCTTTCGTAAAAACTAGTGCCTTCGCCAAATCTTGGGATTAGTTGTCAAGCGGACCCTATTAGGCTCCCATGAGCCGTGGCAAAATGCCGGGACAACGTGAGGAAGAGGAAGAAGAAGACTAATTACCCCTTTATTGTCGTGTTTGTTATTGTAATTGCAAAATTTTAATTAATTTATTATTTAATATAGGTAGGTTGCAAAGGTTGTCTGGAAGAGATCGCTCTTAAGCGATAAGACCGCTGTCTTTGTTTATGTTTCCGTACATTTATTGTAAACTATATGAGGTGTGCAATAAAGAGCATTGTATTGTATTTTTTTAATATTATTGGTTGGGTTTTAATTATTTTTATTTTATACTATTTATTTTATAATTATAATTATATGACTCTACTTTTATTTACATTAACGTATTTTGTTTTATGGGATAATATGAATGTTAATTCCATTTTTATATTATTATTTTTTGTTTTTATATATGAATTATACAGAATGTAACTGAACGTAAAACAATTACTAAAACCCGTCAATGTTCAGGTCATTTTCGTATTTTGTTTTAAGGGCTATGAATGTTAATTTAAGCTATTTTAATTTAAAATAAATCTCTTTCTTAATTTGTATATTATTTACCTAATATTAGGCATTCAATTTTTTTTGTTATTATTTGTTCTCTTTTTTATATTTTTTATTGTTTAATTTTTATTTCATTTTTATTATTACTTTTTTTGTTTTATGATAATTATTTTTTAATATCCTATATTGTTATTAACACAAATATTACTTTATTTATGATGAAAAAAGGATACATTTTGAATAAAATTAAATTATGACTACTTATAAAATAAAACTACTAAAACTAAACCTACCTAGAAAAAATAAAGATACCTAAAACAGACCCTGGCCTCTTGGCAGGGTGCCCATCACGCAGGCAGCATTCCCGCGCTGTATCGCGACGGCAAGCCTTTGCGCGAGAAAACTGCCTGCGCGAGGGTCTCCCGTTGCCTCCCTCAATCGCTTTCCAATATATTGTTATTGTAATTACAAAATTACTCAAACCCACTTGTTTAGGTCTTTATCGTATATTGTTTTATGGGCTATGAATGTTAATTTAAGCTATATTCATTTATACTGTTTTTCTCTTTGTTATTAACCTTATATAGGCATTTTTTATATTATTATTTTTTGTTGTTATATTTTTTATTCGTTAATTTTAATAATTTTATACTTATTAACTACTAACTAACACTGCTTCTACTACTTATTAGCAACTTTTAGTGTAGGACCATCCCCGAAATCGCGAAAAGCAGTACCAGCATGGTTCCATTTTTATCACTATGGTCGTCACTTTCACGCTTACAAACTAGTTAGAACGTACCAGGCACGATGACAATTGATAAAGAGCCGACCATCTTTGACCTACAGAAAAATTTATGAAATAGCCATATTTATTTTCGGGATTTCGTGATTGGTTATAGTAAAAGTTGCTCGGTATGACCTAAACGTTAATGGGTTTGAGTAATTGCTTTGCGTTATGTTACATATTGTATATATTTTTATTAATTGTACTATTGTAATTTTTTTACTTTATATTATTATTATCGTATTTTGTTAATGTAATTCCTTTAATATTGTAACTTTTACGCCTGAGAATTTTCATGTGCCATGAAATGCTATTCGACAGTACCTAATATGTATATTAAACATTTGACGAATTCCTTAGTCAATTTTACTTGTGTACAAATATTATTACATCTATTTATATCTACATCTATTATTACATTTAATAATATTTTTTACATTATCTTAATTTAATTTGTTACATTTTTTTCAATTTTTATTTAAGCCCACTCATTCGGGTAGAAATGGTAAATCCCGGGTAAATTCCCGAAATAGACTCGATATCAACCCCAGATATTTACCCATAGAGTTTACGGAAAAGGAAGCGTACGAATGATTTTTGCACCCTCTCTAATATAACTGTACTGGTGTTCATGGGGGCTCTATATAGTCGCGTTAGATTCAAGTCGGCATCGAACATATGCGTTGTATAATATACTAAGGGCGAGCCAGGAAAGTTACATGTTTGTGATAAATTTAGTTATAAATATATGTAGCGTTTGACATATTAGGGCGATCGGTTAATGTAACTGTTATTGTTCCACCAGGTGAAGCATTGAAAATAAATGTTACATTTGACATATTAGGGCAATTGGTAAGTGTAGCTGTTATTGTTGAACCAGTTCCAGCATTGAAAATAAATGCAACGTTTGACATATCAGCGCAATTGGTTAGTGTAACTGTTATTGTTCCACCAGGTTGATCATTGTATTGAAAATTAACATTTGACATATTAGGACAATCGCTTATTGTTAGTGTTCTTGTTCCACTAGATCCATCATTGTCAGTAAATGTAACATTTGACATATTAGGGCTATTGGTTATCGTAACAGTTTTTAATTGCTGTATGGGCTGAGATTTTGATGCACCAAGTGCGGACTGTGGCCAATCTCCGATCTGGCTGCAGTGTACAATGGTGGTTGATAATGATAATATAATGAAAATATAAGAAAGATAATGCGCACATGACAGTATGCTAGGAGATTTTGGATGGGTATCAATTTTGATTTTCTCAGAACTACAATGCTCAATGTTAACTGGAGGGTCACGGGAGCCTGGCTGTAGATCTGTGTGAAGTGATTGATGTTGTTGGTGAAAAACAATATTTTTTAGGTTGTTTTTATTAATATTCATAACTTCATCCCGAATCACAAATGATTTGGCAGTCTTAGTTTTGGTGTCAGGCATTTTGAATGTCACTACGTCGTTATTGACAGTGATATTAGTCAACTCGATTCCTCGACATTCACCATTGATGCCCAAGATCAGCGCATCCTGCAAAAAGGTTGAAAAGTGAAAGCACTAGTATGTATAATATGTAAAAAAGATTTTGTAGAAACACCAAATAATAGTTATTTAAGCGTTATGTTGTGAATCATAAATTTAATAGTAGGTACATTATTGCATAGGCCGGGAAACGGGAATTTGTGGATGAGTTTCGATTCGATTCCGACAAAGAAGACGAATCCACGAATTGATTTTCTCCAAAAATGCGAGGAAATAAGGTAAGATAGTCATTATTAAAACATCAAGTATCACTCAAATCGAACCTTCACATCAAAAATGTCAAGAACATTTTCCCTCTTTAACAGTTATATTTTTTTAAAGTTAAAAGTACAACTCATACTACCATTCAATATTAGTTCATTCAATTTAATTGTGGAATATAAGTTGTATGTGCACGCGTGAGATCCTTAATTTTTTTAAATGTAGTATATGATTTTATAAGCAGTATTCGCACGATCATACGCGACGGTCTTGTAAGAACGAGACATGTAAGTTGGTCTATCTTCCTACTCACTCTATTCTATATATATTTTTTATACCACGACGGTGGCAAACAAGCATACGGCCCGCCTGATGGTAATTAGTCACCGTAGCCTATGGACACCTGCAACACCAGAGGTATTACATGCGCGTTGCCGACCCTTTAAAAACCTGTACACTCCTTTTTTGAAGAACCCCACACTGTAGCCCCTCGGGAAAACCTCGGCAGGAAGCTCATTCCACAGCCGAAGCGTTCGCGGGAGGTTCGCACAGTACCAATTAGGTTCTAGGGTGTGAGGATGAACACCTTGCCGACGGCGAGCGGTGCGGTGAAGCGGCCGTTGGCATCATGTCAAACAATTCTTCAGAGCACAGCCCATTGTACAAGCGGTAGAACACACACAAGGAGGCAAAGTCTCTCCTTAGACTTAAAGGTTCAATACCGCTTGTGAGTTTGGGATCGTCGACGATTCGTACAGCGCGCCTTTGGACCGAGTCGAATGGTCCAAGCTGGCATGCAGGTGCTCCTGCCCAAAGGTGACAGCAATACTCCATATTAGGTCTGACTTGCGATTTATATAGCAGCAGTCTTTGCCCCGGAGTAAACTATCGCCTCGCTTTATTGAGCACACCGAGTTTTTTGGATGCCAGCGCAGCCTTTCCTTCCAAGTGGCTATGGAATTGGACGTCACTGGAAATGTCGACACCGAGGATCCCAATACTCCCTGACATGGTAAGGACTGAGCCTTGGAACTCTGAGAACACAGTAAATGGAGTTTTCTTAGCGGTAAACGCGCAAACTTGTGTCTTGGTGGGGTTGAATCGGACTAGATTGAACGGACAATTTGAAATGACTGCAGACCCGTGTATAATAATAATTGGCGGTTTGCATTGGTTTTTCTTAGTGGGTACCCACATATTTTAAAAAGGTAAAAATAATACAGTAATAACTTCCACTTGATGGAGTTGCTACAAAGAATTACAATATTAATTAAAAACAAACCTTACCGTACAAAAAAACAAAAAATTCAATGAGGGAGACCGGTTAAAGAAAGATTATTGTTGATTTTGAATTTCATACAACACCTACACCTTGACACATTTCAGATTTGCTGGTTGACTGGTAAAATACCCGCAATAGGGTATTCGACTGTATTTAAAATAAATTATTTCACTCCATGCATGAAATAATAATAAAAATGGCTATAAGTTTGCTTAAAAGAGTTGAGAAGTACCCTCAATTCCTCATGGAATCCATCATCAGAATTCAAGCTTGACAAAAATATGCCTTGTAAACCTAACTGCTTCACAAACATGCGAAGAGAACAAATTGCCAAACGTGAACTATGCGGCGTTGAAGAATTCCATTCTGTTCATCATCAGCAGTTCCGCTTCATCAAATGTCATTTCAACAAATGTAAATGCTTGATTTGATGATGAAAATATTAAGATCACTATATATATATATATATATGCCTTTAACATTTGAGGAGTTCCCCCGATTCCTCATGGACCCCATCGTTAGAACTCGAACTTGACAAAAATTTGTCTTAAAAATCTTATTTGCTTCACAAACACAGCGAAGAGGATAAATCGCCAAACGTGAACTATGCGTCGTTGAGGAGTTCCATTCTGATCATCATCAGCAATTCCACTTTATCAAATGTCACTTTTTAAATGTAGGTAAATGCTTGATTTGTTGATGAAAATACAAAAATCACTATATGTATGCTCTTCACATTTGAAGAGTTCCCTTCGATTCGAAGAGAGATATATATATATATATATATATATATATATATATAGATTCAATAAAAATAAAAAAATTCAAAAACCAAGCTAAAAACGAATTTTAACTATGTTCTCGTTGGAAATTAATAGGTACATAACTGATGAATGATGATTGACTATGTAGCTTAAGGTAATTTTGCACTTAATCATAAGGATTAAGAACCCTTTTTCATTCAAATTTGACAATAATTTTAACATAGAAATACTTAACGTATACGAATAAAAATAAGCTAGAATGACATGTCTATTCCTACATTCTATTATTACGCAGAAAAGAAAAAAATATAATTTTCAAGTATTTACAATAACGTTAATATCTCCGTAACTAGAAATGAGCATAAGGACCCTTTTCTCATGGAATGGAAGGCACAATTGGGTGCTTCTTTGTACCAAGACGATAGAAAAACACGTAATAGTTAAACTTAAATATTGCTTTGTAAAACTTATGTAAGTACATATTTTAATTGACCGAAGCGTTAGCGAAGGTCTATATTTTGACTTGGGCAATTTGCTTTTGTATGTCTGAATGTTTTCCTGTACAGGTTGAAAACTGTACAGGTAGCAGAGCTGCAACTAGTGAAATTTTGTAAGCAGGTTCAGTAGCTACATAGAAATTTTCTGTCATCTCATTTTTTGGAAAATGTTCAAATTGGTGGAAATTGGCATAAAGGACTTAAGTGCCAATACGGTCTATGGCACTTAAAACCTTGTGAGTACGCTGTGAAAATGGCTCAATGAATTTATTTTTTGTTGTTTTTTTATGTTTTAAGCTTATCGATCTTATCGCGAGGTGTACAGCTCACGGAGCCACTAGTCGTAGTCATAGTAGAAATATATATAATAAATATATATATATATATATATATATATATATTTACAAAATTTGCGGGTTTTATTTGATTAATCATCAACAATCAATGAAAAACGAACATGGTACATGGTTTTTCTTAGGAATTTTAAAACATAATTTTCTGAAATCGACCAAGATTCCGGCCGGTCGATTTAAGTGTAGTGAAACTAACCGTGAATCATTCAATACTGTTATAATTTTCTGATTTATTTGATCTGATCAGATTAAACGTGAAAGGTACAAATTCCTGGCGTAATAAAAATAATTATACCGTAGCGTTATTTCTTAAAAATGAAATCGATAAGGTGAAAAATTATAGCGCCTGCAAAAGTGTAATAGCAAGCAAAAAATGAATGTAATGATTAAAACTTGGAAACCACAAATAAATTGGCTCATATTATAAAAATAGTACAAATTAGGTACAAAAATATGGTAAGGTTTTTTTATTTATTTAGGTACACCCGCCATTCTGGCTTTCACTCGGGGGCTTACTTTTTTATTATTGTTATCGTATTTTGTTAAAGTTATTGTCATTCCTTTAAAAGTGTAACTTTTACGCCTGAGAATTTTCATGTGCTATGTAAACGATATTTAATAGTACCTAATATATGAAACATTTGACGAATTCCTTAGTCAATTTTACTTATATACAAATATTATATTATTTATATAACAATTTTTAAATTTATTAATATTTTTTACTTTACCTCAATTTAATTTATTACTTCGTTTCCAACTTTTATTTAAGCCCACTTATTCGGGTAGAAAAGGTAAATACCAGGTAAATTGGGTGAATTCCCGAAATATACCCCAGATATTTACCCATATAGTTTACGGAAAAGGAAGAGTACGAATGATTTTTGCACCCTCCCTAACATACGGGTGTATTGATGTTCATAGGGGCTCCAAAATGCCGCGTTAGATTCAAGTCGGCTTCGAGTATATGCGTTGTAAAATATACTACGGGCATTTTGCGAGCCAGGAAAGTTACATGTTTATGACAAATTTAGCTGTAAATACCGTTGACGTAATTGTAAACACCGTTTGACATATTAGGGCGATTGGATATTGTAACTGTTATTGTTCCACCAGGTTCACCGTTGAAATTAAATTTTACATTTGACATGTCAGGGCAATTGCTTATTGTAGCTGTTGTAATTCCACCAGGTGTATTGAAAAAAAATGCAACGTTTCTCATATCAGGACAATTGGTTAGTGTAGCTGTTATTTCTGAACCAGCTCCAGCATTGACAATAAATCTAACGTTTGACATATTCGGGCAATTGGTTATTGTAATTGTTATTGATCCACCAGGTTGATCATTGTATTGAAGATTAACATTTGACATATTAGGGCTATTGGATATTGTAACTGTTCTACCAGGTCCATCAGGAAAATGAACATTTGACATATTAGGGCTATTGGATATTGAAACTGTTCTTAATCCACGAGGTGCACGAATATTAGTTTCCTTTATATTTGAAATTGACCCTGGCTGTGAGGATGCAGTGTCACTGGTTGACTGTGACCAATCTTCAATCTGGCTGCAGTTTATAACGGTGGTTGATAATAATAATGTAATAATAATATAATAATGATAAAGAGCAGATGGCAGTGAACGTTTGCTAAAAGATTTTGGATGAGCATCAATTTTGATTGTCTCAGGACTACAATCCTCAATGTAAACTGGAGGGCCACGGGAGCCTGGTTGTGCATCTGTGTAAAGTGATTTATGTTGCTGGTGTGATGCTGACGAGCCGTCGTGTAGATCTTCATGAGACTTGGCTGTTATCATAGTGTTAGCTGCCAAAACAATATTTATTGGGTTGTTTTTAAAAATATTCATAATTCCATCCCAATTCACAAATGATTTGTCAGTCTTAGTTTTGGTGCCTCGCATTGTGAATGTCACTATGTCTCTGTTGATAGTGATATTATTCAACTCAATTCCTCTACGTGCATCATTGATGCCCAAGATCAGCGCATCCTGCAAAAAGGTTGAAAAGTGAAAACACTAGTATGTATAATATGATTAATATGTAATAAAGATGATGTAGAAACACCAATGAATAGTTACCTATTTAAGCTGTTGGGTTAGTATAATTATGTAGTGAATCGTAAATTTTAATGAGATTTAATTTTTAGTTTAGGCAAGTAGTGTAATGAAAAATCCTATAAATAAGATAGTGTATAGTCAATATAGTCATACAAATAAAATATCTAGTGTAACTCTTTTGTGCAACGAGAAGTCATTGACTTTGAAGTGGGCCAGTAAATTGGTGCGCAAATTGCGTTGTGTGGATCAATGCCAGCCAGTCGTTAAGTCTAACACCAACAGGAACAAAAAAACTTTTATAAGGAGTTTACATAGGTATAAAAGTTTTTTGTTTCTTGTTTCGCTGCACACGATGCACGGCGATAGCGAAAGGAACGTGTATGTAACGTATGCGTGCGACATTTGTTAAATATATTATATGTTTGATTATAATATTATATTTCCTCGCATGTTTGAGAAAAGTACTACCTAAGTATAGTATATCTAGGCATTTTCCGACTAGGTCCTTTTGCCAGGCATCGCCAAACCTCGGCCTAGCATCTAGGTGCCTTGAAAGAAAGTGCCTTTTTCTATCCCTCGGCAACAATGTACTATCATATCATTTTTACTAGGTATTGAGAATTATCAGTAGTTAAATTCATGTTGAATGGAGGAAAATTTTACTTCAAAAGAACCACAGTGCTCGTACAACAAAACAGGGCGTATATAGTTAAGTTAACAAAAACGGCGTAGTGTAGTAAAAAATAAAACTGGCAAAGAGCATGTCGGGCCATGCTCAGTGTAGAGTTCCGTAGTTACCCGTCCGTCAAAATAGACTTTTTGCAAAAACTCAAAAACGGCTAGACCGACCAGGTTCGCTATAGTTTACGAAAAAACGACGTTTTCAAAAAAAGTGTACCCTGTACTTTTTTTTAAAACCTAACAAATTTTGAGTTATTTCTACTTAGAATCATTAGGACTATCGATTTAAGCAATAAAAAAAGTGTCCCACTTTTAATTATCAGTTTTGTAACGCAGTTAACCATACATATTGTATGGACCGTTACAAAACCGTTACCAATTTACAAAACTACACGAATTATTTCCCCTGATTTCCCATGTTCGGGTTAATTTCCTTGAGCTAAATAATTTAATCAAAAAGAATAGGTTGCAAATACATTATGAAACCTACTTTCATACACTAAATAAAAA
Source organism: Cydia pomonella (assembly GCF_033807575.1). NCBI lineage: Eukaryota > Metazoa > Arthropoda > Insecta > Lepidoptera > Tortricidae > Cydia > Cydia pomonella. The sequence continues at coordinate 8,314,822 of NC_084721.1, read as the reverse complement.
TACACATTTATTCGCATAATTTCATTTGGCAGAATTCCTAGTTGCGTTTTTTCCATACAAACATGGGTACAGGCAATGCCGGATTTAGAGGTCTGGAGGCCTCGGGCAATAAAGGAGTGGAGGCCCCCTGGCCCCAATTTTTTCCAAAATTTAAAATGGTAAATTTTCCAAATTCTCTTTTGTGGAGGCCCGGGGCAGTAGCCCCGGTTGCCCTCCCCTAAATCCGGCCCTGGGTACAGGTGCAGGACAGGCAGAGGGGAGCAGCATCAATATTTGTGCCGCTATGTTTTGCTTTTTTTGGATTATTTTATTTTGAAGAAACTTACAGCGCCTCGAAAATCGCAAAAACGGCTCAATTGATTTGGCTGCAAAAAAGAGGCGCAGTATATAAATATGACAACAAATATCCAAAAAATCAAAACATAGCGGCATACATTATTTCTACCTATTGCAGTTTCCAAAATTTCATAATGATTGGTTGCGTTTTGGAGGAGGAAACAGTCGAGAGCGAAACCTCGATTTTTGAGTTTTTTGCCTGGGAATTTTAGTCCAGCCTGCAGTTGTCCTTATCGCACGCACGCACTACCGGCCACCGCAGCGCGACAGAAACATAACTTCAAAAATTCGAGATTTGAAAAGTTGCTCCAGCTAGGAATTGCTCTTAAGATCGTACAATGAAAAAAGTCGGTTCTAGCGCTCGCTGTCCGCTGCCGCGGCACTCTCGCTTTATATGAATAAATAGTTAGCCAATTAAATGTTTGGTGAATGAAATGTATTCCAAATGTTGTATATCATAATAATAATCTACTTAAAAATAATTCTGCCAAGTAGTTACAAGTAGTTATCATAATGAAAATTTGCCAAAGTAAAAAAAGTTGGTTGGCAAGTGAAATTCTGACAGTAAAACTTCGGCAAAAAGGCGGAACAATAAAATTTACTTATAGGTCTAGTAAAAGTTTTGTGGTTTTCGAGATAATTGAATTTTTTTAGGGTTCCGTACCAATAAGGTACAAAATGAACCCTAATGGTGCGACTCTGTCCGTTCGTCGGCCCGTCTGTCATATTACCAAATATCTCGAGACCTACTTGAACTATCGATTTGAAATTTGAAATAGTTATGAACCACGCTAGCCTTGTCTGGGTTGAAAGTATATTTTATTTTATTTTATGAAGTATAGAATATTTGCCCAAGAGGAGGCAAATGTTCAAAGTCTAGTTACTATATGTCAAGTGAAGTATCATTTGGAAGAGCTCAAATTGAACATTCCAAAACTTTTTTTTTTCATAGTGGAAAAAAATATGTTTGTAGGAAAAAGTGAAAAAAAAAAACATTTACAATTATGATTAGTACACTTATGGTAAAAAGCCTTTCGTGTTTATTGTTAGATGAGATAATTTAAAGTTTGTACCCAACCTTCGATGCGCGAGTTCGGACTCGCACTTGACCAGTTTTTTTTAATAGCTAAATTAAAGAGGCAAGAAAAGTTTGATTATCTCGAAAACCAGGAAACTTTTACTAGACTTATAAGTTTGTGTTGTAGTAACAAAGTGTACATACACTAAGGGAGAGAAGATATAAAGATAATGATCTTTAAGTAGTTTTTTTTTACTACAGCATGAGTTTGACCGCGTCTAATGTCCACAGGTAGAGTTCCAGAGTCGAACAGCTTGAAAGGTAAAAGAAGTGTTGTCAAATTTTGAAGAAGAGGATTGGACAAAAAGAAACTTACTGCGTGACAAACTCACAAAAATTAGATAATTGAAACGCGAAAAAAATATAAGAGGGCTAAATATGAAAGTTATGACGATAGCGAACTTGAGCTGCGAACGAAAAAGAGAATTAGTATCTTAGTAATTGTTATATTAAGCAAGTTTATGCGCAATCTACTATGAAGAAAGTGACGAAAAACGGTTTTTGCCATGTCTTCATCTTACGTATAACGTCGTATGTAGGGGATATGCCTAAAAGGGTTAAAGTAACGTGTGACTGACCTTAGCGAACGATGAGACAGGTGGACAGTTTCGGCACGGCGAAATATTCGACGCTTCCAAGTATAAATTGCACTATGTTATGTAGGAGGACTCGGAGATTAACTTTTTGGACACATTGGGATTTATGTTCTTCCTGTAGCTCCTGATTAGTAACGGTTGCGTTCACTACGGCCGCTTCAGCTACCCCTGACCGGTAGTTCTGGTATTCTTTACATAGGTAGTTACTAGGTACATTACCTTGCTGGCCACGTGATCCTGCAACTCCCGCTCGGTGACGGCGGCGCCGGCCTGGCGCACCACGAAAGCGGTGGGTAGTTCGCCCGCGCTCTCATGAGGTGCGCCCACCACGCCGGCTTCAGCTACTCCCGGGTGCTGCAGCAGCAGGGCTTCTAGCTCGGCTGGGGCCACCTGCAGAACGCCAACTTATTATAAATTGTTTCTTCCTTCGCTTAGAATATTTTGAATACTAATTCACTTTAACTAAAGTAGCGTAGTAGTATCGTCAGTTATTCATTCCTGAGTTTTGAACATCCACTAATCTTAATTAAAGGATGTCTGTCTTTGAAGGAGAGCTAATCCCGGAAAAAGGTAACCATACAATTTTGAGAGCATGAAACAGGGCATTTGGCCGCTGTACCTTGGTGGAACTCAGAGCAGCAGTCCACCAAAGGAATTCCCCACGCGAGGCACGATTTGCCGACTCGAAATAAAATAAAAAGAACTCGAGTATTTCGGCTTCTTTTTTAAATTTATTTAGAAACCAAACAGTCATATAAACATATCAAAAATGCAATATAAAAAAGGTGTACCGCAACAATAAGACCTGGAGGTTCATATTTATAAATTATATTAACTGAAATAAATAAAATTATAGCTAATGAATATTTATATCAGATAGAAAAATAACTGATATCTGTACTTACTGCAGAGCCCGTACATTTCATGCCGTTGACAGAAAAATTACGTCACGCTACATAGAGTATGATTTCAATTGGTATTTTCGTAATACTTAATCATTTGTCAATCTCTTTAGCTAACTGATACATATACTTTACAATCAGTACAGAAACGTCTAACTGACTTTCATCTTATTGTCACTCAAATAAATAATAGATAATTATTTTGTTAAATAATACATAATTTTGATTTTTAACAACGTAACAAGCTTTAATTGACGTGACAAGTATTTATTTTTCTACCCGTCAATAAGTAAGTTATTTAAATTTGTAGTGTTGTAAAAAAAACTCTCTGTATGTTAAATTAAGTCATTTTTGCGTCAATGGCATGAAAAGTACGGGCCCTGGTACTTAGAAATTAAAATAACTTACGTTTAACTATATTTTACAGTACATATGGGGCTACTTTATAGCACTAGTGCGAGAAGTAGCATATTATGTTACTGTGTCGAACATTTAAAGGGCCATATGTACTGTAAAACGTTGTACGATACATGTGCGAATAGGTAATTCGCAACTCGTGTCGATTTAAAACACTCCCTTCGGTCGTGTTTTAATTTATCGCCACTCGTTTCGAATTTCCTGTTTTTCGCACTTGTATCGTAATGTACTATTTTAGACAAGCCAACGAATTTTGAAAGCAATCTACTTCGAATAGATGTTTATTATAGTAACCAGGAACTCGCCTGAAAAGGTGTGCCTGGAATAGTTTTTGACAAAAAGAAACTAATATGAAACAGCGATCGAGGGCATAAGGGGTGATGCGGACAGCTGTAACAAATCTTAGGGTTTTTAACAAATGCAACAGCCTTCTGACATTCCTATAACCCACAGGGGAAATTGAGCCTTAAATAGGCGAGCTGAGCGTTAGATGTTCTGTAGCTAGCAGGCATGTGTACCTCTCGCGTCGAATGACGGCCCCTATGACAGTTCTTTTAAGTATGGTATGTTTTGGTTGGGCTTAATTTGAAAAATAAATGGAGAAATATGTTTTTAGCGTATTTATATTAATTAAATCCTACATTTATAAATTAATTAATGTGTTAAGCTTCCAAAAATGTCTACACAAGTTTTTAAGTGACAGTTACTCCATATAAAAAATTAACCCTCATAGGGAATTAGGGGACATCATTAATAAATAAAATAAATATTATAGGACATTATACACAAATTGACTAAGTCCCACAGTAAGCTCTACCTACTTAATCTTTCTGGTTTGACCCATTGGTTGACTGGTAGAGAATGCCTTAAGGCGTTAAGTCCGCCATTTGTACCTTCATGTATTGTGCAATAAAGATTAAATAAATAAATAAGCTCAATATGGCTTGTGTTGAGGGTACTTAGACAACGATATATATAATATATAAATATTTTTAAATACTGAATTACATAGAAAACACCCATGACTCAGGAAACAAATATCCATGCTCATCACACGAATAAATGCCCTTACCAGGATTTGAACCCGGGACCATCGGCTTCATAAGCAGGTCACTACCCACGAGGCCAGACCGGTTGTCATTCGACTCGAGAAGTGGAAAATAATTGTGATTTTCAGATAAAACATTCATGACTGTAAAGAAGCATCATTCCATCAGCTTGTAAATCTCAGAGAAGTATCATCCATACAGTCACCAAAGCTATTAGCTTAGCACTCTTGCAGACTACATGAAAGTAAATAGTAGTGTATTCAAAACATTCAAACTGCGTTTTCGTCATCTTGACATATAATGCGATGCCCCATCAAGATATGTATAACATTCAAGGCTAACAAGTCTATTGTTATATTATGGTAATACACATTCACAATTCTTTAAACCAATAAAGGCGAAAAGTTTATCCTTCAAAGTGATATAAGAATGAGTAATGCACTGTGGTTTACGCCATACCTCAAAGGGAAAAATTCCATATTATTATCATAAATAGTAATCGTTAAGGTATTTACTAGGTATGTCTAGACTGCAATCCGGCATAAACAAAGTGAATCATTGTTATTCAGTTGTCTGTGTCTGTAACCTTCAATCTCCTTGCGCAATTTTCCGCGAGTTGTTTTTGTGTTATTCTGGTACAAGTGCATTATTGTTACCTAAAAATGCAATGGGTAACATTCAAGATAAAGGTAATAAATAGTATTTTATATTGTTACAGGTACAAATGAACAGCTAAGCTGGTTTAGCCGAAATCTTATACCTTTAAACGAGCAATTCTTGTATATATATATATTTCCGGGATCTCGGAAACGGCTCTAACGATTTTGCTGAAATTTGGTATATTGGGGTTTTTGGGGGTAAACAATCGATCTAGATTAGTCTTATGTTTGGGAAAACGCGTGTTTTCGAGTTTTCATGCGTTTTTCTTTCGACGCAGAATATGGTCGCTAATTTCGTGATGCCAGCCACTGTCCGTTTGGTCCAGTGGGTTAAGACGCGGACTGCTAAACGAGTGTTACGGGTTCGAATCTCGCCCGGTGAACTGACTTGTTTTTTTTTTTTATATGTTCAAGTTTATTTATAATTTTTTAATTTTTATTGTTTTAGACAAGTTTAATTTAGTAAAAAAATGACCTATGTAATAAGAGAAATTGACAATAGATGGCGTTACTCTGTGACAAGTGCTGTAAGGTTAAAACCGATTGTAAATAATAATAATTGTCAGTTCACATTTTACTTTTTTATTACAATAAATAGTTATAACCGAGCAGGTACTATTTTACTTAAGTGAAGTTCACTTTGACTTTTAGATTATTGCGCCTTGCTGTACCAAGGATATTTATTGTTTTTTTTTTTTTTTTATACTACGTCAGTGGCAAACAAGCATACGGCCCGCCTGATGGTAAGCAGTATCCGTAGCCTATTTACGCCTGCAACTCCAGAGGAGTTACATGCGCGTTGCCGACCCTAACCCCCTCTCGCCTCTCGTTGAGCTCTGGCAACCTTACTCACAATGATTAATTAGAGACGCATTTAAATTAAGTGCCCTGATTATAAAATCTTAATATATATATAAAATGCTAATGTGCGTACGTAAAGACAGGGTTTTCTCTACCACCACCAATTCCAATCAACTTCCTTTTGGGGTGGTAAATACCCCTCGATCTCCCGGTGGGAATAAGAGAGTTTGGTCGCGGTGGGTGGAAGTGGGTGGTTGTGGGTGGCAAAAATATGAAAAAATATACATCTGTCCTTTTCTAACTCATGAGAACTTCTGGAAAGTTCTAAAAATTTCTGGACTAATCTACAAAACTAGAATGTGTACAACTGTAACAATCGATCTAGAATGTTCGAGAAGGTTCTAAAAATTTCTAGAATGATCTAGAAAGATTCAAAATTGTGTGCAACTGCTAAAATCGATATAGAATGTTCCAGAAAATTCTAGAAATGTCTGAAATGATCTAGAAAGATTCAAAATTGTCTGCAACTGCTAAAATCGATGTGGAATGTTCCAGAAAATTCTAGAAATGTCTGGAATGATCTAGAAAGATTCAAAATTGTGTGCAACTGCTAAAATCGGTATGGAATGTTCCAGAAATATCTAAAAATTTCTGGACTAATCTAGAAAACTCTAAAATGTGTACAACTGTAACAATCGATCTAGAATGTTCGAGAAGGTTCTAAAAAATCCATATGGAATGCTCTAGATAGTTCTAGAAATGACTATAATAATCTAGAAGCTTCTAGAAAGTTACGAAATGTGTGCAACTATTGAAATTAATCCGGACGATCCAGATCGAAATTAAGTACATCGGAATGTTCTAGAGTGTTCTGATACTAGAAATTTCGATTTCTAACGGTATATAAACCGAAAGTGAGTGAGTTTTTGTTAGTTTTATCATTGTAACAACCAAGATATGCGTTTTGGTTAATTTTATTACACTTTTTATATTTACAAAGCCAAGACGAAAAAAAGTATTTGCAAAACCCAAAGTGGTTTCAAAAAGAAGGAAAATAGCACGTCACAATGAAACAGAAGAACAAAGAGAAAAACGTCTTTTGAACATTCGTAAAGGAGTAAAAAGAATTAGAGAAAATTTAACCGAAGAGGAAAGAGCACGTATTAATGAAGAAACACGATGTCGAGTAAGATCACTCCGAAATCGTCAATCGGCTGATCAACATGAACTGGAAAATACCAGAAAACAAGAAAGAATGACTACTTTACGCCAACGACGAGCTGCTTCATGTAAAATTGGAAGTTTAGAACTTCAGGCTTTCCATTATGATTGCAAAAAACAATACAATGAACATCCAAGTATTGTCATCGGAAAAATGGATACGATATGCGAGTATTGTCATGCACGGAAATTTAAAGGCGAATACTGCAGTTCTGTTAAATCGATAAAATATGTATGCAAATATATTAATAAAGGCAGTGATATGGCTGTTTTTACGTTAACCAATGAAAACCAGCATGATGAAATAGTACAGTATCAAATGGGTCGTTACATTAATACCAACGAAGCAATTTGGCGAATTTTAAGTTTTCCAATACACGATCGAGATCCACCGGTTCAACATTTATCCGTCCACCTATAAAATGGACAACGTGTGTTTTTCACAACAGAAACGGCATAAAAAGTTGCGACGGAACCACCGACTCGAACAACTTTAACAGCGTTTTTTGAATTATGCCAGAAATACCAATTTGCTAAGACTTTACTCAGAAGTACCCAGCTATTATACATGGGATACAACAAGTAAACAATTTAATCCTCGAAAACGTGGAATGCAAGTAGAAGGACATGATGTGTTCAAGAGTGTAACACAATAGGACGAGTCTACACAGTGCATCCAAAAAACGCTGAATGTTTCTATCTACGCTTATTACTTCACACTATTCGTGGTCCAACGAGTTTTGAAGACCTAAAAACTGTCAATGGTTACATTTTTGAGACATCGTGAAGCATGTCAAAGATTAGGTCTACTTGAAAACGATAATCATTGGGATACACATATAATGTGTAATATGTAAATGTATTTATCATATATGTAATACGTATAATATCATATGTAAATAATTGTGTGAATAAAACATAAATTTTCCATTTACTAAGGTGTTTTTTATTTTAACTTATAATTATTTCAATTAGTTAATTAATTAAATATACTTTCTATACACCGCATATTTAATGGTCGACTACTTACTTACTTACTTACTTTCAATATCTAAGATAGAAATCTATATTATCTACGTTAAAAAATGCATCCTCAAATATTTTTTATACCATTAAACATGCGATGTATTTTAACCCGAGCAACGCCGGGTTTCGCAGCTAGTAAATAAATAAATATTATAGGACAGGGGTTCCCAATCTTTTTCAATATGCGGCGCAGTTACAAGTTTAGTATTTTGCAACGGCGCCCTTGTAAATTTAAAATCACGGTCGAAAAAGAGTGACACGACGCTATATTATTTACTGATGCGAGCGCTCAAATAGGTACCCGCGAATATTTGTGGTTTCGGATAATGATAGAACTCACGGCGCCCCTCTTTACTTTCTACGGCGCACCAGGGCGCCGCGGCGCACACTTTGGGAACCCCTGTTATAGGACATTATTACACAAATTGACTAAGTCCCACAGTAAGCTCAATAAGGCTTGTGTTGAGGGTACTTAGACAACGATATATATAATATATAAATATTTATAAATACTTAAATACATAGAAAACACCCATGACTCAGGAACAAATATCCATGCTCATCACACGAATAAATGCCCTTATCAGGATTTGAACCCGGGACCATCGGCTTCGTAGGCAGGGTCACTACCCACTAGGCCAGACCGGTCGTCAAAACATTGATTATGAACATATACCCTATACCCTTTTGGAAGTAATTTAATAGGTGCTACGCCAATGGGTTTTTTCGCAGCACGGTGCTAAGAATGACATAGTTAAGATGGATAGTTATTGTTTTCATACTATTATAATAGTTAAGAAGTTTATTTTATTATATGAGTTTACACGTATGATTTTTAAGATTTGGTCAAATTCCATGGCAGGAATGTTACCAGAGTTGAACAGGATAAATATGTTGATGTTTGCTAATATTTAAGACTAGCAGTTGAAAATAGGGAAAATATTGTTTAGGATCATTTACTCCAACAATTAAATAATCTAGTAACTTTATACATTAGCGTTTGCGACAATTCCGGTAGTTCTGATTTTACACTACCTATGCCTTTGAATCGGATCACCGTGGCGATAGCGTTGCACATCACTAAATCGCTTGCGTGACGTCATAGTAGGCATCAAAAAATTTACACGCTCGGTCCCCATACTATTGAGCATGGTTGCGGCGTCTAGGTGGTCTATGCTCGTGTATTTTAATGCCTTTTATTATGTAGCAGTCACATAAACTACTATTAACTGATCATTTGTCGACCTTATGCCTGTAGAAAAAAGGACCACCAAAGTATGTTGAAATGTGTTGTCATTTGTATTATATTGTACCTACCTGAAAGCCGTTGTACTTGATTAGTTCCTTAAGCCTATCGACGATATAGAAGGCACCCTCCTGGTCGTAGTAGCCGATGTCGCCCGTGCGCACGTAGCCCTCCTGGTCGAACAGCGCCTCGCTGGCCGCTGGGTCGCCCATGTAGCCCTTCATGCGGAGGGGCGACTTGATCCATAGCTCGCCTTCCTCGCCCACACCCTTCTTTTTGCCGGTTTCGATGTCTATGACCTAAGAAATATTGTAGAAAATAGGCTCAGGTCAGTTCTTACATTAAGTTTCTGGTATTTTTTGATGAAGCCAAACTCTGAAAGCGTGTCATACGCCTCGTTCATAAGAACATACAGCCCGCCCAGCGGCCCGTAGACTATGCAACACTGCTCTCTGTTTTTTTTATTTATTAAGATTGACTATATAATTTTACTCTTTTCCAGACCATAGGGAACAAGGTTTTTCTAAAAAAAAAACAAATATAATCAAAACACTTAAGTTTAGAAGAGAGAAGACTCACATTCGAGGAAACTCTAATCTAACCTTAAATCTGAGTGCTAAGGTTGAAATTCTATTAACATGTATGTGGCCGATAAATCGTACTATGCCTGTAGGCCTAGAACATGATTAACGCGACAGTATCTCGCCCGCGATATAGACTACCCGTATTTTTAACCAACTTCAAGATTTCAAGAGGAGGAGGTTATCAATTCGGGTGTATGTTTTTTTTTGTTTTTTAATGTTTGTTACTTTAGAACTCCGTCATTTCTGGGCCTATTTCGAAAATTATTCTTCAACGACGCACAGTTCCCGCTTGGCGATTTATTGTCTTCCTCATGTTTGTTAGGCAAATTAGGTTTTCGAGACAATTTTTTGTCAAGCGCCGCGAGATCTGATGGTAGAATCCATGAGGAATCGAGGGAACTCTTCAAATGTTAAAGGCATACATAAAGTGATTTTTGTATTTTCTTTTACAAATCAAGCATTTACATTTAAAAAAGTGACATTTGATGAAGTGGGACTGCTGATGATGATCAGAATAGAACTCTTCAACGACGCATAGTTCCCGCTTGGCGATTTATTGTCTTCCTCATGTTTGTTAGGCAAATTAGGTTTTCGAGACAATTTTTTGTCAAGCGCCGCGAGATCTGATGGTAGAATCCATGAGGAATCGAGGGAACTCTTCAAATGTTAAAGGCATACATAAAGTGATTTTTGTATTTTCTTTTACAAATCAAGCATTTACATTTAAAAAAGTGACATTTGATGAAGTGGGACTGCTGATGATGATCAGAATAGAACTCTTCAACGACGCATAGTTCCCGCTTGGCGATTTATTGTCTTCCTCATGTTTGTTAGGCAAATTAGGTTTTCGAGACAATTTTTTGTCAAGCGCCGCGAGATCTGATGGTAGAATCCATGAGGAATCGAGGGAACTCTTCAAATGTTAAAGGCATACATAAAGTGATTTTTGTATTTTCTTTTACAAATCAAGCATTTACATTTAAAAAAGTGACATTTGATGAAGTGGGACTGCTGATGATGATCAGAATAGAACTCTTCAACGACGCATAGTTCACGATTGGCGATTTGTCCTCTTCGCTGTGTTTGTTAAGTAAATTAGATTTTCAAGACATGTTTTAATATAATATAATATTTTTTCTTTCACCGGTCTCCCTCATTGAAGTCGGTTTTTTTTCTTAAAAATTATTCTAACTGTATTCTAAAGAGGGGCGGGTAGTCTATCTTGCGGGCAAGATATTGTCGCGCCAATCATGTGCTAGCCCGGTTGGAAAAAGGAAATGTCTTCACTCACACTCACCTGTTTGCAAAAGGCTCGCCAACTGCTAGCGTGCAGTTGGCAGTTATTAATGTGGCGCCAGAGATGGAGGCAACTTTGGAAGTGACCGAAATGACAGCTTTGAATTGTTCCGTAGACACATTTTAATTTAGGTCATTGAGATTAATGTCACACACAGGTGTGTGGGAATAGTCCCACACACCTGTTTTACTTATTAGATAATTAGTATATTGCGCCATGAGTTGTTATCGGCCGACAACAAACTATAGAAACGGAGCGTGAATTTCGTGACCTAAACGCGTAAGCGCCATGAACTTCAGGTTTTAGTCGTGTGGTACAGGTTACGATTGCGACAATTTCATTGTTTGGTACGGCTTCTCTATATTAATAATAACTCAATGTATTTTACCTTAATCTTCATGCCCGGGGCCGGAGTCCCGCAGGAGCCAAGCCGGCGTTTGGTGGAGAGGTCGACGCAGCACGCCATCGTCACCTCCGTCAGACCGTAGCCCTGCCGGATGAAGTTTATGCCTAACCTGCAACGGCAGTATTAGTTGTAGCTCTTGTTTATTAGAAATCAGAAACTATTAAGTTCTCGAAATGTACCTATAAATCAGTGGTTTTTAATCTTTCAGTGATAAGAGACCACCTAGGATATGTTTTTATGCCAACAACCACTAATTGTTTGAATGTAAAATGACGAATAAAGTCAACAAAGGGTTGTGCTGTTTAGTGTTTCCACCACTTCAGGCACTTCCCGATTTCCACAGTTCTCGGACAACGTTAAGAACCACTGATATAAATATTAGAAGGAGAATGATATATCTTTGGTGATATTCTGTAGGTAAGTCTTGTAGGTATTTTTGAATCCAATAGTAGTGTTCGGGTTATAAAAGAAATTACAACTTTTATGAACCCAAGAAGATTTTTATCATGGAAATTCAATTTTTAGTAAATACTATACCTCTGTGACACAGCATTTTGTATTTCTGCTGAGAGCGGCGCCGCGCCGCACCAGACTTCGTTGACAGACTTCAAGTTGTACTTGAGGACCAGCGGGTGCTTCGCCAGGAACACTGCCAGTGGCGGCACTAGCGTCATCAGTGCCGGATTAAGAAATTTTGATGCCCTAAGCATTTCTAGATCTTGGTGCCCCCTCTGCCTAGGCTCATCCAGATTACATTGACAACATTGATTTTTTTTGGTAAACTAAGTGACGTTCATGGTCGCATTACTGATGCAATTTATATATTCAATCCATTACTTATTTTATCAAGGAAATTGACAGTGCTGCAGCAGTAACGTTGCAACTGTAATGCTGGTGCAGTCGCCATCCTAATGTCATCTTTATCAAAGCATGTGTAAACTAAATGACTGAAATTACCTATATATATGATTGTGTACTTGCCTTTCCGGCTAACTATGTAATTAAAACCTGATTTGGTTCACTTCACAAATAAACCCTAGAAGTAACATGACCAAAAGTAACCCGAAAGTTACATAAGGACTGAGGCCCAGAGGCAATTGTAAATTCGTACGTGCGACAGGGAGACAACACGTCGAACGTGGTTCGCGGTGGACCCTCAGTTGTTTCTACTGTGGCGGACTGTCGTGCGAGGCCGAAGGCCGAACTGCAGGATAGCAGTGCTTGGAATTGAAGCAATGGTGGCAATAGTCAAAAAACGAATCCAACGGCCATGCTCTTCATAAGGTTGAAGATCCGGAGTGCCCACTTGGCGCTATCGAGCAAGACCTAAAGGCGGAGTTGAGAGAGAGCTGGGTTTTGTAACTGACTGAAAAAAATACCCAGTGTAAGCGAGGACTAAGGCCGAGCTCCACACAAGGTTGAAAAGAGAGCTTTTCTGATTCGCATTCAAAGCTGAAGCGCATTCATGTGAGGCCAAAGGTCGAGCTTCAGCAGGGTCAAGCTCTGGCAAGAATCTATGGCCAAGTGTTTTAAAAAGTAAGTCGAAAGCTGAGCTCTTCATAAGGCTGAAATCGCGGTCCGATCGGCGCTTTTACGTATGAGGCCAAAGGCCACGCTGCAAGAAAGCAGAACTTGGAATTGACAAATTGTGTGAAAGAGGCCGAAGGCTGAGGTCCTCATAAGGTTAGACGCCCGGAGAGTCTGATGGCGGCGCGCTATAAAAAAAACCAATGGCGAATTGTAAACAAGGCATAATGCCCAGCCGCGAGAGATGACAGCCTGGATTTGGACAGATGGCCAAGTTTATGTGAGGCTTAAGGCCAACTTTTGCATAAAGTAAAAAGCCGAGTATGAATAAGACCTAACGAAATCGAACCAATGTGATCATGGCTCTCCTGCTGCTCGGCATTTGGCCTCGCTCAAAAGGGCACTTGATTAGAGTTAGTTGCAGCCGATGAAATAGGCGTTTCGAACCGAAGAGTTCCTTTGGCAGGATTGGCCCCTAGGAGTTAGGACCCAAGGATTGATTTATATAGTTAAGAAGTGGAGCCACCAAGTTTTGTAGTGTACATTTTTAGAGGAGGGGGGTGGGCTCTCAACTTTATCTTGATATCTACATCAGTTGGTATGTTTGGTATCGTTTTCGTATAAATCGGGAATGCCGAACTCATTTACGAGTATGGTATCACATTGACACCATTCCGAAGTGGAAACATGTAAAATATTCTTTTTTTTTTAATACTCCTTCACGCTTCAACCGCTGAACCAATTTAGTTGAAATTTGGTAAAGAGATAATTAGTTTAGTCCCCAGAAAGGACACAGGATAGTTTTCATCTAAAAAATCATCGCTAAGGATGTGTAAAGGAGGGTGGAAGTTTATGTGGGGAATCAATAACCGCTGCACCTTTGAATGAAATTTGGTATGATCTACATTTTAGATTTTGTCGAAAATGATACCAAACGTAACTTAGAACCTAAACTTAAACAGTTATTGACCTCCGACTGACCGACTTCGCCGAAGCTGAAATAAACCTGAATCAAAAATCTGGGTGGCATCACTTCTTAATTACATCTTAAGAAAACAAAGATTAATTTTGCTAAAGGAAACCTTTGGTTAAAAAAAAAACCCTATGCTTTTGGTTTTCGACCTTCGTGGGGCCCCGAACCTGCACTTTAGCCTTTGATTCCGTCATCAGTTTTTTTATCATAATACTTTGACAATAAGTTGGCACGATCGCGGCTCTGCAGCTTGGCCGTGTGCAATACGTCGCAAACCAATCTGGTGTGCAAGAGCTCGGGCAGCATGAGTGACAAATTCCGATCCTTGAAAACCTGTTAAGACTTCGGTGCGAAACCTCTCATGTAAGTGAATTGTAAAAAATTCTTATGAGAAATAAAATTCTTTAAACCGAAACCGAAGGCCGAGGTGTAAGAGAGCGAAATTAGGACACGACATAATTATAAAATAAGGCAAAAGTGCAGATCTACTTTTAAATTCGACACCCCGAGAAGGCCGAAGAACAAGTTCCACGTAGGGTTGAAGACAAATAGCTTTCTAAAACTGAGCTCTACGTTGGGTGTAAGGCCCTTTGGCCCAAAGGCTGACAGACTTGCAGAATGCTGGAGATCTAAAATCAGCCACTAACCAATGGGTAAAGTATAAGGAAAAAATCAGCATATATTGCAAACCTGATGGAATGGGCCTCCTCGTAGGGGCAAAGGCCTGCGTTGGAGACGCGCTTACGTGCCCTGTCCACGACGCACAAAAGTTCATGTATAAACCACGCGTTTTTTTATGCCAACGATTTTGGTGCCCCCCTAGACGTGGTGCCCTAAGCAAGTGCTTATTTTGCTTAATGGTTAATCCGGCACTGAGCGTCATCATGTTTACCTGGTTACATAGAATTCATTATGAGAATTTGAGGTCACAATCATTTTGAACTCTATTATAAAGAGATAGGGATTTAATCAGAAAAAAATATGGGATTGATCAATCATAGCATATTGAAAGTTTAGGAGGTAGGTAGTAAAATTGATAAATATTAATGATATAATATAAATAATTATTTATTTAAAAAAAACATCAAGTTTATAAAGACATAAAGGGTATTTTTATTTTTTTATTTTATTTATATATAAATAATTAGGTACACTATTAGTGTTAATGCTGTACTAGTACTTAATTATTTATATATAGTGCAGTCACCACCAGATAGAGAATATTTGATATTGGAGTGGCCAAAGTGCTTGCAAATATCTGAACACGCCTCTATTGCGAAGGCGTTAGAGTGCGTGTTCAGTTATTTTTTGAACACCTTTGATTTGATTTATGTGATGTGACACTTGCATAAGCAATGATAGCCAAGTCTCAACAACCAAAGAAACAACATTATCATGAATGTTGTGTTAAATCTTACATATTTGAAATTAGATTTAAAGATTCATATTTACCTTATAATTTTGTATGGTTTCCAAAAACAACTTATCTTCAAAGCGGGTCAGGAACACTATTTCAAGATGGAATGACAACACACTGAAAGTTGTAATGAAGCCATAGGCGTGGAACCAAGGTATTAAAGCTAAGAAATTCTTTATTTCAATATTGTTTGACTCTGTTGATGTATCCACATAATATCTGAAAATAAATATATTGTTTCAAACCTAGTACCTTGTAAATGTGACAGTATAGAATAGGTAAGATTGAATTCCTTATATAAGACTTTCTGTTATAGTAAAAATAATAAATAAAATTTTTCAGCTATTCAGAAGTTTTAATCTAATTTTAGGGCAGAAAGAAACTTTTTATATGGTTCCTCAAACAATAATTGTTTCACATTAAAGTATGTGAATCATTTTAATTAACTTACTTCATATGCTGTGACAAGGTCAGGAAATTTATATGTGTAAGCATGACTCCTTTGGGCAATCCCGTGGTTCCAGATGAACACATAACAGCCAGTGTGTCATTACCACTGACATCCGCCAACTCAAAGTTCTCCACACTAGCTTGCTCTTTGACAAGGTCTTTGAACATAAGGCCCGGGATAACATCATAATCTCCAAAGAGCACTATTTTCTCCACGGAGGATCCTTCACTGCAGTCTTGCATGTTCTGAGCCGTGATTGGTGAAGTAAATATTATCTTCGGTTTCGTAATTTTTAGAATGTGAGTTATTTCACCTATAATAAATAATATTTTTTCAATTTGCAATTGTTAAATCATTTATTTAAAATCATTGTAAGTATGCAATTAAAGCATGTTTACAGAACATTTTAAATTTTTATGTCACAGTGCTCATTGGGCTGTGTAACATTTGTTTTGTTTTTATACAGTTGGTATATACCTGGAGAATAAGTGACATTAAGTGTGCACAGCACAGCACCACAGTACATAGTAGCGAGGGCAGCCACTGGAAATTCAAACCGGTTCTCACTGCACAGGGCAACCACCTCCCCCTTCTTCAGGCCAAGTTTCTGCAGTGAAACCGCTAGGTTCACACTTTGTTGTAAGATATCCTTGTATGTCACAGAGTTCCCAGTCTCTCCGCATAACTGAAAATGAACAGCAATGGACAATCTGACGCATAGCAACTGAATGCCACAGAAAGAACAGGAATCTTAGTGTTAATGTTAAGGGTATTTAAGATCATGTTGTTGTAAAGTTAAACATTGTACATACTTTTACAAACAAATTGATAAATATTATCTGAAATGTTACCAAAATATGAACTCATATAATATAATAAAATCAAAACACTAAATGACTCAACTTCCTCTATATAGTTTAGTAAGTACCTATAAAGGAAATGAAATCACCTGATAATAATGTCTGCATTGCGGTACTTACTATTGCTACTTTATCTTCACCCTTCTTTAGCTGGTCAAATAAAAACTGTGGGTACGACAAGTGGGCTGGAATTTGACGTTCCTCCGGCCCGTAAACTATATTATTGTGTATAGACACAGCCATTTTCCTTTATTTAATATACTTCGGCCAGTGGACAGACGTGAACTAACCTAACCGAGTAAATTAACTAACACTAATAAACTTACTTTTATAGACAGATTCCGATAAAAATATCGATACAGCGGATTAACGCTGGATAAGTAAGATAGCAACTGATAACAAATATCATATCTGATATTTTTTTTATGTAAATAATAGCCTATACTATACCACCATTAAATTAAAATACCGCAAATAAAATACAGACAGGGCAGGGCCGCACGACGCTTTTAAACATGATTTAAACTAAACTTGACATTGACATTTATTTATTCATGTGCTGCCATTGTAAAAAAAACCGGTCAAGTGCGAATTTGTTTTACTCGCGTACCGAGGGTTCCGTACAAACTTTGAATTATCTCGTGTAGAGTTTGTTCGGAAAGAGAAGAGTCGTGGAATATATTGGGCCCCATACATTCCACGACTCTCCTCTTTCCGCACAGACTCTAACTATAAACGCTAAAGACTTTTGATCAGAAGTATCTATACTATATCTATACAGCCATCTATCGGCAAATTGTTTAACTAATTTGAATGCATATACTTAATATTCCTAAAGATGGAGTCTAAGCCAGTCACAAGCCAGCTGTCACCGTAGCCTCACACAGCCACATCTTTATGCACGATTAACGATGAGTAACCACAAGTTGTGGTCATGTCGATAAAGTTATTATTTTTTTTACAATTTTAATTTCACTTGAAAGGATTTAAACTACCTAAAATTAACAGATAACCATTATAACACAACTTTATATATTCTTCCCAAAGTTTTTTTGAGTTCAATCTAAGAGTTTGAGATTTGTTTTGATTTCAGAAGATCTAGATTTTAGCCACAACTTGGATGCCAAATAGATGCAACGAATGTACAACGGTTGTAGTCCGCGACAGCCGCCGCAGCCGAAAGGCGGAAGCGGCCCCTCATACCCCCCTAACGGGGGGTATCGAACGACGTCCAGTCCATTATTAAAAGTGCAACGGCTGTACAGTCACGTGTGAAAATATCGTTCCAAAAAAAATGCCAAAAATATGTATACACTACCTTAATATATGGGCAATAAAGTCGTGAATACATATTTTTTGGCACTTTTTTCGTAACGATATTTTCATTTTAGACGTGACCGTACACATAGTTCACATTCCATTGCGTGTATTGGAGTAGACTTAATAAAACCGCCGATAGTCCTTAATGACTGATTTTTAATTTGATACAGATGAGAATTGCAACTATCATGGTAAAGAAAAGACGAATAATCTATTCGACTACGACTTATAGCAAAGTATAATCTCCTGAGATGTTTTGGGTGGAGACTTCATTCCCGTCCAATTAGAACTTTTAAAACATTGGAATATTTTTGAATCTTTGAGCCAATTCGTTAATATGTTTTCTCACCTAAGAGATCGATCCAGCCACATTCCTAGATAAGTATTTATCACACTCGACTAACTCTATTTTTTTTTATCATTCATTTTGATACTTACAGGTTTTCTAATTACCTTTTATAAACACACATAACTTATTATTAGTTTTAGATGTAGATCATGTAGGTATTTCAAGGCCGAGATTGTTCAAACATTTGTTGAATACATTAAGGGGACTTAAACGGTAGTACTATTAGTTATTCTGTGCTTAAACAGACATCCGAGTGCTTGTGACCTCGCTGTAGTGGTGGCGAGCGCCGCCGATGACTCATCTACCCACAGACAGCCTGCAGACATTACGTACATCAATGCTGCAGACGCGAAGTGTAGGTGCTCTTTGAATATGTTTGCGATTTGTTGAATGTTGGGGTGATTCTACAACTAAATCACCTATTTTATGTAAAATTTAGAAACGTTTTTAACTGACGTTTATTCTTGCATGACATTCGTAAGCCTATTGTTAACCATTGTCTGTTTTGTGTCGATGCCAATAATTTAATTCTTCGCTTCGGTGTACCTTTGTTTAAATCTTGTTTTGTGTGAACCATGGTTTTGGTTTTCAGTGTTGTTTGTGTCTTTTATTGTTAACAGAATAATACCCTTGTGATCTGATATACTTACCATAATCTTAAACTTCTACGCTATACCATATCGTTAGTGTTAACGAAAACGAAATCTATACAATTAGAAGATGAGCTATTCAAGTCTCTTGTAGGTGCTTTAATAATTTGTCTCAGATAGTAACATAACATGGTGTCTAAAAGTCTTCTGCTAATAGTATTACTTTTGCTTAGTAAGTGTACCCCATTTCATTTACCATGGCGGGATTCCACTTGAAACTGCACAAAGAGTACCTAAATGTTGATCTATTGTTAAACAATTGCTTTACGAGTTCTGCTATTCAAAGTCAGCGTGTGGTGGTCAGTACCCCTAGTGTAAGTTTTATCGACATCATAACGTGACGAACGCGTTTGCGTTAAGTGTCATTTTGTATAGGATTTTGAGTTTCCAAAACGTCCCGCTTGGCGCGCTCTTTCTAAATCACATACAAAATGAGACTAAACGCAAACGCGTACGTCACGTTTCGAAATCGAATTTATTTACACTAGGGGTACTGGTGGTATTACACAGTGAAGTGAAGTGAAGTTATGTCGGGTTAAGCGTTATTGATACGCGATACTACTTGGGTAGATAAATATTTATATTACAGGTTAAAAACTTCCAATAAAATAAAAAAGTCGTATAGACAGTTTAATTTAAACAATTACTTAAACTGTTTTTTTTTTTGCGTATAACGGTAAAAGCTTAAAAACTTGATTATTTATTTAATAACATCTAGCCTTGATCGAATGTAGGATTAAAATGCAGTCCTTACAGGTCCAACAACAACTAGTATTAAAATATTTTTTCATCACACCAGCTGGTAAAGGCTTCCTTGATCGTTCAAAAACAGATGGGAAAGTTGCATTTTATCCACATGTGTGGCAAAGTAATCTGATGCAATTTTGAGTTTTTTCCTTGTTACCTGGTAAAATTGACTTATAAATGATGATTTTGAATGATAAATATTTAACACGTTCACTGCGGCTCAAAATATTGCTAACTTTCAACTAGTGCTGTAAGAGGTCTTTACGGCTTAACTGTACCATTTTACCGGTGCGGTTAGGGGCATTAAGACCACTTAAGGTACAAGAATATTGAAATGCTTTTTTTCTCATGAAATTCACAAATTTGTTAATGATACTTATATAATGTTGTTGCTAAAGGACTGTTTTGTCTTGTTTTGGCTTCGCCCGATGTCAGAATATGGAATAATGACAAAAAAAAATTAGGAGGCTTTTAGACCTCTTACAGCACTGAATTTAAGGTACATTTGCATTTACTTCTAGTGATGTTCCTAATATAAATGCATTTTATCGATAAATCAAAAACTTTATTATATACTGTAAGTGAATCACATATGACTGTTATAGAAACATTTAAGACACAGTGGCTGGTGACAATCATGACCGTAAGATTTAATTTTCTTAACTTTTTTACTGCCTTCCCGACTGGACAGCGTAATTAGTGCGCAAATTATTGTAACAGCCTGCATATTCAATACTTATTGTTAATATCACTCACTGACCAACAGCACTTCTTGGGTATTTAACTTAAATACTGAACATAATTGACGCTTACTACTTAGAATTAACGTATTTTGACTCACGAGCAAATGCAATAAATACATTACGTACATTGCTCATAGACGCGTGCACATCACTGGGTCATAGTTCGGGTATCATAGACACAGACAGGTGCGGGAGGGGGCAGATAGACCCTTTCTTTAGACCCCCTATCCGCACTGGACGCACACTTTTCACTCTCAGTGCGATGAGAGGCCTTATGGCCTTAAGACCTACTGCGTGTTTTAAAGTGTCAAAAGATTCTACGTTATAATAGAAATCGAACTATAAGCTACGAGGTCCGCACCAGAGCGAAACCACAATATTTTTACCCGCATAGCCCGGGAGTACTAGCACCAGTCTTTAGACCTCCTATCGCAGTGAACGTGTTAATAACGTTCATTTCGATTTGATTTTGTTTCATATTTTACAGTTAAATTTTCCTTGCATTGGTGAGCTAAATTTTTTTGTGTTTTTCATTTTTCAAAATATCTTATCGGGAAAACAACAACTTTGCCCCCTTGTAAAACAAATAACTATTATCAGACCTTTCAGACTGATATGACTGTGAAATAATAACACAAAAGCATCAAGACTGGACAGACATTGTAAGACACGATGCCGCAAAAAAAGTTTTCCGGGTATCTTTTGTTGTCACTACTGGTACCTATTATTTACGACTAATGACCGTCTCAAGTAGAATCCCGCCATGGTATATGAAATTGGGTATAGGTAGAAATGATTCTATAATATGGCTTTTGTTTTTAGGATTCCGTATCAAAATGGTACAAAAGGAACCCTTACGGTGCGACTCTGTTCAAGCTTTGTACAATTTGCACCAGAACTGCGATTTTATTCACGAAAGGAGTTGGTGTTGTTATGGTTGTCATTATTTTCCTCATTGCAACTAGGTAGTTTTGTTAATCACTCAGTCAGCGGTGTTTGTTTTGGTAGGGTGTGCGACGGTGAAGTAAGTAGTTGTGCTTGGTATTGTTTGTTTGGATGTTTTTAATTCTTGTGATTTTTCTTCGCGGATGATGAGTTCCTTTCCTGCAATAAATAGTTTGTTTTTTCTTACAGTTGCGTATTAGCCTTCTTAACGTGCTTGTATCATAATTTCTCGTAGTAATTTTCGTTATTCAAGAGATGTTGTGTATGACCATGCAGATACAGAGTAACCTGTAAATTAAAGCAGTAGGTAGGCGTTTTGTAGTAGGTATATAATTTGTCATTCGTTTATGTCTCTGTCTATTGGTTTAAATCTATTTTTAGCGGGTGACGCTAAACTTTTTTACCTAGTCGGCTGGCTCCTTCCATAAATCCGTTCATGTCGTAAACATGTTGTCCACTAGGTGGCATCATTCTGGTTCCATTTCTGAGTCAAGTTCGTCCAGTCTGTAAAGAATTATTGTTTTTGTTGGTTCATTGTGGTGGGTGCAGGTGAGTGCGAGAAGTTTCGTTTGTAGCTGCAGTAGGTTTTCCTTTTTCTTTTTTTATTTAATAATT
Source organism: Cydia pomonella (assembly GCF_033807575.1). NCBI lineage: Eukaryota > Metazoa > Arthropoda > Insecta > Lepidoptera > Tortricidae > Cydia > Cydia pomonella. The sequence goes on along the minus strand of NC_084721.1, from coordinate 8,292,607 downwards.
GTAAATTATAAAAGAGATTATTTATTTCAGGTGAAATTACTCACATTCTATAAGAATTAAGAAACCAAAGTTAATATTTACTTCACCAATCACTGTACAGAACATGCAAGACTGCAGTGCAGGATCCTCTGAGGAGAAAATATTGCCATTTGGAGATTATGATGTTATCCCGGGCACTACGGGATTACCTAAAGGAGTCACTCTTACACATATATCTTTCCTGAACTTGTCACAGAATATGAAGTAAGTTGATTACTTAACATATTTTTTCATCATACTTGGTCGAGAAAGATCTTGTGTGTGTTGTGTACTAAAGGACAAATCCCTATATTGTTCCCGCGGGGGTTATGGATTGTGTTTTTATAAATTACTTATATCACTAATTTGTACGAAATTACGAACCAACTAGGTGTAAATGAGTTTTACTTTTAAAATACTGGCGTTTTTTATAATTTAATATTTTTGTTTATGTTTAAAAATATTCCTTTAATAACTGTTTAAAATATTCTTACGCAATTTTCAATTCACAAGCTCACCAAGAGCGTTTACGTTTTGTTTTAAGTATTGTATTTTTTAAATTGAACCTAACTGTCTTAGTGCAATACTTAAAGAACTTGTGCCAAGAAACTTTGTTTCTTGGGGTTAGATACTCATAATTGAATTGAGAATTATATTTCTCCATAAAAAACAAGAAAAAGTATTGGTTCAAGAGTGCGTTACTCAATGTGAAATATGATATTATTTATATCTAGAGCTGAAATCTCTTAGCGCCAAGTTTAGTATGTCTTGAATAAAGAATGAATTTTCTTAAACCATCATGGTTTCCGTCATTCGTTGAAATCTTTGTAGTTATATAATCCTTTTTATCTTCTTCTTCTTCCTCGCGTTGTCCCGGCATTTTGCCACGGCTCATGGGAGCCTGGGGTCCGCTTGGAAACTAATCCCGAGAATTGGCGTAGGCACTAGTTAAACTAGAGGCCTTATTGGGATTAGCCCGGTTACCTCACGATGTTTTTCTTCTTCACCGAAAAGCGACTGGTGAATATCAAATGTTCGTACAGAAGTTCCGAAAAACTCATAATGTACGAGTCGGGGTTTGAACCCGCAACCTCCGGATTGCAAGTCATACGCTCTTACCGCTAGGCCACCAGCGCTCTTGACCCCTTCATCAAATTTATTGATACTATTTTATGTAAAAGTTTCAAACCAAAGTTATGGTGCTTTTTCTTTTAAATAGCTTTGGCTCTTGACTGTATATTGACAACATCAAACCAAGAATTAATCGCTCTTGCGTAAAAACTTAAGTCTCAAAGCAACATTTTGGTGCTTCTTCTTTGAAATAGCTTTGGCTCTTGACTGTAGGTTGAAAACATCAAACCAAGAATTAATGGCTCTTGTATAAAAACTTAAAAGGCTCAAACCAAAGTTTTGGTGCTTCTTTTTTTTAAAAGCTTTAGCTCTTGACTGTAAATTGAAAACATCAACAACAATCGTGGCTGAATGCCGGATGGGTCTGTCTGTGCCTTATCAAAAAATTACAATATGCCGGATGAATGTTAAAATGTCACCGTAATTAAGAATAATCAAATAACAAGAGTGCTTGTTAATATTGTTTCGAGCGGGTCCAGAGTATAAGAACGTATATTCTGTAAAAGCCTGCCTAATATACACGTTAGGTTGCGCTGACACAAGCAATATGCGTTTATGTCGCAGTAAACCAGTGTGTCACTGCTAAGTACTAAAAGTGGCTAATTGCCATATTACAATAATTTCTAATAAATAATTATGTAGTTTTTTCTTCGCAAGCCTACGGCTACGATGAATTACGACCCTCGTATCCAATACTTCACCCACCCCCCTCGTTGCACAATGTACTATTACTTGAAGGATACACAATTATCATTATTTGAGGGATAAAAAAAGTTTTTTCTGCCCTAAAATTACATTGAAATTTCTGAACAGCTGAAAAGATTTAGATATTTATTATTTTTACAATAACGAAAGTCAGTCTTATCTATACTGTTAAATTTACAAGATGTACAAGGTTTGAAACAACAAATTTATTTTCAGACATTATGTGGATGCATCAACAGAATCAAACGATATTGAAGTAAAGAATTTCTTAGCTTTAATACCTTGGTTCCACGCCTATGGCTTCATTACAACTTCGGGTGTGTTGTCATTCCGTCTTGGTAAAGTGTTCCTGACCCGCTTTGAAGATAAGTTGTTTTTGGAAACCGTACAAAATTATAAGGTAAATGAATCATTCATTCTACTTTCTAATTAAGATTTGCACAACATTCATGATATGTGACCGAAACCAGCAAAACGTCCCACTTTATAAAGATACAAGTAAATCTCGTCCTTATGGCAAGCAACAAAAACGTTTTGCCGGTTTCGGTCACATATGTTGTTACTCCATTAAAGCAAAATATCTCTTTCGTTATAGAGCGGGTCCCTTCTTTTCGCATAATTATTGAAAGTCATAATGTAATGATAGTCATATTATCATTAGTCATAACTCTGAAACCGTTATCTTTTCAGGAATTTCCTTCATCTTCTTATATTTGTACTTTTAATTATATTTAAATAATAACAAACTTAGAAAAAAATGTAACCTAAAATTAAAACTACCTACAAAACTAAAATTAATACCTAAAAAAAAACAAAAATGGGGCCTAAATTATATGTACAAATATCTCCTAATATGCCGCTGCCATTTGGTAGTGTGCCCACAAGACTGGCCGCGTTTCCTCGCTGGATTGCAATTCTAAAGCGCTGAGCGAGGAATTTCCTTAGGTTATCCTATATATAGGTTAGGCTTGTTTTATGGCAATCCTAAAAGTTACGCGTTTCTGAGAAAAAACAAATTATGGCTAACGAAAATGCGGACAAACAATACATTATGACTTAAAACTTTATGGGAAACAATAGAGACCCTTATAGAGACTTGGCTACCATTGCATCACATATCACATCACAGACTTACCTATATCAAATTTCAGTGGCCGTTGCAACCGATGAAGTAGGTTCTTCACTTTCATTAAGCTACATTAATTAAGCAACTAAGTAGGCCAAGTTTGTTCTCACATTGACACCATTCTGGAGTAAAATATTTTAATGTCTAATATTTTTATGTAATATAACTACCTTTTTTAGGGTTCCGTACCAAAAAGGTACAAAAGGAACCCTTATGGTGCGACTCTGTCCGTCCGTCTGTCTGTCACATTGCTAAATAACTCGAGAAGTACTTAAGCTATCGATTCGAAATAGTATCGTTTGGAATAGTAATGAACAACGCTAACCCAGACATATTGAAAGTGTATTTTTTTTATTAATTATCGATAATGTACAATATAAATAGGGGGTACAATTTCAAAGTCTAGTTACTAGGTCAAGTGGGGTGTCATTTGAAAGAGCTCTAATTGAACATTACAAAACAATTTTTTTTTCATAGTGAAAAATAAATGACTTATGAAGGAAAGTGTGAAAAAACCTTTTCTCCGTAGGTTACCAGTGAAAAATTATGATTTTTTTTACATAATAATAACATTATCATAAAGATTACAGGAAAAATAAAATCAGAGCTTTATCTTGATCACTTTTTTTAGTTAACAAAAAACATTGTATAATTTAGTTTGCAATTGAATCCCGTTTGCGGGTGTTTACTTATTATACTTTAGTTGAAATCGGTTCACATGATAAACAATTATCCCTGAAAAACCAACATACATATGGATCACGCAAATTAGTTAGCCAATTTGCCCATAGATAGCGCTGTACACAATTATGCTAATACATACATCCCGAATTCGAACCCGTTATAGCGTTCGTGGTCAACGGGTGACCCGTTTCACCCGTATATGCCTGAGTATATGCTCCTGAGAGCATCAACACCTCACAGCTGTGCCATTCTCATAATACCGCGAGAGGCCCAGCGCCATTATTCGCCCAGTCGCATCGAAGTAATAAGTGTGAACGTTTACGATTTAATTTTACTAGAACGTGAAGTTATTTTAATTAAAAACCGCGGTCAAGTGCGAGTTCGTTTTATTCGCACGCCGAGGGTTCCGTGCAAACTTTGAATTATCTCGTGTAACTATAAAGGAAGACTTTTGATCGGAAGTACCTTTACTATGTAATTATAATTGTGTATAGCGCCATCTATCGGCAAATTGTCTAACTAATTTGCGCAATGTATTGCACGTATGTTGGTTTTTCGAGGATAATTATCTTTCAGGTGAACCGATTTCAAAAATTGTTATTTTATTTAAAAAAAAGGTGTCTTTAATGGAATCTCAGAAATTTCAAGTCAACACAAGTAAAGTTGGTTAAATTGCAAACTGAATTCGGAAATGTTTCCTGTTATATGTATGTATGTTTCTTTAATGTTAATATTATGTAAAAATTTCATGATTTTTCTTCCTTAAAATTCATTATTATTTTTCACATTTTCCCTCAAGAATCATTTTTTTCGCACTATGAAAAAAAAGATTTTTTTGTTGAAATGTATAAATTGAGCTCTTTCAAATGGTATCCCACTTGATCTAATCACTAAACTTTGAAATTTTGCCCCTCTTCATATTGGCATTTTCCATAATTAATAAAAGTATGGTAAATTAATAAATCTTTCAATTTGTCTGGGTTAGCTGTTTTCATAACTATTCCAAATTTCAAATCGATAGCTTAACTGGTTCTCGAGATATTTTTCGCTGTGACAGACAGACAGACGGACGGACGGACGGACAGAATCGCACCGTAAGGGTTCCTTTTGTACTTTTTTGGTACGAAACTCTAAAAATGATTTTTAATGTGTGTCGTTTAAATTTGGGCAAAATGACATACATATATACTGGACAAAACGACATAGTCTATGTCAGAGCATAGAGAAATATGAAATAAATAGAGTGCTCACTCCATACATCAGTTTTGGTACCAAAACGCTTATTATTTTCGTAGTCGACATCTAGCATCGAGCAACGGAACCCTCAGTACTGCTACTCGACAATAGATATCGCGGCAAACAAATAATATTATAACCAGAGTAGGTAACCGGAACTCTATTTTCAACTCCTACGCTTACTCTGGTTATAATATTAGCTGAAAATCGGTGAGCAACTTTTTGTTTGCCGCGATATCTATTGTCGAGTAGCAATACTGAGAGTTCCGATCTTCCGATACTTGACGCTAGATGTAGACTACGAAAATAATAGCATTTCTGTTAACAAAACCGTTGTATGGAGTATGGAGTGAGCACTCTTGGTCTTCTTAATTCTCTTTGGTCAGAGAGAGGATGACAACAACTATCCCTATAGTTTTTATAATTACCTTTAATCCTGTTCTAATCTCATAAAATTTCATAAGCTTAAAGAAAAACAATTGTTCAATGATAGAGTCAAACACGAGGCGGTCTTATCGCTAAAGAGCGATCTCTTCCAGACAACCGTTAGGTAGGTAGCGGAAACAAAACAATTAATCAAAAAGAGTACACACTAAGGTAAATAAACATACACATATAAGAAAATACAAATAGACATAGATAAACATACATATAAGACATAAACCAAAATATACCAACATATAACAGCAACATATCAACCACAGAGTAAAAAATAACTATGTATTTCAAACACTAAGGGAGAGATAGGTAAAGAAAATGTATTTATAGCATATTTTACAGAATAGGCACAAACAAAAAAATGTTTGACATTGTGCCATTGTGGGCATTGTACTTGATAGCTCAATGCTTAAAGCGACTATGCAGCGCATAATATTATTGTGTTAACATACTCGTAGTTTCATGATTGATACGCCAGTCTGGCAGATATGAGGCGAAAAAATAAAAAATATTTATCCTCCTGTACAAAACGACCAAACATTTCTAAATCAGGCACCTGATACATAATCCGACCACAAAGGTAATTAGGGAAGGTGCCTTAGCTTTCGTCTAATTATAGGAGTTGCCAAATTCAAAAAAAAAACGACGATTTCCTATTTTTCGCACGATACAAGTGCGAAAAATAGGAAATTCGAAACGAGTGGTGATAAATTAAAACACGACCGAAGTGAGACCAAGTGAGGATAGTTCGAAAAACTCGCGCGGTACCGACCGAGCTTGCTGCGGAGTCTTAAATAACTATTCATTCTTGTTTCTACAAAATCTTTATTTCATATTGATCATATTATACATACTAATATGTTCACCCTTTTGCAGGATGCGCTGATCTTGAGCATCAATGGTGCATTAGGAGGAATCGAGTTGACTTATATCACTGTCAACAACGACATAGTGACATTCACAATGCGAGACAGCAAAACTAAGACTGCCAGATCATTGGTGATTCGAGATGAAATACCTAATGAATATTTCTAAAAACAACCCAAAAAATATTGTTTCGGCAGCTAACACAACAGCCAAGTCTCATAATGATGTACACCACGCCTCGTCAGCATCACACCAGCAACATCAATCACTTTACACAGATCCACAACCAAGCTCCCGTCACCCTCCAGTTTACATTGAGCATTGTAGTCCTGAGAAAATCAAAATTGATACCCACCCAAAATCTTCTAGCACACGTTCACTGCCATCTACTGCTCTTTATCATTATTATATTATCATAATATTATTATTATCAACCACCATTATACACTGCAGCCAGATTGGAGATTGGTCACAGTCTGCACTTGGTGAATCAAATTCTCAGCCTCTATTTCCTTCTCAGTGGGAAGGAAGGGCAAGTGAACTGTCAACCAGTGTCACTGCATCCTCACAGCCAGGGTCAATTTCAAATGGACAGCAAACTAATATTCGTGCACCTCGTGGAAAGAGAGCAGTTACGATAACCGGTAGCCCTAATATGTCGAATGTTAATCTTCCATCCAATGATGGACGAGGTGGAACAATAACAGTTACAATAACTGGTAGCCCTAACATGTCAAATGTTCATTTTCCAACCGATGATGGACCTGGTGGACCAAGAACAGTTACAATAACCGGTAGCCCTAATATGTCAAACGTTGATTTTCAATATAATGGTGGACCTGGTGGATCAAGAACAGTTACAATAACCGATTGCCCTAATATGTCACATGTTACTTTTCAATACAATGATCAACCTGGTGTATCAATAACAGTTACAATGACCACTTGCCATAGTATGTCAAACGTTAAATTTATTTTCAATGCTGGGCCTGGTTCAACAATAACAGCTACGTTGTTCAATTGCCCTAATATGTCAAGAGTAACATTTATTTTCGATGCTGCACCTGGTAAAACAGTAACAGCTACATTAACCGATCGCCCTAATATTTCAGACGAAACATATGTTTACAACTAAATTTGTTACAAACATGTCATTTTTTTGACTAGCAGAATGCCCTCAGTATATACAAAACAAATGTATATATTCGAAGCCGACTAATCTAACGCGACCAGAGATGGACGGCGGGTAAATACCTGCGGTGGCATCATGGTTCCATTTTTATCACTTGTCACTATGCCCGTCACTTTCGCGCTTACATACTTGTTAGAACGTGACAGGCCTGGTGACAAATGATAAAGAGCCGACCATCTTAGCCCTACTGGGGTAGATATCGGGTATATTTCGGTAATTTACCCGTTATTTATCTATTCTACCCGAATGAGTGGGTCTAAATAAAATGACGTAAAAATAGTTTTCTTGGTAGTCATGTAGTTCTTACAAATGTAATATTTGTATACTTACAAGTAAAATTGGCTAAAGAATTCGTCAAATGTTTAATAGATGTCTATAAAATATCGATTCATAGCACATGGAAATTGACAGGCGTAAAAAGTTACACAATGAAAGCAATTACAATAACAAAATACGATAATGAAAAAAAAAACATATACAGAGTGGGACATTTCTAGAGGTTGAGCTGAAAGGATAGTGTTATATAAGTGAGTGACAATCGAGTAATTAAAATCATAAAGCTGGTTATAAAGTAGAAGAAAATCATTAAAATAACATATTTTTATATAAGTGACAACCTGAAAAATGATTTACATTTTAAATTGATCCATGTCATATCATTCATCGGATGTACTTGCTAGGGTTGAAAAATACAGATTTTTGCTAGTGCAAAAATTTAACAGTTTAACAAACAACTTTAGCATTAACAATAACCAACTAAAGCAATTACAATAACAAAATACGATAATGAAAAGGAATATGATAAATACCTGTATTAAATAATAAATAAAATAAAATGTAGTATTAACAGTAACAAACTACGATAATAAAAAAAATATTAGTATAAACACTATAAACTAAAATAGGGAATATAAACTAAATAAATAAGTATCAAAAAATATATTATTAAAACCAAAAAAAATATTAAAAAATAAACATCTATATAAAATAATTAAAAAAAAATTAATTATATGAAAACACTTGTTACAGACATAAAAAAAATGTATGCAAACTTTCCTACAAATTAATAAAGTGAAAAAAAAAACAATATCTTATAAAATAGCTTAAATTAACATTTATAGACCATATAACAAAATGTAATAATAAAAAAAAGTAAAGTAACTATAATTATAAAATAAATGATAATAAAATAAATATGTAAAAAATTGGTGTATTAAATAATAAATAAAATTAAATTTTGAAATCACAATAACAAAATACGATAGTACAATAATAATAAGTATATTGACGATCATTGTCCCGATAGTCGTTTCAGCGAACGGTCTGATAGCGAAGAGTCTCGACCAACACCTTGAGAGACTCTCGCTAGGTGGTTGGATCAAGGGTCAGATGCAGAAGGCGCGGTGATCTTGGACACGGCGCGGATAGTCCAGCGGTTCAGCGGGGCAGGGCCCAAGCTGCCGGTGGTCAGGGCTGCAGAGAGAGGTCTCTGCGGCCCTGACCACCGGCAGCTTGGGCCCTGCCCCGCTGCTAGCGGCACCCTAGGTTAGGTGTATCATAATGTGTTTATATGTATTTTGTATTGTTTTGTTAGTGTTTTCGTATTTTACTTTTATATGAATATTATAAATATGAAGCGTAACCCAAGATTTTAAATGAATAAAGGGAATAAATATATTATAAAAAATATTTTAACAAAAGTGAAATTGAAAGAATACGTAAAGTTGCAAAAAATTAAGATCCATATAAAATACTGAAAATCCTTGTCTCTCAATTCACTTAAAGTGCGTCCTATCTGTCCGGCACACTGTGGGCTGGATCGGCCGAAAAAAGGACATTCGTACTTTTGTTGAGGAAATCATTTTAATACTATTTGTTGGAGAATTGTGTAACGAACGAATAAATGTGGTATATATTTTTTTTTTTAAATACGACATTCAAATCAGAAAAAAATAGTCTATTTTTCTTTGTATGGGCCTCAAAAATAGGATTCTTGTTTCTCGGAAACTATTAGTGAGCCCGTATAGCTAACTAGCAATTTTTTTCGTTCATGTGTTTTTTTTTTGTAATTTCTCATTATGTGTAGATAGTTAAATGCTATAATAATAATAACAAATTAAAAATATGACGTTTATTAGGTTACATTAGAAAGAAAAAGTAGCAAATATATATTTTATTAAATTTTTCGCCTTTTTTTCTTTCTAATGTAACCCAATAAACGTCATATTTATAATTTGTAATTATTATAGTATTTAACTATCGAAGAATAATGTAAAATTACAAAAAATCTAAGTTATGTGGACTTGAGACTGGACTAAAAAAACGGGTACCTACAAAGCAAACCTGCTTACTATTTTGTATTCTATAAAAGTAGGAAAATAAAATCATGAAAGGTAAAATACGGTTTCGCTAAGATTTTCCGAAAAACAAAATACCTATTTTTGGGTCCCATGAAAAATATGCTTTATTCTCTAAAAATGTATACCACATTTATTGTTCCTTACACAATTCTCCATCGAATAGCATTAAAAATATATTTTCTCAAAGAAGTACAAATGTCCTCTCTTCCCAGTCAGTAAAATTGTCTAAGGAATTCGTCAAATGTTTAATTTACATATAAGTATGAAATATCGTTACATATATAGCACACGAAAACTCTCAGGCTTACGCCCGCCAAAATTACACTTTTAAAGAAATTAAAAAATACGATGATGAAACTAAAATAAATAATATAAAATAAAATAATAATAACACCGCCTGTTGTTTATCTCTTCTTAATGTGCTGTATTCTTTGTATTGTTTTCGTACTGAAGTATGCAATAAAGAGTATTTGTATTGTATAATTATAAGCATCAGTGCGCTAGCACGGCAATGCCGCCAGCCTTTCAATTCAATTCAAAAAAAATATTTCAGACTAATGCCCATAAATAATCACAAAAAATAATAAAAAATTCAAAAAAAAAAAAAAACATGTCAATAAAGAAAAAATACAATACAATACAATGCCTTTGCCACAGGGCAGCGAGTTGGACCCAGGTTTTTATTTATAAGTTTAGTTGTAGTTTTAGTTTTAATCTTTCCCCTTTTTAATTTTATGTAGTTTTGTTAATGTTATATGTAATAAAGTAAGTATAATTTGTACTAAAATATAAATAAAATAAAATTTACCATCAAGAATGATTAAATACGACAGTAAAAAAATATTACTTTATAATAAAATAGGTAAAATAAAAAAATAAAAAAAATAAAACCTAAAAAATAATATTAACAAAGAATTATCTATAAGAATGTCAATAATATGCAATAATGTATTACCGATATAAAATAAATATATACTTACAAAATTTCCTACAAATTAACTGAGAAAAATAACTTATAAAATAGTTACATTCATAGACCATAAAACAAATAAGGATAACGAAAAAAATATTTTATAAAATAAATTAAAATAAAACATATATATTTTAAATTAACTAAAAAAAATATTAAATTAAAAAATACCCAAATTTAATAATAAATGCAATAAATCCGCAGGGCAGAATGTGGCGAGCTGTTGGGGAGTAACGACCCCACGGACCCGAGTACTCTCGAGAGTCGGTCAGGGTCTCCGTCTTCGTCGGTCGTAGTGGACCCCAAGGGGGGTCCCCTTGATGCATGAGACTTTTTTTTATTTGGTTACAAAAAGCCTTAAACTACTAATCTGACTGCAGTACAGTTTGTTGGCGGAAAAAACTAAATCTACCCTCCATGAACTAGTAGGTAAAACAACGTACGTATATTGAAACCTTAGTATATTAAGCAAGCGCTGCGCCGCGACGCTCCGCAGGGTGCGCGGCAGCCGCCACAGTCTCCTGAACGTCGTGGCTGACAGATGGGACAGTGGCCTGATAAGGCACTGGTCCTCTCTGTATTTATCTCTAGTATCTAAGATAGTTATTTAAGTTTATTTTTTAAGTTAACCTTATAGTCATAGCTTTTAATTCTTAAGATGTACTAACACAATATGGACCATGTTTGTCTGAAATAAATGCATTTTATTTTATTATATTTTATTTTTATTAAAACTTAAACTTCAGAGTGGTTATTACATATACTCGGTCATTGTAAATTAATATAAAACCGGCCAAGAGCATGTCGGGCCACGCTCAGTGTAGGGTTCCGTAGTTACTCTTCCGTCACAATAAGCTAAACTGGAGCTTAAAGTATAGTAAATTGTTAACCAAGGGATGAAACGGTACCTTTCACGCGAGTTAAACAAATAGGCAAATTTGCATAATCAGTACCTAAATAAAGTAAGTCTTTTTACTATGAAGGGGAAACTTTTTGCGATAACTCAAAAACAGCTAAACTGATCATGTCTGCTATAGTTTTCATTAAATGTCTTTCTTAAGCTCTACTTCCACAATTTTTTTCATATTTTTTGGACCTATGGTTCAAAAGTTAGAGGGGGGGGGACACATTTTTTTTTTCTTTTGGAGCAATTATCTCCGAATATATTCACTTTATCAAAAAATGTTTGTTGAAGACGCCTATTAGTTTTGAAAGAACTTTCCAACGATATCCCACACTGTAGGGTTAAAGCAAAAAAAAAAACACCCCCACTTTACGTGTATGGGAGGTACCCTCAAAAATGTCGGCTTTATTGATTTATATATCCATGCCGAATTTCAGCTTTCTAGCACTAACAACCACGGAGCAAAGCCTCGGACAGACAGACAGACAGACAGACGGACATGGCGAAACTATAAGGGTTCCTAGTTGACTACGGAACCCTAATAAGCGCTACATTTAAGGTAGTTATTAGTAGCGATACGTTCTTCAATAAGACGGCACAAGTTTAGCCCCATCATACTACCACTACTATTTAGATTGTAGGTTAACCATACCTACTTACAAAATTTCACAACACACCATGATCACACCAAACTTATTGTCACGGATAGGTACGACGACCGAAGCAAGGACATCATTCTTTTTTGCAGTCTTTATCTAAATAGTAATTAATAGATACAGTATAATATAATAATTAAAAACAATTCATCTTCATAAATCATTTATTACTAAATTAATAAAACATATTACCTCTTAAAAAAACCTTTTATGGAGACAATCCTTCTTTCTGTTATTAAACGGCTATGTATGATGAACCCTCGTTGACCTCAGCTGCCGCTCTGTTGGTGGTTTGAGGAACGCCAGCCACCGAAACACGTAAAAAAAATTGTCATCACCTCCCGTTTAATACTTTGTTAGATGATAGTTGAGATGCTATTATGAATTTAAAAAATCGTCAGCCGGTTGTATTGCGGTGGAAAGAACGTCAGCTGGTTGCATGAAAATGTAAGAAATAAGCGCTTTACCTTTTTATGATAATGATAACAAAATAATCTAACTTTGCATGTAGCATTCCATCAAGGCGTTTCAATAAACGGATTACGCATTACGCATACTTTGCGGACATAAGTGGTAAAGCGCGTATTTTTTACATGTTCTGTGAGTTCTGTGACCAGCTTATGGGCTTTCGACGCTATTTTTTTAATCTAAAATAGCATCTAAACTATCATCTGACACAATATCAATCGGGAGGCAAAAATCCTTTTTTTTACATGTTTATGTCATCAATTGACAGTATTTCGCTTATGGATCGTAGCGCTTATGGGACGAACCGCTCTGCCGCCAGGTATAAAACTGGCTCCTCGACTCTGCCTCCTCAAATTCAGAAAAAGCCGGTCTTCTAGCCTCATCCGAAAATGAATCCGGTTTTTGGCTACACGCTTTCCCTTCCAGCAATTGCGCAACTTTGCTTGATAACAATTCCCTTAGACTGGCTGTCGGCACATTATCTGTCGGCCTCCGCCTGGGTGCCGAAATAGTTGTCCCCTACTGCTGTCCCTGCGGAACGGAAGTAGACAGTTTGGGCTCGCACGGCCTCTCCTGCCATAGGAGCGCCAGCCGTCTGCCCCGCCATGCCAGCCTAAACGACGTCATCCGTCCCTTACCAGCGTGGGCATGCCGGCTGCATTAGAACCACCTGGCCTAGTGCACGACGACGGTAAGAGGCCCGATGGAATGAGTCTAATCCCCTGGCAAATGGGACGGCCTCTTATCTGGGATGCAACATAATGTAGATACCTTAGCGCCGTCCCATCTTGCCGCCACGTCTGTGAGAGCCGGCGGAGCAGCGGCAGCAGCCGAAACCCTAAAGCGCCGCAAATATGCTGGTCTCACAAACAACCACATATTTGCGGCGTTCGTGGTAGAGACCCTGGGGCCGTGGAGTCGTGACGCCCATAAACTTCTTCAGGGCCTAAAAAAAGGCTGATTGAAACTACGGGTGACCCTAGGGCTGGCTCATTCCTAGGCCAAATAATAGGCACAGCTATTCAGTGTGGAAATGTTGCCAGCCTTATGGGCACCCTTCCGCAGGGGACAGATCTAGGGGACCTAAGATAGGTGGGTATAAAGTTTTAATTATTTATTTTAATTTATTTAGTTCATATTTGATTTTAGTAATAGTTTATAAGCCTTATTATTGTTCATATATTGTGAAATAAAATTTTGTTGTATATATTTACAGTTAGCGCGCGCGCATCACAGGTGTCGGACTGCAGCGCACAGTGTGGGATTTTCGATCAGATTTGACTATTTTCATTGTTTAATTCATCGCATTAGTCTCGTCAAATAAAAGCTCAGAAAGAAACTCCAAAATTTCTATCATGCGTAGTTTTGGAGAAAACCATAAACTTGAGAAATGTCCATAGAAAACATAGAAACGAAATTTCTTATTTTATGTGCATCTTTTTTTGTGTCAATCTAATTTATATCTATTAGGGATATATTGAAGTATACATTTCATCAAAATAAAGTTAAAATTTCTTATTCTGGGTGGCGATATATATTTTTTTAATACATTGAAAAACTTTTTTTTGCTCGATAATCCTACATTTCTAGCATTTTATTTCTAAACGAAACTGTTCTATGCTATAAAAGGCGGTACTGAAAAAAAAATGAATTAAAATAACGCAGGATTGCCGAGATATGCATTTTTAAATATTTAGACCAGCGGTTGAACAAAAATGGGTTTCGATAATATTAAAGTTTTTTCTTTTTTGATATGTCATTGGGAGTATGTTAAATAATACTTTGGTAAAAAGTTAGAAATTTTAAGGTTGAGCTTTCGGTTATATTTAAATATTTTAAGTTTTGCTAATAACTAAGTAAATATAGAATTAAAGTTACAGAAAACTTTAGCATATCGAATAACACTTCAATTTATGTACAATTTTCAGTTTTTAGAAATCTGGAACAGCTGCTTTCTGGTAAACGTAAAAACACGAGTTATTTTGTAAATATAGAATTAGAGTTGCTGATATTGCAAAATTACGATATTATCGATCAAATTAGTATTATAGTAAAAAGTTAGACATGTAGACAATGTGCTCGTCTAGATATTGATTTCAGGTTAAGCAGTATAGCTAATATTGAATTAAAGTTTGTAGAGTTAATAATAATCGATCATCAACAATGATCTCAGTTACTAAACAAAAATTTAGAAATATAAAATCACGGCGACACTCATTACTGATACGTATGCATTCCTTGCTTATATAAATACGTTACGTTTCAAACGCGCGGCAAGTTTGCGCGCGCCGCGCGCTGTGGCAGGAGGCAGCGAACAACGGTAGTGGGGAGCGGGGTGCCCTTGACTGCGTCTACGGTCCATCAAAAAAATTCCTAAAGCGTGTTTTAAATTAATAGCAATAGAAAATTGTTATTTTGTTGTTACTATAATAGGTATTGCCCGCGGTTTCGTTCACGTAGAATTCGTTATCGCGTTACATGAATATTATTTATTTATTTAAACTTTATTGCACAAACAAAAAAAAAACAAATAGACCAATAGTGGGACCGGATTTTTGCCCTATAAGTTTCGATAATTCTAAAGAGTGAAAAGTGATGTTTATCTGGTATGGGACATATTTTTAAGCATATTTGTAATATATGAAGAAAATTTAGAACGAGCGTTAGATATAAATAAGGTATTTATGTATTTTTATTGATGAATTTTGAATATTGAATTAAAGTACAAAATTTAAGCATAGTCTTTTATAATATGTATGAGGCTTTATGCTATCAAATTTTTAGAAAAAAAATCAACGTGCTACTTTGTCAAACTCAAATTAGCTTATTATTTTGTCAATATTGAAATAAAGTTTGAAAAATCCACAATATCATATCTAAATTCTTAAGTTAATAGGCAAGGCAAAAAATTAGAAGAATAGGATATGTGCTTTACAATTAATATGCGTTTTTTGTCCTGTAAGATCTAATATTGAATTAAAGTCCGTAGAGATAAGTCTATTACTATAAAATAATATATGCAGCCATTTTATGGAAAGTAAGAAATATCTGTGTGTAGCTTGCATTGTAATAGTAAAATCAACTTAAAAAGGCGCGAAATTCATAACCACGCCGCGCTGGTCCGTCAACATGTCGGCTCGGCGCGCGGGAGCCTATCGTAGCCGACCTAGTGAGCGATAGATACCTCGCCCCGCCCGCGCCCCCCACTCAGCTTCGCAAGCGCTGTTTGTCTTTTCTTTCAAATCATTCATTTGTTTGTTTATTGTGCACATAAATTAGATGCGGACATTACATGAATTTAATTATAGAATAAAACTTATTATGACTTCAAAATGACTGAAAAATGTTTGATATGTGTACTGTACTGACTTAGTAACAGAGAAAAAACGAGGAATTGAGCAGCTAATAACTGCGAGCAAATAATCTTTCTTGGTGATGGGAAAGTTAAATATTTCTACGGGAAGGAGGAACTACGTTTCCATAAAAAGTGTAGATTATACATTGAGTCGAAGGCTATACCGGCGTACAAAAGACTAATGGAGGTGGCATCAGAGGGCGTACCGCGAACCACGTTCGACGTGTTGCCTCCCTGTCATACTTAGGTACGAATTTACAAGTGCGACAGAGAGGTAACACGTCGAACGTGGTTCGCGATAGGCCCTCAAATGTACAGCCAAGTGACGATGATGAAAATTACATTTTCAAAACTTTTGTCTTTTGTTACCATTGTGTTAGCCGCCTGTACTTACTTTCAACATATATTAGTAGTTTATGTTACTGCTACATAATAAAAGGCATTAAAATACACGAGTGTGGGCTTAGGAAACGAACGAAGTGAGTTTCTTAAAAAGATCACACGAGTGTTTTAATGCCTAGTTATCTTATACCTTTAAACGAGCAATTCTTGTATATATATATATTTCCGGGATCTCGGAAACGGCTCTAACGATTTTGCTGAAATTTGGTATATGGGGGTTTTTGGGGGTAAACAATCGATCTAGATTAGTCTTATGTTTGGGAAAACGCGTGTTTTCGAGTTTCCATGCGTTTTTCTTTCGCCGCAGAATATGGTCGCTAATTTCGTGTTGCCGGCCACTGTCCGTCTGGTCCAGCGGGTTAAGACGCGGACTGCTAAACGAGTGTTACGGGTTCGAATCTCGCCTGGTGACTAACTTTTGTTTTTTTTTATATGTTCAATTTTATATATAATTTTTTAATTTTTATTGTTTTAGACAAGTTTAATTTAGTAAAAGAATGTAGTTAAGATTATCACCTATACACCACCATATTACAATAAATAGTTAGTTATAACCGAGCAAAGCTCGGTCGCCCAGGTACTGTATAGTTATTGCAGGTAGTTCGCAATCACATTTTTAGCACAGGCATTATAAGAGAGGTATGGGCATTGTAAATGTCATCTGGCTCTGTGTGGTAGGGCACAGCACAGCGGATGTCATTCCAGATCTAGAGCAGAACCCAACTGGGGAAGTACCTCCACCTTACAGAAAATCGCAGCCAAATAACACTAGACCCTACTCATAGTGTTGTGTTCCTGCCGGTGAGCAAGGTTGCCAGAGCTCAACGAGGGGTGGGAGGGTGTTAGGGTCGGCAACGCGCATGTAACTCCTCTGGAGTTGCAGGCGTACATAGGCTACGGATACTGCTTACCATCAGGCAGGCCGTATGCTTGTTTGCCACCGACGTAGTATAAAAAAAAAAAAAAAAAAACACACAATTAAAATATTTCATACGACATGTGCTAATTATTTGTCTCAGTGTAAACAAAAATATATCATAATTATGATATCAATTTTCAAATTCAAAATGGCGGACATGTTTTATAACTTATTTTAAGAAATTATGAGTAGTTTAAGACTTTAAAAAGCAAGAAATTGTTTCTTGCTTCTGTTTGTATATGTATCATGTAGTATTTGATGTTTTCATTATTTTTGAAAGTCCTCAGGGTGCCCATTACGAAAATGACATCCATTATGGAACCCAAGATGGCGGACATTCATTGTTCTTAAAAATCGGTATGGGTGTCATCTCCGAGGTTCTTCGAGGTTCCGATTACGAAAATGACGTCCATTTTGCAATCCAAGATGGCGAACATTATTTTTTCTTAAAAATCGATATGGGTGTCATCTCCGAGGTTCCTCGGGGATCCGATTACGAAAATGACGTTCATTTTGAAATCCAAGATGGCGGAAATTATTTTTTCTTAAGTCGATATGGGTGTCATATCCGAGGTTCCTCGGGATTCCGATTACGAAAATGACGTCTATTTTGAAATCCAAGATGGCGGACATTAATTTTTCTTAAAAATCGATATGGGTGTCATCTCCGAGGTTCCTCGGGGATCCGATTACGAAAATGACGTTCATTTTGAAATCCAAGATGGCGGAAATTATTTTTTCTTAAAAGTCGATATGGGTGTCATATCCTCGACTCGGAGCGGGGTGCCCTTGACTGCGTCTACGGTCCATCAAAAAAATTCCTAAAGCGTGTTTTAAATTAATAGCAATAGAAGATTGTTATTTTGTTGTTACTATAATAGGTATTGCCCGCGGTTTCGTTATCGCGTTACATGAATATCATTTATTTATTTAAACTTTATTGCACAAACAAAAAAAACACAAATGGCGGACTTAATGCCAAAAGGCATTCTCTACCAGTCAACACATTCTCATACAGATGACCACCCTTCCTTGTACCATTTTAAAAGCCAGTTGCAGCTTTTCTTTCCCGATTTTTTTCAGATGTTTGTACTTGGTATTTTCCTCGCGATAGTTATTTGTTTTAAGGGGAATGTTGTTGTTAACCGCTAATGCTAATATTGATAACCGATAGTTATATAGAGATACGTTATAAGGTATATGCACCCTCATGTTATTTATTTCTGATAAGAAATAAATGTAAGACAAAATTCACAGTGATACATTTCAAGTAGGTTGCCTTGTAAGATTGCGTACGGATAGTTTTTTTGTTTGTTATTTCATCGTATGATATATCAAATGAAAGCTTATTTGAAAGTTGCCGTATTAAAAAAAGTTGGTCCAGTTAATGGTCGCCGAGATTAACCGATTTTTATATAAAATGTAGGCAACCATGGACTGGACCAACTTGTTAAAAAGGCAACCTAGTACAGTTAGTAATATAGTACCTGGGCGACCGAGCTTTGCTCGGTTATAACTATTTATTGTAATATGGTGGTGATAATCTACATAAACTTAAAAAGTAAAATGTGAACTGACAATTATTATTATTTATAATCGATTTTAACCTTACAGCACTTGTCACAGAGTAACGCCATCTATTGTCGATTTCTCTTATTACATAGGTCATTTTTTTTTACTTAATTAAACTTGTGTAAAACAATAAAAATTTAAAAATTATATATAAACTTGAACATATAAAAAAAAACAAAAGTTAGTCACCGGGCGAGATTCGAACCCGTAACACTCGTTTAGCAGTCCGCGTCTTAACCCGCTGGACCAGACGGACAGTGGCCGGCAACACGAAATTAGTGACCATATTCTGCGTCGAAAGAAAAACGCATGAAAACTCGAAAACACGCGTTTTCCTAAACATAAGACTAATCTAGATAGATTGTATACCCCCAAAAACCCCTATATACCAAATTTCAGCGAAATCGTTAGAGCCGTTTCCGAGATCACAGAAATATATATATATATATATATATATATATATATATACAAGAATTGCTCGTTTAAAGGTATAAGATAAAATAACTTTTCTTTTGATATAATCATGTGACGTTTTCGTTTACACATTAAAAGCACAGTGTAAAAAGTAACAGTGGGCCGACGCCTTTGATGTTTGCGTAAATGCCGACACCGCTCAAGGTCTCCGTACCTACCTAGGGTTATCACAGACTTACACAACTGCCCAAAAGAGGATGGAAATGTTTTTAGCTTTCATGTTGTATGATGTATGTGTACTAATTTTACAAATGACGTCCATTTTGGAAATAAAGATGGCGGACGTCACTTTTTTGAAAAAGTCGTCATGGGTGTTGTTTTCTGGGTTTTTAGGGGTGTGGATTTTAAAAATGGCATCTATTTTGAAAATAAATATGGCGGACGCTACTTTTTGAAATGGGTGTCGATGTGTGTAGCCGTGATATCAACCACCTTTAATTCTAAAATGGTCTCTATTTTTGAAATCTGCACCAACAAGAACCGCCAAAATTGACGTCATTTTTGTAATTGGAACCCCGAGGAACCTCGGAGATGACACCCATATCGATTTTTACGAAAAATTAATGTCCGCCATCTTGGATTTCAAAATAGACGTCATTTTCGTAATCGGAATCCCGAGGAACCTCGGTTATGACACCCATATCGACTTTTAAGAAAAAATAATTTCCGCCATCTTGGATTTCAAAATGAACGTCATTTTCGTAATCGGATCCCCGAGGAACCTCGGAGATGACACCCATATCGATTTTTAAGAAAAATTAATGTCCGCCATCTTGGATTTCAAAATGAACGTCATTTTCGTAATCGGAACCCCGAGGAACCTCGGAGATGACACCCATATCGATTTTTAAGAAAAATTAATGTCCGCCATCTTGGATTTCAAAATAGACGTCATTTTCGTAATCGGAATCCCGAGGAACCTCGGATATGACACCCATATCGACTTAAGAAAAAATAATTTCCGCCATCTTGGATTTCAAAATGAACGTCATTTTCGTAATCGGATCCCCGAGGAACCTCGGAGATGACACCCATATCGATTTTTAAGAAAAAATAATGTTCGCCATCTTGGATTGCAAAATAGACGTCATTTTCGTAATCGGAACCTCGAAGAACCTCGGAGATGACACCCATACCGATTTTTAAGAACAATGAATGTCCGCCATCTTGGGTTCCATAATGGATGTCATTTTCGTAATGGGCACCCTGAGGACTTTCAAAAATAATGAAAACATCAAATACTACATGATACATATACAAACAGAAGCAAGAAACAATTTCTTGCTTTTTAAAGTCTTAAACTACTCATAATTTCTTAAAATAAGTTATAAAACATGTCCGCCATTTTGAATTTGAAAATTGATATCATAATTATGATATATTTTTGTTTACACTGAGACAAATAATTAGCACATGTCGTATGAAATATTTTAATTGTGTTTTTTTTATTTTTTTTTATACTACGTCGGTGGCAAACAAGCATACGGCCTGCCTGATGGTAAGCAGTATCCGTAGCCTATGTACGCCTGCAACTCCAGAGGAGTTACATGCGCGTTGCCGACCCTAACACCCTCCCACCCCTCGTTGAGCTCTGGCAACCTTACTCACCGGCAGGAACACAACACTATGAGTAGGGTCTAGTGTTATTTGGCTGCGATTTTCTGTAAGGTGGAGGTACTTCCCCAGTTGGGTTCTGCTCTAGATCTGGAATGACATCCGCTGTGCTGTGCCCTACCACACAGAGCCAGATGACATTTACAATGCCCATACCTCTCTTATAATGCCTGTGCTAAAAATGTGATTGCGAACTACCTGCAATAACTATACAGTACCTGGGCGACCGAGCTTTGCTCGGTTATAACTAACTATTTATTGTAATATGGTGGTGTATAGGTGATAATCTTAACTACATTCTTTTACTAAATTAAACTTGTCTAAAACAATAAAAATTAAAAAATTATATATAAAATTGAACATGTAAAAAAAACAAAAGTTAGTCACCAGGCGAGATTCGAACCCGTAACACTCGTTTAGCAGTCCGCGTCTTAACCCGCTGGACCAGACGGACAGTGGCCGGCAGCACGAAATTAGCGACCATATTCTGCGTCGAAAGAAAAACGCATGAAAACTCGAAAACACGCGTTTTCCCAAACATAAGACTAATCTAGATCGATTGTTTACCCCCAAAAACCCCCATATACCAAATTTTAGCAAAATCGTTAGAGCCGTTTCCGAGATCCCGGAAATATATATATACAAGAATTGCTCGTTTAAAGGTATAAGATAATTAGGCATTAAAACACTCGTGTGATCTTTTTAAGAAACTCACTTCGTTCGTTTCCTTAGCCCACACTCGTGTATTTTAATGCCTTTTATTATGTAGCAGTAACATAAACTACTAATATATGTTGAAAGTAAGTACAGGCGGCTAACACAATGGTGACAAAAGACAAAAGTTTTGAAAATGTAATTTTCATCATCGTCACTTGGCTGTACATTTGAGGGCCTATCGCGAACCACGTTCGACGTGTTACCTCTCTGTCGCACTTGTAAATTCGTACCTAAGTATGACAGGGAGGCAACACGTCGAACGTGGTTCGCGGTACGCCCTCTGATGCCACCTCCATTAGTCTTTTGTACGCCGGTATAGCCTTCGACTCAATGTATAATCTACACTTTTTATGGAAACGTAGTTCCTCCTTCCCGTAGAAATATTTAACTTTCCCATCACCAAGAAAGATTATTTGCTCGCAGTTATTAGCTGCTCAATTCCTCGTTTTTTCTCTGTTACTAAGTCAGTACAGTACACATATCAAACATTTTAGATCTTACAGGACAAAAAACGCATATTAATTGTAAAGCACATATCCTATTCTTCTAATTTTTTGCCTTGCTTATTAACTTAAGAATTTAGATATGATATTGTGGATTTTTCAAACTTTAATTCAATATTGACAAAATAATAAGCTAATTTGAGTTTGACAAAGTAGCACGTTGATTTTTTTTCTAAAAATTTGATAGCATAAAGCCTCATACATATTATAAAAGACGATGCTTAAATTTTGTACTTTAATTCAATATTCAAAATTCATCAATAAAAATACATAAATACCTTATTTATATCTAACGCTCGTTCTAAATTTTCTTCATATATTACAAATATGCTTAAAAATATGTCCCATACCAGATAAACATCACTTTTCACTCTTTAGAATTATCGAAACTTATAGGGCAAAAATCCGGTCCCACTATTGGTCTAATTTGGGTCAGGGCTGTCACATAACTCCGGTGGTGTACCTAGGTGAATACCTACATAGTTACAATGTCTGGAAATACAATGAATTATAATGATTAATCTTTATTGTTTTGATATTTAAGCATTTATTCAGTACATTAAGTATTTATAAGATAAATTGTTACACCACAACGGATGTGTTGTTATGTTACTAACCAATATAGTCTTGCCTAAAAGCCTTAACTCTACAGCAGAACGAACGGTCATATCAGCACTGCGTTATATCTCTGATGAAGGATATCATGTGGTATTGGGAAGGGGTCCGCCCTCGTAAAGCAATTGCTGAAACCGGGAGCTGAGGCGTCATGGTACCGGTAAAGACCCATGACGCTGCTTTGCCCCGGCAGGAGCTGACCCGTTCTGCTGGGGGATGTCCTTCATTAATAGTAGGAGATGACAAACCCAAGACGGCAACACGGCTTGAGGTTTACAAAGAGTTGACCGCGGCAGCAAAGTTGTATGGATCCAAAATTAGGCCAGGAGATATTCCTATCACAGAGCGAATTGGTATCATTTTAAATTTTCTCTACCCTCAGGGGATTCCCGAGAAAATTGATGTGAACAATGAAGAAATTAAAAAATGTATTATCCATTTCACACATGAAACTGAAAAATGTTACACAAATTGAATCCAGGAACAAATTCTGGCGTTATGACAGAGAGCACCACACGAGGAAAATCAATAGGCAAATTACAATCCTAGATCTTTTTCGGCGTGCGTTAGAGTCATCTGATCCTTACATTTCACATTTCTCCCTGAAAGACCGTTTAAGTAAACAAAAGCGTCAGCCTACTCCGGCAAAAGTTTTGGCCATTTTAAAACCAATCGAACCAAATTCTTCCATTGCAACAGAGGAGTCGGATTTGTCGGAATTGGAGTTAAGCACGGATTTAATTCTCCCTACAGAAGAAATTCTACTTCATTCAGATGATGATGATAATGATGTTGACGACTGAAGACGATTCTCATTTAACTGGTTAATTCAAATTTTCTGTTCAAAACACAGTCAAATGCCACATACACTCCTTTTTATGTAATTACAATATACAATACAACTGAAAAACTTGACATTGAATGTTGAATGTTTTGATTCCTGGATATAACTATATATATTTGTATAAAACTATTAAATTACAAAATTATATCACCAATTTACCAGTGGTAAACTATAGACGATCCTCAGTTATTGTTATTTCTCCGCGGAGACCGCAGGCTACAGATGAAAACTTGAATAAGCGCCGTCGATAACCGGGCCTACATGACAAGTCTGTCATTCAGAAAATAAAGAGTGAAATCAAAAAATTGAAATGTTTACATATGAATTTGGCCTTGCTTCTGTCCACATTTTGTGAGAAACATGTGAGAAAATAAATAAGTATCTAGTGTGCCAATACAGCCCGCCGTGCAGCACCCAGTGTATTAATTAGGACACTATACTTTGTGTACGTGGAAGACAACATTTAGTAATAGATCCAGTGAATAAGTCTATTTTTATCTCGTGTTGTACATATGTAGTGTTTATTTTTTAACGTCTAATGTACATGGTTAGTAATTTAACTTAACTGTTTTGAGAAGTAGGAGTGTTCAGTGCATTTTATTCGTGGAATGCAGGCTGCAACACAGCCCGTTGGTAGCTCGGAGGAAAATCATAATTGTTATTTATGCCAAAAATCTTTCAGAACTATTAAGGGCCTTAATATACACATCACTAAGGTCCACAGACAGTGCCTCAGTCAAAATGCAGCGCCTCTTGATAACAGGCCATCCACTACGCCGCCCTCCATTTCCCTGTCTGGTCAGATCACTCCTTTTCACGTTCTCCTTAGTCAGTTAAAGTCGAACACTAGGGTTGTAAAGAGAATACCCCGTGGTGCTAGAATTTTCGTCGCCTCCCACTTAACTCATTTAATAGATCAGTGCACCGAGAATAACGCTACGGAGGACTGGCATCACCTTTTGCTTTTTGTGTACCATACCCTCCATGTGCGGGATGATGATACTAATATATCACTTACACAGAAGATTAAGAACAACTGTTCTAACCATCCCTTTTTACTTCAAAGCTATAATAAAATCTTATCGGCGTTCAACCGTAAAAAAAATGTTGAGGCTAAGATTAGCGACGGTGACCTGAAGGGTGCTGCTCGTCTCCTATTCTCGAGTGATGTACTATCTCCAGACACTCCAGACACCCTTGTGTCATTACAAGAAAAACATCCCCCAGGTCCCACTACTCCTTATTTTTTGGACCCTCCCATGGCAGACCAGGCCTGCCTGCAAATAAAAAATAAGGATGTCATGGACGGAATTTTGTCTTTCAAAGCGGGTTCTGCGGCGGGTCTGGACGGGCTTTCACCCCAGCATTTGAAAGACCTCACGTCTCATTACGTAGGTGACGCGGGCGAGCGTTTAATCGATTCAATTACGAAATTAATCAATTTCATGTATCTCGGTAAGGTCAACCCAGACATAGTTCCGATTTTATATGGGGCAAACTTGATAGCCTTAACAAAAAAGGATGGCGGCGTTAGACCAATTGCCGTTGGTACTACACTTAGACGTCTCGCCTCGAAAATTGCTGTAAGATATGTAACATCCAAGTTACGGCCTCTTTTTGAGCCAGTCCAGCTTGGTTTCGGTGTGAGGGGGGGCTGTGAAGCTGCCGTCCATGCTTTACGCACATACCTTTCCTGCGGCCCTTGCGATGTTTTGGTCAAAATTGACGTTAGGAATGCGTTTAATTCAGTCAATAGAGACGCTTTGCTTACGGAGGTTAAGAATAATGTCCCGGAAATTTACAATTATCTTCTTCTCTGCTATGCAGATCCTACAAAATTGCTTTACCGTGAAAAAGTTTTATCCTCGGAGGTTGGTTGCCAACAAGGTGACCCACTCGGACCAGCAATTTTCAGTTTGGCCGTAAACCGTACAATTCAAAATTTAAAATCCAAATTCAATGTTTGGTACCTAGACGACGGGACCATAGGAGGCGACTTGGAGACCGTTCTCTCGGATCTGTCGGACGTAGTTTCTAAGTTTCATTCCATTGGATTAGACCTTAACTATGCTAAGTGCGAACTTTTTATCAGGAATGAATCTTTACGTCCGGAAGATGTGAAGGAAAAGTTCGATGGCATGATGCCGGGCATCAAGATAGTTGACAGAAGCTCACTTTACCTGCTGGGATCACCGATATTCGAAGAGTCTTTTCAAGGATTTATTACGGATACCATCCTTAAATTTCAAAAGTACGAGAGCAATCTTCTTGAAATTAGCCCTCATTTCGCAATTACCATCATGAGGTCCTGTCTTTTTGTACCCAAATTGATGTATGTGCTCCGCTGCTGTCCTTTTACAAAATTCCAAAGTTTATTAATACCAGTGGATAAAATGATTAAATCAAATTTGGAATCAATTTTGAATTTACAGCTGGCCGAAGAATCGTGGATCCAAGCGTCTCTTCCAATTCGGTACGGTGGGTTAGGGGTACGCAAGATGTCGTGCGTCTCCGCACCGGCGTTTTTGTCTTCTGCCTATAGCACAGCAGTTCTCATTGGTAAGATACTACGGGGTTTCCCGTCAAACAATGAGACTGTTGGCTTGGCAGAGGCCAAGAACGCCTGGTCTATTGCCTGTCCGGGTAAAGAATTTCCCGAGAATCTGGAATCACAGAGTGCCTGGGATGACGTTCAGTCCAAAATTCTTTACGAGGACCTTCTTAGCCGCAGCACTAGTTCAGATCGTGCCAGGCTCTTGGCGGTGGGGACTAAAGAGGCCGGGGCCTGGTTGCACGCTTATCCTTCGGTGCACACCGGTACCTTTTTGGAACCCAACACCATGCGCGTGGCAACCTGTTTGCGGCTGGGTGTCCGTGTTTGTGCTCCTCATCGGTGCCCCTGTGGAGTTGATGTCGATGTGCGCGGCCACCACGGGCTTTCGTGTCAAAGGAGTGCTGGGCGTTTTTCCAGGCACTGGGCTCTCAACGACATCTTGCGACGCGCGCTCGCCAGCGCTAACGTGCCGGCTTTGCTGGAGCCCTCCGGCGTCCTCAGGGACGATGGTAAAAGGCCGGACGGAATGTCATGGATTCCGTGGGAGATGGGACGGGTGTTGGTGTGGGACGCTACATGCGTGGACACACTAGCCCCATCCCATCTTCATGGCACTTCCGTCTCACCGGGTGCAGCGGCGGATGCGGCTGAGCGAAAAAAAAGAGCTAAGTACAGCCGCATCAGCCAAGAATATAGTTTTACCCCTTTTGGTGTGGAAACACTTGGCCCGTGGGGTCCCGGTGCCCTGAAATTTTTTGGGGCTTTGTCAAAGAGGCTTGTGGATGCGACTGGGGACCGTAGGGCTGGCAGCTTCCTCGCACAGCGCATTAGTATTGCAATCCAGCGGGGTAATGCTGCCAGCATCTACGGCACCTTGCCGAGGGGTGAATTTTTATTTTAGTTTAGGTTTTACTAAAAAAATGTATTATGTTGTTCAAAACTATATATTACTTTATCATGTCTTAAAGTCAATCTTGACAACCCTATTTCCATAGAAATCGGTAAAAAACTTAGAAATGTTATAAATCCTAAATCCCGCAAGATTAGCTTTTGAAATTTTGTGTAATATAGTTAACCATATTTTAAATACATTTAAGAAAAAATAAAACGCTAATATCGGAAAATATAGGAGAAATAAAAAAAAATGTTTGAAAACTTTAGTAACTTCTAACTTTTAACTGAATGGCACTAAAATGCTGGAGTTTTCGTACAATTAATGAGTATCTCTCACTAAAACTCAGAAATAAAAATTGGAACTATATTGACGGTACTTTAGTAATTATGTCAATAAACATGTTTTCTTAAGGTCATTGACCTAATCAACAAAAAAATATTGTGCATTAACTACGCAAGATAATCATTCGGGAGTTTTACACCGGGATGCAGGATATTATAATGCGTATTATAAAAATATAAAACGAGGGTGGTCAAAACTGATCGAAAATCCCACACTGTGCAGCGTACCTGCGTTACTAGTTTGTGACAATGGCTTCGAAAGTTGTGAAATGTACTGGATGTAATCTAGTGATTAGTGAAGTGCTGGCCTTTGTAAAAAATAAACTTGATGTTATGGATGAAGACAGTTTAAGCCGTATATGTGTCACGGCGTTTACGCCAGAAGAGATACTTTGTGCGAAAAAAATGCTATACGACTCCATTCCAACGGACAAGCGAATTAAGATTCGTAAGGGTGACAAAAAATCCTGCAGAGATATCGACGACATAATTACACTGTTTAAAATGACGGACCCTGATTTTCTTCCTATATTTGTAGCCTGAGATCTACAGAAATTGCCCCCTATAACTTTTGATCACTTGGACGCGACTCGCCTTCTTAAAGATATACTGGTATTAAGGGAGCAATTAAAGGCTGTTGAAGACCGATACGTCACCTTAGATACCTTTCAAGAGTTAAAGAAAGAAGTGGACTATTTAAAATTCTCGTCGTTAACCGATCGGAACGATTTCGACAATGTAAATACACGGAGAGGTAACTACCTACAAAATAGTTGCAACTACGATAGTGGGCCTATGGGTTTGCAACATTTTCCATCTGGATCTAGTCCCAACAACAGTAACTCATCACTAAACAGCCCCCAACAAGTACTCGAGCCGCCGGTAGCACCATATCGACCAATATCTACCTTAAACTTAAGTAAAAGTAACGGACAAATCGACGTAAACAACTCTGATGGGCCTTCAATACCGCGTATGTTAAACCGCGTATCAAGTGCGGAAGCATCGATGACTAATACTCGTACTGACACCGTTGTGCAAGTAAAACCACCTATGTTGCAGGTGAGTGCGCGTATGAAAACGACTATGTTGCAGGATGCACGCACAGGCAGCATGGGCGCTGCGCAATCAGAACCGCGAATGTGCGCCCAAGTATTGCATACGGGTAAGGAGATAGCGCCTGCAAAACCACCGATGTCACGCACGGACCTGGAGAACGCGCAATCGGATCCACGAATGTGCGTTGTTAATAGGAAAACATCTTTTGCGAATAAATTGAAAGAACCCGGGCAATGGAAAACCGAAAACCCCGCCGAGGAGTGGATAGAGGTCCAGAGACGTAGATTAAGAAACAGAATCGTAGGGAAAATGGGGACCGCTGCTACCGACTTTAGTGGTAATTTTAAAGCTGCCGACATTAAAATACCACTATTTATTTATAATGTCAGCAAGTCCACAACAGAAAATGACATATCTACACATGTGCACAGCAAGACACAAATAAATGTGACCTTGAAAAAGATAAACTTGAAAATTGACCGTGGCTATGACGCCTACAAAGTACTAGTACCTAAAAGTAAGTTAAACATTTTTCTGAATGAGAACTTCTGGCCGGAAGGGGTACTGTTTAGGCGTTTTGTGGACTTTTCTTTCAAGAAAAATGAGGAAAGAGCTGAACTTCAACATAATGGATAGTACAACAAGTAAGTTCATATCCTTTAATTGTAAAGGCTTCTCCAGATCTATCGAGTGTGTTAGGTCACTGTGCAAATCAGCTGATATCATCGCACTATCTGAGACCTGGTTGCTACAGCACGATATATCGCTACTGGCAACTGCTGACGCTGGTTTCGGGTACTGCGGCACGACAGCTGTTGATTTATCGGCAGGAGTTCTACGTGGCCGCCCTCATGGGGGTGTTGCGATCCTGTGGCGTAGAAATCGGTTTACGTGTGTTTCTGTAATCCAGTGTAAAAGTGTCAGACTTATAGCAATCAGAGTTACTATGAGTGACAGGTCTATGATAGTCTTTTTAATTTATATGCCGACAGACGAACACGATAATCTTGTCGAATTTACGGAATGTTTAGGAGAAATATATGCTATTATAGATAGTGAACAAGTGGACTTGATATATTTGCTAGGCGATTTTAATGCGCACCCCGGCATGTCCTTTTATAATGAACTGAGCAACTTCTGTAGTGAACAAAAACTATTCATAGTAGACTCTGAACTCTTGCCGCCGGACTCGTATACCTATGTCAGCGACAGTCACGGGTGTGTGCGCTGGCTTGACCACTGTGTAACGACAAATGCGGCTAGACTAACAGTTACTGACGTCAAGATACACTATGACGTGTTTTGGTCAGATCACTTCCCTTTGGAAATAGTATGTAATTTAAGTAAAAATATAGCTAAAACTAATTTGCAGAGTGTAGATCTGGGAAATGACAATCCGAGGGGTATAATATGGGGTGAAAGGGAGCTACCTCAGATAAACGAGTATCGAAAGATTTGTAACGATAAATTAAAATATATTGATTTTCCTAATGAACTAGTACAATGCTGTGATAATGATAATGTTTGCAATAATGCTGATCATAGGACTATCATAAACAACATGTATGAGTCTATTATAGTGATACTTATACATGTAATGTTTACCCAGGTATTGGCTGTTGTATTTATAAATGTTGTTATGTATTTTTCATGTCACTATATGATATTACTATAAATGTTGTATTGACTTGTAAAAGAGCCCTTGAGGCCTACTTGCAGAATAAATTTTTGAATTTTGAATTTTGACTTAAAGAGGCCTCAGTTGCCAGTTGTCATACAAAACATCACAGAGCGGGTCGTATTACGGGCTGGAATAAACACGTCAGGGGGGCTCACCAGAGGGCGAGAGTATGTTTTCAGGAATGGTGCAGGTCCGGTAAGCCTAAGTCGGGCCGACTATATGAGGAGATGTGCCTTTCTAGAAAACATTTTAAAGCTAAACTTAAGTACTGTCAAAATAAGAAAGACCAGATACAGATGGATATTATTGCCTCACATCATAAATCTAAGAACTTTGTACAGTTTTGGAAATCGACAAACAGGATGAACCCTAATGTGCCTAAGGTGAGCCTTCCGGTAAGTGTTGACAGTGTTAGTGAGCCGAGTGATATCGCAAACCTCTTTAGGAACCAGTTCAAAGTGGAACCTCTGAAGGTGGATGGGCGGCTGCCGGTGCTCGATGCTGGGACTCGTGGGGATGGTACCCTAATCGGAATTACACCCGCGGAAATATCCAAGGTTGTACGGCAAATGACGAGAGGTAAGTCACCCGGACACGATGGTCTTAGCATCGAGCATCTGCAACATGCGGGTGTTCATCTTCCCAGGGTTCTTGCGATGTTCTACACATGCTGTATTCGCCACAACTACTTGCCTGAAGACCTCATGAAAACCATTGTGGTGCCCATTATAAAATATAGGACTTGGTGATGCCTCCGACAAGTCCAACTATAGACCAATCTCGCTGGCAACTATACTGGCGAAGGTATTGGACAGTGTGCTTAACACGTATCTAAATAGACATATCAACCTACATGATGCCCAGTTCGGGTTTCGACCCGGACTTTCAACTAAATCGGCTATACTGTGTCTCAAGCATACTGTTCAATACTACACTAAGCGGAACACGCCAGTTTTTGCATGTTTTTTGTACTTGTCGAAGGCATTTGACCTTGTATCTTATAAGTTGTTATGGCACAAGTTACGCAGCGGGACTGGTTTACCAGTTGAGTTAACAAATATGTTTGAGTATTGGTATGATCATCAAATAAATATTGTGAGATGGGCTGGGGCATACTCAGACCCATATAAAATGAAATGTGGTGTGAGACAGGGCGGATTGACGTCACCCACACTTTTTAATCTGTATGTAAATGGGTTGATTGAGGAGCTCAGCAGCGCTGGTGTAGGTTGTTCAGTGGACGGCAGTTTTGTTAATAATATTAGCTATGCCGACGATATGGTGCTGCTGAGCCCCTCAATAAACGCATTAAAAGTCTTGCTGGGTATATGTGAGAGATACTCTGTGGCCCACGGGCTCAAATATAATGTCAAGAAGAGTGAGATCTTAGTCTTTAAGTCTGGTACTAAAACGTATTCTATACCACCTATTAACCTAGACGGTTCTCCTCTTCAGACAGTTACAAAATTTAAATATTTGGGCCATTGGGTCGCAGAAGGAACGCAGAGCACTATCGGTTAGGGGTAACATGTTGTCACGCAGGTTTGCTCGCTGTAATCGGCTGCCCTACGCAGAAATCAAGTATCTGTGTTTTGTCAAATTTTACAGTAGAGCGAAAAAACTATTTTTTTAGACTTTTCTTGATTACATGTTTACTAGTTAAATGATAGCATTTAAAATAGCCGTGTTTTATTATGCAAGATATCATTAATAGTGTACTATAAAAAAAAATTTCAAAATTATGTGGACAATCATTTTAAAATGCAAAAACAGGTTTCTGCCTTGAATGCGATAAGATAATTTTAAAGCTTTTCTACAAAAAAACAAGTATCTGTATATATTTTAGTCCTTTGGTAGGCTTCTTCTTGATAAGTTTATAACACAAGCATGTTTTATACTACATTATAGATGCCTATAATGTAGTGTATGTCATGCTTGTGTAAAATATATTATTTCAATATTAATGCAGTAGGTATTGGAGTATTCCACGGAAAAGAAGGTCCTGTTCTGTTTGAATGCAAGTTGTTTTAAAATTCATGGGTGTATAAGTTTTTTTCTGGAACAAAGTATTTCTTATTCAAAAATACTTAAAAATTTACATCAATTACTTAAATTGTAGAAAATTACTTAAATATCTAACCAAAAAAGAACTTCGAACCGGACATTCTGTGGAAAATATCTGGACGCACGCGTGGAAGACATAAAAATATAAAATAGCAAGTTATAGTTTTGTTTAATTAATCAACTAATCTACATACAATATATATAAATATATGCTCTATGTTGATTAGTTGATTAAAATATATAGAATTTAAATAAAATATATAACATATCTCGACGCACGCGTGGCAGATATAAAAAAAATGGAAAGAGATAGTTTTGTTTCATTAATCAACATACAGTATATATGTATTATGTAAGTAATAAGTAGTAATATATATGTATGTATATTACTTACACGTGGTACAGAACATAAACATAAAAGTACCTATATACATCAACTTTATTCAGACATCTGTACTGACTAGAACCTTCCTCTATTAAATCTAGTGATTTTGAATTTTCTTGTAATTGCGTCCAAAATAGTTGTCGATTATTTTGGCACTAAGGGCACTAACTTTTCCAAATACTCGTTTTTTTTTGCTGTTCTGACACCTTTGCCGCCTGAGACATTGATTTTTTTGGTAATTCGTGCACTGTGTATTTTTTCTGTAAGAAGTCCACTACTTTATATTTCTCATTAAAATTATTTTTATAAAATACAGTCCTATATCCGTTTCTGAAGCAAACTTCAACCACGTTTGTCAATAACAAATTCCTTAAGCTGTCGTTTTTATTATTCTTCATCAAATTCCTTTTCTTTTTATTCCAATCAAATATATCCCCTTCCGTCACTTCTATTACAATTGCATTTTTGCGACTAGTAGTAACACACGTTTTAAAATCTTCAAAATCATATATGTATTTTTGTTTTCTTATATTTTTTTCAATGTTTCCGTGTACTCCGTCAGCTGTCATGTGTGTATGTCCTTTAGTGAGATATTTAATAGTTATCGAGTCAATTCCCAAAGTATTCACAATTAAAAAGGTTGTTAATAAATATCAACGACAATTTCTACCCGAAACTCAAATAAATATAAAAATAAGGTTTTGGTATCGTAATAAAATGAAAATTTCTACGCTAAAGTCAAGTAACTTCGCGATCTATATCAATATTTCTACGCTGAAGTCAAGTAACTTAGCAATCTATATGAATTGCAAGTATCTTTCGCAAGATACTCGATTTCAAGATAGAATTAGGGTATATACTTGACTTTAGCGTAGAATACCCCGTTAAAAAAAGATACTTGGATTTTTTAAAGTTCTGTATTTAGAAAAATATTCATTATTAAAAAAAAATTAAAATATTGAAAGATGTCTTTTCAAACAGTGAATCGAATGACGTAAAAAAACTTTTTTTGGTAAATTTCGAGATACTTGATTTCTACGTAGGGCAGCCGTGTTCCCGTGAGGTAAAAATTACATTATTTAAAACCTACTGCCAAAACCTGTACACGTGCAACCTGTGGAGCAACTACACCCAAAAAACCTTTAGTGCTCTGCGTGTCCAGTACAACGCTTTCAGGGGTTTATTGGGGCTGCCCTGGCGCTGCAGCGCGTCAGCAATGTTCGCTGAGTGGAGCACAGACGGTTTCCACGCAGTGCTGCGTAAGAGGGTGGCGTCCCTGTGGGACCGCGTGCGGGGCAGCACCAACACTCTCCTGAGGGTGATTGCGGAAAGGGTGGATAGCCCTCTTACAACTCACTGGATGACAATGCATGTTAGATCCAATGAGCATTATGTGTTCCACTAACATTAATGTTAACTTTATTTTTAAGATTTTTCTTGTTATTTTACTAACACAGTCTTGTAGACAAAAATATGGATACTTGGTGTCTGAATTAAATATTTTCATTTTCATTTTCATTTTTCATATATTTTTTCTTACAATTTTATTTTTGATAATTTATATTTTATTTTATACTAACTATTTTTGTAGTCGTATTTTATTATTGTACTTCTTTCATTTTATTAATTATTTAAGCTAAGTCTTAGGTATTATTAATATAATCTTTTGGTATATTTTTACTTATTTTTTGTTTTTGTTCATATTTTTATTTAATTTTAACTATCGTATTTTGTTATTGTGATTGCTTTAAAAGTGTAACTTTTTACGCCTGAGAATTTTCATGTGCTATGATACGATATTTCATAGTTATCTTAAACATTTGATAAATTCCTTAGTCAATTCTACTTGTAAACAAATATTATATTTTATACGCCCAGGGCCCGATTTTATAAAGTTACAAGTTACAGGCTACAGGCACCTGTAATGCACTGTGAACGGCTACAGGTGTTTTATAAATACACACAGATAATTACAGTTGTAAAGAACCATGGGCAATCTTGATTACAAGTGACATCTACAGGTGTGAAGGACATCACTGTTTAAAAAAAAGTTTTTCATAGATACTCATTGAATTTTGCTGGTATTGTAAGTGTTTGTTGTTAGTTTTCAATTATTAATGGAAAAATGGCCAGAAATTAAGGTAAAATCGAGTGGTTGAGAGCGGTGTTCGATGTCAAATATACACTTTTCGGGCCGTTTTCAGGTAAAGCATTAAGGCAAAGGACGATAGATTTAATGAAATATATACCTAATAAGTAAATAAGTACTGTTTTACAAACGAGGTTCGTGGGCTATTACAATAAAATATATCGTTTCGGTAGCGGCTCAAAGAAACGCTGTGTATCGAAAATTATGAATAGTACACTTTACCATAATGTGTGCACTATACTTATTCGAATAAACGCTTTCTACTCTACTCTGAATAAAGAGAAGAATGCTATTAAATCAACGACAAATATCGGCACCCAACCCTTTTCCTAGTATATAAAATAAAACGAGTCATTAATAAAAGCAATATCAAACATATAGTCACTTTATTTACTTACTATATATTTCAGATACTTTAACAAAAACTGATAAGGTCAGTGCATAGAATAGTATTTTATGCAACAGTTGTATAAGAAGGGTCAAAAAAGGCGAGTGGCGTGAGTTACAATGTGAGCCGGAGCCGAAGGCGTAGGCGAACATTGTAAAGGAATACGCCACGAGAATTTTTTGACCTACTTATACAACGTTGCATACAATATTTTTCCTACGAGTCAACAAAAATCAATCTTAATTTAGGTAAACAAATTACAGCAAAAGTATATAGCCAAGACGCGCGAGCATACCTTGTTACGCGCCCGGCCCGCCCCGGGCCGCGGCCGGCCGGTCAGCGACACCTCCTCGTAACTCATGAGGCCCTGGTACTTGCTACTTGCTAAATTAATTTTTTGGACAGTTTTTTCTCAATTTTGGCCACCGTAGCCTACGGAGGCTAACAAGCAACGCTAAGCGGTCTTCGTAGTCTATGGGTGTTGCTATATTACGGGTGTCACATGCGTGTTTCTGACTTATGAAGTAATTATTTTTACTATGCAACCAAATGAATATTTTGTAAGTTGGCATCAATGCACTTAGTTTAAAACTGTATTCGTTTTGGTTTTGTTAGGTTGGTAGCCATTAATCGCAGTAACATTATAGCTTATAAAAGCACAAGAGCGTTTATGAGGAATAGACAATATAGACTTTTCTTGAAACCTTTTATGTATGTTCTTATATTCGTGTTAATGAATGCATAAATGACAGATAACAGTAGAGGAGTAGGAAAAAGTATATAATATATAAGACTCGGAAGAATCTCTCAGAAGAAAAATCATTTTACTTAATAGTAAAAATAGTATTTACGTAAAGTAGTAAAAACGGTATTTCATATTGTGCTAGAGTCAGACAATGTACAGTAAACGTCATAATTTCATAGAAGTTTGACGTTTAAAATAACACTTGCGCTGTTTGGGCTATCAAAATCGCTGCCAACTTATCTTAGTCTGACTCTAGCGGTACGCCAAAAACCGCTGCAAAATGTGTTGAAAGCATACATCAGTATGATTGACCTAAAGGTCTAAAAGCAATTTGGATCAATTTGACCCGTAGAACCAAAAAAAAATGGAGAGGAGTTATGACGTCATCTTTTTTTCGTATGGGAAAAATATTTTTTCGTCTAGAAACCTATCGTGTGTTAGGTATATTAAATGAAAGGGCTTTTAGAGCCGATTCTTAAAATCACATAAATACTCCAGTCACTTTATTTAGTTAAAATAAAAATATTTTTCAAAACATACCAAGTTTGGGCTTCTCCAGGTACGATACCGATATTTTTTTTTATGTAAGATATACCTCAAATTATACTTAATATCTTCATATGTAACATTGTACATTTAGTTTATTCTTTATTTTTCATCAATTCAAAGATCAATCGTATCGATTTTCATACTTTTAACACTATTTGCGGCCTTTTATTGAATTTCGGGGTGTCCTAGCGACTATTGGTAAATATATAAAACATTTGACGATTTCCTTTAGTCAATTTTACTTGTAACTATACAAAATATTGTATATTTTTAAAACTACATGAATGATCATGTAAAGCTATTTCTACATCATTTCAATTTAATTTGTAACTCCGTGTCCTACTTTTATTTATACCCACTCATTCGGATAGAAAAGGTAAATATGTACCGGGTAAATTCCCGAAATATACCCAATATCTGCCTCAGCTCAGGTATTTACCCGCTGCCCATGTCTAATCGCGGTAGATTCAAGTCGGATTCGAACAATTATGCGTTGTATAATATACTAAGGGCATTTTGCGAAAAATGCTCTTAGTATGTTACATATAACAAGAAATTTACATGATTGTGACAAATTTAGTTGTAAATATATTCAGCGTTTGACATGTTAGGGCGATCCGTTAATGTAACTGTTATTGTTCTACCAGGTGCAGCATTGAAAATAAATGTCACTTTTGACATATTAGGACAATTGGTTAGTGTAGCTGTTATTGTTGAACCAGGTCTAGCATTGAAAATAAATTTAACGTTTGACATATTAGGGCAACTGGTTATTGTTACTGTTATTGTTCCACCAGGTTGATCATTGATTTGAAAATCAACATTTGACATATTAGGGCTAGTCGTTATTGTAATTGTTCTTGTTCCACCAGGTGCATCATTGGATGGAAAATTAACATTTGACATATTAGGGCTAGTGGTTATTGTAACTGCTCTTTTTTCACGAGGTCCATGAATATTCGTTTGCTGTTTATTTGAAATTGACCCTGGCTGTGAGGATGCCGTGACACTGGTTGACAGTTCACTTGTCCTTACTTCCCGCTGAGCAGGCAATAGTGGCTGAGAATTTGATCCACCAAGTGGCCAATCTCCAATCTGGCTGCAGTGTATAATGGTGGTTGATAATAATAATATAATGATAATATAATAATGATAAATATCACATGGCAGTGAACGTGTGCTGGAAGATTTTGGGTGGGTATCAATTTTGATTTTCTCATCAGGACTACAATGCTTAATGTAAACTGGAGGGTCACGGGAGCCTGGCTGTTGATCTGTGTAAGGTGATTGATGTTGCTGGTGTGATGCTGACGAGGCGTCGTGTAGATCTTCACGAGACTTGGCTGTTATGATAGTGTTAGCGGCCAAAACAATATATTTTGAGTTGTTTTTAAAAATATTCATAATTTCATCCCGAATCACAAATGATTTGGCAGTCTTAGTTTTGGTGTCTCGCATTTTGAATGTCACTATGTGTCTGTTAATAGTGATATTAGTCAACTCGATTCCTCTGTATGCACCATTGATGCCCAAGATCAGCGCGTTCTGCAAAAAGGTTGAAAAGTGAACATACTAGTATGTATAATATGATTAATAGGAAATAAAGATATTTTAAGATATTGTTATTTAAGATACCGCAGCAAACTCGGTTCTCCATACAAACGTAGTTACGCTCTCATTTAAAAACTACTATGTAGTTACAACAGGATATACCATACCTACTGGAGACGCCTTGGCTGTAATTTTCTGTACGAAATAGTCTGCCAATTTTTACGGAGGAGAGGCACGTCAAATGTATGGCTATTTGTACCTAGCCCCCCGTCTGGCCTAGTGGGTGACCTTGCCTATGAAGCCGATGGCCCCGGGTTCGAATCCTGGTAAGGGCATTTATTCGTGTGATGAGTATGGAATTATGGATATTTGTTCCTGAGTCATGGGTGTTTTCTATGTATTTAAGTATTTATAAATATTTATATATTATATATATCGTTGGCTAAGTACCCTCAACACAAGCCTTATTGAGCTTACCGTGGGACTTAGTAAATTTGTGTAATGTCCTATAATATTTATTATTTATTTATTTATTTTGTACGTAACGTAACGTAACGTAACGTACATGTCAGATAAACATCTGTCCATACAAATTATACAATACATATGACCATTGTGCATTAGCCGAGCTTTTCAACAGAGAGGTAAGCTCTTAAAAGCGACTCCAGTTGTTAAATCCCAAGAATACCATACTTAGTTCCGAAAATACAGCGAATTGAAATTTTTCATACAAAACTTGTGCTTGCTCTGTTTCGTTTGTTTTATAAGGTGGAGCGATACAAACTAATTACAGGCATAGATACGAGTATACTTCATGTCATTGTACGAGTATGTATATGCAAAGTTTCATTACAATCCAATACGCACTTTTAAAATGTGGGAATGTTAAATTCGGCCGAGCTGCGGACTCTTAAGCATTATGTCGTGAATCATAAATTTAAATGAAATTTATATTTAGTTTAGGCAAGTACTTAGTTAATAATCCTATAAATAAGATAATGTGTAGTCATTTAGTCATTCTCGTACAAATAAGTTTTAATATCTACCTAGTTTAATTCTTGTTTATGCAACTTTGGCAGCAGCAAGTTGTTTAAGGTTACTTTTGCCTCCGCTAAGTACATAATCGATATTTATTTCTTTGTCGATGTTTTCTCCGGAACTCATATTTAAATTATACAAAGATCACAACAAACATTAAATTTTACTTACAGTAAATATTTTTAAATTTTCCCACCAAAATGTTTTTTGCGGACAGACTGGACGAACTTGACTCAGAAATGGAATCAGAATGATATGCCACCGAGCGGACAACATGTTTACGAAATGAACGGATTTATCGAAGGAGCCAGCCGAGTAGGTAAAAAAAGTTAACGTCACCCGCTATAAATAGATTTAAACTAATTTAGAGACATCAACGAATGACCTACACAACGCACATACACCTAAACAAATACCTACTACAAAACGCGTAACAACTGCTTTAAAACTACTCGTTATGCTATATTTGCATGGTCAGACATAAAATCTCTTGAAAAATGAAAATTAAGTAGACAAATTAATGGTACAAGGACGTTAAGAAGGCAAATACGCAACCATATTCATTATTGAATTGTCATAGCTGTAATTAGGATTACATAATTACTCGTACTCTGTGAGCATGATAGTTTTGTTTCTAGTATTAAGTTTAATGTTTTTGTACGCCGTTTGGCAAAGTATAGTGAAACTGTACATATATAAACTGACCACCAATGTAACTCTACCTATATTTACAAATAAAACACTTACTTACTTAAGAAAAAATAAACTATTTATTGAAGGAAAGGAACACAGCATCTGCGAGAGAGAGCCATATTATAGAATCATTTCTACCAAGCAAAAATAACGCTTTTAGCAGAAGACTTTTAGACACCATTTTAAAATGTTAAAATCTGAGACAACTCATTACAGCACCCCAAGACACTCTAGTAGCTTATCATCCTAATGGTATGAGATTTAATACAGGTCTTTCCGTAGCGATACAACTGGCTGACTATTTTTTTAAATTCCCAATAGTATCTATACTACCATCTGACAAAGTTTCAATCGGGAGACGATAACTGAAAAAAAAAAAATTAAGTTCATGTGACCAGCTGACGGCAGTTTCGACTTTCGACCGGGAGGCAAAAAATAATAATTACAGCAACGAACAAACAAAAAAACACAAGCACAATAGGATGTAAGTCCAATAGGGTTGTTGACTGTATTATGCAAAATATATAAGTATATATGTATTGCATCATGCATGACTAGCACTAAAATTGCTGAAAAAAAAATGAACAAGCCGTCATAGGCGCTAATCGTTTTGCTATTCGAAAAAAGATCTTGACTTGAGTTAACAGTCAACCACCCTCTAAGCTTTAATTACGGCACAACAGCAAGAAGTAAGTATATAACTTTTAAGAATATATATATATATATTGCATCATGCATGACTAGCACTAAAATTGCTGAAAAAAAATGAACAAGCCGTCATAGTCGCTAATCGTTTTGCTATTAACATTTAAGTAATTAGTACCTGGGCGACCGAGCTTTGCTCGGTTATAACTATTTATTGTTATATGGTGGTGTATAGGTGATAATCTTAACTACATTTTTTACTAAATTAAACTTGTCTAAAACAATAAAAATTAAAAAATTATATATAAACTTGAACATACAAAAAAAAAAATTAGTGTCACAGGGCGAGATTCGAACCCCTAACACTCGTTTAGCAGTCCGCGTCTTAACCCGCTGGACCAGACGGACAGTGGCCGGCAACACGAAATTAGCGACCATATTCTGCGTCGAAAGAAAAACGCATGAAAACTCGAAAACACGCGTTTTCCCAAACATAAGACTAATCTAGATCGATTGTATACCCCCAAAAACCCCCATATACCAAATTTCAGCGAAATCGTTAGAGCCGTTTCCGAGATGACAGAAATATATATATATATATATTTATATACAAGAATTGCTCGTTTAAAGGTATAAGATACAATAAAATAAAAATAAAATCACATGTGACCAGCTGACGGTCTTTCCACCGCGATACAACCAACTGTCGATTTTTTAAATTCACAATAGCATATAAACTATCATCCGACAAAGTATCAAATGGGAGGCGATGACTAAATTTTTTTACGTAATTGGTGGCTGCCATTCCTCCACCCACCCACCAACGGAGCGGCAGCTGACGTCCACAGGAGTTCATCATACATAGCCGTTAACCACGTTACGAGCCCGGGAGGCGATTGGTCATGGAGATTTGTTCCTGGCTCGCGGTCTACTACGAATTACGATTGTCATGTTTATTTAATTAGTACCTACACTTCGCGTCTGTAGGTTGTCTGAAGGGCAGGTGATTCGTCGACGCCCGCGCCGCGCTACAGCGCGGTGACAAGCGCTCGGATGACCCGCTATCTCTCCCGCTAGTAATTAATTCTAGATGAAGTAATGACTAAAAAAAAAAATAGTTTCGGCTGCGACGAAATACCATCAAGTTTGATAAAAATATGCGCAACTGAGCTGACCTTTAGCGTGGCTAATTAATCAATCCTTTGAAGAAGGTATATAGTTCCAGATCTATTAAACATATCAAAAATAAAACCTATTCTTAAACAAAGGGGCGCCCCGCAAACAACTCGTTTTTATTATTACCCAGAGGGAACCCGTCATGGATCCCACTCGCCCGTGAGAAGACAAGTGGGTATGTCCGACTCCCACGGACTAAGCCCCCTGGGGTGTTCCGATGCTCGCTTTGTTGGCAGGTTTGCGGGAACACGGTTGCAGGCCACCGAATCGACCGACCGAGAACGCTTTTTTTGTCTCGGCCGAGACCGAGACCGAGACCGAGATTCCATGGGATTCTCGGCCGAAACCGAGACCGAGACCGAGAATTTATAAAATAGAAAAAAAAGAAAAATTTTGCACTAAAAATGTTTTTATAATCGAAATTCGACGATTTATCAGAAAAAAGTTATCATAATCAATTCGTAGCGCTATTCAATAGTATTTTTAGAAAATGGAACCCTTATAGTTTCGTCATGTCCTTATGTCTGTCGGTCTGTGCGTATGTCACAGCCATTATACTCAAAAACTATACGATATATTTTATAACCACCAGTGCCGGATTAACCATTAAGCAAAATAAGCACTTGCTTAGGGCACCACGTCTAGGGGGGCACCAAAATCGTAGGAAAAAAAAACGCGCAGGCTGCATCAGCATCGCAGTCGTAGTGTAGTACTTATGTACACGAAACTTTTTTATATGTGTGCAAGTACCCATCTAATAACGAAGGGTCGTAAGAGAGTGAGAACACGTAAGCACATCTCCAACCTTACGCGGAGGCCATCAAAGTTCATGGCCAAAAAATTTTACCGTCGGGCTTGTGGCCACCCGATTTTCTCGACGTAGATTACCGATTTTGTAGCGTATTTTGCTCTCTTACACACCAGATGTATCGGCCAGGCCGAGTGCTGCAGAGCCGCGATCCTGCGACCTAATTGTCAAAGTGTAATAAAGGGCCCTGCAAAGGCCGAAAAACAAAAGCATCTTATCAAGTTGCGCTTTCGAGTTAAGCCAAAGGCCGAGCAGTAGGATTACATAGGTTTGATTTCAAGCCACTCCTTTGCAGTTCGGCGTTAGGTCTTATGCGACGCCAGGCCTTCTACTTTATGCAAACTGCCTCACTTTTGCTTGGCCACGGATCCAAATCCATGCTGTCCTCTTTCGCAGCTGAGCTGCCTTGCTCACACCTCGCCATTGGTTGTATTATACGATAACGCGCCGCGATCCGAGGCTCCGGACCAGGGATCGGAAACCGGTATTTTTTGTATGGGAACGAAAACGGTATTTTTTCGTTCTTTGTTAATTACTTCATTTCTAATTAGGCAATCTAATAATACGAAGTCGTTATCTGAAAACACAACTGAGTCCTACATTTAGAGTATAAAATAAACCGAAATATATGGTTATTTCGATGTTTTTGCAAAAAACCGGTTCCGATCCCTGCTCCGGACGTCCAGCTATTCATACCTCGCCATTGGTCAAATTCAAGCCTTGTTTTCTTCCAGCTCGACCTTTGGCCTCATCCGTAAGCGCCGATCGAACGCTCCGCGCATTCAGCCTTAGAAGTTGCCTTTAAAAACACTGTTGGCCTAAATGGCCAATTAAATTAGATCCTAAAATAGCGTTTTGAGGAATTAATTCCCAGCAAGCTGGAAATTGTTTTAATACATTTATTTGATCCTAAATACGTGTAATGCGAGTTTGCTCTATCCCAGGAGGTGTGCAAACATTTTGGGATCCTTAGGAGATAATTTTTTCCTTTGGATTGCCAAACCACTCGATGTAGAAGGAACCCATTATCAATTACAATAGCACTTGGTGGATCAGACACTGTTAAGAAAGCGTTTTCGGATCATTAACATGATTTTTTTAAAAATAAAAAATGTCGACCTTTTTTTACAATTTACTACGAAGGTACTTACCTTAAATCAATCAATCAATATATTTTATTGTAAGAACATAGTTAAATTACATTTCGGATCCTCAGATATCAATTTTAATAATACTCGTAATTAGAACAGATTTTCCGTCGGCCGTACCGTTTTCGATTTAGGTACAAGCAAAAAAACTGAAAATAAGGAAACATTTATGCACACCTCCTGGAATGGAGCAAACTTGGATTACACGTATTTTTAAGTCGATAAAATCTAATTGTATTGGCCTAATTGTGACACATTATTATTAAAAAAAACGGGACTTCATTGCGTTTGATTAAGTTCTAAAATTACCTCCAACGTCAAAATAATGATGTCGACTTTACACAGTCTTCTCCGAGACCATGGGGACAACGCCGTCCTTGAAACGTCTAGTCAGAGGTTATTTTTTAACCGTACCCTATTAAGTCCCGTTTTCGTAAACAATAATTTGCTATTTAAGACATTTGTTGCCATTGGTACTGGTTCTGACAAGAACCAATGGCCAATGGCTAAGCCTCTACTGAAGCTCGGCCTCACATGAATGAGCTTCGCAGGAAAGCTCTAGAGGTTGCAAAACCCTGCGGAGAACGGCCTATGTCTTACGTCTTCGCATACACTTGGACAATGGTTGGCTTGGCCTCCGGACTTATGCAAAACACGGTCTTCGAATTTGCTTACACTTGACCTTACCTACTCTTGGAACAATACTGCTGCAATACTGTCAATTTCCATGAT
This sequence comes from Cydia pomonella, assembly GCF_033807575.1. Lineage (NCBI taxonomy): Eukaryota > Metazoa > Arthropoda > Insecta > Lepidoptera > Tortricidae > Cydia > Cydia pomonella. The sequence goes on along the minus strand of NC_084721.1, from coordinate 8,248,236 downwards.
AAAATGATGTGACGCATTGAAAATTCTATTCTCAGCAGTAATGCGGCAATAAACGTCACTCAATTTACCAATAAAATTCAATGTAATCTTGATGAGGGGGCACCATGGTCTAGAAATGCTTAGGGCACCAAAATGTCTTAATCCGGCACTGATAACCACAGGAACGTAGGCGTATATGTATTATGTAAGTCGCTTCTTAGTTTACTCCATATAAATGTAAGTAAAAGTTTTAAGAAAAATCATGTGGCCCATTATTAGATAGGTCTTTAAATATACATAAAGGTTGCTAAAAACGTTTTTTTGATTATGTAAATACCTACTTTTGGAAATAATCGCTCCAAAAAAATAGTGTTATCCCCTCTAACTTTTGAACCGGGAGAGCAAAACCATTTAAAAATATCTGAATAATAAAGCTTAATAAGCAAATAATTTTCCAGGAAAATTATTTTGAATATGGCCGGTTAAGCCATTTAAGAATTATAAAAAAAGCTTCAGATCAGCTTCTTATTAAAACGACGCAAGTGCCTCTTTTGCTTGTACGGCTTTTTTGTATTGTATGAAGGTACGGAACCTTCTATTATGCGTGGTCCGACACGCACTTAGCCAGGGTTTTTTTTAGTACGGATGTGCACAAAAAGAGGTACAATAACAATAATCAAAATAAAGAGTTCTATACTGTAACCCAAAATATCCGCCACAGGTGTCGTTTTGTACTTATTACCTACTGCTTTCCTTTTTCCCGTTAACACAAATATATTTAGCATCAAAATATCCAGTGTCATCGTATAGTCCCAACAAGTTAAGGCGCGGTGTATAGTAAAATGCGCTATTTTTAAATCGATATTTACAAGCTTGTACAAAGATTTCATCGATTATTTTCTAGTATGTATATTTTCAGTCCTTGAACTAGCCGTATGCTTGTCAGAAACACGAGGGCTCATCTTTTTCTCGATAGATTATCGCTTTGAAAATATGCTTAGAATTGTGTCTTTTCCGATATTTTAGAAGTACTATGACGAATATCAATATGAAATTTACTTCATTCGATAGCTTTTAAGTAACTCTAAGATTTTGCTTGTCATTTTATCGGTGCGTTAAATTTTTCATTCATAATTATGAATTCAACGTTTTGTCTACTAAACGTTACCCTGCGCGGCAATACCGTCAGTACGCCAGTACGCCCGTGACCACTGTCAGCGTCGGACCTGTGCTAGTTTAGCGGACGTTACATAAAATGGATAATCACACTATAAATACACAAATATGTTATACACACAATGTTTTTATCACACTTACGATGAAAAACTAAAGTTTAAGCTACTTGATTCCTAAATACGGTGACATTTCAGACATCCGTCCGTCATATTATGTTTTTTGACAAGTTTTACACACGCATCATCCGGCATTCAGCCACGATTAACCAAAGGGTGAAATGGTGCCTTGCAACCGAGTTAAACACTCTACTTTTCATTTTTAATACGAGGAAAGTCAAAGTAAAAAAAACACGGCTAAATATAAACTTCAGTAGTATTTCGTAAGGGGTACTTAAGAACTATTAATTATAAATTTAGGTAAAACATAATTATTTATGGAATGGGCAGCTAATTATCAGAATGGAAATGATACATCAAATCCATTTAAAATCAAAATTTGAAATGCTTATCGTAAAAAAAGAAACAAACGTACTAAGAACGTACAGTGCTCTAGACTCTCTCTAGAGCAGTAACTTTTCTGCACTCTTTTGAAAACATCAAAGACCCACTTTCGGAGCATGAGAAATGATAAAATATTTTAAATGGCTATGCAGTAATAAGCAAATTGAATACCTATTTTTAAACGTAAACAAATAAATTAATTCGTTTGTTTAATTTATATCAGTCATTATATTGGAACAGCTTCAATTTTAACACATACATGATGCAGGAGATATACTGGATTCAAATATGTGGGAGTGCTTAGTGAAAGATACCATTTCACGACTTTTAGTTTCCGAGTTACATGCGTTTTTGTGGATGCGTAATAGTTTTGTGTTATATAGCCTGTTCCGTTAAGTCTTTATACAAGAACTACTGCTAAATTTGGATTTCTGGTTTATTAACTTTCATATTTTAATGTATCATGGTATACATATAAGACTTTATTTACAACATTTATCAATTATTTGATTTTGTAAGGTGAGCAGGAGCGATATTTACCCTTCAAGTCCCATACAAAATTTTCGCAGTTCGGATATATTTGTACCTTTCGCCAATATTTTTATTTCACTGGTTAATTATTCTGTAAATTCAAGAATGTCACTAAATTCCATTTTTGTTAGTGCTGAACATAAAACCCTTTGTACAAGTTTGGTAAAATTATATGAATAAGTAAGTACTTATAAAAGTTTATAGCATGCTATTTCTAATTGTATGAATAATGGTGACATTTTACTTCTTTTTTCTAGTATAAATTTCGATATCATTCTGCCGCCAATTTCAGGTCTCAGCAATGATTTTACCTTCTTCTTTGGAACCTTGGACCTTGTTATGTTTTTGTGATATGCTTTTACCATTTTTCCTGCCAATACAAAATATTAGTGGAAAATCGATTGAAAATTTCACAAAAGATATTTTCTTCATTTTTGTATTAGGGTGCATATGTGTAATATGTATGTATTAAAATGGTTTATTTTGAAATGAATCACTAGTCAAGGCCTATAAAATATCCCTTCAAGTGGCGGCAACGAATAACGTGAAAAGTAGAAAAGTGGCGGGGCCCCGTTGGGTGTTCAGCGCGGATTTAGACAATATTACAAATTCAACTATTTAAGCTTATCTATGTATAACAGTATATATTGAAGCATATATCGTTAGAATAAGCATTAAATACGGTGTTCGAATAGAACAATTAAATTATTGTAATGTTTATGCATTTCGCCACACGCACCTAACTAATCAAACCTAGCAACAGTGACAGGTGGCCGACAGCTTACTGGCTTTCGCATCGACCCGTGAGTGGTGGGCCGCCATTTGAAGGGATAAATAACATAGTTATAGATAAAATAATTTTGTTCATCGGAAAGTTTTGTATATTAATGTGTTCTTGTAAAAAACATTACGGAACAGGTCTTAATTGTACTTCGTTCCACAGGAAAATAATACTCATCGAGACAATTCTAACAACCTCAAACGCAATTAGGTTGCGATGTTTTTACAGAGAGTTTCTATGGCCACCTCCTCTCTCAATCTTCAGATCAGTTCGATGGTACCATAATATTTCATTGTCACCCTACTTACATATGTTTGCAGATTTTCAACTTCATCTGAAACCTCAGTGGGTCAAATATACTTATAATATTTGATTAGAGACAGAGTAGACAGACAATAGACTGCTTCTGTATTAGACATTAATTAAAGTCAGTCAATTATACCCATTACTATATAACTTCGAAGTAGAAGTGTGTTTTTTAAAACTTTAAATAATATATAATAATAGCAATTTTCTCGACTTTTGCATTGAAAGTTTATAATCGTCGTCAATTCAAAAAATAATAAAGAAATACATAGTCGTTACAGTTAGAGTCATGGTTCTTTTTTTGAAGATAGCAAGTTTTATCTACTTTTTGGAGCTACATAATATATGCTTATGCATACCTTATGCTTTTGTTTTGTGTTATCTCAATTACCTGCAAAAAAAATCTACCTTTCCACGGTCACTCCCACAAATTACTTAGCTTTGCTAGTATTCTTCCTTTTTTCAATACTTGCCCGAAATTGACTTCTATTGCATTTTTAAGGTCAACTAAGTTTTGAATAGGTATCTATATATGATTTAAAACAAACGGTTGTAACTTTTGTCTGAATTAGTAAGTAATATTTTTTCATCTGAAAATTATTTGGTATCATTTTACTAGGTTATCAGTTTGCCGCGGTATACTTCAGTATTGTATATAATTATGTAATTTTTAATTTCATTGAGTAAAAATCATAATCAATATAAATTTCCGAAAAAGATCCCAGAACTAACAAACCAGAATACGGATGGCGTCAGAATAAGTACGTAGGCATTCTGCGGGCGCGGCGCGCGGGGCGCCCGCCTGCTTGCTCTGCCACTTCGTCTGCTTCACCCCCTCAAAAACCTAAAATCCGACTATAAGAGCGCCTTAATCTAAATTACATTCCCGATATCAATATACACTCATTTATTTATCAATAACAACAACCACAAAACGAAAAGACCCAAATGAACAAGTCATTACTTGCAACCGCGCTTATCCGATCCCAACACTTAGTATTTGATAAGTAATTAGCTTAAAATGTGGGTACGAAACCAATCAAAATCACAAAAAAAGTCACACTAAGCGGGTGGCGCTCGTGCGCGGAAAATTCAAATTCACCAATGATAACATTGATAACTCATTGCCTAGTCTCGGTCTCGGCAAGAATCTCGGCTCGATTTTTGGCCGAGAATGCCGAGACCGAGACCGAGACCGAGATCTCGGTCGGACCTTACCCACCGATACCCCGCTGGCGTTGCCCTTACGAGCCCATCGTTTGAGGCTGCTCCAGCAGCCTACTCCGCTAAAGGCACCTTAAAACACTTAAGGGCCACCCAGCTCGGAACCTCTTCAGGTGAGTGATGGAACTCCCGACCCATTGTAACTGGCCATAAGCCTATCTATATATAAATCATTTAAGTACTAAGGGGCCTTAATAAAAAAATTATATAAAATTAGTTCTTATTTAAACTGTTTGTAGATCTTGTGTCTATTTATTCAAACTTTCTCTTAAAAGTATTTCAAATTAAATATAATTGAGATAAAAAATATCAGAAATAGGACTAAAAACCTTAAAAAGCCAAATGATAACATTAGCACTAAATTAAAGAGAAATATCTATAATTTTGAAAACAGCGCCATCTGTGGACCGCGTGAGGAATTGAGTACGTTATAACGTACGTACAGAAGTATTGACCATCGAAGCATTATCAACAAGTTGTTTAACGTTCAAGTGGGTACTTGAGAAGGATCATAGATGACTCTGATTAATCTAATATATCATGGTCAATCAAAACCAAACATTATATATGAGGAATAAGGATGTCTACACTCACCCTTACCTAGCTGCTGGACGAGAGAGGGAACGGACGCGCGGGAGGAGTACATATGACTTTTTGCATATCATTACGAATCCATCTACGGCACGATCAAGCGCTGCCTTGTACTTAACATTTAAACATACCAAATTCTGTTATATATACAATTTTGTGGAAGCTGATTATACTTATATCTACTGTGAACCGTCTAATTCATTGACGAGCCCCGAATTGTCGAACAAGTTATGGTGACCCCGACGTGATGGACTGGATCCGAAGGAAGTATTGCCCATTCCTTTAGTGCTAACCATTTCCTACCTTTCAAAGGTTATTGTTTTCTACTTGTGTAAATATTGTTTGATAATTCTAGTACAATTGTGCGGTTCGTGATTTTAATCTAAGTAGGTAGTACCGTAAAACAGTTAAATCTTCCATATAATTCAATTTTAAAATTGTGTGTTAACACAGTGTTCCACAGTGTCCAACTTTCGTATTTCTAAATAACTAGGTTTTCTTAAATATATTTGGCCCGCTTAAAAAACAAGTACTTATAGGTAGTTAAACATAATTGCCGACTATTTCAGGAAATATCGGGATATAAGTCGGTGAGAACTAGTGATTTGGTCAACTACACTGCACAGCGGTTTCCAGCGGCGGCGCCGAGTTACACCGTGTCGCGTTGCGTTGACCGCCCGGTACCTATAGTGCACATCTGTTATCAGCGATAAGCTGTTCTACTCATCATTTACGAGGTTGGATTCATTTTAATTACTTTTAACTAACATCTTTTGTTATTTTCGCCTGCATTATGACCGAATTAAAGGACCTTTTAAAACAAAGGGCCACTCTTAGAGGCCGCGTAACATTATTTGAAAAGTTTTTAACGCCTTTAAAGAGTCTAGATAGTGTAACTGAGCGTAATAAATTAATAAACAATGAATTAAGCTTAAGATTATCTAAATTTTAAGAGTTGAGTTACACTTTCGATGAAATTCAAAGTGAAATTGAGGAATTAGACTCCGATACGTCAAAACAGATGGAAGAAAGGGAGCAAACGGAAAACCAGTTCTTCCATTTGATTGGCACCGCTCAAGAGTTTTTAGATGCGTTTAACAATAGCAAATTAAAACAAGGAGACGAGTCTTCATGTCGTGGCAGTTCCACATCAATAACAAATCACGTTAAACTGCCACCCCTGAAAATTCCTCCTTTCAGCGGTGATACAAGCAAATGGCTTATGTTTCGAGACATGTTCTTATCTCTCATTCACAATAATGAGAATTTAGACAACATAAGTAAATTCCATTATTTAAAATCATACTTGGAGGGTTCCGCTCTGGCAGTCATTAATTCAGTCAGCGTTTCGGCAGATAATTATCAAATTGCTTGGTCGTTGCTCTGTGACAGGTACGACAATAAGCGTCTATTAATTAACGAACATATTAAATGTCTATTTTCGATTGAGGCGCTCTCTAAGGAGTCCGACCGGGACCTACGCAACTTAGTTGATGCAATTTCAAAAAATTTAAGCGCTTTGAAGTTGTTAGGCGAGCCGACTGATAGTTGGAGCACGCTCATTATTTATATAGGCTCATCGAAGTTGGACTCGGTAACCGCGAGAAATTGGGAGGAACATCGAAGCAAATTAGAAACCCATACTTTGGAGGATTTTTTCAACTTTCTTCGTCAAAGGGCCACTGTATTAGAAACAGTCTATGCCGCTAAAACTTCAAATAATCAAAGTTCTAACAATAATAATAAGGTTGAAAATCGTCACAATTTTAATAGGTCGAAATCATTTATTTCTTCTTCGCTCGATTCACATCCCCGTGGTTGTTGTTTGGCCTGTAAACAAGATCATAAATTATATGAGTGCAACAAATTTAAATCAATGTCTGTGGAAGAACGAAATGCAAAGGTCTTTCAATGGAAATTATGTAGTAATTGTTTACGTAATGATCACCAATCGTACCAATGCCGGCTCGCAGGTTGCCGCATCTGTAAAAGAAGGCATAATACTTTACTTCATAAAACAAACAACTTGCCCAGCGGTTCGCAGCCGCACCAATTGCAATCATCATCATCATCATCATCACGACAAGATATACAAAATAACGTAGAATCGTCTACGTCTACATCCTTGCCTACCACGTCAACTTCTAACGTTGACGTACCTACCAATGCTACTGATAACGCATCTTCTTGCCCGCGTCCGGTAATTACTCTGTCTGCTGGCTCCTCAGGCCTGGCTCTTCATTCAACGGCTGTGGTTGAGGTGTCAAACAATGGCAACACAATTAAATTGCGCGCTCTTCTAGATAACGGTTCGCAATCTTCATTCATTACGGAGGCGGCGCAAGCTAAGTTAGGATGCCCTAAAATTAAAAAATACAACTGCGTGTCCGGTCTTAAAATGCAACCGTAGGCATTGCCGAACACTGCAACGTACAGATAAGGTCTACTTATACCTCATTTACTACAAATGTTAAATGTTATGTCCTATCAATTATAACCGACATTGTTCCTCAAACTGAGATACGGGTTGATGAACTAGATATCCCCGGCCACATCCAACTTGCTGATCCAGACTTCTATCGCCCTGGAGATATAGATATGCTTCTAGGTTTGGATATCTTCTGGGATGTCCTGGGTACTTCTCAAATAAAACTCGGACCAAATAAACCGATCCTTTAAGAAACTGAGCTCGGATGGATCCTTGGTGGCCGCAATGGGGGGAAATGTGCAAAACGTCCCGTCCTAGCAAAACTTATTGCCATTTCAGTCAGGACATACAACAGCAACTTGTGAAGTTTTGGGAAATAGAAGTGGTTCCTAAAAACAAACCTACGTCAAACAGTGACGAACACTGCGAAACCCTTTTTCAAGAAACCACACAGCGTGAAGAGGATGGCAGATTTTGTGTTCAAATACCTCTTTGCGATTCACCAGATGTCTTAGGCGACTCATTTAAAGTAGCTGAACGGCGACTACATCAGATGGAACGTAAAATGAAGCAAAACTCAGAATTTAAACAAGAGTATACAAAAAAAAAAAAAAAAAAAAAAAAAAAAAAAAAAAAAAAAAAAAAAAAAAAAAAAAAAAAAAAAAAAAAAAAAAAAAAAAAAAACCGCTAGGTGGCGCTGTTGCTAACAATACCAATCTGTGTACTCTCTCGTTGTGAAAATAAAAAAATAAATAGTATTTATTGCTTTTATGGTCTAAAAGTGTACTAAAAAGGACTATTGAGCTCTAACTCTGCGGACTTAGTGTTATCTACAAACTTCGGCAAGTGAATTAAACAAAAATGTAAATAAACAAAGCAATGAGTTGGCAAAAAAGTGATAATGTTTTGGACTAATTTAAGATGTTTTTTTGGTGTTCGTGCTAAAACTATGTACTAGTGATATAACTTAAGTGATACTCTCTTAAATTAAGGACAGTGACATTATTTTTCGATTATAAATACGTGAATAAATTAAAAATAAGAGATAAGCTGACCGGGCTGGACACTCACTTTTAACAACAACGCCATCTATGAAATACGGTACAAACTACGTGAATAACGCATCAGTTCATAGATCGCAATAAGCGAGGTTCTAATACTGGGAAAGTACGATAGAGGGCGTGGACACCAATAGGTTAAATATAGTTTTTGGGCTTTAGATTTACACTTAGAAATCATGGAGAATGCTGAAATAATGAAATTATTAAAATCCATTGAAACAAACCTTAAAAATCAAAAGGCGGATTTGGAAGCAAAAATGAATTCCATGGAAGAAAGCATAACTACAAACATAAACAAAAATATTAACAAAAAATTTGAACAATTGGAAATTAAAAACCAAGAATTGGAAAATAAATTATGCGAACAAGAGACGAGAATCGATGCGTTGGAAAGAAATATAAGACGAAAAAACATCGTATTCTTTGGTTTGGAAGAAAAAGAAAAAAGCTATATAGGCTTGCAAAAATCAATACTTGATTTAATTAATAATACGATGAGAGTACGTTGCAATGACACTGAAATTGAATGTGTAAGGAGACTAGGGAAGAGAGGAGAAAAAACGAGACCAGTCATTTTGACCGTTACAACTATGGGCAAAAAACTTGAGATTTTGAAAAACGCCAAAAATCTAAAAGAAACTAAATACTATATCAAAGAAGACTACCCACAAAAAATCTTGGAAAAACGAAAGATCTTGCAAGCAGAGGTAGAGAAAGAAAGAGAATTGGGCAATAGAGCAGTAATAAAATACGACAAAATTGTTAAACTGGGAAAATTGGAGCCGCAGGGCCCGCAAGACAAGCGTCATAACAAAAGAAATTTGTCCGCCTCACCTCAAGAAGCGGCGAGTACTAGCACGGCCCGCACTACACAAACTCAACCAGTAAAAAAGAACAAAAGAGACATGAACTCGTTTGTTATTCGAGATCCTAATATAAACAATGCCCTAAGTTTTCAAAACAAGCACGGACAACAGAATATAGATAAATAGCAATTAACAGCGCCCCCCCAAAAAATTCAGAAGTTAAACACACATTTCAAAAATAATCTCCCAACACGGCTGGTCACCGCGGGAGAGTTCGACCAAAACCCCCCAAAGAAAGTAATTTTCAACATTTGCACTTACAACGTAAGGTCACTATCGACAGAAGAGAAGCTCATAGAGCTTAAAACGGCATTACAAAACATCAAACACGATATAATAGGATTGAGCGAGGTCCGACGATTAGGAGAGAATATTATCGAAGACGAAGACTATATTTTCTACCATATAGGCAAAACCAAAGGCATGTATGGAGTGGGCTTTTTAATCAAGAAAAAATACAAGAACAACATAAAAACTTTTACAGGAATATCGGAAAGAGTCTGTGTACTCGAAATTCAGTTGGAAGACACACTATTCGCTATAATACAGGCCTATGCGCCTACTGAAAGCTCATCTCAAGAAGATATAGATAAATTCTACGGAGATATGGCGAAAGCTCATGACTCTACTTTTACTAAATATATAATCTCTATGGGCGATTTTAATGCACAAATTGGGACACCTAAAATACAAGAGCATTCAATTACCGGCCCTAATGGTTATGGCGATAGGAGCATTCGCGGCGAAAGACTTATTCAATACGCATTCGAGTACAATTTAAAAATAATTAATACCATGTTTAAACTAAAAGAATCAAATAGATGGACTTGGATCTCTCCCAACAAAAGCTCAAAGAATGAAATTGACTATATTCTAACCACAAAACCACACCTGTTTTCTAAATATGAGGTACTTTCGTCAGTCCCCTTCGGGTCTGACCACAGAATGCTTAGATCAACGGTAAACTTAAATACAATAAAAAAGAGCAGGCGCAGGTTTTCAAACACTTCATCAACGCTGAAATCATTAGAAGAGCGAGACAAATATACTAACAACCTAAGTAATTATATACCAGAACTGATATCGACCTGCAACAATTATAGCGCAAGTGAATATTGTCAGAAAATTACGCTCTCTATATCTAAAAGCTTACAGAGTACCGAACGACACAAAAAATGCAATATTTTATCACAAAGAGCTTTAGAACTTATGAAAGAAAGAAACACTCTACAAAACAAACCGAAACTGAACAAATCTGAAAAAGAAGAACTTAAAAGTTTGTATAAAGCTACTAACAAGGAAATAAAAAAATGCTATAGCTCTCACAGAATAGATACAATACAAAAGTACCTTGAAATATCAAGATCCGGCAAAAAAGCTTACAAGGAACTGAATAAATCGAAAATATGGATTCCGTCGCTACAACCGGGCTCTGTCGTATGTGAACCTCGAAGGGAAGTTTTAAAAACAGCAACGGATTTTTATGAAAAACTCTACAGTCAACATGAGGCAATTGAACAAATAGAAGTTATTTCAAAAAGCACGAGTACCTCTTCAGTTCAGAAATTCACGGAATCTGAAGTTTTAAAACAAATAACAAAGCTCAAGTCAGAAAAAAGCTCAGGACCTGACGGGATCTCCAACGAAAGTATTAAATTTGCAAAGACTCTACTCTTAACACCTATAACGCTGCTGTGGAATAAAATACTGGATGAAGAAGTAGTTCCGCAGTCATGGACAGAATCGGAAATCGTACTGTTGTATAAAAAAGGCGATCCAAAGGATATTGGAAATTACCGTCCTATAAGTCTCATGTCCTGTCTTTACAAGTTATTTTCTTCAAGCCTTTTAGAAAGAATATCATCGGACATTGACAATCACCAACCGATAGAGCAAGCCGGTTTTAGGAGCGGATTTAGTACAGTGGACCACATTCAAGTAGTAGACCTAGTGATTGAAAAATACTTGGAATTTCGTGGACCACTGTATATAGCTTTCATTGATTACAAAAAAGCTTTCGACTCCATATCTCATTGCAGCATCTGGACGGCATTACGAACACAAAATATCAATGAAAAATATATAAATATTTTAAAATATATATATAGCAACAGTTCGAGCCGGGTGAGACTAGACAGATTAGGCACAGAGTTTAAAATAAACAGAGGTGTGAGGCAAGGGGACCCGATTTCCCCTAAGCTCTTTATAGCCGTGCTACAACATATAATGGCGAACTTGCCATGGTCAAAACGAGGAATTAATATAAAGGGAAAAGTTTTAAGTAACTTAAGGTTCGCTGATGACATTATACTTTTTGCGGAAAGCCCATTACAATTAAGTACCATGATAAACGACCTTAATGAAGCCAGTATAAAAATTGGACTAGAAATGAACCTTGAAAAAACGAAAGTAATGACAAATTCACACAATGTACCAATTTTAGTAAATAATATACCTCTTGAGTTTGTCGAGCGCTACGTATATCTGGGAAAACAAATCTCTTTCAGCAAAGATAGAAACTCTACAGAAGTCGACCGAAGAATAGCAATTAGCTGGAAGAAATACTGGGCAAATAAAGAAATTTTTAAATCACAACTCCCTCTGCCTACCAAAAAAATAGTGATGGATTCGGAAATACTACCATGCCTCACCTATGGTTGTCAAACTTGGACGTTCGATTACACAACCAGGCAAAAAATACAAATAACGCAGAAGCGAATGGAGAGAAGCCTACTAGGCTTAAAATTAAAGGATAGAGTAAGGAATGATGATATCCGAAGAAAAACTAAAATTAGAGACGCCTTAACATTCTCACTCGAGAGAAAGTGGAAATGGGCAGGACACGTGGCCAGATATAGAGACGACAGATGGACCATAAGAATCGTAAAATGGCCTGGGCCACAGGGCTCAAGAGGCAGAGGTCGACCATGTGGCAGATGGTCTGACGAATTAGTAGCAACAGCGGGTCCAAAATGGCTAGAGACAGCCCAAGATAGAGAGAAGTGGAATAGCTTGGGGGAGGCTTTTACCCGAAAGGGGCCCACATATTTTTTAAGTTAAATTATTTTATTTTAATTTTAATTTCTATATTTATTTTGTTTAAAGTATGTGTGGAGGAAATAAAGCTCTTTTATTTATTTATTTATTTATTATTTATACAAAATTTATGCAAGAGTTTGAGCGCCTAGGACATATGAGTGAGGTACCTAAGCCCGAGCGAGGATGCTACCTACCTCATCACGCTGTGATACAAATGTCAATATTTACCTACTGAATTATTTTGCTTCAAACAACCCTACTATTTTCAATGGAGAAAATTATCAATTTGAATTATTTGTAAAATTGGTGGTTTAAACTTCACAAAATATGTTAATTGAATGTATCACTTAATTTCAATTAAATTTCACAGTATTTTTTTACACACAGATTAAATTCATATTTTGCACATACACACACAAATTATGTTTAGTATTTTATATTGCCTACCATACAAGGTGAACCGTTTTACTGATCAGAATATTATAGAATCACTTCAACAATTACACATAAAGAAATAAAAACATTGATTGGCAACAATTGGTTCTATTTATAAATATACTCAAATACTACTGTGTTGGCCCTGTCTACAACTATAGAATATAGTAGATACTTTGAAAAATGTCTTGTTTGCCACTTTAATACTCAAAATTGATGGTTTATCCTTATAAATTGAATTTTAAAATACAGATTCCTTGTGGGCGCCAATTATGTAACCTGTAAACCTATGAAATGTACCCGGCTGGTTACATAATACCTAGGGATGTACTAAAGGAAAGAAAAACAAGAGAGTTCCTTGATATATGTTTTATTTCTTCTTTCAAAACTCCTACATACCCTAAAAATTCAACTTCTAGCTCAGTCTGCTAACGGTAGAGCTGTTGGTTCATTCATATCTGTATTCTTACACTATAGGATAAATCACCAACAAACTAGTTGTTTAATTAAATTTTATTCTGGTAAATATTATATGAAAAGTTACACCTAATCATTAAATTTGGCGAGCAACACTGTCCATCAGACCTTAGTAAACCTTGATTATGATATTAAAATTATTCATTATAAATGTGACAAAAGCAAAAGGTTACCGATCTATGACAATGACAAAACTTGTTCTACAAGTAAACTATGAGCTTCTTAAGGGCTACCTAAGGGTTTTCTAAGGGTTTCAAAAGGATTTCCTAAGGGCCAACACATACCTGCTGCCACAGACGATGATTATTCCTCCGAATTAACTCCTCTGCATTCCGCCTGACGAACAAGACAGACGACAGAAAAGTCTGCTGCAGTCAAAAATAGCATTTGGGTTGGAACTCGTAACAATGGCCGTGAAGGCGTCCCGAACTGGACGAAGAGAAGACCCGTCTCTTACATCAGCCTGCCACGCTCAAGGGCACGCTCCTCTTTCCTCAGCAACTTGGCAAAGGAAAGCAACATTTGCCTCGACCTATTAAAATCTGGAAAGAATAAATAACTTAGTCTTCCGAATTTGGATTAAGCTGGTTTGCAATGAAAACACTTTGTGAGAATTGCTTACCCAGAAACCAAATCTGAATCTCCGGAACTATATAATATACTCGTATGGCGACAATAAATTTCCACGCTGAGTTTTATAAATATCTACTTTAATTTTGTAACAAATCAGTATTCTGACCCTAACCCATGCCGTCTTTTCTTCTCCTTCTTTTTTTCCCTACATTTCAAATTTAGTGCTCTTTTCAGCCAGAACTGTGTGTTGTCAGTCAAATTGTGCTACCTTTTAAAACATGTAGGTTTCATTACCTAACGACACAATATCCAGAAAGAAATGCTGAAATACAACATATTTTCATAAATATAAATTTCATATTTCTAAAAAAATATAACACTAAGAGAAATAAAAAAAACAACGAAGTTACGCTAACACCACTAGATGGCGCTATGTGACAGTGAATCTAGCGAAACTACACGCTTGCGCGTAGTTTACGACTCGTCAGCAAAAACGTCATCCGGCGTATCATTCAATGATATCCAACATGTCGGACCTGTCGTCCAGGACGACCTCTTCTCCATATTGATGCGATTTAGGCAACATAAATATGTAGTGACGGCCGATGTGGAGAAGATGTATCGTCAAATTTTAGTAAAGCCCGAACAACGTTATCTCCAGATGATTTTATGGCGTGAGCAATCAGATCAGCCAATTAAAATATACCAGCTCAACACAATTACATATGGTACATCTTCTGCACCATTTTTAAGTACACGGTGTCTAGTTCAGCTCGCTATTGAGTGCAGTGACGTAAGAGTTGCCGACGTAATTAAGGACGATTTCTATGTAGATGACGTTATTACGGGAAGCAATTCGAAGGAGGACTTGTGCTTCATGATAAACTCAATAACGGAAGTTCTTCATTCAGCGCACTTGCCATTGCGTAAATTCCGTTCTAACGTCGGTTCCGTCCTCCGAGACAATTCCAATGCATTGATACCTAAAGATCTAGATTTCACTTCACAATCGAGTGCGTTAGGACTTAAATGGGATCCAAGCACTGATACGTTCAACTTTCCTGTCGATATAAAACATTCGTCAGTCGCCACCAAGCGATCGATTTTATCGAATTCTGCTAGATTGTTCGATCCTCTAGGGTTGTTAAGTTTATGTACAATTGTACCCAAAATTATCTTAAAAAAATTATGGCTTACTAAGTTAGACTGGGATGATCCTATTCCTACAGATTTGTCAAAATCATGGTTCAATTTTGTGCAAGGCCTTAAGAGCCTGACCAACTTTCAAATACCTCGATTTGCTCTCGCTGACGATCCCGATGCGATCGTTGAATTGCATACATTTTGCGATGCTTCGCAAGATGCGTATGCAGCGTGCGTCTACTTGCGTTCGATTAGTAGCTCAGGTGACGTATCAGTTAACCTGTTATGTGCTAAAACATAAGTTAGTTCTGTGAAAGCTCAGACCATCCCGCGTCTTGAATTATGCGGAGCTTTATTAGCTGCACGATTAAGCTCGAAAGTAATCGAAGCTTTACGACTTAGAGTCACAAACACTTATTATTGGACAGACTCATCCGTAACTTTAGGATGGATCTGTTCACCCACACAAAATCTTAAAACGTTTGTAGCCAACCGTGTCGCAGAGATTCAGCAGCTTACAGCAAATGGATCCTGGAGGCACATCCCTGGTGTTCAAAATCCTGCAGACTTAGCATCACGAGATGTAAGTCCATCACAAGTAGCTGATGCTAACATATGGTGGCATGGCCCCTCCTTCCTATTAGAAGGGCCATCAGCCTGGCCAGAAGTCATTATACCTAGTGCCAACATACCTGAAATGAAAAATTACAAAACTAATTCTAAACCTCAAATTACTATACCTATAACATGCACTACAACTATACCTACAATTTGTGAAAGGTTGGTCAATTTCGAACATCTCTCTAAATTTACAATATTATTACGAAGCTTGGCTTATGCATTGCGTTTTATCCACAACGTGCGACACTCAAATAATAAAACTACTGCCCACCTAACCACAGACGAACTACAATTATCATTGCATCATCTTGTTAAACAACACCAAGAGGAATGTTTTGAGCATGAACTCTATCTACTAAATAATAAAAAATACTTACCTTCAAAATCGCGAATCCTTTCTCTCAGACCCTTCGTAGATGAGAAGAGTATCCTCCGAGTAGGCGGACGTATTCAGAATTCATCTGAAATATTAGTAAAAAGCATCCGATTATATTTGACTCTAAAAATCATTTTACCAAATTACTTTTCATACAAGAAAACAAAAAATTGTGCCATGGAGGTGCTCAGCTTTTACTGACTAAAGTCAGACAATTGTACTGGCCTGTTGCTGGAAGAAGATTAGCGAAATCCACAGTAAACAATTGTAAAATTTGTAAAATACTTAAAGCTAAACCTATTATACCAATAATGGGAAACTTACCCTCCGCTCGAGTCAATCCTAGCTTCGCTTTCGAGGTTACCGGTATAGATTTCGCTGGTCCATTTCCGACTCGTGATCGAAAGGGACGTGGTTGCAAAATAATTAAAAGTTATTTATGTATATTCGTCTGTTTTGCAACCAAAGCGATTCATTTGGAAATTGCATCAGACTTGAGTGCAGAGGCATTTATCATGTGTTTAAATTAAATCGTTTTATCTCTCGCAGAGGAAAGCCCAGTGTAATCTATTGTGATAATGGCCGAAACTTTGTGGGCGCAAATAATGAATTTAAAAGATTCTTAGACTCTTGCGGTGAATCCATCTCGTCATATGCTGCCGGTGAATTCATAAATTTCAAGTTCTCACCTGCTTATTTACCGCTTTTTTACGGACTTAGCGAAGCCGGTGTAAAGGCTGCCAAACATCATTTAACGCGTATGATAGGGAACACTAACTTCACTTTTGAACAATTATCGTCTTTATTTGCACAAGTCGAGGCAATCCTAAATTCTAGGCCTATTACTCCCCTATCAGCCGATCCTACAGACCTTTATCCTTTGTGTCCCGGGCACTTCCTGATCGGTAAACCGCTCACTTCATTGCCATCGCCCACACATACCGAAATCAACCCAAATCGTCTAAGAAAATACGAGCAAATTGAGCAGATCCGACAACAGTTTTGGGAGAGATGGCGCACTGAATATTTGAACGAGCTGCAGCAACGATCAAAGTGGCGCATTAACCAGGGAAAACTCGCTGAAGGCGATATGGTGGTACTCAAGGAGGCCAATCTACCACCACTCAAATGGCGTATGGGCCGCATTCATCGACTGTATCCAGGAGCCGATGGTATAGCTCGCATCGCAGATGTGAATACGTCTAAGGGTCTCATCCGCCGTGCTGTCACAAATCTCTGCCCGCTACCTAATGATGAGCGTGAAGAAGCTACTCGAAAACCCACAGTTTCCGAGGGGGGGAAGATGTCTACACTCACCCTTACCTAGCTGCTGGACGAGAGAGGGGACGGACGCGCGGGAGGAGTACATATGACTTTTTGCATATCATTACGAATCCATCTACGACACGATCAAGCGCTGCCTTGTACTTAACATTTAAACATATCAAATTCTGTTATATATACAATTTTGTGGAAGCTGATTATACTTATATCTACTGTGAACCGTCTAATTCATTGACGAGCCCCGAATTGTCGAACAAGGACTATTAAGGATTGGACGAGGGACGCGCCATTATGACTTTTATTCAGAGATTTCGCAGGTGTTTGTCCGAGTTACGTTATCAGACAAACATGAGACTTAAGTAAAAGATGTAAGGACTACATCATGAAAATTGCAAATCTTCTAGGTACCTTCGTAATGTCGACAGGTTTTCTCGGAATTTTTGTCCGCATTACGCACGTGCGTGTGTCCGAGTTACGTTATCAAACAAAAATGAGACTTAAAGCAAAGGATGTAAGGACTACATTACTTTTCTTGGTACATTCATAATGTCGACAAGATTTCTCGGAACTGTGTCTGCATTACACGGGTGTTAATAAAGTGTTGACAAATCAGTTTGTCTACATTAGGGGTGAATGACGGCACGGAAAAATAAATCTTAAATAGCGGAACATAATGACTACACGGAAGTATTGTGATTTAAGACTTTTAAATATCAATCTAGGATGAAATCATATAAAAGGGCCAGTAAAGGCAGTGGGATGGATTCATTCTTCAACCATCGGACTAGCAGTATCTCTGGCTTTGGGTGAGTGAAGTGCCTCTATCTACCATTCTTTCTATTTGTTTGTGTTTGCTGGGAATTATCCTGGTAAATTTGAACTTGTAAATTGTGTCTGTGTTTGGTTTTGCGGGGACAATATCGTCGTAACGCTAAACTTAGGCTATGGTGGAGATACTTTACTTCCCTGTTTGTATTATTTTTATTGTGAAGTTTTTCTACACTGTGTCTTTCTGAGTACCGTCACGCTATGCAGGGACAATATCGTTGCATAGCCAGGACTTTCAGAGTCTCTGGTTGGTGTTACGGAAAGTAATTTCCGTAACATTAGGCGTAGATAATGGTGTCAAAGGGAACTTCATTTTTATGTTTGATTTTTTAATAAGTTTTGTTAGTAAAATTTAACTTAGTTATTTTACTACCTTTCTATGGGGTTAGTTTGTTATATGTATATAAAGCCAGATCACTGTTTGGACTAACAGTTTGTCCGTCTAAGCGGCTCTAACCATACGGTGATAACAGGAGCCGTTTAGAAGTCTTTTGCTCCAAGTTGAGAGGACTTGGCGTCTCTTCTTTACCAACATAAGAGGCGAACGAACATACTCTCCCTGGTCTCAAGGTCCAGCTGTTAGATGAATGTGAGGGCATCACGTGCGTGCCATTGAGAGTAATCTCTGCTCACTGAAGTCTACAGTAATTGAGGCTAGGTCTTGTATTAAATCTATGTATTTCGGTGCTCTTTTCATGTTTGTGCTGGTTGCCGGGAAAGCTCCTGTCGTGATTGATACTAAATCACAAATAAGGTTTTAGTCATGGCAGAGTTTCCCAAGTGACTGGTGCGTGTGTGTTCTAGAGTGCTGATAAATTATAGACACGCTAGGGCGACTTACTTTCTACCTCCGAGCCCTAGGGCGTAGAAGGGGGAGTCATCTATACTGGCCTATAGGTTGCTTTCTCGGTTTCGCCTGCCGAATTTTACAGCTAGATTTAGGGATACATTCGTGTATGTTCCAAGCACTAGATCAATGGTAAGTGCGATCTGTGTTTTGGATATACTAGATTAGGGTTGGAGGGTAGGCATAGGGTAAAGTCACATACACTGTTATAGGGTCTTTCTTAGGTTTGGTCTAGAAAATTGATTGGATGGTATATATTTATCTCTTGAGGTTTTAATGACGTGAAATTATGGTTTTATTATCTTGTGCGGATTCTAAAGTTGTAAAGGGTTAAATTGCCTAAATCTATCCTAAAACTCTTAAATTTACCTGAGTAATTAATACATTGATGTGTTTCGTTAAATACTTCTATTTTATTATTATATTTTCTGGTCTTCTGATGTAGAGACGAGGTGCTGAGTGTAGTATTCGGGTTTTCTATGGTAACTTTATACTAAAACTAAAATATCAAGCAGAGAGGAACACAAGCTATTCTGAGATAGAGGTAGAATAATTGAAGAATGGTTTGTTTTAGGGACCCGTTGGCAGGCAAGAGCAGTCCAATGGGAATTTTGAGTGAAATAATGCTCAACTTGTTATTTCTGACTCGTAAAATTTAGTAAGTAGTTAACAAATAAACTTAAGTGTTTTGTTTATGCATCTAAAGGACCAGAAAAATTTGTCTATTCTTTCAGTGCTGGGATTTGGGAAATGTATTCCTAGTTTTTTGAACATAAAAAAGATAAGTAATATGATTAACTGTAGATACTTGGCACTTCTTTCTTCAGTTCATCTAGGATTGCCTAGGTTGTGAAGTGAAAGCCCATCAGGCTAAAGTAGTAGGATAGGCGACCCGATGAATATTGTGGATCGGGATAAGAGCCTTCAAACCCGCATTAAGTATACGAAGTAGCACGTGTGGACAGATCACACATCGCTTCGGAGGTGATAGTTAATTATACTTAATCCTAAAATGCTAGGGTATAAATGGGCTTAACCTGGGAGTGCTGCTTCTATGTTATCCCGAAGGCTTTAGGTGTAGCGGGACTTCACCAAAAACATTTTTAAACTCCAATTGTCTTATACTTTGGATTACCTTAACTCCATTCTAATCTTTTTTACCAATAACATCTATACTTCTCCTCAAAATTCGCCGATAAATTTATTTTTAGCAATTTATCAGGATATTCTTTATTAACATAACAAAATATATTTTCAGTATTAAAACACACTCTTTATAATCTAGGTAATAATATGTACAAATAAAACAAGGGTCCAAAATATAGTTGTTACTCATTATAGAATCTGGGGTACCGCGGTTCATTTCTAGGGGTCCTAACGCTAGACTAGACGATCACGAGGCCATTTATTTAGTACTTTTAGAGGTTTATGTATTATATATTTAATTTATAAGGTTTAGAGGTGGTGGAGGGTGACACCATTACCCGCAGGTTCCCGTTAGGGTGGCAGCATTCAGCCCGCGAAGGCTCTTCGCCGTCTGCCCGGCTTCCTTCGACGCTAAGGGAGCGAATTCGCGTCATTCTCGCGCGTCCGCTCTGCTACCTCCTTCTGCGTCATGACTGTGACACTGAAGGAGGTCACTGCCGCCCATGCCTCCTCACTGTCGACCATGCGGCGGATTAGTGAGAGGTCGCCTCCTATAGCCGTGAACAGGACAGCGCGAGACTCGCCCACGCAGGGCACCCATCGCACGTGTGCTTGACCGTATCCACGGCTCCTCCACCACAGTGGTGACACGTGACACGCCGTTGTCGGCTCTCTTCCCACCCTCACACAGGTACCAGCCAAAGCAGCCCTGCCCCGTCAGGAGCTGTGTGAGACGGAAGGAGGCTTGTTAGTGTAAAGAGGTTTGACTGGCAATCGACTCGAGCTTAACATTTTAATTTTAAATATGGAATGTCAGATTTTGAATATCTATGAATTCAAAATCTGAGCATTCACTCTTCGTCCAACTGTTTAATGGAAGTCATGTAAATATTATGTAACTGTGTCAAGTAAACAATAAAAGAATGTTGTGATATTCAAAAAGTTCCTTCTCATCATTTTAGTAGATCTCCAAAGACCTCCCAATAATCTGTGGCCCTCAATTACGTGTTAAAAATAAGTGATTATAGTGTTTCAGAAAAACGAATTCGTTTCGTGTACAAACAATTCAGAAGATAAGCCTAGCAACGGAGTTGTTTATAAAATAAGGCTAGCAACCAGACTGACGTTTCAGTTGAAGAAAACCGTACGTAATTTTCAGACATGAATAACATGGACAGCTTAAATAAATTGAAACAAATACAAATTATTCAAATTGGAGAAAACTAGCACAATTATTTTTGGATGCCAAAGCAATTGGAGACGACAGCAACGATAAAGGTAAAGCCGCAAAAGCAAAATATTTTATTTTAAATTCAATAGATGACAATATTATACATTACGTTATTAATTGCTCAACAACAAAGGACATTTTTGATAAGCTAGATGTTGTCTTTAATTACAAAGTGGAAAAAGACAGCCACCTTAAAGTTATCGAATTTTATAATTATAAATTCAGTGGAGATATACATCAAGACATAATTTTAAAGTAGAGGAATTGCACGGTGGATTGATAACACACACCTCGAAATAACTTTTGTCGATTTTATTATATAATTATTAAATTATATTTTCATGTTTGTAAACACGTCTTTTTATTTTGACAACTGACACCAGTTCTAAATTTGAATATTATAGGCTAGGTATTTTGCTACGCAATCACCATAAAGGTTGCACCTTAACACCTTCTCTCGTTGAAAAGACCTAGCTCGCTAATCAACTTTTCCAGTCTTGGTCTAGCAAGTGGCTTCGTAAATATGTCAGCCAGCTGTAACTCAGTGCTTATTCGCTGCACGTTTAAGTTTCCGTTGGCTACTAGCTCTCGAACAAAGAAATGGCGTATGCGTATGTGCTTAGTTCTCCGATGAAACTCTGGATTTTCAGCTAGGCGCACAGCTGCCTCATTGTCCACATATAATACTGGGAGCCCTTCCGTCTTCACTAAACCACCGATAAGGCGACTCAGCCAAACACTCTCTCTTGCTGCCTCGCTAGCCGCGACTATTTCGGCCTCTGTAGTTGAAATTGCCACGCTTGATTGCCTCTGGCTAAGCCACGACACTGCTCCACCAGCATAAAGACATAGAACTCCAGATGTCGATCTTCCAGTTGTGGTATCACCACCATGATCGGCGTCACTATAGCATTCTATTTGGCCTTTTCTATAGTCCTTTTTGTAAATAATGCCCATATCTGGAGCATACTTCAGATAGCGTAGTATTCGTTTCAATCTAACACAATCTGCTTGTGTTGGTTTTTCAAGACTCCTAGACACCACACTCACAGCATATGCGATGTCAGGTCTTGTACCAACCATGAGATATGCAAGTGCTCCGACCACCTGTCTATAATTGGTTAAGAAGTAATCTTCAACCTTCTCTGCTTGTAGACTAGTATCTATCTTCTGAGGTCTTTGGCATGCATCATCTTTCACTATTGGAGTGGTCACTGGTCTGCAATCTTGCATTCCGAATCTCTGCAAAATCTTCTTTGCATAAGCTGTCTGATGTATCCTTACATCACCATCTTTGGTTTCGATTTCTATTCCTAAGAAATGTGAAATTGGCTTTGAAGTGATTTTGAATTTTCTGCTTATTTGCTCAAGAAATTCCTTAATTACGTCCTCACTTGAGCCAACGATTAGACCATCGTCAACATAGAGGGCCACAATTAGCTTTCCTTTCGCATTCTCTCTCTTAAATAGGCAAGGATCAGCTTCACTGACTTCGAGACCTATTTTCATAAGGAATTCTAAAATGGTCCGATTCCAGCAACGAGGAGCTTGCTTAAGACCGTAAAGGCTTTTCTTCAATAAACAAACTCGACCCGTACCGTCGTCATACCCTTCAGGCTGTTTCATGTATATCTCTTCATCAGATAGAGAGCCATAAAGAAAAGCTGTGGAGACATCGAACTGACTTAGCTTCAAGCCTTCACTAGCCGCTATAGATAGCAGGGCTCTGACTGTCGCCATCTTGGCTACTGGGCTGAATGTCTGGTCGTAGTCCTCTCCCTTTTTTTGTTTAAATCCTTTTACAACAAGTCTAGCTTTATACTTGTCTATGGATCCGTCAGGGTTCATTTTGATCCGAAAGACCCATTTGTACGGAAGTGCCTTGCGGTTAGGCGGTAAATCACACAATGTCCAGACATTGTTTTGCTCTAAGGAGGCCATTTCACTTTTCATGGCATCAATCCACTGCTGTCTGTCTTTTCTCGACACAGCGTCCTTGTAGCTTGTCGGAAAATCTTCTGATACAACTGAGCAGATGAAATCGTCATATCTTTCAGGCCTTTTGATCGAGTTTCGATCCCTCAGGTCATACCTTGGTTCTTCTATAACGATTGGTTCCTCTATAACGGTCGATTTATTTATTTATTTATTTATTTAATCTTTATTGCACATAAGAAAACACACTGTACAATAGGCGAACTTATCATTATTATTTATCGTTTTCTTCTGCATCGTAAAACTCAGATTCACCTCGACCATATTCTGCCTGATCGTGGGCTTCCTGTTCACGATCTTCTTGGCCGTAATCTTGGTCGCAATAATCCTGGCCTTGGTCTCCTGTACACTCTCCCTCTAGATCATGGCTAGGGTTGGCTCGGACCTCAGGTACATTCTCAATATCACATTGAACTGGTTCGGCTTGATCCATTCGTTCCTCGGGATGGATTACGGTTTGTTCCGGTGTTTCACGTTCATTGAAGATTGCTCCCTCTGTTTCTATTGGTGTTTGACAAGTATCTTCTGAGCCAATTGATATTTTTAATTCCACTTCACTTGCAAACGTAATATCTCGAGAGCGGTTGGTTTTCGTTCCGTCCCAAATACGATAACCGTCATTGTTTTCATAGCCGATGAGAATTCCTTTTATGGCCTTTTTGCTGAGTTTTTTCCTGCACTGTTTGGGCATATGAGCATAGCACTGACTCCCTATGACTCGCAGGTGAGAAATTTTAGGCTTTTTTCCAAACCATAGCTCATATGGACTTTTATCTTTGACTTTGGTGGGTCCCGTCCTATTCAGGACATAGGCTGCTGTGTTTATAAGTTCAGCCCAAAGTTTTTGCGGGAGCTCACCTCTGGCGTGCAGCCAGGTCCTTGCGGCTTCGACTAGGGTGCGATTCTCGCGCTCGCTACAACCACTTTGTTCTGGTGTGTACGGCATGGTGAAACGCTGCTGGATCCCGTGTGCATTCAATATCTTTCTGACATCTTCGTTGTCGAACTCTCCTCCGTTGTCACTCAGTAAATATTTGACAGAGTGGCCGTTAGTCTTTGTTTCGTTGAGCATCAATTTCAATTTGTCTTTGACTTCTGACTTGTGACGCATGAAGTAGACTAGGCGGTATGAAGAGAAGTCATCCTTGAAGAGCACGAAGTATCTGAATTTCTGTCCACTGGGATGTTCGAATGGTCCGCATACGTCCGTATGTATTAACTCACCAGGAGTTGTTGCTCTTTCTCTTCTCCCAAATGGCAATCTATGAGCCTTACCGAATATGCATGCCTCGCACTTACCATTATCTTCAGGTAAGTTAATCCCGAACTCTCTCTTGACTAGAGCCTTGACATGTCTCTTGTCTTGGTGAGCAAAGCGTTCATGATAAACTTGCAGCATATTGGTGCCTGTGATTGCGTTCACTTCAATTGAGTTAGATATTTTTGAAGGAGTGATTGTCTTCAGTTGCAGTTTATATAAACCCCCTTTAGGTTCTCTCTTGCCTACAATCTTTGTATCTCCATCAACATCTAGCTGACAACTTGTCGCGGTAGAAGTGAATAAACTATTCCGCACGTTGTCTTGAGCTGTCAAAGTAGAGAATAGATTTTTCGTCAGCGTTGGTACAAGCCAGACATCTTTCAATCGTATGGTTTCCTTTTTCTTGCCTATGATTGATTCCACCAAGACAATGCCTTTGCCTACTGCAGGATTCATTGTTCCGTCTGCTGTCTTCACAGATTGGTCATCAGAATCAAATGGCTCGAACTTTTGAAATATGTCTCTTCTAATGGTTATGTGCATCGTTGCTCCATTGTCAACATACCAATTTTCTGTATCTTGATCTGCTGCCTTTGAACAGGCGTTGACTGCCATTAGCGTCATGCTTTGTACTTGCTTAGACGATGAGGCTGGTGCTGAGCTGCTTGGCTTTGGTCCACTCTATGTCCCATTTGTGAACAATAGTTGCACTTGACCTTCGCATCTTTCTTCTTTTTTGACTCTTGAGTTTGTTGGATTACTAGCGTCTCTTGACTAGTAGTCCCTTCTTTGTTCTCCAGAGCTTTCTCATAGGAGCACAATTGAGTTGTCAAATTTTCGACAGTTCTATCGGTCTTATTCAGAAGTAACCAACTGGATTTGAACGCAAAGAATCTTTCGTCAAGAGTTTCTAATATCTTGCATATTAGTAACAGATCTGGGAGTTGGCCTGTGCCATCTGCTTTAGTCATCTCAACATTTAAATTGTTCCATATATTCTTCAGTTTCGACATGTGTGAGGAAACGTCATCGGATGGGTTTCGTTTAAAGTTAAAGAATTCCATGCATAAATGGTACGACCTGTCTTCCCTCTGACCATCGAACAAGCGATGTAACTCCTGCCAGACTTCATACGCTGTCTCAAATCGCATTATCTTCTGCAATGTGTCATCAGTCATATTCGTCGTTAGAATGAGAAGAGCGGCGCAATTTGCCTTGGTGTACCTTGCCAATGCCGCACTGTTCCTTGCAACCGCTGCTGCGTCACCCGCTCCGTTTTGAAGAGGTTCTGGTTTATTCAGTTTGCCCTCCAAAACATCCGTTGCGTCTGCGGTGCTACGTAGTAATATACATATTTTGTATTTCCACGTCGTCCAGTTATTCTTCCCTTCTAGGTTGCCGATCGAATATTTGTTCGAAATAATTTCCATGGCTGAGCCGTATAACCTTTTAAAGTAGAGGAATTGCACGGTGGATTGATAACACACAACTCGAAATAACTTTTGTCGATTTTATTATATAATTATTAAATTATATTTTCATGTTTGTAAACACGTCTTTTTATTTTGACAACTGACACCAGTTCTAAATTTGAATATTATAGGCTAGGTATTTTGCTACGCAATCACCATAAAGGTTGCACCTTAACACATAAGTAAACTGCAAAATATGTGTTTTGATCTACAGTCTACAATAAATAAAATTAATGATGACATGCTTATACAAAAGATTTTAACAAATTTACCACCAAAATTAAATTACTTTAGAACTATATGGGAGGTAACTCCTAAATCTGACCAAACCATACACACTCTCATTGAACGTGTTCATAAAGAACTTGAGCTATTTGAAAATAGTCCTTCAGAAATACATCCACAAATAGAAGAAGCCATGAAAAGTAATGAAAAGAAGTGTTTCAACTGTAATCAACCAGGCCATATTGCGAGATTCTGCTTCAATAAAAAGTGCACCATTTGTAATAAGAGTGGACACACTTCCAGTGAATATTTTTCCACAAAAGTATGTAGGAAATGTAATAGGAAGGCACACATTGAAAGATTCCGTCGCACTTTCAGCCTGGTGAGTCAACTCGAGCTATCATTGATTCAGGTGCTTCTTCCCACATGTTTTACAATAATAATATTATAAATTCCACATAAAATATAAATGTAGAAATAAGATGTGCCAATGCAGATAACCTCGCCGCTCAAGCCATAGGTACAGATGTAGGGTCAGTTGTCCTAGGTTGAAACAAACGGACACAGTGAAACTTTGCAATATCTCGGAAACTAGGTGTTACCAGCTAGTGGCGGCTATGCTATCAAGCAAAGACGGGCTCAGGGACCCCCCGCGCCTCCCCAATACGCGAGCACGCCTCGGGGAAAGAGCACGTTGCTGCGCGCGTTAATATAAATTCGTGTGGCAAAAGTAAGTTGTTTTATTTATTTTTCTCGATTTTTAACCAAGAAATAGAAACGAGTTTGGTGTTTTCATTTTTTTTTTGTGTTCTATGTGTATCAAAGTTTATTTGGAGTGAAATATTTTTAAATATCGTTCACTCTTTGGTGTAGTTTTGTTAAATTGTTTGAATAAACATCCCGTTCTCTCACAATGAAACATATGTATGTAGTGTACAATGAAACAGGTCTCATGTTCCATTGTATACTATGTAGTTTTAATGTAGACCGAATGAGAAATTGCAATAGGTTTCGATTTTTACAATAGTGTACAATGAATCATGTCTCGTGTTTCATTGTATATTATGTACCATTATGTATTATGTAGAATTGTAGACCAAGTCATAAATTGCAATAGGTTACCATTTTTACAAAATTATTTTAGATTCGTTTTTAAGTTGTTTTTGTGAATATGTTCAGTTCAAGAATTGTTTGTCAAATTCGTTTTATGCCAATAATCTGGAAACCACCTGCATACATTGCCTTGCAAAAGGCGGAGTAGTCAATGTTTTATAGAGTGGTTATTCAAAACCTATACCAGTAGAGGGCAGTAGAGCGTTGGCTGCCAACTAGGGATTAGAAACCGGTTAATCGAAAACCGGTTAACTGAGATTTTTGGGCTCGGTTAATAACCGGTTTTGCGGATCCACAAACCGGTTAATAACCGAAATTTCATTTCTTTCATAATTTGTTTTTGACCATTCTACTTTTGTTTTTTTTCTACACTTTTATCTAAATGATCAACCTACTTGGCCGCATAGCATTGTTTCACTGTTGATTACCAATGCCATTTTTTGTTGACAATGAAACGGCATTGTAGCAGTCCAGGTGTTTCACTGAACACCAAGTTCCAGTACACAATGAAACAACACCATTATTTTTTTAAATAATTAAAGAATTTATGCGAAATTTGTGGAAGTAAAATACCATGAAAGTTTATGATAATTTGTCTATCCTATGGCAACATACAAGATACTTAACTTTAGCAACGACTGATATAGGATAGTTTATATGTTGAATGTTTCATTGATGGCAAGGTTTAAGGTCACATGTCTAACATTAAAACAGTCGTACACAATGAAACTTCACGATATTTATAAAACACTATGTTGCCAGCAAGTGTATGATATCAAGCATGGAGATGCTCAAAACCCTCCCGGGCCCACCTAGTTGGCAATCATGCTCCGTGGACATAAAAGGCGTACCTTTCTTGCAGCATGCCGTACGCGCCGACCAGATTCTCGATTCATAATGAAACTTTAGGTGTGTACAATGATACAAGTCTTTCGCTCTTATATATTTCGGCAGTCTTATAGGCGTTCCATATGTCGGAAACCTCTTAAATAACCAATTTCAGGGTACCACTATTTTCTCTTTTCCTTTCTCATTAATTGATTTAAAGCATATATGTATTAATGTCACGTATTTATAACACTGTTTCAATGTTTATTAATGATGTTTCAAAGTAGACTAAAATTATTACATTTGTTTCACTGTAAAAATTGGAGTGTTTCATTGAAAACATGCATAAGTACACAATGAAACATATCTCTTTTTTTTTCAAAGGGATTATAATACAGAAACTGTTAAAGATAAGTAGAAATCAAGAATGTCATACGATATCCAACTAAATTGTTTATCTTCATACGAAATATCATACTCATAACTTTAAAAACAACAGAGATAGGAAGGTTTGAACTTTTGGTGTTAACTTACCCTACTATATGTTCCTGCAATTTCTAGAAACCTGATATCTGTAAGTTCAATCACTGATCATGGTGCATCTGTACTCTTCGTTGGAAACAAGGTAGCTGTAAAGAAACATAATAAGATTATTCTTACTGGCTATAAAACTAGAAACGGTCTCTATGAAACAGAATTCTCTGCTAACATCGTTCGTGAGGTATTGTTTACCGAGAATGTCGATATCTGACATCGTAGGCTTGGTCACGTATCGGATGTGCCGCGTCTAGCTAAATTAGTAAACGGTATTAAAATTGGGGGGGAACATCAAGAAAAGTTTTGCGAAATATGTATCAAAGCAGAAATGACCAGAAAACCTTTCAATAACAATAGAATTAAAGCTAAATTCCCATTGGAGATAATTCATACGGACGTTTGTGGTCCAATAGAAGTTCCCACTTGGGATAACAAGAAATATTTTATTACTTTTCTAGACGATTTCACACATTTTTGTGTCGTTTATTTAATTACTTTTAATAGTGAAGCCTTTGATAAAGTAAAACAGTTTGTGACTTTAGCGGAAAATCATTTCAATACAAAAGTGAGAAAAATTAGATGCGACAATGGACGCGAATATTCGAACAATAACCTAATATCTTGGTGTAATTCTAAAACTTCTCGAGCCTCTTCCCGCCACTGGCGAACTTCTCTAGAAGCGAGCCAGTTTTCATCCCTCCTATAGCAACTAGCACCTGCCAATAGACCGCGGACTGCACCTTGGCTTCAAGGTCCCATTCCTATGGCGGGCTTCCAGCTACCACGCAGGCTGCTGTATGCGAATTGTCGCGGCAAGCCAGCAACTTAGGAGCCAGGCGCTTGAAGTGCTCTTCGAACCTCCATTTGCCATCGAGGAAGAGCTCAACGAGGGGGGGGGGGGGTGGCTTTAGGGTCGGCAACGCGCATGTAACTTCTCTGGAGTTGCAGGCGTACATAGGCTACGGAGACTGCTTACCTTCAGGCGGGCCGTATGCTTGTTTGCCACCAACGTAGTAAAAAAAAAAAAGTCTCAGGTACTTCAACGTCGACCCGACGGCAATGGGAGTTCCTCACACTGTAATTTGTGCTGGTGAGAACTTCGCTCACCTGTAGACTAATCTCAGGAAAACACTATATATAGTTAAACACTTTAATTACTATTACATAACACAATATAAATAAAATTCAATACAAAAATCACCCTCCGCTGACAATTATAATTTTTGCTCGACAGAGAACCGTCACATTCCATTCAAACATCCGTCAAGTTTCAAACCAGCCAGTCTGTCAACAATTGTCCAATCCTCTTTGCTCTAACACTCCTCCTCAATTGTTTTCCTTCAGACATTCTATCCTCATCCAAACTCTCCTGGTTCCTTTCACTATCACTAACGAACAGCCTTCAACACACACCCATCTCTCTACGACAAAACTCATGCTTCTCTCTAACAACGGCTTTTGTCACGACATCAGCAACCATTCGCTTCGTTTCTAAGTATGCCAGCGAAATTGCACCATGTTCGATTGCTTCTCTTATAAAATGGTAGCGAACATCAACATGCTTAGTCTGCTGATGTTGCACTGGGTTTTGTGCAATTGCCATAGCGGATTGGCTGTCCGTGTGTATTGTTATGGGAGACTCCTCCTTTCCCATAATTTCCGTAAGGAACCTTTTAAGAAATATGGCTTCTTTGGCAGCTTCCGATAGGCTCATATATTCAGCCTCGGCTGTTGACAAAGCTATACTTCTTTGTTTGGTACTTTGCCATGAAATAGCTCCCTTTGCCATCTTGAAGACGTTGCCAGAATATGATCTTCTGTCAACTAGGTTTCCACCATGATCAGCATCGGCAAATCCTTGTATACATCCGTATGTCTCCTTGGAGTACTTGAGTCCCATGCTCTTCGTACCTTTAAGATACCTTAAGATTCTCTTAGTAGCAGTCCAGTGAACTTCCTCATAGCAGTTACAGAACTGACTCATAAAATTTACTGAGTGTGCTATGTCCGGTCTGGAACACACAGCTATATAATAAATAAATAATAAATAAATAAATATTATAGGACATTATTACACAAATTGACTAAGTCCCACAGTAAGCTCAATAAGGCTTGTGTTGAGGGTACTTAGACAACGATATATATAATATATATAATATATAAATACTTAAATACATAGAAAACACCCATGACTCGGGAACAAATATCCATGCTCATCACACGAATAAATGCCCTTACCAGGATTTGAACCCGGGACCATCAGCTTCGTAGGCAGGGTCACTACCCACTAGGCCAAACCGGTCGTCAGATATACATCAGTGATCCTATCAGCTCTCTGTAGGGTATACTTTTATCATGTGTATATGGCTCTTGTGGTTTCTGGAAACGTTGGCCTGGAACTCCTGGTGTACTGACTGGTTTACAGTTCTCCATTTTAAACCTGCGAAGGACTTTGTCAATGTATTCCTCTTGATCAATTTGAATAAGTCCGTTTTCTTGTTTTATCCGCATTCCAAGTATAACAGTTCGGCCTTTCCTAAATCCTTCATCTCGAACTTTGCTTTTAGTTCATCTTTAACCTTTTTCATCTCATTCTCGTTGTTATAGAGTAACAAAATGCCATCTACATAAACAGCGAGGATTATCATGTCCTTATCTGTTTTTCTCATATAGACACACGATTCGTTCTTGCATCGTTTGAAGCTTATGCTCTCCAGCTCAGTGTGTAACTTCACGTTCCAAGATCGTGGTGCTTGCTTAAGTCCATATAGAGATTTCTGGATAAGACACGTAGTCTTCCTTCCCTTTCTCCTCAAAGTGTGGTGGTTGACGCATGAAGACTCTCTCATTAAGACTTCCATTAAGAAACGCAGTTTTTACGTCCATGTGATCAATCTGTAGACCGAGATTAGCTGCTAAGGCTAGGAGAAGTCTCATTGAACTGTGAGAAAGTCGCACTACCGGTGAGAAAGTCTCATCGTAATCTATGCCTTTTCTCTGGCTAAAGCCGCGTGCCACTAAGCGAGCTTTGTAACTAGTTTTATTCCCCGCCTCCTTTTTTATTCTAAATATCCATTTGGAATCAACAACGTTGCTTGCTTGTTCAGGCTTTACTAGAGTCCACGTTCCGTTTGTCTTCAGTGCGTCTAGCTCCTCCTTAATCACGTCTCTCCACTATTGAGCATCCTTCCTGGATAATGCCTCTTGCACTGTAGGCGGATCATCAAACTCTGATGTCGCTTGGTATGGTATGTATTCAGGTAACTGAACAGGTTTTCTGTCCCTGAGTGGATATCTCCTTTTTTCCACTAAAGGTTCAACAGGAGTGTCTCTATTCTCTTCAGCTGGTAAAATGTCTACTGATGTATCTCTATTTTCTCCATCTGGTCTCTCTTCAGACGAAGCCCAGTTTTCTTCACCATCAGATGCTTCAGTATGAGCATCATGATCTCCATCATTTGATTCCAGGTTCTCTACCTGAACTCTCTGCTCTTGCTGAATATTTTCTCTTGGCTGTAGAGTTCCCCGTTGCTGAACATTATGTATGTATGTATGTATGTATGTATATACTTTATTGTACATAGAAATAAAAACACGAAAAACACAGTTACAGAGTAAATTAAATACAACAAAGGCGAACTTATCCCTGTATGGGATCTCTTCCAGTATATCTCTTTCTTATCTCTTTGCTTTGGAGCTACCTCTTGCTGTACATGCTCTTCTAGGTTGATAGTACCGTGCTGCTTATTCTCAGGATCATAAGCCCTTATGCCTCCTTCATATTTTTTGTTCTCAAAAAATATTACATCTCGGGCTCTATGCAGCTCTCCGTTTGAAAGATCTGTACTCTTTTGACTCTTCGCAATATCCTACAAATACCAGCTCTCTACTTTTCGGATCCGACTTGGTTCTCTTTTGATCTGGTATGTGCATATATGCCTTGCATCCGAAAACCTTAAGATGACTTAAGTCTGTCTTTCGTCCAGTCCATATCTCTTCTGGCGTCATCTTCTTTACAGCTATTGTGGGACTTCTATTTTTCAAGTATACAGCGGTATTGACTGCTTCGGCCCGAAAACTGACGGGAAGTCCTGCCTCTTGTAACATTGCTCTGCTCTTTTCGGCAATCGTGCGATTTGCACGTTCGGCTACACCATTTTGTTCAGGCGTGTATGTTATGGTGAGCTGGTGCCTAATGCCATTGTTCTTTGAAGAAGGCATCTACTCTTTTATTTACATATTCAGTTCCATTGTCAGTCCTTATAACTTTCTCCTTTTTTCCTGTTTGCCTCTCTGCTAAATTTATAAACTCTTTTATTTTTTTCAAACGCTTCACTTTTCGCTTCTAGAAAATATACAAAAGTTTTTTGCGAGTAGTCGTCGATAAAAGTTATATAGTATCTATGACCTCCAATAGACTTACTACTCATTGGCCCGCTAATATCCGAATGAATTAGCTCGAGGAGCTCTCCAGCTCTTGTAGCCTGGTTACGTTTAAATGGTTGCCTAGTCTGCCTGCCCATCAAGCAGGCTACGCAGTCCATTTTGGAGTTAATAATGTTCTCAAAACTTACCCCTGTTGCCATTTTGTCTCTCAATAAAGTCAGGTCAGCCAAAGCTCCATCTCGTTTCCAATTGTAGACGCCAGCCAGTGCAACTGCCTCTGAGGAACATTTTAGTTTATAAATTCCCCTGTCATGCTTCCCAGTTACACATGGGTTCCCTTTTATAGAACATTCATCAGCATTGTAAATTTCGCAATCCTTTTTGTTAAAAACCACAACCTTATTTCTTGTGTTAACCATAGAGCTCACACTCAATAAATTTGAAGACAAATCTGGTACATACATCACATTGTTTATGCTAATATCAAGTGAATCATTCTCTATAATACCAAAACCTTCTCCAAAAACCTTACCTCCATTCGCGCAACTCACTTCTACCTTTTTGTCAAAGTTCACAAACATATCCATCCAGTCGTTTCTGAAACGGCTCAGGAACGCTTCGGCCCCAGTTTCATTTCGTCATCTCCATAAATCGTCCGCAGTGTTATGTCGTCACCCTACAATTCCTAATTCGTAACCTTCCTAACTCGTCCACTTTCTTATATCGTCAATACCCCATTTTGTCTAAATTCCTATTTTGACCATAGTGCCAACTCGTCCAATATCTGATATCGTCAATATACCATTTTTGTCTACGTTCCTATTTCGACCAAAGTCATATAATAACGTGTTTATTACAGATTTAACAGTATAAAGTACGACATCTAACATGTTTTATTTTCACACTTTCATTTTGACTTCGAAAAAAATATTTGACTGACTTTGACGACTCCGTCGATTCTAAAACCATAGCGAGCATCCAAAAGTCCCAAGCCTATGCTATGTAGTTGACGAGTTGGCACTGTGGTCTAAATAGGAATGTTGACGAGTAAGCACTATGGACGAATTAGGAGTGTTGACGAATCGGCACTGTATTCTAATTAGGAATATAACCAAGTTACTACAGTGGCCCACGTAAGAAAGCGGGCGAGATAAGAAAGTGACGATATAGGAATGCTGGCGAATCGGAACAGTAGACCAAATGCGAATGAGAACTACTTAAGAAGTTGACGAAATGAAACTGAGGCCGAAGCGGTCCTGAGCCTCTGAAACTCATATGTCCTGACGCTCCCGAATCTATAATCCACTCGTCTTGATGAGTCTTCTCTCGATCCACACTAGTTAGTGCCGTCGCCATATGATTCGTCTTCGATTGACGTGGGTTGTGTGGACAGTCACAAGCTTTATGCGGTCCCTCGCAAATGAAGCATTTTACTGCCTTCTTCTCTTTGTTCCTCTGAACAAGCTTCTTGTGATTGTTGTGATGCTTTGATGTAGTGAGCGCCGAGCTCGAGCTAGGCCTGCTACTTGGGCCTGCACTCATTCTGTTCTCATCCAGTTGCAGCAGTTTTGTTTTTACATAGTCCGAAGTTAAGGTTATGTTCGCGCTCTCCAGCGCCAATCTCATAGGCGCATATTCCTCTGGTAGGTCTTGTTGCATGAGTGCTGCTAGTAATTCGTCATCGATTTCTTTTCCTAAGTCTGCTAGTTGATTGCTAACTTGCATCAGTTCAGTTATATATTCAGTTATTGAATTAAACATGCTCAGTTTTAGGCTCATTAGCCTTGACAACAGTCTACATCTGTTGTTGATACCCTTATCTTCGTAAGCTACTTTAAGATTATTCCACGTCTCGTACGCAGTAGTGGCTTTACGAACGTGTACCTTACGCTGACTCTCAATCAGTAAGCAGATTTTAGTTCGCGCTCTCTGATCGTTTCTCTTTGCGGTAGCATCTGTTGTGTCAGCAACTTTCTCTAAGTACTGCCACAAATCATCGTGCATCAATACGCACTCCATGTCAAACTTCCAGGTATTCCAGTTATTGTTACCTTACAATTTCTCTATGCTCGGGAGTCCCGGTCCCACATTCGACATGGTGGTACTCATTGTGTTACTCGTATGTTACTCGAGCTAGTAGGACGTTATTGGTTGGTAGTTCTTACCGCCGTGCTCCTCTAGATCCAACATAAAATATTAATTCTCTGTGTTTTACACTAGTGTTAATAATAATAATAATAAGCCCCCAGGGCAGCTTGTGGCGAGCTGAATGGGAAGTGACGTCCCTTGGGTCCCATACCCCCGAGAGTCGGTCTGGCCCCTCTCTCCGGCTTGCCTTCATTGGCCGGCTGGAGTAAACACTGAGCAGGGGCCGCAGGACTCTCACCTCTGGCTTGCCTTTGCCGGCCGTCCAGAATGGGGTGTCAGAGCTATATGCTCGCAGGGTGGAAGTGAAATATGCATAAGGCGCGAGTTGGCACAGTGGCTGCTGACAGCCACTGGGTAGAAAGCGGCGCACACCTCTCCACACCCTGAGCCGCTCACGCAATTTTGTCCCCTTGTCGCTCTGTGCGAGCGGCCGTTTTCGGGAACCCATATTGTGAGTTGGCGAGCCACCACCTGTCCATTTTTCGTGTTTTTTAACATATGATCAGGGCAGGTGCCATAGTCACCTCCATAGTCTCGGTTACCAGTCCACTAGCAACTCAACCCAATAGCCCGGTTTCTTTTTGTACCTTTTTCTTACAATAGTGCTATAGTGTGAACAGGGATAATCGTCGGTTGGTGTCACATTACTTTTAGAGTAAATTGTCTTATTACAAGGGGCCTCTACGTGTTGGCTTCGGCCCCACGCACGCCTTCCAAATGCCCGGGACCCCATGGTCCCGAGAATTTGTAAGAGACATACAAATAATAATAATAATAAAATACTTTATTGTGCACTACAAAGAAAAATACATGTTACAAACAAAAAAAAAATTACATAAGTAAGTAGGTAACAACAGGCGGACTTATCGCTAAAAAGCGATCTCTTCCAGACAACCTTCAGATAGCGATTCAGTGGCTAGAAATAAAGTTATTGGGCAGTGCAAAACCACATAAGTGTAAAGTTTATAAAATAAGTAAATAGAAACTACAAACAATGAGAAATAAACTACATAAACTACATATGTATATTATATAGGCAACAATAATACATAACATATACCTTCACAAAATACATAAATACATAATGAGTAATCAAGCAAGAGAAAAATAACGACCAGGTAAGAAAAAGATATGAGTGTAAGGAGCATGACTAAGAGAGAGATAAATAGTGTTCTTTTAGACGTTTTTTAAAAATGGGTAGGGATTGAGCACGTCTTATGTCAATGGGCAAAGCATTCCACATCCTTACCTACTGGAAAGTGAAGGATTTGACGTAGAATTTAGTAGACGACCGAGGAGGAGCAAGAAGGAGATTCTGAGAACACCTGACAGACGTAAGAAAACTAAACCGCTTTTTAAGGTATTCAGGAGTATTGGGAATAAATAGAGTACTATAGAGTAGAGACAGAATATGAGTAGTACGTCGGAAACGGATCGGTAACCACCTGAGCTGTGACCGGAATCTGGAGACATGATCAAATTTCCGTAGCCCAAAAATGAAGCGAATGCACACATTTTGAAGCCGTTCAACCTTATTCAATTGCTATTCGGAGAGATCGAGATAAGAGATGTCGGCATAGTCTAAAATAGGAAGAAGAAGCGATTGAGCCAACGCAGTTTTAATTGAAAGTGGTAAAAAGTTGCGGAGACGCCTAAGAGATCCCACAGCGGCAAAAATTTTACGACCAACTTCATTAAGTTGCGGACCCCAAGAAAGAGTACGATCCATAATCACGCCCAGATTCTTTACTTGGGACGAGTACGGGATCTGAACCCCATCGAATAAAATAGGGGGCAGACTCTCAAAGTTCACCTTAGCTATGTTCTTAGGGCTACCAATAATAATAGTTTGGGTCTTCGTAGGGTTAACTCTAATTCCATAGCAAGAGCTCCAGTATAAAATGCGTTCTAAATCAGAATTGGTGGTAAGGATCAGAGAAGGTAGATCAGCAATTGGGCACTGAGAATAAATTTGGAGATCGTCGGCATACAAATGATAAGAAGAAATGAGGTTAAGAGAAATAGAATTAATAAAAATAGAAAAGAGAAGGGGAGACAACACGCCACCCTGCGGGACGCCAGCTAGCGTGTTGCACCACGATGAACGAACGTCATCTATTTTAATACGTTGCCGACGACCTTCCAAGTAACTGCGAAACCACCCAGACGCCGCAGGAGATATATTGAGAGTACTTAGCACCCCTAATAGTATATCGAAGTCTACAGTGTTGAAGTGTTGTACCTCGTTCATGATTAGGTCGATCAGATTTTTGGAAATCGTACTTCCCATGACCTGTGAGAACTTCGCACACCTGTAGACTAATCTCAGGAAAACACTATATATAGTTAAACACTTTCATTACTATTACATAACACAATAAACAAAATTCAATGCAAAAATCAGCTTCCGCTGACAATTATAATTTTTGCTCGACAGAGAACTGTCACATTCCATTCAAACATCCCTCAAGTTTCAAACCAGCCAGTCTGTCAACAATTGTCCAATCCTCTTTGCTCTAACAGTGCTCCCTCCATTGGTTTGTTCCGAGGCCCATGAAAAACCAAAACCTCGGATTTGTGCAGTGCGACCTCAAGACCACGTGCACCACGTTTGCAACACCCGCTGTAGCTACATAGGCGGCCTCGCTGTAGTTCCTGCCACGGGCTGACACGAGGGTGTCATCAGCGTAGCAGGTAATGCTGAGCCCCTGCAGAGTGGCCCCGCGTAAGACCGCTTACTGGACTCATCTCATTCTCATTATCATCATGGGGGATTGTGATGTCGACCAGCACGGCCCGGCGTTGCGATCGACCTATTATCACGATGTCAGGCTTTTTGGCTACAATAGTCCTGTCAGTGATAAGTAATAGATCGATCCCAATAGAGTGTGGCACGACCATTTAGTTGCTGGTGAATCATCCTGGCCACGAGATTATGTTTGCGCAAATACAAATATTTTTTTTTAACTAAAGCTATTAACGCTACCCTCAATATTTATAATGGAAACGGCCCTCTTTGTTCGAAAACAGCCAGACCACCCAATAAAATCGGAAACATCAAAAACTCGAAGCCAAAATCTTCAAAACATAATGGGCCCATATACTTAAGTATATTTTCAATTTTCAATAAATTTCCGGACAGTATCAAACTAGAATCAAGTGACTCGAAAAAAAAATTAAAAGACATGTTACTTAACAAATGCCATTATTTAATTGAGGTGTTTTTAAATTATGAAACACTGGTGAAGTATCTACAGTGGTACAAATACTTAAAAATAACAATGGTTAATATTTTAATTCATTGTGACATTGAATTTTCAATTACTTACTCCATGTTTTTTTTTACTTTTACTAAGATGCTGTCCTCGGTTGCTTTATTGTTAAGATAGTGGGGGGAAAGTCCACGGTTCGGGCGTGCACGGCTCTGTTCGGCTCAGCATTGCTACGAGCAATTATTAAGGTTGGCAAAACTGGACGTCCCTTTGCGCGCACACCCACAGATAAGAAAATTACTTGAATTTTGACAACCCTAAATAGCCGATAGGGAAAGTCCATACATTAGAAAGGGACAATATGATTCGACCCTGAATTGCTGTCAAACTTCGGTTTTGTAGGAAGTTTCCTTTCTGTACGGTAGTACTAATACTTATTCTGTGGTTAAGATAAGAAGGCGCAACGATAACGCTGCACTATATCTCCGTAGGTACATATATCTTTTGTGTTGAGTTGTTGTCGTGTCAACTACTCCGCGGGTGGTGAGATGATAAATAGTGAAATTTTTGGTCCTAGGTAAGTATTTAATTAATTGTTAGAAATAAGATTACTGGATTATGATGTTATTTTTAGTCATTATTAGAATTTATGTTTGACGATCACAATATAAATTCATATAAATTGACATGAATGTAATTTGTAATGCAATCGTATGTTGTGTAATAAATAAATCTAAATCTAAATCTAATGATTGGATTTGAATGGATGATTAAGGATGACACATTTTGGTGATTGCTTGAATTCATCTATTCTGCAAATATCATCGCAAATAAACGCTATTAACTAATCTAGAGTCAGACCAAGATAAATTGGCAGCGATTTCGATAGCCCAAGCGGGGCAAGTGTTAAGTAAAAGTCATAATTTCATAGAAGTTTGACGTTGAATATAACACGTGCCCCGTCTGGGCTATCTAAATCGATGCGAACTTATCTTGGTTTGACTCATCAAGGTGATAACTCCGCTAAAACTTAGCGAACTTCAAACATCTTTAACCTCCATCTTGGTCACTCCAATAGATATAATCGGAAATGGACGAACTTCGATGTTCGCAGTAGCACCGCAGAAGGATCAATATAACTTGACCTCCGATTGTGTATAGTTGCTCAGTACAATGTAGTCAAATTTTACTAAACCCCGAGGCATAAGCGTGCAGAATTATCTGTGAATAATAAAGCCGGTTGCCTGTTTGACCAGTTTAGCGAGGCGGCTGGGTGGCATGCGCTATCATAATTATAATATTAGATGAGCTATACGCGTGCACCCGTGAGGAACAGTCTGGGAACAGAGGGCCTACCGCGAACCACGTTCAACGTGT
Organism: Cydia pomonella; assembly: GCF_033807575.1. NCBI lineage: Eukaryota > Metazoa > Arthropoda > Insecta > Lepidoptera > Tortricidae > Cydia > Cydia pomonella. The sequence continues at coordinate 8,208,239 of NC_084721.1, read as the reverse complement.
TACCTCTCTGTCGCACTTATGAATTCGTACGTCATTCGTTCGTAAGAAGTGTCGTACTTACGATAAGATTTTTTTGCAGTTACATATACGTCTGAAGAAAATGATAATAGACAATGTGGTGGTTGGCGAGCCTGCTATGGAGGTGCCAGGACACCTCTCTTTCGCGCAGTACGTGATAGACAAGCTTAGAGAGCACTGCCAGGCTGGGGATGCCGTTGCTCTGGTAAATATCTAACCTAGGTGCCCTCTTTGTGCTTGGTGGCTTAATCTTTAATTCGTCTTCTTCTGCCCACTTTTTCAGGTAAACGGAGATACTGGCGAAGAGGTAACGTTTCAACAAATTTTGAATGATGTGGTGGGAGTCGCCACAGGGCTTAAGAAGTTTGGAGTGCAGCGTGGCGACGTGGTCGGCCTGTGCAGCGAGAGCCGGATAGAATACATCTCAACTGCGATAGCCGTCATGTGCTGCGGGGCCACTGTTACAGCTGTCAACTTGCAGTACCGACCTGGTTAGTCACTCAGGTCACCACCACAAGCTAAATAGCAGTTAGACCAAGCTAAGTTGGCAGCGATTTTGATAGCACAGACTGTGCAAGTGTGATTATATGAAATTTTGGCATATAAATAACAATCCCAAGTAGCACAGATAGACAGCCAAATAATGGAATACGAATACACTTGAAGCTGAATATAAAAGCTGCATAAGAACTTTATCAGCGAGTTTTCAGCTTTTATTACTCTTTGGCAGCCTTAAGTTCACGTAGCTGCTAAAGAGCATTGTAGCAACAATTTAACGGAGTTATAAGGTGTAACAGGAGTTATAAAAGCTGTATTTTGACTGGGTAAGAGGCGTCCAGTTACCCTTTATTCGGTAAATATGTCACATGTACGCCCCTAATACCGGGAAAGATTAACGTTTGGCTGAATAAAAGGGAATTAATATGAAAATACTTTTTTACTTGTGCCTTAAAGGCAGCTAAATTAATAGTATAATATTATAGTGAACTCAGTGACATAAACAAACGGTCGCCATCGTTACGTCACAATTATAACGTTTTGTTATGTGTTATACGGATATTCCCCCAGTGGATTTAGGCGAGGCTAGTCATTTTCTTATTTTGCCAGTTGAGCAGTGGGACAAAAACTGATTAAGTACAATCCTTATTAGGTCAGATATGCAGTATGTCTGCTTCTGAATATGACAGCTACGGAGTACATCTAATTAAGTGCATGTCATTTATTTTCCAAGCCGATTTCGGAGTAGGTCAGATTCGTTGTAAGCTATTTATACTAATGTGTATTTATAGATCATTAATAACATACCTGTTATATTTTATAAGAAAACAGTTTTTTTATACTATTTGAAAATGATAAGGTCTTAATATAATCTCATCCTCGGTCTCTAAATTTTGCAGTCTTGAATTATTTGGAGAAGGAGCTTTAATTAATTTATTTTTTAACTTTGGTTTAGCAATATTTTATTTGCAAATCGAAATAACAGTATTATTTCACTTGATGTACAACGAATCTGACCTACTCCGAAATCGATTTAGAAAGAAAATGACGTGCACTTAATCAGCCGTATTCCGTTACTGTCATATTCAGAAGCAGACATACTGCATATCTGACCTAATAAGGATTGTACTTAATCAGTTTGTGACCCACTGCTCAACTGGCAAAATAAGAAAAAGACCAGCCTCGCCTAAATCCCCCAGTGATTCCGATGTTTTATATATTAATGCGAGAAAGATGTTTGGGAATGCAAGTTTTTTGACATAATAAATAAATAAATAATAAATATTATAGGACATTATTACACACATTGACTAAGTCCCACAGTAAGCTCAATAGGGTTTGTGTTGAGGGTACTTAGACAACGCTATATATAATATATAAATATTTATAAATACTTAAATACATAGAAAACACGCATGACTCAGGAACAAATATCCAAGCTCATCACACGAATAAATGCCCTTACCAGGATTTGAACCCGGGACCATCAGCTTCGTAGGCAGGGTCACTACCCACTAGGCCAACCGGTCGTCAACATTATATATATATACATTATCTAAGAAAATTTTAGTGCGCCACGAAAATAATCAGTTTTCATTTAATTTAATGATATAAATAAGCTATGTATAAAAACAACTTATGTGGTTTGGACAGAATTATGAGATAAAAAGTTAATATTTTGTTACTAGGAAGTACTAAACTATGGAATAAGTTAAGAACTCATGCACAAAACCTCATAAAAGTTGGAAAAGTAATCTTAAATTTATAGGTTTATTTACAATGAAATGGCGGACTATGTTAATCAGCGACGAGAACCGTTAAATTTCTAATAAGCAGCACACGACTGTTTAATGATTTATTTGTGTACTACTAAAGAGCCCAAATTCAAATAGAACTGAACATATGAACCTGTAAGCAGCCGTAAGCTGTTTACTTGACGTATAATTGTTCACAGGCTCACCTTTAAATGTAATGTGAACCATTAAACAGGTATTATACAGACACTTTAAAGATTCGCAATTTTACAAGTATAACGTATAACCACTGCATTACATATATTTTCTAGTTAATAATTGTCAAAGCGATATATTTAATGTCAGCGTTCTTTTTTTTAATTGCAATATGGATAAATCAAATTATCGTCAACGTTTAAACGGCCGCTATGCAGACAGTATCAATAGCAGTATAATAAGATCAATAAAAGGCTGCTTAGCGGTAAATTTGTTCAGCGCTAAGCTATATTATGCGCCACATGTGATCCATTAGATATACGTCTATTGGCTTCATAATAGTTCACTCGTGCTCCCTTAATAAGTCAGCGTAATAAAAGCTGCTTAGCTGTAAACATGTTCAGAGATAAGCTGCTTTATGTGCCACATGTGTTCCATTATACATCTATTGGCTTCATAATAGTTCACTCGTTCTCCCTTATTAAGCCAGCGTAATAAAAGCTGTTGAGCGGTAAACATGTTCAACGCTAAGATTTATTATGCGCCACATGTGTTCCATTACACGTCTATTAGCTTCATAATAGTTCACACGTGCTCCCTTAATAAGTCAGCGTAATAAAAGTCCACAATTACCTTCTTATACAGCACATGGCGTAATTTTATCCACTAAACAGACCTTATTACGGTTAAAGCATTTGATAACCCTTTAAGCTGTATAGGGTCGTATTAATGGTAGTTTTCAGAGCCGTAATGCAGCTTCTAATCAGCCCTAAGCTATTTAAATATCACTGACAGCTATTATACAGCTGTAGGACCACAAGTGTGTTCTTATAAGTGTCTTAATACACACAGAACGTTAAATAGAACTAAAAGTGAGTAGTTATAGAGCTATCTGTGCTACTTGGGATTGCACAGTCTTTATGCTATGAAAAATCTCTGCCAACTTAGATTGGTCTAACTCTAGCACTCACTCCGTTCTGGTAAATAGTGGCGAAAAACTTGTGCCCCAATTTATATCGAGAAACTTATTCAATTTGGCCCACTCATTGAACTTTATGCCAGTCGCTGCACTAAGTATAAGAAAAATGCATACCTATTTTTTTTGTGTGTTTAAGAGCAATTTAAGTTTTAAGTGCCTTCTTTACGATGTGTCATTTCGCACAATGTGTTTGCTTGTCTATTCCTCGTAAGACTTGTATTTACGAATTGAAATACGAGAAAAACCTGCGGCTCAATTCTTTTTTATCTGAAATAAAATGCAAACGAAGAATTATACCGAGGTCCGACAGTGTATCGTCACAGATGTACTGGACTTTGTAGCGCTTACTTGATAAATTATACGAATTTTCTATGTGACGACCATTCTACCCTAGTGGGTAGTGGCCCTACCTATGAAGCCAATGTTTCTGGGTTCAAATCCCGGTAAGGTTATTTATTTGTCAAACAATGATCATGGAAATTTGTTCCTGGGTGTTGGGTGTTTTCTCTTTAGTTAAGTATTTATATATTATACTTATATATCGTTGTCTGAGTACCTACAACACACAAGCCTTCTTGAGTTTACTGTGTTACAGTTTACTGTATTTATTATATTGAAATATATATATAGAAATGATAAGTCGTACCTATTCCAAAAGACGCTCTTAACTTAAAAACTGAATTATAATTATAAATACTCACTTAAATTTTCAGAGGAAATGTCGCACGTCCTGAACATTGCGAAGCCAAATATCATAATCGGATCGTTATCAGCTCTAAAAATAAATCTAAATACTTTCAAAAAACTAGCATTTGTAAAGAAGATAGTGCAGTTCGACGGTACACCTCTAGAGCCTGGTATTGTCCTGTTGAGTAGTTTAATGAGCGGTGACGTGAGTGTGGAAGAGTATTCCCCGGAAGATGTCCAAGGATGGTCAGACGTGCTGTTGATCTTGTACTCGTCGGGCACGACGGGCTTGCCGAAAGGAGTCATGCTCACACACTTCAACATACTGTACGGTGCAATGCATTACAGGTAATTAAACAGTCTCGTCGTTTCTTCTTTTGTTCGGTTCGTTAGCTATCATCGAAATATTCTAGTTACCACACGGCCCTAAACTGAATCCGAAAACTCCACACTACGCCCTGAATTTGAACAATTATTTCCGTATAAACTTTTGCTTTCGGTTTTTTTTAGCAAAAAGGTAAAGGTAAACAATCTTGACGTTCCTGTTTATTGGAAAAAAAATCAAAAATAACTCACAGCAACAATTATAAAGCATATACCTATTTAATTATGACCATTAACATTCTTTTCACAAGTAAAAGTTACTATTTTTTAAGCGTTTCTCAATAAAAAGACATGTCAAGATTGTTTACTCCTTTTCCTAATGCTAAATGGAGTATAATGTTGTCGCTCGGCTATATCACTACCTGTTTTATATTAAAATTATTATACTGCTATGGTATGCGGGATAATGATATACAAGTTAACGTTATCCCCGCGTAGAATATGCAAAGCGGCCTTAAGGTACTTTAAGTACTTACATAAGTTCTATAGAGTATAGGGACGCCGAGGGCGTAATTTACATAAAAGCAATTTGTTTCCATTCAGTTTCCAGTAACTTGGCCTGACTGAAGGCTTGTATATTACCTAAAAAAACCTGCTGCTTAACGTTTGCTAATAAAATTATAATTATTTACATTATCTTTCACTATGTACAGAGTCCGTCTAAGCTAACTTTGCAGTCTTTGCACCGACTTGAATAGAACAAAGGGATATAGGGATTGTCATTATAAACCTCATATTTTCATAGAAATTTGACATTACTTGGTCATTGCATATGCCCATTGTAGGGTCATGGCGGTGAGTCGGTGACGCGTGTTTAGAGTCAGCATTTTTGGTATACAGTTGATGATGGAATCGAAATCGGGGTACTAAAGAGAACTTTGTTTTACCCTCTCTCCCAATAGGGTCTCCCTTACCTAAACCATGCAGTTAGATTGGCCGACTCTACTTATTTACTTTATACTTTCAGTAACGACAAAATTGATGAAGAGGCCTACAAACGATTGCTGACAGTGGTTCCGTGGTATCACGGCTACGGACTCTTAACCACAATTAAATACCTAGCCGTTAAAAAGAAGCTGGTTTTCTTTTCGGGATTCAATGCTGAAAAATATTTAGGAGCTATACAAAAGTACAAGGTGACATAAATATTATTAATTTAATTTTAATCTAATGTTGGCTATGTGATTGACAGTGGTATCTATCTCATGGCTTAAGTTATATGACAGACATTTGACATATGTATGTTAAAGATATAGTATGAAAGTCGGAGCCCACTAAATTCATAAAGTACCTATTTTTGCTACGTCGTAAAAGATCATAGAATTTAGCTCTCTTATCAAGAACATCACAATAGCCTGTAAGGCTTAGATTTTATTTACATAAGGATAGTACCTATGTACCAACGATACCTATACCTAAGCGATCGGCATTGGCTAACCGACTGATAATTTCGTCTCACATTCGCGTAAAATCTTGTTCTCTCGTGGAAGGAGCGTTCGTGAGAGAGCGAATCCCTGAAACCTATTTACCATGAGCGATAATATAAATGATAATATGTCTCAAAGCTCTTAACGATCGTAATATGTTTCCAGATACAAGTTTTACTAACAGTGCCGCCAATTGTACTCTTGCTGGCGAAGTCTCCAGTTGTGGAGAAGTATGACCTGTCATCAGTGAACGTGGTATGGTGCGCTGCTGCTCCTCTTAGCAAGGAGATTATTCAGGCAGCTCTTAAACGGTGAGCTACGGGAATATTCACAGAACGGTGGACCTACCGCGAACATTATAAACCAAAATTTCGTATGTGCCTTTATTGATCTTGCATATTCGAACAATAAAGAAACAAATAGACAAGCGGAAGAACGAAGTGGTAGTAGTGGTACGAGGTAGGTCTGTTTAAATCAACTGCAAGATTTTCTTTTATTTAGGAATAAACAGTCACATATTAATATATATAAGCTTAAGTGATAACAAACAGACCTTTAGTTCCATTGAAAATAAAGGAATACATAGTTAATAGATAGACAGAAACTGGTAAGGTGTTAGGCATTTTCTTATCTGTCACGCATACAGGGACTTCAAAACGTCGGTAGGTAATTAATAAATGCATGACATAGTAGGGAATTTAAACGGGTATACAAAATCAATTAAAAATATGCCCTTCGGCCGCCATCGCAACTGTGTTTCACAACCAGTTGTCTATTAGGATTTTTTAATCTTTCATGGCAACCAGTTGTGATAGAAGAAGATTTATTCCTGTTACACAACCAGTTGTCAAAGAAGAAAAAAATCGCCGCCATCGCAACTGTGTTTCACAACCAGTTGTCTATGAGGATTTTAAAATATTTCATGGCAACCAGTTGTGACAGAAGAACATTTATTCCTGTTACTCAACCAGGATTCCGGCTGTGATAAATATTGTTATGAGGGACATATACACTAGTTAACCGACCAAAATATATCACGATATTTGATAAATATCACTAAATCACAGTGTATATTGTACATTAAAGTACATGCTCTTATGTAAGCATGGTTATTAACACCCCTTCGGCCACTTTCGAAACCAAAGTTTCGTAACCAGTTTAGAAAATGGAATTATACTTCTTCTTTGGAAACCTAGTTTCGAATCAAGAAAAATAATTCTGTTTCCTCAACTGGTTTCCGATACAGAATAAACAGTCTTCTTTTGAATCTTAATAATAATAATAATCTTAATCTTAATTAATCTGACACGGTTGATTTCCATAGAAGCCATAGACAAAGGCAACTCTAACTGTAAGCCAGAGGCACAAAAGCGGTTGGTGTTCTGTAATAAGCAGATATTTTTTATATATTATGAGTATATTATATTAGCAAGTTAAAGTTAAAGTTTGGGCGAAGGCCGAAGCCGAAAAAATTACAAAGCATAAAAAATTTCTTCTATGGTTGTGAACAAGGAAAATTGAATCTTCAGTAACAACTAGCCTTTTTGAGATTTTCCTTATTCACAACTGGATGTGTAAGAGGAATAAATCTTCTTCTATCACAACTGGTTGCCATGAAAGATTAAAAAATCCTAATAGACAACTGGTTGTGAAACACAGTTGCGATGGCGGCCGAAAGGAAAATATGTATCGCTATAGTTGTTAGGCTTTAGCTTTCGTGCAAATAATATAGTTACTAGGTACTTAGAAGTACGTAAACATACAATATTTATGAAGAAAAGATTGAACTTCGCAGAATGCTACTGTATTTACCTACAAAATGATAATGAAAAAATATCTAAGTTTGAGAATTTATCATTGTAATCAAAATCATGACAGGCTCGTCGTTTGGCATAATTAGAGCCACGAAAGCTAATATGGACCGTTTGGGGGTGGCGAGTGGGAATACGGCGAGGCAATTTGAGAATATTTTTTTCAAGAAGATCAAGGAGAGTCAGTATAGTGGTTTAGAAGCTTATATAAAAACATTTGGTCTATATCAGTGGTGGGCAAAGTACGGCCCGCGCAAGGGTTTTTCTTCCGGCCCGCTGCCGGGCTTTCAAAATAATATAGTATATGGCTCGTGAAATAACGGTTTCAAATCAAAATGCATTTATTCTGCAGTTCCGGCCCTTCTCGTTTTTTATTTTATTTTACTGGCCTCCCATGAAGAAGAAAGTTTGACCACCATTGGTCTAAATATACGCGGCGTCCGACTAACGGGGCGAGACCTTGCCGTCTTCTGGTACTTTCAGACAGATTCAAACCAAGGCGGAAGTTGAGTGACTAATCATTTATTTTGAATTCTTTCAATTCGCGTTTTATGAACTGTATATCCAAACGATGCGACCGAATTCTAAAATACTACGGACGAAAGAGGAATATAATATATTTAGAGTATTAGGGTCCTTAAAGGGTTAAGATAGGTACCTATTTCTAGTATAATTTAATCGCAAGTCTGTTTTTTGACAAATACTTCTATTCATCTATTTACAATAACAGATTAGATAAGTACTTTGCAAAGTGATTGTAGAGTAGAGGTTGTGAATAACACCACTGAGCGAAGTGCATGGTGGGGGTAAGTAAAGTAATGACAGCGCATAAGGTGGTAAAAATGTGTAAATACCTCCCCTACACGTAAAGTGGGGGTGAATTTTTTTTTTGCTTCAACCCTACAGTGTGGGGTATCGTTGGAAAGGTCTTTCAAAACTAATAGGGGTCTTCAACAAATATTTTTTGATTTAGTGAATATATTCGGAGATAATCGCTCCGAAAGAGAAAAAAAATGTGTCCACCCCCTCTAACTTTTGAACCATAGGTCCAAAAAATATGAAAAAAATCGTGGAAGTAGAACTTAAGAAAGACATTAAATGAAAACTATAGCAGACATGATCAGTTTAGCTGTTTTTGAGTTATCGCAAAAAGTTTCTCCCATAGTAAAAATACTTACTTTAATTAGATACTGATTATGCAAAGCCTATTTGTTTAACTCGCGTCAAAGGTACCGTTTCATCCCTTGGTTAACAATTTACTATACTTTAAGCTCCAGTTTAGCTTATTGTGACGGAAGAGTAACTACGGAACCCTACACTGAGCGTGGCCCGACATGCTCTTGGCCGGTTTTTTAGTTTTGGAGTAGTTTTATAAGATGTAGTGAATTGACGTTTTCCCCTAGACTTGCGGACACTAGGTTGCGTGACAGTCGTGCACGCTCCCAATAGAGCCCGAGTTTGCTAATACGCACTGTGCCAACATAAACCTAAGTTTCATACAACTGCAATGATAACTTGTCAGCATGGTTAATGTCCGTGTTATCCATTTATAAACAATAGTAAATGCACAAGATATTGTATTATTAACTAAGTCCGTAACACTTTAGAGTTATGGCACTTTATCTATGGATACGGGAAGCACTTAACTACAAATTTAGTTTTTTATAGTGCAGTTATAAATTCATATTAGTAATTATTAATAATAATTTCATATTAGTTTATTATTACATATATTTTCAGTACTATGTTTTTCTAAAAATGAATCAACCTGCGATCCTACTATTGCCGGTTTTTTGTGTCTGACGATTATTGCTACAATTTTTGAGCCCGTAACTCGTAGGGCTCGTCCGGCGATTTAATAGTAAAGAGCCATGAAAACATAAAGATAAGCTAATTAGTTGTCTATTCTATAGAACAAGGAGCGTAAATAATATCTTATACATATCTAAAAAGCTAACGTAAGAATACGTAGTAAGGTTCAATGTCAAATGACATCACTTCAAATTGCAAATGCAATATAAAATATTGGAGGCTTGCAATTACGCTGTAAGGCTTAGATCTTTTGTGCTTGAGTTCTTAACTTATTCCATAGTTTAGTACTTCCTAGTAACGAAATATTAACGTTTTATCTCATAATTCTGTTCAAGCCACAGAAATTGTTTTTATACATAGCTTATTTATATCATTAAATTAAATGGAAACTGATTATTTTCGTAGCGCACTAAAATTTTCTTAGATAATGTATATATATATGTCAATAAACTTGCATTCCCAAACATCTTTCTCGCATATTTATATATAAACATCGGTACCACTGGGGGAATATCCGTATAACACTTTACAAAACGTTATAATTGTGATGGCAGTCGTTTGTTTATGTCACTGCGTTCACTAATATTATACTATTAATTTATCTGCCTTTAAGGCACAAGTGAAAAAGTATTTCTATATTAATTCCCTTTTATTCAGCCAAACGTTAACCTTTCCCGGTATTAGGGGCGTACATGTGACATATTTACTGAATAAAGGGTAACTGGTCGCCTCTTATCCAGTCAAAATACAGCTTTTATAACTTCCGTTATATTGTTCCGTTAAATTGTTGCTACAATGCTCTTTAGCAGCTACGTGAACTTAAGGCTGCCAAATTTTGTGCCCATTTAAGAGTATTAAAAGCTGAAAACTCGCTGATAAAGTTCTTATGCAGCTTTTATATTCAGCTTCAAGTGCATTCGTATTCCATTATTTGGCTGTTATACCGCTATCTGTGCTACGTGGGAATAATTTTGTTGCTTATTAATTAGATTACCGAATTGCATCGGAATATTTCAAGTGTACGGCATGACGGAAACGTCTTTAGCGGCGACGCGGGATGAGATGGACGCGGCCACTCAGCGGGTCGGCAGCGGCGGCCGGCCGCTTCCGGGCGTCAGGACCAAGGTAATTAATCCTAGGCCGTGTGTATTCCCGGTAATGGGACTGGCCGGTCGAAGTATTTTACAGAAGACGCCAGCATAGCTTGCCCTGTCAATCTCTAGAATTGTGTCAAATTCTTGTTTTTTTTTTGAAATTTTATAGCCTGGATGAAAAAGGGGCAAGCTATGATGGCGGCATCTATGCAAACAATTGACAGTTGCCAACACCATTGGCGAGTAGACTTCGTTCGAGAACCCTTATCACGTGACCCCGAGGACTTTATTAAAGTTATATAATTATAAGGAATTCGAGTGACAAGCCGTATGTTCACCAGTAGGTAGGTAGCCTAAACGTATTTAATCATTATTTGAATGAAGGTATTTATTAGTAGTACAACTTCACTTATTTTGAAATGTCTACAGGTGGTGGACATAAAAACTCGTCAAAAGCTTGGCCCCAACCAGCAAGGCGAAGTATGCATCAAAGGGCCCATCGTGATGAAAGGATACGTGGGCAACGAAGCAGCCACGCGCGATGTCATGGACGAGGAGGGGTATCTGAAGACAGGAGATATCGGCTATTACGACGAACAGGGCTTCTTGTTCATTGCCGACAGGTTGAAAGAGATTATCAAATATAAAGGATTCCAGGTGAGTTTTCGTGAACATTTCAGAGTAAATTGAAAGTTCTAGTCACACTTAGACGAAAAAAACGATTTATTTTCTCCGGGCGATTTTAGACAGATTAAGGCAGTACGCAGTAGGATCCTCCAGAAGTTAATTTATGTCTGGTGATCAATGTATATATACCAAGTGAAATAATAGTCTTATCTTGAAATTGTATTACCTATATACAACTTGTGTTGATAATTATTGGTGTTGCAGGTGCCCCCAGCCGAGGTAGAGTGCGTGTTACTCCAACACCCCGGCATAGCGGAGTGCGGCGTGGTGGGAGCGTCGGACATGTCCGCCGGCGAGCTGCCGTTTGCTTTCGTAGTCACCAGGCCCGGGGCCACACTCACGGAAGCTGAGCTGTTGGAATTCACAGCCAGCCGGGTAACACTCTAGTAACTTTATCCAAACTAGATGAAGTGAAGCGCGTCTTGCTATGCTACAACACACCCCGGCGTAACGGAGTGGGGTGCGTTGGGTTGGGATGGGTCTGGCAAAGACGACATATAGCCTTTTCGTGGTCAGCAGACCCATAGGGCTACAGCGCTCACCAAACTCACTACTAGAGTTCATAAGTAACCAGACTAATAACGTAGCCTTGTCTTCAGTTGAAGTATTTAGAGCGCGTGTCCTACTGCAGCCGGGGCCGTGGGCGTAGCGGACAGGCAAATGCCGTAGACGGCAAATTTTGTTTTCACCTTTACCCGAATCCGAATATTACGCTCACCGCGCCCGAGCACTTGGAAATCACAGCTTGTCAGGTAAAGGATGATTCACCCTAAACCGGCCCAGGGATATGCTCAGAATATTTTAAACTAATAAATAGGTACCCTGATGGCAGGTCTCTGTCGAATTCAAATCCCTAATCTACGTAATAATCTCTCACCTGACATAATACTTAAACTTAAATGACGTCGTTATTGAAATGAGGTTTAATTTCACGTGACTTGCGAGAAAAGTTTTTCCACTAATGAATGCACCTGATTAGTTATAGGTTCTATAAATAGTAAACATTTCCATATTTATTAGCTAAACATCGCCGAACATGCTAAGGACCTTCAGGCAATAATGTAAGTCTTTTACTCTTTTTCAGCTATCTCCAGCGAAACGACTTCACGGTGTTATATTCGTGAAAGAGATCCCAAAGAATCCATCCGGGAAACTACTTCGCCGCGTACTAAAGCAGAAGCTGAAAGAGATGCGCGCAAGCAAACTGTAGGTTTTAAGTTTTCTGATATTTTTATACAAGTGCCTTTATTGTTTATTAAATATATAAAAAAAACATATTAATGAATGAATGAATTTATTTTATTTCAGACTTTTTCAAATCCATATTTTTGTTAGTAGTTACACATGTAGAAAAATGGTTAGTAAACCATGATGACTATCAATAAATTAATAAATTTAAAATTTAAATTAATAAAACATAAATAATCCTATAACAATATTTTCCACGAATTAATGTAATTTACTTTTTTCCTATATTTCATTCCTATTACTACTTATTATCCTAATAGTACGTTTTAATACCTTAAAGAATGAAACTATCTAAGTATTAAAAGGGAAGTATAACACGTGATCGTCGGTTCGAAAATGGTTTTCCACTTCTAAATATTTTTTACTCTCCATAATTTATTAGCAATGAGCGGAATTCTTCATAGCAAAAATCAAACTGTCAGAGGGATTGACCTAACTGTTTTATCGACTTATCGATGTTACGGAATAATATCGCATTAGGTATGCATAATCAACTGAAAAGATTATTCTGTAACATTTGACCTCTTTGATAAGCAACTTGCATCTCCGTATTAAAGTAAATCATGTCAGCGTCACATATGTCATTTATGTCACTTGAGTTTTCATGAGTGATTTTCGTGCCGTGTTACTAAAATGGTTAATCCTAAAAGAAAACAATAAAAAAATGGATACCGAAAGATTCTTATTTCAGTTTCAAAGAAGATTCTTCCACAATATATTGCTCTAAATGTTACGTTCATTTACATCATAATAGTACATTACGATACAAGTGCGAAAAATAGGAAATTCGAAACGAGTGGCGATAAATTAAAACACGACCGAAGGACAACGTTTTACAGTACATATGGCCCTTTAAATGTTCGACACAGTAACGTAATATGCTACTTCTCGCACTAGTGCTATAAAGTAGCCCCATATGTACTGTAAAAGGGTGAATCAACTTTTTTTGTTTTGTTATCCTGTCCCGTTGTCCAAGGGACAACAGTGGCACAGTTTGTTTGAAGAGACGTTGTATGCCGTTCTATTAACATGCTTAGTAGGGGGCCCATTATGGACATTGGTTATAACGACCACAAAAACGCAAGTTTAATACATTTAAGTACCATAAAATCAGTATTTCAATGAACTTTTGTCCCCTGGACAACTAATCGTAACCATGGCAACGAGTGACGCTAAAAAGTTGATTCTCCCAAAAGTATTTTCTGTTTTATTTTTTACTATTATACCAAAATACAGTGGCGGTCAGCTAATTAGGGACACCGTTAATTTGTTTGTATGTATATCCAAAAGCCTGATTTCATTACCTACTTTAACTTTGTTTCGTTAAGTGACAAATATTTATCGATAAGTCGATAAAACAGTTAGGTCAATCCCTCTGACAGTTTGATTTTTGCTATGAAGAATTCCGCTCATTGTTTATTAGATTTGCTTTTTTTTTTTAATTTGCAAATAATAAAATATTTTTTAATGCGAAACCCCAAACTTGAATATATTATGCTGAAGCGATCGACATCAAAATCAAAGAGATTTGTTAAGGTTTAGTTAGTGGAAACCGTTTTTAGGGTTCCGTAGTCAACTAGGAACCCTTATAGTTTCGCCATGTCCGTCTGTCTGTCTGTCTGTCCGAGGCTTTGCTCCGTGGTCGTTAGTGCTAGAAAGCTGAAATTTGGCATGGATATATAAATCAATAAAGCCGACAAAGTCGTACAATAAAATCTAAAAATTTAATTTTTTTTATCTAAAAATTTTTTTTTTCGCTTCAACCCTAGAGTGTGGGGTATCGTTAGAAAGGTCTTTCAAAACTAATAGTGGTTTTCAAGAAACATTTTTTGATAAAGTGAATATATTCGGAGATAATCGCTCCGAAAAAAAAAATGTGTCCCCCCCCTCTAACTTTTGAACCATAGGTCCAAAAAATATGAAAAAAATCGTGGAAGTAGAGCTTAAGAAAGACATTAAATGAAAACTATAGCGGACATGATCAGTTTAGCTGTTTTTGAGTTATCGCAAAAAAAAATCCCTTTATAGTAAAAAGACTTACTTTAATTAGGTACTAATTATGCAAATTTGCCTATTTGTTTAATTCGGGTGAAAGGTACCGTTTCATCCCTTGGTTAACAATTTACTATACTTTAAGCTCCAGTTTAGCTTATTGTGACGGAAGAGTAACTACGGAACCCTACACTGAGCGTGGCCCGACATGCTCTTGGCCGGTTTTATTTTTTTATGATACAGTAGGCAAACGAGCAGACGGATCACCTGATGGTAAGCGATTACCGCCGCCCATGGACACCTGCAACACCAGAGAGGTTGCAAGTACGTTGCCGGCCTTTAAGATGGGAGTACGCTCTTTTCTTGAAGGTTTGAAGGTCGTATCAGTCCAGAAATACCGCAGGCGACAGTTCATTCCACAGTTTAGCTGTGCGAGGAGTTTCTGGAGAAACGCACAGTTGAGGACTGCCAACCATCTAAGTGGTGAGGATGGAAATGTTGTCGCGTAGGGCGATGGCGAAAATAAGCGGCAGGGATTAATCCGAACAATTCCTCGTTTTTCCCCAAAATGGAATTTCATAGAAAAAGTACAATGATTTCGTTAGGATCGCAAAGCTATTCTTCCCTCTTTAATTCTTTCATAGTAGGTAAGTACTAAGATTTCACTTTGACTCCACGTTTACGAAAGTAACAAGGTAACCTATATAATACATATAGGGATTCGACAGGGTATATATAGGTATAACTTAATTGCCATTAGAAGTCCCACGGCGACGGTTGCCCTCTGTCCACGAGTTGAGCATGATTGATTGTCTACATACAGGGCACCTATTCTAGCGTTATTGAACATTGTAAAACGATACTTCAATTGGATTCAAAACAATAGAACATATTAATTTAAGCTCTACCAACTAATTTTCAATATTTTTCTAAGAGCCGATTTTTAGCAGCAGTTTTTTTTTACTATAGTAAACTGAATGGGAATCACCTAATATAGACGTAATATTAGTCTCATTTCTTCCTCATTAACAAGATAGTGTATTAACTGATATAATAACGATTAACTAATTGACTCAACGTATCTATTGGGACCTATTTGTTATACTAACTACACAAAGATACAACTTACCAACGATTCGTCCATTAAAAGTTCGGCGTAAATCGATATAGTTTTGTAATATATATTAGTTCAAAATGAGTACAGAAATTCCGGCAATGTTAGGTACAGTCACGTCTGAAAATATTGATACGAAAAAAGTGCCAAATATATGTATACACCACCTTAATATATGGGCAATAAAGTCGTGTATACATATTTTTGGCACTTTTTTTGGTATCGATATTTTCAGACGTGACCGTACCTACATCACATGTATGAGATGGATAAGTAGATGGCTGGCAAATCTATGAGCATAGACAGAACTCTATTCTAATTCCTAGGAACCCACTTACGGACTAATGGCCTAGGCACTAGGGCTGACTGAAAGAAGAACCCGGTAGACTTAAATAAATAAATAGTGTTTATAGTTCCTGTCATCCACCATGACGCGCAGATTTGTCAAATCTAACCTTAAATTACATGACAGTACGAGTCAAGGCACGCGTCTTCGTGAATGACACGATCTATAGTTTTAAGTTTATAAATTGCATATAATATGTGTCTGTAAGGTAATTGTAATATATATAGGCCTTGTTGCATGAATTAAATTCCAAATAAATAAATTTTGTTAGTTGCAGACTTGTTTTGGTCTGACTCTATACCCTAGTTCGTTTCAAAATTCAAAATTCAAAAATTTATTCTGCAAGTAGGCCTCAAGGGCTCTTTTACAAGTCAATACAACATTTATAGTAACATCATTCGGTTTATTCGACTCTCGCGGTAAGGTGAGTAAATAATAACTATTTTCAACCTTTATTTTTGAAAAAAGGAATGTATTGTTATTAAAGCATTGGTTTTGTTAATTATCCAAGCGAGCAAGAAAATGCCGAGAGTTTATGTCAGGGAAAAATATTGTCGAACCGTAGAATATTTATTTTCGACGAACCCGGACAAGACAATAACTTGTACGGAATCCTCATACTATTTGTCTTGCCCTGAGCAAAATAAACTATGTTCGTCTTACCCGTCTTAAGTTTTATTAAAAAATGCTGTGACGCGTGAAATTGAGAATAAACGCCCTGTCCGCTTAGAGCGGCCGGCGTGTCCCAACAATATCGCGAACCGATCCAATTATCCCTAATGGACAACTCCGGGGTTCACATCACACAAGGGACGGGACCGTATTACAAGTATTCCAAATTAATAGTCACTTGAACGCAGTACAATCAGTTACCTGCAATGGTATCTAAAATGAAAACTGAACTCTATACCGATAGGGTGCAAATCGGATTCGCGCCCCGAAGATTTTGTATCATAACAATTTTTTTTACTATGTTTATTTTTCTCTCCTTAAGTTCAAGTCACGCTTGGCCAGTTTATATTATTAGTTGCAGTTTGCAGTATATTTTTCTTTATTGTCATACCTGAGTTTGAGACTTTTAAAGATACAACGTTACAAAAACAATAAAATACGGTTCCTTCTTGTTCGAGTATGGTAGGTATTTCTCGTACCTTTGAAATCTGCCCAAATGTAACTCTTAAATATATATAGTTTTCAGGAATTATAAGCGTTATACTTCGCGTATGTTATATTCGATACATACCAAATTGGCCAAGCGATAGCGAAAGTCTCCGTTTCAGTTTGGTCTAAAATTCTTTCGTATGTCTGGATGTTCTCCTTAACAGGTCACATATGTCAACCGATTTTCGTGAAACTTGCTGAGCAGCTTCGGTAATTAATTATATAGATGTTTATTTGTCAATGCAGTTTTAGAAATTTTTCTAAATTACAGTGCTATGGGGGTTTGGGAGGTTGTAGGCAAAATATACAAAATCCGCTTTTCCCATTCAAGTTGTTGGGCATACATAATATGGTTGCGGAGCCCAAAAGAGGATTTTTGTAGTTACTACTCGTAGAGCACATTAGATATGAGTGATATCTTGCTACCCCGTGGATTCTACCGTAACCACTTTTAACTGTCTATGTTGATCCGTTGGTTGGTGGGGGGTTCAACAAATTGTTAAGCAGATTAAGGATTGGAGTCCGAATTAATATATATTTACACTCGTAGCAAACTTTTAACTGTTTATTATAATAATTAGTTTTTTTTTTCAAACAGATTACTTAGCATAATCTATTTCTTGTAGATTGTTAGCTAAGAAGTATGAAGTTCTAATTACATCATTACTTATTTAATATTATACCTATATATAATGTGTATCTAATTTTGCTTTAGACTTAACTACTTAATTATTCAAGCAGTGCTTTTTAGGGTTCCGTAGCCAAATGGCAAAAAACGGAACCCTTATAGATTCGTCATGTCCGTCTGTCTGTCCGATTCTGTCACAGCCACTTTTTTCCGAAACTATAAGAGCTGTACTGTTCAAACTTTGTAAGTGGATGTATTCTATGAACCGCATTAAGATTTTCACACAAAAATAGAAAAAAAACAATAAATTTTGGGGGTTCCCCATACTTAGAACTGAAACTCAAAAAATCTTTTTTCATCAAACCCATACGTGTGAGGTATCTATGGATAGGTCTTCAAAAATGATATTGAGGTTTCTAATATCATTTTTTTCTAAAATGAATAGTTTGCGCGAGAGACACTTCCAAAGTGGTAAAATGTGTGTCCCCCCCCGTAACTTCTAAAATAACAGAATGAAAAATCTAAAAAAAATATATGATATACATTGCCATGTAAACTTCCACCGAAAATTGGTTTGAACGAGATCTAGTAAGTAGTTTTTTTTTTAATACGTCATGAAATTAAAAAAATTTTTTTTTTTCAACATACCCATACATGTGGGGTATCTATGGATAGGTCTTCAAAAATGATATTAAAGTTTCTAATATCATTTTTTTCTAAACTGAATAGTTTGCGCGAGAGAACCTCCCAAAGTAAAAAAAAGTGTGTCCCCCCCCCCTGTAACTTCTAAAATAACAGAATGAAAAATCTAAAAAAAATATATGATATACATTACGATGCAAACTTCCACCGAAAATTGGTTTGAACGAGATCTAGTAAGTAGTTTTTTTTTAATACGTCATGAAAATAAAATTTTTTTTTTTTTTCAACATACCCATACATGTGGGGTATCTATGGATAGGTCTTCAAAAATGATATTAAAGTTTCTAATATCATTTTTTTCTAAACTGAATAGTTTGCGCGAGAGAACCTCCCAAAGTAAAAAAAAGTGTGTCCCCCCCCCTGTAACTTCTAAAATAACAGAATGAAAAATCTAAAAAAAATATATGATATACATTACGATGCAAACTTCTAACGAAAATTGTTTTGAACGAGATCTAGTGAGTAGTTTTTTTTAATACGTCATAAAATTAAAAAAATTTTTTTTTTCGTCAAACCCATACGTGTGGGGTATCTATGGATAGGTCTTCAAAAATGATATTTAGGTTTCTAATATAATTTTTTTCTAAAGTGAATAGTTTGCCCGAGAGACACTACCAAAGTGGTAAAATGTGTGTCCAAAGTGGTAAAATGTTGAACGAGATCTAGTAGTTTAAGTAGTTTTTTTTAATACGTCATAAAGGAACCCTTCATGGGCGAGTCCGACTCGCACTTGGCCGCTTTTTTAACATTAATTTAAGCTTATTTGTGCTTTTCGGTGAAGGAAAACATCGTGAGAAAACCTGCATACATCTGCGAAGAAATTCAAAGGTGTATGTGAAGTCCCCAATCCGCATTGGGCTAGCGTGGGGACTATAGCCCGAGCCCTCTCGCACATGAGAGGAGGCCTGTGCCCAGCAGTGGGACGTATATAGGCTGAATTATTATTATTATTATGAAGTTTACCCTCTTCTAGGTTATAACTGTGCTATTAATAAATTAGACAATTATTTGTACGCATTTCCTTAATCTGACCGTTACAATGTGAAAATCGGGCGTCGAACTTGTGATCGTCAGATAAAGGGTGTAGCAGGATAGCCTAGGAAAAATTGCCCCCAGCGATTTTGTTCCGAAACTGTAATCAAACGATGCCTTTTGGGGAGGTTATACTCTGCACAAAGTTTCATCCCTCTGTTACCCCCTGGGGGTGAAAAACACCCGATTAACCCCAAAACTGTTTTAATTATTTTTTCCTAAACTATGAAAGTGACGAATTTCAAATTTCGTACAAATATTAATAAGACTAAAAGCTATGTGCTAAAAAAATATTAACCCCCTAACCATTGAAATTCTTGTAAAAAAAACAAAAATAAAAAAAGAATCAACCTGTATATCAAGTTTGGCTCATGGTACCACACCATTTTTTTTTCAAAAATGAACCAGTTTATATTCTACATGATACAAAAGTTTCATGGACCTACTCCAGAAGGAACATTGATTGCGAAATTAATATGTATTGGCTCTTTGGTGCGTACTATTCATTGAACTCCCACTAAGAGCCTTGCATTATTAATAAACAATGGCTTGCGATCGGACCGCTGGCGCTGCTCGTGCCCGATTTGAAAAAGGTGGGGATAAAGAAGTATGAATCAAACTCATTTGTATTTATAAAAACATTTTTAGGGTTCCGTAGTCAACTAGGAACCCTTATAGTTTCGCCATGTCCGCCTGCCTGTCTGTCTGTCTGTCTGTCCGAGGCTTTACTCCGTGATCGTTAGTGCTAGAATGCTGAAATTTGGCATGGATATATAAACCAATAAAGCCGACAAAGTCGTACAATAAAATCTAAAAATTTAATTTTTTTGAGTGTACCTCCCCTACACGTAAAGTGGGGGTGAATTTTTGTTTTTTGCTTCAATCCTACAGTGTGGGGTATCGTTGGAAAGGTATTTCAAAACTAATAGGGGTCTTCAACAAACATTTTTTGATTAAGTGAATATATTCGGAGATAATCGCTCCGAAAGAAAAAAAAAGTGTCCCCCCCCCTCTAACTTTTGAACCATAGGTCCAAAAAAAATTAAAAAAATCGTGGAAGTAGAGCTTAAGAAAGACATTAAATGAAAACTATAGCGGACATGATCAGTTTAGCTGTTTTTGAGTTATCGCAAAAAGTTTCCCCTTCATAGTAAAAAGACATACTTTAATTAGGTACTGATTATGCAAATTTGCCTATTTGTTTAACTCACGTGAAAGGTTTTTTTTTTTTTTTTTTTTTTTTTTTTTTTTTTTTTTTTTTTTTTTTTTTTTTTTTTTTTTTTTTTTTTTATGTAATAGGTTGCAAACGAGCAGACGAGCCGCCTGATGGGAAGCAGTCATCGCCGCCCATGGACATAAGCAACATCGGAGGAGCCACTTATGCGTTGCCAACCTTTGAGAACCCTAAAAACCTGCTTCTTGAAGAACCCCATGTCATAGCGCAAGGGAAACACCTCAGAAGGTAGCTCATTCCACAACTTGCACGTTCTGGGAAAAAACGAGCGAGATGCCCGCTTGTTCTTGGTTTGCCACGTGTCGAGAAAGTGAGGATGAACTTTGTTTCTTTGGCGGGATGTGCGGTGATAAAAACGTGACGGTGGCACCAATTCAAAAAGTTCTTCAGAACATTCCCCATTGTACAGACGGTAGAACAGGCATAGAGAGCCAACGTCTCTCCGAAGACTGAGGGGTTCCAAACCGACTGTGAGATCGGGGTCACCAACAATACGAACTGCCCGACGTTGGATGGAGTCAAGTGGAAGAAGTTGGTATTTCGGTGCTCCAGACCAGAGGTGAGAACAGTACTCCATATGTGGTCGAACCTGCGCTTTGTATAACGAAAGCCGGTGACCTGGTGTGAAGTACTGTTTCGCTCTATTGAGCACCCCGAGCTTCTTAGAGGCCAGTTTGGCTTTGAGTTCCAAATGGCCCCGAAACTGGACTTCGTTCGTAATGTCGACACCGAGTATCCCGATACTCTTAGAAATGGCAAGGGGAATGTTCTGGAACTTAGGCGCTAAGACAAATGGGGTTTTCTTAGCGGAAAACGCGCAAACTTGTGTCTTACTGGGGTTAAACTGGACGAGATTACGTTTACCCCACTCGGATACCTGCTCAAGAGAGGCCTCGATTTCGGACACAAGTTGCATTCTGCATTCCAACACCTGCTCACGAGATGCATTTGCACGACCTGTATAGAAGCTATCACCCGTGCTGTCATCCGCATAGCAATGGAAATTGCTAGTCAATAGCATATCATTGATATGAAGGATGAACAGTGTAGGTGACAGTACAGATCCTTGGGGTACGCCGGCGTTAATGGGCCGGAGATCTGAGCATTGTCCGTCGATGACAACTGCAATGCTACGCCCAGATAGAAAGCTGGCGACCCATGTGCATAGCCCTTCAGGAAGCCCGTACGAGGGAAGCTTGGAAAGAAGCGCCTTGTGCCAAACCCTATCGAAAGCCTTTGCGATATCTAGGCTAACCGCCAGAGCTTCTCCCTTGCTCTCAATGGCGGTACCGGTACCGGTAATGGAGGTACCGTTTCATCCCTTGGTTAACAATTTACTATACTTTAAGCTCCAGTTTAGCTTATTGTGACGGAAGAGTAACTACGGAACCCTACACTGAGCGTGGCCCGACATGCTCTTGGCCGGTTTTTTTAAATTATTTTGTTTTCGGGTCCGAGACGTTGCGTATTAAGCATGATACGAGTATAATGATTAGTAGCTACGAAATAGTACGTTTATTTTAATTTCGCAATGTTCCTTCTGGAGTAGGTCCATGAAACTTTTATATAATATAGAATATAAATTGGTACATTTTTGAAAAAAAAAATGGTGTGTGTACCATGAGCCAAACTTGAGATCCATGTACAAATGAGTTTGATTCATACTTCTTTATCCCCACCTTTTTCAAATCGGGCACGAGCAGCGGTCCGATCGCAAGCCATTGTTTATTAATAATGCAAGGCTCTTAGTGGGAGTTCAATGAATAGTACGCACCAAAGAGCCAATACATATTAATTTCGCAATGTTCCTTCTGGAGTAGGTCCATGAAACTTTTGTATCATGTAGAATATAAACTGGTTCATTTTTGAAAAAAAAAATGGTGCGGTACCATGAGCCAAACTTGATATACAGGTTGATTCTTTTTTTATTTTTGTTTTTTTTTACAAGAATTTCAATGGTTAGGGGGTTAATATTTTTTTAGCACATAGCTTTTAGTCTTATTAATATTTGTACGAAATTTAAAATTCGTCACTTTCATAGTTTAGGAAAAAATAATTAAAACAGTTTTGGGGTTAATCGGGTTTTTTTCACCCCCAGGGGGTAACAGAGGGATGAAACTTTGTGCAGAGTATAACCTCCCCAAAAGGCATCGTTTGATTACAGTTTCGGCCCAAAATCGCTGGGGGCAATTTTTCCTAGGCTATCCTGCTACACCCTTTATAGAAAAATTAAAGTACTAACATGGACCATAACGACCAAATCCACAAGATACTTAACGATTCTTTTAACCACCCTCCACGAAATTGCCGAAATTTAAAAAATCTGTAGACGCTTTCCTGCTCGCTGGAAAAGAAAACTTTATATAACCTATTTTTCTTCCTAACATCTAATCTTTCAATTCCAATAGGTATCTACGATGCTCGAGTAACTAGACTACACCATTAGGACCACCGGCTCCCCAGTTAATACGCATAACAAGGACAAGGCAGATACAAGACGTCCGTTCACATAAAAAAATCATCCGATTATAAATGAAATTGTTTTTGTTTGAATTTGAGACATTGAGCAAGTACTTGATATGGTGAAAACATACTCAGACAATTTTTCGGAAAGTGGTAATGCAAAAGTACGTAAATAAATAAACAATAGGGCTAAGATGGTCGGTTTTTTAAAATTGTCATCATGCCTGTCACGTTCTAACAAGTATGTAAGTGCGAAAGTGACTCATGACATGACAAGTGATAAAAATGCGAGCATGATACCGCCGCTGGTTTGTAAAACTGTACGACTGTAATTAAAATAACAAAGAAAACTAAGACACGCCACCTACTACGTTGGATAGCTATTAGCGAGACATGTATGAGTAGGTACGATAACCTGGCAAAGTAAACCAAGTACGAACTAGATCTACAAAAGCCCACAAATACGTAAGGCTAATAGATAAGTTTAATAATTGATCGATTGACTAAATAAATTACATACACTAAAGTACCTTATGAATCGGCAGACGTGTTGTACACGCCCAAGATCTCAAATAAAAGCCATACTCGTATCTCATCTTCTTGAGACAAAGTACAGTGAGATAGTGCTTGGCTAGTAAAGTATTATTATTATAATTATAATGCTCGGCCTTGTGTTAAAATTATATATTGAATTTGAATTATTATTTTGATTATTTTTATTTATTTGATTATTGTGGAATTGGTATTGTAATTTTTAATTATTAATAATTTCATTCTAATTACTTTTTGTATACGAATTGGTACTAATATAGTCTAAGGAATTGTTACTAACTTTTTTTTTATGGGCCCCCGGCCTGAAATGAACGAATTTAATTAAAGTACGTTTTGATACATGTAGATAAATAAAAATAATCTGTTTATATAAATCCTTCAATATGATTTACCTAATAAATGCGTGTAGGATTTGTTTTGGTTCCAAAACTTCAATAGTCAGGTCACGTAAGTAACACATTGAAATGAACACGTATGAGAGATTAATCCTATTTGTATAAGCCTCAGTTCAACATCCAATTTGTATTTTGCCGATTTTTCCCAATGACATTAACGTGGGTTTCGTGTTAACAGACGTAAGTGGGTTATGAGGCAGCACTGCTATTATCTTTGCTTGGCTAGCTCATCTCCACTGGTGAACTAACATAAGTGGACCTTCGAGATCTTTAACAACCATTTGTAAATGAAAGATCACGCTTATACTGGATCCATCGAGGGTATGTGCTGCTAAGTAGTGAAGTATGGGATGGGAATAAGAGGCCAGCGCAAGGAAGTCTTACACGTAATCGGCTGTTAAACCAAGCTTTTGGGGAATTGATCCCTTTAGTCAAGGGCGCTACTTATTTCGCAAAATTACGTTGGATGTTGCAATTGTTGCAGTGCTATTTTTATCCACTAAGGTCTGATTTCACTGTGAATTTCACCAACCGGAGTAGGAATTAATTTTATTGCCAGACGCGTGCAAAATTGTTTCGCAAATATTCAAAATAATGTATTTGAGGCATTTGAGGCACCTTGAAATTATTACAAAATTTTAACAAATTATTTTGGTTAGACTTTCTACCTTCCAGACGATCTGGAATTTTACGTATTCAACACACTCGCAGCACGCATAACTAAGTTTGTAATCCAATTATAAACAAATATGCGATTTAATTTAAATATATCACAAGGGTTGATGTAGCCCCGTTACTCCTCAGCCAGGTCTGATAAGAGTATCATACCCCAAAATCAGAACTGCAGACCTCCAAGTATGAGACAAAGGGTAAGCATGGCCAAACTGCCCTTTTGCTGCCCTTAGCGAAAAAATTAATTTCCTTTTACTGGATTATTAACATATACATATATATATATATATATATATGTGTAGTCCTTTCACCAAAAATTAGGCTTAAAAAGTTTCAGGTTTTAAAAAAAATGCAAAAAAAAACTTTTACTTTATTACTGCCAATGTACTAATCCGATTTCTTTGTAATTTAGGTATGTTGTAAATACAATTAAGGTCGTTTTCTGAAAAAAATTAATATTGAATTATCTCTTGAAAAATGTATAACAGAGTTAAAAAAATTTCAGAAAAATTAAAACATTACATGCGAGATTGCGACAGTTATCAAATTTACATATTTCATGTAGAATTTAATAATGTTTAACATATTTTTTTCAAAATTTAAAATCGGGATTAACAGTGTGAAAAACTCGAATATGTAACATCACATACATTATTTTCGGTTAAATCGGTTAGTATGCAGTCTTGCATCTGTCATACTGCTTGCCGCCCGTCACTCCGCCGCCGGGCCAGGCCGACTTGCCACGGCCGGCCCAGGCGGTGGGCGGGGCGCCGGCTCCCGCCAGTCCACGTTGTAAAAATCTACTGTACCAATTTAAGAAGGCTCCTTTTCCATACATATTATTAGCTATCAGTTACCTTCTTAACTCAGTCGGATAATATAATGAAAAAGCACGAGTGTTATAATATACTGAAAAGCACGCGTGTTTGATATTTTAGGATTAAGAGTCAAAAATCGGTGGAATAAAAACGCCGTTATGAGCAAGTGTGTTGAAATTGTTATTTACGATACAAGTGCAGAAAATAGTAAATTCGCAACGAGTGGTGATAAATTAAATAACCGGCCAAGAGCATGTCGGGCCACGCTCAGTGTAGGGTTCCGTAGTTACTCTTCCGTCACAATAAGCTAAACTGGAGCTTAAAGTATAGTAAATTGTTAACCAAGGGATGAAACGGTACCTTTCACCTGAGTTAAACAAATAGGCAAATTTGCATAATCAGTACCTAATTAAAATAAGTCTTTTTACTATGAAGGGAAAACTTTTTGCGATAACTCAAAAACAACTAAACTGATCATGTCCGCTATGGTTTTCATTTAATGTCTTTCTTAAGATCTACTTTCACGATTTTTTTCATATTTTTTGGACCTATGGTTCAAAAGTTAGAGGGGGGGGGGACACATTTTTTTTTTCTTTCGGAGCGATTATCTCCGAATATATTCACTTTATCAAAAAATGTTTCTTGAAAACCCCTATTAGTTTAGAAAGACCTTTCCAACGATACCCCACACTCTAGGGTTGAAGCGAAAAAAAAATTTCACCCCAACTTTACGTGTAGGGGAGGTACCCTAAAAAAATTAAATTTTTAGATTTTATTGTACGACTTTGTCGGCTTTATTAATTTATATATCCATGCCAAATTTCAGCTTTCTAGCACTAACGACCACGGAGCAAAGCCTCGGACAGACAGACAGACAGACAGACAGACAGACAGACGGACATGGCGAAACTATAAGGGTTCCGTTTTATGCCATTTGGCTACGGAACCCTAAAAACGACCGAAGGGAGTGTTTTGAATCGACACGAGTTGCGAATTATCTATTCGCACGTGTATCGTACAACGTTTTTCTCAAACATGAAATGAAATATTAATATTATGTTCCTTATAATAGGCTGCGAAGTATGACGTTTCAGGTGCGGCTAGGACAAGAGGTCGTTAATGGAATTTCATACAAATCTTGCAGGCCTATCAGGCCGGAAAATTCCTCTTTTTTAATTTCCATTCCACATACATTTGTGGCACAGGCATCATGACATTCTGCCACTATGCGTATTAAAAAAAAGTTGAAAACTTTTCGCTGTCATTCTGTTTTATCGGATTTAATTTTGTTGTTTGTAATCTTGTGTTGTTATAAATAATTCAATATGAGTTCGGACGAAACTACCGACGAAGAAATGATTATTGATTGCACCCCACCTGAATTAAGAACTGAAGCAGAATTGGCTCTACTGAACATGCTGTCGGCAAAATTAAAGGCGAAATATATGGTTAATTATAATTATGACAATTTTATAAATTAAAAAACCAAAAAAATGCCCACAGTTTCTCAGAACACGTGTTTTTGTCATATTTTAAAGAACTGGCAGAAACTAAAAAGTCTTCAACATTGTGGACATTGTACTCCATGCTTAATGTTTTGTTTAATAAGCATCTTTTAACCCTGCATTGTGTTTTAGTATTTTAAAATGTAACTCGACAGTTTTGACCACAACGCTTAATATATAAGTTCAGTTTATCTACATATCTAGCGTCAAGTACCTATTGCTATTGACTTCTGATTGATTATTGAGATCGAGAAGAGGTTAGGTATAATTTAATTTTATTTATTTAATTTTCGTCGCAACAAATTGAAATTCTAAAGGATCGTTCAGAAACGTGCTTTCGTACTTTTTTTAACAAATATGATAATAAATAATTTATTATCATATTTGTTAGAAAACAGATACTTCATACATTTATATTTAATATAAATGTATGTAATTTTTATCATTTGATATTTTATTTACCAGTCGCTTTTCGGTGAAGGAAAACATCGTGAGGAAACCGGACTAATCCCAACAAGGCCTAGTTTATCCTCTGGGTTGGAAGGTCTGATGGCAGTCGCTTTCGTAAAAACTAGTGCCTACGCCAAATCTTGGGATTAGTTGTCAAGCGGACCCCAGGCTCCCATGAGCCGTGGCAAATGCCGGGACAACGCGAGGAAGAAGAAGAGAGAGTATGTAATTTTTATATAAATGTATGAAGTATCTGTTTTCTATTAAAACCGAGTTAAAATATAGCGAAATAGTAATATACACACGTTAGTTTTTGTCTTGTTTACTTATAATTTCTTTAAAAATAAAACTTAGATTTTTTTGTCGTTTATTTCATTGCATGTTTGAGAAAAACACTATACATACCTCGGCGGGAAATGGAGATTGCCCGCCTCAGACCTAACCGATTTTAATTTTTGAAAAAAATATAAGTTAAACATTATTAAATTCTACATGAAATATATAAATTTGATAACTGTCGCAATCACGCACGTAATTTTTTAATTTTTCGGAAAGTTTTAACTAAATTTTTTTAAATACTATTTTTTCAAGAGAATTCAATATTTTTTTTTCAGAAAACGACCTTAATTGTATATACAACATTCATACCCAAATTACAAAGAAATCGGATTAGTACTTTGACTGTAATAATATAAAAATGTTTTTTTCTTTTTTTGCATTATTAGGGTTCCGTAGTCAACTAGGAACCCTTATAGTTTCGCCATGTCCGTCTGTCTGTCTGTCTGTCCGAGGCTTTGCTCCGTGGTCGTTAGTGCTAGAAAGCTGAAATTTGGCATGGATATATAAATCAATAAAGCCCACAGAGATGTACAATAAAATCTATAAATTTAATTTTTTTAGGGTACCACCCCTACACGTAAAGTGGGGGTGAATATATTTTTTTGCTTCAACCCTACAGTGTGGGATATCGTTGGAAAGGTCTTTCAAAACTAATAGGGGTCTTCAACAAACATTTCTTGATAAAGTGAATATATTCGGAGATAATTGCTTCGAAAGAAAAAAAAAATGTGTCCCCCCCCTCTAACTTTTGAACCATAGGTCCAAAAATTATGAAAAAAATCTTGGAAGTAGAGCTTAAGAAAGACATTAAATGAAAACTACAGCGGATATGATCAGTTCAGCTATTTTTGAGTTATCGCAAAAAGTTTCCCCTTCATAGTAAAAAGACGTACACCCACAGTTCATCCTTTGGTTAACAATCTACTATACTTTAAGCTCCAGTTTAGCTTATTGTGACGAAAGAGTAACTACGGAACCCTACTCTGAGCATGGCCCGACATGGTCTTGGCCGGTTTTTTAAATACCTGAAGCATTTGAGGCTTAAGTTTTGGTGAAAGCACTACATACATATATGTAGGTTAATAATCCAGTAAAAGGAAATAAATTTTTTCGCTAAGGGCAGTTTGGCCATGCTTACCCGGCTGTACCCTTTCAGCTTGCCTCAAATACCCAGGTACCCTAAAATATCTACCAGTTCTCGGACCACTTGTCGAATTATCACTCTCACAAAATGTACTAGCAAGAATCGTAATTTAGGGTGGATCAAGATTAAAATAATTTTCATGTCATGTGATGTGCCACACGTTAATTATTAAAAAATAACCGGCCAAGAGCATGTCGGGCCACGCTCAGTGTAGGGTTCCGTAGTTACTCTTCCGTCACAAGCTAAACTGGAGCTTAAAGTATAGTAAATTGTTAACCAAGGGATGAAACGGTACCTTTCACCTGAGTTAAACAAATAGGCAAATTTGCATAATCAGTACCTAATTAAAATAAGTCTTTTTACTATGAAGGGAAAACTTTTTGCGATAACTCAAAAACAGCTAAACTGATCATGTCCGCTATAGTTTTCATTTAATGTCTTTCTTAAACTCTACTTCCACGATTTTTTTCATATTTTTTGAACCTATGGTTCAAAAGTTAGAGGGGGGGGGACACATTTATTTTTTCTTTCGGAGCGATTATCTCCGAATATATTCACTTTATCAAAAAGTGTTTTTTGAAAGCCCCGATTAGTTTTGAAAGACCTTTCCAACGATATCCCACACTCTAGGGTTAAAGCGAAAAAAAAAATTCACCCCCACTTTACGTGTAGGGGAGGTACCCTAAAAAAAATTAAATTTTTAGGTTTTATTGTACGACTTTGTCGGTTTTATTGATTTATATATCCATGCCAAATTTCAGCTTTCTAGCACTAACGACCACGGAGCAAAGCCTCGGACAGACAGACAGACAGACAGACAGACAGACAGACAGACAGACAGACAGACGGACATGGCGAAACTATAAGGGTTCCGTTTTATGCCATTTGGCTACGGAACCCTAAAAAACACTTTTACTTAGGTACATGACTTTATTAGTTGAGAAATAGTATTTAAAAAAAGTAAAATATTTTTATGTTTACTCCATCACTCCAATTCAATGTATGGAGTCATGGAGTGAACATAAAAATACATTTTTTAAATTTTAGCTTCTAAACTAAACTAATAAAGTAGCGGCTTACAAAATACAACTATGTTCCAAATTTCATTAAAATATAGCGAATAGTTTTCGAATAAAATGAGTGTGATATACGGTTAGACAAATTAACGTACGAATGGAAATTTTGGCTACGGTTCCCTAAAACGTTTTGAGAAAATCGGTCGCATAAGTAGTTTAGAACTTAGATACTAAGAAAAGGGGGAATTTGTTCGGATAAGGTATTCTATCAATATGTTCCTTTTGATTTAGGTACTTAATGAACACCGAAATAAAAAATCTTATTTTTCTGATGTTTTTTACTTATACACACATTCCCATTGTAAGTTAGCTGTTAGAAATTTATAGTAAATTCGACATATAACACAAAGAAAACGTGTGCTAAATGGGTACCCAAATCAACGTAACCATTCATATCTTGAAACGCGACTTGAATACAAGTCAAATTCTTACTCATTTCTATCCTATTCCCCGAAAATATAAGAACCAAATTTGCTATTTTTATCGGCTATGAATGAATTCGTCAATTCGTCTGTAAGCACATCGTACACGTATAGCGAGTATCGGTGACGCGTCGAACATTCGTAAATCCGTGACGCGTGTAGTTGATCGGCTTAGAGCGGGAACAGCAGTCGCTGGACGGGAGCCACTCTCGCCGCGCTCCCGACCGCGAACACCCGCACACTTACGTTGTATACAAATATCCTTCTTATTACAAGAAATGTAGAGGTGATGTCGGTGTGCGCTCAGGGGGAAGAGGAAAGCGCGTCGGAGGAACCCGGCGCGCCGCTCCGGGAGGCGTACGAGCCGAAGTCCGTGAGCAAGGTGGTACGCGTGCTGACGGTGCTGGCGTACCTGCTGTCGGTGTCGCTGGCGGCTATTCTGCTGTCTGTGTACTACGTGTGCGTGTGGAAAAGCCCGGAACTGCCGCCTCTGAATGGCACTGGCGAGGGCGAGCTGGCCGCACAGCGCGCTGAAGCGGACCTCGGAGGTGCATCGAACCCGCCGTTTCACGATGTCCATGGTAATTCCTTAAGTGTCTTAGTCAAAATTTGAAATCTTAACGAAGTTTTTGTTTTAAAAAATTTGGCAGCAGCGGCAGCGCAGTAAAAGTATTTTAGAAAGGAAAGGTAGAAAAAGTTTTAAACTGCCTGAAAATGAGGCAAGTCGGTGGAAATCGAGTTTTATAGACGCCCTCCACTGATAGGCATAAAATTAGATTAACGCACGCAATTAAGTGTCATTAAAATAGCCTGTAGTCCAAAACATACTATTAAATTATGCCGCATTTGTCAAAGAATCGGAGCAATAACAATTAAGGTAACGTAACGTAATGATTAGAGTACCTACACTGCACAGCATTTAAGATATGTATTGGACTTACCTACTTAACTAATTTTTATCTATGAAATATAATAAAAATAAAAGCAACCGCTTTTTCTTATAATTCTAAATAGAGTACATAGGTTTTTAGATCAATTAGATCACTATTTATTTTTTGTAAAATATATGTATTTTAATCCGTTGCATCCCCGTTAAAATACAAAACGGGGATGCAATTTTGGCTTAATTAACTAATAACTATCTAGTTATGCTATTTTTTATTAAATGCAATTTTGTTCTAAAACTACATCACTCAATGACAATAGATAATACCGCACCACTACCCATAAAAGCCGTAAAAGTCATTGCAAAATTCATACAAATTCAAATTCAAACTGGTTTATTATTATTACCCACAATGACTGTTAGACGCCGCTGTTATGCATGGTGGGATAGAAATATCGATGCTTATTTTCCGAATATGGTACCTACTACCAAGATACGCGTTTAACGTAGCATGTGCCAATATACATATAGTACAGTACCGTATGAAAATATCGATACAGACAAAGTGCCAAAAATATGTATACACGACCTTATTGCCCATATATGAAGGTTACGTATACGTGTTCGGTATATGTATAGTATTAATGTTATTAGATCCAAATTAATATTCTGCTTAGAAAACCAACGAGCGGCAAACAAAGATTCCCGACGATTTTTTTTTTCATCACACTTGCGTGTTATTGTATGCCAGTATTCTGAGACGCAATAAACTATATTATGCCCACGGGCGTTATAGTTTTTTTTTTCATTACGCCCATGGGCATATTGGGCATAATGATTTTTTTTCAAGTAGGTATAGAGATTACTTTAATAGCCGTTTAAAATATTTTTACACAATTTTCAATCGTGGCGGACTCTACAAATTGAAAACGGTGAAAAATAGAGATATCTAGAAAAATGTTTTCGAAGCGTTTATTAGCACACAAAAGAAAAAAGTTGTAAAAAAAGGCGGAATAAAGTAAATATTTCTTATTTCCCCATTATCTCAAAAAGTATTAATATATTATAAAAGAGGATAATATTTCCAATAGAAAAGTCCATACTTGCAGAGCTGTATCTCCATTATTTGTACTTTCATTATTCATTCATTCTTATTTTTTTCACTATTTGTATCGGCAATAGGTAATACCTAACCAAGTCCTAGTTTATTATTAATATACAATATATTATTAATAATAATAGCCCGGTTTCTTTTTGTACCTTTTTCTTACAATAGTCCAACCGGGGCTTGTCCTTGGGTGCACTGCTATAGTGTGAACAAGGATAGTCGTCGGTTGGTGTCACATTACATTTAGAGTAAATTGTCTTATTACGAGGGGCCTCTACGTGTTGGCTTCGGCCCCACGCACGCCTTCCAAATACCCGGGACCCCATGGTCCCGAGAATTTGTAAGAGACATATAAACAATAATAATTCAGCCTATATACGTCCCACTGCTGGGCACAGGCCTCCTCTCATGTGCAAGAGGGCTCGGGCTATAGTCCCACGCTAGCCCAATGCGGATTGGGGACTTTACATACACCTTTGAATTTCTTCGCAGATGTGTGCAGGGTTCCTCACAATGTTTTCCTTCACCGAAAAGCTAGTGGTAAATATCAAATGACATTTCGTACATAAGTTCCGAAAAACTCATTGGTACGAGCCAGGATTTGAACCCGCGACCTCCGGATTTAAATTCGGACGTCATATCCACTCGGCTACCACCGCTTATTATTATTATTAACAGAATAAATAAAATGGTAATCGCATAACATGCAAGCATTTGTCAAATTAAATTAAGTATAAAGAAGGTACATTATTAAATGTGTCAGTATCAAATAGTGACAGCAAAAGTCGCCAAAATAAACCATAGGAATAAGGGGTGTGTAGCGATATCTTTAGTCACTTTGGCTTCGACTATTTTTACTTGATGGTGATTGTACCTACGTAATGTTTAGTACGTGATTTTTACTTTACTACTCAATGTCCTCGCAAAAAAACGGATTTCATTGATAAAGTGTCAAAGATAACGCGCGAAGTTTATTGCTTCTTGTCGGATATTTATTTTGCTTTAAACTCTCATAGTGTTAAAAATAAATTAAAAAGCGGCCAAGTGCGAGTCGGACTCGCGCATGAAGGGTTCCGTACCATTTAAGACGTATTAAAAAAAAATCTACTTGCTAGATCTTGTTCAACATTTTACCACTTTGGACACACATTTTACCACTTTGGAACTGTCTCTCGCGCAAACTATTCAGTTTAGAAAAAAATGATGTTAGGAACCTAAATATCATTTTTGAAGACCTATCCATAGATACCCCACACGTATGGGTTTGATGAAAAAAATTTTTTTTTAATTTATTGACGTATTAAAAAAAAACTATTCACTAGATCTCGTTCAAACCAATTTTCGGTGGAAGTTTGCATGGTAATGTATATCATATATTTTTTTTAGATTTTTCATTCTGTTATTTTAGAAGTTACAGGGGGGGGGGGACACACATTTTTTCACTTTGGAAGTGTCTCTCGCGCAAACTATTCAGTTTAGAAAAAAATTATATTAGAAACCTAAATATCATTTTTGAAGACCTATCCATAGATACCCCACACGTATGGGTTTGATGAAAAAAATTTTTTTTTTTAATTTTTATGACGTATTAAAAAAAAACTACTTACTAGATCTCGTTCGAACCAATTTTCGGTGGAAGTTTGCATGGCAATGTATATCATATATTTTTTTTAGATTTTTCATTCTGTTATTTTAGAAGTTACAGGGGGGGGGACACACATTTTTTCACTTTGGAAGTGTCTCTCGCGCAAACTATTCAGTTTAGAAAAAAATGATATTAGAAACCTAAATATCATTTTTGAAGACCTATCCATAGATACCCCACACGTATGGGTTTGATGAAAAAAATTTTTTTTTTTAATTTTTATGACGTATTAAAAAAAAACTACTTACTAGATCTCGTTCGAACCAATTTTCGGTGGAAGTTTGCATGGCAATGTATATCATATATTTTTTTTAGATTTTACATTCTGTTATTTTAGAAGTTACGGGGGGGGGGACACACTTTTTACCACTTTGGAAGTGTCTCTCGCGCAAACTTTTCAGTTTAGAAAAAAATGATATTAGAAACCTCAATATCATTTTTAAAGACCTATCCATAGATACCCCACACGTATGAGTTTGATGAAAAAAGATTTTTTGAGTTTCAGTTCTAAGTATGGGGAACCCCCAAAATTTATTGTTTTTTTTCTATTTTTGTGTGAACATCATAATGCGGTTCATAGAATACATCTACTTACCAAGTTTGAACAGTATAGCTTTTATAGTTTCGGAAAAAAGTGGCTGTGACAGAATCGGACAGACAGACGGACATGACGAATCTATAAGGGTTCCGTTTTTTGCCATTTGGCTACGGAACCCTAATAAATGATGCGATGAATATTAGGTATATTTACGATGGTGGATGGCTAATGAACGATTTAGTAAGTCTTGGCGTCATGTTATTTTTAATTTTTATGAGCAATTAACGAGGATATTTTAAATTAAATTGATTGAAACTAAACAGCCTTTGGCTGTCGTGTAGAAACAACAAAGCCAATGATGTGGTAAAATTGTGTAAAAGAAAAAATAAGTGGATTTTGGTAATGTGCGCTCGATTTTATATCTAATCACATTTGACTCTTCACATGTGACAATGTACGACACAAATACGATCCAGCATCACGACTCCCTAGTGTGATGTTCTAAAATATAAAACATCTTACAAGTAGGTAGGTACGGTTAGCGTCAAATACTTTGTAGCACTCAAAGTGGCCAAATAGTTCGGTACACCATACTAAAGTATGGTGTACCGAACTATTTGGCTACTTTGGTTGCTACAAAGTATTTGACGCTGACTGTACCAACAAGATGACCGCAAATTAATTATAAATTTGTTATTGTCTTTCTTTTGTCGTGCTAGTAAGTTTCTTTCTTTCTTCAATATGTACGGGATTAAACAATAAATTACCAACACCTTAATATAGGTACCAAACCAAAGTAGCCAAATAGTTCGGTACACCATATATTTAGTATGGTGTACCGAACTATTTGGCCAATTTGACAGCTACAAAGTATTTGACGCTGACTGTACAACAAAAGGAAAAACAAAACTAATATAATTTTAAAATAACGTGTCTAAAGATTGAAAAGTACGGCTACCACCGGCTTTACACTGACAGTAATCGCTAGCGTGAGCGTAACTTACTTCCTATGCATCGCGCTCGTACGGGCATATTAGTGCGAGCGAGATGTATAGAAAATAAGTTACGCAGACGTTATCAAATATGTCAGCTTAACACTGCTAAGGCAGTCGTGGTAAAGCTACAGGCCTTTAATGAAAAAAAAACCTCCTCTCGTCCCTATTTTCATGCCTTAGGGTTTCGAAAACAGACAGAGAAGAAAATAAATTTTAAGCCCAAAATCGTGACGAATATTTATTTAAAATTTTACTTGCAATTTTATTTTTTAAACGAATGTTAATTTTAAATCTAAGTACTAATAACAGCCCCAAAAGACTGGAAGTTTTTTGTTGCGTCCGAGTCCGACTGAAATGGTATTTGATGCCGAAACCGAAGGTTCCGTTTTGAACTCAGTTTCAGCCGCAACGGAAACTTTTATACACGTTTAAAAATCAACGAACAAAATCTCGGTAGGCTTTCTTTTTATGAACATTTACCTACATATGATATGAACAATGAAACAATTAAAAAAACCGTCAAAGGGCGTGGGCGGATCAAGTCTATTCTAATGAAGAAAGATTAATTATAATTCACTTAAGTATCATTATATAAAACGTCTAAACTCTAAACGTAAAATTTCGGCATGGCATGGCAATTTTTTGGTCGATAGCGAAACTTTAGCCGTAACATGATTTTTATGCCGGAACCATAATTTTGGTCGTACGCTAAGAAAAAATAAAATAATCGACCGTTGTTATTTTATGCAAACATGTCAAAAAGTTCGCCTGGGAAGGCCCGTCGCTCGCGAGGGGTTTCTCTAATCCAATTAGCCGTTTAACCCAATTGCGCCCTCGCCTCCCAATATACTGTTTCAGTTAGCACTACGAGTTAAGGCCGATCATTTACACAATTGATTGATTTACAAATTATTTAGTACTGTAAAGCTACCTTATAGTTGGATTGGGTTAGGTTAGGGTCCGAAAGTCCCTATAGGAGGTGACCTCTCACTGCCGGCGCTAATCCGCCGTATGGTGGACAGTGAGGAGGCATGGGCGGCAGTGACCTCCTTCAGTGTCACCGTCATGACGCAGAAGGAGGCGGCAGAGCGAATGCGCGAGGATGATGCGAGCTCGCTCCCTCAGCGCCGCAGGAGGCCGGGCAGGCGGCGAAGAGCCTTCGCGGCCCGAATGCTGCCACCCTAACGGAACCCTGCGGGTGATGGGTCGGGAGTTCCATCACCCGCCTGAAGAGGTTCCGAGCTGGAAGGCCCTCGCGTGTTCCGAGGTGCCTTCAGTGAAGTAGGCTGCTCGAGCAGCCCGAAAAGATGGTCCCGCAAGGGCAACGCCGGCAGGGTATCGGTGGCCTGCAACCGTGTTCCCGAAACCCCGTCAACAAAGCGAGCGCCAGAACACCCCAGGGGGTTTAGTCCGTGGGAGTCGGACATACCCACTCGGCTTCTCCCGGGCCAGTGGGATCCATAACGGATTCCCCCTGGGTCATCAAAAAAAAAAAAAAAAAAAGAAAAGGGTCCGAAAGTCCTCCCCCCGAGGGTTGCCCACCTTGTCGTGGTGGAGGGGCTTAGTAGCCGTGGCTTGGTCTCCCACGGTGAAGCGAAGAGGCAACCAGGGCCGGCCTGTTTGAGGTGCTGGCTGGCCCGAGGAGGACGCTCCAAGTGGGCTTGATAAGCCCGCTTGTGACGCGTTGGAGGTGGACCGTCGAGGAAGAGGAGTGTCGGTATTGCGGTTAGCCGTTCTCCCTATCCTCGACGGCCGAGGTGGGATCGCAGGGGAAGAGGCGTGATGGTATCACGATGCGCCACTCTCCCTATCCCCTGCGACCTTGGCGGGGCCGTTCCGCTGTAGCGGCGTTGGTGGGGCTGCAGAGGAAGAGGAGTGTCGGTGTTACGGTGTGCCGTTCTCCCTGTCCTCTGCAGCCGAGTTGTGGTTTGCGGCAGAACCATGGACCTCATCTGCCGCCGGGCGCTGGGGAGTTTTCTGGCGCCCGTGGCCTCCTTGTGGCGGGCTCGGGGGGGTCCGCTACACTGCAGGACGGAGGCCGAGGAGGAAGGCGCGTCGAACCATCTGGCGCGCCTCGCGTGATGGGCCTTCGGGTATCCGCGAAGGAGCCGCTCGCGGGCGGCTGCCGCCAGTGGGGTCGCGGATGAGTACGCAAGTGTTCCCGTAACCCCACCAATAAGGCGGCGAGGTGGCATATGGGGGGTTTTTAATGGGTATACCGTGGGCCTCATTAGCCTAGACGGGAGTCCCACATAACCACTCGGGTCACCCCCCGCACCCGGGTGGTATGCGGAATGCATTTTCCCCCCTGGACGAAAAAGAAAAAAAAAAAAAAGGGTCCGAAAGTCCTTAACTATGGTCCAAAAGTAACTCGAATATTTTTTGTTATAAGTAGGATTATTATTTGAATGTCACAATTATTGTATTTTTTATTTTTTAGAAAACAAACAGCCTTTTACAAACAAACAACCTATTTAAAATAACTGAACTAAAAATAGGCCTTAACTTTCCTACATTACTAAGAAATTATTACATAGAAATGTAAATTACGCAATTATAAATTACCGGTTTAGTTGTGTACTACATGCAAGTAAGGTAATATTGATACGCAATTGTATTGTATATTGTGGCCATATGCGCATTCCCGTTGCCAGGGAGGTTGTGGGATTAGACTGAGCAACTTATACTATGGGACCAACCCCGAAATCTAATGAGAGATAGCTAAGAACTGTCAGTATTCACCAAGCAAACTAACTTTGGATGACACTGATCTGGACAATATCAAGAAGGATATTAAAGTAGGTTCTAGTATGTTTTACCCTACTCAACTATTTCATTTGTCCAGCAGGCATTACCTACTCGTTGAGGAAACTGAAAACATTCCGTAATTATCGTAAGACCTTCTTCCGTCTTTCTGCCTTTTCCAGTAATATTATGACTTAAAGATCCTTAAAATATCAAGGGATCAAGATCAAGCGGAATAAATAATCATATAATAGGTAGTAGCAACCTGTCCCGGCTTCGCACGGATTTACACAAAACCTTAACAAATTATGCACCGTAAACTGCCTCAAGAATCACTCTATTGATAGGTGAAAACCGCATGAATATCCGTTCAGTAGTTTTTAAGTGAACATACAGACAGACGCGACGGAGGACTTTGTTTTATTAGATGTAGTGATATAGATACTTAACATTTTTATTTTTAAAGAAAATTCAAAAACATTTCAGCTTCACGTGCTAAATGCAAAAAGCTCTGTTCATATGAGATACAATATGATCCTCATGCAAGTGAAAATATCAATAAAATCGGAATATATCCCTCGATTTGCTGTATGTTACAACAAACGGGCATGTTATTCCGCTAAATTATCTTTATGAACCGCGCAACAAGTGTACGCCGCCACGCGACTAAATGCTGTCATTCTCAACCCTAATCGAGCATATCGCTTCAGTAAACCAGTACTTAACTGTGGTCTTCGATTGCCTATGGGTTGTTACTGTTCGTGTGGTCAAGTTATACTAAATATGAGCTAGAGTCGAGGCAATGTTTTGGGAATTAGGTAACAATACACACGCTTTTATGAGCATGCTGTGAACCGGTTAGCTCGTCTCAGTAGTGTTTAATTGAAACATGACGCTTAATGTATTAAGTATTAGATAACAATACACATGATAAAAGTTAAGTTGTTAACAAGGGCTAAGTGCTTAACAAACCGGACTTTTGCCAATAGTTTCACCAAAAAACCGTACTGCGCCAAACTCTTGTACCTAATTAGGTTGCAAAAAGTTAACCTCCGTCTGCTTTATTATGCAACAGGGAGCACGCTAAAACGATGAGAAATAACAACATAGTTGCAATTTCAGTTTCCCACAAATGCGAGTGCATGATAAATCCTCCAAGCCGCTGCGCGCAACGTCTTGGATTAATAAGGTTTGACTGACTGCAATTGTCTATGACAATACGATTTTTATGATAACTACCGAACTTATCTAGTACCTCCACGCACGCAGTGGCAAACAGAGATATTTGACCCACAAATAAACCCACAAAGCTAAACGGATATTTTTTTTTTTTATATGATCCACATTTTGTTTTTATGTTGAAAGTTTGCTACGACCTTTCACTGCACATTTTTTTTACAAGCACAGCATTGTAGCGGTTGGGATGGGCAGAAATTTCACGGTAGCTAAAATCTGACGTAGAACCTAGATTACGAAACTACCCAGCCAAGCATAACAACCGTAAGTAAAATAGGCCACTATTATCAGTTTGAACTTGTACTTTATTGCACAAGAATATGACTTACGCTTGTTATGTGTGGTGGAGCAGAATATTAAATTTGTAATAAACTCATAAGCCAATTCGTGTACGTAGAAGTACGAGAGAAAAATAACATTATTAGATATCATTCAGATGTTAGTGCATGTTCGAATTGGCCTGTCATTCACTGCTGAGCTTCGGTCGCGGTCAGTCGTAGTGCTACGTCGTAGCCGATAACATGATTCTCAGGAAAATTCTTGGCATTAATTTTGGTTGACATTGAATTTTTAGTAGGTACGAAACCTAAAAAGTACCTAATATTTTGGAGAGCTGACTCTAACGCCCACAATTAGCAAAAGTAAATTACTTTAGAGAATCGATACATTTATACATGGAGGCGTAGGCGACGTGCTGTATTCACACACCATAATCGGCTTATTTCAGTAATCAGTCAATGGCAAGAAAACAAAAATGATAACTTATTGGATTTAAAAGCATCCATAATTCCATACATACTTCATATGTTGCCGTTTAGTAACAGGTTAAATGAACGTTTGTTTGCCACCAATGTTGTAAAAAAATCTTAACAGATTTTCAACAGATAAATTGATTTTAACAGATTTTTTAATACAGTTGCTCATAAAGTGCTACTTTACGTAGCTGTTTAGCGTGCGGAAAGTTGGATTTCGCGAACTAGTGCTTTTTACTTTTCCACTTGTTCCAATTCATGACTACTTATTGATGAGTGTTAATGTTAGTTTCCTTTAAAAGTCGTAATAAAAACCTACTGTTAATGTAAAAATAATAAATACGAGTATAAGCATATTTCATATTTTATTACTTACCTCTTCATCATTGTAACACGTTTAGTTTATAATATTGTAAAACCGTTCTTAATAAGTTGTCTGAATGGAACGGAATACCTACCGAAACGCCTGTCAAAGAAGAGGCGTTTTTCTTACTGCAAGAATGTTTTAAGTTTCCAAAGGCAACATTCGATATTCTTTTCATATAATTTAAATATACGATACACAAATAATCGTAAGTAACGATACTTAGGTCAATAATAGTATAATATTTTATATTTACCATTGTTTCTGTCTTATAGAACATGCATAAAAAAGTACTTGTTGTTTTTTTATTTTTTCGCAACTGTATTAAAAAACGTCGTTCGATACACGTGCGGAAATATTATTCTTAAGTAATGACATACTTTCCGCACTAGCATCGAAATGTACTATTTCCTTGAAAATGAATTCCAAAGATATTTTAGATACAAAGTCAGGTGACTTTGTATCTAAAATATCTTTGGAATGAAATACTTGGTAATTACTAAGGATTGCAACCGGAATTATTTTTGTTTATGACAAATAGTTATCGGCTGTACCTAATATTTTATGCGCAGAGTAAACAATGCTACGGGCTACGGCGTAGCAAGTGTCACAATCCTACGTGTCACAATCGTGTGTAGAATCCAATTTTCATCACGCTGGATAAAGATCTTGTTTCATGCAGGTGTGCTGAACGACAAAGGCCTAAGGTAAGGTGGGATAAGAGGAACAGTCATAGTTTATTTTGCTCGGGGCAAGACAAACAGTATGAGGACTCCATACAAGTGGTTGTCTTGCCCCGGTGATAGTCTTACTCCAACTTACCTTATATTGTTCCCGGGGGAGTTATGGCTAGTGGAAATAAGCTTTAACTCCCTCGGGAGTTACCTCCAGCTTTTTTTAATTATGTCACTAATTCATACGAACCAAATAGGTTATAAGTGTAACACTTATTTAAATTTAATACCCGTTTAAAATATTTTTACATAATTTTCAATTGTGGCTGAATGCCGGATGGGTCTGGTCCTTCGATACTTAACCTGTCAAAAAATTACAATATGGCGGACGACTGTTTGAAATGTCACAGTATTCCAGATAATTCTCAAAATTTAGTTTTTTTTCGCAAGTGTGATGCAAATCATGGTTACTCCGGGGGTAAGAATATTGCAAACTCGAGTTTTTAATTGACTCCAGCCTGCGGCTGTCGTGAATCGACAGCCTCTCATTTACAGTAAGTTACCTCATTCACTTACCCTCCTCATTGCAAAATGTAATTACTATATATTATAAATACAAAGTTTTGCTGCATGAAGCTACTATACAAAAATAACCGGCCAAGAGCATGTCGGGCCACGCTCAGTGTAGGGTTCCGTAGTTACTCTTCCGTCACAATAAGCTAAACTGGATCTTAAAGTATAGTAAATTGTTAACCAAGGGATGAAACGGTACCTTTCACCCGAGTTAAACAAATAGGCAAATTTGCATAATCAGTACCTAATTAAAGTAAGTCTTTTTACTATGAAGGGAAAACTTTTTGCGATAACTCAAAAACAGCTAAACTGATCATGTCCGCTATAGTTTTCATTTAATGTCTCTCTTAAGCTCTACTTCCACGATTTTTTTCATATTTTTTGGACCTATGGTTCAAAAGTTAGAGGGGGGGGGCACATTTTTTTTTCTTTCGGAGCGATTATCTCCGAATATATTCACTTTATCAAAAAATGTTTCTTGATATTAGTTTTGAAAGACCTTTCAAATGATACCCCACACTCTAGGGTTGAAGCGAAAAAAAAAATTCACCCCACTTTACGTGTAGGGGGGTACCCTAAAAAAAAAAAAAAATTTAGATTTTATTGTACGAGTTTGTCGGCTTTATTGATTTATATATCCATGCCAAATTTCAGCTTTCTAGCACTAACGACGACGGAGCAAAGCCTCGGACAG
Organism: Cydia pomonella; assembly: GCF_033807575.1. NCBI lineage: Eukaryota > Metazoa > Arthropoda > Insecta > Lepidoptera > Tortricidae > Cydia > Cydia pomonella. Next base: position 8,165,390 of record NC_084721.1, on the reverse strand, counting down.
ACAGACAGACAGACAGACAGACAGACAGACAGACAGACAGACAGACAGACAGACAGACAGACAGACAGACAGACAGACAGACAGACAGACAGACAGACAGACGGACATGGCGAAACTATAAGGGTTCCGTTTTATGCCATTTGGCTACGGAACCCTAAAAAGCCTTCCGTCCTCTTTTTCCGCATCCCGTCTTTGTTATTTATTACCTATAAGGCGTACCTGGCCGCATAGCCAACGTGCAAATCGCTAACGCTCCGTAGCGATCTTTCGATTCGCATACGGATACGCAACTGTCACTGTCGCACTAATATGGAAGAGTGATAGAGAGACACACAGCGTTTCGTTGTCGATGTCACTTTGGCTAGGCCGGCTGTGCTGTCCCGCACACCCCACTAGCTGCACATAAATCCAGCGCCGTTGACCACGCTAGTCGTTCCAGCTGCATTGCTGAGTGGAGTGAGTGGAGACCATTCCGGCTTCACATCTCCGTTTTTACTGTTTTGTTGATCTATGTCTTGTATTTGCTATATGTGTTATTTGTATTGATGTTGTGTTGTCTGAATAAATGATATCTATTCTCTTTTCTATTCTATATCGTTGCAGGCGATCATTTTGTTTCAAGGAAGCGTTTTTTATTTTCGTATTACTTTACATTTTTATAGCATTTTACCACAGCCTAAAATTGAGCTATTCTAATTGGAAAAACATTCAAACTTTGTATAATAAGAGTGTTGTATTTGTGTTTGACTGACATGCCTACTGTAAGATATTATAGCACGAGGGTTAAATCCCTCGACGTTTTCACTAAGTAGAAACTCATTAATATAAAACAACGAGCGTGTTTAGAACGCATTACACGAAGGATTCCGATGGGGTCTATGCCAACGGAAGCTTTTAGGGGAGAAAATCACAAAGCTTACGAACCGATGCGCTGTAAACAGACCAGCCCGCGTAGCCAACGTGCCTATCGTTCACGCTCCGTGGCGAATGAAACGCAACTGTCACAGTCGCACTAATATGGAAGAGTGATAGAGAGAGATTACTACGATACGCCACGAACCATAAACGATAGGCACGTTGGCTACGCGGGCAGGGTGCATCGATAACACACCGTAGCGAACGAAACGCAACTGTTTCTATCGAACTAATTTGGAAGTTATAGAGAGAGATAACTACGCTACGCTACGGAGCGTGAACGATTTGCATCTTGTCTACGCACCGGAGTCAGATTGTCATAAAAAAGCATTTAGATATACTTAATTTTTATGTCAAAAATGTACGTTCAAATTGGCCTCCAGAGTACCTTGCTAAGGTGACATTGGCTTAGCGCTTATACACTACGAAAACGAAACGCTTTGTGTCTCTCTATCACTCTTCCGTATTAGTGCGACAGTGACAGTTACGTTTCTTTTGCTACGGAGCGTAAACGATAGGCATGATGGCTACGCCCCCAGTATACCTAAGTCTGGTCTCCGTTAACCGGGAAATAATCGTTACTGTCAGTTTACTGTAACGTAGAGTACGTTACAGTAAACTGACAGTATTTGCAAAAATATTTTGAGATTCAGGCGTTATTTTTCGTCTACTTATATCTGCAATCGGCTGTTCTAGCCATTGAGCTATACTAGTTCTTGCCATAATCAGATGGGGTTTTTTTTTAGGTTACTATTTAGGGTGGTATTTCACTGAGCACCATCACCAGTTTACGTGGGGGCTTATAGTATTTGGTCTGCGGCTCAGGCGTTTTCTGTATAAATATAAATGAGACGGTGTAATACCATGAAATTATAAATAAAATATTTAATAGATACTACTGAAAGATGCGTAGGTAGTAAATAAATTAAGAACGAGCTCAGCACACGTACCTGTTACCACCACATAATGTTTGGTGAATAGACGGGCACCGCGAAGCTTTTACAATAATGCACGGCGTATTGAAAGATTATTTTATAATCTTGTAAAATACCAAGCATGTACTTAGGTAATTTAGGAGAATACATCCTTTAGATTTATTTAATTGAATTTGTGTTCTAGGAATAATTAAGGAATTATTATAAAGGCAGGTAATAAATAAATAAGTACAAATAGTAGGCAAAAAGGTCGAATATATAACAATGTCTTTCAATATGTACGAGTACAGTATGGTCAAACCTAAATCAATCAAATGTAAGGCATTTAGAACTAGAAGTTTTGGAACCGTAAAAAAATTAAATATGAGATGAACTTCGTCCGACACATTATGAATAAATAAAAAACCGGACAAGTGCAAGTCGGACTCGCCCACCGAGGGTTCCGTACGTTTTAGTATTTGTTGTTATAGCGGGAACAGAAATACATCATCTGTGAAAATTTCAACTGTCTAGCTATCATGGTATATGTACAGCATGGCATACAGCCTGGTGACCGACGGACAGACACAGATGGACAGCGGAGTTTTAGAAATAGGATCTCGTTTTACCCTTTGGAAACCCGAAAAATGAGTAAGTACTTATTATTTTCCTTACTTCAAAGGAGTCCCAAAATTGGACCCGGATATGTCCTTAAACTACGTCCAAAAGAGAGGTATGGGCAATGTGAATGTCATCTCGCCTTGTGTGGTAGGGCACAGCACAGCAGATGTCATTCCAGATCTAGAGCAGAGCCCAACTGGGGAAGTACCTTCACCTTACAGAAAACCGCAGCCAAATAACACTTAACCCTACTCATAGTGTTGTGTTCCTGCCGGTGAGTAAGGTTGCCAGAGCTCAACGAGGGGGGTGGGGTTAGGGTCGGCAACGCGCATGTAACTCCTCTGGAGTTGCAGGTGTACATAGGCTACGGAGACTGCTAACCATCAGGCAGGCCGTATGCTTGTTTGCCACCGACGTAGTATAAATAAAAAAATTCAATTTGTCCACCTGATATGGTTATCAGGTTGAACATTTAGGTAGCTTTATTAACTACTTCACTATCTACTTAGTACCTAAGGATTAAGGAGTAGTTTATAATGGGTTGGTTGGTGGGTAGGTAGTAGGTACATAATCTGGGGGCACTGTATAGTGCCCCCGTCAAGACGAGCAAAGCGAAGCGCAAGAGCACTACCTACCTTGTACTCGAAGCGCTTCGCCATTTTTTTGAACCCTCATAATTTGGGTTTGGATTATACCAGATAAACAAAATTCTCGGGATATAATGTCAATAGTAGACTTATTAAACATAAAAAATTTCAATTGCCTTATGCTCTCATACTTTCGATTTTATTCATATCTAATAAACCCCGATTTCGTCACTGACTCACTCACTGATGATCATCAAACCTTTAGCGTACTTCTTGATGCCCTAGGAAGCCAAGCCGGCTAAGCTAAGCTAACAAAAAAATTCAAAAACTTGATTTTTTTTGCCCCTAAGGGGGTGAATAGGGGGGTGGAATTTTGTATGAGGAATCAATAACCGCTGAACCAATTTAGTTGAAAATTGGCATGTCAGGTAGTTAGTTTTTGTTATAGGGAAGGATATAGAATAGTTTTCAATCCTAAAATCACCCCGTAAGGTTGGATGAAAAGGGGGGGAAAGGGCGTTGGGGGGGGGGGGAAGGGGGTTGATGTTTATATGGGGAATATTTTAGTAGAGTTTGTGAAGTTAGGCCTTGTAGAGTTAGAAGCTTGGCTCTTCAAGAGATTGGATATCTTTTTGACGGTGCGAGCCTTATGGTCTCGTCTTGGCTACATTTTACATGAAAATGTTTTTGGTGGGATTGAGTTGTCTGTTCATATTTCCATACCGTTCATATTCATACGGGTTACACGTGCAACACTAATACAATTCTGAAATCAAATCAATTGAACTCGTTACCCGTAATTCCCGGCCCCATCGGAGCCGTACCAACAGCAACACACATAATTGAACATTTGTAGACCTTATCTCGTTGCAATAAGGTTTATGAAATGTCATTTAACTGGCAGGTACTTGGCTTTCCGAGAGACGTCTCGTTTACAGAACAATCGTAATCCGCGTTTGAAATAGCCAATATCGGCGCTGGTAAATATTTATCAAACGTCGCTGCGATCTAACCTTGTAATACGGGCCTAATTGTAAGTAGGTAGCTTTATTAGCTACTTCACTATCTACTTAGTAAGGATTAGGGAGCAGTTTATAATGGTGTAAGGAGATTTTGAGTTCCATTAGAAGCGTAAATACCTATGTGTCATCATCTTGTCCGCCTTTTGTATTTGATGAATTTGATCGTCATGAAAAAAGGTATTACTATGTAGGCAGTATGTAGTATGTAGGTAGTATGTAGTAGTTATCGCCTCACCGCCTGCAAGACGTTTAAAAGTTTTGCGCCCTTAAGATGGGTCACCGCGAATGTCCCCGATAGTACCTAAGTTAAGATAATATTAAAAAGCTATGCAAATCTCATAAACCTAGGGAAGAGTGCCGTGGGGAGTGCAATCTTGCAGCATAATTATTGATCTCGGTATTTGCAAGATTCAAGAGGTTCAATCTCGCAACATCTCGGTATTTTGCGAGATCTCGCAAAGCTACGATTTCTAATGCATAATTACATATAACATGGTTGATAAATGGCACTAGACTTTTAATTCCGTCAGGATTGACGCTACGCGCCGTCCATGGAATCCTCTTGCGCCTATACCACTTCTCAAATGCATCAATTCTACTCCGAGTACTCGCTTTCAGAGTCCAGGTTTCCGAACCATACAGAAATATCGAAAAGGGTGCGCATTAGCTTGGTTTGGGTTGCATTGGTTGATTCCTCTGTTCCGCCAGATCTTCTCTATCCGCCTTACTACGGTTTTTGCGAGCTGAGCTCTTCTGATCGCCGTTCACGGTAATCAGCGATCTGATGCAAATGAAGTCCAGGGTGCCTAGCCTACGTGCCAATTGTTTACGCCCCGTGGCGTAGCGTAGTCATCTCTCTCTATCACTCCTTCATATTATTGTGACAGAGTCGACAGAGACAGTTGCGTTTCGTTCGCTACGGAGCGTAATCGATTGGCACATTGGCTACGCACCCTGAATAGTATCCAGATCTGATAGTTTTTCAGTTCAGTTTAAGGGGCCTGTCCTTTACGCAAATTTCAGCTTAGTCTCGGATCATTTAATAAGGAGACCGTATACCTCGCTCTTTTTCGTACCCTTTGTAGGACCACGTCAAGTTAAGATTCATTTGTGCCTATAATGGTAGGTTCATCTGCAAAGCGTAGATTATTGATGAGGAGCCTGCCTATCCGTATGCCTTCATTCCAATCCGTCAAGACCCTTCTCATGACGTGTCCGCCTACGAGATTGAACAGCTGTAGCAAGAGAACACACACTGTCTGACTCCGCGATGGCCTGATTCGGTGTCTTCAATTCTTACCCTCGAAGTGCCGTAGAGATACTGGTTTTGTATTAGGAAAATTAGGTCATGCAAATCATGGAATGTATAGCTGAGCACTCTTACAAATCTTGCGAGATCGCGCACGATTTTACGTGCAATATCAATCTTGCACTAAAGGTGCGAGATCTTGGTATTCCAATTTATATATATTTCATTCATTTATATCCATGCTGTACTTATTTTACATACATGGTTTTCCGCTTTTGATAGTTATGGCTATTAATCAAAAACTTTTAAAATAAAAAAGACCTAACGAGCGACTCTTTTGGCGTAACGTGTGCACGAACTTAAATCTTGAGGAAAAAAGGAGGGCATGGAATTAATGATTGCAAAGTGCAAATTATTCGCGAAATGTTTATTGATCCGGGCAGCGTGACGGCGCCGACGAGGAACAACGGACGTCGAGGCGGCGGCGCGCGCCTCCCCAGGCCGTGTTCCCACTCGTTTACGGGCACAGGCGTACGTTCGCCTAAGAACAACCAAAATAGGCGGGATTTTTGATTAAGCATAGATGTCAAGGACCTCAAGGATACAGTTATACTGGTTAAAGGTGCTGAATGCTCGCCTACTCTCGGTAGGAAACAGTATTACACGGATAGCGCTCCCGGCGACGCGCCGCTCCTGTCACCGCTGTGCCGCCGACACTCGCTGTCATAACAACGAACGACCTCTTCTGAATTAACTTCGTTAGCGTATTGTTATAGCTCGACCCGCTCTCGACACAAATAACACCTGCCGCGACCCCTTTCAAACCACACAATAACTGTTCTGTGTTATCGTGCATATACTCACTGTGATACTTACACTGGACTTATACTGTTTCCGGAATATTCAAAAATTTAAAAGAGCTGAATAAAAACATAATAGCTCATTAACCCGAAACAATGTAAACTCAGAGGCGGCTTCATGACAGACGAATCACGATCGTGCGACTACGTCAGCCCAACTGGAATAGATTCGCATGTACCGTGCGTGAAATTAAAGGATAAACAAATGAAGTCCGGAGCGGCGGGAATAATGAAGCAGTCCGCCTCAGGAGGTGTCAAGCAGCAGACACGAGCGTGACCCGCGCGACGCGACTCGGCCGCGCAGCGGGCCAACTGGGCCATTCGATAAGCGTGCCCCATTTACCTGGATTCAACGCGGGCGGCCAGCAGTGCGGCGGTGCATCGGTGCTGGGCGGGCGTCCAACATGTCGAGCAAGTCGTTCGCTACGGGGAGCATGCGGTCGACCGGCGGGTCCGTGCGGCTCGGCGCGGGCGCGGGCGCCGGCCACGAGCTCGTGCTCGACGCGCTCTACGAACGCAAGCGCGACAAGAAGAGCGTGCGCGTGCTCACCGTCATCATCTACGTCTTCTGCGTCTCCCTCGCCGCCATCATGCTCTCCCTCTACTACGTGTTCTTCTGGGAGCCCAAGGACGCGCAGTACGCGCAGCGCAAGGTGTCTCACACTGTAGACCAGACCAGCACTACACCAATGCCCACATGCTTAATGCCCCACACCGGTAGGTCACACTTCCGAAACGCTTCCTTTGCCACTTTTTCCTCTTTACAACTGTAATTACGACTTTACAGCATAATTTCTATCCCTAAAAATACTGTACCTAACATACCTTAACTAGAACCACTTACCTAATGACCGTAGTACCTTGACTAGATATTCCTAGAGGATTACTAAACATAATTACTTTAACAAGGGCAAACACTGCAAAACTACCTGTACCATAGTAGAACAACGTGTTAACTGCGCTTCGTGGCACACACAATACACTACAATTGCACCAAATGTGAGCCATAAATATATTATTAAACCGCATGTTTGTGTCATTGACTATTATATACTTTACCATCGTAGATTAAATTAGGTAAGACTAAAACTGTCATTCTTGAAATTTTCAAGAAATAATTGACATTTTTTTAAATATCTTTAAAGTACGACTAACATATTGAACATCGGGAGCCTTTCTTCAAGTACCTATCAAGTATATTTTCGTTTCCGGGTTAATACCTTCATTCCTACAAGCACTTCCAATTAAGGCGGGCGGGTCAGCTATCTTTAGGCACTGTTCCGCCTTTCCAGATGCTTCGCTGGCTCGTAAGGTTAAATGTATTCATTTCACAATTCAGAGATGAGACGTCTATACTTATGTATAGTAGGGGGGCGGGTGAACCCACTATTCTTTTCTATTGCCCCCACACCCACGCCCCCGCTGCCCCCGTTGGGCTACTTCTGCAAGCTACAGGAATCAACGTCTAAGAGAAAAAAACTAAGTGTAATTTCTGTGGCCGATAACTTTATGGATATCGGAATTTTATGGGCGCGAGTAAGTGCGGATCTATCAAATACTATTTTAACGACAGAACGCGTAAAATTTACGAGACATTCATGAAACAGTGCTACGGACGCATAAAATATTCGTTAACGATTAACGACCCGTTCTTTAAAACAAATATAAGATCTAAACTCTAAACAAAGAAAACATTCATTTGACGGTAGGTGAACTACCCAGTAAAATGATCTTCAAAGAGACATGTGTACTAGGTAGGAGATTTATTTTGGTGCAAGGTACATGAAACCGACAGTGAACACTAAAACAACTTATATTATTATTCATGTGTCGATGATTTTACATGAATTTAAATAATTAATACAAAAAATGGCAATCAACATTAATTGATACTTAGAACCGATCCAATCAAAAATCATAATACTTTCCGAGAAGGCACTCACTCAATACACCAGAAATACGTAGCAAGTTTATGAAATTATACATGCTAGTGTGATGGGTACCTTTGCGCCGGGGACAGCTCGGGGGGGACTTATTGACTAGCCTAAAGCTAGCCTTAAGTTATAATTGTTTTTATTTTTATTTTATATTTTATTATTTTTTCTTTTGTACTGACATGAATATGTTTTAACACCGATATACATTAACATTATACATACATACATATGTTATAGATTCTATAATATTTAGGAATCAATTCTACATTGATGATCCCAGTTTTAAATAATTCACTTTTAGACAAGTTGAATTCGTTGAATAAAACACCTTGAATAAAACACCTTGGTTTGTTTGAATAAAGGATCCAATTTAACAAACAAATGGTGGATAATCGTTCATTTTGTTTAGCTACTTTAATATTTAAACAACAGCCAATGTCTACATAAAAGCAAATTGAAGTTCAATTTGCTAATTTGTAAGATATTTAATCCCCAAAAACTTTGTGATAATGATTGCACTGCGCGTCCAGCCGTGAAGTTGTTCCGGCCCATCTATCCCTCATTACGCCGCCGCTGGGGCAAATTACGTAACGGAGATACTTGGCCAAGCGCTTTATTCCTTCGTTTTCTTAAATTATGGGCTACGGTACGGCCGAGCGGAATACATAATGAAGATACTTAACAGACACGTACAGGGGTAAAACATTCATGTCCGGATTGTAATAATGCGAGCTCTCTCAGATTTACTGCCAAACAAGCAGGTACAGTCAGCTACAAAAATATTTAAATAACGTTTATACAAAGATTTTTTTTTCATATTTAGACGTCTTTTACAACATGGCCTTAAAATTTAAAACTAAAGTTATTAAAGGCAAGAAACTAACTATCTTCAATATATCCTACTTTAGCTTTGATAGTTTGATACATAAACTTGTGAAAATTGACACATGTTGAATATTATAACAAAATTTAGCTAAATGGATAGAAAATGAGACATCCATTTTAAAAAAAGGGGAATTTATATCATTATTAGATTATAAAAAATACAAGGCTCCAAAGTCTCAAAAAAGATATATATAATTTTACTTTCGAAAAGAAAAAAGAAAATGATACCATTCGATTCCTTTCATTTTATTAAAAAATAAAGTGTATGACAACTATACACATACGCAATATTTTAGCAATTATCTTGATCTTCCATACATTTAGGACAAACTAATGTACCTAATGGGACGTCACATTACAATATCATTTTGTTAGGGGCGTTTCAATCGTCGAGTGCGAGCGTCAGACTAACTCTCATTTCTGATCTTTGTGTTTCCTATATAGATATTTGATCCTCAGAGAAATCAAAATTACAAAAAAACTGTCAAGTAGCCAATTATCAACAATATGCAGCAGCCAAAATTCTTTATCGACGTATTTTTGGGCCACTCTGTAGTTAACTAACGCGCTTGATAATGCAGGGGTATATTGAAGAATGTGCTTTTTGCATATTAAAAAGGTATCACAAATGTATCGATATTACTTTCCATCTTCAATCTAATGAAGAAACACGTATAAACATATGCACTTCAAGGGCCCATCATAAGTCCCGAACAAATGAAAATAGTTATAATGATTCTAAGTCAATACTTACATTATGAATGACTTCAAAATGATTTCATTTTGTCACCATTCGCTCGTGCGTCTCGATCACTCCAATACATGTATATACGACCAATTATCGACAGACATAGCGTTATGTACGCGGGAAATTACATCTTTTTTTATATCAAAATGTAAGTTTAATGTAAGTTTAAATTCTAAAAGTCTTCATCAGGTTTTGTTAGACTGTTCGACTGACATCAGTCTCATAATTATAGGGTCCTAAAGTTATTTTAAACAGATCACATAAATATAGTAACTTATTGCTGTACGTACGTATGAAGTTATGTAATAATAGATCGAGCCTTAGCGAAGGTGTCCGGTTCAGCTTGAGTAAAAATGCTTTCGTATTTCCGGATGTTCTCCTCTACAAGTCGCAAGTCCGGATCGATTTTCGTGAAATTTTGTGAGCAGGTTCGACGATTAAATAAGTAGAACTTTTTGTCGATTCTGTTTTTGGATTTTTTTTCAAAATGGCGGAGCCAAACATTTTTCCAGTTTTAACATAACAGCTCAAAGGGCCACTAGTTATTATGTACTTGCAGTAATATTGACACAAGAAAAAAATACGTTATAAAATTCCTGATGATGTATACCAACTAATAGACCTAGATGTTTATCAGCTCAAGCAAAATTACATAGTTTGAAACTTATGAGTCCGCAGCAGGCTCGGTTCTCCATACAAACGTAGTTACGCTCGATCTCATTTTAAAACGACAAACTAGATTGCTCGGAAACTTGCAATAGGATAAGGTATTATATCTATGCCTGTAATTCGTCTATGTAGCTTCAGATACCATAGTTTAAAAAGTTTTTGGCAAAAATTGCATTTTTGATACTTGCTTTTATCGCTGACTGTACTTTTCCATCCACGGGCGAGTAAAACTCATCGAGACAATTCTAACAACCCCAACCTCAGTTTGCATTATTTTATCACAGAGTTCCTAATGATCCTATGGCCACTTCCTGTCTCCATCATCAGATCAGCTCGATGGTACCATAATATTGCATTGTCACCCGACTTACATATGCATGCAAATGCGCGCGCACCCGAGCTGCATACATCGCCATTGTTAGTAGCTCGGTAATACTTACCGGGCCGCCCATATTGTTTTATCTAGCTGTCCTTTTGGGCAGTTGTGTAAGTCTGTGAAACCCCTACTATGTTCTTGTGCGGGGTCAGCATTTACGCAAACATCAAAGGCGTCGGTCCACTGTTACTTTTTTGTCTCTATTGTCAAGGCGCTAGAGTGCGTATTTAGATATTTTTGAGCACCTCAGCGGCTCAGATATATCTGATGGCGACTGTACAAACATAGATATTACATACATAGGTAATAATAGCTTGTAAAAATACAGCGAATTTAAGGTTTAGATACAAAACTTGTTTTTGCTATATTTCATTTGTTTTATAAGCTGGACCTATATAAACTAACTACAGGCATAGATATACCTCATGTTATTGTATGTGCAAAGTTTCATTAAAATCCAACACGTAGTTTTGAAATGAGAACGAAACTCCGTTTGTATGGGAAGGTGAAATTCGGCCGAGCTTCCTGCAGCCTCTTAAAGGAATCTCCCTTAAGCACGTTACACAACTGGCGTTCCCGCCTGTTTGGTAAAAGTATTGACGATGTCCAGATAACTGGGTTATGCCCGATATTCAAAACAATGATTCATTCGTTCCTTAAGTAGTACGTTTCTTAGTGTTTTTGTAATTATTTTAATAGAACATAATGACACACGCGTGCTAACGTGCTATGTTGGTCACTGCACCCGAGGCAGTATTAAATGGTTGAAATAAATAAATACCTAAATAATATTTAGGGATAATCTTACTCATAACTGGGGACGGGAAAAGGGAACGGCCGCTTCTTCATACAAACGTAGTCCCCATTTTCCTCCCTGGATATTGACATTATGGAAAATATTCTTAGATAATTTGATGTATATTAACCATAGCTATGCTCCTACGTTTGAATTCATTCGATTTTGATTATTGTTAAAACTAGGAGCGAAAAACAGTTTTTCATACAAATATTTAAATGCTCCAAACTCTCATAATAATTAAAAATTCCAAAAAAATCTAACGTAGGGGCATAGCTGTGGTTGATATACAACAAATTATGTCAAAATATTTTCAATAATGTGAATATCCAGAGAGGAAAATGAGGACTACGTTTGTATGAAAACGCGATTTCGCGCGGGTCCTCCACTTTGGTGTTAATAAAGGCTAGGTAGCTAATAAGCCAGAGTTTTTTGCTGAGATTGTGTTATCAATGCGCACATGTTTCATACAAGGTTTTCCGATACACTTGCGAGGAAACAGACTTGTAACTTTATTACTTACACTCTTTCGGGTGCCGTGTTATCGCTATGTTTATAACGCTTATGTTTTAAATTTAATTTTTATCCATATTACGGCTTGTTGTTTCCGAGTACCTAGGTAAAGTTCCTTTTACATACGGACGGACGGGCAGAAAGATGGACGGTCGGTCAGACGGACAGTTGAAAAAGAGTAAAAAGGGCTTGCTACTGGCTTCAGAACTCAAAACTTGAAATTAATATTATTACTTTGTTATTCTACTCAATTTATAGTGCGGCGTTTTAAAGTTTAAATATAGCATTGGTACAATAAGCAGCATTGAGCATTCTGCTATTTACTGCCGATTGCCGATTATGTTTATATAAATCACCTACGAATCCGGCCGAATTACCGAGAATAGAGAAAAGCGCTGAATAGTTACAGCACCGAATGATTTTAAACTCGTTGCTGGCTATGGGGATAACTGCCTAGGCCACGTTAGTTATTCCACTTATGTCAAATAAGATGGTCTCACGAAAGTTCACATTTATTCGTTTTATTACGTACAGTACAATGTTATCATACAAGGTGTAACAAGAATAATAGGGAATATTCGGTATCGCGGAAAAACAAATTTTCTTTAACTTTAATCTAAACACTGCATTAGTTCCTCCACGAGTACTTACATAAGTACAAGTTGCGGAAAATTTCCAATAAGTTGAAAAAACTCCGGGCACTCACAAGATTTTATTTTATTTTTTATTTCGTGTCAGTGCCCGGAGTTTTTCCAACTTATTGGAAATTTTCAATTTTAGTAGTAGTAGTAAAACACTTTATTGTACAAAAATGAAAACAATTTTCATACTCCATGCTAAAATTTAAGAAATTCCCGACATTTTCCTATTTTTTTCTACTTTCTACTGAACTTTAAGTCAACACATCAAACGCTCTTCGCATATTGATGTTGTTGCAATGTAGAACAGGTACACAAGAAGTGTCCTAAATATTTTTTACGAGGAGAATCATTGATTTTGATAGATTTAAGAAAAACATACAGATATTTTAATATTAACGGACTTATAGCGATATGAATCCATTATTTTTACCTTAAATCCGACATTTCTACTGGGTTGCACCAGATCTGACCAACCCAACGGACCGGATCAGTGGGCGGATAGTGTTACTGTTGTGTGCCGTGCCGTAGACAAATTATGGGTGGTTTAGTGTTGTTTACCAATATTTCCCTTGACATTTTGCTGGGACGTCAGCCTTCCGTGACCGAGCTGGTGCGACCCAGCAGAAACGTCGGATTTATGGTAAAAATAATAATTTATATCGCGATAGACCCGTTAATATCATTAAAAATTTGTACAAAACGCGGGAGTTTAAAATGTTATAACATACAGACAGACAAGAGTCGCACTGTAAGTGAGGTTTCGTTCCTTTTTACCAATTGGTACGGAACCCTAAAAATACTCACTAGTTATGACTTCAGTCAATAATTTAGATTAGCTCTAATAACCTTTTCAAACAATTCATCAGATTACAGATCACCTCGTACATCAAGCTGATCCACCCATCATCAATTGCGTACACTTTTCAATTGTGACAATTTTGTATAGCTTTTCACCAATATGTTCAGTACGCGCCTGTAAGTTTGTGTCAAATCCCCATCAATGCCACCCTAAGACTGTGCCTTGCTGTCGTAACTAAAACGTGTAATCAAAGGTCTTATAGTGGTTCTCTTACAAATACGTCGGTAAGCATTGTGAATCGTAGCTGCTAGCCGTGATGATTGATTGCAGACTATATGACGTAGTGACTTACACGCCACTCACGCCAGCAATATCAGAAATCATGTAAAGTTAAAAGCTTAGAAAATATAATTCACAGTATCTGGCCTTTTTCATAAAATATTATTGGTTGACGGTTGCCTATTGATTCTACTAGGAGAAATGTTTGGGCGAGCGAGCCAAAGCTCTTGGAAAGACCAGCCCTACGTATGTATAACATATAACCTCACATATTCTTTATTCATTCATAACAATAAAATATTGTGTTGAACATACCTAAGTAGTTACAATACATAATCCGAGAGCGCAGACTTAAGCATACTGGAGGCGTATTCTGATTGTAATAACCGGTCAACAGTGGCGTTAGGCCCTCAGCACACGGAGCGTAACAATTTTTTTGGCGAAATTGACCTAAACTCATATGACATTTTTTCCTTCTATTGGTCTAAGAAATGCCTGGTTAAAATCTTTCGGGGTCTCGTAAGCACCGTGTATAAAGTTTTCGTCGCACTTCTGTAAGCGATTACTATTATAACTATTAAATTGAAAATGTAAAACACCTCTACGCTATATGGCAAAAAAGTCCATTTCATGCCAAAAATGCCTTACATCATTTTGGGAAAAAGCTAATACTCTTCAAACAGCTGAATTGATTTCGATCAAACATAGCTAAGAACCACCTCAAGGAAACTCGCTTCCACGTATATTATAAAACCGCATCGAAATCGGTCCATCCGTTGGAGAGCTACGATGCCAAAGTCGGACAGACATTGGCATACTACAATTTACGGTGGGGAATAAAAAAAATGATACTGTGACAGAGACAAACAATTATAGCGCTTTCTCTGCTAATACTCCTACAGAAAGTTCCATAAGAGCATCTCTTTCAGTCATCTGCCGGCTCTACCATTTCATCTCTATACTTATTGTACCACTATGTAAGTACGCCGTAGAGCTCGTAACGAAATCGCGCAAAGATAGAGTGCAGCTAGAGGATTAAATATTCCGCGAAAAGTGATAGTGACTATAGTGAGCGTGTGCCAAGCAATGTCGCTCGACTTTGCATAATATAATATAGCTGTCGACAAGCTGGTCACCATCACGTGACTTGCGTCAACACGGAAATCCGGTGAAAACGAGCGACATAGCGAAACTTAAGAGCCCATCAACGTGGTCACTAGCGCCACTGCTAAATAATTGTAATTTTATAAATTTAACGATAAATATTTAAAAAAGGGGGCCGCTACGTACTGTATTTTGTATTTAAGTACCTTTTAAATAAATCATAATAGTTTATACGTTGCTGGATTTGTCAATCTAGGCGTCAAAAGTTAAAACGGCCGTTTTTGTTTTGAGTTCATAGATCGACGAATCCAGCGACATAAAAGTTTGATGTATTCAAAAAGTACTTAAATACAAAAGCTACGTACTGTATTTTGTATTTAAGTACCCATTTTTAAATAGCTATCGTTAAATTTAAACAATCACAATTATTTTCCAGTGGCGCTAGTGAGCACGTTGATGGGCTCTTAACACATTGATGAACTCTGAACTCATGACACAAAGCGAAAAACGCGTTATTGACTACAATTAGTGTACCTGCTATGTGATTTCTCCTTAAAATTTACCGATGAGAACTTGTAGGGTAGATTATTTTGGTCTAGAATTATATACATCCCGAAACACATTTAAAAGAGTTAACGTAAACCGGTTTGTTTCTATGAACTCATCTATGTCGTATTTAAATATTTATAAAAGTATATTTTTATTCTCAACTGGTAACAAAATGTAAATAATTGCGTCTGCATCTGCACTACATTTCCCGCGCCATAAAACCAACTCAGAGACAGTTAACACCGCCGAATACCTACTCCGCTGTTAAAACAACTACGACTTCGCCACAACCAGTAAAAGACTGCCACAGACTGTTACTTACCATTACTTGTTACAAATATCGGGATCAGCTTATACTGGAGAACTTCCACGCAATCGAGACGAACATTTGGAAATCAAATAAGCAGTAATTTGTTCAGTAACATAAATCCAGTTTACCTGGAAAATGCGAACTCCACATGTTTCAAATTATACGCTGGGAAGTTACAATTCAATTAGTGAAGACATATGTGGCGAGTTGAACTAAGTAGTTCTCGTGCAGGGATTAATTGTGTTCTGGAGGCTCGATACTTCGACAATCGATTTAAATGTAAATCGCACTCGAAACCGACATGCTCGGCTAGATTTTATGCTAGATTGTTGAAATGAGACTTGACAGGCAGATTGCTGTAAAATAAGTATTTTTATTGGATTCTGAAACTGGCATAAATCTAAAAAAGGCATACTGAAGGACAAAGGCATGTATTGTTCCCCCAGGAGCTATGGATTCTGATAACTCCCGAGGGAGTTATAGCTGTTTTTTATTGGTTAACTAATTCATACGAACGTATAAATGAGTTTTACTTTTAGAATACTGAGGATTATGATTTATTTTTAATGTTTTTATATAAAAATATATAATTTGATTAATTTAATAGCCGTTTAAAATTTATCAATCGTGGCTGAATGCCGGATAGGCCAGATAGGTTCGATACCTAACCTGTCAAAGAATAATAATATGGCGGTCATGGCGGACGAATGCTTGAAATGTCACCGGATTTAGGAATTATTTCGTGTAAAATTTAGTTTTTTCTTCGGAAGTGTGATGAAAAATATTGTGTGTAACTCCGGGGGTAAGCCTGCGGCTGGAGTATATCTAAAGACCTCGTTTGCAAAATTTCACTTACCCCCCTCGTAGCACAATGTACTAATGTTACATTTACATGTCACCTATAACCTACTAAAATTAAAACAGGAATGCAAAAATTATGCTAATAAGAAAATGTGCGGGTGCTGTGCGGGATGGTTTCCGCGTCACCATGCACTCAATGATATCGTTCGGAGGGCCTTAATTTCCGCCAATATCCCTTGTGTGCTTGAACCGCCGGGTCTCTGTCGAAGGGATGGAAAAAGGCCCGACGGCTTAACTTTGGTCCCTTGGGAGAAGGGCAAGTGCCTGTTGTGGGACGCCACGTGCGTCAGCACTTTTGCCGCCTCGCACCTCAGCCGTACGGTGCATACAGCGGGGGCCGCTGCGGAATGTGCTGCAGCGAGAAAGCATGACAAATATTCGGCCCTACTTAATAATTATTACTTTATCCCCTTGGCTTGTGAGACGACAGGGTGCTGGGGGGTGGAAGCTATGGATTTTATAAGGGAGATAGGGCGGCGAGCTAGGGAGAGGGGGTGTGATGCCCGCGTGGGTTCTTTCCTGGCGCAAAGGCTATCCATCGCAATTCAACGCGGTAACGCAGCGAGTGTGATGGGCACCTTTGCGCCGGGAACAACTCGCGGGGGCCTCTTTGAGTAGTTTGTTAGTTTTAGTTTAGCTTAAGCTTAATTTGTACTGTATGACATCATTATCTATTGACGTAATATTTAGAGTGTATTTGAATAAAATTGTAAATTCTATGAAGCTATTAACAATAAATCTGGTGTTCATTAAATAAGAAAATTGGTTTAATCTTCAAAGTTATCCAAATCCAATAAAAACTCCGCCGGCCTTTAATCCGTCAATAGCTAAGCCAAAATGACTCATTACCATTACAAATTTGTGGTCGCCCTATATAGCCACTTTAAATCTCCGCGAACTCATTTCTCCGTAATTTACTAAGCCCGGGGAAAACAATTGAATTGAACAAAGTTTCTGCCTGGAGTTTTTCGGCCTCTTCTTCAGGATTATGTAAAGATGGCTCTTTAATTTAAGGAATATACGTATAACACAAAGCTGGGTCATTTTATAAGCAAATTAATTAATGAAATTTACAATTACCAAATGATACGGGACTTCTAAACCCTATTGTACAGATAAAGGAGACTTTGGTATGAGTAGTAGAACATATAAACGATCACTAGTTTGTAACTGCACTGTTTCAAGATGCAGATAGACGCTTTTACAAATGATTATTTAACCCACATGGCTTGTGTGCAGCTGCCAAAATACAACCACTATCCTTTCCTATAAGTTCGGTGAATGCAATTTAGCTAATGTAAGACATTGTTCACAGGAAGAGGCGGTGGCGCAGTAGACGATGCCTTGAACTCAACAGCAGTAACTCCATCAGCTGACATCGCGAATGAGACAACATCAGACTCTAGTTCTTCATTATCAAGCTCGGAACTGCCCCTATCTACAGAGTCCTTTAGTCTCTCGGAAAATAAGACGAGCGGCGTTCGCGCTGACAACTCCAGCGTCACATGACAAAAGAATTTAAACTAATTACAATCGAATGTAGTTCCATACCCTCAAATATTCATAGCGCCAATTAGTATAGTGATGGCGACAGGCTAATCAACTAAAGAACTTTGTTGCATAAAATACGAGCTAACATGTTAAACTTTTCTACGACTCAAGTTTAATAAGCTGAAGAGTGTGAGAAGGTTGAAGATTGTGATAAAATACGCTAGTATGCAAGATGCATATAATCAATAGTTCAGTAGTGCAACTATTGAGGTACTTATATCGAACTAGAAGGCCCGGGATGAACCAATATTTTCAACAATAAAAAGTAAAGAGGCTCATCCCGTAACTTCGACATGTGCCTCAATTGGTAGGTATAACTGCGCCGCTTCTTCAGTTCAGTATCTAAAATGTATACCTGTCGCCTGCACTATTACGTTCTTAACCCTTATTGGGTAGTTACTCATAATATAGTATTTAAATTATAAATAATACAAGGGTCTTGAATAAAAGGATCGCCTTTACTTTGAAAAGTTTCTGACTCAAAGTACAATTTGAAACAATCATGTAACAAAACAAGTAAAATATTACGAAGAAAATCATCGGAAAAAATAATCATCAGAATTTGACACTGGTTGAATAAGTGGCTAAAATATGCGATCGGTAAGATACTGAACTTATGTAAATCAAGAATTATGCTGCAAGTACATTAGTTTGGTCGCCGCATGCAAACAATGTCAGATGCCTAGCAACCTTAGCTTTACAAGTCTGTACTCTATATTAGGTGAACGTAGTAGTATAATTGCGGCATTATTCAAAGTAGCGGCGATGTCTAAATAGTCACTGGCGCCAATCACATCTAAAGGCTGATAACAAACACCAATATTAAACGACGGATTACTAGTGATATTTATGTATAATTTTCTAGAAGCCTAATTAGCATAAGATGAAGGTTATTTCTTCAG
Source organism: Cydia pomonella (assembly GCF_033807575.1). Taxonomy (NCBI): domain Eukaryota; kingdom Metazoa; phylum Arthropoda; class Insecta; order Lepidoptera; family Tortricidae; genus Cydia; species Cydia pomonella. The sequence goes on along the minus strand of NC_084721.1, from coordinate 8,146,302 downwards.
ATATTTACTAAAGTAATTTATACTTAGTGTTAAGTGTTAACAAATATGTTTAGAGATTTATTTACTCATAAATCACATATTAAGGTCATGTGGGGTAAGAGAAATACAGATTATTTTGCTCGGGAAGAAACAGGATTCCCAACTTTGCCTAGTGTTTCACTTACCCTATTTAACCTTTTTACATTATCGGTGTTAGACCAAGTTGCTGATCTCATTTACTTTGCGTGTATCGTCTGACATATCCTCACAGTAGCTGCTATATACCTATTTGTGTAGAATAAGATCACGTCTTACTATTTCCAAGTCTCTGTAGTGCCTGTAGACATAAGTATCGTAAGTTCACGAAACGTGTCCATGTATTCAATACGTCCATCAAATCCCTGTATTATAATTAACAAGAGCAATAAAATAAAATAATCGAAATTCGGATGCCTTATGAAAAATCAAGAATACCGCCCGCCCGTTTGGTGGTAAGCGGATACTGTACCCTATGGTCACTTCAAACTCGAGCAGTGTCTCGGAAACTCATACTTATTGCCTTCCTTTTATCTGACGATTCGTTGTATCGATACCCAAAAATATAACGAAGCGCATCCTGCATTCAGGCGACATTATACACATTTTCATTCACAACTCCTGTAATTTATAAGTACAAGCCGTGTTGTAGTAGAGAACTCATTGTATAATATATTTTTAAATAATATTGAAACTTGTTTATTTTAATTCAAACTCCAAATACCTGCCAGACCATATTATTAGAGTACCGCAGCACATATGGGGTTATTATTTTGGACAAAAACCATTGGATAGGTTTGAACAAGATTATTATAATTATTTATTTTTAACAAATAAATAAGTAATTATTTTCTATTTATTTATACAAAATAGTCGTTTGAGGGAAACTATGACTAATTTTCATACAATAAAGAAAACTCCTACCTTATTTAAATGCACCAGACGGATGTCGTCCACGCCATAGGAAATAATAAAAAAATATCTAATGCCTTCAGGCAAAACATTCGTATCAGCGATCTGCTCAGCACTGTCCTGCCAAGCTTAAACCTTAAATCCATTGTAGTAAAACATAAAATCACTCGCCGGTGATGTACATGTGCACGGGCTTGTCCGAGCGCAGGACGGACGCGACGCGCGCGGCGCCCGCGACGGCGGCGGCGCGCGCTGCGTCGTACTTGCACATTAGGGTTGTCACAGACATGTTGAACTCGCTGCCGCCGTATTTGTTTTGGTTTGATTCCTACAACAAAATAACGAATGTGGTGGTTGCAAAAAGATTAAAGTTTTGAGGCTAGCAGATAAATGCAAACTTTGAGAACCTACACCATCACCTCAAGCTTGGTACAATCAGGCGGCCCTAGGTAGGACGGCATCGGGCGCCGTTATGGCAATGAGAAACAAGATCAGATCACGTTTCACCTAAAAACTAAGGCCGCCATTTTCATACATTCAGCACAATGACTGTGAATTAAAAGGTCAAAATGTGACATCTGTCAAACACCTACGTAGATTTCTCACGGTATCTACTCAAACAAATAAGTACTTATCTACTGAACCAACCAATCAGTTGATTCAGTTGATATATGCTTAGTCGGAAACCCATAGGAGGATGGAAAAAGAATTTATTTTTAACTAGCTCCTGCCCCCGACTTCATCTGCGTTAAATGACGACTTTCATGATACAAAAGTATCCTATCTCCTTCTCGACTATCTCTTGACCAAATATTACCGCAATAAATAAATATTTCTTAACAGACATATTAATAGACAGAATAACTTTCGCATTCATAATGTTAGTAGGGATAGTTAGGATTAGGATACGGATGGAATAGCTACACAGTGGGCATTCAAACTTAGAAAGAAAATAAGTACCTGCATAAGATTACACATCTCCGAGTAGAAATGTGGATATGTCGGCGGTTGGTAGAATATGATGTGCCGAATGCCTTTTATCCTGAACCGTCTGAAAAAGTGCACCCTCTCGGAGTACAATAGAAAATGCGCTTCTGTGTGGAAGAACATATCTCGGGCTCGAGCTATTTTACCATCCTAAAACAAATAGTTGAAAATAAAGGTACTATTCTCAACCATACACCCTCAAATATTCAAATGACTATAATAATATAATATAAATATAAGTTTAAGTAAGTATTGGTTCCTAAACTTCAAAACAAAGTATGCGTATCAAACTAAAATTGTATAACTTAAAGAAAAGCCAAACCTAGTTCTAGTACCTGTTAAAGAACATTTAAGAACCAGATAACCATAACGGTACAACTGCAAACTGGTGCTTAGGACTTGGAGCAGACTTTTTGCCACTCATCGTCGTCATTGGTCTGAACGTATTCCTTACAATTGTTCTCTGTATACATATTAGGTACGAAATAAGTAAACTATTACCTTGGAGTATTCGCAAATTTGAACGAATCCTATATCTTCCTTCTTGAAATAGTTGCGTATCCGCACGTAGTCAAAGTAGCTGGGCACATAGATCAGCGTGTGGCTCATGAGAGGGTCCCGCTGCTTTGGCAGGAGTTCTTTCACGAAGTATTCGAACCTGGCGTCTACCGCTGCCAGCGGACTGCTTGCGTTAAACCTACAATAGTAATAAAGATTATGCGAGTAAACTACATATATATGTATAAAAAATGCTATGAACTTTATTTTTATGTTAATCCAAAATGGGTATATATATGTATATTAAATTGAAAAAAATGATTGGGAAGAAGACGCCGTATTAAAATGTGATTGGGCGGAATATGTCTGGCGCATGCACGTAGACAGATAGGCCAAAATGGCATGTTCCCATTTGTCCCTGTCGGGCACAGATGGGAATTTGACAATCCATCTGGCCTAGTGGGTAGCGACCCTGCCTATGAAGCCGATGGTCGTGGGTTCGAATCCCGTGAAGGGCATTTATTTGTGTGATGAGCACAGATATTTGTTCCTGAGTCATAAAAGTTTTCTATGTAGGTATATAAGTATTTTCGGCCAGACACCCTGTATATATCGTTGTCTGAGTACCCACAAACCAAGCCTTCTTGAGCTTTATTGGGACATTAAGCTCAAGAAGGCTACAGTATTTATTTATTTATTATGATTATGATTATGGCTGCGGTCACGTCGGGAAAACGCCGCCAAACAAAGAAGGGGAAGGCTTTACGACTTTGCGTTCCAACGGAAGAGGCGGTTTTCTCAGCCTAAGAAATAGAGAAGAGTGGAAAAGGAGAGAAGAAGCCTTCGAACAGGCAGCCCATGAGTGGGAGAGACAAAAAGGTCGCTACCTGCTACCTTAATGTTTCAATTGAGCTCCGACCTAGGCCTAGATGACTACTAGAGTAGTGCACCGACTAAATTCCGGCTAAAATGAAATTTATTCAAGATGTTCATATTACTTCAGGAGCAATAAAAAGGCAAGTTCAGCACACGTCATGTCAGCTTCCGTGTATATTCGGACTAAAATAAATACATTTCTATAAATAGTGTCATCATAAATACCTATGAAATATCTGCGGCACTTGCAATAAAACTTGCTGTATGCTCCCGACCTCGCACGGGTTCGAGACCACCGCCTTGCCGGCGTAGTTCTTGCATTTATGGTTGAGAATAGACTTTATCTCCGGCAGAGCCACGGAGCTGAAGATCAACGTTTGCCTGGAAAAATAATATAAATCAAACACCACAGACATACAGCTACATACGTGGATCACACACACGTACACGTTAACGAACATACTTGTCAAATATTTCTTTTATCTATATGAGTTATATGATATGCACAATGCACATTTGTAATTGCTTTACAATTTAAATCCTCGGGACATAGGATGAATATTGGATAAATCTAAATAACTTTTTCTGACTGGTTTTCAACGTTAATCGATTTCAGGAATGAAATAGATATTAAAATCATAAAGAGGATATTTACAAATTTAAATATGTATCTTTTCAGGACTTTTTGTTTAATCTCGTTAAGTCGTGACTAAAAAAATTTAAAAAAGTTAGGCATGAGTTGAAAGCTTGTTTTATACTGATCAAAACGCTATGTAATAAATTTAAAATTTAGATCGCGACTTTATATACTACGCAGCTGGATTGTGAAAAATTATACTTTACAAAAGGGAGTAAAAACCAGTGCCACATTCATAACATAGGTACAATTGTTTATTTGTATGAACCTAAATACTTTATTAGAACGTAATTCAAACTTAAGTTACTTTTCAGTAACACGCTTATTTTTTACTGCCATCCAACGAGTTGGTTTGGTAAAATATGTACAGTTGCAATTTTGGCAATCCAATACACATGAATTATACATTTTAAGAAAGATAAAATATCCAGCTTTTGTTTTATGTAAGATTCAGACATGAAAAAAGGAAAATATATCAATCCTCTCGAACAGGTCGTGCATTTTTTTACGTAAAAATTTAAACGTTTTTGAATATTATATAGAGTTATGCAATACTGAGACAGTAAATTACGTTAAATTATATTGTAAGTAATTCAGCATTAAATAAGCTCTCTACCCATATATATGAATAATAAGGGATCTGTACCAATAACTTTTTTATCAGCAAAAAACTTTGTGGCAGAACTTACGACCTGGCTAAGTACATGTCGCACTAAAACTGTCTATAAAAATATATGTCTACGTGAACTTATGCCTGACGCGTATCAAATAAACATAAATCTTATAAACAAGATATTTTCGGTACAGTATGTAATGCATAAATCAGGCAAGCACTTAATACCGACCGCTATTCAGTGCAGTATAAATAGATCGCGCTTACCATTTAGATACGATGTTTATTCCGATAATAAGATATATTATCAGGACGCATTGAAAATGAATAGGCAGGTCGTCGGTCACAGGGTGATAATACAAATAAGGTTAATCCAGCGATAATCACGTTTTGGTCACGTCTGTACGAATGACTAAAAAACTAGAATCGGCAATAGGTATATAATGTTTTGTAACAGTTTACTAGGACAAACCATTCATGATTTTCATGAAACACACTTTACTTTTTAACGGTCCAGATTATAAGAAATCCGCAATTCGAGCCTCATATATTGCCACCTTATAGTCCTAACATTTCTGGTTGAGGAAAAAAAAGATGCGTTATAAGGTGGTTATATTTTTACCTTTTGATATCGCATTGTGCCCTATAAAGGTATAAAGGCCCCAAGTACCTACATCACGTTATGTATTGCAATTGGGTATCAAAAACAGTCGAGTAGCAAACTCACATATACTACTAAAATCATCAAATTAGTAGCTGACGAATCAATATCACACGTCTTCAGCGGCTCCAGGTGTAATACGCCGTGCAAGTGAATAGGCAAAGAGTTTTGCCTATGTGTATAGTGCAGATAGCAGAGGGTCTACCGGGAAACACGAAAGTCGAAATTTCCTTATATGTCTCTGTATCGTTTGAATATGCAAGAGTGATAGAGAGGCAGATAAGTAACGAAATTTCTCGGCCACATCGCGTCAACGTATTTCTGCCGCTGATCATGCCGCTACCCAAGATTACTGCACTTACAGTACGAGTAACTTAAGAATAACTGTGCAAACAGTTTTGCAGGAAACTGTATTAGATTATAAGTTTATATTATGTAATAATAATAAATAAATAAGTGGTCCAGGCAGTACAGTAGATGATACCAGTCTGCGTTAGGAACACATCTGTCTGGCCCAGGATCAGGACTTCTATTGAAGCTAGAAGGGGTGGATTTGAAAACTAACCTGTAGTATTTAGACCAGCCATTAATAGCCCACGATCGGACTCTAGAGAAATCAGTATCACGGGTCTTCTGCGGCTGTAAATGGAAGTGGTCCAGGCAGTGCAGTAGATGGTCCCAGTTCTGCATTAGGAACACATCTGTCTGGTCCATGATCAGGACTTCTATTGAGGCCAGGAAATCGTAGTCGCGATCCTCTTCGCCCTCCGCGCCGACGATCATGCGGAGACCGAGGGGAGAGGCTACTATGATGTCTGATGAGTAGAAGTCTGTGTACAACTGTAATATAACGTTGATAAATAAAACGTTTAAGTGCAGGCCGCAAGGTTATTTACCATCCCACAAGAAAAAAATTAAAGAATTAGGTATTTTGTATGAAGGGATTATTATTATATTACATTAGGTTTCTCGTTATTTATTGAATATATATTTGATATTACGTGTTGTCCAAAGCGCGTATAAATACTTACGCGATTCTCGTAAATATTCAGGACTTTTTTGTTTTGTCTCTTTAAACTGGTATATTCTGATGAACTAGTAATAGTAAATTGCAACTGTAATATCATAAAAGTAAACTCATTATTAATAAATGCTCTGTTTAGGCCCTAACAATAACAAGGTTCTAAATATGGTCGAAAATAAATTAGCCCTACTGTTTTAAAGATGTGGGTTAGGCATTACGGTTCGGTAACAACACTATGTGATGTTCATAGCGCTGTCTCGCTCACATAGCGGAACCGCGCGCCGTTTCGGACCCGTAGAGCCAAGTCTTTAGGCACCGTCGTCGTGACCTTCACTGACGAAAATATCTATTTGGCTAATACAACTTACCTTCAATGTTTTCTTGGTTAAAGTCATTGCTAATCTAAAAGTGTCATCAGTATTCCCACTGAACATGAGTTCATAATCCTCTGGTTTAGGGTTTTTCTGAGGCATGGCAATCTCACCGCCAGTGAACTCCTCCTCAAAGCGGTTCTTGTTGACCACCTGGCCCGCTTCCTTGGGCACTAGGATGTCCATTAAAGTTTTGACCACTTTGTATGCTGCACTTTTGAATGGAACCAGTATCAGTACCTTGAAAATAGAATAAGCACGCATCATGAAGCAGTATAACTAAATACATATGGACATGTCTGGCCTAGTGCCTATGAAGCTGAAGGTCCCGGGTTCAAATCCTGGTAAGGGCATTTAATCCTGAGATGAGCATCAATATGTGTTCCTGAGTCATAAATGTTATCTATGTATTTAAGTATTTATAAATATGTATATCTTATTTATATTGTTGTCTAAGTACCCACAACACAAGCCTTACTGAGCTTACTGTGCGAACTTCGTCAATTTGTGGAATAATCTTACAAACAATTTTTTTTTCATTTCTTTTTTGGTTTTATTAATGACCTTTGAGGGACTAGAGTCTGAACTAGGTTAGACCTGTATAACAGATCTACAGGCCCCCACCCTGGAAAAAAATAATGTTCTATAATATTCATGTGTGAATGTTATAGAACATTATTTTTCACGAATTAGATGTGTATGTGTATTGCATTGTATAGCTAATTATTAATTACTGTGGAATGGAGTATCTAGACAAACCATAGTGGTTTAACAATACTTTTTGAACAGATATTCTGTAATTGTGATTTATCTGTAACAAAAAACAAAGATTCCCGCAAAAAAAAAAAAAATTATTTGTTTATTAATATTTCCAAATTTATGGTAAATTGCTGAAAGTACTATTTTCACTAATTCAGAACCATCCAAGATTACATTATAATGTAATGTGAAAGATGCAACCTGAATATTTGTGTAAATATGGTGAAGTGAATAGGTATCATAAAAAAATTAATGCCTACATTAGATAATACACCATTAAGTTAACACTTTCAATGCCGGGCCGCTGCATTTCCTGTACAAAATGAACACACATACATGTTGTTGGCACTGAATGTGTTAAGCTTTGTAAATCAAAGTAAGTGTAATACTAAAAAGTTTGATTGGAAATATTAATAATATTATAAAGGTGGTTGGATCAAGGGTTAGATGCAGAAGGCAGTGATCTTGGACACAACGGATAGTCCGGCAGTTCCTCTCTCTGCGGCCCTGACCACCGGCAGCTTGGCCTCTGCCCCACAGCTGGAGGCACCCTAGGTTAGGTTTTTTATAATGCATTTATATGTATTTTGTATTATTTTGTATTTTATTTTATATCCATATTATAAAATCCTACCCTAAGATGAAAGAAAAATAAAGAGCATTATAAAATAATAAATATGTACCTTCGGTCTCACTAAGCCCTGGTCTCTATATTCCTCAGAAGGGTCAGTCTTTTTACCAAGCTTGGAATTATGATGAAGAATCTTAGTTCTTGTCTTTAACATATGGTTGACCACATGCAAACAGTATGTAAAGCGAACTTCTTCAGCATTAGTAAAAGTTCTCTCTGGGTAGTAAAGATCTTGATAGTTGTTCATTATGCCAAAGAGTTCCCTCTGCAGAGGTGTGAACACTTCGGTGAGCTCCAAATCGTTCTTGATTAGATTAGTCTTATTAGCAGACACAATGTTACCATGTATTTGCGATTTAATGAACATCTTTTTAAAATCTGTGCTTGCTATTTGTGGAACAGTGCCTGTTGGAGCTGAAGGTTTTTCTTCAAGTAAGGAAATTTTAGGTTTCACTTTCGCTTTCAACTTGACTGGTTTAGGTATGGTTACAGATATGTTACCAAGAATTGGCCATGTTTTCTCAACTTGGTCCAAATTCTCGGGAGATGGATTTGAGAGAGTGACTAACAGATCTTCCCCAAGTTCATATTGTAGGTGCTTGGTAAATGGGTCATTTGAAGAGTCCTGTTCGTCATTTTCATCTTTGTGTGAAGACTTTACCTGTAATAATGAAATTATTTTTTAGATTATATTTTCAATTAAAATGTGAGTTAAAATTATTTAGTGTCCTAATTAGTTTTATTATGTAGTGTCTTACTTTTATCTCCAAGTCACTGTCCTGCTCATCTTCATCCAGCATAGCTTCTGTTTCTTGTTCACTGTCATCACTTCCAACACCATTATCATTTCCATTCTTACTTGCCATGTCTTCCTGTTCACTAGCCATATCTCCCGGTTCACTAGTCATGTCTTCATCACCACTCTCATGTTCGGGTCCCTGTTCACTATCACTTTCGTCACTATCTATTACAACTTTTTGTTTTTTTGGCTGACTGAAACAAGAAACTAGCATTCCATAAGGATCTTCTTCTTCCTCGCTCTCCGAGTATGCCGCCTGCTGCTGTTTTAGCTTCCGTTCCAGTTGTTCCTTCTTCAAGTTCTCTTCTTCAACCTTTTGCTTATTTTTGTATCGGTTAAATAGAGCTTTTTTGTTAACAACCTCAATTTTTTTCTCTTTCTTCTTTTTTAAATGTTTTGTGTGTTGCTTCTTATTGTTTTTATGAAACTTACCTCCTTTTCCTCGACCCATTTTGAATTCAACAATCCGTGATAAAATATTTTAAATTCATAGAAAAAGCAATGTTTTTTAAGTTTTTATATAGATGACAAATTAAGGAAACGAAAACGTGCGTTTGACATTTAGATTTGACACATAGACATTTGACGTTTCATTTGAGATTATAAACAGGGTTGACAACATGGTAATCTCAATTATTTTTTGCTTTATGTGAATCGATTATGAACTTGCACAATCGATAAAATTTAAGTGACCAGAAATAAATTAAAGCCTGACCAGTAATATATGATCACGCGCCATAATTTCTCTTGACAATGATCATATATTTCTGGTCAGAACCAGATAAGCTAGCAGCTATTAATAGCCCAGAGAGCGCAAGTGTTATTTTAAACGTCAAACATCTATGAAATTATGACGTTTACTTAACACCTGCACACAGGGTGGGTATTCGAAATCGCTGCCAACCATCAACTTGTTGGTCTCTCTACATGCCTACTGCAGACATGCCTGTCACATCGTATTGTCATTGTCAAAATGACATTTGTAACTAAAGGAAAGAAAGAAAGACTTCGTTTTGCTTGCACGTAAAATCGGAGTAACCGTTGTGAAAGATTAGTCACAAAGCAACGAAATGCTTCCTGGTTGTCGGTCAAGAATTTGGCCTCAAGGAATGCATTGCCTTCGGCATGTTATTGAAATTTGAACTTATTTGTTTGGTGCATAATGAACCGTTCTAATAACATCGCCCAGAGCTCCCAACTACACTTAGCATCGGATAATGGTGTTCCTAACAGCACTCCAATGAGATTCGCTAGTATAGCTGCACCTGCTCCACCTGCACCTACTCATCAAAATGGACGTGAAACTGACGACTTGCAAGATCTTAAAGGGAAAGTCGAATCTAGATTGCTGTCTATGTGGAACAACGTAAAGTTCGGTTGGACTGTAAAATTGAAGACTAGTTTTTCAAAAGAATCACCAGTATGGCTTTTGGGGCGGTGCTATCATCGAAAGTTAAGCCCAACCGGTTCTTTGGAGTCCTCTACAGAGATCGGTATGGAAGCCACAGCACTTCAACCCATGGAGCAAATATATGGCGAAGGAATTGAAGGATTCAAGTCTGATTTTGTTAGTAAAATATGGATGACCTACCGAAGAGAGTTTCCTACAATGTCAGGCTCTTCATTCACCACAGACTGTGGGTGGGGCTGCATGTTGAGGAGTGGACAAATGTTATTAGCGCAAGCACTGGTATGCCATTTCCTTGGAAGAACTTGGCGCTGGACTCCTGAAAAGCCTATTCAAAATGCAAGAGAATTTCAAGAAGACTGCCTTCATCGAATGATAATAAGGTGGTTTGGAGATAAGTCATCAGTAAACAGTCCCCTCTCCATCCACCAGATGGTAAAGTTAGGAGAAAACTTGGGCAAGAAGCCTGGAGATTGGTACGGACCAGCTTCTGTCGCCCACTGCTTGCAGGCAGTGCTGACTGCCGCTTCTAAAGAAAACTATGAATTTGATTCCTTAGAAGTTTATGTTGCTCAAGACTCTACTGTGTATATCAAAGATATACAAGATTTATGTAAGCTGCCCAGCGGAAGCTGGAAATCCCTGATACTTCTGGTGCCTGTCAAGTTAGGCACTGATAAGTTAAATCCTATATATGGGCCCTGCCTCACTTCTCTCTTAACCCTGGACTTTTGTATTGGGATTATTGGGGGCCGGCCTAAACATTCACTTTACTTTGTTGGTTATCAGGATGATAGATTAATACATTTAGATCCACATTACTGTCAAGAAATGGTTGATGTGTGGCAGCCCAACTTTTCCCTGCAGTCCTTCCACTGCCATTCTCCGAGAAAGATGCCTATTAGTAAAATGGATCCCTCATGCTGTATTGGATTTTACCTTGCTACTGAGCATGACTTTGAGACATATATAAACATAATCAAGTCTTTTCTCATCCCTCAGGGAGTTTCATCAAATCATGAGTACCCAATATTTTCAATACACCATGGGTCCCGTAGTTCAGTCATGAACCCCCCAAATATCAGATACTCAATTTATGAATCAGAGCAGAACTGGGTGGCCCCCAGCATCAATGACAGTGATACAGACATCGAGTCAGAGGAATTTGTTTTAGTTTAATAATTATAGTTATACCAAATATGATTGCAATTATTGTGTATATCAGTTATTTTAAAGTAGATCATTTTATTGGGTACTGCATTATCTGTTAGGTTTTTTTAAGTTAATTTATTGATGTTATTGTGTTTATTGTAATATATAAAGATCTCTGTGTGTTTTAACCCTTATCCAGGCATAGTATGATTTATCAACCACATATGTGCCATTAGAATTTCAACTTTAGCATTCCGATTTAAGGTTCAAATTAGATTACACTTTCAGGAAATGTTACTTGTCTTCAAATGAATCATCAAAGCTGGATTAATTGGAATATATTTTGGGAAAACCTTGTAGATTGGTGCGGCCTGGAAAAGGAGTAATAAATGTTCAAATGTTCATGCTCACTTGAGTGTACATAACATGATTATTGATTAGTGATACACAAGGTCAACACATATGCGCTTATCATAGGAACATTTCTGGTAAATAACAGAATTTATGTACTTAAAACTTTCTTATCAAAATAATATTATTCATTTTCCACTAAGACTTTCATGCATTTCAAGGACCAGTTACCTGCTAGTTTTTTAATAACTAATATTGCTAAAAAGTATAAGGTTTTATACCAATCAATATAAAGCTATGATAAGTATAAAATCTTGAAATAGAGGCTGCTATGCAATATATAATAAAACTGGTAATGTCAAATGTATAACCATTTATCAGTCTGGATAGTGCAGTGTGAAACAGTATCTAAATGTAATAATAACAAAATGAAAAAGCGAAGTTTCTTCCTATTAATAATGAGACCAAAGAGAATTAAGAAGACCAAGAGTGCTCACTCCATACAACGGTTTTGTTACTAAAAATACTATTATTTTCGTAGTCTACATCTAGCGTCAAGTAGTGGAACCCTCAGTACTGCTGCTCGACAATAGATGTCGCGGCAAACAAAAAGTCTAATGCTCAACGATTTTCAGCTAATGTTATAACCAGAGTAAGCGTAGGAGATAAAAATTGAGTTTGTTTGTTTGTTTATTTATTAGACATTTACCTATAAGCTAACAGGTACACCAAATCGCTTACAAACTAGATTACAGTAGGATTACAATACAAATTACATTATGTACATAAAAACACAGTTCATTATTTGCAGAAATATTAAATATTGGATTATTAAATAAATTCAGAGTTCGGTTACACTATTTATAATATTAGCGGGAAATCGTTGATCATTGGACTTTTTGTTTGCCGCGACATCTATTGTCGAGTAGCAGTACTGAGAGTTCCACTACTTGACGCTAGATGAAGACTACGAAAATAATAGTATTTTAGGTAACAAAACCGTTGTATGGAGTGAGCACTCTTGGTCTTCTTAATTCTCTTTGATGAGACTTAAATTAGTTTGACTAGTTTGTTCAGCTGGACTGTAAAGTGGATATCATGATTTACTATTGCCAACTCATTAGCTATAAATCCAATACAAAACATGTAATATTATGACAGCAAAACAAATATAACCGTTGCGAAAATGTTTATTGTTTTTAATACAAATAAAACTGTTGCACTATAAGTACATTTATGTCTACACATGTTATAAAAATACATTCCACCATCTTTACAGTTTACCTATAGATCTTGACCTAGGTACCGTCATATATGCTCCAGTAAAATTAGCACTAATCAGGAATTATTATTTAACAATTATTTTAGGTACCTACGGCCCTATCGAAAACGATTGCATTAAGTGCCAGAATACCAAGTCACATGTGTTAACATTGTTTCATTATGGTCGGATTTTCCATGCCACAAGATATGCTGACTGGCAGCTGTCTAGGTATTTACAAAACGACATTTTATTTATAGGGAGCGTGCATGAACTGTAGGAGGCAGCACAGGAGCCGTCAGATTATTGGCGCGAGGCGTAAATGTGATGTTTATTGTTCCGATGTAGCCCACAAGATGGCAGAACCTACTATGCACAGGAAAACACGTGACGTGTAAATGTAAATGTTTATTGTTCCGATTCAGGCCACAAGATGGCAGACCCTCCAACGCGCACGGTCCCTATACAGCACGTTCTAATAGTATTTAACCCTGGATCTTTCAACCATTATCGCACTCGGCCCCCTTGGTAAAAAACGTTTTCCGCCTCTTTTCTTTTCCAATTTTTTTTTCTTCGGTCCTATAATGTTTGTGTTTTTGATTGTTAGTATGATTATTAGCATTCGTGCATATTGTGGATACACAATCAGGTAAAAAGTCGGTTTTAATTTGACTACATTCTTATTACATTAGACGTAAACTTATTGTTATCTTGTTCCAGTTATCATTCATTAATTTATCAGAAACCGGATTAGAGTACCAATGTTAAATTTCTCAACACAACGTCTTTGTCTTTTTATTCAGATTCACTATTAAATAGTAGGAATAAAATAATGTGTACTTAAAGCCTTTTAACAACGTATATCACACCACGCAGTGGCGTGGTATACGTATAGTGATACTCTATCTATAAAAATGGACTAAGGATATAAAGATTATCTACGAGCTTGAATGCAATAAGCTAATACGAATAAGGGTCCCCCACATGAACAGCACTTCTAGTTAGACGACAAGTAGTATTCAAGATTATAACCGAGCTCATAATAACCACATTTTAACTTATACCAATCAAATTGCTTACCTAAGCTGCGCAATCGTCTATATACTTTATGTATAATCTTGACGATACAGAAACTACTTTAATGTTAAAGCAATCAAGTTGATTGCGTAATTTATCGCTACATATTTACATATATATCTGTAGATGAATAGAATCACGCAAGGCTATTTGAAGAGAAAATTTGTACTTAGTATAACCAAATGTGGGAAAATTACTCTATACCGTCCGATACGTAATATAGTCTTGCTCGTAAGACTCGTAAAAGGTACGTAATATTATCATAATATGTTGGAACGCTTTATTGGGATTGAAATCCATTGACGGTTAAGATGGCAGTAATAGTAAGTGCCTACTCTCCATGGCAAAAAAAGATTTTAAGTAGAATTTATACAATTCAAAATGGCATCCCAACATCTTAAGTCTCTTTTTGGTATTACTATATACTTAATACATAAATAAATTGATATTCGCTTACAAGTAAATTGAAATAAGTACGTAATATACTCAAAGTCCGTAAAATGCCATTAAATTTTGAATTGCTCTGTCTGCATGGTCATATAAATATACGTAGTTTTACTAATGATATTCCTGAATTTTCAGTATGTCCCACGTATAGTTATATCTCATTGAAGTCATTAAAACACTCGCATTAAATACCCATGTATATGCAAGGCATGAATTACCTAAGAGCGTTTTACGATTAACTCTACTTAGACGTTCGATAACATAGCAGGATCCAATTATTGTATGGATTTTACAGTCGGAAATGCTTAAACAGCTTTTATTCTGGCATTTTCGTTTTTGGTCTATTCACACTTTGGTTCTACTTATAGGGCTTTATTTTATTGGTTCAATAATATATACGGTTTGATCTAGATAAACTTTAGTGTAGCTACTGGAAATTATTTTCCCAGGTTTGTTTAATAAAAATGTTCTGATATTACATAACGTGTTTCCGATCTCCAGAAGGCCTATTTTGATTTAAAATCTTGTTCGAAGGACCATATCTGCCTACAATTACAGCCATAACTTTGCAAAGTTTAATATCAGGAGCAAAACATATGAAAATAATCATTTTTCCCTAAAAACAAATGTCAGTTTGACTAACTTCAGGGATCAGTTGATAGTTATGGATCTTTATATCCGGTTCGAAGGACTAGTTATTTTTTATAGTAGTAACTAGTATGCATTTTTGAGCAATTATTGCGATATTCATTACCGAAATCGAACTGTTACTTTACTAGATTAATTATTTTAGATAGAAAAGTTACTAGCGTCCTATTACTTTTATCATTTGTTATGAAGCACGCATCATCGTGCATCATCAGTGCTAAATAATTGAAGATCTAAAACAACCTAGTTTTTCCTGAAATCCTTGACCGGCGGCGGGTGCCTGATGAAGTAGTGCACGGCGTTATAGACAAGGTGCGGTGCCACGTTGTGCAGGGGGTGCACGCGGTTGAGCTCGTTGCGCGGGGAGCCCACCACGAACGGGTCGCCGGCGCCCGTGCCGTGCTGCGCGATCGACAGCCCTGACAGCGTGTAGCATGTGTGGTAGATGTCACGCGCTCTGAAACCGAATTACACACTGACATCTCACGTTTTAATTGATACGGTTACCCCTGAGTGAGAGCAGTAAATTTATGACCATCGTTATCCTTTCAGCCTTTTGCTGAACATAGACCTCATAATCTGATTCACAAGTAAATTACTTTAATTACTACAGAGTATCTAATTCAGATCAGATCGTGAAGATAATTATGTATACTTAAATATCAGTACAATAAGCATAAGTACTGTGATGAACTAAAATAGTGGTTCAGTCGCTTGATGTTAGGTTCGAAATCAGTGTTTATTAACTCTGTTATGTTATGAGTGACTAAGCCAGTATTTAATACATCCGCCAACGTTATATTTGCTCAAACAATTCGGCTGTTGTATCGTCGGCCCCGTATATGACTAGTATCAATAACAAAGGCATGTTAACAATTCATGTCACTCACTTGCCAGGCTTGTCTATTAGGCCACCGTCGTTGGCTTGACAGCAAACAATGATGTATTCTTGTAAGGCACCTTGATTGAATAAACACGTTTCTATAAGTTCTTTGTCTTCTGCAAAAAAGAACGAAAGCATTAACTACCCATATATCAGGCAATCATATTTCCTAATTTAAAATGAATTACTAATTAAAACAAAAAATATTGCTTTGCTAATCCGCGTGTAGCATGTGTGTGGTAGATGTTACAGGCCTTTGCCCAGCAGCGGAACACTAGACTTATATAAATAAATAAATCCGCGAAAAAATTACATGCTTGTGTAGCCCGTCAGTGCTAGCCCGTTATACTAACTTGCGTATTTTTACAAGCAATTTAATGTTTCCACCCTCCCGCCGCAAAAATAAATACGCAAATGAAAGTTTCAGCTATCGTGCGTCAGACTCTCAACATCTCCAGCATCTCCTGAGGATGCCTCGTAGGGAGGCGAATCACGTGTCGAGTTTTGTACTTTACATTAATTGCATGTAAAAATACGCAAGTAAGTATAACGGGTTAGCACTGCTTGACTAGCACGTTATATTTTCGCGGAATAGCAAAGTAATATTTTTTGTTTTAATTAGTATGGATTTCCGCAAAGTAACGCCTGATTCTATTCACTAATGTATTACTATTTAATCTTACCTTGAGCTAAGATAGCACTGATTATAGGAAAAGCAGCCCCTTGCCAAAATGAATAACAGCCATCAACAAGTTTATTAGTTCGTCCCTGAAAGCCACCCTCTAGCCGCATCTGACGATTTACACACCACCTCAAGAGTGCATCTATGTCACACAACTTAGGCCGGTTTAGTAACGCCAGAGATGCGATCCCACAGAAAGCGTATCCGCCGTGTGCCTCCATGCCCGGGCATCCGCCAAAACCTCCTTCATAAGTTTGGCAACTAACTATCCATTCTGCTGTCTTGTCAAATAAGAGATCTGTGTAAGTATTAGTCATTTTAGCGACGCTTACTGCACAATACGCTCCTCTTATATCTTGTTCCCCTCCTTTATGAAGGGCAAAGGAGCCATCTACATCTCGAAGAGTCCATAAAAACTTTTGTAAAGAGCTGCGGTCTATTGAATCGTATGCTTCATCTGTCCCTATTATAGCTAAGGCGTTTACAGCAGCGTAAGTAGTTCCTAAATGTGGATATTGTCCTGGGCCGCCTCCATAGCCCCCTTCCTCGTGTTGGCAATGAGCGAGAAAGTCCACTGCACTAGATAATGTCTCTGTGTCAGGCATGTCATCTAAGATCCACAAAGCATGTAAAATCCAGTACACCAGCCATGGTCTGCTGGCATCCAAGCACTCATATCCTTTTGGTAGTGCCTTCAACCAAGTTTTTAATTGCTTACTGTGAACCCGTTTATTAAGTATTGGCAGATCAGGATCAATGGATGCTTCCTTTTCAAATTGTCTAAATATTTTTAATACTGTAGCTTCAACCTCCAACTAAAAACACAATTAAAAGTGTCAAATCAATTTGTTTACTAAGTATTGAATGTTCTTATGATTAATTGATTATTGACTATGACAGCAATTATGTGGTAGTATTAGTATAGTTGAAGTGGTATAGTGGGATGCTTTAGATTTCAGCTAGATGGAATTTCAGTGTACTATTTGTGGCCTTTGAGGTAGTTTAAAGTTAAAAGAATTTTTAGGTAAACTAACTTTACTTTAAATTAGTTTAATGTTAGTATAAGTCGACAAAGTTTCAAGTGGCCATAATCACCCTTGAAATAGTTTGTATCAATTGCTAGTGTTGTAGTTGTAGTGGGCATAACTAATTCGTTGCAGCGTTTGATGCGTGTGTGGCGCGTAAGTTGTTTTACTTTTGAATCTCAGTGATAAGTTCATAATTGGTACAAAATTAATAACTCATCTCACAAAAAGGAATTTGAGATTAATTTAGAAAACTTATCATAGTTTGAAGTTGGTCAACTGTTTTATGTGACATCCGCTTAGTATGACGTGGTATGACGTATTTGTCGTTATACGGATTCTACTGTACAGTCAAGTGTAAAAATATAGATGTACAAGTTGCTCAAAAATATGTCCCATAGCTTTTATGTCGGCGAATTAAGAGCTATGGGACATATTTTTGAGTAAGTTGCGTGGACCCATATTTTGCAGCGAAAAACGTGGAGACGGTCACGAAATTCAGCGAATGTGTCGGTATAACCGGTCATAATTTAATGAAAATAGGACTTATAGTAAACGATTTCATCGAAAATCAAGCGAAGTCATCTTATCCGAGATTGTTACAAAGAAGTTTATATGAATACCAAATTTCGCACAGTAATTACGTCATACATATAGTAAGCGGTTGGTTAATATAAGCAGAGTCATAATACTCATAATAAACGAATTTTACAGTAGTAATCGGTACTGTAGTAATCATTATGGGAACTTTGTAGGTATACAGGAGAGGAAGGCTCAAACAAAATGGAGAATAAAATACTCAGGATTCTAAGGGACCTATGACGACCCATTAGTGGTGGGCATAAAAGTAAATTACAATTACTTTTATGCCCACCACTAATACACACATATTTCAGTTTTGTACTGTTTGACTAATTAATTGGGGTTGTATACCAATTAAAAAGTTAACTATAACTATGTTCTATGCTGCCACAAAATTTCTACCTAGTCACCAATTACTTAATCTATTAAGTAATAATTTTCAGCTGAATGTAAAAAGAGCAACAATAACATGAAATCTGCTGTGAATAACAAAATAAATAGGTATTGAAAAAATGTGCCTACTTTGCTCACCACTGAGTAATTGTGCTGCAACAGTTTTTTTATAAATGAAAGCTATATCACAACCTCATTCAAGTGTTACAACATGATAGTAGTGATGGTCTAGCTACTTTAAATCTTGATTTTGTCTTAAATAAATAAAATAATCCTACCATTCCTACCACATCTTTATGATTTAAAATATATGGAGTAAAGTAGGCACATTTGACTGTAAGTTTAGAGAAGAGAAATAAATAAATAATTATGCATTGTTTACCTGATCTGTTGTTGTATCCGTGACTACCTTTTCTGTATTATAAGCTTCTGCGGAAATGTTGGCATAGCACCGAATCTCATTTTCCAGTTTTTTATTCATCTTTAAATTAAATACGCTAAGGAGAGAAGAATTATTCTACCTAAAAGTAAAATTAGAAAGGTACACTAATAAATTTATAATACTATATAACAATGCCAAAGCATAATCTAGATTCTAGCTGTATACATTTATAAAGTTTGTTTTGGCTAGCAGCTTGGTTTACTACCCCAATTAGCTCCCGAGCGATCTATTTATTGCATTCTAATTACAGACACCTCTGCATATAGATCTCAGCTCAGGTATCTGCTAATTCTAGGCCCATTGTAACCTTTGTTTTATAACCTTTACAATGAAAACAAACTTAAATTACGCGATAGTTGTGACACATACTTACAGTATCTAAAAGTAAATAATCCCGTCTATTCACACGAATTGTACTAGATACGTTGTTTACCTAACTTAATCTAAATACATGACAAAATTTTATACTATACATTCAAAACTTAATTTTTATCGTAAAATTCATTCATGTATTGACATATTGACAGGCATGGACGTGGACCACAGCTTAGCACAAAAATTCACTATGGGGAATATTATATTACTGCAATGTTCTGTCGCCAAAGTACATCACAAGCGCATATCGATTTACGAAATCGTGAAAAGTTCTGATGATGTCAATGAAGTTTGTTTACGGTATAATATAGCACATATTTCCGTAGATTTTGATAGTAAAAAATCGATGGTGGAATCATTGTAGTCGGTAGAACCCACTGTACAATACTTTTTCAATAAATTATTTGTATTTGATGCAACTCGAATGTTTGGTTAAATCTCAATAGCAAGGACTATAACTGCGAAAATAGAAGTTCGGGCATTTTTCTCTGTGACTTCAATTACGTCTTAGTTCAACTGATCCCTTATCGATCAATTTAATGGTTTTGGTTGATGTAGTGTATCACGTGTCATTCTTTTGCTATATTATGGAAAGAAAATCAACATGAATGTTTGGTAATATCCACGTGTTAAGGATTACGGAACAAACTACTCAAGATCTCCTTAAGTTAGGTTATTTTTTGTACTCGTTTTTTGTGGCAATAAAGTATGTTTCTTTCTTTCCTTTCTCGAGCTCCATGTGGAATTATTTTGAATACTTATAAATGTTGAATGTTGGCATTACTTCGTTAATTTTCTCAAGTTATACGAGTTTATTTTATAGTCTGTGGCAAAATCAAATGAAAATGATAAAAGCCAATCGAAATAATCGAATGAGTGTCACGGCTGACGCAACTAGGAACAAAAAAAGTTTTTTATGGACTTTGTTTCGCAAATCATTGCCAACGAAGAAAAAGAAAACGTCAGTGCTATTTAATGTCAAGTTTACATCAAGTCAACTGTCAGCCTAATTGTTTTGTTTGTTATGAAGGCTTCAATGTTTTGTTCGGGTATTTCGTGTAATTTCTTTATTATTTAGTGAAAAAAATCTAAAATAGTCAACCGTGATCAGAGTAAAGAGCGAGTTTGTTACAATGCAAGCGAGCCACTCAAGAAAATCACAAAAAAAGGGATTTTATGGCGATATTTCCCTTGGATGAAGACCGGTAAGTATTGCTTTAGATACTTTTGACCTTATTTTGGGTCAGCAGGCTAAAAACACATCGAAAATTAGATATTTTATATTCTTTTTCGTTGTGAACTAGGGATAACTGTAGTTTTATTTGTATATCAGTGTAAATAATTAAATTAAATATGTGAAATTTCCTGAGAACTTGCATGCAATATGACCATAATTAATTCTTCGAAGATTAATAATGCATAAATTATCTATAACTTATGCATGAATGGTCATTATTTAATATATTAACCTAAAATGTAAGAATATTATTCTCTGTTTTTATGATTAATAAAGAAATATTATAGGACATTATTTATTACACAAATTGACTTAGTACTAAAGTATGCATGGCATGTGTTGTGGGTACTTAGACAACGATATATATATATATATATATATATATATACCTTATATATAAGTATTTAAAAATACATAGAAAACACCCATGTCTCAGGAACAAATAAGGGTTGTTGATAACTGGATGCCGAAAAACATGATTTATAGATGCATATTAGCGCTAAATAATCAGTTGATTATTTCATTCTTCATTAGCAAACACTTGGAATATAAACTGTAGATAAAGTAATGTTTGTTCAAGGCTGTATGTTTTCAGATGCAGACAGTGGGTCAAATTTGTTGGGAACCAAGACCTGATACATCTTCCCATAGAAAAGTTACATTTATTGAAACATGTACGTGCAGATCATTTTGAAAATAAAGCTTTTAATAAATAAAAAAACGACTTAAAAACTGTATTAAAATTATTCAGGTCCACATTAATCCCCACCAGATATTAGTCCACTCAAAGAACTATCCACTATATAACATACAACTTAAATGTGGACTCGATGCTAACCTGATTTCGAGTACAAAATTTGTAGACAGGAGCCTATGTTTCAAGTTTTCAAACCCTCCCCATTTTATCGATATCGATAAGAATCGCAAGCGTGTAGCGTACTACACTATTTAAATCGCTTATGTTGGTACTATGGTTCTTTGACGGTTCTTTGTCGTATATTTTGGTAATGATTTGCGAAACAAACTGATTCCACTCGCTAGTATGAAAGTCCCGTCTCTTAAAACGTAGTGATATATGCTCTTTACGTAGTGATTATATGCTCTTTGGAATGTCACAACAATCTTTGTGAAATATTTTTGATATTGTAATTATTGTTCATATATTCGGTAGTGCTTCATTGACCAATAATCCTAAAGCTTGCTAATCGCCGTAATCAAAATGATGCCCGGAAGGATTGGTAATTTGCCCTTAGCGGCTGAGAACCCTCTAGGATTGTCTTGGCACGATTCAACTTGGATACCTTCGCTGAACCCATCAAATATAATGGACTATTTTTCGGAAAGGTCTAACCCATTTTTCGATCGCACATGTAACAATGAAGTTGTTAAAATGCAACGGCTTAGCATGGACCAATTGCAGTAAGTATATATGTATATTTTGTTTTGTCTGTTTAACGTTAACCTGTTTGTGTGCAATAAAATGACATACATACATACAACATTTATATTACTTCGTAAGAAGGGCGAAACGAAGTGTGCCAGTGCACAGGGGGCCTACCGCGAAAACGGAAATTCGCAAATTGCGGGGATCTTTCTTTTAAAGTAGAGGAATTGCACGGTGGATTGATAACACACAACTCGAAATAACTTTTGTCGATTTTATTATATAATTATTAAATTATATTTTCATGTTTGTAAACACATCTTTTATTTTGACAACTGACACCAGTTCTAAATTTGAATATTATAGGCTAGGTATTTTGCTACGCAATCACCATAAAGGTTGCACCTTAACACCTTCTCTCGTTGAAAAGACCTAGCTCGCTAATCAACTTTTCCAGTCTTGGTCTAGCAAGTGGCTTCGTAAATATGTCAGCCAGCTGTAACTCAGTGCTTATTCGCTGCACGTTTAAGTTTCCGTTGGCTACTAGCTCTCGAACAAAGAAATGGCGTATGCGTATGTGCTTAGTTCTCCGATGAAACTCTGGGTTTTCAGCTAGGCGCACAGCTGCCTCATTGTTTGTGTGCTGTGCTGGGAGCCCTTCCGTCTTCACTAAGCCACCGATATGGCGACTCAGCCAAACACTCTCTTTTGCTGCCTCGCTAGCCGCGACTATTTCGGCCTCTGTAGTTGGAATTGCCACGCTTGATTGCCTCTGGCTAAGCCACGACACTGCTCCACCAGCATAAAGACATAGAACTCCAGATGTCGATCTTCCAGTTGTGGTATCACCACCATGATCGGCGTCACTATAGCATTCTATTTGGCCTTTTCTATAGTCCTTTTTGTAAATAACGCCCATATCTGGAGCATACTTCAGATAGCGTAGTATTTGTTTCAATCTAACACAATCTGCTTGTGTTGGTTTTTCAAGACTCCTAGACACCACACTCACAGCATATGCGATGTCAGGTCTTGTACCAACCATGAGATATGCAAGTGCTCTGACCACCTGTCTATAATTGGTTAAGAAGTAATCTTCAGCCTTCTCTGCTTGTAGACTAGTATCTATCTTCTGAGGTCTTTGGCATGCATCATCTTTCACTATTGGAGTGGTCACTGGTCTGCAATCTTGCATTCCGAATCTCTGCAAAATCTTCTTTGCATAAGCTGTCTGACGTATCCTTACATCACCATCTTCTCTGGTTTCGATTTCTATTCCTAAGAAATGTGAAATTGGCTTTGAAGTGATTTTGAATTTTCTGCTTATTTGCTCAAGAAATTCCTTAATTACGTCCTCACTTGAGCCAGCGATTAGACCATCGTCAACATAGAGGGCCACAATTAGCTTTCCTTTCGCATTCTCTCTCTTAAATAGGCAAGGATCAGCCTCACTGACTTCGAGACCTATTTTCATAAGGAATTCCAAAATGGTCCGATTCCAGCAACGAGGAGCTTGCTTAAGACCGTAAAGGCTTTTCTTTAATAAACAAACTCGACCCGTACCGTCGTCATACCCTTCAGGCTGTTTCATGTATATCTCTTCATCAGATAGAGAGCCATAAAGAAAAGCTGTGGAGACATCGAACTGACTTAGCTTCAAGCCTTCACTAGCCGCTATAGATAGCAGGGCTCTGACTGTCGCCATCTTGGCTACTGGGCTGAATGTCTGGTCGTAGTCCTCTCCCTTTTTTTGTTTAAATCCTTTTACAACAAGTCTAGCTTTATACTTGTCTATGGATCCGTCAGGGTTCGTTTTGATCCGAAAGACCCATTTGTACGGAAGTGCCTTGCGGTTAGGCGGTAAATCACACAATGTCCAGACATTGTTTTGCTCTAAGGAGGCCATTTCACTTCTCATGGCATCAATCCACTGCTGTCTGTCTTTTCTCGACACAGCGTCCTTATAGCTTGTCGGAAAATCTTCTGATACAACTGAGCAGATGAAATCGTCATATCTTTCAGGTCTTTTGATCGAGTTTCGATCCCTCAGGTCGTACCTTGGTTCTTCTATAACGATTGGTTCCTCTATAACGGTCGATTTATCGTTTTCTTCTGCATCGTAAAACTCAGATTCACCTTGACCATATTCTGCCTGATCGTGGGCTTCCTGTTCACGATCTTCTTGGCCGTAATCTTGGTCGCAATAATCCTGGCCTTGGTCTCCTGTACACTCTCCCTCTAGATCATGGCTAGGGTTGGCTCGGACCTCAGGTACATTCTCAATATCACATTGAACTGGTTATTGATTACGGTTTGTTCCAGGCGCGGATACAAGGGGGGGGCCATAGGGGCAATGGCCCCCCCCTAAAACCCTGGCTCTCACATTACTAAATTGAGTAAATTTTATTTTTTCTGTGCAAAAATATATGATTTTCTCAAAATGCCCCCCCCCTAAGCCAAATCTTGTATCCGCGCCTGGTTTGTTCCGGTGTTTCACGTTCATTGAAGATTGCTCCCTCTGTTTCTATTGGTGTTTGACAAGTATCTTCTGAGCCAATTGATATTTTAAATTCCACTTCACTTGCAAACGTAATATCTCGAGAGCGGTTGGTTTTCGTTCCGTCCCAAATACGATAACCGTCATTGTTTTCATAGCCGATGAGAATTCCTTTTATGGCCTTTTTGCTGAGTTTTTTACTGCACTGTTTGGGGATATGAGCATAGCACTGACTCCCTATGACTCGCAGGTGAGAAATTTTAGGCTTTTTTCCAAACCATAGCTCATATGGACTTTTATCTTTGACTTTGGTGGGTCCCGTCCTATTCAGGACATAGGCTGCTGTGTTTATAAGTTCAGCCCAAAGTTTTTACGGGAGCTCACCTCTGGCGTGCAGCCAGGTCCTTGCGGCTTCGACTAGGGTGCGATTCTCGCGCTCGCTACAACCACTTTGTTCTGGTGTGTACGGCATGGTGAAACGCTGCTGGATCCCGTGTGCATTCAATATCTTTCTGACATCTTCGTTGTCGAACTCTCCTCCGTTGTCACTCAGTAAATATTTGACAGAGTGGCCGGTAGTCTTTGTTTCGTTGAGCATCAATTTCAATTTGTCTTTGACTTCTGACTTGTGACGCATGAAGTAGACTAGGCGGTATGAAGAGAAGTCATCCTTGAAGAGCACGAAGTATCTGAATTTCTGTCCACTGGGATGTTCGAATGGTCCGCATACGTCCGTATGTATTAACTCACCAGGAGTTGTTGCTCTTTCTCTTCTCCCAAATGGCAATCTATGAGCCTTACCACATATGCATGCATCCCGAACTCTCTCTTGACTAGAGCCTTGACATGTCTCTTGTCTTGGTGAGCAAAGCGTTCATGATAAACTTGCAGCATATTGGTGCCTGTGATTGCGTTCACTTCAATTGAGTTAGATATTTTTGAAGGAGTGATTGTCTTCAGTTGCAGTTTATATAAACCCCCTTTAGGTTCTCTCTTGCCTACAATCTTTGTATCTCCATCAACATCTAGCTGACAACTTGTCGCGGTAGAAGTGAATAAACTATTCCGCACGTTGTCTTGAGCTGCCAAAGTAGAGAATAGATTTTTCGTCAGCGTTGGTACAAGCCAGACATCTTTCAATCGTATGGTTTCCTTCTTCTTGCCTATGATTGATTCCACCAAGACAATGCCTTTCCCTACTGCAGGATTCATTGTTCCGTCTGCTGTCTTCACAGATTGGTCATCAAAATCAAATGGCTCGAACTCTTGAAATATGTCTCTTCTAATGGTTATGTGCATCGTTGCTCCATTGTCAACATACCAATTTTCTATATCTTGATCTGCTGCCTTTGAACAGGCGTTGACTGCCATTAGCGTCATGCTTTGTACTTGCTTAGACGATGAGTCTGGTGCTGAGCTGCTTGGCTTTGGTGGTTTTCCATCCTTTATCCATTTTTTGCAGTTCCTTACTCTATGTCCCATTTGTGAACAATAGTTGCACTTGACCTTCGCATCTTTCTTCTTTTTTGACTCTTGAGTTTGTTGGATTACTAGCGTCTCTTGACTAGTAGTCCCTTCTTTGTTCTCCAGAGCTTTCTCATAGGAGCACAATTGAGTTGTCAAGTTTTCGACAGTTCTATCGGTCTTATTCAGAAGTAACCAACTGGATTTGAACGCAAAGAATCTTTCGTCAAGAGTTTCTAATATCTTGCATATTAGTAACAGATCTGGGAGTTGGCCTGTGCCATCTGCTTTAGTCATCTCAACATTTAAATTGTTCCATATATTCTTCAGTTTCGACATGTGTGAGGAAACGTCATCGGATGGGTTTCGTTTAAAGTTAAAGAATTCCATGCATAAATGGTACGACCTGTCTTCCCTCTTGTTAGAGAGAGACTAAGCAGAGAGCAGTAGCATGAATGGAGCACAACGGATGAATCTTCAATGAATATATTTCATAAAGTAGTTAATACAATTAATCTAAATATATTATAAGTAACATAATAACAACACAGACTGTTTTTTATCAAGTGACAATTGATTGACTTAACAGTTCAAATCTATATTCTAATTTGAAATATAAATTGTGGCGTGTAGCTTACAACCTTATTTCAACACTCCTCCTGAATATAGACTGTACTGTCATCAAAACATTCAATCACCTTGCATGCCCATTAACTTGTTTGTACACCATACAAACTTTCCTTTCAACAAAGGTTTAGTTAGTGCATCAGCAATTATAAGATCTGTCTGAACATACGTAACTGTTATCTGCCTATTCATGATCGCTTCTCTCACAAAGTGATAACGTATGTCTATGTGCTTCGTCCGCCGATGATGCACTGGATTGTCTGCAATCGCTATTGCGGATTGACTATCACTGAGGATAGGAATCAGTTCCTCTTCCTTTCTGGTGATTTCTGCAATTAACCTTCTGAGGAATATTGCCTCTCTTGCAGCTTCTGACATAGCTACGTATTCTGCCTCTGCAGTAGATAGTGCTATTGTCCTCTGCTTGATGCTTTGCCAGCAGACAGCTGCTCCTTGAGCTATAAAGGTGTAGCCAGTCCATGATTTTCTATCTTCATCACCTCCGTGAATTGCATCTGAATATCTTTGGATGAATCTGTCAGCACTGCATCTTTTGGAGTACACTATCCCACGAGATTTCGTTCCTTTTAAATAGCGGAGCACACGCTTTGCTGCTACCCAGTGTTCTTCTGTATAGCAAGTATTAAATTGGCTCAAAATACTGACTGCATGCGTTATGTCTGGCCTCGTACATACTGCTAAATACATCAGAGATCC
Source organism: Cydia pomonella (assembly GCF_033807575.1). Lineage (NCBI taxonomy): Eukaryota > Metazoa > Arthropoda > Insecta > Lepidoptera > Tortricidae > Cydia > Cydia pomonella. The sequence continues at coordinate 8,118,867 of NC_084721.1, read as the reverse complement.
TATAAGATTCTGATATGGGATCCTATCATCAGGCTTGTGATCTGACTTCTTTAAGTGACATCCAGCAGCTGCCGGAGTTGCTGCTGTCTTGCAGTCCTCCATTCTAAAAGTCTTGAGAAGTTTCTCGATGTACCTCTCCTGATCAACTTTGATGACATCCTTTGTTTGAGTTATCTGCATTCCTAAAATTAATGCAGCTTTTCCAAGATCCTTCATTTCAAATTTGGACATGAGGTCACTCTTGACCTTACAAAGCTCGTCTTCATCATTCCAAAAAATCAACAAATCATCCACATAAACTGCTAAAATGATGATCTTGTTTCCTTTTGATCTTGTGTAAATGCATGGTTCATTTTTGGATTGTTTAAATTGAAGTTTCTTCAATTCACTGTCAAGTTTATTGTTCCACGCTCGAGGTGCTTGCTTTAATCCGTAAAGCGAACGGTTAAGTTGACATACATAGTCCCTCTTCTCTTTGACTTCGAAGCCTTCAGGTTGCTTCATGTAAACAGTTTCACTCAGATTTCCATTCAAGAAAGTAGTCTTAACATCCATCTGATCTATGTTCAGTCCAATCTTGCTTGCTAAAGCCATTAGCATTCTTAATGAACTGTGACGTACAACAGGCGAAAAAGTCTCATTATAATCAATGCCCCACCTTTGACTGAAGCCTCTTGCCACCAGTCGGGCTTTGTATCTGCATCTATTTCCCGCCTCTTCTTTGATTTTAAATAGCCATTTAGAATCAACGACGTTACACTTTTTAGGAGGCTTCACAAGGGTCCATGTATTATTTTTCTTCAGAGCGTCTAACTCCTCCTGAATCGCGGCTCTCCATTTTTCAGCATCTCGACCTGACAAGGCTTCTTTCAGCGTAGTTGGATCCTCATCATGTTCGATTGTGTGATAAAGGTCATAGTCCGGAAACTGCTTGGGTTTTCTGTTCCTTATGGGATACCTTCGTGATTGCGCAGGTTCTGCTATGTCCTCCTCGTCCTCTGGCATGAAATCATCAGATTCATCAACAAACGCTTCAATCTCCACTCGAGGAAATTGAACTCCTTCCATGACAGGTTCAACTGCTCGTTGCTCTCTATCCTCTTCAGTTTGTTCTACTGTTTCTTTATAGGAAGGTTGACTTTCCTGAACAGTCGGTAAGAGGTCTATTATTGGGGATTCTGCCCTTATATCTTCTTCTACGGAGAAAGGTTGACTTTTGTGAACATCAGGTAGAAATTCGACTGTTGGTTGCTCAGCCCTTGCATCTGCTTCCGTTCGATCTTCCTCATCTTGTATAATTTGGATAACCGAGTTATCTCTGGTCGGTGTTCCTTGACTTTCTTGCCTCTGGGATCGGTACATCTGGTTTTCAAAGAATACCACATCCTTCGCATTGTATGCTCTACCAGTCTTTGGATCTAGCAGTCTGTATGCCTTCGCATCATCTGCAAAACCTGTGTAGACCAATTCTAAACTTTTAGGATCAAACTTTGTCCTCTTTTGATCAGGAATATGCATAAAAGCTCTGCATCCAAACACCTTGATGTTGTCCAAATTACATTTCTTCCCCGTCCACGCCTCTTCTGGCGTTTTGTCTTTGACTGCAATTGTAGGTGATCTATTCTTCAAGAATACTGCGTGGTGAACGGCTTCAGCCCAAAAATGCTTTTCCAGGCCTGATGCTTGCAACATCGATCTGCTCTTCTCGCAAATCGTGCGATTCGCTCTCTCTGCGACACCGTTCTGACTTGGAGTATATTCAACCGTGCGCTGGTGCTTAATACCATGCCGCTTGAGAAAATCTTCCATCTGCTTGTTGACGTACTCCTTTCCGTTGTCTGTCCTTAACGCTTTCAACTTATGACCGGTTTGCGTTTCAACTAATGCTTTAAATTCTAGAAAGTATTTGAAGACTTCACTTTTATTTTTTAAGAAATAAACAAAAGTTTTTCGCGTTAGGTCATCAATAAACGTGAGGAAATATCGACACTTACCAAAGGATTGTACGTTGATGGGTCCAGACACATCGGAGTGTACTAGTCCTAACACTTCCGTTGCTCGTGTTACACGATTTTTCTTCACCGGTTGCTTGGTTTGTTTTCCCTTCAGGCAGGAGACACATTCCAGGTTTAAATTGCTGTTAGAAAAACTTACCCCAGTCGCCATCTTGTTTTTCAAAAGTAGAAGATTTCGAATACCTAGATGTCCCATACGGTAGTGCCACAAATCCAGTGCATCACCGCGTTCCGACGTAGTATTAAGGGCCGTATTCTGTAAACAACACTCATTAAGTTTGTATACACCTTTATCTTCTATACCTTTGACAAGAACCGTACCACTTATTTTGCATTCATCACTATTATAAATTTCACACCTTTTGTGACCAAATACTATAACATACCCTTTTTCTGCTATAGTACTCACACTCATCAAGTTAGTTGCTAACTTTGGGACATGCATGACGTTACTTACAGTCATTCCAGTTGACTTACACAGCACCGTACCTCGTCCTTCTCCGTATACCTTACCACCATTAGCGCAATTTACAGAAACACGATCTGTAACCTTATAGTCTCTAAACCACTGTCTTCGATTTGTCATATGTGTGGACGCCCCGGAATCTAGGACCCATTCCTCTTCACGGTCTCCAGTCATAGCAAATGCAAAGGCACTTAAAGCTTCCTTCTGCTTTTTAGGTTTCTCTGGACATACTGATGCCTTATGTGGACCATCACAGATAAAACATTTTATCTTCTTCTGTTTAGATTTCGGCAGTTTCTTGCCTTTTTGCTTGGTAAGCAATGCAGAAGTTGTAGAAGTTCCACTTGTGCTCGGTGACGTATACGTCTCTTCCATTTGAAAAAGTTTCGATTTGACATAATTAGATGTCAATATTATGTTGCTGTTTTCTACAGCCAGCCGCATAGGTTGAAACTCACTCGTGAGGCCTTGAAGCATCAAAGCTGCTAACAATTCATCATCTATCTCCTTTCCAAGGTCTGACAGTTCCTGAGATGTCTCCATTACCGCTGTTACATAGTCTCTTACTGTCGTAAACATCTCTAGTTTATAACTCACTAGTCTAGAGAGTAATCTACAGCGGTTATTCAAACCTTTGTCTTCGAAGGCATCTTTCAACACTTGCCATGCCTCTTTAGCTGTCTTCACGTGTTTGACGTGTACTAGGCAATGCGGCTTTATCATCAAGCAAATTTTAGCTTTTGCTTTTTGATCCTTTCTCATACCTGCTAAATCGGTAATCGCGGGAGTAACGCTCGTGTATTCCCATAAGTCTGTATCTATTAGGTATAGTTCCATCTGGAATTTCCATGTTGAATAGTTCGAGCAGCCGTCCAGTTTATCGAAGAGCGTCATACTATTCATAATTCCAGTACCTCTGTTATTATTCACGTCACTAGAAGAATCGCCAGAGCCCGTTGACATTTTTCATGCTTGTGTTGAATATTGTTCGCCCATAACCCTGTTAGAGAGAGACTAAGCAGAGAGCAGTAGCATGAATGGAGCACAACGGATGAATCTTCAATGAATATATTTCATAAAGTAGTTAATACAATTAATCTAAATATATTATAAGTAACATAATAACAACACAGACTGTTTTTTATCAAGTGACAATTGATTGACTTAACAGTTCAAATCTATATTCTAATTTGAAATATAAATTGTGGCGTGTAGCTTACAACCTTATTTCAACACCTCTGACCATCGAACAAGCGATGTAACTCCTGCCAGACTTCATACGCTGTCTCAAATCGCATTATCTTCTGCAATGTGTCATCAGTCATATTCGTCGTTAGAATGAGAAGAGCGGCGCAATTTGCCTTGGTGTACCTTGCCAATGCCGCACTGTTCCTTGCAACCGCTGCTGCGTCACCCGCTCCGTTTTGAAGAGGTTCTGGTTTATTCAGTTTGCCCTCCAAAACATCCGTTGCGTCTGCGGTGCTACGTAGTAATATACATATTTTGTATTTCCACGTCGTCCAGTTATTCTTCCCTTCTAGGTTGCCAATCGAATATTTGTTCGAAATAATTTCCATGGCTGAGCCGTATAACCTTTTAAAGTAGAGGAATTGCACGGTGGATTGATAACACACAACTCGAAATAACTTTTGTCGATTTTATTACTTATATAATTATTAAATTATATTTTCATGTTTGTAAACACGTTTTTTATTTTGACAACTGACACCAGTTCTAAATTTGAATATTATAGGCTAGGTATTTTGCTACGCAATCACCATAAAGGTTGCACCTTAACACTTTCTCTTTTACTCTCACTAAAGCGTAATTAGAGTGACAGAGAAAAATGCCCGCAATTGACGAACTTCGATTTTCGCGGTTATAGTGCTGGTTTCAAATGATGGTGTCAATGCATATGTAAACTCCATATACATTTGACACCAATGTACTGGCCCACTTTGTTTTACCCATAGGGCCCGTCTTTACAAAGTAATATGTCAATGATTTAGCCACTGACTATACATATTACATATTTTTTGTTTCATTTTATTAATTTTACCTTGCAGGTCTATGACTGGGTTGGAATACATGCTTCTACATGTTCAGGACCCAATCTTATATGTTATCCGAAAACAACATAGACACAGTCCAAATCATGTCATACCTCTTGCTGATTACTACATCATTGCTGGCATTGTTTATCAGGCTCCTGACCTCGCCAGTGTACTTAATTCTAGATTGGTGAGATATCAATCAAATACATAATAATAAAAATATCCTCCTGGCTATTTTTTCCTATTAAACTTTCATTTCAAATTAGTTAAGAGGATATTCTGAAAATGTATCAGTAATGATACTCTCACATGGCTGTTATAAAATGTTATATATCATTGTGTGACAGGGACACATGTTATGTGTCCCTGTTACACCAAGTTATATAACATTTTATAACAGCCAATGTGGGAGCACCATTATTTTGCAGTGTGATGAGCACAGTAAGGCTTAGCTAATGTGTAATTGTTTATGCAAAATTGTATCTTTGTTTGTAGATGTTGTTTATGATATTCTCAATATTATTTTTGTACAGCTATCTGCTGTCCACCACCTGCAATGTTCCTTTGAAGAAACTATGTCTTACTCAAGATATCATCCCAGTAAAGGTTACTGGTGGGATTTCAAGGCAAATAAACCAGGTTAGTCATACAACCTTAATATAATTTCATATTAAAGGGCATTTTTCTTTGTAGAGTGGAAGATAGTTTAAGTGATATATATTGCCAGTAATTTCAGTATGTATTATTTATGCTTGAACTTATATTGAAACATATTTAAATGTTGCATATGCTTGTATATGGGTCATTCTTAGTTAAGAGGTAATTGCTTGTATAGAAAATGGGGCACAACATAAATGTTAATTTTTTAATCTTATTATACAATAGTTTCATTAAAACAACTCTTCTGTGTATACCTGCAAGGTCACCAGACATTTTTTTTAGCATTTATATGAGACCAAGGGAAAGAGATATTTTGCGTGTTTGAAGTGCCATTGTGAAAAAACTAAGTTAATTAATGGATTTAAATTAACTGTCCATGTCCAAAAGTAAATGCAATCTATTAAGGTACACTAACGTAATTTATTTATTTTTTAAAGAAAGGTGAGTGAGCTCTCCATTCCTCCTCTGGCTGTGCGTCGTTATTGGTTGGGTTGTAGATTTTTACTAAGAATAAGATCGAGATCAAACAGCCCCATTATTTCAGCGTTACAGAGCATTTTGACTAAACGTAATCTATTTACTGATAAAAATTTTCCTTTGTTAGCAAACATTTATGAGGAATGGAAAGATTTACCTGTGTATCACTGTGACAAATTGGGTATGTACTCTTTGAATACGTGGGTGTCCTCGGTCGACTCCAGATCATGTATAATGGATAGCATTGATTATATTGATGTTCCTAAGCGGCATCAACAGAATGAGGAGTTGAGAAATTCCACATTGAGGTTTTTTACTGAGCAGTATATCCAATTTTATAAAATATACACAGATGGCTCGAAGTGTGCACAAGGTGTTGGAGCAGCTCTGTTTGATCCCCAGTGTAATGTTTCACTCATGTGGAAGCTGCATGATGACGTGTGCGTTATGCGAGCTGAACTGGTTGCTATCAAAGAAGCTTTGAGTTATGCAAATAAGCTACCGAATAGTGCTCCAGTTGTGATACTATCTGACTCAAAGAGTGCACTTCAACACCTTAATCGTTGTGTTTACGGACAAAGAGGCATGCCTATTGCATATGAAGCTCTCCAGTTAATTCATGAGTTTACTTGTAATGATAAGGTTGTCAAAATTCAGTGGATTCCTTCCCACGTAGGGTTAGTAGGAAACGAGGCAGTAGACAAGCTTGCTAAAACCGCTGTAATGGGTGGCTCTGTACTAGATTCTATACCATATACAAGTGAAGTCATTCCTAGAATTAAAAAAAGATGTTTACAAAAATGGGAATACCATTTTGGAGAACAATCTTTATCAAGAGATGTAGGAATCTGGTACAGAACAATCCAAGCTAGACCCTTGTGGATACCCTGGTTTGATTCTGCCAACCTCGCTCGAAAAGTGTTAGTCTCAGTGTTAACGCGAGGAATGCCGAAGGACCAGAGAAAAAGCGCAGTCCAAGAAATACAGAGGGACTATGGCTATGAGAAAACTAAAAATGAGAATAAAATTAAAAGGATGTTAATTATGAGGCCGACCGTACCTGGATATAGATTCCGATTTGTTAACGGCGGCCGCCGTATTTAATTTTTGGTTCGTTCTTCTCTCTCCTTACTCCTTCACACTCTCGTTTATTATAATTATTTCATCGTATTATTCTATTCATATTATCAGGAAAAAAAAGTATATTGATTTTTCACTTCATTGACGTTGTCCAACCATTGACATGTATTTTAATTTTTAGCTTCTTTATTTTGCGTTTAAGTAGGTCGGCAAAAAGGCGGGTGATATGAGAATAAAAATGAGGTTGAATAGAGTAGATAGTATGAAAGAAAAGCGAGCGGGATGGATGAATATGAATGAGCATGAATGAAAAAGGGCGCGAACATTTCCCCCCGACCTTAAAGGGTTCCTTTAAAGGAAAGAAAAACTAAATATAATAAATAATAACCCTTCTCATCAAATTAAACGAACATAAACAATAATATAGCGAAATAATGAACCAAAGAAAAAGTATTATTCTAACGAAGTATATACTCCTATTAATTATTGGTTAGGTAGAGGGCATAATCGCACGACAGGACGGACGAAACTTCCTTTATTTGTCCTGACAGTGACAACGCGGGTTAAGCCGTCCTTCGAAGGATGTACTGCCTCTACGACGCCTAAAGGCCATGAAAATGGCGGCGCATTATCTACTTTTATGACAACCACTGTGCCAGTTACGATAGGAACTGATGGCGTGGTCCATTTAGCTCGAGACTGCAACTGATGCAGATATTCTGCACGCCAACGTTGCCAGAAGGTCTGCACTATCTTATCCAGAAGTGCATGTCGGTCACGCAAATTACCTGACTCGACCAATGGAGCAGGTAAGGACAACAGCGGAGCAGCGTTGAGGAAATGAGCCGGGGTGAGAGCTGAAGGCTCAGCGGGATCACTACTCAGAGCTGTCAGTGGTCGCGAATTTACAAGGGCCTCTATCTGCGCAAGCGTAGTCAGAAGCTCCTCATATGACAGTATTTGCGTACCGATTACCTTGAAAAGGTGATTTTTTACTATTTTCACCATGCTTTCCCATGCGCCTCCGAAGTGTGGAGAAGCGGGAGGAATGAACTTCCAATCAATGCGGTTCTCCGCGAGCTCCATCTCCAAATGTGGACGATGACCGTCTAAAAACTTGTAGAGGTCACGCATGTAAGAGTTGGCACCAGTAAAATTAGTCCCATTGTCCGAATATATGCATTGTACGGGGCCACGCCGCGCCAAGAAGCGCTTTAAAGCAGCCAAAAAATTGGCAGTACTCAATTCCGTCGCTATCTCGATATGAAGGCAGCGCGTCTTGAGACAAGTGAAAATGCATAACCAAGCCTTGCGACTCTTGACTCCTCTGCCTCGAGTAGGAGTGTACTGCAAGGGACCTGCATAATCACACCCCGTATGTGTAAACGGTTTATTCACTTGATTCACGCGACAGCTCGGTAAGTCTGCCATGAGCGGGAGAGACGATTGTGGATTCGCTCTGAAACACGTGTTGCATTTGGCAACGCGGTCGCGAATGACACGACGAGCCGACAGTATCCAATACTGAAGCCTAAGTATAGTCATTAATGATTCAGGACCAGCGTGCAAATGCTTTCTGTGGAAATAGTCGACGATCATATTGACTACATGATCACGTCGTGGAAGCACAATTGGGTGTTTCTGCGAATATTTCATGTCAGCATTTGACAGCCTGCCTCCAACACGAATCAGCCCGTCTTTATCTAAGAATGGTTTAAGCTTTTGCAAGGCAGGTGAGCAATACCTTTTGCTCTTTATTTTATCAATGTCGTCGCTAAAGTGTTCACTTTGCAACGATGAAATAATTTTACCCTCAGCGAACTCTAGGTCATTTCGGGAAAGTGCTGAGAAGCGCGGTTTCGGTTTAAGAATGCGGTACACGTATACGACGATGCGCAATAATCGAGACCACGACGATATTCGCTGAGCGAGTGAATAAAGTGGTGACTCTGACACATCCGTAGTTGCAGCGTGTGCAAGAGGCTTAAGCTCCGGCACTTCACCGATGGACTCTCGATCAAGCTCCCTTAAAGGCCATTCCGATGGATGCTTGGAAGCCCAAGCCGGTCCCGTGAACCACAAAGGATGGTCCACGAGCTTAGAAGGCGTCAGGCCACGGGATAAGCAATCCGCGGGATTTTCTAAGCCCGCCACATGATGGAAGCAGTTGGCCGGAATAGCTTCGATAATCTTAACTACCCGGTTGGCAACAAACGTTTGCCAGCGGTGGGGGGATGACTGAATCCAGCAGAGAGCAACTTTCGAGTCTGTAAACGCGTAGACCTCGTTAATGTTATAACGAGGTTCGAAGTTATCTTGTACCTTCCGCATGAGCTTTGCCAGGAGGACCGCAGCACACAGTTCCAATCTCGCGACGGAGACTGTTTTAAGGGGACAGACCTTCGACTTGGAACACACCAGCCGAACTGCCACTTCGTCTCCCTTTAGAACCTGAAGGTATACGACGCCTCCATATGCACGCTCGGATGCATCACCGAAGCCTAAAAGGTTTATAGTACAACCCTGTGCTACTCCAAGATGGCGCGGTATTTGGATTCCATTGAGCTTTGGCAACTCCGAACAGAATCGTTCCCATAAATCCACAATATGGGGTGGGGGAGTCTCATCCCAGTCGCATTTGATCAACCAAAGCTCCTGGATGAGGAGTTTTGCGTATAAGACAACTGGAGCTACTAAGCCCACGTTATCCCATAGACGTGCCACTGCGGACAAGATCGTCCTTTTAGTGCACGTTGAGTCTGGCTCTGTCACCTTGAAATGAAAGTAATCACCAGATTTATTCCAACATAAGCCAAGGACCTTTTGGGAGACCCCTGGGTCGATTTCAATGTCTACGGAAGCCCGATGCGAAGCAGGTATTTCGCGCAGCACGGCGTCTGAATTGCAGGTCCATTTCACAAGATCAAATTGACCGCATTTGAATAAATCAATCAGCTCCTTAGCCGCGGCGATAGCAACAGACTCATCCTGCTGCTGCGAGTCATCTGACATAATGCTAAAGCATACGTCATCCATGTATGTACAAGAGGACGCGATCGCCGCTGCCGTTGGGTACTTATGCCCGTCGTCTGCAATTAGCTGACGGACGAGGCGGAGCGCGTGATAGGGACTCGACTTCATACCAAAACACACGCGATTAAATTCGTATGTGGTAATGGGATCTGCCGGGCGGAATCTATATAAGATTCGTTGAAACTTGCGTTCCGCTTCGCGAACACCAATCTGTAAAAACATTTGGCGACAATCGGCCGAAAGCGCTATTTTGAATAAGCGAAAGTTCAGAAGGATTGAAAACAAATCCCCTTGAAGATTGGGCCCTGAGTGCAAAACGTCATTCAGCGACAGACCTGTGCTTGTCTTGCTACTCGAATCCAGGACCATGCGCACTTTGGTCGTTGATTTGTCCTCGCGTATGACAGCATGGTGAGGAATTATGTATGCGACAGCTGGAGAGGCCTTCATGGAGATAGTTACCTCCGATATGTAACCCTTACTGACGTATTCACGAATGATATCGTCATAGGCGGCACGTAACACACTCGATGACTCTAGCTTTCTTTCAAGGCAAAGAAAGCGCCTCTTAGCAGCAGAATGCGACTCTCCGAGCTTGAACACGTCATCTCGGAAAGGCAATGCGACAGTATATCTACCACTAGCGTCGCGCGTAGTGGTGGCGCGAAAATAATCCTCGCATTCAAGGTCATCTTGACTTTGAGCGGGCGGAGCGGATATTTCCTCAAGTTCCCAAAACCTTTTGAGAAGGTTGTCTGTGGAGTCTTGAACAGAAGTACAACATGCCGAAGTATATTTACGCGGTGACTGTAAAGCAGGGACCGAACCCATTAAAATATACCCCAATACTGTCTGAATAGCCGGTGGCAGATAGTCCACATCGCTTTTAACAATGTGCGGCAGTAACAAATGTGGAAATATAGTTGCACCCACCAGTACATCAATTGCGACGGGCGTATCCAACGTGTCGTCAGCCAAAGGGAGGCCATGAACATGTGTGAGGGTTGACATGTCCACCGGCACTGATGGCAGATCGTCGGTGATGCGATCAACCACAAAACTCGAAACATCAAAGTTGACGTTTTCGTCGAATCGCGAAAATATTTTAATATCTGCGTTACCCTTAACAATTTTTTTAGTTTTTCCAATGCCAAATACAGCGCTTGGCTTTTTATCAAAATTCAAACCTAAGCGCTTACAACACTCCTCAGTAATGAAGTTACTTTGTGACGCGGTGTCAAGTAAACATTTGACGACTTGCGTGCCACCCTTATTATCGCGGACGATAACCTTTGCCGTGGACAGCAAAACCGTATCACACGAAGATGTTGAGTTTTGTTTTGACATCTTATTGTTAGAGGCCGCTAGTGCTTGAGTCACGATAGACGTGTTACAAGATGTGCTTTCCGGCGGCGGTGAAGACGACTTAGCTACGGCGCTCGCAGATGCACTTGACACATCAGACGTCGTAGCTCTTTCATCCTTGTCTTTGTCAAAATGCAACAGAGTATGATGCTTTTGATGACAAACTCGACATTTCACCTCGGAATTGCACTCGCGGGTGCGGTGTTTGATACTTAGGCAGTTAACACATGCCTTAAGCTCTTTAGCGCGTTTGAAGCGTTCAGAAGGCGTTAAACTGTTGAGGGACGGACATTTAAATAAATGTTCATGAACAATATTGTCACAAATACATTTAGTAGTGCTCGCGCAAGCAACATAACTTTGTAGTTTTGGTGCGGCACTACGCGGTTGAGACGACTTAACGCCTTTTTCGCGCGATGGATTTGCTGCGGCGGAGACGACGACGGTGCTTGGTTGCACATTTTGATAAATCCTAAACTGACTCTTCATAAAATCTGTCAAATTGCGGAAGGTAGGCAATTTCGTATCTCGGTGTAACATTTCAAATGCTCGAAGAGTGTCCTGGTCTAGCTTCTTTAATGCCATATGAAGGAGCATGAAATCGCATAAATCATCGAGCTTAAGCGACTTAAGCGCATTCGCAGCTGTGACAAACTTATCGATGAATGTTTGAAAATTAGACGAGGAAGCGGGACCATTAATCTTTAAATTGAGCATTTGATCCATGTAGGTCGAGGCAAGAGTGCGCTTGTCTTGAAATCTGTCAATTAGACTATCGATGATAAGCTGATAGTTTTCAGCGCTCGGAGTTATACCCGCGATGACGGCTTGAGCTTTTGGTGACAATTTCCCAATAAGATAGAAGAGCTTCTCTTCATCAGTAAGCGACAGATTTTCGTGCACTCTGGATTTAAAACTAGCGTAGAAAAGCGGCCAGTTCCGTATATCTCCATCGAACGCTACCAGTTCCATCGTTGGCAAAGAAGGTCTGGCTCTCTCCACTATAGAAGGCAGCGAAGAGGCCGGCGGTGCGGCTGGTTGCAGCCGCTTAACCACTCTCCTGATGCGGCAGTACAAATCTTCGAAGGCTATAATCGGCTGATAATTAGGGACAGCAGCCGCCCTAGCTCTTAGCAACGTGCGATTATACTCATTAACCACCTCTTTGAACTCTGAGCGGAGTTCGTCGATAGTGTCAGCAGCATCAAGGAAACTCTCGCGACTGGCTAAATCGGTATCGACAACTAGCGATTTTTTATAAATACCCTGGACGAGTTCAAAGAAGATATTGCGTTTTGCTTCAAGCATCGACAGCTCGTCTTCATAATACGCGCTGTCGACGCTTTCGATATTTCTTGTATCTTTCGCCATAATGCAGGAGACGGGTTAAGTAGTTTAATTTTATTTATGCGGTAAAACAATTTATGTTCCTATGAATAAGGATTAACTCTTATAAACGTATACCTAAATTGCGGGTGCGATTAAGAAATTATATTTAGGTAATTAATTTATAAGGGCGGCGAATAGTAATACTCATATAAATAAATACCTAAACTGCGGGAGCGATTAATATAGAATAATTTAGGTAATATTTATAAGGGCGGTGCGGTGCGGGAAGAGAACGATTAGCAATGAATGTATGAGGAGAGAAGGAAAAGAAAAGAGAATCCGGCTCGAAGGACCAGAAATGTTAACGCGAGGAATGCCGAAGGACCAGAGAAAAAGCGCAGTCCAAGAAATACAGAGGGACTATGGCTATGAGAAAACTAAAAATGAGAATAAAATTAAAAGGATGTTAATTATGAGGCCGACCGTACCTGGATATAGATTCCGATTTGTTAACGGCGGCCGCCGTATTTAATTTTTGGTTCGTTCTTCTCTCTCCTTACTCCTTCACACTCTCGTTTATTATAATTATTTCATCGTATTATTCTATTCATATTATCAGGAAAAAAAAGTATATTGATTTTTCACTTCATTGACGTTGTCCAACCATTGACATGTATTTTAATTTTTAGCTTCTTTATTTTGCGTTTAAGTAGGTCGGCAAAAAGGCGGGTGATATGAGAATAAAAATGAGGTTGAATAGAGTAGATAGTATGAAAGAAAAGCGAGCGGGATGGATGAATATGAATGAGCATGAATGAAAAAGGGCGCGAACACTCAGCTTTCCGAGTCCGGTCCGGACACATCCCTACAAATAAGTTTCTATGTATGATGGGTGTTAAACCGTCACCACTGTGTGTAGACTGTCAGAAGCCTGATGACTTGTCTCACGTATTGTTGGACTGCGTCCGGAATTCGGACTTGAGAAAAAGGATATTTAGTAGTTTGGGCTCCATGCACAATGGACAGATCAATTGTTGGTTGGCAGAGCCTTTATCAGACATAGCAATCAGCGTATACCACTTTATTGATCTCTCCCTTGCGTAAGGAACTATGAAAGCACCCATGAGGCTGACATGTTCACCTAGAGTGTCCAAAGCCTCAATAAAAATCAGATAAAAAAAAAAAAAAAAGAAAGGTGTGTACCTCTTAACTGCGAATCGCTCATGTTTGTAGGTCTAAGCCCCTTTAATGCTGGTTCATCAGCACCCAAAGAAACAACAACAACTCCCAAAGAAGAGCCATCAACTGTGTTCCAGCGGCAGCGAGTGGACATGCTATTAGCAGAGCTAGTGCGGCAGTTTCCACTACCTGTTGCCCAAGTGGCTCATAATCAGGTAACATTCTAATACTCTTTGTAAATTTTAGGTTGTTAAAAAAGCAATAATAATCCATCTAAATACAGTGTATACTCTATATAGTGACACTCAAGGGACAATGTTTTTTGACATTATAGAGTTTTCGTTTTATGGAGGGAAATTAATATTAAAGTAAAGCAACTATAGCCAACAAATGTTGATCTTATGGGGAGTGAATCGTTATATCGAGTGATGTTATATGGAGTTTACACTGTATATGCAGAATCAAGTCATCTAAGTTCTATGTATAACTTATGGATTATTCCCAGTGGTAACATTCACACTGTAATAATCTATCTACTGTACTATTATTTATTCTGTTGACTTGTAGCAATATATCATTTTTATTTTTCTAAATTAATTTCAGGCAAATGGAGTAAAGACAGAAAATACAAATGACAAAGACAAGCCATCAGAAACCAACAATGTCAATAACATTACTATAAAGCAGGAGCCTGTTGACCCTAGTGGATCAGACATGACCAATGGGGCCATCCAAGGACATGTGGACATCAAGCAAGAAATCAAGCAAGAGAACATGAAACCTCCTCCAGAGAAGAAGCCCAGAGTGTGATTGTACTCTTAGAGCACTGAACTAGTTAACCTTTTGAATGCCCCTATCGCACGTGGGGCGTAATCATCAACCTTGACGGTCCGCATGTAGGTTGATATTGGGCTGTAGCCGCGCGCGTCATATGACGTCTTTGGCGGTCAAAAGGTTAATAAAGTAAATCGGAAATGTTCAAGAGCTACAATTTTGAAAGACCAACAGCATAGGATAATTATTTTAAGATTGTAAATGAAATTACCATTTTGATTTATGTTACGTTATTAGATTTTGTATTATTTAAATAGAGATCATTCTTTTCTTTTTGTGCATTGTATAAATTGACAATGTTCTCCTGAGCCCCTGACCCAGTTATACACATTTGGCAATTTATCCATCTTGGATCTTGCAAATTCATCACAGGTTCATTTTTGTATTGTGCTCTGAAATCAAAGTATCAAGTTAACTTAACCATTTCAACTTTATATGCTTTATTAAGTATTATTTGATTACTAACAGAGCTTGATTGAATGCTATCTCCACACCAAAGTTGAAACCTTGTTCATAGCCAATGTTAAAACTGGTTTGGAATGCAGCATCCTGTCCGTCGGCTGCACCATCCATATATCCAAGCTGAAAATAATGAAAAGAAAAATATGTCGTACATGTAAAAATTACAAGTCATGTTGGAAACCTGATTTGTACGTTCAGAAATACTATGAAATAAAATACAGACTTTGTTAATTGGTTCTAGAGCTCTGGCTCTTGTTTTTGCTGATATATTCACGCTCTCGTCGGTCATTATCTTCGAGTATTTATATTTTATTACTTTTTTGTACCGTACCGTATAAACTAGAACCTTTGTTTTGTTATCAATAACCTACACTCCTACATGACATGACATTGACATGAGTGTAATGTATTTTTTTAAAGGTTTGTAAAAGTCTTGATTAAGAAGCTTTTATAAGTCTTAAATAGCTTCATGTTAAATTTGAATAGAAAAATACAACCGGTTTAGCCATCATTTGGCAATTGGATGAGTTTGAAGATTTTTAGGGTTCCGTAGTCAACTAGGAACCCTTATAGTTTCGCCATGTCCGTCTGTCTGTCTGTCCGAGGCTTTGCTCCGTGGTCGTTAGTGCTAGAAAGCTGAAATTCGGCATGGATATATAAATCAATAAAGCCGACAAAGTCGTACAATAAAATATAAAAATTTAATTTTTTTGAGGGTACCTCCCCTACACGTAAAGTGGGGGTGAATTTTTTTTTTTGCTTCAACCCTACAGTGTAGGGTATCGTTATAAAGGTCTTTCAAAACTAATGGGGGTCTTCAACAAACATTTTTTGATAAAGTGAATATATTCGGAGATAATCGCTCCGAAAGAGAAAAAAACGTGTCCCCCCCCCCCCCCCCCCCTCTAACTTTTGAACCATAGGTCCAAAAAATATGAAAAAAATCGTGGAAGTAGAGCTTAAGAAAGACATTAAATGAAAACTATAGCGGACATGATCAGTTTTGCTGTTTTTGAGTTATCGCAAAAAGTTTCTCCCATAGTAAAAAGACTTACTTTAGGTACTGATTATGCAAATTTGCCTATTTGTTTAACTCGCGTGAAAGGTACCGTTTCATCCCTTGGTTAACAATTTACTATACTTTAAGCTCCAGTTTAGCTTATTGTGACAAAGAGTAACTACGTAACCCTTTTTTTTTTTTTTTCCAGTGGGGAAAATGCATTCCGCATACCACCCGGGTGCGGGGGGTGACCCGAGTGGTTATGTGGGACTCCCGTCTAGGCTAATGAGGCCCACGGTATACCCACTAAAAACCCCCCATATGCCACCTCGCCGCCTTATTGGTGGGGTTACGGGAACACTTGCGTACTCATCCGCGACCCCACCGGCGGCAGCCGCCCGCGAGCGGCTCCTTCGCGGATGCCCGAAGGCCCTTCACGCGAGGCGCGCCAGATGGTTCGACGCGCCTTCCTCTTCGGCCTCCGTCCTGCAGTGTAGCGGACCCCCCCGAGCCCGCCACAAGGAGGCCACGGGCGCCAGAAAACTCCCCAGCGCCCGGCGGCAGATGAGGTCCATGGTTCTGCCGCAAACCACAACTCGGCTGCAGAGGACAGGGAGAACGGCACACCGTAACACCGACACTCCTCTTCCTCTGCAGCCCCACCAACGCCGCTACAGTGGAACGGCCGCCAAGGTCGCAGGGGATAGGGAGAGTGGCGCATCGTGATACCATCACGCCTCTTCCCCTGCGATCCCACCTCGGCCGTCGAGGATAGGGAGAACGGCTAACCGCAATACCGACACTCCTCTTCCTCGACGGTCCACCTCCAACGCGTCACAAGCGGGCTTATCAAGCCCACTTGGAGCGTCCTCCTCGGGCCAGCCAGCACCTCAAACAGGCCGGCCCTGGTTGCCTCTTCGCTTCACCGTGGGAGACCAAGCCACGGCTACTAAGCCCCTCCACCACGACAAGGTGGGCAACCCTCGGGGGGAACTACGTAACCCTACACTGAGCGTGCCCAACATGCTCTTGGCCGGTTTTTATTTTCGTTAACTTTAGTCTTTTAGCTTACACGTATAACCATATTTTTTAGTTTCTTTGCTATGTCACAATAAGGGTGGCATTTTCAAATAAGAAAAAACTTATTTTCAATAAGAATAATAAATGTGATCTCCTTGTGAGTATTGTATTCTTTGAATGTGATGCAGCTATACAAAGCGACAACGAACCAAGAAAATACACGAGTGCAAAAAGGCACAAGTGTGATGTGGGAATATTTGCTATTTGCTAGACTGGTAACTAATTTGACAGCTGTCAGCAGTGTTGTCACATCTACCTACTTTTTGGTAGATCTACCTATTTTACCTGCGTTCTACCTATCTACCTCCCTCGGCCTGAAATCTACCTATTTTTCAAAATGGTACAATTGTAAGCAATTCTCAATACATGTGACGGAACATTACCTGATTTCTACCGAATTTAGATTTGATTTAATGAAAACTTGCCAAAAAAACAGATTATACAAGCAGGTTTATTACCTACAAACAATGGAAATCCTAACTTATGTTTCAATTTCTTTAATGAACACGTGTACTAACGTCACAATATTAAAAACGTATAAATAATTCAAAACATTTTTAATCATAAAAATTTACTTCTATTGAGTGGTAGATCTACCAATTTTTCATTTTAAATTCCACCCATTTCTACCTATTTTTGCACCCTGTTCTACCACTTCGGCATAATTGTATGTGACAACACTGGCTGTCAGAACCGTGTTTTGCTGTTTTGAGTTTTTTTGGCAGAATCATCAACACCTTGATGGAGCCATAATACGAAAAATTGGTTGATTGAACTTTTGTATGATTTTACTCATGTGCATTGTGCTCGCTATTTATTTATGAAATCGTTATTCAGTTGAATAAATCACGAATAGTATTCGTGTATTGATCCTCATTGATTTGCCTTGAGAACTTTCAGTATGAAACCTATGAAAGTGGAATTATACAACGCTATTGTAGCAGACTTTAATAGGCTCACATCGTATGGGCGTAAAGCTGAGAATGAATTAAAGAAAAAGTACAAAAAGTTAGTATCCTATGCTTATCAACCTGTTACTTACGAGCCAAGCTCTCGTATAATTTATTTCATCGTAACTGCTGGTTGAAAAATGTTGAGATTAATATATGATGGTAATATTTTCAGTTTACCACCAGCTACACTGGGCAGCATTATATCACTGTTGGTGCAGAGATCAATGAAACAGAGCTATAGAAAATCTCCATCAATATCCAGTAGATATTATGAACTGTATGAAGGACTAATGAGAGACAAATCTGCAGAAGATGGTGTTCTTTTACAGTAAGTATTTTAGTTTGTGTGTTTTAGTACATAAAACTTTTGTTAAATGAGATTGGAGAAGAGACATAACGTGACTAGTCTTTTGTTTATTCAGTTTATTTATTGGGAACCAAAGAGCTGGCAGCTTTCTCGCAAAACATATCGCAATCCAGCAGGAAAATGCTGCCAGCATCTTCGGTACCATGCCAAAGGGGCGATTTTTTAGTATTCGTTTTTAGTTTTATTATATAGATAAGTTAGGTCATGCAGTTGCAGAAAATCACCTAGAGTACAGTACAATGGATAAGTTGGGTTTTTTAATTTACCATTTACTGTAGACTATGTTTTTATGTGTTCTTGAACATTATGTTTATTTTCTAAGTATATTAACTTTGTCTTAAGCAGAAACATCTGTGAACAATGCTAAATTTACATTTTGTTTCAAAACAATCCCTTAATTTTTAGTTTATTGTACTTTTTTTTTAAGGCTCTCGGACAACCAAGGAATTAGCCCAGCTCTGTTTGCAAGATCTCTCTTGCAGAATGTTTACTCAGACTCTTCCATGGTCAAGAAGTGCTTCAAAGACACCACATTGATTGAAGACAAAGAGCTTGCCTATCAAGTTTTTCTGGTAAATTTTATTGTCTTAGTTACACAGTGTGGGATTTTCGATCAGTTTTGACCACCCTCGTTTTATATTTTTATAATATGCATTATAATATCCTGCATCCCAGTGTAAAACTCCCGAATGATTATCTTGCGTAGTTAATGCACAATATTTTTTTGTTGATTAGGTCAATGACCTTAAGAAAACATGTTTATTGGCATAATTACTAAAGTACCGTCAATATAGTTCCAATTTTTATTTCTGAGTTTTAGTGAGAGATACTCATTAATTGTACGAAAAATCCAGCATTTTAGTGCCATTCAGTTAAAAGTTAGAAGTTAGTAAAGTTTTCAAACATTATTTTTTATATCTCCTATATTTTCCGATATTAGCGTTTTATTTTTTATTAAATGTATTTAAAATATGGCTAACTATAATTACTCAAAATTTCAAAAGCTAATCTTGCGGGATTTAGGATTTATAACATTTCTAAGTTTTTTACCGATTTCTATGGAAATAGGGTTGTCAAGATTGACTTTAAGACATGATACAGTAATATAGTTTTTAACAGAAAATTTGAATTAACCAGTTAAATGAGAATCGTCTTCAGTCGTCAACATCATTATCATCATCATCTGAATGAAGTAGAATTTCTTCTGTGAGAATTAAATCCGTGCTTAACTCCAATTCCGACAAATCCGACTCCTCTGTTGCAATGAAAGAATTTGGTTCAATTGGTTTTAAAATGGCCAAAACTTTTGCCGGAATAGGCTGACGCTTTTGTTTACTTAAACGGTCTTTCAGGGAGAAATGTGAAATGTAAGGATCAGATGACTCTAACGCACGCCGAAAAAGATCTAGGATTGTAATTTGCTTATTGATTTTCCTCGTGTGGTGCTCTCTGTCATAACGCCAGAATTTGTTCCTGGATTCACCGGCCTGGGTCAGCTCCTGCCGGGGCAAAGCAGCGTCATGGGTCTTTACCGGCACCATGACGCCTCACCCCCGCTCCTCCGGATATCATGTATAAGTATTGGGTTTCAGCAATTGCTTTACGAGGGCGGACCCCTTCCCAATACCACATGATATCCTTCATCAGAGATATAACGCAGTGCTGATATGACCGTTCGTTCTGCTGTAGAGTTAAGGCTTTTAGGCAAGACTATATTGGTATAAATACTTAATGTACTGAATAAATGCTTAAATATCAAAACAATAAATATTAATCATTATAATTCATTGTATTTCCAGACATTGTAACTATGTAGGTATTCACCTAGGTACACCACCGGAGTTATGTGACAGCCCTGACCCAAATATTTAAAAATGCATATCTCGGCAATCCTGCGTTATTTTAATTCAATTTTTTTTTCAGTACCGCCTTTTATAGCATAGAACAGTTTCGTTTAGAAATAAAATGCTAGAAATGTAGGATTATCGAGCAAAAAAAAGTTTTTCAATATATTAAAAAAAAATTATATCGCCACCCAGAATAAGAAATTTTAACTTTATTTTGATGAAATGTATACTTCAATATATCCCTAATAGATATAAATTAGATTGACACAAAAAAGATGCACATAAAATAAGAAATTTCGTTTCTATGTTTTCTATGGATATTTCTCAAGTTTATCTCCAAAACTACGCATGATAGAAATTTTGGAGTTTCATTCTGAGCTTTTATTTGACGAGACTAATGCGATAAATTAAACAATGAAAATAGTCAAATCTGATCGAAAATCCCACACTGTGATAGTTATGTGTTTGTCATTGCAAATTTTACTTTACTATATATAATATAATAATTTAAATTTTTATTTACCTTTATATTGTAATGTATTTACAGGGCACCATGAATGATAACCAGTATGGCCCATATGCAGATATAATAAAACAGTAAGTTATGGTTCATCAAAGTTTTAACGATAACTTGAGAAGAAAATTTTATAGTGTAGAAAACATTTGTACAAGCTTATTTATTCAAAATTCCTTAGTGTTTAATTTCACTTTTTTATATTTTCAGGTCAATTGGATTAGAATATGAGCTGCGACTAGAAAAAGAGTTAAGATTGATGAATATAACATTCTCAGATGAAAATGTATTGAGGTCTCGAGGTTATGATAAGACCCCTGATTTTAAACTTGATGTACCCATAGCAGTAGATGGCTTTATTGTTCATTGGGTAGAAAGTAAAGCATTATTTGGTGATGAAGAAAACCATTCTGGATATTTAAAGGATCAATTAATGGCTTATTGGAACAGATTTGGTCCAGGATTAGTAATCTATTGGTTTGGGTATCTAGAAACACTGGACTCCACCCCAGAAGTAAATAAGATGTTTATTTTAAGAACAAATTTCCCAAAAAAAGAAAGTATTACTCAGTACAAGATGGACTTTGATGTGTAGTAATTTTACGAAATAGTATATTTAGCTTTATTGTAAGTAAATACATTTTTAGGCAGAAAATAAATAAAAGTTAATATCATTTATTTTACTTTTATTTGTAGCCGGTCAAACAAGTTTGTAGTAAAAGGCGCCAAATTCAAATTTTCTATGGGACGATTACCCTTCGCGCCTACATTTTTTTAAATTTGCCGGTTCTTTCTACTGACGGAAATGGCTTGACAGACTTTATTAACTTATATTACTTTTAGCTCGATTTCATTAGAGTTCAGCGTAAGTATCCCAATATGTGCAAATTGCAATAGGGATGTTGACTATATTCAAAATAAATTATTGTATACCATGCATGAAATAAAGCTCCAGAACAGTTAGAGAAACGTAGACAGTAGTTATTTTTAGACAACTTATATTTTATCGATCGTATAGAACTATAGAGGGAAGTTGACCGTGACGTCATTTCATATTATTTTAATTCCCATTTCCGTTCACTGTTAATTCCAAGGCCCCAACTAGGGTTCAGAACCGGGAAATCCCGGTCTCGAAAGTACCGGGAATTCCCGGTTCTTTTGTCAGTAAAATGGAACCGGGAAACCAAATTTGATTCCCGGTTCTTTCGGTACTTTCGGGAATTTTATTTTTATTAAGCGATTCACACTACTATTTACTTATTTACTCTTACTTTAATTTTCCACACTTTCTACTATCCAAACATTCAAAACTAACGTGAATAATTCAGCGTTAAAATAAATAACGCGCGAAATTAATGGTGCGCTCGATATTACCAATAACTACGTACACTCGCTCGCTGTTGCTAGGAAGGAAAGTAAGTATACTCTAAGTAAGTAGTAGACTCTGATGTGCTTGAAGTTCAAAACATTGCTTTGACAAAAGGCGATGAGTTAAATGCTGAGCTTGCAAAGGCTGTTAGTGAAAAACGCGTTAGATCTTCTGCTCATGAAGATCTCTTTACGAATGTTAGTATTGAAATGGCTCTCTTTGAGAATGGAGGAGATCGTGGGCGTTACTTGTCTCAGGCATATGACCATCTATTAACGATTCCGCCAACCAGTGTTGAGCCAGAAAGAGTTTTCTCATCGGCAGGTTTGTTATGCAACAAAATAAGATCTCGTTTGAGTGACAAAAGTCTAGATGCACTGTTGTTTTTAAGGTCCTATTATAGAGAAGAGAGAGCTAAAAGCTCTTAAAAAGCTAAACTTTGGTTACGCTATATTTTATGAATAGGTAGGTACTCGGAAAGAGATATTATTTTTAAATATTTTTTGGTAAAAAAGTTTAATTTTGTTTTCTTTGAAAAATGTTTAAGATATTTATAAATATTTAAGGAATCTCAGGTGACTGGCAAATTTTTACCATTTAATGACAGTTAACACTTACTTAAGAACCTAACAAAAACACTGTGATTGATTATAGTCTGATTTATATATAATAACTTACTACTAGGTATGAGAATAGAAAATAGTTTAATTTTGTTGCTTTTGAAAAATGTTTAAGATAATTCTAAATGTTTAAGGAATTTAAAATGACTACCTAATTTTGACCATTTTATTGACAGTAAATACTTAAGATCCTAAGAATAACACTGTGATTGACAATAGTCTGATTTATATATAATTACTTACTACTAGGTATGAGAATAGAAAATAGTTTAATTTTGTTTTCTTTAAAAATGTTTAAGATAATTCTAAATGTTAAGGAATCTAAGATGACTGCCTTATTTTTACCCTTTAATTGACAATAAATACTTACTTTAGTACCTAACAATAACATAACACTATGATTAATTATAGTCTGATTTATATATAATTACCTACTACTAGGTATGAGAGCGAATTAAAGTTACTTGAATACAGAATTTTAGTTTACTTTTGAAGCATAACCCTTGTTTTCTATGACAAAAACTAGCAAGAACCGAAAATACCGGGAAATCCCGGTTCCGTAATACAAAAGTACCGAAATTCCCGGTTCTCAAAAAGAATACCGGTTCCGAAAACACTAGCCCCAACGTTGTCTGTTCGCAATACAAAATTGAATACTGACTCAAGCCGTTTTGGTGGTTACACTGCCTGTGTATGCGTGGGTTTATAGACATGTGGACTGGTCGATTTTATATCGATAAGTGCACAGCGGAACGGAATAGTGATTAATTGGCTACTTGACTGTTTTTTGTAAATAATGTCAAACGATCTTGATTTTCCTGGGGATCAAATGTCTATATAGGACTCATGGCATTTAAGCAACACAAAGGTCAGAAATGAGAGTTAAAGTCTGATGCTCGCAGTAGACGATTGAAACGCCTCTGACAAAATGATAAGGTTGTTGTTATATAAATAATAAGTCAAATTTATATGCGATCAGTTTTATTCGGCTAATGGCTGAAAACAGACTACGGGAACCATAGATCAAAAACAAGACGAACGGACTCGTTCGAAAACACTTATAACTAAATAATCACGTTCGGAAACATCTCCCTTTCTCAAAACAAGATACAATATAGTCTCTTAGATGATGTGGTTGTGTCCTAGCCCGCCCACTGCGGCGCACGGCCTCTTCAGGTTCCATCGGTGGTGGCTGTTCTCTGATTTGTGACTGAACCACAAAAGGGTTATCATTCTGATTCTGTTCAACTAATTCAAAGCCAGAAAACTCTGGTACTCTCTGTCAGTCAAGTGGTTGGTGATCTGGGACCTGTGTCTGACTAAGGTAACCACCGTCTATAGCACACTGTAGGGCTTTATGTGAATTCTACTTCTTCTGTATGCTTTGTCTTTTACCTGTACTATGTACGATCTTTTATTTAGCTTCTTAGTGATAGTACCAAAACTCCACCTCTTATCAATCTCGGGCTGAAGTTGAGTAACAACATTCTGTCCTACCTGCAATTCTGGCAGCTCAGCACATCTTTTATCCCACTTCTGACACCATGTTGTTATACATATAAATAATAAGTCAAATTTATATGCGATCACTGATCAGTTTTATTCGGCTAATGGCTGACAACACAACAGACGACGGGAACCATACCCATAGATCAAAAACCGGCCAAGAGCATGTCGGGCCACGCTCAGTGTAGGGTTCCGTAGTTACTCTTCCGTCACAATAAGCTAAACTGGAGCTTAAAGTATAGTAAATTGTTAACCAAGGGATGAAACTGTAGCTTTCACCCGAGTTAAA
Source organism: Cydia pomonella (assembly GCF_033807575.1). Classification (NCBI taxonomy): domain Eukaryota; kingdom Metazoa; phylum Arthropoda; class Insecta; order Lepidoptera; family Tortricidae; genus Cydia; species Cydia pomonella. The sequence continues at coordinate 8,094,368 of NC_084721.1, read as the reverse complement.
CAAATAGGCAAATTTGCATAATCGGTACCTAATTAAAGTAAGTCTTTTTACTATGAAGGGAAAACTTTTTGCGATAACTCAAAAACAGCTAAACTGATCATGTCCGCTATAGTTTTCATTTAATGTCTTTCTTAAGCTCTACTTCCACGATTTTTTTCATATTTTTTGGACCTATGGTTCAAAAGTTAGAGGGGGGGGACACATTTTTTTTTTCTTTCGGAGCGATTATCTCAGAATATATTCATTTTATCAAAAAATGTTTCTTGAAAACCCCTATTAGTTTTGAAAGACCTTTCCAACGATACCCCACACTAGGGTTGAAGCGAAAAAAAAAATTCACCCCCACTTTACGTGTAGGGGAGGTACCCTAAAAAAAATTAAATTTTTAGATTTTATTGTACGACTTTGTCAGCTTTATTGATTTATATATCCATGCCAAATTTCAGCTTTCTAGCACTAACGACCACGGAGCAAAGCCTCGGACAGACAGACAGACAGACAGACAGACATGGCGAAACTATAAGGGTTCCGTTTTATGCCATTTGGCTACGGAACCCTAAAAACAAGACGAACGGACTTGGAAACAAAGGTGATGTGACGTCACATCATATACTAAAGTCCTAAATGTATGGAAGATCAAGGAAATTGCCATTTTGACCCTGAAATATTGCGTTTATGTGTATAGTTGTCATACAATTTATTTTTCAATAAAATGTAAGGAATCGAATGGTACCATTTTCTTTTCTATTTTTTAAATACAAAAAATAAATTGTTTGAGACTTCGGAGCCTTGTATTTTTTTATAATGTCCATATAAGTTTTAAAATTCCACTTTTTTATAATGGATGGCTCATTTTCTATCCATTTAACTAAATTTTGTTATAATATTCAACATGTGTCAAGTACCCAATTGAAGTTTCGATATCTTCACTAAAAATAAACATCATAATATATATTTATAATGATAAATATTTTATTAAATAATAAAATAACTCAATGCTTGCGGAAAACATACCTATTCTATTTTAGCAGTTAATTATGTAATGTAATTAAAAATCCGAACTTTCCCTTCGTTTCAACCTGTGTCGTTACGATGTGACCAACGCTAACGACGATAAAGAATAAAAGCGTTTTCTGTTTATTTTAGGTATAGTTAATCCTTTCGAGTAAAATTAAAATTGTAAGGAATGTCGATAAGTTTATCGATATGACTTTATTGACATGGCCATAAGACCCCTCTTTGTCAATAGAAAAAGGCGCGAAATTCATGAATGGTATGGGAAGTCAAATCTTTGCGCCAAAATTTTTTAAATTGACCATCTTTTCGTGTTCTAATGACAAGGTGGTTGTGCCAGAGTATAGTAGACAAATGTAAAGAATACAATACTCACTAGGAGGTCAAATGTCCTATTGCGTTTGTTATATGCGCTGTGTGCAAGAGTTTACAACACAACTTGATGTTTTTAATAGGACCTCGAATAGCACTAGATATTATCATTATCAGTTACAGCTCACTCAAACGTCAATTTCGCAGCTGATCGTCGGCGTGTTTTTAAAAATTGTAGGACTCAAAATGAGCACTAATAAATCAGAGGAAGCAAACAGGGAAAAGATTTTGAATGTGGCTAAGAAAAATCCTAAAGGTGTGTCAGATAAAGACATAAAAGCCGCTATTCCGGAGCTATCCTCTGGGGAACTAGTGGCTGCGATCAACTCGCTACTCCAGCAAGGGTGTTTTGATTTATTTAACCAAGGAGGATCTCTAATTTATAGGTACTCTATTATTCGTATTCCCAAGCAATTCGGAAAATAAGAGCCACGTTAAAATCAACATGCCTGGAATTTAATAAGGAAATTACCCTTTGTTACAGGTTAAAAGCTCAAACTAGTAAAACAGCTGTTAAAGGTGCAGACAATGAGGAGAAAGTGGTTTACAATTTAATAGAGGAGGCTGGTAATAAGGGAATATGGATTCGGGACATCAGAATTCGTTCTAACCTCGCCAATACACAGCTCACTAAAGTACTCAAAAGTCTTGAGAGCAAAAAAGTTATTAAGGCAGTGAAATGCGTAAACGTAAGTTAATAAATTTGGATTTAAGTGGAGTGATGGTCAATAAACTACTAAATCAATGGTCCAATTCTTGTTTATTTGGTTGAAGGCCAAGTCAAAATGGAAGCCACCCACACATGGAATGCCAGTTATTACTACTTTTAGAATAACCATAACTTCCATGATTTATTATCTGTACTTTTAATTTTATTTTTCAACTTTTAGGCTTCGAAAAAGAAAGTGTACATGTTGTATAATTTAGAACCAGATAGGTCTATATCTGGAGGAGCATGGTATCAGGATCAAGATTTTGAGTCTGAGTTTGTGGATATACTGAATCGCCAGTGCCTTAGGTTTTTGCAGCAAAGAGCTGACAAAATCAAGAACAATGTCCGAGGACCCATTGTAGGCAGAACTCAGTCTTACGCTACTGGTGCAGAAGTACACAAATACATAACTGACCTAGGAATTAGTAATGTGAGTATTTCAGACTACTATTTTAACTTGTAAAACAATAATTTAATAAATATAAAACTATTATTTTCTATAAAGAATAGATCATAGAAATTAACTTTGCACCAAACAATTTTTTTATGTAATATTATTTATGTAAATTATGGCATTAGGCAGGTCCACACAGAGCGAGCATACGGCCAACGTAGACGTGCCTAGACTGAGGCGGCGCTTTTCCTCACTTGAGCGTGCCGCCTCAGCTGAGGCACGTCTACACTGGCTCTTTTGTGCTTGAGGTAATTATATGCTTGCTCTGTGTGGACCCGCCTATTTATTAATATAATTCTATGTTCACTTAGAAAAATACTCCTCACTTCAGGTCACCCTAGATGTTGAAGATGTCATCACAATTTTGAACACACTAGTATATGATGGCAAGGCAGAGAGCAGTGTGTATCCTGATGGCAGCAAGGTGTTTCGCGCCGTTGAATCCCTACTACCACCCCCAGGGCTGGTGCAAGTGCCCTGTGGAGTGTGCCCTCTCATACACAAGTGCTATTCCAAAGGACTCATCACCCCACAGGACTGTACTTATATGAATGAATGGCTAGAATAATAAACATATAAAAATATGTGATTGTGTTATTTATTGTATCTTTACAGTAGGCAACATGGGAGACATCAGATGTAAATATTGAATGCCCTAAATTATTCTTTAGTCACACATAGCTGCAAAATACTTTTAAACATGTGTTCTAGCTAAAAACTCTGTACTAACTAACCTAGTGTTATCTTGTTATTGGTTACTGGTCTAATATAATAGTTGTATAATTACCCTTTTTTCACACCTTTACAGCAAATTGAATCATACAACATTACACATTTGTTGAATCATAGTTGACTATAGTTCTTGTATGTCTAATGAGTTATGATGTCAGTACCTCAAAAAAAGAAAGATAATATTATTGGATACAATTTATTTACATTGTTGCCTAATAAATTAGTATTTATACATTTGAGTTTACAAGTCATACTTTGTAGACTTGCATAGACCTAGTGTGGTAACAAACATTGAATCACTACACTACTCAGTAAGTATTAAGCATGCACTAATCTTATTATTTTGCCTATTAAATGTCTGCTTAGCAACATTATTTTAATTTATAGCTTGAATGTGTATAATATACACTAGCTTTTTACACTCAAATACTATAGCCATAAAACATTTCAAACCAAAATGTATACATCATCAAGTACCTGATAACTCCCAGTATCTTGTGTCAACCCTTCTAGAGTAAAAAGTTTCGAACACAAATGCAAACTGGTTGGCAGTAAAGATTAAAAGCAATTTATAAACATTGTCATTTATAAATTTTAAGCTTCACTAACTTCAAAGAAAAGCGCAGCAAAATAAATACTGCCAATATACAAAAAAAAACTTTATACAATAGAATGTGTTATATCATAACCATAACAAACTAACTTTCCCTAAATTTTACAAATTTGCATACACTTTAAAACAAGCTCTTAAAGTTATGTTCAATGTTGTAGAGAGCCTCTGAAAGTACAGCACTATCACGTTTCTGAGACTGTATTTTCTTTTCTTGTTGTTTATTGTCCTCTACCCTTTGGCTATGAGGAAATATTGAACTAAAAACATCCATTTGGATGTAATTCAATGATTGAAGTATTAGTCCTTTGTCAGGGTATGGTGTGGAAATAAGTTGAGCCTCAGCTGTCATCATTTTAGAGCCATCTTGTGGCCTTTGCTGTGCTGGAGGCTGTTGGGTGGTGGGGGGCTGCTGGCCTTTTGGGGATGTTTGTCCAGCTGGGGGTTGTGGAGGGGAACTCTTAGCAGTAGTCAATTCTTCAAGTTCCTTCAGTGATTTGGTTATGTCCCTGACATCTGGAGGAGGGGCTTGTATCTTTTTACCACCTTAAATAGAATGTATTATTTTAGTTCTTAAACACAACACAGTAATAATAGCAGCAATGGTACCTACATTTTAATTTTATTTCATTAAACCTTACATTGCATTTCATTTTATAAAATTTATGAACAATAAGAAACAGGTGTATTAGGTTTGTAACACATATTGGTAGTGGGGTTGAGCCTCTGCCTCCCGAACTAGGTCCAAGCCTGTGTCTCAGGAGTCAGTGATTGCTCCTAGGTGTGAGCTCTCAATTTGGTAACAATGGTATCAGCAATAGAAATTCTTAAATAGGAAAAAAAAGCAAATGAAAAAAGAAGTGATATAAAAAAAGTAAGCCAACTTCTACAGATATATGTAAGTCAGTGCTTTAAACTGAAAATATAAAGAAATTTTGTTTGTTATTAATAAAGCAATAATACTGAAAAGTCGAGATGAGCTTATAATAGCTAACTGATACTCACTGACTGAATGAATGAGGCGCTCCATTTCCCTGATCTGTGTTTCTTGTTGCTGGACTGCAAAGTACAAGTCTGTAATAGTATTGGTTATGTGTTTCAGCTCATCTATACGAGCTTGTTCTTTAGCTGCCTCTTTTTTGCTTTGCCTGCAAACAATAAAATAATACAAACTTAAGACAACCATGTTACTGCAAGTTTATTAAAAAAAAAAAAAAAAAACCATTTATTGCTCAAAGATCAATGAAATTTTGATTTGAAACATAAACAGAAAATTACCTGCTATATTCCACAGTAATCAGGGCAGCACCAATAATAAAAATGACTGATTCACCCAGCAGATTGGCACCCAGCTCAATGGCCATTTCCTGGCTCAGCACAGGTATGTTTACAGGTTTACCCAAATTTAGGACCCACATCTTAGCTTTCACCTCGCACCAATTGTAGACTGAACAAATCAATAATCAACATCAACATTCAATATTCATATTCATTTTAATGTAATCATAAAACGGTCACTAAACATATACTTACATTGGGCAGGAGGCATACAAACATACGTCCTGAAAAAGGGACTATTTTTGGCTCGTTCTTTACATGCATTAGCGATGGGTTTGCTGATCTGCTTGATTAGTAACACAGACAATTTGGCAATAGGAAACGCTCCAATAACCATTGTCGCTTATAATTCTAGGGATTGTAATAACACAGCAAATATTAATATAGAAATTCTAGCCCTACTAGGGAAAACCGAACAAACGATTGCATGTATCAATTTAATTTTGCAAGTTTTCTGCTATTCGTATAACACCATTCATACATAATCTGACATTAACAAAAATCTGTCAGTGTCAGTGCCAAAAACGAATACAGACTAACCAAAAATTTATCACTTACCAGCGTATTTAATAATGTCTCAAATATAGATTGGCCTAGGACTGTCTCATTGAAGTCTTATTTCAAACATAGACAGAGAGAATTATACTGTCTTTGTCTTACGCTGGTACTAGCAGCTAGCACTCAAAAGAAAGAAATGGTTTTCCAGGGGGCCTACCGCGAAAACCGAAATTCGCAAATTGCGGGGATCTTTCCCTTTTACTCTTCGTAAGACGTAATCAGAGTGACAGAGAAAAATGCCCGCAATTGACGAATTTCGATTTTCCCGGTAGCCGCCCGGGGGGCCTACCGCAAAAATCGAAGTTCGTCAATTGCGGGCATTTTTCTTTGTCACTCTAATTTGGTCCTAGTGAGAGTAAAAGAGAAAGATCCCCGCAATTTGCGAATTTCGGTTTTTGCGGTAGGCCCCCTGATTCTTACTGATTGACAAATTGCGTTTACCTTATATTGTATGTCTATGCGTTTACCGGACTAGTCCACAGACCACTTGTTGCCTCGAACGATATGTCGTTTGACATACTTTGACAGTTAAAGAAAAAAGGAAATAGCTGTAAACAAACAATGGATGGATGTTCAGTTAGAAATTAATTCGTTAACATATATCATGAGACGGTTACCTCTTTGCAAAATCGTAGTTTTACTGGGTTTTAGTTTTATGATAATTTATTTATACTCTTGGATTAGTAATGATGATGTGAAGAACTTTGTATATAGATCTCGGGGTACAACGAACACTAAGTTATTAACGCTGTAAGTAACCGTTTAAAATCTATTTTATATTCTCATCTTTTTTGCATAGCACTATTTATATAATACGTCCTTTTTTTTCAGAAAACCTCAAAGTACTGTACCTCAGAAGACTACCATAAACAGAATCGTTTTGTCGTTCGTCGTGTGTGACTCAAGATTCAACGAATCCCTGAATGTTGTTAAATCAGTGTTACTGTTTACCAAGACCCCCGTACACTTCGTCATATTCACAGACGACAATCTTAAATTGAAATTTAATGACACTCTTAGCAACTGGAGAGTGCTAACCGACTACCAGCTTGATTTTGAGCTGCACAGCATTAACTTCCCTGAGGATCATGTTGATGATTGGATGAACTTATTCAGCAAATGTGCTGCACAACGATTATTTATTCCGGTAATAATCATTATAACATTTGCTTGATCTTATTTGTAAGTTTTGACATTGTAAATTTATATTTTGGATTTTATAAGTATTTACCTACTTAATCTTATTCGAGTTGTATTGACAATCCTTATTTTAGCTATAATTTTATATTATTAGTATTGTTATTATTTTAATTTTATTTTGATGATCATGATAGAAATTCTTATATTTTTGACATCAATGCAAACTTATTATGTAATTATCTTTCATGAAATAAATCATCTAATCTATTCTATTATAATTGTGATCACATAGTGCAACATACAGCACATATTTCCGTTATAAACCTACATGTGATACAATACAATACAAATATTCTTTATTGCTCACTAATATGAAAGAACATAATGACATACAAATTAAACATACAACTTAGACTATGGTAGACAACGGGCGGTCTAATCGCTAAAGAGCGATCTCTTCCAGACAACCTCAGGGTAGTGGAGACAAGGTAAAAAAAAACAAGTGAGGTGATGCTGTGAGTGATAGAAGTTGAGAGATAATAATACCAAATTATACACATACATAAATAGCAAATAATATAAACTACATACACTACATACATAAATAAATGATTTTCATTTCATTTCATTTCATAAATGTGATGTGACCTATCATCTTGCAATTTCATACTAAGTAAGTAAGTTCATTGTCTAAGTACCCTCAACACAAGCCTTATTGAGCTTACTGTGGGACTTAGTCAATTTGTTTAATTATATCCTATAATATTTATTTATTTATGTTGTCTAAAGTGTCTCACACAGACATTTCAGTTGGTTTACCTTTCCTGTCATAACAAAATATATAATTTTTCAGAAACTGATCACCCACATTGATGCCATGATCTATGTTGACACTGACACCCTGTTCCTGGGCCCCGCTGATGAGTTGTGGCGAAAGTTCTCCCTGTTCAACATCTCCCAAATATCTGCCATGGCCCTGGAAAATGACAATCCAAATGTATCTTGGTACCCTAGATTTGCCAAGCATCCATTTTATGGGAAGTATGGTGAGTGTATAATCTTAGTTTTATTATTGTCTTATTATACACGTTACACCAGCCACTGAAAGTGGGGTGGGTACACGTCATATAGGTCATACTGAACAACTTTAACTGTGAGACAAACCCCAAAATCATGTTAAAAAAATTGACTCTCCCATACAAGATATCAACATCAGCCAGCCAAAATGTATGGGGGAGTCATTTTTATTTCACGATTTCGAGGATAGTCCCATGGTAAATGTTGCTCAGTATGACCACTTTAAGTGGCTGGTATAAGACATTGCAGATATGTATATTATTGGATTGGTAACTTGTGTCCTGCTCTGACTCTGCTGCTTATGTATAAGCATAATGAAATTGACAAATCAATCAAATTTTATTCTAGCATCAGCTCAATTTAAATTTGACTTTAGCATCACTAAAACAAGACCTAGAAGATAAGCTCATTTGTCCATGTAAACTTTAACAGTTATTGTTTGTATATTTTCAGGGCTAAATTCAGGTGTGATGTTAATGAATTTGACAAGAATGAGAGACTTTGGTTGGGTTGACTATGTCACCCCAATCATGCTTAAATGGAAATTGTACATACCATGGGGAGATCAGGTAATTAAGGGTACATTACTATGTAAGCCAGAAAATAAGGAATTGGAAACAAGTTTCATTGTCACTTTCTGGATATTTCACTGAAGTGCTTGAAACATGAACATTTCTCCTCACAAAATACTAAAAACTATGTTGTAACTGGACAAGTAATACAATTATACATAGTAGGATGGTCCAAAAAAATTAAGTTAATAATATTCCTTTTCCACAAGGGTCTTTTTTTATCCAATATACACAGAAATTATCCATATCAAAATTTTAGGCAAATAAACATCATTTGGAGGTTGCTTTAAATGAAACTATTCTGCCATACTAAAATGGTAGATAATAAAATATTAAGCCATCAATAATTCTGTTTTGGATATGTTTTAATGGCTCTATTTACGTTTTATCTATTAGTTATATAAGTGTGTAAAAAATATGCCGGTCAAAAAAAATATTTTTATGTTAATTTGTAATTTTGTATGTTTTTGTTTGTATGAGATTATTGCAAATCACAAAATTATTGGCAAATAAGTTCAAATTTGGCACAATTATTAGTGATTCATATAAAAATAAAGGGAGCCTTGTGGAGATAAAATTTGCTACACTTTTTTTTTCATACAAAGTTGGACCACCCTAACACATAAAGAAAGTTCTTCATATTTGACTGAAACTGGCAAAATGTTCCACTTTGTTGCTTGCCATAAGGACCAGATTTGCTTGTACCCTTATATGTATAACCTGTCAAGGTGTCCTTATGGCAAGCGACAAAGTGGGACTTTTTATAATTTTATATTTTTTTATAATTTTACTGATTATAAATTTGCACACTTGCATGAACTGTAAAACTGTATTGTAAATATCTCCATACTGTATCAATGAAAATGAATGATTTCTGATAATTTATTCCAATCTATACCAATGTAGCTCTGAACTTGTGTAGTCAAAAAGCATTCTAATTTACTCAAGTTGTCTTTGCATATCCTGTCTTAATCTCTGTTCACAGGATATAATAAACGTGATATTCCACTACCACCCCCGCGCCGTGCTCGAGCTCTCGTGCCGCTACAACTACCGCACGGACCAGTGCATGTACGGCGACGCGTGCCCCGACGCTACCACCAACGGCGTGTTCCTCCTGCACGGCAGCAGGAAGGCCTTCCACGCGCACAAGCAGCCCGCTTTTGAGGTATTCTATGAGTGGCAGCTATTTGTTGTAAAGCCTGAAAAGATTCTATTCTGCCTGGTGTTATGAGGTTATCATTCTCAATGTCCTGTAGATATTTGCGGTAGAATATTTTAATCTAAAAAAAATCAGTCGACAGATTTTTTAAATAATCACATACAAATACATTCAAACAAACAGTGTCTCACCCCAATTGCATATGTAGGTATACTGTCGCTAAATGTAGTTACTATCCAAAAACTGACCAGGGATTGCCGTTAACTGGTAATAGTTTCTTTTGTTTACTCTTTCTTTGAAGACACGGTGTCTTAGATACCAAGTCTAAATATGGTAGTCTGGCAGAGAATACAAGAGATGGGAGAAAAATCTATTCCTTACTATTACGCATTAAAATAGACAAAGCAAATCGCTAAATGAATAGTATGTCAAAAACGTAGGAATTATCTAGGAATGCATCTGCTTCTCACGTAATCGTTGTTCAGTAATGGAACAGGGAAGGTGCTACTGCCTCTCCAAAAATGTATCCTTTTTACTGCTTCTATACACACAGTATAATTGGCAAGTCATTTTACAGGATTATATAACTATAAAAAAAATAATTAAAAATGATGTGTCAGGAATAAAGGCTAGTTCAATCAATTCAATTCAAATTTTGCAGGCAGTATACCGAGCCATCGAGGAGTGGCCTGTCGGCTCGGACCCCACCGACTTACCGGCCGTACTCGAGCGCTACTTCACGGAGGCGCCTTCCTCGCTCTGCGGCAACCTCAAGGACGCCTTCCTGAAGATCCCCACGGCCACAATAACCAGGCTGCATAGGAAACCCGACAGGTATATACACTCTGCAGTATACCGGGCTATCAAGTGGTCTGTCGGCTCTGACCCCTCGGACTTGCCGGCCGTACTCGAGCACTACTTCACGGAGGCGCCGTCCTCGCATTGCGGCAAACTCAAGGACGCCCTCCTGGAGGTCTCCGCTTCCACAATAGCCATGCTGCATAGGAAACCCGACAGGTTACCTTTGCAGTATACCGGCTATCAAGGAGTGGTCTGTCGGCTCTGACCCCTCGGACTTACCGGCCGTACTCGAGCACTACTTCACGGAGGCGCCGTCCTCGCATTGCGGCAAACTCAAGGACGCCCTCCTGGAGGTCTCCGCTTCCACAATAGCCATGCTGCATAGGAAACCCGACAGGTTACCTTTGCAGTATACCGGCTATCAAGGAGTGGTCTGTCGGCTCTGACCCCTCGGACTTACCGGCCGTACTCGAGCACTACTTCACGGAGGCGCCGTCCTCGCATTGCGGCAAACTCAAGGACGCCCTCCTGGAGGTCTCCGCTTCCACAATAGCCATGCTGCATAGGAAACCCGACAGGTTACCTTTGCAGTATACCGGCTATCAAGGAGTGGTCTGTCGGCTCTGACCCCTCGGACTTACCGGCCGTACTCGAGCACTACTTCACGGAGGCGCCTTCCTCGCTCTGCGGCAACCTCAAGGACGCCTTCCTGAAGGTCTCCACGGCCACAATAGCCAAGCTGCATAGGAAACCCGACAGGCATCATTAATTTACAATTTTATGCTAAAATTATGACAGAGACGCTAAAGTGTCTCATTCCATCTGTTTATTCGTTTAATTATATATTAAAGTATATTATAGGCATGTTTTTAAATGTAATTTGAGTGTAATTAAAATAAGTATTGGACATTCTTACACAAATTGAGTAAGCCCCACAGTAAGCTGAAGAAGGGTAGGGTACTCAGACAGCGATAAATATAATACAAACATATATAAATACTTAAATGCATAGAAAACACCCATGACTCAAGAACAAATATCTGTCTCATTACATAAATAAATATCCTTACTGGGTTTTGAATCCAGGACCATTAGCTTCATCGGCTTTATTCCCTCTAGGCCAAATCATCGAGAAATTTGTTTCGACGCGCGTTCAATAACACTAATCTAACATGTATTTAATTCTCACAGGTAGCGACTTCATCTTACGAAGTTGAAGAGCGAAGGGACCATTACAATGAGGTGAATAACTAGAATTAAGGTTGGTGATCGGAGGTAAGGTTAGAAAATGATCTTTAGAAGTTATCATTAATTCTACAGTTTTTATTTTAATATGACTGGATTTAATCCGTAACTTTGTGTCTGCAAATACAGGACAATCTCACTAATCTGGCACTAATCGATATTTTTTTAGTATGTTGAAGCAATACACTATATTCATAAACTAAATACAAAGGAAATTGTACTGTTATCTGGATTTTAGGCATTTATAAAAATATTCAAGAGTGATAATGTAACCGCACATAGTAAATTTGGGCGTAGAAGGACCACGTGCATCCCTATTTTAGTGCCGGATTATTGAAATTTCACTGTAAATTACCTATTACATTCCTTTGACTATCGGAGGAAATGTACCATTGCGTAAACTTACCTTTTTTCGTGCGTTATAAATATTGTAAGGATATAATGACGTGATTGGACCCGATTGGTCAGCTAGTTTCCAACAAACAAAATACAGGTATCTTAGTTTAATAAGATAGTTTCAGCCGCTTAAGATTAGATTTAGAGTCACATGAACCCACCGCCAAAAATTGTAGATTTAGTTGCTAAAAATGGTATATAGAGTCCAAACAAGATAAGTTGGCAGAGATTCTGATGGGTTATTAAACGTCAGACTTCTATGAAATTATGACGTTTACTTGACGCTTGCACCGTCTAGGCTATTCAAAATCGCTGCGAACTTATCTAGGTCTGACTCTAGTATATACAAAGAAAATATAGCGAGTTTTGTATATGAAACTGCTACTCGCTTTGTATTTAAATTTATAGCAACTGAAACTAATCCCGTCAACTGGGATGAATAGGAACAGCTGGGGTAAATAGGGACATAATCTAAAATATGATTTACCTGACAAAAATACCCACACAAATTATATTATACTGAATCTACTGGTATTTTCAATAGAATGATATAATAAATGTCTTAAGTTTAGACGACCGGTCTCTAAAATATGATTTACCTGACAAAAATACCCACACAAATTATATTATACTGAATCTACTGGTATTTTCAATAGAATGATATAATAAATGTCTTAAGTTTAGACGACCGGTCTGGCCTAGTGGGTAGTGACCCTACCTATGAAGCCAATGGTCCTAGTTTCGAATCCCGGTGAGAGCCGACGTAGCTTTATTTGACGTATATAAGTGCATTGTAATATGCCTACTTGGAAAATAAACTATCTTTATCTTTAAGGGCATTTATTTGTATGATGGGCACAGATATTTGTTACCGAGTCACAAATAGGTGTTTTCTATGTATTTAAGTATTTGTATATTATATATATCATTGTCTGAGTACCCACAAGTCCCACAACACAAGCTTCCTTGAGCTTACCGTGGGATTTAGTCAATCTGTGTAAGAATGTCCTATAATATTAAAAAAAAACCGTTATTTATTAAGCATACACTACTATCCTTCCCTTGCCTCTATATTTACGAGATATGCATTTTTGTAAAACTGAATATTGAACTATTCACCTTCACAGGAGACAAAGAAACAACACGGTCACATAGACGCTGAAGGTTAGCATTGCCAACTACTAGCAAGTTAGTACTTCGGAAAAAAAAGCGCGTATTGTATGTGTATTAATATATTCAATAAAATACCAGCTGAAATAAAGATATTGCCTATTAATGAATTCTAAAAGACATTGTATAAAATACTAATTGACAATTGTTTTTACAGTATAAACGAATTTTTATTGCATACGTTTTAAATGTTAATTGATATCTGAAAATCTTTTATAATTATTTCATCCTATTTTTTTTTTTTTTTTGTAATTTTAATATTTTCATGCTATTGACTCCTCATTAAATTATTTCTTATTAGTTGATGTTAAATTATATTTAATCATATAAATATAATTTATTTTAATTGACCGAGTGATCTAATCAGGCGGGCCGTATGCTTGTTTGCCACCGTCGTGGTATATAAAAAAAAACAAGTTATCACTGACAACTGTTCACATGTCTACATGGACTGAATATATCATGGGACACAATGCTTGTAATTTAAGATCTTATGTTACCATATGTTCATTGTGAATAAACGATTTCATTTCAAAAGTGTAAGATTTTTTTAAAGAAACTGTCAGGTAAATCACATTTTAAGTTTTGTCCCTATTAATCCCAGCTAGCCTTATTCACCCCGGTTGACGGTAACAGAAATTTCATGTTATTACATAATGTAATTTCAGAATGAGAGCTAAACTTCGATTGTATGGCGGCGCCAAGATTCATGTGACTCTTAATTAAGTGAGCAGCTAAGGTATTTAAATGTATTACATTAATCTGAGAAGAAATTGAGTACTCATATTTTAGTGTTTGATTTCCGTGTTTACGTTAGCTAATAAAAGTTGTGTTTCGGAAAAATGGACCTTAATGTGGCCGTACAGTGATTCTATTTATCATTACTATTAATTACAAGTAAGATACATATAGTTCACTTGTAATATAACATATATTATGAAACACTTTGCGACGTTTACTGCTCTAAGGTAGTTTTTTTCTGAGACACAAATGTCACCAATGTATTATATTTATACAATTAAGATTTAAAGTATTTGAAATGTTGCCTTAATATAATATCATAGTATTCACCAGGGCAGTGGTTCCCAAAGTTGACTGGGCTCCGACCCACCTAACAAAACCGGCCAAGTTCAGGACCCACCTAATCATTGCCTAAAATCTGGCCTTACATAGCTATGGAGTACTGAAAGTAAGTAGTACTTTTATAGCTTCATCAAACAAGCAACTGCATTTTGTTGTTGGCATGTCGTCTAATGTTACAAGGCCCACTCAAATTTCGCTCGCGACCCACCAATGGGTCGCGTCCCATGGTTTGGGAACTGCTGCACTAGGGTATTATGTTAAATTAAATTCATCCATTGTTGTTACCAAGAGACCAACTGATATATTACTGTGTATAAGTTTACATTTATTTACTGTTAATTGGCTTTATCGTAGCATATGCATATATTTATAGACAACGAGCTGACCTCGGAAAATGCTCTAGTTTTATTGCTACGCTACGCTATAGATATTAAGTACTTGATCCGGGAAATCTAGCAGCTATTTATTGATGTAGGCCAGAGTAGCAAGCCAGCAAAGAGGTGGCACACATTTTTCGATTGCTCATGATTTTATTTGGCGCTTGAATGACACTGGCTTAACATATCATTAAGAAAACAGCAGGTGGTACTTATTTACTTTATAAAAATGTCTGGCAATGTTATACCTATTCCAATTGTACAAAACAAACTCAATCAAACCAAGAACTCGCGATTTTTTTTACTTCGGTGATTTTATAACCTCAGTTATTTGTTGGCTTGTCACTCTGGCATCCACCGATGGACAGCTGCCAGATTCGCGAATCAAAACTAAATTTATTAGTAAACTAACTAGACCAGTTCCATCGCTCTCATTATCATATATGTAGGTAGGAGCTAGCTCTTAGTTCATTAATTATTAGTTAATGACGCACGGTTTATATTAAATCTTGTCAGAAGTTTTCCATTCTCAGAAAATATGTCTTCTATCTGATAAGTGATAACCTCGACGGTATATGTACCTAAATGTAAAGAGTAGTAAATGGTTTGTAATTAGACGCAACCGCAGACATATTCTGAGTACCGCCGAGAGCTTATGAAATGGAAATTACAAGGGAGGTATTGGAGTGGACGAAGCGCCAATCACAATTAGCGGACTGATAGCGTCACTCATTAGTGAACTATGATACAATAAAATTTAACGAATGCTTTAACGGTGACATACTGTTAAGCCAAACCAAACTCCAAACTCAAAATTTATTTCCTACAATTATGTAGGTGGTGTGTTGACGTGCCTAAAATGCGCTCGGAAATTTAGTAGGAAGGTTGGTTACGCGAGCCATCTAAAAGTGCAGCAGAGAGTGGGACAGCTACACTCTGTTAACAGTAATTAAAAATGTCCACTCCAGAACACAGTCGCTGTGGCCGAAATCGGTCAGGAGTCATCATCATCATACTGCTAAGTACATCTGACCCTACACCGTGATTATCTTAACCCGTGGTCCTGGAAATAGGTACCTGATTTGATCAACGAAAGGATAAGAACCAATTAATTAGTCACTGGTCTAAATTTTGCTGTAGCAATTTTTATTTGTTTTACTTCCGTATACGTATTGGCTAGTTATCGCGGCGAATAGATTTCCACATTATTATACATAGGGGCTACTATTCGGTATCTAAGTGTTAACATTTTATCCAAATTGATTTTAAAAGTGGCACCTACTGATAAAAAACGAGTTTCCGATTTGGATTGTCTTCTTAAAAGTCATATTTCACGCAATTTTTTAGTCGTTAAAATGCTATTGGTTCGTATCATTCGGTTTCCAATGAACCTTGGACCTAAAAATGCAGAAATTGAGCAAATCAAGGAGAAAACGGACATATACTCAGATACTCCCTTTTGTCTGCCGACGATGCGATTGAAAAGAGGAAGAAAGTAAAATTTATAGTCGTTCGATTTGAAGCTGGCCCGAAGCGGCTAATCTTTTGTCTATTGTTAACTAAAACCGCGCGTGCTACTACCTGCAAAAAAAGGGTCGTATAATTCTTATTGGCACCTGAGCGCGGGCTAGTCCAACGCTCAAAACACCAGTGTAGGTGTGCTCTCCGATAACGCGCCTTTGTTATGCATATCAAGGACACTTTTTAGACGGGTTCGGTAGCGTTCGACTCGCCGGCACTCAGTAACCGTATAGGGACCACACAAGAAATAGCAAATTATTTTTCCATTTGTTCATTTTGAATCTTATTTCAATTACCATAGGAGTTGTAATTAAATAACCGATTAAAGTGATAGTTAACAATAGACAAAGGATAAGCCGTTAGGGCCCAGCTACAAATCTAACGACTATACCCGGAGTCCGTTTCTAATCTGTGTCGCTAATCTTAATCGCTACTTAAATTCGGAGTTCCCAAGCCAAAAATCAGAGTAGACTACTTATCATTTATTAGAGGGCTCCGTTAAACCAACGGAAGTCGTACCTACTAAATTAATTTAAATGATACATAATATTAAAGCCTTGATCTAGTATAGGGCATGCAAAACTACATAACAGTGAGAATCTTCATCCTAACATTCAAATAGACTTAAAAGTCACTTTTTCTCAAACAAGTCATACCAGAGTATGAGATGATACACTAGAAAATATGAGTACATTCGTCTCTATTTAACCTAAATCTATATTCCTTGCTAAGCCAACGTCAGATATTGCACGCATGTTGTACAGGTAAACTAGTTGAGATGTTATACTACCTACATCTAAATAATTACTAAGTTGTATAAAGAACCATAAAACAAGAATAAAGATGGAGGATAGCGTGTTTTATGATTGTACATTTGCGGTTAGTTACATTATACTTATACCTTATACTCGCTATTTTTATGGTGCGCATTGCGCGTAAGATAGAAAAAATCTAATATATTTTACGTTGAGTTGTAGATTACTTGTCATTTAAAGTATTTATAGGCTTATTAATCTAGGTATTCTAGGTGATGTTGCGTTTAGTTAAGACCTATTTCAACATAGTTAATATATGTTTTTAATAAAATACTTTTTGGCACGAAATAAATTTACAAGCCAAGCATCTTTAACACAAGCACTTAAGATAATCTTCATGACATTGTTTATTGAATTACAAACAAGACATATTTTTTTTATTACTTTGCTAAAGTAATTGCAAGGAGAAACAGAACTAGTGTGGTAACACATCGTTATTTGTACGTTTAGCCATAAAGGTGTATGGGTGTGAGCATAAGTGTCTATTCTTTACCTACAACATTAATTACAGTTCAGATATGTTACTTTAGAATGACTATAGTTTATGTATGTATTAGTATGCATTA
Organism: Cydia pomonella; assembly: GCF_033807575.1. Taxonomy (NCBI): domain Eukaryota; kingdom Metazoa; phylum Arthropoda; class Insecta; order Lepidoptera; family Tortricidae; genus Cydia; species Cydia pomonella. The sequence continues at coordinate 8,076,653 of NC_084721.1, read as the reverse complement.
TTGGCCCGAGTGGCAGTTGTCACGTCCATTAGCCTCTTAGGGCAGTTTCAGACTAGCGTTTTATACAAGCGTGCTCATACGCGCGTGTTAGATCGTATAGACCAAATGTGGAAATGTAACGCACAAATGTAACAACGACAAAAGCATCAAAAATCCTTAGGTATATGTCAGGGGAAATCCTGACGTATGGCAACCCTGCTCGTTGATATAATGTGTAATAAAGTTGGCATGGCTAATTGGTAACTAGAGTCAATATGTATATACCAATGTTGGCTATGTAACATAGCCTATGTCACATATAAAGGTTTCATTCCATTTGCGAAGGATTAAATTAAGTTTTAAGCGAAAACAATATTTTCACCACGCCAGCTTGTAAAGGCTCTTTTAAGTCTCTTTGTATTTTAAAAATTGATTTTCATATTAATTTTTCGTATTAATCGTACATTGTCAGTGTTACAATTCTATAAGAATGTTGCAATTTATTTGTAATGTTTTTGTGTTCGACTCAGGAGCTAAATTGGTTTAAACCCTCGTGCCTTGAAATGAAACCCTCGCAACTCCCCAGATTCCACTTTTGTGCCACTGGTTAAGCTCGTGGTTCAATTTTGTTATCTTTCCCTGTTGTTTTCCATATTGATATCTGAGATTAGGAGTAAAGTAAGATAGACGAGTTAAACAACAACTTTTCTCCCTTGTAAAACAATTAACTATTTACTACTAAATACATATTTTTTAAATATTTGCATATATGATTAGATTCTCGTATTCAGCTTTAAATTACATTAATTAAGGTGCTGCTTGCTATAGACATCGATGAGTTTATCTCAATTCAATTCTTAACATTGCAGACAAAGAACCATGATCTTAATTCTTAAGACAATGACGTATTTGAATTTATTAAGTTTTTACATAAGGTAAGACGAATAAACGAGCATAGTTTATTTTGTTCGGGGCAAGACAAACAGTATGAGGACTTGAGTACTCCATACAAGTTCTTGTCTTGTCCCGGTGATAGTCTTACCCCACCTTACATTTTTATTATAAGTAAAAACTCATACTATAGTATGAATTTTAGGAGATTTTTTTTTTAGCTTGGGCACTAATTTGTTGAACAAAAGCCTTTGTTTCTTTTATGCAGACCGGAGACGAAACCGAAAAAATCTTCTCATGAAATTCATATATGCTTTTGGCTAACCAGATCAAATAATTAGTTATGCTAAATGCTTTCTGAGCTCTTAAAAAGTCCATAATGGAAAAAATTAAGGACCACTAAGAGCTTTGAAATATTTGTAAAAAAATATAACCTATTAAACTGTTAAAATTACGAAATGCTGCAATATGCTAGCCGTGTCCGAGTCTCTTTTAGCACATTGTTTGAAATCATTAAGTACGTGTATTCATACCTAGATATGTATATAATATAGTTATTATTAGTATTCTGACTGCCTCATTATGTATTTTTATTTATTGAATGTCATTTTTTACCTTTATTTTAATAAAGACATGAAATAAACAAAGATTATCATATTTATCATTTTAACATTGTTGGGGTGATTAACGTGTTCACTACTAAGGCCGTTGTCACATTGGATGCGATTTGCACGTCGCTCCGATGTTGTCTCGCTCAAACATTGTCTGGATGCCAGCTTGGGCCCTTCGACTCAGTTCAAAGACGTGCTGTAAGAATCGTCGACGATCCCAAACTCACAAGCGGTATTGAACCTTTAAGTCTAAGGAGAGACTTTGCCTCCTTATGTGTGTTCTACCGCTTGTACAATGGGCTGTGCTCTGAAGAATTGTTTGACATGATGCCCACGGCTACTTTCTATCACCGCACCGCCCGCCGTCGGCAGGATGTTCATCCTCACACCCTAGAATCTAAATGGTCACGCACTGTGCGGTTTAAGAGGAACTTCCTCCCGCGCACGCTCCGGTTGTGGAATGAGCTACCTGCCGAGGTTTTCCCGAGGGTCTACAGTATGAGGTTCTTCAAAAAAGGAGTGTACAGATTTTTAAAGGGTTGGCAACGCGCATGTAACACCTCTGGAGTTGCAGGCGTCCATAGGCTACGGTGACTGCTTACCATCCAGGCGGGCCGTATGCTTGCTTGCCACCGTCGTGGTATAAAAAAAAAAAAAAAAAAACATCGGTGCGACGTCACGCGCGAATCGCAGTCAGTCTGATAACCACCTAAGACCTAACGCGCAATATCTCTCAGTTGGAATAATATATATGTTACTCATGTCTCATGCGCCATCGAGTCACAAGATAAAACAAACATAACTTTATATTAAATCCATTGTTTTGTGGACGATCGCGATCCGCTTAGTATTCGGATGCTGTCGATGCATGGAATGCGTCACCGTCACTACTCACACTGATGCAATTATGTATTCCAATCGCGGCGACCGTCAACGAGGCGAAAGCTCGATATTTTAATAATATGAGCGTGCAGTCCTATTACGGAGAGATCAGGAGGTCGCAGCTACTCTGGCTTATCTGATCATTCGACTCGTCTGCGAAATGCAAGCTTCGGAATATTCGAGCAGGCATGGCGATGGCGGGACGCCGCCGACGACAAAAAGTCCACGACCGAGATCTAATCTCGACAAAACTGGTTCCTCATGCGACTCACCTTGCACCCGTTCGCAGCTTTACGGTCATAATAAGTCGCTATTATAAAATCGTTGCTTGAGGACAATTGCATAATAAGATATGTAGTGGCATAGATTTATAGTGTGTAGTGGTACCAATGAATAAACAAAATAAAAGATAAAAAGTAACTCTAGGAAAAACAGCGGTACCTACAGCTAATAGTTAGCCGCTCTAATATAATGGTTGGTTGCTATTGCTCCAATGAATATATAAATATATATTCAAATAAAGAATTTTAAATTGTTGCACATGTAGGACTACCTACGCAGTCAGACTATTACTGTGCGTGTATAAGTAAGAAGAAACCTATGTTATTTCATTAACCATATGAGAGATTCCAAGTTTCGCTCTCGAGCAATGTCACTGATTTTCATGAGATCCTGTTTGATATTTCTTCTAGCCAATTGTTGGGGCAGTAATAAAAAAAGTAACGAGTTTAACCTACTTATTAGTATTTACTTATAACTTGGGCTTTTTTAGGGTTCCGTAGTCAACTAGGAACCCTTATAGTTTCGCCATGTCCGTCTGTCTGTCTGTCTGTCCGAGGCTTTGCTCCGTGGTCGTTAGTGCTAGAAAGCTGAAATTCGGCATGGATATATAAATCAATAAAGCCGACAAAGTCGTACAATAAAATCTAAAAATTTAATTTTTTTGAGGGTACCTCCCCTACACGTAAAGTGGGGGTGTTTTTTTTTTTGCTTCAACCCTACATTGTGGGGTATCGTTGGGAAGGTCTTTCAAAACTAATAGGGGTCTTCAACAAACATTTTTTGATAAAATGAATATATTCGGAGATAATCGCTCCGAAAGAAAAAAAAATGTGTCCCCCCCCCCTCTAACTTTTGAACCATAGGTCCAAAAAATATGAAAAAAATCGTGGAAGTAGAGCTTAAGAAAGACATTAAATGAAAACTATAGCGGACATGATCACTTTAGCTGTTTTTGAGTTATCGCAAAAAGTTTCCCCTTCATAGTAAAAAGACTTACTTTAATTAGGTACTGATTATGCAAATTCGCCTTTTTATTTAACTCGCGTGAAAGGTACCGTTTCATCCCTTGGTTAACAATTTACTATACTTTAAGCTCCAGTTTAGCTTATTGTGCCGGAAGAGTAACCACGGAACCCTACACTGAGCGTGGCCCGACATGCTCTTGGCCGGTTTTATTTATCTTACCTTACGCACTGATTGGCGGGTTGTATCGTGAGGTTAGCGAATAAATTAGAATTTAAATAATAACACAAGCAGTAAGTACGAGCAGTTTTATTAAACACTTGTCTTCCATTTATTAAATTAATTATTGCATTCCATTTAAAGCATGAACATGGCTTATACTTTTTTGTTCGAGATACTTGAGCTTTTCTATGCAATTCTTCTTGTACCTATACTTATTTTCTACTTCGAATACCCAGATGTATCAGCGTCTAACTAAACAGAATTTAAAGAAATGTATTCTTTAACAATTTATAATACTTATGTAAACCAAAACCTCTCATCATAAGCGACATATACCTTACGATTCTGTTTTTGCCCAAATATGGCCAAGAATCATCAAAATGGACTCAGTTGTTACGAAACTTTCAAATCAAATGAATCTATTTTTAACATTTTTTTAATTTTAAGAAGAAGAAAACATCTCCAATATATTAATTGCTTATTTTAGCGGGTACTTCAAAACACGCGACATCTTTCCCGTGCGATTGCAGAGCCCAGTGCACTCTTACTTCTATGTTTGGATAAAAGGTTTCAATAGGGAACGAGTCCTTGTAGACATAAGTAGTGTCGGCAGCCAGCGGACAGGAGGCCTTCTCTCCGGCCTCCGTCTCAAGCTTGTCGCACACAGATTTGCCGTCCACACCTACGAAAGGCAGCGGCACTCCGAACACCTCCGCCTGCACGTGGTTCTTCAGATCTTTAATTTCCTTATCTAGAAATAAAACTTCCTGTTAGTTTACGTATCGTTATATGATACATTCATTCTATTGTCGAGATCTACGTGCTCAGGGTTTTTAATTTATAATCTTTTACTCAGACACAAACGTTAATGACTCGTTTTCCTGGTATGCAGTTAAAGTACGTTATGAATATCTATACTAAGCATTTATAAAATTCAAAATAAGCAGGCTGGAGTGGTTACACTCAGTAACTACATCTAAATTCCGTGGTCGATGCCGGGTACTTCTGATCTGACTGCATGTTACCAATAGCGACCCATCGCACACAACTCCACCTCCGCCCCGTATATGGTAATCAGGTAGTCTTGGAAAGTTGGTTAAGGAATTCTCGGTTTAATGTAAAAACCGTCCTGCATGGGTGCATCAATCAATAGCTGCCTCCGCCGGGTACACGGCAGGTATGTGGTGTATATACCAACTACCGGCCCGGCCCAAGAAATCCTCCAATATTACAAGTCCTGGAAATACTGAAATGCGACTCCGATTGGCTAACACATCAAGCGCCAGTAAGAGTCGAAGACACGGTATGAAGGCATCTTGGTCATAATCCTCTATAGAGCTCATCTGGCAGAAGACTACTATTGCAGAAGCGGAGGCCACTGGGAAGACATGGAGGTGGAGCGAACTCAAACACGAAATAAATATCGATCCAATGTACACTGCGCCTTATGAGGGACACAGGATATTAAAAATAAAGAAATAAAAGTCAAAGTAACTCGCTTACCTGTTTTAAATTTAAAAGTGACTTGTTGCCTGGTGTTTTTCTTGAGCTTGCATGGTAGCTTCTTGCACGGCGTCAGAACGACGTCGCTCCTGAGGGTCTCAACGGACCGACCACCTGCAAAACAGTGGGTATAATTTATAGTAAGGCCACTATCACCCTCAAACAATTCTACCATACAAGCGCGTTTAAATATGTACAGTGAGCTGCGAAATTACAATTACAAAACAGGGATGCAACTACAATTTTGAAGATAGTTAAACATTTTGACGCAACTAATGCCTATTTACACCTAACAAGTAGGCCTGTGTACGCGAGTTATCATAATCTTCATCTTTTATGCATGAGTATGAGTATGTACGAATATTTTCGTACTTATACCTAAAGATATTAAACGTTACGTGTTGTATGTTATGTAGGTGGGTATTGGTACTGGTTGTCACTTTTGGGTTGCGTTGGATAGGTATAAATATTCATGCGTATCATCTCTTTTTGTTCCTGATTTTTACGCGTTTTTTAAATCGATTGTTCATTTATTTCGATGTCATTCTGTTGAAGGTTATCTGTACACCGTGGGTTGATAAAACCCGGCTGATTTTAATGGTGTGTTTTTGACCGCATTTAGAGACCAAAATGACATACAAAGTTTTCTAAAATTTGATTTGATTTAGATTTAATGACAATTCTTGTGATAATTTGTTCTACGAGTATAATAACTTAGTGAAAACGCTAAAAGCTGTGACGCTGCCACTTTAGTTAGACATAACATACATACTGACTGACATTAAAGTTTTAAAGGAAACTAGTAATTTTTATCTGCAAATAAAAAAAACAGTACTTATTCGTTGTAATGCTTTTTTTTTCGTGTCGTGTCCTGAAAACGCAATTTGCTTCTATGACTTCAGGAATAGGTACGTGCCTAAAATAAAATTAAAATCTGTCGCGTTTTATCAGCCCACGGTGTATGTACCTATAAATGATTGTGTCCTTACTGACTGACTGATTAATCAACACAGAGTCGAAACATTTTATTTTATTACTTAAATAAGTAACACAGCATTAGAATAAATCCAAGGCACTGTGAATGCATAATGAATGAAAAAATCATAATGAATGATGCATGATGTTCATGATGTGATGCACAAATAAATCAAAATGTATTCTTTGTCACTCTGTAAAAACTAGAAGAGAGAATTGCATCTTTTTATACGAAATCAAAGATATTTACCTCACAGAACTTGCTTACGTGAGCGATTTCTTTTCGATTCTATGAATTGGCATTAAGATTTAAAGGAGACAAACATTCAAATTCCGTGACTGTACATACAAGCCACAATCAAACATCAATCAAATATGTATTTCGGCGAAAAGCATGATCATCATGGGACGGTCGGTCCCGCGATATATCGCGTCAAAATAAATTAAATGGACTTAAACATTAACTTACAAGAAAAGTACAAAACTAGTGTAATTCGATTAGACTTTACATATAGCCTATAGCATAGCTGATTATTAATTATTTAGGCAGTTTATTTGAGCCATGGACAAGATGTGTTAAGCGCGCTCTTTGTGCATTTTGGACGTAACCGGAACAACTACTAAAACAAGTTGTTGTAAATCTATATTAAATCTATAGTTCCGGCGTACCTATTCTGATTTTAATAGTTAGGTTAAGGATTAGATATTAATCTGATCTGTCAGTGTCAAAAGTGATGACAATGACAGATCCGATCCTATCTATATATTATATAATTAATCTAGATCTGATTCTTAACCTGTTATTAAAATCAGAATACGCCTGTAAGTAGAGGAACGGCCGACACGGTTGGCCGCCATTGTTTTGTTCATAATCACTTTTTTCCCGCGATTGTGCAGCCTTCTAATCATAATTGATGTAAGAATCTTAGCTGGACGTCGTAGATGCTCGTATATTCTCTTTTATACGTCATTATACTAGTATTCTTTTGCACCTACTTATATGGAAGGTGGAGGTAAGGAAAGTAATCTCCATGTACCAAAAAGCGTCATCAAAAAACCTTAAATAGGTGGCGCTACAATACCTACAGTACTTGAACAAAAAAATCAAATCATAGACAGCTTCACTCCGTCAATAACGCCTAGGTTCTTAGCTACTCTAGCGCTACTGTGGAGACATTTGGAACTATTATTTATAGCCGATAGCTGGACACTTTTGCAACAGTTCTATCATAAGAGATTTCTCTCCTCTTAAATCCACACTCCATACCTACTTAGTATAACTCAGTGGTGGGCAAACTTTTTTTCATGGCGAGCCTGAAAGCTTAAAACATTTCAGAGGAAGGCGAGAATTGCAGCAAAAATGCTTTTTTATTATTTCGCGGGTCATACTTACACAAATTATTTCGAGGGACTTGCGGCGGGCCGGATAAAATGGAGCTGGCCCTCGGGCCGTACTGTGCCCACCACTGGTATAACTTTATAATGCCTACCACACTAGTCGTGTTTCGAAGTTTTTATTATTATTTTGATATGTTATTGTACCGCGATGATTTTAGTAAAGAAAAGATATACCTATCTTTTTGGAATTTAGTAAGTTTATATTATAGTTAAAGTACGATTGCCACCGAACAGGCGGAGTCGTAGCGCATTTCACATTTGTACGGCCACAAGCCGGTTGGCTTTACGGAAAGTTAAAAAACATGGATCAGTATTTTTCAGATTATTGGCATTTTCTCGAGTTAACAGTGTTAACACCTGTAAAACAAGGGGTAGGGGAGGGCAACCCCTCCCCTGTAGGAAAACAACTTTTAAGGCACTTATCAGAAATCGACTGGTACACTTTTCCGCATATTTACCCGTGAAGAAGACCTGGAAAAATGGAAACCACTGAAGCTTAAGTCCGCCAAGTCGTCCAGCTCCTGTAAGAGGGGCGTAGCCAACGTTCAGTAGCTGCCGAGCTGAATCCAATCTACAGTTTGTATAGAGTTTACCAGAGGTTCCAGTGGCCTGGATTCTTTATTTCCAGACCAAGAAGCGGTCTCAGAAAGTGTACATCAGAGAGAGAGACGACCGCTCCATTGTCACAACATCTCTCCGAGATCGATCCCAGACAAGCGTTGTCATCCAGCTGCGTGAGGAACGAGTGGCTGCCAGTGAGTGGACAATAAGAAGGAGACTTAAGAAAGCTATCTTGGCAGTTGACACCCAGGAGGCCCGCAACGGGGCCCGATGCTGGCGCGATAATTTTCCTGATTTATTTTTGGATCATTTTGGGACTACCTACTTTCAGTTTTTCTTCAGTCTTCATATTCGAAATTTCCTTGAATTTTTTAATGCGTTACATTATAAGCTTTCAGTTGATACCGAAATTTTCAGATTTGGGTAAGTATAGAACTACAAAGATATTGGGTGCGGACGAAAAAATGCAGTGATGCAATACTTTTGCACGCGGTTGTATTTTAGGTCAGGTCAACATAATTACTAACATACATACTGCGGCTGCGTTGGGTATTATTAAGTGACTTTTGGTTTAATTTTCCTATTATTCATATTTTATGTTGACGAATAGGATAAAATACAGCTTTTTTCCTTAAGATCAACAAAGAGGGGAAATAACGGTAAAAATGAACTGCCAAGTCATTACTGTGAACCAATCAATATTAATGTCGAGTTGTGTCACAAGTTACAATAAGTATGAAAATTTGTCACAATCTGGCAATTTGTCACACTAGCACCAATGTAGAACAGTCGTCATCAGATATATCAGAGTCGGAGCGGCCAAAGTGCTCACATCTGAACACGCCTCTATTGTCAATGTCAAGGCGTTAGAGTGTGTTCAGATATTAGTGAGCACCTAGGCCGTTCGGATATATCTGATGGCGACTGTATCTAACTACCTACCTACATACGTCATACAACTTTTCATCCACGATTGAAAACAGCCTAATATATGTTTAATAACCAATAATGAATGGTCGGTATATAGAATACATATGAGTTAGTAATCTAGTATATGTAGTAGGTATAAATAAATAGGTAGGATTAGCTTGATTCGCATAATATTCACCTTACTTATAATATATATTGTAATCTTCAAGGTTCGCACGACTTAATGACATACTTAATACAATAAAAGATTTTCTCCCTCGGGAGTAATATCGGTTATTATGTACTCTAAATACCTATGCCTACGCGCATGACACCTTTCTCGAGCAAGTGTGAGAAAAAGTGCCTTCAATTGTGTTGAGTGTGTACAAATTATAATCATAAGTATCATAACCATTGCAAGTGTATTAACTAGCTTGCTTCCTACCTACCTATCTACAGTAGCTAGAACAAACTTTTAGTTTGTTGTGTGCTGCCAAATCAATTTTTAAACATTATAACAATGATGATACGATTAGTATCAAAGCAAGGTGTAGTTTTGTATTTAAATTGAAGGATCCAAAGCTAGGAGCTGCCAGTCCTGGTTTACGTCACACACGACATTAAATTAAAAAAAAACTTAAGTCATCACTCATCAGCATCACCCATTTAAGTCTTCTCAGTCGTCCTACACAACGTCCGTCACTACGTTCTTGGGCACAAGTTCCATCCCTCCCATTTTCCTTCACAAAACTCAATTTACAAAAAATAAACTTGCGAAAGAATAAACGTAACTACGGGTATAACATTAAACAAAAACCATTTTTTGAAAGTAGGTATTTATCCCCATTATCAATATTTTAAGGGTTAACCTAAGGGATACTTTTAGGTACCTTTCTTTAGTAGAAAAATAGAAGTAGTAGGTATGGTTACAATAAATAGTTCATAAGTTTACTGTGCTGTGCCAAAGTTTGCCTTTGCAAATTAGCATAATAGATACCTAACCTGACACTCGTATTTACCTAAGTTCTATTTTTATTTACAAAACCAGTTAAATTGGGTAGTAGATCGGCCAAACGATTTGACATTTTAGTGTAGGTATTAGATATAAAAACGAAGTTTACTAAATTTGTCCTAATTACTGACGTGATGTAAGTTAACTCCATTTGTCTCCTTTAAATCAATAGATCGTTATGCTAAGTTTTTTCACGATAATAGTCCAATTACCTAAGTGTTATGACTAGTTTCACCAGTATCTTATGCAGTGAACATTAGGCTAAGTATACAAGTGCATGATTTCTGCGAACGCAATCCGAGACGAAAGCAGGTCGTGTTCTTAATGGCTTATGTAAAGACTTACCTGGACATTGGTCGACGTCGGTGGCGGCGGCGAGGGCCAGGCACGACAGCACAACCACACTCAGCGCGACCATTGTGGCAACTAACTATGTTACCGCAACGGCCCATTCAAGTGACCGGTTGTCTGATGTTTGCGCATCTCAAAAAAACTAAAGATTTACGACGTTGCACTATGAGTTTGTGTATTTCGATTTCATGCACAACTGTACACTTGCATATAATTATAAATTTACACGTGTTACGAAAGGATGCCTACTTAGTTGTCAGATAGTTTTTATACATTTGGTTTTATACCTAGGTATATCAATTATCATAAGAAACAGCGAGATTTCACACTATTGAAACACTTTGTTTTAATGAATACAGGAGGCGCTCGGTAATCCTGTATCCGATTTTTTTTTATTTGCCGGATTGTTGGAACTGCCGGATTTGTAAATCAATAAAACAAACCGAACAATGCAACCGCTTTGTAATCTGTAATCCGGCGATCGGCTGTGTAAACTGCCGCATTATAGAGCGGGCCATCTAAGACGCTAACTGCCGGATTACTGTGGCGGTAGCACGGTCGTATTTTTATCGCCTGTTACGTTCTAACAAGTATGTAAGTGTGAGAGTGACAGACATAGTGTCAGTGACAGGCGATAAAAATGGAACCACGCTGCTACTACTGGATTACGGATTACCGAGCGTCTACTATATCGGCTTAATTCTGTGTAACTTAATAAAATAAGATATTTTAAATATACTTTATTTATTATAACAATATACATAATGGATATATACAGATGATTACTATAACTAGCTTATATCTAAAATAGGCCTTTGAGGCATTGTACCAAGGATGCTGGCGGTATTTCCGCGTTGTATCGCAATACTGATACGTTGTGCTAGGAAGCCGCCAGCTCTTCGGTCACCATTTACGTCAACCAGACGTTTCGCGATTTCTCCAAAAAACTTGTGCGCGCTGGGACCCCATGGACCTAGAGTTTCAACGCCAAATGGTACAAAATGGTACTCTCTACCGAGGCGCTTATATTTATTACGTTTCAAAATTTCGGCGCTTTCCGCCGCTGCGCCCGCTTTTACATTAGTCCGTTGGAGGTGGGACGGTATCAGGTTCAAGTAAAAACTCAAAACTAATTGCATTAGGGCGCATTTCTAGATTTTCTTATGACAGCTCCTAGGTATTACAACATAGGGTGGAGCGACCGCTATATCAGGAGAAAATTGGATAGTTTAGATCCAATTTTATACCTAAAAAGTTATGTTACGTACCTAATAAATAATAATGCATTTTTTATAGCTTGCCATTTCGGCTTATTGTCGCTTTTTACAAAAATGGCTAAATATTTAATTACTTGCGATACTACGATACTTTATTATATTATGTTGCGTTTATATTACTTATTGTTTATGTAAATAGATGAAGTTGGGAAGTTTCAATAATATGATGCATGAGCGTTTACTCACGTTGATCAGTAGGATTAGGATGAACTTTATATATTCAATAACACGATGTTTTATTGCGAGTTTTTTTACTTCATTTGGTAGCAAAATTTGTTTAACCCTCCTGCTTTTAAAGCTTCGCAACTCTCAAGATTTAACTATTTTGGCCACGCGCTTGACTCGCAGTTCAATTTTGGAATAATTCGATTGCTCGTGTATCAATATTAGAAATATTAGATTAAGGGGTTAAACAATAAATTTGCATCCTTGTAAAACAAATAACTATTATGGACTTACGATACATGACGCCTCAAGTAAATAACCGCGCGGGGCCCCTAAACATAATAGTAATTTCCAATTTATTTTGTATTACAAAAGTAATATAGCATAACAGTTACCTATAAACTAAAGCACTGTACTATTTAATTTTGGTATAATAGTTTTACACATAGGTTGACATTCAACGGTGGTGTTATTAAAGCAAAGCCATTCATAAATAACACAGTAAACAAACTTCACATTAAAAAAATAGGTGCTTAGGTACCTATTCAGGGCGGGGCGTATCGTCTTTATAACTAAAATTCCTTATTTACAATGGGCGGTACGAGTTCATTATTTTGGATACGTATATGTAGCTATGTGTAGGTATATGTGAACAATGTTTTTTCTTTTTTGTTCATTAGCATTCATTACGTATCATAAGTATCTTAACTCGATAGATTGAAGTGGATCTTTGAACTAAAGACAATTGGGGTGTAGTAGGTAGTCAAGATTATTATAATTAGAGATGAGGGCCTCATCTCTAATTATAATAATCATCATGAGGCACCGTACCGTAGTACAGTCAGTCAGCTGCAAAGAAAATGTACCACCCCCGCATAATAAGTTTGTATGCACGGCAGGCTGTTCTCTGCAGCTGACCGTACCTACCTTAAAATGTAAGGATGCCTGCCTACCTAATCTTCCCATAAATAAACGATAAATGAAACCTAGGTACACTCTTCTGGACTAGATGCCAATTCGTAGATATTTTTTGCGATTAAAAAAGGTGAAGATATTATACATGACATATTATAAATACTTATTATCAACGTACTTATTGTGTTGAGCGCAACGCAATTTATTTGATTACCTACATCGTTACATAATAGGTACACGTGGAGCCCATATTCTACTCGTGGATGATGGTGTTCACAATTCACATTCCACTTTATCGGCCATAATATAACTCAAATGATACCTACAAATGTTTAAATTTAGACCAAGATGAGTCTGCAGCGATTTAGATAGCCCAGACTGTGCATGTGTTAAAACTTCTATGAAATTATGACATATAAATAACACTTGCACAGTCTATGCTATCAAAATTGTTGCAGAATTATCTTGGTTTAACTCTGACATAATATAATTAATTTTATTCATTTAACGATTATAAAGTGTCATTAAGTATAATTTTATGGTCAGATTAATATTTTTTTCTAATCTATCTGAAAATATTTTTAAAAACCTTAAATTTCTACAGTTCAATTTACTTAAATTTAACGCGTGAATATTACCTACTTGAAAGTCTTTATAAATATATTTTACCTATCTGCAGTCATAAATATGATTATGATGATTGCGTATAACTATAAACTCCAAGAGCCTTACAAATCTAAATTTTATTCATATGACCTATAGGTACTTTTCGAAAAAAATGGTTGTGAGCTGTGACTGTGACATATGGAAACAGGCGAACAGACAGACGAACGCACAAAGGGGCATTACTTTATAACGGAGATAACGTCCATTTATAAATTTACTTTAAAATATTGGACGCATTAATACAATGATATGATGTAGGTATTTAATGCATGAATACGCATTCATTTAATTGAGATTGATGGATGTTATTCGAGTATCTGAGATTAATGTCTTAATGAGGAATTTCCCCCGATAACCATAACCAAACATACCTATTAAGACACAATAGAGTTTTTGGTCCTGGACATGAATGCGGGTTGCCAATGATAATCTAAAACTTAACATACATATACAATTAAACATACATATACATACAACATATACTGTCCAGTTATACTGGATGGGTTTTAAAATAATAAGACTTTTTATGATCTAATTGGAAAAAAAGCGGCCAAGTGCGAGTCGCACTCGCCCATGAAGGGTTCCGTACCATTTATAACGTATTAAAAAAAAACTACTTATCAGATCTCGTTCAAACCAATTTTCGGTGGAAGTTTGCATGGTTATGTATATCATATATTTTTTTTAGTTTTATCATTCTGTTATTTTAGAAGTTACAGGGGGGGGGGGGGGACACATTTTACCACTTTGGAAGTGTCTCTCGCGCAAACTATTCAGTTTAGAAAAAAATGATATTAGAAACCTCAATATCATTTTTGAGGACCTATCCATAGATACCCCACACGTATGGGTTTGATGAAAAAAGTTTTTTTTGAGTTTCAGTTCTAAGTATGGGAAACCCCCAAAATTTATTGGTTTTTTTTGCGTGCAAAGATTAATGCGATTCATAGAATACATCTACTTTCCAAGTTCGAACAGTATAGCTCTTATAGTTTCGGAAAAAAGTGGCTGTGACATAAACGGAGAGACAGACGGACATGACGAATCTATAAGGGTTCCGTTTTTTGCCATTTGGCTACGGAACCCTAAAAAGGTATCGAAAATGGAGTTCAATAGAAATTAAAAAAGTGTAAACAAACCAATTTGTGTTTATTACATGCTTCGTAATCCCTCAATTTCAATCTCAATCACCTTTATGCATCCTACACTTTATTTTTATTTTTTTAGAAACACGTCTGTTAGTTACTAGTACCTATTTTAGTAAAACAAAACAACTTGTTTATATGGGCGCCGCCAGGATTACTTTCAGGGTGGTGCATAATAGATGGAATAGAATGCAGTAATATTTTTTTGTGTTATATAGTTGCGAGTTACGCTATCAAAATCACTGCAGACTTATATTGGTCCAACTAAAACAAACGTAATTTTTTTATATATATTCTCATCTGCCAGGGGGGTGCAATTGCACCCCCTTGCACCCCGCTGCCGGCGCCCTTGCTTGTTTACTTTTTGTCATTTCTACTGAATGGCATTTTACAAATTAGATATTTATAGTATATTATTTCTGATTTCATATTAATCATTATCTTTAATTTCCTCTAACAAAGACATTAAGTAGGTACAATACATTATCTGTAAATCACAGTTTTATTACGTCTGCCATTATCTTTTCATTATCACTTTGCCTTCTATTTACAATAGATGTATTCATAACAGTCGAACTATCTACTATTTGTCTGATAGTGACCATTGACTATTTTCTCTATGTAAGATAGCTCAGTGGCATTTACGTTGCTCAAATTGAGGGAGTGTTTCGGTGTGTCCTGGACGCGGGCCATCGCTTGACGAAGAATCTTCTGCAGTGGACTCTGAGTTTGCACCAGCACGGCGTAGCACAGCACTTGTCTGCCTTGTTCATTGTATACGCGCCAACGCAAATAGCCCCGTTGATTCTGGAAATCATAGGGATTTCTTAGGGTTAAAATTATTTTGGCCAGTCACAGAAAATATTTCTGTCATTTAAATATGCCGTTACTCCATAAATAATAAAAGTGGTGCTTGTGATGCTAGTCAGACGTCACCGCAGGCATTATAATACATATGTGTTTTCATTATTCATGCTTTGAACGTGGGTAGTTGTTGTTCTAAAAAGTGTGCAGAAAATGATACGTTATGCTCTAGAGCACTGTACTTTCTAAGGATTTGTTGTACAATTTCCATTCTTATAATTAACTCCCCCATTCCATAAATAACGACATTTTTAGCTAAACTGTTAATTGAAAGTAATACCCTCAAGAAATACTACTGAAGTATGCGTCTTTATGCATGCTTACTTTCCTGGTATTCGAAATGAAAAGTAGAGTGTTTAACTCGGGTGAAAGGCACCATTTGAATCTCGGACTATTGGCCAAACTACCTCGACAGAAATGGATGCCTTCCATCTCTTGGTTAACATCTACAAACAAAATTGGTAACAAACACCTCATGGCATAAGTCAATATTTTTTTAAACTCATGCTTTGAAAGTGGATCATTGTTGTTCTATGAAGTGTGCAGAGCGTTTCTGCTCTAGAGCATTTTACATTCCAAGTACGTGCCTTTCATTCCTTGGTTCATAATTTACTATGCAAGCCAAGAAAGATCGCGCGAGAGGCAGACATTTAAAATTGGCAGCAGTGTAAGTACTGTTGAATTCAAGCAAGTTTTAAGTAAGTAAGTACCTACGCCAGGAGGGCTAAGATGGTCAGCTCTTTATCATTTGTCACCATGCCTGTCACGTTCTAACAAGTATGTAAGCGCGAAAGTGGCGGGCATAGTGATAAGTGATAAAAATGGAACCATGCTGCCACTGCTGGCTATATTAAACGCACTTATGTGACATGTGATATGTCATAATTTATGTTTATGCCTGAGTAATTAACTGTGGCTTAATTGTTTTTTTACACCTAAGTGTCAGAGTTATCTAACACGTATTATTATACTTAATTATGCTCTAAAACTATGAATTTAAGTTTAGAACTACCAGGAAAACAACCACAGCTCCGAACATCGTAGCTCGTAGCCCTCAATTTAATTTAAATTTAGTATCCATTGTTCTAAATGGAAATAGATTTTTTGCATATAAGAATAAAAACATGCCAATGGCATTGATGCATAAGTAATTAATTTTTTTGCGTGTCTACTACGGTCCCATACGGAGCCATTCTTCGTCCACTCCGTCATTGTTGTATTCCGTATTCTCTTTCTGTATTTACTTAATTAAATAGATGTGATAAACAAATTTGATATTTTTAAGAAAAAAGGCAACTGAGTACAGAAGCTAGTGGAACTCAATTAATTTTTAACTAGCAGAAACGTCTGCGAACGATGCTATTAAGCTTAGAATACATTTAAAAGTGGAAAAATTACTGTCTTGGGTGCGATTTGAACTCACGGCCTCTGGATCAATACTCCAGCGCTCTGCCATCTGAGCCACCAAGACCTCATCCCTAAGCAGCAAATTTTTCCACCATAAGGGTCTAGGGGACTCTAGCGACATTTACCGTAAGAACGTTACACTTCTTGGACGGCTACTGGAGTTCCAAGTCATATTGGAAATTCACCAGTAACGATGTGCTACCCATACTAAATTAATTTCAGAGGCCGTGAGTTCAAGTCTCACCCAAGACAGTAATTTTTCCACTTTTAAATTTATTCTAGTGAAACTCATTAGCGTCCCTGTTTGTTTCAAAATCCCACTTGTTTCAAACGCCGAACAATATCGCTAGCAAAGTTTAATCATTCTGCTGAAATGATCTTATACTCTTTAATTCATTGAGGGATTCAAAGAATTATTCCTGTAAGTACTATAGTTACCAGAGCCATATTGGTGGGCACAGTCATAACGCTGGTAAAAGAAGTAACCGCGTTGGTTCTTACTGGACAGTGCACAGTTTGACAGGGCTCTGAAAAATAAAGAAATATAAAAAAGAAACGAATAGGCACAATGTTATAAAACTGCCCAAGTGCGTCTCGGGCCACGCATAATGCAGGGTTCCGTACCTTAATACGACATAAAAAGCCATACTAGCAAAAAACGTATCTTCCCGACACTTACGACATTTTAATAAGAGAAATTTTGTGAAAACTCAATTAGGTCAACAGATCAAGTTCAAAATATTTTTTTATGAAAAAAAAAATATTTTCTTGAATTTTTCATTTTCTTTATATTTAATTTTAATCTTTGAACTTAGTGTCGGCTCAAAAATATACCTGTTCCACATTTCACTTCAATAATTGCCATAGAACCTTAATATTGTTTCTGAGATATTACGGACATGACGAAACTATTAAAGGGTTTTGTGAGCGTCAGGATGGCGAATAATGCAAGATTTCATAGGTCCACGCGCCAACCCAACGTCAGGTCGGCGGGTGGACCTTAGTTTGAGCATAGCTCGTTATAGGGATAAGTAAACTGATTTCTATTAAAGGTTTATAGAGGTACACTAAAGGTAGAATATAACTACATACTTGTAGTGCGGTATAATCCAAGATTTCATAGGCCCACCCGCCATCCGGTTTTTTTGTTAAATATCTCGTTTTAGGGAGAGGTACACTTGATTCTATTAAAGGTACACTGAGGTACACCGAAGGTACTATATGTTTATAA
Organism: Cydia pomonella; assembly: GCF_033807575.1. NCBI lineage: Eukaryota > Metazoa > Arthropoda > Insecta > Lepidoptera > Tortricidae > Cydia > Cydia pomonella. Next base: position 8,058,444 of record NC_084721.1, on the reverse strand, counting down.
ATATTTCGTTTGTTGAGGCCTAAGGTCCACCCGCCATCCTGACGCTCACTCCGTTTTTGCCATTTTGACCACAGAACCTTAATATGTGAAAACCTATGTTGTAATGTACCTGGAGTAACATTTGTTTTTAAGTTTATTAAGTTGATATTGATCACCACATCCTGGTCGAGTTGCGTTGATGAGAAGCCTGAAACAAGTTTTTTTAAACTAATTTGACTATATCGACCGTTTATAGGAAGCAAAGTATAGGTACTTATTTTTATCATTCCTAGGAGTACCTAAAGATACTTACTATTACAATCTGGCACCTTATTACATTGTAATAAGATTCAAAATTTATATAAATGTGTATTTGACGGAGCCTGTCCTTATACTAACCCGCATAAAACTTCACGTTGACAGGAACATTCTCGCCCAGGGTGACTACGCAGGGCAGCCTCATGCCGCACCCGTCTATGTTAACTTCATCCAATTCGTACTCTGATCCTGGACAAAGATGAAAACAATAGCAAAACTTATCCCTATGTATCAAAGAGTATTTATTGTCAAAGAAAACTTTGTAGCGACGTAAATTTACTGATATGTGTTCAATTTGTTATATATCAATAAGTGGCGCCAGTAAATTTACATCGCTACAAAGTTGTCTTTGACAATACACCTCTATTTCAAATTCTCTTTGCTATGTATTTAGTTTAAGGGCTAACTTTTTTTAATACGTCAGTGGCAAACAAGCATACGGCCCGCCTCATCAGGCTTACCATCGTAAGCATTCTCTGTAACCTATGGACGCCTGCAACTCCAGAGGAGTTACATGCACGTTGCCGTCCCTAACACTCCGGTCCCTCGTTGAGCTCTGGCAACCTTACTCACCGGCAGGAACACAACGCTATGAGTAGGGCAGCCCAACCAACTGGGAGTTAGGGTGCCTTTCGACCAGAGAAGTGCTATGCACAGCACAGCACATCTCTGCTGGTCGAAAGGCACCCTTAAACTACGTGTATACAGGGCACGGGTTAAACTGTAGGTACTGTATAAACGGTTAACTCCGAATCAGTTGGCTAACCCTGGAACGTACAAGTGGCCCTCATATAGTAAGTTAACCATTCTAAGTTTGCACTGACTTGTCACTCTTGTCAGTGACAATCACTGCATGTATGAATATGTAAGGATACATATACCATGGAGCGCTACACTTGATGTTGATGTAGCACTTGGCATAAAAACTTAGCATCATGGTCCGACAGTAAATCTAAGTATACATATATGTATGTTGCGCTTTCTGCTGATTTACCTCAGTTGCGAGGTGAGAGACTAGGGGCGTATAACCTAATAACCGCAATTACCTGATGGATAGATATTAATCTGACGACCGGTTTGGCCTAGTGGGTAGTGACCCTGCCTACGAAGCTGATAGTCCCGGGTTCAAATCCTGGTAAGGACATTTATTTGTGTGATGAGCATGAATATCTGTTCCTGAGTCATGGGTGTTTTCTATGTATTTAAGTATTTATAAATATTTATATATTATATATATCGTTGTCTAATTAAGTATCATCAACACAAGCCTTATTGAGCTTACTGTGGGACTTAGTCAATTTGTGTAATAATGTCCTATAATATAATATTTATTTAATAGTACAGGAGACGTGTGAAAATTTGTATGGGGTGGGTCATACTAATTCCCACAAAAACGGGGATTGTTTTTTTTAGTCCTTTGTGGGTATCTTTTTGACATACTAAAAATCTAAAAAAATACACCAATGCAAAATGCGTTTTTTTGACCGCCAAAACTTTTAACTTTGAACATTTTCGTATAGTATTAAAAATCGTGCGTAGTGTCAAATCACAGGAAATTACATGGTGTTACTACTTCCAGAAGGCCTAGTTTAAGAGTCCTTATTCCTACAGACGAGCGTATTTTGTAAAATGCTTCCTTTTTCATTCAAGATTACGACGTAACTATTAGTATTTATTCAAAAACTGATAACGTACTTAAATAATCGTTTCCTAAACTAGGGGCTCCAACAGTTCAAATTTTCATTTTTTCTTTTAAACCTCTTTTTTAATGAGGTTTTTTGGGAGTCTTTTCCAAATTTTGCAGTGAGATGTGGCGTTTCGGTTCTCAATTTTGCTATAAACAAGAATCATTTGGTACATGAATGACTACAATTTGATTCAACATATCTCGTACGAGGGGCTGGAATGATTAACAATCGAAGATTCATTTGAAAAAACTGATAAAATACCTTCCGAGTTTTCTTCATTTTTTTGGCGAAAACAGGGTTTTATTATATTTTATTTCCGCAAATTGTACGCATATTTTGCTTTAAAAATAATATTATAGCAAACTGTAACTTTATGTTAACCTATTAAAAAAAAATCGTAACTATGGGACCTACATTGCCGTAAATTTATATTTTTTTTAAACACGTATAAATCACGCAGCAGCGACGCCCCGCTCTCAGTCCGCGCGGAGCGCGCTTAGAGGACGGACCTGTGCTCGATTGTCAGGCATTCGTTGCGATCGTAATCAGCTACGGAGTTCCGAGAAGTGCTATATACTGCGATTAGAAAATCTTAATAAAAGTTCATTTTATACAGTATGCCTAACAGACTCTCTTATTGATGGATTTTCAGTGTTACTTTTTTTTTAATACTAAGTCGGTGGCAAACAAGCATACGGCCCGCATATGTACGCCTGCAACTCCAGAGGAGTTACATGCGCGTTGCCGACCCTAACCCCCTCCCACCCCTCGTTGAGCTCTGGCAACCTTACTCACCGGCAGGAACACAACACTATGAGTAAGGTCTAGTGTTATTTGGCTGCGATTTTCTGAAAAACGCATTTTCACTTGAAATTACGTTAGGGTTTGCATTATTATTTTTGACCCGGATGAAGTCCAAGTTCTCATGATGGAGTCAGGAGTAGGTCACCAGAACTCCTAATCTACTAATTATAATCCCATCGTGTTTGGGCTCAAAAGATTTGCCCTGACGAACACCATCGATCTAGATGAGGTCCAGGGTCTCATGATGGAGTCAGGAGTTGGTCACTAGAACTCCTAATCTATTCATTATAATTCTATCGTGTTTGGGCTCAACAGAGTTGCCCTGATGAGCACCTTCAATCTAGATGAGGTCCAGGGTCTCATGATGGAGTCAGGAGCTGGTCACCAGAACTCCTAATCTACTCATCATAACTCCATCGTGTTTGGGCTCAATAGATTTGCCCTGATGAACACCATCGATCTAGATGAGGCCCAGGGTCTCATGATGGAGTCAGGAGTTGGTCACCAGAACTCCTAAACTACTCATCATAACCTCATCGTGTTCGGGCTCAATAGATTTGCCCTGACGAGCATCATCAATCTAGATAAAGTCCAGGGTCTCATGATGGAGTCAGGAGTTGGTCACTAGAACTCCTAATCTACTCATTATAATTCCAACGTGTTTGGGCTCAAAAGATTTGCCCTGATGAGCACCATCGATCTAGATGAGGTCCAGGGTCTCATGATGGAGTCAGGAGCTGGTTACCAGAACTCCTAATCTACTCATCATAACTCCATCGTGTTTGGGCTCAATAGATTTGCCCTGATGAACACCATCGATCTAGATGAGGCCCAGGGTCTCATGATGGAGTCAGGAGTTGGTCACCAGAACTCCTAATCTACTCATCATAACCTCATCGTGTTCGGGCTCAATAGATTTGCCCTGACGAGCATCATCAATCTAGATAAAGTCCAGGGTCTCATGATGGAGTCAGGAGTTGGTCACTAGAACTCCTAATCTACTCATTATAATTCCAACGTGTTTGGGCTCAAAAGATTTGCCCTGATGAGCACCATCGATCTAGATGAGGTCCAGGGTCTCATAATGGAGTCAGGAGTTGGTCACCAGAACTCCTAATCTACTCATCATAACTCCATCGTGTTTGGGTTCAATAGATTTGCCCTGATGAACACCATCGATCTAGATGAGGTCCAGGGTCTCATGATGGAGTCAGGAGTTGGTCACCAGAACTCCTAAACTACTCATCATAACCTCATCGTGTTTGGGCTCAATAGATTTGCCCTGACGAGCATCATCAATCTAGATAAAGTCCAGGGTCTCATGATGGAGTCAGGAGTTGGTCACTAGAACTCCTAATCTACTCATTATAATTCCAACGTGTTTGGGCTCAAAAGATTTGCCCTGACGAGCACCATCGATCTAGATGAGGTCCAGGGTCTCATGATGGAGTCAGGAGTTGGTCACCAGAACTCCTAAACTACTCATCATAACCTCATCGTGTTTGGGCTCAATAGATTTGCCCTGTCGAGCATCATTAATCTAGATAAAGTCCAGGGTCTCATGATGGAGTCAGGAGTTGGTCACTAGAACTCCTAATCTACTCATTATAATTCCAACGTGTTTGGGCTCAAAAGATTTGCCCTGACGAGCACCATCGATCTAGATGAGGTCCAGGGTCTCATGATGGACTCAGTAGTTGGTCACCAGAACTCCTAATCTATTCATCATAATGGTAATTTGATGGTGCTTGTCGGAGTAAATCTATTGAGCCCAAACACGATGGAGTTATGATAAATAGATTACGAGTTCTGGTGACCAACTCCTGACTCCATCATGAGACCCTGGACTTCATCTAGATCGATGGTACTCGTCAGGGCAAATCTTTTGAGCCCAAACACGATGGAATTATAATGAGTAGATTAGGAGTTCTGGTGACCAACTCCTGACTCCATCATGAGACCCTGGACTTCATTTAGATCGATGGTACTCGTCAGGGCAAATCTATTGAGCTCGAATACGATGGAATTATAATGAGTAGATTAGGAGTTCTAGTGACCTACTCCTGACTCCATCATGAGACCCTGGACTTCATCTAGATTGATGGTGCTCATCAGGGTAAATCTATTGAGCCCAAACTCGATGGAGTTATGATGAGTAGATTAGGAGTTCTGGGGAGTTCTGGTGACCAACTCCTGACTCCGTCATGAGACCCTGGACCTCATCTAGATCGATGGTGTTCGTCAGGGCAAATCTTTTGAGCCCAAGCACGATGGAATTATAATGAGTAGATTAGGAGTTCTGGTGACCAACTCCTGACTCCATCATAAGAACCTGGATGGACTTCATTCGGGTCAAAAATAATAATACAAACCCTAACGTGATTTCAAATAACACTGAAACTCTATAGCACTAATGTGCGCAAACGATTGGCATCTTGACTACGCAGCATGGGTGCGTAGCCACCATGCCAATCGATACGACAACGAAACACTATCTGTCTCTCTCTCGTACTAATATGCACAAATGATTGGCATCTTGGCTGAGCAGCATGGGTGCGTAGCCAACATGCCAAACGTTTACGATACGACAAGGAAACACTATCTGTCTCTCTATCACACTAATATGCGCAATCGATTGGCTTCTTGGCTAGGTATCATGGGTGCGTAGCCAACATGCCAATCGTTTACGATACGACAACGAAACACTACTCTCTCTCTATCGCACTAATATACGCAAACGATTGGTATTTTGGCTAGGCACTAAGCAAGTGTGTGGCCAACATGCCAATCGTTTACGATACGACAACGAAACACTATCTGTCTCTCTATCGCACTAATATACTTTATTTATACCTGCAGTCATTTAGTAACTTCTTCATTTTCCATTGGTGTGAAAGAGACAGAATAAAGAGCAAGGGTTATAGTACACTCTGTAGTCTGTACACTTAGTAGTAGTGTACATAAAAAAAAAACTACTGTGCATATACAATAAAATAAAGAGTGCCTATATGATATCATATGACACTAAAATTAATGTTGCTTGAAATTATATTGAAAACTATCAAGATTATTCTAGTCTGCATTGAAACGCGCGTCGCGTTGCCGGCGCTCGCGTACCGAGCGCCAACGCCATCTATCGAGCGTTATTTCGTGAAATCGGAGAACGCTCCAAGGATTAAGGGCTCTTAAGGCCACCTTGGTTGAAAGGTCAGATGGCAGTCGCTTTCGTAAAAAATAGTGCCTACGCCAAATCTTGGGATCAGTTGTCAAGCGGACCCCAGGCTCCCATGCCGTGGCAGAATGCATGAAGACATGGAGAAAAAAGCCTTAATTTTTTGAAAATATAAAGAAATTATAAATAGGTGGAAGAAAAAAATGCAGTAGGTATTCAAAATCATTACCTATTTTAGATAAGTGGATTGTATTTCGTAACACAAATGAAATATACATTTCTATAAATATAATATCAAAATACAAATGAAATATAAAAATCTAAATCTAGTAATCTTCGGTTTCTTCTAAATCAGTTTCTTTTTTACACTATTGGTGCAATCGCTACCAGAACAGTTAAAACATAGTATATTTAATAAAAACTCTAGTGCAGGGCTCAATTGGCATGTTATGGGCTGGAGTTGGTTTTCTACTTTTTTTCCAACTCTGCTCTACGTGATTAGTAATATTGGTGTCCATAGTTTTCCAATAAAGACATTGTAAATGTACGTGGAGAAGATGATGGACAGCAGCATCTTCTGTAGGTGGCAATCTTGCAATATTAAATTCTGCTTTGGCCGTAGTGGGCGTAGTGATTTTTTTCAAGTAGAGGTTATAACGCAATAGATTCAAAGTCTCTGTCTTTGGATTTCCACCGTATAATGATACCAACGCCTTGGTTCCAATATCTATGAGTCCCGCTCTGTTTGCATTTTCTGATCCAAATAGAGTAGCGCAAATGCTAAAATCTTCCCATTTACAAAAATGACGATATGCTGCTGATTTACTTTTAGCAAATAAGGAGCTTGTGGTATCGCATCCAGTTAAATCATGTGAAAAGAGAATTATTTTGCATCCGTTTACAACAAGTGCACATTGCATCGATTTAATATCACGTTTTTATCACTGGACAAAGATAACTGCAAAGAAATATCTCGTGTATTATGATAAATCAAAAGTACAAGAATGTCGGTGTCATCACCATCAGCAACCACTGTTACATGCTTTTCTTCCGCCAAGGTCAGTGCTGTTTTTACAAGAACAGTGTCAGTATCGTCTCTAACATGAATCACGGAATGACCATTTGCTTCCAAGTGTGTGCCAAGCATGGTTATAAAGCACTGTTTGTTTTGACTATTACATAGAAAGAAAAGGTCCTTTGCTAATAAGAAGTGGGGAGCTTACATTAAAATTCACTGCTACTGATGATTGTTTTGTGCATATCTGATGCTCTACATCCTTTGTACTGGAGGTGGTATAACTATCAAACACAACTGTCACAACTTTATCTTTATATTGCTTGGCAATATGATACAGTTCTAACACATCCCCAAATGTTCCAGTTCTTGGCCATGGTAACTTGTGTAGCAATGCACCTCCATCAAGAACATAAGATGTTTCATCAGGTGAATCGTCATTTATAGTTCCTATGCTATCTAAAGTTCAAGCCAATGTAGATTTGTCACATTTTCTCATTAACTGAGTTTCTGTATCAAATAGAGACGGAGGCAGCACACATAATTCATAATTGAAATTATCTTTTAAATTTTGAAGGATCAGGATTAACAGATATAGGGACCGTGCGCGTTGGAGGGTCTGCCATCTTGTGGCCTGAATCGGAACAATAAACATGTACATTTACACGTCACGTGTTTTCTTGTGCATAGTAGGTTCTGCCATCTTTTGGCTACATCTGAACAATAAACGTCACATTTACGCCTCGCGCCAAAAATCTGACGGCTCCTGTGCTGCCTCCTATAGTTCATATGCACGCTCCCTATAGATACCAGCATTTTCTGAGTGAGTAATCCTAAATCAATATGCTTAATAGCTCCGTGAATAACAAGACCTTTTTTTTAAATCTTCATTGTGACAGCCTGATCCTTTTTACCCATTGATGAAAGCTTTTTCAGTCAGTTTGGATGGAATATCGAGTCCAATAGACTTAGTTTCATCTGCTGTTACTTTGTGTTGGCTATCGACTAACCCAGTGGAAATATTGTGTAGCTCTACACAGTGTGAATCAAATGGACTTCCAAAAATTTAAGTAATGTTATAAATCCTTGGCATCTCTAGATTTTCTAGCATCAGATATTTCAATACGTTCTATAGTAATTTTTTCCCTCCATTCGAGTACAGTACTTACGACCTTACTGCGCTCTGCAACGACCTCTATGGTAAATTCGTTTTTTTTTTATGTTTCCTTTGAGGTGCGTTCAATAACCTTTTATATTAATACGCAACCTATTTTCTATATTAGCTATATTAATATAGTTAAAGATATTTAATAATGAAACGTGCTTTTCTTTTATAAAACGAATATTAATGTGTAAAATTAATAGTTATCAATAAATATAAAGATATTTCCTACATTGAAAAATTATTCCGGTTTTATGTCACTATTTTATTTTTTATTTTATTATTTTACAAAATCAATGCCATAACGTTTTTTAGCGTGTAATTTCCTGTAATTTGATACCACGCACGATTTTTAATATTTATTTTAATTTTTCAAAGTTAAAAGTTTTGGCGGTCAAAAAAACGTATTTTACATAGGTATATTTTTTTAGATTTTTAGTATGTCAAAAAGATACACAAAAAGACCTAAAAAAATCAAACCCCGTCTTTGTGGGAATTATTATGACCCCAAAGGCTATATCTCCTCTACTATAAACTGTTAGCAAAATTACTCATGTAGGTAGTAAAATAAAACAGATGTATTTATGCGGCGCTCCACAACTCGTGCCGCTTTTATAAGGACATGGACTAGTATTGAGTTGAGTTGACAATAATTGTCGTTATTCAATTATATTAATAACTCAAGATATGTTATAGGCGTTTTAAAATTGAAGCCCGTACCTTCTGACAAGTTGCATTTAGTCACACCCCTCGCTTGCCCGAGGAATGTGTACGTGCTAACGAGCTCCCACTCACCAAAAGAGAAAGAGACATGCTTATGTTTAATAATGAATATGACAAAAATGAATGGACTGCGAAAATTCATCAAAAATAACAGATTTCTTGGTAGGTATAGAAATAAATATGGATGTATTTTTAGGGTTCCGTACCCAAAGGGTCAAACTATTACTGAGACTCCGCTGTCCGTCTGTCCGTCCGTCCGCCCGTCCGTGTGTCACCAGGCTGTATCTCATGAACCGTGATAGTTAGCCAGTTGAAATTTCTACAGATTATGTATTTCTGTTGCCGCTATAACAACAAATACTAAAAACAGAATAAAATAAACATTTAAGGGGGCTCCTATGCAAAATGTGATTTTTAGATAATGGTACGGAACCCTTCATGCGCGAGTCTGACTCGCACTTGGCCGATTTATTGTGCTCCTTATATATGAGCATAACCCATCTATAGTTAGGTATATAATATCATTGTCTTTATTCAAATCAATACGACTTGTCTAACCTTAGGTAGATGACTGTCTAATTATGACTCCTATAAATTGAAGTTCACAGAAATCATTAATAGTCGTCCAGTGAAGTGAATAATCATAAATAAATCATTATTTAAATATGTAGGAGTACCTATGATTTACAACATAGTTTTATGCAGTTATCTCCAAGATTAATTATTAACGGTGTTTTAGATAGTAAGTTAGTACCTATTCTAATTGTAGCGCCAATCTTAAATAGGTAATTGGCTGAAACGAAGCTAGGACAGTTCTGAAGGCCATTTCAAACAGGCAACTAGAGTTAGACAAAGATAAGTCAACGATTTGGATAGCACACGCAGTGCAAGTGTTAGTTTAATTTAAACGCCAAACTTCTATGAAATTATGACGTATAAATAACACTTGCACTGCGTATGCTAACAAAATCATTGCAGACTATCTAGCTCTATTTAAACGCGGTATCGCGACTTTTTACATCAGTGGTATGTCGTAATTTGATTATTATTTCGCGTCGTTTGCTATTCTTTCTTAACCGACTTCAAGATTTCAAAAGGAGGAGGTTATCAATTAGGTGGGTATGTTTTTTTTTCTTTTTTTTTATGTTTGTTACTTCATAACTCCGTCATTTCTGAACTGATTGTGAAAATCATTTTTTTGTTTGAATCTATATATACCTATACAGATTGGTCCCGTTTTTGCCAAAACTCGAAAATGAGGAATCGAGAGAACTCTTCAAATGTGAAAGGCATACATATATTGATTTTTTGTATTTTCTTTAACAAATCAAGCATTTACATTAAAAAAAGTGACATTTGATGAAGTGGAACTGCTGATGATGATCAGAATGGAACTCTTCAACGACGCATAGTACACGTTTGGCGATTTGTCCTCTTCGCTGTGTTTGTTAGGCAAATTAGATTATCAAGACAAATTTTTGTCAAGTTCGAGTTCTGAAGATGGGTTCCATGAGGAATCGAGGGAACTCCTCAAATAATAAAGGCATATATATATATATAGTGATCTTAGAATATTCATGAACAAATCAAGTATTTACATTTGTAGAAGTGACATTTGATGAAGTGGAACTGCTGATGATGAACAGAACGGAACTCTTCAAAGATGCATAGTTCACGTTTGGCAATTTGTTCTCTTTGCATGTTTGTCAAGCAGTTAGGTTTTCAAGGCATATTTTTATATTTATATCCTATTTTTTAGTTTTTTTAATAATTATCTGGTGCTTTATTTCATGCATGGCATATTTGCATAATTTATTTTAAATACAGTCGAATACCCTATTGCGGGTATCTTACCAGTCAAGTCAACCATAGGGCAAATCTAAAATGTGTCAAGGTGGGTGCAGTGACAAAAAAAAACATGTTACCTCCTTTTCTACATAATTAGGCGTAGCGTAGGACGCTGTCTTTTAAATTTCATTGTATGAAAGCCAAAATTGAAGTCGGTTTTTTTTTCTTAAAAATTTTAAGCTTAGGTATATATAATCGGCACGGCATATTCCGCAAATGTGTGTTATAACTGTTTGGGAGAAAAATATTGGAAATATTCTTGAATTATATTATTTAGGGACATTATCTCTGCTGAAAAACCCGTACTTTCTGATTTTGAGCAGACAGGCAATTGACATACCATCAATTTCTTTTTAATGGCGCTACAACTCTTATAGGTTTAGGTAGACATATTAGTAGTAGTAGTATTAATGTGTACCTAGATCCTGATGCACTTTTGTTATCGTTTACAAAACGTTTAGCCGTCTTAAGATTATCTAAGCTGAATCTAAAGGATTAAGATATATGTTTATGTTCTATAAGTCGTATATCAAGTCAAATAAAAAAAGGTAACCCAGGCGGCCTATACTAAGTATATTTATTACACACAGTAAGATAATCTAGGTTTCGTACTTGTAAAAGATACATCGAAATATGGGATGGATCTCTAGCGCTACAGCCCTAAACTTACACTCTTCTGTTTAATAAAAAATCGGGTAAGTACCTATGTTTTAGTCGGACATGCTTTGCTACCTAATATTCTATTTATCTCGTATCCATATGTAACATTATTAAATAGCAAGTAGGTAATAACTCTTTCAACTTTTCATCGCTTAACTACCGAACCGATTTTGATGAGATTCGGCAAATAGAAACTTATTTTTAGAAATCTACCTACTCCTTAGAGCAGGGTGCAGAGCCAAGATGCCATTTACGCACCGTAGCAAACGAAACGCAACTGTTTCTGTCGCAATAATATGAAAGTATCTATTAACGATTGGAATCTTGGGTAAGCACCCGGCCAGGGAGGGGAAATGACACAGACAAATATCCAAGCGGGCGGATCCACGAACACGCGGACACAGCTAGTAGATAAGTAGAACAATAAACTTCAATCACAGCCGCAATCTTAATCTTTTATAATAAACCAGAAGTCAATAACGAACGGAGATACTATTCAATAATTTATTGTATTGTTTATGAGTAATTCCGATAATTCCGAGTCAGAGTCACTACCGTATATTGAGTAGTTCCAAAAAACACCCATATATTCATCGTAGCAGAGTCCTTTTACGGAATTACGAGCTTCGCAACTGATTCGGTATTATTCAAATAGGTACAGCGAGCTGCAAGTGCATAGTGCATTGCATACCCACTTCGTCGGCTAAAGTCGCAAACCTCGTAACTACTACGTAGTAGTCACGAGGTTTGCGAAATTAGCCAACAACTTTATGAATGGAATCCATTCTCTAAATGAGTATATATCTACATACTATTAATTATCCACGTTTGCACCTGGAAAATGGGTATGTACCTACTATGTCTGTTTCCAGCTGGGTAAATCCTGGGTCTATATATACACCTCGCTAATTATGTAGGTAGTACTAGTTTCTGATGATTCACATTACTATCTCATTGCCTTGATTTACAGATTACGGGAAAATTTGCTTCAGCGCGCTTCAGTACTGGATAATTATATTATCTGTACTAAATATAATAGTAATGTTACATATATTCAACTAATTAATACATTATAATATAAACTGAAATAGTGTAGAGATTTTTCACAACTACTACAGCATAATATTTGTAAAATTACATGTAACTGAGTGAAGCGCTAGTGGCCTGTGGCGGTGAAGAGCGTACGATTTGCAATCCGGAGATCGCGGGTTCAAATCCCGGCTCGTACCAATGAGTTTTTCGGAACTTATGTACGAAATATCATTTGATACTCACCAGTCGCTTTTTGGTGAAGGAAAACATCGTGAGGCAACCGGACTAATCCCAATAAGGCCTGGTTTACCAGATGGCAGTCGCTTTCGTAAAAACTAGTGCCTACGCCAATTCTTCGGATTAGTTGCCAAGCGGACCCCAGGCTCCCATGAGCCGTGACAACGCAAGGATTTATGATGACATGTAACTATGAATTACTTACATCGTCGTCTTCTAAGTATTAAGTAAGTATTCTCTATTTACATGAAACGCTGCATGAAATCATTAAATTTACCTACGTACTTATTATACACCGTGTTTTTATTGAATTACGTTAACTCCGTGGTTTCGGTAAGTACGTTTAAGGAAACTAAATGGCATAGTTAATTTTCAAAAAATATTTTTTTTTTTACTATTTTTATTTTTATAAAAAGTAACTAAATGTTGCATATACCGTTGTTGTAACACGGGCATTACATTTAACTCAACCAAACAATTGAAAACTGTGATATATCAATGTCATTTCTAACATCGATCGTCCGAGATAGTACGTACGTTTAGTAGCAAATGTATGAACTCGCACTAAACACTAATCAATAAGTAAACAGGCCCTAAGGCAAGTGTACACGCTCGTAAGGGCCTTATAATATAAAAAATTATGATTGATTATCTCCGAAATGGAGTTAGTAAGATTATCGGTATCTTTGAGAAAGTTACTTAATTTAAGCTCAGGAATGCACCCTCGAAATTAACGCAAATAAAAAAAAACACGGTGTATAAATAAATATTATAGGACATTATTACACAAATTGACTAAGTCCCACAGTAAGCTCAATAAGGCTTGTGTTGAGGGTACTTATAACTTATAATATATAAATATTTATAAATACTTAATTAAGTACATAGAAAACACCCATGACTCAGGAACAAATATCCATGCTCATCACACGAGTAAATTCCCTTACCAGGATTTGATCCCGGGTTCAATCATCGGCTTCATAGGCAGGGCCACTACCCACTAGGCCAGACCGGTCGTCAAACCTATGTATGTTTACCTTTGATTAATATTATTAAATTTTTAATCATTGTTCAATTCAAAATTCGAATTTTTTTTTTTGTGATTTTTGTTTCCACTTCAGAAAAGTTACAACGTATTTACAAACTTTTATTTATTTAACTCGCAATGCTCGTGTACTGGTGTATGAGGTGTATTGGACCTGAACCTGGTAGTAAAACTAGTAAATTACCCTCGTACAGGTAAAACAGCTATTTCTTGGAGGTATCGAAATATATACCTGAATTGTATCTCTATTTGCTTGTATTGATTGCTTGAAATAATTTTAATTTGAGGGTAGTGGGTAATATCAACTTCTAGAATAGGTTTCCGGTTATAAGCACAGTTGAAAAGGTACGGAACCAATGCCTCAGGCTTAGAGTTGTGCCGTTTTAGAGAATATTCTCCGTTTTGTATGAGAAACGTTCACGTTCTACAATATTTCCCAGAGTAAACGGAGAACTTTCTCGAGATTGGCACTTTACATAGACTTCAGCACTTAGAGCAGTTAAAAGAACTTACCACAATCCTCAAATACCACCGCCGCTGAAACCGTTCCTGTCGCCAGCACTATAAGGTTGAACAGCAGCATTTTTTTTATGGTAACAAAATATACTCGCGCGTGACAACAAATGCTTTCGAAACTGAAATTATATCAACAGGCGCACGCCAACGTAGGTATGTATAAGTATAGGCGCGTACAATATTATCACCTCCTGATAACGCCAATTCAGCCACTGTAAATCTGATGCATTGGGCGACGTTGATTAATAATTACAAGCCAAAATTAATATTAATTTGCGCCATGACTCATGTGAAAAATGTAAAATTACAGATAAAGGAAATGACGTTTCTCCCATGCATGGAAATATGTGATGAAACTCACGTATGTGTATGTAATAGTATGTACAGTCAGATGCAGACAGAGGTGACCCCCCTTGCATACAGTCAGTCTATGCAGGGGGTCACCTCTCTCTGCAGCTGACTGTATATAACCGTCTCCTATTCAAAATCCCACTTTCGATTTCCTGGAGTTTTTATAACGATTCTATTTTTATATCTGCAGCCAACATCGACTACAATCCCATTAAAAGTCTCCAAGGCTTAATAGACTTCGCACAGGGCATGGTCGATCTGGCGGTTTCTGAAGCTACATATTAATTCCTATCTGTTGCCACCGGTCTCATCTTCGTACCAGATGATGCAAATTTCACTTTTTTTTGTGCCTTATGCATTTTATAGATCATAGTCTCCGCCAGTACTATTAATTGTATCGTTCCAGCACACTGAAATTGGTTCTTTATCTCGCTCGCACTCTACAGATAATGATTATGTGACCGCATATGTTATAGTTATGTCATATACACAAAAGTTGACTGGAAGAGATCACTCTTTAGCTATAAAACTGCATGTTGTCTGCCTCTATCTACAATCAATTGTTTTCCCGACCTTGTATCCTTTAGATAAAGTGTGTCAAGCTATTTCCTTCAGTAGAAAAAAGCGGCAAATTTATAAAATGTAGCGCGAGAAAATTTAAATTTCGCGCATTTTTCTACTGACTAATTAATTTGCCGGGCTACACAATGTTTTTTTTTGTCTGGCAACCTTTAGCAATGTGCGGTCAGATATAATGATACTGCATAGAATGAGATTTGTGCGTTGTAATATTGCATTATTTGTTATAATATTGTTTGATCTTTCTTAATGAGAACAAAAAGTTAACGGTAACGCATAAGTATAGCAATAAATCTAAAAATATAGTAAATAATCACAGAGGGTTGTCCTCATCATTCTATGAAACGCAAGTTTACATATAATATTAAATTCAAACTTATTTTACTGTTTTATAACATACCCCATTTCGTGTCACAGTTGTTGTGACAGTTGATTGACAGTTCGACAGTTACAGTATTTACTGCATGTTAAGTTTTTACATTTCATATGATTTTATTATTTTTCATTACTGTTTCCAAAGAAAAGCAAGAGCACGATTCTTTGAATAGTTAGAATCTAATCTTAACTTGATTAGTTTAATGTACAATACATGGTTTTGAGTGTCTGCTGGTTGTTGTCACTTAATCGGCACAAAAAAACCAACAAAATTCATTGATTAAAGAAAAGGTTAACTTTAAAAGTTTAACATGATACAATCAGTTAAATACACTTCCTGTGTTATAAATTCCACGTTTCGGAACTCAATAAGACTGCGACACAAATTAAATAAAGCTAAAGACGAAAAACCACCTCCGAAAGTTGCCCAAGATGTCATGAACTACATTGAAAATACTCCTGAATATGCTGGTATTAAAAATCAGATACCGAAGTTTCTTTTAAGGAAATACAAGGCTCCTGAGAGTATGTACCTTATAAATGAAGGCACTGCTAAAGAAATCGTTCAGGCTGTAGAGAAAAACCTGATTATTCACTCTCCTATAGTTGAAGTCAATCCAGGATTGGGAATTTTGACTAAGGAATTACTACAGTGCCAAAAAAGTAATCTGTACATGTATGAAACTTCTAGTCATTTTTCTCAATATCTAAAAGTAAGCATTATTATTGTTGAATTTTTATACTAAAAAAATTTACATATATCTAAGGACCGGCCTTACGGGCAAAAGAATGGGGAAAATACAGCGCTGTCAAGCACACAAATTCAAGCCAATAGTGCTAATTCCATTTTTAGTGCCCATAAGGTCCATCCTTAGATATATGTCAATGACTAAAATCTTTAACACATCATACTTGAAACCTAAATATACGAACATTTACAGGAGTTAGAATCAAATTATCCTGAACGAGTGAAATTAAAAATAGCTGATTTTTTTGGGATGTGGAAGCTTGCGTTTCAAGATAAGATGGACCAAGGGAACAGAATTCAAGAGTTATTGGGTGATTTGGCAACTGATGATCCTGGTATGTTTTCCTTGTGCAATTTTATGCATTGTAACTGTGTTTCATACTTTTAGAATTCAATCTCACTTAACACTGCAAACTTGATAATATTTCAGGCTCTTTCATGAAACAGCCTGAAATATTATCAAGTCAAAACATTATATTCCATTCTAAAGTTTTATTTACGTAGATAACTGAAACATAACTGTCAACATGAATACATGGTACCCATGAGCATTGCGAGAGATTTTAACAGTATTTACCTGATCATGTTTAAAGACTTAAATGTCCTACAAACTTTTTTGGATTTTGCCTAATTTCAGAGTTAAAGCCACTTACAAAAAAAAACATCTTTTTATTGTTATGTAGTGCGAAACACTTTTTTGATTGCGATGTTGCCACTATGGGACCTAGTGGCAACATCGCAATCAAAAAGGTCTTTCGCACTGACGCAAAAAGTGACAACTCTTCTTCTTTCCATCCTGTTACCCCCTGCTAGGGTGTAGGGCTCGAATCATTTTCTTCCACTGACTCCGGTCCTGGGCAGCTTGGGTAACTTCCTCCCACCCCATCCCCAATACACCCAACTCTTGCTCCACGGAACGGCACCAAGTAAATTTAGGACTATGTTTCCTTTTTCCGGGCATCTTCCAGGTCAGGGCCCAGGGCATAGGTGGGTGTCAGGCTTCCTGAGGATATGCCCAATCCAATGCCATTTGCGCGTTTGGATCTCCTTATGTACGGGTGCTTGTCCGGTAATTCTCCATAAGTGACCGTTTGTGATCCAGTTTGGCCAAAAGATGCGTAGAATTTGCCTAAAGCATTTGTTCACAAACACTTGGAGTTTCATTGTTGAAAAAGTGACAAGTAACACTTTGCCAAAAGTAGGTAAAGGTTTAAATTCTTTTGAGTTTCAGTTTTACAAAGAGCGTTTACATTTTATGTACAAATACATACAAAAAATCGAAAAATATAAACAAAATTTTTTTTTTGAGAAATTGATTTAAACTCATATCTCATTTCCTTCTTTTAGCCTCAGAAATGCGTGGTTAAAATCTCTCAGGTTCCTCATGGGCACCTTGTATTGGTAATAAAGATTATTTTAAACGAATAAGTTAATCTTTGTATTTTTAATGTCTTAAGCATTTATAAGGCAGATGAATATATTTCCCACCTGATTTTGGACTTTATAGTACGGTCGCCAAGCCGCTCCGAGGCCAGATTTAATTGACTCAGCTCGGCCTTACCCACAACCGGTATCAATGTGTTCGGACAGTTCTCCTGATCACCGTACATGCGGTAGTAAAGCGGAAAAATGGTGGAGGGGATAGTAATGACGTCACAAAGATGGCGGCCGGACCTATTCTTTTTGGTGGTGTATCTCGAAAACCACTTAACCGATTTTAATCATCGAGGTGTCAAATAATAGCTTATATTATGGAGATTATTTCCTTTTCTACAAACATTTACGTGAAACCTATAGGAAAAAAAATAATCACAAAAAACAGTTTTTTTATAAAATTATTATTTTTTATTTTGTAAAAATCTCCGTAAATATTAGCATTTCGCAAATTTTGTTTAATATAAAACATATTGCTTCATTATCAAGGAATATAATGAGCCTTAAAACATACAGATCGAGTAATAAACAATGAAGCTACACTCATTTATTTGCGCATGGGTAACGATAACTGGCTTTTACCGGTCGAAACTGTGGTGACTGTTACGATACGTATTGAATGGAATTTATAGAGTATCGGTTTTAATTACTGAAATTATAATTAAAATTATAAAAACCAGACACAATAATGTTACCTTACTTCGACGTTTAGTCTCTTTTTTCGTCTTAATCATAGGTAGGTACATATTTCTTTTTACTTCAAAATTTTATACAGGGTGAACTTTTAACCACCAGTCATACTCTGCGCAGCGACTTTATAGGTCATACTTAACAACTTTTACTATGGGACCAATTCCGAAATCGCGAAAAAAATTTTGACTGTCCCATATAAAGGTGCGACCAACTTTACCAGACCAACACTTTTCCAAACTGAGCTACAGCTGTCCGATGAAGTTAAGTACTTAGGACTAACTCTCGACAATAAACTCAATTGGAACAACCACATCAACAAACGGATAGACAAGGCGGGAGTTGTCTTCTGGCAGTGCAGAAGGATGATTGGTAAGAGGTGGGGACTCAACCCGAAAATTACCCTCTGGCTCTATAAGACGATAATCCGCCCCTTACTCTGTTACGGTGCTCTGGTTTGGTGGCCAAGAACAAACCTAGGCAACGTACGAGACAAACTACAAAGACTTCAAAGGCTCGCATGCGCGGCCACCACTGGCTGCACGAGGTCTACCCCGACTGCAGCCATGGAGGTCATGCTAAACCTTCCACCGCTGCACCTACACATACAGCAAGAGGCCAGTCTCTCAGCGGTCAGGTTGCGAACCCTCAAGATATGGTCTAACATCACAGGAGCTCTTCACACAAAATGCCTGGAAAAGGTGTATGACGAATTTCCAGTGCTTAGGTCAGGCACGGACCGGATTCACAAACAAGCTATCTTCGATAAAAGGTACAAAATACAGTTATATGAGGACGACAATCATGAAGGACTCAATCCCCGGGAGCTGAGAATCTTCACTGATGGGTCCAAAACAGACAGCGGATCGGGCTCTGGAACCTTCTCAGAAGATCTGAACATGTCGATCACCACTCCGCTAGGAGCCCATAACTCGGTATTCCAAGCTGAGTGCATGGGCATCATAAACGCGGCGGCTGCCATCACTGCAAGGAAGGTAGTAGGATCCTCCATCCGCATACTCTCCGACAGTAGAGCAGTCTTAATGGCTCTAAATAGCCATATAGTTACATCCAAACTTATACACGAATGCCACGAACGACTAATGGAGGTATGTCATAATAACAAGATCACCCTACAATGGATCAAGGGACACAGTGGATCCCGAGGTAACGATGCTGCGGACGAGCTTGCCAGGCAAGGATCGAATGCGGGGGCGATTGGTCCGGAACCGATTCTTCCGATACCATTTAGCAAGGTACGCTCAATGCTGCTGGCACGTACAGGGAAACTACACACAGAACACTGGCTGAACCAGACTGGATGCAGACAGGCAAAAGAAGCCATGCCTGGCATCAACGGAAAACTCACAAGGGCGCTCCTGCAACTAGGGAAGGTCCGACTGAGTATGGTAACCAGTGTCATAACAGGTCATGGACTATTTAACAAACATCTTTTCACAACAGGTGTCACAGACAGTCCCCTGTGCCGAGGTTGCATGGAGACAGAAGAAACAGCCTCTCACGTGGTGCTGGAATGCAGCGGAGTGACTCCATACAGGGCTAAACATCTCGGATCTCCGAGAGACCTCCCCGAGGTCCTACTCAACATCAAAGGTTTGATAGGATTCCTCGAGGAGCTGGGCTGGCAGGACTAGCCCACCCCCAACATATCACGCAAAATAGGCGCAAGTCGTCGAGTTGCGGAAAAATCGCCCGAATACAATACAATACAATACAATACAAGGTGCGACCAGACCGCAGCTTAAAAAACGGTCACGATACGGAATCGCAGTGACGCGTCGTATGCGTACCGTTTTTGACGCATGCTCCCCACACCGCTGTTTAAAAAACGGTGACGGTACGGAATCGCAGTGACGTGCTTCACGCGAATCTTTTTTGTTCGCATAACAGTTGCGTCTTTTACGTCACCGGTACGGTGTCTGCCATAAGATCTCCGTGTAATATTTTTTGCGATTTTTACGCAGTTCAATTTACGGTGCGTCAGCTTATTTTAAGCAGCGGTGTGGCGAGCATGCGTCATGGACCCGGGTACGTCCTTAAACTACGTCCAAAAGAGAGGTATGGGCATTGTGAATGTCATTCAAAGCATTGTGAATGGCTTTCTTGGGTAAGAGTATACTGGGTATGGCTCCAAAAATTTTCAATAATATCCCAAATGATATAAAGTGCCTGCAACCTGACCAGTTTAAAATACGACTAAAATCATACTTAATAAACAAATGCTATTACTCAGTAAATGATTTTTTTGAAGATAACTGAAATAGTTATAACTTGTCCATTTTATATAGATACTAGTTTAACATGTAAGTACTTCATCATTATATAGATTTGTGAAATGTTGCTATTTTTTTCTATTATAAATATTTTTATTGCTGTAATATTACTGATAATCCTAATTTAGGTAATTGATTTGTAATAATTTTATTATTAACATATGTATGTGACTTTTTTAAATATTTGTATGCCAATAGGCAAAACACAGAGTTCTATTTATTACTTTATATATAAGACCTTAAATGTAACACCTGTGTTCCACAAATAAAATTTACTTTACTTTACTTTACATCTCGCTTTGTGTGGTAGGGCACAGCCAGTGGGTGTCATTCCAGATCCAAATTTTCTTGCGTGATTCGGCATTGGTCCCATAATAAAAGTTGTTCAGTATGACCTGTAAAGTCACTGCGCAGAGTATGGCTGGTGGTTAAAATTTCATCTTATACCTATATTCGACACAAGTAGTAAGTACTTACAGACCAACTATGATACACATTTTGCCTGTATAGTGATACATAGTGAATAAATTAATACCTGATTTAAAAAATAAAACAAAAATAACAAATAGCATGTTATTTAATTCAGTAATCACTAATCAGTCTTAAACAATGAACATCATACTTTTAGATTAGACAACAAAATGTATATTTATACTGTGTTTCGACTTGAAAGATTTTACTGCTTTAAAACATAAGACAAACCTACCAACCAAATGTATAAAAAAAAATGTTTTTTGTGATTATTATTTTCCTATAGGTTTCACGTAAATGTTTGTAAAAAGGAAATAATCTCCATAATATAAGCTATTAGTTGACACCTCGATGAATGCAATCGGTTAAGTGGTTTTCGAGATACACCGCCAAAAAGAATAGGTCCGGACGCCATCTTTGTGACGTCATTACTATCCCCTCCCACCATTTTTCCGCTTTACTACCGCATGTACGGTGATCAGGAGAAACGCCCGAACACATTGATACCGGTTGTGGGTAAGGCCGAGCTGAGTCAATTAAATCTGGCCTCGGAGCGGCTTGGGGACTATTAATAGTAAAAGTTGTTCAGTATGACCTATAAAGTCGCTGCGCAGAGTATGACTGGTGGTTAAAAGTTCACCCTGTATAAAATTTTTAAGTAAAAAGAAATATGTACCTACCTATGATTAAGACGAAAAAAGAGACTAAACGTCGAAGTAAGGTAACATTATTGTGTCTGGTTTTTATAATTGTCATTATAATTTCAGTAATTAAAACCGATACTCTATAAATTCCATTCAATACGTATCGTAACAGTCACCACAGTTTCGACCGGTAAAAGCCAGTTATCGTTACCCATGCGCAAATAAATGA
Organism: Cydia pomonella; assembly: GCF_033807575.1. Taxonomy (NCBI): domain Eukaryota; kingdom Metazoa; phylum Arthropoda; class Insecta; order Lepidoptera; family Tortricidae; genus Cydia; species Cydia pomonella. The sequence continues at coordinate 8,036,430 of NC_084721.1, read as the reverse complement.
GTGTAGCTTCATTGTTTATTACTCGATCTGTATGTTTTAAAGCTCATTATATTCCTTGATAATGAAGCAATATGTTTTATATTAAACAAAATTTGCGAAATGCTAATATTTACGGAGATTTTTACAAAATAAAAAATAATAATTTTATAAAAAAACTGTTTTTTGTGATTATTTTTTTTCCTATATGTTTCACGTAAATGTTTGTAGAAAAGGAAATAATCTCCATAATATAAGCTATTATTTGACACCTCGATGATTAAAATCGGTTAAGTGGTTTTCGAGATACACCGCCAAAAAGAATAGGTCCGGCCGCCATCTTTGTGACGTCATTACTATCCCCTCCACCATTTTTCCGCTTTACTACCGCATGTACGGTGATCAGGAGAACTGTCCGAACACATTGATACCGGTTGTGGGTAAGGCCGAGCAGAGTCAATTAAATCGTGTTTCTAGAGGGCTTTTGAGATTTGGCGACCGTACTATTATGTCAAAGTGATAGAGTTCAATTTTGCATAATTCCTGAAAACTTTATCCTTATAAATGGTGAAGTACTTGTTTTTGCGCAAGTGTTTTAAGTTTGGCAAACAAAGCTAGATAAATGTGTTAAAATTTGACAATGGCTTAGGTTTCGATATTACATCATTTATCTTCCAGATAGAGTGGTTACAATAGTGGGATCAATGCCTAGCCTGTCTTTTGTCAAACATCTAATAAACACCATAGTGTTCCACAACACTACTAGCCATCTAGGCAGACCGGACCTTTTCATCACTATGCCTGGACATCACTATGAAGTAAGTTAGTAGTAAAATTTAATACAAAAATATTTTCAGCCTGAAATTAAGCTAGATAGTTGATTGACATACATAATCAGGCATACATAGGTCTGTAACATCCCAGATCCAAAACAAATGAACTGATATTGATTTATTATCCAAGTCTTTGATTACCTACTGCAATAGTTACTCATTAAATGAAATTATTTTAACCGATTATATAGCCTATATGAATACGTACATCCCAACTTTTCAAATCCTTTCCAAGCATTAAAACATTAATGGTCAATGGGAGACTGGGGAAAAATATATTCACCTTGGTCAAAATTACAATGTCTAAAACTACCTACCTACGTATAAAAATAATTAAATTAAATGATAATCCATTAAGAGTGTTCTTAACTATGACTGTAGACCTATTCAGCAGTTATGTAAAATATATTAGCTTGCTTGTTGGATGGAAATTGTATAATTTACGTAATAATTATTTTTTCCAGTTCCTAACGGACAATGAGATACAAAATAGAAAGCATATGGCAGTACCAACTCTGTTTCAGCTTCTATTTGATTTCAAAATACTTGCAAATGTACCAAAAGTGCATTTCCTACCATGGACACATCCGACAACCAACAAGAGGGTTACGCTGGTAACTTTTTTAAATCTAAATTTTATAAGTATATCTTCTACTCTTATATAATTTTATAACTTAAAATGAAAAACTATTAATTTATCATTAGGTACTGTGTACTAATCAGTCTGTCAACAATTAAGCTGTGCTTTAGCGTGATGGTCAGCTGCCGTTTCGTGGATGGGTTGAGCAGTGCTAGCAACCTAGAATTTTTCAAATAGTAATTAATTATATCTTAAAGAAAAAGTTAGCTGACTAATAATATGTCGGTTGGTCACATAAACAAAAAAATAAGGTGCCCACAATTTTTGTTGCCACAATGTTGCACATTGTAAGCTAATGCTATTCAAGCACAGGCTCTCAATAACGGGTTCTTTTTAGTGATGTACCGACTATTGATTTGGCAATCAGATGGCCGATTAGACGGCCGACTAGTCGGCTAGTCGGCACAGATCAGTTTTGTTTAAGTTTACATGCATTTGCAAAAATAATCTCAATCTCTTTGACTTTGAGCAATATAGACTTTTCTTGAGGAATCCGTGCCGTGATTTGTGAGGTCAACATTTTAAACCATCTAAAATAATACCACATTTAGATGAAAAAGAAGTGCCTACTGTATATTACGATTGTAATTGTAGCCAACTATGAAATGTTATCCGGACCACGGCGATATAATACCTGATTTTCATATGACTAGTGGCTCTGTGAACTTCGCGTACACTATGACACCGCCATTAAAAAAAATCTTAAAACTGAATAAACAAAAAAATCTAAGTACAAAATCTAACGGTCGAAATTTCTCACAAAATTTCACGAAATTCGGTTGAGAAATGCGGCCTATAGAGGATAATACCAGACAACCGGACATATAGAAGAGCCGTCCTACGGTCAATAATTTGAACTAAAGTTTTCATAGGTAGGTCACTTGGCTCGTTGAAAAACTTGAGCAATAGGTAATTTTAAACATTTCTGCTAATTAAACTATAATTAGGTATGATATTGTTGGTAAACCCAAATGAATGTCCATCTGTTCCAGTTTTGATTATGACACTACTAATGAATGGCCCCGTAATATGAACAAATTGTTAAATGTATACTAAATATTGATTGATATTTCTTATAATTTCACATTTTCCGTAACTCCCATTTTTGTCGTCTAATCGCCGACTACAAATGTGGCCAGATAGTTGGCTTTCCCGACTAGTCGGTAGGTACATCCCTAGTTCTTTTCTCTTATATTTTCCTTGACCTAACATTTTTAAAGGTCAGCAAATCTATTTTCTTAGCACCTGACTGTACCTATATTTTACAGATGGATGAACATCGCTTATACTTGGTGAATATCTCCCAAAAACGAGAGCTGCCAGTTCCACCTGAGTATTTGCCTCTGCTATGGTATTTTTTCAAGCCTCACATGTTTTCCAAGTCTACAAGGGTGATTCCAATGTTAGAGTAAGTATGTTTATTTCGGTATACAATTTAAATTATACAGCTCGATAAAAAGTGCAGAGATCCACTCCACTACAGCGAACGCTAAATTGCCATGGAGGTGAAGATAGTAAATTAAGTCAGTCTGTGCGCCCAAGTGCTTCGCGTTGCGGGCGGTGTAGTGGGATTCCGCTTTATTGCGTATTTTTATTCATCAGCTTTCTGATCTTGCGATCCGACGGTTCCACTACTGCAATACGCAGTCATCAAAGCAGCTCGATATATGGTGCAATAATATTATATTTGAGCATTCCATGAAATTGTCCACCGTTGTCCCGTACAAATGCGAATTTTCTGAAGATTTGCAGGTACAATAACAGGTTTCATTTTCTGCGACTAACGGTCAAAAATATGCACAGAAAAATAATCGCCTGCTTTAAACGCCAAAAAAATTCGCAATATAGGAAATAAAATGCGTCCGTACAGGACAGCCCGTGGAATGCTCCTAATTACTAGCGAAGTTACGTAGGTACCATTTCATCCCAATCGGAAACTGTGAAGTGTTCCAGTCAGACAGAGACAGATAAAAGTAAATGTAGAACGCGTTTGCAGACAATGGATACCTGGTTGCGGCGTGTGGCTGATCACGGGGCAGGAGCCGCCCGACAGCGACCGGCGGCTGGCGCCGGGCGCCGCCGACGCGCCGCTGCCGCACATGACCATATTCACCGAGTTCGGAGACCTCAATCTGAAGCAGAAAGTAACTGTCTTTAAAAAGTACGTTTACTTCTGAAACTCTAGTTTGTCTTTGTCATGTGTGGCTGCATATTCCTTTTTATGCTGTTTATGTAATCTCCTATTTTACAACTGAATATGTAAATAAGGTTGTCTACAAATCTGGTCCACCACATGCAATCGCACCTCGGTGACAATCATTTCATTATTTACGTAAATTCCAAGTTTAAACTGATTTTCCAATGCCACACGTGTGATATTGATATCACGTCCGCAATTACTAACAAAATGTAAAACCCCAAGGTCGTTTTTTACTTATTACTTATTTATTGTAAAAAGAAAAGGTTGTTATACACAGAGGCAAAAATGATATATATATATAATGTCGCGTTTAGGTAGTTATATGGTTCATTACAGTCCTTTGCGTTGCGCTGTCGGATAAAAATATTCAGTTATGTGTATTTATTAATGCTTTCAGAAAGTTTATTTAGATCCAGCCTTCAAAGGCTCTGTTTGTACTTCAAAAACTGATGAGAAAGTTGCATTTTATCCACACGTGTGACAAAGTAATCTAATGCAAATTTTGAGTTCTTTGATTATGTTGGCTGATAGAATTGATTTTTACGTGATGATTTTGAACAATAAATATTTATTAATGTTCAAGTAAATATGTTTCGTTATGTTTACAGTGAGTATTATCCACGGGTTGGTGTGGAAAAAAAATGTGTTTCACTCGGGAGTTAAGTTTGTTTGACCCTCGTACCTTGAAACCACCATAAAGCTCAAGATTCCACTGTTCTAACCACTCACTACTCTCGTAGTTCAATTTTGCATATTTCGCTTGCTCGGGTATTATCACGATACATATAAGCACGAGGGGTTAAACAAATAACTGTTTATTGTTTCAGATTAATATCATGGCCGGAATTCAAACAATGCCCATTCCGGGTATCCATGGAGAATAATCTACCAAAGTTCGTGACCGCAGTTGAAGACGACGAGAAAACCAGTATAGGCACGCCCATAGACGATATTGAAAGTTCAGATACCGAAAACGAGACCTGATTGAATTTAAGCTTGTTGCACCGAACATGCCCGTTATCTTAATATGGTATATTCCAGGGATCGTTCAATTCTTTAGAAAAAGAGCCAAACACAGCAAAAATCACTAACCCCCTTATTCATAAACGTGTACTAAAGTTACGATGCCGCTGATCATCGTTTGTCCCTTTCCATCATACCAATACGTCGGAAAGGGATAATATGTAACTCAAAGAGTCACAAGTGTTGTTTTCAGTGGTCCAAGAACTTTCTTAGTGTTATTTTTCTGTGTGGCTTAAAGAGCCCCAATTTGTACCTTCAAACGAGCCGCGGTTTGCCGACCCCTGGTCTATTCGAACAAAAATGACGCTCACCACGAGGAATGCCTGTTCCTATCTTTATCACCCGCGCGTAATTATATTGCCCGCCCCTGATGCCGCCTGTCAATGACACTGCGCGAGCGGAACAGCAATATAACTATTCGCGTACGATAGAGATAGAAACAGGCGGGTCAATGGACGATATCCCTCGTGGTACGCGTCTTCGACAATTTTCAGTCATGTCAGACCTCATTTTGGCCTATTCGCCATCAGAGTAGTTGATTGTAGTTAGTAAAGATGTTAAGTATAGTTTGACAGCTGAGCTAGATGGTGCTGTATGGTTATCGCATAATGTACGAAGCCGTAACGCCATATCTGTCAAACTCGAAGCACTAAGTCTAATACGAGGGCATTTCCAAAAGTTGTTAGTTGCTCCGGCTCTACTCATGCGATTAAAATTTTATTTATACTATTGTGAGGGAGTTTTCAGCACTTATTAAAGTGGTGTAAATACATTTTTAGAAAACGCTTATTTTTGTTTTTATTTTATTTTTACTTCGACGCGTCGAAGCCTAACCATCAGTCATGAAAATCAGTAATTGAGACTCCATATGTGCGTGCTGTCGTTTTATAGACAGTTTTTGTAAAAAAAAACAAGTTTTTTTTTAGGTGCTTCTAATGGCGAATCTCGGCCGTTCTTTTACGTAAATCGTTTTGATTGAGTAAATATTATTATGATTTAATAGGTGTCAACAATGAGTCCTTTCATTAAAAGTAAAAATTCTGATATTTAAAAAAATATATATATGCATATAAGATTATTTATTGAATGTAGAAACATTGTAAATAGCAGAAGGAAGATAATAATTAGTCCCGCGTAAATTTAAGTTCGATTTTCAAAGATTTCAATACGAAATTCATTTAATTGTGCCCAAAATTGCTGTTCTTTCTTAGCAATTCAAGTCGAGTCATGGGAGTTTTCTATGTATTTAAGTATTTATAAATATTGATATATATCGTTGTCTAGGTACCCTCAACACAAGCCTTATTGAGCTTACTGTGGGACTTAGTCAATCTGTGTAATAATGTCCTATAATATTTATTTATTTATAATTCGTAACTCCATACAAAACAGCTTTCACTTAGAAATATATATTAAAAAAACTATTTGCATTCATTAAAAAAATATTGATGGCCATAATAGCATTGAAATATCCCTCACAATAGTATAAATAATTTTTTTATCGCATGAGTAGAGCCGGAGCAACTAACAACTTTTGGATCAGGGGGCCTACCGCGTAAACCGAAATTCGCAAATTGCGGGGATCTTTCTCTTTTACTCTTAGTAAGACGTCATTAGAGTGACAGAGAAAAATGTTCGCAATTGACGAATTTCGATTTTCCCGGCAGCCGCCCAACTCTCGTACTTGGGTTATACGCATCGTATACAATCAATTAATCTTTGGTTGCCAGGTTGCCTCTTCAGGTCGCCACGTTAGACTACCGAGGGCCTACTGCGACCCACGTTCGACTTGTTGCCTCCCTGTCACACTTATGTACAAATTTACAAGTGCGACAGAGAGGCAACAGGTCGAACGTGGTTCGCGGTAGGTCCTTTGGACTATTGTAATTGTAACTTGCAGATTTATAAAATGGAGCCTAAACGTCACCCTCATAGTCTAGGCAATAGAGTTCTTTGACTTAGGTCTTTATTTTAACTTTGTTTACTGTTTGTTGGTCACTCGGTCGACGCGAAATATTAAAGAATTTGTGAAGAATTAGTAAATAAAAATATATACTTATACTCAATAAGTGCTACTTTATGTTTATAAAAAGTCTGAATTGAATACTATTTTATTTATTTTTGAATAAATAAAACACTAAAAAAGATATAAGGTTTATCTCTTCTATTAACAATACATATTTACATTTTAACAATATTAGATCATTATACATAGTAACAAAACTAAACATTGCTATCTGGTGTTAGTTTCTCATTATATACATAAAAACATGCACTCCATAGAAAAATAAGTGCAATGAAAATACAACTATACAAATAGCAAACAACCTTAGGAATATGGAGTATAATTCAATGCTCTGCCGCCAGAGGTTAGCACTAACACAAACCTGAAACCATAGAGTAACTTATATGTATATACTATGCCTTAAACAGTTTTTTGACACGTTTTCACAGATTATTTGTTACATATAGTTATATGATATACATATAACATTGATGCATCAAGGCGGTTTGTTTACAGTTTGTGCTAGTGGCGCCCGCTACGCAGAGTTTTGCGGAATATTTCCTATTAGCCATGAATTAACTTTCTCAGTGGTATGTAGGCCGCCGGCAGCCATTTATAGCCTATCGCTACTCCTTACCGCTCGCGTCGAATTATGGTTCATTTTTGTATGGAGTAGCTGTTACGTAACATGTTTGTAGGCATTTTTGGAAGATTAGCATGGATTTATTTAAGATTTACTTAATAAAAATACGGTAAAAACATATTCCTTCAATTCTTTTTCACACTAAGCCCAACCGAAAGAAACTTGAATGAATTGTCATGGGGATGATCATTCGACGCGAGAGATAACTATAATTGGTGGAGAGAGTGTAGGCAGGCAGAGAACAGAGCATTCATAAATACACGATCAAAATAGTTGTTTTACGTCACAGTAAGCAAGGTAGGTGTAGGTACTTAAGCAGACATACCTAACCCTATTTTTTTCTAAATTTACGTTGAATGGACGCAGAAACTGCTACTTTGCAGATTAGGTATTGGTTTTCTTGCAGTTTATTATAATGGATATCTTCTCTCGAATAATGTACAGCAATAAACGGTAGTCATATTCCCGAGTACTTAGACATCCTTTTGATATTAGGTATGTACCTAATTATGTCATAAACAGTCGCACACTGACACTGATAAATTGCTAAACGCAATTGATATTGGCCTTAAATTCGTATGAAAACATCAGATTTTGACAAGAAGTCATGAATGTCATGATACATTCATGAGTTATCTGAACAATTCTGTACCTCTAGTGTAAATAAATTCGATTTCGAAACGAGACGTACGCGTTTGCGTTTAGTCTCATTTTGTATTGGATTTAGAAAGAGCGCGCCAAGCGGGACGTTTTGGAAACTCAAAATCCTATACAAAATGAGACTTAACGCAAACGCGTTCGTCACGTTATGATGTCGATCAAATTTACACTAGGGGTACAGAACGAACTAATATACAGGGAGAACGTCTAAAAGTCAAACATAAGGTAGGTAAGTATATCGAGCACTGGTAGACAATTTCAAGATTTTATTGAATCCTCATTCTTGTTCATAGGTTTTTATATCTTTTAGTCATTATCAATAATATCAATCATCGTGATGAATAGAATGATTTCTTGAATTGCCTGACGATGAACTAACGTAACTGTTGCAAAATACTACATTAAAATCTGTAAAAAGGCAATAGAAAGGGACACACACAGAGGGTAGATTGTAACTTCGCTCTGATCGCTAAACCAAGTCCAAAACATGTCTCTGTAGTGCTTTGACCAACAATGTCACCTATTTATAACTTTGGGCCCAAGATTTCATGCCTGTCCAATTTCTAAGATCGAGTTCGCCATACATTTACTATGGTGTATGTACTTGTATCTTAGAAAAACGGACTAGGTATAGATCATTTCACCAACTTGTTTTCGCAGATAAGTTGATAAATATTAACTTGGCATAAATCGAATACTGTTAAGGAGATCATATAAAAATTCAAGTACCTACAGAAAGCTGGAAACTCAAAGACACCCTAAGGTTAAGGGCAAGTAAGGCGTCCTGGGGTCCGGGGCACGCCATATTCCTTCGCCATTCTTTCATCTAGCGTTCAAAGGGTTAAACGTATTCGGCGTCGACAAAAATGCGATAATACTGTCCCCTGCTGCAACTAAACGGGCGCTAACGCGGTAAGGAGGGAATGTCATTTTAGACCTGACAGTAGTACAGTTGCAATCTCAATTTTGCATGTCAGAAGTTCTTTCTTTGACCATTCATGTCATAAAGTATAACTTATACATTACTTAGGTCAAAGGCTTTTATTAGGTACCTACATATTTGATTGTAGGGTAATACAGAGTAATTTTTTAGCGTGTAAAATTGAAACATTGAATGAACATAGGTACTCAAACTCATTAGACATTAAATTGGCATTCAACAACTCAAATTTGGATTTACTTATTACTAAGGAAACTATTTGTTGGATGCGTTTGTTGTGTTGTGATGCTTTACGAACGAACAACTACCAATTTACAATATTATCAATAAGTGCCACTAATGTATTTTAATTATTGCTGCGCACAATGAAATTAAACAAGAATCAATAAATATAATCTACTTAATTAATACAATAGGCTAAAATTCACAAATCACGTATGTACATATTAATATAATCACAATTTTATTAATTTGCGATAAACATTATTTCATATCGCTTCCAAATTGGACGGGAACATATGACTATAAAATAAATAAAGTATATCAAGTTATATAACACATCATTAATCAACTTCTAAATAAGTGACGCTTGCAGGATAACGTAAGCCAAACTAACTATTTATTTGGCCATGTCAGTATAATAATGGATTGAAACTGTGTTAGCTCCAGTTATCTGTACAAGTATGTGCTTTTTCGAGCGCTTTTCTCACAAGTGTATTGGACCACCGTAATGACGAACGACGTAAGTATTACTACTTACGCGCCAACCGGTTTAAATTCCCGTTTTCTTCGGAGCAACACACGATTAAGTTTAGGTGTATAACTTTTCGCAAGCCCGCATATTTATTTCAATCTGTTACACGGGTCCAAAAAGCCCGACATAAAATAAAAAGGGTCAAACGTCGCCACGATATTTGACCTAAACAGGCAATGAAGCAGAACCCTCCTTTGCGCTTGATTGGTCACGTCCTTGCCTACTTTGTTTGCGCTTGCTTTTATTAAACAACTGTTTAAATTAAATAACAATATAAAGAGCTAAATAAAAAAATACTCACAAGAATAGCGCCCTTTCTTCAACCAGGCGCTGGGTAAAAGGAATATCATACTGTATGAATCACCACCACCCTATTTACAAATATTTAAGTACAGTTAAGTAAGTAGCGATAATTGATTCTGTGTCGTTATAAGTTTTGAAAGTGTCTGTCGTTATAAGAACTATGGTTGCTCGATTTAGGTGTTATGTAATGCGTCATTGGTATCTCCAGTGCTTGGTTATTCTGTTTGGTTGGTTTCGTAGATTTCTGAATACTTAAGTTCGTGTGAACGTTTAAACTTATCGTGTTTAATCCGTTCTGGGGCTTTACCGAAGGGCTCGACACAAAATCGGTCCATTCGTCGTCATCGACGAACGTAGTGGTTTTCTTTGGTAATGACTGATGCGATTTAGGTTTGCTGGATACGAATTCGCCCCAAATGTCATCTTCGGGTGGCTGGTTTTGTACTGGTGCCTTTTGACTGTGCACGGGCGAGGCGCCTTTGCTGTTGCCACTGACGCTCAAGTCAGTTTTCAGCGAATTCAGAGTTTCTACTGGATTAAATCTTGATAGATCTTGTAAGTTAATTCCAGGATTCGGCCAGTTGATTTGCGAGAAACTCTCTAAAGATAGAGGTTGCAAAATTTGTGCAGAGTTCTGTGGAGTCTGTGACGAACTCATTGTCGGTTGCAACACCGCGCTCAGAGGCGGCGCGAGGGAAGGCGCCGGGGTTTTTGCAACTGTTTCTTTCACTTTCGGCACACTTATTGCTACATTATTCTGATGCATAAAAGGTTCGCTATAATTTAAAATATCGTTTGATTTGTTAAATGATATGGGATCAGACTTAGTTTCAATTTTTTGAAATACAAAATCGAATTCTGGCTCTTGACTTGATACGACCTGTGTCTTATTTTGACTGAAGTCCGCTGATGCAAAATTACTAAAGTTCCTAACAGGTGATGCCAGAGTTGGCACATTGGGTGGAAGAGCCGACTGGAATGTATCAAAATCATCTTCAAACGAATCGTTAATCTTACTAGGTGGCTCAATACTTTTAATACTATTATCGTTCACGACACTAGTGTTGTCTATTTGAGGAGTGTTCTCGGAGTATATACTGGGAGTTTTAGTTTCTTGGACATCATTATTCCAAGTGGTGGTAGAAGCAAATTCGGTAAAATCATCAAAAGTTTCTTTCACTTCTCCAGGTGAAGGCCAGTTTAATGTAGGTATGATGGGTTCTATTTTGATAGGTTGCAGTAAGCCAATGGAATATGGACTTGGTTGGAGCTGGTTCGGATTCGATGGCGGTTCATCACCGTCCATGGATAGTCCAGCAGCTGGTTTCACTTCTAAAGCATCAACTTGGAAAGAACCTTTGAAATCTTGGAAATCGGAGTAATCTGCGTCGTCTAAAACTTTAGCATCAGCTGGATCTTCAGATTTCTCCTCGGTGGGGTTTTTATCAGTCTCCATAGGCGATTGCGACAAAAATGAGGGTCCGCTGTAGTGAATTGTTTTTGATCGAGGTGTCTCAGAGTCAGTGGGTGTGAAGATGTGAGTATCGGGCAGGTTTATCTGACGTATTGGTTGAACATCAAGAGTGCTGGAGTATATTTTGTCGGATTTCGTTGTTAGATCCGTGTCGAATACGTCTAAGTCTGTAGGCCTCTTTGGTGCAGCGACATTAGTCTCCTTGTTGCAAGCTGAAAAATATAATAAAATAAATTAGAAAGACGCCTATACGGTCGGCCACAAGATACAATAGTCTACTAAGAATAAGCTTCATGCTCGGCGTAATCCGCTTATACTGACAATGAACAGCATAAGAATGTCAAAGTTCAAACTTGCTTGACGTCACAAATACCGATTCTTATGATGAAACCACACTCAGGAGTTCTAATAAATTAAGTTACTTATTGTATCATTTGTATTCAACCATAATAATAATATAATCCAAGATATTTTATTTGTAATCCACCCACCCAGGAAGGCTGGTAGGAATTCCGTTAAGGAGGATTCAAGTAATTCCAAATCACCTCTGAATGTTGGGTGATGCTGGAAGTCGCTCAACAACTCCACGAAATACTCTTGTGATTAGAGCCTGAACTAGTGGATTGCGTTGATACACAAGCATACCAGTTTTTTACCTTATAAGCCTAGAACGGCATTCAAATCAAGCACGACTTGTTTAGCCTTTCCTAGCTATAGTTAACGTTGTGTGTAACTTACCGTGCGATAGCAACTCTGATATCTTGAGGGTGGAATGGTTGTGGGCCATTTGGTCTAGGGTGGCCATTAGGTGTTCTAAATCTAGGAGTAGGGCTTCGGCATAGGTGACTAGGATAAAGGGCAAGCAGAGTACCAGGTGATTGTTAATCCATGTGCAAGACATGCAAAAGAATTTACAGTGATTTAAATAAGCTTATTGTATTAGCAGCTATATGATTTGCTCCTTTGTAAGTATTCAAGAGTTTTTAGATATCATTGTGTGTTTTTGTGCAATATTTATAATTGTAGCATATATAGAGCTTACACTTCAAGGTGAAAATATGTGTGTTGTTAAAACTTTAATTTCATACCTTTTTAAAAGGTTTTTTTTTATATCAAATTTTTAGAGTATATTTTTAGAGTATATAATTTGATTTGATTTGATTTGATTTAATTTAATTTAATTTAATTTAATCTAATTTAAGTTATTTAATTAATTATTTTAATGTAGATTTTATTTATATTAAGTAAATTATTAGATTATAAATTATTCATTATATTTAAGCAAAACTATGGATAATTATGTCCGAAATAAACGATTTCATTTCATTTTCATTTCATTATCTACTATACTCTATATCTTTAGTTATTTGAATAAAAGTAACAAACAATTTGTACACTTTCGGGTAGTTGTAACATTTATTGGTTAACCAACCAAATACAAAACCGCCTGGATCTGTCACTGAACGACCTAACCTATATTATTTGATCATGTAATTTTTAATCTACCCTCAACTGGCTTAACGAGCCATTTGTAAGTAGATTTTGTTTACTTTTATTGAAATACCTAAAGATACAGAGTATAGTACTACAACGTTTTTTATTTAGTAAAATAAAATAAAGGCAATGCAACAAGATTTTAAAAATCTATAATTAACTTTCATAGAGCTTAACTTATCTGACATATCTGTCTAACAGCTAATATTTTTAGTATTCATTTAAACTTAACAGCAAAATTGGTAATGGTTAAAAAATATTAAGGGACATTATTACACAAATTTACTAACCCCCTTATTCATAAACATCTACTAAAGTTGACAAGCCGCTTAATCTAATAATTGTTTGTCCCTTTCCGTATTGGTATGATGGAAAGGGACAAACGATTATTAGCGGCTTGTTAACTTTAGTAGACGTTTATGAATAAAGGGGTAAGTCCTTAATCAACTAAGATTTTGTAACAACAATCATATTTGTCCCTTGAAGTTTCCATTGTTTCTGCCTTTCTTGATTCACACATTCTCTATATAATCATTGTCAAACTAGTGAGTTAATTTACATTGTTATTGCAAGTGGTCATGTGAAGCTGTGTATAGTATGTACTCACATTCTTGGCCATCAGACGTGAAAGGGTCTGACCAGGTCCCCGGGGGCTTGACATGCTTCTCAGTCACTTCTGAGGTGGTCTGGCCTGACAGTGTAGCTTGCTTCTGGGGTTGTAGTGGGGCAGCACTCAAGTTAGCCGCATATTTAGGCATGTTGTAGCTCCACTTTGGACCAAATAACTGGAATGTATACAAGTTCTTTTTTAAACTAATGAAATAATATAATAAATTGCTAGAAATTTGTACTACAACTAAATATTGCAAAGCCGAGGGATTAAAAATCGCCTTAGAAATATATTCATGTTTAAAATGTGTGATAAATAAGATAAATTAAAGAATACTCACAATATTTCTTGAATCTATACATAAAGCCTTCAAAAGAGTTTTCTGTCCTATTGAACTATTCCAGTTGATTATATATGGCTGCCGCACATCAGTCTCCAGCAGGTGGCCCCAAGTTTCACACAGCATCCCTTCAAGTTTACCATCAAACTCTGTCTCAGGCTCCGGTATTTCCTCTTCAAATATAGAATTCAATATCTTATTTATGTTCTCAAGTAACTGACTTTCACTTTCTGTTGATTGGAAATCTAATACCCTTGCCAGTGGATCCTGTATGTCATTCTCGTGGTCCTTAGTTTCCTGTACAGATGATTTAAAATCATCAAAGTCTCCAAAGTCATCATCATCTTCTACAATATTTTGCTCTAATGATTGTCCATCGGGAGCACTTCTTGCGGCTTCTGATTTAAACTCATCAAAGATTGGGGGTTCCGTTTCTTCTGCATCTTCAAAATGAGCTTCAAATGCCCCAAAATCGGAACTTTGGGGCATTTGACTATGGTCCATTGAATCAGTTTGATTGTTTTCCCATGGATTTTCACAAGCATCTACAATAGATGTGATTGTTGATGGTCTGATATTAGATGCAGAATGGAAGTCATTGAAATCTCCAAATTCATCATCAGTTTCATTGTTCACTTCTGCTAATACTTCTTGAAATGTTTCAGGAACCTGTACAGTTTCCACCTGATCATTCATATTTAAGGTAGGACCAGTTTCTGTTTCATTTTTAACATCTATAGAATCAGTGACATTTTCATTGTCCATTTTCAGGTCATCTATTGAATTGCGAGGATCATCAATATCATCTAAGCTTGGAGGGGTACTTGTTATCTCATCTAAAGGTAAAGTCTCATGGAGATCACTAGTAATAATACTGGTTACATCTGGAATGTGGGGTGATTTGTTTTTATCAGAGCTTGTACTCTTGTCAATATCTACATTACTATCATACAGTTCATTTTTGACAACTGAATTCAAAGATTCTTCTTCAACTGTTAAATTTAAGTCTTCTATATTTAGTTCTTCCTCATTGTTTATCTTTTTGTTGGTCTGTGTGTCTTCATAACAATTGTCTTCTGTTTTTAGGTCTGAATCTTGGTTCTCACTGTTCATACTATCAATTTCAGTGTCATTATGTAATTTTACCTCAATTTCCTGTTTCTGATCATCATTTAATTTGTTTTCAATGTTAGTATTTGTCCAGTTCAATGTCTCATTGTGACAAGCATTTTTAAGTGTTTCACTGCTGTCTCCATTATTTGCATTGTTTTTATGTATAGGTTCACTCAATGGTTTATTTACTGATATGGCAGATTGGAAATGATTATAAGTAGAAAAACTACCATAGTCATAGTCATCCTCTTGAGACACTGAAAATAAAAACATACTCCAATTAATTAAAGTATGAGTGACTTACATAAACAAGAAACAGAATTATGCACAGGTATGCTAGATAATCATATTTTTATGATTTCTGCCAGAATATGAGGAAATAAGACACGTAACAATGAACTCGACCTGTCTGTACGATGTACTTAAGTAGGTGGAGTTTTATTATATTGGGTATTGTTTAAGCGTGGTATTTTTAGATAACTGGAAAGAACTTACGATTATATTGTAAATCAAACTCCTCGGGGTCTTTGTCATCTTCACACTGGTCAGGTGGAGGAGGAGTACTGCAAACAAGTGGAGGAATCGACATGGTCTTGTATTTTAACGTCGCTGTGTCACTGTACCAACGGATCCTTCATGCAACCGAGTTCAATTTTAGTAAATACATTAATCATTTGATAATCACTACATAGCACTAGAAACAATTAACCACATTTAGTAGTAACGAGGCCAGCTGTTGTTAATTGACAAAATTTCGCTACGACGATTCACGATTGTATTGAACTGACAGAATTACTGTCAAATCAAATGAAACACCTTTACCTGCGTTCAGAAAAGCTTTTATAGTTTTTTTAAAACTGGATTAAACATTCCCTTAAATTTGTACGATACAGAAACATTTTGAAGCGACAATTGCATTTATATATCAATTATTAAAATAAAAAATGTATAAAAGCGATAATAAAATTACCCCTGTCCTTATCACAATTTTTTCCGAACGAAATACTAGTTTTGAAATAAAAAAAACTACATCACTACGTAGTCACGATTTCTGAACGAGTATCTTGCTGTTTGCTGTTGGCCCGGTCCGGACGGATTGCTTGGGCTGCCTATTTTCGTTTTATCTCGGCTTTTTAATTATTATCATAAATGACTATTACTATTTGACACTTTAATATCGGTAATTCGGAGGAGATACTCATCGTTCAGTCAGGATTTCGATTTTTAGGTACGTATTTAACAGTTTCTCATAAGGTTTTTTTTGTAGGATGAAAGATGATTGTCATAAGATATTTATGGAAATTTATGTAGTGCTTGAACTACAGAAGTGGAGTACACAGTCAAGACAATGTAATGCCTTAGGAGTAAATAGCAGCAAGGACTGTTCTTGGAAATGATTGTGCTGGGCGAAAGTACTGTCAATAACCTATGACATGTGTCATTCTATTCATTGCTTACGTGTCAGCTCATACCTTCATTTTGTGGAGTTGTGTTCGTGATTTTTAAAATTACGCACAGAATTCTACAGTTTCTTGTTAGTGCTGGAGCTCATCTTATAAGAAACCTATTGTATCTAAAATAGTATTGAATAGGTCCGTGCATAATGTTTTAGTTACCGTAAGTCGAATCATTGAATTGTGCGGTAATTGCGATATTAACTAGCAAGCCGTATATTTTGCATATCTCAAGAATACTCAGTCCTTTTGCCTAGCATTGAATAACTCTCTTTAGATGTAACAACCAACTTCAGCTGTTAGAACATGTCATTTATGATAAGTGTGAAATATCTTTACAATAATGTCCTCGTCATCAGTTTTACAAGTGCCGATTCGTCGCGTGCCGGTTATAAGCAAATACCTCTGTAAAAATGTTAAACAAGATAACATATAGTATTACTGAAGAAGTATATACAATTTTTTTTTCTTGCATTCATCTTTTATTTGGAATATGGTGAATATGCTCTTAAATCATCAGAATCTATTTATTTAGATAGTTTCTTTAGAATAACTTATTTTATCCCATGCATTTAGTTGAACAAATACAGGTGTATTCCCATTTGCCGCCATCATATGACTATGCCATACATGAGGTGGGGAAAAATTTGGAATGATTTATGTGAAAACACCTATTCCTATCTGTGCCCTGTAGCGACAAATGGGAATACAACCAAATTCAAGCATTGATCAAATATGTCACAGATAACATTTTATTTTGTTATAGGTGCATGCGGCAGATCCCATGGAGCTGCAGGCATTGCTAGTGCTATGTGGTGTGGGGGTGGTGGTAGTGGCTGTGCTGCTGCTCATGGGGCTGTTCTCGGCCTCGGGCACCAGCTACGAGGAGGCCATTGCTCAGCAGCGCCGGGCCACCACTGAGCTTCTGGCTCTGGCTGAAAACAAAAACAAACCCAAGAAAAGCAACAAGAAAGCCATTAAAAAGGTAAAATCTTTTATTATGTTAATTTTTCATATTGAATTTATTTTAATGTTGTAGCTAGATACATTCCATTGCATGGTTATATGATAGGTCCTTACTTATTGGAAACTTATTAAGAATCACATTCTTGTTTTGATTTAATGATGTTTGGTTATTTTCCTTCTGCCACTAGTAGGATAACTTAATGTAATTGAACAGATAAGTGTGCAATAATATTGAAATAATGTATGTAACAATATTATTTGGTGGAGATTTATTTTGATATAAAAATCTTAGTTTTTAATTTAATATTTTAAAAATGTTAACAAAACTACCAAATTAATGAAAAAGCACATGCAAATCTGTTCAGGCTAAAGCAGCAATGTATAACAATTAGGCGGGTCCACACAGAGCGATCATTCTATCACTGAATTAGAATCTTATTAGACACGGTATTATATTTTCTGTCTTATTTAAAATATAAATTTCCCTGCAGCTAGCACGGAAGGAGAAGAATAAGGAAAATGCAGTGACTACTGGCAGTGAGGTGGAGAGTGAGGCTCCAGCCGAGAGTGGTGTGGATGAAGACACTGTGCCTCCGGCTAAGCCTCATGTTGAGTTCTGTCCCCCTGTTGTTGTAGATGTTCTTAGGGATACTCCACCCAATGTAAAGGTACGTTTCACTCTAAATACTTAAGTATCAATCACATTTGGGTACCACCACAGTATTATGGGGCTGGGTGCTTTATAGAGTGGTTTATAAAAGTATTTTATTAACATCCTCAAATATTTTGGCACTTCAAATATTTTAGATATCTCTAGTTTCACTTTTGCATTCTGGAAAAAAAATCTACGCTAGATATTCCGATTTTCAACTATTGACTATTCCATTAAGTGGGAAATGTAGAAAATTTGTAAGTATTCCACTTTTGAGCACAATGCCAATGGGTCTTATACAATTAGCGCTACCTTTATGCAGATTCGCAAACGCGGCAAGGATCCTAAAGTAAAGCCGATACTGATAAACAAAGAGGATCCGAGCTGCATTAGTGATCCGAGCACGCCGCCCTCCCCTACCGGCTCTGTCTCCAACCACTTTGAGGAGATCCATCCCAAGGATGAGTTTGAACTATTGCAATCCTCTCTCGCTGCCGAAAAAGTGAGTGCGCGATCTCAGTCCGCCCTAGTCCCGTGTGTGTCCTATATAACATAGCATATTTTATTAGCTTTTTGGTTTGGTGATGGTTTTAATTAGTGCCGTAGACAATTAACTTTTTTGTTTAGAGTCTGGCAAATGAAAGTTGAAACTATTTCATAATTATGTTATTCATTTTCGTTAGCCAGACTATGACCAGCCGACTTTAACACAAGTAGAATTCAATTAAACAATTTTTATATATTGGATTTAACTTCTCTGAGTGATTAAAGTCGGATGTTATAATCTTGTTATCATTATTAATTTTATGCTTTTATGGTACTGGCTATGCTTTTATGGTTTGGTAAAATGGTGACTTAATTTTCTTTCTTGTGTTTTAATCTTATGTTTGTTAATAAATAAGAGGTATGTTGCACTACATGTTAACAGTTGCTGTATATTTTGTAGCATTTCTTTATCCTCCACTTGAATGGAGTGGTCGGGTTGCACTCAATTTAGAGTCGCCTTTGTGCTCGATTGTGGCCATTGTACAGATATGAGCATGATTTAGTTACATACCTATATGTATGTATGTTCATATAAAACCGTCTGGATGTGCTAAATTACATTTTAAGTAGTTGCGTGATGTCACTGCAGGTGTTTTGTACCCATTATTTATACAGGTTGTATTAAAAGTAGTAAATTAAATATTCGTTCATGATGGTGACAATTACATTTGAATGTCTTGAACTATTAAATTAAAAAATATATATCTACTGAAAATTTCAACTATTGTTAAATTGTTAAAGATATGTCACCTGACACGATATTTTTTTAATATTACGTATGCGTTTCACATAATTAATCTAAATTTCGTATGAGATGTCATGTTTACCTTTGCATTTGAAATTTCCAAAGCCAATATTGTGGTGATTAGTATATTTTAAATACATAAATCGAACTATATGTACAGTAAGCATCAACATACCAAAAGGTTATTTGTCATTGTGCATTTCAGAAGATGCATACATCAATTGATAAACAATAGATATGTTTGACCTTTTAGATAACATACTTGTCATACATTAAATAATTATCATATTATATTTAGTTGCATCCTACTTTATTGTAAGTAGAGGTATTGTTACATTGTAGTTATAATTACCATATACCATAATTATAACATCATTAACTAACTATTCTAGTAAAATAATAGTGCGGTGAAAATTATGACATCTTGTTTTGAAATGGGGTTTTAACTTTTAAAACGACGAGTCATTTTAAAAGTAGCTAATTAATAGTTACTTTTGATATTACTGCCCGTTTTCAAATTCCTTCCTCCTTGTTTTTGTATTTTTTATGTTTAAACAAGTTCTGGATTATTATGTAAGTATTTATTACCTACAGGCCGTCATTATTTATGAAATTAAATGAAACTCTTTATTTTCAGGCTATATAACAATGGTCTATTATAAACAGTTACTTAAAGTATTGCTTAGAACATAATATTTTATACTAAATTGTTCTCCTATCAGTGCATCTTATTACTACTCATTCACATATCACACACACAACACATATGTAACATCATGGTAATGTCAACTGTACCTCACAATAATGCATGAAAAAAGAAAACAAGTTGCACTCGGACAGAATAAATAGTTAGAGCCTTTTTAAGCCCTTTGTATGGTTTCATTGACTATACAAAATCTTGATGGTTACCATAAAATAAACTTGTAGACTCCCGAGAAAAAAGAAGAAGTGGTTGAGAAGAAGGAGAAGCCCGCGAAGGCAGCGAAGGCCGGTAAAGGCAAGCAGCCCGCGCCCGAGCCCGTCAAGGAGGAGCGCGAGCGCCACAACAGTGGCGAGGCGCCCAAGGAACAACGCAAGGGTATGTTTGTCTAGTCTACGAGATGTTGTCTAGTCTAGGGTCTAGGAAAAGCGCGAAAAGGCAACGAAGGCCGGTAAATGCAAGCAATTCATATGGCAGATGGCCAAGGAGAGGGCGAGGGGCATACATATAGTTAGAAATTAATCCAGAAAACAAAATTGCGCTCATCACAAGAACTCATCTAATTTAGTCTGCACTACCGTACTCTATTTATAGACCAAGCAAAGGCTTTGGTCCCTCAAAGAAAGGGATCACTCGGCAGTTCTGATTAGCCAGTGTACGGATTTGCGAGGCCCTATTGTACTCGTCATTCGTTTTTCTCGGGTATCCAAGCTCCTTTTTAATTGCTATATAAACATAGAAAACTTTTAATTGTATTTGAATTAGTAATCAGTAAGCCTAGCACAGGAGCGGCGCGACAGTATCTCGCCCGTGAGATAGACTAGCAGCCTTTTTTAACTGCATCCATAAGAGAGGGACGGTTAACGTACCTCGCGGGCGAGATACTATGGCGCTTTCTGTGCTGTAGTAAAATTACAAAATGTCTCTTTTAAAACGTAGTAGCTTCCACTTAAACATTTTTCAGCAAATAGGCCACAAAGGCACTTTTACACGTCAACATGCATTTTAAGTAGCATGTGTAAAAAGAATAGGAACCTACTCATGTATCCTTTCCAACGATATGACCTACGATTTAATGTGTGACATCCTCTGCAAAGGGTGTCACCTTGTTGCTTGTCAATAAGGACGAATTTTATTTACATATTTATGCACTATAGTCAGATCAAGATAAGTTGGCAGCGATTATGATAGTGCACTTAGTCCAGCCTGTGCAAGTGTTAAGTAAACGTCATAATTGCATAGAAGTTTGACGTTTAAAACAACTCTTGCATGTTGGGGCTGTCAAAATCGTGGCTAACTTATCTTGGTATTACTCTAGCACTTTGTAGGCGATGGACCAAAGGGCGCCTTTTGCCAGTGACTGGCGTTGAAAAAACCCGGAAAAATACGGGAAAATTTTCAAACGATGCGTTTTTTTCAAGTTTCTATCGAAAAAAACAATGCAAATTTCAGTTACAATACTTCCGAAAAAGCCGAAAAAATCTAGTGTTTTTTAAACTTCTGTATTTTTCCATATGAATTTAATTGGGAATTTAAACAGGAAGGTTAAGGTTGCCCGTCTAATGTGTTAGTTTCTGGCATTTTATATATTTGACACTGCCATCAGTTCATCACTCATCAGTGGCATTATCTATGACGTATTTAATTTTTCTGAATAAAACGGGAAAAAACCAAAAAAAACGAATTTGGTAAAATTCCCGACACCCATCCCTACCAGAGATACAGGTAACGTATTGACACAAGTGCAAACTAACTTTTGTTTCAGTTATGATCTAAAGAAATCATACGTCAATAATGACTACACTTGATACCATACTTTGTAGTCGGTAGCTACAATGATCGTATCAGTTTTATAGTGTAAACATTCAAATGGTTCTAATCTCGTTCAATGGTCGTCTCAACGATGGCACATCAGGATTCGTCTCAATAACTCGATTTATAGTTGAACTATCTATTAAAATCAATGACTTTCACATTTTTATCATTATCACAAAATATTGGACAAACATTGAATTGTACATGCACACACGCATATTATATTTGAAACTAATCAATAAATAATCTTAATCTCAATTTCTTATCGGAAGAAGCAATCACAGGAACTTAAAATTTATTTTAGTTTTTTATTTAGCTGAGATTTTCAACAGATGCATTGATGCTGGAATTTTTCCAGATATTATGAAACATAGCAAAATTATCCCGTTGTTTAAATCAGGAACAAGAACCGACTCCACAAACTTTAGACCTATTTCAATACTACCGGCATTAAGCAAAGTGTTCGAGAAACTTATTCTAAATCAACTATCGTCACATTTCAACAGAAATAAACTGCTTGATAGCAATCAATTTGGTTTTACCAGAGGTCGATCAACTACTGACGCCGGTGTGGTACTTCTAAAACACATCTTTGACGCTTGGGAAAAAGCTCAAGATGCTATTGGAATTTTCTGTGATCTGTCGAAGGCATTTGATTGCGTTGATCACGAAAATTTAAAGAGAAAATTAAGCCACTATGGGATAAAAGCTAGTGCCCTTGACCTTGTCTCATCGTACCTTTCGAATAGAACTCAGCGAGTAGTTATTAATGGAACTCAATCGGCTGGGTCCCCGGTAGCCCTCGGAGTGCCGCAAGGTTCAATTCTTGGTCCCTTCCTGTTTTTGGTATACATCAATGACCTACCAAAAGTTGTGCAAGAAAGACATGATATAGTGTTGTTTGCAGATGACACTTCCCTTATATTTAAAGTGAACAGAAAGGAAACTAGATTCGAGAGCATTAATGACGCGCTATCTACCGTATTAAACTGGTTTACGGCAAACAATTTGCTTTTGAACGCAAAGAAAACCAAATGCATCAAATTTACGCTACCTAACGTCAAGCAGGTAAATAACAGCAAGATTAAAATAAAAGGTGATACGCTGGAATTTGAAGATCGAACTGTTTTCCTGGGAGTCACTTTAGACTCAAAACTGCAATGGCATGCACATATAGCCACTTTAGCCGGCAAACTTAGTTCAGCAGCCTATGCAGTGAGGAGAATCAGACAGCTAACAAACGTAGAGACGGCCAGGCTGGTTTACTTTAGTTACTTCCATAGTGTTATGTCGTATGGAATTCTGTTGTGGGGAAAAGCGGCAGACATTCAGACAATATTTGTACTGCAAAAGCGAGCTGTACGTTCCATCTATGGACTGGGCGCTCGAGTATCCCTAAGAGAGAAATTTAAAGATGCAAGCATTCTTACCGTTGCATCTCAATACATACTTGAGAATATTATGTATGTTCGGAAAAACATTAACGAATTCAAGCTTAACAGTGATATCCATAACTATAACACTAGAAACAAGCATAAACTTGCTGTGCCCGCCCACCGCCTCCGTAAGGTTAGTACGTCTTTCGTCGGGAACTGTACACGTTTTTATAACAAAGTTCCCACTGATATAGTGAATTTGCCTCTTAACAAATTTAAGTCACACGTTAAGAGCTCTTTGTTAAGTAAGGCGTATTATGCTGTGAATGATTTCATAGATGATAAGGATGCCTTTAAGCCAGTAGCTTGATCTTGATAGTATGATAAAAATGTCAGTAATAGTGTTTTCGTTTTCTTCCTGTGAAATAACCATACTAGCGTCCAGTAGAACTGACACAAGAGAACATCATGTTCTCGTTTGATTGTATTATTTTAGTTTTGGACACTTAGAGACCTTATACAGCTCTAAGATTTTATTTTATTTTAAATTTTATTTTATTTTAAATTTTATTTTATTTTAAATTTTATTTTATTTTAAATTTCATTTTATTTTAATACCTATTTTAATGATTTGGACACTTAGAGACCTATACATCTCTAAGTCAATTTAAATTTATAATTTAGTTTTATAGGTAGGCACTCCTTATGAATAATATGTAGTCGCGTTTATGTGGCGCTATTCCGTCTTTAATGTAACTTACAAGCACAAATGTTGTATCTCACAATTTTTTTTATTATATTTATATTAGTACAACCCGGCAGCTTGAACATGTCATGCTCGCTTAAAAGTCTTTACTTACGGTGGCGTCGTTGATCGGGTCGCCACTTTCCCGAATGAAGGTTGAGGGAGGCGATGGCTGAGATACACGTCATACTCGTGAACGGGTGCTGTTTGTGGAGACCGGTCTGTTTAAGCTTACGCGGGGTACAGGTTATGTTAAAGTATGTAACTTTACTTTTGAGTGACATTAACGTGAGACACTTCATTCGGTTCTTGTCTGTTTTAATTTTTTTGTCTTTTAATTATTTATATAAGAATTCAAGCCTTGGCGACCCTCTACATCTCTAAGGATAATTTAATATATATTTTTATATTTTATCTCTGACACTTAGAGACTTATACATCTCTAAAGAATTTTAGTATTTTATGGTTTTATTTTTTTATCATAGTTTTTTTTGTGTAATTTGACATTTAGAGACAGTATACATCTCTAATAAAGTATTTATTATTTCATAGATTCGATATTTGTAATTGTTTTTTTTTTTTAATTTATTGTTTGTAAAAATGGACATGTAAAAGTGCCCCTGTGGCCTATTTGCTAAATAAATGTTTGATATTTGATATTTATTCTTATGATAGTCATGTATGTAAACAAAGTACATGTATGGGTTGCCAAAAAAAACATTGCTCAATATTTTTACTACTTAACAGTAATTTCAAGATAGTAAAATATCTAAAGTCATGTCATGAACGGGGCTTCTTACTATATACACCGAGGGATAGAATAACCTGACAGATTTTAAAGATGCATTCTTGACTGCATTTAGAGACCAATATGTCATACAAAGTTTTCTGAAATCTGTCTTGTTTTAGAGATAATGACAATTCTTCTGAAAATTTGTTTCTATAATAACTCACTAAAACCGCTTGTTTGGTTACGTCACTGCCACAATGTAACTTGTTTTAGTGTAGACATACCTACTGGCAGACATTAAAGTTTTAAAGGAAACTCGCAAAATTTATCTGTCAATAAAAATAACTTATAAAAAAAATATTTCAGGTATAACAAATATGACTTTATATGGTACATTAACAAATAAAAATAAAAAAGATTAAAATACATTGAATAATTTCTCTAGCTCACGGTGTACACAAATATGTTTACAGCTTAAGGTACCGTAGGTTCAGAGAGCGGAGTTTTTTAAAAATCATTCCGCTTCTTTTGATTACAATACGTTTGCCAAAAATGTTATTAGAAACCTTGAGGATTTTCTCTAGGGACTTAAGCGATACGTATCCTAATTTTACCATTAATTGTTCCATAGCTCTAAAACGCACTTTAAAATTGTTACAATTTATGCACAATAGTTAAAATTATGAGAATTGCTTTTAAAAATGCGCAATTTTATTTTTGAGGGAACTTAGTGATTATTTTTTCTTTTTTTCAAACTTACAACTATTTAAAATCCATAAACATGATATCCGCGGTCCCAAGCACCCACATCCATCTCCCTCACGCTTAAGCTCAAAGAGAGTGAGAGAAGAACAAGAACCTACAGGGCCACAATGTCCACTTCTAAAAAGTCTATCAAATTCACAGGTAAAAAGGTGGACAAAAAACAAGCCGAAGATGAGGCTCGAGTGGAGGTGGTCCCCCCGCTGAACGTGCCGCAGCCTAGCGAGCTCACCACCGACAAGCTACTCAAGCAGGCGCTGGCCGCCGCGCCCGCGCCCGCGCCCGTCCCCGCTTCCGCCTCCGCGCCCGCGCCCGCCTCTGCGCCCGTTCCCACCGGCAAGAACAAGAAGAAGAAGCCCGAACCTAATGTGCTTTCGCTTATGGGTAATTTAAAGTTATTTATATACATTAACTCAACTTATAATTAATTTATTCAGGGTATTTTTATAAACACCGTAACTATCCATGTACTAAGTTGAGTTTACGTAAGATGGTGCATTTACGTACTGGTGAGAGTAACGGAACCACTTTTCAGCCTGGAAACATCGGGTTTTTCGAAACCAAGGAACACCACTATCAGGATCATATCATAAGTCAAAATGTGGTCTAATAATTATGTATATGACACAATTCTAGAGATGCTGGTCTAAAGCACTATCGTATAAATAAATGTTGTGATACGTGACAGCAGCCGGTGACGGCGGCGGCGTCAACGTTGGCGAGCTCGTCCGAGTAGTGCGCGACGCGGCGCTCTCCCGCACCGAGATACAGATCCTCACCGACGCGCTGCTCAACAAGCACCACGACCCGCTGCCGCAGCACTCCGAGTGGACCGAGGTACGTGACCGTGGTGAGAGTAGTGCGCGACGCGGCGCCCTCCCGCACCGAGATACAGATCCTCACCGACGCGCTGCTCAACAAGCACCACGACCCGCTGCCGCAGCACTCCGAGTGGACCGAGGTACGTGACCGTGGTGAGAGTAGTGCGCGACGCGGCGCTCTCCCGCACCGAGATACAGATCCTCACCGACGCGCTGCTCAACAAGCACCACGACCCGCTGCCGCAGCACTCCGAGTGGACCGAGGTACGTGACCGTGGTGAGAGTAGTGCGCGACGCGGCGCCCTCCCGCACCGAGATACAGATCCTCACCGACGCGCTGCTCAACAAGCACCACGACCCGCTGCCGCAGCACTCCGAGTGGACCGAGGTACGTGACCGTGGTGAGAGTAGTGCGCGACGCGGCGCCCTCCCGCACCGAGATACAGATCCTCACCGACGCGCTGCTCAACAAGCACCACGACCCGCTGCCGCAGCACTCCGAGTGGACCGAGGTACGTGACCGTGGTGAGAGTAGTGCGCGACGCGGCGCTCTCCCGCACCGAGATACAGATCCTCACCGACGCGCTGCTCAACAAGCACCACGACCCGCTGCCGCAGCACTCCGAGTGGATCGAGGTACGTGACCGTGGTGAGAGTAGTGCGCGACGCGGCGCTCTCCCGCACCGAGATACAGATCCTCACCGACGCGCTGCTCAACAAGCACCACGACCCGCTGCCGCAGCACTCCGAGTGGACCGAGGTACGTGACCGTGGTGAGAGTAGTGCGCGACGCGGCGCTCTCCCGCACCGAGATACAGATCCTCACCGAGGCGCTGCTCAACACGCACCACGACCCGCTGCCGCAGCACTCCGAGTGGACCGAGGTACGTGACCGTGGTGCGAGTAGTGCGCGACGCGGCGCTCTCCCGCACCGAGATACAGATCCTCACCGACGCGCTGCTCAACAAGCACCACGACCCGCTGCCGCAGCACTCCGAGTGGACCGAGGTACGTGACCGTGGTGAGAGTAGTGCGCGACGCGGCGCCCTCCCGCACCGAGATACAGATCCTCACCGACGCGCTGCTCAACAAGCACCACGACCCGCTGCCGCAGCACTCCGAGTGGACCGAGGTACGTGACCGTGGTGCGAGTAGTGCGCGACGCGGCGCTCTCCCGCACCGAGATACAGATCCTCACCGACGCGCTGCTCAACAAGCACCACGACCCGCTGCCGCAGCACTCCGAGTGGACCAAGGGGGCTATTCGGGCTGTATTCACGTAATTAATACCACGTCACAGATTAGAATAACATGAAACTTGACATGAACATTTACGGGAGGCTTTTTGGCCCTCATGGCTCTTAGCCAAGAATACTTCCAGACATCTCATTGGTCACAATGGAATGGGACTCTTGTTTATTACTTTTTATATTTGTAGGGACCTAACGACCCGATGCAGAAGCTGAAGAAGCAACTCGCCGACAAGGAGAAAGCTCTGGCCGACGAACTCGAGGCTTCCCAAGCACTGCACGCTAAACTGAAGGAATTGAGGTAGGAGACAAAACATTATTAAACTTAATCAACATAGGCCGTACGGATATTTGCGACTAAAAAAGTATAGATATGAGTACGTCTTATACCTTTAAGTGTAGCCTGTGTAAAAATGATTTTTATGTTTTAGCGAATAAAAGTAATTTTAGGGTCGTCTTGCCTTAAGAGTCTACTTCACAGTCAAAACCCTTCCAATGACTGCTGCGCAGCACTGTCGTCGGGCTGAATTCTGGATCAGTGTCGAATTAAAATACGATGGGACAAACCTTTTCTGTTTAGTTCCCGTGCAGTCGAAGTGAAACACAAAGTGTTTAACTTTAGCATAATTATGAATAAATAACTCATCATGAACTTACTTTAAAATAAAATCCCGGTTTAAATAGTTTGTTTTAAGCTTTCATTGTACAATTAACAAATAGTACATTACTTGTGATGGCTATTCGACAAATTTTGATTAATGGTATCAATCGGTGAGGTTTGTTTTCAGGATCAAATGTCTATATGGGACCCATTGCGTTAAAGCAGTACAAAAGTCACGAATGATAGTCAAAGTCTGATGAACTTCACTTTACTGATGAAACGCTCCTAACAAATTGGCAATACATCGTGGAAAACAAGGAAATTGCGATTTTGTAGGTGAAATATTGCGGATATAGTTGCTATACAATATTTATTTCAATAAAATGTAAGAAATCGAATGGTACCATTATTTTCTCCTTTTTGGATGTTTTAAGAAAACTTAAATTAAGAAACGTTGAGGTCTTGTGTTTTTGTATTATTACCATACATATATTTCTTAAGTTTCCAATTTATTGTGATAAATTGCTCAGTTTCTGTCTATTGAACTAGATTTAGTAATAAAATGGAACACGTGTCAACGCCCCTATTCGGTCCAGGGCCACACTGAACGCGGAGCGCGGGCGCGCGGCGGCGGCGACGCGCGCGCACGAGCAGGCGGCCGAGGCCGCGCGCGCAGAGATACACACGCACCAGACGCGCGTCAAGCGCCTCGCCGACGACAACCACCAGCTGCAGCAGGAGAACAGGCTCGTGAGTAACTACACGCAACTACACTGAACGCGGACACGAGCAGGCGGCCGAGGCCGCGCGCGCAGAGATACACACGCACCAGACGCGCGTCAAGCGCCTCGCCGACGACAACCACCAGCTGCAGCAGGAGAACAGGCTCGTGAGTAACTACACGCAACTACACTGAACGCGGACACGAGCAGGCGGCCGAGGCCGCGCGCGCAGAGATACACACGCACCAGACGCGCGTCAAGCGCCTCGCCGACGACAACCACCAGCTGCAGCAGGAGAACAGGCTCGTGAGTAACTACACGCAACTACACTGAACGCGGACACGAGCAGGCGGCCGAGGCCGCGCGCGCAGAGATACACACGCACCAGACGCGCGTCAAGCGCCTCGCCGACGACAACCACCAGCTGCAGCAGGAGAACAGGCTCGTGAGTAACTACACGCAACTACACTGAACGCGGACACGAGCAGGCGGCCGAGGCCGCGCGCGCAGAGATACACACGCACCAGACGCGCGTCAAGCGCCTCGCCGACGACAACCACCAGCTGCAGCAGGAGAACAGGCTCGTGAGTAACTACACGCAACTACACTGAACGCGGACACGAGCAGGCGGCCGAGGCCGCGCGCGCAGAGATACACACGCACCAGACGCGCGTCAAGCGCCTCGCCGACGACAACCACCAGCTGCAGCAGGAGAACAGGCTCGTGAGTAACTACACGCAACTACACTGAACGCGGACACGAGCAGGCGGCCGAGGCCGCGCGCGCAGAGATACACACGCACCAGACGCGCGTCAAGCGCCTCGCCGACGACAACCACCAGCTGCAGCAGGAGAACAGGCTCGTGAGTAACTACACGCAACTACACTGAACGCGGACACGAGCAGGCGGCCGAGGCCGCGCGCGCAGAGATACACACGCACCAGACGCGCGTCAAGCGCCTCGCCGACGACAACCACCAGCTGCAGCAGGAGAACAGGCTCGTGAGTAACTACACGCAACTACACTGAACGCGGACACGAGCAGGCGGCCGAGGCCGCGCGCGCAGAGATACACACGCACCAGACGCGCGTCAAGCGCCTCGCCGACGACAACCACCAGCTGCAGCAGGAGAACAGGCTCGTGAGTAACTACACGCAACTACACTGAACGCGGACACGAGCAGGCGGCCGAGGCCGCGCGCGCAGAGATACACACGCACCAGACGCGCGTCAAGCGCCTCGCCGACGACAACCACCAGCTGCAGCAGGAGAACAGGCTCGTGAGTAACTACACGCAACTACACTGAACGGGTAGTTTTCCTACTCGGCGACTTTAATGGTAAAGGCAAACTGTAATCGCTCACTTTTCAGTCTCCCAACTCAACTGTAATGACTTTTTTCGAAATATTAGTCGACTGTAATAAAACCAATCACGTGTCGCTGCGGTCAAGAGGAAAAGACATGAACGCGCTACTATTTAATGAATATTATTTTGGTTTTATAGTAGGAAAAGTATTATTCTAGTTGACTCGTATTCTTATTGTATATAATAGTGATATACCTAATCAAGTCTCAATCTCGTAAACACGGTACTCGCCTGAAAAGCTCGAAAGAATCGAGCTACTTTGCAATCAAATATGCAACCTCATTGAGTTAGGGTTCGTTAACACTAATGACTAAGTAGTGTTGTCGCTGATAATCATAAAAAAAATGTAACTGAAATAAAATTGATAAATAATACTTACTTGTGTTAAAAGTTAATATTAATACCTGAGAGTTTAAATTTGTTTTATATTTGCAGCTTCAATCTAAACTCGCCGCGGAGGGTGAATTCCAACAACAGAGAGCACAGATGGAGATGCACATACAGCAACTTTCTGAGGTGAGTTATCAATAGATAAGTAACACAAAATTGTAGCAGATTATTTCGTAATTATTAGAAATCAATCAAAATCATTGCGTTTATTCGCGATAAACTATAACATACACAAGTAAAAACGACAAAAAAAAATTTAAAATAAAAGAAATAAGCTGTTTACCACGAAATGGTCCCGCCTCAGCATAATGCTACCCAACTACAGCATAATGGACCCGGGTACGTCCTTAAACTACGTCCAAAAGAGAGGTATGGGCATGAATGTCATCTTGCTTTGTGTGGTAGGGCACAGCGAATGTCGTTCCAGATCTAAAGCAGAGTTCCTCTGGAGTTGCAGACGTACATAGGCTACGGAGACCGCTTACCATCAGACGGGCCGTACGCTTGTTAGCCACCGACGTAGTAGTTATAAAAAAAGCTAAACCGTCAGCGCTGCTCTTCCAGCGAAACCATTTGTGGGCCACGTACGCCCGCGATAAGTATAAAATTTTGTGAGTTTCCTTTAAAACTTTAATGTTTGTCAGTAGGTATGTCTAAGCCAAGTCACATAGAGGCAGCGTCAAAAAGGCGTTGTACACAGAATTATTACAGAAAAAAATATTTACAAGAATTTTCATTATCTGTAAAACAACCAATTTTAAAAAACTTTCTGTGACATGTTAGTTATATAAATGCGGTCAAGAATACACCTTTAAAATCTGTCGCGTCTGTGGCTCGCAAGTTCCGCAACACGTTTATGAATCTTTAAGATAAATCATTTAGGTGTTTCATAACGTTGATCGAATCATACAATTTTTTAATGTTTCGGGCTCATGTATGTGTTGTCTCATCAGGCCGAGGCGACGCTGGTGGCGCAGCTGCAGGGGCTGCAGACGGAGCTGGCGGCGCGCGCGCTCGAGGTGGCTGGTGCCCGTTGTGATGCAGGCGCAGCCAGAGACGCCGCCATCATGGCGCAGCAGCACGCCGCCGAGCTCGCCCAGCAGCTGGAGCAGCTCTCCCACGACCACACCCGCGCCATGCAGGAGCGACAAGCCGGTATGTAGCCGGGACCCGCCATCATGGCGCAGCAGCACGCCGCCGAGCTCGCCCAGCAGCTGGAGCAGCTCTCCCACGACCACACCCGCGCCATGCAGGAGCGACAAGCCGGTATGTAGCCGGGACCCGCCATCATGGCGCAGCAGCACGCCGCCGAGCTCGCCCAGCAGCTGGAGCAGCTTGAATCTCCAATTCTCCCTCAATTGCTCAAAGGCTAACTGGAAGAGATCCCTTAAAGGGATAAGTTCGCCTTTGTACTAATGATGAGTGTTTTATTTCCTGTTTTGTTTTCATTTCTGTACAATAAAGAGTTTTACTACTACTACTACTACTACAGTTATACCTACTGGTAGTCGTCATGAGTGTGATACTTATCCAGACGAAGCGTTTTGCCCTTGAGGGCACTCGCGCACTTCAGTTTATTTGCGCTGTATAGCTCAGTCGCGCGTAGTGCAGTGCATGTGGCGCCAGAGTAACTATACGTAGTTACAAACTTTTTACGCGCAAGTGTAGAAGCACGCGAGAGCGTGTATGGAGCTCTAGTATCTCGGGAACGCGCGATTGCGCCTTCGTTTGGACAAGCTCTAAAATGTATTGTCAAAAGTGCTCACGCGGGCAGTCATAATTTTTGCATTTTGTACAACTGGTAGCTGGATGCCATTATTGTACTTAGTTTTTAGGGTTCCGTACCCAAAGGGTCAAACGGGACCCTATTACTGAGACTTCGCTGTCCGTCCGTCTGTCACCAGGCCAGTGTATTTCTGTTGCCGCTATAACATCAAATACTAAAAACAGAATAAAATAAATATTTAAGGTGGGCTCCCATACAACAAACATAATTTTTTTGCCGTTGTTATAAATAATGGTACGGAACCCTTCGTGCGCGAACCCGACTCGCACTTGCCCGGTTTTTTTATTTTTTAGATAAGCTACCACTGTTTTATAATGGGTGATCTGCGACATTGACATACAATACATCACAATCACGTTTGTTACAGCCATCGTAGATCTCCAGAACAACGTGCAAAGGCTCATGAGTCGCGCTCAGTTCGCCGAGGGCAACCTGGACAAGCAGAAGGAGGAGGCAGACGCACAAATCAAACAGGTTAGAAGTCGATGATAATCATTATTTTTGATACTCTGCAGGTTAACATCTAAATTGCAATTAAATTTGTCCCGTTTTGTAGCGTACCATTGCAGTTCAGCAGTGGACTGATACAGTCATAATTTTCTATGCTTTTTTCCTATTTATTTTCTATTGCATACGTTTTTAACCAAAGATGAAATGCTGACTGTGAGATATCTAAAATAGCGGCATATATCGAGATCCAAAGTCAGTGTTCCATCAAAAACTATCGTATTAGCATTGTTCGTTTGTTGTCAGTTGTCTAGCGAAGTGGCGTCGCTGCGAGAGCAGCTGGCGGCGCGCGAGGCCGAGCTGGCCGAGGCGCGCCAGCCCAGGCCCGCGCACAACGGCCTGCCCGGCGACCAGCACAAGGCACGTCTACCTGTTGCTCGCTCATACATTACGCTCAAGGTCAGATCTGATCAATGCGCCAATCACGCGCCATATCGTGACTCCACACAGAAGTGCCTCCTCGCGAGGATGTTGCCGCGGCTCGGTTTAAGAAGATTTGTTTTGCTCGACGCAAATGTGGCCATTTTCAAACTTACCACAAGGGACATTTCAAGCATCGAGAATAGCCTCGTGAACCACTTGCGAAGGGAACGCTAAACTGCTGGCATGCATTCTCTGATACAATTTTGAGCGTGCATAGTGCAATAGTTTGCAAATGGAACCCGAGCGGTGACATAATTTAATAATATAGCCCATCAGCCCTCGTTAACTTTCTTAGTCAGTTGGTGGTGTTCAGTTTGATGCACTGTCAGTTACCATTAAAACATCCGCAAAATTTCTTATATGCGAAGTTTCACAGTTTTTTCCGTGCGTCAAATGTCCTATGAGAGATTTGTCCTCAATGTTATTTGTTAAGGAATAAGATATCTTAAAGTCTGTTTTCCTGCAGTCTGCGGAGCTGGCGAAGGTGGAGAGCGTCGTGGAGTCTCTGCGCAGCTCGCTGAGCGCGGAGCAGCGCGCCAACAAGGAGCAGAAGGAGGCGCTCACGCGGCTGCAGGAACAGCTGCGCACCTACCAGGAGAAGAACAATGTGAGCCCTGACTACATCTGCGACGTACGGTTCTCATCAAATATGGGATCTAACTACTCTGTACAAGGTTCAAATCCCCTTGACTCTAGTAAACTATGCGTCCTGAGCCCAACCATTTGATGTGAATCGTACATAAATCATACTATTAGTAGCGTAACCACACGATTCCAGTTTGATGAGAAGAATATATTACAATAACCTGACGCCCAACTACAGTCGCGCCGTCATGTTTTATGTATTGTTATAACTTCTTTAGAATCCAATTTCTATTCTAATTGATTGTCACGTCAATTAATCCAGCGTGTGTAATCTATTACAATATAGTTTCTTAATATCAACTATGGCATGTAATACACAATTGAAATGCATGCCGGTTGACAAGTTTTTCTCATACTTCATATACTCTTCTTTTAACAAAGCTAACATTTTGCTTTATTATTTTGAACGGGCGTATAGGAGTTGCGAACTAAAAACTGGAAAGTAATGGAGGCTTTACAAACTGCCGAAAAGGCTCTCCAGGCAAAGTCGGCCAGCGCGTTGCCGGCCCAAGACCCTCGCGTAAGTTTCTCGCTTTTTGCATTATTCCCTGGGTAATAAAATTTGCTTTACCTCGCCCTGTCACATAATACCAAATGAAAAGTGATGATCAAATGGTTTTTATACATTTGATTTTCTTAACACGAACAGAATAAAGCCGAAATCTATTTATTCATTTACGATTGGAATGACTTATAACTTCCTCGCTCAACGCATTTACATTGCACATCTAGGAACTGTTGCCGTTATGCACGGTATAATGCCACATTTTAGTTTGGATAGATTTAATATTTTGAACATCTATTTTTGTAATATAGACTTTATAGCTATCATTATAAGGTAGCAAATGCATTTTATATAAACTTCCTTTCAATAACCAAGATGTAAAGAATAATGTAAATTAGTATTACCATAATTGGCCGGCTTCGCTTGTTATCTAACGCTTTTACTGCCTGCGTTGTGCTTATTTATTTGTTGCTTGGAATTAACCGATGGCCAGCTCTAGGGGAAAACTAACAAAAAGGATTCAGGTATCGGTTTCAAGGTGGCACACTCTCCAAAGCGGATGTGAAATGTAGGGGACAGAATCTACCTATTAGTTAATTTAAAGTTAATGCGAAGTTTAAGCATTCGATTTATAAAACAAAGTGGAAGAACCTCCAATGTATAGCTCACGTTCACAATTCTTTTTCGTTCGTCGTCTTTTTAAATCGTCTACAATGTCATGTAGTCAGTGTACAATTCCTAAATCGTCAACCTCCTAACTCTTCCACATTGTTATAGTTTATGAAAAGATTAATTGTGATTCGAAATGATTAATTATTTATTATATTTGAATAATGATGATGAAATGGATATTCCAATGCATGTATTTCCTTTGTTGTTTTTATTATAATTGTTTGACATTTAGAATTTATTCTAGAAACAATCTAGACTAGTATTTTTTATACATTTTTTTTTTGTATGACTATATTTTGTGAAAGTTTTAGTATTAAATTTGATCTATGAATTATATTCATTAGTATTATATATGGAATAATATTTACAACATCAATAAATTGCTCTGATAATTAGATTAAGATAATTATATGTAATACTGTCTTACTATTCATAAGTGCTTGTTGCTAGGCCTACATGAATAAAGTATATTTGAATTTTTTTTTTTTATTGTTTCGGTGCAAGCCCTAATCTACAAAAGATATTGTTTCCTCTTTGATATCACAATAGTTGCTTTTTAATGACATGGTTGCTATGGTACGTGCCGGTTCTCGGCACTGTATAAAAAAAGGAAAGGGTTTTGTTTAACAGATTAGGGTCCGCACCGAAAAAATCATTTTATAAAATTCATACTACGTATCGTAAATTTCTTATCTTGTCCATATGAAAATAAATAAATAAAAATAAAATAAATAAATATGGACAAGTGACGAGTTAGCAATCTGGATGATATCGGAATATTCTATATGATCCACATTGCCAACTCGTCACTATTCGTATGTATTCTATAGCAGAGTACCGATTTATTTAGGAATAGAGACAAGTTAGCACTATGGTTGATAAAGTTTTGGTCACGGGCCAGCACCGTGGACTACATAGGATTGCGGACGAGTTAAGAAGGTCGAATATCGAAAATAGGAATGTCGACAAAACAGGACCGTGGACCATATCGCAATGAGGGCAACTTAAAAATGTGGCGAAATATAACTGTGGAGAAATCCGCTCTGAGCCGTCTGTATGTGTATCGTGATTGAACTTGATGCGTGGGTGCAGGAGGCGGCGGCGGCCTACGCGGAGGCGGCGGCGGCGCTGCGCGGCGCGCTGCCCGGCGCGGCGCCGCGCGGGCCCGAGGGCCGGGCCTGGCTGCTGCACTTCGCCGATAACCTTAAGAAGGAGCTGCAGAAGGTAATATTTTTTATATTCGTATTAATCGTGCCCTACCGTAGCGACGAAACCGGTATCGAAATTTTAATTAGGTGTTAATAGATTTATTATTTTAATTGTGATTTCTAATGGGGAGGATGCTCCACACGTTCCTATAAAAATATGTGTCAATCGGTGGGTAATTTGCCTTACTATATATTAGGCATACTTTTGCCCTATACAGTGATTTCACTGCGCTATAAAATGTTTCTGATGAAACCATGAATTGCATTCTTAAAAGCAGTTTTATAAATTAATAATTGTAATTAAATTTGAATTTGTTTTGGCAGGCGGCGTCGGCTCCCGCTCCGGCGCCCGCGCCCGCGCCCGCCTCGGACGCGCGCGTGACGGAGCTCAAAGCGCAAAATGAACAATTGCAAGGGCTCGTAGACAAATACAAGAAGATCATTGATGACACGGTCAGTATCTATATTAATATTTCTTTCACTTTACATATAAAACTTCCAAACCTCTCAACATTATACTTTAACTCATGGACGATCTAATTTCTGAAAACTTTATTCACATAAATCTATTCGTTCGACGAGAAAGATGCCATACAATAATTTTGCATGAACATTAAATATTTGATCATACGTAAAGAGTGTGAGGTGCGATCCTAACCAGGTCTTCTCTGGCTGCCTCCTCCGATTAGCAATCGTCACTCAATAAGCTTTCGATTATTAATAATAGCTTCGATTATTGTTATTAATAATAATCGAAAGTTTAAATTAAATTTTTAACTATATAATCATTTATTATACAGTTTAAAATTATTAATTTTAAAATGTCTTGAATCATACTAATATTAAGCATATTTTATGGTTTAACTCACGTTATTTTAAGTCACTCGCGGACATGTTTTGGAGAGCCGTGAATGACCAGCGTTCACGATGCCCGCGCGCCCCGTATTCATCGTGGCCGCTGGAAAATTAGCTTTAGGGTCTTAAAGAGTAGTTTGTCCGCAGGAAGGCGTGCTAAGCCAGCTGCAGGCCAACGTGACGCGAGAGGAAACGCGCTGGGCGCGTCAGCTCGCTGACAAGCAGCACGAGCTGGATTCGCTGCGGCAGCACACGCTCACACAGGTACATACACACGAAACATGTCCAGGCCAATGTGACGCAGGAGGAGGCAGCTCGCCGGCAAGCAGCACGAGCTGGATTCGCTGCGGCAGCACACGCTCACACAGGTACATACACACGAAACATGTCCAGGCCAATGTGACGCAGGAGGAGGCAGCTCGCCGGCAAGCAGCACGAGCTGGACTCGCTGCGGCAGCACACGCTCACACAGGTACATACACACGAGACATGTCCAGGCCAATGTGACGCAGGAGGAGGCAGCTCGCCGGCAAGCAGCACGAGCTGGACTCGCTGCGGCAGCACACGCTCACACAGGTACATACACACGAGACATGTCCAGGCCAATGTGACGCAGGAGGAGGCAGCTCGCCGGCAAGCAGCACGAGCTGGACTCGCTGCGGCAGCACACGCTCACACAGGTACATACACACGAAACATGTCCAGGCCAATGTGACGCAGGAGGAGGCAGCTCGCCGGCAAGCAGCACGAGCTGGACTCGCTGCGGCAGCACACGCTCACACAGGTACATACACACGAGACATGTCCAGGCCAATGTGACGCAGGAGGAGGCAGCTCGCCGGCAAGCAGCACGAGCTGGACTCGCTGCGGCAGCACACGCTCACACAGGTACATACACACGAGACATGTCCAGGCCAATGTGACGCAGGAGGAGGCAGCTCGCCGGCAAGCAGCACGAGCTGGACTCGCTGCGGCAGCACACGCTCACACAGGTACATACACACGAGACATGTCCAGGCCAACGTGTCGCAGGAGGAGGCAGCTCGCCGGCAAGCAGCACGAGCTGGACTCGCTGCGGCAGCACACGCTCACACAGGTGCATACACACGAGACATGTCCAGGCCAACGTGACGCAGGGGGAGGCAGCTCGCCGGCAAGCAGCACGAGCTGGACTCGCTGCGGCAGCACACGCTCACACAGGTGCATACACACGAGACATGTCCAGGCCAACGTGACGCAGGGGGAGGCAGCTCGCCGGCAAGCAGCACGAGCTGGACTCGCTGCGGCAGCACACGCTCACACAGGTGCATACACACGAGACATGTCCAGGCCAATGTGACGCAGGGGGAGGCAGCTCGCCGGCAAGCAGCACGAGCTGGACTCGCTGCGGCAGCACACGCTCACACAGGTACATACACACGAGACATGTCCAGGCCAATGTGACGCAGTGGGAGGCAGTTCGCCGGCAAGCAGCACGAGCTGGACTCGCTGCGGCAGCACACGCTCACACAGGTACATACACACGAGACATGTCCAGGCCAATGTGACGCAGGGGGAGGCAGCTCGCCGGCAAGCAGCACGAGCTGGACTCGCTGCGGCAGCACACGCTCACACAGGTACATACACACGAGACATGTCCAGGCCAATGTGACGCAGTGGGAGGCAGTTCGCCGGCAAGCAGCACGAGCTGGACTCGCTGCGGCAGCACACGCTCACACAGGTACATACACACGAGACATGTCCAGGCCAATGTGACGCAGGGGGAGGCAGCTCGCCGGCAAGCAGCACGAGCTGCTGCTGTCACGTAGCGCAGGTGTTATGTATACGTCATAATTTTTGACGTTTAAAATAACTTGGTTTAACTCTACTTATTTGACATATGGCACAATATATGAAATAGTACGATCAATTAAGATCAAAACAGTTGTAACATATTTGCCACTCTGCTCGTGATAGTTGTTAATAGTTTCACCTTACTGTATGTGAACTCTGACTAAAGAACGTCAGAGAACTTTATGTATGGGCATGGTTCACAAAGTTTTGTTTAACACGAACATTTATTTTTAAAATATAATTTGGTAATTGATATATGAACCGTTGATACGAATATGCGTAAATGATTAAATTATTGCACGGAATACGTACGTGGATTCACTCGTTTATTTTTGTCGTAAACAAATACCTGTAATAGTTTATGCTACTGAATTGTATCTTAGAATACTTAGAATCAAAACAATCGCCAGACAAACATGTTTATTATGCTTTTTCACGTAGGAGCCATTGGCGTTCGCATATTCCTGCATTGAGAAAACATTGCCAAGCATCATAGAGGAGGTACCAACCTTGGTGTACGCTCTGTGAACGTCCGTGCCGCCTCGCACACAATAATTGTTATTTGTATTGTTTGTTTACTGGCCTACCCGGAAATATTTCGCACTTGTTTTATACGTGCTTATTCAAATCAGCCTTTATCTATAACGACGATCTTTCTTAAGTATTTTACTTTATTTTGTTTGAAAAAAAAATCGTGTTGCTACACTATCGTGTTCCTATTCTTGCTATTGTCGTTTTATACAATGTAAATATACTTTTATTCTTACCATTCGGGTATTCGATGTTATTCGTGTCGGTGGTGGTCTTTTAGCGACCAAAAGTATTTATAACTAGAACAGAATTTGCCTTAAAGAAGGCTCATAATATTTTTGGTCACAATGTAAGTGGAATGGCAATTGTAAATTGTGCATTTGTGTAAACAGATGCAGAAGAAGATAGACAGCTTACAGGCCGAGCTGCAGGAGAAGCAAGCTGCCAACCACAACCACAGCTTCGCGGACTCGGAGCGGCTCACGGAGGTATGCCACGCTCAGTAAGCCCGAGTGGCCGCTCGCTCGGCGCGGGGCACACGCGGCGCCGGGCTCGCGAGCGCCGCGAGGCCGCCGCTATACGTTAGCATTTATTTGTTGAACATGCTCGCCCCGCCCAACTCGAGCGGCCACTCAGCCCATACACCTACAGGTTTACATCTGATACTACTTTATTGCTTTATTGTTCGACTGCCAACTATATTCTCCAATTATTTTCAACTGTCAGTTATCCATCCAGGTGGCAATGAGCTTGCGTTATGGGTACCTTTGCGCCGGGGACAACTCGGGGGGGACTTTTTGACTAGACTTAAGTTTTTTTTATTGTCAGTACGTTGCGAAGAATATCAAAGCGCCCTATGAGTAATGTCAATTATTTTCACTGTTGTTTATCTAGCAGTTTGTGATTTTTTTTTCTTTGCAGGAGAGATTACTGACTGCTGGTTTGTCAGAAAAATTCAAAACGGACGTGAGCAATGGCCCCTTGCAGGTGAGTGACCATACTTCTGTCTCTCTTTGTCACTTACCTACTACGCTACGGAGCGTTAACGATTGACCTGTTAGCTACGCAGGTCCGTTATAATAGTCCTGAATAATTTAATGTCAGACAATGCAAACATTGTTTCAAAAATGAAATTCGTTTATTCCACAGGTGGGCTTAGAAGAAAAATAACATTTAAAAAATACATATTTATATGAAGAAGTGTTGCGGTATCATTCCGGGCGGCGCCGTGCGCGGTAGCGGCGCGCGGCTCCGACACTCCAAGCCCGACCTCATTACTGGTTCTACAGTCGCCTTCGGATATATCGAAGCAGACAAGGTGCTCACAAATACCTGAACACGCCTCTCCTGCCATGACGTCAGAGTGCGTGTTCACATATTTGTGAACACCTTGGACGCTCCGATATATCTGATGGCGACTATACGTCCGCTAGCAACGTACACGTACACACTCAGAGACTCATTCATTCATACTTCGAACAATGTGAAATTATTATATGAACGAATCTGTCTTTCGGTTTATCGGTTGCTACGAATCGTTTGTATACGGTTCGAGCGGAGAACCGACTCGCCGAGTGTACACACTTCCCAGAAAACGCACGACATGCTCAATTTAGATCATAGGATTAT
Source organism: Cydia pomonella (assembly GCF_033807575.1). Classification (NCBI taxonomy): domain Eukaryota; kingdom Metazoa; phylum Arthropoda; class Insecta; order Lepidoptera; family Tortricidae; genus Cydia; species Cydia pomonella. The sequence continues at coordinate 7,995,188 of NC_084721.1, read as the reverse complement.
TTTTGTTTAATCAATTGTAATCGTCCCGAACGGCACAACTGTTTCGGTTTTATTTATTATAGACAACTCTATGGTCGGTGACGGTTGAGGAACTTATGAAGTGTAAAACTATATACGATATACGTTGGGAAGCGGCGACGAGAAACTGTGTACTCATAGGCCATTGTGTAACATACGAAATTGTATAGCGAAAACTCGAGTCCTGCCGCCCTAGCCAAGGTGAAAATCGCTATCGCTACGACAACGAAACGCTTTGTGTCTCTCTATCACTCTTCCGTATTAGTGCGACAGGGACAGTTGCGTTTCGATCGCAACGGAGCGTAAGCGATTGGCACGTTGGCTACGCGGCCTGGTTGTATTGTGTTAGTGTGTCGCGTGTCCGGGTTTACAGATCAATATTAAAGTTATTGCGAGGAATTTGTGGAAGTACGTTTTTAGTAATTCTTTGAACTCTGCTGTCCCGGCTGTTCTATTAAATTTAAATACTTATTTATCTAGTAATGCGATCGATAAAATTAGTTAACGTGATCTTGCAATTTAAAATTCAAGGTATGATACATATATTTAGGTAGATATTTAACATTTTTATTTTAATCAATTATTGAAACAATTATCTATTGATACAAAAAATGATACGTGTATTTTTTATGATTGTGTAAGAAAAATTAATTATAGACCAGTGTAACATCAATAAATTAATTTCTGTTATTTTTGATATGACTTGCAGCTACCGAATTTAACTTGAGTGGTATTCTTATGATTTTTAAGGAATGTTATCTACTCTTTAGAAATATATTATTTGTAAATGACTTTTGTATCTAGAGCATAATCATTTTGTCAGTGCCTTAGTGTAAGGTTTGAATTAGACAAGCTGACCGTAAAATTTTAGTTAATATCTGGCGGAAGAAGGCGAAGATTTGAACTGCGTCGTCCCCGCGCCGTCGCGGATGGAGTCATGGTACAATTCAAATTGATAAGCCCGAAGTTGTAGCTTTGCTTAAACCTGGATAATTTTAGATTAGTGGAACTTAGAAATGTGATAAAATCTTCGGAATACTCCCGTCTTCTCGGAAACAGTTCAATCTTTTCTTCCGTCCACCGCCTGTAAGTGCTTAGTGACGTTTTTGATAAGCATATTATGTATGTCTGGGGCCCGTCTCAGATGCGACTCTGAGCCTCCTCTACTACATTATTTTGAATACAGATCATATTCTTTGCACTGTACTAAAAAATACTCGGTAATAGAAATAACCATATTGATAGACTTGTAAATTGTCATTAGTCATAATACTCATGATAACTTTAAACTCCAACCAATACGAACATGTAGCGCGAGTGGCTAAAAATACCCGAGTTAAACCGTTAATACTTAGTTATTTGTTTTACAAGTTAGCAAAGTTGTTGTTTAACCGCTCATACTAATATCCCAAAATTGAACCACGAGGGAGTGGCTCGAAGAGTGGAATCTTAAGCGTTGTTAGAGTTTCAAGAACACAAAGTTTTTCACCACACCATCGCAAGGAAAATACTACCTGGAAAACATCAAACAAAATAAAATCCAAATGAAGGTTATTAAATATTTATTCAAAATCATCATTTATCATCAATTCTGCCAGCCAACATAACGAAACAACTCAAAATTTGCATCCAATTACTTTGCCACTCTTGTGGATAAAATGCAACATGCTCCATTGCTCATCAGTTTTTAAACAAACAAAAGAACCTTTACGAGCTGGAGTCGTGAAAATTAGTTTAAATCTTTAACAATATATTAGTATCGAGTATTGGAATAGATGTAAACATGAGATCTTTAACCCTTTACCAGGCTGACAGTTCAAAAAGAAAATCGAATGTCAGTCTTACTCATTGAAAATAGAACACGAGTTTGAAGTGCCGTATGTGGGAAATATACCTTGGCTGTAACCTCTCCAAAATCGAAGTTGGTTAATTGCGGCCATTTTTAGGGTTCCGTAGTTCTCTGTCACTCTAATAAGTTAATAACGTCTTAGTGAGAGTAAAAGAGCAAGATCCCCGCAATTTGCGAATTTCGGCTTTCGCGGTAGGCCCTCTGGTAAAGGGTTAAAATAAGGTGGTGTGCAATATTTTGGATTTAACTTTTATCCTCTACTGGTTCTACAGTGCAAAGAAATGAATCCTAAAATTCGTGAACGACGCTTGTTTTTAACTTTTAAGACGATTTTAAATTGATTTGTTACAGTTAAATATTTTAATTGTAATCAGCGTGTCAAATGTCCTGAATATTGAAATAGCATTATAATGTATTATGGAATCTAATTTGTAAAATAAATAAGCCACTTTGTATAATAATTAATATATTAGTTAAAGACATTATGAAATAAAAAAAATCTTAATCATAATTTGGTTTCTTATTTTATACGGCATTATAGGGAGCGTGCATGAACTATAGGAGGCAGCACAGGAGCCGTCAGATTTTTGGCGCGAGGTGTAAATGTGATGTTTTTTGTTCCGATGTAGCCCACAAGATGGCAGAACCTACTATGCACAAGAAAACACTTGACGTGTAAATATGCCTGTTTATGGTTCCGATTCAGACCACAAGATGGCAGACCCTCCAACGCGCACGGTCCCTATTGAGGGCAGACTTCTAATTAAAAACTTAAGTCATGTCACAGGCTGCCAGTGGCAAATACATCCACACTATCAGGCCCGACGTCGGGCTCGAGCAAGAGTATTTTTCCGTTTCACCAAAGGACATCGTTAACAGTATTTGAAATATCAAAAAATGGTTCTTATGCAAAAGTATCAAACATTGAACTATCATTGAACGTTTTTGGCAATTAGAGAAAGTATTTTTTATTTCAAAGTGGATGGATGAGTGTGAGTGGATGTGAAATCCCGTGCCCAATGCCGTGAAACGGAAAACGATTATCAGACCCGACATCGGAACTGATATCGGGAAGTGTGGATGTAATTGGCGCTTTAACTGTGACCTATATTATATATGGACCGTTGATCTTGATAAGTAGGTACAATCAGCATCAAATACTTTGTGGCAGTCAAAGTGCCCAAATAGTTCGGTACACCATACTAAATATATGGTGTACCGAACTATTTGGCTACTTTGGATGCTACAAAGTATTTGACGCTGACTGTACCTATATACAGTCAGCAGCAGAAGTTGACAAAGGGAAAGGTGTTTATTTCAAATATTGTGAAGGATGTGCTGATATTTGGTGAAACGGAAAAATACTATTTTCGGGCCCGAAGTCTGGTCTGATATCAGGCCTGATAAAGTGTGGATGTAATTGGCACTTCTGGCACACCCACTTAGTCCGTGGAATAAGGCACGACATTTAAATGTTCTATTCTATTGATAAGTTGACCCTTCATTTTTTATTTAATATAATATTATATTATATATAATATAATATTTAATACGTCATAAAATTAAAAAAAAAATTTTTTTTCATCAAACCCATACATGTGGGGTATCTATGGATAGGTCTTCAAAAATGATATTTAGGTTTCTAATATCATTTTTTTCTAAACTGAATAGTTAGCGCGAGAGACACTTCTAAAGTAAAAAAATGTGTCCCCCCCCCTGTAACTTCTAAAATAACAGAATGAAAATTCTAAAAAAAAATTTCTAAAGAGGGCCCCTGGGGCATAGTGCCAAAGATACTGGCAGCATTTCCTCGCTGAATCGCAACGCTTATTCGTTGAGCGAGGAAGCTGCCAGCTCTTTTGTCCCCTGTAACGTCAACCAGCCGTTTGGCCAAATTATTAAAAATGCTCTGAGCTCCCGGGCCCCACGGACCGAGGGTCTCGACACCGAAAGGAGCAAAGTTATAATTGGCGTCGAGACCCCTGTATTTCCTCCTATTAAGGGCCTCGGCAGCCTCGGCAGCCGCACCCGCTTTCTTTGTAGTACCGTGAAGGTGAGACGGTGCCAGTGTGTCCACGCAGGTCGCGTCCCACACCAACACTCGTCCCATCCTCCACGGTATCGGTATTTAAAAAAATATATGATATACATTACCATGCAAACTTCCAACGAAAATTGGTTTGAACGAGATCTAGTAAGTAGTTTTTTTAATACGTAAATGGCTTGCCAAACTGTAGGTATACACGTATGCAAGTACATGATGTAACTACAGAGGGCCTACCGCGAAAAATTAATTTTATTTTATCTGCCTCTTTATAGCTCGAATGTAAAAAAAAATTGAGAGGCAGATAACGTAATTTAGATTTTTGGTTGTCGCGGTAGGGGCTCTGCTTTTTTATTTTTGCCGATACCATACTGTATCCTAACAGTAAAAATTTGTAAAGGGTCTAGCAGGCTAAGCGAACAAGAAGTGCCCCCAACGACGGATTTTGTCGATATTTCTGGTAGTGTACTGTTAGGTCCTAAGGACCCTCCATGCTTAACATCAGACCTCGATTCTCTTTTGTTTGCGAGTTATTCAGGATAACGTAAAATAATTAGGGTATCATTGAAAGTTCATACTTTATAAACGATTCAAGTTACATGAACCAAACAAAATTATATTTGATAACAATAAAAAAAATTACAAAATGCATATTTTTTACCAACATCCTGTCCTTAAACTTCTTTGCATAAAATAAAAATATTTTTTTCCTTCCAATTTTTTTTTTACGTTTCGCGGAGGTACACCTCCAAAAAAAATATGCATGAGTAGCCACTAATTCCCACTACATACACATATAAAAATATTTGCACAAATGTTCGTGCTTCATGTCAAAAAAAAAAAACGATTCTCCAATAAGTAGTCACTGGCATTATATGTACAGATAGAAGTACCAGTGCAGTTTGAAGATTAGTGTGTAGGTATACAAACTCTTCTAATAAATCTATTTGGAGTGCATCAACGATGACGTGTCAGCTTTGATAACATCTGACACATAATATTATCTGCATTTGTTTTTTGCATTTTGTAGTGGAAATCAGGCTGACGCAACTAGGAACAAAATAAGATTTGTATGGAACTTGTTTCGCAAATCTTTGCCAACGAAGAAAAATAAAACGTCAGTGCTATTTATTATGTCAAGTTTACATTAAGTCAACTGTCAGCCTAATTGTTTCGTTTGTTATGAAGGCTTCAATGTTTTGTTCGGGTATTTCGTGCAATTTCTTTATTATTTAGTGAAAATATCGAAAATAGTGAACCGTGATCAGAGTAAAGAACGAGTTTGTTACAATGCCACCTAGAAAACGGTTTACTAAGTGTGAAATATGTGGCAAGCGAGCCACTCGAGAAAATCACGAAAAAAGGGATTTGATGGCGGAATTTCCCTTGAATAAAGACCGGTACGTATTGCTTTAGATACTTTTGACCTTATTTTGGTGCAGCAGGCTTTAAACACATCGAAAATTTGATATTTTATATTATTTTTAGTTGTGAACTAGGGATGTACTAAAACTATCGATAACTGTATGTTTATTTGTATATCAGTGTAAGTAATTAAATAAAATATGTGAAATTTCCTGAGAACTTGCATGCAATATGACAAAATTATTTCGTCGAAGATTTTCAGTGGAAAATTATCTATCATCTATGCATTAATGGTCATTATTTAACATATTTTTTTTAATCTAGTAATTATTTAATATATTAATCTGAAATGTAAGTAAATTAATCTCTCTTTTTGTGATCAATAAAAAATATTATACGACATTATTACACAAATTGACTTAATCCCATAGGAAGCTAAATAAGACATGTGTTGTGGGTACTTAGACAACGATATATATATGTATATATATATATATATATATATATATATATATATATATATATATATAAATACATAGAAAACACATATGACTCAACAAATATGCATGGTCATCACATAAATCAATGCCCGTACCAGGATTTGAACCTGGGACCATCGGCTTCATAGGCAGGGTTACTGCCCAGTAGGACCATGACCGGTTCTCATGATTAACAGACATATAAATATATAAAAAGTTAGAGCATTGATAAAGGGTTGTTGATAATTGGATGCCAAAAAACATGATTTATAGATGCATATTAGCGCTAAATAATCAGTTGATCATCTCATTAGCAAACACTTGGAATATAAACTGTACATAACCAAGGCTGTATGTTTTCAGATGCAGGCAGTGGGTCAAATTTGTTGGGAACGAAGACGTGGTAGATCTTCCCATAGAAAAGTTACATTTATTTAAACATGTATCTGCAGATCATTTTGAAAATAGTGCTTTTAATAAAATAAAAAAATAAGAAAAAAAATAGTGAAGGATTTTATAATTACATTCTGAGTGTAACAAGGTATTCTAAAATAGAATCCTAGCGTAGTGAGGGATTCAAGTGTTAACGCCTATGGGTGGTATTCCACCTATGCAATTTTTTTGTCCAATGTGTATTGCGTCTCACATTTTGATTAATGTTTGATAAGTGAGACGCAATGACATTGGACCAAGAAATTGGATAGGTGGAATACCACCCTAAGGCTAACACGTGATAATTTTACATACTGCTTTTCACATCACCTATGAGGAAATTATTATGGTACGAATAAATAAATAAATTTAATTAATGGTAATTAAATTAAATAATTTAACCTAAGAAGTATGCAAAAAGAGGAAAAAAGTGATCCCTCCTAGTAGGGAAAAAGTGCTACTTTGATCCTTCCTAGTGGTGAAGAACAACAAGGTGTTCTAAAAAAAAATCGAGTCCACATTAAGCTCGACCAAGTATTAGTCCACTCATAGAACTATCCACTATATAACATACAACTTAAATGTGGACTTGATTTCGAGTACAAAATTTGTAGACAAGAGTCTATATTTCAAGCCTCCCCATTTTATCGATATCGATAAGAAACGCAAGCGTGTAGCGTACTACACTATTTAAATTGCTTATGTTGGTACTATGGTTCTTTGACAGTGCTTTGACAGTTCTTTGTCGTACATTTTGGTAATGATTTGCGAAACAAAGGGATTCCACTCGCTAGTATGGAAGTCCCGTCTCTTAAAACGTAGTGATTATATGCTCTTTGGTGGAAATTGGAAAACATTAAGTGCAAGTCTTGTAAAAAAACATTAAAAAATATCCGTGGGAAACAAAAATGCATAGAAACAGAGCAAGAGGCTGATTTATACAGCAAATGCACTAATATGTTAATTTGCATAAATGATTTATTGTGTGGTAAGTGTCGGCTTTTAGTGTATAAACATAAAGCAGTAGCATCAACTTCTGCGAGTACATGCACAACAATTGGCGATGCTGGCTCTTCGTCTGCAACCTACTGCTTTATGTTTATACACTAAAAGTCGACACTTACCACACAATAAATCATTTATGCAAATTAACATATTACTGCATTTGCTATATAAATCAGCCTCTTGCTCTGTTTCTATGCATTTTTGTTTCCCACGGATATTTTTTAATGTTTTTTTACAAGACTTGCATTTAATGTTTTCCATTTTCCACTACAAAATGCAAAAAACAAATGCAGATAATATTATGTGTCAGATGTTATCAAAGCTGACACGTCATCGTTGATGCACTCCAAATAGGTTTATTAGAAGAGTTTGTATACCTACACACTAATCTTCAAACTGCACTGGTACTTCTATCTGTACATATAATGCCAGTGACTACTTATTGGAGAATCGGTTTTTTTTTGACATGAAGCACGAACATTTGTGCAAATATTTTTATATGTGTATGTAGTGGGAATTAGTGGCTACTCATGCATATTTTTGTTTGGAGGTGTACCTCCGCGAAAAGTAAAAAAAAAAAATTGGAAGGAAAAAAATATTTTTATTTTTTGCAATGAAGTTTAAGGACAGGATGCTGGTAAAAAATATGCATTTTGTAGTTTTTTTTATTGTTATCAAATATAATTTTGTTTGGTTCACGTAACTTGAATCGTTTATAAAATATGACACTTTCAATGATACCCTAATTATTTTACGTTATCCTGAATAACTCGCAAACAAAAGAGAATCGAGGTCTGATGTTAAGCATGGAGGGTCCTTAGGACCTAACAGTACACTACCAGAAATATCGACAAAATCCGTCGTTGGGGGCACTTCTTGTTCGCTTAGCCTGCTAGACCCTTTATCTTTTTGCATATGCAGATAAAACAATGTTTATTCAACTATTCGTAAACAAAAACAAGAAAAATTACCTAATATAACAAAAACAAAGAAGATACATACTAAAATATATCTAAACATAAAACTAATTTACAACTAAACCTAAATATATCAGAACTTAAATATAAATATAAACTAAATATGTATAAAATAACTACCTACCTATTGGCTACCGGGCCGCCCCCGATGCAAAGGTGCCCATCACGCTCGCTGCATTGCCGCGTTTGATTGCGATGGATAGCCTTTGCATCAGGAAAAACCCAGAGCGGGGGTCAAGGCCCCTTTCTAGCAGGCGACGACCCAGATCCAGGAGGAAGGACTTACCCTCAGCGCACCTGTGGCCGCCTCTCCCCTAGCCGCCTACGGTATATAAATGAGACCGTAAAGAGGGGAAAGGCGGCAACTTATATATATGTTATATTAGGGGGATCTATTGGGGTATAGAATGCATCGCATACATACCTTCATATCCCATAAGGGACTCTTCATCCTCACTCTCTCTGCACCTCAACTCCTGGGCCAGAGGAGCCTTAATCTGCTTCGCTTATCTTAAGGCGGCTGAATGTATGACACCCGAGATCTGTGGGTAAAATTGCTCTATGAACATGGTATTCTCCAAACCATTAACCTCCACACATAAATCTATATATCTTACTAGTGAGCCCCATCTTACCCGGCCGGATGTAGGTTACACAAAGCCAACTACCTAAGTAGCTGTATAGTCAAGGGGGCGTACCGCAGCCGAAGCTGCCCCTTGCGTGCTGATAAAGGAGTAACTAGCGGCCGAAGCCACCTTACTCCTACACGGGGATAAAGGAGAACCTAGCAGCCGAAGCCACAGAACTCCTAACGCCTTTCTCTGGTTTCAAGGGGGCGTACCACAGCCGAAGCTGCCCCTTGCGTGCTGATAAAGGAGTAACTAGCGGCCGGAGCCACCTTACTCCTACACGGGGATAAAGGAGAACCTAGCAGCCGAAGCCACAGAACTCCTAACGCCTTTCTCTATAGTAGCCGCCCCCCTTACGGGGAGCATCTAGCAGCTAAACCTGCCATTCTCTTACACATTGATATAGGAGGATCTGCGGCCGAAGCCGCAGACTCCTACACAATCATAAGTCCCTAGTCCGCCTTACCTAAGATGGGCTCCCAATAGCTTCCACGTCAAGGTCACGTGGCAAGCTCGAACCAGAAAGGAATAAAGGAGATAATCGCACAGAGAAACCATACCACTACTGCGAGCTTTCACCAAGTAAATAAAATACTTAGCTTTAGATGATTCCGGACAGCTGTAGGCTTCCTCACTTTATATCACATTTTATAGAACTAGCGCGTTTCGCGCCATACTGAATCTAGCTTCACCAACTTACTACGTTGGTTAACTTACCACAGTTCCACATAGAGGGCGCTGTTCGGTGTTGCCGCAGGTGAATTAGTATTGTGGCATCGGATTTTCGCGTCCGTCGCGACACTCCCCAACACAGGCAGGAATAGGGCGACTAGATTGCTGGTCCATTCTTTGATCTTCTCAAGGGCTCGAAGAGCTGCGGCTCTCTTAGGTCTTGACTCGTTGCCTAGCGTAACCTCCTCCAGGTTGTGTGATTCTGGCTTAGTGTGCTCGTAAGATTCGAGGTCGACGACCGCGAACGGTTCTGGTTCGGACATAGATTTAGGCTTAGGCTCGTTTGACTCACTATACATAGGCTCTAGGATTCGTTGAGAGGAACTCCTTCCCTCTACTGGCGAGGCATAAGGTTGTACTTCTTCTTCTGGCTTATCTCTGACTGCTTGCGTGCATCTTTGCTCAGAAAGAGACTCGGATTCGGCAACATCGTTGACGGAATCCACCGTCATGTCATCTCTGCGTGACGAACGGGGTAGATTAGGAAGTTGCAGAGGTTCTTCTGCGCTTTCGTCGTAAGATGATGTTTGTTTACACTGTTCTTCTCCATCTTCGATCTCTAACGGGTAGAGATGCGCGATAGATCTTGTATACTCTGTATCTCCTACTCGTACCGTGGCAACCCTACATAAACCGTCGGCGCCTTTTCTTAAAGATACTATTTTCCCAACTTTCCAATTGACTCTGTTCTTCGTGTCACCTTTGATCTGCACGATTTGACCTATCTTTGGAGCCAACTTGGATATTACCCTAGGTTCTTTAGGATGGTGGGAATATCTTTCTCTCAAATTTAGGAGATACCGGTTCTCGAACATCTCTTTAAATTCTCTTAGAATTATCTGTGCTTTCTTCCAACCTTTAATTAAATTGTCTTTAGTCACCGTTCCTTGTGACGTAGTAGGATCCTTTCCTGACGTTTCCATAATGATAAATTTTCCCATGGTAAGAAAATCTGAAGGTTTTAATACATGATCAGGCTCCGAGTCCACGTAAGTTAAAGGTCTTGTGTTAAGAACCGCTTCTATTTCTTTAACCACTGTAACCAGCTGGCTGTCATTCAATAAATGTTTCTGTAAAGTTTTCTTCATACAGTTCTTAACCAATCCGACTAATCTCTCGTAGAATCCTCCATGCCATGGTGCTAACTGTGGTATAAATTTCCATTTTATTTCTTTATCTACGCAGTATGGATTCTGAAGAATCTCCGAGAGTAACTTAAAGTGAGCTGCGTTGTCAGACGTTATCAAGATAGGCACTCCTCTTGCTGAAATCATCCTGCGTAAGGCCAATAAACCTTCTTCCGCTGTTAGGTCCTTTACAACTTCTAGGTGAATGGCTCTTACAGCCAAACATGTATATAGGCTAATCCACCTTTTGCAATTGCCATTCCCATTGTTAACTAGAAGTGGTCCCAGGTAGTCGGTACCAACGTATGTAAATGGAGAACTATAGTTGACTCTCTCTTTCGGTAAAGCAGGAGTTTCCGGTAGTCTATATGGCCCTCCGTCATGTCTCATACATTCAGGGCATTTCTTCAGGATCTTTTGAACTTGGCTTCTTCCTTGTGGAATCCAGTATGTTTCCCTTATCTTGTCTAACGTGTGACTCACTCCAACATGTTTATTTTCTTGATGAGTCTTTATTATAATTTCGTTGGTGAAATCTGAATTTTTTGGAATAAGTATAGGATAGCGTTTGTCAAATGACCAGTTTGTGTGTTTCATACGACCTTTGCACCTCAGTAACTCATCTATATCTTTAAATATGCCTAAATTCAAACTTAAACTAGTTACTTTTCCCTCTACTTCTAGAGGAAAATACTCTGATTGAATTTCTTTCAATTTTTGAAACTTATTGTCTGGCATCTGACCATTCTCTTGATTTATTATCTCTTTTGCAGTTGTGCCATTTTCCGTTTCCACCGGGTTAACATTAGGTATATCTGGATCATCTATTTCCATCAGTTCTACATCTTCTTGGATCCCAAGACCCTCCCCAGTCAAGAGAGAACTGGTGGGTCCACTGCCGGATGTAGTTGGCCACGTCTTCGGATCTTCTACTATAAATTGTGGACCACTCAGCCATTTCTCCCCGTCCTCTCTCGAACAGGTGGGTCTGGTGCCTACGTCTGCTGGATTTAGGTCTGTTGGAAGGTATCTGATTTCCAGATCTTTATTTGTTCTGATCTCTTCTATCCTCCTGGCAACGAAAGGTGGTAATAGTTTGTCAGATTTACACCATTCTATGACTATCTGGCTGTCGGTCCATAAGACTTGCCTTGCTATCTTCTGCTGGAAGAATTTAAGAACGAACTTTATCAATCTACTGCCAATCAGTACTCCTAATAGTTCAAGACGGGGTATCTTGAGACTCTCCTGATCTTTACTTGGTATTAAACGGGATTTACCAATGATGAAGCTTTTCCCCGAGCCGCAAACTAAAAAGACTGATGCTGCATAAGCCTGTAGGGAGGCGTCAGTGAAACAGTGTAGTTGGTAGCCTTTTCCCACTGGTGTCTTCATGTAGCATCTGTTCACTGACACTTCCCTAATGGCTTCTAAGTTCTGTCTGATGACGTTCCACTCTTCTGTTAGTTCGCTTGACAATGGCGAGTCCCACGACACTCCAGCCTTCCAGAGTCCTTGTAGAAAGAGTTTAGATGATAGAGTATAGGGCACGGCATAACCACATGGATCATAGATTGATGCAATAGTCTTCAGTATTCCTCTTTTTGTGACTGCTTCCTCTTGCAAGTTAGGTTTCAACTGAAGAGTATCTTTCTTAATGTCCCATTCTAAACCAAGTACCTTTACTTTATCTTCTTTACATGTATCAGAAACTTTCTTCATAAATTCTCGAGAATTTGAGCTCCAATCCCTGAGTGACATTGAAATATCTTGAAAAGATCCTTTTAGATTTCTGTAGAGCTCCATCGCTTCATCTGTAGTGCTGGAACCCGAAACAAAGTTGTCCACATATATGTCATTTGCTTTTAGTCTGACTTGTTGATGTTCCGCACTAGACAGGTGGTGTTTGATTGTTGCATTAAGCAAAAACGGTGACGAAATGACGCCAAATGGAACTCTACAAAACCTAAGGTGTAATAGGTTGTCTTGAGATATCGGTTTAGAGGTATCTTTGAGCCACAGGAATCTGGTTACGTCACGATCCTTTTCGTGTAACGCCATCTGTAAGAACGCCTTTTCAATATCCGAGGTTAGTCCTATCTGATGAGTTCTAAATTTAATGAGTAAACCTGTGAGGTCTTCTAACATGAGTGGTCCTCTGTATAAACATTCGTTCAGACACTTGGTGTCTTTGCTGCTCTTGGAGCTAGCATCATAAACTATTCTCATAGGTTTCCCTCGATGGCATACTCCATGGAAGGGTAGGTAGTGAACTACGTTATCCGTTGACGTTCTTGAAGCAAGTACAACTTCTATTATACCCTTATCTAATTGTTGTTTAAACGTATCATCGTATGATAACAACGTGCCTTGATCCATACGCTTCAATAAGCTTGATAAGCGACCAAAAGCCATTCCATAATTATTGGGTAAGTCCGGTGGGTAAGTTATCCACGGCCAGCTTACCGTGTAACGATTACTTAATTTTAGAGTGGTATTATTAAAATACTTGATTGCTTCTTCTTCTCTAGTTGCTTTCGGTGAATCACTAATACCTATACATTCTAGTTCCCAGAGGCTCTTTATGTCTCCATCACAAAGGGGTGGGTCAGGTTGATGAAGCTTCGTTTCTATACAAGTCTGAGCGTAAGTCACTACATAGGGCTCGTCACTAAGCTGTGGTTCTGTTCTACCACTTATTATCCAACCAAGGGCAGAATCGACCAGGAACAGGTTACTACCCAATTGTATTTTCTTCTCGTAAATTAGGTTGAAGTAGTACTCGTTTCCAACCAGAATCTGCACCTGTCCGCTTAGCGAGCCGTCATCCGCTAGTATATATGACTCCGGTAAGTCCTTCAACTTGACAGTGGGTATGTATCCTCTTGAAATACGTTCAACGCAGTTGGCTTGTATAACTATCTTCTTATTTGTCCTTGACAGCAATTGTAAAGTAACTATTGGACTATGTATTTCTTTAGGAGGATCTTCACCGAAGGTAAATATAGTTAAATGACTTTCCTCTTCAATGGGAAGCTTCAATTCCTTGGCAGTTTGAAATGTGACGTAGGAGCGCTGAGAGCCTGGATCTAAAAGAAGTCTATATTTATATTGTTTATTTTTATCATCTAGGGGGTTAGCCCTAACAACAGAAGTTTGAAGAGTAGTGAATCCCTTTCCTAGAACCGTCAGGACTGTTTCTTCATTGCAGTATTCTTCTGAAAATTTAAATGGCATAAAGCTCTGTTATGCGGTGTCTCACTACAGCAAATGCTACACTTACGTTTGTTCTTGCAGTCTTTTATAAAGTGGCCTAACTTCAAACACATGAAGCATTTCTTTCCAAGTCGTTTCTTTCTTTCTGCTAAGGTAGTAGCTTCAGAGCACTTATCATTGTAATGATCACCTTTGCAAAAGATGCATGTCCACGCTGTTCTCCCCTTCGAAGAGCCCTGCTGAGGTTCTGGTTGATCCTTGTTAGAAGTCGGAGTTTGTTTTGGTCTGTTCCATTTATTGGGTTTATTAATACTATCAAACTTATTCTTCCTTTCCGGTCTTCTATCAAAACCTCCTTGAGGATTTTGTTTCTTAGGGGGACCTTGTTGCTGTTTGGGTGGATATGCGCTTCTTGCACGTTTCACATTTATATGTAGAGTTCCGACTGTACTATCTTCTGCTTCATGCGTGCGTTTTCTTCCTGAAATCCTTTCAGCATCCTCTTTTGCGGTAATAATTCTATCTAATTGGTTCCTGATTTCTTGTATAGAATCATCATTAACCTTCAGCTTAATTTCGTAAACTAGATCGGGTGGAAATTTCTCCAGCAACATAAAACGAAGATGATTGTGATTGATGTTTTCACCTAATGATTCCAAAATTTTGAGATTTCGTTCAACTTCGTTGAATGTCTTTCTACAGTCTTCAGCGGTGCTTTTGGCCATCTTAACCTTATATAGTGTTGCATAATGCGCGTCAATGAGATGAGAGGTCTTGCCGAAACGCTCCTTTAGGATCGATATGGCTATTCTATAATTAGCATTAGTAGTTGACAGACCATCTATGGCTTTCTTGGCATCTCCCGTCACCGAGGCTTTAAGATAGGAGAGCTTGTCAACATCAGGCAGATTTCTTGAATCAATGTTGCTCTTGAAGGAGTCCCAGAACTCACACCAAAAGAGCACGTCTCCACTATACACCGGCAGCTGAAGTTTAGGGAGTCGGCACGAGGCATTCGCTTCCGGAGGTTTCTCTGTAGCGTTGCTTTTCAAAGTTATTTGATCGATCTTCACTTTAAGTTCAGCCAAAGTCTCCTCTGCTTGAAGTTGCAATCCACTCAGTAAACATATTTCATCAGAAGCAGGTGTCGAAGCCAAGCGAAAGTACTCCATCAAGTCGTTGTCAAGTCTTTTCAGAGATGCATCTAATTTACTGTAAGTAATTTGAGCCTGCCCTAAGTTCTCTGAATTAATGGTAACAGGAATAACTTCTATGTCTGTGGTGAGTTTGTCGTTAATGAGCCTAAGCCTTCTTAAAAGCAAATCGTCCATTATGTTGTTTGTATAAGCTCTTTTCTTGTTTAATCCTGTAACGTATAGAAATAAACCCATTTAACCTAAAGTCCTATTTATTTGCTTATGTATGAAATGATTACGCTTGTAGATTTAATTAATACTGCCTTGCAGTAACTATGTTTCATACTACTTTAGGTTGTTTAATTTTAAATTATTTTATTTATTCTTTATTTTAATGATCTCAAAATATTGAAATCTAAATTTAACTAATGATCTCTAAAATCCTTTCAAATTTGAAACCAAAAAAGAATAAAAATCAAAGTCAATTAAATTACATGAATGAAACCATTGACCCAATTATAATCCGATGTTTCATTTAAATATCATGAGAGGGAGTAAAACAAGGATGGAAGGCAACATAACATACACACCTACCTATAAATGTGTCTAGTTTTATCTTTATAACTTATAGGTTACACCAATACAAGCGTCATCGACGTCAGTAAGTGATGTTGACGTTTATACACTGTTGCCACAACACAACCTCTAATGTTGGTGTCTCTGATTCAAGCTCACTCGTAGCACAACGAAAATTAATACTTTATTTCCATTTCACTTGTTTTATTGATCTATTAAATGATTATTTTATTTTTATTTCACTTGTTTGGTTTATTTATTTAGTAATCATTTTAATTTTATTTATTTGAACACTTCAAAGAATCACTTATCTAATGAGTCTAATTGCACATAAAAGTCACCACAATAAATCTGGAAAGAAGATGTTAACTTATATATACATATACACACCACAATTGCTTTCGTATAATATAATCATGGACTTCAATATGGAATGCATGTAAAATAAATCAGGTATAAGTTCCCTTTAGGCCTATATACATAATATTGTATATAATTATACTTCTTACTTAACGTTTACTTACTCAACTAAATCCTTTGTACATACGCCGTAAAACAATTCATAAAGAAATAAATTGTCTTTCTTAGTTTAAATAAGGTAGCGTAATAATACCAAACTATCTAACTAGGGAACCCGAGATAACATTCCAGAAGGCCTATAGTAAGCTTGGAAAATTACTAAGGTTCGCCTCTTGTTTGGAAAATTCTAGATATTTCTAAAACTAAGTCGTACTAATATGAGCCGTGTTACCTAAACAATAGGGTTGACTCTTGTCTACGGTCGTCCCCAACTATCAACTTCTAGAAAGTGAAATTATTTCAATAAAGTAGGAGACGAAATCGACTCATAATTCATACATACGGAAGGATACTTAGTTAAAAACGGATTCCTTTTCTTGTTAGAAACCCAAATGATCATGGCCGCCATGCTGTCGGATCGCTTGCTATGAAATAATTTTCGTCGCGCGCATTTGTTTTACAGAATAGAGCTCTGTCACTGTGAAGTAAATGTTTAAAAACTTACCGAGAAATAGTCTAGTCCGATAGCAGGTCTAATCAGGGGGGTTTTCGTCAAATCCGAGTTGTCTTGTCCGGTGTGGTTGGCGGCGGCGAGTTCACTGTACCTATGAAGTAAATACGTAGTTTTTCACAATCTTGCCTATCTACACGCTTATCCCTTTGTTGGTGCCCTTTAAATTATAATATTCTCAATATTTACCAGCATAATTTGAGGAACCTTCCCGGGGAACTCGCGTCTGCTTGGAGATCTTCCGCCAACGATTCAAAATGGTGGAACGTTCGCTTTGCAACAGTCAGTGTTGCCAAAGTCAACTCAAACCCCATAAATTTCGATAAATATGAAATGAATTTAGGGCCTTTAACAAATTTCTTTCTTCTTTATGTTGATTCCGTATAAATGATTGCATCCTTGTGTTCTTAAAACTACTTAAGTTCTAAAGTATAACGTAAATATAAAAGGTAAAATGTAGAGTGCTTACTCATACAAACTCTTATCTACTACACGTACGTTTCTTATAAGATGCTTATTAGTTATTCTGACTCGCATACGTTTACTTATTATAATCATATTAAATCCACAACTCTAACAACTAATGTATAATAAAATAAAGTAAATCTTCTACTTATATCTAAGTACGCTTTGCTATGACGTACCTACTGAAGCGTCTTATTGGAAATTGGTTATCGTATAACTTTTCTATGTTGAATCAGCTTAGCGACATAATTTTTCTTTCTTCTTTAATTTTCTTGAGAATCCCGATAATCCGCACATTTTCCGCGATTTGGTGGATAATCTTCCTAGTGTGGCAACACCTGCCATCTTGTTCTAGGCGGTTCGCGCCGCCTATTTTTCCGGTTACGTTGGTAACTCGAAGGCATTATTACACAATAGTGTATCACTTATTAATTTAAAGTAATAAATATCATAATTGATAAATATAGACAAATGCACCAATCCCTTTTTTATTCATCTTTGTTTATTCTTTTACTAATTTGCGACTCCATTCTAATTGGAAAATAAAATACATCCATTATGAAAATGTCGTGTGACTGCTTCCGGTCACCGCGATGTAATTTCTTCATGTTGGCTCCGTACAATGTTGATGTTCTGCCGTTCACGTATATAAAAACATGACTTATTAACTCAAAATATCTTCAATTGATGAATATTAATGCCAGCCTCTTTATTTAAAACGAGCCTAAATTAATGTCGAACCAGATGTAATAAGAAAACACTTTAAAATGTACACATAAAATATAAAACCTCGCAGTTTTCGCTACTGTTAGCGCCATCTATGATTTCCGATAGTAAACATATATGCCTATAGTGAAGATGTATGCTTTGCATTCTTTATATTATTTATTCTCAACAAAGCCTTGGTTCTTTAACTGCTGAATCCCAGCATTAACCACCATTGTGGCCGCCTCTCCCCTAGCCGCCTACGATATATAAATGAGACCGTAAAGAGGGGAAAGGCGGCAACTTATATTATATGTTATATTAGGGGGATCTATTGGGGTATAGAATGCATCGCATACATACCTTCATATCCCATAAGGGACTCTTCATCCTCACTCTCTCTGCACCTCAACTCCTGGGCCAGAGGAGCCTTAATCTGCTTCGCTTATCTTAAGGCGGCTGAATGTATGACACCCGAGATCTGTGGGTAAAATTGCTCTATGAACATGGTATTCTCCAAACCATTAACCTCCACACATAAATCTATATATCTTACTAGTGAGCCCCATCTTACCCGGCCGGATGTAGGTTACACAAAGCCAACTACCTAAGTAGCTGTATAGTCAAGGGGGCGTACCGCAGCCGAAGCTGCCCCTTGCGTGCTGATAAAGGAGTAACTAGCGGCCGAAGCCACCTTACTCCTACACGGGGATAAAGGAGAACCTAGCAGCCGAAGCCACAGAACTCCTAACGCCTTTCTCTGGTTTCAAGGGGGCGTACCACAGCCGAAGCTGCCCCTTGCGTGCTGATAAAGGAGTAACTAGCGGCCGGAGCCACCTTACTCCTACACGGGGATAAAGGAGAACCTAGCAGCCGAAGCCACAGAACTCCTAACGCCTTTCTCTATAGTAGCCGCCCCCCTTACGGGGAGCATCTAGCAGCTAAACCTGCCATTCTCTTACACATTGATATAGGAGGATCTGCGGCCGAAGCCGCAGACTCCTACACAATCATAAGTCCCTAGTCCGCCTTACCTAAGATGGGCTCCCAATAGCTTCCACGTCAAGGTCACGTGGCAAGCTCGAACCAGAAAGGAATAAAGGAGATAATCGCACAGAGAAACCATACCACTACTGCGAGCTTTCACCAAGTAAATAAAATACTTAGCTTTAGATGATTCCGGACAGCTGTAGGCTTCCTCACTTTATATCACATTTTATAGAACTAGCGCGTTTCGCGCCATACTGAATCTAGCTTCACCAACTTACTACGTTGGTTAACTTACCACAGTTCCACATAGAGGGCGCTGTTCGGTGTTGCCGCAGGTGAATTAGTATTGTGGCATCGGATTTTCGCGTCCGTCGCGACAGCACCAGCATCCCGAAGTCTCCACAGCAAGAGGAACGAATAAATAACCGCTCAGCGCCGAGTATTTATCTTTTTTAAGGGACGCCGCGTGCTCAGCAGCCGCTCCTGCCGACCGCATAGTGCGGCTAAGATGCGAGGCGGCAAAAGTACTGACACATGTGGCGTCCCATAGTAAGCACTTACCCTTTTCCCACGGCACCAGGGTCAAGCCGTCAGGCCTTTTGCCGTCCGATCGGCTGAGGCCTGGCGACTCCAGCATACAAGGGACATTTGCTGATATTAAGGCCCTCCTAATGATATCATTAAGAGCATGGTGCCGTGGGAACCTTCCCGCACAGCGGCAGCAGCTCAAGGCATGGTGGCCGTTGCTCTCCACATTGGAACCGCAGATGCATTGGTGGGGTTGGCATACATCAGAACCCAGGCGGAGAGCAGCCGCCACCCGCATCGAGTCGTTGTCTAGTAAGGTGCCTAAGTTTGGGGAGGGAAGAGCGTGTAGCAGATAGATACACTAAGTTAACAATGTTCAGAGTTTGTTTTCGTACACGCTGGCAACACTGGTTGGAGTTTTTGACAGTGACAGATTCTGGTTGGCTTGTTCGTTTGTTTGTATACCGTAATTACCGTATTACACAGAAGTATTTTGATTTTGAAATGGCTGAAATTGCAGTCAAGAATGTGGAAAATGCTTGCGAAACTGCAGAAGAATTCACCAGAGTATTTTATAAGCAAGTGGACAACAGCAGACACTTAACCTCAAAATTGTACCTGGACACCGGACTTTTAGTTTGGAATGGTAACGGCATAACTGGCAGTGACAGAATTCAGCAGTTTTTGTTGGACTTACCTGCTAGCAACCATGTGCTGAAAACTCTGGACGCCCAACCGATAGCGGAAGCTCTGGTGAACAATAAGCTGACATACCTAATCCAAGCGTGTGGAGACGTGACCTACCAGAATGACGAAGTAAAGAAGCCATTCCAGCAGACTTTCCTGATTGTTGCGGTCGATGGCAAGTGGAAGATTGCGTCAGATTGCTTTAGATTGCAAGTACCATACTCTACATAAGATGGTGCAATTGGTAGACAGGGTAATGAATTGTGTGTTAATGTTACGCAAAAAAGGAGATTAGTGAACAAGTGTTTGGTTCCAAGACTTGCTATTCTTAAGAATAATAATAAGAATATATATTGAAAACCACCATTGTAAAGTGTCATTTATAATGTTTGATATAAATGTAATATTCACAAATTGCTGGCTTTTCATTTCCTTGCCCCATGGTCTATTTGAAGTTTTTATATGTTTATTGATAATTACTTAACATATCAGTGATGGACAATCAGCAATTTGTAAGATAACTGTATTGTTGACGAATTACTGACTCACCAGTTGAAATTCCAAAAATCAATGATACCTAATTAAAATAGCTAACTAGTGTTTTTTTTTATAATTTGCATAATCCTGATGAAAGGGTCTAGGTAGAATTGTGAAAGCAGGTTAAATAAAAACAAGAATTTTAAGTAATATTGGTTATATTTTACAGCTTACATTTACACAGTAAAGATAAAGATAGTTTTATATCTCTGTATATATTGTATCTTACTTGCATCATAACCACTGATGACTTTCCTATTAAACAGAGCATTATAAGAGGGCTCTTGGTCATTACACATTACTGTTCTCATGCAAATCTAGTACTCAAGTGTGTTCATTAAAGTTGCATTCTTGTTTACCATCTGTACTCATGTAAATTACAAACTTCCAGAAAAACAGCTTCTCATGGTGTTAATAAGTGCTTTATAAAGCAGTCTTTGGGTGGAAGTTTATACCTTAGAATAATCACCTAGGTATGTGTTGCATTCGGGACAATAGTGCTTCACCCTTTTGAATGTTGGTATTAAATAAGGTATAAACGCAATGCAACACAAAAGGCACCAACTGAAAATGAAATAGAAACATTTGTCATTAAGAGTTTAAGCACAAACCTTATTGATCTCTGTGGAACTTGATGGATTTGTGCAAGACAGTCGCATTATATTTGTAAGGTAAGGTGGGGTAAGACTTTCATGAGGGCAAGACAAACACTTGCAGAGTCAGACCAAGATCTGTTGGCAGCGAGTGTAAAGTAAACATCACAATTTCACATTTAAAATAATACTTGCACTACCGGGGCTGTCAAAATCGCTGCCAACTTATCTTGGTGTGACTCTATGGAATCCTCATACTGTTTGTATTGCCCCGAGCAAAATAAACTATGTTCGTCTTACCCCACCTTACCTTATAAAAAAATCTAAGAAGAAATCAAGTGTAAAGGGTGAGTTTAATGATCCCTTATAAAAATGCAAGCAATTTCTCTTCCCAATTGTGAACTTTTTCTCATATCATAGGTATTGCCTTATTGAAAATGGATGTCCTATAAATGCCCAATAATTTACAAAATTTCAAGACAGAATTCACAAAATAGATGAGATGAGTAATACAACTTTGACTTGTCACCTTTCCGTTGTCAGTGCTTACCATGTAAATCCGAAGATGAAACCAGCCATCATGTGAGTTTTCCTTGTATTTACGTATTCCACTTTAGTTAATACTCTTTTATAGCATTTGCTGCAATGGAAAAACATAGGAGCATCTTTTAGTGGAGGTTGTATGATTATAGTTTGCCTGATAACTGTCTGAGGCTGCACATCCTGCACAGTGTATGGTGGAGGTAGGTCTCTATGGTATCCCACTGTTTCCATGTGTACATTGATCTCTGCCCTCGAGGAGTCACTTTGTTCACAATTGACATCACTGTTAGTATCCATATTCATTTCTTGTTGTCTGATGCATAATATTTCCCACATAAGCCATACCTGCTAATAGATATAATTTATCTACTTATCTTGCCCAGCTATGTTTCTTATCAGTGTTATTACTTATTAGTGTGCGTACTTATCTTCTCAGTACAGATAACAAATAGATATGTAAATCTATAGGTATTTAAGGAATAAAATAGATTTGAAGAAAAACACTGAAGTCTTATTTATCTAAGCTTTTATTAATATAATTTTCACATGCATATTTATGTGTGTAAAGATTTAACATGGAATACTTTTAACGCCACTTTAATATGCAATAGACCTGGAGGCGTGAACTTATTTGCCTCTATCGCTCTTGCATATTCGAGCCAATGAACGAAATGGTTCCCGGTTATATTATAACCCAGACGTCTCACTAG
The DNA here is from genome assembly GCF_033807575.1 of Cydia pomonella. Classification (NCBI taxonomy): domain Eukaryota; kingdom Metazoa; phylum Arthropoda; class Insecta; order Lepidoptera; family Tortricidae; genus Cydia; species Cydia pomonella. The sequence goes on along the minus strand of NC_084721.1, from coordinate 7,972,815 downwards.
GAAGTAGATGTTAATTAGTATGTGTAAATTTATTTAGGTAGGCATTGTAGTTTTTACATTATGTACTGGAAAATTCTATTGTTGATGGCACTCAAAAGGTAAATCAAGGAATAATATTATTTTATAAAGAAACAAATTAGGTACCTTATACTAAAATAGATATGTAACTAATATGAACCAATTTTAATTGAGCCACTATGTACCTGAACACATAGCGTAGTATGAGATCACTCAGCTTAATACAGTGTGATTTGTTATACCTGTCTCCGAAATGTGAATATGTAGGTCATATTTAACAACAATCCCTACGGAACAGCAGTTTTTTTTCAAATTCTGGGTTTCAAGTCTCCCATATTCTCTTTCTAAAGACCGATATGAAAATTTTTCGCCGGGTATTACTACTGTAATTACTACTCTACAGAAAGAGTACTAAGAGCAGAGGCGGCGTTAGGCGTGGGCGCCTTAAATAACTCTGACACAACGTAAAAGTGTTCGTTATTTCTTGCGCCACCAGAGGGCCTCGCTAAATGTACCAAGCCCACATATCGGTCTTGCCCCGCCACTGACTAAGAGTAGTTCAGTCATAGAGAAATAAGTAAGCATAGAGTGCTCAAAACATTCATCAGTTTTCTTACCAAAACGCGGGTTATTTCATAGTCGACATCTAGAGTCAAGAGTGTCGCGACTGACAAAAAGTGTATTGCTCAACAATTTACAACTAATATTACAAGCAGAAGGAGTTGAAATTGAGTTCCGGTAATATTAGCTGAAAATTGTAGAGCATTAGAATTTTCGTTCGTCGCGACATCTTTTGTCAAGTAGCATTACTGATAAATCCATTACTCGACGCATGATGTCGACTACGAAATAACCCGTGTTTTGGTAAGAAAATAGATGTATGGAGTGAGCACTCTATGTTTACTATTTCTCTATGGTTCAGTATGACCTATACATACAGAGATTCACCTCTCAGAGTATGGATATACACATAAAAATCATTCTATTTGTATTAGTCGTGACAATCTTGTGGCCAAAATCTAAATTGGTTGAATATACCTAATACTAATAACAATAAATCACCAAAAAATTTACGTGAACTTATTTTTGAATCATGAAAACGTTTACAAGTTGGCACCTCATACCTAATATACATATAAAAATAAAGCCAAATAAAGCAACGTCTTTTAAATTGTAGTCTATACTCCGTAGTAAAGTGGATTTAACATGGGTCAAAAATTACATTCTACAAAAATAACTATTTTGACAAATAATTGCCAGGTTAGTATTGGAATGTTACAAAAAGTAAGTTCCCTTTGATACATCAATATAGAGGTAAGATATCAGGGTTTTTACCATGTAAACCTGGCTTGAAAAGAATACTAGCATATATATATATATGTATATATATATATATATATATATATATATATATATATATATATATATAAAAGTAGGTAATCACAACAGCAACATACCTATTAACATATATACAGTAACCATATTAATGGTTCTTATTTGGTAATACTACATGGTAAAAAAGCTACTCAGTCGAAAAATTAAAATTACTTCTTTTAACTTATTTATAAGCCGGATTTTCACCCCCTTATTTTCAGCCAAAGTTTTTGGGAACTCGTTAAATTTACAAGGATATATATTCTATACCTATTACCTAGGCATGTTGACATTATACATGTATGTTGTCATGTTGTATAGAAAAGTGATGATCAGCATCACAAAAGAACGGAAACATCTAAAACATTAAAATTATATTAATATTAGGTTTTACGGTCGCTTTATACATAATGTGATTGTCTATATCTTAATCGGACTTTGAACCGCAAAACATGCATGCAAGCATGTCCGGCCCTATCATAACATCATACCCTTGGGCACGCACTTAGCCTTATTTTTTTATTTTTTATTTATTTATATTTATATTTGTCGAAAACTTTCTTGGTGTATACTGTTTAATACCGTAAAAGAAAATGACCATATATGCCCATGCAGGTAAAACGGCCAAGTGCGTAGCCGAGGTCAGATGGAGAAAGTTACGCGTAGGTATGTGGATATTAACCACTTTACTATTCTGGTAGTCGCGCCAGCGACGAGAAAGCGACTGGCAATTGACTATTTCCGACGCGTGAACAAAACGCTTTTTTATTTACAGACTGTTTAGTTTACACTACATCAAAATCTTTTTCTCCGAGAAAAGACTCGCCTAGGAAGAAATAACTCGTTCATCGCTGCTAGCAATCGTCGACGAGGATCATAATTATTTTCATTGGATTTCATTGTGTCTTCAGTGAATATGACACATACACATTTGTCCAAAATATTGCCACGATTTCTTTTGCCTTCTGTGGGCTTAGCACAGGACAGGAGTGAGTGCCGCAACATTATCTCGCGCGCGAGATAGACTACCGGTCTTTTTCTAGCTGATGGGGACGGGTAGTCAGCCTATTTTGTGAGCGAGATACTGTAGCAGTGCTCCTGCTTTAAGCCGGCTGGCAGTACAAAATTACGGATGGTATGGTTGACAACTACAATTAGGTAAATCTATTAATATCTATCAAATATAAAAGCTTATTACATCCACTATGTAAATTATTCTTTCAACTACCTAATTCATGTCTTACAATGTTCATGAGGCTTAGACTGAATTAGTACATTGTGCAACATGGGGGGGTAAGTGAAATATTGGACACGAGAGTGATAATTCCCGACAGTCGCCGGCTGGAGGGAATTAAAGACCCGAGTTTGCAATATTCTTACCCCCGGAGTTACACACAATGTTTTTCCTCACACTTGTGAAGAAAAAACTAAATTTTAAGCAAAATAATTCTTAAATACGGTGACATTTCAAACATATTGCCATTGTTTGGCAGGTTAGGTATCGAAGGCACAGGCCTATCTGGCATTCAGCCACGATTGAAAATTGTATAAAAATATTTTAAACAGCATTTAATTAAATTTATGAAATCAAATCTTTTTAAACATAAGCAAAAATATTAAATTAGAAATGTCAGTATTCTTAAAGTAAACCTACATTGTTCGTATGAATTAGCGAAAAAATAAAAAATATTTTTTTCACAGACCATAACTCCCCCGGGAACAATATAGGCCTTTGTCCTTTAGGATATCCACATGAAATAAGATCTTTTTCAAGCAAGTGTGATGAAAAATATATTAAAATAGTGCTTGATTTCATTATAAAAATAGTACATAATTTACAACATTTGTATATGCGCTAAATGTAAAAAGATTATAAGGCAAAAGTATATAAAATTGATAGGCCATGATATAACTCAAGCAGCACTATGAAGGATAATAATTAAAAACTAACTAGGAGATGTAATTATCTTAATCAAGGGCTTAATGAAGGTCTCAATAAGATAGATAATTAATTAATAAGTCATTGCTATTGTCAACTTGTAAGAGGGTAAAATTTCATAAGAATGTTTAGCATTTGTTGCTCTTTCCGACAAATGTGTTGCAGTTGGGGCAATAATGTTCCGCGTCCTTGAATGTGTCGAAGCAGTATGGCACCAGTCCGAGGCAGCACAGAGAGCACACCCTGTAAAAACAATTTTCATATTTATACTAATATTGCTCATAATGTACCTGTAAATAATATCCATTTTCTTGTAAAATGTTGCCAAGACGAAACCATAATGCTCGCACTGTCCAAAAGATATCAGATCTCTTATAGAGCCACACTTCTAACTCACAAACTCTACATCTTAGTCCAAACTCAAGTTATGAGGCTTCAAAAAAACAACAAAGCGCTAGGAAAAAAGGTAGCTAGTGCCCTTGTGCTTTGCTTTGCATGTCTTGGCGGGGGCACTAATGTGCCCCCCGATTCCATAAATCTTTATTTGTCCAAAACAGGTATACAGGTTGTTACATTAGGGTATAGCTTCACTATGTGGCGCCTTTCGGTATACAAATTGTAAGGGCATTCATGTCACCATATTTATACTAAACTTAAATTAGGTCTTCCAGAAACTCGTTAACAGTGTAGTAGCACTTATCGACTAGCAATTTTTTTAGGAGGGTTTTGAAAATATTCAGCTTTTGTACAGATTTCATTCGTAGTGGTAATTTATTATAGATTTTTGGAGCCATTCCAACTACATTTTTTTGATACAGTGCTGTGTACTATTCCTATTGTATACTCTGTGTACATATTGCTATAATAAAACTTTGTCATTCAGACACTTATGTATGTTAAGATTGCACACACATTGCAAAATTATACTCATCAAAGTGAGTCATAACTTTAATCTAAGGCTAATAGCAAAGATAGATAGAACTTAAAGTAATAATAAAACAGTGATATTTGACAGAAAAGATGGTTATGAGAGACTAAAACATAAGAATTAATGTTTAAGGGCTAGCAATAGTTTGTAACAAACAATCTTAATACTGCTGTACTTCTATTTGTCATTTGCAGCAACATTTAAAATACATGTTAATATGATTTATAACTATACTTAAAAGCAGGGCTGGATTCCCCCTAGGCCCACAAGGCCCGGGCCTAGGGGCCCAGACAACTTAGCAATGGTTTTGAGATGGAGAAGGGGGCCCCCTACATTCTAAGTGCCATACCAAGTCCCTACATCCAGATCTATGTATCTTAAAAGATTAATAATATCCTGTTCTGCATTGATTTAAAATATTAATAACAAGGTAAAGTTTAAAGGAAAACAGGTTTCATCACAAGGAAAAATATTGCAATAATATGTCTTAAGGTAGTTTTGGTTTTTTGTTTTGCATATTTTTGTTCAGAAGTAATGTCAACTAGTTGTTGCCCACAATCTTCAGACATCAGAATTCAAATTATATTATATAGATCTGTTTTTATTACCCATAGTAAATTAAAGGAAGTTAACTAAACCAATTGGGCCACTGTTCATTAAAGCCTTGATATCCATTTCCAACCTTAATTGAATACAACTTTATCCTTTAGATTTTATATTTAGGTTTAATTTATTTTGGTGGTAGCTAACTGCTATATCTAATGATAGCAAACTTGAGTCTATACATATTTCGAACATACTGGTTCATGTGTGTTATTTTTAGCAATGATGATCACGTAAACCTTTTATAGATAAAAATGATAATGCTTTGTCATATATAATATGTATTGTATATGTAGCTATTGTGGTGCTAATAAACTGATGAGTATACTTACATTGTGATAACACACACTGATCCAGCTACTAAATGGGTATGCCAGGCTGTTGTGTATGTAACTCTGGTGGTGACTACTTTGCCACAGTTGAAGCAGGTGATGGTTGTTGGCTCACTGCCTACCGCCTGCGGCAGTACGATCCCCACGGGAACGGCGCCCGGCGGCGGCGGCGGCACGCCCGGCTGGGGCTGTGCCGTCGTGGCCCCGCTAGGCGGGTGCGGGTACACCCCCGCCGGAGTAAACGACTTCGGCGGCTGGTACGCAGCGTGAGGATCTGCGAACGAACCCTCTGGAGCCACGAATCCGTACTGCGGATTACCGACGACCTCCGAATACGCGGGTGGAAGGTCGCTTGGAGCGGACGGAGTATTACTAGCCATTGTCACGAACTATAAACACTACTATTAGACGGCAATCAAATCACAACCCAAGAAACAGTTAATCAATAACAGAACGTAATGTTTTCTCCGTATTAAACAACGACTGTTAGTCACACTGAACTTTGAATTTAAAGCGTATTTAGTCGAAAAGTACAAAACGATAATAAATATGATTAGGATTTCCCCAATGAGTGAACGAAATTGAACGAATTAGGACAATGACGTCAAAACATGAAGACAACTGTCAAATGCTAATTGAAAATACCACAGGCAAGGAAAATGTACCCAGAAAAATGCTCAATGTTTTATCTATCAAGCGGGGCCTCCCCGTTAGCTGTTCTGAGTACAAAATTTATTACTCGAGCCGTAGCCACTTTGGTGGTGAGCAAGCTATGTATATGTGCGTATAAATGACCTCTTTACAATAGCCCCGTCTTTTGACCAGCCAAACTTCAACACCACAACCGGGCCCCTCTTCTCCACTTTATTTACAATAGCCACTGCACCAGCTGGGACCGATTTACGGGTATCTATTTGTACCCGTGAATGGGTTCTAGCTGTTTATTGCTTTCACATTGGTGTTCATACAGATTGATACAGACCTACCTAACACTAACACATAAAACAATTATAATTATAACATACAAATTACAGAATACACAAAAAAGATAAATAAATATATATATATGTATAGTTTATATTTATGGTTCCCATTTGTTAGCATCTAAATGTTCTTGTATAGAATGGTGGGCAACAGATAACCCGACCAAATTACGTAGGTTGTTTTTGGCATGTTGTCGGGAATGTTAAAACGTGTTTTTAATTTGGCGCATTGCTTATGTTCTGTCCCTCACGGGCGCATGCGTATATCATATCTAGTATCTAGTTGATCCTACCATCTATATAAGTACCAAATTCATGACTCAGTTGCATTCAAGCTACACTATTGGTTGCAATGTTGCAATTATGGAGTGTGGATTAAAAGGAGAGAAATCTCTTACGGTAGAACGTAGAACTGTTGCAAAAGTGTCCTGTCAGCTATAAATAATAGTTCAAAATGTCTCCAGAGTAGCGCTAGAGTAGCTAAGAACCTAGGCGTTATTGACAGAGTGAAGTGCGCTGTCTATGATTTTTTTTGTTCAAGTACTCTAGGTATTGTAGCGCCACCTATTTAAGGTTTTTTGACACTTTTTGGTATATGGAGATTTCTTTCCTATAGTTGCAATACACAATAAACTGTCTATCGAAAATGTGTATGGTTTAATCCCATTGGCTGGAAGAATGGCTGGAAAGCAGTGCCAGCAGAAGTGCCAATTACATCCACACTTTATCAGGCCCGTAATCTGACCCGATTTCGGACCCGAGAAATAATATTTTTCCGTTTCACCAAATGTCATCACATCATTTACAATATTTTAAATGTAAAAAAATGGGTTAATATGCAAAAATATCAAACATTGAACATTTTTGGCAATTAGAGACAAAGTATTTTTTACATTTCAAATATTGTTAACGATGAATGTACTTAATGGATGTCGATATTGTCGATGGATGTAATTGGCGCTAGAGCAATGACCAATAACATAGTCTGTTCGGAAAGAGAAGTGTCGTAGAATATATGCGGCCCAATACATTCCACGACTCTTCTCTTTCCGAACGAGACTCTAACATGTTATCTTATCACCACGTCATGTTACATATTGTCAATATTGCCAATGACAAAAATGAATTCGGGAAATACCCGTCAGGAAAAACAACGGACGCGGTATCGCGCTTTAAATGCCAATTATAATTCTAAATAATTATCGAACCCACTTACAAAATTTTACGAGTCGAGATGTGCTACCTCAGCGACCTGTAGAGAAGAACAGCTGTCGGACAGCTGTTATTTGCCTAAGCTGAATCAGAGACGCTTGGTTCACACTACGCGCTCGCTCGGTCAATTAGTACCTATTTTTTCTCTGGGATCGTTGTTATATTCGTATATATTCCTTATAGTCCGTTTTCTATTGGGAATGCTTGTATACATTTTTGAGTACAGCAGTGCCATTTGGTACGAATGTTATACACGTCCACCTAAGCCCAAAACGCCCGGTAGCCAGGTTGAACTCCGCGACAGGTGGGGAGGAGGGGGCTCAAAGTATAGAGCTCCCGGCGCCCAGAAAAAAAAATCTGATGGATTAGTTTGGACCTTTGGTGTCGTTATCAGGTAACTAGATGATGCCCAATTCATTCCCCATACCAGTTTTTAGGGTTCCGTAGCAAAAAAACTTGGTTTATAAAAATACTGTCTGAAAGCCCATTTAATGCAGATCATAAAAACATTAACATTAAATATACATTTAACTATTTTCAATGTAAAATAAAATAATTATTGCACGTACCTACTTGAATTTTGCGGGTGGCGTGCGGGCGTCGCTCGGCGGGTAAATCATTTCCAGCAACTCCCTCTAAGATATTAAATGGTTCGGCTATGCATATCTTGAGCCCAGGACCATCAAAAACATTCGGGGATTATGCTACCAATGTGTTTTCATCCTTTCTGATTGGAGAGTTATCTAATGTTGAAAGACTGATCGATGTAGTTTGGGATACATACAAGAAAGACAGTCTCAAGAATACAACTCGAGAAAAACGAGGTTCTGGCCAACGCGTGTTAGTTGGCGAACATACAAGGAGGAACACGAAGGATGGGCTAACTTTCTTTGTGAGGGATCAAACAAAGAAGAGCTATACTATCTTTTGTCGTCACATTGTTACTCAAACATAGAGTTCCAATTCCAATGGGTAAAGAGTTCATCATAACTGATGGTGACGAAGCTCTCAATAAAACCACTCCGACTGAAAATGTGGCACCGTGCAATCACGAAGAAGCCGACACACGAATCATGCTTCATCTTGCTGATTCTATGCTGAAAAGACACTCCAAAATAATGTTAAGAACACACCAAACTTGGCTCAAAGGTACAAATTAATCCGTCAGATTTTTCTGAGCGCCGGGAGCTCTATACTTTGAGCCCCCCTCCCCCCCCACTTGTCGCGGAGTTCAACCTGGCTACCGGGCGTTTTGGGCTTAGGTGGATGTGTATAACATTCGTACCAAATGGCATTGCTATACTCAAAAATGTCATACTGCTTCCCAATAGAAAACGGACTATTATGCATTTCATTAGTACAATATAGTAACTATATTATAATTATTCAAAGTCAAACGACAGCAACAAGCTTACAATGATGTAAACGATGCTATTTCAAAAGTAGTAAATTGGTTCAATGTTAATAATTTATTGTTAAATGAGAATAAGACTAAATGTATTAAGTTTGTCACTAGTAATGTAAGCCATGTAAAAACAAGTGTCATTGTGAAGGATGAGGAATTGGAATTAGTTGATAGTACAGTTTTTCTTGGTATAACTTTAGATTCTAAACTCCAGTGGGGTCCCCATATTGCTACTCTTTCGAATAGACTGAGTTCTGCAGCTTTTGCAGTAAGCAAAATCCGTCAGTTAACTGATGTAAAAACAGCTCGATTAGTATATTTTAGTTACTTCCATAGCATTATGTCATATGGTATTTTACTGTGGGGTGGTGCTTCAGATATAAATACCATTTTTGTTCTGCAGAAGAGGGCTATTCGAGCAATATATAAAATGAGCCATAGAGACTCACTGAGAGATAAATTTAAGGAAATTGACATCATGACAGTGCACTGTCAATACATTTATGAGAATATTCTGTATGTGCATAAAAATATTGCCGATTTTAAGAAAAATTGTGACATTCATAATATCAATACTAGAAATAAACATAAGTTCGCCGTGCCCTTCACTCGGCTCCATAAAATTAAAAAATCATTCATGGGTAATTGTGTGAGATTTTATAATAAACTTCCAAACCATATTACTGAGTTACCAATTAATAAATTTAAGAATAATGTAAAGCGTAAACTTATTTCTAAAGCTTATTATACCACACAAGACTACATGAATGATAAAACAACGTGGGATTAATTGTGATTCGAAATGATTAATTATTTATTATATTTGAATAATGATGATGAAATGGATATTCCAATGCATGTATTTCCTTTGTTGTTTTTATTATATTTGTTTGACATTTAGAATTTATTCTAGAAACAATCTAGACTAGTATTTTTTATACATTTTTTTTTGTATGACTATATTTTGTGAAAGTTTTAGTATTAAATTTGATCTATGAATTATATTCATTAGTATTATATATGGAATAATATTTACAACATCAATAAATTGCTCTGATAATTAGATTAAGATAATTATATGTAATACTGTCTTACTATTCATAAGTGCTTGTTGCTAGGCCTACATGAATAAAGTATATTTGAATTGAATTGAATTGAATTATTATAGTTAATAACAAAATTAGGCGCTGGATGTTTAACTCGAGCAAAGTTAGCTTTTTGGCTGTAAGCATTGCTAGTGTATAGTAATAGGCGTTTGCTTCTTTTGAAGTGAAGGCTTTTCGTTGATATAAGTGGGCAAAGTTAAATTTCATTTAGGGTGTAAAGTAATTTGATGCTTGATAATATGTTTTCTGTCGTCCCTCGGTAGGATGAATCTAGTGATGGACTCAGTGATGTGATGATTTCGAATGATAAATACAGTACATACCGTTTGTTTAAATTATCTGCAATATTTTGCAATGTGAATATATATATAGGTCAAGTGAGCAACTTTTACCATGGGACCAACCCCGAAATAGCGAAAAAAAGTCGGCTCTCCCATAGAAAACGTCAACGTCTTGTAATGTAATGTGAAAGCGTACTTGAATGCTAATAAAGATCTCTATCTTTATCTCAGAGGTGAGAGAGGTCAAACCAACCAATTTGCCCGATAGTAAAACAAATAAATTGGTATTGTTTTCAAAACAAACTTTCAAGCCGTCTTTTACCCCCTGAGGGGATGTATTTTCAGAACCATTTAAATAATTTTCTCGTTTTCTAACATACCTACTACCATACATAACATACCTAGTGTCTTTCTATGAAATTACAAGTCGCTTACATGAACAAAAATTTCGTTCTCGATAGGAAATTTCAACTGCCTTTCATCACTTTAGAGGACGAAGTATAGGTAATAGAAGTCAATATTTAACTAGAAAATGAGTAAAAAAAACGTATTTTTACGTACTCACAAGCTCACTATATTTCAAGCTTAAAATAAAACTTATATCCAAACAATTGAATTTTTCAAAATTGTTTATTAGTTCTTGTACACATTATAAGTTATAGCTTATTGGTGTAAAAATTCCAAGGCACTGCGTTGATGAGTCACTCAGTCAGGACATATTACTTATGCATTTATATGTATATTGGCTTTTGCCCGCGACTTCGTCTGCGTGGAATTAGTATTTTTAAAATTAATCTCTTTTTTATTCCATCCTTCTTTTCATCCTCTAAAGGGATGACTAATTGGTCAAAAATGCGTAAAAAGTATTTATTTGTAACGAAAGGTCTAACGAAAAGCTATTATACATTCTTCCCCACAACTCAAATTATCTCCAAACCTAAATAGGTTTACCGGTTATTGATTCCCGATACAAATTTCCAAGCCCCTTTTCACCCCCCTAAGGGGTGAGTTCTGGGATAAAAAGTATCCCGTGTAACCAATTTTCAACGAAATCGGTTCAGCGGTTCAAGCGTGAATGTGAAGAGGTAACAGACATATTTCGCATTTATAATATTAGTATGGATAGATAAATACAATGTTCATGTTTTCATATAAAGACACAAGCATTGAATAACAGTCCGGTGGTGGTGGTGTGTTGGGTAACCGGGCGGAGACGTCGCGCCGGCGCGCATGCGCGGCTAGTGGCGTGAACTGTACGACGCGACGCGCGCGCTTGTACCTACCCGTCTACCCGACACCCGGCCGGTCCAGCCTCCCATTTCGTGAAAACCTTTTCAATTTACTGTAGGTCTTTATGGACTTTTTAGTGAGTGTTGTGCAACTGAGATCAATTTCAATTTTAACAGGCAGTTAATAGGTGAAATTGAAATTATGTAATGTAGTCGACGAATTCTTTTACTAATATGGTGCATAATGCCGATGTGTTCATATTTCACTGAATCTAATATTATGTGAAAAATGCAATAGTTTCAGATAAAACATCGGCTTGAGTTTTTATTGGGTACCAAACATAAAAAAGGAGACCGGTTATTTTTAGTTATAAAATAACAAACATATTCATATTCATATTATACTCTGCAGGTAGCGAGTTGGTAATTCAACTTATTACAAGAACTCCAAATACTTAAGCGCAAGCTGTGGTAAACGTGGAAATGGAAATTCAATACTATCTAACATAAGTGATGTAAATGTTAACCCTTTGAACGGAAAACCCCCGCGAGTTAGTCGCGCCTTCGACACTTAGTGACTTTATTAACGTCGTATTTTCGTAGATATTTGACATAAGTGATGATATTGTCACACTTTGTCAATGAAAACGCCATGCAGAGTTAGCTTGGTCCAACTAGTCAAAATAAGATCACATTAGTGTAATTTTTAAAGTTGTCAGCGTACGCTGGCAAAGTAGGTATCTAGGTAAGGATCATAGATTCAAGTCTATACTTACATTAGGTAAGTTTATGATATTTGCTAGCTGCCTGTAAGTTCCTACTAATAAGTAAGTATAGGTGCATGATGCTTATTAACTAGGTATTTTTTAACATCTACGTACGTACTACGAGTATCTTATCTACGAGTAGGTAGGTCATTAGAAAAAAGGTAAACAATCTTGAAGTCATTTTATTGAAATACGCTTTTCAAAAAATCAGTAACTACTTATTATTTATGAAAGCAAAATAATGTAAATGATCGTATACTTAATATAGGTAGTATAGGTACTCGATCGTATCATATTATTATGATTTATAATGTTTACATATTTCCGGTGACTTATTTTTCAAAAGTGTTTTTCAATTAAAAGACACAAAATCGCTTACCTTCTTTCTAATGCTAAATAAAAACGAATGAGACGTGTTAGATGTGCATATATACCTAAGATTTAAATTTTAAACTCGGGCCGCTAGATTCGTAGGTAGGGTCACTAACTCACTAGGTCATTACCATATAAGCAAAGCGCGTCATCTTATCGAAATCTTTTCCAGATCTTTCCAAAACAAATATCGCAATACATGCTAAATGTGTATCGTTTATTTATGTAATCTGTATACCCATTTGCATACGGATTTACAGTCGCAGAATGTGAGTCATTTTGTATATGTTACAGAGGTCAAAAGTTTCTGATGAGCAAATTTAGAAATGAGTGCCAACTAAATGTTTAAGAGTACTTTTTACTTAAGTATACAAGTAATCTAGTTTTTTGGTTCCGCATAATCAGTATTACAATACAATACAATACAAATACTCTTTATTGCACACATCAATACAGAAACAGTACAAATAATACAACACATATATAAAGAAGAGGTAAACAACAGGCGGTCTTATCGCTAAAAAGCGATCTCTTCCAGAAAACCTGTAGGTAGCGGAATTAAAAAAAAAATTATGTTATGTCAGTAGGTGTTCCAGATGCAATAAAAGAAGTCTAGCACAGAATAAACACAAAACAAAACAATATATCATATACAAATATAAATAAAAAGCGGCCAAGTGCGAGTCGGACTCGCGCATGAAGGGTTCCGTACCATTTATGACGTATTAAAAAAAAACTACTTACTAGATCTCCTTCAACATTTTACCACTTTGGACACACATTTTACCACTTTGGAAGTGTCTCTCGCGCAAACTATTCAGTTTAGAAAAAAATGATATTAGAAACCTCAATATCATTTTTGAAGACCTATCCGTAGATACCCCACACATATGGGTTTGATGAAAAAATTTTTTTTAAAAATTATATGACGTGTTAAAAAAAAACTACTTACTAGATCTCGTTCAAACCAATTTTCGATGGAAGTTTGCATGCTAATGTATATCATATATTTTTTTTAGATTTTTCATTCTATTATTTTAAAAGTTACAGGGGGGGGGGGGGGGACACATTTTACCACTTTGGAAGTGTCTCTCGCGCAAACTATTCAGTTTAGAAAAAAATGATATTAGAAACCTCAATATCATTTTTAAAGACCTATCCATAGATACCCCACACGTATGGGTTTGATGAAAAAAGATTTTTTGAGTTTCAGTTCTAAGTATGGGGAACCCCCAAAATTTATTGTTTTTTTTCTATATTTGTGTAAAAATCCTAATGCGGTTTATAGAATACATCTACTTACCAAGTTTGAACAGTATAGCCCTCATAGTTTCGGAAAAAAGTAGCGGTGACATAATCGGACAGACAGACGGACATGACGAATCTATAAGGGTTCCGTTTTTTGCCATTTGGCTACGGAACCCTAAAAAGATATATAAATACATATACATACATATATTAAAATACATATTATATATATAATAAATGTCAGCTATAAGTATGGAAAAGGAAGCAGATAAAAGTACTACGGATTATTTACTTATTTAGTTTAAGACATTTTGCATTATTTAAGCTTCCTTATATTTAGTCATCTAAATCTTAGTCTTATTGATCGAACCTTATGGTCGTTATGTAACCCTGTAAGTATTATTTTAGGTACTTACGTAGGGACGTAGGACTTCAATCTTTTAATTATATAAGTTTTCCAGAAGTTCCCAACCCGGTAGTACCGATACCGATAACTACGGATAGCTATCGCTCGCCACTGCCAGGAGTTAGACCAAGCGACCTCAACCGGCTGTGTGTCTTTTATTTACAAACAATTTTGTATTCAACTGTAGGATCATTTCAAGTATAACTTGATCCTGGGATGGATAATTACTTTGCGTGGTAGGAGGTTAGATGAATATTGGCCATCCTTGCGTCTGTGGTTATGGTTACAACACTAACTACTCAGAGTAGATAGATACCTACGATCGTATCTAGTCGAGTTCCTTCTTCCGCGCCAACTACCGACCGACAGTGGTTTCCCGCTACGTAGTTGTACTTATTTTACAACCTCGTGTTTTATTATACCTAGACGTTTTTTGACGACCGGTCTGGCCTAGTGGGTAGCGACCCTGCCTATGAAGCCGATGGTCCCTGGTTCAAATCCTGGTAAGGGCATTTATTCGTGTGATGTTCATGGATATTTGTTCCTGAGTCATGGATGTTTTCTATGTATTTAAGTATTTATAAATATGTATATATTATATATATCGTTGTCTAAGTACCCGCAACATAAGCCTTATTGAGCTTACCGTGGGACTTAGTCAATTTGTGTACTAATGTCCTATAATATTTATTTATTATCTATTTATTTATTTATCTTATCGTATACCTGACGTAAGCGCGAATGGAAACGGGAATGTATGTAATATCCATAAAACATAATCCCTTTCATCGTTGGTGGGTGTAGTCTCATTTCATTTAAAGCTTATGGGTACGAGCTAACGGGCTCACAGTCACAGTCCCCTTTCCTAACGAAGGTGAAAGTGCAGTTTTAACAATATTGAGAGCGTTGAACACGGCCTACTGCGCACCCGGCGCAAAAACCGGGCGGACTCGAGTCGTCTGAATAAACAGCTCAATTTGTGTTGCTTGGGAAACAGTTATCGCAGTATTCGATTAGCTGGTGACAACCGTTGCTATCCGTGAAAAGCCAAATCTGTTTGGATAGATTTAGCTTTGAATTTGAAATCATTTGTTTCATGTAACTGTGACACGTACATACATTTTGTTAGTAAAGAACAGTTTTCAAAGGGTTAGTACTTAAGCCTAAAAATTAAACGTAAACCTACCCACTTAACCTACCAGTTACCACTGTATGGAGTCCACAGGGGAAAATGTAGTCCCGCACAATGTAGCATTAGCGGACAATCAGGCTTATCCCCTATCATTCTTAAGATGATGTTTGTTTTGCTACATACAAAGTAATTTATAATATATTTAGTGGATATAGTACTGTGGTTAGGTACGCTACCCAATTGTTAGCAATTAATCAGAAACAAATTAGGAGTGGCGCAACAGTATATCGACCGCGAGATAGACTATCCGCGTTTTTGAAACGGTATTAATTTGAGAATGACGGGTATATAGTCTATTTCGCGAACGAGGTACTGTCGCGCCGTTCCAGTTAGGCTTACTTGTATAACAAAAAATCAGTACATTAATCACAGTTAAATATATACATATAATATGAGTAGGCAGTTTTCTTTAAAAAGGCTTAATAATTTAAGACTACTTATAAACCGTAAAATTAAAATGATTCTCAGTTTTGCAACACCTAGTGCGTCTAACGAGTTTCGTATGCGGCTATACTTAGTTTATGACTAAAACAGAGCAAAGGCAGTAAGTGAAAGAGGACGTTAAGATTTCAGCTGAAATTTGGGACAGCATAAGTAAAAGACAGTTGAAGAGTTGGTGAAACCAAGGCAAGATGCGCGTGTTTTCGCGCGCGGTGCTGTGCGCGTGCGCGCTGACGCTGGGCGGCGCAGTGGCAGCGCTGCCGCCCGCAACACTTGGCGACGTGGTTGCCAATGCCGCGACCAGCCTCAACAGTATGAAGGTAATTTTATAGTAAACAATTAACCGTCCGCTATAGGGACGTGGCACCAGTATAGAAAAATCGTTTTTTTTTTTTTACCACGTCGGTGGCAAACAAGCATACGGCCCGCCTGAAAACTAATAGTGTTATTTATTTCACTTTTTAAACACTGACAACATTTTACTATAAACGAAAGCTATTGAGATACTTAAGATTTATTTTTCATTGATTTTTGGTAGTTTTAAAGTTAATTTTAATTTATTCATAATATTGAAACCAATTGCAGTACCTATTATTAAAAACATCGAAAACATAAAGGACGAATAGGCCATTCAACTTTTAACGCATAAAGTGGTGGAAATTTTGCAGGTGTCGGTGACTATCGAAAATACTCCAAATTTTCTGTTAAATTGATTGGTGTCATTAACGTACAGCGGAGGTGTGAAGCTCAAGATCAGCGACCTTTTGAAAATTAAACTGGTTCCTTTTCTCACAATACAATGTTTGTCTTCACGGAAAAGCTAGAGATAAATATCTAATGATATTCCTGCCTGGGCGATTATATAAGTTAAGTTTCGAGTGCTAGAAATATAAAACCATGGCTGGCTTATTTACTTATTGCGTCATACACTACAGGCTAAAGTAAAAGGTAGAGTTTAATTACGTCACATTTACTATACTATACTACCAGAAATGAACTCTACCTTGAACTTCATCGTTTCGAGCTACATTTTAAATGTTATTGGGTTTAAAATAGCAAAGTCAAAATAATAGGATGTCACGTCAACGCAGAGCCGAAACTACTCAAAAACTTTCTAGTTTAAATTTATATTATATCGTGTATAATAATTAAATGACTTAATTTCTATACGTGAATGGGCGTCGTCGTTTGGTTTAATGGTCAACGCCAAGAAGTCGCAGGCAATTGTCATTGGTGGATCTTACTTTATCTCCAAACTAGTCAATAAAAGTTTGCCTAATGTTTTCTTTGACGGAACTCATATCCCGTTCTCCTCTACTGTTAGGAATTTAGGCATAACCATGGACCAGACTCTTTCCTGGTCGGCTCATATTTGTAATGCCAGCAAGGAACTCTTTTCCTCTTTTCATTCGCTTCGGCTACTACGAATTTTCCTACCGTTTAATACGAAAGTCATCCTTACCCGTTCTCTTCTGCTCCCTCTCCTGGACTATGGGGACGTAGCGTCCCTTGACCTCAACGAGGAACTCCTCAATAGGATGGAGAGGACCTTAATAATATATATTTATATTTATTCATATGTATATATATATAGAAAGATATTTATTTATATATAGTTTATAATATGTAATAATATATAATTACTTTAGATATAGTTTTAATTACTCTTTTAGGTATGGGTTAACTGGAAGAGATCCCTCTTAGGGATAAGTTCGCCTTTGTACTAACCAAGTATTTTCCATCTGATGTAATATTTATTTTTCTCGCACAATAAGATTTGACCCGGACAAACATAGTTACATAGATACATAATAGGTATATTGCAAGTTAAATAAAAGCTTGTAAAAATAAACTTATTATTTATGTTTAGCTCAATGGTTAACTGGTACAGACTACCTTTTAAGGTGTTAAGTCCGACATTTGTACTCTTTTTTGTAAATTTGTGCAATAAATTTTAAATAAACAAATGAAAATATAAAACTCAATAAGTATATGTAAACATAATAAAATAACTATACATACCTACTACACGTAGTTGGAAGCTTTGAGCTCTTTCAATTTAGAACATAAAACGTTAACTTCAAAACAAATTTCCATAAATTACAAAACTACTGATATAGGACCATGAAGCCGTCACAAAGAAAACTTTTCTGCTTGGAAATTGAATCAGGCATTTTCGGAGCAAGTAACGTCGCGTATTATTGCGCTATTCCCCTGACAAATATGTCCCAAACAGCAATATCCATTATTAGGCAACGAGAGCTGTCCCGCATTCTTACCGAACATATTACACTTCCTTACGTAACGGTGTTTGTTATAAAGCGAGTGCTTCTTCGAACGAGGATCACCACCATTAATTCTGTTGAATTAGGTATTTCATCCAGTGACAGGCGAAGTAACGAGTAGATATAGTGTATACTATGGAACTGTTTTATCACCTGCTTTGTTTTTTGTATTGGGTTTTCAGCTGAGTAAATTCTACTGTTAATAAAAGGAATCGGTTTTTGTGAGTCTGTCTAAATAAAATCTTATCAACCAATTTCAAAGTTCAACTAGGGTGCATCAGTTTCCCTAATTCGTCAATGCCAGAAAAATCTTTGATTCGTCAATTTCCCTAATTGGTCATTTTTCCTAACTTATCATCGCTATGCTGGCAATAAGATTGAACCAAAGAAGGGGCAATAGGATAGGATATGTAAAAAAATAGAACCTTTATTTCTGAAATTATTGGCACCCTGATTCGACTATCAAATTAATGTCATCCTCTCAATTTGTGTTTTTTATTGCTTTTTTCGCCCCTCTTACCTTCCACTCGGTTGCTTGGTTATTTTATGGCCAATCCGTCTCCAATGTTTTTTGGTCTATATGCGATAGAACAAATCCTAAGCAGTACATTTATGTCTATAGAATTTGGGCTCATTAGAATTGGTGCAGTGATGAGTTCGATTACGTACTCGAAAACATTTTTTTGCAGAAACTTGTCATTGAAAAAGAAAATACCTACGTTAAATGAGCAGTAAAGTCTGAGATCCCGCCTTTAAACTGTGACAGAAACGAAATACATTAATACTTGCTTCATTACGGTATTACTCGGCGGTCGACTGATGCAACATCCGCTAAGACTAATAGCTTTTACCATTGTCAAAAAACGTTTAAGCACTCAAGGTTGTGATGAGCTTGAAAATAAAGAAGTGCTTGCGGTATAGCTTGCTGTCGTGTTATTGAACGGATTATGCAACGTCTTGCTTAAATGAAACTTACCGCTGCAACCATTAAGATCCACAAAATGAGTACAATTTAGCTTGCAACAGTGTTTTCGTAGCACTTATATGTAAACTACAACAACACATCTGCTAGTTTCTAAGCAATATTATTACATAGTAGTGTTCTAATTGGTCATTTTTGTGCTATATAAGTATTTCAAAACATAAAAGCTTTAAGTTGGTATGTATATGATTAAGTATTGTAATATGTGTATATACTGCCCGTTTTGCAGCCTCATCGCAACCCGCAATAATAGATCCAAAACAAAACTACAAGCGATATCTTAAATAGGTAGGTACGTCACGGACTTTAATTGTTGAGTCAGTTAGTATTGACAACCAAATTAGCTTGAGCCTTAGATGGATCAACATTTAATGTCTGTGAGCTTACGTAAGCTACCATGTAATGTACATATAAGCTTTTTCAGCTCTTCGGTACGTACGAATTTCACAATGTCTATTTTGTTCGTTCCCCGTCTCTTGTCAGTGCATTTATTCTTCCTTCGATACTGATCTGCCTACCGTTCACATGTTTCACCATAAATTCCCATATTCCACATCTAGGCCAAGTATGTCATTTTAGTCGCAGTATTTTTCGCAACTCCCATTGGTCTACATCCTACGTGTCTAATCGATTTGGTGATCTCTTTCGGACATTTGCAATATCAATAATAACAGGTGTTTCGCGCAACTTCGATCTTGCCTGTACTGTAATTATCGTAATAATAATACTATGTTTATGCTTTTAAGCACATTCATAATCTTTTATAAGAATAACCTAATGAAGTAACAGGGGCTGTAGCTACAATAAAAACCTTCACCCCACAGTGTTTTCATTGACTACCAAGTAGGGTTTCTGCTCGAGAATTCTCGAAGCAAGAAATCTCGAGAAATTCGTCCTTCGCCGAGGCGGGAAAAAAAAACTCAATGCCTCGAGAACTTGAGAAATAAATCTCTTTTTATAGTAAAAAGAACACGCGTATAACACGTGATGTATTAAATATATTAAATAAAATAAAAAAACTCACATCTGAGGATGCCGAAGACCGGGCAAAGTGGAGAAGATTAAGTAGGAAAGCGGACCCTGGCGCTAGGCCGGGAAAACGCTAGGTTGAAGAAGAGAAGGATCGTATATGATTTATACCTAATTGTTCCATATTTGCCTCTACTTATTTTTCAAACGTGTTTTTCAATAAAAAGGACACGTCTTTAGATCCCTTATCTTATTTCTTATGCTAAAAGACGAATTACATTACAGGGCCAAGTAATAACAAATATTACAAAACTAATTAACTCTTAATAAATCAAATAATACCGATATACTCGTATTCCTATTGGCAAAATAAAGTAAGTATATATTACGTAGTAAATCTTGTGTAAGTTTGTCACTTCGAGTTAAATTAATTCACTTGAATATTCTTGCCTAATAAAAGATCATATTGTGATTTGTATAAGTACCTACATTTTGATAAATACCTAAAGAAATACACTATAGCATATTACATCGCCGGCGCGCACGCCTGCACCTATAGCTTTGTTTTTGGTTGTTGAATTTTTGATTATTAAGTGCAATTTATGGTAATTAAAAAACCATGTATATGATTATTAATCTCACCTACGACTCCTATGTATCCAATTTGTATTAAAGCAAAAAAAAATCAAATTAACATCATGTATTTTGAGACTTTAAATTTTTTTCGAGATACTCGAGAAATCCTGGTCGAGAATTCCCGTGCCTCTAGAAATAAAAAAGGTCGAGAAACCAGAAACCTTACTACCAAGCAACATAATTAAAACATACTCGTAAATCAACATAAACAGTAAACTTTTTTGGATTTCGATGAATCATAACATAAGTTATTTAACTACACAGGCACTTGATTGAACATTCTTAATTGTGATTCTACAGAATCACAATTAAGAATCTAGAAAGTGGAGCTCTTTAACTTATATTAAGTGCTTAAACCATCGCGCAATGAAGAGTGGACTATACAATAAAGGAGGATGGGCAAGAAATTCGGCTCTCGAGAGCCTTGGCATAGGCGAATTTGGGACAACCCTGTGCATGTTAAGTAATGTGTAACTCGACAAACTGTGACCCTGTTACATGCAACACTTGCTTTACGAGATAGTGAAAACAAAAGGTCAACGTACACTAGAAACGTACATATATACTTACCTACCATGAGTAGGTATAGTGATCATTAAACCTAACCTAACCTTAGGTTTAGGAACGTTTCTACAAAATTATGCAAACATTTTATGTCCTATGTGTTAGTTATTGGTGTTTGTTTAATTTATTGGTTAATTCAACTGCTTAAGTGATACAAATGCGCAAATATAATAGGGGTACTCACCTTGACATTTAGCAGTTCAATGGATGGTCTTTTGAAATATTATGTAACTTTTGGAACGGCGCTGATGTTACAATACAAACGAAAGAACCAATAGATTCGATTATCAAATCTCTACATGGTGTATTGAGAAAGTGCAGTAGGCTACTGTCACTTCTTATGTATGCAAATAGATATTATGAAAGAGCAAGGTTGGTTTAGCATGGAATGGAATTACAGTAATGGTCTTTTAAAGAACCTGATGGGCCCAAAGCAGCAGCTGAATATATATTATATGAAAAATATTATATATATATATATATATAGTAAGTAACACAAGTGTGCGTGCGTGCGTGCGTGCGTGTGTGTGTGTGTGTGTGTGTGTGTAATCGTAATCATATAATTTCAACTGTAACTGCCGCTTTACACCGATTCACTGTAAGCTGGGTTAAATTCATACTTGTGGAGATCTTGTTGTACAGAAATGGACCAAGGAAAAAGGCAAAGTTATGGGCAAAACTAGTTCTACTGGGTGGATTGATAAAAATTCGGTTTCTTCTTCTCTCAGAAACTGTTGAAGATGGCGCTTTCTTGTGTTGTTTTAAGATGGTTGCTTTTATAAATAATTGTCTTACTGATAGAACGTTAAATTCTTTATATAAAGCGGTTGTTGAGTATCTGAAGTTTTTAAATGTAGCTACCTTAATAACTGCTCTTTGAGCTCGTTCTATTGCAATCATGTGAGACTTTTTGGCACCTCCCCAAACTTCAATGCCGTATGATATGATGGACTGGCACAGTGCAAAATATACATTCTTGACAATATCAGGATCTCTTAAATGTCTAATGTTTTTAAATATATACATTAGTTTCCTAACTCGAGAGCATAAAGAATTAATGTGGTAGTACCATTTTAAATTTTGAACTGGGATAATCGCAAAGATTTGAGACAAAGAGTAATTTAAGGTGCTCATCTAATGATTTTTACTTGATCTAAAGGGCAATTCTAAACAGGTGACTCGCGCCTCACTCGAAGTCGGCAGCCCATAGGTATTGCATCGTACAATCAGTCTATGCATGGAGGGTATACATGAACAGGAACGCCGTTCGTGCCGTTCTTTATGGTCGAACTCACCAGGAATATTTTCTTACAAATATTTCGTGCAGAAATAGATTTTTGCGAACTGACCTTGCATCCCAGATGAGAAACTTGCGCTCATTGGCATTAGACTGGTCATCTTATCCCACCATACGATATTTTCGGGGTTCTAACCCACCATTTACGGTTTGAAAGCTTTATCGTTAGACTCCCAGCACTTCAAAACATGGGACTTTATATACTTTAGGGGAAGACGAGGAAGCGGCGGCTTAACCCTTTTCCAGGCCGAACCAATTTATAAGGTCTTGCCAAAAAATTCAAATATATTACAAATTTCGGGAAATGGGACTTGAGTTCAAATGAATCATCCAACCAATCAACCAACGATTGATGATTGATGATTAATTTGAACCCAAGTCCCATTTCCCGAAAGTCCAATCTAATACGGACCTTAAATCGGATTGCTAAGGTTTAAATTCTATTGGCGCGTATACGCGCCCCCGTATATGTGGTTGTTAAATCGTATTATGCCCTGGAAAAGGATTAACAATTACATGGTGCGATGCAAGATCGGTACCTACGGTGCAGTGTGAATCATATTACACTGATCAGTCCAACTGCAAAAATGTACGAAGTGAACGACAAATTCCTGTTTTGGTCGGTAACATTAGTTCTTCCTCAAGGAAAACTATAATGCTTAGGCAACATAACGCAACCAGCCAGACAGCGCATTGCTATCATAGTTTGAATGTTTTGATTCTCACAAACCCTTTATTAAGTGAATATCTGGAGCGCTGCGGTCATGCGGTGGGCCACAACTTCTTAGCTGTGAGATAGGGCCATTTATCTGACCAATAGACTTTCGTCATGGATTTAAGCCTTGCAAATACTTTAATAACACTTGGGAAACGGATATCAAACCAGATACACCACACCGAAAGCAAGCCTTGCCCTCGGTATAGGCGTATAGGTAGGTATGAATGCCATACCGAGCCGAGCAACCAACACTTTTGCAATTTCACACTGTTTTCGTAAAGTGTGAAAATTTTACTTAAGTGGATAATAATAATATAAGTGTAAGCGGCTCTGAATGTATGTAATTATCTCATCAGCATATGCCAGGTTACACCTGGTGTGTGGGAGGGAAGCCGTTAAAATCGATTGAATGATGATAAAGACAGTGATTTAAAGATTTTGACTCGCACATTACTCCGAATTATTGTAATTAATTCAAAAATAAAATTTACAGTGAAATAATTAACTGCAATTGAAATGAATAAGTGCACACTAGTAATTTACATGGTCCGTGTAACGTAATATTGGTATCAGGTAATAGTTGTGTTACATAATGGACGTGTTTCGATTTAAGTCTGTCGAAGATTTTGTTTTGAAGGTTAATCTAAGAAACTAGGTCTACGACACAATGTGAACGCAACTCAAGAAGTCGTCGGCCCCATCAGCTGAGTCTATGCGACATGCGTTCACTGTCACATAACTGACATAACTTTACTACGTTCGTACGACAGACTACGTCAACTATTTTGGCCCATTCTAAAGGGGCCCACAGATTACCAGTAGGGCTAAGATGGTCGGCTCTTTATCATTTGTCACCATGCCTGTCACGTTCTAACCAGTATGTAAGCGCGAAAATGACGGACATATTGACAAGTGATAAAAATGGAACCATACTGCCACCGCAGTTCGCCGGAAGATATCGCCCTGTCATTTATTCGCAAAAGCTGAAAATCGCGAATAACTCGGTTTTCCTTTAGATTTCGCAGAAAAACTTAATGAAATCATATAGTCAATTATAGTCTCTTTGATCCAAATGATGATGGAGCCGGCTTTGAGCACAGATTATACAGGCGGGCTGTCGATCACTTGTCGCGTTCATTCAGCCCAATTCCCTGAAGTTAGATTTTGATGTAGTAATGAAGCAATTAATACAACATTTTCACAAATAAGAAATTTGTTGTAACATAACAGTTGCTATTCGACTGTAAACCTTGTACTATAAATACCCCACTACCACCATACCATTTTTAATATACTAAATGTCCCGGTAACTGAGCCATTTATTCAAAAGTGACCTGATCTCTTCCCAATGTTGTCTACCGGACGAGCTGATGGTCGATTGGCTCTTCTTTGTCTGATAGCGGTCACTCATCCGGTGTGAGTCACTCATCCCTAAGTCCTGATCAGCTTGTCCCGTCAGCTATAGATTTTAATAGAGAAACTCGCAATTAAATATAATTTCTTGTCAGGTGACGGGAGCATGGCGTCGCCTGTCGAGCACGGTGAGCGAGTCCGTGGGGCTGAAGCACGCGCTGCGGCGCTTGCAGGCGGTGCCTGCGCGCGCGGCGCGGCTGGTGCACGCGCTGGTGGACCGCATGCGCGTGGGCGGCGGCCCGCTCGTG
The DNA here is from genome assembly GCF_033807575.1 of Cydia pomonella. Lineage (NCBI taxonomy): Eukaryota > Metazoa > Arthropoda > Insecta > Lepidoptera > Tortricidae > Cydia > Cydia pomonella. Next base: position 7,947,867 of record NC_084721.1, on the reverse strand, counting down.
TTCACACAGCACGGCGCGCTGCGCGGCCGCCGCGTCGTGGCTAGGACCGCGCAGCAGGCGCCGTATTATAGCTTCAAAGGCATTAGGTATATCCAAGGTTAAAGATACTTACCTTTTTTGTCTGAAGTGGTGTTACTGAAATCCCTCGTTTTGTGCCTATATGTAATTCAAACTACCACCTGACACATCCTCAAAAATGTGGCGCCGCGATCTGGGAGCACGGTAGTGCCCTCGCGAACTAACTCTACAAGCCCTATTAACTTCACAAATTCTACTCCTTAGTCAAAATATGTGACTTGACCGTTTCTACTACTTACAACTCTTACAAGAACTATTGTATAACGGAAAAACCGGCCAAGAGCATGTCGGGCCATGCTCAGTGTAGGGTTCCGTAGTTACTCTTCCGTCACAATAAGCTAGCTTAAAGTATAGTAAAATTGTTAACCAAGGGATGAAACGGTACCTTTCACGCGAGTCAAACATAACTAAACAGCTAAACTGATCATGTCCGCTATAGTTTTCATTTAAAGTCTTTCTTAAGCTCTACTTCCACGATTTTTTTCATATTTTTTGGACCTATGGTTCAAAAGTTAGAGGGGGGGGACACATTTTTTTTTCTTTCGGAGCGATTATCTCCGAATATATTCACTTTATCAAAAAATGTTTGTTGAAGACCCTTATTAGTTTTGAAAGCCCTTTCCAACGATATCCCACACTGTAGCGTTGAAGCAGAAAAAAAATGTCACCCCCACTTTACGTGTAGGGGAGGTACCCTCAAAAAAATTAAATTTTTAGATTTTAATGTACGACTTTGTCGGCTATATTGATTTATATATCCATGCCGAATTTCAGCTTTCTAGCACTAACGACCACGGAGCAAAGCCTCGGACAGACAGACAGACAGACAGACGGACATGGCGAAACTATAAGGGTTCCTAGTTGACTACGGAACCCTAAAAATGACGATAGCGTAGCGAAACGGCCAAGCTACATATTTTGACAAAGGTGTAGAGTTTGTGAGGTTAATAGGGTTGATCGTTGACAGTGTCAAAGCTGACATATACGCTATCGACAACGTAATTTACTTGCTATACATCTCGCTCGCACTTATATGCGAGTACGAGTGAGATGCATAGAAAGTAAGTAACGTTCTTGATACCGTTTATGTCAGTGCCGAACAGGTCGTAGCCACACTAATTTTGGCTGGTAGAATTGAATTTTTAGTGGTGATTTTGAATAATAAATCCAATCATTTATTATAACTCAAGATAGGTTATGGGCATTCCAAAATTGAAGCGCTTACCTTGTGACAAATTGTACAAGTTGCCTTTAGTCGTCCCTAGGCAAGCGAGAGATGTGCACGTCCTAACGAGCTCGAAAGAGAAAGAGACAACATCATGTTTAACAAAGAGTATTAGCTAGAGTATGACATAGATGAAAGTCGTCTCGTAAAACAAGTAACTATTGTCCCACCAGATACGCGCAGCCGCCGCAAGGCTCCCTGCGGTTCCGGCCACCGGCGCCGCTGGAGCCGTGGTCCGGCGTGCGCGACGCGCTGGAGGAGGGCGCCGTCTGCCCGCACCGCTTCATGCTCTTCGACACCTACAAGGGCGAAGAGGACTGCCTGTTCCTTAACGTCTACTCGCCTGCTCTGCCGGACAAGCTCACTGGGTAACTATCGTATTTGTATCGCTTTTTTAGATAACAATACCAAAGGGATTTAGCGATTCCAATCCTGATTTTTTGACTTTCACTCGATAGAAAATAAAACCGGTAACGTGCGAGTTTATCTTACTCGCGCACCGAGGGTTCCGTACAAACTTTGAATTATCTCGTGTAACTATAAAGGCGAAAGACTTTTGAACAGAAGTACCTATCTATACTAAGTATATTTGTGTACAACGCCATCTATCGGCAAATTGTCTGAGATAATTTGCGCGATGTAATGCACGTATGTTTGTTTTTTCGAGGATAATTCTCTATAATGTGAACCGATTTCAAAAATTGATCTTTTATTTGAAAAATCACTGACCTATCACACATAGACAGTCCTCATTGAAAAATGATCTATTTAATGTAATCTCATAGAAATTTCAGGTGTAATAAACACACGTAAAGTTGGTTAAATTGCAAACTGAATTTGGAAAGGTTTTTTCCGCTTCCGATACGTAGAGGAGCATGCGCATCGAGGTTGGTAGGTTCCGGTTTAAACCCCAGATATGGTCCCTAAGATTTGAGACATTTTAGGAAAAATCCGAAAATGTTGAGTGACTGACAAAGGAAGAAATATTAAGCGATCTCTAAGCATGCTTTTAATATTCACGGATGTGGCAGACACACAGACAAATAGTAATGTAAAATATAAAACAAATTAACATAACAATTCCAATTAGCAACAAAAATTATATAATTACAACTTTTACCCGATCTGGGGACACAGCATTTTACAAACAAAATGAGAAATATACGAGTAGATAGAATTAAGGGTTGTATTATACTATTATTTTGAATACCTATATTATATTCAATGAATTATTTTATTCAATACTTATATACACTATGAAACTTTTACGGGAGGTTGCGGATACTCACCTGCTTAGAGTTGTATATTTAGCTCTGTGTCAGTCTATTTTAAGTTATTGTATACTCGCTTGGGGTGGTTCTGCTAAATCAACTTTAATCACTTTAGAGCGAGCACAAAGAGCAGTTCTGAAAGTCTGCCTAGGACTCCCCCGACGGTATTCTACTTCTGAACTTTTTATTAAAGCGCACGTCTTAAGTGTTCGTAGATTGTTTTTACTGCGTGCTTCCCTTTACGTACACAATATCGTCAGTCGTCAGCCTAATCTACAAGACATGATACTAAAAAGAGTGTACAAAATTCCCAAGCCCCCTGTTAAAACTGCTTTTGCTATGAGATTCTCGGCTTATCTCTTTCCGCATTTATACAATAAATTAGTAAAAATCTGCGACATAAGGCACTGTAACTTAACTGAAGCAAAAAGGCATATCCAACCCCTACTACTTTCTTGGAACTATGATGAGTCAGAGGATATTTTGAAATGACTGTAGTAGACGACAATATTCAATTGCGTCTGCTCCCGAAAGATGAATAACTTCTACAGCTACTTTTCTTTTATTTTGTTTTCTCTCACATTTCGTAGTTATACACACGCACATATTCATACATACATACTCACATATATACACACATACCCTCACATAAACACTTTCACTTACATACAAATTACTGAGACCTTTTTAACTGTTTTGTGCTTAGTTTGATAGTTAGTCATATAATTAAAAAAATCTTATTTAATTTAGCTTTAACAATAATGTATTCTGTTAAAATGAGAACCGTACCATTTTGATACTTCTCTGAGATTCCCACGTGACAGGCTGAGCCTAGTGTGGGGATCAATGTACTGCTGGTCGTGTAATGCCAAATTCTTGAAATAAATATTATTCTTATTCTTATTCTTATTCTTAATTATTTGTAAAAAATATGTGGCCGATCTTGACCATTTCTCATGTAAAAAAAAAGTTATAGATCGCAGAACCAGATTTTAAAACTTAAGTACTAAAAAGTCACTTAATACAAAATATATATCCACAACAAGTTTCGTCAACGGCCTACCTAGTATCTATATAACAAAAAGTAATAAACAAATAGAAACCTACCCCCCACTCTGATTTTCACCCGGACCAAAAGTGCCAAAAATACTGGCAGCATTGCCTCGCTGAATGGCCAGTGATATTTGCTGGACCAGGAAAGAACCAGAGCGAGGGTCGCAGCCCCTTTCTTTCAGCCGACACCCTATGCTCTTGATAAAGGCTTTGGCCTCGGCACACCAAGGCCCCGCCGTCTCAACGGCAACCGGGACAAAATCATACACTTGCTCGAGGTTGGCGTATTTGTTATGTTTTAACTTGGCCGCACTTTCAGCCGCTGCGCCTGCTTTGTTCACCGTGTGCGCGAGATGAGTAGGAGCAAAAGTACTCACACACGTGGCATCCCAAAGCAAGCTGCGGCCTTTCGCCCAAGGAACAAGCGTAAGACCATCCGGTCTCTTACCATCTAAACGACTCAGGCCCTGGGGCTCCATGATACACGGGACATTCGCCGAAACCAAAGCTCGCCTTATCAGATCGTTGATAGCACAGTGCCTGGGTATCCTACCCACGCACCGCGAACAGCTCAACCCATGGTGACCATCAGCCTCTACCATTACCCCACACTTACACTTATGAGGCTCGCACACCTTGCTCCCAATTCTCAGTGCCACAGCCATCCGCAACGTGTCATTATCGAGCAAGGTTCCCAAGTGCGGTGACGGCAAGGCATGCAGCCACGCCCCCGACTCCGGTTCTCTGACAGCCTTCAGTCTAGCCACATCCTTCCCAAAAGCACCCTCCACCAGGCCTTGATGCAAATCATGGCACAAAATATCGTCCCACTGTCTTTGGGATGAGGGGTTCTCCGGTCGTTCAACCCCCGCAAAGCGAGACGACCACTCGGAAAGAGCTTCCTGAAAAAATGCAACGCAGACATTGCCACCATCAAAAGAAAGAATTTTAGTGACAAGACCTGCCGCCGCATGAGATGATGCCAAGAAAGCTACCAAGCCGACGTCACGCATGCAACGTACCCCCAACCCCCCATAACGAACAGGAAGTGATGCCTGGCGCCACTGTGGCTCATCGAAGCTGACATTTAAAACACCTTCTAAGCCCTGTCGAAGCACACGATCAAACGCGTGTACGTCTTGTTCAAACCTCCAAATTGGCGCAGTCCTCAAGATATACGTTACGCGAGGCATCGCAAAACAGTTTCGCAGTAAAATGAGTGAAACGTGCGCCGACAAGTGTTCGAAATGCAAAAAAGCAGACTTCAACGCCTGAGTCTTAGCCTGAACCGCCGAACCCACCCCTTCCGCGAAAATGGGTGCCCCTAATAAAGAAAACGATTCTTTGTTCAGCAACATAAGACCTGGCAATACCGACTGAAAGTCAGGCAATGCCAAGGAGCCACATGGATACAGCTCACACTTTGTGGAATTTACTTTCAATCCAATTGATTTTAAAATGTTTTTATTTTGTAAACCGGCCAGCACAAAGCGCTTAATGTGAAGAAGATTTTAAAGCAAACCATTACACTAATGCTAAGTAAACGTCATAATTTCATATATGTTTGACCTTGCACTGTCTGGGCTATCAAAATCGCTGCCAACTTATCTAGGTCTGACTCTAAATGCGACCGTCACATGTCCATGTAGTTGAATAGTTGTATCCTTCTTTGTTTAGATTAAAATCTAAATCTAAAGATGACCATGTTGATTTGATGTCTAAATTAGCTGATTTATGAAGTGGATCGTAGATTCAACTTCCATTTCCTTGAGGATTTTCCTGCAAAACATATTATTATTTCATTTTAGGTAATTTTATTAAGTCAAAGATTACTTCCCTTAAGTTAGTAGGTATGTATTAGTTGCTTGCTTAACTTATGCTATACCTGACAACAATGAAAAGTATAAAACATTATACCTATTCATTATCCTACTCTACGAGAACTAGGCATTTCATAATGGAAGTGGTAAACCGCGAATGTACCTACTCATAATTACCACAGAACCTTATCAACATGAGTCATACTCTGGGTATACGAATAGGCCCCATACCGGGTCAGTGTTCCATATCAAATATTTCGAAACATCCTATTTCTAAAACATATGTTTTTGCTGAGTCAAGCGTGACCCAAAACTTTCTAGAAGAGAATTTCCACTATCGTGTGTGATTGCCTTAGCAGTAAGTCGTGTGGCTTGCAAACTGGGGTCGTGGGTTTGAAGTGTTCAAACTCCAATGAGTTTCTTGGAAGCACACAACGAAAAAATATTATTTGATACTTATTTTCAAAAGCTCCGGGGGGCGTAGCGAAGATGACAATCGTGCATCGACAAATGCTAAACGAAAAAATGTAGGTATCGGGATGACCGATGCTACGAAGTCAGGTGACTATTTCTATACATCATTCAAGTTTCGATTGGCGTCCAGGAAACCGAAATAATACCAATAAGATCCAGTTAGCCCTCTGGGTTGAAAGACCAGATCACGGAATATGTACAATAATAACCTTATTAACATTTTCCGGGGTGTGGGCCGGCTGGCATGGCGTTGCTTTCGTAAAAACCAGAATCCGCATCAATTCATGAGATTAGTTTCCAAAAGCGAACCCGGCTGTGACGACTGTCCATAGGATACAAGCGAAAAGCAGTATAGGTAACAAGGATATTAAGTTATAAATGGTTGGGTTTTACCAAAGGTACAATCCAAAGCTGGCGGTGATGGTGTGGATCCACGGAGGTGCGTTCGCGGTGGGCTCGGGCAACTCGTTCCTGTATGGGCCGGACCACCTCGTGGGCGCCGGCGTTGTTCTCGTCACCTTAAACTACAGGCTTGGAGCGCTCGGGTTCTTGAGCCTGGGGAATGAAGAGGTCTCTGGAAACATGGGCCTTAAGGTAAGTTTACACGATCGCTCTACATAGTTGTTGTGGAAAATCAATTGAATATATTAAATTGATATTGAATAAACGTGTTCTACTTATTTTCAATACCGGCTAAGTCTAAATCAATCACACAAAACCCTATGCTTGCTTATATAGATCGCTGTTATAAAATGTAACAAGGTAAGTACTTTACTCGCAGACAAAATGTAATCCCAAGATTGGAGGATCGTGGTGCCTATTAAAGTTTCTGTTTACATTGGCTGCAACCGCATTCTGCGGTATGCAACAGCACCATTAGGCTGCAATACGCACGTATATTCATTTAGTTAATGTAATTTTGATTCTTGTCCAGGATCAAGTAATGGCATTGAAGTGGGTGCGCGACAACATCGAGCATTTTGGTGGGGACCCCAATAAGGTTACCATCTTCGGAGAATCCGCTGGTGCCGCCTCCGTACATCTCCATATGCTATCGCCAGCGTCAAAGGTACCTAGAATCAACTTAATGTTTGCATGTAAATGTAGGTCTTGAAATTTGGAGACAAGAATGAAACTACTTACTGATGAAATAAATAATACAGAGCTTTTCAGTCGAGTACCGTGTTTAGGCAACGAAGCTTCCTGAGTTGCCCAGGTGAGGTACGAGATTGAAAACTTGATTATAATATATCACTATTGTATATACAATACTTTTTCTATGAGTCAACAAAAATAATACATAAAAATAAAATCTTTCGCTATATGCACGACTGTCACGCAACCTAGAGTCCGCAAGTCTAGGCGATAACGTCAATGCACTACATCTTATACAACTACTCCAAAATAAGTATGGTGGGGTTGTCTCTCTTTCATGGGTCTACAAAAAAAAACCGGACAAGTGCGAGTCGGACTCGCGCACGAAGGGTTCCGTACCATTATTGATAAAAACGGCAAAAAAATTATGTTTGTTGTATTGGAGCCCCCCTTAAATATTTATTTTATTCTGTTTTTAGTATTTGTTGTTATAGCGGCAATGGAAATACATCATCTGTGAAAATTTCAACTGACTAGCTATCACGGTTCATGAGACACAGCCTGGTAACAGACGGACGGACGGAAGTCCCATTTGACCCTTTGGGTACGAAACCCTAAAAAGTCCGCGATGTTGAATGTCTATCTTTTAAGGATAACTTACTATACCCATTCTTAACTTCTAGAAAAATATCATATAGTATGAGGCATTTGCAAAGCTATTTACACGGATACAGTATTAATAATTATCTTATTAAGCATTTCATACAGCTTACAATGGTCCCTTACATTACACCATACAATTTAAAAGAATATTTTAGGAGCAATCGTAAATTAAAGTTTAATTTCGAGCCATATAACGTGTACGAAAGTTAAAGACGCTATCCGTACTTAGTTAAAATTTTTGCCACCTTATGCGCTGGGATCGCTTTACTTACCGCTACCATGCACTTCGCCCGGTCCCAATACAGCAATATGAAATACGCGAGCAGCCGCGATAACTTCATACTCGTACGCGCCCGGGCCGCCGAGACCCGGCGGGCTGGTCAACGACTCGTAACTCATGAGTCCTTGGTACTTGCTCCTTGCTAAATTCAGATTTTAGACAGTTTTTTTCTCAATTTTGGCCACCGTAGCCTATGGAGACTAACAAGCAACGGTAAGCAGTTTTCGTTTCAGTTATGGATGTTGCTAATAGCAACTACGAAGCAACTTGCTATATTAAGGGTGTCACATGTGCGTTTATGACTCATGAAGCATTTGTTTCTACTATAAAACCTAAAAATAAATAATTAATTTGAGCCATCGTTTTAATTCCTCCTCTTGACCGCGGCGAGCTGTGATTGCCTGATTGGTCAATTTCATTATAGTTGACTAAACCGTTTCGAAATGAATATTATAGTTGAGTTGAGATACATGAAAAATACCCAATTACAGTTTGGTATACGAAATCTTGATTCAACCATTACAGTCGACGAGTAGAAAAAGTATACAGTGCAGCAGAAGTAATCAACTGCATTGTATACTGTATCTATATATCATATACGTGCGTCGACATGGATTATTTAGCAATAATCATAATGCGAAAAGCCTACAGTGTGTGTTCAATTTTCAATCTTATTCCCTTGGCATTAGTTCGAAATCATTAACTGTAATTGTAAATTTAAGCACGTATATATTAGCGACGTCACGTCTCATACCAATATATGAAAAGGTTAATTAGGTGCTTACTATTGTGGATTGATCAGTAAACTGGACGGTATACCTATACCTATCAATTGGTACCTAGGTACCCACCAATCAGCTGTCAATGTTTACGGACGTAATAATTAATTTTCACCACACCAACTGGTAAAGTCCCTCTTGATTGTTCAAAAACTAATGAAAAAGTTGCATTTTATCCACATGTGGGGCAAAGTATTCAGATGCAAATTTTAAATGATGATTTTGGATGATAATATTTTAATTAAGTTCATTTGGTTTGATTTTTTGGTATTTCATACTTAGTATTTTCCTGGCGATGGTGTGCTGAAAAATTTTGTGTTTCACTCGGTTCAAGGCACAAAGTTTGTTTAACCCTTTGTGCCTTGAAACCCTCGCAAAGCTCAAGATTCCACTTCTCGAACCACTCGCTACGCTCGTGGTTCAATTTTGGGATCTTTCGCTTGCTCGGGTATCAATATTAGCACGAGCGGTTAAACAACAACTTTGCCCCATTGTAAAACAAATAACTATTACCTATGTATGTAGGTAGTTTTTTTTAACCCCCTGGGTAGCAAAGGTATCTATATGTAGATAAAAGTATGGTTAAAATTATAAGTAGGTACTTACTAAAAAATAATCAACTCTATTTGCAAGATAATAATAAACGGAATAATGGCGTAGCGATCTGATGATCCCATCGCCAGCTCGTTTTCGAAGTGCAATCAGTCAACGCAGGGCAGCTTGTGGCGTCCAACCATCCAGAATAGAGCCGTGAGCGCTGCATTCTCGAGGGTAGATGTGGAAACATAAGTGGCTAGTTGGCTAATATATGTTTAAAGTCCAATGAAACCTCTCTATACCCTTTGCCTTGGATGTGGTTTTTCCATCTTGGCCAATCTTGTGGGGGCGGGGCGAGTCACTTCCTGCCGGAGATAAAATTGCATAGGTACGATAGGTACTTAACATTTCATTAGACAGGCAACCTTTTTTATATTCCATAGCCTAGTGACTAAATGTCAATCCCTTCCACCCAATAAAATCAAATACTAACAAATAATAAGATTACGAATACAAATAACTAAGATTTTGATTGAGAGTGCTATTACGTTTCAGCGTTGAGCGAGTTTAGGTATTTTATGTACACACATATCATAAACCCTCAATGATTGCCTTCAAAATCCGTAAATAATGGCCAACTTTACGATAAACTGTTTTGTTACAACAAATTTCTTATCTGTGATAGTGTCCGAATTTGCTTCATAACCACATCAAAATCGATTTGGTTAAGGCATTTAAATTTGGAACATCTGAAAAAGAAGCAATTCGATTTGACCTGTATTCTAATATCAGTTGAGATGCCTTTTTGTTCGAAATGAAATGTCAATTGCATACAATTTTGACAAATCTCGTCAAATGTTAGTTTGTATCGAATGTTACGGGAATAGGCCCCCGACTCTAGTTTGTCTCTGAATTAATAAAAAAAAACTACGGATGCGTGACATGCGTGAAAAAAGTTTTCATTTATCGCCATTTGACGTACAGTTTATCTTTTAATAAGTTTTAAGTATAAAATGAATTTGTTTTGTGGTTTTTAAAGTAACTATAGCAAAAGTCTCGTGTAAAATGAGCGATAAAAATATTTCGGTGACGCCACCACATATCCGCGAGTTCCGCCAAGCGAGCAACGATGCCCCAACGTTGGTTGTAATTTGGGTTAGTGAATATATGTGTGTAGATAAAATAGTGTATGTAACTGACACAAAGTTCAATTTTAGGTCTCGTAATCGCGACTTACTTGCGGCTCCTAAAGCGCGCACGAAGACGTACAGGCAATCACCACTGGTTCGTGCTTTGCACTACATCAACGCACTTCTCCAGTCGGCTCCAGACTGCGATCTTTTTGCCAGTAGTTGGAGGCAAATCTGTGAGCAATGCAAAAACCATTGTGAGGCAATGGATGACCGTCCGTCCTCAGTTAGTTATTAAGGTTCTCCTGTGTTTTGTAATTCTATTTTTCATGTATAACACAATTTAATGATCAATACCCTTCTATTTGTGTACGGATATATAACTTAAAATAATATTGACCTACCTAGTCCCAGATTGTATTCTGTACCTGATGTGTATGTATTTATATACTTTCTGTCCTAAATTTCGCAGTGCATTAGTATATACTGTAATAACACACTCGTGTATTTTAATGCCTTTTATTATGTAGCAGTCACGTAAACTACTATTAGGTACCTACGCGCTGCGGCAGGCTGTGCGAGCTCAGTATGCCGATCTCTTACTACCACATTTTCCCTCTCGCTCGCAGTACAATTATGGATAAAACAATATTGATCCTTCGTGACACATTGAAAACAACCATAACAAAACTATCTGCAATCAAATTACAAAAATCCAGTGCAAATGTACTTACATTGAACTGGATTTAGTATTTTCGTACCAAATAACATTTATTAGGACTTTATGCATAATAATAAAAATAAATAATATTTTTTTACTAGAAAGACCTACTTGTTTACATGTTTCGTTATTGCATTAGGAATAGGTTGGGTAGTGAAACTATAGCTTTATTATGATACAACGCCTTTGTTCAATTAATTTGTATCATACCCGTGACCACCTTCCTCGTCACCATCAGGCTAACATAACATTTAATTTGCTGTAACATCCAACTGTCAGTTTGTACTATTTAATATTATTCATATTCATTTAATCATACAATTTTAATTTAGTACCTATAGAATGTCAGGTCATTTCACAAGTACATTACGTACATTCGTACTTGTATAACTTTACCGCCCTACAGCGGGTTACTAGCACTATACGTGCGTATGTCGAAAATTTCAAGGGCCATATGTACTGTAAAACGTTGTACAATACACGTGCGAAAAGGTAATTCGCATCTCGTGTCGATTTAAAACTGATCAACACTCGTTGCGAATTTCCTATTTGTACATGCAGCTAATTATAATAACATTCTATAAATTTAATGTTGTCCGGTAGTTTGTTTTATTACTATTTAGTAATATAATACTATAAGAACAAATATTTACATTACTGCGATCAAAGTTTCTGGTCGCAGTTTACACGCACACAGTATGTGTTATTATTAATAAAGTATGAGTACACCACGAGTACACCGCCGCAGACAACGATAAAAAAAACCTCGTCGTCGCCGTTAAAAACGTGCCGAGCTGACCGACCTCCGACCGACACGCGTCCTGCCTCTACAAGCTCTGCCGTCGTGGTACGGAGATCGCGAGCGCAGCGCGCGTATCGATGATATTCGAGTTGTTTAAAAAAAAAATAGTAGCATTTCATAAGCATTAATGCATACCGATAGTATTAGCTAATGTTGCAGATTGCTTTAGTATGAAAATGACTTCGATATGAAGTAGATTTTCGTAGGAATTGACACTTGTTTCGAAGAGAAATTGAATTAATTTTACTTTGATTTTCTCTTTCTCAAAGGCATATAGGAAAAATATCGTATCGTATTCCTAAAGTACATGGTATTAGTAATACAAAATATTTACCTTTAGCAGAGTTAAATTCTCAAAATTTACAAATAAGAGCTCAAAATTCAGTGCTTTTTCGCGGTTTATCGTAAACGACCATCGGAAAAATAATCATTACTAATTAAATAAGTCCCTTTTTCTAATATTTAACATCGTATGCCTAAAGATAAGAAGACGCCTTTACTGGAACAAGTACTCTTTGTGTCTAATAATGAGCGCAAAGTCCTGAATTTCATCGAGAAATATTATCAATTTTACATTGTTTCGACTTTCCTTGTGAGAGCGCTCTTAACGACGTTATCTAATTGATCCAGCACATGTTAGTTATTGATATAAGTTGTTGATTTAAAGCATTCGTCACAATGATTAAAGTAATTAATTTTAAAGTATGTTAGTATCGCCTTACGTCACTGTAGGATTCAAGGCTGATAGGTATATCATGCAACAATCATATTTTTAAAAGTTTATTTTCGGTATTTACCTAAGCTTAAATAAAGACTGACTCTAAACCCAAAATTCAGATTAGTAAATATTATAGAATATACGAGTATAAGTATATTTTAATTAACAATTTTCAAAATCAAACCATTTTAGTCACATAAGATGTGTGTAGAGAGCCCGTTACAATCTCCGTCGACTTACCCAAACTGATTAGGTAGTTCATGGTTTTTGTTCAATATATATGAATGCAGGTTTCCTTTAATTGAATAATGTGGTGGTAACTCGTCGTTGTCGCAGGGTTTATTCCATGGCGCGATAGCGCAAAGCGGGCTGGCGACATCGCCATGGGCGCTCGCACACGACCCGCTGGAGCGGGCCTTCGAGCTCGGCCGAGAGCTCGGCATCGTCACCAACAGCACGGCTGAACTGCTCGGTGAGTGAGGATGTTATGAGGGCTAGGTTTTGATTCAGGATCATTGATAAAGCTATGTCAATAAACAGTTTTATAACTTAACATTACCTACACAGAGCCTCGGCATATATACACACTAGCGTCTCCAAGCGTCCGGTATGCGCACTATTATGGGTACTAATAATATTCTAAGTTCTCTTAAGGAGATACATATAATAGTTATATATAAATTGAGATTAATTTAGCTTCAGCTGTAAACATATTTTCAACTTTAAAAATAGTTTTTTTTTTATATTACGTCGGTGGCAAACAAGCATACGGCCCGCCTGATGGTAAGCAGTCTCCGCAGCCTATGTACGCCTGACTTATTTTTGTATATATATTAAAATGTTACTATTAGGAATTTATAAGGCATCTCATAACTAAATAACAAATGAAGCTGAGTAAGATAAAAAAAGGGTAATACAACTGCCTCATTGTTGAAAGCTAGTGATTTTTATTACTGTTTTAAAAAGAATAAATATACAACACAATATAAACAATACTAATAAAACAACACCGTGAACTGAATAGAGAAAAGACAATTGTCATTTTCCATTGTTTTACTTTAAATAATAATTATTTACTAGGCAAATGCGAGTAAAGCTATTTAGTTCATATGAGAGATACTTATTTACTGGCAATACATGAATCACATGTTAAATGGGCTAAAAGGTGTAATTTAAACTAAATAAGCTATAATTTAAAAATCATACTTTAATAGCAGTAAAAGTATTTAATAAACCACAATAATCATAATATTATACTTCTAACACTAAGCCACATTTTCAGTAATAAATGTATCTGTTACCGGAAATGTATGAAATCTAGGAATTGTATACAAATCCTAGGAAATTTATACAATTCCGAAGCTATTTAGGAAATGTATAAAATATGGTTTCAAAAACTATTTAATACATACTTGTCCTAGGAAATATGTAAAATTCCTAGGAATTGTATATAATTCCAATATCGGATTAGGAAATGTATAAAAATAATGCTTTCTGTAATAAAACACGTTGTTAAAATGAGAATTTTCATTTTTATTAAAGCACTCGTTGAGACAACAACGTTCAGGTAACAATCATATCATAAAATATAATAATCTTCATATTATCTTACTAATGAAAGCTTCGAAAATCAACTATCTAGTAACTTTTAAAATGTATTTATCAAAAAATCGACTTATATTATTCTTATAAAGTGAAACTTTCGTTTGGTAAGTCTATAATCAGTCTGTTATTTAAGTAATTATAAATGTCACAATATTAAAGTAAGTCTTTATAATTAATAGAATTGGCGTTACTTTGCGGAAATCCATGCTAATTAAAGCAAGAAATATTACTTTGCTAATCCGCGAGAAAATAACGTGTTAGTTAATCAGTGCTAGCTTGTCATACTTACTTGCGTATTTTTACATGCAATTAATGTTCCCACCCTTCCACCGCAAAAATAAATACGCAAATAAATATAACAACCCACACCACCAAAAGTACAAAACTCGACACGTGTATCGCCTCTACGAGGCATCCTCAGGAGATGCTGGAGATGTTGACGGTCTGACACCCGACAACTGAATGAGCTGTCTTGCTTCTTTGCACCAAAGTGCTTTGGTGTGAGTGGCCTTTCCATCCTTTTTGGATTTTTGGCGGTTTCTAGTCGCTGCCCGTAACAACGGGCGGGTCTTTCCTGTGCCCATTTCCAGGGGCGAGGGCTTCTGGGCCGGGGTCGGCCGGAGGCCGATCATGGCTTTGTTGTGGTTGTGTCTCCTTCTAAAAAGGCTGTTGGGGCCAGTCCGGGCTGCCCAAGAGCGCGATCAGTGCGTCGACCTTTTGTTCAGCGGGGGACGGCGGCGTGGATCTGGCGGCTGGAGCCGGCGTAGGCGGCGAAGATGGAGGTGCAGCGGAGGGTAGGGCTGGCGCTGCCTGGGTTGTGGTGGCTGGTGATGATGATGTTGGCACTGGCTTCGCTTTCGTCGAAGTCCCGGGCTCTCTTGCCTGCCGCGGTCTTGACACCCCCCTTTGGGTGGGGGGGTTTGCCGGGGCCATCAGGGTTGATGGCGCCGACTCTTCCACCGTGGGCTTCTGGATCGCGGCGTTAGTTTGAGGTCCCGGGCGGGACGGGGCCGAGAAATAGGTTTTCCCGGCTTTCCACATTTTGTAGGCCTTCTTGAACTCCGGACAGTTTCTGTGGCTTCGAGGGTGTGGCCCCCTGCAGTTTTTGCAGGTGGCCTTCACTGTGCGGGGTCTGGTGCACTGGTCTGCGCGGTGAGACTCGGCGCAGCGGACGCAGGCAACTTCCCGATGGCAGCCGTGGGAGGAGTGGCCGAAGCCTTGACAGCGGTGACACTGCGCGGGCCCCCTCTTTCCGCGCCATGCCTCCACCTTCATTCCTCGGATATGGAGCAGCTCTGACACTCCGTAGACGCTCGCGTGATCCCGGGCAGTCCCCGCGAGCTGCACGAAGTAAATTGAGCCCGAGCGTCCCGCTCTCGCGGGGATTTCCTTTGCGTATTCCACGGGGTGTCCTTGCTTCTCCATTGCGTCCATGAACTCATCATCGTCGTCATCTTACATTTCCGATTGCTATTTAGGAAATGTATAAATTTCCTAGGAAATGTGTCTAATATAATTTGTTTTACACATTTCCGTGCGATTTTAGGAATTACATACATTTCCTAGGAATTGTATACAATGACGGATTACATACATTTCCGGTAACATATCTAAATATACAGTACAAAATAAATAATCAGATTAAGGTACTTATCTCTGTCCGTGGCGCTGGTAGCACAACAAGTGACCGCTCGCCGGCGAGCATCATCCTTTTATACCTGGTTCAGGTAAATGGCATGATCTACTCGTTTCTTCGCCTACCGACATTATGCCTTATTTTAAATGTTTGAATAAAATGTACCTTAAAATGTTACAATTATGCGATTTCATAATGGCAAATCCAACACCTGCAACTCCAGAGGAGTTACATGCGCGTTGCCGACCCTAACCCCGCCCCCCGCTCTATTTTATACAACACATCTTTATCATACATCAAGGTTACCTCCGAGCGACTCCAAGCGAGCTGCTGGTGAAGGCAGGTGCGCGACTGGCGGGCGCGCCGGGCAAGAGCGCCGACCTGGAAAACACTGTAGCTCTGCCTTTCTTGCCCGCCGTGGAGCCACAGGTGAGACTATTCTTCTTGTAAGGTAATGGTAATGTTACCTCGGAGCGAGGTACTGGTGATAGCAGATGAGTCTTGCAAGCCCGCTGGGCAGGACTGCCGATCTGGAATACCCTGTAGCCCTGCCTTTCTCACCCGCCGTAGAGCCGCAGGTTAGACTTTCGTCCAATTAACAAAGCTACCTCAAGATCATGAAGGTCTCCGCCCGAAATAAGCGATTTAATTTCTGTTTGTAGCCCATTTTACAACAGGGATCCACGAATGTAGGCACAGTATGTGCATGATGTTCATTGTGAACTGTTGACTCTTTTCCGAATCTTGGTTCTGCTGAAGGCTAAAAAGGCAGATGGGAGAAGGCAAAGGGGTTGACACATAAGTGCACACGAGATTTGTAATTACTTAAGTTACCAACCTCACAGACTTCAAGTTTTTAAAATTTTACCAACAATCAGTTGTTAAACGGACGTGATTTAGGGAAAAGGACCCACTAAAATCTGTAAAATAAGTCCTTATTTTAAATGACAAATGTATGAGGATGTATCCACTGTAAACTACCTGTGTGTTGTTTACCTCTTCTTAATGTGCTGTATTATTTGTAGTGTTTCTGTATTGATGTGTGCAATAAAGAGTATTTGTATTGTATTGTAAACTACGTCCAAACTCCAAACGTTCGTGTGCAGGTGGCCGACGCGTTCCTGACGGAGCACCCACGGACGCTGCTGCCGGGCGCCGACGTACCCTTCCTCACAGGTTATAACGCGCAGGAGGGCATCATACTCTTCAGACGTAAGTTATACATGCCTAATTTAGTAAACATAGTTCAGCTAGTAATTGAAGTAATTCACTTCAAACAGAGACCTCGCACAATTAAAATGAATTAATATGTAGTAACATGACAGGCATATATTCAAATACCATCAGCCGTAAAAGTGCATGGCGACTTTATCAATGAATTCATTCATAAATAATGAATTTATTTATCTATGCAATTACCCACGCATCTCACTGTACATATATGGTAATGGCACCAATTATGAAACATTCAAGAGGAAAGTTGGGGTATTTTTGATATTTAACTGAGACCTGTAAAAATTCCATCGCTTTGCGCGTTAAAAATTGAACGTCCTATTCGTCCTTTATGTTTTCGACGTATTTAATAAAATTAGGTGTATTTCATCACAGAAAACATATACATATTTTTTTCCTCCAGTTTTTGACTGTATAGTAAATAATAAAACTTTAAATGTACGCAACTCTATCGCTCCAGTTTATGGTAAAACGTTGCCAGTGTTTAAAAACGGATGATAAATACTTATTACAGTACATATGGTGCTACTTTTCCGCACTAGTGCGAAAATTAGCATATTACGTTACTATGTCGAACCTTTAAAGGGCCATATGTACTGTAAAACGTTGTACGATACATGTGCGAATAGGTAGTTCGCAACTCGTGTCGATTTAAAACACTCCCTTTGGTCGTCTTTTAATTTATCGCCACTCGTTTCGAATTTCCTATTTTTCGCACTTGTATCGTAATGTACTATTTTAAAGGGTTTGTGGTTTACGTCTCATTATTGGTGCCACGTCCATTATAGGGTTGTTTGCTATACTTCATTCAATTATTACATGTTTATTTAATAATTTCGTGTTTTTATTTCTATGTACAATAAAGTATATACATACATACATACATACATACATGGCTATTTTTACAATTTTGTATAACTAAGACGCGTATCCTATAAAATGATATATTTATAGAAAAATACCTAAATTTGTGTAACAATTACATTACAACAAATGCGAAATGTCATAAAAATTGCTCAATATCTTTCAAGGTAAGAACGATACAAGGAAAAACTGATAACAGTAGTTATTTGCGATACAAGTGCGAAAAATAGGAAATTCGTAACGAGTGGCGATAAAATATGCCGAAAGGAGTGTTTTAAATCGACACGAGTTGCGAATTACCTATTCGCACATGTATCGTACAACGTTTTAGAGTAAGTATTACATATGACCCTTAAAAATTTCGATATAGTTACATAATGTGCTAATTTACGCACTAGTGCGGAAAAGAAGCACCATATGTACTGTAAACAATATTATAAAATTCACTCAATCACTTGTTTGTCTGACCTTAGGCGGTTTGAAGCACCTTGATATACATATATGACCTTTAAGCTTTTATTTGCGTACTATGTTGTGAAATCCTAAATTGCCACTAAATGACTAAATATAGAATCGTGATTGTCATACAATCACGTCACAATCAATGTATACCTACAACCTCTCTCTAAGGTTGTCATTCAATATTATAATTACATTTAAAGATATACATTTATCTAGTTACTTTTTAAGTATACAAATTGTGGTTCAATCTTATTTACATAACTATACTGTTTATCGCACAAATAATGAAATTAGAAATAGCGGATTTAACGCCTTAACACAGCAATCTTCAATAATTAACTGTTTCACTGCGGGAGTCTATCACGGGTGTGCTAAAAATGTACCATCGGTTAATATACCATTAGGCTGATGCTAAAGCCGAAACTGTTTAGTAACGGATTATGGATCACGGATCATGGAATCTACATATCTTATATCTTCTCCATATATTAAACATTCCGTTACTTAAATTAGACCTGATATACAATGGCTCAGTGTTTAAAAATGTTGTCGAATTCTATAAAAAAAAAGGTTTTTATTACACCAACTGGTAAAGGCCTTCTTGATTGTTCAAAAAGTGATGAGAAAGATGCATTTTATCCAAATGTGGGGCAAAGTCATCAGATGCAAATTTTGAGTTGTTTCATTATGTTAAATGATGATTTTGAATGATATTTTTTGTAACGTTTATTTGGGTTTGATTTGGTTATATTTTTTGTTTATTTCATACTTAGTATTTGCTCGCGTTGGTGTGGTGAAATCCCGCCCACTTGTAAAACAAATAACTATTCTTAAAACAAATAACTAAGGGGTGTTTTTTTTAACTGTGCGCGTGATTCATGTCGCGGGCGAAGGCAGATTTTGTAGAAAACTATTTCAGTATTGCTTAGTCTTTTCAATACTTTGTATCAAGCCCAAGTTTCCTTTTTAGCATCATACATAAATTACTTTGTTATCTAAAGTTATCGGTGCTCTAGCTGTCTCAGACAGAAAACCATGCAATATTTTTCCTAAAAATACCTACTTATATACGTTCCACTCAGTAATTTCTGTATTGTGGTATTTTGTTGTGCCAAGGAAGTCCACCAATAAGTAGGTTGATAGCATACCCGTATTGGCGGGAAATCCTTGGCGACGTTTCGCAAGTGAACGGAACTGCCGCGGCGGTCCTTCCGCAGCCCGCCTGTCCGCTCTCCTATACATAAACATTGCGTGTATTACCTTGGAAATGCCTTGTATTTGAGCTAGACCAACGATCACATTCTTGGTATTTGCTCGGTACAGGTGCAGAGCACATAAAGTATCCATGGCCATTTAGACCGGTCTCGTCTGGAAATGGGTCATTTCACGATTAGTAGAATTACGAAGGCAGGAGGTACTATTTTACGACGGATATAGGTAGATGGCCATATTACAGAGGTATGGTACTAGTAGTCCATTTCTACAAAAAAGTTCCATGCGAGAAATTTAATGTTCAATCTGATCAGTCAATTAAATTTTGAAGTGTTATCTTTTGTCCACACTTACAAAAATATCAGCAATTTTAGATTATAAATTGTGTTGTGTCATACGAAACGTCGCTTCTACACCATCCTATTTGATCGGGCACAATCGAATCCAGTGGTCTCGGACAACCGCCCACACTACACAATTCACTTACCTAGTCAAATTGCGGATAATAATAAGTCTGGTAAGTATCTACTACCAGGTGAAGTTTTTGGGTTGGGCTGGTGGAGTGAAAAAAGTTCACCGGATATGAGCTCAACTATTATACGTTCATAAGATGAGGCCGATTCCGTTTTAACGTTTTAACCTGGGTTTAAACAATATCGATTCTGTCTCATCAAATTCAGATTCATCGTTTACTCACGTTTTATTGCACAGCGAAATTGTGTTACGCTATTGAACATCCTGAGTAGATACAATTATTATTATTAGAGTAACACCGACATCGGCAGGAATAGCGTAAGCAAGAAAATACCATTTTACGTAACCTCTTATCCAACACACCACAATCAGAACAAACAGTGCACCGTAAGGCGTAATGGGAAGGCCGCATCGCGGATGTTATGTCCTTATGTCGTTCGTGAGTCCGTGACCACGCGCAGTGGGGCGCGTTAATGCGACTAATATACACTTTAGAAACTACTGGTTGCTTTCATTATGTCATTCTGAATAACTGAAATGACGGTACACCATATTCTTATCCAATTTACCGTAAAAGTAAACACCATACTATCATTGTCATTCGATCGCTATGCTATCTACGAGTCCACAGATTTAGGATTAACTAGATACCGCCAGTACAAGACTTGCGCGTGTTTTTACTTTTTAAGTAGTAAAGTGCACTACTTCCCGCTCAGTGGTGCTCATGACTTTATGTCTATTTATATATTAATTTTAGTAATGATTCTTGCAAAATGCTGACTATTTTGCAAGAATCATTACTAAAATTAATTGCCACACAAAAATAGGAGAAGGTGATTGCAGATGTATTAATGCAGATATTTATCATTGAGCCGAAACATTTTACATTAGCCAAACAGTGTCGCAATGTGTCAAACAACAGTTATGAAGCTAGTGTTAGCTTGCTCAACGTGTAGTGACCCTAGAAATTTAAAGGTGGACTTGTGAGGAGTTGTGACGCACGCTGCTCACGGCATATACTGCCGTGTGTAACAGGCATTGGAAAACAAAACGCCTTCAATTGATTACCATATTTTTCGTGAAATAAGTCTAATTCCTCAATGATTTTTATGTGTCAAGAAATACTGACCACTTTACTAGGCTATTTTCTTTTTATTTTATTTTATTTTTTTCTAGTAGCTATAATTACAGCATTACCTACCTAAGGTCACTGACCTAATTCGCAGAGAGATGAACATTATTGACTTCATAACCCTAAAAATAGGCGTAGCGGTTGCGATGACTATAGTTCTTTCATGTTCATTGTCGTGAACTAATTAAGAAATATGGAAAGTCGGTGCAATGGCCGAATGCCGCAATAGGCAATTGGAGGCTAAACAAACTTTTTTTATTTTTTACATAAATGTAGGTACCTTAAACTGAAATTCGTTACAATATTTGGGTCTAAATCGTGCAATAAGAGCAGATATGTGATCATGGCTTTTATGAACGATGGAAAAAACTGTAATTAAAATCAAGTAAAAAAGAAGCTCGTTGATGTCTTTTGTTCATTCCTTTTATCTACTGAGATACATACTATGTATTATTTTTGTTGACTCGTAGGAAAAGTATTGTATACAATAGTGATACAATCAAGCTTTTCAATTTCGTACCTTACTTCGGCCCCTCAGCAAGCTTCGGGTATTAACCAAAAGGGAACCAGTAACTCGTTTTCGTAAATTATAAAAAAGCTTATTACCTAGCATCTACTAGAACGCATTTCCTAATGTCAGTTAGGAATGTTAGATTGACAGTCAGCAATCGGAAGATATTTTTTTTTTATTGATAAAAATGTTTACATGACATTACAGTTGAACCAATACATCACGAAACTTAGACTAACAGCATTAATAATTATAAGCATTAAAAATTATAAAAAACAATAATAATGGCACATTGACAAATTAAATTGGAACAGTTGAGCACCTAGCATCCATCGCCTCACACAGAATCTCAAGCATTCACTATACACTGCCGCCCATCGCCAAGCAAATAGATCGCATTCAGGCGTCGATGCCAGGAGCGCATTGAGCACTTGAGCAGTGAGAAGGCGCGGGGCAGCGGCGAGTTCCTGCGCGATACGGTGCGCGCCGGCGCCGGCGGCACGGCCAACAGATCGCGTTGTCGTGGTCTGAGGGCCATTCTCGGGACGTCCGGAACAAACAGGCGTACGAGACCAGAAACAACTTCGGGACAGTCTGACTCCCCACGCAAGGCTCGGCATGCCATGACAAGGAGTAATTCTGCCTGACCTCCAAGGAATTGTACCCGAGGGAGCCGAGAAGATACTTTGTCGGGTACAGGTACGGATAGAATCCGAATATTTTTTTATAAAGGAACCTTGAAAACGCTTTCTGGACCTACTCAAGCAGTAAATCATACGTCGATTCGTAGGGGTTTCAAATGATCGACGAAGTCTCCAGCTTAGGAACTCTGAACTCTTCGATGGAAAAACATAATCACATTGAGTATAGGCTCTTTAGAAAGATCTCGAGGAGTACTTGATATAAATGCAAAGGAGAGAAACTACAGTCAGCAATAACGTGTTCGTCAAAAAATATTTTTGACGGTAACTTGCCTTAACTATTGCAATAATCGTAGCCAATATTACTTGATATTTAGCTTAGTGATAATAGTAAAGTACTCCCAATGCAGGTTGCGGATTTCACATACACCTTTGCATTTCTTTGTGGATGTATGCAGGTTTCCTCGCGATGTTTTCATTCGCCTTCAAAATAGGGTAACTGTAACTTAACCTTACATAAGGAAGACACATATGAAAGACACCTATTATTTCTGCCTTGACAATCTTGAAAATCTTGTCGCAATTTTGTTGCAATTGTAAATTTTATAAAGGTACGTGTCTAATTATGTACAGATTCGCTAGGTACTTGAACGAATGAATGTGTGATTTCCACATTTGTTCAGTGTATTATTGCGAGACTGATGATGAATATATGACATTCACTTGTCAAATTATTAAGTAGGTATGCAACAAAATACTATTGTTGAAAGGTCAAAGTTTAATAACTCTTGTATTATGTCGACGACTCAATGGCGAGCTGCTGTCAAGTCAATATGAATGTTGCTAACTGCGTTGTGTTCATAATTAATGTTGTTTGATTGCCGACTAGAGCGATTTGTGGCAAGTTTTAGTCAAGATCATGCAAACGAGTTGTCGGTTATGCAAACAGTTATGTGTGTTATGTCACACAACACAAGACCTCCGAGTGTGGGCCGCGCAAACAATAAGTTCACGAAACATTTCGCATCGACTAGCTTAACTTAACTTCTAGATACGGGACAAATATACGTAATCGACGAACAGTTTATACTGGTTTAAGCTGACGTGATGCAGTCGGTGAGCATTATTAAAAACAAGCCTAGCGGTATTGCTCGTACCGCACAGTATTTACATAATAACAATATGTCTTCATTTGTATCGCAGGTACACTCAGTGTACCACTTTCACGTTGTAGTCTTAATGAATTATCGATTTATTAATACTCGTAGTAACCTCAGATTATAGTCCTAAATAAATGTAATTCTTGGTACAGTCGCAATGAGATATATCGGAGCAGCCAAGGTGCTCAAAAGGGCTCAAGGGTTCAGATATTTGTGAGCACCTTGGCCGCTCCGGTATATCTGATGGCAACTGTACAAGCTTTTACCGCTGACTATACTATTCTTTCCACAGGCAACTATTACTCATCAAGACAATTTTAAAAACGCCAAACACAATTAGGTTGCGTTGTTATATCACAGAGTTTCTATGGCCACCTCCTGTTTCCATCACCACATCAGCTCGATGGTACCATAATATTGCATTGTCACCGGACTTACATATGTATTCTTCAGCTTACTTAGATTAGAAGTGGGGAAATGGGTCAATTTTAACCTGCAAGACTTCATTCACGCGTACATAGTTAAATGCATACTTACATTGCAAGTTAAATAAAAGCTTGTAAAACGATGAATATGCAAATAAAATCTGATATAAGGAATTCACTTGAAAATAAGTAATTAATAACATATTGATATTAGGTAAACCTCGGTACCAGACCGTCAATATCAGTATGAAATTGTTTATTTATTTTTTACAGTATGAGTACATTACACACTGTAAATTAAATTATTCTAGGTATGTACATTACATAGACCAGGTACTAAATTTGTTAAGCCCCCTCCAGACTATGCGCGTGAATCGCGGCGCCACTTCGCGGAGCGAACATAAGTTTGGTTCGCGGTAAGATGGCGCCAAAGCGTCAGCTGATCTGATTTAGTTTGCGGCAAGGCACTGATTCAAACTGGGAACTGTCAAATTGATTTTTGGTTGATCAAGTTCGCACCTATATAACCAAGTAAAAAAAATAAGGAATGAAGTTTCAAGATTTTGTAGAAACAATTGTCTATTACAGGTCTCCAGCGTTACCCGAAGTTACTGGGCGAGTTGGATCGCGAGTTCCGACGGGTGGTGCCGCCCGAGTTGCTGCGCGACCCGGCGCGCGCGCTCAGCGTCGTTGACGGCATCCGCGCCTTCTACTTCCAGCAGCGGCCTGTTGACGTGCGCAACATCGACAGCCTGATAGATGTGAATATAGCTGTCTCTAGCCGAGACGCAGCGTTTTTTTTTATCTCTTAAGTACAATAAAATGCTAGGAACTCCCGACTTAGAACGCCTCGAACGAAATGATTACTAGATAGGGATTGCAATCCGGTCCGGCGGATCCGGTAATCCGGCCGGATCCGGCACTTTTCAAGAGCTACCGGATCCGGTAAAAATCACCGGATCCGGACCGGATCCGGTAAAATAAAAAAACGTTTAAATACAGCACGCGCTGTGCATTTTAGATGAGGAAAAGGCGACGGGTGAGAAGTATGAAGTTAAACAGAACAAAAAATGAATGAAAAGTTTGAATTTAGTAAGATATTTATATATATTTATTATGACGATAAATGGGAACAGAAGAGGATTTCTTCTTCTTTTGTGTTGATGGCACGATATGACGATTACATAAATACTGTAATAGAAGGAAAAATTAAAGGATGCAGATGCCATGGAAGGCATTTGTAATTTATGCTAAAGAGAAAGTTAATGTTGTGTCATAATGTTGTGATAGGAGATTTATAATAGTGAACAAATGAGCAGGATTAAGTCGGCCGTACTCTACCGACTAGAGTTGGACTCATCAATATTTAGTTTACTCCGATTATATATATATATAATTAAGATAAAATATTGATTCTTTACAATCTCATTCGATCTTATGCGATTTCCTTTATCTCCTGGTACATGCTACTCTACGTGTAGCCAATTCGTTATTTCATCCAAGTAACTTTTCTTAGGGAGTCCCTTTCCGCGATGGTTTTTATTTATTTTATTTATTTATTTAAAACTTTATTGCACAAAAGACAAACTTAATGTACAAAAGGCGAACTTAATGCCATGAGGCATTCTCTACCAGTCAACCTTAGGGCAAAGCAGAAAAGATTGTAGGCGGCGCGTTTAAAACTAAAAGAAATTGTTATTGAAAGAATTAGAGTCCTAATACACATAAATTAATTATAAACTACTTAAATACATAAAGACACATACATACATTACACAAATAAATAAATATATATATACATATATATATACATAATATACATAACCGATTCGTGAGACTGATACTTAATTGATCTTTAAACTGCCAGCAAATAAATCACGCAAAGATTTTTTGAAAGCAAACTTGTTGGGAGCTTTTCTAATGTTAGGGGGAAGACCGTTCCAGAGACGTGCTGCCTGAATGGCGTAAGAGTTAGACATGAAGCTTGTTCTATGAGTGGGGATAGAAAGAGAGAGATTGCCAGTAGAGCGAAATTGACGGTCACGAGAAGCACCATAAAAGTGAAAGAAGTACTTAAGGTATTCAGGGGAGTGTGGATCATTGAGAATGGAATAGAGAGTGCAGAGCATACGAATATTACGCCGTTGAC
Organism: Cydia pomonella; assembly: GCF_033807575.1. Classification (NCBI taxonomy): domain Eukaryota; kingdom Metazoa; phylum Arthropoda; class Insecta; order Lepidoptera; family Tortricidae; genus Cydia; species Cydia pomonella. The sequence continues at coordinate 7,921,717 of NC_084721.1, read as the reverse complement.
GAATAGGGAGCCAGCCCAACTGGGTACGAAACGAGGACACATGATCATATTTCCGGAGACAGAAGATAAAGCGGATACAATTATTAAGAAGACGGTCCAACTTGTCAAGTAGCTCTTCATTTAAGTCAGGATAGCATACATCACCATAGTCGATAATGGGTAGGATTAAGGTGTTAACTAATAAAGTTTTAGTTTTGACTGGCAAAAAGTGTCTGAGTTTGTTAAGAGCGTGAAGGGTGCCCGTAACCTTCCGACTGATTTCGGCAACCTGCGGTCTCCAGCTCAAAGTACAATCCAAGTGCACACCTAAATCCTTTACAGACGGGCTAAAAGGTATAGGAGTGCCATTGAAACACACCGGCCTAATCGTATCCAGATCCAACTTGGCCAGCTGACGAGAGCTACCGATAATAACGGCCTGACATTTGGCGGGATTTACAAATAGGCCAAACTTTTCTGACCACTGCTGAATATGAGCGAGGTCCCCGTTTAGCTTTTCCGTAGCGGCTAACATATCCGTTACTTTACACTGGTCGTAGAGCTGTAAATCATCGGCGTAAAGATGGTATGCGCAGCAAAGTTCGGCGGTGATGAAGTTAATAAAAGTGGAGAAGAGAAGCGGGGAGAGAATACCACCTTGAGGTACGCCAGTAGCCAGATCGCACCAGTCCGACAAAGCCCGATCAACTCGGACTGCTTGCTTGCGGCCCCCAAGGTAAGCAGAAAACCATCTAAGGGCTGTAGATGAGACATTTAGATGGTTGAGAAGAGCAAGGAGAATGTCATGATCAACAGTGTTAAAAGCGTTTGAGAAATCAATCAAAATGAGTACTGTGACCAATTGATCCTCCATGCCACGTCTGATGTCATCAGTTACCTTAATGAGAGCAGTACAAGTACTGTGGCCAGGTCGAAAACCAGACTGAAACGGGCTCAACAGTTTGTTAGAGTGTATAAAGTCAGAGAGTTGTCTGTGAGCCGTGGCTTCAGCGATCTTCGATAGAAAAGGGAGGATACAGATGGGTCTGAAATTACTAGGCAAGGTAGGATTACTAATTTTGGGAAGAGGAATAACAAATGCTTTCCGCCAGAGCTCAGGGAATTCGCCATTTACCAAAGAAAAGTTGATGATGTGAGTTATCACAGGAAGCACACAATCAAGAATTGCGACTATCATGTGACGACTCACATCATCACAACCAACGGCTTTAGATTTGATGGCCCGAACAATGTCTTTTACATCAGTTTGAGAGGTTGGGTTGAAAGAGAAGAAAACAGACAGGGAAGAGGAGGGAAGGGACGAAATAATTGAAAGAGTTGTTGCCTTAATGCGATCGTTAACGGACAGAGCAGATGCAAAGTGCCTATTGAGTTCGTTAAGTGAAAAAGCAGTGCCATCGCATCCAGCACCTTGCTTACCCAGCCCCAGTGATTTAAGGAACTTCCAAACATCGGCCATAGAGGAAGAGGAGACATTGTGGTGAATGAAACGACGCTTCGCTGCACGCACCATCTGATTACTCATGTCTGGTTTTCAATCTTATACTCTATTATTTTTTGCATGAGATCGTCGTGTCATGTTTTGTTCCCTATAATTTGACCAATATACTTTCCTGTAAATTAAAAAAAAGTTCATTTTTTTTATCATAGAGTCTGCTACATTCTCGGACAAAAAATTAAAGCAAGATGATACTGGAGCACATTTAATATCATTTTGGTTAAAAGTAAAATATCTTCCTTTCTTACTAGAATGGATGTCAACGTTACAAAGAATTCAATCAAAGAACTGTAACAAAAACATGTCCTTTCAAGGAGTTCCAATTCCCACCCCACATCCCATCATCGGGCTTGGAAACTAATCAAATTTATAATTGTAATCGAAAATTTGAGCACATCTGAATGGTTAAATATAATAAATGACCGATTTCATATTTTGTTATTAAACTGATATAGACATTGTAACACTTTTTAGTCTTTTTACTACCAAGTTCTATTTTATTGTTAAGAAGTTATTTATTTACTTCAAATTATAGATTTAGGAATACGTATTACCCAAAAAACTAGAAAAATATGACATTTAATTAACTTCAATATACCTATACCAAACCGGATCCGGTCCGGCCGGATCCGGCCGGAATATGGCCAAAATCCGGCCGGATCCGGCCGGATTGAAAATCAATCCGGTTTGCAATCCCTATTACTAGAGTTATTATTGGCATTTCATACCATACAATAAGTGAATTCTATTCCTGGAAAAAGTTACGAGCCGATAATATTGCAACACACTCTGAATACCTATCATTGTTTCATATTATCATTGTGAAATCTTCGTTAAAAATAAGTAAGTCGACCGGAATGTTCAGAATGTAAATTTGGTCACTGTAAAGTAATATTAGAGTGTTGTCCGTCGGCCACTGGAGACAGATGTCAAAGAGCATGTCGCCACCAGTATAAAAATTGAGCCCACGAAAGTTCATCATTATTTTCTGTACTTCAAGAGCGATTACGTCTCATAGATTTTACGCGGCTTCAAACACTAGTGACTGTCATGTCCTGCGCAAACCCAAAGCAGCGCATCTCGCTTGCACCAATGTCAGTACGTGGGAGATTCATTGTGAGTTACTTTACGCAGTCGCTAGTGTCAAACTCGTGGTAAGGATATAGTTCTCCCACCACATCCATCGCACAGTAATCACTTCAGTATACAGTAGTAGTAGTTTGACTATTAACACATGTGTATCTATTTCATTTCACAGCTGTTCACCGACGTGATGTTCTTGCGCCCGCTGTTGGACACGGTGCGCCTCTACGCCAACAGCACTCGGTCGAGCCCTACCTACATGTACCGGTTCGCGTTCGACGGAGCCCTGGGGCTCTTCAAGCGCATGCTGGGCATCAGCCACCCCGGCGCCTGCCACGGCGATGAGATGGGCTACCTGTTCTACTTCTCGAGGCTCAACTACAGGCTCGACGACGATTCTCCCGAGCTAGCAGTGTCTAGACGGATGGTTCAATTGTGGACGAATTTCGCTAAAACGGGGTCAGTTCCTTTCAATAAAATTTCTTATGGGACACAGTTGAACGAGGGATAAATAAGATAGGACGCATTCGAAGAATATTACGTTAATTATGACTATACCAGTAATATTTTAAATAAACCTTATCTGTAGTATTCCCCAACCGAAGTAGTTACATAATAAGTCAGTCCCTACATTTTTTGCTATTTACAAAAAGAAGCTCGAAATACTTAAGAAATGATCGCCAATGTTTCAGGAACCCGACTCCTCCCGTAGACTACGAGTCAGTCGTGGACTTCACGTGGCTGCCGGTGAACGATACAGCTCACATCAACTACCTGGACATCAACGGCAACTTCACAGTACTGGAGGACCCCGAGGCGAAGCGCGTGCGCTTCTGGGACTGGCTTTACGAGAACAACTCTTCGGCCAAGTCTTGAACGCCGGAAGGCCGTTGACTTTATAGTGCTCAGTGTTTAGTGCGGACGCTAACAGTGCCGTGGCGCACGACAAGAACGTGAAAGACCAGTGATCTCAATTCGTGATGAGTGTGACACGTTAACAAAACTTCCTATCATCATCGGATGATCATGAGGAACTTTTGACAGAGCTCCATCCCATTTTCGGAGGGAAGTGGGCTTTCGAGTTTCTGAGTGTTGTAAATATTGTTGTATGTACCGATTTTACTTAATTTATGTCTTCGTAACTACCTTGTTGTTTATGTTAATATTTGCTACTTACAAATTACAATTAGCTAATCTTGAAATTGTAGATATAAAATAAACGTAAACAAAATTTGATGGTTTATGTAACGTAATCACCTCGATCATGAACAGAACAAAGGAGTACCTATTTTTACAAGCTTTTATTTACTTTCACCTGACCGTTGTCTGTTTGTAATCAAATCTTGCAAGTTAAATTTGACCCACTTCCCGGTTTCCAATGAAGCTGAAAATTTGCATACTTATGTAAGTCGGGTGACAATGCAATATTATGGTACCATCGAGATGATCTGATGATGGAGACAGGAGGTGGCCATAGGAACTCTGTGATAAAACAACGTAACCTAATTGTGTTTGGGGTTTTTAGAATTGTCTCGATGAGTATTAGTTACTTGTGGAAAGAAAAGTACAGTCAGCGATAAAAGCTTGTACCAAAAATGATTTTTTGCCAAAAACTTATATTACAAGCCTTTATTTACTTTCACCTGACCGTTGTCTGTTTGTAATCAAATCTTGCAAGTTAAATTTGATCCACTTCCCGGTTTCCGATTGAGCTGAAAATTTGCATACATATGTAAGTCGGGTGACAATGCAATATTATGGTACCTTCAAGCTGATCTGATGATGGTGGACATAGGAACTCTGTGATAAAACAACGCAACCTAATTGTGTTTGGGGTTTTTAAGATTTACTCTATGAGTATTAGTTGCCTGTGGAAAGAAAAATACAGTCAGCGATAAAAGCTTGTACCAAAAGCGGCCAAGTGCGAGTCGGACTCGCCCATGAAGGGTTCCGTACCATTTATGACATATTAAAAAAACTACTTACTAGATCTGGTTCAAACCAATTTTCGGTGGAAGTTTGCATGGTAATGTATATCATATATTTTTTTTAGATTTTTCATTCTGTTATTTTAGAAGTTACGGGGGGGGGGGGGGACACATTTTTTCACTTTGGAAGTGTCTCTCGCGCAAACTATTCAGTTTAGAAAAAAATGATATTAGAAACCTCAATATCATTTTTAAAGACCTATCCATAGATACCCCACACGTATGGGTTTGATGAAAAAAGATTTTTTGAGTTTCAGTTCTAAGTATGGGGAACCCCCAACATTTTTTGATTTTGTTCTATTTTTGTGTAAACATCTTAATGCGGTTCATAGAATACATCTACTTACCAAGTTTGAACAGTATAGCTCTTATAGTTTCGGAAAAAAGTGTCTGTGACATAATCGGACAGACAGACGGACATGACGAATCTATAAGGGTTCCGTTTTTTGCCATTTGGCTACGGAACCCTAAAAATGAATATTTTTCCAAAAACTTATTGATAATTACGAGTATTTCACTGATACCTGAGAGCCTACCACCAAAAAAAAAAAAAACAAAATTGTTATCTTTTTTTATTTTTTATACCACGACGGTGGCAAACAAGCATACGGCCCGCCTGATGGTAAGCAGTCACCGCAGCCTATGGACGCCTGCAACTCCAGAGGTGTTACATGCGCGTTGCCGACCCTTTAAAAACCTGTACACTCCTTTTTTGAAGAACCCCATACTGTAGACCCTCGGGAAAACCTCGGAAGGGAGCTCATTCCACAGCCGGAGCGTCCGCGGGAGGAAATTCCTCTTGAACCGCACAGTACGCGACCATTTAGGTTCTAAGGTGTGAGGGTGAACTCCCTGCCGACGGCGAGCGGTGCGGTGATAGAAAGTGGCCGTTGGCATCATGTCAAACAATTCCTCAGAGCACAGCCCATTGTACATATCGGGCTCTCTATCGCTCTTGCGTATTCGAGCGATCGAGAGGCAATAGGTACTTATTACAGGACGTGTGTGTGTACCTAGTAATGTGAGTTAAGCAAAGTTTCGGACGTTTTAACCAACTTCAATTTCATAGAAGGAGAAGGTTCTCTGTATTCGGATGTGGGTATTTTTTTATATACGTTCGACAATTACTCCGATACCGGTGGTCCGATTTGTATAATTCTTTTTTTTTTAAAGAAGTTAGGAGTGGTTATGGAGTGTAGGTATATTTATTTGGTTCTGATCTAGCAGATAAGATAGATAGATAAAAATATGTTTATTGCACAAGAAAGGACACAGAAAAAGTATACAACGGTTGTTTTTAGGAGTTGGTGCATAACTAGATTGACAACAGAGTTTCCAGGAGTCCCCGCACTAGGCTAGGCCTGTATCGCGGGAGACCAGAAGTACATATAAATGTCATGCAAGTCAACGAAAAACTAAAATATATTTTTATATATTAAATATGAGATTCAGGGTGATGATGGGATCCATGACGAATTTAGAGAACTCCTCAATTTTTAAAGGCACATGTATGGTGATTTTACTGTATTCTTAAGCAACTCTAGCATATCCTCTCGAAAACTACCAATTTCATGTAGTGCAACTGTAGCCTTACCACGAGTTTGACTCTACATATTCACTGGCATGTTTGTAACTTAATTTCTCTACATCTCGCTCGCACTATTAGGATGGCAGTACGAGCGAGATGCACAGAAAGTAAGTTACGCCAGCGAATAGTAGTCAGTGTCAAACTGGTGGTAAGGCTACTTACTGATAATGATAACCTTACTTAACTTCTCTCTTATAATTGGATGCCTTATGACTTTTGATGTAGGTAGTGTTGGAAATAAGAGGTGAGGGGTAAGTGTAAGAGGTGAAGGTAGACGGTGGTGGTGAAGATAGAGGGGGTCTCCCAACTAGCAAAAGAGTCTCAGGTTGCGCACTTTATAAGACTGATGAGCTTATAGAGCTCTTATTATTGTTTTGGAACATATCATCACTCTTATATTAGTCTTAGACAAGCTAGTACCGGCTTTAGTAAGGTCAGTCTTATTACCTAGTCTTATATATGTATATAAGAGCATTTTATAATACTATTATAAACCTCTTGCTCTTACAACAACATTTACGAAGTCTCATTGAACTTGAGAGTGCCTGGTCTTATATCCCCTTTCTCTAAGTACATTTGATTTTATATTAGACTTTATAAATGCTATTGTAAGAATGTGAGACTAATATCAACATAGTATAATACTATTATAAGCCTCTTGGTCCTACAACAACATTTACGAAGTCTCATTGAACTTGAGAGTGCCTGGTCTTATATCCCCTTTCTCTAAGTTCATTTGATTTTATATTAAACTTTATAAATGCTATTGTAAGAATGTAAGACTAATATCAACAAAGTATAATACTATTATAAGCCTCTTGGTCCTATAATAACATTTACGAAGTCTCATTGAACTTGGGAGTACCTGGTCTTATATCCCCATTCTCTAAGTTCATTTGATTTTATATTAGACTTTCTAAATGCTATTGTAAGAATGTAAGACTAATATCAACATAGTATAAGAACACTGTAAGTACGTACTTTTCTGATCTTATTTAAAGCTATAAACAAGCATAATAAGACCAGCAGCAGCACTTTAGTAAGATATTGGAGTGATATAGGATAAAGATACTTATATCACAAAAGACAAGATCAATATAAGATCGTTTGATCTTAAATCGATTTTGGGAACACTATTGTAAGTATGATATTTAATTTAATTTTTTTTTGTAATTTAAAGTAAGAGTGGAATTTTAAATAGGTATGGATTACGACAACTGGAAAAAACGTTCGAGAGGTGATGGTTATCGGCGGAAAATTCAGAAGTACAAAAAATCATAAGTAAATCAAATACATATATACAGCTCCTGCCAGGACAAGGTAGTGTTGGTGAAAATATTAGTGAGGGTTCTGTAGGTTCTGCTTGCATGAAAGATGTAGAGGTTGAGGACAATGTTTCAGTATGTGAAATTAATAATTTTAGTGAAAAAGAATCTTCGACCGAGGATGAAACAGATTATGAGAAAGATTTTGCCTTAAAAAGTGAATTACAAAAATGGGCGTTAAAATTTAATATCCCTCATGCAGCAGTAAATGGATTGCTAATTATTTTAAACAGAAGACTAAATAATGTTCTACCAAAGGACGCAAGGACACTGCTTAACACAATAAAAGAGATTGTGCAAATTAATGAGTTGTCTCCTGGAATGTATTGGCATAGTAGCTTAATAACAAGACTTGTATATTGTGTTTCTTCCCAAGGCCATGTTAAATGTTTTAACATGCGTATATATAATGGTCTATATCCATAAATACAACCATTTTGCATTACCAACCTTGTCACTTAAATAAATAAAAAACATTTAGTTTATTAGTATGTGTCAAGTGATCTAGTAAGGATAAACAAATGTATTTAGGGTTTTAGTAAGTAAACCAAGGAACCCTAATTAATTCAACATGGCCATATCATTTGTATTCTGAATGCAGAATTTAGTGTAAATAATCTTATAATAGTCTAATAGTGCGCTTTTGTAAATACACCTACAGCTATGGCCGACTATCAATACAAATAAAGAAATAAAATAATTATAAACGGATACAAATACCATATTTGATCAGGCGCATGAAGTTTGAAGTGTAAAACAGGGTCTACTTTACAGTAAATAATATTTTCCCACGTGATTACTTACCGTAAAACATAAACACACACGATGATAACGAGCACATTATTATATTTAAACATAATTCATAAACAGTTAGATAAATACTTACACTAACATATTTTTGTCACGCTGCTGTATTTAATTTCACTCGTACACTTATACTTCACAAATAGAATGTCCCAACTCTCTGTGTGATCTTACAAAAAATCAAAATAAGCTTATTTAGGCTCATAAGATTCTAACGTTGGACCAATATAAGCCTATGTAGGCTTACAAGATACTTACGTAAAAGCGATATTAGCCTAAGGTAGCTTAAATAAGTTTTGGAAAGATTACTGTAAATGCAAGCAGCATTCAATTAGACTGATATTAGAACGATATCAAAATAAATACGCTTATTATTTGTGCCCAAATCCGGGCTTATAGGATGCTATAAAATCAATATAAGAGCGAAAAAATTGTAGTCTTGAGACTATTCTAAGCGTGTTTTTGCTAGTTGGGTCTGATGTTGGGGGTTGAAGGGTTGGGACTTGACGAGTTAGGGTTTGAGAAGTAAGGCGTTGAAGGGGCGGTGAGTTGATGGGTCGGGGACTGAGGGGTTGGTCGTTGAGGGATCGGGGGTTAAGAGTTAAGCGGTCGGGGGTTGGAAGTTGAGGAATTAGGGGTTAGGACCGGATTGCAAGCGCTGGTGGCCTAGCGGTAGGAGCGTGCGACTTACAATCCGGAGGTCGCGGCTTGAACCCCCGGTAACGTACCAATGAGTTTTTCGGAACTTAAGTTTAATAATTATGTGCGAAAGATCATTTGATATTTACCATTTGATCATAGAAGGAAAACATCGTGAGGCAACCGGACTAATCCCAATAAGGCCTAGTTTTCCCTCGGGGTTGGAAGGTCAGATGGCAGTCGCTTTCGTAAAAACTAGTGCCTACGCCAATTCTTGGGATTAGTTCTAAGCAGACCCCAGGCTCCCATGAGCCATAGCAATAAGCCGGTACAAACGCTAGGAAGATGATGATCCTTTTTGAAGTCTGTTTACTTTTTCTTGTAAAAAGTTTTTATTAGGTGGGTTCAGATGGTGTTGGATTTTATTTTCTCATCTTGTGGATAGGTATTACGGACGTGGTTAAAATATAGAATTGGTAATAATGAAATCCTCTATATAATTTAATTTTATTAACGTTCTAAGGCGCGTAATAATAAGTGTTTAAAAATACAAAAAAAAATTGATTTATAGAGGAAAATGTGAAAAATATACAACCCCCCCCCCCCCCGCCCGTTTTATCTATGAAGAAAAATTATGATTTTTTACATTATATTAACATTACTATACATTTTACAGGAAAAATAAAATCAGACCTCTATCTTGGCACCATACGTGTATTAATTACATCGTGCAAATTAGTTAGACAATTTGCCGATAGATGGCGCTGTATACAATTAAACTTAATAGAGGTACTTCTGATCAAAAGTCTTTCATCTTTCACACGAGATAATTCAAAGTTTGTTCGGAACCCTAGGTGCGCGAGTTAACGAATTCGCACTTGACCGAATTTTAAGAAAATATGGTTGGGCAAACTTTTAAGTGTGGGGTCAATGAACCCACGGTGGGTTCAATATATTCAAAATATTCGGATAAAAACTTAAATCTCATTTTTTTTGACGTTTGCACTTAATGGCACATATATGACGCGCGATGTTAGACGGAGCAACAAGTGCGGACCAAAGAGCATATAATCACTACGTTGTGCGGACCACGGACTTAATCTCCATGGTGCGGACTCAAGGGGGGGTCGGGACAAAATGGCGCATTGCATAACCTTGCCAGCATTAAAAAAAGCGGCCAAGTGCGAGTCGGACTCGCCCATGAAGGGTTCCGTACCATTTATGACGTATTAATAAAAACTACTTACTAGATCTCGTTCCAACCAATTTTCGGTGGAAGTTTGCATGGTAATGTATATCATATATTTTTTTAGATTTTTCATTCTGTTATTTTAGAAGTTACAGGGGGGGGGGGGGGGGGGAAACAATTTTTTTCACTTTGAAAGTGACTCTCGCGCAAACTATTCAGTTTAGAAAAAAATTATATTAGAAACCTCAATATCATTTTTGAAGACCTATCCCCACACGTATGGGTTTGATGAAAAAAGTTTTTTTGAGTTTCAGTTCTAAGTATGGGGAACTCCCAAAATTTATTGTTTTTTTTTTCTATTTTTGTGTAAAAATCCTAATGCGGTTCATAGAATACATCTACTTACCAAGTTTGAGCTCTTATAGTTTCGGAAAAAAGTGGCGGTCACATAATCGGACAGACAGACGGACATGACGAATATATAAGGGTTCCGTTTTTTGCCATTTGGTTATGGAACCCTAAAAAGCCCCCGCAACAGACGGAAATTTGAATCATACGATCTTGCCCGGTGTCCAATCTTAGTCTAACTCACCTACTTCACTTTATTATTGAAAATTTCACGTATAGCTTTTGTATAAATTTACTTTACCTACATATTTACTCTTCGTGATAAATATTTTCCTAGAAATTCATAGTTGCATAATTAACAATAAATGTCGCCTATTCTCAGGTATGTAGATAATTCAATCACGCCGTTTATATAACTGTTCTTCCGTGATGCGTTATGGAAATGAAATTGAATTACCACGTCAACATGGCATTGAATTCATTGATAAATATAGAACGACTCGTACATACCACGAAAAACCAGTCACGATTTCATTGTGCGTTTTGATTAAACTTTACTTTTCGGTTAACATGTTTTGGAGTACCTAAGAACGTTAACATAATGGAGATGAATTTAACACTTGGACAACTTTGTATGGAGCTTTCTCCAAAAACCAACAGAGTTGAGACTTAGGTCATTAAATAGATATTTTTACTTAATTCATTTCATTTTATGGGCACCAAGTGGAATTCCATTGCAGAACTGAGATGTTGGTATTTTAGTCAAAAGTTAATACCTAACCACTCATCATCCTTATTACCTTGGCCATACAGTTCACATTAGAAATATCGGTTAAATAAGTGAATGAATTGCTGCAACTGCTTTGCCTGTTCTAAACCATCGTTGGGCGAGCGAGGATGAAGGTTTGACTAAACGAAGGACCAGAATACGCGCGCTTCCCGATTATGCAGCAGCAAGCTGGAAGCAGCAAGCTTTGCAGCTTGCATTATGTTCTCTTAAAATATGAATATTGCAGTTCTGCAATGGAATTCCACTTGGCGTCCATATAACAAAATCAAGTACTTAAATAAAACGATCTATTGAATAAGATATCTCTCAGCTTTGTTGGGTTTTGGAACATTTACGCATCTAAATCACGATAGGAGACAATTAGCAATTTTAGGATGAAAGTATAATTAACATGGATGTGACCGAGTTACTTTCGCATTTATTAATATTAGTTTTTGAATGATAATTGAAAACGACGAGCTATCGCTTTACAACTTCGCACCTCACTTCTGTTGATATAGAGAAGCCATTCTCTTCACATATTGGACTTACTACATCCATCCTGCCATCGGACGGCTAACGATCAGCAGAGACGTCGGTGCCGATGTCCTGCCCGAAGAGTCTTGTACCCTTACAAAGTGAAAACCGTGAAAAGGGAAAACGATCTTGGTCGGGCGCGACGTTAGAGAGCCTACCGCAATATGGAGGGTAGAGGTAAGGAGAACAAACTATGTGTATGAAAAGTGTCCGTCTTAAAACCTTAAATAGGTGGCACCACAATACCTCGCGAACAAATTTTTCACTTTGATAAAAAAATCAAATCACTGACAGCGCACTTCACTCCGTCAATAACGTTTAAGTTTATGTCATATCCTTGTGCTACCCTAGCGCCTCCGGAGAGATTTCGAACTATTATTTACAGCTGCTAGCTGGACACGTTAGCAACAGTTCTTTCATAAGAGAATGTTCTCTCCTTACCTCTACCCTCCATATATCGTGAACCACGTTTGACGTGTTGCCTCTCTGTCGCGCCGTTCGCGGTAGGCCCTCTGTACCGACGTCAGCTACGATCGTAAGGCCCGATGGCAGGATGGATGTAATGAGCCCTTAAGTGAATCGTCAATGTAAAACCTGATTTACATACGTCCCGAGACTTGCCAAGCGTCAGGGACGCAGCTATGTGGTGGAATGAGATAGCATCAATATCGCTTGCTCTATCTAACGCATAACGCGTCCTCCTGACGCTTGGCAAGTCTTGGCACGCGTGTAAATCAGGCTTTAAACGAAATATATTGAAAATGTCAAACAGAAAAAAAACCGGACAAGTGCGAGTTGGACTCGCCCACCGAGGGTTCCGTACTTTTTAGTATTTGTTGTTATAGCGGCAACAGAAATACATCATCTGTGAAAATTTCAACTATCTAGCTATCACGGTTCATGAGATACAGCCTGGTGACAGACGGACGGACGGACAGCGGAGTCTTAGTAATAGGGTCCCGTTTTACCCTTTGGGTGCGGAACCCTAAAAACCGGACAACTGCGAGTCGGACTCGCCCACCGAGGCAGGATTTTTTTTTACAGTTTTATAGTTTTCAGATTTTTCCCTGTAGTTGTAGTGTAAGACGATATTAATTGCCTAGTTCTAGGGTTCTAGGTCAACGGGAAGTACCCCATAAACTTTGATTCCCTTGAGATTGTCCAAATATATGTTTTTTGCGGCATAAACACCCGTATCTTTTTTACGTTAACTTAAAAGTTTAATTTTTTCACAGCTTCAGGGGACTGTAGACCTGAGTATATGGTTTTAATTTCAACTCGATACCTCCACGCGTTTCCAAGAAGGGTCTTCATAGACAGACAGACAGATGGACGGACAACAAAGGGTTAAGGGTATAGGGTTCCGTTTTTTCCTTTTGAGGTACGGAACCCTAAAAATGGTGACTTACTACAATAATAAAATTCAGTAGGTAAGTGATTTTTACACTATAGGTATCCCCATATGTATTGTTTTATTATGTCCGACATCAGTGACAGTAAGTATACATTGTTACTTTTGTTATGATTTCACCGAGTACTTGTCATGATTTCACCGAGTACGTTACTGTGTGATTTGTGTTTGTGCTCCTGACTTGGATTAATATTGAAGGATGAAATTCAAGAGTAACGATTAACCTCAGCTACTTATGCCTCTTCGTTTGTTTTTTATTCGATTTTTTCAATACTTTATGTTATGAATTATGAGCTTTTAAACATTTGCATGGAAATAGTTTTTTAATAATCAACTATAGTCTGTCAAGCCATTTCCGTCAGTAGATAAAAGCGGCAAATTTAAAAAAATATAGGCGGTAAAGGATATCGTCCCATAGAAAATTTGAAAATCTTGCCTTTTTCTACTGACAACCATGTCTAACCGGCTATAATAAAAAAACCGGTCAAGTGCGAGTTCGTTTTACTCGCGCACCGAGGGTTCCGTACAAACTTTGAATTATCTCGTATAACTGTAAAGGCGAAAGACTTTTGATCAGAAATACCTATACTAAGTATAATCAATTGGTATAATTGTGTACAGCGCCATCTATCGGCAAATTTTCTAACTAATTTGCGCGATGTAATGCACGTAGGTATGTTGGTTTTTCAAGGATAATTCTCTAATATCATAGGAACCGATTTCAAAAATTGTTCTTATATTCGAAAAAAGGTAATTAATCTAATCTCATAGAAATTTCAATGTAAACTCATAGAAATTTAAGTGTAATAAATACACGTAAAGTTGGTTAAATTGCAAACTGAATTCGGATTTTTTTTTTAATTAAAAAAAAAATTACCAAGATAGAGATCTCATTATATTTTTCCTATTAAATATATAGTAATGTTAATATTATGTAAAAAATTCAGAATGTTTCTTTGGTAAACTTCGGAGATAAGGGGGAATAGATTTTTTTTTCACATTTTCCTCCATATATCAATTTCTTTTCACTGCGAGAAAAAGAGAAAAAAGGAAGAGAAAAAAATGTTTCGGAATGTACAATTTGAGCTCTTTCAAATGATACCCCACTTGAACTAGTCACAGACCTTGAAATTTTGCCCCCTCTTCATATTAGGCATTTTCCATTTATAATATAAAAAAGTACTTTCAATGTGTCTTAGCGTTGTTCATAACTACTCCAAATTTCAAATCGATAGCTTAAGATGGTTCTCGAGATATTTAGCGTTGTGACAGACGGACGGACAGCTAATCGCACCATAAGGGTTCCTCTTGTACCTTTTTGGTACGGAACCCTGTTTACCACACCAACTGGTAAAGGCCCTCTTGATTGTTCAAAAACTAATGAGAAAGTTGCATTTCACCCACATGCGGGGCAAAGTAATCAGATGTAAATTTTGAATTGTTTCCTTATGTTAGCTGGTAGAATTGACTTTTAAATGATGATTTTGAATGATATTTATTTGAATTTGATTTGGTTAGATTTTTTTATTTCGTAGTATTTTTCCTTGCGTGGTGAAAAATGTTGTGTTTCACTCGGAGGCGAAGTTTGTTTAACCCTCGTGCCTCGTGCCTCGCAACGCTCAAGATTCTACTTCTCGAACCACTCGCTACACTTGTAGTTCAATTTTGGAATCTTTCCCTTGCTCGGGTATCAATATTAGCACGAGCGGTTAAACATCAACTGTGCCCCTTGTAAAACAACTATTTCCATTAGGTTTGTATAGTATGGTATGTACCTACGCATTTTTTTCTGTAGGCTATTTTGAGTGTCCCACTGCTGGGCAAAGGCCTCTCCCCTGGTTTTCCATAACATTACATTTAAAAAAGGTGACATAACAAAATTTAAAAGTCAGTAACAGTCAAAAACCGAAACTCCTAGCTTTTGTGTGCGTAACAGCAAATGAGACGTGTGAGATACGCTGATTTCTTAGTCGTGAGGAGTCCATTATAATAGTTCTGCGGACGTGAAGTGAAACCAACTTTAACCGTTGTATTCAACGAGCCAGGCGACGGGCGTTGCTTAGGTAATGTCATTTAACACAGATATTTGGCTTTTTTATTAATATCTGGCTTTTTTATTAATATTTGGGGAATTTAGTTTCACCCATAGGATGACCTACTACAGCACATCATATAATTTTTTTTTTATTATATATTAGCCATACACAAATGCTCATCGTCACGAGCCGCATTGTGTAACAAGACTAAAACAAGTACTACAAAAGTTAGATGAGTATTAACTTTAAAAACTGGGGAAACCATTGCTTGTATTAGATTGGGTTGGTTGTTAAACCGATATTTAAATAGTAGATTTTGAGTAGATTATTAACCAAGCGATGAATGGCACTCATTTCTGCCTAGGAAGTTTGGCGCTCGTATGCAGTGAAAGCGCCAATAGTCCGATGCTGAAATGATGCCTTTCATTCGAGTTAAAGACTCTACTTTTCATTTCTTGAAGTTACTTTCAATTAACCATTTAGGTAAAAGTATCGTTATTTATTGAATGTAGAGTTAAATATTAGAATGAAAATTGTGTATCAAATCCATTTAAAACCAAATTTAAATTGCTTATCGTAAAAAAAAATCGTGCTCAGAAAGTGAAATACAGAAACGTATCACTTTCTGCACACTTTTTAGAACAATAATGACCCTCTTTCAGAGCAAGCAAGCAGAGAGGAATTAAAACACGTATTTTTAACCCCGAACTGCATTTAACTTAAGATACCTTAATAAGCTACTGACAGAGGCTGTCTTCACCACCGGTCCAGTCATTCAACTAATAAAAGTTGTAACTCATGTCTACATCATTATTGTTATAAATAAATGGGTAATAAACTAGGAGCTCCGTGAGCTGTAGACCTCGTCGCGAGTATTACTAATTTATAGCTGAATAAAAGTATGGCTTCGTCATTTTCAAAGTTTTTCAAAAACTGAACCGCCAAAAAAATCTACCTTATTTAATTATCGAACCTGCTCATAACTTAAGTATTTAAACGAGTGAGATTAGCGTATGAAAAAATTAAAGTAACTCTTGAAATTATCAACATTAAATATCAGTAAGTATACCTCCCACACCCCCACACACAACACACACACTTACACTACACTACACTTACTTACAGGTTGTAAGGCGTCACGGTAGACCTCGTCGGAGATGGCGGGACGAACTTGATGCCTTCGACAGAGACGGGTGGGAGACTTCCGAGGATAGGGACACGTGGAAGAATAAGGGGGAGGCCTTTGCCCAGCAGTGGGACAGTATGGGCTCATAATAATAATAATAAGTATACCTGAATATTTATACAAAGTGCTTTGTTGTTGCAAAGTTAGTAATTGGCTACTTGACAGCTTTTGTAAATAATGTCAAACGATCTTGATTTTCCTGAGGATCAAATGTCTATATAGGACTCATGGCATTTAAGCAACACAAAGATCAGAAATGAGAGTTAAAGTCTGACGCTCGCACTCGACGATTGAAACGCCTCTAACAAAATGATAAGGTGATGTGACGTCACATCATATAAGTCTGTCCTAAATGTATGGAAGATCAAGGAAATTGCCATTTTGACCCTGAAATATTGCGTTTATGTGTATAGTTGTCATACAATTTATTTTTCAATAAAATGTAAGGAATCGAATGGTACCATTTTCTTTTCTATTATTGAAAGACAAAAAAAAATTGTATTTTTTATAATCTCAATATAATTTTTTAAATTCCACTTTTTTTTATAATGGTTAGCTCATTTTCTATCCATTTAACTAAATTTTGTTATAATATTCAACATGTGTCAAGTACCCAATTATGTTTAATAAATACCTATATTAGGTACCGCGAACAGAACTTTACTGAAAGTCCTTTTTCATAAAATCTTGGAGACGTGATAATTATTGTCGATGCAGTTTATATAATACCAGCTGATAACTGATAGTACCTCGATACAGATTGATATTGATATCTGAGTTTAGTCTGCGTCGAGATCTAGGCATTAGCGTGCGCCTGCAAGTTTCTCGCGCACGTTCAAAATGTACAGCAACGCGAAACCGCATACCGCGAACTGGAAACCGGCGTAAGAACTGAAATAATTATATAAACTTTAAATAACCAACTGAAATAATTATGAAATCTAGAAATAATAAGTAACACAATTATTGCCGATGTTTAAAAGTGAATAGAATATTTTATATTATGGTTATTATTCATGTTTTCCTTTTTATTCGGACTGCCAAAAACTTCACTTATTCGTAAAAATAAATAGGAATTTAACAATTTAAACTGACAATTCTAATATTTTACAGACGTCGCGATGCAAAAGTTTACGATAACATACTACATGTAATCGGAAATACTCCTCTAGTTAAGCTTAATCGGATACCGAAGGACCATGGACTCGAATGCGAATTTTGTGAGTACCCCCATCATGTTTAAATATTATTTAAAAAATATATACTTAATCCGTTGTTTTATTAACCTAATGGCACGGCATAATTTATTTCATTCGAGTTAATACTAAGCTTCGAGGGCTATACTTAAAGTCTTTCCGGGGACCGAAAGCAGCATGAATGCAATGTGGTGCTTGAAATGGATTATAATGTGTAGTTATTTCCAAATAACCATGTGTAATTTCCTTGAATTAGTACTTCACTTGCACGTTCGGTATATTATCAAAAATATACCTAATTCCATTATATCTTTTAACTATATTTTGCAATAAAACTATTTTGTAACCAAATCATTTAAAAAATACAGTAAGTACCTGCCTACAGTTCCCTGTATCCCTGTGTAGGTGCGTGAGTCACACTCGCTTTTGCACAAGGTACCTAGTTCTATGCCCATTAGCAACACATCACCTTGTAAACACTTCATATTTATCCAAGAAATATGAAACATTTGCCTCATGACTAAATTTATAGTGATGTTGTATGCACACTATGCACCAGTGTTGGGCGAAATCAATTACTTTTGTAATTTTAACTACAAATTGGATTACATGTAGTTGATTACATGTAGTTACAACTACTTGCAATTGAGATTACTTTGTAATTGTAATCGAAATTACATTAATTTATACCTAGTTGAAGTAGAATGAATGTGATGGCCTCGTTGCACTCTCGGAATAGCCGCAATCGCCTCTTGACTGTTTTTTGCATACACTCTGTCATTCTGGCGGTTACAACATTCTTCAATGGTAAAAAAAATTTCATCTGTAAATAGTATTTATCGGTGGCCATTTTGTGTGTACCGCTTCAATAGCACGTGACTCTCTCTAGCCTCATAGTCTTTAATCGTCCATTAAGCAAATGACCTTTTTGTCTGCGGTAAGCGTGTAGTCCAAGGTCTTCATTGATAACTTTTTTAGGGAGCTTCTCTTCACTAACATCTGTATTGCCAACAACTTTTGCTTCCGGACGGGATTTCTTGCAATTCTCGCCTTCACTGCCTTTATTAGAGCTGGGGTCCGAACGGTGCGTGGTCTTCCAGACCTCTTGCAGTCATCGAAGCTCTGAGTACTATTGTATCTATTAATTGCGCGATAAACAAATTGTTTGTTGATTTTTAGGTTTTCAAGCAACTTCAAAATCATGTTTGGCGGGTGCCCACATTTGTGCAACGCAATTACTGCGATATTTTAGGCCCCAAATCATTATAGATACGACGAGATAAGCGTTATGTGTGGTATATATTTATAGCTCACAAATCCACCACATTGTCATTTTTTATTTTTTCGGTAGCATTTAGTAGCATAAAGAGGTTGTAAATCGAGTAACAGAACTTAGTAACCAACTAGGTAATCAACATTACTCAATTACATCTTGATAGACAAAGATGAACAAATTTAGTACTCTCTCAGTAAACAAAAGTAATAACCACCTGCGGCCCACCATACAAAAAATGCTCTTTGAATTTGAAATCAACTGTGTAGTGAATAAGGTTTAGTTTCCTTTGTTTTAAAATGAAATGAAACAAAAGAAACGCAACTCTGTTTAAACAATTGTAAAAAGTTTAAATTTCATTGAACTAATTATTCCTATGGGTCGGCTCGTGGTCCCTAGGAGGATAATATTTTTTTTCTATAATTTTTTTTTATACATTTATTTAACCTCATGCCATAAAAATTTTAAAAAAATGCTCGGGTGTTGCTTGATGGGACTGACCACGTGACAAAAACTCGTTTTTGCCCTAAAATTTTCATATTTTTTAATAAGTGCCTTTGTACAAAATCTTGTAAAACTAACATTCCTTTTTTATGCAAAAAGTCAAATTTGATATGTTAAGTTTAACTTAAAATTCGTCCATTTTTTTTAGCCGGATTTGGGAAACAAAGATGATCGCAAACATTTTTTGAGTAAAAGTAATTTGTAATCGAATAATATAATTTATTACAGATTACAATTACAAAAAAAAAAGTGCTTTTATTAATTCGATTACAAACTACAAAATGTAGTTGGTAATCGTCAATCAAACACTCAACTACTTTTTCCTAGTAATTGTAATTTGTAGTTATAACTACATTTTGTAATCATAATCGTTAATCTGTAATCCAACAACTTTTTGCCCAACACTGCTATGCACTAAAGTTATTGTGGGCATTCAGTTAAACTATTTTGAGGCAGTCCTAGAATTTCAGCATATTTTCTGGCGCTCTGTTCCGCGTTTCATTCGAATTACATGGAATTACAAATAACAGCTACATGTTTCTAATAACTTCATCAAATTCAGTCAATCACCAACATCCAATAAATCGTTTCAGCCCGGCAGGAACTATGTATTGGAGAATTTGGAGAACAGAATTAGGTTTGACTTTATTTTAAAGTCCAGATGGTTGAGTTTGCACCGGGTATCTGTAATCCATAAACATTCAACTTGGCCATTCTGGTTCACAGTATTCATAATGAGAATTGTTACGAGTATTATACTTAAGTGCGCCAGAGATGGATGAAATTGTATTTTGGCTTTACTATAAATAAAAAACTATTTAAGAATTTCCAGCCAACCGTCAAGTGAAACGTTAAACCCATATGAGTATGTTTTCAGACGCAAAGTGCGAGTTCCTGAATCCCGGGGGCTCCATCAAGGACCGGATGTCTTACACGATGGTGGTGGACGCGGAGAACACAGGGAGAGCCCGGGAGGGAACGCGCTTCGTCGAACCTACTTCGGGGAACACCGGCATTGGCATCTCTATGACTGCAGCAGTCAAAGGTAAGTACATAACATAATACCTATTGAGTGCGCATACTTACTTTACTCTTTGCTCTTAACCGTTATAAAGTTTCCTATGAATTGGACGTTTATGGTGGCATTCCACACTTTTTCACTGCATTTTGTCAGTGCAGGGTTTGCCGAAAAACTAACTAGCGACTGAGATCATAATGCTGTCTCCTTTACCCTTATTAAGACCAACCAAGGGTGAAAGAGACGGCATTATGACCAGACTTGCCACTATTAGTTTTGCGACAAGTACCTATAAGTCCAATGCTACCTATTACTAAAATCTTTTATCTACTGTTGGCACAGTGGACGTCAAAGATAATTTTTTCACCTTACTATAAAGGAGTAAGGTACAAAAGTGTAAACATACAACAGCGGTTGGCGCTTGCATTGCAACAGTGGTGATATGTCGCCAACTCACTGCAACAAGTGGGTATGTGCTGTGTACTTGCCAGTAAGGAGGAGGAGGCACAGGGGAGGCACCGTGAAATTCGAAATTCGCAAATTGCGGGGATCTTTCTCTTTTACTCTAAGTATTAGAGTAATTAGAGTGACAGAGAAAAATGCCCGCAATTGACAAACTTCGATTTTCGCGGTTATAGCCCAGGGCTCCTACCGGGAAAATCGAAGTTCGTCAATTGCGGGCATTTTTCTCTGTCACTCTAATTACGTCTTAGTAAGAGTAAAAGAGAAAGATCCCCGCAATTTGCGAATTTCGGTTTTCGCGGTAAGCCCCCAGGTGCGTTATCTTTCGTCATTCGTCATTCTCGATTTTGCAGTTGCTCTAACTACAACACAAAATGTATCTTTCCGTTTCACATTGTAATTTTAATATTGTAATCAAGTACATATTGGGCAAAATTCATCTTATGTAAAATAGACAAAAGCGGGGGTTGCGGGAAGTATCACAAAAATCTAAAGAAGTACATACGGGGCAGGGTAGGTGTACCAGATATTAGTCGCAACTAAGATTACTTCTTGAAGCAGGAAATCATAAAATTATTTATTCATAATATCATTATTTTATTCTTATCGAGTCTACATTGTTTGTCGAGTCCTTGTGCGTTCCGGATATGCAACAACTATATATAACATTTAGTGCGTGAGCGCATGTAGGTACTGCTGACGCTGGATGCAGTAGATTAACTCCAGTCTCAGTTAAAACAAAGTAACGTTCTACTACTGGCAAAATTAGCATAATAAGTAGCTTACTATTTATGCACGCTGTGTTCACCTATAATTGGTGGCGCAATTACCATTAAATAGGACGCAAGTGTATTACCTTATAAAAATGATCGTTTCCTTAAAAAAATAGAGTATATAAGCGTAATAGGAAGACTAGGATATTTTAGTAGTTAATCTCAGAAATTATCCCTCACGCACTTAAGAGCAATTCCTAGCTGAGCAACTTTTCAAATCTCGAATTTTTGAAGCTATGTTTCTGTCGCGCTGCGGTGGGCGGGAGCCGGAGCTATCTAAGTGTGAGTGCGCGCACACAGACGCGAGACTCGTGCGCTCGCTCATTGCGCGCCGCGCGCCGTTCCGTCGACATCGCCCGCGAGCCAGACGGAATTTATTCTGCGCTGCCCGACGCAAGTTGTTTTTGTTGTTACCACGTAATATTGTTTTTCATTTTTATATTATACTGTATCTATTACACCCTAATACCAAACACCCTATCACCTGTAGGTACTAAATGTATTTTACACCTATGATGACGAAATAATAAATGATTGATTGATTGATTGATATTAATTACCATATCGGTAAAAACTGCAAAAAAGAATGATGTCTCAGCTTCGGTTGTCGTCGTACAGTCAAGTGCAAAAATATGTATCGAAAGAATCGTCTCATAAATATGGTACTACGCTCTTATTACACTGGAATAAGATGCTATGGGACATATTTTTGAGTAAGATGTGTACACCCATATTTTTACACTTGACTGTACCTATCCGTATCAGTAAGTTGGGAGTGATCATGGTGTGTTGTGAAATTTTGTAAGTAGGTATAAATATACCTATGGTTAAACTACAATCTATTTAACTTGTAGTACGATGGGGCTAAACTTGGGCCGCCTTATTGAAGAACGTATCGCAATGACAATCTGGCTAAAGTATGTTGGGATAATGCCGGACAATTTTGGGACCAATTGAGAGAACTCGTGAAAAAATGTTTTTTCGAGATCTCGACACGTGACAGATTCTTGAAATACGTAGCGAATCGTTAAATAATAACCATAGATTCGGCCTGAATTTAGGTAATCTTCAATATAGAACGGTTTTAGTTTTGTACCTGTGTAAAGATGAGACATACTTTTTTTTAGGGTAACGAGTGTTTTGCCATCAAGGGAGAACATTGGATGGTGAAAAAAAGTTGCTTCTAATGGAAAGAGAATAAGGTATCACAAAGAAATAGGTCCGGTGTCTACCCTTTTGTATCCGATCTTAACCCGGATACAAAAATTGGTAAAATTGTGGCTCTCAAACTTTGATACCTATGTCATAAGGCAATTTGATAAGTAAACAATGTGCTAAGAAACCTCTTATTGTAAGGTTTACCCGAAGTAATAAAAAAAAACCACTAAAATAATAGATACGTTGCGTAGTTTTGATAATTTAAGATTTCGTGAACTGTACAGGTTTAGGGAAAGTGTAAATGTATTGTTTATTGAATGGAATGTACTGGAAGATATTAAGTACTTAAGCAGGAGGGACAAAAATCAAAATAAAAAATAATCGTGCCCAGTCATTTTTAATGAAGGTCGCCAAAAAAATAAGAATCAAACTTAGAAATCAAAAAGACTAAGTAGTTCTTTAAAAAGGTCAAGGTCACTGAGAGCCCATCTTGAAGTATGGAAAATAATTAAAATTGCGATTTTGTTGGTTTAATTTTGCAATTATGTATATATAGTACAATTGTGTATGTGTAGTTGATATACAATCTTTTTTTTTTATAAAATATAAGGATCGTATGTAAAGAGTAAAGTAAATATATAGGAAAAGAGAGCCCTCTTGAAGCATTTTAAGGAAACTAATTTCGAAGCCCTATCTCTATTTTGTATCCGAAACTAGTAATGTATGTATGCGTGCACATCTACATATGCATCCGTATGTGTAGGTACTTTATTGCGAAAAATTGCTCATTTGCTATCTATTTTACTCGATTTTGTTATAAATTTCAACATGTATCATCATCCCTATACAATATAAATACTCTTTATTGCACACCTCAATAAACGAAAACAATACAAAAGAAAACATACACATAAGCACAGGTAAACAACATGCGGTCTTATCGCTAAAAGGCAACCTTTGGGTTGCGGAAATTAAAAAAAATTACATTGTCAGTAACCGTCGCGCTGGTAGTGGTACTGGATAAAAATAATGGTACGAAAGTGTGATCAAGAAAACAATAAATGTGATTAATTATCACATAGGTCAGTAGGTAAATTGAAGAAAATTTAAAGTTTGATAATCACTGCTGTTTTTTAAATAGGTAAAGATCTGATTGTTTCTGGTCCGATCTTTACCTGGAAAGGTCAAGATCGGATATCGGTCTACAGCAGTGCTAGGTCTGTTAACACAATTACAAAAACAAACACAGTTTCTTCACCATACGCAAAATAAATTACAGAGCGAAGATCGGATAGAAGGAAGAATTCGCGAAATTTACCTTGCTCTCTGTGATTGTGATTGCACATAGCACAAGCCCGACTCCCTGAGCGACGCGGGGACACTGACAGTCGAGGCGCAATGAAATGGCGTCTTACACAATGTTGCCAACATTAAAAAATAAAGCCAAATTAGGGGGAAATGAATGTCCTACGTTCTTCACCCGCATCCGGTATTTACCCAACATACCTTAATCGTTGAACCGCCGCATTTCAAAATGGCCCTTATTTTGATATCGGCTAGCCGTAATGTAATACGGCGGATTATACAATACGACTGCGATACTTATATATAAATCCCCTCGTCAATGTAATTTCATTAAATTTGCTATCTAGTGGCAAACATCAAAGTAGTTATCTTTTACTTGTGACGCACAAGTGTGAGCAATGTAAAATACTATATTTCTAAAAAAAATTGCCTACTACGTAATAAAAGAAAATGTGATTATTAAATTATAATACGAAAGGTGGTCAAATCGCAAAATGCTGTCGTTTTATTTAAAATAATGAAATAATTAGACCAGTTCCGAAAGTACCGAGAAATCCCGGTTCTTTAAAACAGTACCGGTTCTGCAATCCCTAATAAGAATGTTATGCCCATCACTATTCCTTCTGTGTACGTATATTTAGAAACTGTCTCCGCCTCCAATTCGTGCGATAAGGACAACTGCAGCTCGGACCGAAATTCACTCGCAAAAAACTCAAAAATCGAGGTTTCGCTCTCGACTGTTTCCTCCTCCAAAACGCAACTAATCATTATGAAATTTTGGAAATTGCAAGAGGAAGAAATAATCTATGCCGCTATGTTTTGATTTTTTGGATATTTTTTGTCATATTTGTATACTGTGCCTTTTTTTACAGCCAATTCAATTTAGCCGTTTTTGCGATTTTCGAGGCGCTGTATCTTTCTTCAAAATAAAATAATCCAAAAAAGCAAAACATAGCGGCACAGATATTGATGATATTGATCTTATTTGAAAAAATCACTGCTCTAGGTTAAAAATCCAGGGAGGAATCAGTCGAGAGCGTTTGTATGGAAAAATCGCAACTAGGAATTCCTCTTAAGCACCTGCTGTCTAATCAGCACATCAAATTTACGTAAAGCATTGTATCTATTAGATTAGGTACCTGCACATTATGTAAGAATTCTATATGTTTTCTGAAAGAGCTACGTATTTGTATGATTGGATATGACATATATATTTTTTAATCAAAATTTATATAAAGAAAAGTACCTACTCTATGTAATTGCATGATTTCTATAGTGATCTAAATTTTATTTTTTCTTATTAAATGCATGTTTAATTATAAGACGTAATGTTTTGAAAAGATGTGTCCTGCCGAGTTTCTTGCGGGTCCATATTGGGATACCCTCCTCCAATTGAGGGGGGATTTAAATCTTATGGGGTCAGATGTGTAGGATTAGAGCCGGTGTAGCTTTATTTGACGTTCATAAGCGCATTGTAATATGTCTAAGAGAGAGAAATAAATGTAATTTTTATTAAAAAAATAGCTTTTTGACTTATTATTATTTTATTTTATTAGATAAATGATTAGCTACGAAGGAAACCATACTATTTAGTTTTTTAATCACTGAATGGCTTACGCTGTAGCTGTACTGATCAGAGTTTTTATGTTTCATAGCTCTTTTCTCGGTCCTGGCACAAAGTAAATAGCGGCGGCGCGCGCCGGAGCAAAGAGTCCGCTCAGTACAAACAAAGTGCCATTTTCGCCGCACACACACAGACGTTACATTTGGGTACTTGACACATGTTGAATATTATAACAAAATTTAGTTAAATGGATAGAAAATGAGCCGTCCATTATAAAAAAGTGGATTTAAAAAAAAATACCTATTCAGATTAAAAAAAAAAATACAAAGCTCCGAAGTCTCAAAAAAAAAATTTTGTTTTTGTCTTTCAAAAATAGAAAAGAAAATGTTACCATCCGATTCCTCACATTTTATTGAAAAATAAATTGTAGCACAACTTTACACATAAACGCAATATTTCAGGGTCAAAATGGCAATTTCCTTGATCTTCCATACATTTAGGACAGACTTATATGATGTGACGTCACATTTGTATAAAAAAAATAGCTTTTTGACTTATTATTATTTTATTTTATTAGATAAATGATTAGCTACGAAGGAAACCATACTATTTAGTTTTTTAATCACTGAATGGCTTACGCTGTAGCTGTACTGATCAGAGTTTTTATGTTTCATAGCTCTTTTCTCGGTCCTGGCACAAAGTAAATAACTAAATAGCGGCGGCGCGCGCCGGAGCAAAGAGTCCGCTCAGTACAAACAAAGTGCCAGTTTCGCCGCACACACACAGACGTTACATTTGGGTACTTGACACATGTTGAATATTATAACAAAATTTAGTTAAATGGATAGAAAATGAGCCGTCCATTATAAAAAAGTGGATTTAAAAAAAAAATTCAGATTAAAAAAAAAAATACAAGGCTCCGAAGTCTCAAAAAAAAAATTTGTTTTTGTCTTTCAAAATTAGAAAAGAAAATGTTACCATCCGATTCCTCACATTTTATTGCAAAATAAATTGTAGCACAACTTTACACATAAACGCAATATTTCAGGGTCAAAATGGCAATTTCCTTGATCTTCCATACATTTAGGACAGACTTATATGATGTGACGTCACATTTGTATAAAAAAAATAGCTTTTTGACTTATTATTATTTTATTTTATTAGATAAATGATTAGCTACGAAGGAAACCATACTATTTAGTTTTTTAATCACTGAATGGCTTACGCTGTAGCTGTACTGATCAGAGTTTTTATGTTTCATAGCTCTTTTCTCGGTCCTGGCACAAAGTAAATAACTAAATAGCGGCGGCGCGCGCCGGAGCAAAGAGTCCGCTCAGTACAAACAAAGTGCCATTTTCGCCGCACACACACAGACGTTACATTTGGGTACTTGACACATGTTGAATATTATAACAAAATTTAGTTAAATGGATAGAAAATGAGCCGTCCATTATAAAAAAGTGGATTTAAAAAAAAAAATCAGATAAAAAAAAAATACAAGGCTCCGAAGTCTCAAAAAAAATATTTTGTTTTTGTCTTTCAAAAATAGAAAAGAAAATGTTACCATCCGATTCCTCACATTTTATTGAAAAATAAATTGTAGCACAACTTTACACATAAACGCAATATTTCAGGGTCAAAATGGCAATTTCCTTGATCTTCCATACATTTAGGACAGACTTATATGATGTGACGTCACATCACCTTATCATTTTGTTAGAGGCGTTTCCATCGTCGACTGCGAGCGTCAGACTTTATAAAGGTGACAGTCCATTTCTAACCGCAGCTGCACTACTGCTCCGACATTACTGCAGCGGCCTGAACGCGTTGGTGTTATTGTCAATTTCCATAGTAAAATCAATGACGGTACCGACTGCACGTAATATGGTAATTTTAACGTATTTCCGACCGCAGCTGCACTACTGCTCCGACAGTACTGCAGCGGCCTGAATGCGTCGGTGTTATTGTCAAATGCCATAGTAAAATGATGACAAGACCGACTGCACGTAGCATGATGATTTCATGGTCACGACCACGAGTGCCGTCGCCCATGGACACCTGCAACACAAGAGCGATTATAAGATTTAAATTGAAAGTGCTTTAGTTTGAAATAGGAAACTGGACAATATTAAGTGTAAATTGCGCAATTATAGCTATTACAAATCAATTTATTCGTTTATTCTTCACTGGTAAAGGTAGTAAAATTGGTTTAATATGAAAACTCAGAAAGATAAATTTGTAATATTTTGCTAACACTGAACGACTGCATTGGAGAATTTATTCTCACGTGTCGCATCGCCATCTCCGAAACCCACGAATCCCTTTGCAGAAATAAAATAGACCCGGGATAAAAGAGCCTATCTGGCTTTTTGAGGGGATGTTTACCGCAGACTTCTACATCAACAACAACATCATGACTCATGAGCCCTGCTCTCGTCTGGTTTCTGTGTGCGGTGGTCACGCATTTAGTCAAGAGGATGTGGAAGATAATTTCAAAATGTTAACTTACCTTAAGTGAATTTTGCAATCTATCCAGGACCATAATCAACAGTCTAAAAAAGTTCAACAACACATAACAACTCATCTACACCATCCATCTTCATATCTTAACATTCATTACCACCATCACCTTTCATAACAACACAACATCATCCCAGTGTCACATAATTAATTCATTAGAGATATAAAACATCCCACAGACCTTACGGATCCAGCCGCCCGTACACTTCGCGGGGACTGGACCCAACATTTTAAACGCATAGGGTAAAGGCACCTATTACCGTGGTAGTTAAGGAACTTTTCAAAAGAGATCCAAAAATTAAGGGTATCAATGCTGTCTAACAGCCAGGATTTTTTTTTTCATCAGAGCATTTAATGAACTTTCCGTTTCACACGTTTTTGGATTCATTTTGGGTTATTATATGTATTAAAATATTTTTTGAAGCCAAAATGACCAAATCTTCTATTACCGTGGCAAGGGACAAACTGTGATTCTATTATCGCGAATTGAGCTTTCATTACCGAGGGTACAATTGGCATGATTTTTCTGCACTCGTTAATAGAAATCAAACTCAAAATTCGAAACCTAATACCGAGGGTTAAAACAATAATAACGACGTGGGTTCTGTATATTATTTTTGTGTCATTAACTTTAATAATGACACAAAAATAAAAAATAAAACTATAGGAGTATGTTTAAAAATAAGAGATATATTCGAAGAGATTATAATTACACTTTGGCACAGTCAAATACTATTAAATAGTTAACTTACCAAGTACCCACGAGTACCTGTATAACAAGTTATAAGTTGAATGTTTTACATGTAAAACAACAAAAATTAATATTAGTAAAGTTTTACTAAGGACGTATATGACAAATAGGCCTGCCTGTTATTAAATAAAGTAATTTTTAAATGCTAAAGAATATTTCATTCAGGCGTTTCATTCATTTTAAAAATAGGCAGATAGACTCAGCTGTTTAGATAAATAAATCATAAAATATTTTAAATGTATAATAATAATTTGAGTAAATGTAATTTTGTTAGTTATAATTGTAAATCAGTCACGCGCTCTGTTGACTATGTTAGATCTTTATGTAAACATGCCCATATTATAGCTTTGCAGGAACATTGGCTATTTAATCACAGCTTGGCATATTTAGGCAGCATTGATGACAGCTTTGGTTTTACGGGCAAGTCTAGTATCGATGACACTGTAGGTATAATACGCGGTAGGCCATATGGAGGAGTAGCGTTATTATGGAAGAAAAGTGCGTTCGACTCAGTGTCTGTGATTGACTGTGCTAGTGATCGGCTCGCTGCAATTAAGGTGCAAGTTTGCGATCGTTCGTTTTTGGTGTTTTCGATTTACATGCCCGTCAACCATGCTGACAACTTGAGTGACTTTACAGAGTGCCTGAGTGAAGTATGCGCTATCGTGGAGAGTGTTGAGCTATCCTCAGTTTATATACTTGGAGATTTCAATGCGCATCCGGTTAGCTTGTTTGGTCGTGAATTATTGAAGTTTTGTGAGGATCAGTCGTGGTTATGCGCGGATATTGTTAAGTTAGGCGTAACGTCCGATACTTTTACGTATGTGAGTGATGCACACGGTTGTACGCGCTGGCTTGACCATTGTTTAGTGACCGAGGCAGCGATGCAATCAGTGACGTACGTGAAGGTGCATTACGGGGCAGTTTGGTCTGACCACTTAGCCTTGGAAATCAGCTGTGACATAAATGTTTTGAAACCTGTTCAAAGTCTGCCCAGCAATATGTATAATAAGGTATTGTGGGGACATAGGGATGCTGCACAAATCGAAAAATACCATTATTTATGTAATGAGGGACTTAGATGTATAGACTTCCCGACGGAGTTTACTGAATGTTGTGATGGTTTGTGTAATAAACGTGAACACAGAGTAGTGATAGATTATTTATATAATAAGATTGTTAATACGCTAAAATATGCGAGTGAGGCGAGTGCATCTGGGTCTAGTTGTAGGAACAGGAAAAGAAAGTGTGTGGTAGGCTGGAACAAGCATGTTTATCCTGCTCACAAAGAAGCCAGGCACCATTTCTTGCAATGGGTATCGCATGGTAAACCATCGAGCGGGCCCTTTTATGAGCGGATGGCGGTAACTAGGCGCATTTTTAAGTCTAGGCTGAAATGGTGCCAGGATAATACTGAACGGATAAGGATGGATGTTTTAGCTGCGCATCACGCTAAAAAAGATTTTAAGAGTTTTTGGAAACACACGAATAAACTGAACCCTAGGTCGTCTGTCCCTCTCGGTGTCGATGGTTGCAACGAGCCCGCGGACATAGCAAACATGTTCAAGGACACGTTTTTGGTTAAGCCACTAAATAGTCAGGCAAGTACTCGTCAGGCGGTGAAGAGTGTCACCGGAAGGTGTGGGTCGCCTATTAAGTTTGACGCGGCAGGGGTAGCTTCAGTCGTGCGTAATATGACCATGGGTAAATCTCCTGGTCATGATGGTATTAGTATTGAACATCTTAAGTATGCTGGAGGGCACCTGCCGCGTGTGTTAGCGATGTTTTACACACTGGCGGTTCGTCACTCGTATCTGCCTGACGAGTGTATGAAAACGGTGGTTGTACCAATAATCAAGAATAAAACTGGTGATCCGACGGATAAGTCCAACTATAGACCCATATCACTAGCGACCACTGTAGCTAAGGTGTTGGACAGTTTGCTTGATCGACAGCTGTGTAAATACCTTAAGTTGCATGATGCACAGTTTGGTTTCCGAGCTGGGTTATCGACCGAAACAGCAATTCTTTGTCTCAAGCACACTGTCCGATACTACACCGATAGGAAAACGCCGGTTTACGGGTGTTTTCTTGACCTATCTAAAGCTTTTGATATGGTGTCATACGACCTACTATGGCATAAGCTGCGTACAGAGACAGACGTACCAGAGGAGGTAATAGGTGTTTTTGATTATTGGTACAATAACCAAACGAATGTCGTCAAGTGGGGCAACGCGTTTTCTGATGAGTATAGGTTGAGGTGCGGGGTGAGGCAGGGGGGGTTATCCTCTCCGCGTCTCTTCAACCTATACATCAATGCGCTCATAGAGAGTCTCAGCAGCACCAGGGTCGGATGTGCCATAGCCGGGGAAATGGTAAACAATATCAGTTACGCAGATGACATGGTGCTGTTGGGGCCCTCTGTTTGTGCAATCAGAAAACTTTTGAGCATGTGCGAGGAGTATGCCGTGACGCATGGACTTAGGTACAATGTGGCTAAAAGTGAGGTTCTAGTTTTCCAGCCGCGAGAGCATAAGGTGGATAGGGTGCCGGATGTCTCGCTGTATGGAGTACCTCTTAATAGAACCAAGAAATTCAAGTACCTGGGTCATTGGGTCACGGAGTGCCTCTCGGACAATCCAGACATTGAGAGGGAGCGCAGGGCGTTGGCTGTCCGGGGCAACATGGTGGCTCGCAGGTTTGCACGATGTACAAGGGAAGTTAAAATAACCCTATTTAAGGCATATTGCCAGTCCTTGTACACGTGCAGCCTGTGGGTTAACCATACTCAGAGGGCAATAAACGCCTTGCGCGTTCAGTATAATAACATACTAAGGATGCTGTTGGGTCTTCCTAGGTACTGCAGCGCTTCTGGTATGTTTGCGGACTCACATATAGATAGTTTCCCGGCCATATTGCGAAAACGGACAGCTTCCATTATGCGCCGTGTACGGGAGAGCCCAAACAGCATCCTGAGTCTGGTGGCAAACAGGCTAGATTGCCCGATTGC
Organism: Cydia pomonella; assembly: GCF_033807575.1. Taxonomy (NCBI): domain Eukaryota; kingdom Metazoa; phylum Arthropoda; class Insecta; order Lepidoptera; family Tortricidae; genus Cydia; species Cydia pomonella. The sequence goes on along the minus strand of NC_084721.1, from coordinate 7,889,782 downwards.
TAGACACTGGCACAGTCGTCATATTATTACATTTTAATTTTTTATTTTAATTGCAGTTATTTATAGTTTATAGGAAGCTTGACATTTTAATTTATTTTATCCTTGTTTATTAAATCCATTTATTATTTTAATTTAATCAATGAAATGTTTAATCATGTAAATTTTAATGTCTAGTTTTTAAATCGATTTAAATTTTCGTTTTTATTTTAATTCTTTTTATAAATGTTATATGTATATGGATCAATGTTGTCTGCAATAAATGATTTAATAAAAAAAAAAAAAAATAAAAAAAAAAATAAAGATTGATAAGAATTTGTCTTACTGACATAATTAGCTGCACCAAAAAAAAACAAGTAAGTAACATTTACTCATAAGGCACAGCGTAAATTATAGTCGAAATTTTATAAGCTGGACGTTTACCACCTGAGTGAAAGTTTACCACAGTGAAATGGTAAACGTCCACCTTATAAAATTTCGACTATATATAAAAACATGAAATTTTTTAATTCTAATATTTTTGATAAGGTAATTAAGTTAAATAAAGTCTCTCACATATTATGTGTTATAATTTACCCGTTTATAATTAACAAATCACAGTACTTTTCTTATTGCTGATTCTTATAGCTAAAAAAATCATGTCTGAAATTTTGGACTACTGTATAAATAAAATTATATAAAAAAAAACTAATCGGAAATGTCCGGCAGTTGGGTACCCTTCCTTGTCAGAGTAATAACTGAATCAGAAAACAGAAGAATTTAAATCTGATAATGATAACTGAAGTCTAAATTTTATCAACGAAATCTGTACTTGCGGTACCCTAAATGCGATATTTCAATACAATACCAAATAGTCACTCGGTAATAGATAACTCTTTAAGAGCCTATTACCGACCCATTCGATATTTCTCTGGGTCGGTAATAGATTTCTATACATTCTATTACCGAGGGTAATCTGATCATACCATCGGTAATAGGCTTAATTTGGAGTTTAATTAAACCTAATTCCGACCCATAAAAATAATAAAACACAGATGGTTTTTCAAATCAAATCAAACAAGTATATTACAAGCTTCTTGTAAAGACAAAATCACATAACTGGCAAGTAAATTTTAGGTTTTAACTCAAAATAAAAAAAAGTTGACAGATTAAGGGTTCCCATAGAAACAAGGAAATCGGTGCTGAAGTTTTTGTTAAAAATTAAGGGTTAGTTAAATACTTTCCATACCACGGAAATAGCTCTTTAATAGCGTGAATAGATCAAGATTGGAATAAATAAATGAAAATATAAAATTGATAATTTGTACCAAAACTAAAGAGTAAATAACAAAACTACCACTTTTTCTATTACCGTGGCATACCACGGAATTACTTACCACAGAAGTAATTGGCGCCTATCACCGCTGTATTTTATTTTAAATTTTAAACGTATTTCCGGGTCAAAAACTAAGTTAAAAGTAATTCAAAATCGTGTAGAAAACAATACACAACCTCTTAAAAGGCATTGCACTAGTTTATTTGCCATAACTATTACGTAAAACACTAAGTAAGATTGGAGTGCACTTACCTGTGGTGTCACGCGTCTGTATGGAACAACCGGTTCTTGCGCCGCCGTCGCACAAACTGACGAATCGCGAGTTTTTTGTTACACTCACACAAATGCACACTAATGGGCACGATAGACCAATGAATGAGCTTGTTTTGTGTATGCTTTATTTCTTAGGGGATAGATCAGAAGGTCTAGTGTATCATGACAGCAAAATATTCTTTAACTATTCGATGACGTTAGGTGAGAAAACTACTCGGAAACTAAAAACCTATACTTTTTAGTTAACATGCGAGTGTGACATGCAACCTCAAACTCGTCCGTTACGAAAGATAGCTCATTTTGACAGTAATTTACCTTTTTCGTATGTTGGTAGAACTGGGTGGTATAGGTGGCCAAATTACGAAGTACAGCCCATGTGGGATCTTCGAGCGTATTAAGATCACCACTTAATTGGTTCGCGTTATATTTCGGTTGAATAAATACAGTGGTCGGCAACCTTTAAGCAGCCAATGCACATTGTTTATAATTTGCAACTTTATCACTATATCTGATAATTTATTATTATGCAAAGAGCACTCGACAATGTCAACGACGACTGACAACGACAACAATTGTCAACAAATACCTATTTTAAAGGATACAAAAAAAGTTCCCGACAGCGGCAGTACTCTCAAGTTCAAATGCCGCACGGGCTTGCGCTTGCCTTACTTACTTGATAGTAATACTTTTCGATAATGAAAATCTACAATCAAGCTGTTTAAAAATATGCACCCTTTCTTCGTGGTTCGCGATACTTATATAGTAAATCTGAATAGACCATAGATTAAGTACAGAAGGTGCAATTATAATATGTTAACGGCACCAATCATGGAACGTTTAAGAGAAAATTTGGAGTGTTTTTGTAATTTCACCGACACCTGTAAAATTTCTACCGCTTTACGCTTTAAAAGTTGAATGTCCAATTCGTCCTTTATGTTTTCTATGTATTTAATGAAAGCTACTGCAATTGGTTTCAATATTATTAACCAATAAAAACTGTGGTTTTTTGTGGCGCCATTAATTTTCAAAATAACAAGTATCAATGAAAAATTAAACTTAAGCATCTCTTTGGCTCTTGTTTATGGTAAAATGTTGCCAGCGATTAAAAACTGATGGTAAATACTTGTTTTACAGGATTTGTCTATACCATTCCATTACTAGTGCCGGTTCCATTATAGGGGTGTTTACTATATGTAGTACTACGAACAAAATCGATGTTTGTAAGCGCGGGGCCACGAATCATGCTGTCCCTGTCATGTCATGTTATGTCATGATCATTTGCGTTCCGAACGCGCCGACTTCAGAGACGTAGACCTGATATAAATTTTATATACAAAATAACCAGGAAGGTTCGCTGGCCGCCTGTTGCCGACCCCTGAACAAGAATATTATGTATCCGTTTTCAAACGCGCTAACTGCGGGCGAGTGTAAATTCAAATATGACATTCGTAAACGTTTCGAAACCTAAACTCAATAGTTAAATTAGTCACTCGAGAGTTGTCGAGTGAAATGTTGCGTTTGTAGTTTCGCCCTCAGGTGGCAATTCCATTTTTTACATTTTCTAACATTTATGAAATATTTACTATTAAATTGTCTCTAGTTTTGTTTTGAATTTTGGCTTAAAGTGTTTTAAAGTACAATAAAATCAAGAATCTGACACTATTCGTTAGGACCGACAAAACCTATGCTGGCGCCATCTGTAAAATACTTCGACCGGTCAACCCCATTTAAAGTGCAGTAAGAAATAGTTCAGACGTACAAGGCCACGGCATGTCGCATGTGCTGCTGTCAGAGAGGAGTGCTGCTGTATCTCGGTTTTAACCAATTTTTGAGGAGAGCAAGAAAACGTAATTTGTAGGTATTTCCTCTAAAATATATCATCTGTTTATGCCATTGTACTAAGGGCGATAATATTCAGTTTAAGCAGAGCTTACTTTTTGATATTTTTAGATATTAAACTTTGTACAGGCAAAAATAGTTTTCTGTGTAGATTACTGCCCGAAAATCTCAGAAGCATTCTACACAAATTCAAGTATCTCTTGTTTAGCTTTGAAATAGCAAGCACTTTATCTTCTTAAATACTTCACATATTTGGTTCTTCACTCAATAACTTTTCCAATTTTCATGCCACTCTGAAGAAAACGGTATCAAATGAAAGCTAACCGTAAAACATATTTTTATTTTTCTTATTAGACACTGTTTGACAAAAATCATTTGAAAAAAATTCCTTGTCTTTTAAAAAACTGCCATCCTCTGACCTTCTGACACATGTGAATTGGTACCTATTTCATTGAATTTATTACATTCTAGAAATTATTATGTGACATGATGACAACATTCCTTCAGCAAACCCGTTTTAAGTCCTCGTGGATGGGTGGTGCAGGATCATGCTTACGAACTTTACTGTTCTTATAGTCCCATTTGACAGACGTGTTCGATAGGAATGAGGCTGGTACGTGGTGAGAGCTCGTGAGTCCATAAAAATCTCACACAGGTCGACCTAGTCCCAAATTCAGAAAAAACTTGTGCTTGGGGTATTAGGCGACGATACACAGACTTGTATAGATAAATTTATACTTAGGTGCATAGATAACATCCATAACTCGGGAACAAATATTCGTGATGAACAAACAAATAATTGCCCATACCGGGACTTCAACCTGGGACCTCTTGCTTTGTAAGCAGGGTCACTACCGTCTAGGCTAGGAGACAGTTGAATTAGACTTTAATTGATCGGTTTTATATTATTTTTATGGAGCTCCCGATATTATTAAAACAATATAAAAGGTAATCATGGTTTATATCCCGGTCAATTTAAGTCTAGTGAAACTAACCGTGACCGTTAAATTGCTTATATCGGAAGTTTCGTAGTAATAATATAATTAGATCTCTCCATTCCGTATTACCTATTTTTTATATAGCCGTATCGATCTAAAACTTTGCTTAGGTATATATTGTTTACCTTTACCATCGATGAAAATACAATAGAAATAGAGGTATACCTAATAAAGGTAATCGGTGGATCTATTCGGTTGCTATTTTTTTTTTCATAATCCATAACTCCCGCGGGAACAATATAGGCCTTTGTCCTTCAGTACGCCAGCATGAAATAAGATCTTTTTCGAGCAAGTGTGATGAAAATGAAAATTATACATAATGTATGTGATGTGTACCTATGTGAAACACCATGGATTACCGTGTTGCAAATTGCCTCCAGCATGGAACTTTTCATCAAAGTAATTGTTTACCTACCTGTCTTGATCTACCCAAAACGCTTAAGTACAAGTGGATCAGGAGGACGAAGATTTACTTCCCAGCATTCAGCGGAGAGAAGTAGGCTACGGACCGAAGAACGATGGATAGGCTTGACTTATTCGGTCAATTTTTATCCCTAGGTACCTAATAAGACATTGTTTGTAGATTTACATAATTATTATGTCGTTAATTCCCTGGAAGATGGGCCGCGCGTTGGTATGGGACGCCACTTGTGCTGACACGCTAGCGGCTTCCTACCTTCCATCGACCAGCAGGCATGCTGGTGCGGCGGCGGACACTCGGGAGCGTCAAAAGGTAGCCAAATATAGCTGTCTCGGCGCTCAATACGAATTCGTTGCGTTTGGCGTCGAGACACTTGGTTCGTGGGGCAGAGGGGCACAGATACTCCACAAGGCGCTGGGCAAGCGGCTGAGGGAGGCAACGGGCGACCCCCGCGCGGGCAGCTTTCTCGCACAGAGAATTGCAATCGCAATCCAGGCGCGGGAACGCTGCCTGCGTGATGGGCACCCTACCAAGGGCGCAAAATTTTGATAGGTATTTTTAATTTTTAGCTTTAGTTATTTTAATTGTAGTTAGATTTTGTTTATTATTCATGTTGTGAAATTTTTGTATTTTAATAAGTATTGTTAACTCATTATTATTATGTTAATTATTAAAAAGTTGAAATAAAATATACGCTTTTTTTAATTGATCGTTCGCTACATTACAATATTTTTTCAGGTCTTGGAAGTAGGTATCCAATATAAACAATACAGTTGGTATTTTGTTTTGTAATATAAGTATAGTTTATCTATGTGTACAAAAATTATGTGCACTCAAAAACAACTCAGCAAGATGTATCCTGTAGAATACTTTACTTGCCTCTGTGCCGCCGCTTCTCGAAGCTCATTATGATATGTTACGCTCTTCATGCTTGCTTTGCACTGGCCACGTAAAGTGGTAAGTAGATATGCAACGAGCGATCTAAGATGATGGGATTACATCTTAGCCGAGATGACCATAGTTTGCTACGATAACGAAACGCTTTCCGTTCTCTTTCTCTTCCATTTTAGTAAGATAGAGATACATAGCTACGTCAGCACAAACGATTGTCATCTTGAGTAGGCCCCCAGTTCAGTTTTTGATGCGTGCTGAAACTGTTGAAAAAATATCGGACTTCAGGTAGGCATCGGGTAATATTAGTAGGTACTCAGCTATTTGACCATTATTAAGGGTTTTGCTGTACATACTGGCATGGCATCCACGTTAATGTAAAGTTTATTGCTTGTTCGATACTCTAAAACTTCTCTTTTACTCATTGGCCTCGTACCTATAGCTTGAACAAATAAAGTAGCGGTCTTTATACGCCGGAAGATCCCACATGCACTGTACTTCGTAATTTGATGATTACCACCCAGGTCTGCCAACATGCGAAAAGAATTTAACTATGAAAGTAGTGAGCTAACTTTCAGAATTGTCAAGTGTCACGTTGCGCAATACACTCGCATATTAACGTAAAACGTATCGTCAGTAGTTTGCTCGATTAACTTTTTACATGACAAGTGTCAAATGAATGTCATCCGAGTCTAGTTACTTTGGAATAATCGTATCTCACCCAATTGTGACATTTTTTTCTTCATAATCAACGTTCTTAAAGAGGTTTTATCTTCATCGTCTTTGGTGATGTTTTGATTCGATGTTCATTTGAATATCATCCTTAATACTTTATCAATTAGGTCAATATTAAATTGTGTTGTATTTCTACCATTTTTAATGCGAGGGCTTGTAAACATTTTAACATGTTTATGATACTACTGCTTACTGCTGATGATGGCTCCACAACGAGTAGTAGATAGGAAAAATCAATGATATCATTATAAAATAGAAAATGAAACAGTCATTCTATTATGCAGATTGATTAGTTAAATACTTGAACGGCACTTATAAAATTAGAATAAATAAATGTCACTTATAAATTTAATTTAATGAATTTCTTGAATGTATAAGTTTACTTCTGCTCGATATTGTCTGGACCGTATAAGTCATATCTAGCACAGATGAAATCAACAATCAGCTACTAAAAGTTTGAGCTCACTCAATACCATATTTAACAAATTTACATGCCTACATTTTTTTCATCATTTCGCTTCGGTATAATGTGCAAAACACGTTTATTAGTTTTTTAAATAGACCATAATAAAATTAACGTTAAATAAAAATATTTGATGACCGGTTTATTGATTGAACATGAACTAAAAAATCATAGACCTCTACGAAGATGGGAAGACGACTTCAAAGCTCTTGCTGGTGCCACTTGGCGGAGGAAAGCCCATGGTCGGGAACTTTGGAGAAACTTGGGGGAGGCCTATGCTGGAAAGCAAGACAATCTCGACTCCGATGTCTGAAACTGAGCATTGATATATAATAATAGTTTTTAAACTAATGATAAGTGAAACTAGGAAATAAGATGTTTATTATATTTTCTAAACTAGTTAATAAGATTGTTAAATAAAGGCTTATTGAATTGAATTGAATTGAATTGAATCGTTAAGAAGAGATTATCGTCAGTGTACTCGTACTAATATTAGTTTAGTACCTATTTTACCTCAATCCCACTTAAATATGTTCATAAATCTTAGTGGGAATTGTCTCAGGATGTAGGTTGCACTTATAATTTAAAAACCAATAAGTATCCTCTTTTTTGTAACATCTGCCTATGTCTGCTTTTTTCCAAAAATAAGAGGAAACGAGCTTTTGTGGTTCGCCGGAACGATATACCTAATATTTGTTACTCTCGACTTTCGGAGACACTCGGTTAAACTCGTTTGCATGTATGTTAAAAAGATAGCAATATTTGCCGTTGTATCTTGTAGATATATTCAATTTAACCGGTTAATTTCTTTCCACAAACACAAAATAAAACTAATTTGCCATAAACTGGTACCTCATTAGAATAGTTCTTTAACCGGTAACCGCAAGCGGAAACGAAAACCTTTTCGTTCCCGAGTAATTGTACAAAAACGGTTTAAAAAATAAAACGGTTTGCGATCCCTTATAAATACGATACGAAACGTAAACGTGAGCGACACTTTGAGTAAACGTACTTATAATTTACACTCGCTCTTTGAGTTTCCAAAACGTCCCGCTTGGTGCGCTGTTCAAAATCCCATACAAAATGAGACTTAACCTAAACGCGAAAGTTACGTTACGCTATCGAATGGAAGTTACACTAGAGGTACTGTTTGCTTGCAAAATGCGTATTTGTAAACACCGCGGTGTTAGACGTCGATTTTGATACCCGCGTTAATAGCCGCCGTTACCCTAATAAAATAAAAAAAACCTTAAGTGAAGAAATATTTCTGCTCTGCATTAATTTAATTCAAGTACCTAATTTGGTTGTATTTCTTTAATTTGAAGTTAAATTGCTACTCATTTAATCGGCAAACAAACGGTCACCACAAATATCTGGTTTTTAATAATATTGCGTAGCTGCCTTCGATTCGACTGACTGTGACTCTTGCAGAAAGGCAAACTGTTCTTCGTTTTCGTGTACCATGTAGCATTATCGTTACTTACTTCTTCTCGTAAAAAAATACAAATATACAATTAAGTAAATTAGTAATTTTATTTATACGTCTGACAGTGACATTACTCATAACTCATTGGCTTTGACAATCAACTGACGAACGCTGCCGCGACTGCACGCCGCAAACAGCAGCAGTCGGCCGCTGCAGTAATGTCGCAACGGTAGTGCAGCTGCAGTTGGAAATGGACTGTCACCTTAACTCTCATTTCTGACCTTTGTGTTGCTTAAATGCCATGAGTCCTATATACTTAGACATTTGATCCTCAGGAAAATCAAGATCGTTTGACATTATTTACAAAAAACAGTCAAGTAGCCATTTACAGGCGTTCTCGGGCACTCTCGGGCAGAGCTTAGTCGGGCTGTGCGCGCGTTACTCACTTGACGTCCCCGCCGCTACGTAGGTACTAGGTACCTACTGTCATGTACGTCAAAATGCAGTTTCTAAGGAATGTAAACATGATAAGATGTATGTATAAACGAATCGATGTATGTATGTCTGTAAACTTATATTAGGTACCTTACTCCTTTTCAAAAATTCGAAATTAATACAGAAGCAACCTTAGTGAGTCGGTATGTAAGTTTACGTATGTATTTTCAAGAACGGCGAGAACGGACCTTCTGTTTATTTTTTATTTTGTGGTCCTGGCTACAGATATGCAAGTTGCGGAATGTTTCCAAGAAGACAGAAAAGCTTTCGGAAATTTCTTGAAAATTTCACAGAAAGAAGTTTAACATTTTGCATTACAGAAAGTTTCAATCCCCATACAAAAATGCGAGAAGTTTCTGAAACGTTCCTACGTGGAAAATTTTGCAATTATGAAAGTTTCCGTCGGCACATCAGTAGTCCAGGCTCGGTCAGGTCGGTAGCCAGCCACAGTCCAAATCAAGTGATTTTGCAATTGTTGCTGTCGCTCTCATAGTGTGCCGGAAGGGGTCATATCTATGCTGTTCCAAGGTCAGTGGGTACTGAAGCACTCGCTACGTGCACTTAAAATGCGGTCATGGTCAGGACTCCGCATAGTTAAAAGACTTACTTATAAAATTTCTGAAATGTTACTCGTAGGTACCTACTGTACTGTACTTGCCATGCATGAAACGTCATCCTCTCCAAAATTGTCACAAAGTAAATATTTATTATGAGTCACGTTATACCTGTTAATGTATACAAAATAATTATATTTGTATCAGCATTTGTGTTTAAATGATACGATGTAATTAGTGTACTTGGATGCAAGAAATATCTCTATCTATACATCTAATATCTCTAAAAGTCAATCAATTTCACCCCTATGCAGGTTACAAAGCAATTATTGTGACCCCGGACAAGAACTCAGATGAGAAGCTGAGTGCAATGAGACTGCTGGGAGCTGAAATCGTGCAGACCTCGTCGGTTGCCAAGAAAGGCGACCCGGACCACTTCATGTCGGTCGCCCAGCGGCTGGTCAATGAGGACCCCGAACATAACATCAGTTTAGATCAGGTCAGTTGTACACTTACTTAATTCATAAATTACCAAAGATGGTATAGTTTCTATTTTTCTCCGTGAGCTTCTACGGATTATCGTCTTATCTATTGTTTAAAAACCGCAAAGGCGCGTGCCACTATGAAAAAATGGTCAGGCCGCATAGATAGCGTTTATTGAATTACTACTCTATTGAGCACGGAATAAGATTACCATAGACGTTTTCGACTCTACCTTCATTATTTGTAACTAGATCGTCTGAAATTTCTGAAAAAAAACATCATATTAGAACCTACTTAGGTACACAAATAATTTAAACCTACTTATTAAGATACTGGTAACGGTGAAGTCCCGGTTTATTGTGTAACATAAAGATTGATTTACTATTTTACTGAAGTTTTACTGCATTCAAGATTACCCATTACCGGATTTCATTGTATTTCTGTAATCAAAACAGTACTTCAGTAGATAGTTAACCTAGTCCATAAATAGTTCATTTATTTTTATTGCAACCCATTGCCTCTACTTGCATAGTTACAGTATAATAACACAGGCGGTATAGTGTATTAACACTATATGAAAATTATTTGTTTACAATAACAATATACATAATGGATATATACAAAGGATTACTATAACGTATTTATATATCTAAAATAGGCCCTTGAGGCATTGTACCAAGGATGCTGGCGGCATTTCCTCGTTGTATCGCAATACTGATACGTTGTGCGAGGAAGCCGCCAGCTTCGGTCACCAGTTACGTCAACCATACGTTTCGCGATTTCTCCAAAAAACTTGTGCGCGCTGGGACCCCATAGACCTAGAGTTTCAACGCCAATTGGTACAAAATGGTACTCTCTACCGAGGCTCTAATATTACACTATTATATAATATTATTATTATTTGATACCCACACCTACGTACCGGGTTTTGCGAAGGGTAACACGATATTATAAAGCTCTATCTCACGGACTTATGGCCTGAAGTATTCAGATTTGTGAAACATGACTACCAATTTAATTTCAATATCAATGTGTCTCGCACGACCGTACAAATATACGTAGGTATAGTGCGAGGACGACGCCTTAACATTTAAATCGGCCAGTATTATACTTTACACAACTCAATACGCCGCTGAGGTTCAGCGAATTGCAATGTGGCGTGGATTCGCTGGTGGTGGCCCGAATAGAATTTGCAAGCTAGCTCCTGCGTGGGAACATATAATTAGTAAGTAAGTAAGCACTTAAGTAAATATTCTTTATTGCACCAACAATTTATACATTTTACATACATGTAAAACTACAAATAAATTTTAAAGCAAAATTGAGCAACTGAGTGTTAGTGATCGGTACCTAATCTTGTTTCATTTTCATGTCAGCATATAGTCAGTTTATTTATGTTTTTTTAACTGGAATTGGTTTTTCCGAATCCTTATTACGAATGTCATGACAATGAGATGTAATTTGTGATCACTAATTGCATACAAATGCTAGTTCCAAGCCCAAGGTATGAAGGTATTAATTAGTTGTAGTTATTTTTACATAGGTAGTTATATACAATAAGTAAGTAGTGTATTGTGGCAGCACAAACAATTATTCAATTATTACTAGAATGTGTTCAACTTTATATATGTCCATATTGTATGACTTACAGACCGGAGATGTAAACAATATATTCAATATGTATTCAACTAGTGCTCTGCCCTTGCAGGTTGCAGGTATTAGAACTAAGTACTTATGTATTTAGATGTCGTTAATTTACGACATTAACATAATCGACTGTATGGGGACAATCATAACATAATAAACGTATCGGCTAAACAATGCCTTCACGCGCTTGTACCTATGTATCTACTGACTTAGGTACAAATGTAATCAATTTAAATATATATTTTAACATAAAATCAATAGATAGGTAAACAATCGCAAATAATCGGAATTGGAGTCAGTTCACATAGGTATTTATTCTTATTGTTATTATCACTTAAATGACAAATATGACAACCCCAGGCTACCTAAGTATTGGTACGTTTTCATCTTAGCGCTTTTCTGGTTGCTTCTGAAAAGATAGGGTTACACCATCACCACCACTAACCTAATAAAGATTTATGTTCTCGACATGTCTTTACAAACGAGCTGTTTATTTTTTTTTATTAGTATTCAAATCCGGTGAACCCCATCACACACTTGGAGCACACGGGCCGCGAGATCATCGACGGCCTGGGCCCCATAGACATGGCGGTGATGGGTGCCGGTACGGGCGGGACCGTCACGGGCGTGGCGCACTTGCTCAAGCGCGCCTGTCCGAAGTGCGTCGTCGTTGCCGTCGATCCCAGGGGCTCCATCATGTGGGGGAACGAGCTCGTGCCGTTCTTTGTAAGTATACCGTTTAAAAGAAACGGAGTGTTTTATTATAATATGGCTCCCGTTAAATATTATTACTGAATAGTACATTAAAGCGAGATCGTGACGTGGATGCGCTGGTTAACTAGGTGTAGGAAACTTTCTAAAGGACGATTATCCTGAGCTACGCAGGTAATCAATGCCGTTGATCCCCGGGCTTCATGATTTTCATGCAATGATGTATAACTTTTTAAACTTCAAATTAAAAGTGAGTTCGAGGTCAGTGGAAAAGTCTTGTTGATTAATTTGTTACTTAAATGTTGCATAAAAATATATCCGGAATTAATTAATCTATGATAAGAACTGGCCGTAATACGTATGCACTGATTTAATCTCAGCTGGAAATTTCTTGTGATATATTTAATTAGTAATACGTAATTATCACGAGTTTATAATGTGAAACGCCATCAACACCTTAATTATAAATAAATATTGATAACGCTAATCTGATTGTCGTGTAATATTACGTGAACGCTAAATATATACAAAAATCGATATATATAATAAATAATATAGAACTGCACAAAGCACAACTATACCTGCAGAAATGTATACTCAATATTTTTATTTTTAACTGATTACAGGTAGAAGGCATTGGGGGAGATTTCCTTCCTGATGTTCTGGATAAACGTAATATAGACCGAGTGGAAGCCCCGACCGACTACGAAGCCTTTAACATGGCCAGAGAAGTTATTCGAAAAGAGGGCCTGCTATGCGGTAAACTTTACTTATTGTAATATGCATATCAGACTTACATTTAGATAATATGTTTTGGTATACATGCTTTAATTGCTGACTGTATTTTTCTTACCACAGGCAACTAATCACTCATCATGACAATTTAAAAAACCAAACACAATTAGGTCGCGTTGTTTCATCACAGAGATCCTATGGCTACCTATTCTCTCTTTATCTTAATCTGCTCGTTGGTACCATAATATTGCATCGTTACCTGACTTACAGATATGTAAAATTTCAGTTCAATTGCAAATCGGGAGCTGTGCCAAATTTAACTTCCAAGATTTGCCCGACATGGACATCGACATATGACATGCCCACACAAACTAACTAACGTACATCAGGGCAAGTTAAATAAAATCTTGTAAAATGAAAAGTGAAAATCTCTTCTCTACAGTTCAGATATCACAAGATTTAGAACCTAATTTTGGTTTTAAAATGCTACTTAAAATTAGAACCCGTGACGGCAAAAGGCGCTTGTGACTTATTTTTAGACTGAATCTACCTTTATGACTGTATGCGGCGCTCAAATATGTAGGTACTTACGTCTTTCAATTCTGAATTTGTGAAAAAGATATCAAAAACATCATTTATGAAATAAGCTGCAAAATAGGTTGTCCCAATAAAATTCATTATGCCATCGGTATGCGAATCAGCGATGAGTCCTTCTACACGATATAAATGATTTTAAGGTGGCAGTAGTGGAGCAACCATGTTCGCGGCGCTGAAGGCCGCGAAAGAGCTGCAGTTGGGAGCAGGCAAGAAGGTGGTGGTCGTGCTGGCAGACGGCATCCGCAACTACATGACTAAGTTCGTCAGCGACCAGTGGATGGAGGCGCACCTGTTTAAAGAACCGCCGATACATGACAAGATCGAGTAAGAATACGTTATATGTAATTATGAGTAGGTAGGTAGGTAGTTTATTGCAGATCTGACCCCATTCACCTAGGGTTTGTGTTCGACGAAGAATCATTGTGCTACACGATATCTTTATCTTTGAAGGTAGAAATCTTCAATTGAACAACTGAGCCAAGATACTTTTATGATTGCAGATGGTGGAGTCATCCTCTCCATAATTTAGATGTGGATACGTCTGTTCCACACCTAAAGCTCAGTGCATCGGTCAGAGATGTCATAGCTGCAATGGGCTCCATGCACAGTGTTGCGATAATTAATGAAGAAAATGGGTGCGAATTTGTTGTGATTCTTATGTCCTTAAGTATATTTTCTTAAGAAATAACAATGACGGTGCGATATGGCGTATACTAAACAAATAACCCTACCCTACCCTAATACTTTTTTTTATACTACGTCGGTCGGCAAACAAGCATACGGTCCGCCTGATGGTAAGCAGTCTCCGTAGCCTATGTACGTCTAAGCGTTAATTTCGGGTGTATCACTGCTAGCTTTGAAATCGTTTTCCGACATTCTCTGTATAAATAATACTTATCACACAGTATTAGGGTAGGGTAGGGTTATTTGTTTAGTACACGCCATATCGCGCCGTCATTGTTATTTCTTAAGAAAGGGTACCTAATGATTCCCCGACAATTATTTCTTTCACCGATTATCGATTCGCCGAACATCGCTTCGCAGAGTGATTTATTTGTAGATGTAACTTTTGGTCGACTAACGTTACGCACACTCTTGGTTCACACACAGTTCAGTTCGCTTCTGTGTAAATTAGCAGACGACTACGACGATTTTCATTGAGCAGAGTAATCTTTTCGTTTAAGGAATGTTTAGTCGAATAACGTTTCACATTTTATACATTGTTATTTTGTAAATAAAAACTTTTTACAAAAAAAGACATCCGAAAGGATAAAATAACATATTATCATTTTTTAAGTATATGCGTTAAGTATAGTTTGGGTTTGAATCAATTTTTAACTTAAATATGAACAAAAGCATAGGTATTGTACAAACAGCAACACTCTTAATTGTCCACCGGTGGACCTTATGCCTTTTGTAATAAGGTCCAACGATGGACAGTTAACAGTGGGAACCATGGTACAATACAATACAAAATACTCTTTATTGCACACCTCAATACAGGTAAACAACAGGCGGTCTTATCGCTAAAAAGCGATCTCTTCCAGACAACCTTGCAACCTGTGCAACCTATGAAATTTAAACAATTAAAACCGTCTTTCCGACACAAATTATATAATACTAAGATAACGCCGAAAATGTGCAAAAATATGCTGAAAATTGCGATGATAAGGGCTTACATACGCCTTATGTTAGAGGTGGACATATGTCAGACATTATGTTCTGCATGTATTTGCCCTGAATAATATATTCTTAAAACAATACTTAATAATCTCTGAACTTAATATAGTTAAAATTTATAAACAAAATGTATACTTCTTATTTTCCCACCCTGTATTTAATTAAACGTATCACGTTTATCAGACTCGAACTAAAAGTTGTTGTGTAGGTTAGTCATGTCCTAGTCTAGCCATATTTATTTATTTATCGTATGGCGTTTACACACTGGTTTTTACAATAATGATTACATCAAATTAAAATTTACAGTTTTGCAGATATACACTCGCGTCCTTTGTCAGTTCTTTAAAATCTTCGACAGGTCCGTTGTATCTAGTGATGGGGCAATCAAAAACTATATGATGTATGGTCTGTTCCGGATCTCCACAGTCGCACGCCGCCGACTCGCTCCACCCCCATTTGTGCCAGAGGTACGCACAGTTGCCCACACCGGTTCTCAGACGGTTAAGCCTGCACCATATTTGGCGGCTTTCTTTAAACCCTTTGGGCCGCTCCTGTGTGCTGTGTGCTGTGTGTTTGCTGCGTTTTTGTGCTGCTGGGCTTAATGCCACGACCTATTTTGTTTCGACCAATAGTTTCTCGGGTAATTGTAACAGTTACTATGTAAATGATTATTATTACGAAAAGTAAATATGCGTATCAATGTTCTGCGTATTGACTACTCGTGCAAACGACTATTATGCGTAATGACTAATGGCATTCTTCCAATCGTTACTCGGCCAAAGAACCCGTCTGCGAATCGTTTTCGGCGAATCGAAAATCGGCGTATTTTTTTTAGGAAAATCAATAGGGTACTTGCGTAAACTTCTTTTATAACTAGGTATATATATAACAATCAGTTGTTTGACTTTACTAACTCACGAATATATATGTTTCAGGCTTTATAAGGGAGCTACATCCAAAAACCAATTGCGTTACTCAGCCACCAACCCCAAGAAGGAAGGGAATCTAAGCCTGCAGGACCCCATCGGCAAGCACTTGATACAAAACTGCTTGAAGGTGGCGGACAATAAGGGACATCCGACTGTTGGCCTTGTCTCCCGCATTTTGGACATCACTCCGTTTGTCGTCGTAGTTGAGAAGATACCTAATCCTGATAGTCAAATTAAAGGTAGGAAATAATTTTTCACATTTTTTTATTAAGAGGCTGTCAATACCCAATGTCCTTGAAATTGATGTTACTTAAACAGTTTTTTAAGAAAGACTATTTGTTTTAGTCAAGTAAGAAAAATATATGTTCATATTAATTATATTTCAAAGACCGTGGTTGTACTCGATACATGATTGAACGAAATCGGCTCGATAGAAAATAATTGCAAAGATTGGTCTTAAAATCACAATTAAACGGTTCTATGTCTTTATTGTTTTGACTTATGGGTCTGCAATTAAAATCACAATTTCAAAACATTTATATCTAAACCGCTATTGAGTAAAATATTACACTAATAATCCACTTTTTTTTATTTAAATATTTTTCTTATTATTCCCTTGCCCAGGCCCAGTAACATGCGACAGTGCTATCTCATTTACTCCGATACAAATAGACAGTGTGCGCGCTTTAGGTATTGACAGCCACTTAAGAGATTACTATTACTGTGTAGTGTCATAGCATATGTACTTTAAAAGTGACTTGTAAGTAGGTAAGTATGTATATAGGTATAACTACAGTAGCTTAGTGCTGATTAAAATTCGCTTTTCTTTTTATGTAGGTAGCACAGGCAAGTAGATGGTAATCGAATTTTAGGGACTCTTTGTTACGAATACCCCTAGCACTAATAAAATATTAGAATCCAGTTGCCCACCTATTTTTTAACAATTATAAGTTATAACACTATAGCACTACTTAACATTGATTTATTATTTCTTTTCAGAGATCTTCAAGGCAAAAGGAATAATTACTTCGGAAATGGTCTGGACATACATATTAAAGCACCAGGATCATCTGTAGTTGACGGTCAAACCGAATTTTATTTTACGATTTATTCGTTGTAATGCACTTTCTCATTATTTTTTATTAATTACTTTACTAATATTGAAATTAAAAATATACTTATTATTATTAACGTAAGGTGTTTTACTTGTACTCTGGCACATAAGGGGTGTACCGAAATAAAACTGTATGTAAGTCAAATAAAAAACTGATGCGATTGAGAACAAACTAAGATTTTTAGAATAACTACAATAAAAAGCAACTTTTAATTTACATAATTACATTTTTTTAATCATATTTTTTTCTGTAAGAGTGATAGGCAGCTTTTTCCTAGCACATTCAGTGGCAGCTTTTTACGGACCCGTTTTTTTAGGGTTCCGTAGCCAAATGGCAAAAAACGGAACCCTTATGGATTCGTCATGTATGTCTGTCTGTCCGTCCGTATATCACAGTTAGCCACTTTTTTCGAAAGTATAAAAACTATACTGTTGAAACATGCAGGTAAGTAGATATATTCGCATTAAGATTTTCACACAAAAATAGAAAAAAAACAATAAATTTTGGAGGTTCCCCATACTTAGAACTGAAACTCAAAAATATTTCTCATACGTGTGGGGTATCCATGGATAGGTCTTTAAAAATGATATTGAGGTTTCTAATATCATTTTTTTTCTAAACTAAATAGTTTGCGCGAGAGACACTTCCAAAGTGGTAAAATGTGTGCGTGTGTGTGTGTGTGTGTGCGTGTGTGTGTGTGTGTGTGTGTGTGTGTGTGTGTGTGTGTGTGTGAGTGTGTGTGTGTGTGTGTGTGTGTGTGTGTGTGTGTGTGTGTGTGTAACTTCTAAAATAGCATGATGATAAAACAAAAAAAAATATATGATGTACATTACCATGCAAACTTCCACCGAACATTGGTTTGAACGAGATCTAGTTAGTATTTTTTCTTTAATACGTCATAAATGGTACGGAACCCTTCATGGGCGAGTCCGACTCGCACTTGGCCGCTTTTTTTATTAAGTCATTTTTTGTATAAAACATTTTTATTGTAAGTAAAATTTGGGTCTTCAGTGGGTTTCCTATGATGGACGGATGTGGTGTATTGTATATCTATTGAGACTCATAAGTGTTTGATGCAGGAATTTTTTATAGTTGACTCATTTGGTTGCCTGAATCTGGTAATAGGTAGACGGTTGATATTTACAGAGGTTGTATTTGTATTGCCGTTTTAAATATGAAAGAGACGCGCCAGTCTCGCTGTTCCTGAAGGTGGCTAGCCTGGAGCCCCTGTGTGTCGAAACTACAATAGAGTTCCCATTTAGCTAACATATGGCAATAGTTATTTACTATACAAGTGCGAAAAATAGGAAATTCGTAACGAGTGGCGATAAATTAAAACACGACTGAAGGGAGTGTTTTAAATCGACACGAGATGCGAATTACCTGTTCGCACGTGTATCGTACAACGTTCTACAGTACATATGACCCTTTACATTTTCGACAAAGTTACATAATGTGCTAATTTACGCACTAGTGCGGAAAAGTAGCACCATATGTACTGTAAAGATTTTTATCGACAATCCGCTTTAAAAATAATTACTTTTTTTAATTTTTATACTGTTTAAAGTTTGTAATGGGTATGATTAAAGAAGTTATATCTTATTAAACTCATTCATGGTATTCTCTGAGCAAAGCACATTAAAATTATTCATTGATCTCTATACAATAGGATTAATAGTCATGTCCGGGTAATATCCGTGAACGTGAATTAATTTCCATAGTCAGTAATGTCCATGCAGTTTGTCAGTACGGTTTAATAGTTCTATTCGGCCGAAGTGGCTGAACTCAATTGACAGTCAGTGGTGACTGGAGAGCCACCCAAATGTACAGCGCAAAAGCAAAACACATCTCCTATGGAAACTGGAAACCAGCGTAAGATTTATATCTTGTTAAAATTTAGCTTGTTTCCCCAAATTATACTATAGGTCCATACGAAGTTTAGTTTCATATTTTTCTTTTTTTCATACCGATGTACTCGTACCTAAGTTTAATTATATCCTAAAAATTAGCCAAGTTCCTATTTGCAATTTAGTTATTTCGTTTTACACCTAAAAGCCTGCTTAGTCACCTCTCTAATGAGAAATGGGCGATATTCCAATAGATAAAGATGGATATAGTCCGGCTGTAAGTTTATTGTATAACTACAACCGGAAGAAAGCGTGATTCGTGAAACTTGTCTCATAACAGCCGGCATATACCTACTATGACTTAAAAGAACACCAAATGTTGGTTTATAGCCCTTCAATCATTTTTCTAAACCGATGAAATACTGCAAAAAGGGACATAGGACAGTGGAAAAGGGGGGCATCAAGCATCCACTTGACTTAATACTTTCTCTTCAAATTTTGTTTCTCCCGGTTGGGAATATAATTTTTTTAGGGATATTAGCCCAAATGAGACATTGTACAATTTAGTGCGAACAACCATTTATTACTAATAGGAGGTAACCGCCTCCTGAGTCAATGTACTCAACTACCTACTGAGGAAATTTCATCACAAATTAATAGCCAAACGCATCCTTTGAAAAAAAAGTAGGTGTATAGGTAGTCAAATAAGGTAAAAAAAACCTAATATAACCTAATTGCAAGTCGAATAAAAACAAAGTAATCTCGATCAGTTCCATAAGATGCTGCCATAGTGTACCTATAGGTTTAATTTAATTTAAATATTTTACAGAGGTCGCGATGCCAAAGTTTATGATAATATATTACAAGTTGTCGGCAATACTCCTTTAGTTAAGCTTAATCGGATACCAAAGGACTATGGACTCGAGTGTGAAATCTGTAAGTACCTACCTCATTATGTGTGTAGTGTCACAACATACATTCTAACGTCGATAAAAAAATTATTACATGTGGCACACACGATACTTTAAGTCCATAAAAATATTCTGGCCGTATGAATTTTAGTTTTATAATGATTATTTGTCGTTTCATTTTATAACGATAAGCACAAAATAGTGGGAAATCCCACCGTACCCTTTAGTTGGAGTTAGAAGGGATAGAGCCTGGCTACTGAAATATTACACAATATTTAGGCGGCAAATTCAAAAAATCTTGGGCTGGTCACACTTTGTGTAGTAGGAATTATAGTTTTGATACTTACCTAAGGAAAAGTTAATATACGTTGATTATGATGTGCACTCAAAGTCAGCTCACGTAATTTCTACCTCTATGTAAAGTATGGAACGTAGAGGCAAGGAACAAAATCTCCATAGGCAGAACTGTTGCAAAAGTGTCCAGCTGTCAGCAATAAAAAATATAAATATTATACGACATTATTACACAAATTGACTAAGTCCCACAGTAACCTCAATAAGGCTTGTGTTGAGGGTACTTAGACAACGATATATATAATATATAAATATTTATAAATACTTAAATACATAGAAAACACCCATGACTCAGGAACAAATATCCATGCTCATCACACGAATAAAAGCCCTTACCAGGATTTGAACCCGGGACCATCAGCTTCGTAGGCAGGGTCACTACCCACTAGGCCAAACCGGTCGTCATAAATAGTTCCAAATCTCTCCAGAGTAGCGCTAGAGTAGCTAGGAACCTAGGCATTATTGACGGAGTGAAGTGCGCTGTCTATGATTAGATTTTTTTCTCAAGTATTCTAGGTATTGTAGCGCCACCTATTTATAGTTTTTTGTCGGACACTTTTTGGTATATGGAGATTTTGTTCCTTGCCTCTACCTTCCATAATGTAAAGTACAAAGACATATATAGACATGTTTCGCCAAGATATTTTTATATATTTTATATTTTTATATCAATTTACTTCTGACCAGTCATACCACAGATTTCTTCTAGATATTAGTTTTCAGTAACTCGTTACGTTCCAATGTTTAGATTTTATTGATATTTTCCACAACTTCTATCAAAGTTATAGGAAAATGTTAGAACTAGTACTTGAAGTATCAAAATATTAATAGAGCACCAACCTACTAAATTGTTTACGGCTTCTAAACATTGCAGTTTTTTGTTATAGAACACTTCACGTCGACTTCACACATTATCGTAATTATTTATGAGCTTAAGTAATAGTTTCCGGGCCTCGCTCGGTATAGTCATTATTAATATTATTTAAAATAAACCCCTTATAAACCGCGAACAATATGAATAAATGACATAAATTGACAACAGGCTTTAAGCTTTTTTTAAATCATAGACAATTGGTGATACCACATGGAAATATCTGTCAACAATATTTGTATGGGGTAACATTTTCGAATTGTGAATTTCGGATTAGCTTGCCTTGATCCGATCCGTATGATCGCTCCCTGCCACCCTGGTTCCGGTAAAGTATAATAAAATTACTCTCAGAGCAACCTCAGCCAGAAAATCAAAGTAGCAACATGAAAACATTCGCATCCCTTCTACCCCCTCAACCCATTCTCACCCCATTTTACGGTATGTGGATAACATACATAAATACTTAATTACATATCAAAGCTTACGAAAGATTGCTCTCAATATAAGTATCACTTAATTACTCACGTAGCTGTGATTGGAATTTTTTGTTGACGCCACGCCATTTTTGTGAGTTTATTTAACTTTGTTATTCCGGGGGACAGATGCAAAGTGCGAATTTGTGAATCCCGGCGGCTCAATTAAGGATCGAATAGCGAACACATTGGTGCATGACGCGGAGAAATCCGGAAGAGCTTATGATGGTACACGCTTCGTTGAACCTACTTCGGGAAACACTGGCATCGGGCTCGCTCTGACCGCGGCAGTCAAAGGTCAGTGTCGCAATACTCCACAAAATGAAATCCTGTCTACGGTTTTACAAATGCAAAACAGAGCAAACCTGGAACCTCAGTTCTCTCCGTTCAATGGCTCGTCCGCCCGGTGCACCGCTTCAGCACGGCATGAGCGCTGCAAATCGTACTACGAAGCTGTTGGCGAGCCTTGGCATATAGCCTCATTTGCAGTGCTTTAGTCAGATCTGGACGCACATAAAGATCATCAACCAACTACCATGTCAATCCGGCACGATAAAGATTATTCAACCCGATCACCCCTTTTAACCGGTTATTACTATATGATGAAACCCCTAGTCGTATTATGATTTTTTTTAAGTTAAGGTTATAAAATTTTCACTCTAACACTGCAACGTTGCCATTGTAAGCAGGTTATAAGGCGACAATTGTTACACCGGACAAGAACGCAGGTGAAAAACTAAGTACTTTGAAACTGCTGGAGGCGGATATCGTGCAAACCCCTACCTCTGCCAACCTGGGGGACCCCGACCACTTTTTAACAGTTGCTCAGGAAATACTTAAACAAGATCCTAACAGCATCTGTTTAGATCAGGTAGGTACCGAACAAATGTTCGAACGATCATAAATATGCAAAACAGTAGTCGGTAAACCGCGGCTCTTTCGGTAGCCCGCACCTCCACCATGTAAAGGGAATGCGGTCTAACTGTGGCGGAATGGAAACCGAAGGTTTCAAACCTTCACAGTACTAATATTGTTGCACCTATTATAATACATGGAAATCATACCAAAAAAGAGGTGTTGCCTTACATCAAATGAGGTAGTTCTGTTTTATATTTATATTGGTAGTGATGAAATAGTATTGACAAATCCAAGTTTTCCACCTTTAAAGCCCTTCGGATCATTGTGTGTATAATATACAGTACAGCGAGGAAAATTGTTATAACTCGTATCTCTTGTATATCTTTGATGGACCAGGCTTATCCTTTGGATCCACAGCACTCCTTTTGGGGCCAGAGGGTGTGGTAGCATTTCTTCGTCAACCTGATCAGGCCGGTCAAAATTGTCATTTGATGGTGGATTACCAATGAATGGTTTTTCAATGTCGGCAGTGTCGGCACACATCTCCGGTCCTGTATATTCTCGTAGGATTGACCATTGCTGCAACCACAATTTCTGGTACAACCTTTTTTGCAGTTCCAGTTAGTTTAAAAATTTGCAAACCTTTGAAAAGCCGTATCTTAGAAACTATTTGGCTAGACGAGAAGACCAAATTATAGTCAATTAATTGCAAATATCATACTCGTATTCTTAAAAGTGTGCATAGTGACTTTTTCCTTAACTCCGGTTCTTAGTGGATTTTTTTTACAAAAACTGAAAAAATCCAATAATGAATGGATTTTCATGTACTTTACAATGATCCCAAGGGCTTTTGAGGTCGAAAACTTGGATTTGTTATTACCATTTCATCACTACCAACATATTAAAATAACAGAACGACCTACCTTATTTGATGTTAGGTAAAATGTACCAATTCCATGGGCTGTATGTCCCTTGGTGAACGCTGAACTTGGTAGTAATTTCAATACTAGGAAAATCTCTCTAAGTTTTTTTTTATACTAAGTCCCATACCTCTCTTATGGACGTAGATTAAGGACGTACCCGGGTCCGAAGTGTCTCTATCCTTTCTTTTTATTATTTTTTTTATTATATAAGCACGTTGTTTCACCGTGCAGTTTTCAAACCCTGTGAACCCCATGACGCATGAAGAGCAGACGGGCAGCGAGATCATCGCGGCGCTGGGCCACGTCGACATGGCGGTGATGGGCGCCGGCACGGGCGGCACCGTCACGGGAATCGCGCGCGCGCTGAGGCAAGCTTGCCCTGGCTGCGTCATCGTGGCCGTGGAAGCAGTAGGCTCGATTATATGGGGAAATGAACTTGCACCATTTTATGTGAGTTTTTCCGTTTTTCTATCATTTTTGATCAGATCCTATTTCTAAAGCCCAATATATATATATATACCCTAAACTCCAAAAGTTTTTTTTATATGTTCATGAATATTATGACTTTGACAAGGAAATTATTATAATAGAGATGCTTATATGACTAAATATTAAGAACACTGCCATTGATTTCTGATTATTAGTAAGTTAGTCAGAAGTTTGGCTTACAATCAAGTACCTATAATCACTTTATCTGCACAGGTAGAAGGCATTGGAGACGATTTCATACCCGATGTTTTGGAAAAAGATGTAATTGATAAGGTTGTACACACGAACGACTACGATTCCTTTAACATGGCCAGGGAAATTATCCGAAAGGAGGGACTACTTTGCGGTAAGTCTGAGTACCTAAGCGTATTACTTATTTATACATTGGGCCTATTCAGAGAATACTTAGGAGGAAAGTGGACGAGCGTTATTCCATACAAACGTAGTCCCCGTTTTCGTCTTAAGCGTATTACTTATTTATACATTGGGCCTATTCAGAGAATACTTAGGAAGAAAGTGGACGAGCGTTATTCTATACAAACGTAGTCCCCGTTTTCGTCTCTAAATATAACATGTTATATTTACAGTTTATTGATTTTCTCTTAATACACGTACTAACACCAATTTAGTTACGAGTATGCTTAACAGCAACCAATAGCAAATGTTGTGAGAGTCCGACCAAGCGAAGTCTACATAGAATCAGAATAGACTTTCATTTTAACACCGTAAAAATGAGTTAAGAATAAGAGGTACGGGGAAACATTTTTTTTTCTTAGAATGTACCTTCAAATTTACTTTGTACTATGTATTTATATAAAAGCCCTGGCGCCTTAGACGTCAGAAGGGAGGAGCCTAAGCGATATCTTACCGAACAAATCATTCTGCCATTTTTTGAGGGGGGAAACGTGCACACAGTCGCACTTCTCACTCACTACATACAAAATCCAATCTGTAATGACGACTCAAATACATAGAAAATGACACACGTCAAAGACAAATCTTGCAGACCTCGATCTCTTTTTGTATACGGATGAGTCACAACATGCACCGCCATAGGTACAGTTGTACCTATGCTTCGGCAGAGAGGAAATAGTATGAATGCCGTCTCCCTTCCCGGTGTTGCTCAAAGCCTGGCGCGGATTAGAGAAGAGAATTATAGAAGACATTACAGTATGGGGAAACTTCGTACTAAAAAAAAAGCAGTGTGCAAGTATCCGGGACACTAAGCAGGAAGCTAAACATCTCTGCATATGCATAAATACTTACATGAAGTTATGATTATGATTTTCGGGAGCACTGCACACCCCTCGGATACACTTCGACCCATAGGGAGCTCCGACCTACAGGGGGTTACAAAGCAAACTGTGCGTTCTTACCAGGTGGCAGCAGTGGAGCCGCCATGTTCGCCGCACTGCAGGCCGCCAAAGAGCTGAAATTGGGCGCAGGGAAGAAGGTGGTGGTCGTGCTGCCTGATGGAATCCGCAACTATATGACCAAGTTCGTCACCGACCAGTGGATGGAGGCGCGCCTGTTCAAAGAGCCACCGTTACACCCCAACATTGAGTGAGAACCTTATTAATTGACTTGCCATTATCATCATTAGAAAATTAACTCAATTTTAACTTGCCCTTAAAAAGTAGGTATCTATTAATTGCCGTGTAGCCTATGAGTATGTACAGTCGGTACGCCTATACTTATATATAAGTAGATAGAGTACTTATACATTCGTTAAGACCTTTTAGCGCTCTAAACATCATAAACTGTCACCACGCCTCTATTAAAACACTCCTATTAAACTCAGCATCAAAAGTAACGGATCAGTCTGCGCGTGAAAATGCTGACTGTACAATCTACGGCGTAGCGCTACAAGCGTAGCTTAGCGAGATGAGAGTGGGTCAACTCTCGATGCGTATTTAACTGTACCAGCCCGCGTAGCCAACATGCCAATCGTAAACGCCCCGTAGCAAACGAAACGCAACTGCCACTGTCGCACTAATATGGAAAAGTGAGAGAGAGAGATGACTACGCTACGCTACGGAGCGTTAACGATTGACACGTTGGCTACGCGGGCAGTACTACGCGAGCTACGTCGTAGCCACTGGCAAACATTATGCTCCTGTTGTGTTCCTCCTTAAATTTCGTCTGTCAGTAGACCTTATTCTCCAGAACCGCATTAATAGGCAGGAAGTTAATAATTTCGAATTATTCCCACTATAGTTACCAAGCTGTTACCAGTATCATTTGGGATTTTTTCCCCCACCTGTGCCAAGTGATAAGAAATGAGGAAAAAAATCTGTAGTTACCTACCACCAACTGACTTAGGTGGTAACTGGCGGGAATAACCCATAATTGCAGAGTAAATATGTATTTTAATGGCTGCTATAGTAGCTGTTATACATACCCGAAACATTTTTTAAGAGGAATTCCTAGTTGCGATTTTTCCATACAAACGCTCTCGACTGTTTCCTCCCTGGATTTTTAACCTAGAGCAGTGATTTTTTCAAATAAGATCAATATCATCAATATCTGTGCCGCTATGTTTTGCTTTTTTGGATTATTTTATTTTGAAGAAAGATACAGCGCCTCGAAAATCGCAAAAACGGCTAAATTGAATTGGCTGTAAAAAAAGGCACAGTATACAAATATGACAAAAAATATCCAAAAAATCAAAACATAGCGGCATAGATTATTTCTTCCTCTTGCAATTTCCAAAATTTCATAATGATTAGTTGCGTTTTGGAGGAGGAAACAGTCGAGAGCGAAACCTCGATTTTTGACTTTTTTGCGAGTGAATTTCGGTCCGAGCTGCAGTTGTCCTTATCGCACGAATTGGAGGCGGAGACAGTTTCTAAATATACGTACACAGAAGGAATAGTGATGGGCATAACATCCTTATTAGGGATTGCAGAACCGGTACTGTTTTAAAGAACCGGGATTTCCCGGTACTTTCGGAACTGGTCTAATTATTTCATTATTTTAAATAAAACGACAGCATTTTGCGATTTGACCACCTTTCGTATTATAATTTAATAATCACATTTTCTTTTATTACGTAGTAGGCAATTTTTTTTGGAAATATAGTATTTTACATTGCTCACACTTGTGCGTCACAAGTAAAAGATAACTACTTTGATGTTTGCCACTAGATAGCAAATTTAATGAAATTACATTGACGAGGGGATTTATATATAAGTATCGCAGTCGTATTGTATAATCCGCCGTATTACATTACGGCTAGCCGATATCAAAATAAGGGCCATTTTGAAATGCGGCGGTTCAACGATTAAGGTATGTTGGGTAAATACCGGATGCGGGTGAAGAACGTAGGACATTCATTTCCCCCTAATTTGGCTTTATTTTTTAATGTTGACAACATTGTGTAAGACGCCATTTCATTGCGCCTCAACTGTCAGTGTCCCCGCGTCGCTCAGGGAGTCGGGCTTGTGCTATGTGCAATCACAGAGAGCAAGGTAAATTTCGCGAATTCTTCCTTCTATCCGATCTTCGCTCTGTAATTTATTTTGCGTATTGTGATGAAACTGTGTTTGTTTTTGTAATTGTGTTAACAGACCTAGCACTGCTGTAGACCGATATCCGATCTTGACCCTTCCAGGTAAAGATCGGACCAGAAACAATCAGATCTTTACCTATTTAAAAAACAGCAGTGATTATCAAACTTTAAATTTTCTTCTATTTACCTACTGACCTTAATTATCACATTTATTGTTTTCTTGATCACACTGTCGTACCATTATTTTTATCCAGTACCACTACCAGCGCGACGGTTACTGACAATGTAATTTTTTTAATTTCCGCA
Source organism: Cydia pomonella (assembly GCF_033807575.1). Classification (NCBI taxonomy): domain Eukaryota; kingdom Metazoa; phylum Arthropoda; class Insecta; order Lepidoptera; family Tortricidae; genus Cydia; species Cydia pomonella. The sequence continues at coordinate 7,861,935 of NC_084721.1, read as the reverse complement.
ACCCAAAGGTTGCCTTTTAGCGATAAGGCCGCATGTTGTTTACCTGTGCTTATGTGTATGTTTTCTTTTGTATTGTTTTCTTTTATTGAGGTGTGCAATAAAGAGTATTTATATTGTATAGGGATGATGATACATGTTGAAATTTATAACAAAATCGAGTAAAATAGATAGCAAATGAGCAATTTTTCGCAATAAAGTACCTACACATACGGATGCATATGTAGATGTGCACGCATACATACATTGCTAGTTTCGGATACAAAATAGAGATAGGGCTTCGAAATTAGTTTCCTTAAAATGCTTCAAGAGGGCTCTCTTTTCCTATATATTTAATTATTTACTTTACTCTTTACATACGATCCTTACATTTTATCAAAAAAAAAGAGATTGTATATCAACTATATATTGCAAAATTAAACCAACAAAATCGCAATTTTAATTATTTTCCACACTTCAAGATGGGCTCTCAGTGACCTTGACCTTTTTAAAGAACTACTTAGTCTTTTTGATTTCTAAGTTTGATTCTTATTTTTTAGGCGACCTTCATTAAAAATGACTGGGCACGATTATTTTTTATTTTGATTTTTGTCCCTCCTACTTAAGTACTTAATATCTTCCAGTACATTCCATTCAATAAACAATACATTTACACTTTCCCTAAACCTGTACAGTTCACAAAATCTTAAATTGTCAAAACTTCGCAACGTATCTATTATTTTAGTGGTTTTTTTTATTACTTCGGGTAAACCTTACAATAAGAGGTTTCTTAGCACATTGTTTACTTATCAAATTGCCTTATGACATAGGTATCAAAGTTTGAGAGCCACAATTTTACCAATTTTTTATCAGGGTTAAGATCGGATACAAAAGGGTAGACACCGGACCTATTTCTTTGTGATACCTTATTCTCTTTCCATTAGAAGCAACTTTTTTTCACCATCCAATGTTCTCCCTTGATGGCAAAACACTCGTTACCCTAAAAAAAGTATGTCTCATCTTTACACAGGTACAAAACTAAAACCGTTCTATATTGAAGATTACCAAAATTCAGGCCGAATCTACGGTTATTATTTAACGATTCGCTACGTACTTCAAGAATCTGTCACGTGTTGAGATCTCGAAAAAACATTTTTTCACGAGTTCTCTCAATTGGTCCCAAAATTGTCCGGCATTATCCCAACATACTTTTACCAGATTGTCATTGCGATACGTTCTTCAATAAGGCGGCCCAAGTTTAGCCCCATCGTACTACAAGTTAAATAGATTGTAGTTTAACCATAGGTATATTTATACCTACTTACAAAATTTCACAACACACCATGATCACTCCCAACTTACTGATACGGATAGGTACAGTCAAGTGTAAAAATATGGGTGTACACATCTTACTCAAAAATATATCCCATAGCATCTTATTCCAGTGTAATAAGAGCGTAGTACCATATTTATGAGACGATTCTTTCAATACATATTTTTGCACTTGACTGTACAACGACAACCGAAGCTGAGACATCATTATTTTTTGCAGTTTTTACCTATATGGTAATTAATATCAATCAATCAATCATTTATTATTTCGTCATCATAGGTGTAAAATACATTTAGTACAGGTGATAGGGTGTTTGGTATTAGGGTGTAATAGATACAGTATAATATAAAAATGAAAAACAATATTACGTGGTAACAACAAAAACAACTTGCGTCGGGCAGCGCAGAATAAATTCCGTCTGGCTCGCGGGCGATGTCGACGAAACGGCGCGCAATGAGCGAGCGCACGCGTCTCGCGTCTGTGTGCGCGCACTCACACTTAGATAGCTCCGGCTCCCGCCCACCGCAGCGCGACAGAAACATAGCTTCAAAAATTCGAGATTTGAAAAGTTGCTCAGCTAGGAATTGCTCTTAAATAAAACAGTATCGTGCGTGCACCAAGAAAAAGTTGTTAACGGTGTTTTTAGGGTTCCTTTCCTTATAGATTTGCCACGTCCGTCTGTCTGTTTGTCTGCCTGTCTATCTGCCTGTTAGGTCACTCACCATTAATGCTAGAAATCTGTAATTTCGTATACCTACAATCACTGGCCGGTTTTATCTGGTGATGAGAAAATCGCCTAAGCCATTGCACCTAATGTGTATTTACTAATATGGATATACTAGTCACATAGGGTAAAGGCAACAGTAGTCAGCCTTTTTACGAAATTTCTATGTTCAAGAACGTCTCATTTGCCCACTAATTGACCAATAAGAATTACGAATGTTTTTACTCATCAATAATTTAATAAAGTTTAATTTTTATAAAGAATAAAACGTAATTTAATTTAGCTTATGGAAATATTTCATTAAATATAATGCAAGGGCCTTTTTGCCAGTAATCAGCCCCCTGTCTACCAATACACAGCCTTTAAGTACCCAGTCTACAGCCATCCCATTTTAACGGCTGGCTATTGGGTTCTGAGTTCCGTGATCTCAGTGTCCAGTGGTCAGCCACAGGATGACTACTAGGTATTTGATGTATTTCAATAAAATAAAGTCATAATAATGTAAATATTTAAAGGTGCTTGATTTAACGACTTACATTGCATTTGAAAATAAAAAAAATCTTGAAACCTATGCTCAGCCTCTATCGGCTGACTTCTGGGTTTACGACTTTTTAAAATTACTGCCTCAAACCCAGTAGTCGGCCAGGGGAGGCTGACTATTGGATTTTGTACAAAAAAGTAGTTCCCAATAGGCAGCCCCCTTAAAAATTTTACTTTGATATGGATTTATATTAATTTTTTACTTTTTCCAGATAAATTAAGTATTAATTACGTGAAGCAGTGCACATGCTTTTAAAAAAATATCACAATTCGGCTGCTAACGTCTGATCAAAATACCATGTGACGCTCCAAAAAAAAATGGCGCATATGACATATCCCTTCATGTCAGATGACAGCACTTCTTTGAAGTAGTGTTGTGGTTTATGCTAAACAATTCTTTTAAAAATTAAGTTACTTTTCAATTCATACTTTATTAATCTATAATAACACCTACTTTTGGCATGAAAATCTGAAAAACTTTGATATTTACAAGCAAAAATAAGCAAGAAAGGCTGACCACTGGTGCATGGCTGAGCACTGGTGCCTTTACCCTACATCACATATTTTTTTTATCTCGGAACATTTCCAGATGGTGGAATCATCCCCTTGATAACCTGCCTGTGGATATCTCGGTGCCACACGTGCAGCACAACGCAACATGTAGTGATGCTCTCACTGTGATGGGAAGTGTGCATAGTGTTGCGTTAGTTGTTGACGAGAATGGGTAAGAAAGTTCTTGGAGTTGAGAGAGCGGGTTGTATTTTGGCTGTATCTTATGAGGGTCATTCGTCATTCTCCAGATTTGTGCTTGCGTCCTGACTCCATCAAGTCATACTAAATCTATGAAAAGCTTGACTGAGTAGAGGCTGACTGCCCATGTCACTTTGAGAACGATCCATTAACTATCAGCTGCTGGCGTACATTTGATATTTCTGCTCTCTGAAATTCTTATATAACATTAAACCTTTTATGCGTATGCGAGTATGACTCAAATACTTAATGCGATAGGCGCTTTTCAATCAAGCGCCTACAACATTTGTTATCTAATTATTATCACAAAAAGAAAACATTAAAATAAACAGGCTTTTCAGGCGCTGGTGTCCTGTTGCGATGGTAATATGACCAAGAAATAACATGTTTCAGGTTTTTCAAAGGAGTAATATCTAAAAATCAACTGCGACACGCGGCTACCAACCCCAAAAAAGAAGAGAAATTAAATTTAAATGAACCGGTGAAAATGCACATCATACACAACTGCTTGACGGTGGTGGAAAACAAGGGATGTCCCACCGTCGGACTTGTGTCTAGAATTTTGGACATTACTCCGTTCGTCGTTATAGTTGAAAAGATACCGAACCCTGAAAGTAAAATCATAGGTAGGCGAGCAATGTTACTTACTCTCTCTTAAGTCTCGTATGTATTAAGTTTTTCCTAATAATGGCGGCAAAGTCTAAGGGAGATTTATAAGATATTTATAAGGTTTTTTTTTTTGTCAGAAATGGGTAGTTGTTTTTTTTTTCGTTCTCGTACACGTACTTTTGGTCATACTTTGAATTATTATCCCATTTATTAAATTCAATGGTAATTACGGGACCTACAGTTGTGGTACATAAATTTAATTAACATCGTAAAATGAAATGTCATTGTTTTCCCCTTCAACTGACATTCCAGACGGGACAATTTTTCGCCCAAATAAAATTTTAAATTGCCAAATTAATCCACAAGAAATTATGTACGTGTGCATGATGTGAGAGGTTGAGAAGATATGAGCTTAAAGTCATTGGCTAAATAACAATAAGTGTTGTTTTCTTTCAGAAATTTTTAGACCAAAAGGAGTAATTACCGCTGAAATGGTGTGGCAGTATATTAGACAGCATTTGGAATGACCATCCGACTACCCACAGCTTACCCCAAGTTATCCTGTTCCACTTTGCATAATCAATTAAAATTAATGTTACCTAGTACCATTACATGTCAAACCGCTTAAAACAGGTTGCGGCAACTTATGGCTCCTTCCCACTGAACATCCAGTTTTCTGCAGGTACGGGTTTTTGCTCTGCAGGATCCCGTTAATATAGTAACGTTCACACGAGCATTTTGTTTGTGAGATACTGCACTCATACTACTAAAGCGGGATCATACAGTAAACCGTACCCGCAAAAAACTGGATGTTCAGACGGAAAGAGACCCAAGTCTCCGCAACCTGTTTAATTAGAAATATTTATTTGTACTTATATTTAAGTGTTTATTTAAGTTTACTGTTACAAATTAAAGTCATTCGTTATGATACCTACTCGAAATAAATAAATATTTATTTTATATATACCTTAAGCATACAAAAAGAAAACTTTTCTGGTAAGCTTTATTTTATTCATATTTAATTAACCTATTCCCCTATTTACTTAAAGAACCCAAAATTAATTTTGTTAGCCTTCTAGGCACCTTGCCCATTGACGGCGATTTGGGCCAAATTTTCTATCTTTAGTTTAAGTACTTAGTAAGTTTTATTATGTTTATTTCTTTGTTTTTGGATATTAAAATATACATAATATAAATAATAATAATTTGTTAGCAATAAAAAGGACCTGCTCACTTCCTAAGCATGCCTCCTTGGCGAGATGTGCTGTCCCGAGGGCCTACCGCGAACACCGAACTTCGCAAGTTTCGGGATCTTTCTCTTTTACACCAATTAAGGCGTAATTAGAGTGACGGAGATAGTTACTCGAAATTTACGAACTTCGATTTTCGCGGTTATAGCCCTGGCTCCTAATTAAATTGCATGTTTTTGAGTTTTTACTAAAAGTCCTCCCTTCTTTTCTTAGTAAAAGAGAGTAAGTTCGACGATACTCTCTTTTGCCACCATCTGACCTAGATTAGACAATAATGGGACCATGTGCTAATATGTATGTATAAATATATTCTTTCAATATATAGGTAATAGTACATTACTATACAGGCCAGGAAACGTAGGGTTGCAGGCCAAGTAGATATATACGCGGCCGGCAACCCCGTTTCTCGCCGAGATATGTATAGTGCTTTTCTCAAACTTGCAATTAAAACAAAAAATTGTAGTCAATTTGTTTTGTGGCGACCTACTAGGCTCGCCACTCTACCAGCGCACTGTGGGCTGAAATTCGGCTACTTTCATTGACATAGAAACCGAAGTTGTTATTTTTATGTATTTTTTATTAAAATAGGTTTTGCCCAGCATTGTTATGGTAACCTATGAATTTTAGACGATTTGGAATGAAAATTGTGGAGTTACGATTTTTTTTCAAAATAAATGTATGGAGCAGGAACAAGAAATCATCATTACTCAAGAACCGCAAAACAAACCGTAATATCCTCGCAGGTGGTTATACTACGAATTATTTGTGATTTTTTGGCATACTACATATATCCGCCACGGGTGCTGTTTTTTTTTTTAAATCATTAATTGTTTCTATGGAAAAAGCACAAAAACCAAATTCAACATTTTAAGATTTTTTTGATTGAAATGGGTTTTGCTCAGTGTGTTTATGCTAAGTTATAAGTTTCACACGATTTGAGTTGAAAATGCTAGAGTTATGATTTTTTTTCAAAAAAAATGTATGGAGCCGGAACAAAATATCAAAATATCTCAAGAACCACAACAAATACGGTAATATCCTCGCAGATAGTTACGCTACGAATTATTACTACCTCCACCTTACAGAAAATCGCAGCCAAATAACACTAGACCCTACTCATAGTGTTGTGTTCCTGCCGGTGAGTAAGGTTGCCAGAGCTCAACGAGGGTGGGAGGGGGTTAGGGTCGGCAACGCGCATGTAACTCCTCTGGAGTTGCAGGCGTACATAGGCTACGGATACTGCTTACCATCAGGCAGGCCGTATGCTTGTTTGCAACCGACGTAGTATTAAAAAAAAAAAAAAAAAATTGTGATTTTTTGGTATACTACATATATCCACCACGGGTGCGGTTTTTTTTTTTTAAATCATTAATTGTTTTTATGGAAAAAGCACAAAAACCAAATTCAACTTTTAAGATTTTTTTGATTGAAATGGGTTTTGCTCAGTGTGTTTATGCTAATTTATAAGTTTCACACGATTTGAGTTGAAAATGGTAGAGTTATGATTTTTTTTCAAAAAAAATGTATGGAGCCGGAACAAAATATCAAAATATCTCAAGAACCGCAACAAATACGGTAATATCCTCGCAGATAGTTATGCTACGAATTATTTGTGATTTTTTGGCATACTACATATATCCGCCACGGGTGCTATATTTTGATATTTTGTTCTGCTCCATACATTTTTTTTGAAAAAAAATCATAATTCTACCATTTTCAACTCAAATAGTGTGAAACTTATAACTTAGCATAAACACACTGAGCAAAACCCATTTCAATCAAAAAAATCTTAAAATGTTGAATTTGGTTTTTGTGCTTTTTCCATAAAAACAATTAATGATTTTTTTTTTTTAAACCGCACCCGTGGCGGATATATGTAGTATGCCAAAAAATCACAAATAATTCGTAGCATAACTATCTGCAAGGATATTATCGTATTTGTTGTGGTTCTTGAGATATTTTGTTCCGGCTCCGTACATTTTTTTTGAAAAAAAATCATAACACTACCATTTTCAACTCAAATCGTGTGAAACTTATAACTTAGCATAAACACACTGAGCAAAACCCATTTCAATCAAAAAAATCTTAAAATGTTGAATTTGGTTTTTGTGCTTTTTCCATAGAAACAATTAATGATTTAAAAAAAAAAAACCGCACCCGTGGCGGATATATGTAGTATGCCAAAAAATCACAAATAATTCGTAGTATAACCACCTGCGAGGATATTACGGTTTGTTTTGCGGTTCTTGAGTAATGATGATTTCTTTTTCCTGCTCCATACATTTATTTTGAAAAAAAATCGTAACTCCACAATTTTCATTCCAAATCGTCTAAAATTCATAGGTTACCATAACAATGCTGGGCAAAACCTATTTTAATCAAAAAAACGTAAAAATAACAACTTCGGTTTCTATGTCAATGAAAGCCGAATTTCAGCCCACAGTGCGCCGTGCCGTTGCTTAGCAACGAATATGCACAACAAATCCCCGTACCAAGCTAACTGAAGCTAGTTGATGGTTGGATACCAAGACGTTGTGTCACAATTTGACGTTAAAAAACAAAAGAAGGTTGCTTTACAGTCCTAGAGTGTGTAAGGCAGTATGAAATTCCTTTACATATCATCTTCACTCATGCCACCTGATATGTAGTATTTCCGGACCTAATTTGACGTAAGTCATGTCAACACAAAATAAATATTACGGTATCGTATGGCTACGTGCTACGAGTATGGCTACTGTCAAAAATTTACTGTCTCTATAGTTTTGTTCTGTGAGATTTTGCTTAAAGGGCCCAGGCCATAAAATTCCGCAAAAACATACAAGAATTTCACACAATCGTAGGATTGGCAGGTAATACCTATACTGGCGCCATCTATAAAATATTTCGACCAGCCACGACCGCCTTTTTCTACTAACTAGTTGATTAGACTATAGTCTGAATGTATATCTATCTACATTTCTACAAATTATAATACGTTTAGTGTAAGATTAGAATAGTTAACATTTGCCAACTTCTACGAAGTACTATATCCATAGCTTGGAGGATTTAACAATTGGAGTCGCCTTTAAGAGCTTACCCCTCTGTTGAAAACCTCGGCTAATAGTCACATGTATTGTATGGACTGGCGTTTATCCGACATGCCCCACCCCCGCAAAACTCGGCAGACTGTTTTTTACAGAAAATTACATTTTCACCAACTGGTAAAAGCCCTCTTGATTATTCAAAAAGTAATGAGAAAGTTGCATTTTATCCACATGTGAGGCAAAGTAATTCTATTCTTCCAAGATCCATAGTATCTACATTTCTATAAACAGACACCTTTTAAGTCGGTACTCATTGAGGCAGACAGGCAACTTCCAAACTCTGCGCTAAGCATGGCCCGACATGCTCTCCGACGTTTTATTTTTGGTCCTAGATAACTAGCTTCAGATACCATAGTTAAAAAAATACAGCGTATTTAAGCTTTTTTTACAAAACATGTAAAACTTGTACTTGCTCTATTTCGTTTGTTTTATAAACTGAAGCTATATAAACCAATTAGTATTATTTACAGTTAGATATACCTCATGTCATTGTATGTGCAAAGCTTCATTACAATCCAACACGTAGTTTTAAAACTTTTTAGTAGTTAACTCCGTTTGTATGGGAAGGTGAAATTCGGCCGAGCTAGCCGGGGACTCTTAAAATTTAGCTCTAATTAATTGTCCGTCACAATTTTTAGTTAAGTAAGTACCATTAAAAACTGCATGTTACTCGAATTTTATTATAATTTTAATCACGCAACTCCAAGGGATATTGATTTAATTGTGAAAGTCTCAGACATGTCTCAGACACGTCTCAGAGTACCTAATTTTCTGAATGGTGTAGTGTGTACCAACTTCACTGGTTTGAATGCGGTGCTGGAGAAGGGGGGGAATGAGGATAGGGGCGGGGGACCGAACCGGTTTGCTAGGCAATAGGCAAGGCGAGATTCCATTCATTTCATTCGCCCACCCGCCACGCGCCACCGGTTCGGTTCTAGTCGAGTCGGAAGAAGGAGTACGATAAGTTGTGTTTTTATGTGGAAGTGTATGTCAAAAGTGCCGTGTACGGATTATTTAATTTAAAAATAAAATACAATTACACACGTAAGTGAAGTAAACTGGTGCTTAATAAGTTTTTATTAAACGTATTAGTTTTCTTTTCTCTGAAACGTTAATAATACGGACTTGTGGTTTTGCTACGTTTTTTTATCGAGATAACAAATATTGAATACTAATCAAGTGTATAATTATTTTGTTCAGAAAAATGTCGAACCACGTGGCGCCGCAGAATGGTCAAGCAAATGGCACATCAAAATTTTTTAACCTCAAGGAATTTCCGCACATCGTCAAAGTACTGTAAGTTTTATTTATAGCTGTTATTTTTATGAACGAGATACACACACATACACAGTGGTATATAACCAAATAATCTTGTACTTAATGTTTTTTATAGGGACAGAAACCAAAAGTTCCATCCCGACATTCTACACGCTATCGGTAACACTCCGCTGGTGAAGTTGACGAGAATACCTAAGTCTGAAGGCATAAAATGTGATATGTGTGAGTATGGCTTCTGATATTTACATATCTGACAATAACCTCTAATCAGGGATTAAGTAATTAAAGTTAAGAAATGCTATGAATTCTATGAGTTCTAATTTTTGAATTTCTGCTAATATACCTAGTACTTAGCTGGTGGCCATAATTTACCCTAAAAAATAAGAAAATGCTTCATAAATCCTATGCACTGTTTTCTTTTAGGTATATCTTTTCCTGTATCTTTAAGTACAAATTTGGCAGCAAAGCCAAGTTATATTTGCTGTTAACTTTAGTACTCCAGAGAGCAGCACGAAACACTTCTTGTCAGTTTTTGATGAAATAATGCTACTTGTTTTAGATGCAAAATGCGAGTTTATGAATCCAGGGGGCTCTGTGAAGGACCGCATCGCTTACAGAATGGTACTGGATGCAGAGGAAAGAGGAGTGTTGAAGCCCGGCAAATCTGTAATTATTGAGCCCACCTCCGGCAATACTGGCATTGGTCTAGCTTTGGCAGCTGCTGTTAAGGGTAAGGTGCTAGTAAACCACACATAAAACATTATTAAGGCAATTATCAAAATACCAACCTCATACTTTGATTTGGTGATAATAGAAGTCTAATAATTAATCAATTATACAATAGGTATTTCATTTAAAAGTTCTTTTTGACATAATTATCAGGCAGGCAAGCATAACTTCTACTATGATATCAGCTTGTTGCTTTAGGTTTTATGTAATACCTATTTTCAGGTTACAGATGTATCATAGTGCTGCCTGAAAAAATGTCAGATGAGAAAGTTAATACCCTCAGGGCTCTAGGAGCAGAGATAGTGAGAACCCCCACTGAGGCACCCTCTGCCTCTCCAGAAAGTAACATTGGCGTGGCTCACCGCATGGCTTCAGAAATACCTGATGCTGTGGTACTGGATCAGGTAAACATACATACTTTTTTATTATGCCAAAATTGCTAACAATACCTATTATTGTTCTAGTTTGTATTTGTCGGTGGTCGATCGTAATATCATGAACTTGCATATCACAAATCGTGAAAATCATGTTCTCGTTCCCTGAGTCGACGGAGGTCAGCTAAGCGGGGCTCCTCTTTCTGGACAGTTTGCCCTTCAGGCATCTGAAGCACCCTAACAAACCTGTCCCACCTATCTATCAGTTTAATTTGACTACCATCAAAACACAACACAGGAACTTTACAATCTGCCGCCAACATATCAATCATTATTATCAGCTCACATCTGGCATTATGTTTTCAGTTAAAACATAACGTCAGATGACAAGCAAAACTCACTAATTACCACCACAAGTAGCCTAGATGGCCATATTACTCTTGAAATAAGGTTGATTTTTGTTTAATTATTTTTTTGTAATTATAGAGTTTTGCTTGTCACCTGACAATAATTGATACAAAATGGAGCAGGTCACGGTCACGTCTGAAAATATCAATACGAAAAAAGTGCCAAAAATAAGTATACACGATTTTATTGCCCATATATTAGGTAGTGTATACATATTTTTGGCACTTTTTTCGTATCGATATTTTCAGACGTGACGGCGCAACCTGTTGATAATACTAATTTTATTTATCTAAATTCTAAGTCTAGGTCATTAGACTGCTATGAATAACATTTTATGCCAAATGTCTGTAAAAAAACCCTAGTTCAGAAATGACAGTACCTGTATTCCCCACAGTACAACAACCCGTGCAACCCGCTGGCGCACTACGACGGCACGGCGGAAGAGATCCTCTGGGCGCTGGACGACGCCGTGGACATGGTGGTGATGGGCGCCGGCACCAGCGGCACGGTGTCGGGCGTGGCGCACAAGCTCAAGGAGCGCTGCCCCGCCTGCAGCGTCGTGGCCGTCGACCCCCACGGCTCCATACTGGCGCAGCCCGAGGAGCTCAACCGCAGCGACATCGACATGTATGAGGTAACAGAAATATACTACGAACCCCGTTACGTCTGGAGGGGTTTAGTCCGTAACGTAGACGGCTGGGAGAAAAATCTCCAGCTCAGCCGAGTCGGGCACGACTGCCGGATACCGGGCGGGCAGTATACAATGAAGATTACCTCCACCTCTGACAACCCGTTACGTCTAAGCGCCACTTACACCATCCTACTATCCCGGCGTTAACCAGTTAAACCGTTAACCCAGTGTCAAATTGCACTGGTAGCACTGGAATGTCAGGAATCGATCGTATATCATGCATGACCGTGGGAAAAGGAGGGCATCATGGTCAATTCTAGACCATAGGCATCAAAATGTCATAATCCGGCACTACGTATACGAGTAGGTATTACAAGTGCTATATCAAATGAACAAACTTGTGTATATGTTATATAACGACTATCGGGACTCACTTTTGTTTGGTTTCCAGGTCGTCAGTTAAAATTAAATGGTTATTATAACAACAAACACCGAAGTTGGGTAACATCCGATTAAAAAAACACGAATTTTTTAAAAGAACTCATGACGGAAAATACCTACCTACTTAACTTCCTTCCAAACAACTCCTTTTGTGACGACCTAAATCTACATAACAATCCTGCTATGAGTACACAAATGAGTTGCGGACCTACGGAAATTAAATCGTAAAACATTCTCCTTAAAGAATAGCCAACATAGGAATACTTACATAGAATACTTATAAAAAAATGTATTTTACTGTCTTTACCCTTCAAATACTAAAGAAATGGCTTTGATAAGTTTCTATTTGACAATAGGTATGACTGGAGAAGTCAACGGTAGAGACAGTGCGTACATTTTGCGATATTATCTCTATTCCATCCATCCATCTTCACGTTGTCCCGGCTTTTTGCCACAACACATCCCGAGAATTGACATAGGCAGTAGGCACTATTTTTTAGGAAAGCGACTGCCATTTGCCCTTCCAACCCAGAGGGTAAACTAGACCTTATTGGGATTAGTCCGGTTTCCTCACGATGTTTTCCTTCATCGAAAAACGCATGGGAAATATTAAATGATATTTGGTACATCCGAAAAACTCATTGGGGTTTGAACCCATGACCTCCGGGGTCGAAAGTCGCACGCTCTTACCGCTAGGCCACCAGCGCTTTTTATTATCTCTATTCCATCGATTTCTTAAAATAAACATGAATCCCATGTTCTCAACTCTACTTTTCTTTAATGCATGGTGTATAGCCGGTCAATCACGTGTACACATTTTTTACTTCATGTTTACTAATTTTCACCAGCACGTGTTGGCGATTATTAATCACATAATTATGAACGCGATTACTGTAGTTGTGGCCTTAGTAACCAGATACATCCAGTAACAGCGCGATCTCAACGGTATTAAGATAAACATATTTTTCTGCGCAACCATGATGTACCTGCTAGTGCGTTGCATAGATTTATTTTAGTTATCCTGCGTCATAGTCTCATAGTCTATAAACATTGATAATGTTAAATAAGTCTTCTTCTCAATAAATATCCCGAGGCCCTCTGTCGCCGAAGTCCGCACGAGCGATAGAGAGGCAGATAAAGCAACTTCGATTTTCGTTCAATTCAAGTTTTTTGTGTCTCAGGAAATTTTATTACCTTTTAATTTCTTGTGTCTATTTTATTATTTATCATAAATTTAGTTTGTAAAAGCATAATACATGTCCTCTGTGGCTATTTGTATGCCATAAATAATCTAGAATTGTTTTTCGCGATAAGGCCTCTGGGGGCCTACCGCGAACACCGAAATTCGCAAATTGCGGGGATCTTTCTCTTTTACTCTCACTAAGACGTAATTAGAATGATAGAGAACAATGCCCGCTATTGACGAACTTCGATTTTCGCGGTTATAGCCCAGTTTTTTCACCTCGTCATTCTGACGTCAGTATGAAAGCGGGACTTGCTATTCAATAATTCACTATTCAATTAAATGCCTAGATTTAAATTAGTTACTCATTCTATTGAACTCGTGATCAATACAAAGATCTACAAAGATCTAAAAATATAAAGTAGGTACACGATAAAGTATGCACATAACATTTCCGGTTATTGCCACTTACCAGTGGTAACTATTGGGAATAGTAATTCCTATTAGTTAGCACTAAAACGACTTGGTTTGATAACAACTTAGTGGTAACTAGTGGGAATTGAATAACCCACATTTCCTCGCTTGTAATTTCCTTCTGTGTAGCGCAGCCATAACCACTAACCCCCTTATTCATAAAACTTTACGGGTCTGATTTAGTTAAATTATGGTTTATCCCTTTCTTACAAATACATAAGTCAAAATGACAGATAAAGACTAACGATTCATAGCCAATTCAGGCCATTAACGCGTTTATGAATAACGCCATTATAGTCTACTTATGAAACAATATACGAAAGCGGCGGCCTTAACCATTTTTAGACTCCGGGCAGCAGATTTGCGTGGCAATTGTCTTTTATTTAATCTTTATTGCACAAAAGAAAATCTTTAGGCAAAGCAGAGAGATTGTGGGCGGTGCCACTTTAATGTATTGTATTATATTTGGTTGTTGTTGACCAAATATAATACAATAACATACCATACATACATACATACTTATATTACTTATAATATATATATATAACGACAAAACGTATAGAGCTTACACATACATTATGAATTTTTCATTCAGTACCCCTAGTGTAAATAAATTCGATTTTGAAACGTGACGTACGCGTTTGCGTTTAGTCTCATTTTGTATTGGATTTAGAAACAGCGCGCCAAGCGGGACGTTTTGGAAACTCAAAATCCTATACAAAATGAGACGCAAACGCGTTCGTCACGTTATGATGTCGATAAAATTTACACTAGGGGTACTGTTAGCAAAGAAAGCACGTAAAGATTTTGTAAATGCAAACTTATTTTGAGCATTTTTGATGCCGTAGGGAAGTCCGTTCCAAAGACGGAAAACGAATATTAATGTTTTGTACTAAGAATACGTTTTTTGTCACTCTTGATACAAGCTTTTATCGCTGCCTCTACTTTTTAGGGTTCCGTAGCCAAATGGCAAAAAACGGAACCCTTATAGATTCGTCATGTCCGTCTGTCTGTCCGATTCTGTCACAGCCACTTTTTTCCGAAACTATAAGAGCTATACTGTTCAAACTTAGTAAGTGGATGTATTCTATGAACCGCATTAAGATGTTCATACAAAAATAGAAAAAAAAAACAATAAATTTTGGGGTTCCCCATACTTAGAACTGAAACTCAAAAAATCTTTTTTCATCAAACCCTTACGTGTGGGGTATCTATGGATAGGTCTTCAAAAATGATGTTGAGGTTTCTAATATCATTTTTTTCTAAAGTGAATAGTTTGCGCGAGAGACACTTCCAAAGTGGTAAAATGTGTGTCCCCCCCCCCCCCCCCGTAACTTCTAAAATAACAGAATGAAAAAACTAAAAAAAATATAATTATGATATACATTGTCATGCAAACTTCCACCGAAAATTGGTTTGAACGAGATCTAGTAAGTAGTTTTTTTTTAATACGTCATAAAATAAAATAATTTTTTTTTTCATCAAACCCATACGTGTGGGGTATCTATGGATAGGTCTTCAAAAATGATATTTAGGTTCCTAATATCATTTTTTTCTAAACTGAATAGTTTGCGCGAGAGACACTTCCAAAGTGGTAAAATGTGTGTCCAAAGTGGTAAAATGTGTGTCCAAAGTGGTAAAATGTTGAACAAGATCTAGCAAGTAGATTTTTTTTAATACGTCTCAAATGGTACGGAACCCTTCATGCGCGAGTCCGACTCGCACTTGGCCGCTTTTTTTCAACAGGCAACTAAAACTCATCAAGACAAATCTAAGTTAGTATAAGACATTTGTTTTGTCACGTAGTTCCTGTGGCCATCTCCTATACTGTGTCCACTGATTTGTTAGATCGTATTCAGACTTGCTTGTGTGACGCCAGGTGGAAGGCATCGGCTACGACTTCTTGCCGCGAACGTTGGACAGGACCGTCATCGACAAATGGATCAAGTGCGACGACCAGAAGGCGCTGCCCATGGCCAGGCGGCTCATTCAGGAAGAAGGCTTGCTTTGCGGTAAATATTATTCAATTGTATGGAAATTTATTTAATTAACATGTATTTTACTGATTCTGAGTATGAAATAACGTAAAGATAAAGATAAAATTCCTTTAGTGTCAGAACTGTGTACATTTAGATGTTGTGGGTAAAATAAAGTCCAACAGCTTGCCCATTTCGGACGTACAATAATAAACTTAAAACTAGTCAAATATACTAAAAGTCTAAAACATTAACAACAATACTATTTCAAAATAATTTTAACCATTTTGTAACATATTACGTTAGCGTACCTAGTTGTTGCTAGTTACACACACACACTACACTAACTAGTCACACTAGTTACACTAGTTTTACCTTTATCGCACAGAAAACTAGTACAACAGGCGAACTTAGCACATTCACTGCCAGAGCTAGCTACGCGATACGAGCATAGCCGGTAACACGTTTTTTCCCGTTTGTAGCGAATAAACCCACCCTTTGTAGAGAACCCTCCTAGCGGGGCGCTGGCTGTAAATGTGGTAAAGCCATTAGGCATTCTCTAGTAATCGCCTTATCTATCCAACACCGTGAAAATTGATTATTGTATTTATTTACGTAAGCTTAGTTTACTGACATGTGACCAAGGTTGTTCAAAATTGATCTAGCCATGACTTCGAAAAGCCTATAAAATGGAAACTAATATAGATTTGGAACTTCTTAGTGATATGAGCTAAGACCGCTGCTGCACACCTACCTAATGCATATTATGCGTAGACGTGCATGTTATAAATTATAACATGCACGTCTACGCATAATATGCAGTTAGGTAGGTACATTATAACTTATAATATACCTACGATTCCTATGGATCTTCATAAAAGATGACCCACCGTACAGCATGCGTACCTAAACATTCGGTATGGGTCAGACTTAGGATTACAGACCGACGATACCGGAACTCCGCGCAGCGTATATGCGATGACGAGACATGTCATACATTTTGCTGCCTAAAGGGTGCTTAATGTTTGAACAGCATTGTGACCGATCTTCAATCTTCATACTAATAATGTGTCGCAGGCGGCAGCAGCGGCTCAGCCATGTGGGGCGCATTGCAGGCAGCCAAGAGCCTAAAGGAAGGCCAGAAATGCGTGGTGCTGCTCCCAGACAACATCCGTAACTACATGACCAAGCACATCTCCGACCCGTGGATGGAGGCGCGCCAGTTCAAACCCGTGCCTACCAACGATAAGCTCTGGTAAGTCATTTTGATTGCAAGCTACTAAGGATATTGTTAATGACTACATAGTAGACGGCCTTAACATAACACCACTCGTAATTGAGAAGGAAACGCAAGACGGGTGATCAAGGTGTAACATAAAAATAAAAATATGTTAATCGTTGATCGGACTGTTCGCATTGGGAGCGGGTAGCTGCTTGGTTAATATATGACAAAACACTAGCATGCGAAGCAAACATGGTCGGATTGCTGACGTGACTACTCTCTCACGCGCAAGTTGCGGGGAGGATTTTGTTACGCATGGCATGATTGGAATAGGACAGGTTAAAATGTCCATTCTCTGTAGGCAATGGTATTTTATCGTGTCTGATATAAGTAGATATTGCAAAATCAAAATACTTAAAATTCAGAACTATCCCAACGTGAGTGCCTATGACTTGCTTAGTTGATCAACACTGGCGACAAAATTCGGTTATAAATACAAATAACCCTTACGCACCGCATAACGCAATATTTGACTTACTTATATCTATTAGTGATAAAAAATGAAACCGTAATATGGTAAATATTTTGATATATTCATTACTGTTTGTTATCGATGGAGGTCAGATGTTAATATATGATGTTAATATGCTATTTAAGTTATCAGTTCATTCGGAAGTCAATTAATATGGCAACGCGGGCGCGGGTTGCTATTTTTTTCTCCTCTATCAGATAGGTACAGTCGACGTCAAATATATGTATACATTTTACCCTTAGGCGCCATTTATGCCATTCATTTATTACGTAAGATGATTAAGGGGGGGGGGGAGTCAAACATGTTTTATTTTTTCTTACAAGGGGCTGGCCTCCTGTCACACTTTTACGGTGCAGATGTAGCTTAGACGGGCTCCAGTAATATTGTAGGAACAAATGAACGTCCCAATAATGTTATTTTTTCAAAAATAAACACTACAACAACCCAAGCTTGTATTCATTTTTTTCTTTAGATTCGTACGTATATAGGGGGAGGGGGTCGGCCTATACTTATTTTTTCTTACATATGGGTGGGAGGGGGTAAAAACTGGCGAAAATCGTCTTACGTAATAATTAAATGGCGCCTCACTACCAAGGAATAAATACAAAAGTGTAGACATATCTTTTTACGTGGACTGTACAACAGGCATTTTGCATATTTTTCCCATAATATATACTTGACGAAATATAATATCACGTGTTGTTCCCAGGTGGTGGGAGTCGCCGGTGGAGCCCGCCCTCGCGTCGCCGGTGCCGCGCGTGCCGCTGCGCGCCTCGCCGGCGCTGGCGCTGGCCGCGCTCGGCCCCTCCCCCTCCGCGCCTCTCGTCGCCGTCCTTGCAGATGACGGGTAACTTACCAATTATAGATCGTGCCATTCACGAACACGCGGCACTTGACTCGTATTGACATGTTATTAAAGGTGAGATTTGACGAATCTGCGCGTCATCGTGGATGGCAGTCCTTAGGTAGAAGCGTACCTAGTATAATGGCCCAAGTTTTTGAGCTAAGTGCGGAAACCGAAACCCACAACCACAATCATTTTGACATAGCTTATAAACTAACGTGTGCAAGCGCATGTCTACTGTCTACGCATCGATCAAACCGGACGCGTGGCATCTCCTTTGGCTTTGTCTCGGCCTTGATTTGGTTGTTGGCTTGACTACAAAAACAACCAATAACAGTTTGATAGGCTTGACGCCAACGAATAATATTATTAAATCGGCTAATCTCTTGTGGCGATGAGATAACACGGGATCTTAACCCCCTTGACGTTATTTGTTTAATTTTTACCTCGATATCGATATCGCGTCGTAAATTACCTGGCCGAAAGAAATATGTTTCTGCCAGGGCTTGGATACTGTATTTTTTTCGTTAATTCACCCGGGAACGAAAAGGATTCGTTTCCGTTTGCGGTTACTGGTTAAAGAACTTTTCTTTTGAGATAACAGTTTATGCCAAATACGTTCTCATTAGACATGCAACGAATAGTAGCTTGGCCGAATACCGAATATCCGGCGGAGCCATCGGCCGAATAGCCGAATATCCGGCTAGAAATTTTACCTAAAATTAATTCGAACACGCACGTGCGCGCGCTGTGCAAGTTGCAATTTTTTTCTCGCTGCAGGTAGTCTTTGATAGAAATTGCGCTTATTCTGCATGCAGTGCGTATTGAATTACGGAAATTGCAATGCGTTAATTTTCGACGCGTGCAAAAAAAATGTATTTTCTCATGTTTTTGTACTATCTATAAATATAAAGGTAGTCTGAAAGATTATACTGATCTTAATAATTGTTACTTTTGTACCCCTCGTTTACCGTTATCTACATGTTAACGTACTATTCGGTATAATTTCACTATTCGGCCGAATACCGAATAGTGGCCGTATATACGTTGCATCTCTAGTTCTCATTTCGTTCTTAAGGAACGAAATTAACCGGTTAAATTGAAATTATCGAAGCAAGATAGAACGAGTAAGTATTGATGTCTCGTTTACGTATAACAACGAGTTTAACCAAGTCTTCCCTCTTTTTACTGATGAGGACGTAGAAGGATTATTTTAGATCGCGTTCCATCAATTAACTGGTTTTTAATTAATGAAATAATATAACGGGTTTGGAACGATATTAGCAGGTATTTCTATACCGGTTCCGAGCCCTGGTTACTGTAGAAAGCTAGAGTAGTATTTATGCCCTCAAATGTTTGATGATTTTAAGTACCTAGTGTCATATTATAGAGGTTACTCACGAGTAATCTGTGATGAAGTCCAAATAATATCGGGGTCCATCTCTTCAAGTGGCATATGTCGTTTTTGAGTTATTGGAATTTTGATTTTATTTCAATTAATCAAATTTGAAATTTAAATGACATAATCGGTCTGGAGTCGACGGCCTATCACTCCAAGGGCTAAAATTCAATGAACACAAATAAAATACAATATAATAACACTAACAACACTTGACAAAAAGTTTGCGCACTAAGTTAAAGTACAGAATATCAACAAAATTAACACTACAAAAAAAATATTACTAAGAAAAAACGATGTACTCCCACTAAAATAGCGGCAGGAGTCCGTTCACACAATTTCATGAAAGTATGATATTACCAGGATATTACCATGAAACATACATGAAACACACTGACATTGACAGTCAACAGAAAAGATACTTGTCCAAAAGAGTTCTAGGTTAATTGCATCTAAATGGTATGCCTATCTTGGAGGAGTTAACAATTGGAGACGCCTTGTCTGTAATTTTCTGTACAACCGTCTGCCGATTTTTGCAGGGGAGGGGCACGTCTAATGTATGGGTACGTAATGTCAGATAAACGTCGGTCCATATAATACATATCGGTATCGATATAGTCTTTAAGAAAATTTGTAACTAATCTTAAATATTTTGGTATAGATAATACCTGAAATAAATAATTCAATTCAATGCATATGCCTATGTAGCTTTTGTAGCTTGTATTGAAGTAATTATTTTTAGTATTGAGCACTATATCATCCACTAATGTGAAAATAGTTGTCAATCGCTCTCACAGACTGCCAAGATACAGGCTCAGCCTAGTTTGGAGTCTCACATGTATACAACCCTTATGATAATAAAATATTTGTATTATTTGTATAGTTTTCTGAAATCTGTCTTGTTTTAGAGATAATGACAATTCTTGTGAAAATTTGTTTCGGTAATAACTCTGAAAAACGCATTTTTGGCTGCGACGCTGCCACCGTGTGACTTGGTTTATGTATGTATATACTTTATTGTACATAGAAATAAAAACACGAAAAACACAGTTACAGAATAAATTAAATACAACAAAGGCGAACTCATCCCTGTATGACATACCTACTGACAGAAACGTTAAAGTTTAAAAGGAAACTCGCAAAATTTATCTGTAAATAGAAAAAAAAACTTAAAAAAACAACTATTAGCCGAGGTTTTCAACTGAGAGGTAAGTCAGGTAAGCTCATAAAAGGCGACTCCGGTTGTTAAATCCTCCAAGATGCGTATACATCGAAGAATATAAAACTCACATTCATTTTTTTTTATTGAACCTCAATATTATTGATATTGCTTTGTCTCGTAACTGACATTTAAATTTGGCAACATGCAGTCAATCATCACTTTCAAAACATGTCAAAATTATTAGTAAAAAAACATTAAAATTCTCAATATATAATTAATCTAATGATATTTTTGATGATATGTCTCCTCGCCTTCGTATATGTCGTAACCGTTTTTCTAGAGCATGTCACTGATTCTAAACAATAGACGTAAATCATTTTGAAATGATGCGAAGTAATTAAACAATTACATATTAAGGTAACGCTACTTGAGTTAATTTCCTGTGACACGCCTGATGTAGATGTTTATATTTATATGTAATATTGTTGTGTAGTTATTGCAGACTGATTTGACGCACTTATTACATCAGTTCTGGGTGCTTAGCCAACGTGCCAGGTACGTTAACGTTCCGTAGCGAAGCGTAGTCATCTCTCTATCAGTCTTCCATATTAGTGCGACAGTGGCAGTTGCGTTTTATTCGCTACGGAGCGTAAACAGTTGCCACGTTGGCTACGCACCCTGTTGTGCTCTTGAAATGCTATCATGTTTTTAGTTTCGTCCGTTGCTTACTCTATCAATTCAAAACAGTCCAGTGCAGCCGAACGATAAGTCCAGTCGAGTTCACAAGCGTCTTTACAAGCCAACATTCCAAAATAGTTTTTTATACAACAGTACTCGACTGAAAAGAGTACCGTGGTTAGGCAACGAAGCTTGCTGAGCATGCCTTTGAGACACTGACAGTAAGGTTGTGTAAATATATTGTGACATCTAGAATTTTGATTGCTATAGAAAATATAATACATTCTTTTCTGCTATAAAATTGTAATAAATAAATAAGCGATAAAAACATTTTTGTTGTAGTTTTTTCATAATGAAAATGTGTATATGTAAAACAATTTAAAACGCCAAGTCTATAGGACTGACCACACCACTGCTCAAAAGACGTTAACGCACTGTATAGGCAGCAGTTTGTAACAAATTCCTAGAAGCGCATTCTAATGGACCCTAAAAGGGTATGACAAACCTTTCCTTAAACTAAGATATATAAACTATTTACATATGTCATGCAATAACCCATATAAGGTAGCATCGTATTTAATAATATAACTAAATAGAACTAAGTAATGTTACATAATAAAGCTATCTGCGAAGAAATCTTTAATAGAGTAATACACTTCTCGCAAGGAAACATTTGATTTTTTTTGCGTATGTTGTATCCCTTTCTTCAGCCTTTATATAGTCTGGAATATGATTGTAGCATTTAGCTGCTGCATAAAGAGGGCTTTTCCTATATATTTGTAATTTAGGCGCAGGTAGCTCAAGTTTGTATGTACCTTCGGTTTGGTAGCTGTTTGAACAAGTGTATGTTTTTTTTACATAAAAACGCAACATACACGTCACTTTGTATACCAGAACTTCGCCAATTTCTAACAAATGTGAACCATTTGATTGATTCTTTAACCCTGACGACGACGATGCACGTTATATCTGGGACATGTGTCTGGCGAACAAATTTATGACCGACATTAGACACAGATGTAGGTATATGCCGGAGTTCTGTCCTCAGGTTACATCTGTGTTTAATTCCTTCCAGACATCAGACGATCACATTTGTACGTATATCAGTAGCTATTTCCACCCGTTACTAAGTTGTTGCTACCGGTAAGTGGGAATGACCCACAAATATGTATGTTTTAGTTCCCTGGCCGGCGTGTTTACGGCGGATGATGCGAGACGGCGTCTCGCTAACCTGTCGGGCTCCACGTCGGAAGGCCTCGACAAGTTCCTGGTGAAGAAGTATTACAAAGTAGACCTTGCGAAGAACCCGACGTTAGGACTAGTGTCGAGAATGCTGGACATTGCGCCATATGTTGTGGTGGTTAAAACAGGTAACAGAAACTAATTAATTTTACCATTTTTAACGTCAAGTAGGCATGCCTAAGATAGCCGGCAGCTGCCTGACTACCAGTGTCAGCAGTGGCGGTACTTCCATACAAGCCCAAAAGCCGGTCTTGCCTTACCGAAATTACTTAGTGATAAGATCAATATAGTATATTTTTAAACCGTGCGCCAAGTGAACTCTCGTTATTAATCCAAGCCACAGCGCTCGGACCGCGGCGCGAGCGTGTTGCAAATTTTGGCCGTGGCGCCTCTTCCGCGCGATTGATATCAGTCGTAATATGCACATCTATCCTGCTCGCACTTGCCATATAAAGATAACTATTTGTTGGTATGTACAGCAATTTTATACGGCGATTTAAGCCTGGCTTTTGGTGTGAAGTTATTATTTAGTCGAAATACTATTGAAAACATATCTTTCTGCTTGCCCTACTCCAAAACTCTAGGCACGGCACTGTGCACTGTGTCAAGAATGACTATAGGGAGTGTGTATGAACAGTAGGGGACAAAATACGGGCCCCATGTATATTGGCGCAAAGTTTAAATTTCCGACTTTGCCACAAGGTGGCAGACCCTGCACGGTCCCTAAGGGCGGTTTCTGACTAGCGTTTTATACGAACGTACGCGTACGCGCGTGTAAGCTTGTAACGCCTAAACGACCGTATACGCGCAGAAAATACGCTAGTCTGAAACCGCTCTAAGAGTAGTTATTGTGGCGTTTGCCTTTAAATTAACTTTCATGTATTCAAATAGAAATGCGTGTTAAACCATGTACAATATGTTTTTTTTATCGGCGCCATGATAATCTGACCATTATTATAACCTCATTTAGGTATTCTATTTAAGTGTCTCCTCCGTTTCTGTTTCATTGATATTGCAGAATGTTTATCCATTGATGAGTCATATGCAGGGATGGGCCATATTATGATATAATAGACATGATAGATTAGATATAGACAACAGAAGTAGATGGCGCTGTACGGTTCCGTAAATTATGCGGTAATTAGCGCTAAAGTTTAACAATCCAGTGATCACCAACCGTATCCAGCTACGCGCCATCTACGTTAGCTGTCAATTTTGCGGCTACTGCACTCCTTTACTCTTCTTCGTATTCCTTTGTTCTCATAGATTTGATTTTCTACCGTGTTGTAATGTAATAATCTTAAAGTGAATTAAGGCTCGGCCGCAAACCTCAATTTCTTATAACTATGTATATAGGTGATGTTGAGAATACGCCAAAGACTGTGAAAGGTGTTTAGTCGACGTTCCTGATTAGCGTACGACGTCCAGGTTTCCATCACATGGATTGGGGATCTACTTCAGAACAAAGTCAAATTGTCATTATAAACGTCATGTTTTCACAGAAAGTTATGTAGTAAGTGATTTATGGTTTAGTGCAAGTTCATACATTTGGTAATTGCGCTTAGTAACAAATGTATGAACTCACACTAAACGCTTGTAATTGTGTATAGCAAATGCCGTGCAGTATCGTTGTTACTTCCACTTCATTGGGTTCTGTGTTTCAGACACGTCATCACACAGCCAGCAGGCGATCGGCGTCATCACGTCCAACAACCTGCTCGCACACATCACAGACAAAGCGAAAATGAAAAACGGCATAAACTAACACTAGGAACCTAAATAAATACTAGTTAAGCGCAAAATATAAGAAAGATAAAAATGTTTAACTTGATACGTATTTTTAATTTGGGTGTATACCCATTTTTGAGATCGTAATAGGGACAACAATTTTGAGTAGTCGCTATCAAAAAATATCTGTACCTGTATGTGTTCTCTTAAGCATAATTGTGATCAGTTTTGTGGGCAAAGTACCTTGTTGACTATTAATAATAAAAAATCATATGCAACATCAGGTTTGCGGTTAAGGCTACAAATCCACTCAAAATAGTGTATGCTAATATAATACGAGAAGAATATGTTATTAGTGATGATATTTAATATCAACAACCGCTCGTACAATGCTTGTACAGTCACTATTAAATAAAATATCTGTAGTGTTTAAATAAAATATCTGAACATGAACCTTCCATCATACAATAAAAGTTGACATAATATCTCATCGTAATGTAAGCCCTGACAATAAAGTCAAATTTAGATATTTATGAGCACCCTATCTGGTCTGACAAGTATTAAGTGTTGAGCTCCATATTTGTCTCATTGAATGAGATAAAGATAACATAATTCATTTAAGGCGAAGAGTAGGGCAAGCTCTTTCCATACAAACTATGTGCGCGTTTTTCTTCTTTTGTGTTTGCGCTACAGTTATTATTTTTGGTAAATATGCTTATTTTTCTGTTAGCTAGGGCTTGATGTATATATTTTTTTACTTTTTTTTGTTTCAAGTGCTGCGTATATCCAATATATACAAGCAAAAAATTAAATTAAATGCTATAGTGCCAAAACTAACGAATAAAACTTGCACAAGGTTTGTATGGAGAATGCCTTGCCCTACCCTGCGCCTTAAAAGCTTATGCTAGTTTGAGTTTTACAACGGTTACGTTCTTAATATAGTACATTGTGCAACGAGGGGGGTAACTGAAACTTTGGATTAGGGTGGTAATTCCCGACAGCCGCAGGCTGGAGGGAATTAAAGGCTCGAGTTTGCAATATTCTTACCCCCGGAGTTACACACAATGTTTTTCATCTCACTGGCGAAGAATAAATAAAATTTTAAGCGAAATAATTCTTAAATACGGTGACATCAAATTTTTGTCCGCCATTTTGTAATTTCTTGACAGGTTAGGCATCGAAGGCACAGACCTATTTGGCATTCTGTTAGTTCATATTAGTGTTGTGTTCCTGCCGGTGAGTAAGGTTGCCAGAGCTCAACGAGGGGGGTGGGGTTAGGGTCGGCAACGCGCATGTAACTCCTCTGGAGTTGCAGGTGTACATAAGCTACGGAGACTGCTTACCATCTGGCAGGCCGTATGCTTGTTTGCCACCGACGTAGTATAAAAAAAAAAAAAATTCTACCATTATTGAAATTATGTAAAAATATTTTAAACAACATTTTAATTAATCAAATTAAATAATTTTAAACATAAACAAAAATATTAAATTACAAACGTCAGTATTTTAAAAGTAAAACTCGTTTATGCTACTTGATTTGTATGAATAAGTGACATAATTTAAGAAAAAAGCTATAACTCCCTAGGGAGTTATAGCTTTTTTATTTATTTATGCCACTCCCTAGGGAGTCAGCTTTTTTTTTATTTTGCCACTTATTCATACAAACCAAGTACAATAAATGAGTTTTACTTTTAAAATATATTTACATAATTTTCAATCATGGCTAAATGCCAAATAGGTCTGTACCTTCGATGTCTAACCTGTCAAATTACAAAATTTTTAGCTTAAAGTTTAGTTTTTTCATTGCAAGTGTGATCAACTCCGGGGATAAGAAAATTGCAAACTCGGATCTTTAATTCCCTCATGACGAAAATTTCACTTACCCCCCTCATTGCACAATGTTCTTACATAAGTTTTTTTTTATGGCGTACTAGAAGAGAGGCCTATGCTCAGCAGTGGACGATAAAGGTCTGAAATGATGATGATATTTTTTAAATCAACTTACTTATAAATTAGATAAATCATATACCAATGAAACAATACACAATATATATTGCATTTAAATTGACCTTTTATGATGTGAATTTCTTTCACTTTTAGCATTTACATGCTACAACTATACATATAAATTTTGATCTATTGTTATAAAGTGTATAATTACTTCTTATTTCTGTAAATTTAATTTTTATGAATTACAGTTGTTAAACTTCCACACTTTTTTATTTTATCCTAAACAGTTGGGCTAATATCTCTTCAAGTGGCATATGTCGTTTTTGAGTTATTGGAATTTTGATTTTATTTCAATTGATCAAATTTGAAATTTAAATGACATAATTAATGCATGACTAAACTGATGAGGTCCTGGTTTTTACGTTTTACATAACTGCATAAATGTTTGAACAGGGCCCTGGTTCTTGTGTGCTTGTAAAAAAAGTTGTTTAGAAAATAAGGCACACAAAATTGAATCATACATTTATTCATTATCAAATACAAAAGAAACTAGGGTGATGGAGGTTGGTTTTTGGCATTGGCAGCTAGAATAGCACCCGGTGCAGGATATGGCCTCATTTGGTATAAGGAGCCTGAGGCAGTTGTGTCAACACCAGTCTTGGTCTGAGAGTCCAGTCCTGCACTCCAACTGCCCCGAGCAATATCAGAGTATGCCGCGGGGTCCATTGGATCTAAATCATTATCCTTAACTCTGGACCTGCCCTTGTCTCTATGGTGGACCATTGGTTTATCCTTGTCTCGTTTGTCGCGACGTTTTTCTTTAGCTGGTTGC
Source organism: Cydia pomonella (assembly GCF_033807575.1). NCBI lineage: Eukaryota > Metazoa > Arthropoda > Insecta > Lepidoptera > Tortricidae > Cydia > Cydia pomonella. The sequence continues at coordinate 7,834,587 of NC_084721.1, read as the reverse complement.
TGCGGTACTTCTTGGTCAGAAGCCTCACTGCTGTCATCACTTTCATCACCTTCCTTCAACAGTCTCTCTTCTCGCAAATGCGCTGCACTTTCCGTGGGATTTGCTTTCGGATGTGCAGGAGGTAGCCAAGAAACAAGATTGTTGTGGACATTCCAGAAATAGTGTTGCCCAAGTCCAGGGTCATATATTTCCTCCCAACCAGATGGTAACGGCCACAACTCTAAAACCTTTCGTTTATTCTCCAAATACACTTGGTCTGGAACTACCTTTCCTTGTTTCCAATTTTTAACGCAAAAGATTGAACATTCATGGTAAATATTGTTTTTATTCGGGCATCCTTTATGGCCTTTAATTGGATCGACATTAACACCTTCTATACCTTCCCAGAATTGCTCTTTGTTAGCCTGTTCTTCTGGTTTATTATCATAGTTTTCTGCTATAATCTCTTCATTAGCTTGTGGGACAGGATTTTCGTTTGTTGTTTCTACATTTGAGTTAGGCTTCAGTATGCCCCTTTTAGCTAAGCGCGCAGCTAACAATGGTGGCAAAGGCATTGTTTAATAAGTTTCAAATTTATAACACCTAATTTCTGTTAAAACAGTTGCAATCAGTTAACTGAATCCTCTTTATTCTACTATTTTATACTATAATTCGCATCTATGTCGCGGACGCGAGCAGTACGTCACTTTGCTTTGCTGTCAACATGACAGTTGGTCAGTTGCCATAGGCTACATAAAAATGAGTTCAGCACATAGGTAGGATATGGGTAGATCCTATAAATGCGTGCGCCCGTGAGGGACAAAACAGAACTATAGTTGGTCAAACCAATTTGTCAGTAAATAAGAACAATAAAAACTATACTCATCCTTTTCTTTTGGATGCTAGTACTAGTGTAAGACAAAGATAGTATGACTCCCTCTGTCTATGTTTGAAATGAGATAGCCCTTTGACAAACTATAATTACATCCACACTTCCCGATGTAGGGCCTGATAATCGTTTTCAGTTTGACAGAATATCAGTTCATCTTATATAATATTCCACATTTAATAATACCTTGTATAAAATTGCCAAAAATGTTTTTACATTTCAATTATTGTTAACGATGTGCCGATATTTTGGTGAAACGGAAAAATTTATCGGGTCTGATTTCAGACCTGATTAGTGTGGATGTAATTGGCACTTTACTCTTTGGTCCAGATTTAAAACCATAACGGACGGGCGTACCGGACCTCCACTTTGGTTAGGTCCGAGGCCTATTCGAGCATATGGAGATGGTCCGCCGTACGTCTGTTAAGGACATAGCTGTAAGAGCGAGAAAGAGATATGCTGTGAGACCAAGTTCACGTCCGGTACGCTCATCTGTTAAGAATAACTTTTTGAATCTAACGAAGTACGGGTAATTTTTTTAAGACATTCCATTTCGGTAGAAAACGTTTTCCATATAGGGAGCGTGCATGAACTGTAGGAGGCAGCACAAGAGCCGTCAGATTTTTGGTGCGAGGCGTAAATGTGATGTTTATTGTTCCGATGTAGCCCACAAGATGGCAGAACCTACTATGAACAAGAAAACATGTGACGTGTAAATGTACATGTTTGTGGTTCCGATTCAGGCCACAAGATGGCAGACTCTCCAACGCGCACAGTCCCTATAAGGAATTAAATCTCCATGTACCAAAAAGTGTCATCAAAAAACTTTAAATAGGTGGCGCTACAATACCTACAATACTTAAAAAAAAAAAACATAGACAGAGCACTTTACTCCGTCAACAACGCCTAGGTTCTTAGCTACTCTAGCGAGATTTGAAACTATTATTATATAGCTTACAGCTGGATACTTTTGCAACAGTTCTACCATAAGAGATTTCACTCCTTTTAAATCCACACTCCATAGTTTTACACTGACTAAATCTTTGATATCGATTGTAGGTTCAAATCAAAATTGTTTTGCAAATTAAAAAAAAAAGAAAAACCTATAAACCTAATTTTTTATTGTATCAATAACATACTAAAAAATCATGGAGAACGGAAAATGTTTAGAAGTGGAAAAACGTTTTCTCCTTTTGTATGGACGATCACCTGGTATACTTGCCTCTTAAAAAATTCCAATAATATTCATACAAATAAGTTCAGCCGTTTATTGGACGTGGGAAAATCTGAACGAACATAAATACATACCTAACATGTCGAAAATAGTTATTTGTGCAACAAGAGAGGAAAGTTGATTTTTCTTGCGAGTGTTGATTTTGAGTCCCGAGTAAGCGAAAGATTCTATAATCGAATCAGGAGCGAAGCGCGAAGCTAAAAAACACGAGATGTAAAAAAACTTTGCTCTCGTGTGACACATACAACTTTTCACCTCAGTTAGTGAGAACATATTAAAAGTTAAAAAATTCAACATTAAGTTAACCACTTTCATTTACATTCATGAATGAAAGGCATCATTATGACGAAAGCTTCTAGAAATATTCCTGTATTCATGGCCTTCACTAAATTAAAAAGCTATTTTGTCTCACTCCCTGGAGTGACGAAAGTCGCATTTTCCTAACTCCCTGGAGTGACGAAAGTAGGTTTGTTCGAGCTGTTGAGGCGAAAAGGAGTTTCGTTGATTGAGGGTTACGATAAGACGAAAAAGGGTGATCGATTCGCCATACAAACGTAGCTTCTCATTTTCCTCCCAGGATTTTATGTATTTTAGTCATAGCTATGCCCGACCGTTTGATTTATTTAGTTTTTTTAATTATTATAAAAGTTAGGAGCGAAAAACAGTTATCATAGAAATTTTTAAACACTGTTAATATGTACTATTGAAAATATCTAAAAACATCAAACGGTCGGGCATAGCTATGACTACACACACATCAAATTGTGTAATAGTTAGATGGAGCAGTAGCACCCTTAGTAAATTCTTTTAAAAATAAACTCGATGAACACTTTATAGGCATCTGTTGCATGAGTTGCATCACCGTTGATTTGATGGACGCTGGTTTGATGCCAGCCTTGGACGGCCTTGGTATTTTTTTCCGTCATATACGATATTTATTTCGGGTTGTAGTTTAAAAGTAGTGTGTCTACTTGAAACAACACAAATTAAAATATTTTTTTACGGAAAGTAATTTAATTTGTTCTTAAAGCACTTTCGAAAAGGACAAACCACAAGTGGACACTGATGTGCACGTATCAGTATCTACTTAATGTTCATAAACGGTTCTTGTCAATTCATACACAGAGAGAAAAATTTAGTAGAAACAAGTAAAAAATATTAATCATTAGTAAAATTTTTGTGAATCCCAGGACAAGGAGATTATACTAACGGTTATAAACCAGTTTTACTAATAGTATTTACTAACACCAAAAAAATTGTCCTTTTTGGAAAACAATACTGTTTACTCAAAACAAGCAAACTTTTATTTAAATTCAATAATGTAACATACTTGTTTTTAACATTACACATGAATAGTTTTTTTTTATTTCCAGTAATTTTTTTATGGGTTTTATTATACCTGTTACTAGGAATTATAAAAAAATGTCATGGAATTTATTAAGCCGAGAAGTTTTATCTAGTGTATTGTGTCTTGGTTTTAGTAATCCCATGACATGAAAATTTTGTTTTTCACTCGGAGGCAAAGTTTGTTTAACCCTCGTGCATTGAAATCCTCGCAACGCTCAAGATTCCACTTCCCGAACCACTCGCTACGCTCGTGGTTCAATTTTGGAAACTTTCGCTTGCTCGGGTATCAATATTAGCACGAGCGGTTAAACAACAACTTTGCCCCCTAGTAAAACACAAAATTTTTCACCACACCAACACGAGGAAACTACTAACTATGAAATACCAAAAAATTCAAATAAAATCAAATCCAAATGAAGGTAATAAAAAAATAATAATTCAAAATCATCATTTAAAAGTCAATTCTACTAGCTGCTAACATAAGGAAACATCTCAAAATTTGCATCTGATTACTTTGCCCCACATGTGGATAAAATGCAACTTTCTCATTCGTTTTTGAACAATCAAGAGGGCCTTTACCAGTTGGTGTGGTGAAAAAATATTTTCAATAATGTTAATATCCAAAGAGAAAAATGGGGACTACGTTTGTATGGAAAGGCGGTGTCGGGGCGGTCGTCCCCTTTCGTCTTAATAAAGTTAGCACCGCCGGCGTGCTTCAAAATATTAGTACAAATTGTATGGAGGATAGTCTGACCACGCTAACTTGGCAGTAAAAATGCATACTAAATATCCCTATGAGCTCGACTTAGCACTTTGAATGAAAATTTAGCGTGGTCCGACTCTAATTGTGGTACACAGGGTTCACGGGTTATTCCCACTAGTTACCACCAAATTGTTAATTTACCCAGCAGTTACCACCAAATTTTTGTTAGAGTTAAATACTTACTAATATAGATTGCTTTAATAAATAATTATAAGTCGATTAGTGTTTCAGTAAACTGCCTTAAAAGTGATTACAAATAGTCGGTTTTTGACTGATTTGTTTGTTCGTTGTAACGTTATCAAAAAAATAAATAAATATTATAGGACATTATTACACAAATCGACTAAGTCTCACAGTAAGCTCAATAAGGCTTGTGTTGAGGGTACTTAGACAACGATATATATAATATATAAATATTTAAAAAAGGGACCTTATTGTAAGTAAGTAAGTAGTAAGTAAATATTCTTTATTGTGCACCATACATTTAAAAATAGACAGGAAATGAAAAAACACGTAAAAGTCTATGGCGCTTACGCCATTATCAACGGTGTATTCCCATCTGTACCCGCCTCTTGTATGGTGATGGTCACGTGGGGCGGGCGCAGATGGAAATACACCATTATCAACGAAGCTCCCATTTCCCATATAAATACAACGCTGCACTATGCAGTGCGGCGTAAGCGCCATTGACACAAGGTCCCTTTTCATAAAATGTCATCCAAACGATAATTTCTCCTTAACTATTTAAGTTTTTGCACTTGCACCGGTAAAACTATTTTAATATGTTGATCACTTAAGACAGTTTACTATCATTTATTAAAGCACCCTATCTTTATTGATAATCTCGACGACCGGTCTGACCTAGTGGGTTCGCATCCCGGTAAGGTAAGGACATTTATTTGTGTCATGAATACAGATATTTAATTTTGTTCCCGAATCATGGGTGTTTTCTCTGTAAAAGTATGTATTTATCTATATACGTAAATATGTATATCGCGGCCTACGTGGTCGCCTAGTACAGTTACAGTACCCATAGTACAAGCATTGCTTAGTTTGGGGCTAGGTCTGTTAAGATTGACCCCAAATATTTAATTATTATTTATTTATTACTCTGCTATTACTAATGTTTTTATTGGTTTATTGGTGTAGTAGAAATAACCCGGGTTCACGATAGTTCATATTTTAAACAACTTTTTTTATTCTGACCACTATATTATACGTGTCTACATTTAGGTAAGTTTAATTATAAAAAAAATCGGTCAGCAGCCGATATTTTAGGTCTTGTCCCATAATAAGAAGTAGACCAGCACGTTCTTGAATTCTGTAAAAACCAAATTGATTAGTACGATTATTTGATAGTAACCTACTGACAGAATTCTACATGTTTATTTTATTTTAATACCTATTCCAATACTAAGTCTGGAGCGGGTCAGATGTATCTAGTCTACCTTGGGACGCTGGCTGTACCTATTGTACTTACAACCATACTCTTCTATTTTGGCCTTTAGAACATGTTAATACTTCAGTAGTGTTCTGAAGTATTAAACTATGTATGTGGCAGGATAGTGTTACCAATATGATTATGGCCAACCATATTTTTTAACCCCTATATATATTGTCAAATTTGGGCTAAATACAAACTCATAATAATCGTTTCTATTGACACTTTTATAAAATTATCAAAAATATGTCCAAACGATAACGATTAAATGTCAAACACTTTTTGAAAACTTCTGAAAACAGATTGCTCCAGCATTTCTAGCAAGCTACACCTGTGAGATATTTTAAACGAAACAATAAAAAAACAAAATCAGAGGCTGAGTTTTATTTATTGATATGTATGAACAGATTTAATAATGATATGCAAAAATCTTAATTTACTTGCCAAGGTATACTCTATCCAGATTATACCTTGGCAAGTAAATTTAATTTAGATTTAGGGGTATCTATACTAAATGAAACCGACGCCTAAAATGTAAATACCAACGTTTGTGTAGAACGAATCGAAGTTCGCAAATTGCGGGCATCTTTCTCTGTCACTCTAATTACGCCTGCATTGGAGTATAAGAGATAAATCCCCGCAATTTGCGAATTTCGGTTTTCACGGTAGGTACTAACTACAATGTATAAATACTTGGCACTATTCTATTTAGCTAGACTGGTTGAATTTTATCTAACTACTTGCAAAATACCACGCGATGCGTACGAAAGCTATCGCGAACTACCAAGGCACTTAACTCTAAGCTGTTCATGCGATAGCCTTGTTAGAACGGAAGGAGTTATCACCTGATAATAGTTGTCTTCACTCACCACGGACGACTGATGCTTCACTCCGTTTCACTCGAGTCTGAACCACTATGTCATGAAATTCCCCGGAGTGAACCAACTTTGGTTTATCGTCGTTCTCAGTTTCTACTGAAGGAGCTATTGTTGGACTTTTTGCAGCTATTGTAGATGGTGTAACAACGTCCATCTCATCGGAACTAGTAAGAACTTCCTGGTGTTGGTTGTCTGATTCCACGTTATGTTCAGGACTTGAGAGGACTTCTCTAGCATTGTAAGTATCAGCATCGACAACCGTTTCCGCAGTAGAACTAATTGTAAGGGTGGTATCGCAACTTTCAGTGTCCGCTTCATAAGGTTTATCTTGGCTATTTACAGATACAACTCCGTGTTCCTGTTTTACATCGACATCTTCGTTGTCATTAAGTGTTTCTTTCACAGAGTCCACCTCTTCACTTTGTTTTCCGCTGTTGTTACTAGGAGGTGAAATAGACTGTATAGCATCTTCTCTTTTCAGTTGCTTTCGTCGCTCACTTTTATCATAACCCAGTGGATGTAAATTAATTGAAGACGGCGGGCTGTTGTCAAGAGGCAAGTCGATCGACGTCAGTAAACTTTCGTCTCTGCTCATGAATTGTCCCCTCTCAGGAACGATGTGGATATTTAAAATAGTCTTTTTAGGTTCATTGACGTCACCATCCAATGATGTAGAATGGCCGTCAGAATTTACTAAAGAACTACTAGACGCCGTTTTGTTAGAGGCGAGTCTATTTCTGACTAAAAATCCCCGTACATGCGCCTGTATAGTGGTGGCTGCACTTGACAAAGAGGATTCATCAGATAGCGACAGTGATTTCTCCTCGTTTACTGTTTGCAAGACGGTGTCCATTCTACTGATTCCTAATGTTCTTCTGTCTTTGTTTATGTTAGCAGTTAATGCATAATCGGGTTCGTCCTGAAAATCCTAAACTCATAAGTAACCAAGAAAAACTACAAACTGGTTTGCGTGAACGGCGGCGTAAAAATTGCATGCATTTTTTGTATGTCGATTTTGTTAGTCATATAGAAATGCCCATTTTTGGTAAACTGTTCCTATTGCACTGACTTAGGTACGGTACAAAAAACAAGAAAATATGCTTACCTTCTTTTCCATATCTTCGTCCAAAGAGTTTTCATTAACGGTGTCATCTAATGTGGAAGCTCTACTCTTACTAAATAAGAAAGTCCTAAATACTTTTTGTATTGTGATTGCTGCAGTCTCTAAATCCATGCCACTTACTGAAGTGTGTTCAGTTATTTCGTCACTTTCATTTATTGAATCTCGTTTGATACCAGCAGCTACATTATCAGGAGCAGTTGTATTATTCTTAACAACAGATTCTTCACAATACACAGGTCCTTGCTCTGGACGATTATCGCCAACTTCAGTTACTTCTATATCAGCCTGAGATTCATAGTTAACTTTATTATTATGAACTTCTTGATCATTAGACTCATCCTTACTAAGAAATCTGTCGTCTACAGTAGCCTTTTCGATGGTGTCTACAGTAAGCACCTGATTTTCTGATAATTCAATCCCTTCCGCTGACTCTTGGGAATTTGTTGTCTTTGATGTTTTAGTTTCCGTGGAAGATGAAAATTCATCATGTGAACTTTCAGTTTGGAGAAAGGTATCACACGGATTGATATTTACGTCTTCGACAGTAGGAACTGAAGAATCTTCTGATTTAGAAAACAAAATACCATGATTTTGTTCAAATGCGTGCTCGTTATCTGTACGGGTTATGACTTCGATCTGTTCTTTAAAAGAAATGTTGTCAGCACCACTTTCTTCGTGATGGGTATCTGTAGGTTCCTCTTTAATTATTTTGTGTTCTTCAATGATGTCCTCTAATTTCCTACCAGGTTCAAATTGGTTAGCAAACTCTTTCAACAAAATTTCCTCGTGTTGAGTATCTATGTTTATTTCTTTTTTATCAATTTCTGGTTCTTCAACTACTTCTTTTTTTGTGATTTTAACGTCACTGATATTAGAAAACACAGATACAGTCTTGCTTGCTAATAGCAATGTAGAAGCCACCTCATTTAACTCATCCCTGGTAACTTCTTTTTCTGGAGGTCCATGAGTTTTTCCTTCAACATTAACGACTGTGTTCCTAACGGTAGGTTTAGAATCGTTCAACTGAGCTTCAAAGATGTCTTCATTCGGAGGTATATTTTCTGCATGTTCAGTACTTTGAATGACAAGATCAACAATTTCTTTGCTTTGGTTATCCATATCAGCAACGTTTTTGGATTGAGCATTAGCTTCAACGTCAGATGTTTCATTTGTGTCAACACTGATTATGGTTTCATTGACGTGTTCAGTCACTTTTTCTGATAATCCTTCAGTTTCGATTTTTTTATCAATATTTAAAACAGATTCCTTGGCTTCCTGTTCTACTTGTGACACTTCAATAACTTCGTTTACGACATCAGACGGCTCATCCGTATTTATGTCATTAGTAGTTATAGTTACATTGGGCTCGTGAAATATTTCAAATTCATTCTTCATTATAAATTCTTCTTTGTTGATAACTGGCTGTATAGCAGATGTATCAACGGATGATTCTTTCATAGGCAGCTTGTCTTCGTGATCGACTTTTGAATGCTCCGAAACCTCCCTATCTTGCTGAAGCTGACGATTTTTATTTCTTTGTCTTATTTTTTCTTGTGCGTTAGCTATTTTCTGCTCCAAGGACAATTGTTTTTTCGGTGCTGCAAACCAACATATACCTATTTGTGATTACGAAGAAAAAAATCGCGAACTGGACATTTTAAAGCTTTGTACGCTTATCTATGATATTCTGTTCGAAACTTTAGAAAGTATTATGTCCGAATAAAAAAGTACTTACGTGCGGGGCCATCTCTTATTTCAAGTAATTTCTGCATATGCGCAGCACAGAACTCATACACATTTTCAGGATTATTTTTAAGGACATCTTTTGCAAGTCCTTCCATTAGCTCTACAAGACCCGGGGGCATTGTAGGCGTAGGAGCTGGTCTTGCGTAGGAACGAGACCCCGTTAGTCTCATTGTTACCTTAATGCAAAATTAAGAAATGTTATCAAAACATTTATATAGTGAAAAGAAAAACTAGCTTTTTAGTATTTAGTACTTACTGAATAATGTACACCGCTAGTTGTGTTGGAATGCAAGGAAAGAATGAAGGAGGGGAGTGGTGCGGCCTAGGCTCGAGATTCCAGTGTTTGGCGCCGGTAGCCATGGCGATGCGCCAGGCGCCACGTGAACTTGGCAGTGCTGGCCGTATCGACCCGCCACCGCGGTTCAACGCACCCCGTGTTTACCGGTCTCTAGGGCCATACGTTCAAGGCTATAGTTCTATAAAAAGACATCGATTTCTTTAACCATTTTCATATTTCACATTTAGAAATGTATAAAGTCTTGCTTGAATACAATTTCGAAGAGGCTTGTTAAACATGAAAGTGCGTTCCAGGATTATGGCATAAACTGACATCACAATTATCCCGCGTGGTTACTATAGTCGTCAGAGACATATAATTTTATCACTAAATACAATTACTAAGGCATAAGCTCTACCTATACTTATGATTAAACATGTTAGAATTAAAACATAATCGAGAATGAGGCCTCAAACTAGAAATGAAAAACCGGGCAATGTGAAAATTTGTTGTGTATTTCCAACGCATTTACGTTAACCGAGTATGGGCACTAGGGCTAAGGGATCGTTAGCTCCGGGACACAGTGCGACGAGGCGGGAGGCGGGCCGGGCCGGGCGGGCCTCGAGGCCGAGCCGAGGCCGGAGACCCACCGGGGCCTAGGCCGCCGCGGGGCGCCTACGCTTACATATTATACTTAAAGAATTCAACGACAATATACATGTGAAGTCAACTTGTTTTTATTTTCATACTGTGTTCTATAATAGTAATTTATATATAAGTATCATATATAATTTTTGTAATGTTAATACATTTTACATAACAAACATCTCCATAGTGTACATACATACATACACACTTGGCGCGCGGCTCGGCGTGCTCGGTGCGGCAGAGCGCTGGCCGCGGGAGGCCCGGGCCGGCCACAGTGGACTGCGAGGCGAGGTGTGGACGCGTCACGACTGCGCTTTGCGTGCAACTATCTCCACAAGACGTTCGGTAGTTGCCGCCTTAAGCTATCTATGTACTGTGACCCGGCGCTCGAGTGATGATAGAAAAAATATTAAGGCTACAGTAATATCATACAAATTAATGACTATTCCCTTAAAAATTATTATATCTACTTTAATCATTGTTCTACTCCAATATGATCAAATGAACGATTTAATTTTATCGGCTGTACGAATGATACGCGGTGTCTCCGTTCGCTCCGACCTGTCCGATTACAGCGCCACACTCCCGCAGCTAGGTATAAAAATCACACTGCTATAAATTTAAAATAAATAAATGCCTATTTACACTATGTAACTATACAAAATGATAGTATGACGAAATTACATCTTTTGGAAACGAGCATCTAATTCGAAATGAAAATTTCATACAACAATCTACTCTCGGCGCCGGCGGCGGCGCCCGGCACTAAACATTATTACAATTTCAAATTTCCCTAGTCATTTTGTACAATCATATCCGGCCAGAGCCGGGTGCCCGAATAATACAATAATCGCCGGTGATACGAAATGCGGTACAATCGATCGTGTATCAATAATACATACAACTTTAACTTATTTAAACAATTTAACAGTATTAAAAAATCCTAACGTAAACTAGGGCCCTAAATAAACGTATATAAAATACTAGTACAGCGACGACGGAGTCGCGGCCGGCGCCCGGCGCGGACCGAGACGGAGGTATAAAAAATTAATAACGTCATTAACAAAAATGTAATCGAATAGAAAATATGAATACATAACTTGGATAAAATCGATCGCGTATTAGTCTAACACTGGAGGGCTGCGCGGGTCTCGCTGTGGCGCGCGCATCACTTGGCGGGCGCCACGGCCGCGCCGCGGGAGCTGATCTCCAGCTCGCCCAGCCGCTTCCACAGCTCGTCGCGCTCCTTCTCGCGCTTCTTCTCTCTGCAACGCCACCCAATATTATTACTCAACGAACTGTCTAATCGTATGGTATGTCCCTGGCAACACACTAATACCGTTCGAGAAATGGGCCCCTGATCCAAAAGTAGGTAATGATATTTTCTCAAACTTGTAATGAAATGTTGACATGTCTTACAAATTAGGTCCGGAAATACTACATATCAGGTGCGATGAGTGAAGATGATATGTAAAGGAATTTCATACAGGCTTACACACCTAGGCCTGTAAGGCAACCTTCTTTTGTTTTTAAACATTAAATTATGGCACGTCTTCGCATTCAACCATAAAAAAACAAAAAGCAAAATTCTGCTAGCATGTTTTTTTTTTTATTTTTTCGTCGTTTTTCTTTTTTGTGTTTGTTAAATATTACTTCAAAAGTTCAAAGGGGAACGCTACGACGCACGGTTTAGGAGATACAGGCCAAAAAGGTTTTTTTTCTTAGTCATGCAGAAATCTTTATAGGGCTGTATGTCCTAATCCGTACGTCGTAGCGTAAAAATAATCAAATTTTCGTTCCCCTTTCGGAACAAAAAAGAAAAAAAATTAAAAAAGAAAGAAAAAGAAAAGGAACAAAGCGTAATGGCGTGCGTGGTAGCGCCAAAAGAATTACATTTATGTTCCCCTTCAATACCACACGCACTGAATAACCTATCACATTAGGACATGAAACAATGATCATCATCCTACTTTTTTTAATTATTTCATTGCAAGTTTGAGAAAAGCACTATACAAATCTCGGAGGGAAACGGGGTTGCCAGCCGCGTAACCCTATGCGACTTCGCTACGCTCGGCCATCTGTATCTACTTGGCCTGCAACCCTTCGTTTCCCGTCCTCTATAGTAATGTACTATTAATTACTTTTAGTGGATGAAAACAGTAAAAAGAGGTATGATTTTTCAAAGTTTTAAAGCGTTTCCCGGCTAGTAAATTAAAAAAAATATATACAGGGTGATCAATCTAAAACGGTCAGTATGGAGAAGTCAGAAACTATGAGAGATAGCCACATCTGCTCTTAGGAAACATGGCTTCGATTTTAAATTTAATAATAATGACATTCAATCTTTTTTATATTTACTTATACTTTCAGGATCAATTATGCAAACAAATACATAAAGATTGACCAGGTTCGATTCCCGGTTATGTATGAGAGATTTAAAAAGATTGAATGTCATTATTATTAAATTTAAAATTGAAGCCATGTTCTAAGAATGGATATAAGTGAAGTGAGCGCCGTTAGTAAATACTTATGTTTGAAATAAAATGTGTACTAAAAATATGCACAATAATGCACATTGAATTAGCAGGAACATGAGGGGACTCTACTTCTCCGTAATCTACATTTGCACGCTGGTGCAAGGAGTTTAACCTGGGTAGAACATCAACTAAAGACGAACACCGCGAAAACCACCCATCTATAGTCCTTACTGAAGAAAACGTAAAAAAAATCAAAATCTCGTGTTAACAGATTGAAGGATACCTATCAGCCATCGAGTTGAGCTCACGAGCGTCTCGTGTGGCAGTATTAAAAAAAAAACATGAAAAATGTATCCGCTCGTTGGGTGCCTAAAATGTTAACGGCCGAACAAAAGACCCCCTGCAAAACTGATGTTGCAGTGGCTGCCACACGTCATGAAGGATTCAAATTGCCAGAAAACTTCCCATATTCCGCAGATCTATCCCAGCGTCTTTTATCCCTTTCCACGGCTGGGGGAACATCTTAGCAGTAACAAATTTGAAGGTAATGGCCGCTGTGATAGCATTTTTTAAGGGTCGACAAAAACATTTTTCTATTTAATTGGACTAGGTCTTGAGAAACCATGGTCTAGAGACTCTAGAGAAATGATTCAAAAATAAAATATGTTTTTAAACATGTGATATCTTTTATACTGATTATCATTACTTTTGGATCACTCCTCGTAATTATACAAAATTATGCACACGCACCGTTTCCTACGGTTAGGTAACCTGAGTTTTGCAGACTTTAACAATGTTACTAACCGGCCAAAATATTACTGGACTGTTACCGTAAAAACCAGGGCTCGGAACTGGTATTCAAAACCTGTTACAACAGTTCCAAAGCCGTAAGGCTACGTTCACACGGCGTTAATTTTTCCCATATACGGGATTTTATCGAATACCGTTAGTTTTTTTTTTTTTTTAACTGTAGTATTCTATTTCTCTCTCTCTTTCTATAAGATATTTCATATGTAAGCTAAAATAATAAATAACAAGTTTTACACGTGTTGCGCAGTGCCTATGTATAAAAGAACAACAATCAAGACACTAGAGTAGGTAGTCTTCGCTTTCTCCCTAAGATATAAGATAAGAGTCCAAGATGTCTTTTATGAGCCCTAGGCGAATTTTGATCTCGCTTTGAACTTGTATGATATTGTTAATTCAGCCCTAACAATTTTGGCATTTTTTATTTAATTACGTTCAGCGAAGATAAATACATTGCAGAAATAATTTTGATACAACTAAATTTTGAGAGCAAATAACGGGCTCCGGTATAACTTTTTAAATTTTCATTTTTTCTGTTTCAGACAGCCAACGAGGCAATGACAGTTGCATTCAGCCAAATAATTAAAAATATATTTAGTGGAATGTCGTGTTATGTAACATTTTATTTATTTAATAACAGATAAAAAATATACTTTATATGGTGTAATAATATTTTTAGTATGTAATAAATGTTTAATTGCGTAATGGAAAATACATACAGGTTTTGTACATCCAAACTCTGGTGGTAAAAGTCAAATTTGACAACTATATTCTGTTTTTTTATACCATAGACTTTTTTTTATATTATTTCATGTGGTACTAACAAATTTCATGTATTACATATGAAACGTCATTTTAGTCTACGGAATAAAAAAACAGACCTTAGTCTGTGGGACCTTCTCACATCGTGACGTCACGCGCTCTGATTAGCGTTTGCAGTCACGTTATACTGGGCATTAATTTAAATATTTTAATTAATCTGTTAAACTTAAAAAATATGATTTTCAGCATTCCAATATTCCCTGCCATGGTATAAACAACATGTTATATATTCGTGATTCATGTCAACATGCCTATTGAACGCGAACTAAAAAAATCGTTCGCTCTCCTTAACGGTAAGAAGAAGGAACGAAATTGTATGGTTCGCAGAGAACGATATAATACTTGTTACTCTCGGCCATTGGAGACGCTCGGCTAAACTCATTTTCATACGTGATAGATATAGCAATATTTACTCGTTCTATCTTGCTCCCATATTTTCCATGACAGTTAATTTCGTTCCACAAAAACGAGACTGAACGAATTTGGCGTACCGGTAACCACAAACGAAAAAGAAAGCCTTTAGTTCCACGGGTGAATGAACGAAACCGGTTTGAAAAATAAAACGGTTTCCGAGCCCAAGTAAAACAAATATAACGATTAACTCACTTCTGCCGTTCCGCCTTATAGCTGGCGGTGAGTTCGTCAAATAGCTTAGAGTTCATCTCCATGAAGGTCTTAAGCACGTTGTATACGAGCGCCACGATGGTTTGGTTCCAGTGCTCCTTGCTCATGCGGTACAGCGACGGGAACATGATGGGCATGATCACGTGGTTGTTCTCCTCCATCAGGGACATTATGTACTCGTTGTTCCAGAAGTACAGCGCCCTCTCCGCCACCTGTCGCAAAAGGGAATTACTCAAAAACGGCTGAGAGAGAATATAGATTGCTATCACACATCAACACATCTTAGTATTCCAGGTTCCCTGCTACTTCATTGGAGGCTGAGGCATTCAGTTTTTGCCTTCTCCACTTTGCACAATCTTTGGCATCGGCTTTTGTAACACCTTTGGCATCCATCTAACAAACCAGACCAATGATACATTTCATCACTTGCGACGACCAGGCCTAAGCAGAGGCAGGGAAATGTATTACTACGTGATATTCTGGTTTTCGCAATACGGAAAAGGAGCATATTGCGTGACATTTTTGCTTACGTATCGAAAAGTACCCTAGTATGTTCATTGGCAAAATAGGACGATGTTAACTAGACGGTACATACCTGAAAGTGTGGACTAGATACGCATTTAGCTATCTGTCTGAAGAGGGGCTCCTGTATTTTCGCAAATTGCGCAGGCTCAATGACATCTAATATCTCTTCTATCTCGCCCAAAAACATCACCTGAAACAAATGTTCATTAAATATTGTTTACTGAATTGTTGAGTAAGAAAACAAGGAAAAAAACACACTTGTAAAGCAGAGTGGTAGTATTAAATTGAATAATTTCGACACTTGAGTCCCAAGGACTCGTTATCGGGTCAGCGAAGAGGGTCAACATTCAAATGTGTATGTAAACTTTAAGCTCGTTTTTTGTACTGAAAATTTTAAGCCACTGGGAATTGAGAGGTTAAAAAAATTGGCTGTAGGAAGACTTTGTTACGGGTTGTTTGGTAGAAATCATGTATTTCTACTAGATATCTACTACACTAACAAAATATTACTTGTACAAAAATGTTACTACCATGCTTAGAACAGACTCAAATAATGTCTTGTCAAAATGAGTATAGTAGAGGTGTACCTCCTTCTGTGAGCAGGTCTTGGGCCAGAACTTGAGCAGGCCGCGCAGCACGGGCTCGGTGAGCGTGGCGTCCTTCTCGAGGAACTGCACCACGCAGTAGGCGAGCTGCGCGTGGTACAGCGACAGGCACTTCACCTTGTGCAGCGGCAGCAGCACCTTCACCAGGAACTGCTTGTGCTCGCTCTTCAGCGGCAGCGCGAACCCGTTGATTATGCTGCACACACAAGTAGGCCTTGTTATGATCTGACTTAGTGGTTCTTAAACTTACAGTGAGACATTTTTTCCGAGGACCACCAACTATTTGGAAGTTAATACGTATGACGAAAAAGTTAATGAATTGTCAAGTGGATCATTAATGTACCTTTTTGAAATGGCCACTGATTTCATCACAAGCATAGAGGACTACCCTACACATTTCCGAAAGTATTTGTTCATTGTTATTAATTGTAACTTATATCTGATAACTGATATTAAAGCATGATGTGCCGCCATTGATTAGGAACTGACAGTAAATTGTGTTTGTGTGAAGTACCGCAAGAAGACTCAATTTGTGAAGATAACTACTCCTACACATTTTCAAGTACATACTAAATTTGTGTTAACTTATTTAACACATATGTTTACTGTCGATTTATGCTTAAGTACGGTATATTTGCAAGCAATATTCTAACTCTTAGGCAAACAAATTTTCGACAATCTTTGTGTATCTACATATGACAATTGAGAGGCATTTCCGAACCGATACGCACATCCAGACTTTCAATAAAAGAGCGTACTCCCATCTTAAAGGCCGGCAACGCATTGGTGTTGTGGCTGTCGATGGGCGACGATAATCGCTTACCATCAGGCAACTCGTCTTCTCGTGGCCTCCTTTATCATAAAGTAAAAAAAAACGCTAAGATATTCAAGTTATTTATATGAAAGTGCACTAACCTTCCCAATATTTCTAACAGTTCACCGACACCGTTAAAGTGCTCGGTCTCGTAGACGAACCGCAGGAATATGTTGTTGATTTGTTTCCTGATGAAGGCGCGCAGCCCCAGGAACTTGCCGTAGATGCGGTGCAGCACGGTCTTCAGGAAGTCGCGCTCGCGCGGGTCTTCCGAGTCGAACAGGTCTAGCAGCTGCAACAGCCGACACGACTCATCACTCGTACCACAAGACACAGGCCTTCCTCACTTGGACGAGAGTTGATGGTTCTGGTTTCAGCTAAGCTCAATGGCGCAGTATGAATTGTGATGTGGACTAATAATACATGTTTGAAATTCCTTTACTGAAAATACTGTAGTAAAACGTACTATGTTCCCAGGATTTTTACCTATGGCAAGCTCTTCAGCTCTAAAGTCGTATGATTGAATCATTCGGGTTTTATATTTAAATTGCCTTGTTACAAACACGATAACCCAAAAAAATTGGTACCTACCTAAAATAACAGTTCACGTCTTAAATAAACTGTTCGTTACGTATTTATCTAAACTAGTATTGATAAGATATTACTACTGTCACTATACAAACGCAAGTTACAGTGTAAAATAAACCCCCTCTAACGCTGAAAAACCGTACTTGCATAAACACGCTCATTTTGTTTTACAAAAATTTCTAATATGATAAAAAAAATGCTTTTTCAAACCGTCCAATAAATTTTGCCTACAGACTTATTTACTGAAACCACAATGAATATCAAACAAACAAAACGTGTCAGAAAGGTAAAACCATACCTGCAAGACGAATTTCTGATCAATGACCTTCTTGCCAATAGTGGGCTGAAAGTCGGTGGACTCGAGGAAGCGCAGGAAGAACTCGTAGACTAGCTGCAGGTGCGGCCACGACGCCTCCAGGGTCGGGTCGTCCTCCTCCGGGTCGAAGTCGGGGTTGTCGCTCGGCGGCAGAGTGCGGAACAAGTTCACCGATATCTGGAGCACAGGGCGTACAAATTATACTATGATCGCGTGACTGGACACATGTCTTTAACGAAAATTTCACCAACAGGTCCCTAAATAGAAAAATGGTTATATGTGATGTTCCACGGGTAAAGGTACCTTATGGGGGGTAGGACCTTTTATTAACGACGCTCTAATGCGGCGCTACGCGACGTAAGCGCCGATCACCATAACGTACCTTTACCCGTGGAACGTCACATATTCCTATTTTATTTCATTTTCGTTTCATTTATTTAATGCAAATAGCAATGGTTATAAAAGGTGTTACATAAAGATTTCGTACATGGTCACCCTGCAAGGGCCTACACTATCTTAAAAACTAGTTTAAAGCTAAAAAGTACAGTTATACAACAAAAAAAGTTAAATCGGTAGTTGTATATATAATAATAGGTAGTCAGTTCGTAATAAAATAAATATAGAACATTGGTGATATATTGTTCAGAAATATTTTAAGTAAATAAGATTGATAATAATTAAATAGTATAAATTAATTAAATATCAAGTTTCAAATTAGTTAAATTGTCATCAAAGTACTCAATATAACATACTTGTATTGTTTTGAGACGTATAAACATCACCCCATTCCCCAACCCAAAAAACAATCCTACTTTACCTTTAGAAGAGCTATCCTAGCTAAGCCGACACCGATAGACAGAACACTAAAAACAGAATGGTAAGTTATAACTTCCAAATATGACTAGATTAGGTACGAATAACTTCTATGAGTATTTTCATAACATGGTTTCTGCCTATATCTCAAGTGCCTGCAAACAAAGTGGAATATGCGTTGTTAAAGAGACCCGTTCTGGTCATCATCAGCAGTTCCACTTCAAATGGCACTGTTCCTATTTTTTCAAATCGGTTCAGAAATGATGGAGTTCTGCGGTAGTAACATTAATACAAAAAAATACGGTTGAATTGATAACCTCCTCCTCTTCTGAAGTCGGTTAAGAAATGATTATCATGAATGAAAAACTGTGGCAGTTGTACGTCACGGTTATCACTATTACGAATAATTGACATAAAGTACAAAAAAAATAGTTCTTTGTTCTCAAGCACACTAATATTTTCAAGCAATAAAAATTCCATATTAATACATATTTAAAAGAAATATGGAAAAAACGTGATTTCATAAAAATGATAGAAATATGAAACGCATTTCATATGAACATTAACATGTTAATTTATTTACCAAATTAAACAGTTATATCTGAAGACTGAAGAGGGTGAATAAGATTTTAGTTCAATATTATGAATACGTAGGTACAATAAAGATTAAGCAATAGTACATTACGATACAAGTGCGAAAAATAGGAAATTCGAAACGAGTGGCGATAAATTAAAACACGACCGAAGGGAGTGTTTTAAATCGACACGAGTTGCGAATTACCTATTCGCACATGTATCGTACAACGTTTTACAGTACATATGGCCCTTTAAATGTTCGACACAGTAACATAATATGCTACTTCTCGCACTAGTGCTATAAAGTAGCCACATTTGTACTGTAAAATTATATATTATAATCGCCAACCATTAAATAAAACTGTCATACTCGTATGCCACGGTTTTGCCAGCTCCGTTGCAGGTTCTGATGATTATTAACCTTTTCAACGCCAAAGACCACTAAAACGGTCATCGTCTGTCGTGCCCGCGACGCCAATGACCATTAAAAAGGCTATGGCGGACGTTGTCAAAGCGACTTTCCTACTGTCAGTTAAGCTTCATATTCGCTCTTCACCAGTTAACTTTTTGGCGTCCATGGCATTTCTTGACACGTGTGGAAAAGCGTTGAAAAGGTTAAAGACTTGATATTTAACAAATTTAAATAGGTGCTTTAATATACATCCAGTTCAGTTAATAATTTCAGCCAAATACTGGTTGCATACGTATGGCTTTGTAGCGTCAGATTACTCATCATTCTTTATGGGGTAATTAGAAATCTACTAGCTAAAGAGACTTCTGTAATGAATGAGATGTGGACAAATCTTAAAATTTTATAGCGGGAATTAATTTCATGCTTTGCGTAGTGTGGCTGTGTCACTTAGCACTTAGGTTTGGCCATATAAGAAGAGGCGGAACACGAATGTTTGGGTAAATCCCGACTACCTACCATGAAAGGGAATAGATAGTAGAGTGCTTCTTTTAACTCTTACATACTTTTCACTAATTCTGTCTTTTCTCCCCCTTGCACACTCCACCATCGCACTTTAGTTAGTCGGTATTATCGAACATAGAAGTAGGGTAGGGCGGGGCTAGGCGGACTAGTTAAGCACTGTTTTGTTTGATCACTCATAAATTTAGGATGAGGCATCAAATTAATTTTGAATTGATTCTGCAGCTGCTCCTCAGTGACGTCGCCCTCCCCTAGTTCACTGGCTAGCTACGCCCTTAATATCATATCGAGTTCTATTCGTCACTTTGACCACGACAGGTCAGGGATCCAGTTGTCCCTCCCTAACGCATGGCGCCGATGACGCGATTTCTTTCTCGATCACTAGATCACCACACTGTGATGACTGCTCAGAGCAGTCGTGAGCCGAGCGTACCACTGAAATATTAATTGATGCTCACAGTACCTACAAGACTTGTTTAGTTTAAAACTATGTCGTTCTGTGACTGTGGTTGTGATTTTCCACACAAAAATAACCTACTTACGATGTTTTAATTATTTTACCGTGTAACCGCGTTGAATGACATAAGGGTATCCATTAGAATTGATTATCTTTTTAATTATGCACAAGATGTTTGTGTCGTAAGATGATCAATTACATAATACAAGGCAATTAGAGCGAAGGTAGTGCTGCATAACCGTAACCTTGAACCCTTACAATTAGTGAAGTGAACTAAGTCTTGTAAACACGCGTGCCCGCAGGAAGCCGAAGCCATGCTGCATACGCATCTGCGGCTGTAGCATGGCCGTATTTTTACCATTTTTCACTATGCCTGTCACTTTCGCACTTAACTGCTTGTTAAAACGTGACAGGTATAGTGAAGTGATAAAAATGCGACAGTGCTACAGCCGCTGGTGTATATAGGTCTTAGTCAAGGGCCATACATTTGGTTAAAAATTTTGTTTTCTAGGGGGGGGGGGGGGGAGATTTATATGGCCGAGGACCAAGGAGAGGGGAATACATTTGGTTAAAATTATTGTTTTCTAGGTAAATATTTACCCGTGTCAGCCATTGTCAAATATCATCTACATTCAAGTTGGGATTAGCAAATTATACAAGTTTCACACAAACTGAACAATCAAGATCTCAGGAGATAAACCTACACAGGGGTGTCTATTCCGTCATGTTTTAGACTTTGGCGGCCGGTATGGCGGATTCGGTAAGGAAATGCGGTCGCCACAAAGCCAATGGCTCGTGTGATGAACTCGGAGTTGAAGAGACTATTTGTTTCCGAGTCCTGGGAGTTTTCTATGTATTTAAACATTTATATATTATATATTGTCTATATACCCAAAACACAAGCCTTATTAAGCTTACTGTGGGACTTTTATGTAATAATGTCGTATAATCATATTTATTAATTAAATAGATGGAATGAATGAAGTGTAAGAATACCAAAAAAATTCTGAACCCTAAAAAAGAAGCCACAAAGTCAAAGACATTTAAAACATCGCAAAAGAGGCGCATTAGTGTCTTGTTTCCTAAAGCACTAGAGACTTGGTCCAAAAACCTGAAATTTGCAACATCTACAAGTCAGAGGTGAGGAGGTGACCTTTGAACTCTGAAGCAGCAATTAATCTGAATTAGCAGTTTGTAACCTCAGTACTCTTCTCCAAAGGCCTAGGACGTAATGTTTATACATCACCATGTTCAAAACTGTTTGTATAAGTACATTTTACGGCGACATAAATATCAGAATTACTCATATAGGTCTCAATATACAGGGTTTCTTTTTGAGCAGTGAGCCATATTTGAATATGTCATTATAGATCAGCAATACAACACATTTTTGAAAAAAAGTGGTACCTTAAAATATATATATATATATATATATATATATATATATATATATATATATATGGTCTCTATACTCGTTTGTTTCGATTCGTGCAATACTATGGCAAGCACAATAGGCAAGGATGCTAGAATCTTAGGGCATCGCAACGCCTTATCGGTTGTGTTACTTGTGTTGTAATGTGAGTCCACTTGCTTATCAAGCGCATCTGTAACCAATGCTAAGGAAAACCAGTACGAGCGCACTCCTCAAGGTTCAAGTTACAGTGGCTAAACAAAGTATTACGTACCTGCGCCCCATCGTAATCATAATAAGAATAACACGCCGCCTAGAGTGTCATTCATATGGCTCGCCGAGCAGTTAAGGTCTTAGCACACTATTACAACTCAACAGCCACTCGACTCAAAATTAAATATTGAAATTAAAGCCTTATCTTGTGTGTCCTACAGTACAATGTTTAACATTTAGGTAACTGTCGGGTGGTCTACGCGTCGTCCACTAAGCTGAACCAAAAGTGAATCAAGTTGGTGTGGAATTGATATAGTGTGCGAAGACCTTTAAGCTAACAGGATTGGACGACGCGTTTAGAGCCCTCTCTAGTTACGAAGGTTATATGGGTCTCGAGTTCATATTGTGCTGGTTCGCTCGATTGCAAGAAAAACTACCCTCTTTTTTATTGTTACTGGTAAGTGAGATAGACAGATAAGGGTGTCTCGTGCTACTTGATGATAACATGGCGCGTTTTTTCTCGCTCGAGCGTGCCGCCTCGGCCGAGGCACGTCTACACTGGCCGTTATGTGCGCGAGGAATTTGCCTCGCGCGTATGCTCGCTCTGATTCTTACACACAAGAAAAACGTTGAAGTCTTCGACAATATAGAAAAAACAAAAAACACATTTGATATTAAGCAAAATAGATGTCTTGAAGTTGTGAATGAAGGATATGGTAAGAAATATTTATCACAGACCTGTCTCGGTAGCTGGCAAAGAAGTGGGCCAGTGTCCCACAAACACGAGTTTACGTCTTACCTCAGATGATAAATTATTTTCCGGTTTTCTTATATTTTATAAAAGAATTATATAAAAAGTCATGCAAATTACCATTTTTATAATCTCCGGATATACAGGCTCAGTTAGCACCCCGCGGCCGCCGGTGATGTACTCCACCAGCTCATTGAGAGTAGCACGCTTAATCTCCTTTCCCTTCAGGTCCGCTACGGGATCCATGAAGTCAAACGCTACGCAGCACTGCCGAAGTTTACGTATAAACAACTCTTCTTGCTCACTGCTAGGTACATCTGTAAATAATATTTAAAATTTGTTATGTACAATATAAAGAGGTAAAGTAAAAAATGCAAATAGCACTGTACCATAATGTATAATACCTGTGATTTCAATTTAGTTGATATAGATGTTTTTAAATTTAACATTTATTATTTTTATTTTATCTTTATTTATTTTTTGGTATTTAGAATATTTAAAAAAAAAAAACAACTTTTATCTACAGTCAAGTGTAAAAATATGGTTGCACACAAGTTGCTCAATAATATGTCCCATAGCTCCTTGTGTCCGTTAATTAAGACGAAAGTGGAGGGCCCGCGCGAAATCACCTTTTCATAGTCCTCATTTTTCTCTCTAGATATTAACATTATCGAAAATATTTTGACACAATTTGTTGAATATTAACCATAGCTATGCCCCTATGTTTGATTTTTTTCGATTTTTAAATTATTATAAGAGTTAGAAGCATTTAAAATTTGGTATGAATTCTATGTTTGGCTCATTTTTTTATAATAATACAATAATCGAAAAAAGTCAAACATAGGAGCATAGCTATGGTTAATATACATCAAATTATGTAAAAATATGTCCCAAAATGTCAATATCCAGAGAGGAAAATGGGGACTACGTTTTTATGGAGAATCGGCCGTCCTCTTACACTTTTATGTAAAATAAGACTCCTATTAATTAATGTTATATGCATGCAAAATATTCACTCAATTAAAAAAATTAAAGAACCTTTTCTTTTATCTATATGTCTGTAGCTCAATTCATTACAGATAAATATTATAATATAAGCAGTCTTAGAAATTATTATCTTATTCTATTATTATCAATTGGTATTTTTTAAGTAGAGATTGGTATCTAATGTAATGTAACCTATGGACTGTAATGGCAATTACATGTAATTTACGTTTTACAACTTAAATTGAATCACTTTGAAATTGTAACACTCATAATTATATATTTATTGTTAATAAAGAAAACAGATCTTCAAATCTAAATGATAGAATGTAACCTAACGACAAAAAATCACTAATTTAGAGACCAGAGATTTCCATAAAGCATATCTTGTATATGAGATGAGTACTGATTCAGTATGGCTATACAGTTGTCATGAAAACTGATAATTTGAGTACCCTGTGACAACAACTACTTGAACTAATTTAAGATATGGTATGTAGGGTATGCTATCCTATTATAGAGTTGGCCATCCCTTAGAGTGCTTATGTTTAGAAGTGTGTGATGATGGACAAAATATGGTATGGCAAAAATAATAAAAAATCAGGGTACAAATGGGACAGTTTCCTAGCGTAGTCTATAAAGACCTTCATATGAAGATCCCAGATTTAAAACCTGGGCATTCATATGTATGTTTATCACATATAAGATATTACCCATAACACAAGCCATATTAAGCTTATATAGTGGCATTAGGTTGATTTCTGTAAGATTGTCCCACAATATTTTAACTTTTACAAGATTTTACAGCAATAGGTAAGTACCTATATCCTCTTTTGGTAGTAACACAACAAAAGACTATATAGACCAACTACTTTTAATATTAACTTTACTTGGGAAGTTTTTGTTAAATACCTAGTAACAAAAAATATCTGTCTTAATATCAACCTGCACACAAAATTAGCGTCTAGAACTTCAAGTAATTTTAGCAACAAATCATATACATATTTCATATAAGAGCCTTATAAGGCTGCCTTTGATGAGCAGAGATGAGAGGAATCAACCAATACCATTTGTTGTAACCCAGCTTATCAAAGAAGAGATGAGGAATGCAACCAATGGTATTGGTTGATTCCTCTAATTTCTGGTTGTATATATATATGCACACTTGAGTTTTGAATTTGGGGTTTAAGAATTTTGTGTCACATGCATACACTAATATTATAATCTAGTATTATTACAGGACTTTTTTAAATATTGTATACATTCTCCTGCTCAAAACTTCAACCATATGAATTTTATAATTGGGTATTCTAAGTTAAGAGGTACTAACAATGTCCATGGTACATATCCATATTTTTTTTTTAATAAAATTAGTTAAACTACCTTAGTAGCCCTTAATAGTGTATTTACTTCATAGACAGTTAATTTAAATTAATTGATTAACTTCGTTTTCTCACATGGAACTTGAAACAAGCAAAATATCTCTCCCCTGGCATGTCCCTTTCCAGTTTTTAAAATGAATCTGTAATTTAGGGTCTAAATCCCTTGGATCTGTTAAACTTGGTAAATTCCATAAATTAATATAAATATTGATTGTAATGTTATTAATAAATCCCTATAAATTTTCCTTTTCATAAAAAAAGTACATGACCTATTTTGGCCCCCATATTCTGTCTACCCTGGCCATTTAGTAATGGAAAAATATTATGTTTATGATTTTTTTTTTTTGTTTTTGAAGAGATCAGCGGAAAGACTGTAATTACAGTATAGGAAAAGTACAGTCTCTCCCCAGGTCTCTTTTAAAACGATAAATTATGCAATGATTGACTGCCCACCTTCCAGATTACATAATGTGTTGGCTAAGAGTGTAAATCGATGAAATCCATTTTTGAAAATAGAGAATTTTGTACCTACTTGTATACACTTTAAAGTTAAAAATTAATCAATTTTAAAAATGGATTTAGCAGGTTTACACTCGTAGCCAACAATATCTCTTCAAGTGGCATATGTCGTTTTTCAGGTCTTGGAATTTTGATTTTATTCCAATTAATCAAATTTGAAATTTTAATGACATAATCGATCAGGACTCAACCGCCTACCACTCCAAGGGATATAAGAGTTGTTTTAATAAGAATATTGTATAATTAAACCAAAATTTTTATATTTATGTTGTACCGCATTACCTATGTAAGCAATTACCTCTTAACTTAGAATGACCAAATTATGAAAAAAAAAATTTTTTTTTTTGAGCTTTTACCCTTTATAGGGTGCAAGCAATGATGATACATGGTAATAAGTTTTTGGCAAAAATTTCGTTTTTGGTACAAGATTTTGACTGTACTTTTTTTCCACAGGCAATACTCATCAAGACGATTCTAAAAACCCCAAACACAATTAGGTTGCATTGTTTTATCACCGAGTTCCTATGGCTACCTCCTGTCTCCATCATCAGATCAGCTTGATGGTACCATAATATTGCATTGTCACCCGACTTACATATGTATACAAATTTTTAGCTTCATTGGAAACTGGGAAGTGGGTCAAATTTAACTTGCAAGATTCCACCAGGATAAACACATACATTGCAAGTTAAATAAAAGCTTGTAAAAATGACACCCTAGTCATAATATTTTTTTTTTCAATACTTAATGTTTAGGACTATGAAGTGGCAATGAGACTTGACTTGTGGATGTCTTATAATCTTATCTGTTAAAAGTTAAGTATAATGCTTTTAAGATTAACTAATTTAAAAATTATAATTCAAAATTAAAAAAAAAAACACCATATATTCAAGTAGCATGACAGCTGGTACAGTCAGAATCAATACTAGCAGATGAAACAACCCGCCGAAAGTATCTAACATGCCAGATAACATTTCCAGATATGGATAAATTTCTAAAATTCATGTTCAAAAGTATGTCTTTTACAGTCTTAGTTGTTCAAATAAAGACATCACTTTTTGTTAAGCTGTTACAGAATGGTAGATACTTATGAAGCATTATTTGATATGCTACTTTTGATGCTGACTATACATAGAAATTGCTGAAACAAAATAATAATAGGTGTATCGGTTAGACAGACCAATAAAAACAACTGTATCAAAAATTGTGCCAATACTCATATTGACCCAAATTTGTTTATACTCGTATTTCAATGTAGATTAGCAAAAAGGATCAAACCCCCAGAATCTAATAATAATTAAATGTATGGCTTTTGTTATATATTATATTATAGGACATTATTACACATAGATATGTATACACTTCTTCACTTTGCCACTAAAATAAAGTGGCAATGTGTATACCTATTTTATGACTGCACCTGTACAAGAGCCATGATTATTTGTTTATATTTTGATTATAGATGCTAGTACTGTATACCTCAGATAAATCTACATCTTGTGATAAAGCTATTTTTAAGTATGTCTAAACATACACCTTCTACTCCCACATATTTTATATTAATCATTTGTGTATAACTGGAAATAAAGATGCCAACATAAAAAAAAATACATTATTTATAGCTACAGGCATCTTTAAAGCTAGTGTGGTAAAATCTGGGTTAATAAATGCCTAGGAATTCCAAAAAAAAGAGGTTAGAATTTCAATATTAAGTAAGAGAAATCCAACAAGTTTTATGCCAACAAAGATCAACTGGATAGCTCTAAGCCTAATAAGAATGGGATTTGTATGTATTTACCAAATGGATGGAAAAAACGGTAGCGAAATAAGTGGAAATAAACAACTTAAACAAGTGGCACACCTTTGAGCAGCGGCAGCGCCTGCAGCTCCACGTCCTGCGTGTTGCGGTACCGTGACGAGCCTTGCGACTTCTTCGTTTTCTTCTTCAGAGATCGCTTCGCGAAAGGATCGATCCTGTCCACAAACGTTCCCGAAGACATTTTGATAGTTTATAAGTGTCCCGAATGACAATAGTAGACGGCGATCAATGCGTAACTTGTTTTGGTTCGGGCAGATTCATGATCCGACCCAGTTCACGAGACGAACGCGCACTTCCCGTAAGGTCGCAGCACAATATTAGAGCCTAAACAAACATTCCTTCGTCACACATGACGGTAATGGAATGGTCACACTCAGGCCATTCTTTATACACTTCAAGATTCCACAATAGTTACGTAATTTTAAAACAACTATAACACTAAAATGACACAATAACAAAAACGAACAGTTCGATTCACAAATTTATCTTTATTTTCTGAGGCGTGTCACGAATAGCAGCAGGGAGAAGTCACATATACATACAAGCCTCGTGTAATATCAGCCGGTCAGTCAATGACAATATATTTCCTCATCAATCCTCCGAGATAATCGAATATTTAGTTATAATAACACGTAAAACGGGGAAACAAAATGGTTTTTGTCTTTCTTAGACGTAGTCGACGATTAAGTCGGTGATGACACGGAGCAAAATTTAACACCAAAAATCTATCACCGTACTCTCGCCATCGCTCACCATCCGCTTTGACTGTAAAACTGGACGCATTATAATGCTTCACATAAGATTATTTTAGGGTAATGCACTTCTACACGTCCGGGTGAATGTTTTTGCGACTTTTTCCACTGCGGAAAACGACCAATTTACAAAAGTTAATATAACTAAAAGATTATCATCACTAGCTTTTAGCTGCGAAAACGCTACACTCGTAGAAAAGTACCTTATTCTGAAAATAGATGGAGATAGAATACGTTGGTTAGGCCAAATTAACAACCTTTTATGTAAATATTACTCATTACAAATATAAATTTCGTAACTTAGTACCAGAAAATAAAGACATATTTAAATAATGTATTTTTGTTTCATATAAGGTATTAAAATACGATATAATGGAATAAAACTAGTTGATTTGAAATAAATGAAATTACCATTTCCGTTTTTAAGGTAGCGGTCCAGATAACACAATTTTAAGTGGCGTTTACAAAGCAAGCAAAGCGTCTAAACTAAAATGTCTCTATTGCACTCTTACAACAGCATGTATCACTAGACTGAAAGGGATATAAATATGCTGATCATATTGTAGACTCATGAAAATATTACAAATAAAGTTCTAAAATATTTCATACTTAAATATAATATGGCTTGGTTTTTATTGTTTATTTATAACTTTTGTTTTACACTGTAATGTGTAAATTATACTAATATAATTATTTATACGAAAATGTATGGCTCATAAATTGTACTGTTTAAAAAAAATGTATTATAAATTAATTATACTACAAAATCATATCCAAAATTAATAAATTAAAATCTACGATACACATTTTAATTTTATTTTATGGCAGTAGTCCAAATTACGTAATCGTACACCATAGACTAAATTAGTTTTCGTCAAATTCGTCATTGATGTTATTCTGCTTTGTGGACATTGGAATTGACTACGAAAGTAGCTTTCTATTTTAAAGAATTTGTCAGATTATCTTCATTTGAACGCAAAATTACTTCGGACATATAATTGATTGTGGTTCAGTGAAATAAATAGTATTTGTGTAAAGTGCTGAGAGAGTGTTAAAATAGTCTCCTTGGGTGGTGGTGAAAACTAATCAGTTAGAAAGCAACATGGAAGCACTGACAGTTCCGCCATGAATGCAAAATAAATAGAAATTGTGAAGGTATCGAATACGTTGATTACTTTACTGTTTATATGAACATGTATCTATTGTTTAAGTTTGAATATATAAACAATCAACAACGATTACATCAGTTTTACTGTGTGCTATCGGGACACATTGCATAGATGAATGAATAGGACAGTGGGTGCGTTAAAATACAGTAGTGATAGTCGAAGTCATGAATATTAGACATTTTTTGTGCCTGTAATCTTTTTCAATTGAGATACAATCATACATTATGCAGCGTTGAATGGAAATGAAATTTTTGCTCTTCAGTTGAATACGCGCTATTTATATTATGATGACGATGGAAACTGGGCAAGTGAATTACTACCAATTTACCAATTTCGTTATCACTTCCATGCGAAAAGTACATGAACTACAGTACTCGATATACACATAGGATGTTTATACAGTGCAGAGTTTTATTTTTTTATTTTGTTTCAGAAGCAGGACTTCAGTAAGGACAGGCTAAACTTCACAATGTTGAGAGGTGGGCGCGGAGGCCGTCACAGTCCAGAGCTGTATCCCCACACACTGAAGTGTTCCAACGCGAGTGATACTAGCTCGGCATACAGTGGCAGTGACACAATGACCTCGGTGCACAGCTCGCTAGACATGGACATGGAGGTGGACTTATCTGGGCTCCTCGAGTCTATTGTGGATTCTGATGAAGAAGAAGATCTGGAGGAGTCTATGGATAGTCTTACAGTCCGTGATGCTGTTCGGGAATGCCTTGAAAAAGATCCCAGTGAAAGATCTGAAGAAGATGTAGAGATTCTCTTGGAATTTACACAACACTTGAAAGCATTCACAAACATGACATTGACTGTACGCAGAGCACTATGTGCTGTAATGGTTTTTGCTGTTGTAGAGAAAGCTGAGACTATTGTAATGAATGATGGAGAAGAGCATGACTCATGGTCAGTTCTTATAAATGGTCATGTTGAAATACAACATCAAAATGGTGATATTGAGCATCTCAATGTTGGAGATAGTTTTGGCATGGCTGAAGCAACTATGGAAAAATTGTATCACAGAGGAGTAATGACCACAAAATGTGATGACTGCCAATTTGTCTGCATTACACAAACAGATTACTATCGAATTTTACATCAAGGAGAAGAAAATATAAGAAGGCATGAGGTTGACGGTGTGGTGGTGTTGGTGACAGAATACAGAGGGGCTGCAGGAGAATCAGGGCATCAGCGAGGACATGTAGTCATTAGAGGGACACCTGAACATCTTATGCTACAGTTAATTGAGGATAATTCCAGTGATTCAACCTATGTTGAAGATTTCCTGTTGACTCATAGAACATTTATTGAAAGTCCTCTAGTAGTAGCCAAACAACTTCTTGCCTGGTTCTCAGAACCTTCAGTTCGTGACAAAGTGACACGGGTTGTCCTTCTTTGGGTAAATAATCATTTTACAGACTTTGAGACAGATCCAACAATGATGGATTTCTTAGAGCAATTTGAAACCGTTTTGGAGCGGGAAAAGATGGAAAGCCAGTTAAGATTACTTAACATTGCATGTTCTGCTAAGGCTAGAACTAGGAGCGTAACACTATCACGACCCTCGAGAGATGATCCCTTGAACTTCAGTATTCTTGGTGGATATGAAAGAGGCTATGGTATATTTATCCTTAAAGTGGAGAAACATTCAAAAGCTGAAGAAGTTGGGCTTAAAAGAGGTGATCAGGTTATTGAAGTAAATGGCCAATCTTTTCGGCATGTTAGCAATGCAAAAGCTATGGAGATAATAACAGGATCCACACATCTAAGCATTACAGTGAAAAGTAATTTATTAACATTTAAGCAAATGCTTGTTATGCCCGATAATCCACCTAGACACAGAGGTGCTGCTACCAATATGGTACGTTGTTGGCAAACAGATCCACGGGCGCGATTATCGACAGCAGAACTCCTCAGTGACGATCCCATCACATTAACACCTGTTTTTCCATCTCCAACCAAAAAGCCACAACAATTAAGCATAAAAAAGGAACCACAAAAGGGATTCATGACTCTTGGTCCTAAAAGAAGATTGCAAAAGGCTTTAATGAAAATCATTCTACCTAAGAACACAATTACTGATGGTTTGCACTCTGATGATAGTGTTCTTTCTAACTCTGAATCACTAAACAAGGCAAATAGTAGTACTTCATTTTATAATTCTCATAGTAACCCAGATTTAATATCAATATGTTATGATGAATATCAATTATCAGATCACCCTGAGCATGTTCTCAAAGTGTACAGAGCTGATCAGACATGCAAATATCTGTTAGTACACAAAGAGACCACAGCCAGAGAAGTTGTGATGCTGACTTTGCAGGAGTTTGGCATTACTGACCCTAGTTCCAATTTTTCTCTATGTGAGGTGTCAGTTGCACAAGGTGGTATAATCAAACAGCATAGATTACCAGATCAGCTCCAAAATCTCGCAGAGCGTATTGGGCTTAGTTCTAGATATTATCTGAAAACAAATGGCATACATGAAACTTTAGTACCTGATGAGATGGCACCTGAACTCCTAAGGGAGAGTGTTGTCCACTTTTTGCAACTAAATGCTGTGGAAGTTGCAGTCCAATTAACATTACAAGACTTCTGTATCTTCAGGCAGATAGAAAGTACGGAATATGTTGATGACTTATTTGAATTAAAGAGTAGGTATGGAATACCTATGTTGGCACAGTTTGCCGAACTGGTTAACAAAGAAATGTTCTGGGTAGTTACAGAGGTAGTCACAGAACAAAATCATGTACGGCGATCGAAAATCGTAAAGCAATTCATAAAGGTTGCAA
This sequence comes from Cydia pomonella, assembly GCF_033807575.1. Lineage (NCBI taxonomy): Eukaryota > Metazoa > Arthropoda > Insecta > Lepidoptera > Tortricidae > Cydia > Cydia pomonella. Next base: position 7,802,112 of record NC_084721.1, on the reverse strand, counting down.
GACATTGTAAAGAATGCAAAAATTTTAACTCAATGTTTGCAATAATATCAGGATTAGGTCATGGCGCCGTTTCTCGATTAAGGATGACTTGGGAAAAGTTGCCAACAAAATATTTGAAACTTTTCAATGATCTACAAACACTTATGGACCCTTCAAGGAACATGTCTAAGTACAGACAGTTAGTTACCACCGAGCAAGGCAGGTCTCCTGTTATTCCATTTTATCCTGTGGTAAAAAAAGATCTTACTTTTATACACCTGGGGAATGACACCAAAGTGGAGGGAATGGTTAACTTCGAAAAGTTAAGAATGATATCTAAAGAAGTCAGAACCCTGACAAACATGTGTAGTTCCCCATACGACTTATTGACTTTGCTAGAGCTGGGGAAACAGCCTCCATCAAATGCCATGGTGGCATTGAATCGGCTCACAACTGGGGTTCAACAAGGCCAAGTGACCGTCAAGAGAAGGAAAAAGTCATCTAATGTACCCAACCCTAAGAAAATGTTTGAGGAAGCACAAATGGTTCGTCGCGTAAAAGCGTATCTTAACCGCATGCATGTAGAAACGGACGAGGAACGACTTCACGCTTTATCTCTAGAATGCGAGGGAGCCGGGCCGGCTCCCGCTTTGCCGCGTCGTAGACACCCCTCGCCTTCTCTGTCCACGACGAGCAGCGCATCTTCGGCGAGCGAGAGTAAAAAGAGTTTCGCCGGCAATAAATTCGGCGCAGCCTCCCCGCAGGCCGTGAGGAAACTGCTGGCACTCTCGGAGCCGGCCAAGACCCGGCCGCACCAGCCGCGCCCGCCGCCCGGGCCCTCGCCCTGCTCGCACCGGCGCGACGGCCCCGGGCCCGGCATGTGCTGCCCGCGCACGGCGCACGAGCGGTCGCACTCGGACACGCCCACGCCGCTGCCGGTGGACCTGTCGGCCGAGAGCAGCAGCGTGACGTCGCTGGTGAACCTGCCGCTGCGCAAGACGGGCTCGGCGACGTCGAGCGACAGCGGGCACGGCTCGTGCTCGGCGACGGGCTGCGCGCCGCTGCGGCCGGTGCCGCCGCCGCGCATGCCGCAGGCGCCGTTCACGCTGGCGGCGCACGTGGCGCGCCTGGAGCGCCTGAGCCGCGCGCACTCGCACGAGGGCGTGACGCGACCGTTCGACTACTACCATGACGCGCCCGACGACGACGACGACGATCAGCAGGTTTCCGCCGTTTGAAATTTAAATACTCTAAATTGATGTCTATTTATATAGTTCACTATTTTGTAATCTCACTCGACGAATAGTAAGCACGACTTATATAAATTTGTCTTATATTATTAACATATTGTATGTACCCCGACGACTAAGTCTAAAGACTGTATAATTATAATTTAATGAAACTCCTAGTGTTATATAGTATAAATTCCATATTATAAGCCATGCCTCTTTACCTATTAATTATAAATGTGACCCACCATTTTCCAGTTTTATTGTCTAAGAGATATTTGATGTATACCGATTGATAGGTGAATCATTGTGTATCCACCACTATTTGGTATCTCTACATTCCGTTATTTGTATATTCTTAAAATTATTATTCTCGCTATTTATAATTGTGAAACTTAGACCAAATAATAATTAATGTACCTTTTAACTTGTATGATCCAGAATTATTTTAATGATTTTTTTTAAATAATTTTGTTGTAAGTTGTGGTAGCTTCGAGGACCAATTATGAGTTTGAATAATGTTATTTCTTGTATTAGCAGCTCGAATTCTGTTTATATCTTGAATTTAATCGTACAATTGTAAATAACAAAAAATATATTAATTACCTACTTCACTCCAATGTTTCTTATATAAATTATAGACATTCGTACATATCACTTAAATCACAAGTCTTGCCATTTCCAATGGTTTTATTTCATTTTATTACAAGAGTCATCTGAATTGCGCAAGATAATCGACCTCAACTGGGTGCAGGTTAGGGGCCGGGATCACGAGGCTGTGCAGCGGTGGCCCGAGCTCGAACTCTTGCATCTCTTCCATAGTTTTCACGGCTATCTTTTGGTCTGGATTGCCTACTCTCGATAAACCCACCGCTGTGCTCTGTTTGCTTAATTCTGAAAATTGTGATGCATAGATTTGTAATGATTATTTTATTAGCATACATCATGGGTATTCTGTATTACCTCAATAGATTAAGCCAGGGGTAGGTATCCCAACTCAATTGATAGAGGTGTTTTAATAAAAGGTAATTCCAACTTTAGTATGCAATATATACTGAATTACTGATGCGAATTTGAATAAGCAAATTAATATTTATAATATAACGTAATAAGATATGAAAGGGGTTTCTGCTTCATGAGGAAAAAGTTTATTAAAATTATCATGAAAAAATATAATAGATAGCGAGCCAGGAACAGATTTTCATGACCAATCGCCTCCCGGGCGAAAACTCGTATAGTGGTTAACGACTATGTATGATGAACCCTCGTAGACGTCAGCTGTCCAGCTCCGTTGGTGGGTTGAGGAATGGTAGCCACCGAAACACGTAAGAAAAATTATCATGGCCTCCCGTTTGATAATCGTACTTTGTCAGATGCTATTGCTAATTTAAAAAATCGTCAGCCGGTTATATCGCGGTGGTAAGAACGTCAGCTGGTCGCATGAACATGTAAAAAATAAGTGCTTTTACGCATACTTTGCGGACATAAATTGGTAAGGCTCGTATTTTTTAACCGACTTCAAGATTTCAAACGGAGAGGTTATCAATTCGATGTGTATGTTTTTTTTTTAAATGTTTGTTACTCCATAACTCCGTCATTTCTGAATCGATTTAAAAAAATATTTTTTTGTTTGTATTTATATATATACAGATTGGTCCCGTTTTTGGCAAAACTCAGTTCTGATGATGGTATCCATGAGGAATCTAGAGAACTCTTCAAATGTGAAGGCATACATATAGGGATTTTTGTATTTTTTTTAACAAATCAAGCATTTACATTTAAAAAGTGACATTTGGTGAAGTGGAACTGCTGATGATGATCAGAATGGAACTCTTCGACGCATAGTACACGTTTGGCGATTTGTCCTCTTGGCTGTGTTTGTTAAGTAAATTAGATTTTCAAGACAAATTTTTGTCAAGTTTGAGTCCTGACGATGGGCTCCATGAGGAATCGAGGGAACTCTTCAAATGTGAAAGGCATACATTTAGTGATTTTTGTATTTTCTTTAACAAAACAAGCATTTATATTTAAAAAAAGTCGCATTTGATGAAGTGGAACTGCTTATGATGATCAGAATGGAACTCTTCAACGACGCATAGTACACGTTTGGAGATTTGTCCTCTTCGCTGTGTTTGTTAAGCAAATTAGATTTTCAACACAATTTTTTGTCAAGTTCGAGTTCTGACGTTGGGGTCCATGAGGAATCAAGGGAACTCCTCAAATGTTAAAAGCATATTATATATAGTGATCTTAGTATTTTCATCAACAAATCAAGTATTTACATTTGTAGAAGTGACATTTGATGAAGTGGAACTGCTGATGATGAACAGAACGGAACTCTTCAACGATGCATAGTTCACGTTTGGCAATTTGTTCTCTTTGCATGTTTGTCAAGCAGTTAGGTTTTCAAGGCACATTTTTATATTTCTATCCTATTTAGTTTTTTTAATAATTATCTGGTGCTTTATTTCATGCATCACTGTGAAATAATTTCTCTTTAATACAGACGAATACCCTTTTGCGGGTATCTTACCAGTCAACCATAGGGCAAATCTGAAATGTGTCAAGGTGGGTGCAGTGACAAAAAAAAACATGTTACCTCCTTTCCTACATAATTAGGCGTAGGACGCTGTTTAATTTCATTGTATGAAATCCAAAATCAACAATAATCGTTCTTTCACCGGTCTCCCTCATTGAAGTCGGTTTTTTTTTCTTAAAAATTATTGCATGTTCATTTTACAGCTGACGTCTCTCCGCCTCGATACAACCGGCTGACGGTTTTTTTAAAAATAAAACAGCATCTCTAAACTATCATTTGACTAAGTATCAGCCGGGAGGCGAGGACTGACGAAATATGCTCCTGGCCCGCGGTATATAACGAAACAGCACAGTGACGTTATGATTAACTAGTACTTATGTATTTAGTGATCATTGTTCAACGGGATGGCAATGTACATAAATATACGCATTCTAGATAACTGACCTGTGTCGGATTTGTTTTCTATTATTTGAACCAATTGTGAAGCTGCTTCTTTGACACTCATAAACTTGGGATCCATATATTGACGGATTTTTTTAGTTAACGACTCCTCAGTCGGCTCCTTCACTTTTATATCTGAAATAAGATCAACATATGCACACCGCTGCTTACTTTCGAGTTAAGTTTACCAATTTAAAGCTTATTGTCATTGTAATAAGACTATGGTTTCCCTACCTAAAAGGCAAAGTGTATGCAAGTTTCTAGAGAAGTTTGCTTCTATTTTCTCGAAGAAGCTGTCCGGCTTCCAATTCTCTGTCCAGTATGGAATAGAAACGGTTTCACCAAAGTTGTATAGCTGGAGTCCACAGCAACTGACGGCATTCATAATAGACGCATTGTGAACAATCTGGAAAAAAAGACATCAAATTGGTATGCGTAGCGTTGGTTAAATCGCAGATTCGAACCTAAGAGCTTGGGCTAGGAGGACCAATGAGTTACATGTACGAATTATCATTTACAGTACATATACATATGTATATGGTGCTACTTTCCCGCACGAATGAGCACTTTCCGTGCATATGTCGAAACTGGAGCTATATATATCGATACTAAAAATGTGCCAAAATTATGTATACACGACTGTATTGCCCATATATTAAGGTAGTGTATACTTATTTTAGCACAATTTTCGTACCGATATTTTCAGACGGGACTGTACTGTAAAACGTAAGACACACGTGCGAATAGCTAATTTGCAACTCTTGTCGATTTAAATTTATCACCACTCGTTGCGAATTTCCTATTTTCTGCACTTGTTGCACAAATAAGTTGCAAGATAATTACTAATCGCTTTTCGGTGCAGGAAAATATCGTGATCATGAGGAAACTGGACTAATCTTAACAAAGATAGTTCATTACTCTTCTACTTATAGAGGCCCACGAGTGCAAGAACCAAGTCGCAGTCTTATGCTGCGACCTATCAAAGGCATTCGACGTTGCTGATCATAAATCGTCACTATGGCCTTGAAGGTTCTGCACTCGCATTGCTATCTGACCTTCTACGGAACAGAACACAGGTTGTGGTCTCTGATGGCGGCAAAGTTCGATCTGACGCCGCGACTACAAGTATGGGCGTCGCACAGGGCTCGTCGGTGTCAAATATTCTCTTCTCCATACTATTAAACGACCTGCCAAAGGCTATCACTGGTGGAGAGACCTTCATGTATGCCGACGACGTAGCTGTTGTTGTGTCCGCCCCTACATACGACGAGCTCGAACTCAAGCTTAACTCGATCGCCGCATCACTCTCGAATTGGTTTAGCATCAACGGCCTTATTTTGAACACAAGCAAAACGCACTACATCTGCTTTGACCTGTCTGGCCGGCAGGTTAGGCAGCTGTCTGTAATAGCAAATGATACTGTAATCAGCCAAGTCATGAACTCAAAATTCCTTGGCTTTGAGCTGGACAGCTGCCTCGCCTGGGGTGGCCATATAGATCAAATGTGCAAAAAACTCGCTACGGCATGTTTTGCGTTAAAGCGGCTGGCCCGAGTACCTACTTCCATTTGAAATGGTCCGAGCGTGCTACTTCGCGTCAGTCCACGCACTCCTGCAGTACGGGGTCGAGCTGTGGGCTGGAGCCGCCGATTGGGAGAGGGTCTTTCGACTCCAGAAGCGCGCCGTTCGCGCGATAGTTCGCGTCCCTCAATGTCACTCCGCGAGGCCATTATTCAAGTCGTTGGGAATACTCACACTGCCCTCGCTACTAATAATGCAAATGGCAATAAACACACGCGAAGAGGTAGACTCCAATCCAATCATCGAAGCTCCGCGGAAGTACGCAACGCGCAGCGCGCGGGCTGGAATGCTGCCACTTGCATCGCACAGGCTTGCGAAAACAAAAAAGCTAACACATGTAATGGGTCGTAAAGTTTACAATTGCCTTCCGCGTGAAATTGTTACTGCAAAAAGTGCGTCAACTTTTAAAACTAAACTTCGAAATTGGCTCCTTGAGCAGACGTTCTATGACCACAAAGAGTTGTTTATAAGTAAACCTATGTCATAGCATAAGAATAAATTAAGTAATACCTACATATTGTAGTACCTATTTGACATGTAATTTTATATTATTAATAAATGATGATTATGATGATTATGATTACTCAAGTAGGCATATTACAATGCGCTTATAAACGTCATCAATTAAAGCTACACCGGCTCTAACCCTAAACTTTTTTATACTTAGTCGGTGGCAAAGAAGCATACGGCCCGCCTGATGGTAAGCAGTCTCCGTAGCCTATGTACGCCTGCAACTCCAGAGGAGTTCATGCGCGTTGCCGACCCTAACACTCCGCACCCTCGTTGAGCTCTGGCAACCTTACTCACCGGCAGGAACACAACACTATGAGTAAGGGTCTAGTGTTATTTGGCTGCGGTTTTTTGTAAGGTGGAGGTACTTCCCCAGTTGAGCTCCGCTCTAGATCTGGAATGACATCCGCTGTACTGTGCCCTACCACACAAAAAGCGAGATGTCATTCACAATTCTCATACCTCCCTTTTGGACGCAGTTTAAAGACGTACCCGGGTCCACCTCTGACTAAGGCTTGTTTCCCTCCGAGTCAGCTAGGAAGATGATGATGATCGTTAACCTTTTTCCAGGCACCAATCTACAAGGTTTTAAACTAATAACAATCCAATTAGGATTAATTGGAATATATACTGATACTTATGCTTAAGTTGAAATTCTATTGGCGCATATGTGGTCGATAATTCGTACTACACAGGATATTTAAAAAGAAACCGGTCAAGTGCGAGTTCGTTTTACTCGCGCACCGAGGGTTACGTACAAACTTTGAATTATCTTGTGTAACTATAAAGGCGAAAGAATTTTGATCAAAAGTACCTATACTAAGTATAATTGTGTACAGCGCCATTTATCGGCAAATTGTCTAACTAATTTGCGCGATGTAATGCACGTATGTTGGTTTTTCGACTTCGAGGATAATTCACATTTCATATTTCTGACCCTATAATTTTATTGGTTCTCTACATTTTAATTGAAACGAGGAATACGCTAATTGTTTATTTTTTCACTAGGATGTGTATTTAATTTATTATTAATTTTTTGAATGTGTACTTATTCTAAAACGTAGTAACTCCAGTTCTACGCTAGAAGTCTCATCTCGATAAAAAAAAGCGGCCAAGTGCGAGTCGGACTCGCCCATGAAGGGTCCCGTACCATTTATGACGTATTAAAAAAAACTACTTACTAGATCTCGTTCAAACCAATTTTCGGTGGAAGTTTGCATGGTAATAATGTACATCATATATTTTTTTTAGGTTTATCTTTCTCTTATTTTAGAAGTTACGGGGGGGGGGACACATTTCACCACTTTGGAAGTGACTCTCGCACAAACTATTCAGTTTACACGTATGGGTTTGATGAAAAAAAAAAATTATTTTATGACGTATTAAAAAAAACTACTTACTAGATCTCGTTCAAACCAATTTGCAGTGGAAGTTTGCATGGTAATGTACATCATATATTTTTTTTAGGTTTATCATTCTCTTATTTTAGAAGTTACAGGGGGCCACACACATTTCACCACTTTGGAAGTGTCTCTCGCGCAAACTATTCAGTTATTAGATATTAGAAACCTCAATATCATTTTTGAAGACCTCCATAGGTACCCCACTCGTATGGGATTGATGAAAAACAAATTTTTAAGTTTCAGTTCTTGGGTTTTTTTTCTATTTTTGTGTTAAAATCTTAATGCGGTTTATAGAATACATCTACTCATCAAGTTTTAACAGTATAGTTTTTATAGTTTCGGAAAAAAGCGCCTGTGACATAAACGGACAGACAGACGGACATGACGAATCTATAAGGGTTCCGTTTTTTGTCATTTGGCTACGGAACCCTAAAAACATTTAAATAAATACTAAATTAAATTATTTTCAAAATTGCTTTCTTGGGGTTAGATATCTTGATATAACGTATCATTTGTGGTATATTGTACAACAAAAAAATCTGATATATCGTATCTGAAGGAGGCCAAACTTGGTAAGTTTTACTTGGTAGGGAGTATTACTGCAATGACATTGCGCAGGTAGCTGGCCGAACCTGGAGCAGAGTGGCAATAGATCGGAGAGAGTGGAGAAGGTTGGAGGAGGCCTTTGCCGAAGGGCAAGCAGGCAAAGAATAAAAAAGATGGGAGATAATAGAGAGATAGTAGTACTGTTCTTTGTCCTGTAAATTAAGGCTATTTTATTTTTATTTATTTTATTACTGCAATGATCTGCCGCCAGAATACAGCACTAGCACCCATCATACACCATAAAGTAATTTATACATACTGTGGTATGACATTAGGCGGGTCCACACAGAGCGAGCGAGCACGTATCTGCGAGGCAATTTCCTCACGCACAAACCGGCCAGTGTAGACGTGCCTCGGCCGAGCGGGCCACCTCGGCCGATGCACGTCTACACTGGCAGTTTTGTGCGTGAGGAAATTGCCTCGCGCGTATGCTCGCTCTGTGTGGACCCGGCTATTTAATACAAATTATTTATTTTATTGCTTAAACACATATATGTAGATATATGCAGCAAACTCATAGTATTAAAAGCACAAAACCTTTGGGTTAGTTACCTGTGTTTCTACTCCAAGCTCTTTGGCACGCAGCAGCATATCTGTATGTGTAGTTGCTCCCAATGGGTCTCCAACAACTAGCAGCGCTATATGTAAGTCCTTTGCTTCTTTTAGTATTTCATCAATACTACTTTCACAGAGCTCGCGATCAGCCAGTACCAATGGGCGTCCATAGAATTTTTCCTAAAAATATATTTTTTAGAACTATTCAAAGTGATATAAATTGAAGTTTTTCAGTGAATATAAATAAGCCATAGGTAAACATACAAAACAATTTATTATTTTGCTATTACCAGTTCCTCGTGTCCTACTGTCAATATAGAAGTGTAGGATTCCAGTAGCACTTTATCACATTTCTTCACTATCTCCAAACCTCTCACAGTTATATCTTTAACGTCGCCAAGGCCCAAGCCAATTAAGTAGAACATTTCGATGAATTATCATATAATTTTAAACTAAACAAAACTTCTCCAGCCGTGTTAAAACTTCTGTAAAATAAAATTTTAAGTTAGGACAAGTGGTCTTGCTAAAATTCTTTTACAAGCCTAGCTCTAGTCATCCAGTAGTGTTAGTGTAAATCAACTAATGCCTTTTAATTCACTCACAATATCCTAATAATAAAATCAAATAGTGTACGAAACGAAGGTTAGGATTAACTTGCCCGCGACTGCGACAAGACAACTTTTGCATATGATTTAAGTTGACGTTTACAAAATTTTACCGTATACACATGTAGAATCGATTCTTTGTAATCGATATAGTTTTGTACTACGTGAAAATCGCAACCATAAACTTAAGCATTAAGAAGTGATCGCAACATACCAATTAGGATATCCGTTTCTGTAATTTGTCATCTCACACTGAGGTTGGTACATAGGCATTTTATTTTATTTCTTCTCTCGAGTGCGTATTTGGATAGAAGATTAAATTATCTGTATTTTTGTCAATTTAATTTCTGTTTATATTCACCTATCAACTTCATGAAAATCATGTAAGTCTGTGATATGTCTGTGAGTTCATAATTATTTATAAAATAAGGGTAATTTCTAAGTTATACATATCCAGTATGATATCTAGAAAAGGCCAAAAAGCAATAAATGAAGGCGTTGTTGGGAAATACATCAAGAAAGATACACCGCCCGATTTACCAAGTAAGTGTTAGATCTTTTGTTTCTAATAAAATGAAATAAATCTTAGGTATTAACAGCAATTTTAACAATTATATTATTTTTTTACTGTTGCTGAGAGTAACTAATTGCGAAAGGATTGTTTTAGTAATAAATGTGTGGACTACGGGTCATAATAGACGCCCGCGCAGCCAGCCGTTCGGGGCGAGCGATGGAGTATCCAGCAGCCACGAAAACAAATTTGGCAAGGCTCAAACCATGAGCGGTCACGCAGGCAAATATACGCCCAGCGAGTCAGTGCCAAATTTAGCACACAGGTAGGAAATAGACAAATTAACATCAAACATTGTTAATTAACAACAATAAATTTGTCTACCATATTTTACTTATTTAACAAAGTAGGACTCTCATGAAAATATGAAATGACTCTATTCAATGAGAGGGACTGCCTGGCAGTGGGGCATTTACATAGTTATTACAAAGTCATCATAGAGACTTAAATATGTTTTTTTTGTAGCTTAAACAACTTGGTGGATTTTTTCTTTAATAAATGCTGTTGCTTATATATAGGTAACAATCTCTGAATATCTCTTTACTTTGATTAATATGTATTGCATATAAAAAAATGTAAACCAAACATTTATTTGGCAAATAAGCTACAAGGATGCTTTTACACATCAAGTTTACAAACAATCAAACAATTGTATGATCCATAATTCAGTTACTAATTATATCATAAAGCATACTGTGTTACCTAGACATATAAGCAGTTTCTAATCTAAGTAAAATACATTGTAATAGTGGTGTTGCAATGTGTATTAATAATTATGATTATAATTTCAGATTTGCTAGTTTATCCACCAGCGATGCTGCCAGCTCTTCAAGTAATTACAATTCCCAGTGCTTCTTAGATTCTAATTTGGTAATTAAAATAATTTGCTTCATTTGTTTATGTTCACTATTTTTTTTAATGTGTTTGTTTTGTTCATTTTGTGCAGTTGAGCTTAGACTTGTACTTGTTTGTAGGCTTCCCATTCCACACTTAATGAAATTGATGACTCATTCAGTAGGCAGACCAGCCACAGATACTATAGGCACCAGCAAGAGGACCCCATATACCAAAACCAGCAGCAGGTAATTTAGCGTTTGCTGTTACTCATGTACATCTGCATGGTTCCATTTTTATCACCTGTCACTATGCCCATCACTTTCGCACTTACATACTTGTTAGAATGTGACAGGCATGGTGACGAATGATAAAGAGCCGACCATCTTAGCCCTCCTGTGTATAAAAGTTTTATCAGTGTATTTCAAACCATAGTTTTTATTGAAGGTTCAACAGATAATCTAAACTACCACAAAAATGTATGTTTGATACATTAAAATACCATAAAATCATGATTTCCAGAGTGGTTGTACAAGGAGAAAAACCGTAACCATGGCAACAACCAATGAGTGACACTAAAAAGTTGTGCTACCCATATCTATTGTACAGTCAGCGTCAAATACTTCGTAGCAGTCAAAGTGGCCAAATAGTTCGGTACACCATACTAAATATATGGTGTACCGAACTATTTGGCTACTTTGGTTGCTACAAAGTATTTGACGCTGACTGTACATAATATTAGGTAAGCCAACTAATAATCCCAATTTTCATTATTCTGCCAACTACATAGTGCAGATACAAGAGAGTGGATGATATCTGTTGAATCTCTAGTAATTCCAGGTAGTTTATTTATGACTCATATATTGTTTTATTGGGCAGGTACAGCAGCAGAAGCAGCAACAGTATGGGTCACGCGAGTCCAGCATACCCCGGCTGTCGTCCAACCTTAGCCTCACCCCGCGCCTGCACCCCCCGCACCCGCCATCGCCACATTCCATCCTTCACACTTGTACTGACTGTAAGTATGGTAGATCACAGAGACAAAGATCCACATATCCATATCTTTACCAATTCTAATTAAAAAATATATAGGACTTTATTACACAAATTGACTAAGTCCCACAGTAAGCTCAATAAGGCTTGTGTTGAGGGTACTTTGACAACAATATATATATATGAATATTTATGAAATGAAATTCTTTCTCTAAAACTTTGTGTTTGTTTACAAAGATGGTAAAAAATATGACTATAGAGCGCAAATATGATGTGATAATTTAACGGTCCCCAGCAAGCTCTGTTCTCGATACAAAAGTTTTTTTTTTTTTTTTTATACTACGTCGGTGGCAAACAAGCATACGGCCCGCCTGATGGTAAGCAGTCTCCGTAGCCTATGTACGCCTGCAACTTCAGAGGAGTTACATGCGCGTTGCTGACCCTAAACCCCTCCCCCCCCCTCGTTGAGCTCTGGCAACCTTACTCACTGGCAGGAACACAACACTATGAGTAGGGTCTAGTGTTATTTGGTTAGTTACACAGTCATTTTAAAAACGACTATCTAAATTGCTCTCAAACTTTGTACTTACAATAGGAAAAGGTATATATATGTATGTGGTCTGTAATTAGTTTATGTAGCCTAAGATACCATAGTTAAAAAATACAGTATTTATAAGATTTTAATAGAAAACTTAGACACAGACATAGATTTTTTTTATTTAACACCACAGATTTTTTTTACAGGCAATGCTACAAAACATTACAAGCCTTAGAATTAGACTAAAGTAGGCACAAATGATGATGCTAAAAAGGAGCAAACCTCAGCATGTGTTGCAGCAGGCTTACCTACTACAACGCTGGTTTGCAGGCCGACCCTTCGTACAATACGAATTCGCTTGCTGCTTGTCGGAAAATGTATGGCTAAAAGACTATTTTAGTTTGTGTAGAAAATAATTTAGGTATGCATATATATGTTTATGTTTGTGGATATATTTATAAGATTATACTGTATGATACTATGACATATGTGAAGATAGGTTTAATGTTTTGGCTAAGTAAATATGTTGGGTAATAAAGTATATATTGAGGAAATAAATAACATGAATGTAATAATTTTACTATAAGTAGGTACTGAGACTAACAAAGTTGAACGGCGCATAAGTACGATTTCGACCACTACAGATACGACGGTTTTACTCTAGTACCAGGAGGTAGCGTGCTTTGAAATTCTAGACGTTCTTGTTTGAGTTTTAATTTAAAAGTACCAATTCTATTTAAGTTTTTGATAGGTGGCGGTAAGTTATTCCAGCATTTTGTTGCTGAGTATTTAAAACTACCTTTGAAAATGGCAAAGTGACAGCGAGGCAGTAACAAATCTTCGCAATCCGATCTGATTCCATACAAGGTTGACCTGCTACCGCGAAATTTAAACTTATTAAACAGATACTCTGGTTTAGACGTTTTAAAAACACCAAATAACAGAGATGAAAGATGCAATTCTCTGCGTAGTGATATTTTAAGAATACGTGCTGAGTTCAAATATGGCGTCACGTGCTCTCGTGGGGCGACTCCAAAGCAGTAACGTGCGCAGGCGTTTTGCACTCTTGGCACCATCCGGTCTATACTAGCTAATAAACGTGGGCCATAAACGACATCAGCATAATCAAATTTAGAGAATACTAATGAAAGACAAAACTTAATTCGCAAATCATCACTAAGGAAATTGCGAATCCGATAAAGTACTTTAAGTCTGTAAAATGCCTTCTTCGCAATTTGCGCTATGTGACTCTCGAAACGCAATGGCTCATCCATCAATACTCCCAGATTTCGCGCCTCCGATACACGTTCTACGTAGCTAATTTCCCGAGATAATGATAATTGGTTGATGGTTTTCTACCTGTTTAATCTGTTTCTTGGAACCAAAAAAACATAACTTTGGATTTACTAGGGTTTAACACTAATCAGTTTGACTCGGACCAGGCTGTAATATTTTCAAGATCTTTGTTTAATTTGTCAACGGCATTACCAGTTTCAATTGGGTCGAAAGAGATGTAAATTTGGATATCATCAGCGTAAAGGTGAAAATTACAATTCTCAATGACACCACTGACATTAGCTGATTTATTTTTGCTCTATTTAGTTTGTTTTATAAAGTGGAGCAATATAAACTAATTTTAGTCCTAGATATACCTCATGTCATTGTATGTGCAAAGTTTCATTATAATCGATAAATCAAATGACGACAATATGTAAAAGGAAGTTAATGCATTGGCAACAGGCTGAGTAATGGTGATTCATTGTAATTGCAGCATACACAGTGGGAAGCCAGTCGTCGCCTATTTACTCCAATTACGTGAACACGTCCGTGCTTCCCTACAGCAATAAAGCTCATGGAAGCAGCATTATTACTACTACACAAGGTATACAACAACAACAACATATATTATAGATTATTTTTATTTTACTTACCTTATGCTCTACTTGTTAATGGTATATATCCATATTGTATAGTTGAAATTATCTGAAACGATCAATGAATCAAATTGTAACTAAAGGTCAGTAGGCCTAGCTCATCAGGAGCGCCGCGACAGTATCTCGCCCGAGTGCTAGACTACCCGTTTTTTCTAACTGTATTAATTAGAGGTACAGGAAGTGATACATTCGCACTGCTCTTGGGGGCCTACCGCGAAAACCGAAATTCGCAAATCGCTGGGATCTTTTTCTTTTACTCTCAGTAAGAAGTATTAGAGTGCCAGAGAAAAATGCCCGCAATTGACGAACTTCCATTTTCGCGGTTATAGCCCACTGCTAGGCCTATTACTGAAGCATGCTTGTTCAAAGGAACAAATGACTGGACTCAAGACTAGTATTAAGGCGGAATTCCACCAGTGTGTAACACAAATATTTTTGTATCGAATATGCTTGTATCGCACATTGGCGGAATCCCGCCTTCAAGTCAAGTTTTGTTAGAGTCAAAGAAATTTGAACCTTCTACACAGGAACTATTATCCTTAATTAAACGGCAGCTCTTAAGTTAACCTGCATTCGCAAGTTTGCGCGGCAGTGTATACTCGCATTTAAATGTGAAATGTATTGCGTGAAGGTTCAAATTCCTTTGACTAGAAAAACATCTACCCACCTACCCATTGACTCGCTTTTGGTACGTTTAGAGGTAAGTTCACTGAGATATATTTTGTATGTGAGATGATAAACGTACCCACATTTGTAAATAGGCACGGAAGAGGAGCTGCCGCTGCCGCCGGGCTGGTCGGCGGACCGCACGCTGCGCGGCCGGCGCTACTACATGGACCACAACACGCAGACCACGCACTGGACGCACCCGCTGGAGAGCGTGCCCCGGCCGTGGCAGAAGGTGTCCACTCACCACGGCGTCTACTACTTCAAGTGAGGCACCCAAGGTTGCATTCAGATCTGGCTAAATGCGGTGCCAGCGCGCTATACCAGAATCGTTTGCGAAACACGTTAAAGTTGCATTACGCAGTACCTTTCTAGCATTTCGTGAACGGCGCATTAGCCCGAACTGGAAGCAGTTTAGCTATAGTCTTTTGGAAAGAGAAGAGTCGTGGAATGTATTGGACCCCATACACACACTCTTCTCTTTCCGCACAGACTCTACATGCACCATAATTTATGCTATCTACGCACTAGACACATCTGCTTGAGAGTGCTGCCTCAGGCTTGGCAGAAGATCTTGTAAGTAAATGACCAGGTTAGATACTATGTGGACCACAATGTCTACAACGACCAGACCATGCACTCGAATGCCTTCTACTTCTGCGAGAGAGTGCCCCAGCCGCAAATGATAAATATGCTTAGCATGAGTGCCCCGCGAAATGGCGACTAGTGCTAAGTCTAAAAGTTCACTATTCTATTTAAAACTCTTGAGTTAGAACCAACTAAAATACTAATTTATTATCATTGGCTGCATTGGCATATCATAATTCATAAGATATACACGAATTTTCATGTTTTTTTTTTGTTGCAGCGAAATTACTCACCAACGAACTTATGCACACCCTTGCTTAGTTGGTGGATGTTATTTAGTAAGCCCGTATGTGCCGACGTTGGTGCCGCCTTATTTGCTAGAAGAAATTCCACATTGGCTTATCGTCTATTCAAAAGGTTTGGTTTTTTTTATGTATCTATTAAAATAAAAATTATAGTACATAGGATATGGCAATCAGTCTACTAATCCTACAGTAGAAGTAGACCAATAAAAGCTCTTACTGGAATTGGATATAAACATGAACATCAGTAGTATATACAAGGCTATATAAGTTATTCGCTGAATGACATAATCCGTTGGTCACTCGTCAACATCAATGTGCCTGCTCTTCTTGAGCCAACTAACATTATTAGGGATGATGGCAAGAGGCATGATGGGGTGTTCATAGTTCCTTGGAGCTTCGGACGGATGCTAGTTCGACAGTGCCCTCGTTACACACTGAGTGCCGGGAACCCGCTCGGCGGGTTCTCTGTTCGTAGTCGCTTTACTCAAAGCGGAAAAATGTTGGGATCGGCTACGAGCGTAGCACTACGAAAACGTTGGCAGTGAATGTGTTAATAATATTTTTCACAATCCATCAAAATCTGAAGATCTACCGCGAAACAATAAAATCGAAATTTCATTATCTAATCTCTCTATCACTGTATCACTCTTGCATATTCGAGCGATAAAGATGCAGATGATTAAATTTCGATTTTCGCGTTTCCCAGTAGGCCCTTTGTAAACAAACCGCCTTGATGCATCAATGTCATATTTTATTATCTGTGAAAACTTGTCAAAAAACAGTTAAGGCACAGTATGTAAAGTTACTCTATGGTTTGAGATAGGTGCTAGTGCTACACTCTGGCGGCAGAACATTGTAGTACGAAAACGTTGGCAGTGAATGTGTTAATAATATTTTTCACAATCCATCAAAATCTGAAGGTCTACCGCGAAACAAGAAAATCGAAATTTCATTATCTAATCTCTCTATCACTGTATCACTCTTGCATATTCGAGCGATAAAGACGCAGATGATTAAATTTCGATTTTCGCGTTTCCCAGTAGGCCCTTTGTAAACAAACCGCCTTGATGCATCAATGTCATATTTTTTTATCTGTGAAAACTTGTCAAAAAACAGTTAAGGCACAGTATGTAAAGTTACTCTATGGTTTGAGATAGGTGCTAGTGCTACACTCTGGCGGCAGAACATTGCAGTAATACTCCCTATTATTTTTCTCTGAAATTCAATTGCATTAAAATACACCTTACTAGTTAGAAACTGTATGGTCTTTTTTTATTACTATTAGAAGTATGAATATGAACAAACTGAATGTTACAGCTGACCCGGAAATGGACCACAAGTTACGTTGGAATATGTTTCGGCTGAGCGAGTTGGATTGCTACTCGGATATGCTGACGCGCTTGTATAAGCAAGAACTGCAGCTCATTGTTATGAAATATGAACAATACAGGCAAG
The DNA here is from genome assembly GCF_033807575.1 of Cydia pomonella. Taxonomy (NCBI): domain Eukaryota; kingdom Metazoa; phylum Arthropoda; class Insecta; order Lepidoptera; family Tortricidae; genus Cydia; species Cydia pomonella. The sequence continues at coordinate 7,784,781 of NC_084721.1, read as the reverse complement.
TATATTTATTTATTTTAAACTTTATTGCACATCAAAACACAGATCCTTTGTTGGATCAGATAGTTAAAATATTAATGGGGCCCACTGATTAACATCCGCCGGACGCTATCGCCCTGTCAGTTAGAACAAAAAGTTGATAGTACCGAATAACTGACAGACCGATACCGTCCGGCGGACTGTTAATCAGTGGGCCCCTTTAGGCTTTTGAATTTTGCTTACTTTCAAACTATCATAATTTAAGGTGCAGTAACTTGTTCTTCTCTCATTCTCACTAAGCGTAAGCGAAATGGAAGTGCATGCCCAGGATATCTTTAGCTTTTGTTCAAATAATTTTAAGTGCATTTTAGCCCTGTTTGTGATTGTTTCTATCAAGCGAAAGTCAAAAACTCAGAATTTGAATCGATACAAGCCCTCAAGATTGCTAACTAAATTTATGGCAGCCATATTGTGATCCAAAAGACATAATATTATGTTGTGATGTGAAACATGTTTGACGACCAGTTTGGCCTAGTGGGTAGTGACCTCATTTTATGACGACCAGTTTGGCCTAGTAGGTGGTGACCCTGCCTACGAAGCCGATGGTCCCGAGTTCAAATCCTGATAAGGGCATTTATTCGTGTGATGAGCATCGATATTTGTTCCTGAGTTATGGGTGTTTTCTATGTATTTAAGTATTTATAAATATTTATATATTATATATATCGTTGTCTAAGTACCCTCAACACAAGCCTTATTGAGCTTACTGTGGGACTTAGTCAATTTATGTACTAATGTCCTATAATATTTATTTATTTATATATTGTATGTTGCAGGTCTGCCCTGTTGCAAGAAATTGAAAGGAGACGGCATGCTATAGCATGCCATGCACACTCAAATTGTTAATTTATAGACATATCAAATTAATTATCTTTGCCTTGTTGATCTGTGATCCAAAATAATGTATCTTTTTTGACAATATATCAGCTTTTAGCTGACGCTTCAAGTGAAAATAAATTTATTGTATTTTAAAATACACTAACTTGTGCCTTAAGAATAAAACTATTTATAATAAATAAGGAACTATTTTATTTACATTATTTTTTAATACCAACTAAGATTACTATTCTGCAAACAGTTCTGATTCAGTAGAATTTTCCGGTTTTTTCGTTCTCACCTCTTCTCCCTCCACTATATCATATTCATCTACTTTTTTAAACCCTGCAACTCTATATACTTTAGCGTTTTTGATTCCAAGTGTGTTAGCCCATGCTCTTGCTGAAAAATACAACAATATGCTGTAAACAAAGTATAATTAGATCTAAACTAGAGTATCATACCGACTTAAAAACACAATTTATACAATGGTTGACTTATGCCCTAATAAAAAGTTTACAAACATCTAAAAAATATCTCGCTTAACTACTGCTGTGACTGTTAGGTGTTTTTTGTAAAGTCCATTAATTTCATAGGTGCATTCCTGAGCTTAAATTAATTTCAAGGGTGTATTCCCTAGCTTAAATTAAGTAAAACTGGTATTCTATATATTCGTTTTTGGATATAATTGATAAGTTGTGAGAGTCAGAATGGCGGGTGTACCTAAATAAAATTAAATGAAAACCATACCATATTTTTGTACCTAATTTGTACTATTTAGGTACCTCCTTTAATAAAAATTGTACCTCACGGTACTTAAAGTTATCACAAAAAAACAGTCCATCCTAACAGTCAGGATGGCGGATGTACTTTATTACGCTATATTCCCGTGATTATTGGTAAATTCTATAAAAGCCAAATTTTTGTACCTTCATATTCAATTATAATATGACTAATATGAGCCATTTTATTTGTGGTTTCCAAGTTTTACTCATTTATATTTTGCTTGCTATTACACTTTTGCAGGCGTCAATGTTTCAAGTTATCAATCTCATTTTTAAGAAAAAACGCTAGGGTACAATTATTTTTATTAAGCCAGGATTTAGTACCTTTAATGTTTAATCTGTTAAGTACAAATAACTCAGAAAACCAAAGTAGCCAAATAGTTCGGTACACCATATATTTAGTATGGTGTACCGAACTATTTGGCTACTTTGACTGCTGCAAAGTATTTGACGCTGACTGTACAAAAAAAAAATTGTACAATTTTTCAATAACTACGGGAACATTACACCGCCATTCTGACTGTCAGGATGGTGAGTGTACAATTTTTTGATGATAACTTTGTGTACCGTGAGGTACAATTTTTTTTAACGTAGGTACTAAATAGTACAAATTAGGTACAAAAATATGGTATGCTTTTCATTTATTTTTATTTAGGTACACCCGCCATTCTGACTCACGATAATTTCTTTTTATCAAGTACTATCTTGGACGATCAATATTTAAAATGATAGTATAGTATTCAATTGCTTGGTGGATTGTATATAATTTCTGTGTTATAACAACACCCTTAATAACTTTTTGTGAAATTTAAAAAAAGTAAAAATAATAATAAAAATTAACTATGCCATTCAGTTTCCTTAAATGAACCTAGGCATACCCCAAAGTTAAAAAAAACACTGTGTGTATGCAAGTTAAGGCCTGTGCACACCAGATGCGCCTGTGTAGATGTGCACATGTGTGTTTTATTATACACATTTTAAATGAGATGGTACCCCACTTGTGTAACATGTGCATGTATGGCTTAAACATTTTGCATTCACGCATGTGCCCCTTTACACACATGCAGCCGGTGTGCTATGGCCTTTAATCTTGTAATAAAGCAAGAATAACTTGCTCTCAGTTACCCTTCATCCTTAAACCACTGAATCAAATTAGATGAAATTTTAAGGAGAGCTTGTCCCGGGGATTACATTAAATTTATAATGGAAATTATCATTCCATACGAAGTCATGGGCAGAAACTCTCCGATTTCTTTATTTATTTTTACCTGGGGGCATGTCATGTTCTTCATCTGATTTAAGACCATAATAATGAGCCCAGTCCGTTTTTCCTTGTACCATACAGTACAGCACTACACCAAATGCATTCCATGCCAGCAAACCGTAGGCTATACTGAAACGCCGCTTCCAAAGAAAGGCTTGATCGACAGGGATGGGATTGGTCTTCTTGCGAACCCACCTGTGCCACCACTTGTAAATCATTTTATTATTGGCGAGTTTCTATTTAGTTATTGTTTTGACAGGTTATATAATATAACAGGTTCAAATGAAACCTGACAGTTAGTACCAATAAGTGGCTGGTTATTGGTAATAGAATTATTTTATAATGCTAATTTAACATTGTACAATGTACAATATTAAATTATTTAAATATTTTGAGGAGTTTTGACATTGCTTTGACAGATAACATTTAAGGTTATATTCACAGATAACAAATAATACAATAGTAGTACACTATAGTCGACAAGAAAATGGAATTATAAAGCGGTTAGCCAATAAGAGGATATTTTTCGTAGTTAATAAGGAATGTTACTTCGTGGTTTGTTGCTGCGTCACTATCGTTTACAATAAAGAAGAAAGAGATACAAATAGCACGACCCGATAACTACAGCAAAGGGAATTGCGTGATAGAAATTCTAGTTTTTTACCCTTTTTTTAGAGCAGAGCATACATAATTTTGTAATTTTTTTATGCATCATTATCAATCATTATTGACAAGGAAATGTATGCGAAATTCTTCGTTTCTTCTAAATTCTCATAGACCTACAAAAAGAAGATGTCAAATTTGTGAAACGTTTATTATTTTTGTTGGCTTTTGCTATGCCTCCAGGTTTATTTAATTGTGCAAAACGAAATAAAATCTTGAGGTACTTGCTCAAGACCACAAAATGCAGAGCTACGTAAGATTTTTAATTTAATTATTAGGAATTTAGTGTAGCACTTGAAAGAAAGACTAAATTGGAATTCAATCCTTATTTTTGATGTGTACTAAAATTTCCCCTACATATGCGAGGGAAACACAAACGTGCGCAAGTTTTCAGTTATTTTATAAGCTCGGGTGGATTTCGAAGATCTATCTCTATCGTTCTTGGTACAAGTGAAAGAGATGGATATATTGGATACATCTCTAATTTGGAAGTCGTATGTGCCAGCCTACTGCATTGTATACGATACGTACGGGAACAGGTATAGGTACAGATAGTGAATAAACTCCACCTCAATTTGAGGAAGTAAAGCAATCTTACAGTAAATACCGGATCCTGTAAGCGCTGGAGCTGTAGCTAACAACACTATTTTCACACTTTAAATTATGAGACCCAAGGCCCAATTGCCACTTGAGGGCTGTTCGGGATGTTCACTTAGCGCTATATATGAACTTTATGATAAGTATCTGTCGTACATTAAGTACCTAAATCTCATTAACAACTCAATGCACACATTGATTGCTGTAAGAAAGGGGCGGGGAAGTTTCAGACCACTCAATCCGGGTCTGATTCTGAGGATAAATTTATGGAATTGTTAGAATTCCCTGCCGCTTCTTTCCGCCATCGCCTACGCGACCATCAGCATCTTCACCACTTAGATGGTTGGCAGTCAGTCTGCGCATTTCTCCACAAACTGCCTGCCTCGCACAGCTGAACTGTGGAATAGATACTATTGTCTGCGGTAGGTATTTCTGGGCTGATACGGCCTTCAAGAAAAGAGCGTACTCCCATCTTAAACACCAGCAAGGCACTTATTACAAGCCCTTTGGTGTTGCGCGTGTAGGTTGTGCTCCTATATCATAAAAAATACTATTAGAATTCGTAGCGTTTGTATTAAAGCTTTTCGTGACGTGGCAGTCGCGGGCAAGGTCGAAGGTCGTGATATAGCAGGCTACCTTTAAATATAAACGCAGTAGGTATAGGACCGCTCAATGTTATGGCGTGCCATAGGGCGCCTGGTACGGCGTGCACCAGTGGGATGCTTACACACTTGAATCACTGCCCGAAGGTAAACTTCGCTGACTAAAACATAGATTTAGGGGGACTTTATATTGTATTTCACCAGAGCTGGGCACCGTTAATCCGTTAAGGCGTAACAAAAATTGCGTTTTTGTATTATTGCGATACTTGCGATAGTGATTTACTTCCGTTTAGTTCCGTTACAACAACCCATCATGTGAACCCCATGACGTTAGGTCTAATAATCTCCCCCCTAACCCTACATTGAAGTGGACCTGAACGACACTCTCTTCGCTGGGCTTTTTTTTTATAAACTGTTAACTTCCAGAACCCAAACTAACAATTCATATAAGTTAGAGGACTATCGCAAGTATGGCAACAATTAAAAAAAAAGGCAATTTTACTTATGCGTTAAAGGATTAACGGTGAGAGAATAGAATCATTTATTGCATGTCACAAACCAGTTATAAAGGTGTCACATATTATTTGGTTAGTATAATGTAATGCCCTATAACGTTTACTGCTGAGGTGAGAGAAATTGTATACAAATGCCACAAGACTCCAAACGTTATTTTGCACCTAGTGCCTTTAGTCCCTCGCTACGCTCCAGATTCTAAATATTATTATAGGATCTTTCGTGTGCTCAGGACCCAAAGTATAACTCGATCATAGCAAAAACCAACTATGTTGTCGCTTGTTGCACCAATATAGATATATACCTAAGCAAATAAGTCTGTCGTAACCGCGTGCAATTTTGGAGATTATGAGTAGACCTCATTCCAGGCTCTCCAGCCTTATTAATTGCCGGAAAATTCACACATACGAAAAGTGTTAATTTTTCATAGCAAAAACAACTGAAATTGGTAATGTCTGTACGATGTTCGCCAATAGGTGGCGAACATCTTCGTAAGCCGAACCTTCGCGAAGGTCGGATGGCATTGCTTTGTTTACATCGATACCATGCGAGCAGTCGCTGCCGAGGACCACGGGACGAAACACCTGACCTTATGGGGAAATCTAAAAAAAAGTAGGTGCTTACAAGTTAAAAGTGAATCTATTCGTTTTCTAGAATAAAGTTGAGGTAAAGGGTTTTGGACAGTGCATCGTTGTACTTTAATATAAAGACACAGATATACCAATTCAATAAGTGTTAAGTAATTAAACTTATCCCCACTCGTTGCGAATTTCCTATTTTTCGCACTTGTATCGTAATGTACTATTATCCCATTCTTCAGTTAGATCTTTTATTTCTGTGATCCGTTTGCTGTAACCGTATGCCATAATGGGGACCCCCTCTAATGTGTCGTGTGAAGATAAGAGTGACGGATGGATGGATACGAGGTTGATCGGGTTGATGGAAAGCCTAAGACTTTGTCTTAACACAAAAAATCATTGTCATTGTCACCCTAAAAAGTAAAAACATTAAGGTTGTAAAGCTTAATGGGTCAGATAGCGATTTGTGTCTTATTCGTCAAGGGAAATTCAGGTCAAGGGCAAACCCATTTAAAGGAATCAATGCAAAATATAATAGGATTAATATAAATAACTTGTGTCACGAATAAGCATGTGGCTCATAAGTTGCTTTCCTTTTTATTAAACTGTCACATATTACATACCCATATGATCTTACCGAAGTATTTTATACAAAGTATAAATAAAAAATATAAAAAATGCATGTAATAAAGACATTAGGTACTTACTAAACCGTTAAGAGGAAAGAGGACGGCCGATTCTCCATACAAACGTAGTCCCCATTTTCCTCTCTGGATATTGACATTTTGGAAAATATTTTTATAGTATTTGATGTAAGTATATCGACCATAGCTATGCCCCTACGTTTGACTTTTTTAGATTTTTTATTATTATTAAAAATTAGTAGCGTAAAACAGATTTCATACAAAATTTTAAATTCTTCTAACTTCTACAATGTGTTTGTTCACGTCGTCGAGCCGTTAACCACGTATAGTACGATGAGTTTTATCGACAAATCACCCCCCATACCTACTTAAAGGATATTTTTTCAAACGTGTTCCGAAACCAATAATTTGAAGTGAATAAATAAGTGTTTAACAATAAATTAGAACTTAGTAGTGTTAAAATGTCAATCTCACTTTAAAAACAAAATTTTAAATCTAAGTCATTTATTATATTTAAAAACCCGGTAACGATTTTAGAGCAAAAATTTAAAATTGATAGATTTAGTCGTTGAAATTGTACACCTTTTGTTACGTAATATGTAAATAACAAGTATTGGTTTCTATTAGCCCGTTTTTTCATCTTACCTTTTAATAATGGGGTCGCAAGCGTGCGTCCCCGGTAATAGATGACGAGAAGGGACAGTTTTTAAAAATTCATCAAAAAATTATGGTAGTAAATTATACAAAATGATGTATAAGAACAGTTTCAGCAAATGTTGTAGATTGTTTAACTATCAAAATTACGTTGAAATTAAGTCAATTTCCAGAGAAATTGTCACTTGTTTTGAAGTAATATCTGGAGAAAATTGATTTCGTTTAACTTTCATTTACACTACTTCAAATTTATAATAACAAAAATGTAGTTTATTCAAGTTGAAGTACAGGATATTTGTAATACAAAATTACTATTTTTAGCAGTACAAACTTTACGAAATTTACAAATAAGATCGACAAAATCACTGCTTTACGCGCGTTTACCTAAACTTGCGTCAGAAAAAAAATCATTACTAATTAAGTGAGTCTGTTTTCAAAAAAATTGATTTATTAAAATGAAATATAACAAGACGTGCTAATAGAAACCAGTACTTGTTATCTCTAATAGTTAACAAAAGGTGTACAATTTCATGCGCTAAATCTATCAATTTGACATTTTTGCGACTAAAATCGATAACGGCCTCTTAACCATTCACAAAACTACAGTGCATATTTACATTTATTATAAATTTGATTGGTTTCTAAAGTCCGATGATGGGGAAGGACAAGTATTCTTAACTGTTCTTAGATTGACTTATTTTTAGCAGGAGATGAAGGAAATGGCATAGGATTGGATGAAATTGTAAAGACAAAAGATTCTCTTTTAAATTTGAATAGAAAACAATCTACTTATATCTTATCATATGTATAATCGGAGAAAACTGAAGTTCATCATATATTCATTTACACATATTTATGAGCCCAACTCTTGTCGGCAGAGTACTGCCGATTTATTCCTGCCTTTTTGTTTAGTTTTGATCTCCTATCACAATATGCCATAATATTAACTTTCTCTTTAGCATAAATCACAAATGCCTTCCATGGCATTTCCATCCTTATATTTTTCCTTATATTACAGTATTTATGTAATCGTCGTATCGTGCCACTATCATGAAAGAAGAAGAAAATCCTCTTCGGTTTCCAATCATTTCTCATACTAAATTTAAACTTTTGCATTCGTTTTTTGTTCTGTTCAACTTCATACCTTTCATCTGTTGCCTCTACCTCATCCAAAACGCACAGCATAATGCTGCGTTTAAGCATTTTAAGGCTGGCACCGACTCCAAAAATAACAGATTGTAAATATATAAATACGCAGATTTGTGTGAATGATTTCAGAAGTATGTATATAGTTTATACTTTCTAGATGTAATTAAATTGATATAAGCCTAGCCATTGTATTAGGTATATAGAAAGTGTATAGAAATAGATTATAATTGTAATTGTAGGGTAGGTATTCACTTGCGTTATTGAAGACAAAATTATTACTTTTTCTTTTCAGTGCGCTATTGTTTTTTTTGTTGGTCGATTCGTTTCGTGTTAGTACCGGTTTTTTTATTGCCTTTTAGTTTTTTTTTCGGCGGTTTTTTTTTTGTTAAAATGTTTTTTTTTTTAATGTGCGATAAGTAAACGGACAGATAATGGTACATTAACCAAGTGCAGTAGTGTTAGGCAGCATAAAACTTTGAGGGGTCCAGTTTTAAAATGGTTGAGAAAAAACATAGGTGGGGTGATTTATCGATAAAATTCATCGTACTATACGTGGTTAAGGGCTCGACTATACATGGACAAATACATTGTATAATAATTGATAATTCGAACAAAATCAAACGGAGGGGCATAGCCGCATGGCTGTGGTTGATATACAACAAAATGTGTCAAAATATTTTGAATTATGTTAATATCCAGAGAAGAAAATGAGGACTACGTTTGTATGAAAAGTCGATTTTACGCGGGTCCTCCACTTTCGTCTTAATCCTCTTAATAACTTTTCCACAGGATTAAAGCGGATCAGATAAACGTTTTGAGGAAGCAGTATGACGCTTTTTTGGAGGAGGATAAAAAACGCAAAGAGCGCAATGAACACATCCTGGACAAGCTCGACAACATGCGTCTGTCTAACACCGTGGCACGGTACAAGGTAATCTCTCATTCTGTGGCAATTTACTTTTACCTTCTTTTAATTTGCGTTACTAGATAACTTATATTACGATTTTTGCTTATTTCAGTCCAATGTCTATCTAGACCAGAGAGTAACTTTTAACTGCATTGGGGAAGCGCCGATTAACACATATCCTCATCCACAAACAAATCAGCCAGCTATGGTAAATCCTCTGAGGAAGATTAGAGAAACAGCGACACCTATAGATTTAGGTGTTCTTACCAAGCCCATGGACGAGACATGCATCCTCAACGAAATTAGCAAAAAATATATACTGATTCCTAAGTTAAGCTCCGTTACTGGCGAAAATTACATTCCTAGAGCAATTAAACAGGATAACAATAACGATGGAGATTGGAAAAGTAAATATAGCATTTTAGATAAACTCAAACAGAATGAAAAAGAGGAGACGACTAGCTTTTCTGTTTTAAAAGGCAACGGTAAAAGTTTCTTAGATGACATCCCAACCAAAGAGCATAAATATAGGTTTGATGATGAAGAAAATTCCCCAAAAGATGAAATCGCAGAAAAGGATATGGCTGCTAAATATACTACAGACCCTCTGGCTTGTCAAGATGAGAACGGAACGATAACTAAAATTACTAACGATACTAAGAAGGAAAAGACCATGAGACAGTCTGAGGTAGCTCCGAATTTAGACACTCATTCCACTGCATTAAAAACTGACACAGATAGTGGAGGACAATTACAGCAGTCAAACATAGGTACAGCAGATTTTGGGGTACCGACTCCGCAATACACTTATCCAATACAAGAAGTTAGTGAAGTTCAGTTAGCTTCGCATGAAACCGGGGGTCGAAATATTGATCCAATATACAACGATAAACATGAAAATGAAGATAACGAAAAACTGTCTCCCGTTGTAAACGATATCAGACATGTAGAAGAAATTGATCCTATTAAACCTGAAGCACAAAAAACAAAAAGTGATCATTCGAACACAGATGATTCTGAAAAACTGCAATATCCAATTGACATTATAAATGTTCAGGACTTTACGCCAGCAGAAGGCATAAAATTGGTAGATGGAGTGAATATTAATCCAGATGGTCACGCCGTACAGCAGACATATTTGGCACCTAGTGACCAGAACGCAGCTCTAGCAGCGGAACATGCATATCAGCCAAAGGTCGACCAACCACAAGGCGATGTTCAGTACGGGTTCCAACCAACAGGCTCTTCTGAGGAAGTATATCTACCTGGAGCTACTCAGCCACCTGGTGGAGACCATTATGTTTCTGACCCAACAGCATCTGGTGAGCAAGCATATCTACCAGGGGATCAGCAGCCGCTAAGTGGTGATCAGCATGTCTCTGAACCAGTTGCACTTGCCACAGAACAGCAAGAGCATATTACAGAGAATACAGAACAGCACCAACAAGGTGCTTACGATCAAACTGGGGAGTATAAATCAGAAATCCAAGCATTTGAAGATGAGCAGAACCAAATGTTTTATTCAGAACAGGCAAATTACCAAGATTACAATCAAGATCCAAATGCTGTGGGTGATGGTTACAGTGCTGAGACAAATTACGATCCCTCACTCTTGTATGGAGGTGTACAGCAAGAGGCAGCATATCCTGCGGAAATAAACGAACATGAAGAAACTTCACAACGGTATGATCCTAGTTACGAGGAGCAGTATGCGTCTAAGGATGCAGAGCAACTGTATGCTGAACAACAATATAGCGATCAGCAATACACTGAACCACAATATAGCGATCAGCAATATACTGAACAAGGACAATATAGTGAACAACCTTATGCTGAACAACAATATGGTGAACATCAGCAATATGATGGACAACAATATGGTGATCAACAACAATATGCTGAACAGCAACAGTATACTGATCAACCACAAGGCGAACCTGTGATAGCAACACTTCAAGAATATGATCAAGCATACACATTACAAGAACAGACCATGGAGCACATTGAACAACAACTCGATAATGAGGAACTTAATGTTCCAAGTCAAGATGCTGTGGGTGATATTGTGGACGAATCCATTATGTACGCTCAGAATGAGGGGGAAGTGCCTGCTCCTGAACAATATGTTGTAAACCAGAACCCAGAACCGATCTCTCCTAAACTATAAAATATTAGGATTTGCACAATATTTCAAGAGATATGTTAATTAATTAGAATATATACTTCTCTTTTTAAAATTACCTGTATTAAAAAACGAGCTGATTAAATAGAATTTTTCCTGTCAAAAAATAAAGTTTATACCTATGTTCGAAATAAGAAAATCGATTTTGTTTTTATCTGCCTTTGTATCGCTCAAATATGCAAGAGGGGCACAGATAAGGAAATTTCGGTTTTCCTTTTTCACAGTAGGCCCACTGTTCTGTTGCACATATTAGTCAGCAGATTTATTGTGTTAAATTCTGTGTCATCAATTTTATTATCATAAATAAATAAATACATTACTGTTCTAGTTTTGTATTGCATTATGACTACATTATCTCATGAACTTGATTTATTCCGGAAGAGGCATGCTTTGCAGCACTTCAGCTTGCGCAGGGAAGAGTGGTTCCAAAGGTTTCTTCCAATGGTACTCTACCCATGGAAGTCTGTCCAGCCCTGTAGCCCAGTGGTGAATTCTGCACCGCACATTGACTGTCTCTTTTTTATTAATCTGTAACAACATAACATACCATAATTAAATTTATTATTCAATTATTTAAAAATAGTTATATAAAAATGTGAAATTTCTGATCTGGTTTTGATGAATCAGGTGCTAATTTATTAATCTTTATGTGGGGTTTCTAGTTAGATTGCTAGTCTAGTGGGGTTATTGCACATAAGTACAATAGCAACATAATACCTTAAAGCATTTCCACCAGCCCACCATTGTGCTAAACATATTTTACATGTTAATAAGACAATGGACAAGTTGTATGTTTTGGCTGTAAATGTTTTTATTTATGCAATATGCCCAACACTTCTAAATAATAAGGTTTATACTTACTGTAACAGTCACAAAAAATTCCTTTTCTTGTAGTGACATGTCAGGCCCACTAATTTTGCCTGGAGGCATTGTGATGGCATGTTCTGGGACCACAAAACCTGCCTTCCTAAATGACGCCTTTACATGCCATGGCTCTAGAGTCCAAGATTCTTGTTTGTTCATTGTGATTTGTAGAACCAGCCGGGAAAGACAGCTCATAGTCTGTTGAATGAAAAACAAGTAAAGATAAGAGATTTTACATGGGTGCTTTTTGAGATAACAGAATTTATAATTAAAATATGATCAATATATACCCCTAAAGCCCTTTTTTTTAAAATACTTTGGTGGCAAAGAAGCACACGGCCCACCTGTTGGTAAGCAGTCTCTGCAGCCTATGCACACCTGCAACTCCAGAGGTGTTACATGCATGTTGCCAACCCTAACATTTCGCACACTCCTTGGGCTCTGGTAACATTACTCACCAGCAAGAACACAACACTATAAAAAGTTTCTCAATAAAAACTTATTTTAAGTGAATATTGAAATATATTATAGTAATCTTACCCTATGCACATAAGGAGAACTGAAAGTTTCTTCAGTTTTAGGTTTGTTTTCATCAACTTTGTATTGCTCCATGTTCTTGGGATTAAAATACACCGCTAGGCCTGGCATCAAATAATCTCTGTAGGCCTCATTTGGTCTTAAGGTAAGTACATCACCAACGTTACCAATACCTAAAATCAAACAAAAGCGTATATAGTCTCTAGTGATAAGTTTAGCTGATTAGAGTAGCTTCCTAGTCAACTAACCTTCGACGTACTGATTCAAAATAACTTTCATATCAGGCTGTTTTATGATATTTTTGTCTTCAACCAAATCGTACACGAAGTGACGGCCTCTCAGCTTTGTCGGTTTGCCATTTTTCTTGTGCAATGGTGGTGGCCATTTCCTCTTCAATACAAATGTTGTCTAAAAGGTAAAGTACAATGAAATAGTTTGATCTTCTCATATAAAGGAAATATTCTAAACAAACTATATGTTGAAATAGCACTTCCATCCAACCCTAGTTTGTAAAATAGTACTTACTCTTGTTTGCTGTGTCAGCACAGTCTGTGCATTAATTATGTTGTTTAGAAAAGAACGTATTCCTAACATGGTAGCACAATCTATACAATTAAATCAATTTCGCTATTTGTAAATACATATAGCTAACTAATAGGTTAGGTTAGGAAGAACCTCAGAATATTATTTTGACACTTGACAGATCTAATGCTGTCAGCAAATACTTTTTTTTTCGAGGCAACAGAAACTATTTGAACAAATGTTAAAAACGTTAGACATAATCAACATCATCATATCTTAATGTATAAAAAAAACGGCTAGGGATGTATAATATCAAGAAAATTTTAGGCGATGACAGAAGAGTCGATTACTCATCGATTTACAATTTGGAGTGCCATAGACTATAGACCACAACGTACGCATTGAGTCGAGACGAGTAGTACTTGAGTAGTACTATCTTCAATGTATCTTCACTACAGATTCAATATTCATTCAATTCGGGTTGCTTGGTTTTGGTTGCGCGTTGCGCGATAGAATTTGTTGTATTCTTGTGTATTCTCTTGTGTCGATAGTTGTTTTATGAATATAAGTATACGCGTTCTTATTATAGTACGAATTGTAACTATTGATTAAAATTAAAAATGGATGATGATGCCAGCCCCGATTTGCAGGTAAGTGAGTGGTGTTTACTAGGTTATCAATCAATCGGTGGGTCCGACAGCCGTGAAGTATTTAATTATTTTACAATTTTCCAGAAGTGTTTATCGGATGGACCTCTAGATGCGGATGATGGTCCTATGGACACTGATGAGGGCCCGTTGATTAACGAAAATTCTAATGGCTTATCGCATTTGTTGACCGAGGGGGAGTTCAACAGTGTGGACGCCGTAGGGGTAGACGAGTCGTCCACGTCCAACCCGGGCTTTCTGAACGCTGTCGAGTTTTCTGCAGGGAGTGTTGGAGACTATTTGGTAAACAATACTGACGGATTCAACACCGAACTGAATTCGTTCGATGTCGGCGACAATGCCGTAACGTTCGCGGGAGACTCTTTGAACCATGTGTTATCGGATGGAGACTCGCATCTGAGTGACGGGTACAAAGCAGTTTCAGATACAGATGGTGATTTATTAGGTACTCCAGCAAAAATGGACATGGATAATGAAATCAGTGAAATAATATCAAATGACATTGCTGAAGACACATTAGATAAAACTGATGAAGACAATGCAATTCATGAGATAGAGTCATCAAATGATGCTGGAATCACTCTAGATGCAGATGAAGGAACTGCTAATGTGGAAGCGGTTAAAACTGTTAATGAAACTTCTACTGATCAAGAACCTGTCCTGCCACTGGAAGAAATTGAGCAGGTATTAAAAATATTCTTAACTCTTCAAGTAGCATATATCGTTTTTGAGTTATTGGAATTTTTATTTTATTTCAATTAATCAAATTTGACATTTAAATTACATAATCTGTTGACAGCCTACCACTCCAAGGGTTAAGCATTTTAAAATCATTCAAGTGCATCAGTCACTCAAAGGGTTCTGTATATATTATCATACCATATTTTCCATTTAACTGGATCTAGGACTTGTTATTTATTTTTGGATTGAACACACCTGATTTAGGTGTCAATAGTTATGCATATTCAGTAAAAAAAAAACCATGTTATTGTTGTGTGCATGAAGTTGCAGACTTAACACTCCAAAGTATTATTTTCTAAATATATTGAAATGGCTCATTCATATTCAAGTAAAAACAAGACTGTGCGTTTTTAAATATATTTAATATATAGTTTCATGGAAGCTTTATAATAAATTTTTTTTGCTATGTATTGTTATTTGTTGTTGCTTGCCATCTTTTAAAAGCAAATGGTTTATTTAGAAATATTTTGTTTCGTCAGGTCATACCGTCAAACGAAACAGCTGAAGTTGAAGCAGAGAAACAGGAACCACAGGTATTTATAAATCTTAGATATGATCATCCATTTATACTGATAAAATAAAAGAAACTGGTTTATTTAGAAATATTTTGTTTTTTCTCAGGTTACACCAGCAAAAACAGCAGCTGAAGTTGAGGCAGAGAAACAGGAAGCACAGGTATTTAAAATTTTAGATATGATCATCCATTTATATAGATAAAATAATTATAATTGTTACTCATTCTTACCTATTTAATGTTTTCGAAATATTTATGTATATTTTTGTTCACAGGAGACTACAGAAGTAGCACCTCAGGCCGAAACCGAACAACTGAAAACAGAGGTAAGATTCATATGCTATATTTTATGGCCATAGACCTTTGTCTATGTCTATTGCAATCATTTCTCTTTAGAAATGATTGCAATAGAGAAGTCTATGAACAACAGTGCCCCTTAGTTTGACGACAACACCACCAAAACAGATGGTGCTGTACTGTGCCATATATTTTGCGGTCACTGAATTCCTCAGAATTTGACAATCAGAGTTATCTTAAATTTTACACATCTTAATACTAAATCAATGTACCTTTGCTAGATATGCTTAACTGCACCAATCGCAAACAGTTTAAGATACAAGATCATTAAAGCAATATTGGTACACAATACATATACAAGAAAAACCATTTCACCAAATGCTGCTCTTTTTGGATAAATATTGTGAGTTAAATATATTTCTAATTGTTTAGTTTTATTTAACAGGAAACAAAAACTGAAAAAAATTCTGAGAAAAAAGAAGTAAATGATGTTGAAATGGCAGCTGAGAAAACTATTCCAGAGGTAATTATTTATGCTTCCGATTCCTATGAAGTATTTACTATCAAACATACTCTTTTTCTACTCAAAATACTCAAACAACATTGATCATTTCTTATAACATTGTATTACCTCACAGGTTAGCAGAGGTGCAGAAGAGACTGAAGTGGTCTCAGAAGATGAGCTCCCAGCCGTTCAGAAGCCAAGTGTTAAGGATGCTGAAAATGTCTCTGATGATGAACTTCCTGGACCCAAGCCTGCTGAACTTCCTGCTGATACTGAGGTGCCATTATAAAAATATCTTTAATTAGAGTATCCATGTCGGTTTTGGTATCCCTGTTGTGTTAATATAGAGGTTTCATGATCAGTCTTCTTTTAAGACTAAAATCACCAAAGAAATGGTCACAATGTCTAGGAATTTAGTCTCAAGGCTATCAATTTGTTAGTAGTGCAATATTTGTATCAAAATCAATGCAAATGGCTCAATGAAGTGTGAGCTGTAGACCTGCTCTAGAGTAGTAGAGTAGAGAGTAGGTAGTAGAGATGTAGAGTTGTTAGTCAATCACCTTAAGTGTGATAGTTAAGAACGTATATTCTCTAAAAACCCAGGACCGGAGTCAGTGGAAGAAAATGGTTCGAGTCCTACACCCCAGCAGGGGGTAACAGGATGAAAAGAAGATTCTCTAAAAACCTGCCTATATATACACGTTAGGTTGCGTTGACACAAGCAATATGCGTTTATGTCGCAGTAATCCATGGTGTTTACTAAACACTTAAAGTTGCTAATTGCCATATTACCGTATGGCTTCGCCACTTTGAAAAGAATCTAAGAAAATCATCGGACCTGCTCTCAAAATTTCACGAGAATCAGTTGAGAATTGCGACCTGTAGAGGAGAAAACATGTGGACATAAAAAAATATTTTTGCCCCAGCCTAAAACAGAGACCTTCGCTAACGCTCGGTCAATTAGTGCCTACTCCAAAACATTCCATTTCTTAATGATCATTAATACTCTAATGGCATTACTCATAAACGCACTGCAAGCCTCAATTATTAGGTCATTAGTGTCATTACCTATGAAATTGGCGTTTTGTATGGAGATTTTTAACGAAATTTTTCATACAATTTTGCGGATTATTTTGTGATGGCATTTTCAAACCAAACAAATTTTTGCCAGTAATCTCAGACATTTTTAAGGCACATTTACTATCTCATTTTTTATTTTATTTGGCCTGTCAGAAAAATATAAGTCATTTAAATACTCGAGCCGGCAGCACATGAAAAGAGCTGTTTTCAAGGCAGTATTCTGAATACATAAAACTTATTCTTTAGTAGTAGCAAATAATTGTATGTAAAATCGTTGTTATGTAGCGCACTAATGAAATTAAAAATACTTCAAAGTTACTATTAAAATAAATAAACTATGACATGACTAATACTTATGAACAAAAACGCCAATTTCGTAGGTAATGACCCAATAAATATTAATTGTTCGTCGTAATCTGTTATTTTACAAGCTTTTATTTAACTTGCAAATCGTGCAACTTCCCGGTTCCGCTGAAGCTGAAAATTTGCATACATATGTAAGTTGGGTGACAATGCAATATTATGGTACCATTGAGCAGATCTGATGATGGAGGCAGGTGGTGGCCATAGGAACTCTGTGATAAAACAACGCAACCTGTGTTTGGAGTTTTAAGAATTGTCTTGATGAGTATTAATTGCCTGATGAAAGAAAAGAATAGTCAGCGATAAAAGCTTGTAAGAAAAGGATAAAACATAAATTACCTAATTGAGGCTTGTAAAGTTTAATTAATAAATGTTGAGTAATATGTAATTAGGTATGATCTAAGAAAGGAAGTTTCACAATCAGCGTGTTTTTTTAGGTTGTGTCAGAGGATGAGCTGCCAGAAAAGAAAGAGTCAAAAGAGTCTCGAAAGCGCAAAACTGACGACGACAAGGACGGATATGATCCTGGGTCCCCTACTTCTGAGAGCGAGTCATCCAGCAAGAAGCAAGCCGTTGTTAAGGTATTGTTCAATGTCACTGATGAAAATCGTTGATAGACAACGCCTATCGCAACTCAAATAATGTATGTATAGAAGGTATTCCACACTCCATAAATGTACGGAAATAGTCAAGTGATTTGTCGTAGCATCTGTCATCCCAATATTTTTTTTTACCAAAATTAAAATTTTTACTGCAAGTAGGCCTCAACGGCTCTTTTACAAGTCAATATAACATTTATAAATTCAGCAATCACACAAAATAGCAGGAGAATTTTGATTTACGACATAGTTTTGAGGTTTGCAATTGTTGCACTCCCGTAAACCAGCAAAAAAAAATCTCCTTCAGTCTCTTTACTAAGGTCATCTGGCAAGGTTCTGCAACCATTAAAATCACTACTAAATTGTTTAATTTCAATTTACATTGAGTCAATTCCTTGCAATTGTTATCTTTATATTTCTTATCGAAGTTGTAAAATTGTGTAAGTTGAAAAGATTTTTATGCGCTGTAAACTATGTAAGACTTTTTTGTGTGGAATTGAATAAGCTTTAATGCTGCCTCACACCATATTCTCATATTTAGATTTCATAGATTTAGAGTAAAACACGAATTTCTCCAGGATGGTACACATTTTCCAAGATGGGTTCAATTCCTTGAGGTCCCCAAATGTCAAATGGTGTGTGGACATGAAAAAGGGACCTTTACATACATACCAAATTTAAGGACTGTTCTAGGGACTGCGAGGTTTGTCCTATTCAGATTGTGCTACGAGGCGAAGCGGACATAATACTTTCCTGACAGATAAGACATTTATTACTTTACTGCCCTAGGTATAATTAATAATCCAAATTTAGTGAAATTTGGGCTTCTAGCGGTTTTAACCCCTAAAGATGACTTACTTGACTTATTGTCCTATGTCCCCTAGATGGGGCAGAGGGCGTCCACAGTGCGCCGCCATCTGGATCGGTCTTGAGCTTCGTGCTTGAGTTCGCTCCAAGTCTTCCCAATAGCCTTCGCCTCTGCAATTATAGTCCGGCGCCAGGTCTGCTTTGGACGGCAACGTTTCCTTTTTCCTTGGGGATTCCAGTCTAGGGCTTGCCTCGGTATGTGTTTAGGATCCCTTCGGAGTGTATGCCCAATCCAACTCCATTTCCGGCGCTTGATCTGCTGGTCGATCGGGGTTTCATTGCAGCATCTCCAGAGGCTGGCATTAGAGATTTTCTCGGGCCAGTATACACCGAGAATGCGGCGGAGGCAGCGGTTAACACAGACTTGTAGCTGGCGCGAGATGTCTTTTGTAACCTTCCACGTCTCGCATCCATATAGCAATACGGTTTTACGTTTGATCGGAATATTCTGAGTTTGACTCTCCGAGTCAGTTTACTTGATTGCCATACGGGTCGGAGCCGTGCGAAGGTTGCTCTTGCTTTGGTTATTCTCGAAGCGATGTCTTCTTCGGTCCCTCCAGTTTCTGACACGACGCTCCCGAGGTAAGTAAATTTGTGGACTTGCTCCACAGCCTCTGTGCCTATAAGGAGCGGCACGGTACTTGCCGCCCTGCACCTCATCTCCTGGGTCTTCCGGATGTTAACTTTCCCGTCTTCATTGCCTCACTTCGAAGGTCGTCCAGCTTGGCTTGCATATCAGCGCGTGTGTGGCTCAGCAGGCATAGGTCATCGGCATAGTCCAGATCTTCTAAGACGTTGGAGAGTCCCCACTCTATGCCGCGGCGCTTGTTGTCGATCGTGTGATGCATGATGCCATCGAGAACAACAAGGAAGAGGAGAGGAGAAAGAAGACACCCTTGTCGCACACCCGCATTCACTGGAATATCCTCCGAGACGAGGCCATTATGCGTCACTCTACAAGAGTAATTCTTGTAGATAGCCTTAATGAGGTTGGTGATTTTCTTGGGGACCCCAATTTCACGTAAACGGTTCCAGATACAAGCCCACTTTAGCGTATCAAAGGCTTTTTCGAAGTCTACAAACGTTAGGTACATTTCCCTCTGCCATTCAGTAGCCTGTTCCAAAATGATACGCAGTGTGTTGACTTGATCCGTGCATGATCTGTGGGGTCGAACCCCTAAAGATACTGTCTATGATTTCGATTGTTCCCTGTTTAATTATTTTCGGACGCGACCGGTGACCCGGCACCGAGCAACTGGATCAAAATGTGTAGAGTTGAGTGGATATGGCCCACTGCGTGGTGGAGTGGGCCTTTCGCGAACCACGATCGACGTGTTGCCTCTCAGTCGCACTCGTAATATCGTACGTAAGTGTGACACGGGGGCAACACGTCGAACCCTCTGTTTTGGACGAGATCGACTGCGACCCGCATGCGCCGCCGACAGTCGCGTGCGTCCCGTCCGCAGCCTAATAGAAAGTGTTTGAAGTGATTTTCCATCTTAATATCTAATCTAAGTTACCCTTATTTTTTATTTAAATAGAATGGTGAAAGCAAGCCAGTGCCTTCCGAGAAGCGGCCGTCAGTGGACGAGAAGCCAAAGAAGAAAGCTCTCCCGGAGCTCGACAAATATTGGAAGGTTGTCAATGACGACCCCACTGACTTCACTGGCTGGACATATCTGCTGCAGTATGTTGATCAAGAGGTAAGGGAAAAATACATTTTGAGTAATATGTTTTTATTTTGGCTTGGCTGTTTATAACACATATCCACTCCCAATTTTTAATATTAAAATATGATGACAAACATTTGCTGTTTATAATACATATCCACTCCCAATTTTTAATATTAAAATATGATGACAAACATTTGCTAATCTTATTCTGTCTTATGAGGTGAATAAGAACTGAAACTCATGTTGATCGGCAAGGGCCAACTGATTACGACAATTCACTACAATCTTAAAAGAATTCTGTAGCAGAGTGACTACACAAGCCTCTTGTCCACAGAGCGAAGTTGAGGCCGCACGAGAGGCCTACGACGCCTTCTTGTCGCACTATCCCTACTGCTACGGCTACTGGCGAAAATACGCCGATTACGAAAAACGCAAAGGAAGTAAAAAGAAGTGTCTCGAGGTGAGTACCCTGGCCCCCCAACCACGCTACCATTTTATAGTCGTGAGTTGGTAAGGCTTCCATCAAATAAATACGCCTGAGTTTCATTTCTGTCTTAACACTATGGATTTATATTATTAGTCATAACTGGTATTTTGCAATTACTTTTTTTTCCCAACAGCGCTTCGAGGCCCACGTTCGTAACGCAAAGCCGTCCGTACGCACCGGAGTTTGTTACCTAGTGTATCGTTTGTGGTGTTATGATATTCTAGTTCTAGTGCTTTTATTTATATTCTGTACACGCATGTATTGTAATACCGTTTCATGTATTATATTTAAGTACGTGATAATTGATGGTGGATATAATTAAGGTTCTAATGACTAATCCATGGTAGCATGGAGCGGACAGGTCGCGTATAATGCCAATAGGCAGTAGGACGGAAGAAGCGTCGGCGTCTACTGCGGGCGGCGCGGCGAGTCACAGGTCTAAGCCCAGGCAACTTTTATATAAGTAGGCGCACGAGGCGACGTGAGCCGACCACCGTGCCCTCACCGACCCTCGCTGCGTCTATACAAAATTATATGAGATGACACATACAATGATACAATGCTATATGATATTCCCTTGCTTCGTTGTGCCGTCGGTTGGCGGTGCTCACCCCTCTCGGAGCGCCCGCATCAATGCCGTTACGTTTCAGGTATTGGAAAGGGGGCTGAAAGCTATCCCACTGTCGGTTGATCTTTGGATACACTACCTCAATCACATTAAAGCCACTAGAACCGAAGATCACGCATACATCAAGGCGCAGTATGAGAGAGCTATAGGTAAGACCCTGCTTTATTTATATTGTTTAGCAAATCTCGAACACTATTTTCAAACACGAGTTGCGAATTACCTATTCGCACATGTATCGTACAACGTTTTACAGTACATATGGCCCTTTAAATGTTCGACACAGTAACGTAATATGCTAATTTTCGCACTAGTGCGGTAAAGTAGCACCATATGTACTGTAAAAATAATTTTAAATACTGTTTATTGGTATTATTACGTAACCTTTTATAACTATTACCGAAGGATAAATGAAACTTTTTTTGTTCTCCATACACGGGTGACCCACCCTAGTGGCTACCTAATCATATTGTTTTACGCAAAAGAACAACCCTATTTGCAAACCTAAATTTAAAGTTTTTAAGAGTAAACTGACAGTGGTTAGATTTTTTTTTCGTAAAAGTGTAAATGTGCGATAAGGAATGCATTTAGATAATAATAAAAACGAATTGATTTAATTCATTGCGCAGTGAAACTAATTTAATTGAACACAAGGAAAAATAATATAACGTGGAAAAAAAGAACACCTAATGCAACAAAAAATGCGCTTTTATTGTCACGATTCGATTATTTTATACGGTAGTAAGTAGGAACTGTTATATATGAGTTATGTGATACGATATGTGGAACTATCATTTTATTATATCCGATGCAATAGTTGACCAGCTAATGTTTTGCAGAGGCGTGCGGTTTGGAGTTCCGCTCGGACCGCCTGTGGGAGTCGTACATCAAGTGGGAGGCCGAGAACGGGTCCGCGCTCAACGTGACCAATATATACGACCGTTTGCTGGCCACGCCCACTCTCGGTTACACCTCGCACTTTGACAAGTCAGTATACGCTTCACACGGGCTGTATGTGTGCTTTTAAATCTGCAATATTTATTGTATGTAGTTTTGGCTTGTAGTTAGCTTATGATATACTATAAAGTTATACAAAATCCTTACACGTTTTCAGGTTCCCGTCGAAATTTATTGGCATGATGCTTTATCTTTTTGTTGAAATCAAAATGAATATTATTCATGCAATTAATTTGATTTATTGTAAATAAAATCGTCAAAAATGTGTCAAAAGGGGTTGTTATTTAATCAATCAACACCTGACCGTTAAGAGATTATTTTCCTAGATTTAGTCTAATTTCATGCGTATTATAAGCCGCTACGCCTAGAGGTGTCGGTCTTTATTACAATGTACAAACTTGTATTTAGTTTTATCTGCCACAGTGTTTCCTTCTTACACAGGCTTTTTATTTTTAATATGCAGCTGATCTGATGATAAATGGAATCTAATAAAACTATCCGGTTACGTATTGTCAAAAATTTAGAGCCTGTCCAGATGAAGCGTTTTGCCTGCGTGGGCACTCGCGCATTTATATTCGTCCAAATATAACTTTAGTCGCGTGTAGGTACTACTGAACTGAACGCTGCAGTGATACCAGAGTATCTCTATCGTGGCGCTCGCGCGTAAGACGAGCGAGTCGAAGGTCCGGCGCGTTGCACGCGTTTTACGCGCGAGTATTAAAGCATGCTAGAGCATCTGGACAAGGTGTATGTGTGGCTCTAGTATTTCGGGAACTCTACGTCTCGACAAGCTCTTAATTTAAGAGAAGGTATATAGTGGTCTGGCCTTTTCTTGAAAAGTCTTCTAGAAATCGATTTTCGCTCATGTCGTCTCTGATATGGGTATATTTGGTATCAGTGCATTCAGTATGATGTCCTAAATACAATATGAGAAAACACATTACTCTCCTTCTGATGTAGTCGGATAAAAAAACTATTATTTTTCTGGAAACGTTTTCATTTATAATTATACACATTGTAAGAAAACATATTTCCATTTATTTGGCACACCCTACAGTCCAAACGGCTTGACATATGAGATGTGGTTGAATTTGTCAGAATTGTGGTAGTGACATAGGCAACATAAATTTTTAAAATGGCGCCTGCAAATGAAAAAAGGGGCAGGAGGGATTGTTTTTTTTCTTTATTACTATGACAATGTGGGCACCGAATGAAAGCTAGTAAAAAAGTCACTAACCTAACCTAAAACATGTTCCGCCGTCCTACTAATAAATATAGGTTTTCGGGTGAACTGTGATTCCTCTTATCTTACGCACGCTGAACTGAAATGCACTCGTATACTAAATTGGTATAGGAGCGCTAATGAGTATAACCGTGAGTCGTCTTACGTTCTCTAGTAATTAAGTCATAGGTGAAGTAATCACCTACCAAAAACGATACCTACTTACTAGTAGATCCCAGCCTTTCTGAAATTTATTAGTCTGTCTCAGCTCTGTACTGTTATAAAAAAAAAAAAACAATTTTGGAATTACTTTTGTGTTGCAGTTTCCAAGAGCACGTGATGTCGGAGCCGGTGACGGGCGTGATCTCGCGCTCAGAGCTAGTGCGGCTGCGCGGCGACGTGCGCGACGCCGTGCGCGAGGCCGGCGGCGCGGCGCCGCAGCTCGACCTGCCGCCCGGCGAGGACGAGCCCATAGACCACATCGTGAGTGTTGCTGTACACAGCATGTGGGAGTGATCCCCCGCTCGGAGCTGGTGCGGCTGCGCGGCGACGTGCGCGACGCCGTGCGCGAGGCCGGCGGCGCGGCGCCGCAGCTCGACCTGCCGCCCGGCGAGGACGAGCCCATAGACCACATCGTGAGTGTTGCTGTACACAGCATGTGGGAGTGATCCCCCGCTCGGAGCTGGTGCGGCTGCGCGGCGACGTGCGCGACGCCGTGCGCGAGGCCGGCGGCGCGGCGCCGCAGCTCGACCTGCCGCCCGGCGAGGACGAGCCCATAGACCACATCGTGAGTGTTGCTGTACACAGCATGTGGGAGTGATCCCCCGCTCGGAGCTGGTGCGGCTGCGCGGCGACGTGCGCGACGCCGTGCGCGAGGCCGGCGGCGCGGCGCCGCAGCTCGACCTGCCGCCCGGCGAGGACGAGCCCATAGACCACATCGTGAGTGTTGCTGTACACAGCATGTGGGAGTGATCCCCCGCTCGGAGCTGGTGCGGCTGCGCGGCGACGTGCGCGACGCCGTGCGCGAGGCCGGCGGCGCGGCGTCGCAGCTCGACCTGCCGCCCGGCGAGGACGAGCCCATAGACCACATCGTGAGTGTTGCTGTACACAGCATGTGGGAGTGATCCCCCGCTCGGAGCTGGTGCGGCTGCGCGGCGACGTGCGCGACGCCGTGCGCGAGGCCGGCGGCGCGGCGCCGCAGCTCGACCTGCCGCCCGGCGAGGACGAGCCCATAGACCACATCGTGAGTGTTGCTGTACACAGCATGTGGGAGTGATCCCCCGCTCGGAGCTGGTGCGGCTGCGCGCCGACGTGCGCGACGCCTCGCGCGAGGCGGGCGGCCCTACTTGAGTTTGTCAAGACACATTGGGTCGTGTCTAAGCTCCAACTTCCCGCATTACCCTCAAAGGAAAACCAACCCTCCCTAAGTGTTTTAATAAGCGAAGCGTCGCTGAGCTTCGGAACCCAGCGAAGACCGAAGGCCCAGAGTGTCCCATAGGATCGCCCACCCAAGGACGCAAGGCCGAAGGCCGAGCTGCGAAAGTGCAGTACTAAGCAGAAGTACAACCGCATTACCTTTACCCTTTGGAGAACAAATATTCTTTATACTAACAACAATAAAAATAACAGTAAAGGTGCCTATATAAGTAAACCGACGGGCCTTCCACGTTGAGCTTCGAAAACCCAGTGAAGGCCGAAGGCTTATCCAACCACGCCAGGCCAAGTTAACCGTGTAAATAAGCTTGCGAAGGCCGAAGTCCGCGTAGGGCCGAAGGCCCGAATCGTCACCTAAGAGGGTCGCTGGCGGAGAAGTCAATCACGACCCAATAGTAAAAGTGTCTAAGACAAGCGAAACGGTGGGCCGAAGGCCGTACGCCGGATGAGAGCTTGTCAAGACACTTTTACTATTGGGTCGTGTTTAAACTCCAACTTCCCTTCAACCCCCAAAGTAACTATATAGCGAAAGCCGAAGGCCGAGCTCCGCGTAGGGCCGAAGGCCCGGAGCGTGCCACTGGATCACTCAAGCACGCGAGGCCGAAGGCCGAGCTGCGGGAGTGCAGTGCTCCCACGCCATCCTTTTTTTGTAGCAAAAGTACAACTTCATCACTTTTGCATTGCAAAATGAGCAGCAGAGGACTAAATCACTTTTATTAATTTATTATTAGCGTTCGTAAACTAACATGTAGATTAAGTTAAAAACTGTTGTCTGTAATAAATAAATTGATTGGTTGATTACTTTTGCCCTTTGGAAAACAACAACACCCAAACTAAAACTTGCACGTAGCTTGTATAAAAGAGTCATATGTATCATTAATTGTTGATTTTTCACAGTGCAATTTACGACATTTTGCGGCTGTACTTTTTTATTGTAAAGTATTTTGCTTGAAAATATGTACATTTATTAAATTGTATTAAAAATATAGGCTTCAGACGAGGAGGCTCAAGCCATCAAGGAGCGCATCATCGCGGCGCGCCGCAAGGTGCACAAGACCACGGGCGAGCAGGTGGCCGCGAGGTGGACCTTCGAGGAGGGCGTGAGTGTTGTTTTACTTCAGGTTTATGTACCTATACACTCCTGAAAACCCTGAAATGGCTACTAGATTTTTCAAACAGACATCATTTTTGGTTGTCATAGCTTTTTTAGAACGGCCAAAGTTCTCAAAACTAACAATTATGAAGCTTTTTTACATTTGTGAGCTTATTGGCCGCTTCAATATTTCTGATGACGACATGAAGGGTAATTTAAACCGGAATGAGCTGTAAACCAAAAAGTTCACCATGACTAAATAAAGTATTCACGGTTGCTATTTATAGAATCAACATTGCTAAATTAATTAAAATGTTTTGACTTTTTTGTTCTGGCCATGTGCCTAAAATAACCCTGTACATGTCCTTAGCTGTTCTGATAAATTAAATTTCTCTGGTGTTTCAGATTAAGCGGCCCTACTTCCACGTGAAGCCCCTCGAGCGTTGCCAGCTGAAGAACTGGAAGGCGTACCTAGAATGGGAGAAGCAGCACGGCTCCCTGAAGCGCGCCCTGGTGCTGCACGAGCGCTGCCTCATCGCCTGCGCGCTTTACGATGAGTTCTGGATGCGGGTACGAAATCATGGACTCTTTCTTGAACCTTTGAAAAATAAACATGCCCAAATTTGTAGGGAATATCATGGTAAATCTTTTGTCCGAAGTAATTATAGTGCTATTTGTAAAAATATTCAAGATATGAGCAAAAATCTAAAAAAAAGGCACCTCCAACCCCATCCCTACACCCTTAGCACAACCCCCACCCTCGACGACTTTTAGTATGTCTATCTGGAGACCACAAGGTATAACTATACCAATTTTCAAAACTACAAGAATTAGTCCTCCGGATTTTGAGCTAATGAATTTGTTTAAGATGCATACGTTTTTGAGTCACCTTTTTTCTATTGATTTGAAGAACATTTTCTTTTTGTTTACGGCACAACCTTAGTTAAACCCCATTAATTTTGGTAATATATGAAATACGATGGGTTTGATATTAGTGCTATAAAACTTTTACATGACGTTGACTTTAGTAGGGATAGTATACAAAGTCGCGTCTCTAACATTACCTGTCTGTAACCAGTTTTTTTTTTACATGTAAAGATCACCATGACTTTTTTTAAATCTTAAAATATTTCGTGTTTTTAGCTGATAAAGTTCCTAGAAGAGCGAATAGAAACCAACCCGGAACTGGTGGCTGTGGAACGCGAAGTCCTCGAGCGAGCGTGCACCGTCCACCACCTCGACAAGCCGGAGCTGCACCTGCACTGGGCGCACTTCGAGGAGGCCCACGGCAACGCCGCCAAGGCCGCCGAGATCCTCGACCGGATAGAGAAGACCTGCCCCACGCTGGTGCAGATACAGTACAGGTAGCCAAATATCATAGAGCTGGCGGCAGAGCGAGAGGGCGAACGTGCTGTCTCACCTTGACAAGCCGGACCAGCTCTTGCACTGGACGCACTTTAAACTGAACCGTAATAATATAGTTAAGGGCTCATTTTGAAATAATTGGAGGAAATCATTAAACCGTTTTCTCGTATCCATGCTTATATCGTTTAATCGGCAGAAATACGAAACAAAACGGGTGTTAACGCTATTTAACAATTTCAGACGCGTCAACCTTGAACGTCGTCGTGGGGATTACGACAAATGTTCGCAGCTATATGAGACCTATATCGCCGCGGCAAAGAATAAGGTGAGTTCATAAATTATGATGTAGCTAAGTAAAAGGGCTATGGTCGGCTCTTTATCATTTGTCACCATGCCTGTCACGTTGTAACAAGTATGTAAGTGCAAAAGTAACGGGCATAGTGACAGGCGATAAAAATGGAACCATGCTGCCACTGCTTACGAGCGGAACCTTCCGTCAGTGTATTGCGGCAGATTTCCGGTTTAAAATGTGATTAAAAGAAACTAAAACATAAACGTATTATTTTTATGAAAAGAAGATGAATGCAGATGTGGATTTATAAAATATCACATTTTCTAAATGTCAACCTTCACTGTGTCCGCTCTGCTCCTCCAACCTTTTCCGCATATTCCGAAATTAAAGCAAATATTACGCCTCCTAAGGCGTAGGGGGTTAGTACCCTAGTACTAAGTGAAAATCGTTTGGTACGGTACGCCTCAATAGCATATGCACGCTGCTCTACTGGCCAGCGAACCATTGTCACTAATCAATCCGCAACACTCCCGAAACTAGAACAGGTTGAGCTAGGTATCAGTGGCGGATCGTTCAAAGAACTCGATTCCCACCGGCTTGTCTAAACTTCAGCCCGTTGAGTACTTTCACGATCGGTTCATGGAGAAAAGGAAACCCAAAATTAGCTCCGGGTTCCCTACGAATATTTGTGACGCGCCGCCACTGCTAGGTATAGCAGCCTTCTTTCATATCTTTTCAACATACTCGGCTCTCTTGATTGTTCAAAAACGGTCGACAAAGTTGCATTTTATCGACATGTGTGGCAAAATAATCTGATGCAAATTTTGAGTAGTTTCCTTAGCTGGTAGAACTGACTTTTAATAATAAATGATGATTTTAAATATTACATACTTAATAACGTTTATTTGGCTTTCATTTGGTTTGATTTTATTTGATATTTTACAGTTAGACTTTTCCTCGCGTTGGTGTGGTGAAACATTTTGTGTTTCACTCGGTGGCAAAATTGGTTGAACCCTCGTGCCTTGAAACCCTCGCAACCCTCAAGATCCCTCTTTTCGGAATCTTGCTTGATCGGAACATTGGCACGAGCGGTTGGTTAAACAACAACTTTGCCCCCTTGTAAAACAAATAACCTTTATACGCAGATATATACAAGTTTCCTAACGACGTTTTCTTACTGAAAAGCAAGGTATTTTTTATCCAGTTGCTCAAAAAGTGCTACTTTACATAGCTGTTTAGCGTTCGCAAAGTCTGTTTTTGCGAACTAGTGCTTTTTTACTTTTCCAACTTTTTTAAATTTATTTCTGAACGTAACCCATACGTCTACACCAAAGAGTTTGGATTGGATGTCCAAAAACTTTTATGTTTTTTTATTTCATTACACGTTTATTACGTCCAAAAATATTACTATACGATAAAAATTAAATATTTATTTGTTATAAGTAAAATGTTATATCATACGATATTTTACTAAAACATGCATTTAATTATTGGCTGAATGAAACTATCATTGCCTCGTTGGCTGTCGTTAACAGAAAAAATAAAAAGGTAAACTGGCGGCCGCTTAATTTTGTGTTGCTCTGTAAACGATGATTTATTTTAGTTCTACAAATTTTAATTTTAACCTATATTGTATGTACTCTTACTAATAATACCGACCTGTAAACGAAGAAACGACATTTAAAGATTTTTCCTGCTTCAGTCACTTCTTTCCCAATAACAAATTAAATTAACAATTATAACGGCGATTATTTGAATGCGGCATTTCAATCTGCATAACCTCACTTCCAAACTTTGACACTTGGCATGACACTGACAAGTTATCGTGTACTTTTTAAGACACATTAAAAAAGTAAACGATATTGTTTTTTTTACATGTATGTATATTTTAATTGGTGGGCAACTAAAGAACATAATTGATAGGTACTTAATAACAATGACGGGAACCGGAAAAAGAAGACGGAAGGTGTTCTTTTTTTATGTAGCTTTGGGTAGCATAACTTTGTTTCTCAATTAGGTACGCTTTTAATCTAGATTTTAAGCAACCCTCTGTGCTCTGTCGAATTGGTGGCGGAAGGTTATTCTAGCACTTCGTGGCAGCGTAACGAAAGCTGCCATGGAATGCAGCGGTTCTGTGCTTGGGTCTGGAAGCACGTCTGATGTGTTTTTGGATAATCAAATTTCCTTAAAATCCCGCTCCAAACTTAGTGTGAAAGCTCTATTCAAGGCGCGAATACGGTGGCCAGTCAAACTCGCGCGTGAAGCGTTCGATTCGCGCTTTAAATCGTTCGGATTGAATATATTACATTATCATTTATCTTTGTCAGGCTATCGCCTCAGCGCTATCCATTAAATACGCGCGGTTCCTACACCACGTGCGGCAGCAGCCGGCTGCAGCGCGCAAGGCGCTGGACGACGCAGTGGCGCGCGACCCGCTCAACCAGCGCCTGCACATGCAGCGGCTCGACCTCGCGCTGCACACTCCCGGCACGCCCTACGAGGAGCTCGAAGGTAACGTACCTACACACACAGCCGGCCACAACCCGCCCAACCAGCGCCTGCACATGCAGCGGCTCGACCTCGCGCTGCACACTCCCGGCACGCCCTACGAGGAGCTCGAAGGTAACGTACCTACACACACAGCCGGCCACAACCCGCCCAACCAGCGCCTGCACATGCAGCGGCTCGACCTCGCGCTGCACACTCCCGGCACGCCCTACGAGGAGCTCGAAGGTAACGTACCTACACACACAGCCGGCCACAACCCGCCCAACCAGCGCCTGCACATGCAGCGGCTCGACCTCGCGCTGCACACTCCCGGCACGCCCTACGAGGAGCTCGAAGGTAACGTACCTACACACACAGCCGGCCACAACCCGCCCAACCAGCGCCTGCACATGCAGCGGCTCGACCTCGCGCTGCCACACTCCCGGCACGCCCTACGAGGAGCTCGAAGGTAACGTACCTACACACACAGCCGGCCACAACCCGCCCAACCAGCGCCTGCACATGCAGCGGCTCGACCTCGCGCTGCACACTCCCGGCACGCCCTACGAGGAGCTCGAAGGTAACGTACCTACACACACAGCCGGCCACAACCCGCCCAACCAGCGCCTGCACATGCAGCGGCTCGACCTCGCGCTGCACACTCCCGGCACGCCCTACGAGGAGCTCGAAGGTAACGTACCTACACACACAGCCGGCCACAACCCGCCCAACCAGCGCCTGCACATGCAGCGGCTCGACCTCGCGCTGCACACTCCCGGCACGCCCTACGAGGAGCTCGAAGGTAACGTACCTACACACACAGCCGGCCGCAACCCGCCCAACCAGCGCCTGCACATGCAGCGGCTCGACCTCGCGCTGCACACTCCCGGCACGCCCTACGAGGAGCTCGAAGGTAACGTACCTACACACACAGCCGGCCACAACCCGCCCAACCAGCGCCTGCACATGCAGCGGCTCGACCTCGCGCTGCACACTCCCGGCACGCCCTACGAGGAGCTCGAAGGTAACGTACCTACACACACAGCCGGCCACAACCCGCCCAACCAGCGCCTGCACATGCAGCGGCTCGACCTCGCGCTGCACACTCCCGGCACGCCCTACGAGGAGCTCGAAGGTAACGTACCTACACACACAGCCGGCCACAACCCGCCCAACCAGCGCCTGCACATGCAGCGGCTCGACCTCGCGCTGCACACTCCCGGCACGCCCTACGAGGAGCTCGAAGGTAACGTACCTACACACACAGCCGGCCACAACCCGCCCAACCAGCGCCTGCACATGCAGCGGCTCGACCTCGCGCTGCACACTCCCGGCACGCCCTACGAGGAGCTCGAAGGTAACGTACCTACACACACAGCCGGCCGCAACCCGCCCAACCAGCGCCTGCACATGCAGCGGCTCGACCTCGCGCTGCACACTCCCGGCACGCCCTACGAGGAGCTCGAAGGTAACGTACCTACACACACAGCCGGCCACAACCCGCCCAACCAGCGCCTGCACATGCAGCGGCTCGACCTCGCGCTGCACACTCCCGGCACGCCCTACGAGGAGCTCGAAGGTAACGTACCTACACACACAGCCGGCCACAACCCGCCCAACCAGCGCCTGCACATGCAGCGGCTCGACCTCGCGCTGCACACTCCCGGCACGCCCTACGAGGAGCTCGAAGGTAACGTACCTATACACACAGCCGGCCACAACCCGCCAAACCAGCGCCTGCACATGCAGCGGCTCGACCTCGCGCTGCACACTCCCGGCACGCCCTACGAGGAGCTCGAAGGTAACGTACCTACACACACAGCCGGCCACAACCCGCCCAACCAGCGCCTGCACATGCAGCGGCTCGACCTCGCGCTGCACACTCCCGGCACGCCCTACGAGGAGCTCGAAGGTAACGTACCTACACACACAGCCGGCCGCAACCCGCCCAACCAGCGCCTGCACATGCAGCGGCTCGACCTCGCGCTGTACACTCCCGGCACGCCCTACTAGGAGCTAACTAACCGCTGGTGTTCCCCAAGGCGGAGTGCAATCCCCATTACTATTCTCCATCTTCATCAACGGTATCACCCAACCCTCTCTCTCATCATATCACTTATATGCAGATGACCTGCAGATATATGCTGTCGGTAGCATCGATGAGTTAGAATCATAAACCAGGACTTAATTTCTATAGGTGGCTGGGCGACGTCGTTAGGTTTAATGGTCAACGCCAAGAAGTCGCAGGCAATTGTCATTGGTGGATCTTACTTTATCTCCAAACTAGTCAATAAAAGTTTGCCTAATATTTTCTTTGACGGAACTCATATCCCGTTCTTCTCTACTGTTAGGAATTTAGGTATAACCATGGAACAGACTTTCCTGGTCGGCTCATATTTCCAATGTCAACAAGAAAATCTTTTCTTTTTTTCATTCGCTTCGACTACTACGAAATTTCCTACCGTTTCATACGAAAGTCATCCTTACCCGTTCTCTTCTGCTCCCTCTCCTGGACTTTGGGGACGTAGCGACCCTTGACCTCAACGAGGAACTCTTCAACATGATGGAGCGTCTACAAAATGTTTGCATAAGATATGTCTTTGGTCTCCGCAAATTTGACCATATTTCGTCATTTCGCTTCAGTGGTTACCTATCCGCCGCCGTAGAGACATGCATACGTTATCTCTTCTTTTTAAAGTACTATTCATTCCCTCTTCCCCACCCTACCTCTCTGAGCGGTTCAAGTTTCTAGCAGACGATAGTGACCACCGACTACGCTCTAGCACTGATCTTTCCCTCTCTATCCCGATTCAATAACAGCGATCATATCACAAATCATTCACCGTAAATCCTTTGATTCAGTGTCAATCAGTGGCATCACTAAAATATAAACTAAAAAAACTATGGTTTTCAGATGAAGAACCTACTGACAGGTGGGAAGATGTGTGCGGTCATAATATATATTGATATTTATTCATATATGTATATAAAGATATTTATTTTTATATGGTTTATGGTATGTAATAATATATAATTAATTTAGATATAGTTTTTAATTACTCTTTTAGGTATGGGTTAACTGGAAGAGATCCCTCTTACGCATAAGTTCGCCTTTGTACTACCCAATTATTTTCCATCTGATGTAATATTTATTTTTCTCGTACAATAAAGTGTTTACTTACTTATATCTATAATAAACCTACATTTCTTGTGTTTAACTTTCTTCGTAGTCGATATGAAAACTGGAGTGTTTAACTCGGGTAAAAATAACCATCGCACCCTCGGTTAACAATCTAATCTACTATTAATTGAGTTACGAGGTTTGAGACTTAAGCCGACGATATGTATTTGTCATCTCTTTCAGAGCTGGTATCGTCATACGAGAAGCAGGAGGGCGCGGAGCTGGAGACGAGCGCGGCGCTGGCGTGGCGGCGGCGCGAGCTGGCCGAGGAGCTGGGCGGCGCGGGCGCGGCGCGCGCGGCCGGCACGCACGCGCGCGCGCTCGCCAAGCATCTGCGCAAGCGCGCGCGCAAGGACAAGCACGACGTGCCGCCGCCGCCCAAGTCAGTATGCGCGCCTGGTAAATACAGTCCGACACCCCACTTTGTCACTAGAAAAGGGTGTGCATGTGGGAGAACGAACCTGTGTGCCTACATTTTACGAGCTTACCGCCGTTTTCTACTGACAAAGATGACTTGCCAGACTGACCACCTATATGTACAATCGGGATCCTGACTAATAAAGACGGCAAGTTTAAAAACCTTTGAAATTTGTGCTATTTAATTTAATAATAGGAATTTAAGACACTGCCTGTGCGCGCTACGCGACCCTAGCCTAGCCGATTACGTGGTTTACTCGCTTTGTAGTAAAAAGCGCTTAGGAGCAGAAATCTCGCCGAGCAGGTCGCCGGTAGGCTATGATAATTGTTAGCAAATAATAGCGTATAATTTCGTTGTTTTGCACTTCATTCGAAATATAGTTCCATCCTTATCTGCCAAAATCTACGGTAATACGTCAGCATTCTAATCGAAATTTTGTATTCCAGCGCCAGCACAGACACGAAGAAAAAGGAAGCGGCCGCTAGTGCGCCGACGACGACGGCCAGCTCCGCCTACTACCAGCCGCCCGCCGCCACCAGCGCGTCCTACGAGCAGAGCTACGCGCCGCCCTACCAGCCGCCCTGGGGCTACCAGCAGCCGCCCGGGCCCTACCAGCACCACCCGCACCCGCACCCGCACCCCTGGCCGCAGTACCCCAACTACTACTAGCGCCCCGAGCCGTCACTGATCTCAGATTCTAAATACCTACCCTACAGATCGTTTCACAGGAACATACTAACATCCTAAGCTCAGAGTGACAGTTATTGATTGTAATAGAGAGGTAACTCTTACGCCGCCTCCACATACTTTGCAAACAACGACAAACAGCGAAAACCAAACACGTACGTGTGGATAGGTGTTTGTCTGTTTTATTTTGTGTTTGCCAGTGATCGGAACGTAAGTTTTTGACTATGCTAGCGCCATCTCTGTAGCTGTCAAAGTCGAAACACGAAATTGTTACACTTTTCATAAAACTTAGCAAACCCGTGTTAAAGTGTCCGTTTTCTAACAAATACAAATGGCAAAATGAAAGATAAGGACAAACGATTATCCAGAGCTTTTAAGACTTAACAGGCGTTTATGATCAACACCATTAAACTTGACTTATCAACAGCAATCAATATATCTATTACAGTACATATGGGGCTACTTTATAGCACTAGTGCGAGAAGTAGCATATTATGTTACTGTGTCGAACATTTAAAGGGCCATATGTACTGTAAAACGTTGTACGATACATGTGCGAATAGGTAATTCGCAACTCGTGTCGATTTAAAACACTCCCTTCGGTCGTGTTTTAATTTATCGCCACTCGTTTCGAATTTCCTATTTTTCGCACTTGTATCGTAATGTACTATTTTGTTGCATAACGCTTGCTTTTTCGTGTACACTCGCTACTGGATTATAAATAAATAAAAATTGTTTATTTCAGACCATAATCAATAGAAATTGGTCAGTAATTAATTTTTTTTTTTAATCTATGTTAGTCATAAGAACTATGTATCTTACAGGAAACTTAATAGAAAATACAAAAAATACGTAGTAGGTATTGCGAGCGATATATAGGCTTACCCTATTTGTCCCTCCCAATAACCACATCTATCCAGTATTTTGTGAGTGAGATCGGCCAACGTCCTTAGCATGCTGTTGCTGCTTCCGCGTACTCTCCTAAGCAGTGAGGCAATTCTTTTTCGCCTAATGGCAAAGAATTCTTGTGTTCTAGCCTTCTAATAAACACGGTAGCAAAACGTACACGAAGAGCAAAGTGAGACTCGGTATTTCAAAGTACATGGCAAACTCTTGCTGGCACATTCATACGAACAGATACGATGGTTTGGTTGGATGGTCACAAAATGGTGAATGCCATGAGTTTAGCCCAAGTATAAAGGGACTTTGAATATCGATGTAGTTTAAACATGTATCCTTACAGCGAAATATCCAGAAAATTAGTTACGCTAGGTAGTGTATGGGTTTGAGGGAAGTAGGTTAAGATTGGACGATTACACTTAAGTGTTTTTACCGCACCACCGTTTTACAAAAACCGACTACTCAGTGTGATTGTTGCAACATTTAATGCTTTGTTGTACATTTAAATAAAAAAAGATTATAAACTATATATTGTTATTTCATTTCATTATCTCTTGCATCTTAGCGAACTCTACCTAAGTAGGATTTGGAACTAGACCTAATTTCGAGTAAAAAATTGGAAGAAATTACCAAAAGGAGATCCAACATTATCTTGTTAGGTGTTCCTTCCAATATCATTTTGTATTTTTTCTTATTTAATGCATGTTAATTATGTGTCCCGCAGAGTTCCTAGGCAGTCAGAGGTGTAGGGTTAGAGCCGATGTAGCTTTATTTGACGTTCATAAGCGCATTGTAATATGCCTACTTCTAAGCCTAATAAATCTGGCAAATAGGACCTAGCCACATGTAATTATAAGTATGTTAGTCCTCAGCCGACTTAAGAAAAATACTCATTCAGAAACAGCGCGTATTTATCAACTACTTCCTTATAGTCAAATCTTACAAAAAAAAACTGCGTGATGTTGTAACGTTACTCCCTAGGGATTATGTCCTCTAGGAAAGTTGGCAGAGATAAGAAAAATAACTACCAGCTACGTTAACAAAAATACTTTATTATATATAAAAAAAACTAGAATTTAATAAAGGGTCGTGGGAACTCAATGGCCGGTCTTAAATTTGCACCCGGAGTGGTACTGCCCTGGCTGGTCGAAAGGTCCGCAGCTGGTGGGTGTCACGACAGCGCAGAAGAGGAGCCGAGGCGACGGCGGGCGAACGACTAGGGCTCCAGCCCTGCCGTCGAGGTGGTGAAGGCTCGAGGGTCTCTTCGACCGGAGATTATTTTTAAAAATAACGACGCACCCAGTACGTGGGTGTGGGATTAACTATAATGCGCGAAAGCGTCGCGGATTAATTTTATGAATAATAATTATAATTGTCCGCGCTCACAAACATTAAAATTAAGAATTTAAAAATCGTACGGCGCGCGAGACGACACTGCTCCGTGTGCGCGGCCGTACGTGCGTATCTTATCGGGTGTGGCGCGGACTGACTGCCCTGGCGGTCAACGGAAGGACAAGGCGCTCGCCCCGCTGCATCTCCAACTTTCCATGACGTAGTCGCTGGACCGGCCGCGAGTACAGTCGTTAAGGAAAAAATATATTATTTAGAGTTGGGAAGATAATATAATTAAAACTTGTACTTAATTAAAACATGTACGTTATACGTATACGTACAACGTTACAATGTAACGCTGCATTTTTTGTATGTTATATGGAGTCCTTGGGAGGATGTGAACCCCAGGACTCCAAAAAAAAACAGTTTAACATCGCGCATTGTTTTTGTAAGATTTGACCGTTGTACCGCCCTGCACGAGATTATACTCTTGATCAGATGTTTCAAGGGTCATCAGTATGCTCACTCTGCCATGTACTGCAAGGGAAGCTGATTCCAGTCATTGCGGATTATCGGTTCACATCATCAAGGAATGTACAACTGTCTGAAACTCCGAAATATGCTACTTGACTGCGCTTCAAAAAAGTGGCTGTGACATAATCGGACAGACAGACGGACATGACGAATCTATAAGGGTAACGTTTTTTGCCATTTGGCTACGGAACCCTAAAAATCATCCGACCGCAAAATGGATATGAGCAGTGCCCAGCGAAAAAAAACGCCCAAATAAGAAATTTATATAATATACGACTATGAGTGCCTGTGCCTCGCTGCTTATCTCTAGAAAAAAACTACCTGAGATTAAGATTAACTCCGGGACAAGAATAACACTACGTCATAGGGTTTGTCTTGCCTCAAGCAAAATAATTTTGAAGGACGTCATTACAACTAAGGTGCCGACAACAACATCGACGTTTGTAAAGCCGGACTAGGAATATATCATATGATCATCTAGTGAGTATTATATTTTTTGATGATCATTGTCAAGAGGGCGCTATTTTTCTCATTTATATGGCAACAGTTTAGTATAGCCTGAACAATGTGGTTTGGCAACTTGTTATTTTGACTTACATACTTTTATTCACCGTAATCAAAATCAGAATCCAAATATTTGGTGTCCACATTTTTTTAATCGTCGGTACTTGTTTTTTCCGTATAAAATTCATGTATTTCCTTACGTATCACACATAGGTCAAAATAGTCTTGTCAAGTATATCTTCTTTTTTGTTTGCTTTTCTTTAGCAGCCTAAAATCTTAGGAGGAACGACCTTCTCTCGTAATCCGCGTAATCGATGCCCCTGATTTATCTAGAAATTTTATTAATGACTAATTACTGCAGATAGTTATCTATATTTAATTTAGTCGTAACAACTAACATACCATATGGTGTACCCACTATTAGCCACACCATCAGCTCAGCTCAGCTCAGCTCTATAGGTGAAAAATTATTTCGTTTATCATGTTACTACATCCAAGATCGGCTCACAAAAAGACCACCATGATGTTAGTTGATAGGTACATTCCGTAACCTTACATAGGTTCTGGTACATAGTCAATAGGCGGGTCCACACAGAGCGAGCATACGTCCGCGGCAATTTCCTCGCGCACAAACCGGCCAGTGTAAACGTGGCGAAAAAACGCGCGCGCCGCCTCGGCCGAAGCAGTCGAGGCACGTCTACACTGGCCGGTTTGTGCGCGAGGAAATTGCCTCGCGCGTGTGCTCGCTCTGTTTGGACCCGCCTAATGAATAAGATTGATCGTATCTAAAGCCTAGTAAATATTTTTCAAACTCATTTTTGTTACTGTAAGTATTTCTTCGCTTGTATAACATGTTGTCGTCCTATGGTACCCCATTGGTCCAAAGGGCCTTCGTGAGACGTTGCCATCCGCTCCTGCCCTGTGCCTCGCGCTCCGCGTCCCTCCAACTCAGTCCGGCTGCCCGCAATTGTATAACACAATACTACAATAACCAAGTCTTAATAACCAGACTATAATGACATATTGATTTGTTTACCTGTCAGCTCTGATGTTAATTTGGAAGCGTTTCGTAGCGAAATGGTATAATTTCCCGAAAGGTTCTTTTCCAGCAGTTTATTATTTACAATGTTTCGATCTTGATTATGTATAGTTTTGGGCATTTTTGTCAATTATTATTTAATATTCAACACTTAAGTATTATTGAAGTAAAACGCCATAATGACACTGACAACGGTGACAACCTATCCAAAGAGCATAATTATTATCAATAAAATTATTGCCAGTGTAAGAATTTAGTTCCAATTAAATTCCGCTACATGGCGCATGATCATATATTCCTGGTCAGGCTTTAGGAACTAAACGATTAAGCAAGTGACAATACATATCCCGAACCCGAACACAGCTCCTGTGGCGTTACTTTTGAATTGTGTACTTTCGCTGCTACTAGGTGTTTGATGGCGAGGCAGAGCTTCGACAGGTAGCTCTGGCTACGCTGTATTTGACAGGATAAATGAAAACCCCATTTCAATAAAACTGTCTATATTCAAATAAACGACATAATAAATCGAAGAAATATTATAATAAACCTTAGATAAAAATGTGTCAAATACATTTATCCCATATTTCGATCGATCAGTCTTCAAATATAATAAATAATGTATTTTCTTTCCTATTTATTGTATGACATTGAGTCCATGTATACATTTATGAAAGCAATATTCTGTTCAGATTCCGCATAATTGCACAATAACAGTATCACTAAATATGTACTTTCACTTATTCCCACATATCTGCAGAAAAGAAATAGAATAATTCGAGGTAACATTTGCGAAACTATTAATTACATACATACAATACTTCGGCATCAAACCATGCGTTCGAGCCTTTAAATTATTCAGACGAAACATGTACAATAAATTATGATTTAGATAAGATGAAAATTCATACAACAAGGTTGTAAGATAAGCATAATAACAATACAGATTCTACATGCTAATATTCTAGCTTCTTTTCAACGTAACGTAACGCGAAGGAGGCAAGGTCGCATGCCCGTTCATTCTAAAACGAATAAACTGTCTGCTGGCGCCGGCTGAGATCAGAGCCCTCGCTACTGCCTTCATCATGAGCAGGCGGCCTTCGCCGCCTTCACGGCTGAAATAAAATAACAACTATTAGAAATGCATTAAAACTAAACTTACAAAATGGTTACAGATTCGGGCGGATTCTATTCCAAAATTTTCGTAACTAAAATGAAATATTACCTTCTCTCTCCTTACGGCGCAGCTTCTTCCGACGGCGGTCGATGGCGGCGAGCTCGGCCTTCACCGAGTGGTACGCCTTGCGCAGGTCCGCGAGCCGCGTGGTCAGCACGTTGATGCGGGTCTGGCAGTCCCATGATGGGTCTGAAACAGACACTATGTTTGAAGTGGACTGTTTTAAAACCAAAATGCACACAAAAAAATGTAGAGATGCAGAGGCAAAATGTAGATATAAAAAATCAAACAACAAGAAGTCTATGGCTCGTTGCGTCTAGTGCCTAATTCGTGTAGTATGTTGAATCCAGGAGATCTAAATAGAGGAGAATAAAACAACAGCGGACTGTAAACACTATTCTTAATTCTGGTAGTTACAAAGAATATTTAAATTAATTCGACGCAATGCGATATGTGCAGCGCGTCAAGCGAGCCGTTTTCGATGCTGACGGCCCCGGCCCAGTCGGCAGGTAACCGGTCTGGTGACGTGACGGTCACAATATTGTTATCGTGAAAACTTCACTGCAGCGATGATAGATTATTACAGAAAACATTATAAATATTCTGAATGAATATTATAAAGTAATCAAATGTTACCTTTTATTAACTAATTTGTCTCTCAAAACAAAACTTTAACACAATTTCTATTAGGCATTAAACAGCGTTTTGGGTCATAGATCAAATGTACGGAAAAACGCGCGTGCAAGCGCGTAAAAACCAAATGTAGAGAAATGTAACGGGCGTGTAAGCGCGCAGAAAAATAACCTAGTCTGAAACCGCCCTAAACGTGTTTCGATCGAGCTGTAAAGACGGCAACTCACCGAGCTCGATGAAGAAGTTGTACTTGAGGTCGGCGTGGTGGTCGGCGGCGCGCGCGTCGTCCGTGTCGCGCCGCGCGCGCCGCGAGCGCCCGCGCCCCGCGCACGACGACTCGGACGCCTTGCGGGACCGCGCGCCTGCCCCTGCACGACAATACCGACCAGTCCGATTAGCAGCACAGACCGCGGCGGACATCGTCTATTTCACTTATTTAGTAGAGCTACTCTGAATAACCTAAATTACATTAATTTTGTTTTAAAGTATAAAGCCCACGCAGTGAGGCAAAGTTTGCCCCGCCGTAGCGTCATCTGTTGGTAAACGATAGCGTTGTATTATTATTTTTCTATTGCGATTACCTTATTTGAAGATAATGCACTAAAAGGTTGCCGGGTGCGATCGCTCGTCATTGTATCATTATAAACGTTACATGAGACTAGACATCAGATGATTGTTTCAGAGAGACTTTCAGAGAAAATATCTACATAATTTGCTTACCAAGAGATTTATCAATATCCATGGCAGAGGCGTCAATCTCACGCCTGTCGTCTTCGTCTTCCTTCCTTTCCATCGGGCTGTCTCGCTCCGAAATGCGTCGTTCTCTGTAATAATTAAAAAAAATATATATATTGCAAAGACAGTAACAAAATAAGCTCAATTTTCACGCATGTATACAAGTCCCCTATCTATTTCCTTGGTTCCTTGTCTTCTTGTTACTTCTATGTCTCCCTATACGAATTCATGCAGCGATAAATGACGCGGTGGCTTTTCACAGAAGACCTCGTATTGCTCTACAGTACAAGTTCTAGAATTGGCCTCATAGGTTTGGTGACACTGCCCTCATGGGCGACATGTCGAGGCTACTGTCGAACGTGGTGGGCGGCGTGTTGTCGAGCAGCGCGCGCCGCCCCCTCGCGGCCGGCGCCATGCTCGCCTCCGCCGCTACAGGTGACGTGTGCTGCTGTAACACTGACCTCATGGGCGACATGTCGAGGCTGCTGTCGGGCGTGGTGGGCGGCGTGTTGTTAAGCAGCGCGCGCCGCCCCCACGTGGCCGGCGCCATGCTCGCCTCCGCCGCTACAGGTGACGTGTGCTGCTGTAACACTGACCTCATGGGCGACATGTCGAGGCTGCTGTCGGGCGTGGTGGGGGGCGTGTTATCGAGCAGCGCGCGCCGCCCCCACGCGGCCGGCGCCATGCTCGCCTCCGCCGCTACAGGTGACGTGTGCTGCTGTAACACTGACCTCATGGGCGACATGTCGAGGCTGCTGTCGGGCGTGGTGGGGGGCGTGTTATCGAGCAGCGCGCGCCGCCCCCACGCGGCCGGCGCCATGCTCGCCTCCGCCGCTACAGGTGACGTGTGCTGCTGTAACACTGACCTCATGGGCGACATGTCGAGGCTGCTGTCGGGCGTGGTGGGGGGCGTGTTGTCGAGCAGCGCGCGCCGCCCCCACGCGGCCGGCGCCATGCTCGCCTCCGCCGCTACAGGTGACGTGTGCTGCTGTAACACTGACCTCATGGGCGACATGTCGAGGCTGCTGTCGGGCGTGGTGGGGGGCGTGTTGTCGAGCAGCGCGCGCCGCCCCCACGCGGCCGGCGCCATGCTCGCCTCCGCCGCTACAGGTGACGTGTGCTGCTGTAACACTGACCTCATGGGCGACATGTCGAGGCTGCTGTCGGGCGTGGTGGGGGGCGTGTTGTCGAGCAGCGCGCGCCGCCCCCACGCGGCCGGCGCCATGCTCGCCTCCGCCGCTACAGGTGACGTGTGCTGCTGTAACACTGACCTCATGGGCGACATGTCGAGGCTGCTGTCGGGCGTGGTGGGGGGCGTGTTGTCGAGCAGCGCGCGCCGCCCCCACGCGACCGGCGCCATGCCCGCCTCCGCCGCGTGACCGCCCGCTACCGGCGAACGCGCAGAGCCTGCGCGCCGTTCTTCTGCTAAAAATTACACATATTGAGGACATAAACAGGATACAACACGCCAGCGAAATGAAGGAGGCGGTCATCGAGGCTCATAATAATTCAAGCGAGCGGTGTAGAGATCAGGTAGAGAAAGCTCTCGATACTGAATTTGTATGGCGAGGACCGGCAGTTCCCGGACCCGGGAGTGATTTTGTATAGAAAACTAGCGGGAATACACCTTAGAA
The DNA here is from genome assembly GCF_033807575.1 of Cydia pomonella. Taxonomy (NCBI): domain Eukaryota; kingdom Metazoa; phylum Arthropoda; class Insecta; order Lepidoptera; family Tortricidae; genus Cydia; species Cydia pomonella. The sequence goes on along the minus strand of NC_084721.1, from coordinate 7,741,428 downwards.
TTAGGTAAGCATCAACGAGCCACGATACGGTAATAATAAAAATCAAATGCACGAACGGCTATGATGAGAGGAAAGCATGGTTAAGAATTGTTTTGCGCAGCAATTTGTTAGTAAGGCTCTCTCCGAGTGGAGTTTACGTACGTTTGTGGGCGTGCTGCGGCGCGCACGCGAAGGGCATGTGCAGGTCGGCGCGCGGCGGCGGCTCGGCGTCGGGCGCGGGCGAGCCGGGGATGGTCTCCTCGCACAGCAGCAGCGACAGGTTGCTGTCGTCCTCGGCCGGCCCGCGCGCGCTGCCCGCCACCACCACGCGGGCGCCTGACAAATAATACACCCACCTGTTATTCCAATTTTAACGCTCTCTTACTTGAATCGCATTAACTATGATTCATGATCTGGAGAAAGTTGGGAATGCATGATTTTAACAATTTCGAGTAGATATCGCAAATCAAATTTTACAACACTGAGCTTTATTTACGACGACTTTCGGTAGCGGTTACTTGTCTGCTTGGAACAGTTACAGAAACTTGCCTACACAGTATGAAGTTGAGTTTTAAAGTCTGGCTGTTCAAGTTAGTCAAACCAGAATTAACTAGACCAGGTGTGCCAACATGCTCGCGAGCCGCATGCGGTTCTCAAAGCAACTAAAAAAATTAAATCATCTTTTATAACACTGAAAACACCATTTGCGACTATTTGACATTCGTAAATCTGCGGTTGTAGCTCTTCTCCTCAAAAGTTTACCGACCCCTAAACAAATTTGGCAAAACTAAGATTTGAATAGACAAAGTAGCTAGTAATGCTGAAAATACAACCAAGCAGCTTATTCAAGAGAATCGTCTGTCAGGTCGTCTGCTGTACTACATGTATACTGACTGTGCTTGCGCTCGTTCTTGCAGGCGTCCTCCAGCATGAGCAGCGTCTCGCCGGCGCTCCACTCGCCGGGCGACTTGCCCGCGTGCAGCGCGCTGCGGGCCGCATCTGTGCCGCTCCATTCCTCTACTGTTAGCTTGTCTATTATTAACCTGTAGAAACAATTATTTATCAATCAAGTGGACGCATCAGATATATCAAACAGATTTGACTTTTTAGACAGAGATAGACAACGACTTACAGAGCATAGAAGCGCACACTTAATGATCACTCTGAATCTTGCTTAACCCAGTGGAACATTGCCAATTTACGAGCGCTATTCATCAATACTACGTCAAATTCTGGCAGTAGGTATGAACAGTTATGAATTATTACGATCTGAATCAGAGTGTTTCTTTTTATTAACATTAATTTACAAACTACTTGCATTAGTACCTATGGGTGGGAGATGATGTTTACCTTCTATCAGAATCATCTGAATCACTGGACTCGCTTCTATCCTCCGCTGGGAAAGGTGGCAGAGGAATGCTGGCCGCGGCAGCCTGGCTCGAATTAATTTGACTGGACAACTTCTGTATAGTGTCACTTAACACCTTATTGTTCTTGCCCGGGGTAGGCATGGGGAGATCCGCTACACTCTTTCGTCGCTCCAGGATATTTAAAGGACTCAATAGCCTGGGCGGCGAGGGTTCTTTGGCCTTGACTTTCTTGATGTCTGCGAGATCACGTTTTGCATCGGTAAAGTTGGAAGGCTCACCGAAAATGGAATCCGTGACGTTTGTTGGACTGATTTTCTTCAATGGTTCTTTAGTTAAAGGCTTTGTATCCTGTTTGGGAGTTTTCGTTTCTAGCGGTATGGGTGATTGTTTGCCCTCCGGTTTGTTCGTTTTGAGAAGGTCGGTTTTAGGTGTAAGCGCGCGCGGTTTATCTACTTTGTCTATTTTGTCTTCGACGGGAGGGGGGGACATGGACAATCGTTTAGCGCTGTTAATAGCTTTAAGTAGTTTGTCAGCTATCTTAGGGCCCTCAGATTGTACGAGGAAGGCTGGTGGCGGTTCAGGAATAACGTCAATTCGCGCCGGACTATCGGGCTCTGATTTGTCTTCTTCAGTATCTATTAGGGGGCTTGATGGAGGTTCTAGTTTAGGAGGATTTGGTTCAGGATCCAAAATCTTCAAAGGCTCGATTTTAATTTTGAGCACTTCCTTTGCTTCCTTGGGTTTCAACGTGCTTTCGACGGGATCTTTTGCTTTTGAACAACTATCTTTGGGATCCCTATTGATTTTGAAAATACTTTCTTTCAGTTCTTTATTGACTTTAATAATGTTTTCTTTGGGTTTAAAAACACTTTCAGGAGTATCTTTTGGTTTGAAAACACTTTCTTTTGGATCCTTATCTTTTGGTTTAAATATTGTTTCTTTTGTATCTTTTGGTTTGGGCACACTCTCTTTCGGGTCCTTGGGTTTAGGTGTACTTTCCTTTGGATCTTTAGATTTAAAAGCGCTATCCTTCGGATCTTTTGCTTTAACAGGAGTTTCTTTAGTATCCTTAGGTTTAAAAATACTGTCTTTCGTATCTTTAGATTTCTGTACAGTTTCACTGGGTTCTTTATCTTCTGCCTCTTTAATTTCTTTAACTTTAGTTGTACTTTCTTTAGATTCCTTATTTTTAAAGGGTTCTTTTTCTTTTGTTTCCTTTGTTTTAAGGATAGCTTCTTTTGGTTCCTTATTGATTTTAAACATATTGTCCTTCGGCTCGTCACTTGGGAGTGGGATAGAATCCAAATCAATCATTGATGTTTCCTCTTTTACAGTCTCTTCCTTCATATCTGGAGTGCTGTCTCTCGTGGACTCCGAAGGAGTGCTTGGAATAGGTATGTCTTTCATTTGAATTAACGGGAACACAAGCGGGGGAGGCGTGTTAGCAGGCTCTGGAATACTTTCTAGGAGCTCTAGTTCTTTTTCTGGATTTCCCAGCATGCTTAAAATATTGTTTTCAGTTTTTGATTCTTCAACTTGTTCAGATTCGATAGTTGTCTCTTTCACTGGTTCTGGAGATTTTGGTGAATCTGAAGCTGGGACTGAGCTGGAGCTTGGTTCTCCTAATTCTTCTTTAATCGCTATATCTTCAGGTTCATCCTCAGAAGATTGTTCATCATCAGCTCTGCTATCCGGCGAATCATCGATTAATTCCCGAAGTTTAGTAACCTTGCTTTTCTTCGAGTAAGTTTCTTGATTTTTTGCAGGTATGAAGCCTTCGAAGCGATGTCCTGAACTGCCGTCGCCAGGGAAGGAATCTTCGTCTAATGAAAAGAGACCGTCCTTTGAATCTTCCTCAGGGCTCTGTCGGCCAGGCGCATTGCTCGAGGAGCCAAAATCTCTGAAAGGCGACAGAGACGGCGACCGTAACGGAGTTGTTCGTGATTTCAGTGGATCTTCGGAAATTTCTTCGCTCAGCGATTTAGACAATGTTGAAGTGTATTTGCTAGGTGAAATATCATCGAAGATCCTATGTGTTCGTTTCTTCTTCTCATCATGCAGTTCTAGCTCAAACGGTTCCGGTTCCTTGAACTCGTAAACATCTTCATCTTTAGGTTGTTTTTCTTGTGGAGCTGGTTCAGGGGCCGACACGGCCGCTTGCGGTGGGCTTGAAGCCTCTTTCTCCACCACTTCCTGCTTTATTGGTTCTTCAGTTTCCTGCTTGACCGTGTGAAGTCCTTTGAGTTCTGATCGTATTTCGTTGAGGTCGTAATCTCGACCTTGGTGCGTGCTAGAGCTGGGGCGTGGTTTCTTGGCAGGGGAAACAGTGGTGGGCGTGGATACTGTCCTGATTGGCCTTTTGCGCGGTTTACTAGAACTACTGCTATCGCTGGACTTAGCGTCTTTTGACCTGGGTGCTGCGAACAAAGAGTTTGCGGTTACTCCTGTGTACAATTTTGTATAAAAGTTAAAGTAAAATTAGGAAATGTAAGCGGTGTAAGCCGTTTCTGTCTATAAATAGATTAACAATCTTTTTTTTTTTATTGGAAAAACAATTCATTTTGCAATACAAACTTTTTATATTGGACTTGTCGTCAGGTTTCTTAGGAGGTCGTTTCACGTTGTCGTCGCTATCTGAATCGCTATCCGAATCAGAGCGAGCCGATGATTCTGAAAGCAATACACAGAAATAGAATAAATATTACAATAATTCCGCCTTTTTACATCGCACTGCTAGCCAAGGCGTCGGTAAAAATCTAATTCAATTTAAACATATAAACTTTTAATTTATACATCATTGCCAAAACAATACCTTCAGTCCTTTTTGATCTGACCCGTCTGCTATTACTTATGCTCTGAAATAAACAAAAACATAGTAAGTTTACTAATAAATCAACACATTGTAATCAAACTAGAAATGTGTATCCTAGCCGGCAATCTAACGTCTCGATGGGAATTGGGAAGTTAACTAACCTTCTTATTTCGGATTTCATGCTGCGTAACATTGAGCGCGATCCTCTGCGGCTTAATCCACTCGTCGTATCTCGTGTTCCACCCCGTATAATGCACCCGCAGCATCCCCTCCGACGAGATCTCGATCACCTTCGCCTCGTACGTCACCTGAGAGACCACCACGTTTAGACACATGCTAGCTCTCAAAGTTTACACTTTGAGAAACTTAAATGCACGAAACGAAAACCGACTGACCCGAGATAAATGCAGGAATTCGCTTTGCAGGTAGCCAGCGTCGAAAACATTTTTGCATGCATGATTTGGTTAACTCATTAGACTTCGTATACCGAAATCAATACTTTTGGCGTATTTTACAAAATTAACACTTAAGTTTTCTATAACAAGTCACAGGCGATCGCACTGTTGTGTGTTTAAATCAAACGTATTGACTCGTTTCTTGCAATTTTAACAAATACTTGATGGTGCATGTTGAAACAAGATTTTAACTTAAATTAATTGTATATGTATTGTGGTGAGCGAAATGGTGTAACTATCTAAATTACTAAATGCTTTCAAGGCTGACTATACAAAAATATAATAAAGATTGCAGTATCTTAATGTTTTTACATGTTCGCATTGTTAGTACGGGCATCAAAAGTTAGATGGTTTTTGAGCAAACCGTTATATATTATGAGCTTAGAATCATACTTTAAACTCATTGTTTATTAAGTCTCAGTCTCAATATTTAAGTTGTTAGTAGGACAAAAGTTACAATTCATCTCGGAGTCATGGCCAACATAAATGTTTAATCATTTACCTTCGGTTTCATTACCTTTGATTCCGACTGCGTGGGTCCGTAGTAAACCTTCAGCTTGTCCCCCACTTGAGCTTTCACGTTGCCTGCACGGCTCGGCTCGGTTGTTGATGGTCTGGTGAAAACAGAGCTAAGTTAAATATGGCAGAAAACAAACAACTATAAATTAATTTGTAATCTTAATTTCAGATGTATTGTTTTCTTAAAGTCACAAAACTTTTTATTTTAATGTTTCTTTTATACTAGAGGATTTTTTTGGCGTAATTTATTTTCCCACTATTTTATGGACTAGCTAGTTAACTACATTGGTGCCCCCTTGTGTGACTTATTAGCGAGACTGATTTTAGCCTCAACAAGATCTCAACGCCAGCAAATAAACCTTAGGCAAAAACTGTGACCCTGTGACAATCTGTCTGCTAAATTTTCACCGACTTGGCAGCGACCGATTTTCATATGAACATTTATGATGGCGCTGCCACACTAGCTGTTTTACCGCGGCGCAGCTATCGCACTGTTCCGAACTGATATAGTAGAGTGTATTTCGTGTGTGAACTCACTCGGTAGTTTTGCGTTTCCTCGGTCGCTTGCTGCTGTTAGACGCGATGGTGTTTCCGCTGCTCGCCGAGTTAGCGCTTTGGCTGCGGCGGCTCTGCATTTTCTTTGTTGGCCCACATCTAAGAAAACCAATTGTTATTCAACGTTTTTATTTATAGGTATCCTATATACTAAATTTGTCCAATCTGTTTGTCTATTTATATCATACAAATTGTTCCAAAAATATGACGGTTTGCTTACGACGTTGTCGGTTGGTTTAGGGTTGATGTTGGTATAAACATACCTCGAGGCTCTGCCAGAACTATCACTGTCGGTGGACGCGTGTGGTCGCCGTGACGCGCGCGGCGTGACAGCACTTGTGCTTTCTACGTAACAGAAGATAGAAAAGTCATAAGTCATAACCATATACACAGGTATAGTTATTTCATAGTTTGTAGAAGTTTATTTAATTGTTTAAGATGTGTAAAGTGTACATTTATACTTCAATTTCGATAGTTATTGTTTAATGACGCTGAACGGCGGTAAGTCTGATTGTGAAAAAACTGACCTTTCAGTTAAAACGCCATTTTTTCATAGACTACAATTATATTAAAATCAATAATATGTCTTTAGTTTGTAGTGATCAGTCGTTACAGGTATCCAGTGAACTAGTCATACCTTTGGACGATATGGGTCGTCGTTTAGGCGTCCGCTTCTCGAGCACCTCTGTCTTGACGGGCAGCGCGCGATTGCGCGACTGGGAACGCGGTTTGACGACGATCTTCTCCTCGGTCGTCGTCGTCGTCGTCGTTGTTGTTGTTGTCGAGGTAGTGCTTTTGTTATCCTTGTCCTTCTCTTTCTCCTTTTCTTTTTCTTTGTCTTTCTCTTTTTCTTTTTCCACCCTGGGCAGATAAATATGGGTTAAGTTAGTTACACAAAGCTTCATCGATTCGACGAACTAGCGACGCAAGAAAAGGCGAAGCAACTGAAAAATGTAAAAATAAACGTTTATTTTTTATGTCGCGTCGAGTACGAACTACGAATACGCCGATCGTGGCTTGGGTTTGCTTCGCGCGGCAATTTCGTCGCAAAGTGGCTAGTTCTGTGTGAACCCGCCCATGACCAATACCTGCTTTTAAAGTAACTAAAGTAATAAGTAAGTAAGTAGTAAGTATGTAAATGTAACTTACTTAGGAGCAGTGGTGATAAGCGGCTGGTTATCCGCGCTATCTTCTTCATCGCTTCCCCGGACTTTTTCCTTGGGTTTATCAGCTTTCTCTAACTTCTCTTCCTTCTCACTTTTGTCCGTTTCGCTCTTGTCCGAGTCCTTGTCCTTTGTGCGCTGTAACGATGTAGCATGTACTGGCCATAATCAGTATTGGCCCACTTTAAGCGTTTTATAAAGTGAGCCGATTTGAGTAAACACAAAAAAAGGAAACAAATAGTAAGTAATCTCAAATTACTAGATATTAATACAAAGCAATTAATCATAAGAAACAATGTGTTTAGAATTTTGTAGTGATATTCATTACGTACATGAATAAAAAGTTGTAAACAATCAACAGACCTATAATACATATAGCTTGCATTTGATTCCTAGGTAAACACACTGAGGTGACATATACACGTATATGTCACCGTAAAATTGCAAGCACCCGAAAGTTTACAGTCTCGCCAGTTAAATTATAAACGGACGGTAGGAAGACTACAAACTAACCTACGTGGGTTACGTTAGATTGTATACTAACGGGTTCACAATCTTACGGTGTTATATATATCAATAGGACATTCGCCTTTCAATGTAGTCTTGCACGGCTAACACTCAAGTCGGTCTCTTGTTTTATGACACACTGAACGGCGCGGACGTAATTTTAGGCTTCTGAGTTTTTTTATAATCATAATGATTTATTGGTAAATAACACAATTTCAAGTCTTAGTAGTTACATTATAGGGGTACACGTACACATCTTAACCGCATAGAATAGTATCGTTTAAACTTTGTTAAATTTAATAACAGTATACTCCTATGTTTTTTTTTTTACCCTACTATGATTGGGCCAATGACTTGTAGTCGGAGAAAAAATCTGCAACTTTGTAGCAAGCTAGTTGCATTAATATCGTCTTTAATTTCGTAACAAACAACCTATTAGTCGGTGTTTGTTTAGTATCATCGTTAAATTAGTTATATAGTTTTATCCCGAGCACGTCAAAGGGTTTTATTTTGACTTGGCAAGCCGGCGCGGGGTCTCCCGCAGTTGGTCGCGCCTGCGCGTCACACTGCCTGTCAACTGCCCGTTGGTAGGCAGCCAGACGAGGTTCTGTCTTGTATATTTACACGCTTCAAGTATATATACACTAGGCAATGTTAATATTTTAAATTTCATGAACAATTCCTTCGCCGAGGGGTTGAGCGGTTTCCGTGGCATTATGCGGATTGCTCGTTTTTGTAACTTGAATATTTTATCACGATCTGCAGCAGTACTCCAGAGGTCCACTCCATTAGCATGGAGTGGAAATATCCAAAATATGCTTTATTTATGTTATCTTCAGAGAGGTTGTGGGTCAATCTGGATACCGCATAGCACGCTGAGCAGAGCCTGTTAAAAGTATTTTCTACATGGGCTGACCATGATAGTCCTGAGTCAATAAAAAATCCTCAGTACTTGACCTCATTTACCTGCGGCAGGAATGTCGTTCATGAATATTTTAAGTTTGTCTTTTGTATTTTTTCTAAGGTGGAAGTGGACGACATTTGTTTTCTCAATATTTAGGAGCATGCCGTTCACAGAATACCAGTTAGATATATTGTGTAAGGTTTGAGCTAGCTTGGTTTTTAAGGTTACGAAATAACGTCCTTTTGCCTGTTGGTGGGCGTGGAGCAGGCTGAGGAGGAGGTGGGCGGCTGCTTGTCGCGGTCGCGGATGAGCGAGCGGCCGGCGGGCGGCGTGCGGGCGCCGCGAGGGTGTGCCACTAGCGTCACGCCTAGCTTGCGGTAGAAGTCCTCGAAGCTGTGCAGGAGACTGTCGGGGGATATAGGAGTCACCTCACAGTAGCAACATTACCTGAGTGTTGGTGGGCGTGGAGCAGGCTGAGGAGGAGGTGGGCGGCTGCTTGTCGCGGTCGCGGATGAGCGAGCGGCCGGCGGGCGGCGTGCGGGCGCCGCGAGGGTGTGCCACTAGCGTCACGCCTAGCTTGCGGTAGAAGTCCTCGAAGCTGTGCAGGAGACTGTCGGGGGATATAGGAGTCACCTCACAGTAGCAACATTACCTGAGTGTTGGTGGGCGTGGAGCAGGCTGAGGAGGAGGTGGGCGGCTGCTTGTCGCGGTCGCGGATGAGCGAGCGGCCGGCGGGCGGCGTGCGGGCGCCGCGAGGGTGTGCCACTAGCGTCACGCCTAGCTTGCGGTAGAAGTCCTCGAAGCTGTGCAGGAACCTGACGAGAGGTAGCTGTTAGATCTTGGGCTCAAGTTTACCCCGTACTCAAGCTTATAGCGTCACAATCTATGGAGGGATGGCAACTTTTCTACATGATAATTATAGTACAGGAAGTGCCCCAACCGACCGACTGTACGACGTAGTATAGCGCAAAACATTGCGTCGGTATTATTACATTAAAGATCAATCGAAAATAGGCCTAAAAAAGAGGAAAATAAAGTAGTTTTAAGCAAATCCTTGCCATACATTATTAAGTTCTTAAAACTTGCCAATCTTGCGATACTCTCATTCCACTCTCGCTTGATATTATTTAAATTAAAATGGTGTTCTACCTTTTCGCCGAAGTTTTATTGACCGATTTTCACTTGCCAACCACCGCTGATTTTAGTATTTTATGGTTTTATTTTTTTATCATAGTTTTTTTTGTGTAATTTGACATTTAGAGACAGTATACATCTCTAATAAAGTATTTATTATTTCATAGATTCGATATTTGTAATTGTTTTTTTTTTTTTTAATTTATTGTTTGTAAAAATGGACATGTAAAAGTGCCCCTGTGGCCTATTTGCTGAATAAATGTTTGATATTTGAAGTTTTATTTTGGCAAACAACATTTAGCAAACTTTCATTATGACAACGTTTTACTTGGTAGTATTATTGTTAAGTAGATTATTATTATGATATACAACATTTGGAATACATTTCTTTCGCCAAATCATTCATTTGGCTAAAAAAATTAACACGATATCGTCTAGTCATTCGACAGAGACAAGATAGGTGCGACGACGAGCGAAGCGAGAAAATTAGTTGGGAAATAACAGTAGTACAACATGTCCATCGACGCCCCACATGTTTGCGTACAGTGTTGGTGGATTTGGTCGAAAACTTATAATTTATTTAAATAATAATTGTGTGTAGTTTTCGCAAGTTTTTATTTTAATTTAAAAATTACTTATAACAGTTATAACTAATGCATGAATTTATAATGTAATGTATATGGTGACATTTTACTTCATTTAATTTTAGTTTAGTTTTTATGACAGTAGTATTATTTTTGTGGATTGTTTCTAAATGTATATATAATTAATTGTTCTAGTATATAATCGCCTTGGGTTTTCTTGACTGTAATGCTTATATATTTTGTAATAAATAAATAATAATAATTAGGCAAGGCAAAATAATTTTCAGCAATGATTTAGATAACCATTAAGGCCGTCCCCTATTTGAATGACCTCGCGCGCCCCTACTCCCTAGAGCCCCTCTTTCACGTTCTTCGCCTTTTCAACTTGAATTTGCACCAGTAAACAAATTATTGCGTCCGTTCGCTCATTTAAAACTCACTCACTCACTTTTAACTTAAATAAACAGTGACCTATCCACACAAAACTCTCAAAAGCCAAAATCGTACGATCAATTTACAGATAATAAATGTACGCGTGTCGCGTCGAGTGGCACAGATTCCCCGTCCGACGGCCAAGCAGCGACTGCCCCGCGTCGCCCGCGCAGACACCCGCACGCCGAGGCAACGCACGAAATTGAATAGTATCTCAAACTATTTATATAATTGAAAAACCAACAGACTTAAGTGAAGTATAAATCATTATTCACTATTGGTTGAAGTTGCATGTCTAAGCGTTATATAATATAATAAGAAAAGGGTTAATGGAAAAAATATTTACTTGTGATACGGTATGTTTATTGAAATATCAGTAGACACGATTAAAGAACAATTACCAAGCTAAAATATCGTGTTCAGAACTTTTTTGTTTATACAACGTTCAAGCGTGCTACAGTGATGTAAAAACAGTGAAAATGGCCTGGTAGCCTCTTAAAATAAGCCGATAAGTATGACACATGCAAATAATAATGTTAATCCAATGGGAGATCTAAATTATCCACTAATCTACTGACATTGTGTACAAGTTTCAACTGTTATTACTATAAACTACTCTTGGCTTTAAATGCCTGCCCTCTATGGTAGTATTCTTTAGGTCTGTGTGGTGGTAAAAATAAGAATCGAAATATCTTACTTCTTATATGCCTGCTTGCACAAATTTGTGATGCTAGTTGTGACTGGATGGAAACCCATCTTGTCAGCTATAGTCTTCCATTGATTCTGATTCGTCACTCTATTATAGCCTCCCAGTTTCTGCACCACCTACAAAAAAACGTACCAATAAGTTTGGGATACAATACGTGCAGCTTCTGTGCGATGTATTCTGCTTGCCTCGCAAGGCAAACGCTTCGTACTATGAATAAAATCGGACCTTAATAGTGAGCTCAGTAAAGTATTAACATTGACAAACTTGTTACCTAAGAAAGCAAGAAATTATTTATAAATAATCTAACACTTGGTAAATATTATCGAATAATTAAAAAGAAAATGTTTTAGCTTACTCTGAATAATCTGTAGAGATCAATATCCCTGTTGGCAATAGTGGGGTTCCTGTTAAGCGGCGTGCCACGATCATCCATGAATTTATAGAGTTGAGCCACAAAGTGGTCTTTCTCCTCACGAGGTTCGTCATCGGAGCTCTGAAATAAAAATACAATCATCATTATAATGATTTTTCGTATTCTTATACATGGTAAATATTCATATAATGTAATTTTATTACTTAAGGTCCAGTATTGTATGCATGAACTTGTTGCATGGGTCGTTTAAAGAGCGCGGCGCGTTCTCAGTGCGGAGGCACGTACCGTTGTAGAGTACCTTCAGTGCGGCCTCCGCGAGGCAACTCCTTAGAAACTGGTTTTTTTTAATATCACGACGGTGGCAAACAATCATACGGCCCGCCTGGTGTTAATCAGCCACCGTAACCTATGGACGCCTGCAACTCCAGCGGTGTTACAAGCGCGTTGCCCCTTTAAAAATCTGAACACTCCTTTTTTGAATAACTCTATACTGTAGACCCTCGGGAAAAACAGGCTGGACTACTTACGTCATCGGAAGTATTGCGCGGCTCATTGAAGAGCGCCGCGCGGTCCCAGTGAGGCGGTAGCGTGCCGTTGTTTAGAAACTGCAGCGCCGCCTCTACACCGCCCCATTCTATCGGCGCGCTGCCTTTGCGAAACTCTCGGGCTTCCTTCTTTGGCACTGTGTAACTACAACAATGGAATCCTTTTATATTTTGGGCCTACATTTCTGTTTTACTCTACATTTTTGAGATTATGTGTCAAGGAAATAAATGCCTTGTTACAATAACATGTATCATAGCGTTTCGTGAATACACAGGTAATCAAATAGTCATAGTGCAGGATGATTGTTTAAAGTGTAAATTGTAATTTGTGGCTTTCCATCACAGAAGGGTCCTTATGCTTCAAGGGCAATAAGGTCCTTTTAAAATAGAAAATTCCAACAAAAATTCAAATAAAAAGGTTCTTATTGTACATGAAGCATAAGGACTCCTCTTTGATGGAAAGCCACAATTTTGGGTTTGGGCATGCAATAGATTGGATCGTGACTCACTATCGGCCGTCCTTGAAGGAGCGCACCAGGTAGTCCTCCTTGACCTTGATGGCGGGCGTGGGCGCGACCACGAGCGCGGGGAAGGCGGGCTGGTGCGGGCGCCGCCGCTCCGCGCCGCCCGCCGCCTCCACCAGCACCACGCGCCCCACGTGCGGCTCGCTGTCCGCTGCCATGCGGCGGGTGCTCACTTCCCCTTCGCTCTCATCTGACCTGATGGGGTCAATTAACTGTTCATTAAGAGTTACATCAACGGCCTACGCACATAATTTTGAAAGGTATAAGTTAGAATGGTTAAAAGAGCATCAGTCATCAGTAGCAGTGCCTCATCAAAAGCACACTGTCACTATCAGCAATTTCCTCACTTTTGTTCTGTGTGGACTTGCCTGATCAGCCGTGTTCAAATAGACAAAGACACCTTGCGAGAAAAAAGCTCGTTCAATTTATACACAGCGTGTGCATCATTTCACTCAAAAAACATAATATTTTTTAAAGTTATTAATTCCACATACATCTAAAACTTCAAGAGACCCTAAACTTAAGAGTGTGAGAAAGTTTAAAAAAAAACAGCATAGAAAACTTACGCAGCTCTTCCCCTCCTCCCGCGCCGCCCTGCTATGACTGGCGTAGAAAAATGTTCTGGATGTGTGAGAGGCAACTGGTCCAATGTCTCACTCTCGTTAAAGTGCCTCCCGCTCTTTAGGCATAGTGCTGAACGTCGCAAAGTTGTGATATCGCCATCATCAAATACTGATAGGAAAAATAATTAATGGTTAATTTAGTTTTTAATTTTATAACTATTTACGATTAAGATTCCCCGAAAAACTCGGCCGAATTTCACTTGTTCATACAAACGGAGTTTCATTCTCACTTTAAAACTACATATTGAATTGTAATGAATATTTGTCCATACAATGACATGAGGTTTATCTAGGCCTGAAATTAGTTTATATTGCTCCACCTTATAAAACAAAAGAAATATAACAAAAACAAGTTTAGTATGAAAATATTATTTGAATTAACCTTTTCCTGATCCTTTTCCAAAATTCCGTCCTACCCGTTTTAATGTAATCCTTAATTCCGTTTCCCCGTTTTACTCGTCTGGCTGAATGCGCCAGGAGCGCGAAGCCATTAAAAAAAAAAATCGCTTATTTTTTAACTATGGTATCTGAAGTTACGTAAACTGATTACAGGACTAGATACACCTTATCCTATTGTAAGTACGAAGTTTCAGAGCAACCTAGCTGGTCATTTTGAAATAAGAGTGTAACTACAAACATTTGTATGGAGAACCAAGTTTAAGGGGAATAGTTCAAGAGAAAAAACAGATTTTCTGAATATGTAACAACATGATGAAAAGTACACTGAAATATATTCTGAATATAAAAATATTTGATAAGGTATATGTACAATGTAATAGCATAATATATAAGTTTCCAGGCTTGCTCAATACACTATTTAGCATTTAAGTGTTGACTCACATGATTATTATATAGGGGACCTTTAACCTCTACTCACCCACAAACTGTGCATGCCAAGACAAAGGCAATTCGATCTGACTGAAAAAAGATTCACTACAATGGAATGGAGAGCCTTTAAGTCTCCAGACAGCTTGAGGATATTTTGTGATTATGACTAAGGCCTTTAAAATGTACATAGCATTTCTGGACTATGGTATGTACATGGAACAAAAGTTCCATTAAATATCAAATATCAAATATCAAACATTTATTCAGCAAATAGGCCACAGGGGCACTTTTACATGTCCATTTTTACAAACAATAAATTAAAAAAAAAAAAAAAACAATTACAAATATCGAATCTATGAAATAATAAATACTTTATTAGAGATGTATACTGTCTCTAAATGTCAAATTACACAAAAAAAAACTATGATAAAAAAATAAAAACAAAATACTAAAATTCTTTAGAGATGTATAAGTCTCTACGTGTCAGAGATAAAATATAAAAATATATATTAAATTATCCTTAGAGATGTAGAGGGTCGCCAAGGCTTGAATTCTTATATAAATAATTAAAAGACAAAAAAATTAAAACAGACAAGAACCGAATGAAGTGTCTCACGTTAATGTCACTCAAAAGTAAAGTTACATACTTTAACATAACCTGTACCCCGTGTAAGCTTAAACAGACCGGTCTCCACAAACAGCAGCATCATTAAAGCAGAATACACTATATCATGAGGTGGTGGATGGTAGTTGAATATTATTTATTATCTTTTGAATTGTACAGTGGTTTAGTTTATAACTGTTATGCTGTATAGCTTTTTGTAATAATAATAATAAATAAATGCCTAGATTAGATAAAAAAATTTATTTAATTGTACAACTAATTCTCAAGATGGTATAATCCTTACCATTGAGTATAAAACAATGAATTCGCTTACCCTTATCCAAATGAATGGGATAAGGGCAAGCGAATGATGATGATGATGAGTATAAAACAATGAATTGCCTAAACACGACAAACAGAAAACCACAATTGATCCTTAATGCAAATGTATCCCTTTAAGAAATCTCTTTCAGCTAACCCTTGATTCTGAAAATCTTTAGATACTTCTAACCTTAGCTTGTTAAAGTTTTATAACAAATAAAAAATCAGAATTTGCATTTCCAGCAAGTAAGCCTTTTGTTAAGGCTCCTGCCTGATGTACAATCTGCAAAACTATTAGCTTAGCACCCCTGCATATAAAAATGTATACAGGGGTGACTGACAATCTTGATGCATTTTGAAAAACTTACCAACAGTGTACTGACTGCAATCCTGTATCTTGGTGATGATTGCCTCCACAGCATCTTTTTTAGGGTCCTGCTTCACCTCCACTGTGCTGCCGACACGCAGGGTTCCTTTTATAACTTCATCATTCACTGTTATGTTGCCTCCAGCCTTGAGTGTTACCTGGGAATTGGTTTTGGTTTAATATAGGTCTTGAAAAACTGTGGCAATAGAAGAATGTGAAATTGAATTTAAGAAGAGGAAGTAACAAATGGTAGGAGTAGTAGGGCAGTGCTATATGCAAGATTTAATCAATTTATTACCAGTTTTTTTACACTTGTATCTGTAACACTGGTTGTAAAGAGCTGTAAACACTCATAGAAGTCTGGAAAAGATTGCATTTTAGCTATAAGACCGCCTGTTGTCTGGCTCTACATTTAATCAATTGTTTATTTTTATTGTATCTTTTACTGAGGTGTGCACATAAAGAGTATTCTATCTTCTATCTATCTATAGAAGACATTAAGTTACCACTATTATATCCAGGCCATGAGGTTTGAGGTATGCCTGGCCTAGTAATGGGGTGGGGTGGGTCCCAAAATATATCAAACAATTCTATATCTGTGGCCCTAGTGAAAAAGGGTACAAGTCTTTGGCAGTTTAGGTGTATAAGGGCATAAGTGTTACGTGGAACTTACTCCCCTTTACACCTGCGCTGCCAGAGACTTGTACCCTTTTTCACTAGGGCCACAGATATAATCAATAAAGCTTTTCCTACATTTTGTACTTACCTTGCATTTTATGCTTCTAGATACTTTCTTAATCTTTGCTTCACAGAAAGCACCCTTGTATTTGGCACTGACATCAGTGCCCACTGGTAGGAATGGAGGTTCATCCACCTGCTGCAATGTAACATAATATCATAAAAACAATATGCTAATACAAAGAAACCCAAAATCAATACATCAACATTAACAATTTAACATTAACATTGATTTTGCCAAAACATACATACTAATGAACACTCAGTTTTATAGTATTGGTAGTAGGATTATACTAACCATATTAGCTATTTTGAAATTCAGTATTGATCTTGAAACAAGGCCCTGAAAGAAGACACAAAACAGTTCAGTAATTGTTCATGAAGCAAACAATAGAATTCGATTTCCATCACTAATTCAGTCTTAATACTACCGATAAAGAAGGCAAAACGAGAAAAACATACCTATAAATCATAACAGTATATTGTAAAACAAAGTGATACTGCTAGGACGCCAAGCCTAAAGTGGCGTACGTGACCATAGGTTATAGCAGGGTAAACTATGTTGTCTTCTTTTTGAGAACATGCTAAGGTGTGAACGTGACCGTCAGTTTTCTGAGGCAACAAAACCTAAATCTATAGAAATTGCGATTTAGAGCAATAACTAAAGTTATACGACACACTTATATAGATTGCGCGGCAAACAAATGCAATGAATGACAGACCTGGCAAATATAATATATTAGTATAATTTCATTAACACTTGCATCAACTCCCGGTTAACATGTAATACGAGTCCATTTTACATTTAAATGAATTTAATTTAGTAAAATCAATCAAACGAACACCATTTTCATTTCACTTTTTTGACAATAAGACCGTAATGTTGCTATATCTACCAATGAATAAATATCACCCTTAAATGTTGCCTGAACAAAATAAAGAGCTCAGTAGAACTTTCTTGAATTTTCTAAGAAGACTCTAAAATAAATTTAACTGCTTTCAAATTTACATTTTCTAAAACAATAAGTATAGTGATAATTATTACATTAATTCAAAAAAACAATAATTTTATTTCATTATGATACGGCATGAGGGTGATGAAGTTTTGGAACGTTTAAAATTTTTGACACAATGAACATTGAACACGTCAAAATTATTTTTCTTCCCCAGCGATGAGATACGATACGATGTTTTGAAAATGTATTTGCTAACAGTTGAGCGGTTTTGGTGGGCCTAAAATCTTTTCTTCAGATACTTTATGAAATTTACAGTGTGTAGGGTGTCAGAAGTGAGATCAAAATGAAGGCTTTACTCGCAACTGTGTCGAGTCTCGTGCTCACGACCGTGGTCATCGGCAATGCCTACTACCAGAAGAAACAGTTTTACCCATCGATAGTGTACCTAACTAATTCTAATCCTAGTATGGCTGTAAGTTTCCTAACACGCAATAATACGAAAAAAATTATATAGCAATTACATTGTCTAATTACACTAAAATCCAATTAGAGTCCAACAACATTAATTAATAACTGAATCGTTACACTCAAACGTATGACCTTTTCCATCTGGATAGCCTTCGCTGAGTGAAGTGTGTGGTATAATATTCGTTGGCCTTGCGGCCGGCAGGTCGTATCTTAATTTACAATGCTTTTTCTTCTCCAGGTAATGTACTTGCAAGCCTTTATATTAGTGCTATTGGTGGGAAAACTATTAAGGAAAATATTCTTCGGCCAACTACGTCCTGCAGAGTTTGAGGTGAGCTTATTACATCTATTTTTAAGCAGATACTTCAGAATCCTCATTGTAGCTAAACATTGTTATTTATATCTTCAATCTTTGAAGTATGCATTCCTCCACTTTACCTATTATCCTTTCCTTATTAACTAGTTTTATTTTAATGTCTTCAGATCTAGAATATCAAATCTAATCTAAGTTTGTTTTTGGTGACTTTCCACTCACTTAGCCTAGGGACTCTTTATAATTATATAATTTTTATTATAATCACCAGTCCCAAGTACCTATTATTATAACTATAAAATTATTCAAAGAGATTATAGGTGTAGAGATTTTGGACCTTTAATGCCTAAAACAATATAAAGCTCAAGTTTATCAACTAGCTGATACTCTGGCATAAATGTTAGTTAAACATTAAACCTGAATTTTCTCTGCAGTGAAAATATGTTTTGCCTCTTTATAAAAAACATTTATCCCTTTATAGGACAACTGTCTCTAAAAAGACCACCTATAACATCTTTTTTCTTGTACAGAATTTTTAGGACTATAGATTGGCAATGAGGCTTGAATTGAGCATTTTTTCAGTCTTGCCAGTTAAAGTCACACTAATAGACAGATTTAAGGCATTATTAAATATGCAAGTTTTGGAGATGTTTATGAAAAAAGGTATTTAACTCTTTAATGGGCAAACTTCGACTATAAACCCTACCCTATAATAATGATTTTAAACTTTATTTCAAAATGATAGGGTAAAATTTTCCGTAATATCTGATTTATTAAATTGATTAAAAAAATACACAATTCAAGCCTCATTGCTTCTTTATAGGCAAATGTCTGCATAAGGTAAGAATACAAAAAGATGATGTAATGGATGGTAATTTTGTAGGAGAGTTAATATTATGCTTTATATTTAGAATTGAATTTTTAAATCTTTGTTTATTTCAGCACCTCATTGAGCGGTCGTGGTATGCAATAACGGAAACATGTTTAGCATTCACTGTGTTTAGAGATGACTTCAATCCCAAATTCATTGCATTGTTTACACTCCTTCTCTTCTTGAAAGCATTCCACTGGCTGGCTGAAGACAGGGTTGATTATGTAAGTCTCATTCAGTTTGATTATACACATTTAAAATTTTACTCTTAGTACATGAAAGTGAATAATTCGTTTGTTAAGATCTAAGTATGTTATTGGAGAAACTTTTAAATTAATTAATTAATATAGCTGAAACTTATTGAAATAAATTAAAATCCTAGAATAGAGAAATCTGATCATTTCGGTATTTTCTTTGCCTTGAAATTCATTTGTTCAACAATTTAATGATACAAAAGAAATCCTACTTTATTTTGATGAAGGTTGAAATTCCAATGAAACAGAGTGGACATCCTAATGTACATTAGGCAGTATGAGGTCTAAATTATAAATATGTAAAAAGAGGCATATGAGAGATACAACAAATATTAAAGATATTATTTTTTTCAAACATCCAGATGGAGCGTAGCCCTGTTATTGGCTGGCTGTTCCATGTGAGGATTCTCACCCTGCTGATGCTGCTTGCACAAGCTGACATGTACTTCATCAACCATGCATACCAGGTCACCATCTCCAAGGGGCCCTCTGTGCAGTTGGTGTTCGGCTTTGAATACAGCATACTCATTATTATGATTGCCAATATTTTGATTAAGGTGAGTTTTAAATTAACTAGCTATTAACTATTAATTTGTTATTGAAAATTGTACTGCTGTTGAAGATCCTTGAAGCTTGTATAATTAAATTCTACCTAAATTAAATGAGTGATTTGTTTTCTAATAATAATATCGTGTATTGCACAATGGTAAGAGTCGCCCCAGAGGGGCATACATTGTATGTAAAATTACCTGCCTGCCATAATGCCGCACCTGCCATAATTATATCATTTTTTTTTTCCATAAATGGCTTTTACTTCTCGCTAATTTTAGCAAGGTGGATTCTGCCAATGTCGAGGTGTGGACTTTTGACTTATGTGAGCAGGGAATGTTCGGTTTAATTTTGATTTTTGTGGATAATTATATCATGTGGATGGCAAACAAATATATTTAGAAAACTGTTGATTTTGTACCATGTTCTCTCTTCTCATCAACATTTATTATTCATATTTTGGCTTTTGACACATGACGAATTCAACATTGAGTTATTGAAAATATTTTTTTCACTTTGGCAGCTTAAACAAGTGTTGCAAGCTTAAACCTTGCTTCGAGAAAACGGGAAGCAAAATAGTAGTATACTGACTGTAAGCAGCCTTCTCATTTTTTTATTAATGCTATTATTAACGATTTTACTATTTCGTCATTTGTAAAAGGCGATTTAGATCGTGTCATTCACGAAGACGCGTGTCTTGATTCGTAATGTCATGTTATTAAAGGTTAGATTTGACAAATTTGCGCGTCATCGTGGATGACACGAACTTGTTACACGACCCCTAAAATATTTGCATCTCATGCCTTGTGAATCTCACTACTACGCTCAACATTCCAAATTAGATTTCTTGCTATGCTAGGAACTCAATAACGAACTTTGCTTTTTTTTTGGGTTCTGTAGCCAAATGGCAAAACACGGAACCCTTATAGATTTGTCATGTCTGTCTGCCTGTCCGGTTATGTCACAGCCACTTTGTTCCGAAACTATAAGAACTATACTGTTCAAAATAGAAAAAAAACAATAAATTTTGGGGGTTCCCCATACTTAGAACTGAAACTCAAAAATTTTTTTTTTCATTAAACCCGTACGTGTGGAGTATCTATATATATATGGATAGGTCTTCAAAAATGATATTGAGGTTTCTAATATCATTTTTGGGTAAAATGTGTCCCCCCCCCTGTAACTTATAATTTAACAGAATGATAAAACTAAAAAAAATATATGATATACATTACCATGCAAACTTCCACCGAAAATTGGTTTGAACAAGATCTAGTTAGTAGATTTATTTTAATACGTCATAAATGGTACGGAACCCTTCATGGGCCAGTCCGACTCGCACTTGGCCGCTTTTTTATTATTACACAAATAGATATGTCGCATTATGCTCCGAAGGTACCACCTTACAAAAACAATGTCATTTTAATTTGAAATCAGTAGTGAAGGAAATACCGTGTTTTTTATATCGAACGAAACAAGAAAAATATAACTCTGTTCCAATTGAAAAGGGTTTAAATTACATTACTTACGAGGTTATCATGGGTATAAATTTTCTTGTCATGAGAATTTGTATACGAACAAGGTATTTGTTCCAGTACTGCCTCCACGCGATCGACTCGCGCTGGGAGGCGCCCTGGGAGAACAAGGCGGCCGTGCTCCTCTACACCGACCTGGCGATCAACTTCCTCAAGGTCCTGCTGTACATCGGCTTCGTGGCCATCATGGTCCGCATTTACACTCTACCTCTCTTCGCATTCCGCCCCATGTATGAGACGATGAGGTAAGAACTACTACTATATGAAAACACGTCTACACCGAGATGGCATAAATTTCAAAGTCTTGTTGAACCTTCATCCAGACTTAATGCGCAAACCTTAAGAGGAATTCCTAGTTGCGATTTTTCCATACAAACGCTCTCGACTGATTCCTCCCTGGATTTTTAACCTAGAGCAGTGATTTTTTCATATAAGATCAATATCATCAATATCTGTGCCGCTATGTTTTGCTTTTTTGGATTATTTTATTTTGAAGAAAGATACAGCGCCTCGAAAATCGCAAAAACGGCTAAATTGAATTGGCTGTAAAAAAAGGCACAGTATACAAATATGACAAAAAATATCCAAAAAATCAAAACATAGCGGCATAGATTATTTCTTCCTCTTGCAATTTCCAAAATTTCATAATGATTAGTTGCGTTTTGGAGGAGGAAACAGTCGAGAGCGAAACCTCGATTTTTGAGTTTTTTGCGAGTGAATTTCGGTCCGAGCTGCAGTTGTCCTTATCGCACGAATTGGAGGCGGAGACAGTTTCTAAATATACGTACACAGAAGGAATAGTGATGGGCATAACATCCTTATTAGGGATTGCAGAACCGGTACTGTTTTAAAGAACCGGGATTTCCCGGTACTTTCGGAACTGGTCTAATTATTTCATTATTTTAAATAAAACGACAGCATTTTGCGATTTGACCACCTTTCGTATTATAATTTAATAATCACATTTTCTTTTATTACGTAGTAGGCAATTTTTTTTAGAAATATAGTATTTTACATTGCTCACACTTGTGCGTCACAAGTAAAAGGCTTTGATGTTTGCCACTAGATAGCAAATTTAATGAAATTACATTGACGAGGGGATTTATATATAAGTATCGCAGTCGTATTGTATAATCCGCCGTATTACATTACGGCTAGCCGATATCAAAATAAGGGCCATTTTGAAATGCGGCGGTTCAACGATTAAGGTATGTTGGGTAAATACCAGATGCGGGTGAAGAACGTAGGACATTCATTTCCCCCTAATTTGGCTTTATTTTTTAATGTTGGCAACATTGTGTAAGACGCCATTTCATTGCGCCTCGACTGTCAGTGTCCCCGCGTCGCTCAGGGAGTCGGGCTTGTGCTATGTGCAATCACAGAGAGCAAGGTAAATTTCGCGAATTCTTCCTTCTATCCGATCTTCGCTCTGTAATTTATTTTGCGTATTGTGATGAAACTGTGTTTGTTTTTGTAATTGTGTTAACAGACCTAGCACTGCTGTAGACCGATATCCGATCTTGACCCTTCCAGGTAAAGATCGGACCAGAAACAATCAGATCTTTACCTATTTAAAAAACAGCAGTGATTATCAAACTTTAAATTTTCTTCAATTTACCTACTGACCTTAATTATCACATTTATTGTTTTCTTGATCACACTTTCGTACCATTATTTTTATCCAGTACCACTACCAGCGCGACGGTTACTGACAATGTAATTTTTTTAATTTCCGCAACCCAAAGGTTGCCTTTCAGCGATAAGACCGCATGTTGTTTACCTGTGCTTATTTGTATGTTTTCTGTTGTATTGTTTTTTTTTTATTGAGGTGTGCAATAAAGAGTATTTATATTGTATAGGGATGATGATACATGTTGAAATTTATAACAAAATCGAGTAAAATATATAGCAAATGAGCAATTTTTCGCAATAAAGTACCTACACATACGGATGCATATGTAGATGTGCACGCATACATACATTGCTAGTTTCGGATACAAAATAGAGATAGGGCTTCGAAATTAGTTTACTTAAAATGCTTCAAGAGGGAACTCTTTCCCGATATATTTACTTTACTCTTTACATACGATCCTTACATTTTATAAAAAAAAAAAGATTGTATATGGGATAAGTAGGGTAAAGCCTCTTGGTGAGGTGGTAATTTGAGGCGTGGATTAGTTTGTAGTTTGTAGTTGATTAACATAGATAATAAGATAGCTATTAAGATTTTTACTAATATCGCTATGGATTTTTTTTTAATGGTCCGAAATAAACAATTTTTATTTATTTTATTTATTTATATCAACTATTGCAAAATTAAACCAACAAAATCGCAATTTTAATTATTTTCCATACTTCAAGATGGGCTCTCAGTGACCTTGACCTTTTTAAAGAACTACTTAGTCTTTTTGATTTCTAAGTTTGATTCTTATTTTTTTGGCGACCTTCATTAAAAATGACTGGGCACGATTATTTTTTATTTTGATTTTTGTCCCTCCTACTTAAGTACTTAATATCTTCCAGTACATTCCATTCAATAAACAATACATTTACACTTTCCCTAAACCTGTATAGTTCACGAAATCTTAAATTGTCAAAACTTCGCAACGTATCTATTATTTTAGTGGTTTTTTTTTATTACTTCGGGTAAACCTTACAATAAGAGGTTTCTTAGCACATTGTTTACTTATCAAATTGCCTTATGACATAGGTATCAAAGTTTGAGAGCCACAATTTTACCAATTTTTGTATTAGGGTTAAGATCGGATACAAAAGGGTAGACACCGGACCTATTTCTTTGTGATACCTTATTCTCTTTCCATTAGAAGCAACTTTTTTTCACCATCCAATGTTCTCCCTTGATGGCAAAACACTCGTTACCCTAAAAAAAGTATGTCTCATCTTTACACAGGTACAAAACTAAAACCGTTCTATATTGAAGATTACCAAAAATCAGGCCGAATCTACGGTTATTTTTTAACGATTCGCTACGTACTTCAAGAATCTGTCACGTGTTGAGAAGTCGAAAAAACATTTTTTCACGAGTTCTCTCTATTGGTCCCAAAATTGTCCGGCATTATCCCAACATACTTTACCCAGATTGTCATTGCGATACGTTCTTCAATAAGGCGGCCCAAGTTTAGCCCAATCGTACTACAAGTTAAATAGATTGTAGTTTAACCATAGGTATATTTATACCTACTTACAAAATTTCACAACACACCATGATCACTCCCAACTTACTGATACGGATAGGTACAGTCAAGTGTAAAAATATGGATGTACACATCTTACTCAAAAATATGTCCCATAGCATCTTATTCCAGTGTAATAAGAGCGTAGTACCATATTTATGAGACGATTCTTTCGATACATATTTTTGCACTTGACTGTACGACGACAACCGAAGCTGAGACATCATTCTTTTTTGCAGTTTTTACCTATAATATCAATCAATCATTTATTATTTCGTCAAGGTGTAAAATACATTTAGTACAGGTGATAGGGTGTTTGGTATTAGGGTGTAATAGATACAGTATAATATAAAAATGAAAAACAATATTACGTGGTAACAACAAAAATAACTTGCGTCGGGCAGCGCAGAATAAATTCCGTCCGGCTCGCGGGCGATGTCGACGGAATGGCGCGCAATGAGCGAGCGCACGAGTCTCGCGTCTGTGTGCGCGCAGTCACACTTAGATAGCTCCGGCTTCCGCCCACCGCAGCGCGACAGAAACATAGCTTCAAAAATTCGAGATTTGAAAAGTTGCTCAGCTAGGAATTGCTCTTAAAGTGCAAAATAATGATGATGAGAAAAAAAGTAAGTAACTCATAATTTTTTTTATACATACAATACGTGCTCGAAAACGTGTTTATTCTATCTAATTCTGCATTACACCATTTTTTTTATATTGAATTAGAAGTTTTGTTGTTGTTGGAAAATGTTAAGGTGGTTCTCCTTATGCAAATTTCATACAATTTTATTCATCGTTATTCTCTTAATACGTTGATTCTCTGCACTTTAAACCTTGATATTTAAGTAGAACATATTCGTTTGTCTGCGCAAGATTCAAAATAATAACTAGTTATTGCAGAATATCATTGAAAAATCCATTTAAAAATTGAGAAGATTTTGGTTTAAGTTTGCTTGTGTGAGTGATCTTTACATATTATCCATGTAAACCAAGATGGAGAGGTTAAGTTTAATCATAGCCAACAAAGATGTCACTTTAACACAGGTAACCAAACTAAGTAGTACCAAATTTGCTCGATAGGCGGTGATAAGGTAAGGGTATGTAAATCACAAAATATGTTATACTGGTTTAGCTTAAAAACAATTTCCGGTATAATTTGATCCCTAGATTCGTACATGTAACTATCTAATCGGGGGTCAGACCAGATTTGGATTCTAAATGGGTTTCCAGGAAACTTCGTTAATCACTTAGGTGACAGTTCAAAACTTGGATTGGTAGGTAATAATTTTACAATAATTAAAAATTAAATATTTATAAATTAATAATGCATCATTCATTGATTTACCAAAATTATAAGATTATAATATTTATATTACCTAGGTACATTATCATTTATCATAAAGCCCGCGAACCCTTTCGCGTATTTACTTATGCCATAGATAACCTGTGCGTTTTTCTGCATTCGTTTTTTCAAGCTACCGCTCGATTTATTTCCCGTTCACCGTAAATTGAGACTATTGTATGAAGAGTTGTTGTGATTTACTGACTGGATTTATTTATACTCGTATAGACGTCTAAAAATCATTTTACTTTTTAGAATCATTTTAGGCAAGTAATAAATGTCAAGCCATTAAATGTCAGTGTGAACATCAAAAATATTGTTGCCTTCATATCAGGCGATTTGTTTTCGCTGACAATTGTGAGAATATCACGAGCCCTTTGGAGGTCAACTTGTGACAAGCGTTAGTTCATACCCCGAATGTCGTTAAGGGGAAAACTAACAAGGAGATTATAAAAAAACATCGGTGGTCCGGTGGAAAAAGAAAACCGCGTCAAGTTAAAGCTGCCTTACAATACAACACTATTATGTCCTTATTCGTATGTATTTCACTTTCAATATGAAATCATACTACTTAGGCTCTATATGATACCATCGCCGCAAAATGTGCATCGCTGCACGTCTAGCCTTGCGCTGCCTGTATGCCGTATCCAACGGTTTCCTACCATGTTGTTAATTTTGTAATGCTGCTTTTTTGTCCATTTAAAATATTTGTTGTCCTCGCGGCCATGATTATTATCCGCACAATGGTTCAGTAGCAGTACTTATTACTATTTCATAAATTTCATAATGCGGGCAAAGTTGAAATTAATTAACAATTAATATGATGATTTCAGAAGAAGCGTGGCTTAGCGTAATGTACAAGTGAATAACACGGTTTTGCTTCTGATAATTGAATATTGACTAGCCTAGGCCGATCACTTTGACCGCCAACCACGTCACTGACGCACGCGGCTACAGCCCAATGCGCCGCGCACGACAAGGCGAAAAAAGTTTAAAACCTACCTAAATATTACCCAACGTAACCTTTTAACCTTTCTATCATAAAATGGGATAAAAAGACACGATTTTCAACTTCCAGAACGATCTGCACCTATAATCCAAGTCATATTTTTTTTGGTAATCCCTCAATTTTGAGTTTGCTAATGTTTTTTCTACGTAATTCAGAGAAAATCAAAGAACACTACATAGATGATAAATGTTTTCTCAAAATCTTTAAAACAGGGTCGAAGAATGTTTGTGTTCCAAGAATTTCCCTCTATACCTTCTTGTTGCTTAGCCTACAGGTTATTGGTCGCCGCGTGCGATTACCAGTGTTTATCATCCGGTGACTAACTTGTAATGTAATTACATACTTTTTGCTTAGTAAATATTTTTCATTTTTTAAATGTTTTTTCTTTTCGTTCTTTAGGTACTAAGGTATAGGTATTTTATTTTAGAGTCCATAAATACCTTACCTTACCACTTATTACTTTCGGAAGCTCTAATTACCTGTCACACTTATTACTTAGGCAATAGGATTCAGAGAAAAATATCGGCTACATGAGTAAATGAATTGCTATTATATTCCTAACAATTCTAACCGCTGAGCGAGTGCGGTAGATGGTTTTACCGCTTGAAGGAAAGGAACCAGTAGGTATAGGCGCGCTACCCTAACCCTATATCATAAAGACTTCTCGCTCATGTTACGCTGGCTCCATGGATCGATCTGCCCGCGCTTGGGCGATAATAATAATAGCAGGTAATACTCAACATCCCTATTATTGGGTTGTCGCAAGTACCCACTTTGTTGAAAAATATTATAATTGCGTTATTGAAACAAATTCTTTGCTGTTTATGCACTCTAAATGTACTTTTAATATAATAATATGAGCAAGGCTTTTTGTATTACTTTGATTGACTTGAAATAGGTATTCTTTAAAGAAACAAAGTAAGATTGATCGGTAATTAATAAGCAGGCTGAGTAAAACAAATATCGCGCGAGTGCTAGCGGATTGAGTTTCTCTCATCGCTGTCCTACATAGGTAGTGTGAACGGATGCCTAGCCAAGATGCCAATCGTTTGCGCCGTAACGTACGAAACGCTAAGGGGTCATCCATTAAGTACGTCACAGGTTTTTAGGGGGTCAAGAAAATGACGACGCAATGCCCGTAAAATACGCCGTTGTTGAATGTCCTCGTAAGATCTTGTGCAAACATACAGTTGGTAACACACAGTTAGGTTAGTTAAGTTAGTAGTATTAATTATTGTGTTGGGTTGCGATGTAAAAATTAAAATATAATTTGCGGCAATGATTTCTTACACAACCTTTAGTTGCTTGATTAGATGGTTTGTCGAATTAGTGGCACAACTGTATTTGTATTTATTTAATCCTCCGTTTAATATTGGTAGCCTGCGATGCGACATTCTTTTTTTAAATGGCTTCAGTTGATCAAGAGATATTTGGCTTTATTTCATGTAAATTTGACGTCATTGATTTATCGAAATTGGCCAATTAGACAATTAATATATGAGACAGAACGTGGTTTTGATGATATTTAGAGAATCGAATATGTCTTCTAACTGTTGAGACAGTCTCTTCTCGTTGAGATTAAGGTCAATCACAGTTCCTATTGCAAAATTATTCAAATGCAAAATGCTTTATTACTACTTCAGTGACCCAAAAAGGACCTTGATCTCTGACAAACACCACTCAGCCCTGTTCTGTGCCACTTTCCGTCTTTTAGGGCTTCGTCACTCCAGCCTAGCGATACCTGGGACGCCCGGATGGACGTTCTCCAACCTAGTGCCCCACATATACTCTTCTCATAGCTCGATTCTTTCCTATCCTCTCGAGGTGACCGAGCCAGCGAAGTTGTGTTGCTTTAATGTCGCCAATTCCCAATGGGCAATCACCTTCTATAGCGTTTTCATTACAGCTTTAAACGTTTTTCAAATAGTTTTCTTACGAGGGGCAAACTGAAAGTGTTTAGAATAGAATACGCTGAAGTAATTGGGCCGTCACTCTTTATTTTAATGCGTGCTTTAACTCTTTCTGGTCACGCGTAAAAAAAAAACCATTAGGATAGGATTACCATGAAGCGCACACAGCTTATTCTTCCAATGCATTTTTGTATGGCGATGGCAAGACCCTCGGAGGTTTTGTATGAAATTCATGAGGTACCATGCATAGGGATTTATGTTTTTGTCTACACATAAATATTTATGCACGATTTTTTAACAGTGCCATGTGAATACTGAGGGATGTCAAAACTGCTGATATACAGTTTTTTGTCAGTATTTTTTGTTATGTAAACTTTTGACGTCGCTCTTAAATGACATGCTTCTCTATGAGCATCCGTTAAATTACTACAAAAGCGATTAAATTTGAAATTTTAAGAATAATCAGATGTACGAGGACTAGGCTTCATTCTGAAAATTTAACTGAAGCCTGTCGTACGAGAACTTGGCTTCATTATGAAACTATATCTGAAGCCTATTTTAACTCTGTGGTTCACTGAGCTCACAATGAAAATTGTTTAAAATAGTGACACGAAACAACTCTTAAGTCGAAATTGAAATAACGCTCGACGTACAATTTCTAAATGGCCCGCAATCCTAAAACACAAGAAACTACCAAATGGCATATACCTGAAAAAAAAGATAAAGAGTTATATTTTCATAAATAATATGCCTCTTTTTCTTATATAATGTCTATGTGGCCTTTTCTAAGAACTTTCAGTGTTGCCTACGTTTAAAAATGTAATGAGATTTTGGTCATAAATGGTATTCGAATTATTCGTTTTATCCGGATATCAACTTAATAATTATCCGGATAGTGAATAGGGTGGATATCCGGATAAAACGGTTGTTTGTTTTTGTTTTGGTGGTTTTTTTTATTCGCTGTCCAGTTAAATAACAAGCTTTTGGAACGATAATCGTTTTATGCGCTTAATTTTCTTTCCTAATCGGTTTTGTGTTATAAGTAATTACTAATATTTCTTTTGTCAAAAATATGTTGATAAATTAATAATAGTGCCTAATCCTATTCGCTGATTTCGTTGAAAAAAATTGAGAAAAATGTGACGTCACACCAGAGGGCGGAGGGGTTTGCCAAGTGTGACAAGGGGGGGGGGTCAAAACGATGTAATATCGATATGAAAAAAGTGCCAAAAATATATATGGGCAATAAAGTCGTGTATACATATTTTTGGCACTTTTTTCGTATCGATATTTTCAGACGTGACCGTTCAATCACGAATTTATTATATGGATCCCTACAACCTCACCGATTATCTTAATAAAAAAATCATCTCCTACACCGCGCCATCTAATTTACACTTTTGTCCCTCGTGAGCCAATGAGAGTAATAAGAAAAGTCATCTTCTGTACTAGCGACCTCTAATAATAGTCACAAGAGTGACACTGGGGAATGACAGTAGATATGGTAGTGTGCGTGAACGCAAGAAATTGCACTATTTTGCAGTTTTGAGAAATGATTGATGAAATCTGACACTGTTGAGTTTTAATATGTTTCGATTTAGTCGTAATATTTTTTATTGTATACGCAAGTATCAACACGTCTTAGGAGAATGTTTGGGTTTTGGAAAAAATATTGATGATCCGAAAATTGTGCACAATCACGCCATCTTTTGGTGGCTAGTCGACAGGACATCCCTAGACATCCACCTTAAAATGAAACAAAAGTGTGACGTTCCACGGGTAAAGATACCTTAAGGCGGTCGGCGCTTACGACATTATTAACAACGCTCCAATACTAATGTGGTGCTACGCGACGTAAGTGCCGACCGCCATAAAGTATTTTTACCCGTAGAACGTCACAAATATTCCAATAAATTCTAATAAAATATGCACGTAAATGTCGTAAACTGATTGCAAGGCGACGCACTTACAAGGCGTTTACAGATTTTTTTTAAATTACTCGGTAAATGTCCTTTAATATTAACAAACAACACATGAATGAATACAAATAACATTACATACACAACAATCACTATGTCTAAACTTAAAATCTAAAAACCAAACGCTGCATGCGTAAAAGACAAAAAAAAATCAAACAAAAACACTAAAACTAAAAAAAAAACACAATTAATTAATATACTGCCCTACTTAAAATATCCACCCCATTCCGACTCCCCAGTCCAAAAGTACCAAAAATACTTGCGGAAATATTTATTTATATATTGCGGCTATATTTCATTTAATGTTCAACAATTATTAATTTTATTTACCGAGATGACGTATATCATATGCATTGCTATATATGTATCATCGCCCACACTTAACTGTATATCGGTGGACCTTATTACATAAGGCATAAAGTCCATCGATGGAAGATTGTTGCTGTTTGTACATGCATGTACTTGGCTACTTGGGATTTCTTAATATGGTAGCGGTTATTCATTACTATTTAAAAACTTAACTTTTTGTTAAGGTTGCTCTTAATCTTAATAAATTAACAAAACACAAACAAAATTACTTAACAACCAATTCAAACCTGCCAAATTTTCAGGAGTTTCAAGAAAGCTTACAACGACGTGGTTCTATCTCG
Organism: Cydia pomonella; assembly: GCF_033807575.1. Lineage (NCBI taxonomy): Eukaryota > Metazoa > Arthropoda > Insecta > Lepidoptera > Tortricidae > Cydia > Cydia pomonella. Next base: position 7,710,352 of record NC_084721.1, on the reverse strand, counting down.
GCGCGCCATTAGGAATATGAATACTCTGTACCCGGACGCGACGGCAGAAGAGCTCGCCGCCGCCGACAACGAGTGTATCATCTGTCGAGAGGAGATGCATACTGGTAAGATACTCATATCTACAATTCTACATATGTATATTCGTCATGTAATATCATCATACTACGGCGTGGTGCTATTTCGGTGCCATCCGAAACATGAACAGTTGAACACACTATGGCGGGCTGAAATGCTTGCCGCCACAACGCTTGCATCAATAACCTGTCGATGGAGTATGCATGGTAAGCAAACCCCGTTTCGAAACCGGTTTTAAAAATAGCGGTAAATTCCGGTTTATTTTGGTTATACTCCGAACGCAAACGTTTTACGAACTTTATTGTAACCTAAATAAACCGGTTTATTCGACTAGCGACGACACGGCCGTCCGGCCTGGTGGTGTGCCGCGTAAACAAAGAATAAACCGATTTTTATTGTTCTAGACCGATTAATCTAACAAGAACTTAATGGAAATGTTTTCCTACAAACCGTTTTTTTTTTTACCGCCATGTAGAGTTAGCTTGGTCCAACTGTATCTATGTTGCAATTAATTAAAAAACATTTAGGATTTGGAAAAATATTTAGTACATTTTCAGAATAAAACAAATTAGGCGAAGTTGGGTACAAGTGGGGAAGTTAGGTTAGGTTGTTTTAGAATTTTCATTTTTTGCTTTTTAACTATCTTTACGCGAAGTTAGAGTACTCTACGGTAGAACTGTACCATGGATAACGGGGCTTGCTGGTAAGATACCTCTGACACGACTCGACAATGATGGGCTATGTTCAGGCAGAAGGGCTCGCCGAGTCAAGTGTACATAATACCTACTGGTAAGAGACTCTTATTTACAAGCAATTTATGATTTAAGACATTTATTCTCATAAGAATATACATTATTCACTTAAAATGAGAATTTAAATTTAACTTAATGCTATACAATGACGTGGTGTGTATGTTTTTGCATCCCTCGGAAACACGAGTGAATTCGCATATATACTTATTTAAATAGGAGTAAGGTTGGTATTCGTAGCGCACCCGCGGCCGTGCGATGCAAAAACTGTACAATATTAACTAATTAAGAGTGGGTAGCGTAACAACAACATGCATAACTCTGCGATTACAGTATCCAAGAATTAATAGTTTTAGATCAAAATATGTCATGCTTCTTAATGTAAAAGTATTTTAGGAGCAGTATAAGTTTTTTTTTTTTTTTAGTTAACGTGGTATACCAAGCAGTTTTGTATTTGAAAATATTCGTTTAAGTTAATAGGCTGATTTGCCTTTTTTGATTGCAATTGTTATATGTATTTAACTATTTTAGCGAAATATTTTCAACAACATACCGTTTCAGTTTATTTTTGAATATTTTGAACGAAGGACTATTTTTAATACTCGGCGTCAATTTGTTGTACAATTTTGCACCTTCGTTTAAAATACTTCGTTTTCCGTAATTTGTTCTATGGAAGTGTAACTTTAAGCTATGTTTATTTCGAAGATTATATTTATTCTGCTTATATGTAAATGAAAGTTTTGTATGCAGTTTCTTATGTAAAATTTTATAGACCAAGATACAGGTTTTAAAAACGTAAATTTGTTTAATATGCATAATTTTAAGTTCTTCGTAAATTTTTCTTGTTGAAGTATAATAGTCATATCCAAATAATACCTTTAGTAGCTTATTTTGCGATGTTTGCAACTTATTCAAGTGAGTGCTTGCCGCGCAACCCCAGATCTCAATTAAATATTCTAGATGTGGCTTTACTAATGAGTTGTAAATTACATAGCGTACATTTCTAGGGAAACAGCCGACGACATGGCGCAGTGAGCCTGTTAGCGAGATCATTTTTTTCCTGACACGGTCTATTTGGAGATTCCAAGTAAGGCGCGGCTCAAGTAATAGACCTAAGTATTTTTCTTGTGAAGAAGCTTTAATTATTTCTCCATTGATATGTAGTAATTCGTAAGGTCCAATAGTTTTATTTTTAGCGGAAAATATCATATAACTAGTTTTTGATGCGTTAATAGTGAGAAGATTTTGTTTAAACCAATCTGTTAGCTTGTTTAAGTCGCTTTGAGCACGATCTATGAGTTCATCGATTGACTTTCCAAAATACATCAAGCAAGTATCGTCCGCATAGAGAGATACTTGTCCCTGTAAATCAAGATCCGTGATATTATTTATATAGGTTATAAAAAGTAGTGGGCCCAAAATTGACCCCTGCGGTATGCCGTATGTGATTTTTTTAGGACTACTAATCATGCTGCCTATTTTTAAGACTTGTTGCCGGTTTTCTAGATAAGATTTGATCATTGAGAGAGCTTTTCCTTCGACTCCTATATGTTCTAACTTTTTAAACATCAAAAAGTGACTAATGGTGTCGAATGCTTTTTTTAAATCTACAAATATACAGAGTCCTAAGTTTCTTTTATCTATATTTTGTCTTATATCTGTTACTAGGTCTAAAGTTGCAGATAGGGTGTTCGATTTAGCTCGGAATCCATATTGAAATTCAGAAAGGAAGTTTATCGAATTAAGGTATGTCTGAAGCCTCGTGTGAATAATTTTCTCTAATATTTTAGAAAGTATAGGAAGAACTGATACAGGGCGGTAGTTTCCTGGACAGGTTCGTTTTCCGGTTTTAAATATTGGCGTTACTTTGGCTATCTTCATACTGTCAGGAAATGTACCATCTCGTAAACATTGATTGAATTTACTAGTCAGTAAGTACTGGAATCTGCCGACTATGGCTATGCCGGCTGCGAGCTATCTGCAAAATCATCTCTCTATATCTGGAGGCGATGGTAGAAAAGCATGAGTTTATGTGTCGAGAAAAACTTATTGGTTTATATTTTTTGAAATTCTCCTATTTTTAAGGAAGAATAGCATGTAATTTTCAATCAGAAATAAATGTATCTACGAGGGTTGATGGAAAAATTCGCGGCCTGGCCAATTAAAAAAAAACTTTATTTTTTCTGCCGCCATTTTGAACTGTCATTATTCAACTGTCTTCCCGCGAAATTTCAATTGGCGTCTATATTTAAAAGCAATTTCACGGCATATTTAAAGTTACGTATCGGTAGATATCGTGAAAATGGAGAAATTAGAGCAGCGTGCTGTGATTAAATACCTGCATAAAAAAGGATTGACACCGAAGCAAATTTATGATGATATGCAAAGTACATTAGGGCAATCCTGTCCATCATATACGATGGTGAAAAAGTGGGCAGCTGAATTCAAGCGTGGACGAGATAGTATCGCAGATGACCCTCGTCCCGGGAGGCCTACAACGGTGACTAACACGGACAATGTGGCAATTATATACGAAATGATAATGAAAGACCGGCGATTAAAGGTGCGGGAAATAGCTGACATCGTAGGCATCTCTTATGAAAGAACTCAAAATATTATAGTCAACGAATTAGGTTTTTCCAAGGTGTCGGCGAGATGGCTCCCGAGGCTTCTTTCAGTGGAACAAAAAATCGCTCGCCATACTAATTCATGTGAATGTCTAGACCTGTATGATACTCAAGACTTTTTGGACAGATTTGTACCTATGGACGAGACGTGGGTCCACCACTATACACCAGAGACCAAACAGCAATCGAAGCAGTGGGTTCGTCCTGGATCTCCGCCTCCCAAAAAAGCCAAAGCAATTTTGTCGGCCAATAAAGTCATGGCATCTGTTTTCTGGGATGCAAAGGGAATAATAATGGTTGACTATCTCCAGAGAGGTAAAACTATAAATTCCGACTATTATTGCGAGTTATTACGCAGATTACGCGAGGCTCTGAAGATAAAAAAACCTGGAATGTTGACAAAGAAAGTTATCTTCTACCAGGACAATGTACGTGTTCACACGTTACTAAAATCGATGGCGGAGATTGCCAAATGTGGGTTTGAATTATTGCCCCACCCACCCTATTCACCCGATTTAGCACCATCGGACTTTCATCTGTTCCTCAATTTAAAAAAACATATGGGTGGTATCAAATTTTCAAGCAACGCCGAGGTCCAAGCTGAGGTGGATTCCTATTTTGAAGGTCTCGAGGAAAGCTTCTTCATAAGTGGTGTAATGGCTCTGGAATCCAGATGGAACAAGTGCATTCCACTCGACGGAGACTATGTAGAAAAATAAAAATAAATTAAAAACCTCTGTTTTGTTTTTAATATTCAGGCCGCGAATTTTTCTATCCACCCTCGTATCTATTGCGTGAAACATATGTTTCGAAAGATATAAATGTATAATGATATAATATGGATGGAAAAACTACTTTTTTGAATTTATTTACAATAAGCATACATATGTATGCTTGTATGTATATCTAATAGCTAGCCAATAAGGAAAATGACTGGTATATAATACTAATAATAAATTCATTTATTTCGACCACTTTAGGATCATATCATATTACATTTAAATTATTATATTAAAACTTAAGATTAAAGTTAACTTAAACTAAGTTAAATTAAATTAAATCAAATATACTCATATTTTAACCTAGTCTAGAGAGGCTTGGACACCAGTACGTGAATCATATGACAGTGATTCAGGCACTGGCAGTCAAACCTCTCCGCAAACGCCCTCAAGATGCCGTTGGAACTAGCCGTTGGTATATGACATGCTTTGCAAAAAGTACGATTTCATGAAGAAGATAAAAAAGATATAAGATATTGTTTCGGTGTAAGGTAAATTTATTTAGATAATTCTAAATTTCAACTAAATGAATAAATACATAGCAGAAACCTCCGCGTCCTGTATCCTAGCCTAGCGTGTTGTTCTCAAAGGTCAAATCAATTAGTTACCCTACCGAACGCACGCAACGAGATTAACACATTCACCGCTGAGCTACGGTCGTAGCGCTACGTCGTACCTGATAACATAGGTTTCCCGATATGTAGACGAAATCCTTCATAGAGGTTAAACGACAACGTGTCGTGAACGTGATTAGCGCTGAATGGGTTAAGGTAAAAATGCATTGATTCACTTCCTAAATTCTCTTGTCTTTGGAGTCAACAATTGCAAAATCACTAATAACCACTGAGATAAGCCGCGGACGGACGGTCAGACAGACGGACACGGCGAAATTATAAGGGTTCCTAGTTGAATACGTATATTAATTTTAATATTATTACTCAAATAACACAGCATTACAGTAAAACCAAGGCCCTGTGTATGTGTGTGTGTGTGTGTGGTACAAAATACAAGGAAACAATACACATATAAACGAAATACAAATTAAACTTTAGATTTGGGCGACGACTTAACAGCGTGGCTCCGTTGCGTCATGACTCGGTGTAAGATTCGGTAAATACAGAATGATTCATAACATAAGTCGTGATCAGAAATATGTGTTTCTTGCTTTGTACGTTTAGTAATACTTGTACGTAACAATATTCAAAAATCTGTAAATGTGTGTTGTCATAACATTACATTGTTCAAATGTTCACATTGCAATGCGATGTACGTTGTTTACATTGCATTTAAGTCACGTGACTAGTAGTGTGACCATGAATGTTGATAAATAGGGATATTTTTTTAAATTGATAATGAATTAAGGAGCTAATTAATTGACATTTAAATTAGCGCTCCGCGTTAGCTCAAGGGAGCCTTATCGGGAAATGTGGAAACTGTTCACGACTTAAATAATTTAATGGTGGCGCGTATCCAGAACAAATTTCTACCCTTTAATGTATCCAACTTTATTCGTTCTTGGTATGGTAGGATATAACGAGTTACGGGTGCTCAGAGGAAAACTGCACAACAGTCAGGTATTGAGGTATGTGAGCGTGTACGTGGCCGACGGGTATGTGTGGCGCCGGCGTCTGGCCGAGCCGCGCGGGCGCACCAATCTGCTCGGTCTGGCGCCGCTGACGCGCGCTGTGGGGACCCTCAACGTAATGGCGGAGAATATTGACCTATTCTGATGTTCTCTGAATGAATTCACAAAGTCAGCATTGTATATATTCTCTTATAGATGTAATGATATACTTTAGATTGTATTTTTATATATAAGTAGTTACACTATTGTCTTAGGTTTAGTACCTGTAAAAATAGTTGTAATTGTGGGAAATAAAATAAAATAAAATAATAAATAATCATTCTCTATATTCATAATACCTAGAATCTGTTTACCCGAACGATCTTGTGAAGCAATATACAAAATCATGTTTGTTTGCCTGACAATAAATAAATAAAATTCTTTTATTTCAGACAGAGTCGATAAACATCTTACAATTAAAACTACAAATCAAATCAAATAAAATTAAAAATCACAATTACAAATTAGACCACAAATAAATATTATTATTATCTCTTCTTCTTCTTCTTCTGCCTCGCCTATTTCCCGTTACGCGGGGTCGGCTTTCCCAATCATGCGACGCCACCTGCTCCTTTCCTGGGTGTCTTGTTCGTGGAGTCCCAACACCTTCATATCCTTTCGGACATTCGTCATCCAAGTTGTTTGGGGCCTTCCACTTCCCCTCTTTTTTTTTTAGCGATGGAAAGGCACTTTTTAACCACGTGATCGTCTGGTCTTCTCATTACGTGGCCGTACCATCTTAGTCTAGCCTCGGAAATTTTATGGGTTATTGGAGCCACTTTGAAACTCCCCCTTATATGCTCGTTGCGCACTTTGTCTCCAAGAGTAACCCCGCCCGACCACCGCAGCATACGCATCTCCGTTGTATGTAGCTTCTGCTCGTGAGCCTTGGTTGTCGGCCAGATTTCACATCCATAGAGTAAGGCTGGCCTCACGGCAGTTTTATAAATTTTTCCTTTGGTCTTAATAGGCATTTTGGTATCACATAAGACTCCGGTTAGCGTACGCCACTTGCTCCATCCAGATGTCGTCCTGTGTATGATGTCTGCTTCAATTGTCCCATTTTCAGAGATAACCGAGCCCAGGTATTTGAAAGTTTTTACTTGCGGGAGGCGTATGCCATCGAGCTTAATGGTAGCGTTGATGGAACTATTTGGGTTAAAATTGCAGATCATATATTCGGTTTTTGTTCTACTGATGCGCAATCCATTGGTTTCTAGCGACTCTCTCCATTGCTCGAGGTGTTCTTGAAGTTCGTGTGGGTCTTTCGATATTAGGACTACGTCATCGGCATACAAGAGGTTCCACGGTGTTGGTTTTTGTATTTTTGCAGTCAGATAATTCATCACTACATTAAAGAGTAATGGGCTTAGTGCACTACCTTGATGTACACCTACTTTTATATGAAAGCTCTCTGAAAAGCCCGCTGGGCTTCTAACCCGTGTTTGTACATCAGTATACATATCTTTTATAAGTCGAACATAGCATTCATGAACGCCGTGAGCTCTTAAAGCTTGCCATATGATTGTTCTCGGTACACGGTCGAAGGCTTTTTCAAGATCTATAAAGGCCATCATCACGTTCTCCTTATTTTCACGGGATTTTTCCATTACTAATCTAATAGCATGAATTGCATCTGTGGTACTCTTTCCCGGTGTAAAGCCAAATTGATTATCAGTTAATGTGATAACGTTTAATAGGCGTTCGCTTAGGATTCTTTCCCACATTTTGAGTGTGTGTGACGTCAGTTTTATCCCACGGAAGTTTCCACAGTCCCGGACATCCCCTTTGTTCTTATAGAAAGGAACAAGTGTGCTCATACGCCACATATCAGGCATTCTTTCATTTCCAAGGATATTGTTGAAAAGTTCACAAAGCCACATCTCCCCGTCTTTGAGGGTTTTCCAAACTTCGGCTGGTATGTCATCTGGTCCGCTCGCTTTGTAATTTTTCATCTTAGAAATGGCTTTTCTAACTTCTGCTATAGTAATTTCATCGGCAGGTCCTTGTATTTTAGGCTCGTCTGTTTCCGGTTTTCGTGAGAATTCTTCATTTAGGAGTTCACTGTAGTAGTTATACCACCGCCTACATATGTCCTTATCGTCTGTGAGCAATACCCCTTTCTCATCTTTTATGTATTTCGTTGTGATTATATCTCTGGTGTTGTTATGTCTATGTTTTGCGATTTTATATATTTCAGTGTCTGTTGCTAGTTCTAGGCGTTTATACATGTCTTCATCAGCTTTGTCTCTTTCGATAGCCACTGTTCTTCGGGCATCTTTCTTTGCCTCCTTGTACAGCTCCTTACCCTTACCCTCCAGGTACCACTTGCGAGGCACCTGGCGAGCGATCCCTTATCCGCCACCTAGGGACGCGTTCTCTAGGGGTGAGGCTCCCCCGAGAATGAGGCTCCCCCGAGAATATTATTATTATACACAATTTATTTATATTACACTATTTACACATAAATACCCATTCATAATTACAACGCGCCTTTAATAGCATTTTCTTCTATGATTTTAAAGAGGTAAAACTCCTCATTACATATTTATTTATCGCTGAAAGATAACATATTTATCGTACCAGTGTACACAACCTTATATCATGCGAACAAAGGCTATTATCGTTTGATTTAATACATAAACTCCACGTCAAAATTTACACCTGGTCACGTAATCTCTATTGATATCGAAACAAATGAAAGTGAAACCCATTTTTAAATATATCTTTAATATTATAAATAGTTGGTGTTATTTGTTTTAAATTGTGTTATTTGAAGGTTAGTGAAATCACGCAATGTAATTTGTTAATTAAGTATTATTCAAGGATGAAGGATTACATTTTCATACATAACACGTTGAGATATTAGATATTACGTACACGTGTACACGTGTCTACTTTTGGAGAACGAGAATTATAAATCTTTATGCATGGGCAATAAGGTAGTGTGTACATATTTTTGGCACTTTATCCGTGTCGATATTTAATACATTGACTGTACTCGTTGTATCCAGTATTTTAAAAGTAAAATACCACAAACAAATCTCGCGAATATCAACATTTGATTATCATATTGTTTACCGCTCAGAAGTAAAGTTGAGATTTTCTAGAACGCATTAACGACACACAATAATAGTGTATAACATATCGCGACGAACCGCATACACTTGCTGCACTTTAGTCACTTTTCCCTGAGAACGACAGTGTGTTATTGTGCACATCAGTGGAGGGACAGGGACATCATACTAATTCGAAGGCAAGCCGGAGCTTATTTTTTATTCAAGTTTCTTTCTAATAATACAGTGTCAGAATTCTAATTAGTTGGGAGTAGTCTAGCCTTAATAAGGGAAAAGTTCTCCTATATAATATTAATGCCAAATGATCACTCTACCTATTGTGTTTCGATCAATGGTTTCTCGGGTAATTGTGACAGTCAATCAATGGTTATTCTACGAAAAGTAAATATGCGTATCAATGCTCTGCTTAGTGACTACTCTTGCTAAGGACTATTATGCGAAATGAGATTCTGCCAATCGTTACTTTGCCATACCCGTCTACGAATCGTCAGTAAATCGGCGTATTTTTTCTCGGGAAATCAATAGGGCATTAGGAATTTCATACAGCCTTACACACCCAGGCCTGTAAAGCAACCTTCTTTTGTTTTTAAACGTCGAAATGTGACACAACGTCTTGGCATTCAACCATCAAATAGTAGTATATTCGTAATTAGTTTTTAGCTGTGTAAACCTACGAATAAAACATTTTTTTTTCTTCATTGCAAGTTTTGAGAAAAACACTATACAATCTTGGCGCGAAACGGGGTTGCCGGCTGCGTATCCCAATCTGCCCTCGTTATTCTCGGCCGTCTATATCTACTTAGCCTTCGTATCCCGTTCTCTATAGTAATGTTTATTCCATAATGTACCTACGTTTGCATGGAGAAGCGGTTGTCCACTATCCTCTTAATCGGTGTTTGGCCTAAGCGTTACGTAACCAACTGGTGCATATTAATGTATGCGTCATCTTTTCGGAGTTTAAGGCGTGCTTGTGGTTCGGATGTAAATATTATGAAACGCATGGATGATCAGTTTAAAACCGTTTTGCGCATAGTAATTTAGATTAGGTCAGTCGAGACTGCACGCATTGCAGAATGCCATATTTATTTCTTAGCTTGGGCTTTAGATAATCTACAAAACTGATATCTGTGATATACCTGTATTAAAAAGCGGCCAAGTGCGAGTCGGACTCGCGCATGAAGGGTTCCGTACAATTTAAGACGTATTAAAAAAAAATCTACTTACTAGATCTTGTTCAACATTTTACCACTTTGGACACACATTTTACCACTTTGGAAGTGTCTCTCGCGCAAACTATTCAGTTTAGAAAAAAATGATATTAGGAACCTAAATATCATTTTTGAAGACCTATCCATACATACCCCACACGTATATGTTTGATGAAAAATTTTTTTTTTTAATTTTATGACGTATTAAAAAAAAACTACTCACTAGATCTCGTTCAAACCAATTTTCGGTGGAAGTTTGCATGGTAATGTATATCATATATTTTTTTTAGATTTATCATTCTGTTATTTTAGAAGTTACAGGGGGGGGGGGGACACACTTTTTTTCACTTTGGAAGGTTCTCTCGCGCAAACTATTCAGTTTAGAAAAAAATGATATTAGAAACCTTAATATCATTTTTGAAGACCTATCCATAGATACCCCACACGTATGGGAATGATGAAAAAAAATTTTTTTTTTAAATTTCATGGCGTATTAAAAAACTACTTACTAGATCTCGTTCAAACCAATTTTCGGTGGAAGTTTACATGGCAATGTATATCATATATTTTTTTTAGATTTTTCATTCTGTTATTTTAGAAGTTACGGGGGGGGGGGGGACACATTTTACCACTTTGGAAGTGTCTCTCGCGCAAACTATTTATTTTAGAAAAAAATGATATTAGAAACCTCAATATCATTTTTGAAGACCTATCCATAGATACCCCACACGTATGGGTTTGATGAAAAAAGATTTTTTGAGTTTCAGTTCTAAGTATGGGGAACCCCCAAAATTTATTGTTTTTTTTCTATTTTTGTGTGAAAATCTTAATGCGGTTCATAGAATACATCCACTTACTAAGTTTGAACAGTACAGCTCTTATAGTTTCGGAAAAAAGTGGCTGTGACAGAATCGGACAGACAGACGGACATGACGAATCTATAAGGGTTCCGTTTTTTGCCATTTGGCTACGGAACCCTAAAAATGAAGTAAGTACGTAATACTTTTTGCAACGTTTTCATTCGTAATTTAAAACGGTTGACGTAGGCATAGGTACCTATACCTATATTATGCAAAAATTGTGCAACTTCAGATAATAGCTGTACTTCCAGAAAGGAAATATAATCTGAGGATTCGGGGGCTCGAGTGGCAAGTGGTACTCCCCTACGATGTGTATTAAAACGGTGAATTTAATACACGATGTAATATTGACGTCTGATATATTTCCAGGTGCAAAGAAGCTTCCGTGCAACCACATATTCCACGCGGCGTGCCTCCGCCTGTGGTTCCAGCGCCAGCAGACCTGCCCCACGTGCCGCCTGAACGTGCTGCGCGCGCCCGCACCCGAGCCCGCGCCCGCCGCCGCCGCGCCGCCGCCGCCGCAGGACGCCACGCCGCCGCCCGCCGCCAACATGCCGCCACGTAAGTATCCTGGCGATGGCTGTGCTCTTTGCGACAACACACAGCGGGCAGACCATATCCAAGAAATACATTTAGCTTTGGCCTTTGAGGCATTAAGACCGTCTTCTGTAAATTTTTGAAATTGTAAAGAAAACAAAAAAGTTGACTCGTGCAATCAACGTAATTTCTTGTCAACAGCAATGATGGGCATGGGCCCAATGCCCATGGGCATGGGTATCCCGGGCATGCCGGGCATGCCGGGCATGCCGATGGGCATGGGCTGGGCCGCGCCGCCGCCGCCGCCGCCGCGCCCGTCCGCGCTGGCTAACCTCACTGAGGACGAACTTAGAAGAATGGAGGGCACCGAACGGAGAAACGTTGAGGCGCGGCTTTTGGTAACTTTGTTTTCTTGATTACGAAATATTTATCATTTAAACGACAATAGTTTTGTTTTTTGTACTATTATCGTAAATATTTAAATAACTAAATAAACCAATATGTTGACAGCTGCTCCGTGAGATCCAGGCGATGTTAGACGCGTCCGTGCTCCTGATGCAGCAGTACTCCGCGGTCGCCAACCTGCAGAACAGTGCCAACGTAGCCACGCAAACTGACTTGTGAGTTATATTACCACACTATAGTATAATATGGCGATAGTTGAGATCCAGACGATGTTACACGCGTCCGTGCTTCTGATGCAGGCGAATGAAAGACCCAGGAGATTTTATATAGTATTTTATGCAACAGTTGTATAAGAAGGGTCAAAAAAGGCGAGTGGCGTGAGTTACATTGTAAAGGAATACACCACGAGAATTTTTTGACCTACTTATACAACGTTGCATACAATATTTTTCCTACGAGTCAATAAAAATAAATCTTAATTTAGGTAAACAAATTACAGCAAAAGTATATATTATAGCCAAGACGCGCGAGCATACCTTGTTACGCGCCCGGCCCGCCCCGGGCCGCGGCCGGCCGGTCGGCGACACCTCCTCGTAACTCATGAGGCCCTGGTACTTGCTACTTGCTAAATAAATTTTTTGGACAGTTTTTTCTCAATTTTGGCCACCGTAGCCTACGGAGTCTAACAAGTAACGCTAAGCGGTCTTCGTAGTCTATGGGTGTTGGTATATTACGGGTGTCACATGCGTGTTTCTGACTTATGAAGTATTTATTTTTACTATGCAACCAAATGAATATTTTGTAAGTTGGCAGCAATGCACTTAGTTTAAAACTGTATTCGTTTTGGTTTTGTTAGGTTGGTAGCCATTAATCGCAGTAACATTATAGCTTATAAAAGCACAAGAGCTTTTATGAGGAATAGACAATATAGACTTTTCTTGAAATCTTTTATGTATGTTCTTATATTCGTGTTAATGAATGCATAAATGACAGATAACAGTAGAGGAGTAGGAAAAATTAGTTTTAGTTTATCAACAAAAATTATCATTCTGTGGCCCCTGCCCCGGGTATTATATTGTATAGTTATGCATGTTGTAAATAAACAAGGCTGTTAACGTAGGACAAACTTTACCTAGACCTCCAGTACGTCTGCGTCACAACACCGTGTTGCTTGTGACATAGATTACCTGTCTCTTTCTAATTACCGTTGCTAGAGAGAGATTGAGTTGAGTCCTTAGTGCACAATAAAGTCTCGTGACATACGTTATTGCGAGGTTGCGGCGTACTAAACTAGCTGTATTACTTCTTGCATTAACTAACATGTATTAACGTATAGAGCCGGCGAGCCCGCGGAGGCTCCGACGTCCGCGGCCCGGCCCGACGCGGCGCCCGGCCCCTCGGGCTCCGGCCCCGGCCCCTCGGGCTCCGGCCCCGGCCCCTCGGGCTCCGGCCCCGGCCCCGTCCTCAGCGCGCGGCCACCGTCGCCGCCGCCCGAGGCCAGCAAAGCCCCCCATGCGCCGACACTGCGACCTGCCGCTTTAGACACTGACAGGTATGGCCAAAATACATATTCGGAGGCCTTTTTATACTCGTATGCTTAAGCAACAGCTACTCATTGCACTTCTTTTAGATTCTTTCTCTTCAATCGAAATTGTGCCCAACAACAATGCGCCTCTATACGAGATGGTGACAGTCACATACCCCTTATGCATGTATCAGACCTCATCGAAATCTGACTACCACTTATCCTACTATGCAACTATGCATTAACCGCCTTATTCATAAACGTCTACTAAAGTTGACAAGCCGCTAATAATCGTTTGTCCCTTTCCATCATACCAATACGTCGGAAAGGGAGAAACGATTATTAGTGGCTTGTCAACATTAGTAGACGTTTATGAATAAGGGGGTTAGTAAATCAATGTAAACTAACGTAACCGTTTTTTTTTTTCAGAGAGAAGACTGACGCCGATGCCGAGGAGCTGAGAAGACGGAGACTGCAAAAATTCACTTTGGATAAATGAGCTTTTATAGAACTTTTTCTTTCCAATTTCTTAAAACTACTATTTATGTAAAAAGTGTTTCGGTAAACGTAAGCATTGTGTATTCTAATCGTAAATAAATGTATTTATGTTCCTGTAAATATAAAGAGATATGCACATGAATACAATACGATAATACTTTACTTTCTGTCATCACATTTAGGTTAGGTAAACGAAGTAAAACAAAAGTGTAAGTCCTACCATTATTATTTGCTACAGAAACTACAATATCTTAACAGTTATAGAAGGCGTTGATATATCCGTATATTTTAGGGTTATAATTTTCTAAAACCGGCATCCCACTGAAGTAGCGGCTCGAGTCATACAACTTGATGTTGTTCTTGCAGTACCATATATTTTTTATTCCTTCCTTTCCATCAACATTTAAGGTGTTCAGTTCAAACACCCCGAAATGGTATAGTTGCCCATCAGTTTGGATGCAGTTGACATATACTGGTTCAGGTAAATCCTTTACGTTCTCCTGTAAGTGTAAGGAATTATTAACAGTAAGTTTGAAAATAAATTATTTTAATTGCAATAGTAGTTTCTAAATTTCACTTTTAAAGCAAATTCCCATGCCATGTAGTTTTATCCTAACTTAAGAGATGGGTTTTACTTTTAGAATAATGATCATTTTTGAAATATAATATGATACCTGCTAGTCGGTCAGGTCACATGATATATTGTTTTTATACAATATGTAAAATAATCTCAGTGATTTCACTGGTTTTCAATATGAAATTTAGTGTTCATGACTATAAAAACGTAAAAAATTCTTACTGCATAGGATATACTCAAATGCCCAGTTGCCCACACTATGCTATGAAAACTACTGTTGTTTATTTCTAAGTTGTGAATGAGAGATGATTTTTAATAATTTTATTTTCTCAACTTAATAATCATAAAGTCTATTACAAGTTTCACGGGCGGCTTGTTATAAATATCAACCTTGTTCCATTTGTGTTAAGGTAGAAAATCAAATTATCTTTATCTTTAAAGTAGAAGTAATATAAATAAGCAGAAGCTATAAATTTTCAGGATCTATCCCTCCCCCCACAAGAAAAAAAGCAATCCAACGCAATAGTGAAAGACAATTACCCCATGAAGTTGTTTGGCGTAGGCAGTGGCTACCGTGAAGGCGTGCGTGAGTGACCTGCCTAAGACCTGGTTAGGAGTGACAGGTGTCTCATAGATGTTGTGCACTTCTGTCTTGTTGAAATGGAGCCATGTCGTGTGCGGGTGCTTGACGGGTACAGTAGGTTTGAATGCTGGAATCAGCATATACATCAAGCATCATTTTTAAAATTCATTTTGAAGACTGATATTTCTTTTTATTATTAAGGCGCTCTTATAGACAGATTTTAGGTTTTTAAGGGGGTGAAGCAGACGAAGTGGTAAAGCAGGCGGGCGGGCGCCCCGCGCGCCGCGCTCGCAGCAAGCCTACGTCCTTATTCTGACGCCATCCGTATTCTGGTTTGTTAGTTCTGGGATCTTTTCCGGAAATTTATATTGATTATGATTTAAACTTAATGAAATTAAATGATAATTATATATAATACTAAAGTATGCCGCGGCAAATTGAGAACCTAGTAAAATGATACCAAATCGTTTTGTGTCGAAATAATATTACTTACTAATTCAGACAAAAGTTACAACTGTCTGCTTTAAATCATATATAGATACCTATTCAAAACTTAGTTGACCTTAAAAATGCAATAGAAGTCAATTTCGGGCAAGTAGTGAAAAAAGGAAGAATACTAGCAAAGCTAAGTAATTTGTGGAAGTGAACGTAAAAAGGTAGCATGTTTTTGCTGGTATTGAGATAACTGAAAACAAGCATAAGGTATGCACAAGCTTAAGTAGCTCCAAAAAGTAGATAAATTATGCTATCTTCTCAAAAAAGAACCATGACTAACTGTAACGACTATTTCTATATTATTTTTTGAATTGACGACAATGAAGACGATTATAAATTTTAAATGCAAAAGTCGAGAAAACTGCTATTATTATTTATTATTTAAAGTTTATAAAGGCAAAAATGCACTTATACTACTACTACTACTACTTCGAAGTTATATAGTAATGAGTATAATTGACTGACTTTAATTAATGTTGTCTGTCTACTCTGTCTGTAATCAAATATTACAAGTATATTTGACCCACTAAGGTTTCAGATGAAGTTGAAAAACTGCATACATATGTAAGTAGGGTGACAATGAAATATTATGGTACCATCGAGCTGATCTGATGCATGAGAGAGGAGGTGGCCATAGGAACTCTGTGTCAAAATATCGCAACCAAATTGCGTTTGAGGTTGTTAGAATTGTCTTAATGAGTATTATTTTCCTTTGGAAAGAAGTATTTACAATTAACATACAAAACTTTCCGATGAACAAAATTATTTTATCATCAACTATGTTATTTATCCCTTCAAGTGGTGGCCCACCACTCACGGGTCGATGCGATAGCCAGAAAGCTGTCGGCCAACAGAGGGTGGTTAGAGAGGTGTTGCCATATTTAGTGGCAAAATTAAAGGCTTTGAAGTATATTTACGCTCTTCTAGCGCGCAAAAGTAGCTAGCAAGTTAGACAAGGAAAACATACATACACACGCTTGTTAACGCTTGGTTGAATGAACGGTCCTTGTTCATCCGGGATCGAACGCCTAGGTCGAGTTCTGTCTTGATTTTTAAAGAGGTTATTTTGTAAATACACGGTACCCTCGAGGAAACGGAAAGATTTTAACAGTATATTCCGGATCGTATTGAGAGGCAAAAATGTCATATAAACTTTTTAATTCGCCTAGTTTCAGAGTTAATACCAATTAAAAAAAATATTTTTCGTTGTATTTTAGTGCATAACGCTTTTTTGATGGCTATGTCGCCAGTCGCCACTTTGGGACCTAGTCTAGACTACCTTCTTGACAGATATCAAAGTCACAAGGTACCATTTGAATAGACTAATTTTTACGAAAAAAAATGTACCAATTTATATTAATCCATAAATTTTCCAAGAACATGAACTTAATATGTTTAAAAACATACAAAAAGTAAAAAAAAAAAACAAATTTTTTTGCGGAATTGACTTAAACTTGTACATGAAATTCTCCTTATGACCTCAGGAATACGTGGTTAAAAAAATTCCGTTTCCTCACGGGCACTTTTTATGACTTAATCTTTGAATTTTAAGCCCTACGTAGAAAATTAATTAACAATTACCTCCAATCATAACTTTGTTTTATGGTGGTAGTCATTTTTAATAAGGAAACTGGAAAACTGTCACTGTTGCTAGGTTTGATTAGTTAGGTGCATGTGGCGAAATGCATAAACATCACAATAATTTAACAACAACAAGGACAACTTCAACAGAAGGACATGATGTTACGATCCTCAGCATTGAGGGACCAAGAAGAAGACAATAATTTAACTGTTCTATTCGAATAGCGTATTTAGTGCTTATTCTAACGATATATGCTTCAATATATATTTTTATACATAGGTAAGCTTAAATAGTTGAATTTGTAATATTCTCTAAATCCGCGCTGAACACCCGACGGGTCCCCGCCACTTGACTACTTTTTACGTTTTGGCTTCTTCCACTTGAAGGGATATACTATAGGCCTTGACTAGTGATTCATTTCAAAATAAACTATTTTAATATATACATACTACACATAAGCACCCTAATGCAAAAATGAAGAAAATATATTTTGCGAAACTTTCGATCAATTTTTCCACTTATATTTTGTATTGGCAGGAAAAATAGTAAAAGCATATCACAAAGACATAACAAGGTCCAAGGTTTTAAAGAAGAAGGTAAAATTGGCTGAGTCCTGGAATTGACGGCAGAGTGTCATCGAAATTTATACTTGAAAAAAGAAATAAAATGTCACCAGTTTTCATTTCATACAAAACAGAAATAGCATGGTATAAAAGTATTATACCAAACTTTTACAAAGGACTTTATGTTTAACATTATCAAAAATGGAATTTAGTGACATTCTTTAATTTACAGAATAATTAACCAGTGAAATAAAAATATTGGCGAGAGGTACAAATATATACGAACTTCCGAACCGAGTACTTGCAAAATTTTGAATGGAATTTGAAGGGTAAATATCACTCCTGCTCACCTTACAAAATAAAATAGTTGATAAATGTTGTAAATAAAGTTTTAAGTGTATACCATATGAAAGTTAATAAACCAGAAATACCAAACAAATTCAACACTTATAACATAAACTATTACAGCCATTTGAGCACTTCCACAAAAACGTGAAACGGTACCTTTCACTAAGCACTATTTAAATCCCACATATTTAAATCCAGTATATCTCCTGCATCCTGTATGTGTTAAAAATGAAGCTGTTCCAATATAATGACTTATATAAATTAAACAAGCGGATTAATTTCATTTGTTTACGTTTAAAAATAGGTATTCAATTTGATTATTACTGTAATAGCCATTTAAAATATTATTTTACCTAAATTGATAATTAAAAGTAGGTACCCCTCACGAAATAAGTACTACTGAATTTTATACTTAGCAGTGTTTTTTAAAATGTACATGTATTTTACCTTCCTCGTATTAAATTGAAAAGTAGAGTGTTTAACTCGGGTGCAAGGCACCATTTCATCATTTGGTTAATCGTGGCTGTATGCCGGACAGGTGCGTGTGTAAAACTTGTCAAAAAAGATAATATGACGGATGGATGTCTGAAATGTCACCGTATTTAAGAATCAATTAGCTTAAAAATTTGTTTTTTCTTCATAAGAGTGATGAAAACATTGTGTGTATAACATATTTGTGTATTTATAGTGTGATTATCCATTTTATGTAACGTCCGCTAAACTAGCACAGGTCCGACGCTGACAGTGGTCACGGGCGTACTGGCGTACTGACGGTATTGCCGCGCAGGGTAACGTTTAGTAGACAAAATGTTGAATTCATAATTATGAATGAAAAATTTAACGCATCGATAAACTGACAAGCAAAATGTTAGAGTTACTTAAAAGCTATTGAATGAAGTAAATTTCATATTGATAATCATCATAGTACTTCTAAAATATCGAAATAAATACAGTTTTAAGCATATTTTCAAAGCAAAAATCTATCGAGAAAAAGATGAGCCATCGTGTTTCTGACAAGCATACGGCTAGTTCAAAGACTGAAGTTATACATACTAGAAAATAATCGATGAAATCCTTGTACAAGCTTGTAAATATCGATTTAAAAATAGCGCATTTTACTATACACCGCGCCTTAATCATTTATTTCAAATAACAAGGATTCATAATCCATGGTTAGTAACATAATAGCTCATTATCTTATTATCTACGTTAGTATTCTTATATCTAAGGTTTTAAGGACGTTCGAAATTTCTTTATCTGCCACTCAATCGCTCGAATATGCAAGAGTGATAGAGACAAGTGAAGAAATTTCGATTTTCGTTCTTTGCGGTAGGCCCTCTGAAAATATGTCTGCAAGGAGCAAGAAAAGTATTTAGCTGCTAAATGGATACCTAAAGAACCAAATTAATTATAGTGGTTATAACTAAGATTTAAGATTCATATTTTTCCAATATGGGACAATAGTTTTCTGTTATACCCGGTTTGTTGTTATAATTGATATTGTTATAAACGGTTTTGACTGTATTAGATTTATACCATGATCTCAAATAAATAATTTAGAATACCAGTTGAGAAGATAGATTATAAATTTTGATTTGTAACAAGAAAAATTTAACAATGCGAAACTTACGATATAAACTCTTCTCAGAATAAAAATGTTCTGCAGGCAGAGTGGCAGTATGTTTGACAGGATACAAGTCAGGTATTTCAACATGTGGTATATCACTCCCAGCAACCTCATGTTTTAGAGGCTTATTGCTCGTGACTAGTATATGTGACAGGTCTTGGAATTGGATGAGTTCATCCTCCTTATCGAAGGTTGTGTGGCTCTCGACATCGTTTGACACATATTTTGTCTGTGTGACTTCAGAGTCGCTGCTGCGTTCCACAAGTTGAAGCAGTTTGTTGGTCAAGATGAGGCTGAAAGGGACAAACCAGTAAATTTGAAAAAAAAAAAAGGAATGAACAAGGTGCCTTAACCTTTGCTATGCTTAGTAGCAGATATGCTCCATATACATTCAACTTAAACATGATCATCATAATTGCTATATAAATGGCAAATTGTCAGGAGTACACAAAAGGTTTAACACTTATAACCTTAAGAGGGAAGAATAGCTTTGCGATCCTAACAAAATAATGGTTTTTTATGAAATTCAATTTCAGGAGAAAATGGTTACCACTAACTTAAATCTTAACAAACCACTTTGATTTTGATGTCGATTGCTTCAGCATAATATAATCCAGGATTATAGGTTTCACTTTTTTAAGAAAAAAATATTTGTTCTGCAAATTTTGAAAAAAAGGTAAACAAGGTATACAAAAAAGTCATGGAGAATGGAAAATATCTAGAAATGATGAGTATGTGCTATACTTCCCTCTTATTATACAATACTTCTACATACATTAAGGACATTTTTTGTTTCTGAGCTGGAATTAATGACAAAAATTATTTCTTATTAAATTCTTGGCCAGTCAAGCATAGAACCATTATACCAGTTAAAGTGAATTAAGAGAAAAAATATGTCTTACTTTCGTCTCCTGTCTGTAATTCCCAATATTCTTGGGAAATTAACAGCTGGCCTTTCAGGGTCCGTAATTTTAGGCAACTTCTCTTGTTCACAATCAAACACGTTTGCAGATAATATCGCTTTTTTTACGCATTCGTGCAAAGCTTTTGGGGCGGGCACTGTTGCAAGTTCTTCAATTTTTGATGGGAGTATATCCTCTGCTATGATTGTTTTAGTAAGAACTTGAGCTTGTGAAACACCTTCGAGTAGTACACTGTTGCTCTTAAGGGTGTAACAAGGTCTCTCTTTATAGTCAGGATGGTTAACGTCGAGTGGTAGTGGTGTTTCGTACTGACCTACTATTTCAATGCTGAAAAAGAAAGTATTACAATCTTATTACGATATCGGGAGGTTATAAATCAGTATTCATACGCGTGCAGTATGATACTTACCGTTCTGTATGCTCGGGCTTTTCCTTCACAAACTCTAGAGCATCTACAACAGGAATACCTTTGGCTTTCAACTTTTCTGCAACGCCACTCTCGATAGGAATGCGATTTCCCTGTATTTTCCAATGCTTCTTAAACATAAAACCAATATGTTGTCTGTTCAACACTTGCGTTATGCGCATTTTTATTTATTTCTATTCAAAATTGTGTAAAATGCAGTTGTTACGTATAACCTAAAAATTACTACATACAAATGACATTAACGTTAACAGTAACTGACAGTGACAGTTGTAAATACATTCTGTTGTGGATGCTAGTTATTTTGCCAGAATATACAATTTTACGTTCATTTACTAGGCCTGATTTAACTAATGTCTTTAGCAGTTGCCTAGAGACCCTAGCGTTTACAGCAGGGAACTACGCAGGCCTGCTCAGTCGAGCACACCCCCAGGTGGGTCAGGTCAGGGGCCTCCCAATGTCCTGAGTGCACTGGTCTATGGTTTCCATGTCTACCAAACCAGAACAGAGCATGTTATCGGTGATATGCAGTCGGAGCTAGGATCGCGGTAGCGTTGTCTGCACACTTTCTGGTTGATTGCTTGGACTTGGATGTGATAGAGTACAGCGTTGCTCGAATTGGCTGCAATCCTAGAAAATGTAGGCACTTTGATACACCAATCAAGAAGCCAGGTATATGAGGTATAGGTACAAATACTTGAAGAGTCTAGTGCAATTTGATAATTATACATTAATGAGGTATAACTTATAAGTATAGTAAGGAAAACTCGTAAACTAAATCATAACATAGGTACCCCACACTATCTGGTTATCAGCCAGATTATAGTTAGCTCTGGCGATAGCCCCCGGCTGAGCTTAATATTAAACGTGATCCTAGTATGCCAGTCGCACGATAGCTATGTCAAGCCCGACCAGAAATATATGATCATTGTCAAGAGGGCACTATTATTCTAATGTATAGGGTAATCCACACTCGCGTTGCGGCTTCGCGCCTCGATTTGCGTACGAGTGTGGAGGGCCCTTATGTATAAGGTTTTACCTTAATACCTTATCAGTTTATTAGTTTAGAATGTTTAAAATGGCAATACGAATTAACTCTTTAGCTGAAAAGGTGTAATGCAAAGGAAACAACAAGTGATTTCGTAAATATATATTTTTAATTTTATATCTTCCATCAATACATACAACGACACTTATACATTCAAAATTTGGCCATAACTACAAAATAGGTCTCACTTCGTAATGGCAGGTCGCTTGCAGAAATACAGGGGCCTGTCTGCAGACAGAGACACTGGGACAACGGGGAAGACAACATTCTCAATAGGAAGTTTAGCATAGAGCGAACAGAACCGCGACTGTCCGTGACTAAGGCTGCGTATCTACTGAGACGGAGCGAAGCGGAGATGTGCTCCTCCTTCTCCTCCTCCGCTCCGCTCCGCCGTAGTAGACCGGCAGCCTGGAGCGCACAATACACGGGACCACGCCACCGCACAGCGGTGCGCGCCGTGAGATCTGGGGGCCTACCGCGAAAACCGAAATTCGCAACTTGGGGAGATCTTCCTCTTTTACTCTCACTAAGACGTAATTAGAGTGACAGAGAAAAATGCTGGCAATTGACGAATTTCGATTTTCGCGGTAGGCCCCCTGCGCTTAACAGGCATAGTCCAACTACCTAATTATTTTAATTTTGCACATTGCACATACCTATGCGTAGGCAAGTATGATATTGATGGAGGAAAAATATTTTACAAAATAAACCTTAACGAAATATCTTCGGTGTATGCTAGGAGCTATAAAAATTGAAAATAATACAACTAATTAATTTCATTACTAGTAAGACGTTACATTCCGTTACCACGAGATCAGCGACGGTGTCGCCCGGTGTGTATAATTTCCTTTTGGACGAGCCCTCGGGCATGCTAAAATGAACTTTATGCCCAATACCCTTGGGTGCATTTAAATACACTGTACAACTAGTTAGAAATGGCATTGCAAAAAGAGAATTGAAACCGTAGTAAACCCCCTGCCGAGGTTAGAGTAAGCCCTTTGGTAGTTTACTAAACTGTTACCAATTGGTGGGTATAGAGTTAATTATACAGATTTTACAATCTTTGGACTTTTTAAAATATTTTGCGTATAATTTAAAAAAAAAACTTTCTCCACCATTCGATTCTAACTATGCTTTATTCTTACAGCATATTGCAACAACTTGCGAATCAAACATACAACACTTAATACTTACTATAATATAATACCTAATTATTTTTATAAAGTACCTAACAAAATTAACTTATATTTACAGTTACCATTAAATTTATAGCAAAATTTTACTATTTCAGTACTCAAGTATCCATAATCGTGTTCGTTTCATGGTGCTGACAGAAACGTTGAAGCCAAAACGTTCAGATTTATAATTTCAATACAATAATTGATGAAGCATCTTAATACTGTCGCAAACTTGACTTTTGATGCAAACAAATGGAAATGAATGATTTCGAATAACAGTCAATAATGTCATGAAGTGTTAAGGCACCGTTGGTTTCTGGGACTTAATAAATAATAATGTAAATTTTAGATGATTAATAGTACCCTGAACCACTTAGGTCCGCTAAGCTTCGGCGAAGCCTCGTGAAATCCACTGGTTATGAGATCAAAACTGAATAGACTTGAAAGATCGTAAGGTCGTGTACGCGAGCAAGTCTCATTAATGTGATGATCGTTGCAATATTGAAAATCGGCTAGTACACGCTCTTATCACAAGATATTGCATTTAGGAGACATTTGAAAATTTCATAGACAATATAGAGTTCCGAATGTTTTTTTTTTAAAAGAAATATGGCAGCGTGCCAGATCGGTGCGTTTCAGCAGGTGAGTGATGACGTGTGTGTTCAGTCGTCGTCCTTCTTTTCCATCTTCGGTTCGTACATCGCGTGCAGCTGCTCTGGCGAGATTCTGTAACAAAAATGAATAATATACATATTTTATTGATCCAAAACAATGTCTGCTAATCCAAAACTTTTTGTTAAAATATTATCTCTGTTGGCTCTGTTGTCTTTAAACTGTGTTAATACCTTATATATGCATATATACTAGCGTCACCTATTTCGCGATGTCAGAATCCCGAAGTGATTCAGATTAGATTTAAGTATTAGCAATGAAGCCAACCTTAGCCAAGCCCTCGATTTCACACACCTATACACTAGAAACTTGGACGACGGCTCCCAGGCCCAGGGTCGGATGGGATATGGCGTCAGGTCCCGTTTCCGGTTCAAATCGGCTACCGAGAGTGACATTTGCTCTTACCCGAGCAAGCTCTGCAGGTCGCAGACGAAGCGGTAGACGTAGCGCTTGCCGGCGGTCTTGTGGATGATGTTCTTGTCGTAGTAGTAGCGCAGGCCGCGCGACAGCTTCTCGTAGTTCATCTTGGGCTTGTTTTTGCGGATGCCCCAGCGTCGCGCCACCTGCAATACAGGAGAATGTTAGAGCATATGCGACTATTCCTAAAATGCTCTTTGTTTCTTTGCAATAAGGTTTACCAATTTGTTAGGGATGTGGATCAAGGTATTTAAGTAGTAATATGATTAAATGTAGGTATGACGGCTAGACGGATCAAGATTGGACTCTAGCACTGGTTAGCGGTGCTCTAATAAAAACGTTTTTCTTAGGAGATTAGGGTATGGATTTTTTCCTAAGAAACTCTTGCTACGTAACTGCAATCCTATTGGTCAGATAAAATATGCAAAAGACTTGAATTCACTCGCTGACATCATAGGAAGCCAGGTGTCACTTCGTATCAGCAGTAGCATCGCTCTAAATGTATCAGTCACCTAAGTTTAACTTTTTCATCACAGCGGGGATCGAGTGCGCATGGATATCTTCGCTTCGTACGGGGCGCAGTGTAGAAATCAAGACAAGACTCACCTCATCAGGGTCGGTGAGCTTGAACTCCCAGCCGTCGCCGGTCCACGAGATGAAGCCCTGGCAGCCCTTGTCCGTCAGCAGCTCCAGCAGGAACTGCCACAGCTGGATGGGGCCTGAACCTGCAAGTTCACACACACTTGCTTTACGATGTACGGGGCATTCTTTACCATACATATTAGGTATAACTCAAAAGTTAGCAAAAGATAAACTAAGAGTATCATTCTACGCGGACGCTTGGTAAAGTTAGTTACGGGGTGGTTTTCTGAAAGTAGCCGATATGTGGACAAATCTAGTTTAGTATTTCACATTTACTTAATTATCAATATACGTTCGGTTACAGACTTTAATTGTTGACCCATCTACAGTTCAAGCTAATTTGGTTGTCAATACTAACGCTATGGCATCTCCAATGTAAAGTAAACCCTAAATGGCTCAACAATTAAAGTCCGTAAGCTTTTCACCATCAGTCTGAGTTCAGTGATGGACCGTTTAATGATAGTGATTGAGGTGATCGTATTGGTGTTATGTTATTTGCGACCCTATCTACGTAGTAAAATTAATTCTTATGCGATTGAAAGTCTCACGCGAATGTGCTGTGCATATATTTCCTACTTCATAAATTGAGGCTTAAGTAGGAAAGGTTGCGGTTGACCAGTTGTTATAATGAACAAAATACGTATTTAATTTGGAATCTGTAGGTATAGAGCAGAAAACAGGGAAATACTTATAAGGAAACATAGTGCTATAATTAATGAGCAGATTTTTATATATAACTTCAATGAGAATATAATTCCTGTTTCATTCACTCGTTAATACCTAGATACACCTATTCGTATTAATATGTGTAACTGAAAGTCAAATGGATACACTAGAAATTTTGTATGAACCTAAGTTTACCTACTACATATAGAGATGTAATAACAATAAAAAAAATTGAACAAGTATATTACAAATATCTACTATCTGTCTATCAGTAGATATTTCGTATTGACTACAAAACCTATTTCACATTTGCTATGAAAATTCCTAACGAGCGGTACATGTATTGTTACACGGGTTAGCTATAACACATATCTATCATAATTAATACGATACACGACACTCGATGTTGAACTTTGTTCCAACGCATATTAGAGACTTTACAGTTATGAATGATTCACGATTAGTTTCACAAGACTTAAATCGACTGGGATATGGACCGTGATAACACACAGACACACAGTACAGTGGTAACGTTGAAAGCGAACACAGGCGAATGAGGGTAGACCGAGCGCAGTCTACACAACTTTGACACCCACCCACTATCTCCAGTTACCCGTGAACAAGATGCATGTGCGTCGAAATAACGGGAGCTCAAAAACAATATAAAAGGTAATCACTAATCACGGTCCATATCCCGGTCGATTTAAGTCATATAGAGACATATTTAGTAGTACACGTACCAGTGAAGCAAGGTCCTGACGCGGGGTACGCGAGCTTGTCCTGCGGTATGAGCGCGTGCTGCTCGCCGGGCCACTCGCTCCACTCCGAGCACGTGCCGCCGTACTCCGCCGGGTAGCTCTCGCCGTAACCTTCGCCGCCGTACCTCCCGCCCGCACCTGAGGAGTTTAGATAACGTTAGATTAGGATAGAAGAACTTATGCTATTTCTATCCCGCCCCTATAGGGTATTCGACTACTACTCAAATTTTTTCGAACTGTCAAAACGATTTGCCACTATGGAATTTATATGAAACACTAGCAAATGACGACACGGTCAAGTTACCTACTCTTTATAGTTTTATAAGACTTATAAAATAGAAATAGTGTCTAAAAATAACTGCTGTCTACGTTTCTCTATTAATGTCGTGGTGCTTTATTTTGTGCATGGTATGAAATTATTTATTTTAAATTCAGTCAAATACCCTATTATGTAAGGGTATAACATAATTTGAATATAGGACCATCACATAACATATACCTACCTACTTCTATTCTTGACTAACAATACTTATGATATCATCATAAATTAACCAGGAAATTAGCTAGCTGAAGAATCGTAATCTCTCGTTAAAGCTACAGGAAAATTAGCGAGCTATGATATTTCATGTTATGAAACTAAAATACTTATTAAGTATGTAAGTACTTAATACTTGGCCATTAAAGATAATCCGTCAATGATACGTTGATCGCTTTAATGATCAATTCATTAAGGATTCAAGCAATTATAAATGTTTCTACAGCGTACATCAGAGCTAGTGTATTGACAGAATAATAATGAACTAAGTAACTGTGGAACATTAAAAAACGTTGAACGTTTTTGTTTCAAAGGTGTGATGCATTTCGAGACGTGAACCCGACACTCTGTGAATAAATAAAAGATGAAAGACGAACGAATTTGTGTCTTGAAACTGAATATCTTCTTTAATTTAGGTGTCGTGTATGTTTCTTTGTTGCTACAATCGTCCTGTGATCTTTTTTTCTAATGAGAGGGCTTGTTACGTGGAACCTTAATTATTTACTGTAAATATAATTAACACGACACATATTGCGGGCAAGAATAAAATCCTGTAGGTATTTAAACATGTATCTGTAAAACGTAAGGGTGCGATATCCTCATCAAAAGCCCGTGAGATAAAACGCTTTGAAATTTCGACGCTTTATCGCGATGGGGAAATTTTAGCGTTTTATGGTTGCCCGATTTCAATTTAGTATGGTTGAACAACATTAACATTTAATTAACCCTTGATAATATGTTTGCAATTTGTTTTAATTTAATGTCGCAATATATAATGTCGTTTTACAGGGTAGGTACACGGATTAATCCTATCGTACCTACATTAAGAAGTAAAGTTAGCTAACGTGTATATGGGTACCCAGCTAGTTACCTACAGACAGCACGCGTTAGGATCGTGATACTTAAATAGAGGTCATCTCTATGGGAATTAAGAGACTGGTGGATCAATTGGTCATAAGAGTACATACCTAACGTGTGTGTAAAAGGGTACCCATACCCAGGTTAGTACACTTACCTCTAGGATAAGGCTTGGTGTACGCATGTGGCTGGTATTTGTGTTCGTGCGCGATGAGTGGCTGCGAGTGGTGCGCGTGGTGGTAGTACTCGTCTAGGTAGGGCTGCGGCGCGGGCGGCGCGGGGTACTCGGGCTGGTAGTACTCGTCCAGGGGGGAGGCGGCAGGGGGCGCGGGCGCCGGCGCTGCCGCCGCTTCCGTGTACCCGTAGGTGGAGTCGCGGGGGCCGCCTGTCGTGTAACCACCTGGAATAGAGATACAAACATTTTAGAAAAAGTTTCCGAAATAAAGTATGTTCTCTCTCGTCTGGATGTTGTATGTCTGCCTAACGATAAAAACGAGACGTTCAGTAAATACCTATGACATTTTGGCGCTATAAGATAAGCCGCAAAAGTTTTTTTTTGTTGCTGTACAACGTACAACTAATAAATGTTTCTTGTCTGTGTTCCGAGTCACGCTAACGACTTAATGTACTATTGATAACCAAAGGTTGTAAATAAACTGTGCCATTTTTCAGTGTTCTTTTAGTGTCCTATGATGGTAAACCACTTACATGTTATTTTTGGGGAAAAATCACCGCTTTTACCTTAACGACCCATCATGATAGGAAGTAGGAAACCGGTTTTAGTAAAACTTACCCTACTCGTATTGTAAAACTAGAGTAATAGAAATTGTCAAAATCAATTCATGGCTAACATATTCTGCATATAAACTAAAAATCAGGACAGTGTGATCGCTGCGTGCGCGATGGCGGGCGGTACCGAAGCGCGACGGACACGGTTCACGGCGCGCCCTTTGTTCCGAGCCCGCCTCGACGCGCCCGCGCAGCGCCCGCTACACGACGCAAGTGCACAAGCATTACAAGACACATACGACGTTTTACAATTGAGAAATTATTTGTCTAAAAGGACTCGTGAAAGCTCCAAAATGTCACAACTGCTGAGATTCTGTTATAGTGATGGGATGTTTTGATTTAAAGCGGTGTAGGTCAGTGGACGAAAAGAGCGTATAAGTGTTAAAGTTACTAACACAATAGGGCTTTTAAATGACAGTGGAGGATTCCTAAAGTTTCGCCACGTCGGCTGGACGTGTGGTTCATGTATGTTTTGTGTAAGAACATATGGTAGCCAGGTATCACTTGTTCATATTGAACCCGAAAGGTAAACGTTATGACGGTCGAAACATTGTGTAGACTGCAAAGATAAGTAATTTCATTCATCAGAAGTTGTGTCCGGGTTTGGACCTATACATACATATTTATTACAAATGTTTAGAGGCACCATAGTGAATACACCGGTAAAATTAGATACATAAGTCATATCATATTAATGTCATTTTGACAAACGAATGACGCAAATGAACTGAACTTAACCTTTGGACTCGTGTCATAAAAATCTACTTTTAGAAGAAGTTCTATAAATGAATAAAGAGAAGTTTTCCTTTAAGCTCCGAACAGTCGCAACGGACCTAAAATAACCAAGCTAACTCTACATGTATAAAGTGAGAAAATGTCATTATTAAATGTCAAATTTCTATGAAAATATGACGTTATAATGACACTCTCACACATTTTTTCATTTTTCATTTTATTTTCAAGTCGGTGCAGAGA
Organism: Cydia pomonella; assembly: GCF_033807575.1. NCBI lineage: Eukaryota > Metazoa > Arthropoda > Insecta > Lepidoptera > Tortricidae > Cydia > Cydia pomonella. Next base: position 7,680,728 of record NC_084721.1, on the reverse strand, counting down.
CTGCAGAGTAAGCTTAGACAGACGCTAATTAAGCCTTTATAAGGCAGAAGGAATATATTTCCCACCAGATTTTGAACTTTGAACGTGGATACCTACATTTAGGGTATCATATTCGATATTCCTTTGTATAAATTGTTTATAGAAGGTATCTATTCTGAATATATATCTAGATTTTTAGAGATTTGATGCGCAATTGCACACACATTAGGTACGCCTCAAGCGTAAACTTATATTCAAAAGCATATAAATAGCCTAAACTTTTTATTAAACAATTTCTTAGGACTACCTTTCGGTAATTAGTAGGTCACAAAAGTGTATATTTTTATAGTCAGTCACTCATGTACTTTTATGCCAGTCACAGGTCACAGCATCATACTTAACCGAAGATCGGTAGACCTTATCTCGTTGCAATAAAATTTACAATGGCCAGTTACGGCAGCTACCTAAGGTGACGATACACCTAGCGTGCAGCGTGTTAGAACCAAGCATGACTGCTAGGTAATAAACATAAATAAGCAAAATTACAGTCAATTGTTTACTGGTCGGTCGACTCGTGTTGGTGTTGTATTGTATCTAAATATTTATGAAATATTATCATTGGACGGGTGAGGCTAGGTTAGACTACTAACTACTACTAAGTAGTCCTGTTATTATCATTACCTATAGCTAAACAAATAATGGTTGCTGAAATTGAATAATAATGTAGTCTATTCTAGGTCACTAAACTAGTGGCAGTAATTCTTGAAAAATAAATGTAATTGTCATTGTCAAGGTTTAGACGCGTAACTTATTAATTTGTATTCGTTCTCAACTTGAAATTTTAGTCCAAAATGACCCGTGTACCCTACGCGTGTACCTATGGGTTATGGATTTCAATTCGATACAAACTATCAATCAATTTTTCGTGTTATGGCTCCATCAAGGTGTTGATGATTCTGCCAATGTCGAGGTTGGATAAGACACGGCTAGTATATGAATCTTATTACGGTCATAGACAGTGTTCGGTGGAGTATCCGATCTGCAAAGAAATACAAATTACGACTAACTAATAGACTACATACAACTATTAAACAATATGAACACTACACTAATGGAGCAGCCTGGATACTGACACTACCTTTATTATCGCCATCAGTCAGTTCAGTCACGTCGTACTGTTGTCACAGTTAAACTACTATTCGTAAACCTTATTCAAACGAGATAAGGTCTATCTATGGCCAGTTAAGTATGTTGATGTTAGCACTGACCATTGGTGAGCCTTACGTCTTCGTAATAAGGTTGACAAATTGTCATTGAATAGTGTGGACGGTACAGACGCGCTACAATGAATGGAGTCCGCGAGCGCGGGTGACCGCTGACCCCGCCACGCACTCTGAGCACGCAATCATATCGCGGCTTGTTTTAAATACGAGACCTTCACGCGTAGAGGTTGGATACGCGTTTTTAAAACTTTTTAAAATCAGTTATAGCCTGGATGCGAGGCCTTTAAGCCACGCTTTTAAGAAAATTGGAAGCGTATTTTGATTGGAATATTTAACAGATTGTCAACCATAGCAAATCCAAATCAAATTCGAAACCTGTTATTACAATAAAAATACACCTTTAGGGGTGTTGTTTTGTTAGGGTTGGCATATTATGTGCATTTTTGGTTGAACCACCAGATAAGTTTTGATGACTTACTTCCTACTGTGTTTTCTGGTAATTGTATTCAGAACGCATAGGAAGGTATAATTCGTAATCTTTAATTTATTTGGTTCATGTCACAAACAGTTGAAGAAAAAAATCTGCAAGTTTGTTTTGTAGCCTACTGCGCTATAACTAGGTTATTCATAAATTATTAATCAGATTTATTCGTTAACATGTTAACATCGGTAAACCATTAGGTACCTATATTCGATTAGGAGTGAGTTATTCTGAAAATAAACGTCGTAATGAAAATAGACGCAAACAAATACATTTAACGGAAACACCTAATCAGACGTGTAAAAAAGTGAAATACCCTCACATTCTTTTGGTCGTAAACAAATCAATGTCACGACGACAAATACGTACAAAATATCCCAAAGATATTTTAATGAACCCATTATGCCTAATTACAATTCCCCAAGCGTCGCAACAGTCAATAAATTTAGAAAAACGTGTAAAAAAAGACTATAAATTTATGAAAACGCGTAAAAGCACGCCCGGCCTCGTGACCTGCGCGATTCGTCTTGGGACGACTTATATGGGCTCTTTGTTTTGTTCACATGGATGAGGGTAGTTAATTGAGTGCGAGTTTAAATGTGTTAATTAAATTAGTTACTTATAAAGATAAAAAGGTGCGTTGAACCAGGATTATATTTAACAAGATTGTAGGTAAGTACTTAATAAAATTTTTGATTGAAAATTATGCTCTTTTTAATTAAACTAATGCAACATTTTATAAATAAAGAATAACTTTTTTTGTAAAAAATCTTGTATTGAGATAATATTGAAAATGATTTTCTTGATTTTATTTTTTCTAAACGGACTGCAAAAGTAGATACCTAGATAGGTACACAAACTGTAAAATAACTCAGGTAATAGAGAACTAAATAACAAAGTTCATTCAACTACAACTATATCGCAACTAGCTACATAAATAGTTAACTAATTTTGTTAAGTGTAGTGCCTACTTACAGCCACGAACGCAAGTGTCGTTACCAGGATGCTGCTTAAAACATCTCACACAGATGAATAGGCCTATTATATAGTGCCTACTGCGCACCGCCAGCTCTCAGCAAATCTAATCAACAACATTATTCTAAATTCGAATTTTCCTGCAACCGTCCCTATAGGTTATAAATATCGGCATCGAAAGAAAATTAACGAGTTTCTACGATACGATATCGGTTGCGCTCGATCGGGGGGCGTGGAGCGGAGGGGGCGGGGCGAGCCAATCGGGCGCGGCCACGCCTCGCGCGCGCCGGGTCGAAAGGTCGCGCGACCATTGGTGCAAGACCGGAGGACAGCGGAGAATTGAGAAAATACACATTTGAAATTCGAATGCGAATTCAAATACGTATCTACTCGGAACTATACTTACCTATGTGTAAAATGTGATTGGCTGTTGCCTGTTTGTGACAGCTGTCCTGCCTTTGTTATTTTTAAGGACTAAGCTAAAACCAATGATATTGTAACTATAGATAGGTCACACGCGCTCCAAAATTGCAGCACTTAATTTGTGACAATTGTACAGAATGCTCTTTCTTTAGTGGCGTCTAGGCAAGCGAGAGATGTGCAAATGCTAACTAACGAGCTCCTGCTCATCACAAGAGAAAGGGACAAGCTTATGTTCAACAGCGAGTGTAATGTAACAAAGATAAATAGTATGCGAAAATTAATCAACATAAACAGATTCATTCAGAGGTAATTAAATAAATATGGAAAAAAATTTATGCTCGTCCTGTATGAGTACACTATTTATATTTTATAATATCATTGGCTAAAACTGAATAATATATAATTTCTCCCAATTTTTTTTTCTTATAAATGTAATTGTGAAATTAGGTAGGTATACCTACTATTCATATGACATTATACTCTCGCCAGCCATCAACGTCAGTAGAAAAAAGGCATGCATGAAATTCAAAATTTGTTTGGGAGATCTATTCTTCGTGCCTACATTTTTCTTGCCGCTTTTCCCTACTGACATGCAAAGCTGGCTTGCCAGAGTACAGTAAGAACAGGTCTCAGATTTTTATTTGAATGAGTGCCTAAGTGTTAAGTAAGTAATTGCATGTTACTTATTTATCTAAATATGAAGTTATTCAGCATCGATAGATATTAAAACACAAAATAATGCAATAATTACGGCAACTCAAGTACTTAGAGGTAAACATAGGCGGTCTTATCGCTAAAAAGCGATCAGCATCGACTTGTGCACCTGAGGTATTATGCACTAACAAAACAGAAGCCTAACGAACTCAATTCAAATAACCTAATATTAGAAGTCAGAACATACTATGTTACAGTATTATCGCATCGTATGAAATCCGAAAGAATTGTAGGCAATATATTATTAAATTCTTTCTGGAAAGGATTAGTATAAATTCTACGTAAGTAGAAATCCTCTAAATTTAGGTTAGGCTTACAAGACTTCGGTGTTCAACTGTAATGAGGCGTCACACGCGACAGTAACCTTAGACCCCGCACCACAGCTGCAACACAGTCAAACTTTTTTTATTCTGTTCTTCGAAACATGAGACCGCGAAAATGTTCCACAACTTTTTTTTCTGTCAAAGCACGCGCTAAACCTGCCATATGGCGTTAGTGACTGAGGCGTTTTTTGTTGTTCAAAAATGTTTGCAAAAACAATAAAAGTAGATGCGATTTTAATAACGAACGTTTTCGAGTTGATATTTTAAAATTGTAGATAACGCATCGGTCGTCACATATCGCGCCAATTCCCATTTGGGAGCGGAAGTCGAAATATGAATTTTTAAAATTAGAATCAACGGCCGCAGGTGAGCGCTCGGTGACAGCCCGCTGTCGCCCAAACGCCGCTGTTTTGACACAAATAGCGCTGCCCTATTAATTATAATTAAATTTTACTTGTCTATGGTTGTATGAAATGGATTAAACTGAAGAAAGAATGATACAAAATAGGAAGTTAATAGTTGCCAGAAAATTCTAAGAGCTGGATGCCTACGAATACAGTCTATGAGTACCTTATAGTATCCTATCCTATCAAAAAGTATTATTTGTAATAAATGATCAAACTCCCTCTAGTCTAGAGATACCTATCTTGCAAGAAGTACTAGGTAATAACAAAGTATACCTATAGGTATGTTATTAGTAGGTAGCTACCTAGTTAACCTCATATTTGTTTAAACGTTACATAAAGAGTAGTTGATTTGAAACAAGATTATACTAGCCCCAGGTTGTAATACATACACACATACATTATCTTCATCAACATTTCAAAATGATGCAATGTTTAACTCTACATCCGATCTTCATAACATAAACATAACAATTTTAATTTTTTAGGAAAGTATTCACAATAATTTGTCAATTAAGAGACAAGTTGTCACACGCAGAGTGTTCTGTAATAAAACAAAAATTGTGGGAAAAACGCGCGACCGTTCGAAAGATAAAGGAAATGGTTGTCAGCGCAGCGCGCTTAAATCAAATTCAAAATTGGAACATCTTTCGACAGGAAGTGTTAAATATATTATTTAATGTCGCAGATGCCACGCTTTGTTATGTAGACATTTCCTATCGTAATTATTTTTATTAAAGATATCTTCCTACCCACGTTCTTCAATATTTATTCCGTGTTGAAATTGAGTCTAAATTAATCCAACAGTGTAAAATGTATAGACTCGGTGTTTACAATACATTTCAGGTATGCACCTACTTGTGTAAATGCATTTATTTAACATCGTTTTTGTTACGTCATTACATATAACTACATACCTAGACATAGCATATAGGTAAAGCCTGTCGAGTAATATATGATCACGCGCCATATTGCGGAATTTCATTGGAACTAATTATTTCATACTAAACTGAACTGTCACCCTGTACATGAGAATAAAAGCGCCCTCTTGACAATTATCATATATTTGTGGTCGGGCTTTATATAATATTCCTTAATTCAACCCTACCTGACGCAGCTATTTACCAAGGAAAATATTAATGAGACAAAAATCGTCGTTCATAAAATCGAATGTTATTACAGCGTCATGACCTCAACTTGGTTTAAAAATAAAGAGTACCAATCAGTACTACGGCTCAGGAGTGCTATTCTCGTCGCTTGTTGAACTCGTAACTGTAGCCAAACCAGTGCATGTAGAACTTTAGAGTTTTAGAAAACTAAGCGCTGTGATATCATATTTATACTGGTATGCCTGAGACGACGCGCCTACAGACGTTGGGAATAACACCTCTGCTGCGAATTAGCTAAACACAGAGTCGATATTTATCGCTCATAAAATGGCATATGGCGTTCTCGTATTAACGCTACGCATACATATAATACTGCGTTTTACCTCCATACAGCTTTACATTATCTATTAAAGAATATTTTTACAAAAAACAAGCTTACAATAATATCCGGTGGAATATGTTGGCGTTAATTTATAATCAAACTGTCGCGGCAGATGTAGTCAGATTCAACATTATTAACAAAAAGAAAAAAAATTTATCGATTATCTGTGCATTTATGTTGTTTGCTCGGTATAAAAAGTTTTACACCAGTCGGTTATAATTATAATGTATGTATGTGTTAAAGAATTGTTATAGATGCCAAAAATACGACACGATATAGGAATTGACTAAATGTCACTGTACAGTCGTTAACCCAGCGAAAAATACTTATATCTTAAGTGGGAAGTAGACACGTGATCCATAGCTAAAGAGAAAAAGTTTTTCCACTTCTAAATATTTTCATTTCTCCATGATTTTTTAGTATATAATTGACACAATAAAAAAATAGGTTTAGAGGTTTTCCTTTTTTTCAAAATTTGCAATCCAAAATAAAAAGTTTTTTTAAGGTGAAACCTAAACCTAGAATACATTATGCTGAAGCGATCGACATCAAAATCAAAGTGATTTGTTAAGATTTAGTTAGTGGAAACCGTTTTCTCCCGAAATGGAATTTCATAGAAAAAGTACCGTTATTTCGCTAGGTTCGCAAAGCTATTCTACCCTCTTAGCAGCATTTTGAAATTAAGGAATGGAAATTGATTGTATAGTTAGTGCTATTAAAAATGGTTACTTATTATTATTTTATTATTATATTAACTACGCTGCTTAGTATTGCTTTACAGTAAATTTTATAGGTACTTAACATTTATAGCATTTTATCTCAAATCGAATGTTAAACGAATGTTAATATTAGGTAGGTAAGTATTTACAATTACTGTGGAATTATTGTTTTGCATTAGACAGCACTAAACAATCCTATAAGTTAACGATGAATCTTATAGTAATTTTAACCTCTAGTGTGCCGCGATTATTATTTTTTCAAATAGTTTCCTCGTACGCGGATCCGCGTTCCGACATAATTAAGAGCGTCAAAGTCAAAAAGCCAGGATTGGTCTAATACAACATACATATAATCACGCCTATTCCCTGGAGGGTTATGCAGAGACGACGGATTTCTACTTGCTGCGATCCTGACTTACCTCTTTCGCTTCCTATACTTTCATCGCATTCTTCATACACAAAAAATACACTAAAACAAACGCTGTTACAGTATTAATTGAACAGTTGAGGAGCAGGCCTATTTTCTATTCTTGTAGTACCTACTGATTATGAATACATTAAGGCATATTTGTTTAGCATTATGTAAAGAGCCGTGGTATATGCGAGCGTTATTCGGCAGGTGCCGCGACACCTGCGCTGCGCGCGCGCCACAAAAACGCATGGGGGACCGACACCGACCTGACCGCGGCATAAGGGAAGCCGTAAATATATAAAAAATCTAATCCGTTCCCATTTAAAGTAGGTGAGGTTTTAGAGTTTCAGATAAAGGATCGTACAAGTACATCGTACAAGTCAGGTGTATTGAGCAGGATAAATATTTAAGTACGCTACTATGTTAAAGAACAGATTTCGACTCTACATAGATATCACCTATTATTAAACATACGGCCCATTAGAACATTGCTTATAAGATGTCACAGCGATACGATACCGATCTATCAGTGTTAAAAAGTGAAGTGATCTATCAGTGTATCAGTGGTAGAAAGTGTTATTTCTTCAAGCTAAAACGTCACCACCTACTTGCGATTTTTTTGTTCGGACATGAGTGGACTAGGGGTTATGGCATCAGCCGCCAAAGCTAAAGATCAAACTTCGCCCACAAAAGCCTAGTTGGTCAGTATTTTCTTACAGATAATAGTGTCAGGTTGATGACATGACTGAGAAAGTTCATTCATTCATTCATTTAATCCATTGTTTTATCATGTTCATCAGTACATAAAGATCTTATTTTTTAGACTTAGTAGGTACATGATACCCTGTTAGGGCATACAATATGGGACATGTTACTTAATCCTAAATAAAAATTACAATAATAATAATAAAAAAAAGTTTATAAGGTTAACTATCAAACAGTACCTACGGCTGTCCGCTAATACAGTTTTGGTTGGGTACCTGTACCTACTATAAGTCTTAATTTAAGGCTTTTTTGTAATAAATGTCACTGTCCGTTAACTCTGCCATTTCATGTGGTGTTGAATAAAAATGTTCTATGCCTATGTCTAATAGATTTTCTGAGATGGCTAAATGACATCTTTAGGCACAGATTTTTTTTATTAAATTGAACGTAGGTATGTAAGTAAAATATTCAATTTGTTAAATATATCTCGTTTAGGTAAAGATATTCTATACCGAGTAAAAAAACCCAGTTAATCTAAAGCCAATTTATTTTGTTGCTAACGAACGTCTGGAAATCCTTATCCTATTTTCCTGTAGCGTGTCGACTGTATTTCCATTTACTTACGTAAAATAATGCTTACACTTACGATTCGCCTAATTAACTGTATTAAGATATTGTTACATGCTCAGTATTTGGACCGAGAATATGATTTATTCCAAAATTACCTAATTAATATTTTACCTCGATTAGAACGTGTATTTCCATACTTGATTATTAGTTATACTATACTTATAGTATATAATATTTTATTTTTACACTAACTTTGACTTCGAAAAAAATATTATAACATAATGGCGACTCCGTGGATTCTAGAACCACGGCGAGCATCCAAAAGTCCCAAGCCTAACTATAAGGTTTGCGTTTTCTTAATTCTAGTAATTTATACATATTTAAACCCATCGATAACTCGGTACATAGGAACTGTACAAGTATTGAAATAGTTCGTTTTTTTTTAATACTACGTCGGTGGCAAACAAGCATACGGCCCGCCTGATGGTAAGCGATCTCCGTAGCCTATGTACGCCTGCAACTCCGGAGGATTCGTAATACATAATAATAAATTAATCACATTATCTTAATACTATGAGAGCATCTGGAGGCAACTAGAGATTATAATACGAGTAAGCGACAATATAAACAAGCATATTGTAGGTATAATTAGAGATTTATTTTTAATCCTTATGGAATGTCTCAAACAAGTCCCACCCATAACGCGGAAGATGTCTTAATTTTCATACAGGACTTATAGTTTCAAGATAACCTGATCCTTTGCTATACGTTTGATACAATTTGAACTTTCCTGCTTTATATCTAACGTCGATTTGGGTTTGTTGATTACTGCATCTGACAGCTGACATTCTGATCCTAGTCAATTCTAGAGTGCATTTTATTTTGGACTCTACTTGTTCGAGTTAAGGTTGGGAGTTTCATGATTGGTCGAGACAGGATATAGCGGCGCTACGAGAGCGGAAGCGAGCGCATCAATGGCGACGTGCTCTGCGCCTGCGACTCGTTAACGATCGCATAAAATTGTCTATGCTCGGTGAGATTTTTAAATCGTACGTATCATAGGACAGGTCTTGTACTGGTTTTCTTACCTAAGCTGTTTGTGTTATCAGTAATATTTTGGAAATAGTTCACATTACAGTAAAACTATAGCCAAAAATAGCCATTTTTGCCGATTTCATGGTATGGGGATTTGTATATTTTTTCTATTTAATTAAATATTACTTCTACTCATACTTTCTACTCGTAACTAAACGGGGTTTTTTGCTCAGTCCCTTCAGTTGGAGCGTATTGAGCTTAGCAAGAAAAAAAAACGGTTCAAATCTTTAGACCCTTCTGTCTCGTCTATAGAGGTAGAAAGCTTTGATTACGGGATAGTATTGAGTGAATGAATGACGATTATGAGGCGGGAGGAAATGCGCCGCCGGAAGTGGCCATATTGTGAATGAACGTGACGTCGGCGGCGAGACGGTGACGTCATCATGGACATGTGATACTGATGCACTTGACGACTACTTTTTTTATCATTTAAGCAATTTTTGATTAAATAAAGTCTTCATATGCCGAAAAGCGGATCCGCGTAAAAGGAAATTATAAAAAACAAAATACTCGCGGCATGCGAGAGGTTAAATGTTACAGGTACAAGTTTCAGGTAGGCATAAGTCAGGTGTGACGTGTGATATTGATTATAGGTATTGAAATGAAAATATACACACACTCGTTTGTATTGACGTTTACAACTGACGTGAACCCTAATTGAATAATGTAACGGATTACGGAAACTACCACTTCAACAAGTTCGATCTACATAGCAATGTGCAAGTTGCAGAACTTTCTCATAATTACAGAAAACTTCTGGAAACTTCCATAAGAAAATTCTCATGCAAGTTTCCACTCAGAAAGTTTCCGTTCAAATTAGCTCATTTCAATTGTCATAAGAATGGAAGCTATTTAACTGTAAAGTAGGTTTGGCAATAATGAATAAAATATAAATATATATAATATATATTTATTTATTCTTAATATTTTTTCCTTATTATTTGTTATTATTTTTTCCTGCACCAACATACACAAATGTCTCTGTTTGACCCAATGGTTGACTGGTAGAGAATGCCTTTTGGCATTAAGTTCGCCATTTGTACATTTTTCTTTATGTGTGCAATAAAGTTTAAATAAATAAATAAACGTGTAGAAAAAAATATTGAGAATGAAATTTTGCAATTTTTTTAAATGCCCCTTGGCACATAGCTGCTTCCACACTTAACTTTAGATTTTAATTGGAGCGCGAAATGGGCTTGCAGAATCTTCTAACATAATCAATGATTGTAAGTATACACTATTTTGTCTTTTCGTTCTAGAATCTAAATTTTCCTAAACACCTATAGTTATTTTCGCTACACCAATAAAACAATAAATATTCAAAGACGTTATAATATTTATAACAGCAGGCGCCCGTGTTAAATCGTCCAGTAATTAAGCCATTAGTTCTTAATCGAGGTGACCTAAGTTCAATCCTGAATCGAGGAATGCGGCACCCCGCTATTTTAAACGTGCAGATGGCAGCAGATGGTCGCGGTCACCTTAGTGTTAGACAGGTGATTCTAACGTTTTCGGATGCCACAATAACTTAGTAGCTATATTTAATGAAATTATCCTGCCCCTATAATATCTTGTACCATAGATGAGGGTAAGCTCTTGTAGTGTACAACTCGAGGGATAATAAGGACGGCTATGCATGTTTTGTTTTAGAAGTTAAAACGTGAGCGGTTTGTGCACCGTTTCAAAAACAATCGAAGCCCTTTAATTCATAGTACCTATACTATTACTCTACCATTCGCTATGAACTTACACTTAGTTTAAAATGCACAGCCAGCTGCAAATTTGTATGGACACATTATGAATAAATTCATTCATAAAGTGGCAATGCCATTTTGCGCCTGGTGTACATGGCAAGTTTTCAGTAACAGACACGAAGCGTTGAACAACGTGTTGTGTTTCGAAGTTAACGATGTCATTGATCTTCACTTCTGTCCATATAGGGCACAAGTCTCGTATGCGGCTATAAAAATGATTTAATTTACTCTATTCTCATTGCGATCACGCAAGATTTGTGGGTAGTCACAAAAGGAAGGAAGCGATTACTGAAAGGTGAGGGACCGCACCGTTACTCTCGCCATATCGGGCGCCGTGTCATCGGTGGACACGCGTCAACTGCGATTTAATCTGAACAGCCTGTATGAATATTCATAGGATACAACGCGTGGTGCGCATTGCAAGTTTGCGTCCAGTTCCATTGATTAAGTGGCCGGCTTGTGGCTATTAAGATTAGGGTTAAGCGGTAGATTATACTGGCTATGCAATAAATACGTACTGATGAATTGCAGTTAGTCTTTAGTAGAATTAGAGCCTGATGGTGACCATATATTTCTAAAGTAAGGAAGCAAATATGTTTTCTTGTTCGTCGCCAATTGCCAAATTACTAAGATCTGTACTCTACCATATTATGCGATCTAAAACGATCGCTCCATGATTTAATATTCCAAATTTAACAAGATTTAACTCACAAATTTCCAAGACAAATTCGAAAACCTCGAGAAAACATTATCAATATAATTAGCTTTTCTTTTGTTAGTCGGACTCTACAACACTCGGCGTCACGGAAATCGCATACCCACCGATTTTTGCTTCAAGCGAATATAGTTCTTATCATATGTATTATACCCTATCAATAAAGGAAAAAATAATAATAATCACGAATTTTGGCGTTCTGAACGAACACCTAAAATACGCGTTGTAAAGGTCGCTAGTTGTGTTACTTTGGATAGGATAAAAAAAGGGGGGGGGGGGGGGGGGGGTAAAAGTGAGGTCATTCGGTATCCAGAGTTCACAGAGGTAACACCGGAACAGCTGGAGACAGAAAACACCCTAAGAAAATGGATACCACGGAAGCAGTAGCCCTAGTAGTGTATTATTTATTACACAATATCTATAAGAATATTGATATTACATTGTATTGTATAATAAAACTATAACTTCCTGCTCTCGTCCAGGTAGACAGTTTACATGGCTGTCACGTAATCTATGTATGCAAATGTCATGTGATGCTAGTGCGAAGCTTTTGATTCCCGTCACGCGGCGGAAGCTTGCGCGCGCGCCGGATCCAACATGGCGGGCGAAAGTGTTTCCGGTAGAGCTTTCCAAGCTGGAAACTTCTAGTCCTTGTATAGGTAAGATTAGCTTGTTTTACACGTACCGCAGTACAGCTGTGACTCCATACCGATTTAATGATCAATAGCTAAGTGTAAAAGATGATAATGATATTACAATTACAGGTATTTGTAAAGTGAAACTTTTCTTTACGATCGGATTCATTCAATATGAAATGCCGATCTTCAATTTTATTATTCATACAATTTAATGCATAACATATAAAAGTTTTCGAGTAAGAAAGAATTTTTTGTCCGTTCTTTCAGAATCTGAGAAACATTGCGGATTTTACTGTATTTATCAAGAATAAAATTGACAGAACCGGCAGGAGTATTTTATGCAAAATTGTATACCTACAACCGATTGTTTTATTACATGATGTAATTAATGTAATAATAATATAACACAAAATTTTACCATGAACAATTATTACGCCTTAATAAACATAGTTATTTTAATTAGTAAGTTAACCTTCATAATGATTTGCGAACACGCTTATATTTGTTCGGACCTTGCTTCCCGTAACCGCAAAACCGTTAATGACTCAAAGGATGGAATTATAGTAAATATTACGACCTGAATGAATGTATTAATAAAAAAATAATCTTTATGACAACTTTGAGTTATTACATTGGTACCTGGCTCTCAAAATAGGTTTCCCTGTCTCAATACATATTTTTGTTTGTATTCGTGTTTATATTCATATTTTTTTTGTTAATTACATAAAATATGTTCAATATAAATTTAAGACGCAAATAGGTATCAGAAAAATAGGTAATTATTACGAAAATATCAGTTATGTGATATAACTTAGATACAATAAAGGGATTAGGATCACCCACTAAAATTAATGTTGCTTATCTATTTTGAAAATGACAATAAAGAAAATGGGTGAAGATAGAAACGAGTTGGTATGAATGAACGTAAATAATATTACAAATTTTAGATAGGTACCTAAGTAATTTATAATAATACTACGGGATTTCCCCTGTGTGGATGAATGTACTTCTCTAATAATAGCACATCAATATCATTAAAAAATTAAATATGAAATCGTTAAATCTCACTAAATTCTTTTCAGTGTTTTATTTAATTTACTTGTAATCACTTATTACTTTCAATTATCACGGTGTGTTTATATTGAATTAAAATAGTTCTAGTAATAGTTATTCAAGCATGCGTTCTTTAAAAAGAAGGCAATAATCGCCCTTAATAACTTGGTGAACACGGAGTCAATCGGCTTTATGTTTACCTACAATCAAAGAATCTGACCTGTGGTTATGGCATATGTGGGGTCTGGACACATGGCGTCCAGCGCAGGGTCGAACGCCAGCCTGTTCTGCTGGGGCTGCTCGTACACCTTCTGGCTGGGGTCGTACCCCAGCCGCGCCACACTAGCTAACGCCTGTTCATAGTTCAACCTCGAGTTCTGATCCTGACCCTCATACCCCTTTAACTTTACACTGTAGTCCGAGAAATTGAGTTTTGTGAGGGCCGACATGGGCAGGTCGAGCGCACACGGCGGCACGGCGGCTTCGCGCGGAGACTCGACTAGGAGCATGGCTGACCCGGCCGGCACCGCACCGGTACCAACACTTAAATACACCTCATTTACCACGCACTTCAATATAAAACTAATTTATATACACTAATCGATATAGGAAAAAAAAACTTTAAACGAGTTTGTAGTAAAAATAAACTTTCCAATTTAAAAGTCCGCGCTCAAAACGTCAATCGAAAAGCTTCGGACTTGACGCAATTCGTAGCACCGCTCCGCTTCGCGCCTGATCGCCGACTGCGAGCTTTCGGGCGGAATGAGAGGGCGGCCGTGGAAATTGTGAGCCGAGTGTGAACGACGAGGGCCGAGCGTGCACGACTAGTGACGGAGACACACGAACGCGTCGGACCTGTCGCGCCACCTGCTACACGACCAACTGTTGCGCAACCGTCGATTTTTTTGCTAACCCCCGGAGAAACATGAAAATTAGCGCAAGCATTTAAATTAGTTTATAGTCTAACGACATACGAAGGGAACACCCTCTGTCAAACCAAATTGTATTCTAATTCTTTCTTGCTCTGTTATAAGTCTCCATTGTAGAGCCAGTTCGTAGAGTTAGATTAGCTGACATAAAATAAGGGTGGGTGGTAAAGTTTTTCTGCGTTTCAGTACTCAAGTAAAATCAGCAATTTCACAACTAAACTATGATTTATCAAAAAAATATTTTCGAAAGCAGAAAATGCACAGGATTGATTATTATTGTTATTAGCATATGTATTTAAATGGCGACTGTGTTGCACATTTCTACCGCTGAGTCTAATTATACGTTGCCTATATTTATACTTAGGCAATCAACAAGCCATTTAAACGTTGTGACCAAACTTAGTTATGGCAAGTGCAAAACGCAGAAAATTAATGCAATTAAAGTTTAAAAGGTTAATGAATGACTGTAATCTGTAAAGAGTTGGTTAAGAATCAAGTCCTTTGAGTCCTCTGCTTAAAGACTCGACTCCGTTTTCAGACTCTAGTAATTAAGTAGAAACTTAAGTCCTTATCGAGACCTAAGTCTTTTGTAAAGACTTAAGCCCTTTAAAGAGAATTCTCAAATTATGTACAAAAGTTTTCTAAAAGGCATTGTCTCCACATTAAATGCATGGATTATGCACAAATCATTCAAAATTTAAATTTACAGTACATATGGCGCTACTTTACCGCACTAGTGCGATAATTAGCACATTACGTAACTATACCGAAAATTTAAAGGGTCATATGTACTGTAAAACGTTGTAATTCGCAACTCGTGCCGATTTAAAACACTCCCTTCGGTCGTGTTTTAATTTATCCCCACTCGTTGCGAATTTCCTATTTTTCGCACTTGTATCGTAATGTACTATTTCCTTTGTGTTTTTCGCAGATAAAACCTATAAAATTGTAGACGAAGACTTAATTCCATGACTCGAGTCCTTTTAAGTTGCACTTAAAAAATCAATAAAGGACTCTACTCGGGACTTAATAGACTCGGAAGTTTTTGACTCGAGTTCTTACCAACTCTAACCGTAACATCAAGCATTTACAGCTGAATGTTATCTAAAAGGAAATATTCCCACACAAGATTTAATATTGATAATATTAAAATGATGTTGTTTTAAATTGCCGCTCCTTGACATTAAATCCACAACTAGGCACAATATGCTTGGTAAAACAATGGATGTCTTGCTCAAATTACGCGTCGCGCACCGGCGAACGCATTACCTACGACAATTTACACTAAAAATACTCTAAATGGAATTTGCGCATAGATATATTAAGTATACTTACATAATTTTATTTAAATGGTTTAATATCTCCAGCTCCAGCCAGGTGGTTTCGGTCTAGACAATGCCCGTAGAGTCAATGCATAGGTACTCAAAGCGAACATCTGCCGAATTGTTTTTTACGCGGTCCGTTAACAGTTCATGATTTTATTGATACTTTTGATTGGCATCGGGGCCATCAACTTTGCATAAGTACCTAATTGTCTCGCAGCTGTCTTTAGTCACCCAAAATCGACGGAATATATATTTTTCTATTTTCGTCCACGGCTATAATGCTAATTCACTGCGATGTGACGCCGTAGATCGTAATTACATATAAAATAATGACTCGAATGACGCATGCGCGACCTTGACGTTGATTCCTATTGTTTGATAGCGGCCGTGCCCGAGACTTGGAAACCACTTGAATTTTAAATTCAGAATAACTCCATTTGCATTGTTCGCAACGGCCTTTTATCGGACAAAGTCAGAAGTGGGCCTTAGGAGCGTTGAAACTAGCTATAGGTTTACTTCAGATCTGTAAATACTGTGTGAGCAGGACCCCCGGATGTTGACAAAGATCGAAGCAGATGTCCGAGTATCAGTTTCGGATATTGTCGCAGTTCAAGGAGATTTTAATATGATTCGGTGGGAGGGCACGAGCTAGAAGGCGGCGCTGTACCAAAATCAGGTCAAGTTACAAGGGGGTGGGTTTGAAGGGTCACAAAAGGTACCAAGAAGGGGCGAGATACAGGATAATAGGCACCTGAGCACGTGTGCCGCCGGATATAGAGGGGCCATTGTCTAGGGAGGAAACGATTTCGATGCGTCGAAAATTCGGCGATGATTTTTTTGTCATACTGGGATTTCTATGGTAACCAACGTCTTTTAATGAGCTACGGGTTGCTTAATGAGTGTGAGGGATAAGATTAAGGTCATTTGCAGTTCTTATATTAGTAAGGTGGTCATTAACACTACAAATATTCGCTTCGATAATCTGTACAAAGATATATATAGTTTCTGGAATTTGATCAATAATAATAAAATTATACCCTACATAGTGATGTTTCAAGAAAAATAAAAGTTGTAATTTAATTCCCATGGCGAGATAATATCGTACACGTATCAGAAGAATGTTTTTTTGGAAATATAACATGCTTTACAATTTATTGCTTCGTTCAAGTCTTTCAGATTCTGAAAGCAAAATACAGTCGACGTACAGAAACATTTTGATGTCGTTCATCCTTTGTGCACCTGAAATGCACTGGAATGAAATTACGACGAGCGCCCGCCGTTAAAAGGGAAATGGCGCGGGAAATGAGTTTTCGATATTTGAATAAATGTGCCGCGGAAATAAACACACGCGGGTTCGCGGGATATTGTCTATGCTCGAACAATCTCGGTTAGCGTGGTGGCAGGAAATAGAAACTGCAAACACTTAATTCCAAATTAAAAAAAAAACTGTTTATAGGTAGGTTAAGTCCATAGAATAGTGTTGAACGTTGCTGTAGGTAGTATTTAAATAATGTATTAAGATGTTTTACTACAACACAGAGGCACGCAAATGGTCGGCATAAGAACAGAGGAAAATTACGTATGGCATGAGCGTAATATCGATCGAAATGGCAAAGCCGCATTGAAATAAGCCGCGCGATCGATATTCACAGGGTAAACTCCATCATTCCAGCGTTCAAATTTAAAAATACAATTTACCAAGGAATTCCCTGCTTTGAATTACATTAAGTGTAAACAATAAAGCGCTAGCGAGCGTATCGGCGGCGGCTACGACGGAAGTGCCAGATAAACAATCTTTTTTAGATAAAACATTGAAAAACAGAACATAAATCTGAACGACACGGGAGCACTTCATCCTGAAATGTCAAAGCTTTATAAATATCTAACGGCCGCATACGATTATCCCGCCCTTTACAATGTAAAAAAAGAATTTCAACATTCTCCGTAACCTTCGTGCTAATTAAAAAGCGGAGTACATCCGGTTATTCATGGTATAAAGGACTGATTGAATTCTAATTTTGAATTTAAAATGATTTTCGGAAAGGTTAACTTTAGTTTCCTGCTAAATAAGGATAATGGAATTTAGGCTGTCCGCTAACAATAAAAATGTTATTTTATTTGAGTGAATGAATAAATGAATACTTTAATGCTTTAATCGGCAGGTACCTGTACCAAGCGTTTAAATAATAAAAAGTAAAAAGTGTCTTTAAAAAACTCTGTTTTACTACGTGTGAATATTGTAAAGTTTAAGTAATTAATAAAAAAGTTATAATAAATTTTGATCAGTAGATTCAATATTATTGTGCGTAGTTTTTTCTTCTTTTCATTAAAATTCGTTAGGCAAAGTATAAAATGTCAGGTTTGATTAAACTATTACAGCTCAAGTATATTTTTTTATATAGTCGACATCAAATGGTCTAACACATTTTCCACCTTATTACCACGGAATAAAGTGTAACGAAAACATATCTTAACACTTACTGTACACTTCAGGACAAAATAATAGCAGACATTTGTAATATAGCTGCAGCGACACAGCTCCCAAGTGGGCGGCGTTTTAAATTGGAGCGCGTAGTGACGTCACTTCCGTTGCCAATAATTCCTCATCTCGGCCTCCGTCATCCAGGAGATGCCACCGCATTTATCACACTTTTAAATTTGGACTTTTCTGTCAATGAAACGGTGTTGTAACGCGCTATTTGTCAGTAAAGGTTATCTTAATTCATTAGACGGCGGAGTAGTTTTTGTCTTTAATATCATCAATCCTACTCAAGAAATACTCGTATAAACAAGACGGGACGGACACTTTTTTGCCTATCAGTTTGACAATTGAATTCCTAAACCAAAGATAAACCAACAGTCTAAAATTACTAATAATATTAAGTAAAGTATACTTAAAAGTTTGTCCGTTCATTTAATGTTTGTTTTCCTTTACGTGAAACAAAGCTATCTGGTCACCGAGTTGAATGAAGGCCTGAACCCGTGTCACTGTGACAGCGTGACAGTGTTGTGACAAGCTATCGTGGCTATCGTCAGGGCCGCGCCTACGCCATCCTGCGTGATAACGCGGATAACTAGGCATTTTGTATTTATATTATTAGTATTATTAATTTATTACTGATATCTGAAACAACGAAGAATTGTACTGAAAACTAAAAATAAGGGACATTTCAATATTGCTACCAACCACTTAATAAATACATTCCACCGAAAACATGTCTCATTTTGTATTGGATTTCGAAAGAGCGCGCCAAGCGGGACGTTTTGGAAACTCAAAATCCTATACAAAATGAGACTTAACGCAAACGCGTTCGTCACGTTATGATGTCGATCAAAGTTACACTAGGGGTACTGTACCCCTAGTGTAAATAAATTCGATTTCCAAACGTGACGTACGCGTTTGCGTTTAGTCTCATTTTGTATTGGATTTCGAAAGAGCGCGCCAAGCGGGACGTTTTGGAAACTCAAAATCCTATACAAAATGAGACTTAACGCAAACGCGTTCGTCACGTTATGATGTCGATCAAAGTTACACTAGGGGTACTGATAACTTCACAAGGAACTTCATAAACTACACTGAAGGTTAGTATTACTCTAGAGATAGGTAGTTGTGACACTTGTGACGTTGCGACAGTACAACATGCGACGTGTTGAGTTAAAAAAAGGTAGCCATACATGGCTTAGTAAAAAGGTACTTTTATAATAAAAAAATTAAGATATACCTACATTTTTAATAAAACACTCACAAATTTTGAAAAAATACTATGATTTAGTCATTAAATTGATTTTAAATGAGATGTGAATTTAATTGTTTATCGATAAATGTGTGCGTTGGAACTTGGATGTAACGTTAATATTCCGCTTAACGCTTACAGCTTGACTAATGATCTTCTTCTTCTTCCTCGCGTTGTCCCGGTATTTTTGCCACGGCTCATGGGAGCCTGGGGTCCGCTTGACAACTAAGTCCCCAGAATTGGTGTAGGCACTAGTTTTTATGAAAGCGACTGCCATCTGACCTTCCAACCCAGAGAGTACTGGGATTAGGCTGTTTTGGGATTAGTCCGGTTTCCTCACAATGTTTCGACGACCAGTTTGGCCTAGTGGGTAGTGACCCTGCCTACGAAGCCGATGGTCCCGGGTTCAAATCCTGGTAAGGGCATTTATTCGTGTGATGAGCATGGATATTTGTTCCTGAGTCATGGGTGTTTTCTATGTATTTAAGTATTTATAAATATTTATATATTATATATATCGTTGTCTAAGTACCCTCAACACAAGCCTTACTGAGCTTACTGTGGGACTTAGTCAATTTGTGTACTAATGTCCTAAAAAAAAAAATGTTTTCCTTCACCGAAAAGCGACTGATAAATATCAATGATATTTTGTACATAAGTGCCTAAAAACTCATTCGTACGAGCCGGGGTTTGAACCCGCGACCTCCGGATTGAAAGTCGCACGCTCTTACCGCTAGGCCACCAGCTAGCTACTAATGATAATAAAAAATTACCAAACAGGTAAGATGGCTGCTGATCGATCTTCTAATTCGGATATGTCTGCAGAACTCTACTAATTATCGGCAGGAAACTACTCGAATGGAAAGTCACATACTGGGAATAGCAATCAAACGTGGCCAAGCAAATTAAAGGGGTTGTAAAAGCGACACTTGCCTTATTTATTTTTTGCAATAAGAAACCTTACGAGAAAAGTGATACGAATTTATGTGGCCATGTGGTCATATAGGTTTTTCATGCTTATGAGATTAGCGTAGTAGGTAAACGATGCTTTGTGACGTATTTAAATAGGTAATTTCCACTAACGGTATCGGTTTTTTTATATAAGTAGGTACCGGGAAGTTTGTTACTTATCGTGTGAAAAAATCCCACCCCTTTTTAATTATTTACAGTACATATGGGGCTACTTTATAGCACTAGTGCGAGAAGTAGCATATTACGTTACTGTGTCGAACATTTAAAGGGCCATATGTACTGTAAAACGTTGTACGATACATGTGCGAATAGGTAATTCGCAACTCGTGTCGATTTAAAACACTCCCTTCGGTCGTGTTTTAATTTATCGCCACTCGTTTCGAATTTCCTATTTTTCGCACTTGTATCGTAATGTACTATTTTAACCTTCGTACAATTGGTATTTTTTGTGTTAATTTATTTTTATTGTAGAACGTTTCCAAGTATTGATTTGTAGAAATGGGAGAACCTCGGATAAGTCTCTGACTAGACGAACGTATGCAATAGGGGCTCGTATGTCATTATCTTATGCAATATTCTCTAGCTCCGCTATACACGCACAAAGATGCGACTGTTTAGTACATGTAACTCAAAGCGAGTACAATTTAATAAGTAACAAATACTATTGCTTTAATAGAATGTAAACTTGGCTCTCAGAAAGATATTCAGACGCCGCCGTTGATTTCCGAACAATGGAGCGAGCTCCGGAGCCCCGCCTTGGAGTAAGCAAACGTGGACCAAATAGTATGTAGTATGTTACATAAGCAAGTACATACCCAGGTACTATAAAACCCTTATAAAGCTACGGGTAAAATTACAGCAACAAAGCTTGTCTCTATTACCAAGAAGCCTATTTTTCGGTGTTTGCGAGTCTCACGCGGTGATTTCGCCGATAAAGGCAATCGGCGTTCACGGCACAATTAAAACGCGCCTAATAGCTGGTAATGAACACTCAGCAAATACTTGTTCTTGCGAGGATTCCTACCAAGCACCGCAAATACGGCGATTAATTGAATTCGGCTTCAAAGGCGCCGCGAGCGCCGACAAAGCTTCGTAATCCGACACTTAATATTGCGTCTCTTTGCTTCTATTCACCCCCATTCGCGATTTACACTCCTTTCCCATAGATTTGTCTTAGCACCTGCAATTATTCGAAAATTCTTATTTCTATGTGAACTCTCCAAAAAAAGATTTTTTGCAAAAGTTAATTTTCGGGAACACTTCTCAAGTTCATAAAAGTCTCAAATTTCATCTTACGAATTCTTTGCGCAATAAATACATGTTTTTACGTAAGATTTTTCATCTTTTGTCAATTCCAATGTAAATATAATGTAACATAAAGTTTAAAATGCCACGATTTCAACAGAAAACGAACATTGTAATTCGGTACGTGGGAGCGGAATATTAGATAATATAAGTATGTAATTATAAAAGGCATTTAATTTATAACTAAAATGTAGGTACGTTTGTGATAACCCTTATCAACGTTCCACGAACCGCACGAGTAGCGGCCCAACAACAACATTGTAGGTACTTGCAAGAACTTCATACAAGGAAAACTTCGCTATGGGTTTCCCATTAAAAAATATGGATTCTATTTTTGCTCGCAGCAAATATCGAAGATATGTTTTACTTAAACACCGTTAAAATCATGATAAATTTTGACGTAATGTATTTTTTTTTGAGTATATTAAATCAATAGTGTGTTATATTATATAACTCAGCTATAAAATGCAGGCGATAAGGATCAGTTTTGATTATCTATTTTTGAGAAGAGTTGACCCAAAATTATTCAATGCATTGACAGGCGAAATAAGATTCATAGGATCAATCAGGGCCACCTGAAATAGGTAAATTTGGAAGAAAGGGCGCTGAATAGGACCTGAGGGCCCTTATTAAGGGCTTATTGAAGGACAAGGGGCCCCGAGCACCCTCCAAATACACAATATGGTAAAGAATCACCCTTGTGCTTTTGGTAGCCAACCCTTCCAAGCTAATTCCAAATTCTTACCTGTGACGTTCAAGGACTACTTGGGTACCCACTTTTTATTGTCACCGAACAATCTTCATGGATTAATCATTGCAGTTGTTCCCCTTTTGAATCTGACAAAATATTATTCACGTGTATTTGGCTATGAATATCATTGATCACTGGGATTTTTATAAAGCTCGTATCTGACATATTGTAAAGTTAAAAACAACTTTATGCCATGGCACTTAACGGCCACGTGTTAAAGAACGTAGTATAGACATACGAGGTAACACAATAAGTGTATGCCTATAAAAGATAAAGGTCTTAAGTTTGTATAAAGCTTATACATTTTTACTGTATTTTAATTTCAAGGAACATTCAGTAGACGCAGTTTAATCGTGTTTTTATCCCGCACGTGCTGCTTTCGTGTTTTTTATTTCTCATTGTCTTTGCTCAGCCAGCGTTTGAGGAGTGACTCTTGAAAAGTTTTTCTTACGAAGTAAGTAGAAGGTTAAAAATAAACCTTGGTTCTTTAAACTTAAAGTTTTCTTTCAATCTTCTTAGACATATATAAATCCTTCGGAGGTATTCTAGATTTTCTAGGCCACGACGCGTAAAGTGATCCATTCGAATATGTTGTAAGGAGCTAAAGTTACTCATTTCAGTACCTTTTTACTGTAGGTACTTACTCTGCAGCAAACTGTTATAATTTAATTATTAGACTAAACAGACATTGTAAACGCAATCTTACTTGAATCTTGAATATACATTAAAGATCAAAAAAAATAAGTATTGCTTATTTCCGGAATTAATTATTATCGGTACTGACTAAACCGATTTGCCGGCAATCTCAGCTCTAGATATCAAAATTGATTAGACAACTTGATTAGATTATCCATCCCTCTCAGACCTTTGTTCCAAAATTGTTCAAAAATTCGTAGTTCGAAATTTGAAAAGGTCGCGCACGTGCGCAGGAGCAAGTATCGTGTTTCGCCGGAAGCTCGCCAGTTGAAGCACAATGGCCACCGGATGTGGCTGCTCGAAACGACACGTATCTTTTTATTGATATCTTAGAAAGCTCAATACTTTTCTTGTCAACACTTCAAATCTGACAGTTATGAAGTGAGTTGACGGTATAGGTTACCCTATTTGGTTATTAAATTGATTATACAGAATGACCCTAAAAGAATAGCAGACAAGCTGAAAGACACTTTTTACGACAGCTTACGACAAAAAAAAGTTTTATTAGTTCAATAGGGACCGTGCGCGTTGGAGGGTCTGCCATCTTTTGGCCTGAATCGAAACAATAAACATATAAATTTACACGTCACGTGTTTTCTTGTGTATAGTAGGTTCTGCCATCTTGTGGGCTACATTGGAACAATAAACATCACATTTACGCCTCGCGCCAAAAATCTGACGGCTCCTGTGCTGCCTCCTATAGTTCATGCACGCTCCCTATCTAGTGTACAAGATACAAAATGAATGATAAATATCTGTGTGACCGAGGAAGAATTTTGATAAGAAATATTTTTTTCGAGAATTATAATAAAATATAAAACTTTAAAAATGTATGTTTTTTTATACTACGTCGGTGGCAAACAAGCATACGGTCCGCCTGATGGTAAGAAGTATCCGTAGCCTATGTACGCCTGCAACTCC
Organism: Cydia pomonella; assembly: GCF_033807575.1. NCBI lineage: Eukaryota > Metazoa > Arthropoda > Insecta > Lepidoptera > Tortricidae > Cydia > Cydia pomonella. The sequence continues at coordinate 7,656,421 of NC_084721.1, read as the reverse complement.
AGAGGAATTACATGCGCGTTGCCGACCCTAACCCCCTCCCACTCGTCCTTGAGCTCTGGCAACCTTACTCACTAAATAATATGTTTCAATAAATTAATAAGATGGAGGTTATTCATCTTGTACGACCTCGTGACCCGAACTTTTAACCATTTAATGGCTCAATCAAACAAAAAAATATGAATTAACATACCTACATGTTTTAGCGATAACGTTAATTTGACCTAATATAGGGCAAACCTGGGCTATTCGGTGATACTTGGTTATTCAGTGATAGTCAGTTTTATTGTCTTTTAGCCGAGATGCCCTGTAATTTTATTGCTTAAAACGATGTCTAAGAAATAGCACGAATGTGGCTGATGTGATGTAATATGGTTCCAAGTCATAAAATTACCAGGTAACTTGGCTAAAAGACAATAAAACTGACTATCACCGAATAACTATGTATCACCAAATAGCCAAGGTTTGCCCTACACGGTAACGTATTCTACGCGTTGCGTATTTGTTGCGTCAATTATGCGACAACATCTCACGGCCCGATTCGAACTTTAAGATACGTCAAACATTTGCCAAAGATACGATATGGATTAGACGCTGACGTCTTTTTTGTCTGACATATCTAATCTATATAGTATCTTATTCTCAAGCATCATTGTTAGCAATGAAAACGGGTTAGGTACTTTTTATGCTTAATTTTAAGTTTTATATATAATTATCCGTTTTAACCTCTCGCTAGTGTACAAATCAATTTTCAGAGGAAAGGGGATGAACGCTCCATACAAAAGTAGCTATGGTTAAAATACCCACTAAATTGTGAAAAATTATTTTTTATAATGTCAATATCCAGGCAGGGAAATAGGGACTAGATACATAGTGTGGAGAGGCAGTCGTCCACTATCCTCTTAACTTGGACCGCTATAGGTAGACAGAAGAACCAGTAGCCATTACCTGTCCAAATCACTTCATGGATATAAATGATAACGATCCTTGGCCGGTCGCCACTTCAATTACCGTTCGTTATTGCCCTCGCATTCGACTCTCATTCGTTACGTTTGATCATTAGATAAATATACAGACTATGTTATTTAATATTTAAGTAAGAAATCTTTCATAGCTATATTTAGAGATATTTATGGAAAAGTAGAACGAAACAACAAGGCTTGATATTTAATTTAATTATAAGATACGAGTAGGACCTTTTCTTATCTAAACTTAAAATATTTGAAGTTAAAATGACTTTTAAAATAAATACCAGCATATTACAATACATAGTAGCAACTGCATAATACAATAATATCGTTTACAGTACATATGGTGGTACTTTACTGCACTAGTGCGAATATTAGCATATTGATATTACGTTACTGTGTCGAACATTTAAAGGGCCATACGTACTGTGAAACGTTGTACGATACATGTGCGAATAGGTAATTCGCAACTCGTGTCGATTTAAAACACTCCCTTCGATCTTGTTTTAATTTATCACCACTAGTTTCGAATTTCCTATTTTTCGCACTTGTATCGTAATGTACTATAATAAAACGAACGTTAAAATAAAAATTAAAAAACACAATTAAAGCGTTTTAATAATACTCTTTATTTTAGTATCCGCATCATTTGACGATAAGTATTAATCGATATCAATGCATTGCCTACGAGCGTAGCGTTCTACGGCGTAGCAAGCGTAAGGCGGTACACAGACCGCGCATTGCGCAATTGTTCCGAGCGCACGTCCGGTGATTTGCTGCGCAACGCAAGGATGCGCCCGCGATCGACTTGCGACAGCGCGGATGCTTCGAAATTGCACACATTAACCATATACCTCACCTTATTAATACGAGTGCAGTTGCAAAATATTGAATATACGATTTTGTGCGTTAACCTTCACGTTGTCGGCACGGTTGCATTAGTTTGCCACGCTCGGGTTGTCGCGAGGTCGGGAAATTTGCCCGTAAACGAATGTGTTGCGTCTGAAATAAAAGTCAGCTTTGTGGTGTTTTTCAGCAGTTACTTGCACAGTAATTATGGGTAAATAAGAGTATGTATGTCGCGAGTTTATGGGGAATATAATGCCTGTTATTTGTGGTGAAGTAACAAAGTCAAAGACTTCCCTATCTATAATTATTTGAATGTTTGTGAACGTTGTAGCTAATGACTATCAGTTAAAACTCGCTTTCTACGATCATTACACTTTATAAAACAAAGTCCCCCGCCACGTCTGTATGTCTGTATGTAATGTACCTATGTTCGCGATAAACTTAAAAACTACGGGGCCCATTTTCATGCGGTTTTCACCTATCAATGGAGTGATTCTTGTGGAAGGTTTAGGGGGATAATTTGTTAAGGTTTTGTGTAACTCTTGCGAAGCCGGGTCGAGTGGCTAGTTTTGAATGATTCAGGAATTCAAGATTGTCAAACAATTATTCATTTCATACTTTAGAATCACTTATCTTTTAAATTAATTCAAATAGGAACGAACCAAGCAGTTTAGTTTTACTCGTAATAGAAATAAAAATAACTTACCACGCCATACTATAACAGGGTCCAGCTCCGTGGATTCCCTGGCGCGAGAACTCGGATGCAAAAACATAGTTTAACCAGAATCCCAGGCAGACATGTTGTCTCACGCACTGACGGTCACTTGGCACTCATTTCATTTAACGACAGAAAATTTCCAAAAGAAGACAGCCGCGATAATATTTCCTATTGAAAAAGGAATAAATTTAATAAAATGAATATATTAAAATACCTAATATATCACAAACTTACTTATAAATAATAATTATATACAAATAAAACAATGAAACTATAAAAGGAAAACACAATAGATAGTAATAAGAGCTGAATAGAAAATAAATAAATGATAGACACTGAACTTTCAAATAAAGGTAAAGAAACACTGGCAGGTTATAAAACAATAGGTGTGATGAGCACAAAAGGTCTGTGGCGGAAGACTGGCGCGGCGTAGCGCGGCGCGAGCGGCGGTGGAAGGGGCGCGTTGATCAATCTGGTCTGGCGCGAGGTTGGGAGTCCCAAGTGTGAACCTAGCCTTATTGCGGTAAATTTGATTTTATTTAGTAGAGTGGGGTTAGGTATGGTTCTGTTTCTGACTTTTTCAATTTGTAAAATGTTAATTGCGACATATGGAATGAAATAAATAGGTAAATAATTTCGTGAGCACTAAGCATTTTTTTTCTTCAGGTTATGGAGATACATAATCCAATAAGTATAAATGTTATATGACAAACATCCAACTGTATCATTAATTACGAGTATAGATTCTACGCTAACGTTACCTATGCTATGATCAACTGAGGTTTGTTCAATTAAATGTTTCATCCAATGATTTAGATCACAATTCAGCGGGTAGACGTTCATAACAAAGAGAGGCACGAAATCATAACAGCCACAACAACTGGCATTCATTTTTAAAACTAGCAACAGAATTCCCTTATTTTACTATTTCATAGTTCTACAACCACATCCGTTACGTATTTCCAGATCTGATCGGCTGAAGCGGCAGCCGAAGAAGACAATTTTCGCGAAGACCTCGGGCTGAAAGAGAGCGGAAAAAGTGCGCCAAGGTCGTGTTGCGCCACGCGCGCCCGTGCGGAACCGCGGCGCATCGCATGTGGTGCACGAACTCTACTCACATAGGTAAACGTTTGGCTGTTTTCTGCATGGAATAACTAAGGGATAGGTGGAGACACTATTCATTGAATCGTAAGATCAGAGGGCCTAGCCAAGATGACAATCGTATATTGACAAACGCCAAACGTAAAGAAAAAAATCGTTAGATGCTACGAAAAGTCACGTGACTATTTCCATTCATTTTTAAGTTTTGATTGGCGTATTCTATTTATGATTGTCATCTTCGGGCCCAGTGCCCCCAGTTCGGGCAAAGAATATCCTCTAGAAACGTAGCAGGTAAAAAAGGTTAGAGTAATTTCTACGGTACTTGAGTAGGTGCACTTTCTTACTGCCTAACGAGATGCAAGTTCACCATTACAATTGGTAAGAAGTAACTTAATCGAATTTCTAGTGGAGATTCACTTGCCCCATCGTTGCATCTCCATTGAATGCTTAATACTCAGAATGGCTCTAAAATGTACGAAGACATTCTAAACTCCCCGAGAAGCTAAACGTGGCCTAGTAATCGCGGCTTTAAAAAACCAACACGGCCTAAGCAGAAGATGTGGTATATCATAAATTATATAATAATTACAAAATTTACGGTCACACGACGCCGTAATAGGGTTAAAGGGTGTCAAGTCAGACAGTCTGCGAGATATACGCCCGACACCAAGTGGATGTGTAAATTGGGTATACAAGTGTCGATGTCAGGTCGAGACCACCCGCGCTAACGACTTTCAACTTCTTCGCTGTTTTTCACATTGCTAACAAGATAAACTTTTGTATAGAACCAGTAAAACTGTGATCTAGAGATCCGTGACAACTGTGCTTAATCAGAGATCAAATTCCGACTGAATACTCTTCAGCGGTGTTATGCGATGTGAACAGCCCTTGTCTACTTGGTTAATTTATTATTTCAGTAGCTGAGCCGCGCTTCTAGTCAAAACATCCCGGTACTATGATTTATAACGCAATAAACACAGTTTTATATCGAATGGAAATGAGCTTTTATCCGTGAGACTGCGCACAACCCCCGATTGTAAAGTTTATTATTTTTATAACAGTGCAATGCAAAAGATGACACGCCGTTCGGCTGTTAAATTAATACGTCTGTAAAGCGAGTAATATTCTGAATTATTTTATGAAAAAACAAAGATCTGAAGAGCGAACGTTCCTAAAGCGCACCAACGTTTATTTAAATTTGTGAGTGACTAGCTCGCCTATAGCACGAACGCACGGTAACATAAGGCAACCCAACCACTTTGTTCAAACCCTTAATTCCCTGTTAACTCGAACAGATGGGAGACGAGCATTGCCTCCTCCTGACAATGTAACAATAAGTATAGCTAGTTGGTTACTAAATACAGTAAAAGCTGAAATTATGTGCATACGCAGTAGGGCTCGTAACTCCCGGTAATTGCAGAGTTATCGCGAATGGTAGTTTAATGAGGTTGACTTTACCGCTGCGCGGATAAGTGGCCCATTCGCTTATCTTTATGAAATGATAACAACAACCCTATTCTCGTTTGATGGTGGATAATGTGAAAATTTCATTTTAGAACTTGTGGGCGGTCATTTGATTATTAGTCTTTTATTAAAGTAATGGTCATATAACATATGTAATATCAAAGACTTTTTTTTTCTCTATTGTTAATATCATTGTATATAGGTAAGTGTTTTTTAGATAGATATTAGTGTTTTATGTTTAGTTTACTATCTACCTATAATCGATATTAAAGTATACTAACTTAACAACAAGATAGTTAGCAACCCCTGATAAATTTTCAGTGTCGTTGTTTTATAATACCTATGATACAGGCATGATACTCGTATGAGAAATAAATAACACATTTTTGCCTCTAGTTATGAGTTACATATCGAAAAGAACCCTCACAGGGCGAGCCGAGAAGCTCAAATGACTTGACGCAAGGCTTACATCTAGTGTTGCCCTGAAAAGTATATAACTCCTCATCGGGGGGCCTACAGCGAAAACCGAAATTCGCAAATTGCGGATATTTTTCTCTTTTACTCTCACTAAGACGTAATTAGAGTGACAGAGGAAAATGCCCGCAATTGACGAACTTCGATCTTCGCGGTTATAGCCCTGGACCCTGTTGCAAATTGATTAAATAACTCACCGGTATTGTTGTTGTTGTTGTAGTGGTGCGCCGGCGGCGGGATGTAGTCCGGCAGCTCGGGCAGGCAGACGTTGCTCTCGTACATGTTCGGCGGTACGTTCGCCAGCAGGGAGCGCTCTTTCTCCACATCTGGACCGATAATAATGCAAACAACTTTTAACATCCCTTATTACCTTGAAGAACTGCTAACAAATAACAACTATTGTCTAATACAGGATTGATTCATTCAGCTTTGGAAATGAAATATCGGTGAGATAATTTACAAATGATTATTCTGCAGTATTATCTCTTCGAATTGCCTTGAATTGTCATTCATGGACATATTTAGCATACTTCTAATGATTATACCTACACTCATGAAGGTGTGCGCGAGTGAGAACTGCTGAAACACCAGTGACTGCAGCGAAAACTCATGCAAAATTAAGCATATCTCAGTTCCATTCCATTAGATTGTCAGTTTTTAACTTTAGCTTTCTGGAGTGCCACACTTGCTCTTACGGATCAACTTCAATTGTCAGTGTTTACTAACCTTTTTGCAGGATCTCCAAGTGCTCCCACAGTATGTCGCCCATGAAAGCGGGCGCGCGGGCTACGAACTCCTCGCGGCCCATGGCGCAGATGTCCTTGCCCTGCGCGCGCGCAAACTGCTGCAGCGCCACGCCTTCCAGTGAGAACTCACGCGCCGCCCAGCGTAGCCACGCTGCTACCGCTGCTTCGCTCCATTGTCTGGGATCTGGGGGTGAAGATAACATTAGGTACCAGTGGCTCTATGAGATGTAGGCATAACAAGTCCAAATTCCATTCAGAATATTTTAAGAATATATCTCACGCTCATTCGTTCAATTGCATAAGACGAAGTTATTTTAAATCATAATAACAAATTTATGCTTTTCCTGTGTTCAATGCATAAAAATTCGGCAAATAACTACGTTTCTAACTTATGCCGCTTCCACATGACGTGTCATTAAAATTCAATTTGTGGCATCGCCGTTTTTGTGCCATTTCATCATAAAAATTTCCGTATTTAAATAATTATTGTATAATTTGGTACCTACATCTTAAACATCAACGACAACAGAATGGTGATTAGTCCAAAAGTATGACCAAAATATGACTTGCTTATTGGCTTACTTGTTTATTTGCGCTATAACTACTAACTAAAATCTACAAGACGATGCGTAAACCGTTAGTACGTATAAAGTTAAGCGACGATTGCCAAAGAAGAATCCTTTCCAAACCTCCATCTATCAAACTTCGACATGAAAAACATTACAATTATAACAGCGACAAACGCATACATCCTCGCATGGATGCAACAGTAATTAGCCGCGCAGCGCTGCGCGCGTTGCCCAACGGCGGAACTTGCATGCATCCGACCTTCACACCAGGCTATCACGAAGGATTTCTAATGCAAAAGGATGTACCATCGAAAAGGTACAATGGGCTACTTGTACACCTTCTGGCATTGACATTAGGTAATATAATAATACACCCTGCTGCTGAGCACCGGCCTCCTCTCATGCGCGAGAGGGCTTGGGCTATAGTCCCCACCCTGGCCCAATGCGGGTTGGGGATTTTACATACACCTTCGCGAGTGTATGCACGTTTCCTCACGATGTTTTCCTTTACAGAAAAGCTAGTGGTACATATCAAATGATATTCCGTACATAACTTCCGAAAACCTCATTGGTACGAGCCTCGGTTTGAATCTGCGACCTCCGGATTGAAATTCGGACGTCAGAATCAATCGGTCACCACTGCTAAGATGAGGTATGCTCAGTTAATAATGAGGTAGAAATATGAGAATATGACATACATACCTACGGGTTTAGATGGCATATACCCAAAGTGATTTGTTTTTTGTACATAATTAAGAAATACCCAGAGTCAAATCAACTTTAATTTTTCCAGATGTGTGTTCCTATTAACACAAGACCTGCCCTGAGCTGTAAGACTCCTGGAAGAAGAAAAGTGGCCTGTGTGTCTACCGAAATCAGTACGATTTCGATTTGTACTTTATTGAGTACAAATCCTTAAGATGCCGCAAATATTCATTCGATTTGTCTTTTTCTGTCCAGCAGGTGTCTGATTGGGGACAATCAGCCTTTTAAATTGGGTGAAGATATCCAAACAAAAGCTGCTTCATGTTTACAAAGTATCCCAGACCAATCAATTTAAACGCACATAGCCGAGATTCCTCAAACAGTAGCGGCTAATAAAAAGTCAATCAATACAAATCGGCCGCCCACAAATAAAGAAAACCAAGCTGAACAGATTAAAGCTTCAAATCTAGACTTTCAGCATTTGTTATTAAGGTTGCTATTGGCATGAAATTGGTTATAGGTTTAGTACTCTTTAGTTTTATGAGTGCGAAATGGAGTTATGTGTTACAAATTGCACTCTACTCGGGGCCGGAGTTTTTCCCGGGTGCGTGGAGAGCTAGCTAATATTCAATAATTAGTTTAATTACTGCTTTCAGTGTGCCTGCCTTCGGGACACTTAATGTTTATGCTGCAGTATAGGGAGCGATGATGCCTAGTCGGTATCCATTTCATCTTGTATATGGAGAAAGCGTAAATGTAATGATAGGTGTAAGCATTTAATACTGCAAGTTAGGTACTAAATGGCCAGAATGCTCGCTATACAAAAGCTATACTGAAGGACAGTAAACTATCCTAATTTGTATAGGCTGTAAAGTTGCCATAAAGCGCAACGCCTTTTATAACATCCTAGTAATAGTAGTAATCTTCGGACTTTACTGTGATGAGATTCTATGATTGCTTCCGTCTTAAACTCAAAAACATCACGTATAAAGAATGGATAGCGGTTAATGAAATTATAGTTTACTTTATAAAGATTTTACTACTTTATGAAACGCTATTTTTTTCGTTTCATTACACTCTTCCTTGTAGGTACTCGTACTTCATTTAGGTGCCCTATATTTCGAAAAAAAAGCAGAAAGTTAGATTTTAGCAAATATTACAATTAGAATACGGATTTACGAATCGTGTGACGTGGTGCCATGGAAACGTAGCTGCGTAACGGTTGAAGTTGAATATAGCCAGTAGTCGAGTCGAACCTCCTGCAGGCTGCGTGAGGCACTTTTTAAACTGATTAACTACTTGCAGGCAGCACAGACATCTAACAACGGTAAACCTGGACCGATTTTTTTGTCAGAGTTTAATAACATTTGATAAAAAAAAGATAAAAAATAATAATAATAATGTGCGATTAAATAGATATAATGAGTTGACATGTAAAATAACTATATTTTATCAATAAAGTTTTGATTGATTGATTGATAACTTTGAAGAGCTCATTCGGGGGAATAAACAAGAAATCCCAATTTACGACTAATTCAATGTACCTATTTAATTTTCCGTTGAGTTACGAAAGTTAGATACCGATTTCGTAAGTCAAGGGTAGATTTTTTAGGACATATGGTGAAGTTGCGCTTTACTTGTACAGAATAAGGAACTCATTCATCTATTCACCAAATTTTATCGATATCTGACGAAAATGACTACAAAATTAAAATCGGCCCACCTACAGATCATCATTATACTGAACATTGAACTATCGAATAACAGCCAGATTTAGTATTTATTTTGCAATAAAATTCATATTAAGCGCACTCGGACATCCAAGTATCCTTTACTTGTAATGGTTCGCCAAAGCCAATTGTATTAATTATATTTGCTTCTGATTATAGTTAGTAACTTTATAATTTACAGGGTTTTCAAATGGAACGTTTATAGAGCCAGTAATAACCGTAGCTAGTCGTAACAAAGGCTCGGTATGGTAATGAACCAATTTCATTAACTACCGATGTGGAGATAAAGCCTCGTCGCCATTGCGGATGCCGCTGCGTTTACGTTCATCTTCCAGATCTCGCAGATACGGCGTAACAACTGTTTACATTCCATCTTGTATGGTCGTGGTATTGGCTTATCATTGGCAGGTATTGTGTAAAAATGGAACTGTTCGCGATGTCTGTAAATGTAATGATAAGTCAACTTTTTTTAAAGAGGCAGGCGTATTTAGATTGTAAAAACCAGTTAAGAATTTAATCTGGATTTGTTACGAATATGATCTGTAGGGCTAAGATGGTCGGCTTTTTACAAACAAGTAAGTAAGCGCGAAAGTGACGGGCATAGTGACAAGTGATGAAAATGGAACCATGATACTACCGCTGACAGTGTTAAAAGTAACATTTATTCGATACGCTTCAAACTACAGCACCGTAATAAAACCAGTAACTATCTGCGTTCCGTAATACAAATACATAATATATTATTTACATTGTTTAATACAGGTACAAAGTTCCATAACCATTCGTGTGTCGAATTCATGCACCAGGCGGAAAAAAAATGGCCACGACTGCTGGGAAGGATAGATAAATTTTGTTATATTAGGTAGATATTGAATAGAAAGCAGTCTGTAAACATATTTTGCTAGCACGTTAAACCTTGTTTAATATTAAAAAAGAACATATTTTCGGTTACGGCTTATCTCCGTAACGATACAGCACTATTACAGTTCAGAAGTTTTCTGAAATATTGATCCACGTCACTTTGTCTCATTTGTTTTAAAATTTTATAAACGAACGAACAACGGCAATTAAACACAGCGATAACACAATATTAAAGTTGTTAGTGTGTTTCAGTTTTATGACTTGGAACATAAAGAATCATGATACGAACGCAACGAAAACCAGTTGGCTAACGCGCCCAATTGGGTTAGTGATAACGGGCGATATCGAAACCACACTAAGGACCTTAGTAGGACATTAAAAAACATATTTATGGATAGCAGTCAAACAGCTCGACTAACTTAAATAATTAGTTATTACTTATTCTTTTTTTGTTTGTTAACAGTTTTGACTTACTTAAAGCCTGACTTTGATAACCTGGGAGAGTACTTAGATAAGGATCAATTCAAATATAAACTTTCAGTTCAATGGCTTAAATAAACTCGTACTGTGAGCTGTTATCCCTTTTATCCCTACTAATTTCTACGTATATTATTTATTCTATGTCTCTACTAAATTTCTACTTATAAACGCAACAGTAACTCTATCTGTTACCTCTTCAGACTTAAACTGTTGAAATGATTTTAATGAAATTCGGTATGGACATACTCGTAGTTTCGGGGCCGGGGAAGGACATGGGATAGTTTTTATTCATTATCACCTTTCCACTCAGACACAGTCGTGTTAGAACCTAGTCTAAAATGTCATAGAAATATTACAATACTTCGTTTCTATGCTATGTCTGTGGACTGGGAGGAAAATATATTTTTTTTACATCGAATTACCGACACAAGGTAGAATAAGAATAAAGAAACAAGAAGAATAAAATAATAACTATTAAATTAAACATTTGTAAAAATCCCTACGCATTTATGCCAAAAAATGCATTACATCATTTTGGAAAACAGCTCTTCAAACTACTGGGTCGATTTTTATCAATCATAGCTAAGACCCACAGCAAAGAAACACTCGCTGTCACTTAAAAAATACACATCGAAAGCAGTCCATCCATTTGAGAGCTACGATGCCACAGACAGACACACCAGAGCCAACTTTTTTTTCTGAATTCATTCCTATTTTGTAGATTTCCTAGGTGGCGCCTAGGCTAGGCCAGAAGCAGGTAGGGGTCGGTGGCCTGTGCGGATGCGCCGTGCGTCTGTGCGCCGTCTATTCGCGCTTCCGGTGCGCATCCAGGATGTGACGACTAAATCTCAGTTCGCACCAAACGTTCGAACATGCGATGCATCGGACAATCTGCGACTTTACAGTGATGCTTGTTTCATCCTATCCGTCGTTATTGTTAGTTAGGCGGAGACACTTCGCGGAATAGGGAACCATGTTATCATCTGTAGTACTGTTGTAATTTCACTTAATTATTTAACTACTCGTAATCACAAGTCACAAGATAATATGAGGGCAGCAAAAAAAAAATTAAGTAGTGTGCTCCAATTTACCTGACTTTTGAGTTTACATAGTTCAGGTAGCACATTATCACCATATGATATTGACCTTGGTCAACATATCTATGGGGTCTTTTGTGCACATTGCGAAAAACTTAATATTACATTACAGTATTTTTAAACGCAATAATGCAATATAAAGAATCTGTTTTAAAACATCGACCGCCAACAAAGGCAGAGGTGTGTGGCGGACGGGCCGCGTCCATCACACCGCATTACCATATGTAAATCCGCGTCATGGCGCACTGTATGCTAACAGTTTTTGCGTGTACCTACACCGGCGAACAGCCCAGATAATGTTTGTTCGTCTTTCTTTTGTTTTCGACGTTTTATGCCAGAAGAACAGGGTACGTTTGAAAACGGATAAAAATACTGCAGTAACAAGTCGTGGTCGTTTTTATATGAAGTCTACTTAGGTATATTACCATTATCACCTTTTACGGAGATTTTTTCACGGTTCGCGTCGTGAAATATTTACCAAGAAACGTCATTGTGTAAGTAGCACTTTACGCCTGCACCTAGCACAAACGTACTCTATATAGGTACGATAAATATAGTCCATAACTTAAGGAGCAGGTTTTATGGCTTTCTCTTATTATCGGTTATGCACTATTTTATGCGAACAATTGACAGCAGCTCCCGGCAATTCTTGAGGCTTTATACGGTCTTTAAAAAAATATATTGCAATTAACTATACCTATTTTCTTAAAGATTTACGGCGAGATAATTTGAAGTACAAAGCCCTAATATGTTATTATGCAATTTTGGAACGGACCGAGAAAATATATAAAATAAGTCGTAATATTCGTAACTCAGCAATATGGAGAACCAGAAAAATGTGCTGCACATAAAGATATTAAGCAAAACAAATGCCGTAACTATTTATAGGGGTGAACTTCGATATGTTTGACTCCTCCCAAAACCTAGATCATGTCCTAATAGGTATATTTTATTCCTTACATTGCCTCAATCTCTCCCATCACTATTTATACTTAAGACGTTACGAATAGAACAGGTAAGGAAGTATTAATTATAATAGTTTGCCGATAGCTTTTTACAAGTTTCGTACCTAAATGTTATGGGCTATTGCGACCTCCAGATTGAAAGGCACACCTTCTTACCGCTAGGCTACCAGCGCTCTTGAACCATTATTAACGGACAATCTAAAAACCTTATCGCAATGACATAGACAGGTACTTAAGGTCGACCAATGGTCAGTTACTCGTAAAACAGTTGGCATTAGAACGAGGTCTGATAACTCACCTTTGGGCACGCCGAGGCGCAGTTGCTCCTTCTCCCAAGAGGCGAAGGTAGCCTTCAGCGCCTCGGCCATCTTCTTGTTGGTGCCGGGCGTCAGTGGGGGCACCTGCGATGGGATGTCTGCAACAAAATATAACATGGTTAACATACTTCCTTTACTAAACTTCAAAAACTGGGGGGTTCGAAAAAACCTAAGGGGGGTGCGATATGGCAGGTCATGGGGAACGTAAATACCCCATGCCAAAATAAAGGGGAGAGATGCAAAAACAGGTTGGGGTGACCCAAGCTTGCCATAGTGCATCCTACAGTAGCTAGGTACCTACGCATTTATTCTTACTTGTTCATAACAGGAATTGTAGAGGCGCAGTCGTCGGATACGACAGGGAGGTTATAAACTACTTATTATTAGCTGTAGAAGGTGAATCAGAGGGAATTAATATATTTTATAATGAAGTGATTTCAGCGATTTAAAATAATTGCAACACAAGAATCCACAAGAATTAAACTGTGACTTCAACTGCAAGTGGTTTAGTAAGTCAACCCCGTTCTTATATCGGGCGAGAGATTATGTATGTTTATGTTGTCGTGCTAAAACACGCTCAACTATGTTAATATATTCAAGAGGCAACTTTATTTCTACTCAAGAATATATATTAATGGAGATAAAATCATGTTCGAGTATGTAGCGGGTAAATAATGAGATACATTATGTTTAAACATGACGCTCGAATTTTCGGTAATTACGGCACCTCGTACATTTAAAACGGATCTAGTTTAGGACGAAACTCACATTGACAAGATCATTGCCACTTGAATTAATTAAAAGCGACATCCGAACGTCTGAATTATGTCTCGGCGTGCATTGGGTAAGTACCCAACGAATTAAATAGCGTAACTCTTTTTGAGCTGATGGCTTCGAATAAAATAAATCAGAGATAAACAAGTGAGATTAAATCTTGTAGTTGTGTTGCAGCGCAGGCTTCATTCATGGCGGTATTGGTGTGGGTACGCGTGTTGGTACCAATGTGTGTGTGTGTGTGTGTGTGTGTGTGTGCGGCTCTCTTGCGCACCTGCCGACCAGTTCTGAGATGCGGAGATTTGTGCGCCTCTCCCACGGTCGCTGCCCGGACTCTGATCCTCTGGCGGCTACTTCTCATATCATTTAACTTTTCTAAGACAGTTCTATATTTGATCTTATAAATAAAATATACGCTACAAGAATTAGGGATTCAAATTAGTGTCGTTTATATTTTAAATGTTGTCGCGGTATTTGTGGGAACATATTTGTCGACATATTTTATGAGGTAGCAAACATGTCATACAGTCATATCCTTTAGATCCTATCTGATGTTGTTTTTGGATTCTTTATTCGATTTTTAATTGTATTAGACGGCGATGGCTACTATAAATTCACCTGATTATTATAAAATTCTATTGAATCTTTTACTTACTCGTCAAGTTAGTACCTACATATTTTTCCTATTAAATATCCATTGTCTTTTAATGGTCGTCAAATGTTATAATCTTTATTAAAAGTTATTATAAGAAAAAAATAACTGATCTGATCATGTTCATCTCCCATATAACAATGAAAAGGTTATTGATCCAATAATTTCCAACAACAATGCTTCGTAAGCAGAAGCCGCGGGCGAAGGCTAGTTCATTACGAAGGCACAATTAATTGCATCGATCGGCGCGTGATTTACTCGCGCTATATTTCTCGCGCACCTGCGTTTGACTCATTAATGCATGCAGCACAATGAATGCGCTAATGTGCCCGTAATGATGTCCATCGTTATGGATTTTCTTCTTTATGTTTTATCTAGATCCGCCTTTAAGCCAGCATTCGAAAGAGATTATCCGGCGAGCTGTAACAGGTATCCATATGTGGTATTTTAAAGGGATTTATGCTGACTTACTGTAACAGTTTAACTTCGAGATTTATGGACAGCGCTTTTAACTGGTGTGAATTCTTACTAAAAATGAAAGTAAGAAAACTGCAAATCCAATAAGAATATTATAGTCGGTGTTTCTTTGTTTGCATGATAAGTTTGTGAATTAACATGGATGTACTCGTATCTCAATTATAGGTATCTCCAACGGGATGTTTAATGCTTAACATTTAAGTTTCGGAATGGCACTTCTCAGGATTAAGCATAAAAACTAGGCAGCGGTAAGACCTCTGTTTCCTTAATTAAAGTAATTAGCGAGTGATTTCGGGTTGTTTTTTAATTGTCGCGAATGGTTTCCGATGAGGACCATCCGTTTGGTGCCGGTACCATGATACATACTCATTCAACATGGGCAATTCAGATTATGAGAAATAAAGCCAAGAATACTTTGTTTGCTGTTGAAACAGGTTTCGCGGTAAAAGGCGAGAGATATGAATGAAACCACAGATGAGACCGATGGTATTGTGAGAGGATCAAGCACAGTTAGTTATAATCACTTCACCTGTCGGATATCATTGGTGCACGCTGGTGATTTAAAGACTCAGTTACTTACTGCCAGAAATATGAGTTCTGTTTTTATGCTCATACATGGAGGTCTTTGAATAGCCGCGGGAGGATGATGATGATTATAAAGTATCCCGCCTGTAAAGATGCCGCGCAAATAAAATAAATAAATTAGCTTTAGGTTCCCTTAACTTTGCGATGTCTACAGGAAAAACGCGAACGAGTTTGTTAAAAAATGTGTATGACGGTATGACCCTGTTCTACTTAGTAAAATGTATGTTTTTATTATAACATTATGACTATAGCTTTTAATTATAGGTATTAGCAAATACCCTTTTACATATCTTTTGTAGCATGAATCGTGAACTAAGCCATTTAACTTGAAAGTAACTTAGTGAAGGAAACACGCTGAAACATTAAAGACGCTCATGGACTAGTCAGAACTGTCATAAGACTCATAAGTCTCTAAAATCTTATCTAATTTAGTTTTTTATGCTTCTCCAGTAAAAGGGACATTCGATAAATACGGCAAAAGCCAGTTAACATTTTCAAAACAATACTTTCAGGCAGATTAAGCACAACCTTGAGGGCCCCAAGGTCGAATGTGAAAGAGGGTCTGCCCACAAGAACGAACAACGCTGGACCCAATCGTGAATAGCGTAGATAACGGCACAATGGGCCGGAGATGCGCCTGGGCAGCGCCGAGGACGGACTGACCTTCGGTTTTGGCTAATTGAGATTTAGAGGATTAGCTTCTAGGGAAGAAAATATCTAGTTTTCCTGAGGCTTAGCTTAAATTTATTTAACTATCTTCAGCTCAGCGCTTTATTGTTTGCTGAGTCTCCAGGTAAATCATAAATATATCATCCAAAACGCTCAACATGGTGACTGCAGCTATGTATATGTTTAAAAGTGATGAAAGACTTATTAAATTATAAATTGCTTTATTTTGTTTCTATTCCTACAAAACGGGACCACGCCTTAGGTTTCTGGAAACAAGCGTTTCTGTAATTTTAAGAATTGGTAGGATTTTTTTAAATATTTATCACGTGATAATAATTGTGTTACCCTTTATTTATTTTTGGTCTTAGGCTAGGTCATTTATAATATGAATATAAAAGTAAAATATAAAAACACTTACAAAACAATACAAAATATATATAAACACATTATAAAAAAACCTAACCTAGGGTGTCAGGAGCGGGGCAGGGCCCAAGCTGCCGGTGGTCAGGGCCGCAGAGAGAGGAACCAGCGGACTATCCGCGCCGTGTCCAAGATCACCGCCTCTGTGTGCATCTGACCCTTGATCCAACCACCTTGCGAGTCTCTCAAGGTGTTGGTCGAGACTCTTCGCTATGAGACCATTCGCTGTGTTACCCTTTATTGTTATCTTGCGCCTTGACTATCTTTATACTGTAAAACAGTCCAACGGACTGTTCGTCCATGTGAAGCCCTCGAGATCGCAAATGATAGACTGGGTAGCAGTAACTGCATACATAAGCAATATCTTCCCTTCAGAACAAGGTTAATACTTACTTATAGACGAGCAAAAAGTCAAATTATCATAAAATAAGTTTGCGTTACAATCGGCGCATCTTATCGCAGACAATGCACGCGAATCGCTATTGAATTTCTACATAACGTAATGCACTTTTGCCTTAGAAGAAGACCGTCGTAAACGTGTAAAGGTTACAAGTCGCATGGGACGGTATTTCGAAGGGCGTTGGTGTAAACGCTCAGTGTAAACGTATAGTGGAACAACAGGTGGCAAACAGGGGTTCGTAGGGGAACAGGCACTTGTTGCGCGATGTAATTTATATCCGACAAACGTAATAGCTTTATTTTAGCTAGACTACGAAGACAAAGGAATATGCTACAAGGTCGAATGGCTGCTTTTTAGGGTGAATTATGTATTTAAGAATGTGGTGCGACCACTTTGGATGACCATGCTAGTCCACATTTTTTGTATACTATGTCGGTGGCAAACAAGCATACGGCCCGCCTGATGGTAAGCAGTCTCCGTAGCCTATGGACGCCGGCAACTCCAGAGGAGTTACATGCGCGTTGCCGACCCTAACACTCCACACCCTCGTTGAGCTCTGGCCACATGTAATAAATCTGTTTTCAAGAAATACACCGCGGAAAAGGAAGGGAAATTTTAATCCAATAACTGCCGAGATTAAAAAAAGCTTCGGATAATTTGTAGCAATGTTACCGTATTTCGAAGACGCGCTACTGCAATGATGCAAACGCGCGATTGTTTCCAACTACTGCGGATAAAGGAAAGATGCATACAAAAAGACCTGTACATTTGCTCTAATGCTGCTACCGAATTATTATAGGTCGTATAGCCTCTGACCGCACACAATAGCGTCACACAACAAAGCTCGCGCCATGTCGCCCGCCATTGTTATTCTCCTTGGTGTGGTCGTGCGCGTGCGACGTTTTGCATTAGAATTATTTTTCTTTAATTCTTCATAATGATAGTCATTTATAGCTACTTGACACACAAGAGGTATAATTTCCAAGCTAGACACACCGTCGGATCAAATTATTATTCGGCTATGTTACAACAAGACAAGAAAAAAAATATATTTTATCTTAAATAATGTAAATTCCACGTATATATGTTACGTGGAATGCAGGGCGACGGTTGTCTATTAACCTTTGGTAGATATACTTTAGCACTGATAAGTGCATCTCTACATTTAACTTAAGCATGTCTGTTATTCGTGTTTTGAACAGCCAACATTTTATAGTAGCATACGAAAGTTAACTAACGCTTCGGGTCGAGAGATTGCACCGAACTTAGGAAACATTTTGCAATGTATCCTTACGGCAAAAAATTTCTTCCGTGCCTTATTTCCATCGGTTTCTAATAAGGACACCATGCCATAGGACTATGATACCACTAGCTTAGTAAAAAATCCGTTAGAACCGTGTGAAAACTAATTACTTAATGCTTTCCCAAAACTGATCATTTGCTGGCTGTTATTCTCCCGCCACTCAACCGTGAATGAGGGGTTCATAACGCGGTAAAATGTTATTTTACAAACGGCTGCGGCACTCGTGTGGAAAATGAGTCCACAGAATGCTTTGCATAACCATGCGTCAACTAATGTTTACTCATTTCTGTTAATTTTGAGGTGTTTGTTTATTTTTTTAAAGTAACTTTTAAAGAACTGAGCCAATTGATTTTGATAACAAGTAAAAAACTGTAAGACTGTAACTCCTCCCTTTTAACAGTAGGTAGCCTAATAAGTCATCCGAATTAAGAAGTTTTGTTTGACACCTCATTCATTAAAATCGAAATAGCAGTATCGATGTTACGGTGGATCCTATAAGACAAGTCGGTAAAATTAAAAGTGAGTTAACTACTTCAGAATTGGTGTAGTCGAGCTGTATGATAGATACAGGGCTCCTACCGGGAAAATCGAAGTTCGTCAATTGCGGGCATTTTTCTCTGTCACTCTAATTACGTCTTAGTAAGTAGAAAGATCTCCGCAATTTGCGAATTTCGGTTTTCAGAATACAAAAAGACGACGTTATAACTTATTTTGTTTGCCTATAGTACGTATCTTCAGCCCCAAAGACTCAAATGACTTCAAAATAACCTTCATGTTGCCCTGAAGTAAAAATGATAGCGTGCGAGTGTTTTTTTGTATGCGACGAGTACCTAGCGGTCAAGGAGCTACATCAGCGTGGCTTAATAGTTACAAACAAAAAGCTGTGATGCTTCAAATTAATAACAATGATAAAGCTTCGACAACATTTCAACGGTAGAAATTAGAGTAGCTGTTACATACCAAGAACAATAACCGACTCAACTATTCCCGCATGGCTGATTTAAGCTTCTCGAACTCGTTGAACAACTAGGTATCTATTAGCCATATCTTCTAGCGATCTGTTGTTCACGAATGTAGGCGAGAGACCTTTGCTCAATGACAGAGGCGGCCCGGGCGCATCATCTCATTGAGCGCGCACCGGATGGGCCAATCAGCGTCGTGAATGGACGCCCCCGCGCATGCTCTGCTGCGGCGTTATTAGCCACTACTAGTCTCTTTGTCATATCTGTGAATTGTTAGAGACAGTTTATGGCTCTTGGTGAGGAATGTGATGAATCGTAAAAGACGTTAAAATGAAAAGGTTTTTTAAGCCGTGGTCCACTTGAGATTAAACTAAAATCAAACATGACATTACAACATTAAGAAATCGCGTCACTTATAGCATCACCTAATAGCAATTCGGCTTGTAAGCTAGATAAAAAGGTATTTTTATTTTCAACTGATGCAGTCACCAAATAATGCTGCGTATGGAGTTAGAGCCATTTCTAACTCCATACGCAGCATTATTATAAGCACTCAACACTGGGCCATAATATTATGCTGACGCGTATGACGAAAACTGTGTGATAAAAACATATAATATAACACACGTCACTATCAACATTACGTTATGTGTGGCCGGTTCTCAATGTAATCCAACAATAAAAACACCAAATAGCAAATTCAAAGAAACCTGTCGTCATTTATCTAGGAACTAGGAACTCTTGATTGTCGCATTGCAAATCGTCAGCTTTTACGGCCCTCTGTGTGGTGTGACCGGCGTGTGATCTATTGTAAAACCTATTACCTACGTTTAACTGCGTTTGTCATAATACTGTAATGCATATTGGCTGTTAGAGGAATTCTATACGGGATTGAAAGGCTAGGCAAACTGGGAGGGCTATCATAAACTTCGCTGAAATGACTAGCTATCATAGTAGAACATGCTCATATCAACGCGGTACTGTGTATAATAGAAGTGGAACCATGAAAACGTCGAGCATAACTCAACGATTATAGTCTTTTTGGGAATACGTAATGTTTTGACGTATGCCTGCAACTTATGCTTAGTATAATGGAATTAATACAACTAATTATAGGTAGACATGCATGTGGTGGACTGCAAAAGTCAAATGCACTTGCCTACAGAAGATAAGTTACACCTAACTTCTATGAAGTCACTTGAGAATCGTGTACCAATTCGTCAAATTGAATTTCACATAATTAGTTTTGATTCATGCTGAAAGTTTATATCTAATCCATAAAATAACCCTAAAACCCTAATATCAATTAAGAGTTGTTTTATTTTCCATAAAACATGGAAACATTAACAATTTTCTCTTAAAAACTAATCATAGATTAAGGCAATAGGTGTAGATGATACTTTGTTTGGATTGTTTACATCGTACAATTCGCTACTAACGAGCTAGAATAAAAACATTGTCTTCTAACATTCTCAGGCGCACACGCACGCCAAGGTCCTCACTTTCAAGATCATCGGAGCATGCGGAGTAAGTCATAATTACGGTAATGATCGTTGCTCAACGGTTCAGCCCTGTTTCAAAATGCGTCAAGGGCATATACTAATGTTTGGATGGGTAATGGCACTTTGAAGACACTACACGTTTAACTAGATTTGGATGGTGCAGGGTGCAGCCTTTAATGGCCACGTCACGTCATTAGAATTTATTTCGCATGTATTGTAGTTCTATTTCCAATTGGCAAGCGATCCGGGAATAACCGATTTGAATCACAGGTTTTAATCATTTTTAGATCTAAAAATAATGAATATGTAGTATTATTATAACTTTGGAAGTATTTATACTTAATTGGGTACCTGAGTAATTGATTTAAGTCACAAAAATATATTTTTGAAAGTTTTGTTAAAACACATTTTTAAATTTCGATTGGATATTATAAGCAAAATGTTTTATTCTCCACTTGACTTTATAAATAACAATGGCAAATTATAAAATATTAATGTAATAATAATAATGATTAACTTGACATATACAGATGTAGCGTAATGGCATAAAGTTGGGGACCTTATTGTATAAAATACTGTGTTATATGTTGTATGTAAATAATGTAAATAACTTGACTGCATGTTGTGCATGACATTCAATATTGTACACCATAAATGTGGTAGACTACGGACAAGGACATATTACCAATAACATCTTTTATATTTTTTACCTGTGGTCTGACAATAAATAATTTCTATTCTATTCTTTCTATTCTATTCTATTCTATTCTATTAAGTACTTTGTATAAAAGCTGCAAGATAAAAAAAATAACAGCATTTCGCTAACATTAAAAAAATATGTTGATTGAAACAGCAGCGATGGCTATTCGGTCGGTAGGTACGGTTCTACTTTATCTTTATTATTACTAGAACCCTAACAACCATCCACGAGCAATTCAAGCGAATAAAACATCAAATAGGCACCCATTCGTGTTCAAACGATACGATACGCGATATTAATTCATGTGGTCATATTTTTCTTGCGGTCACGGGTGGTTCACATTCGGGACAAGTACGTGAAACCGAGAGCGTTGCGTCAGCCCCGAGGATGATACTCGCCATTTTCACAACCAACAATAACCAACTTCCAATTTCGAATCCGATGGTCAATATGGCCGATTGACGGTTTAATGAACGTTAAATTTATATGTGACGCGGTATAGTATACGTATTATTTTAATTTACACTTTGACATTTAATTATTTTAACTACGCAAATAATTTTTATTGTCCATTTATTTTACGTATAAAATAGTAGACTGCAAACGATTTGTACATCAAACTATAGCATTTATGTTGTGTTACTTTGTATCCTTAATCGCATAAGTAGCGAAATTAACACCAGTACTGATGCTGACCATTTCGAAACTTGACGTAGCATATATACAATTATGCGCCATGACACTTCATGTAAATTGCGTTTTCAACATATAACTTGCTGCATAAGTAAGTTCAGTTAGGTCGGTCTTTATAATGGATTGACATTTAAAAAGTGTGTTTATGCACTAAACACTTACCTTTTGGCTTACTGAAAGCTTTCATCATGACTTTGATTCCCATGCCTGCAATGGCCGCCGGTCGCCTCCACGCGAGTCTGCCCTGACCCGCAGCGTACTCAACTTGCTCCAACAGATTTCTACCCTCACCGAGTCTTAATCACTTATTTTATATATACAAACGTCTTTTCTATTCACAAATAACTTAATTTAAATAAGATCATTAAATATCACAACTGTTTCTTTGTTATAATTCTCCGGTCAGTCTAAACACTCTTCACTGTTTTTCATTTTGTCTATGTTCGTGTCACGTCACGGTGGAAAAGTTCGTTATTGTTTTATTACAGTTCATGGTTGTTCAAATTGCTACTACACCTGCGTTTGGAAAAAATGTTTAAGTGGATTTTGTACTCGACTGTCTTTCGTTCCATAAATATTCCGAAAAGAACAGTTAACAATTACGCAGATAGGTAACTATTAACTAATTCTTGACATGGTAAAGCTCTTCACTAGCTATTAGCGAGTGTAGTGTACAAAAGAGCGATATTCAAATTGCGGTAAACATTCCCACAGGTGTGAGCCGAGTGCCAACACACGCTTCCGGCCCGGTACCCCCACTTACCCCGGCCACCCCGTCCCCCACGACCCCCGACTCCCCTACCCCACGGTCCCACCCTCGCTGCGGGCTTGGGGATGTTCCCACACCGACTGTGAGCCGTGACGGGCTATTTTGCTAACTTCTATAAGCGACGAGTCACTTTTAGTGTTATAACCAGCCCCTAAAGGGCCCACTGATTACCAGTTCGCCGGACGATATCGGCCTGTCAGTTATTTGCGATTGACAGTTTTTGCGGAAAACTGTCAGGCCGTTATGCGATGGTTCCAATTTCGGTGCAGTAAAGACACTCACTTTACTTAATGGAGTTTGAAATTAATTTTTAGCTCAGCACAATACAGATACCTCCTGTCTTAAATGTATTCAATTAAATTTTAATATTCTAAAAGTCTATAAGTGTACAGTAATCGATACTAATTTAATACCCACATAATAATAGATCTATAAACATTTTAATCAAACGTATTACATACATGCATAAAACATGTTAATAGCATCACAAATTTATAAAATTGCTGCTCTGTAAAGTTCAAGGGTTAAACATCATCATTCCATCTCCAAACACTTTATTAACTGTTTGGAAAGGGGTGTTTATAGTGGATGTAACCTATTGAGCTCAAGTATTGTTAATCAGTTAGTAGATTACTTTTTAATAAATGTATTTTTTGTAGATTTTAACTCTCGCACGATCATTAAATAAACTTTTTCTCACGCACCCTGTTATTTAAAAAAAAACTCGGCTTATTTATAGAAGTTCGATTTAAGATTCGATAAGTCCGCAACCTACAATACTTTTGAAATTTATTACTCTTAATTTAAATTCGGTCTAACTATGATTGGTCAGTTTAATCATACTCTTGTATCTCGGGAGCATACAATATCGGTCGTCGCCGACTGCCCAATGTGCCTCCAATCTAACTTACTTAGCAAGATGGGGGCGACGAATTGCTCTCAATAAAAATCACATTTGGAACTGATGCCATATCACTCACATGATGGACGGACAGACAAATAGTGCTGGCATTTGCCACTAATATTTATGACAACGTCAATTAGGGTAGGTTCTATTGAAATCAGAATTATCAAAGGAGAACCGAGTCATTTGCACTTGTTTTTTCCTATCGTGATGCGTGTTCAGAATATTCTCTATTTTTAATGAATATGGAGTATTTTTTGCAACAAATTGTTCCTTACGAATAAAAAAACTGTCAGATAAATTGTAGCAAGTAATATAAGACGACTGTATCATGTAACAAATTTAGTTGATGAAATCCCACACACCACCAAATTACGTGTCTAGACCTAGCTTGACGAATTACGGTTTCTGAGATGTACCTTATACTTATAGTTAGGTAGAGGTACTACATATAGCCACATGCTGGATAGGTTATGTAGTTCAGACAACAGTAGCTAAGTAACGCTCAATAGGTCCCACCAAGTCCAATATTGGAGGACAATGGTTGAATACATCGTCTCTACTCGTCATGCAGAGCAAAGCGCATTTTATATTATTAAAGGTCATACGAGTTTAACCACAGCTCTTTGTGCTATCTATTTGTAATAAATCTTGAGGTTCTTAAGCTTATTGCTTCGTAGTTTCGTTTTTTATCCAATCAAAAGGAATCGCTCGCGAGCCTAAACTCTGCCATGATTGTACTTCGGCGATATTTATTATAATTTTTGTATTTATTCTTCATTCACATTGAAAAGCACAGCTTGAAAGGACTGGTTGGCTTTAAGGAATTAGATTTATTTACTTATATATACATCCCTTTATTGATATAAATGATTTATGCGTTTGGCTACCATTTAATAAAGTAATTATTTTGCATTTAAAATTGATTCCTTTCTTATCACTTCCATATTTGATTTATAATTGTATCGAAAGTTTTCCTTGCTGAAGTGCAGACTACTCGTTAGCGTTGACTAAGTAGCCTTAGAAGATTACAAGGTTTTACTATCATAAATCTTCGTCTAGAGTGCCTTTGACTCGACTGGGGGCCTAACCAAGTGGTCTGAAGTTTAAATAAAACGCTAATCGAATCTTTATAAATGGAAAGTGGAAATGATCACATGACTTTCATGCCCCTGTCTTCTCGACACATTTTTACTTTTCGATTGGCGCTTGTCGATAAACTATTGTCTTCGTGACTACGGTCTCTGTTCAAACAAAAACTATCTTTATCAACAAGATCGTGTAGTAAAGTGCCTAAATAGAGCATTATCTTGTAATCCATTACAGCTGCGGGTTAATCGGTCCGAGATTGCCGGGTCAACTAACTCGATTGTCGCGGCCAATTTGTTGGCCTGCACGCCTCGGCGACAGCGATTCGTTCAACAATAAATCTACCGATACTAGGGCTCCGGTCGATTAAGAGATTGGGGCGATTTGTAACATTTATACTGATAGGTTGTTGCTAGAAGGGATTAAAGGTGTAAAGTAAATGCTTGTAAATAACTAATAATTATTTGATGATAACAAGGTTTCGAATTAGGCACGAGGTTGTGTACAGACTTTATCGTAGATGTTAGCTACATACAGTACCTACTGGATAGACTGTTTACCATCTGACATTTCACTCAAATACCTATAAGAGCAACCCTCCGAAGTTGAAAATTTATAAGCCGTTGCGCAATAAATTTCATTTACTACGCAATGCAAATAAAACCTTTCCGATTAACACGACGGCATCAAACGCCGCAATTAAAGGCGCTAGATTAATTACCGCCCGCGGCTGTCGCAAACACGTAGGCTCGTCAATTGCGAGCAAGGGGCACGGGCCGCAAGCCACCCGACGACCCGACCCGACCCCGCACACCCGCATCGTTTGTCTAATTTGGATATTGATGTTTACATGACAGTGGACATCTACTACTTAAACCGTCTGGCTACTAACAGAAACTAAAAGATTATATTCAAATTAAAACGATCACCTAAAGCGCCAGGAATCCGACACATCCTTTGATCTGCGGCATCTTGATTACCGTGTAAAACGGCGCCATTTTGATATACGAGTTTAGGAATTTCGTGCGGAAAGTGGTTTGTTTTCCCGATCGTATCAATGCGTGTTTGGACAAGCAAGTTCGCGAGATTTCGCTCGGTTTTGCGTACAACAAACATGACGACAATGGCTGTTCGGGGAACCGCGTGACGCGGGACGGTGTGGAACAATGAAACTTGCATAACAAGGCGAACAATTCGGACTGTTGACGCTGCTCACAATGCTGTGTACGAGGCGTAAGCAAAGCTTTTGGTAACTGTTGTTTTAACTATGATACAATGTCTTACATTATTGTCGATTGTGGCGGTTTAGCGAAAATTAGCAACTGTTGTGAAATACTGGAGGAAAGTAGAGCATTACCTACGTATTTATATAGAAAGTAAATTAAATAACTTTCCTTGTGTCACTAAGTAGATAGTAGATACGTCGGATTCGATCATTAATAGGTAAACTGAAAAGTTAGAATTTGCTTTTAATAATGTAATTAACTCGTAGTAGTATTTATCTGTAGTGTTTAGAGAGTCAAGCAAATGTCTGACACATCCAGAAGCCAGAAGTAAAATACTTATGCGCCGTGTAGATCTTTTACTAGCTAATAGGTGACTGAGCACAGACGGGCCGGGCCGCAAGTGATTTGACCTCCGACTCCTCAATTAAAATGCTGACACGGGAATTGAATGAGCCGCAGCCACTAAATAGATAAGTGTAATAAATGTGAGGCAATGTGTATCACTTTCAGACTGCGTCGCTGTCGACCGCTTTGTTCTGGCCTTGTGGAACTTGCCTATTATACGGTATTCAAATAAGTAACGACTCGTTACGCATGACCAAATGTGGTACCTATACTAGGAACTATTCTCGAAAATCTATCTAAATGAACTGGTAAATTTATTCTAGGAATAGCCGCGGCTGATTCCAATTTTTTTCTACCTACCTATTTAGGTACGAGTAGGTAGAGTGCCTAAGCCAGAAGGCGAAATTATAAATTGTCAATTAGGCTCTTTTATAAATTACTATATTAAAGCAGTTAATGCCTGGTTTTCAGTGGTTTCTTGGGTTGATACTCGCGTTTTTCTCGTGTAAATGTAACTGGATACTTGACCATTAAGCCTAAATAGTCGGAAAAGCCAATATACCAGCATGTTGACTATGCTTACATAGATCTAACATGCATGACTCTGCATACTGATAGGTACGATAAACCGACATGGGTGCTCGAACTGGACATATATGCAAACGCAAAAAAAGATTGGACCACATCCAAATCGGGAAATTTCTAGAAAAACTCCGACTGCGCCGTACGTGACAGATATCAGAGATAACTTTGCGTTCTAATTTTTTTTATCTTTGAAATCTGAAATATGTAATGGTCGGTGGGCAGGTCTCATTATCCGCGGAACGTATCATTTATAATTTGAAACTGGGTTAGCATCGATGCCTCAGAGATCGTCGCGAACTATTGGCTAGACGAGCAGTATTGTCGTAAATTTATTAGTGGTATTTAGTGAGTGGGTGTTTTGGTAAGATGCTCGGTGGCGAGGCGTGCTCGGCGTGGGGCGTAGAGCCGCGATTGGCGACCGCCTCCCAACGCCTCCGCGCACGCGCGCGCCTCTCACGAGAAAAATCTCCTCGGAAAACTACTTTTCATCTCGCCATTATTCTAATTTGGATGTTGGTGGCGCGGGGCGGGATGACCGCTAGATTCGACAGCAAAATGGCCACTGCGGCGCCATTCATATTTTTTACGTCTCTATCGTTCAAATCCGCAAAAAATAATATACATAACGTAACTCATTCATAAATGGTGTACAATTGTTAAAATTCAACTTCGTCTTTTATTAATTGTGTCTACATTGCGATTTGATGGTATACAGGGTGACCTTAGGCATTGGACAAACCCTGAAATCCCACGTAGGGTTACTTCTCAGGAATGCTCTGACGTTAATATTTTTTAATTAGAACAAAAGATAAAAAAAATATTTTTTTCGAACAAAAGTTATTTGCAATAATCGACAACAAAAAGAAACACACTGTGTTAATCTTTGGCAGTGTTTTTGAAAATTTGTTCGAAATATTTGATAATGATGACATTTTTAAAAAGTCAGAAGCTTATTAGTGTCATAAATAAAAAAGATAATCAAAAAGGTCGAAAAATCCATGCTATTCTTTGAAGATATTACCTTAGGAGCTACTAACACATACAGGCTGCTCCAAAGTAAAAAATGGTACTTTGTTAATTTCTTCGAAACCGCTACACCGGTTGTTATGATACTTTGTACACTGGTTCTAAATACCCTAATGCATATGTACATTTCGGCTTTGTTCAATGGCTAGGGACACACTGTATATCGAGAATTTGAATTTTTGTTGAAAGGCCTTTAATAAACCTAATATCGTTTTGACTCATTAGACATTGTAATGAAGGAAGTTTCAGTATGACTTTTGTATGATAATAAAGCGGGGAAGGTTAAGTTCAGTGTCATTTCATTTACCCGTGAGCATTTAGCTGTAATTTATGGACAACGCAATCCTTTGTTTATACCAAACGTTTGTTTTTAGTCGACAAAAGGAAACTTTTTGATTTCCCTTTTACAATTATACCTATTTACACTTTTATAGGTAGTACCGTCTAATAAAATCCTGATAAACGTTTGAGAATCATATTTAAAATTGTAGATTTGCTCCCTTATTCAATTAGTCAGTCGGTCCATCAATTAGTTAATATACTTATAGTAAACACCCCTATAATGGAACAGGCATCAGTAATGGGATGGTATAGATAAATCCTGTAAAACAAGTATTTACCATCAGTTTTTAATCGATGGCAACATTTTACCATAAACAAGAGCTAAAGAGCTGCTAAAGTTTAATTTTTCATTGATATGTGTAAGTTTGAAACTTAATGGCGCCATACATCCCATGACTGGAGCAGAAAACCATAGTTTTAATTGGTTAATTATATTGAAACCAATTATAGTAGCTTTCATTAAATACATAGAAAACATAAAGGACGAATTGTACAATCAACTTTTATAGCATAAAGCGGTAGGAATTTTACAGGTGTCGATGAAATATCAAAAATACTCTAAATTTTCTCTTAAAGGTCCTATGATTAGTGCCGTTAACATATCCCTAGCTTTCTTAAAAATACGTAAGTTAATTAAAATGACAGATATCAAGACAAACGATTAATAGCTAATTGTGGCGCGTTTCTAAATAACGCCATTGGTGTGTGGTGAGGAGTGAGTAGCCAAATCAGTGAACTATGTTGGCCTTGTTTTGTAGTATATATCGTACAGTTGTGATGTCACAAGTGAATCAAGACAGCAAGTGCAAGTGAACATCGTCCAGTAAGCGTAATTATCACTCTGTACCTAAGCTTTCACGGATGGTTAATTCGCATATCGTTGGTCTACTTATGACGACCTAACTAACGTTATAATCAAGCATATGTTTACGTTATGTTATGTTAATTACTGATACGCTAACTAATAGGAGTACTCTCAAATAAAAGCCGTTTGTTTCTCGAGGCGCGGTATTAAATGTGTCCGAATATATGAGGGAATTGCCAACTGATACTGATATGAACTATAGGTATGTACTGACAGACATGCATCACGTTCTATAGGGTTCTATAGGGTAAAAGATGACTAATTGTACGTTTACTGTGGGATAGTCCAAATGTAATAAAACACAAAAAAAATACGCTATACTAAATCTGACAACAAGTCCCCTGACTTCTGCTTAATAATATCGATACGAAATGGGAACGGAACTTGTTTAAATAATCATAGTATTTTAGGGGATTTGATTAAATAAAGTAGGTTAGGTCGTAAAACGATCTGTCAATGGCGATAAAGACTCGACAACCTCTTTAGACATCACAGACCACGCAATAGTGGACTTTGTGTCAATGTAATAAGTGCTTTGGTATTTGACAGAGTTAGTGGACCTATTCCGGAAGATCTAATTTAAGTTGAGGTGTTTTTCTGTTTCGCCAGCAGCGAGCGACGTGGACATTAGCAGCTATTAACAGCGTGTTAATGTCTAGGATGAAATACACCTATAGGAAACGTGGATAGTATACATATTATATTTGTTTTAAGTTCATAATCTTGTTGGCCCGATCTTGGCCTTTTGACCTATGGCCAGGAGTGGTGTTGAACAAATTTCATTTGACTTGTTCTATAAAAGCTGTATGATAGCTGACCCTCAATTTTCCTTAGATTAGATACTGGCGGAACGCGAATTCTATGGACTCGTAATACAGTCGTCAACGCCTCGACAATAGAGGCGTGTTTAGATATTCGTGAGAGCCTTGGCCGATCTGATATATCTGACGGCGGCTATACATAAAGTTATCTGCAATAATACCCTTCACAACGAAAATATATAAATATTTTTTGCGCGCTCCATTATGCAAAACATTTACAAGTGACTGTACCTTAGAGTATTTAATGTCATCACTAAGTGCTTAAAATTGATTGTTGTATCACGAGTTAAAATTATTCTAAATAGAATTTAACAAGACGTACTCGAAACGACAGTTCAGTAAGAACCACCAGGGCGTCCGTAAGTGCTCGGTTTAACGCTCCTTTGTCCCCGTCTCGACACGGTTGGCTGCCTGCGAAAATTCGCCTTCCACCGACACCTAACTACGCGCGATGGTCAAAATAACCAAATGCTTCGTTTTCTTAATATTCACCAAGCCGGACGATATATGCCTAGTTAAATAGTTATTTGATAAAGATACGGTATCGGATAATGTTTCTTAAACTATGTGAGACCAGTAAAGGGCTAGAATTTGAGAAATTACTTCAGCAACCGGAGATGTGCAAAATATTTTTCCCCACACCAGCTCGTATAAGCACTTTTGTTTTTTCAAAAACTGGTGACAAAGTTGCATTTTATCCACAAGAGTGGCAAATTAAATTGATGCCAATTTTGAGTTGTTTCCTTTAGTTGGCTGGTAGAAGTAGAAATGACTTTTAAATTATGATTTGAACGATAAATATTTAATAACATTCATTTGAATTTGTTTTTGTTTGATAGTTTACAGTTAGTATTTTCCTAGCTTTGGTGTGGTGAAAAATCTTGTTTCACTCGGTGACAAAATTTGTTAAACCCTCGTGCCTTGAAACCCTCGCAACGCTCAAGATTCCACTTTTGGAACCACTCCCTACGCTCGTCATTTAATTTTGGAATCTTTCGCATGCTTGGGTCTCATTATTAGCACCAGCGGTTAAACAACAACTTTGCTCCCTTTAAAACAAATAACTATTGTCAATTCGGTGAAACATGTATAAAATAAAGTCGAGTTTATTTGACACCTGTCCATGTTTTTATTTTTCCACTGACTTATTTTTATTTGTTAACTAATAGTAACTCCTTGCAGTTTACCTATACATTACGAATTCGCAATACCATTGCCTCACACCTCTTTGTTTTTATTACAGATTGCCTCATTATTATAATCAATGCCCATTAACAAACATATAAAATTGGTTACCTAGTCTAGTTCCTACCTACGGTCGTATTCACAAAAAAATGTAATACCAATATAATAAGATATTTCGATTTGTCGCAATATCGCTGTACTCTAGGTTATAAAATAAAAGAGCACATAAAACAATGCAATTTTAGTATAATTTTGATGTCAAATGCAAATTCGAAAATAAAGGCTGTGTATACGCACGTGTTCATTATGAAACGTCGAACGAAACCAGCCCAACCGTGTCGAGAAAATGTTTACTTTCAGCCCAGTTCCATGAACCTAATGGTAAAATAAACTATTGTTTCATGATTCATCGCTGGGCCGTTTAGGCAATTGTACAATAACTGAGTGCCTACCAGTTTTTGTGAAGTATTGTTAACGATACCAATAAGTAGATAAAACATTGTTGGCGTGTTCTAAAGAATAGGGCAAAGGAATGAGCGGAATGATGAGTGCTTGACTGCGAGATAGTCTTGCATAGATAACACACGTTTTACTATGCCAAAATAAAATAAAAAACTCCCAAGAGCGTGTCGGGCCATGCTCAGTCAGTGTAGGGTTCCGTAGATACTGTTAGAATAGGCTGAACGGGGCTAGTAAGTATCATGTACTATTACAAGCATGAGGGACTACCTTCGCAGCGCTTTGTCCGTATTTTTACTATGAAGAGAAGAGTTAGAGGGGGGAGGGAGGCTCTTTTTCTCTTGGAACGATTATTTCCGAAAATAACACTTTTTCTAAAAGGGTTTGTTGGAGACCCTTATTTATTTAAAAAAAAAAAAACATATACAACGATACCCCATACCATTGGGTTAAAGCGAAAAAAAAAAAAAGCTTTTTTTTTGTATGGGATGGGGTAGAGAGGAGGAGATTGAGACTGTTGAGAGGGAGGAGATCCTAAAAATGTTTCTATCGTTCTGTCGCCATATGTAATTTAATTATCCATGCCAAATTGTAGCTTTCTACCACTAACGATCACCAAGCAAAGCCGCGGACGGACAGACAGACGGACATGGTGAAACTATAAGTGTTCCTAGTTATAATTCACATACTCGTATGCAAACTCTTCATTATATATTCATTACTACTGTAAGTGTACTTAGCTTTTTTATACGTAACGAAAGAATATTCGCCTACCTATAAAACTCAAGTACTTAAAGAATTACCTACATTTAATCCGATAAAGGGTGGTTTCGAATTACCCTATTAAACCCTACCACATTGTGTAAAACTATAAAAGCTAATTCGCAGATGTTGCGCACTTACCGCAATTTGTAACATTGAAATCGAATCGTTAAAAAATAGATTTAAAAAACTGAACAAGTAAGGATTTGCAAGATGGCGTCCAAATAAATAGAGAGCACCTGTATCCTGCGTCGGTGTAGGGTGCTTCGGGGCTGATATACTCGTATACAACCCCCAGCAAGCAGTTGCCTCTGAACCAGTGTAGTTCGATCTCCGATCACGTATAGTTATTACAGATCTCGAATTCACACTGATTACTGGCTCGTCTTCGTGCGTTTGGTAAGCGATATAAGTTATAACAACAGGATATATATTTGTATTTTTTTATCATCTGTATATCTATATTTGCCATTTATCCATTATTGTGCTGTTTACAAATTAAAGCTGCGCTAGTAAAAACAATTAATTGCGCTTGCACCATTTCTTTGTATAGGTTTAGAGTTACAATAAATTTAAATTCAGATAATTATTAATAAAATTTTGTATTTTACATGACAATTTACAATATAATAAATAATTCAATTAAATTATTACTAATTTCCATACCTATCTGACTATTTATATGTGGTTGGGTTAGCTACCCTACTGACAACGGGTGTTCCGCAGGAAGCGAGTTGTACAATTTTGCCCCAACAACAGCGAGTGACTTTCTAGATTTTTCTAGTATACATTGCGGGACAACTAGACGGGGTCTCCATCGGGTGCTCCTTGTTCTGATAGCAGAGGAGACATAGTTGTGTTCATTAGCTATTATATACCTGCACGCAGCGTATGTACAGTATGTAACAGAAGGAAAGGCAAAGAAAGAGACCCATTAATGTTTAGGTCATACTGAGCAACTTTTACGATGGGACCAACCCCGACATCGCAAAAAAAATTGGCCGTTTCATACATTTTGCTGGTCTGATGTTGAAATTTCCTATGGGAGACTCAATTTTTTTTTCGCGTTCTCGGGGTTGGCTTGATAGTAAAAGTTGCTCAGTATGACCTAAACATTAATGGGTTTCTTTCTTTGCATTTTGTTCTGTTACATACTGTATAATAGCACAAAAAATGCCTTTAGTAACAACTATAGTTTTCCTCATCAACTACGTTTACTTTTCGTGGCAATTATTTAAAGGCAGTTTAAATGATAACAATCTACCTTGACTGCATATTTTCTGACATCGGGTTTATTTTATACTTATGTGTTTACTGATTTTACTGTGGTTAATACTCGTATAGTTAATATAAATAAAAATACGATTAACTAATTTTATGTATCGCATAGAAGTTCTGCGGCACGCATATGTGCTTGGCAAGTTGAGCAATTACCTAATTACATGCGTACAACACGCATATACCAGTAA
Organism: Cydia pomonella; assembly: GCF_033807575.1. Lineage (NCBI taxonomy): Eukaryota > Metazoa > Arthropoda > Insecta > Lepidoptera > Tortricidae > Cydia > Cydia pomonella. Next base: position 7,622,396 of record NC_084721.1, on the reverse strand, counting down.
TAGTCATTAGCGGCAAGTTGGCAACCCACTCATAATTACTTATTTTATTCTGGGGCCATAAAAGTGGAAAGGTGACTGAAAAACTGACGTTACAAATAGTTGCATAAATATCGTGGTCTAATAAAATTACTTGACATACTTCATCAGGTAAAACTAGAATAAGATAACTATATTATAACACATACATAATATAACTGACTTTTCTAAAAGTTCAGCTGTGACTTTTGGCTTAAGATGCACAAGGTTCAGTAGAGTTTTGAAAAATCGTATCGTCTCTAGATCGTTTCTAGATCACATTACGGTTTCCTAAAATTTTATTAGCAATCTTGAGGCTTTTTTCTTGTAACTTCATCGCTTCGAAACATGATATCTTGACTTTCAAAAAAATCACCAACATAGGTGTAAGTTGCACATTAAAAATTTGTAACAATAATCGCACAAAAGCCAAATACATATATGAAAATTGCTGCTAAAAATTGTTCGGACTCATCGATTACTTGTGAAACTCATGAAACTTACAAAAAAATAAAATTCTAACACAAAATCCGCGATCCTGCAGCGGCAGCATGGTTCCATTTTTATCGCTTGTCACTATGACTGTCACTTTCGCACTTACATACTTGCTAGAACATGACAGGCATAGTGATAAATGATAAAGAGCCGATATCTTAGCCCTACGGAGGCGCACAGCCATCTTGCTCAAGCTCAGTAAGAGTGAAAGAAGAACCTGAAGCCATGGCGCATTAAACAAGTGATTTACCAAAACTTTTATTAGGTATGTGCGTCAATACTCCATACACATTGTATGTATGCCTGTAATTTTCCGAGTTGCGAGGCAGTGAGTCACTACATAAGTGAAAACATAACAATTACACAGGTACCCCTAATGGGGTCTGTCTTATCTGTCTATTGTTTAACGCTTTTTATTCCCACGCTGCGACGGCTGATAACGCGCCGAGGTAACCTTATCATTTGGAATTTACAAGTATTAACACTTATTTTGTCTCCAAAATTAACTTGAGTTTTGTAGTATTATCCTCTTTTTGATTTGAAAGATATTCTGTGAAAATCATATATTATTGCGACAAATTAGTAACTTTGTTTGCTAATAGATAGTCTCTATAAAATTATCCTGAAAATAACCACTTTTAAGCTAGAGTAGTTTTTAATAGTTCTAATTTAAAGTTTCACGATGAATGTATGAAATGTTACCTATTCAAATTTTTAATTAATTATAAATTTAAAGAACCATTAATTAGTAGTAGTTAAGAAGTTTTGAGACTGGTAGAGTTGTAAAAATTGTAAAAATAAAGGTCTCTAAGTTGAAGTAGGTAAATTAGCTGGTTTAATAAAAAAAAACCTTCTATTATCTGTAAGTCTACCAATCTAGTGTTACTGAATCAGATGTGAGTTCTTTGGTAAACAGCATATATGTAAATAAAATAAATAGAGCTAAATAAGGGCTTATTGGAATCATGTACTTATAATGTTTATTACTGCAATGACTAGGTATATTTTATTATTTAGTACATATATAACGATTCTCAAGTGGTAAGTATATAATTGTATACTAGACTCTCAAGAACTATTAAATCTTTATGATATGTGAATTTATCATTACCTATCTATTTAGTCGGCGAAAAACAGATGTAATGATACAACTGTTGTTTGGATTTTAAATCTTATTTCTGCAAATACTTTTTAAACTATCATTACTTACCAAGTCATCTGATCAAGAACAATAAAATGTCAACCATCCATACAAATTGACAGCGAAGGAAAAAATACACCTTATAGGTACCTGTCCTTAAACTAAAAACAAAAATTGTGTATTCATGTCATGGCGGCAGAAAACGCATTGTTGAATTGAAACATTAACGGAACGGCGTCAAACAAAGACAGTCGGCAGTCAAGTGCAAAATCCCGCGACCCACGCGTCTGATAACAGACAAAATGTAATATATGAGTCGAATCCATTATCCAATGACGTACACCAATTACCCATTTAGTGCAATTCGGGGCATCGTAGAGTCTAGCGCTCGCGACCCGCGCCGTCACTCACTCATAGCACCAATTCAAAATATCACTAGCGAGCACTGTTCGGGAGCGTATCGAACTTTCGATCATTTCAAACCAGTCCATCCAGAGTTTACAAGCACTGAGTTGACGCGCGTGCTTGGCAGCGGTCGGCGCGCGACTAGGCACGCCGTTCTCAATGGGCGCGCGCAGTGGGGCGAAGCTCGCACTCCCTGAGCTTACGAAAATTACCAATTGCGCTCTCCCCGTTCATGAGTGGACATTCGCATTACACTTCTTAACCTGACCAAATTTTAAATGCTAGGACTTCTTAGGTAATACTGATTGAGCACCTGCTCGCACCCGAAAGTAAACTGCGCGTTAGAAGGAGATGAAGTGCCCCATCAGGCGGACCGGATGGCGGACTCGGTTATGAATGAATCCGCCGTCCTTCTCCAGCGTACCGGTTCGCGTATTCGAGTCTCACTCGGATACAGGTTGTCGTAGAGGAAGTGAAAGGGACGAGGCGTAGTAAATATTGCGTTCCGTGGATCCGTCAGGATTATAAAGGTCTTTGGTTTTTGTTACAAAGGATAACCGTCGGCCATTCATAGTTTTGTTAGGCTAGATGCGTTGGCGTGACGTCAGAGTCGGTTTTTGAGGATTATTTTTTACTCTAATAATATGTAATATGGTTTAGAAGTAAGGTGCGGTGTCGAGGGCACGGGTCCAGCATTGTTCGCGGTATTGTTATCGGTGGGCGCGCCTCAAACGGCCCATGTCAATGTTTGAACGAGCGACGTGACGTACACTCAGCATCAGAAATATCAGAGTGGTCAAAAACTGGCAAACTCTCAAAAGCGACTTTATTACCTAGGGCATAAAGAACTTATGTTTTTGAGCGGCAAGTTCAATATTATCGAGGTTGACTGTGTGTAGAGTCTTCCTTTGTCCCGAGCAAACACTCGGCCGACACAAAGTTTCCACTTGACTCTGGTCTGGCCTAATGTCACCGGATGTGATGGTTCCTTAATTCCTTATACGACAAATCTTACCAAATCCTTACTCATTAAGAAGAATACATGAGAAAGATGAGCAAATTTTTACAGATGTTACGAATTGGGCAAAAACAGTTGCGTAGGCTCAGACTTCAACGTAAAATTTTATTGAATTCTGAAATAAGAAACAACCCATAACTACTTACATGTTTTACGCTCATCATCATCCTAACTCTTGCTCACCAATCTGGTCGTCCAAAGCGTCGCACAGATAATTTGGAGTTTACGTAATAATATAAGATTATTTTAGAGTTGAGAATTTAGAAGTGGACATACTCGTACCTATTGGAAAATAAATACATATTTCAGATTGGCGGCCAATCTCACAATATTTGCGATGAAAGCTACTATCAGAAAACAAAGTGACCCTATTTAAGAGTTTATATATTTTACGTGCAGTTTTTACTACGTACAAACGACTCTACATTCTGCAGTTTTTACTACGCACAAACGACTCTACATTCTGGAGAAATTAGGTACTCAAAGTAACGTAACTTGCTTTCAAAAGTTTCGTAAAAATAAATAAAGAATAACGCAACAATTGGCTTTCGCTCGAACAAACAGAGGATGCGGTACATGTCCTCACGTTTTACACATAGTAATCATATATTTGCTTACACATAATTATTACGTGTGATTTTAACCTAGTTGTGCTAGTTGGTATAATTTTCATGGTTTTCATCTGGTTATATTTGATATATTTGATCAGATTTTGCATCACATGAATTCTTACTTCACTGCCCATGTTGCCTTTGTCTGATATTCTGTATGCAGATCTGCATGAATGATCTTTATTCTTTTTCTTCACATGCACTATATTCCTTGTAAAATAAATCAAAGCAAAATCAGAACGTTAACAGTGAGTCTTGCCACAAATCAATGAGATCCCGTCGGGCCATGTAACCTCTGAGCGCCAGGTGCTACGCGGGAAGTACCCCCCCCCCCCCCCTACCCTCTCACCCACCTCTCGGCGCACTCCCGCGCACGCACACACGTGCAACAGCAGAGGAAGTGCACACATGCATATCATATACTAGTGACGTAGAGCCGCGTAGTTGTGTGTTTTTGTAATTTATTTATTAATGGCCTGCATTTGCGTATGCGTCGGTCGTCGTGCATGAAAAATGGCGGGTATAAATATGAATTTGAGTGGACGCTAATTCAAAAGTATGGTTATTTAAAAGTGTAAAAGTGTTCTTTTATCGAGGCGGTGCCGCCTTGAGTGAATACTTTGTAGTCTTTTAGATTTACGGACGACAAAGGAGCACTTTGACTTGTGGATGATACATTACGCCCATTAGTCGGGAAAAGTTACTTGCTGCCTTGACAAATTAAAGGAAAATGTCTTATACCTAATTAAACATCTTTACGGAAAGGACAGAAAACAATAAAAACACCAGTTTATACTTACATGTAACAAAACATAAACTACGCTATCCATCAGGACTGAATACAAAGGTAACCAAAAGTTGCTCTGACTAATCGACAAAACTATTTTAGAATTCAGTACGGTTCGCAAACCATTGTTAGCGTCTCAGAATAGAACCAGCAGGAATATTATCAACAGGTAGCGTACAAAGTATCCTTCCGGTATCCGAAAATCGCTATTCCATTCAAAATTGTAACTTAACGACACCATGTAGAGTCTAAATTTCTTTGACGCAAGTATTTTTTTTACCTTTCCAAGTCCGAATTCCAAAACGTTACTGGAAATTGAATGCTCCGTATAAAATATTAAGGTTGAAAGTTAAATGGGAGTAGATTAAGTCAGAAACATATCCGGCGTAAGGTGACACCGTGGGGAAGTGCGCATTCGGGGTTGGTTTGCAACCCTTTAATAATGATGGCTTACATATGATAGTATGTACGATTATAATATTATATACTTGGTAATATGATACATGAAGTCTTTAAAAGACGAATAACAAGGTTTAAAAATTGCTTTAGTTAGATAGTGATTATCGGGAGACACATCATGGCGTTGAATCATAAAAAGTCAAGTATGTATTATGACGTAGTTTTAACAAATGTAACATTATTGTTTTTCTACGTTGAGTCATTTAGCCTAATGAAATGTCAGCACGGAGTTTACACATTGAATAGGCATTTGTGTAAAAGTATTATTAAGAAGGTCAAATAAGTTTTGACCAAAATTTCATTTTTAATAGAAGATTTTATGGCTGTCTGTACTTTTATTTCATCAGATAACTAATACCCATCGAAACAATTATAACAAAACCCGAGTTTAATTAGGTTACGTTGTTTTATCATAGAGATCCTATCCCCACCTCCTGTGTCCATCATCAGATCAGCTATTATGCTATATAATATATATCAAGTAGCATAATATTGCATTGTTACCCAACTTATATATAATGTGAATTTTCAGCTCAAGCTAATAATGGGAAGTGGGGCTAATTAAGCTTGCAAGATGTGACCCGAACAAACATATTACAGATATTACTAGTTAAATAAAAGCATTTAAAGGACATGTTGTGTAGCTATTTTGGTGATTAAATCAATTGCTTATTTGAACACCTAGGTAGATATAATTTGTTTTCCTACGTTATGCGTTTTCTAAGTAAACATATAGAGTTCGTAATAAAAAGAACAATAAAATGTGTAACCTTTTACGAGGTAAGAATAATGAAACGGATTGAATGGACTGTGGACGTGGCAGGAGTAATTACGAGTTGCCCCATCAGCGTTTAAGTCTTTTCTACGGCGATTAGCGCATACTAGCGCAGAGATTACTAAGACATGCTTGAGGTGTCTATGTTAGAGGAAATATAACCTTCTATATATCATATAGATGTCTCTTTCCTTAGCCACTACTCGGGGACCAATACTGACAGTCCGTTACTAAAATCCCGGTGCCTATAACTATTCTTTCACTTCAATAAAGTTTTTAACTTTCAATATAGTTGCACTCCTGGCCCCATCGTTCTTCACAATTTCTCCGACATGATCTGAAACATTTGTAGTCATTCCCTTCCAATTACTGTCTTACAGTTTTCGTCATATATTTCTTAGTACTTATTTCTGCAAGACCGAAACATCAGTTTCTAACCGAGTTACTTAAATTTTGCTTTTATTTTAATGTGTTGTTTATAGTATGCCATTGTGTCGTTTATGTGTTTATCTCAATGTGTTATGGGCTAGAAGCCTGAAATAAAATATATTTAATTTAATTTAAATTAAAACACAACCTACTCGGCACGGCATATTTACCAAACTGTAACAAACTAAACCGAACGCATTTTATTATGCCACTTAACTATTTTAGTATCTAATTACACTGACTATTAACATTTCATACAACGATACGTGGAATCAATCGCGGCCAAATAAGTCAAACAGATACCAACTGTTTTATTTATGCAGCTCAATTTAATTAATAATGTTCAGAAGAAACTATAACCATATTTCAAAGCTACCTCCTATTAAGAGAAAAATTACACGCAACTGTATCGTATAAGCAAGTATAAGTTGTCCTGTATTAATTAAATATGGTAGAGCAATTCGTCGGTCCGTATGGGCGCCTCCCGACTGGTTCTTCGGCTCTATTAATTTATATTGCCCAAATTAAATTAACATCAACTGTGAACATTGTTTCCACGGAATATATTAATATAAACAACAGCATACATTAACAAGCATCGTCAATATTAAGATCTCGAGTGGGAGGCAGACGTGAGAAGCCCTCCAGCCGTATCTATGCATGCCAATTCAAATCGCCTAATAAAGATAAATAAACTCGTACCAAATAAACTCATTTATCATTTGCTCTTACAAATTAAAAGAATGGCAGTCGTATTCTGCGGAGGCAGACGCATTATGCCGCGCCAGCGAGCGAGGCTTCAAAAACAATCACCAACAGTAAAATGTCGAACGGAACCATAAAAAGTTGAGTAAAAGGCGTCGAAAGAAGGCAGCGAATTTTGAACGAAACCTGTTTAATGAGGGTCGAATTTAAATACGAAAATAAAGCGGTTCCCACGGCGTCGGTCGCGGGAACGGAAGCCTCGTGCGACGCGCGACGAGCAGTGCCGCGCCGCGGCGCTGCAACGCGACAGCGCGACATCGCGCCGACAGCCACCCACCCAGCCTAACCAGGCCTTCGAGCACCGCACGCCCGGTAAACCAACAAACCCGCAACCATCAATGAATTAATTCAACCTATTCAAACAAACGGGCCGACAGAGCCTCAATAAAATCGGCCGAATATATAGCCTCTCTGCGTGTTGACATAATTTATTGTAGCCGAGTGTGAGAACTTTTGCAAAATGCTCAGATTATATGGCAATATACGCGGTTTTGATGAACGATAAAATTAACATGACAAATGACTACAGACCTTTTTAATATATTGACGTAGGTACATAAACCCATCGAGATTTACATTATGGTCCGTATTTTATTGATTTTATAATCGACATTAAGTTAAAAAAAACTAGATAATGTCATCCGTAAACTGAAGTTTAGTATTAATTATATTATCGTCATTAGAAATAATCCGGGCTTAATATTGAAATCTCACGAAGTGGGCAAATCCTGTTCCACGCTGGGTATGGTTTTTAAATTTGATAAAATGTTGTTTTAAAGTTAAAAGGTATGTACATTACGCAGATAACGCCACAATTATAGATAGGGGAGGCGTCAGATTGAATATTTTAAATGAATAGTTGCCTAACTCCGATAGGCAAATGTTTGATTATTTATCTCCATTTATGTGGACAGATACGCATATCATAATTGACACGATATAAATTTTAATACAGTCCAACTAAATTAAGTATCTTTATTCATGTCTATACTGGTTGGATTCTCATAACGTTTGATTATTTTAACTATATAGTATTTACAACACGTTCGAGGAAACGTTGCAAAAGACAGTTTACTTTTCGAAATATACAAGTTGTAAACATGTCGAGGTGGGGCCCGATCTTTTTGTTTGAGCTTACTTTCGATAATGTCAATACGCGACCTCAGGCAACGGAACTCGTTCCAACAGCTTTATTTGTATACTTTACACGGACTATTTGAATTAACCATAAACGTTTGAGTACGCTTATGAGTTAAGTAATGGTACAAAGAAAACAGATTAGTCAGGTATACGGACCATTTTTAAGAGGTAAGACTGTACTCTTTGAAGAGACAGTCTTATTTGAGTAAATATTGTGCTGTATAGTCGGATATGAGCCAAAACAATTATGAATTTTAACCTATGGTGAAAATTCCAAGCACGACCCTCTATCTCCAAAATTAAAACTGTTATTAGCTAGAGGATATGAGAGTAGTGATGATCTTAACTTACTCTAGCATTACGAGTATTAATCATGTGAAGGCTGGATCGGTAAGCAATTATAAGTATTATTTTGGGTTAGGCATAGTAATTCCAGAAAAGATGCTTTTTATAGATAGGCCGGTCGGTGAATTAGGCAAGTGGGAAATTAGGCAACAGTTCCCAGAATTACTAAATAAGCAGAGTGAGTCAGTGTTATTCATCCTCATCCTACATTGTACTCGCACCAGGGAAAACTGATTTGCTCAATGTTGTCAACTACGTAATCACTTCAAATTTAGGCGCGATGTTGAACACTTTGTAGTCTTTGTACCAGTTGTTATCTTACGTACTCCGTTGGCTCAGCGACCCAAAATGAGACTTGGCCTCCGACACAAGACAGCTCTTTCTAGTTGTTATCTTAACGACGTAATTTTAATTTCACGTGGAATTTTGCAGTTTTACGTATTTAAAATAGGAAGCAACTTTATATTATCAACAGGTGGTTTTAAAACCATAAAGTGTTAACGCAACGATCATCGTATATTTATGATTTATTTAAATGAAGTCCTACCATATTTTATTTTACTACATTAAAAAGATTGATTAGGATTTTTGATTAATCTATAGATTATTTTTATCTAATACCCATCAGCTACTGTGTACTGGAGTAGTAGCTGTTTAATAAACAGGGAATTAAACTTTGGTTATCTTTCAGATAGGTTGAGTTATGGTTTCCACCGGCGATTGTAAACAATATTTACATACGCTTATTAACATACAACATAAAGTATCTTAATTAAAGAATACGACATGTCCAATGGTGTATCTTAATTCAGGCAGTAGGTATGTAACTTACGGTTAAGCAGTGGAGATAGGGAGATAGGCGGGCGGACGGCGGAGGCGCTCGAGATACCATCTTGAGTTAAGATTCTGAAGGCCCAGATAACATCACCGCTGCTCAGTGCCATTGACACGCTTAAAATCGGATATTAATCAACCAAACGTACGTCTTCACTGCGATTTAACCTCCTGAGTTAAAATAAAATGGCATTTCTCTTTATCTAAACTGCTGATTGAATGTCTTTCACTACTTAAGTTATTAAGCCTAACTTATGTTCATGTTGCTTCAAATGTGACGTGACGACTCGACGCCGACGAAAATGTTTCGATCGGTACGTTTCTGTTTTTCGGAATTAATTTAAATGTTAATTCAAGTGTGTAATTCAGGTTTATTTTTGAGACACTAAAACAAACAAGCAGAATGTTCGCACGGGAAAAAGTGACGATGGTTGATACATTAACTTTTTATGGTACTTACTGATATTAACAACACTGTTAAGATACGGTAATTAATGCGGATCTGTATAATTTCGGCGAACGACGGTTTAGGTAATCGCTTCGCAGCTAACATTTAAGTTTAGTTGCTCGTTAACGTAAGTGTACCAAATCGTAAACCGAGAGAGGTCGCTGTACAAATAAAACGTTGTTATCTAAATTAAGTACACTCGTCTCAGCCGATCCGACGACAGCTCAAGCAGTTACAGTATCGATAGTTGACATACAATTTCGATTACTTCCATCTAATCGAGGTCTGATGGAGGTCAAAATCGCGGCCGACCGGTCTTCAGCGCTTGCAACACGGCCCGACGCCGTCGCAAGCGCCGTCGTGAGAACATTCACAGAGGCTACTTTAGCCAGACCTCTGCCTCCCTTCACTCAGCCACTTGCTTACCAGTTTCATGAACGAACCCAGGACGCGTCACGGCTCTTCAAGTTCTGGCCTCCCGCTCGGCGGTCGGTTTTCGTCGCACACAAAAATCATGTGTAAAAACGCTCATTTGTGATAAACCAGTGTAGGTGTGGTTTGTGGAATAGATTAGATCGATTAACCGAAATTTCCATTATTGTTGTCTCGTGAGAAAATTTGTGGAATTAATGAGAACGTTGAGTGACGTTTTAATTTGTTTCTACATTCACGTGTTCAGGGATTAATGAAGGATATAAAAATGTCGCCGGCCCCGTCGCCCTCATTATCGGTGTTCAGAATCGACTGACGAATAAAAAGGTTTCTTAAACTCTTTAAAGCAGTGAGGCAGGCTAAATGGCGCAATTTGGTAAAAGTTATATGTGCAATTAGTTGCGAGGGGCAAAAACCGCGGACGTGAAGTCACGCCACTTTGTGTATTGGCAGTAATCCGCAGATATGCCATTCATGTCCTTTCCTTTCCTTCTATTAATATATATGTCTGTCGACGTACATGATCATTTTATTTCAGTCCTACCGCATAATTTATTTCCGCAATCAAATAAGAGCCGATTACAAATTAGTGCGATTAAAAAGATGTAAAGTTGACGGTGTAGAAATATGAGATCGATTCAAGTATGAGTGAGATATCCATCTTCCATAATTTGTAATTTAGAAAGCTCAATTCGTACGACTATTTATGAGATAATTTCGTATGCATCAAGTGTCGTCTACATACGTACATGCTCGTGTAATGACGCCCGGACTGTTAGCCGCAGGAAATGTCCGGCGAAAAAACTAGAAAGCCTGCAACTCCATAAGACACGGGAATCTTGCCTTCCGCTAATTATTTACGATATATTGCGTAACGGTGAAACGCCGGGAAGGAGACAGGAAAAAAACACGTTCCACAGGATGCGAGTTACCAGCTCTGAGAGCGCGGCAACCTGAAATCGACTTTTCTTAAACCCAATAAAGTAGATAATCATCCGACTGGCGCGTATGCTTGGTCACTTTTAGAATATCTTTATTCATGTTACGAACGATCTCGATAAAGCAGTAGTGGACTCCAATCGATCGGTTCTCTCCTCGACTTCAGGCTCTATGTTCGCGTATTAGGATACTGAATGCCGTAGACTCGATTGTAAAGACCGGCCTGTTTATACTGGTATCGTAATTAAAGATACCATAGCAGGAACCAGGAAGAGTGTCGTACTATCTCAATAGCTAGCCGGAAGTCGCTCGATCTGTGAGTTCATTCATAAATGAGAGTCTCGACGCGACAACGTTGTATGACAAGTCGACGCGGTGGATCACATCCGCCTTATATTGTGTATTCCGAACGTTTATATTCCTTTGACAAGTTATACGTAATAATTAAACGTGAATGAAACGAAGCAGTTAATTGAGTTGAATATGAACAAACATTTCGTAAGCTAGTCGGTAGGTAGTGCTTACGGGCTTGATTTTTATTGGCTGTCTTTCCGGTGGTTTTCAGCATTTTGTATAATTTAAAATAAATTTTACCACACCGTGGCATATCTACCCATTCTTATTCACCTTTCGTGGCACCTAATATCCGCAAAGAGACATAAACGACGGAAAAACGTCGCTTTATGGTATCATACTGAGAGTGATGTGTTCACATGTTCACAGCAGGTTTCGCCCTTATACGTCCTAGTAATTACATACAATGCTATCTGGTCGACTGCTTTTTCATAAGAATTATGAATCATAAACGGCTATAACACTTTACCCACAAAAAGGATCGTAAAAGCATATCGCTCAAGCGCCTGCACACAAATCACCCACATTTTCATAAATTAAAACACATCTAAGCTTGTTCAAACAACGAAGGACAATGCAAGGGACAAAAGCACACAAAAGGGAAATATGATAATATGAGAGCCACATCAGTTGAGCCCTTTCATGAATAAGAAGATGTATGTCCTGTGCGCGTCTTGCGTCCAGGCCAAAGGGCGGCTCTGATTGCCCTAATCGAGTTAAGGAGTGGACAGACAAACAAAAAGAGCGCAATTAGCGGCGTGGGCGCAGGAAGACACACTCTAATAGGGATGGCAAATTTAATTACAATCTCGGCGAGTTCCTGCTTCCTTGCGCTGTCTCGTGCGGGTTTCAGTTTTTTCAATATCAATGTTGTGTTCAACCTTATTTTTTTAAAAGTAAATTTGGAAACGTGTTGTGCTTTTGTTGTCTGCAGGAAACTGACGTCCTTAACTCCATCTAGGTACTCTGGTCGTTTAGTCTGATTTGTCTGATACAACGCCATAACATTTGTTTATAAGCTATTAAGTATATTTGGCTAGATGTTTCTTTTTAAATATTTAAACTTTGCATTGGTATGTGAAGTCGAAGGAATCCGAGTAGTCTGCGCTACTGGAATGCATTGAACCAACGACCAGTAGTTTAAAGCAAACTAGAAGTGTGAAAACGGCTCATGGTCCAGTGTAAATCTAATAGGCATGTAGATAATAACGGGTTTGGCTCGAACGATCCTCGTCCTCGTCAGGAAGTGCCGCCGGACGCACCTATCTGACTACCGAAGCTATCTCCTTCACACTCACATCTAACACAAACGAGCCATACAACTCTCTCTTTCTAACCAGGCTCCATCATTTTTGAACTTACGCAACCTATGTTCGTGTATAGTCAACTTTTATTTTGTCTGGTACGGTCGTCCAAATTAATGCTCCAGCCACTCTCTACACGAGTAGCTACTGTTTAATGACAGGTATTACGAGCCATGCCTTGAAATTACTTAATGTTTTTTGTCAGAGAACCAATTTAGTAAACTAATTACTGACAGTCAAGAATGGTCCAGTATTTTTGAATCCACAATCGGATTGATTTCTTCGGATCGAGTTAATGTTTATTTACATTTGCAGCGAGATCCAGCGTTAGAAATCATCTCGCGTCCGGCCACTCCGGCCATTCCGTCAGTTGCAGCGTTTTAATTTTAATGAAACTTGCCGCGCGGGAAAGCCACACCACACCGGCTCTGCTTCCGCTCGCAACGCTGCGCTTCATTCATAAATCCAAACACTCGCATCAAAACGTCACAAGTGGCCTAGATCAACACCAAAAACTAACCTTAATGCAACCGTGAAAGATTCAAACTACATGCACATTGTAACACTAAAGGCGTTTAAGAAAGAACAGAGACCGCTCAGAAAAAGTCGCAAGAAAAAAGTCTTAACTCGTGGCACGTGCAGACGAAAGTGGTTTTTCCTCCGACAGGCAGAAAGTTGTTTTCCGTTTGTGGAAAAGTCTCCAATTAGGCCTCTTAAGGCGCGAATATTCTCGGTTGATTTACTCGCTTGTCTTGAATGGGATGCGTTCTGTGGCCGTTGAGGTGCGAAGATCTAGTGGGTAAATCTATGAATGGAATCGACGTCGGTGACTGTCGATGGCTTAACGATATCAACGCGCGACAGCTGGAAAAACTGAGCGAGTCGCGTTACCATAGTGAGCCGTTCTATTTACGTAGCTGGGTGGCGCTGATTATGAAAGCCCGGTAATTTATGTAAGGAAACTTGCAGTCACGAGCCCGCCAGGCGGCAGGCAAACTTTCTTCTGCGCTTTATCGGTCTTTTAATAAATTATCTTTGATAAAAGCCTGATACAAGATACACACACCGGTAAACACACTCGGAAAGAATTTTGTTCTCATAATGAACGTCAAAATCGTATTGTATAATCTTCGAATAAGCTTTATCCTTACCTAACGGCAAAAATATATACTGGGTGATTTTGGGGTCGTGATCCTAAATGTCAAAAATGTTTTAAGATCATACTAAACAAATTTTCCTATGGGACTTACCCCTAAATCGCGAAATAATATGTAATGGTCATCTCGAGGACCCACAGTAGACGAAATGTTTGGGCCCAGGGCTATATTTTTAATATTTTTTTCGTGCGTACGATAGCACAATGAATGAATATTGTATTTTACCACATAAATGATAGTATTTTTATACTGATAATTAAAGCAATTCGTGCAAAATTATTCCCTAACCATTACAAAATATCAAAAATGCACATCGTTAATATTCAAGTTTTCACTTCTGCTGGCACTCCCGGAGTGCAACCCGTTGTTTTTTTTTTATTTTCCGCTTTTTTTCTATTTGAATAAATGAATTGGCTTGACAGACTATAGGTTATTATTGGCATAATTAGAACGTTACATTAAATAGCAAAAATATCCTAAATGTTAAATTGAAAGTTTATCGAAACTACAGAGCTATTTTTTGACCCTTAAGCGTAAAAAATATGAACTCAAATCATAAGTAATGAAATATAATATTTCAACAAGATGACTTTATTATTTCAATTAATATCGTTAAGAAGCCGACAAACTAACTGTACCTTTCTTCTGGCTCAACTCGGGGGCAAATTGAAATCGATAATGACGGGTGACCGGCCCGGCCGACGCGGCCCGATACTCGATACTCGAAACCGAAGCTCATCCGAATTTCTCGGAACTACGTAATCGATGGTTCCCTTTCAATTTTTCGAGTATTTTGCACAAACAAAAAGGCTTCGGTGCCACACTGTCTGCACCCACAAAAGGGCCAACTTTTTACAAATTGTACCTTATAAATGCAACCTTTAGGAATTGCGGTTTAAACTCTTGAGTATAAAGTCGATTTTTATGCAGCACTTCCTTTTGTTATAATGAGCAATGTTTTTGCCTGCCGGTGTTTACAATATGGTGTCTCAGAGCACCGGATATAGTTAGATTGTCCCGTGAATAGGACGGGATAAAAAAACATATTTACGATTATGCACGAGCGATTTGTCGTCACTCGATACGATTTGCGAGTGACGCCGGGCGCCTATTGTTGTATCGAATATAGCTGAAATAATTTTCAGCGAATGTTAAAATATGTATTTCACATTTTATTTTTATACATAATGTTAAATTATACGATGAGTTATAAGATAATTTGCTTTTGAAGCGGTGGTGGCCGAGTGGATTTGACTTCTGACTTTTAATCCAGAGGTCGCAGGTTCATCTCCTGGCTCGTACCAATGAGTTTTTAGGAACTTATGTGCGGAATATCATTTGATATTTACGACTAGCTTTTCAGTGTAGAAAAACATCGTGTGTAGGAAACTTGCATAAATCTGGGAAGAAATGCAAAGGTATGTGAAGTCCCCAACCCACATTGGGTCAGCGTGGGGACGTATAGTTCAAGCCATCTCACTCTGCTCCAGCTGTGCTCAGCAGTGGGACGTGTATAGTCTGAACGAGTATTATGTACTTAAAAAAGAGTTTGATTATACTAAAATCCTGTCAGAAGGAAACATCTTAAAATATTTTCCTGCCATATGATTCACTTTTCCGTTTTAACTGCCATTAGTGGCTGTAAGATACAAATAAACAGCGTTTTGTAATAACGACGCGTATAAATGTCCAATTAATAATCGATACAGCGTGTCAGGCAAGTGTGCCGAGCGAGTATGAAGTGCCGCTTATTAAATGTCGGGACATGTCAGCAGTGTTGTATGATGAGGGTAATCTATATTTGTTTGCAATCCTTCAGTGCATATTTTTCATTTGGACAGATTTAAAAATAGTTGTACTTTAAGTGTACCAGTTTAATTCGTTGCAAACTTGCAAAGGTTTAATGTATATACATATACATATACACGTGTGGTATTGTACTCGTAAATTCCTAGCATACTTCCAGAGCGTGATATGTATACCTTATGTCCTTTATCTTTATAATATTGAATGTAATCCTATTAGGAAGTTTGGCAGCTTATTGGCATTTTTTACATTAGCAATGGATAAACCTGATTCTATTTTTAATTTATTATGCAACTTAAAAAAACAGTTTAGTTAGTATGGCGAAACTAAGCATAATTTGAAAACTATAACTATGTCTTAAGAATATTACTTCCCAAGACAATATTGTAGAGAATTTCATGGAGAATATACTCCTAGACACATATAATTAAAGACAGTTAATAAACGTCAACTGTCACGTATGTTTATTTATCTACCAAAATAAATTCGTTTAAATAAAATATATTGAGTTAAGGGATAATTTAAGCATATAAAACGTCATAAATGTGTATATTTCTGCTCCAATAATATGTGCAAAGGTTTTTCGGACATCATGGGGAGAATGTGATGTAAAATATTCGAGTGACAGCAGCACCACGCCTTGTGAATAGATTGTTTTGCGTGAAAACCCCGATTTTATTCAACAACCATTCCGAGGTCGTATGAATTTGCAGCTGAAGGGATACCTCAAATACTGTAAGGACTATCATCTCCTTCCTTGCCGTATCCGGCAATGGCGACCCCATCAACAATTCTTATCCGGATTATAAAATGCCCTTATGTGGCTCGCAAAACCAGCACAGACAACGTAGGTGGAAGGACTATCTGAAAAGCATAATAAGCGGCAAATATTCTACCTGCTTAATACGCACAAGAGTGTGCATCCCAAAGCGCCTCTAGGAGTTCAAGAGTGCCAACACCCCCTAAAGAAAATTGCATATTTATTTTTTAATTCTCTTTACCTATTTATTTAAGGCTTTAGGTTTATTTTTTGTATTTTATTTTAAGTTGATTTTAAGTGTCGTATTTTTTCTTAACGTGTTGTTGATGCCCCTTGCTAGCCTTTCCTGCCCTATACAAACTGCTGCATCGCCAGAAAACCGTCTCCGTTGCCCAGAATGCCCCAAACCAAGTTTTTTTAAAGGCCCTCGAGGCCTTAACATCCATATCGCTAAAAAAACATCAACGAAGCCACACTCAACCCTCATGTCCCGTACTACCCCAGCCTAACGTTCCGCCGCCTTCACAGTTACCAGACCACACCAGTTTAGACGTACCATTTCACCAAATTCTTAGTGATCTGAAAAATTCGCGCCCGGTTTTAAAACGGATACCACGCGGTGCCCGCGTATCAGTTTCTAAATCCCTCAGCCACACAATTAAAACAGTCCTCTCAGATAATTCCAAACCCAATTGGGAACATTTACTTACTTTCACCTTTAAAGTTCTTCATGTAAATTCAAACGAAAATTCAAAGTCACTAACAAAAATCGTTAAAGACAACTGCTGCACTGATACTTTGTTTCAGCCCAAATTCGATAATGTTAGGAATTCCAACAAATCAAATTTATTTAAAAAAGTAGAGAGTAAAGTTTCCGATGGCGACATCAAAGGTGCCGCTCGCTTGCTGTTTTCTGATGATGCAGTAGCCCCAACTAACTCTGATACTCTCACAGCCCTACACAGCAAACATCCACTTCCAGCTACAAACCTTTCTCTACCTGATCCCCCACTAACTAGTGACCTAAGTCTTATTGCTACCACACAGGATGTCTTTGGAGCCGTAATGTCTTTCCCCAATGGCTCTGCAGGAGGTCTGGATGGTCTGACACCTCAGCACCTGAAAGACCTCCTGTGCAGCGGTTGTGGAGAAACTGGGGAAATACTCTTAAAGGACCTGACAGCCCTGGTGAATATCATGTTGGCTGGTCAGGTCCCGGACGGTATCAGGGACGTCCTGTATGGAGCAAACCTTTGTGCTCTTACCAAAAAAGACGGCGGCATCCGCCCTATTGCAGTTGGCACCACGCTCCGACGCCTTGCTGCCAAGATTGCGTGCCGCTCCATCCTTTCGAAGCTTACCCCAGAACTTCAGCCTGTCCAACTGGGGTTCGGCTCCAAAAGTGGATGTGAAGCCGCCGTGCACGCCGTACGAACTTTCCTCGAGCATAAGGCTGGAGAGATCCTGCTGAAGGTGGATGTTTGCAATGCCTTTAATTCCGTAGACAGAGGCGCCTTGTTGACTCAAATAAAAGACAAAATTCCTTTAGTATATAAATTTCTTTGGCAATGTTATAGTTCTCCTTCCAAATTATTATATAAAACCAACGTTCTGGCTTCTTCTGTAGGTTGTCAACAAGGCGACCCGCTTGGCCCAGCAATTTTCAGCCTCGCTATACATCCCATCATTAAGGAACTAAATTCAAAATTAAACGTATGGTATTTGGATGACGGGACCCTTGGCGGCGAGGTAATTTCCGTACTGGAAGATTTAAAAAAAATTAATACAGACATGAAAAAAATTGGCCTCTCACTTAATTTTTCCAAGTGCGAACTTTTTATTACCGATTCTTGTCCGGATAAGGAAAATACAATGAACCTTTTTAAACAACTCGCCCCAGATATCAAAATTCTAAACAATGATTCACTTCACCTCCTTGGTTGTCCCGTCCTAGATCAATCCTTTGAAAATTTCATCGATGAGAAAATTCTAAATTTCAAAGCAACATCACATCGTTTGGCAAAAATTAATCTACATTCAGCATATTCGATCATTAAGCATTGCCTTTTCGTCCCAAAATTTACTTATATACTTCGCGGAACCCATCTCTGGAAATATCCCAATTTGGTCTCAAAATTAGATACTTTAGTCATAGAAACGCTCACATCTATCTTCAACATTTCTTTTGACGAAAGATCTTGGACCCAGGCTAGCCTACCTATTAGGTTTGGCGGCCTGGGAATCCGCAAAATTTCCTGTGTTGCTCTACCTGCGTTCTTGTCCTCGGTGCATGGTGCTCAGAGCCTCATAGGGAAAATATTAGATTCTTCCATTGGATCTATGGAGGCCGCACACTGCTCCGAGGCCAAGAACGTTTGGTCTATAACCTGCCCCAACACGGATCCGCCTGCCAATCCTTGCTCGCAGAAGCAATGGGACGAGCCTCTCTGTCAACTAGTACGGAAAAACCTTTTAGATACGTCAACTAGTTCGACAGACCGAGCTCGTCTCCTTGCAACTGCGGAGTGGGAGTCGGGTCTGTGGCTGCAGGCATTACCCTCTCCAAATATAGGCACTTTTTTGGATGACACTACCTTCCGCCTGGCAGCTAGCTTACGTTTAGGGGCATCAACTAACCAACCACATCGCTGTCAATGCGGCGCCATGGTGGACATCCTAGGCCACCATGGCCTCTCGTGCGTCCGAAGCGCTGGAAGAATGCCCCGCCACGCCAGTATCAATGATGTTATCCGTCGGGCCCTTGTTAGTGCCAGAGTGCCGGCAGTACTTGAGCCCAGCGGTCTAGCCAGGGACGATGGCAAGCGACCCGACGGAATGACACTGGTGCCTTGGAGCATGGGTCGGCCGCTAGTGTGGGACGCTACATGCGTTGATACCCTGGCACCGTCCCATGTCCCGAGCACCAAAGTTACCGCTGGCGCTGCGGCATCCTCGGCCGAAAGCCTCAAGCGCCGCAAATATTCAGCACTAGGAAGTAGCTACATGTTTGCGGCGTTTGGCGTTGAAACCTTGGGGCCATGGGGGCCAAGTGCGCGTCGGCTTTTTAAAGATTTGTCGGCGCGCCTAATAGAGGCCTCGGGCGACCAGAGGGCTGGCCACTATTTCGCTCAGCGTATAAGTATCGCCATACAGCGGGGAAATACGGCCAGCCTTCTAGGCACCTTGCCCATTGACGGCGATTTGGGCCAAATTTTTTATCTTTAGTTTAAGTTGTTAGTAAGTTTTATTTTATTATGTATGTTTATTTCTTTGTTTTTGGATATTAAAAACGAACACTTTTGTAGCCACCACAGTCTTCATGAAAATTTATAAATACTAAAAATGGGAAACAATAACATCTAGCGTTTGTACTTCAATTTATTCTTATAAACCGAAAAGCTATATGCATTCCAAGTGTCGTGCTTTCTGCCGGATGGGACCATAGTTGAGGCTAAGAAGCCGCACTTTTAGAGTTAAGTTATTAACACATTTCAAAGAATCATAGTTAATTGGCCATAATTTCAAAAATCTTCTAACGACCAACTTTATAATTGCCATTTCATTATTTTATTTACATCGCCATTTCTCCACAGATCGGCGCGATATCTCACCGCGTGGATTTCAACAAATCAACACATTGCTCTCAAAACGTCACGTCGCGTTTCGTTTCCAAGGAACGATCAATCATAAAGCGTCAAGTGATTTTTCACGACGCGCCCTCTGCGTTTTGTTTTCCCAAAACAATAAATTAACGCGACTGATGAGGCAAAGATGAGATAATTTTAAGAAAAAGGGAAATAAATTGTCATTTACAATATTGTGTCGTAGGATAGGTTTGTAGTTAAGCCCAAAGTAATAAGGAACAACTGTGCCAAGTTTCATGGTTTAGACAAGAAAAGTAAGGTTCGACCTTTTTATGTCGCTTAGAATCCATACTATAAGAAGGGGCTAAAGATTCGCAAGTAATATAGTCAGTTATTGCTAAACTGGCATTATGGTATTATAGTTTTTTTTGTAAACACCAAAAAAACTGAGCAAATTCCTACAGACAGAGATCAACGTAAATATAATTATTTAGCCAGGAATGTATAATATCTGACCTAGATACCTATTCTAAAATATTCGGGAATACTTAAGTATTTACAAACAAATTGGAATTTTAACTTATTATAGGAGGAATTTTACATATGGCGGCTGTTATTAGAAAATTTCAAAGCTAAACCCGATATTATCAAGCCCTTTGAAGCTTACCGCCAAAGACTTAATGTCATTAACGTACCTATTCTTGTGCCAAGCCATGACTTATTTAAATATCGTCAGAAATAACTATATGCTGTTGAGATAATGACTCACGCGTGTATTTAGCTAGACTAACCAATACGTCGTCAAGGTTTTCAATATTATAGTATTTATTTATAAGGTAAATATATTTTTAGATCACATGGGGTATGTGTTCTAGATACGCCGGTCGCTGAACTAGAATACTTGGCGCCAATTTAACCTTAATAAACTGTTCATACATTAATTTACCGTAATTTTTCCTTAGTCCGTTTTGAAGGCTATTCTTATATAAATCAACTGGAAATGACTAATAATTGTTGATCTATTTCAATCTACATTTACAGTGGCTTAGTCCATAGAGACTCTACTTGCAATACTAGGTCCTGAGTTCGAATCCCGGTAATGTGTGATGACCACAAATAATTGTTTCTGAGTTGCATATATGAGCACAGATTTTGTTTAGTTTGGGACTAGGTCGATCTGAGCAGGATTATCTCCCTAAATATTCATATTTAGAACTTCAATTGGATTAAATCGCGTATTATATTAAATCGCGTATTATACTAAGACGACATTGTCTTCGTGGTCCCGGAGAAAGACTGGTTAAAGTTGAAATCAACTGCGCGAGTTATACGAACTACCCGCACTTGGTCTTGTTTACTAGGGCTGTCACTTGGTCGACACACAACACCCACTATTATAAAAGCTAAAGCTTAAGTATTAGCGATTAAGTTCCGTTAGCATGTTAAATAACATGACTTAACTGTGTTCATTCAAGTACATATCTAGTACCTTAACTGGCTATATTGCAACTGAAACACCTTTCAAAGAGAAAGTAAACTTTCGCTAACCATAAAATAATAAAAGTTAAGAATTGTCTGTGTTTAAAATGTTAACACCTTATTTGTGGCAAGGTCCAATATCGAGCGCCCTGCATTCAAATTTTGAAATAAGAAATCATATCGAAGAAAATTAGATGTGAATATGAAACAAGAAAAAACAGCAACAAATCAAAAATATAGACTACTAATCTTCATACAAAACTTTCGTGTGTATTTTAATACACTTAGATACCTCCACCTATGACAATAGTTTTATTTCAACCTAGTTAAGGTAAAGTAGGTATTAGTACTATTAGTGGGCTTAAATTTTTTCGAAAAAAAAAACAAATTTTTATATCCTGGTTTTTGGAAATTTTATTTTTGTAGTTCGGGGTTTTCCTGTTTATTTGAAATGAAAATATTTCCATGTAAGAATCTCCCTGAGATGTTGTTTATGGAAATATGGTATAATAATAACGGCGATTCGAACGTACAATCTCTGACCAGCAGACTACCAGTCTCTATTAAGTACTAGTCTCTAATAATAAGCATGAATGAGGTCCAGCTTTTTCTACAAGTTATTAGGTGGAGTGGTCCGTTAGTGAATGAACCGAACCGGTTTGACCGTTGCGCCGTCCACTTCATAAGCACATCACTGAGATTTATTCTTTCAACTCGTATGTGCTCTGTAGCGATTTGGTGGTTTTATTTCTTTTTTTGAGTCACGGAGCGAAGTGATTGCGTTCGACCCCGATTTATAACTATTTTCAACGGACTTGCTTTTAAAATGTGTTGTTATTCCACGCAGTCGTACTAATCTGCGCAAGGCATGTTGTAACGCTTACGTTTAGAAAAAAGTCAGATGTCAGACAAAAATAATTCATCAAGTTGTCTGAAAACTTTAATTTATATAAAAGTAATTTAAATTTTATTGATCAATTTATACTAACATGCAAATACAAATGCAGTCCGCCACATGCTTCGTCATTAATATTATACTTATTCGTAATTTATATTATAAAAGTTTATACAGAAATTGTTTTTTTTGGAAATTATGTCAGTAGCCGCTTTTTTGCTCCCACTCTTAGATCGATATCGAGAATATACAATTTACATTGACATATATATATATATTTTATTATTATTATTAAATCCTTTATTTCAGGCAAAACCCATAAAAGTGTTAGTATTACACAACATAACTTACAAGACTATTGTTAGTACATACAGAGATCACAAACACAGACATAACCGGATGAGCATAAAATAATAAAATGTCAATAACTTATCTCTACAGTAATTTAAATTGTCCATTAAACAATATAACATATGCGATTGGCTAGAATTTGAGAGTGACACCACTGAACTAGCACCATTCCCAGTGCCCGTAAGGCCCGTCCTTTGATATATATGTCAATGACAATTTATCGTTGAACGCACACACGCATGGGCCTTCCGTATGTAAGTAAACGACGTTTAAAAATAATTAACATCAATTTGCCGTGAAACCGACACCCAACACTAATTTAAATCATAAAATCCAAATCGATTACGGTAATAGTTTTTTTTCTAGCTTCTGTTCTTAATATTAATCGGTACTTGTTCTTGTTTCGAGTCAAGTCACGCTCCGGCCGTTGCATTAGCTACCATCGAGATGAGAGATAGATAAGACTCGGTAAATTATGAAATCTATCGATAGAGGCTCGGATTGTCTGCTCGGGTTATTACTTTTGTTATTTGTACCTTCATTATGGATGTAAGTACGGGGTGAAGGTGTTTCTAGGATCGTGGTGAGGTAGTTTTCTAGAAATTGGCAAGAATATACGTGTTCCTTTTAATCGTGCTTCCTTTTAATGCATATTTTTTGTGAATGTTGGGTTCTGTAAGTATTGCCAATAATGCCAATCAGTAACTTCAGTTAGATATGTGTAATTTCGATTGTAAAGAAGCTTGCAATTTGACTGTCACGTCTTCGTCTTACATTGCTCTGGCATTTGTCTTAATCCTAAAATAATTATAATTTATTTATAAATGCTAGAGTCTGTAACAGGGGTAGGTAAATAAATTAAAGTAAATGCAAATTTAATAAATGATCCTACTATAACTGTATGCCGAAACATGCATCTATTACAAAAACAAAACAATATTACAGTCTGTTTCTTTTAACTATACCTAAAGTACTCCGCCATACATTTTCTATGCAAAAAGCAAATGAACGTGCTATACTGTTTCCTATAGTACTTCATACCTAGTTAGAACAAACAGACTATAAGTGTGTATTAAAAATACTGTTCAGATCATCAGTATTAACACTTACCTGGTAATCCATCCGGAGATTCGACAGGGAAGGTCCATCGCGAACTGCACTAACTTAACAGCGTCGATGTCGCTTAAAATCGAGGGTTTACTTTACCTGAAACAATAACAAAATTATTAGTTACTGATGATACATATTCGTGCAATGTATATAAAACAGATACTTCCAAAATTTTTGGCAGAATTATTAGCATTCTTAAAATTTTAATTAAGTAAATTATTTCTAACTTATTAATTAATTATAACTATTTTGTTTCATATATGTAGATAGATTGTCACGTTCACGTGCTGTAACAAAGTACGAAATGGTACCAAAATTCAATTCTTTGACTGTACCTTTATGTATATACTCGAAAATGCGGCGCCAACAACAAAAGGATAGTTTAAATGCCCTTGAATTTTTTTTAAAAGTTTCTTCAAATAACATTAATATTGCGTTAACCCCAAAATACCGTTGTCCTAGGGGTGAAATGACATATAACTGTCATCGTCATCGAGCGGAAGAGGCGTGGTCACCAGACAGCTTCCAATGGGAATCATGCAAAATATGTCAGTTGCGCCGAGTCAGATAATTGAAATCTGAGACGCTGTCTTTGTTACGACGCCTATTATCAACCACCTTATGTATCTTGAGACGTGTTTCTGTATTGTGATGTTAATGAGATGACTTATATAGCATTGGGAGGGTTGAATTTGATTGTTGACAGAGCTGACAGTTAGTGGTATATTTGCTGACTGTATTAGAAGTCTTAATAATACATAAGTATATTATTTACGGTCGGGTTTATATTTTAATTTATTTATATATTATAATCTACCGCGGGATTTGTAAATAACTGTCAATATTTTCATGGTTTTCAATTCCATCTCTTATTACTAAATTTGTTGTAATAAGTAAATAAGGGGCCTCTACGTGTTGGATCTAAACCTTAGCTTTTAATTGCGTGGAGTTCTGACGTCTCCTGGTGATGTCAGGCAAAAAAATACTCCTTAAATTTATGGTGAGAATTACAAGCCAAAATAAAACCTTGAAAATACATTGGGACATGATTGTTTTTAATTTCAATCATCATAATACTCTATTCGTGAAAACAATGATACGAGTATCTTAATTTTAATTTTCAAGTGCACTATTTCGACATGAGAAAATATAAGGTATTTTTCTGGAGAGAAAAATAATTGTTCCTGGTATCATTCTAATGACTTTCATATATCGTAAATCTTTGGACTAAAATTATATTTTTTATACTTTGTACTATCTCGTCTTGTTTTAAACAAAAAATAATGTTCAAGTGAATTGGTTTATACATTGGCAGCTCCAGCTATCCTCCATACGAACCCTCTTTTTAGCATATCTGGCGACTGCGATATAATTATAATAAGTGTCTATGTCACGTGCTTAAAATTATTGTCATTCTTTGTATTTTTATAAAATCAAACGATATAATTGATTGAGTTTTATCAAGCGTTTTGACGTAATCCGCCGTTTGTGCGACGAAGGCAGCGGCAAGCGGCGTCCATAGGTGGGAACGAAGGGTCGGGTCGCTGTGTTCCACTCCAACCTATGGCCGCCGCTCGGCGCTGCTGCCGCCGCACGATGTCGTGACCGAGCCGTGAGACTGTTCTCCTTACATCTATTTACCCTCCATTTCAAACAAATTGCATAATTGTTTACGTCATGACTCATGTCATTCGGTTTTCAACAGCTTGAACGTGCGAATGTGTTTGAAATTACGTTCAAGGGAACTGCCCACTTTTTCATGCAAGAAATATTAAGTTCATATAAAAATAATTGTAAATAATATGTGCAGTAAAAAAATTTCACTGTCCCTGAAACGTCAAATTATGACAGCTGACCGAATACCAAGCAATTAAAAACGAAGGTTTATATCCCCACGCAAGCCTATCAAAAGACCGGGATTTTGGCGGCCCGTGTAATCCAATGAGATACAACAGTAAATAATAAATAAATAAATAAATAATATTATAGGACATTATTACACAAATTGACTAAGTCCCACAGTAAGCTCAATAAGGCTTGTGTTGAGGGTACTTAGACAACGATATATATATTATAATATATAAATATTTATAAATACTTAAATACATATAAAACACCCATGACTCAGGAACAAATATCCATGCTCATCACACGAATAAATGCCCTTACCAGGATTTGAACCCGGGACCATCAGCTTCGTAGGCAGGGTCACTACCCACTAGGCCAAACCGGTCGTCAAACAGTAAATAATAAAAACCAAATTTAACGATTTTACGACTGGACTCGACACTAAAAAGATAACGAGAGAAGACACCACTCTGAGTGCACCAAATGTGACATAAACTTGATAGCAGAAGACAGTCAATTAGTTTTCTTTAATGAACACCTGTTTAAAAGGTCAAATTTAACTACTTAACGCAATAACTCTAAGTTCGGCGCAATTACAGATAAACACTTTACCGGAATATCGAATTAGCAAACTGCGCAGCAATAACTCCTACAACGTCACCAATGAGAATCATTAACCAAACGCTTCTCACGGTAATTCGACGCAAACAAGCTTTCTAAAGCGACATTAAACGTAAAAATTAAACTATTTCCTAATTAAAACCATTAAAAAGATGGCGATAGTGTCCCCGCTTCCGTGTTAGTTATTTGTGGCTTTAACCCTTCACCAGCTATTAAAGGACTGTTAGAAGGGTTAACAGAGACATTTTTCACATCGGTTCGCCTGACGGGCTTAATGAGATGTCGGCGGGTTATTTTCAGTTGCACACGTAAAAACGCAGCTGGACGTTTTGAGATAATGACTACCTATGAGCAGAGAGCTACATTTACGAAGGCCGGTTTGTATCTTCCTTCTTTTGATTGTTTACAAGTACTTAAGTATTTATTTCACAATTTCCTTATTTTATTTATAGTAGGTTAACCACTCTAAATATTTTTTCTTCCCTCCGGGCGGAAAGCGTCAACTTTGCTCCCGCTGCGCTAAACGAAATTGCCGCTTTCTGCCTCCGTCGAGCAGAAAAATAGTATGCGCACCATGGGAGGAAACGTAGGACATTCCATCCCGCGTGGTTGCCATCCTCGCCTTCGGCTCGGGTAACAATTTTACACGCGGCACGCAATTTTCTACTTTTCCTCATTTTGGGACACAAATGACTATTTCATTTCTCATGCTCTGAAAGTGGGTCGTTGTTATTCTAAAAAGTGTGCAGAAAATGATACGTTTCTGCTCTAGAGCACTGTACTTTCTATCTTTCTTTTATTCTTTTTTTTACGACAAGCAATTAACACTTTGGCTGTACAATTTCTATCCTGATAATTAACTCCCCATTATATAATTAACATTTTTACCTAAATTGTTAATTGAATGTACCCTAAAAAATACTGCTGAAGTGTATACTTAGCCGTGATTTTTAATTGCACGTGTATTTTACTTTCCTCGTATTCGAAATGTAAAGTAGTGTTGAACTCGGGTGAAAGGCACCATTTCATCCCTTGGTTAAGAATCTATTATTTTAGTATAGTTATAGATTGTAGACAATTCAAGTTTAAAGGGAACAAATTGTCAATCAAATTGGATACAAAAGTTGACAAGCTCAGAATGGAGTCCTCGGTCTCGAATAAGGCCTGTTGACATTCGTAGGTAGTTATGCATACAAAGGAAATATACAAAATAAGAACTCGACGAAACGCTAAGGTGAAAAAGAAAACACATTGACATATCCTTTAAGAGAGGTTTTTGAAAACTCAAAAACATCAAACGGTATTTTACGCTACACTACCGTCACCGTCCGAGACGAGTCGGATTCTTATTCCCATTGCTAATGAGTGGATCGATTCGAAACTATGACCTATGATTGGTAATAACGATTGGTTAATCATAGTTCTAACGTATACTGGTTTGCCGCTTGAGGCTGCTCGGTAAGTTCGAAAATCGAAGGCCCTCCGTCCGTAACGCAAGTTGTGAATGGGCCTCAAATGGACCGTGCCGGCTCCGCGTTCGGTCAGGGTCCGCTGGCGCCGACTGCGCAACTCATGTTCTGCTGTTACATGCTCTTTGCGCATCCAAAACAAAAGATGTCATCCGTAGCGCGTCAATGCGTAGCACAGGCATCGGGTAGCTTGTTATATGTCGTAGAACTTTATTGCGTAGGTTTGTGGTTAGACTCTGACAACGCTAACTTGGCAGTAAAAATACTAAGAATGCACATATATCCTTGTCTCTAATTTTGACGTAGCACTTGGCATGAAAACTTAGCGTGATCAGACTCTACGTGACCCGGACTTTAGAGTATAATATAAGGTGGCAGTTACTGCAGACCTAGGGTCGTTAACGGCCCGATTCGAAGAATAAGATACGATAACGATAAGTTCTGGTTTAGATAAGTTCTCATTTAGATATCGTTTATATGTCGTATAAATTATTCTTCGAATCGGGCCGTAAGTCTCAGAACTACTGAAACTACTTGTATCTTATCGATACGTTAGGAAGGCAGATTTTATATAGGATAGGATAGGAAAATACAAGGAAGAATTGCAAACAAATTGAAGCTACTCTTAGATAAAACATAAAATTAATAATACTCGTTTTTAATAAGGCGCCGTAGGTTCAGAGAGCGGAGTTTTTGAAAATTCCTATCGTTTTATAATAAAAACAGTTGCAGAAAAAAATATTAGCAGTCTTGAGGACTTTCTAGTGACAGCGATTCGAATTCTGAGTTTTTGACTTTCGTTCGATAGAAAAAAATCATTCATCATTTATCTAAGAGAGAACTCAGCGATTACTTTTTCTATTTTAAAACTTACAACAAATTAAAATTCCTAAGTATGATATCCGCGGTCCCAAAACTCCCGAGTAGGGTTTGCACGACGGATCTCAGATGTATGGGATGATCTGTGGATCCGGATCCAGATCCGGATAATTTCATATATTTCGAATCCGGATTGCAAACTCTAGTCCCGAGCACGTACATCTATCTCCCTCGCGCTTCCGCTCGGTGAGAGGAGAACACCAATCTACGGGGCCTTAAGAACAAAGACTTCATACCACGTCTCTATGTTAGTGTTAAACTTCCACCATTAAAAAAGCTTAGCCGTAGGCACAGGAATGATTGTTCATTACACTATAATCATTTTTGGCAAACAGGAAACCAATTGCCAGCCTGACTTATCAGATCAACATGTTCGAATTCGAACTTTTGATTAAGTGTAAAACCGATAAAAGCCAACGCTATCAAAACAGAGATTGAATCAATGGAGTGACGTGTAGCTTTTCTCACGGTGGGACTGGACCGGTTTGGCTAATTACAATATTAATAAACAAGCCATTAACCATGCCTTATTTCGGAATGAAAAACTGACGTACTGAGATTAGATTAAAATCGCATTGGGTTTGTGAGTCCCGCTTATTAGCAGCCTGTGTGTATGAGCAAAGCGCGATTAGGTCTTGATATTAATGTATATTAGATTGGGATATTTTAACGCTTTATAAGTCCAGCGCTATATATGATTTAAAATGTTATTGGTAAGGTACTCAGGTATAATCGAACAAACCGATACCCACCCATCATACAAAGTTTTCATAGTAGATAATAATATTATAAGTGTCATAATAATATTACTTTTTAAATCAGTGTAATGCTAAAGACGTAGTAAAGTTAAAGAGTTGCACAGTGGGTCAGGAATCAAATTTTTCGATAGTAGTACCTAAGCGTGCGGCGCCGAGATGAGTTGAGTTGCTACCATAATGTGTTTAAGTTGACATTCTGCCGGATAAGTAACAACTACAACATTACTGAATCGAAATATAACGAGAATGAAAACTATTACTAGTCCTGGACCCGGGTACGTACTTAAACTACGTCCAAAAGAGAGGTATGGGCATTGTGAATGTCATCTCGCTTTGTGTGGTAGGGCACAGCCAGTGGATGTCATTCCAGATCTAGAGCAGAGCCCAACTGGGGAAGTACCTCCACCTTACAGAAAACAGCAGCCAAATAACACTAGACCCTACTCATAGTGTTGTGTTCCTGCCGGTGAGTAAGGCTGCCAGAGCTCAACGAGGGGGGTTTAGGGTCGGCAACGCGCATGTAAGTCCTCTGGAGGCTACGGAGACTGCTTACCATCAGGCGGGCCGTATGCTTGTTTGCCACCGACGTAGTATAAAAAAAATATGACTAATTCCATCTAGAACTAACATGCTAAAGTTATTATATACAAAGAACCTAAGCACTACATAGACAATAGCCCCTTATTTAAAGCGAGATTATGTTATTAATTCTAGTTGAAAAATTATACGTCTCTCGATTTGATTGCTCATTCAGAGCCGGTGATCGAATTAATACACCACGTTAAAAACCGAATCGCAAAAACTCGATCGCGGTTTCAGTGCAAATCCGATCAAGGTACCTACAGGAAGCTGTCACCGGGGCACTAATTTACCCGCGGTGCCATGTGTTCTCCTGAGCTACCCGAGCATAAGTGAAACCACTTCGTGGATGAAACCATTGTAAAATAGCCTCAAGGTAGATAGAAATATGCGTGATTGAAAAGTGCTGTTATGCTGGTTCCCTTGAGAGCTAAGCGAGTACAGATCTAGGCGACCGAATGGACTGACAGCCAAGTTTCAGCCTATCTCCGACCGAACCAGTTCCGCGCCGTGGGAAACACTCACACGCAGATCTACGTTGTTTTATTTATTAGGGCTGTCGCAACCGGGTAAACTAGGTATCAATTATTGTTTCGCAATTTATAGACACATAAAGTGTGGTTTTCCAACTAATTCTGCTGAGCTGTCATTATGCAAGTGCTTTAATTATTCTTTGAATAAACCAAACAAGTACTTGACAACATTTATCTCTAGCTCTATATAATGTGATTTACATCGAATCTAGTCGAACAAATTGAATCAATTTGACCGCTGGCAACCCTACTAGTAATGGTCGGTAGCGGCATCTCATTCATTGCCGTAATGCGTGTGTGTGTGTGTGTCTGCATGCGCCGGCACATACACTTCAAATGTTTTGAGCTACCACCAATTTCATGCTACACATAATGTAGATACGGCCTCATTGAGAGACAAATGATGACATCTTATGCACGGCCTTTGATTTTGGGATTCAATTTGGAGTTCAAAAAGATCTGGTGCAGATATTTCTTTTATTTTGGCAAGCGTTGAATATTTATAAGCATGAATGATTGTTTGCGTCTCGTTATCAAAAAGCTATCAAAGAATAGCTCATGAAATAGTTGTAGCCGGGGGCATCAATTGGTGGTGATTAATGTTGTTGTAGCCTATTTCGTAGCGGTGTTATAAATCGTGGTTCTTTTGTTTAATGAATGATTTAAACACATTGAAAGTGAATAAAGAGTGGTTGTTAACCGATGTTTGTTTTGGGAGTGTGAGTGGCGAAGGGGGGTGTCGTAAAATGTATATAAATCACCGGTGCATTATGTCGGGCTTGATGAATAACGTCCTCCTCATGTCCTTTCAGGAGGGTCTTCGCTGCACTTTAAGTGCTGATCCAGTTATTTTTACAACGATGTCAAATGCTAAAGGATTCAAATAAATGCATGAAGGCCTGACATTGAAAGGGTTCTAGCAGGTCTGGATATAGTGATTAAAAAGTTACTTTAGACATTTAATAATTGAAACAGTCAGTCGAAAGGTTAATACTTAATCTGAGAACGTTAACGGCCTTATTTTTAATCAAAATAGGTAAAAGCTTTCGGCATATGTATAGGTAACAAATAAACAAAAAAATATATAAAAATGTAGATCGTAGTTCGAAAATATACGTTTACACAAATTCATTCACGTATAAAAATTTAGGAGTGATCAAAAACAGCCGCAACTAGTGTCTGTTAAAAACGTAACATCCTTTTTAGTACGAGCATTTATTACCGATCAAAACAAATTCGTCCGAGGCCAAACCCAAAAATCAACGAGGGTACTATGGCCATGCACCTTCGGTCTCAGACTGATGATAATTGTTATAGTAGCAGTGCTTGGTTACTGAAAATACCTTCTACGCTTATATTATGCGTAAAAAAATAAAATAAAATAATGCGATATGGTCTTTGATTTAGTCCTCGGTCAATATTTTTTAAATTTTACTTTCTACGCAAGATGTTACTAGACAGCTTACCTTTTTTCCAATTACTGGTGATCATGTGATCGTATGTAGTACCTAATGATATAAAAAATAAACGGCTACATGACACAGCTAAGTGTCAACAGCTCAATAATGGAATAAATCCGTGACACGTATTTACAGAGGTCCATACAACCGCGATGAGGCGAGACGATATCAATTTGTTTGTTCCCAATTGGTTTATAATCCGAACTGGGCTGTTCATTACAATATACCAGATATAACGCCTGAAGTGAGCCAGTTTTAAGAATGATCTCGCAATACATATAATTTTGAGGGATGTAGAGCTCTAATTATAATAGGGACAAGCTAGCAATTGAGAAAAAAACTGGTGAATTAGAATGTAAGAAGCTGCGTGACCGCGGGGTCAACGGCTGATGTAATAACAGCTCCAGATCGTTTTTAACAAGTGAATTATTGAATTATTGAGTCTATTGTACGTGGCCAATACAGATAGGCTAGTCAGTTTCATGTAATCGAATATGAATGGCATGATGAAATGATCGATTGAGTATTATAAATAATTTATGTTACAAAAAACTGCTAACTGCGTCCTAATAAGAGCTTATGTAAAAGGTAAAAATGGAATCAATAAGTACCTATCTAATACTTTATTATGCAGTAAAATAGATAATTGAAATTTTAAAGAAATATACACATTGTTAAGATTTAGCTAAACTATTTTGTATGTTAACCTTAGAATCGAACATTTATATTACGTTTAGGAAGATTCTTATGTGTCCAGGAGTCATTGTTTAGGTAACCGGCAAAAGATTGAGATGGTTATTTAGCTTCATATGGCCTTCGATTTTTCATTTAATGTTTAAGAATTCAGTCAATTTTAACTAGAATTGTAGTAATGGGCAATCGAATTTCATAAAATATTCACAATGTTCAGTATTGTGCTTGCGATATTCCTTAGTGAAGCAGCCAATAATTTGTAGCAGGGGTGACCGCCTCTATCATGGTAAGGTACAATGAAAGTGGGTGAAGAAAATTAAAACTTACTATACAACTATATACTTATGACTTTTTCTGATGATGACTTTTCTATTTTTGTACATGTAGATTTTTTTTTTCTGTTTCTGACCCTCTGATTGGAGTAAGTAGATTTTAAAAACATGTTTAGCTGAGTAACTGTATGTACAACTTGTGAAGCATCTGATCTCTACGCTGTTGGTCCAGTTAGCTCCCGGAGCTACCGTGTAGCCGTCAGCGGGCTGTTAAAGCATTATTGCTCGATTTAATTGGCTCGTTAATCCCTGAGCTTATTGCTCTTCACAATTATAGAAAGTCGAACATTTGCGAACGTAAAAAGTTAACCTGACCACAGTGGATATTAATTAGTGGTAGATTGCGTCTGGCATTTATGGCTTGTTCTCATTTGATTGCGTTGGGTGAAAGAGTGCTTTGCTGCATCAATTCAGTCTGATATTGAGAGGTGAAGCGATGGATTACTGCAATTATATCAAATGCCTTTCTCCATTACAAACCATCAAAGGCATACCCGTAAAAATGATTTGATTATATTTCTCATATGGAAATAATAAGTCACAAACGAGCAAGCATTTCTATATAATCTTAGGTATTATCGGTCAACGGCTTGATCGTTCCAGAAACTAGAAATTGTAATGTTATACTCGTAATTAATGTATTATTGCAAACGTTTCGCTGGCAAGGGAATAGAAACGCAAAATAAATGCTTCCTTAAAAACAAACGGCCCGAGGTGTCCAGGTGGGTAAAGCCTAAGAAAATCTCGACTAGATCATTGATCTATAGATCGAGAGTGCGGCGGCCGCGCAGTGGGAGGAGGCAGACTCGGAACACCTGCCGCCCAAGTACTGTGGACCAGTCCGGCGTTGCATAACACTAACGTTCTAACCTCACCAACTTCCAATCCGAAATCGAACTTTGTTCTTGTTAGAATTAAGTCCATTACCAATTGGGAACTCATGGTGTTTAGGCTGTTTTATGTCGATTGTAGGAACAGCTTGCCTAGTCAGGGCACAAATCTCTCGGTAGATTATCTCTAGCCACTTTTACTATAAGGTCTGCTACAAGTTATGGGGGTCTTTATACTTGAATGCGGCGCAATCTGAACAGGCAATGTGTTTATTTCTAATATTCTTGGAGGTATTCTCACTAAAAGAGTTTTAAATCTTTTAATAATGTGTATGGTTTAATTCAATCTTTAAAATTCTTGTATTTTAAACCAGTATGCATCTATACAGTGAATAAATACGATAAGATCGAAGATCGAATAAAGGGCGAAAAGCGAATGTATATCCATATAGAAGACAAATACCACGAGTTGTTGTAAGTACATGATACCTCCAATTAAGACTGCATCCAAAGGATTATTGTGCAAGTCATACATACGACTTCAAGACAGGTTGATTGCATGTTACTGTATCTTTAAAGATTTATAATTTATAAAAGATTTGTAACTGTACTTTCCGTTTTCCGTCTTGAACATTTGCTGTATGTTGACAGGTTTGTTTATGTTTATAACATGACCGTTTGTGCGTCTGTATTCTTTACTTTGGCGATGTATTGTGTCAAAAAGTTATACTTATAGAATTTATTTCAGTAGTAAAATTTTTAATTATTCTTGTTAGATTTTTATAATATAAAGTCATTAAAAAATAGTAACAATACAGATTGACACTGTAAAATAAGTAGTAAGTATCAATAAGGTTTCTAATATCAATACCGATATCCATCATAGACGAACATAAAAAAACCCTCGCAGCCCGCGGTAGCCCAAAAACGAGCAAAACAACAGACAGCCGACGAGCACGGCAATTTGTCGGCCGGCCAGATCAGGGCCAGATAATGCGAGGTCCGAACTACTTATCAAATGTAAGTTTTATTGCCCGTCCATGTCACTCGGGGTTGCGTTTAATTGATATGAGTACATATTATAAATCCCTACTTAACATTATAAATGCGAAAGGAACTCTTTGTCTGTCTGTTATCTGAAATTTTGTATAAAGGCAGTTTGAGGCTGATTTATTATAAAAATAAGTTTACATATAGGTAGATTCCATTCATTATTTAGGGTGTAAATTTAGTCACCTGCAATAATTTATTATGTGAATATATAAGGGCATACTGAGCCAGTTTTATTATGGAGCCAAGGCAAAAATCGCGACAAAAAATTGACTCTCTCAGCATAGAAAATTTTAAGGTCAGACCAGCTAGATATGTATGAAACAGCCAAAAAAATGTTCATGATTTCCGGGTTGGTCCATAGTAATACTTGCTCAGTATGACCTACGGCCCGATTCGAAGAATGATTAAGACACGTTTAAGATCTTTAAAAGATCGATAACTGAACGACATGACAAAGTTGACGTTTATTTCGATTCCGCTGTGATCCGAATAAGATCTATCTACGATATTTTTAACGTCAAAGTGACATTGGTTGCCCGAATCGAACTGCTTCTGTCAATTATACGATATAAAAACGATATCTACATCAGAACTTATCTAAACCAGAACGTATAGTTATCGTATCTCATTCTTCGAATCGGGACGCTATACATATATTCAAATCGTAAATTGAAGGTGACTTAAGTGATATTTCATTATGTGCTATAAGGGATATCAAATTATAATCCAAAAACAAAAGCGTAATTGATTGATCAAATAGTTAACTCTTATGGTATGTTTTATAAAAATTCTAATCCATCCTAAAATAATCACCCAATTCCCCGAACATCAGTCACCAAAAATTCGCAGAACCGTTACGCAAGCGACCTATCGGCCGTTGATTAGCCGGGACTCGAACCCTGGACCTCTCGTTCCCCGAACCTGTGCTCGTGCTCAAACTTTGATCACGCCGACAAAGCACCGCCTTATCTCGCGTGAGACCGATTTTTATGCCGTCTATCCTAATTTGACAAGTACTTAAACTCAAACACTTAAGGACTATATTCGAGCAGGCGATAATATGTGTTAATGTTGAAAGATTATAGCGACAATGGTCTTTGTTGATAAACATGTGGTTTCAAGTCGCTATGTAAACATATCGTGAGGTATGGGGCTCGTGAAAAGGTATTGTTTTAAAGGACCCCGACAGTTTCCTAATTTGTTTATGAACTTATTTCCGTCTGATGCTGCAACGGTAATTAACGAAATTTGCCAGGAAAATGGCGTATACGTCGGTATAAGGCCGTTAAATAGTTTACTTTTGATAAAAAAGTCGTATACTTTTTAGCTAAATACATAACATCATGAAGGGATACGTTCTAATAAAATCATAAGTCTGCACCTATACTCCATTATTCATATAAAAACAAATATAATTATTATTAATGACACAAAATCTATTTGTTCCTGTATATTATTTACATAACTAGTAAAACGAATCCCATTTTCCGATCTTTTACTTAAATTTAAGCAGTATTATAATTTATAAAAAATATATATGTTTTACGACGAAATGTGGGAAAACTTCGAAAGATACTCGTACAAGAAAAGAAAAGAAACAATTGATTAAATGTAGAGGCAGATAACAGGCGGTCTTATCGCTAAAGAGTGATCTCTTCCAAACAACCTTTGGGTACCGGAAACAGAATACTGTACTAAGGGAACTTGGAAAGGAATACTGTATGAATAGCATTTTCAGTAGAGCTCGTTATTTACCATCCGCTGTACCTGGGCTTTAACCGCGAAAATCGAAGTTCGTCAATTGCGGGAATTTTTCTGTCACTCTAATTACGTCTTAGTGAGAGTAAAAGAGATAGATCCGAATTTGCGAATTTCGTTTTTCACGGTAGGCCCCCTGAAACCCTAAATAAAACGAGAGTAACAAGATACGCGCTCCACGTCGTCGTAATGTCCTCGCCGTGAAGGAGCGAGCGGGCTCGGTGCTCGCTTGTCGCTTGTTATTTAATTAGAGCCGCATTAATTTCGTAACAGCCACTTCCGGCGGCGTTTCCACAGTTATAAACAATGCGTAGCTTGTAAATTTTACAGCAATAGTGTTTGGCATACGATGCAACATTTCGTATACTCTATAGCAATTATTTGTATTCCTCACCTGACTGAGAAGCAAAACGTTTGGAAAACTAACTAGACATCGATTTTTTGTGAAAACCTCCTCGCCGTTCAAAATCTATTGGAATGTAGCCTATGCCACTCACGTCACGTTGTAAAAGGAATCGATTGACACATCAACAAATTTTGTTCTAGGTTTGGTCACTATGGTGACTTGGGGAGACACACTAAATACAAGCAGTTCATGCGAAAGTCATTCCCATAGTCGGGTAAAAAAGATTTCTTGATGTCCAACAAAATGTTCGATGCACGACAGAAGCTAAAATCAAAATGCAAGTGATTATATCCACAAAATGCAATGAAAACAACTTAAAATAACATATACATTTCCAAGAACAAACTAATCTAAATTCATAAGCCAGATGTTACATTAGCCCATTAGAATGAAACCGTTCATTATATCTCCAGTATACTTACTCCATACGTAGTAAATATCAGCAAGGTCAGGTCTAGTGGAGCAACGCTTGTTCCATTCCGCTCCAAAAACTACGCCACTTATGCAAACGTGTGGTACTCAGTGTCATACTCGTCAGTGCAAGCCGTTGAAGAAATCCTAACTATGACGTTTTCAACTGTCTTTTGATTTGGGACCTAACAAAATCCATGGTATAGGCTACTTGATAATTTTGAATTAATGGTATCAGTCGATTAAGTTTGTTTTGCGGATCAAATGTCTATATGGAACCCATTACGTTAAAACAATACTAAAGTTGCAAATGACAGTCGAAGTTTGACAATCGAACTTTACTGACGAAACGTCACTATTTCTTAGAAGTCGTTTCGTATGGAAAATAAGGAAATTGCGTCTTTGTCAGTGAAATATTGCGTTTATGTATAATTAAGTAGCTATACAATATTTTTTTAATAAAATGTAAGGAATCGAATGGTACCATTATTTTTTTCCTTTCTGGATATTTAAAAAAACTAAAATTTTGTAAACTAATATTTATTATTACAAATTACTCATTTTCTATCTGTTTAACTAGACTTAGTTATAAAATTCAACATGTGTCAACTGTCAACAACCCTATATCTTCAGCACTGTTCAATCAATTTAAATTCTACCAAAAAAATAGTCTATTTTAAGAGAATTTAAAACCTAGAAATAATTTACATAGAAGCTGGAACCGAAGCGATTGCAACGCCATCTGCGTAGGTACAAAACTCAATAAATCATATTGATATCAGTACTTGTATTCATAATTTGTCTGCCAATTAATGTATTGCGTTTGAAAATATCTTAAGATAAATGAAGGGCATTATCACGTTTATGTACTCAAAATTATGTGATGTGTGGTAACATGTAACCTTCCAACTTTAATTTATTTTACAAGGTGATCAATAGTAATTAAACTGCTATTAAACATTATCTTATTTAATCTACTTATGTACCTACCTATGCCCATGTATGTATAGCTCCTTGTATACTTCGATATTGGGCAAGTAACTAATAAAATAATTTACAGTAAGTACATACATATGGTGCTACTTTCCCGCACGCGTGCGGGAGTGAGCATTTTCCGTGCATATGTCAAAACTTCAAAGACCCATATGTACTGTAAAACGTTGTACGATACACGTGCGAATATATTTCCTATTGCACTTGTATCGTAAATAACTATTGTACTATACTGCAACTTTGTCTAGGGTCCAGTTTTCATCATAAACATTGACTAGTATAGTTCTATAGAAAGTTTGCTGTCTAAAACGCAGAATGGATTATCTGGTTTGGATAGGGTTCAGTTCGCCAGGTAGGCATATCTTATTTGCAATTAAGAAAATTTATTACTATCAATTCTCGTTACGTTTTACGCAAAATTACCAACTGGTGTAAATTTGCTTACCTTATACACACTTGCCCCATCCTAATAGTTTTTATGCGTTCTTCTAAATGCAATTTTATAGGTCAAACACACAACGAAACCCTTCCTCATCCTTCAACAGTCAATAGACGAATCAAGAAAAATCAGGCATAAACCATCAAAAAATGACAAGTGAACCGGAAATGCAGAACGCCGCGCGCGCATTGATGTCATTCCTTTAGCTTACCAAGCACACATCTCTAAAACAAACCAGACTAAATCTGACCGGGATCCATGATAAGAACGCGTAAGCGCAGCTCAGACTTATGCTGGTTCTTATAAAGCCAATAGTGGAGCATACAAAGGGAATTGAGGCCCGGACGTGCGGCGGCGCAACTGGGTCAGTTTATTTCTGCGTTTGGCGGGAACCTGGCCGGAAGCGGCGCCATTGTGGATGCGCGGGAAGCCCGGGAAAACACGCGCCGGATTTCGGCCTAATGAAATCTTAGACGAACACAGTAGCGAGCGATGTGTCGTTTGTGGCTTGCGACAGCGTTTAAGGATCGTCAAGTCGATATTGTCATGGTTTGGGCAACCATTTCCGGCAATAAAAAGGTACTTACAAACTTTGCAAAATGTTAGCACATGACACAGGCGAGAAGATCCACGATGACGCGCAGGTTTGTCAAATCTAACCTTTAATAACATGACATTACGAGGCAAGGCACACGTCGCTGTGAATGACGCGATCTATACCTGACAACTTTGAATTTAAGTAAAGTGGTTAGGTGGCATGTAAATGTGATGCATATTGTAAAAAAATAAAAGAAGACGACAACCCAAATAACTATTACAACTTAGCGCCTACTTAGTCTGAAAAGCCATTTCCGTCAGTAGAAAATGGCGTAAATTTTGGAAAATGAAGGCGCGACAGAAATGTTGACCTATAGAAAATTTTAATTTCGCGGTTTTTTCTACTGACAAAACTGATCTGCAGTCTGACAAAATAGTCATTTATTGTCATAGACAAACACGTTCATGTAACGTAAATACCAACAAAAGTAATACCTGTATTTAAACAGAAAAACAAAGGCAACTAATTAGAAATGTCGAGCTGAGAGCACGCACTTTTCTAGGTAAGTAAACGTATCCGAGAACTAATTCGGTTCCTTCCCGAAACCCCAATCCAAGGAAATGTAGCGATTTGGTTTTAAAGTTACCTAATATGCCTAAACGCAAGAGTAAACTGGAAACACTGCATTTCTGCTGTTAGTTTATTTTTCTGACTCGTAAAATACAGATACTAAAGAAATCAATTATTTGTTTTATAGCTTTGATGTTAATTCCTAAGTACCTATTCTAACTTCCAAAGGCATAATGGAGTAAGTACATTAAGCATCATATTCAGTTTATACGTTTTGTCATTACGATGCTTTAAACAAAAGGTCTTAAAGAGTGAAAGAGCGTATGGCAAGGTCAATTCCCATAAAACTAATACTTTTTGATATATGTACAAGTATTTCTATCACCAACCGCTGACGGTATTTGCCTCAAACGTACACTAAGTTTGGTCTCTGTACTACATATGTACTATAGTTACATACGTAAACGTAGTTACGTACGTGTGGTATAGTTAGGTACGTAGTTAGTTAGTAGTTAGTTATAATTATAGTACGGATCGCATACCTAAGGGATAACTTTGGAGAGCAAAAACCAAACAGCCGGCTTTGAGCAAGATTATATGATATGACAACTAAACAAAAAGGATTGAAAAAAATGACTACAAAGTAAGCATAGACAATATAAGTAAAACTAAACCTATTTAGACCACGATAGCGAGGTTAAGCTTATACTGGTTGTTGAGAGACGTGCTCGCTGAACTACTGGAACAACAATGGGTGTGTTATGGGGGATGCGGGCGTTCGCAATAACATTCCGCGAAGGACTCTCAATTAAAATTAATTAGAGACAATTTAGCAATCTGTATTTATGAAACGGCCACTTGAAGATAAACGAGATTTAT
This sequence comes from Cydia pomonella, assembly GCF_033807575.1. Lineage (NCBI taxonomy): Eukaryota > Metazoa > Arthropoda > Insecta > Lepidoptera > Tortricidae > Cydia > Cydia pomonella. Next base: position 7,581,509 of record NC_084721.1, on the reverse strand, counting down.
TAATTGTTCCAGTGATTTCAATCTATTTTGGACAAAGTGGGGGCTTCAATTAGGTACCATGGACCAAGAAACTGAATTATTTATATATAGGTACATACAGAAAGGCTATAGATACTTTCATTGGTTCTCAAAATAATAATTATCTTATATCTTTTGTAGAATTAACTCAAATATCTTGGGTGCAAAGGATGCGTTAAATAATATGAGTAAGATAATTATGTATTCGTATGCATAATTAATATACAACTATATAAAAGAACTTAAAATAAATGTACTTTTACCAATATTACGTTAATAACTAAAGTCCGATTTGTGAAGACGGTATAATTTTTTAACGGCGAATGACGACAATAAGGGCAAATTCAAGGGACAGCTGGGGGGGAAAATCGAAATTCGCAAATTGCGGGGAACTTCCTCTTTTACTCTTACTAAGACGTAATTAGCGTGACAGAGAAAAATGCCCGCAATTGACGAACTTCGATTTTCGCGGTTGGCCTCCTGGTCGGGTTTCTTCTTTCTTGAAGCTTAGGAATACTAACTACAAGGATCAGAAGTTAAATTGCGGTTTAATATTTGCTCGTATGCATACGACACAGTGCCAGAGATCCATACGTATAATATATTTGACAGTAATTGATCGAAAACAAATAATTCGAATAATAATTAAGAGGGAATAGTCCGAATAGTATACCACATACTCGTCCATAAAAAAAAATGATTTTCCACTTCTAAATATTTTGCATTCTCCATGATTTTTTTAGTATGTTATTGACAAAAACTAGGTTTTATAGGTTTTCCTTCTTTTTTACAAAATTTGCAATATAATTATGTTTAAAGCGAAACCTATAAACTTAGAATATGTTATGCTGAAACGATCGGCATCAAAATCAAAGTGATTTGTTAAGATTTAGTTAGTGGAAACCGTTTTCTCCCGAAATGGAAATTTCATAGAAAACGTACCGTTATTTCTTTAGGATTGCAAAGCTAATCTTCACACTTAATTTTAGGCATACACGACTCTTGCTTTTTTTAATAACTCTCTTTGATGTTACCGTATACGTACATTAATTATCCTGTTCTAATTCGTCCGATAAGAGTTCGTGCCAGTGACTGTCAAATAAATGTAAGGCGTCAACTTCTTTATCTAACTGTATTACTCCCTGATACAAGTGTACATTAGTTTTCCTCCTAATTCTTTCGATTAAGGTCCCCGCCCGCCATCCGTCCGTGACGCAGGTGCGTACACGCACGGTCCCGGGTTCCCACATTATCCCGCGCCACGACACGGCATCATGATAATTTTATGCCATCGATAGCCTCTAATGCACTAAAGTGCATATCATTATGCCTTGTTTAGTTACCACAAATTAATGTTAGGTTTATGTAGAGATTCATGAATTAATTAAATTTGTGAGATGATGCTCGGATCGAACCTTTAACGAGATAGTTGTACGGTATTGAATATAGAATTAGTTTAGTAATTAAAACTGTAGTTTGTTTTACGATCATGTCCTGTATTCAATTGAGGCAAGAATCCTAAGAAAAGGTATATTTACATATTATAAGTCTTTCAATTTAGGCTTATAAACATTAACGAGCAGTAATCATACTGGTGTAGGTAATTTTTAATTTATATAGATATTTTTACACTGATATGCTAACAGCATTTTGTATTATAAAGCTCAGGTTCAAATAGATCATTACGTGAGAAAAGTGGGATATTAATTTATATCTAAATTCACCAAGCGGAGCCGTTAATAATAGTTTATTCACTACACCTGTAATTATAATAGGCTAAAGCAAAGCAAACGGGTACAAATGTACGGTTAATTAATTCCAAGTGTCGGGGCTGATGGCGAGGTTTCGACAGCGCGGGCGCACGCGAACCGCCAGTTTGACTCCATTACCCCGCCAAACCAAAAAGTCGTACGTTCAAATCTTATTGACATACTAAATTACCATAGCTGAGCAGAAGTTTACCCTATGTCATTGAGATAAAGGCCATAGGTGGTCACTAAAGATTTTGTCCAGTAACCAGAGTGACTTACGGTTTTCTGTGTTTGACGGTTACAAGAGAATTACAACCGCCTCCCGTGAACGCTCTCCAGGTCATTTGTGGCCGCTACTGTTCTGACGTAATGACAGCTTTTGTAAAAGAAATACGCATTGAATGAACGTAAATTTGGTGTTCTTAAAGCGGGACCTGGCTGCGTGTACAGTTACGAGTGGCTTAAACATTGATAATCAGTAACAAAAGATAAATGTAGGTATGACTGATACCTGTTTCGGGATAAATGCAAACGTTTTTCTTAAGTTCCATATTTAATAACAAAAATATGAATATCACGTTAGCTACCGCTATAACTTTAATAAATTATAATTTGGTAGTTCATCTTATCGATAAAATTAACCGAAGTGTCCCCAGAAGTGTTCCGTGAAGTTTTTTCCGGAGCACTAAAAATATATTAGGAGTTTAAAGCAAGGCTAAAATATAAATTAGATATCTACTCGTACAACACACACATGCAACCTACACATCAACTTAATACCAACTTTGACATCAACTTAATATCAAAAAATATTTCTGTGTTCTGCAACTAGTAAAAAAGTCTAATTGAAGGCGTTTCGCAATCCATCGCCAAATTTTACCAATTACAAATTAGAAGTTGGTGACAATGGAAATATCGTATCGAATTTTGAATGCTTTATTGTCAAGTATACCCTGATAGCTGTGACCTCCTTGGCTTCCCGTCTTTGTTCGTTTTGCTAGGAAATCTACCAACGGGCGTAGTCAACGTAACGGTTCGCTACATAAATCATATTAGAAGTTTTGCATGTACCTTATCTGAAATTAGTAACTTGATCTGCGGTAGTCAATGACAAGTAAATTAATGTGTGTAAAACTAGTAACGACATAGAGGTGACTAGAGTCAGACCAAGCTTAGTTGGCAGCGATTTTGATAGCACAGACTGCGCAAGTGTTATTTAAAAGACACGATTTCATAAAAGTTTGACGTTTAAAATAACACTTACACCGTCTGGGCTATCGGAATCGCTGCCAACTTAGCGTGGTCAAACTCTGAAAAATCTTTAAATACAAGTAAAAGCTAAGTTTAGCGGCAACCTAATGGCGCACTTTTCCCGATCATGTATGAAAAGAGCGCCTATATCTATAGTAGTTATGGTACCTCTTAAACTTTAAACTCTATATACTCGTACCTACCTAACCTTAACTTTCTAACGTTAAAAAAAAAGCGCCTAAATTGCTCAAAAAATACGTTATGCGGCTCGTTAGTTCAAATAATGTGTGAATAGTTAAAAAAAAACAATAAAGTTAACTAGAATATATGGTTTGCATCATTTAAACAGACCTGCCTAAGAAGAAATATGGTTGAACAACAGTATAACAGTTAAAGACGGCAATTAAATATCGTTAATGTTACCGGTAAGTAGTTAACCTGGACACAACGATTAACACTCAGCTCATTAACAATTAATCAAAGGTCCGATTTAAGCCGAGTGCACACGCCCCTGCCACGCCTCGAGCTGTTTACTGCTCTAAATTACACTGACGAGGGCTACAGTACGATCAGCATCCTATTTATGCAAGAACATTTCTTCTCCTCCATGGAACAGGCATTGCCTAGTGTGGAAGTCTGTAAAAACTTACACATGTAAAAAAGTTAGAATTAAACAATTTTTGTTTATTATTTAATATTTGGTCTCAACTCAGAGTTTCGTAACTAAAGCAGTGTTACAGATTTTAAAATACGATAATGATACGTTTGCAACGCTGGCATTTATCTATTCGTTAAAGAGGATGCTATAAGATTAAGATCATATCAATATTTTTTTAATCAGCTAGGCTTTTGTAAGGAGTAAGATGAAGATACTTATACTGATGTAAATATTGATGGCAAGATTACTGTCTAGTAACGGCAATTAAATATGTACCTATTGTGAATATTTAAGTGCTTTTCGAGACGTAAACGGGATTTGGAATTGGAGCAGTATCTATTCTGATATTCCATACTTCTTTAATCGCACATCGTTCACTTCATTGCGGTCCAAATCGATTTTCATAAAGTTCACATGTAAGGGAACATAATCGCATAAAAATATAACTATTACTTAGCTTGTATCGAATAGGCACAGTCGAGTTCATAAATATGCATACATTTTTTCACCTTATTGCAATGGATTAAGGTGAAGATATGTATACATATTTATGAACTCGACTGTACATGCTACCGATTGTTTTTATATCTTAGATACTAAAATAGTTCGTTTGCCCCAACGAATCATACCGATTTGCCATTTTATTAAAATTGCTCCAAAAGCAGGATGTGTGGGTAGGAAAGTGGCTAATCGAATTGTTGTTATACTTATCTGGAATATAAAAACAGAGACCCTAATCCGAATAACTAAATTCGGAATTTCTTTATCTGTTCATCTATCGCTCGAATATGCAAAAATGATAGACAGAAGCAGATAACGAAATTTCGATTTGCCCTCTGAGCTTACATACTGACTCGTATATTACCTATGGTTCCGATTGCATAGCCACTCCCACCAATTCCTCTCCAGCCTTATTCTATTTGAAGTAATTTCACGAAGAGCGATGTGGATCATCAAACATTGTAATTAGTGATATTTTATCATTATGTGCGCCGTAACACCTTAACGATAACGGTAAATAGCCATTGTTCAAACCATTTGCGGAACTTTTAAACGTTGTTTATGATTTACGATGCTATTAAGTTACTTTGGTGCTACGATATTTCTTCTTACAATAATTCGCAATAGAATATTAAGGATAAGTTGTTCTGTTACATACGTATGCACTTATAAATGCCTTGCCTACAGTATATAAATATAGAGTAGAGGTGCCAACAAAGGTGAAGCTGAGGAATAAAGGTAATTGATGGTTTATCATTAATCTATCAGGTCAGGCGTTACTTTGCGGAAATGTAATACCTTTAAACGAGCATTTCTGGTATATTTATATATTTCGGGGATCTCGGAAATGGCTCTAACGTTTTATATGAAATTTGCTATATGAGGGTTTTCGGCGGCGAAAAATCGGACTAGCTAGGTCTTATCTCTGGGAAAACGCGCATTTTTCAGTGTGTATATGTTTTCTGAGCAAGCTCGGTCTCCCTGGTATTCCTTCTCCTTCTTCCTCGCGTTGTCCCGGCATTTTGCCACGGCTCATGGGAGCCTGGGGTCCGCTTGGTAACTAATCCCGAGAATTGACGTAGGCACTAAATAATAAATATAAATATTATAGGACATTATTACACAAATTCACTAAGTCCCACAGTAAGCTCAATAAGGCTTGTGTTTAGGGTACTTAGACAACGATATATATAATATATAAATACTTAAATACATAGAAAACACCCATGACTCAGGAACAAATATCCATGCTCATCACACGAATAAATGCCCTTACCTGGATTTGAACCCGGGACCATTAGCTACGTAGGCAGGGTCACTATTACCCCCTAGGCCAAACCGGTCGTCAAAAGGGTCGGCACTAGTTTTTACGAAAGCGACTGATGCCATCTGACCTTTCAACTCAGAGGGTAAACTAGGCCTTATTGGGTCTCCCTGGTATTCCATATTAATTAAAACGAAAATATTTCTTCGCTCCTCCGCGAAATATTTTTTTTTATAAGTAATATTTTTATTTCAATTGGTGGTTTATTGTCCATATAGGTACTTAACCATATACCTCATAAGTCATTCTGCACATAAAAACAATTACGTAGTTAATTTGAAGTCAAAAGATAGCATTTTAGAGGAATGCTATATTGAGATTATTTATAACTTCTATAGGTAAGTATAATTTAAACATTACTTTATGCTATGTATATAGTTATAAATACTAGCTTGTACCTTAAGGTATAGATTTTCAAAATTACTTCTCATTGGAGATCGAATAAATAATATCTGCTATATTATTGAAAGTGCAAATACGAGTAATAAGTAAGAGTTTCCTCAAATATAAAGCAAAAATATCTTGCCAAAGGCCCAAAATCTGCAATAAAATTGCCTCTCGTTTTTCTCCACGGAACAAATTGCCGGTCATGTCCTCGAAGATAAAAGGGCAACTAATATTGAACAACTTTTAAAAACCTTTGGCGATAAAAGCCCATTAATTGGGTTACCAAGTGACCGCCGGGGGCAGATTCAATAAACGGAACAAAAATTAGATTCCTCCGTCGTGCTCCGGAGTTTTTCCTCTTTGATGTGGCTTTATTAGATTCACCTCTTTCCCTGGTTTGGATGGGCCTTTTTAATAATTATATTGTAATTTATTAAAATCTTGCTAATAGTCATTTGCATGAATACATTTAATTTTGTATCAATTAAGTTTATATAATAGTAAAAGAGTCAGATTAAAGTGTTAACATTTTGGTCTCATTCGGTCTCATGTAAGATTTTTTTGCCAAATTCCTGCAAGCTGGTTCCAATGAGAAATCAGTACTGTACGGGTAACCGGCCGATTCGACATTTAAGATACGATAAATATTAGGTTTAGATACGTTATGGATCAGATATGTCAGTGTCAAAAGTGACGTTCCTTGACACAGAAACGTATCCTATCTAGACCTAATAATTTTTACAGTAACTACATATCGGAAGATCAGCGCTGGAAGCCACCAGCAACATGCTGAGATGAGGCCATTTCGTGGCACTTTATACTTCCTTTGTTTTTGTTATATCATGTATTTTAATGTGTCTTGTTTGTGTCTACGAATAAAAAATATTCTATTCTATTCTATATGGCGCCACTTTACCGCACTAGTGCGATCATTAGCACATTACGTAAATATGTCAAAATTTTAAGGGCCTATATGTACTGTAAAGCGTTGTACGATACATGTGTGAATAGGTGATTCGCAACTCGTTACAATTTAAAACACTCCCTTCGGTCGTGTTTTAATTTATCGCCGCTCGTTTCAAATTTCCTATTTTTCGCACTTGTATCGTAATGTACGTATCTTAATGTTCTAAGGGCCGGATATATGGGTAAGATGGTGGTCGAAGTGGCACTCAAGAAGGTCTATGATACAAAAGATGGTTCGATACCTAACGACCTTTTTTCTACGTTTTTGTAACAATCTTGTAAACACGGTTTTAATTTTATTGACCAAGCGAAGGTTTCCAAATCAGCATGTGTAAAAAAAATAGCGGATGTTCTTCTCTATAAGTCGCATTTCTCAACCAATTCTAATGGAATTTTGTGGGCATGTTCGATAATTATAGAGAAATTGTTTGTCGTTTCAGTTTTTAATAAAGTTCAGTTTTTAGTAGTTTAGTACCCATGGAGGTTAGCGTGGTCTACAGCTAGCTCACAGAGCCACTGCTCACTATAGTAAAATTTTCTTAAAATACTTAGCTCATTTACAGGTAAATGAAATTCTAACGAATCTGAACTGAACTGATGAGATGGAATAAGTTTTACAAACTTCACATTTGAGCCTGATTATCAGACCGGATTAAATAATTAGATTAGAACCAAAACGGAACCTGTATGCTGTAACCTGTATCTGATATGACAAATGTACTGTCACGGAATTTAAAGCTTTCTCACTTTTGAACCTTAATCCCATTACATAGAATCGAAAAGTGACAAACCTTCAAATTCCCTTCTGTGAAATTAGCTTCCTGCCGAGGTTTTACCGAAGGGTCTACAGTATGGGGTTCTTAAAAAACGAATGTACACATTTTTTAAGGGTCGGCAACGCGAATGTAACACCTCTGGAGTTGCAGGCGTCCATAGACTACGGTAACTGCTTACCATCAGGCGGGCCGTATGATTGTTTGCCATCGACGTGGTATATAAAAAAATCTGATACTGCAATGTTCATAAAAAATCATTATATTCATTCCAAGTATCCCAACCTTATCTGAACCTCTGAACTACTAAAGACAAATATCTGAAGTATAATAAAAGCTTGGCAAAGTATAAAACAACTTATAATGTACAGGAAGTGAAGTGCAATTTTTTACATCCGTTATCAATGTTATCATGACGAAATTTTTTTCGTAAAATCACGATAATTAAACAGACGTTTATCGTCTACAACATCAATTGATTTGGTCTAATTAGGATTTAACCGATCTTAAAAAGTTTCTTTCCCAATAACGGGCTTGTGGCAATGTGTGTGTACACGGAACACGTTTGTTGCGTGTGTGCGTGCAGGATCAGTGGCCGGTCGGCGCTGGCGCACCTGCCGCGCGGTTCCCACGGCCGCCCCCGCACCGCCGCGCCACCCCGTGACGTCACTCGCGCAAACTATGCGCCACCGATATTAGATGTTATCTGGCTTTGCTTCATATAGGGCCAGGGCTATTATAAACGAATGACAGTCATCAATTATCATACTTTAGTACCTACCTATACATCATTTTAACTTTTTTTTTTCTAACCACTTCCACGAAACTAATAAGTGCCATGAAATAGGTATGGTAAATGTACATGTGATGAAAGAATGAAAATGCGTCATTCATTGGCAAGTGTCTCTCCTACATCTCTTATTTTAGGACACTAGCGCTAGTACTACATAGTACATAGAAGCATATTCCGTGGGGTACCAATTTTTTTTTTTTTTTTTTAATTTATTTATTGAGAAACAAACAGTCTTAAAATAAACATATGAGCAACTTAGCTAATAGCTATGGATTGATTTCGTTATAGACCTATAGTTTCCTAATTTTAAATTATTCGATGTACAATTGAAAAAATAATAATAGTGTAAACTTATAGCGTACATAACAAAAGCGTAAATTTATATATAAAATATATATATATATATATATATATGTAGAGAACTGAGAAAATACTTAAATCACAGGTACTTATTATCAGGTTGCTGCAACTTTTCACCGTTATTTTAGAAAAGAATATACTGCTCTTTTAAAGAGGCCTAATGAATTGCAAAACAAATCTGCGTCCATACATTTTTCATTGTACTGCCTACATTCGATACCAATGTATCTTAATCTACTAAACATTTTGTCTGCTTCACCGAAGCATGCCTGGAAGAAGTTTTTCTGTAGCAGTAAGATCACCTTCTCTACTGTATGATTTTCATTTTTTTTATTTTTTTATAAGATTTTATACATTACAGGTATACTTACAGTCAAACTATTTTGTTTATTTTGCCCAATGATCCATTCAATAAAATCATTTAGTGTCGCCCTCTTCACTCAACGGATTGAACTACACCGCACACTGCCACCTATGGCAAGTCTAGGGAACTACAACGCCAACTCAGTCTTCATACCCGACTCTTCAAATGGCCCCGCGTTCGGTAGATGGCGCTAGTGGTACCAAAGTCGGTACACAAAAAAACGAAAACAAAAGCGTAGGCGCACGTTTGCTTACAAACCTTATTTTGATGTCTCCGGAGAAACAGGCATGTTGATTTAGGATTCTATTTCTGTTCCTACCATTTACAATGAAGAGCTATTGGGTATAGAAAAAGTGTAAGATCCTAAATAATTAATAACGTTAATAAATAAAATTATTGTTTTTAATAAATAACCTACCTAAGGTTATGTTATACAGTTACGGTCTCCTTAAATAAAACAATAAAATAAATATAGTTGATAATGAAAACAATTGGATCATCTTTTCATCGGTCATAAATGTCATAAATTTGAATTATTTTGTATAGAGCAGTGTTGTTATGTTCTTTGTAGTTTGTGTAAATTTTAACGATTTCCGTTCAAATATCAACCTTACAATTAAGCAATAAGATTAAAATTGCAATGGCGTTTTTGTGAGTTGTGGTCGTTTCGGTAGATTTCGGGTATACGTTCGTTACCGCAAGTTGGCCGGCTTTCAAACGTCTTTAGAGTATCATAACGAGTCGGGTACAGATTTATTGGCCAATAAATCATAAAGGTCCCAAACTCCAGCGTAATGTGCGAATATTCCGGTTTGGTGAATTTCTCTCTTGCACAGAAGTCCAAGCAAATGAGAACATTTGCTCCCTCATCACATCAAACCCCTGGTGCACCAGTACAACTGTATGCAATATAATAGCAATTTCAGAAAAAAACTTAACTTGAGATCAATCATATTGGCACTTTGTTTTTCATTCTTCATCACTTAAAAAATGAACTGTAAACTTTACTTAAATAATATTGGTAAGGCAGCAGGGTACTTGCAATATTGGGAACTGATCTAAGATGATGTTGCTGCCAAACATTCCACGTGCTATGGCGACAACGACTTGTTGTTGTGTTGTTGTACAGGCGTTGGAAACAGTTTATTTATATATTTATTTTCAGAATTATGTTAGTACCTGTCTCTGCCTTTAAACGCATCTGCTAGACTTTAAGACTTGATTGGTACTGTTTAGTTTTTACTTGCTTAAAATTTTATTACTAAACTTGCCTTAGGCTCGTCCTCTGCGTGAAATGATGATGTTGATGATTGATAAAAACTATCCTATGTCCTTTCCCAGGTCTCAAACTATCTCTATACCAAATTTCATCTCAATCGGTTCAGACTTCAGAGGTTTAACTCTTTAACGGCCAAGACTGAAAATAATCCTCAATTCAATAAGCCTCATCGCCAACGCCAATCTAAACTTATCTAAACTTACGGCCCGATTCGAAAAATGATTAAGACACGTTTAAGATCTCGGAATGATCTTTAAAAGATCGGTAACCAAATGACATGTCTAAATTGACGTTTATTTCGATTCCGCTGTGATCCCAATAAGATCTATCTACGACATTTCTAAACTCAAAGTGATATTGCTTGCCCGAATCGAGCTGCTTCTGTCAATTAGACGACATTTAAACGATATCTAAATGAGAACTTATCCAAACCAGAACTCATCGTAATCGTATCTCATTCTTCGAATCGGGCCGTAACGGGCCCTAGTCCTTAAAATTCTGTCTAAGAAAAAATACAAAAAGATGATGTTATAGGGTGGTCTTTTGAGGCCTTTGCCCTATAAAGGGGTCTCCCCACATACATCTAGCCTAGCCTAGCTATGTATACATTGCCATCTCTTTTTTTTGCGTGACATTGTTTTATTTTTTTATTTTATTTTTTCATGCTGTTGTAACGTTAAGTTGACGATCTTTTAGTGAAAGCCTTTGTTTCATCCTTTTGTGTAAAATATCTTTTTCTTTCTATATATAGATATAGCAGAATCGGCAAAAGCCGATAGAAAAAAGCTTTGTGTGTGCAATAACAGTGTCGGCGCGTCGGCAGGCGTCGGCCGACGCGAGCCGAGCCGACTAACGTGAAATGCAATTCGATTAATTAAAATAAAATCGAAGTTCTAACAACTCAAGGATGACGTATGCCACTTGATGGGATAAAGGCTTTTTCTATCGGCTTTTGCCGATTCCGCGTCGATATACTTATGTCAGAAATCTGAAATTATGTAGGGAGACGGAGTCCCTTAAACGTGAAGAGGTAACATACAGACAGAGTTACTTTCGCATTTATAATTTTTAGTAGGTTTAGATGGATAAAATAAAAGAGACAGTTTTTTTTTTCAAGCCCGTCCCTATAACACGAGCGATCATAAAGGAATATAAAAACCGTCGTTGATCCTGCCACGCATAATATATGTATGCACGTTATATGCTGGCCCGATTTGTATGCAAACTACACAGTAGCAGGAGAGGTGCCGAGCAGCCCATTAAGTTACGCGTACGCGTCGCAAGCTGCGCTTAGCATAAATGCAGTAACTACATTTGAAAAAACATTAAAATATAGACCTTATTTTATTTTAGATAATGTTTACACTTGAGTGGTATTTCAGTTGTAGTTATGGAAGATATGCTTAGTGCGACTGCGAGACGCGCCGCGCATATAATGCACGTAATATAAATATTCCTTCACAATGTCAACCTTGTTACAATGATATAAAGTCGAATAAAGCTTACTCAAATTATTCGTTTGCATCAACCATCCGACGTTAACGTCAAATTAATAAATTTTTACTGGCTTTTTGTTTGCTTTATTCAGTAAATCGTCAATAAAAAACTATAAAAATACTGAATTTAAAAAGGTCCTTTACCTGTCGTTACGACGTGCGGATTTTATTTATAAGTTTGGATTAACTTATTACGCTGTATTTACATAAATCATGTAAAGTCAGTAATTTTATTGATTAATGGCGATTTATACTAACTTGGTATATGACATATACGTACATTTATAAGGTGTACCACTTACCTCAGCGGTCGGTACATGGGGCTGACTTTAGAATTTCATAGCGTGGCGTGACGATTTTCTTGTATAGTGCATTATTATTACTTAACACAAATCAAATCAATATTAAATTTTTAGTTTAAATTCAAGGAAGCGTTTTAGAAATGGGAAATAGGATTTTAACGTAAGTATAGCGGCCGGAATTGAAATTATTTGATTTTAAAATCGAACGAAAAAAGCTAAGTACACCGTTCGATTTCATTCATGGATATAATTTTATCAAATTTGATTAGAGATAATTTATACTACTATTTATACAGTATAAATCTCTCATACATAACCGGGAATCTAACCTGGTCAATCTTTGTGTAATCGCGTGTAAAAAGATTGAATGTCATTATTATTAAATTTAAAATCGAAGCCACATTTCCTAAGAACAGAAGTGGCTATCTCTCATAGTTTCTAACTTCGCCATACTGACCGTTTTGGATTGATCACCTGTATATTAGTATTAGGACAGTAGGACGCAGGTTAAATATTAATTATTTAAGTTAAGATTCAGAACATTGCTTTATTAATTTATACCACGTTTATAATACCTATTACTACAATCATTTATTTTCGCACTACATTGAAGAATAAGTCACTTAATACAAAATATATATCCACAACAAGTTTCGTCAACGGCCTACCTAGTATCTATATAACAAAAAGCAATAAACAAATAGAAACCTACCCCCCACTCTGATTTTCACCCGGACCAAAAGTGCCAAAAATACTGGCAGCATTGCCTCGCTGAATGGCCAGTGATATCTGCTGGACCAGGAAAGAACCAGAGCGAGGGTCGCAGCCCCTTTCTTTCAGCCGACACCCTATGCTCTTGATAAAGGCTTTGGCCTCGGCACACCAAGGCCCCGCCGTCTCAACGGCAACCGGGACAAAATCATACACTTGCTCGAGGTTGGCGTATTTGTTATGTTTTAATTTGGCCGCACTTTCAGCCGCTGCGCCTGCTTTGTTCACCGTGTGCGCGAGATGAGTAGGAGCAAAAGTACTCACACACGTGGCATCCCAAAGCAAGCTGCGGCCTTTCGCCCAAGGAACAAGCGTAAGACCATCCGGTCTCTTACCATCTAAACGACTCAGGCCCTGGGGCTCCATGATACACGGGACATTCGCCGAAACCAAAGCTCGCCTTATCAGATCGTTGATAGCACAGTGCCTGGGTATCCTACCCACGCACCGCGAACAGCTCAACCCATGGTGACCATCAGCCTCTACCATCACCCCACACTTACACTTATGAGGCTCGCACACCTTGCTCCCAATTCTCAGTGCCACAGCCATCCGTAACGTGTCATTATCGAGCAAGGTTCCCAAGTGCGGTGACGGCAAGGCATGCAGCCACGCCCCTGACTCCGGTTCTCTGACAGCCTTCAGTCTAGCCACATCCTTCCCAAAAGCACCCTCCACCAGGCCTTGATGCAAATCATGGCACAAAATATCGTCCCACTGTCTTTGGGATGAGGGGTTCTCCGGTCGTTCAACCCCCGCAAAGCGAGACGACCACTCGGAAAGAGCTTCCTGAAAAAATGCAACGCAGACATTGCCACCACCAAAAGAAAGAATTTTAGTGACAAGACCTGCCGCCGCATGAGATGATGCCAAGAAAGCTACCAAGCCGACGTCACGCATGCAACGTACCCCCAACCCCCCATAACGAACAGGAAGTGATGCCTGGCGCCACTGTGGCTCATCGAAGCTGACATTTAAAACACCTTCTAAGCCCTGTCGAAGCACACGATCAAACGCGTGTACGTCTTGTTCAAACCTCCAAATTGGCGCAGTCCTCAAGATATACGTTACGCGAGGCATCGCAAAACAGCTTCGCAGTAAAATGAGTGAAACGTGCGCCGACAAGTGTTCGAAATGCAAAAAAGCAGACTTCAACGCCTGAGTCTTAGCCTGAACCGCCGAACCCACCCCTTCCGTGAAAATGGGTGCCCCTAATAAAGAAAACGATTCTTTGTTCAGCAACTTAAGACCTGGCAATACCGACTGAAAGTCAGGCACGGAATCCAATGCTAAGGAGCCACATGGATACAGCTCACACTTTGTGGAATTTACTTTCAATCCAATTGATTGCAAAGCCGGTAAGAGCCTACCCACATCATCCAGAACCACATTAGGGCTTCCACCAATAGTACCATCATCCAAGTACCACACATTCAATGGTGACTGCAACGCCGTTATGCAATTCTGCATCGCAAGGCAAAACACCAAAGGACCCAACGGATCTCCCTGTTGAGCACCCACCTGCGAAGAAATCGTGCTGTCACCAAAGAATAAGTTACTCGGGGATGAATAACACTGAAAAAGAAAGGGATACAAAGTTGGAACACGGGTTTTCACCTGTTCCAAAATTATATCCCTTTCCACCGAATTAAAAGCGTAATTTGATTTCAATATATAGCTCGCAAAATGTGTATGTGTGTTGATTGAGCTTTTCTAATATGTACACAAAGTTTTTATAAATTATCTTGATTATTCCTACTATAACATCCTGATAGGTTATTGGGACCGTGAGAAATGCATGGTGGGGGTAAGTAAAGCTATCCCAGCGTATAAGGTGGTAAAAATTAGAACTAACTGCGGATAGCGTCTTTAACATTTCGTACAAGTTATATGGCTCGAAATGAAACTTTGATTTAAGATTTCTCCTGAAATATTCATTTAAATTGTATGGTGTAAGGGACCATTGTAATCTGTATGAAATGCTTAATATAACTAACGTATTTAATTTGTAACTTATCCATCTAAATAGCTTTGCAAATGCCACATATTACGTGATATTTTCCTAGAAGTTAAGAGTGGGTATTTAACATCGCGGAGTTTTTTTGTAGACCTATGAATGAGAAACAACTCCACCATACATTGTGTTGTTATAACTCAAACGGATTAAGCAGCGTTTTCGATTAAAGCTCCTAGCCAGCGTGATTTTTTCCGACAACATCGTTATTGTTCAACCAATTTACATAAAACCTTAACAAGTTATATACCTAAGCCTTCCTCAAGAATCACTCTATTGATAGATAAAAGTCGTATGAAAATCCGTTCAGTAGTTTTTAGTTTTGGAGTAGTTTTATAAGATGTAGTGAATTGACGTTTTCCCCTAGACTTGCGGACACTAGGTTGCGTGACAGTCCTGCACATAGCGAATAATAACTATTTAGGTACATCTAAACAAATTTACTTGAGTCGACTCCTCTTGCTCTACTTATACTTTTACCATTTTACTGCCAATACTGCCATAAATTACTTTCTGATTAATTTATCAAGAAGTTCTATTATCGATTTTTATGTTTTTAAGATCAATGATATTTTTATAATTATATGAAAATGTAGTACCTATACTCAAGGACGACAAGATTATTTTATCTGAATAATCTTATCAAGCAAATTCTATTTATAGCAAGAACTGAACGTGTATTTACTTATCTCAATTAGTATCTAAACTTTGGAATACCTGCTAACAGTACCCCTAGTGTAAATATTTTCGACAGCGAAACGTGACGTACGCGTTTGCGTTAAGTGTCATTTTGTATGAGATTTTTGACTTTCCAAAACGTCCCGCTTGGCGCGCTGTTCAAAAACCCATACAAAATGAGACTAAACGCAAACGCGTACGCCACGTTTCAAAATCGAATTTATTTACACTAGGGGTACAGTATAGTATCTATATTCACATATTTTGACGCATATTCAATTCAACAAAGTTACATTGGACGAAATCCTTTAAAAGTATCTTCTACAAAATCTACAAACTAATGTTTACAGGTTATCTAGACATCTCTTTGATCTAGGAGAGCTTCTGGCGTTACTCAGAAATAATCGAACGGCTATTCTGGTCAACTTGTAAAACAACATGTCCGCCGACTGGTCGAGCCGCGGTACTAGGCGCACAGAGTCCTCGAGAGCTTTCGCGTCCATTCAGTCCAGATGAATGAACCTCCTTTGTGTGCGTGTCAGTATAACATACAAGTACAGCAGTCGGCGCTGTGTGCCGAGCCCAACACGTGTTTGTGAGCCATGCCTCAGGCAGTTATGAGAATTTTCTTGTATCAACATAGGTTAACACAGAAATAGTTAGCTTTGTATTTGCCAATCTGATCTTGAAGTGAACTATAGCTAAGAAATGTGCAAAGTAAGGTCTTCCCGTGAGAATTTTAATATATATGAATTGCTAAAATAAGGGGCGGTTAATTAAACCGATCTGCTAACATTGATTAAAGATACGCCATCTGACACACAAGTGGTTAAGGGCCTACACATGTGTCATGGAGACATAAAATAAAGTTAAATAAACATTAGCTTTCGACGCACAGTTTGAACTCTGTTCAGTTAAGAATAAAGTTTAAAATCTGTTAAAAAGTGATCGAAACCAGGTGACATACGAAACTTGGTTTCCACTCGATGAAGCATAAAAAACTGCTTACCCAGCCATTAGTAGTGTACTGTTACCCCACAAAATGTCCATTTCTGTCTGGATATAATAAGAGTAAAGAGAGTTTCATAATTTCTATGAATGAAATGTTTGTGAAAAGATTTTCTGTAGGTATACTAATGAAGAGCTTCACGACGAAGTGATGACCTTAGGGTGAATATCTTAGTTGCTATACACTACCGCAATTATTCATGAATGAATCGAGAATTTCAATAGAATAAATAAAATAAAATAGGTACTTTATTGTAACATTTTAATTACTCTTTCCTTCATTAAGTACTTTAATAACTATTTATTTTAATAAATGAGAAAGTAAATTTGATAGGTAATGCCTACCTAATAGTAATAAATTCACATCGAATAAGTTAAGATCATTGATTTGTGTATATATACATATATAAATTCTTAAAGTACCTACATACAATCAATTGCAGATGTATTTAAACTTTGCTTAAATAAACTAACAAATAATATTTGAACAGCTTCAATCAAATAAGGAGTTATCTCGAAAACTAAGAAAATAATTACACTTGTAAGTTATAAGTCTTACAAAACAAACTCAATGTCATATCGTTATACATCTGACGCAACAAAGATAATCCCACAAAGGTGCGTCGCATCAATGGCCGTACATAATCGATTGAATGAATGTTATGAATGATCCACGATAATGTTCGTTAATCAAAATATCACAAGCAGCCATAACACATAGTGCATGTTTGTGTAGTGCAATGTAATGTAACATTAGTAGTTTATGAAAAGCAGTAGTTTTGGCAACATCCTGCGCGCGGTGCAACAGGCGGAGGAAGTGGACACCGCAACATCCTCTCGAGAACACCTATCGTGTTCTCAGGAATGTATACTGTTACATCTCTCACTTTTTGATACTGATTCATTGATTGGAAATAGCAGTACCATAAATTGTACCTACTTACCAAAAGTCAAACTTAAATTTAAATTTTAAAATTATTATATTGTGGTAGGTAGGTTGATATACGTATATTCCGCTTTAAAGTAGACTTTACTACTATCATGCTGTAACACTTAGGGCCAGTTTTACCAATCACACATGACGGACTGATCAACGTCACTTAGCAGTAAACTATGAAACTTCCCAAACATAAAATTTTGCGGACACTAACGAAGACACCAGTTTGGTGCAACTGACAGACGGTTTGGTGCAACTGATTCTTCTTAACCGTTCGTATGCTTCTGTAAAGTGTTGGCTGTTTATATTCCCTAGGGAGTTATAGCTTTTTTTCACAATCCATAACTAGGGTGGTACTAGGTACTAGGGTGTGAGGAAGCGGCCGTTGGCATCATGTCAAACAATTCTTCAGAGCACAGCCCTTTATACGAATAACCTGTCAATGCGTCCTTATGGCAAGCGACAAAGTGGGACGTTTTGCTGGTTTCGGTCACATATTTTGCCAATAGATACTTTAAATTCGTCATCATGTCTTACACAGAGTTCCTACATGATGCCCAATCTTGTTCGACACTGAACCGTCCTCTAATCATAACCATCTAACCAAAAGTTAAACGAAAACAATATTTCAGTGACAAAAATATAATGTAGGTATGTCAATCAAAATAGTAGCAGCGAGTAGGCGGCATTCTCACAGCTCTGCATTTGTTAGCATGTAATTGATCCCAACAATCATTTGGCACATAAACTGTGTCGGTACATAACTAGGTACGTTGAACATGACTCATGACGAGATAGGGACAAATTGGTAGCGTTGTCTACGATACGCATGTGCCAAGTGGTACTTGTGGCTGATAATGCAATTTATGAATTTTGGACTATATATGCAATGTGGTTGTGTTTAGATGCGATAAGAGGACGTCAACAGCTAGTAGTCAGAGACTCCTACTGGCAGAAATCCTTTAATAACTAACAAAGTACATAAGTTAATATAGGAAGCACTCATCAGCCATTATTAAAAACAAATCTTTATGAAATCTATTGTAAAGTGTGTATTTAAAATGGAACGATACGAATGATCAACACAAATAAACGATAAGTACCTGGGCGACCGAGCTTTGCTAAAGTTACTATTTATTGTAATATGGTGGTGTATAGGTGATAATCTTAACTACATTTTTTTACTAAATTAAACTTGTCTAAAACAATAACAATTAAAAAATTATATATAAAGTTGAACATATAAAAAAAAACAAAAGTTAGTCACCGGGCGAGATTCGAACCCGTAACACTCGTTTAGCAGTCCGCGTCTTAACCCGCTGGACCAGACGGAGAGTGGCTGGCAACACGAAATTAGCGACCATATTCTGCGTCGAAAGAAAAACGCATGAAAACTCGAAAACACGCGTTTTCCCAAACATATCTAGATCGATAGACTAATCTAGATCGATTGTTTACCCCCAAAAACCCCCATATACCAAATTTCAGCAAAATCGTTAGAGCCGTTTCCGAGATCCCGGAAATATATATATATATATACAAGAATTGCTCGTTTAAAGGTATAAGATACTGTTAAAACCCCTTCCAATCCAATGCAATTGTTAATGTTGTCTTTGCAATTGGAAATGGGGCTTATTTAGACGGTTGAAGAACAGGCATGCAATATGCAATACATTGCTAACTGAACTACAGAGTACCTAAATACAATGAATTCTGTCGATCGACCAAATACTGCAATGTAGCGAAAATCGCATGCAAGCTCTTGAACCGTATGGGGCTTTAGTTAGATTTTATTTTTGAGTTAATGCTCAAAACACAAAATGTTAATTAGACCAGCGGTTGAACAAAAATGGGTTTCGATAATATTAAAGTTTTTTCTTTTTTGATATGTCATTGGGAGTATGTTAAATAATACTTTGGTAAAAAGTTAGAAATTTTAAGGTTGAGCTTTCGGTTATATTTAAATATTTTAATTTTTGCTAATAACTAAGTAAATATAGAATTAAAGTTACAGAAAACTTTAGCATATCGAATAACACTTCAATTTATGTACAATTTTCAGTTTTTAGAAATCTGGAACAGCTGCTTTCTGGTAAACGTAAAAACACGAGTTATTTTGTAAATATAGAATTAGAGTTGCTGATATTGCAAAATTACGATATTATGGATCAACTTAGTATTCTAGTAAAAAGTTAGACATGTAGACAATGTGCTTGTCTAGATATTGATTTCAGGTTAAGCAGTATAGCTAATATTGAATTAAAGTTTGTAGAGTTAATAATAATCGATCATCAACAATGATCTCAGTTACTAAACAAAAATTTAGAAATATAAAATCACGGCGACACTCATTACTGATATGTATGCATTCCTTGCTTATATAAATACGTTACGTTTCAAACGCGCGGCAAGTTTGCGCGCGCCGCGCGCTGTGGCAGGAGTGCAGGAGGCAGCGAACAACGGTAGTGGGGAGCGGGGTGTCCTTGACTGCGTCTACGGTCCATCGAAAAATTCCTAAAGCGTGTTTTAAATTAATAGCAATAGAAAATTGTTATTTTGTTGTTACTATAATAGGTATTGCCCGCGGTTTCGTTCACGTAGAATTCGTTATCGCGTTACATGAATATTATTTATTTATTTAAACTTTATTGCACAAACAAAAAAAACACAAATGGCGGACTTAATGCCAAAAGGCATTCTCTACCAGTCAACCATTGGGTCAAATAGAGACAAAAAAAACACATTCTCATACAGATGACCACCCTTCCTTGTACCATTTTAAAAGCCAGTTGCAGCTTTTCTTTCCCGTTTTTTTTCAGATGTTTGGACTTGGTATTTTCCTCGCGATAGTTATTTGTTTTAAGGGGAATGTTGTTATTAACCACTAATGCTAATATTGATAACCGATAGCTATATAGAGATACGTTATAAGGTATATGCACCCTCATGTTATTTATTTCTGATAAGAAATAAATGTAAGACAAAATTCACAGTGATACATTTCAAGTAGGTTGCCTTGTAAGATTGCGTACGGATAGTTTTTTTGTTTGTTATTTCATCGTATAATATATCAAATGAAAGCTTATTTTAAAGTTGCCGTATTAAAAAAGTTGGTCCAGTTAATGGTCGCCTAGATTAACCGATTTTTATATAAAATGTAGGCAACCATGGACTGGACCAACTTGTTAAAAATGCAACCTAGTACAGTTAGTAATATAGTACCTGGGCGACCGAGTTTTGCTCGGTTATAACTATTTATTGTAATATGGTGGTGATAATCTACATAAACTTAAAAAGTAAAATGTGAACTGACAATTATTATTATTTACAATCGATTTTAACCTTACAGCACTTGTCACAGAGTAACGCCATCTATTGTCGATTTCTCTTATTACATAGGTCATTTTTTTTTACTAAATTAAACTTGTGTAAAACAATAAAAATTAAAAACTTATATATAAACTTGAACATATAAAAAAAAACAAAAGTTAGTCACCGGGCGAGATTCGAACCCGTAACACTCGTTTAGCAGTCCGTGTCTTAACCCGCTGGACCAGACGGACAGTGGCCGGCAACACGAAATTAGTGACCATATTCTGCGTCGAAAGAAAAACGCATGAAAACTCGAAAACACGCGTTTTCCCAAACATAAGACTAATCTAGATAGATTGTATACCCCCAAAAACCCCTATATACCAAATTTCAGCGAAATCGTTAGAGGCGTTTCCGAGATCACAGAAATATATATATATACAAGAATTGCTCGTTTAAAGGTATAAGATAAAATAACTTTTCTTTTGATATATCATGTGACGTTTTCGTTTACACACTAAAAGCACAGTGTAAAAAGTAACAGTGGGCCGACGCCTTTGATGTTTGCGTAAATGCCGACACCGCTCAAGGTCTCCGTACCTACCTAGGGTTATCACAGACTTACACAACTGCCCAAAAGAGGATGGAAATGTTTTTAGTTTTCATGTTGTATGATGTATGTGTACTAATTTTACAAATGACGTCCATTTTGGAAATAAAGATGGCGGACGTCACTTTTTTGAAAAAGTCGTCATGGGTGTTGTTTTCTGGGTTTTTAGGGGTGTGGATTTCAAAAATGGCATCTATTTTGATAATAAATATGGCGGACGCTACTTTTTGAAATGGGTGTCGATGTGTGTAGCCGTGATATCAACCACCTTGAATTCTAAAATGGTCTCTATTTTTGAAATCTGCACCAACAAGAACCGCCAAAATTGACGTCATTTTTGTAATTTGAACCCCGAGGAACCTCGGAGATGACACCCATATCGATTTTTAAGAAAAATTAATGTCCGCCATCTTGGATTTCAAAATAGACGTCATTTTCGTAATCGGAATCCCGAGGAACCTCGGATATGACACCCATATCGACTTTTAAGAAAAAATAATTTCCGCCATCTTGGATTTCAAAATGAACGTCATTTTCGTAATCGGATCCCCGAGGAACCTCGGAGATGACACCCATATCGATTTTTAAGAAAAATTAATGTCCGCCATCTTGGATTTCAAAATGAACGTCATTTTCGTAATCGGAATCCCGAGGAACCTTGGATATGACACCCATATCGACTTAAGAAAAAAATAATTTCCGCCATCTTGGATTTCGAAATGAACGTCATTTTCGTAATCGGATCCCCGAGGAACCTCGGAGATGACACCCATATCGATTTTTAAGAAAAAATAATGTTCGCCATCTTGGATTGCAAAATGGACGTCATTTTCGTAATCGGAACCTCGAAGAACCTCGGAGATGACACCCATACCGATTTTTAAGAAAAATGAATGTCCGCCATCTTGGGTTCCATAATGGATGTCATTTTCGTAATCGGCACCCTGAGGACTTTCAAAAATAATGAAAACATCAAATACTACATGATACATATACAAACAGAAGCAAGAAACAATTTCTTGCTTTTTAAAGTCTTAAACTACTCATAATTTCTTAAAATAAGTTATAAAACATGTCCGCCATTTTGAATTTGAAAATTGATATCATAATTATGATATATTTTTGTTTACACTGAGACAAATAATTAGCACATGTCGTATGAAATATTTTAATTGTGTGTTTTTTTTTTATTTTTTTTTATACTACGTCGGTGGCAAACAAGCATACGGCCTGCCTGATGGTAAGCAGTATCCGTAGCCTATGTACGCCTGAGGAGTTACATGCGCGTTGCCGACCCTAACACCCTCCCACCCCTCGTTGAGCTCTGGCAACCTTACTCACCGGCAGGAACACAACACTATGAGTAAGGTCTAGTGTTATTTGGCTGCGATTTTCTGTAAGGTGGAGGTACTTCCCCAGTTGGGTTCTGCTCTAGATCTGGAATGACATCCGCTGTGCTGTGCCCTACCACACAGAGCCAGATGACATTTACAATGCCCATACCTCTCTTATAATGCCTGTGCTAAAATAGTACATTACGATACAAGTGCGAAAAATAGGAAATTCGAAACGAGTGGCGATAAATTAAAACACGACCGAAGGGAGTGTTTTAAATCGACACGAGTTGCGAATTACCTATTTGCACATGTATCGTACAACGTTTTACAGTACATATGGCCTTTTAAATGTTCGACACAGTAACGTAATATGCTCATTTTCGCACTAGTGCGCTAAAGTAGCACCATATGTACTGTAAATGTGATTGCGAACTACCTGCAATAACTATACAGTACCTGGGCGACCGACCTTTGCTCGGTTATAACTAACTATTTATTGTAATATGGTGGTGTATAGGTGATAATCTTAACTACATTCTTTTACTAAATTAAACTTGTCTAAAACAATAAAAATTAAAAAATTATATATAAAATTGAACATATAAAAAAAAAACAAAAGTTAGTCACCAGGCGTGATTCGAACCCGTAACACTCGCTTAGCAGTCCGCGTCTTAACCCGCTGGACCAGACGGACAGTGGCCGACAACACGAAATTAGCGACCATATTCTGCGTCGTAAGAAAAACGCATGAAAACTCGAAAACACGCGTTTTCCCAAACGTAAGACTAATCTAGATCGATCGGAAGTTTTGAAAATGTAATTTTCATCATCGTCACTTGGCTGTACATTTGAGGGCCTATCGCGAACCACGTTCGACGTGTTTACCTCTCTGTCGCACTTGTAAATTCGTACGTAAGTATGACAGGGAGGCAACACGTCGAACGTGGTTCGCTGTAAGCCCTCTGATGCCACCTCCATTAGTCTTTTGTACGCCGGTATAGCCTTCGACTCAATGTATAATCTACACTTTTTATGGAAACGTAGTTCCTCCTTCCCGTAGAAATATTTAACTTTCCCATCACCAAGAAAGATTATTTGCTCGCAGTTATTAGCTGCTCAATTCCTCGTTTTTTCTCTGTTACTAAGTCAGTACAGTACACATATCAAACATTTTGAAGTCATAATAACTTTTATTCTATAATTAAATTCATGTTATGTCCGCATCTAATTTATGTGCACGATAAACAAACAAATGAATGATTTGAAAGAAAATACAAACAGCGCTTGCGAAGCTGAGCGGGGGGCGCGGGCGGGGCGAGGTATCTATCGCTCACTAGGTCGGCTACGATAGGCTCCCGCGCGCCGAGCCGACATGTTGACGGACCAGCGCGGCGTGGTTATGAATTTCGCGCCTTTTTAAGTTGATTTTACTATTACAATGCAAGCTACACACAGATATTTCTTACTTTCCATAAAATGGCTACATATATTATTTTATAGTAATAGACTTATCTCTACGGACTTTAATTCAATATTAGATCTTACAGGACAAAAAACGCATATTAATTGTAAAGCACATATGCTATTCTTCTAATTTTTTGCGTTGCCTATTAACTTAAGAATTTAGATATGATAGTGTGGATTTTTCAAACTTTAATTCAATATTGACAAAATAATAAGCTAATTTGAGTTTGACAAAGTAGCACGCTGATTTTTTTTCTAAAAATTTGATAGCATAAAGCCTCATACATATTATAAAAGACAATGCTTAAATTTTGTACTTTAATTCAATATTCAAAATTCATCAATAAAAATACATAAATACCTTATTTATATCTAACGCTCGTTCTAAATTTTCTTCATATATTACAAATATGCTTAAAAATATGTCCCATACCAGATAAACATCACTTTTCACTCTTTAGAATTATCGAAACTTATAGGGCAAAAATCCGGTCCCACTATTGGTCTAAATGCTCATATTCAAAACACAATCTTCAATAAAGTCATGCCGAAAGGGCTTTTTAAGGGAAATTTTCATGTAGTACAGTTAGCTGCAGAGAAAAGGTGCTCCCCTGCATAGAAGTTTGTATGCAAAGGTGCTAAGCGAATAGTATTTCTGACTGTACTGTAAATCACCGTCGAGGGTGGCATGATCTCACTAGTCAGCTAAATGTTCCAAAGCTTTTTAATTACGCTGCGCACGCGGCGGGACGGAGCCCGTTCATTCAGAACGATTGTATCCAGTTACGTTCATTCATTCACGAGTATGGAGGTAGTGTTTGAGAGTATGGTTATGTTGTTTTGAAGTGAGCTTTATTCAAATGGGGTAAAAAAAGGTAATTAATCGGAAAAAAGAGTCGATCTAATACTAAGTCTCTTAAATTTTTCTTCGTTTGCAATAAAAAACACTAGAGTTTTTTGCCACTAAAATATTTCAGTGGCATAAATATCTACTCTCATTTATATATATAAATGAAAGTAGATATTTCATGAAAGAGACATAATATACCCCTGAACTAAATAATCAACCGTGTTAACAGCAGAAATGACGGAGAAAAATGTACTTGTGTTTTCGAGACTGATGTGCGTGATTTTTTTTGTTTCGAATTCCCTGACACAATACGCAATAAAATTTTATGTTAAAGCCATTGTAAGCAACTAACTCAACTTTTTAACGTCTTTCACATATACCATTTGTCGCCCGTTGAGTCTCATGTTTTGGTGCATGTTAGTAAAACAAACGATGCATGAGCGGCTCCCACGTGGAACATGCAGACAGTTGTAGGAACAATGGGCCCGTATGCGGCGGCCACCCCGGCGCGAGCCTTCAGACACGTTTCGAGCAGTTCAATACCCTCGTTACATCGACTGATTACAATTAACACGTCGAGTTCAACCGATGTGTGCATTTTGCACAAGCTAAATATCATTAGTATTGTAATTTGGATTCGGATATGAGCTCAAAAGTCAATCCTTGTTATCAATGGGACCATAAACAATATTTTTTTAAACATCCCTAATCGCAATAAGCTTCAAAAAATCTTCAAGTCGTCACGTCTCAACTTTATATATTTATATTTAAAGAAGAAAACGCGAATGAATTTGAATTCTTCTCTTTTAACTTTTAAAACTTGTTATACAACTTAGTCTATTACAGTAGGATTCTTAGTCTTAACAGAAGACTAAAATCTTCAAGAACTTTAAAAGGGTTCAAGTTTCCATCAAGTGGCTTGGGCCTGAAATGTTGACGACTATGGAAGGATACTTCTCGCGAGATTTTTCGGGAGGATCTGTATCTAGTGGCGACCGCCAACCGAAGGACGCAGCGCAGAATTCCCCAGCAACACGGACGGACTATCTAGTTAAAATGATGAGGGCAGCACACGACCGTCCTTTTAGAAGTTTCTTGGGGGACGCTTATGTCCAGCACCGAATGTCTTTCGGTTGTAATCTTATTAAGATGATAGATACTTGAGACTTTGCCAAGCCTGCCTGTATGTCAAGCTATAAACTATAGCACGTAAGTGATCAGTTATGAAAACAGCGGCTGATGCTGCAGTAACGAGGATGCGCCGTATTATCCTATTCGGGCTTCACCTATTTGCTAATCATCTAGCCCCGTGGCCGCGTAACGATCGATTATCGCTGTGTATCGCACTGTATAATCAGTCACGTTGAATTTATATCCAACAACAGCCAGGATTTGAAATTGTGGGATGTTATTCGGGATTGTAATATTTGTAATCTCAGGAACCAGATTCATTTCTTTCCGTGATTCAAAGACTACCCCAAAATTGTGAAATTGGTACTCATAGTATGTTCCTCCAGTTCCTCTCGTCAATGAAAAGTAGGTTTACGTTTTATGGGTGAATACTTCTGAATTGGAAATCCTAGGATCCCTAGATAGTTTACTGACGCAAAAGTAGAAGTATATGTCCATTTCTGCGCTAGTGCTGTGCAGCCTTAGCAACGAAAAGCCAGCATTAGTGGCATTGGTATATATTACAACACAAATAGAAACATTGTAAAGCGGCACCAAGATCCACGCCCTCCGAGTGATTATTCAAAGCTGTCGGAATTCAAATTCCGACTCGCTGATCTTCGGATACTGGGCAATTGGTGCTTCCTAGCGCTCAGGGCGGCTAAGTTGGCTTCGCCGGACGCAAGTCGTATGTTTCCGGTGCACCATCGTAGACTGCACTGGCGATTCATAAGCCTTATGACAACGAAATAAGGTCTACGTACGATCAATGGGTGTCGGTACAACTGCCACTGATTTACGCCGGGGTCGGTGATTGAGTAATGGCCAACCTTCGGCCGTGTTAGGGGAAATTTGTATGAATTTGTCTACACTATTATATAAGCCATGCTCGCATGGTAAAGGAACCAATAAGGAAGTTAATATTGCTAGTGTTAAGGGATACATACTTAATTACATGAAGAATTAATTAACACTTATTAGTTGCCAAGATAGGTAACCGAAGGTATCTAAAGTAGTTGTAAACAATTCTTACCTATATTAGTCAAATACCATCAGAATTCGACAAACAGAAGTACGTGACTACTGACACCTGTATTCGCGTTTTTTTAAATTAATAGACGCATATCAAGAACAGGATTTGAAGATGACCAAATGTATATTAGTATCTTAATCCGTTTAAGTACTAAAATTTCCCAAATATATGTAGATACAGTATAGTAGTATAGTGCGATTATTGATGAGATATATAACTTCCTGGCGTGAAGAAGTAAAAAAAATGCCGTATTATTTGAAATTGCTGCAAATAAATTCGAAAAAAAACTTATTACCGAGGAACTGTTTGCAAACAGGTAAGTCTACAAAGGTTTGTTCTGTTTGTAACTTCTTCTCCTGTGGGCTATTTCAGGGGGCCTAGCCAAGATGACAATCGTTGATAGAAAATGCCAATCAAAACCTAAATAAGCTATGGAAATAGGTACTCGTTAGGCGTTTATGTACCTACAATGGTCATCTTGGCTGGACTTGGACTTGGCTTAAGGTAACAACTTACCTAATGACGCCTCCGGGTCGGACAGGTCGGAGAGCGAAGGCACCTTCTGCATGGCTCGCGGCTCCTCGCTCTCCGGCGGTTCGCTCTTGATGCCCTCCACCGCGCCGCCACCTTCATCACACTGGGGATAAAAAGCACAGCGTTAGAATGGTGATTGAATAAGAACAACGCTTTTTCATAAACTCGCTACAAGTGTCAATTGCTTAATTTTTACTTTACTTTATCCGTTTCTTACACATGAAGTTCAAGTGACAGACTATTATTAACTAGGTAATTGAGGCTTGTAGCGCGTATTAATAAGGGGGTTAGTTAATACGGTTATTTTCCAGTCAAATCTTATTGCATTAGCGCAATCGTGAAAACTCTTAACTGTTCAGGTCTTTATCAGTAAAATTTAAATTTATAAAAGTCATTTTAATTTCTGTTCATCATCACGTTCTTAAAATACAACTGTACTTTTTCCTGCATTAAAAAATATATGCAAACAACTAATTACCTACTTGGGGTCAATAACAAATATTTAAGTTCGCCGACATTGAAACGATTATGCTGAACTGGCCTTGACACCTCATTTGACATTTGAGTCTTGATGGTTTCTGAGAAAGGTGCGTGCAAAGACGATGACGTCATGTCATTGAGACCCTTGTGCTGAAGACTTAGAATTATTTAGGCCACAGGTGGGTGTAGAATTTTAAACACAAACCGTCGATTTTACCAGGTGAGCAAACATTTCTTTTGTTCAAGTATACCAGTTTTGTACTTAGTCTAAGAAGTTACCAAATAGAAATAAATACACATAAGTAGGTATAATGAGTAAGAATATAATGACTTACTTATTCTTCTTGACTTGGAACTTGCTCTTGTTCAACAAAAGCACTAGCCCTGACCTTAAATCACGCAGGGTTAGGCAAAGATTTCTTACGGATTATCTAATAATTTAAGGGGACTATTTAAAGAAATATGACATTTTATAGCACTTTCAGTTCTACTGATATGAATATAGAGTGTAATGTTTTACGGGAAAAATCGCAGACTTTCGAGGCACAATGTACCTCACCATAAATTCATTGACTGCCTCGTGTTTACAATGTTTACATCTCGCGCCCATTACTCTCCCGCCTCCAAACAACGCTGTCCGTTCAGCTTTTAAGTCGAAATATCCCATAAATAGAACTAAGAACATGGTGTACACAGTCACGCTTATTATTGAAATCGGTCCGGTCATACGAGCGGTCAACTCGATTCTCTATTCACGGGGCGAAATAAGCTTCCGCTGGCGGACATGCGCTGCTTAAAAATATTCAGAAAACAATTGAATCGATGAGCTTTGATCATAATAACTTAAGTTAAATCCGGTTTTTTGACCGGTACGAATTGTTAGTCAAGGTTAACTTGAGTACTTGTTCCTACTCAAACAAGCGAAAACCGTTCGTCAAAAGATGAAAGCTCCACACCTACGTACTTTTTAGGGTTCCGTAGCCAAATGGCAAAAAACGGAACCCTTATAGATTCGTCATGTCCGTCTGTCTGTCCGATTCTGTCACAGCCACTTTTTTCCGAAACTATAAAAGCTATACTGTTCAAACTTGGTAAGTAGATGTATTCTATGAACCGCATTATGATGTTCACACAAAAATAGAAAAAAAACAATAAATTTTGGGGGTTCCCCATACTTAAAACTGAAACTCAAAAAATCTTTTTTCATCAAACTCATACGTGTGGGGTATCTATGGATAGGTCTTTAAAAATGATATTGAGGTTTCTAATATCATTTTTTTCTAAACTGAAAAGTTTGCGCGAGAGACACTTCCAAAGTGGTAAAAAGTGTGTCCCCCCCCCCGTAACTTCTAAAATAACAGAATGAAAAATCTAAAAAAAATATATGATATACATTGCCATGCAAACTTCCACCGAAAATTGGTTCGAACGAGATCTAGTAAGTAGTTTTTTTTTTAATACGTCATAAAAATTAAAAAAAAAAATTTTTTTCATCAAACCCATACGTGTGGGGTATCTATGGATAGGTCTTCAAAAATGATATTTAGGTTTCTAATATCATTTTTTTCTAAACTGAATAGTTTGCGCGAGAGACACTTCCAAAGTGAAAAAATGTGTCCCCCCCCCCCTGTAACTTCTAAAATAACAGAATGAAAAATCTAAAAAAAATATATGATATACATTGCCATGCAAACTTCCACCGAAAATTGGTTCGAACGAGATCTAGTAAGTAGTTTTTTTTTAATACGTCATAAAAATTAAAAAAAAAAAATTTTTTCATCAAACCCATACGTGTGGGGTATCTATGGATAGGTCTTCAAAAATGATATTTAGGTTTCTAATATCATTTTTTTTCTAAACTGAATAGTTTGCGCGAGAGACACTTCCAAAGTGAAAAAATGTGTGTCCCCCCCCCCTGTAACTTCTAAAATAACAGAATGAAAAATCTAAAAAAAATATATGATATACATTACCATGCAAACTTCCACCGAAAATTGGTTTGAACGAGATCTAGTGAATAGTTTTTTTTTAATACGTCAATAAATTAAAAAAAACATTTTTTCATCAAACCCATACGTGTGGGGTATCTATGGATAGGTCTTCAAAAATGATATTTAGGTTTCTAACATCATTTTTTTCTAAACTGAATAGTTTGCGCGAGAGACAGTCCCAAAGTGGTAAAATGTGTGTCCAAAGTGGTAAAATGTTGAACAAGATCTAGCAAGTAGATTTTTTTTTTAATACGTCTTAAATGGTACGGAACCCTTCATGCGCGAGTCCGACTCGCACTTGGCCGCTTTTTAATTTATTTCTTACCGCACGCTGTCTACGTTCTTGAATATACACAAGTGCACGCTACTGAGTGGAATTCGGTATTTTTAGCCCTGCTGGATATCTTATCAATAGGTGTTCTGACCCTTCTGAATTGAATGTATTGGAGCCCTGACACGATCCTAATCACAAAGTATATCAATATTACCCAATAAAAACGTCAAAATCGAATCAGGCTGTCCCCTCGCTCCAATCAGGGGCAATCTGTCGAACAAGCGAGCTCTGACTATAATGCGGACCCTTTATGGCATCACATAAAATATGAGAACCTTATCTATTTGGCAATCTATAAAATAAAAGTTATGTCAACTGATTACGCATTTTAAAGCCACTTGGTTTTGAGCACTATATGCTCATTAAAAAGACACTACAGTCCGACCAAGATAAGCACCGATTTTGACAGTAGACAGTGCAAGTGTTATTTTGAACGTCAAACTTCTATGAAATTATGACGTTTACTTAACACTTGCACACGCTGGGCTATGAAAATCGCTGCCAGCTTAGCTTGGTCTGACTCTAAAATTGTTATTTTGATTCCCTTTAGGTAATAAAAGTTTAGTAGTCACTACATTTTGAAGGAATTGGTTAAATCTACCCTGTTTACACAACAGTAGTGGAATAAAATCATTTAAAAACATATAATAATCAATAATCTATATCAATCGCTGCAGTGTCTCATGTATAAAATAAAATGTCTGGAGTTAACTAATAATTAGTAGAACTAACTGAAGCGCGCGATGATTACGCGTAAACGGGCGTGTATTTTTATCGGGGGTCACCCCTGCGCCACGTGATTATCTATATTGGGGGCACGAACTCACTTACACCTCCTAATAGTGCGAACGATTGACAGACACATACTTCACTTTTTCAACCGTGAGATGAATGGCTATTGAAATGTTAGTGATAAAGCAACAAGGCCCCGGCTCGGCACGCGCCTGTTCTAAGATTAGGTTGTTATAACGACTGTCTTAGAGTCAGACCAAGATAAGTTGGTAGCGATTTTGATAGCCCAGACAGTGGAAGTGTTATTTTAAACGTCAACCATCTATGAAACTATGACGTTTACTTAACACTTGCACAGGCTGGAGTATCAAAATGGCTACAAGTACTATATTTTATACAAGCTTATTAACGATCATCCTTTTGAGTAATTATTTATTGAATTCCCGAAAAATACACACAAATATTTTCAAGTATAGTAAGTATAGATTTAGAAAAGCTGATGACTGAGTACTTACTTACCTATTCTATAGAATCTTGAAGAAATAGACGTACAACTTAGGCCATATAATATAATGTATGAATTACGATATGAAAATGGCAATCGTAACTTAAATAATGTATGGATATATTGACGTGACTTTTCGCAGCATCTGTAATGCCGATACATTTTTAGGGTTCCATACGTCAAATGGAATTAAACGGAACCCTTACAGGATCACTTTGTTGTCTGTGCGTCTGTCTGTCAAGACTCTTTCATCTCGGGAATGCGTTGAGGTATCTAGGTGAAATTAAAACCATTCAGCTCTACACCTACAGCAAGCTGTGAAATTAAACTTCTAAGTAAACGTAAAAAAATATGGTCGTTTATGCCGCAAAAAACGTATTTGACACTGTCAAGGGAATCAAAATTCATACAGTACTTCCCGTTGACCTATAACTATGAAATTTGGCAAATAATATCTTCTTACACAATAAATACAGGGAAAAATGTCAAAACTATAAATTAAATATATATATATATATATATAATTAAAATAAGTTAATTTTGTACGGAGCCCTCGGTGAGCGAGTCCGACTCGCACTTGACCGGTTTTTTATTATTTTAGTTTGTCGTTTGTCGATCTACGATTGTTATATTGGCTAGGCCCCCAGATAAAAATTGAGATAATATGCGTTAACTAAATGTCAAAAGACCCGCTATCGGTAAGTTTGAGTGTTATACGATGGCAACCCGTAATAATGAACATAGTACGCATCAACTAATTTATTTATTCTCCGGAAGGGGGCACCAACGGCAATCACCGAAGTGTGAAGAAGGGAGGGACGAACATGATCACTGCGTGGACACCAGAACCGTACGGTACCTTATCTACAGGGAGGCTCAAAAGACGCACTTAATACAAAATCAGCGTTTCCGGCTCGGGCAGTAAGTATAATGCAATTGACTCAATTTGTGCTATTTGTCTATTTTTTACAAGCTTTTATTATTTATTTAACTTGCCCTGTTATAGTATGTAGTATGTGACAAATCTTGCAAGTTAAAATGACCCACTTCCCGGTTTCCGATGAAGCTGAAAATTTGCATACATATGTAAGTCGGTGACAATGTAATATTATAGTACCATCAAGCTGATCTGATGATGGAGACAGGAGGTAGCCATAGGAACTCTGTGATAAAACAACGCAACCCAATTGTGATAGGGTTTTTAGAATTGTCTCGATGAGTATTAGTTGCCTGTGGGAAAAAAGTACAGTCAGCGATAGAAGCTTGTACCAAACGTGAAATTTTAGCCAAAAACTTATTCTTAGACGCCTGCCCGCATGTACGCGCTATTCATAATGCTAAGAAAGCAATTGTGAGTTTTTTATGATATAGGAGGCAAAAGGCCTCATGGTAAGCGATTACCGTCGCTCATGGACACCTGCAACCCCGAGGTGTTGTGCGTTGCCGACCTTTAAGATGGGAGTGCGCTCTTTTCTTAAAGGTTTGAAGGTCGCATCGGTCCGAAAATACCGCAGGCGACAGTTCATTCCACAGTTTTAACACATTGTTGTTTTCATATTACTTTATTCATATGTGTACTGTAAGGATGTGAGTACTATACATAATTTACTTATTAGGTTTTTAAACAAGGGATACGGGGAAAAACTGTTCAAAAAATATCTCAGATAGACCATTCATGCCGGATATTTTTATCATTTCATGTTCATTAATAGTTTTTCTTCACTAATCATGTTGTTGCAAATTGTATGTATCAACAGGAAATACTGATACCCATTTTATTTTATTTGTTATTTATTTTATTTACTATGTCATAGTACTACACTATGACATGGCCAAGGAGATTTTTATTAGATTTACATACGAATATTTAAATGAATAAATATAAATTGAATAAATAATTATTATAGGGACATTCTTACACATTGATCAAGTCCCACGGTAAGCCAAGAAGGCTTGTGTTGTGGGTCCTCACACAACGATATAGTTATAATATACAAATACTTAAGAGGCTGTCAACACCCAATGTCCTTGAAATTGATGTTACTTAAACAGTTTTTTAAGAAAGACTATTTGTTTTAGTCAAGTAAGAAAAATATATGTTCATATTAATTATATTTCAAAGACCGTGGTTGTACTCGATACATGATTGAACGAAATCGGCTCGATAGAAAATAATTGCAAAGATTGGTCTTAAAATCACAATTAAACGGTTTTATGTCTTTATTGTTTTGACTTATGGGTCTGCAATTAAAATCACAATTTCAAAACATTTATATCTAAACCGCTGTTGAGTAAAATATTACACTAATAATCCACCTTTTTTTATTTAAATATTTTTCTTATTATTCCCTTGCCCAGGCCCAGTAACATGCGACAGTGCTATCTCATTTACTCCGATACAAATAGACAGTGTGCGCGCTTTAGGTATTGACAGCCTCTTAAATACATAGACAAAAAACCAATACTCAGGAACAAATATCTGTACTTCTTACACACATAAATTCAAACCCAGGACCATCGGCTTCATAGGCTGGGTCACTAGTGCTCACTACCTACTAGGCCAGACCGGTCACCAATGTATTTGTAATTATTAACACGAAACACTTCTTCAGGTGTTGCACTAAAACTAGGTATAAAAAAACTGCTAATAAAAATAACTAAAAATGTACAGAAATTAGAACTCCAATATTTTGTTACAGTGGTTATACAGAGACAACAGCTCCAACCGAATAAAACTAATGTCCTTTTCAAGACGTATTTTAGGGAATATTCAGAAACAGGACGCGTATAACATATTGCCGGATTTAATAGCGTGTAAGTCGCCCCACGCGTCAACTGACTTGTCTCACTACATCACAGACAGCTTTTTACCACAGATTTATCTCTTGTTCTTAATCCCCTGATTGTAAAGTATGGGAGGATTCGAGGGATGGATAAGGACAACACTCTATCATTTGTGTATTACTGTCGCTCTTAGAAATTTATCGTTTCTTTAACTTGTTAAAGAATTATTTTAAGTGTGTACGATGTATTAATTAACAATTAATCTACTTCACGCTCCTGGCTGGTTAGTGACAGCTTATTAATTTAATATGACGGTTTAAAATATGAGCTGGTATATTTCATTTTAATCCAACCAGTGACATTTAAGGCGGGGAGATCCTTAGTAAAGAGAAAATGCTAGTTATTTTGTAAATCTGATCTTGTAATTAGTTAGTAAGTTAATTACATAGCCAAAGCATAAGGATAGTGAAGAAAAATCACATCAAATTAGTCACTCCAGAGGGCGGACGGAACCTTTGATTAGACACCGGAAATCGCGGGGCTAATGAGACTAGCGGCCCGGTAACTAATATGGTCTCAAATATGATTATTATAAATATTCCATACTAGTAAAATATTTTAACTTTGTCTATCCGAATTTCGAGCTTACTCTGAAGACTTGGTCGATTTATGAGCGATTGTTCCATAATATTTTTTTTCGGGGATTAAATATACAAAAGCTTTTGGCATGTACGAAGTTTAAGTTGCAGAGATGAATATGCTTATATTTTTCCTCCTCCTTGCGTCGTATTAATCAACATTGAGGGTCGTGACCTCCCTTTTGTACAACTTTGATCCCTTTTGTGCACTTATGATCTTTCTCCATCAGTTTCTGTCTCTGGCGGTGAGGAGAGCCATGTGAACTGTGGAGTCAAGAGCGGTGCAGATCTGGTAAGACCTACGTATTAGACTGCGTCCGCGTCCAGGCCTTTTCCCATCCACTTTACCGGCCACAATGAGCTTTTCGAGGTTGCCACCGTCTTCCCTTGCAATATGACCGAAGTATTCAAGGACTCTGCTATTTTTAATGTATGTAACTTTGTAAATGTAACTTTAAATAGCCCAAATTGTGCCCGAATCCCGCGCGGGCATGCAGCATGATTGTTGGTTGGTTGGTTTTAATAAATGTAAAATTATACTTTATATAACTATACCGCGACCACCAGTTTTGACATTGACGTATGTGCTCACGTCTACGTAACTTACTTTATAATATGCATCTCGCACGTACCCGCGTATTAGTGCAAGCGAGATATATATAAAATAAAGTAGGTAATTTACGTAAACGTGAGTGAATATGTCAATGTCAAAACTGGTGGTAGCTTTACTAGGGAATGTGTTAAGATATATTCAGTACTATATACATTCTTCTTCTTCCTCGCGTTGTCCCGGCATTTTGCCTTGGCTCATGGGAGCCTGGGGTCCGCTTGGCAACTAATCCCGAGAATTGGCGTAGGCACTAGTTTTTACGAAAGCGACTGCCATCTGACCTTCCAACCCAGAGGATAAACTAGGCCTTATTGGGATTAGTCCGGTTTTCTCACAATGTTTTCCTTCATCGAAAAGCGACTGGTAA
Source organism: Cydia pomonella (assembly GCF_033807575.1). Classification (NCBI taxonomy): domain Eukaryota; kingdom Metazoa; phylum Arthropoda; class Insecta; order Lepidoptera; family Tortricidae; genus Cydia; species Cydia pomonella. The sequence goes on along the minus strand of NC_084721.1, from coordinate 7,545,127 downwards.
ATATCGAATGATATTTCGTACATAAGTTCCGAAAAACTCATTGGTACGAGCCGGGGTTTGAACCCGCGACCTCCGGATTGCAAGTCGCACGCTCTTACCGCTGGGCCACCAGCGCTTATCAGTACTATATACATTATGAGATTAAAAAAGTACAATTGATTGGTACATGCGTAGCGAATTAATAAATGTCTGGTTAAATATCGCTATTTCGGAACTCGCATGTCATGTTCGAGTACCGATTCGTCCATCCTATTTGTTTATGTTCGTTGCTAACCCATTCGTAAAAAACGGCGGTTGTACGCCTAATGCCGAAACTCATTAGGGCAGCTTACCGTCAGTGTCACGGACAACTTTAAAAATAATAAAAGAACGGGGACTTTGAAATAGGAACACTGACGCAATAAAAGTTGCAAGCAGTATGTTGACTCTTTAGGGCTGATTTAGACGGCACGCGAACTCGCATGCGATTTTAGTTACATTGCGGACTATTGAGGTTACAACCAATTCGGCCGACCGATCAAATACTGCAATGTAATTAAACTCGCGTGCGAGTTCTCGCACCGTCTAAATGGACCCTTATTCGTATCATTGGTATCTAATATAGGCGCGATATCGATACAGATTATACCATTTTTATCAAGGAGTGTAAAAAGAAATACGTTTTTTAAGCAGGATAAAAAGACATCTGATTATTCTCGAATGTAGAAAGATTTGCAAATTTACATATGACATTGCATTGTAATTAATAGTCGTCGATCAAACAGTAGGTACAGATTGTTTTGTTGGCTTTACTTACCTGCAAGCAGGGTAAAAAAAAATTGAAGTCAAAATACTGGGTCAATATACATCTATTGTGGGACTAGTTTGTTTTCAATACTCCTGCGCCGATGATTGATCGTTACCGTATACTGCGCTTGCAGGTATCAGGTAAATTGTTAGACATACTTCATTAAGTTCGGAAGTTCATTATAATTTCTTCATTATTTTTAAACGGTCTTCAATCATGATTGAATTTTTTACAAACAATTAATTTTGTTGTCCAGTCGTCATTACGAAACATCAGCGGTGTCATATAATCATATGAAAATATAGAATAACTACGCTCCTATATGATTTTCCACCCAAATCTTAAATAAACCTATGATTTCATAACTTAGCTTTAAATTCAAAGGTAGATAATACAATTTTCTGCAGACTATTAATATTTAATTGTCCTCACTAAGGATACCTTTTTGTGAAATACCCCATATACAAATACGTATTAGTAACATCTTAGTAGAGTAAATCCTACATGTAATATCAAAAATCATCGAGAGCCGCCTCTCGCTTCTGTTTCTGTCATGTTCATAGTTCATAACAAATCAGATTTATGAAGAGACAGTGATAATTAACAGTAAGCGATAAAGTTAAGTAGGTATACAACAGTACACCTTACATTTGAAGGCATTTTTTTTAAATGTCGTTAGATTCCAAACGAGTTCCATTGCATTATTAAGCACGTTTCTACAACTACGGCTAAAGCCTTAATTACACTAAACACAGATCTGAAACCTGTCAACGTAGCCAAATAAAAACCGCACTTACCCTCTTGCATACAAAGTCTTTGTTAATTGTCAATCGATGTACAACAAAACTGTAAAGTTGTCCGAGCCATGCAGAGCCGAACCGGATTACTTTAGACCTAACAGAAGCTTAATAATAAAAGGGCGTAAACGCCCAACATGTTCATATATTCTACTCCCTTTGCTTCATAAGCATAATTCTACTTTTAATTTATTTTATATCAATCGTAAGTCAATTGACTAAGGGTTAAAATCCAATGGCTGGTTAATCTTAACACGGTACAAGCACCCAGTTAAGTGCGCCTAATTATTATACGGAGAATAACTGTCCGAGCCTTTTTCTGTTTTTAGGTTCAAGTAGTAATTTCAAAGTGGATTTTTAATACGAGTAGACCCTTCAAGAGCGCACCTAACGTGGATTGTTATGATGAATTTAGATCGAACATGTCTCTTTAGAGCACGAAACTGGTTATATATAAACTGTGTATTTTTAGCTTAGTCGTCCGGTGGAATCTTAAGTTTACTTTTGGTACGCATACTCGTATCGTTCAAATCCATGTTACTTTTGTAGGTAGATAGTTTAGTTTAGTAGGTACATACTTACATAGTATAGTACTACATACCTAGTATGTTATTATCTATGTCTACGATTAATTTAATAATTGAATGGCTGTGTCGGAGACTTTGGAGAATAAAAATAGGTACTGAGTTGTCCAAGTTTTTTCTTTTACTTTGATGATTATGTACACTTTTCTGTGATAGGTAATGAACGTTGTTACCAAAGAAATAAAGACGCGATCCGATATATTTTGCCACTTTGGCCGTCTCTGTCTATTTGATACCGAATGAACCATGGACCACTATACAATAGTATTTTATACAATGTGTTTTAGGCAACGAAGCTTGCCGAGTTGCCTAAGTAAGGTACGAGGTTGAAAAGCTTAATTATATCACTTTTGTATACAATACTTTTACTACGAGTCATCTAAAATAATACTTTTTTTATTATAAAACCTAAATCATTCAAGAAAATTGGTAAATCTCAACAAAAATGTAGACACAAACGCACGACTCCCGATGGGAGCGCGGCGGCACGCGATTAGTCAATTTTTTTATAGTTGACTACACTTACAGCGTAGCGTACATGAAAAGTACGCAATTATACTTGGTATACGAAATCTTAATTCAATTTACCTACTTACTAATACGAAACCTTAATTTAGAAAAGTGAACTTTCAATTGGTCCTATAGGGAATATAGGGTTGCCAAAAGAGGACGCCGCCGCCAGTGTTACGGTCTGTTGGGCGGCGCATCCGGCGTCATAGCCATAGCTTGTAGGTACAATACCATCCCTAACCCGACACTACCGCACTACAAAAAGATCTGAACTTAGCAACAACTCTTTATGAGATATGACCATTTGGTCTTAGCAACTACGAGAAGTACCTATAATTACCTATAACTATAAGAAAGCGGCAAAGTGATCTTTAAACGACTCTGAGTTAACGTTGAAAGGATAATTCTTTTTTTGAGGAATGAGCATATAAATAAGAGTTCAATTAAAAATTACAGTAAATACCTACGAATTATAGTAATGAATGTATTTTAGGTTTTTGGGGCTGAAATTATCGTACTTTTGCGAACGAAAATGGTCTTTGGAACGTACATCGTACCGGAGCCCTAATTTTCACGCATTGGACTAGAACTAGGACTTCGTGCGTAATGGTGCACATACTAGTATTAAGCTATTACCTGGAATACTGCCTATACTTGTCCGAGGGTGCGGAAACAGACAATTTATTCCTATCCTACCCACAATCCTGCATAGAAAGAAACCGGCCGGAGAAACGCTTAGGTACTTATTAGGTATCCGACCGGTCCCGGCTGGTTTTCTAATTCTAATATGACATCTTTACATAAACGAACAACTTTCCTTGATTTTCCTGTCGTTTGTTATGCCAAGATCAAGGTTTGAACGGGAAAATGATCGAAACTTTATTTACCTATACTATAAGTAAGCAAAGAAAGGCGCAGCGCGCAGCTTGAAACTAGCTACATATGACACCTTCGGGAAAATCATTATGTCCAATTTCATAAGCGAGTATTCCGAGATGAGATGGAATGAGATGCCTATGCCCCACACTATTATATTATTGTCAGTTACTGCTAATGTATATAATATAAACCTTCCTACAATGGATGGGCAAGCTCTCACTGATTATGATGCATTCACTCCCTCAATTAAGTAGGTCCAGTAAGCTGCAGAGTTAAGTGACCCCCCCTGCAAACAAATTTCTATGCAGGGGGGTCATTCTCTGCAGCTTACCAAGTTCACTTGGAACTTTTTACTTAGACCTCTGATTACGTGGCCTGTGTTTTAGCAGCGACCGTGAGCCCTCGTAGAACGCTCCTCCAGGCCGTAGTCGATCTCGCTTTCCCCCCACTTCATCACGACGGCCAGAGAGAGGTGATACAATACTCACCAGATCCAGGCGGAGACTGAAGGACACGTGTTTGCGCGGCGGCGGCGCCAGCGCCGGCGGACCCTCGTAGAAGGCGGCCTCCTCCAGGCCGTAGTCGGCCTCGCCGTCCCCCCACTCCAGCTTCATCGTGCTGGGACTGCGGACAATCAAATACTATAGGCTCGGTCTTAAGTTAAATTGGGATATTATATTGTAGCCGTTCTGCTTACAGTTCGCTGTTGCCTGACAAGTCATCCTGACCTAATCTAAACTATGATTGTCTAGAGTATTTTATGTTTTTTTACTCAAATACAATATCGCAATAACACATTTATATCATAGGTACGTATTTGATATTTATTGACATACGACGAATCTCTAAAATAGTCACCATTACTCTTATTTTATTCATTAGACGCACACAGCACAGTGATTATTTTGTGTTATATTAATTTAACACTTATTAGTAGGCAGTAAAACAGCAAACAAAAGATTTCTAAACTTACTTGTTTACTTTACCACAGAGTATAACTGTAAAAATATAGAAGTGAAGGTGCCAATTAAGCAAATATAGTTTTGCTATAATACAACACATTTTAATTCCAAGTGTCTTCTTCCTCGCGTTTTCCCGGCATTTGCCACGGCTCATGGGAGCCTGGGGTCCGCTTGACAACTAATCCCAAGATTTGGCGTAGGCACTAGTTTTTACGAAAGCGACTGCCATCAGACCTTCCAACCCAGAGGATAAACTAGGCCTTGTTGGGATTAGTCCGGTTTCCTCACGATGTTTTCCTTCACCGAAAAGCGACTGGGAAATATCAAATGATATTTCGTACATAAGTTCCGAAAAACTCATTGGTACGAGCCGGGGTTTGAACCCGCGACCTCCGGATTGCAAGTCGCACGCTCTTACCGCTAGGCCACCAGCGCTTCCTTTTTAATTCCAAGTGTGAATAAATAATAGAGGTAGTGTCGTATAAACATCATACCAGGTTTAGGATTAGATCATTAATTCGCATCATTGATCACATTCGAAGAACTTATCTCAATGACGTAAGGACGAAAATGATCATCAATGATCAACTTCGTTGTCACAATAGTTCATTCAATGATAGTATATGTTGTTAACTTGTTACTCATCGGCCGTAAGTCAGAAAGGAGAATTTATTGATTCAACTGCAACTGGTAAGTCTGATGTGACGTCAGTTTATTTCATTCCTTGTATAAGATAATAGTTTTTTCATGGAAAATGCTGCACTTATTTTGTTAGGGGAGATAATTTTAATATGTATCGTGATACCTCGTATAAGTAATTTATGTAGATATATTGATGCAACATAGGTATATCACATATGTTAATCTAGGCAACAGTACCCCTAGTGTAACTTTGATCGACATCATAACGTGACGAACGCGTTTGCGTTAAGTCTCATTTTGTATAGGATTTTGAGTTTCCAAAACGTCCCTCTTGGCGCGCTCTTTCGAAATCCAATACAAAATGAGACTAAACGCAAACGCGTACGTCACGTTTGGAAATCGAATTTATTTACACTAGGGGTACTGAATACTGAAATATTGAGTACCGACTTCAAAAGTTTAAACAGATTATAAATCTTTTTTGTAGGTATCTAGCAAAAGAAAGGCCGGAGTAAAGACATGACACCAGATGTGGTGAATATAGACCTAGATTCCGTAACCCGCTTCCTATTTTAGAAATAAAGAATTTGCGGGCTATCTATCTAATTGAACTTAAGTATTTGGATATTTAACGTGAACTTCACGAGAATAAAATTATAAATATTAAAATTTGACGTCTATTAACGTTTTGCGTTCCCACGATACGTCAAAATGACCAATCATAAAGAAGCCTTCCATTCGAAAGTCAAGGCGTAGAATACCCTTGCACCTAGCAACAGTACGGCTTCAGTAACCGCAAGGAACCTGTTCCGTCGGCCTATCTACTGCATTTTGTCTTTTTTGTCCACGCCGTGAAATGCGCGGTTACTTGGTTTGTTACGATTGATTTATTTTTGGATCGAAGAACGTCAACCAATCGTATCTTAGGAAGCGTGCGTATCTATACCCTGCACTAAACGAGATCTATTTTAACGTTGCGTTTTAATTGCAACAATCATAATTATGGCACGAGTTTTGAGTGTCGTGTTGACTGATGATGGCGACACACAAGGAATATAAGGATCTATAATTTCTTATAATTTAAAGTTCAAAAGAAACAGATTATAATTTCCCCAAACCCTTCTCTGAAACCATCAAAGCTGAAGGACTTACTTTTAAAATGTAACGAGTTGATCCGGCGGAAACGGTTCCCGAACGTCTTTTTAAATTATCTATTTTCTGTCGCGTTAGGAATTAATGAACCCTTCGGGTGTATAATTAAGGTTAGCGTTCGCGTGACTAATAGAGGGTTGAGCGTATTTGTAATTTGGTTGGGGTGATAGCCGGAGAGTGTAAGTATGTCGTCGGGATTGTGCGCAGGAGTCGTGTCGTACGCCAATATCCGCCGGATACGGCAGTGACACCGGCGCGTGATTGTTCTAATTGAAACGGCGTGTCGATCAGCGCCGATTTGTTCGGAAGGGTGAGCCTTAATAGCTTGAGCTACTGATTTATGATTATTCTCGTTGTCGCCAAGACTATAGTAGCGAAGAAGGGCCATGAAAAGATGTTAACTGTACTGTACCTATGTGCTTTTTCTGACAGTTAAGGAATACTGCAAGCTACACTACAAGAACGCTTCATGTATAATATATTCCATTCCAAAGCTAAAGGCTCAAGTTCGCAGCAAAATCTTGCCAGGTGATTTAATCAGCCAGAATATTGAGCTAGTTCTTTCCTTTCATAATGGTATTTAGCTCCTTGATTTCCTAATCGCATACATAGTTCATTCTAACTTGTAACTTATCTTTACTAACTGATATAATGACTTAATGAGAAAGTAAATTGGTCTACTTACCTGTTTGTCTCATTTTAATGGCATGGAAAAGCATACGCTCTAGGAATGTACAATATTGTGCTTTATTCAATCTAAAAGTGTAATTATAATGTTGTAAATAATTACTATCACAATTTAAATTGGTCAGTAAAAACAGGGAGCAATAGCAATAGAAATAGTTGGACATCGTAAGTTATCGCAAAGTTGGACAAAGCTCGCCCACACGCTATCGGGCACGATAAGATAAACCTATCTGTCATGTTCCGCGACTACCAATTACGTTGTGCATTGTGTTTCCACGAATTTTCTGTAGTTATGCATGTTAAAAGAACATCTTTGTTTGGAATTTTAAATTTCTATGGAACTCGGACATATGCAATGTATTTTAAAACGGGTCTTTCATTAAAATATATATACATAGCTCCGCAATAGGTATTCCTATGCATTGAAATGTTCCGAGATCTCGTAAGCTTTTTGACGACGAAGAAAATGGGCATGCATTTGTCGGTGTCCTGTCCATTTAGGTAATACCGACACGGAGCAAAGCTTTTATTTATTGATGACTTGTTACATTTGTTCGATCAATCTGGTAAACTTAATAAATGCAAAGAAATAAAAGTAACTTTTATTCGATCACATCTGCACTTAACTATGTATGTATATATATATATATATATATATATATATATATATATATATATATATATATTACATCGTGTCGTATGTAAGGATAGAAAATAATATTTTAACACCCCAAAGTTAACGTATATAAGTAATCGTGCAGCACTTTGCTGCAATAGTAACTAAAAGTATGTAACTTAAGAATCCGCAGCAAGCTTGGCCGAATTTCACCTTCCCATACAAACGGAGTTTCGTTCTTATTTTAAAACTATTTTAATCTACAATGTATGCTTGTAAATAGTTTATATAGTTCCAGCTTATAAAACAAACGAAATAGAGAAAAACAAAATATTGTATGAATAACTTAAATTCGCTGAAGTTTATTTAATGCATCTGAAGCTACAGCAAATCTAAGCTTAAACTAATTACAGGCATAGTTATACGGTCACGTCTGAAATTAACTATACGAAAAATGTGCCAAAAATATGTATACACGACTTTATTGTCCATATAAGGTAGTGTATACATATTTTTGGCATATTTTTCGTATCGATATTTTCAGACGGAACTGTAGCTAAACTAGACGTTTTAAAATGAGAGCGTAACTACGTTTGTATAGAGAACCGAGCTTGCTGCGGACTCATAAAGTTACCACATATTGCATATTTTAAATATGCAAGCTATACATATAAGCGCATTTCTTGTCGACTTCCAGACACATGGACCAAATCACACCCTCAGGGCAGTCTGCCAACACGCGGTCGACAAATTGCTGGGGCACAGGCATTCAACGTATGTTAATGTACAGTCTGCAGCATTTATTCGGGGACCTTATATTGTTACCGATACGAAGACTTCCTGCGATAGATGTCGCTGCAAGCCGCCGCGCTTTACAGCATAAATGACTTCCATTCATAAAGTGAGTATGCGCTTTTACAGTTGTGTGTACATATAAAATGTTGAAGTTATCAATATATAGTAAACATTCGTTTAATTTTGCGAAAAACTCGCCGATACATCTGTCGGCGTAGGTATCTATGCATAGCTATCTATGACAGCCCTCAATTACCTTCAAAAATTCCAAATATTCCAATTTTCAGTTTAGCTGTCCAATTTGTTTTAGTGTTCCTAATATTGAGACACGTACGCGCCATAAAGAAATCACGGTTTTGATATTTTATTTTGTTGACACATCACTTTCAAGCGAATAAGTTGTTAAAAAAGCTGTTAGTAAGTATCTCAGGGAGATGGCAATCGTTTGCGCCGCCGTAGCGAACAAAATCTAATCTCTCTCCTTTGTCACTCTTACATATTAGTGCAACAGAGAGACATTAGCGTATCGTTCGCTACGGAGAGAACAATTGTCATCTTAGCTAGGCACCCAAAAGTTAAAAGATAGGTATTATAGTGCATTTTGGCCAAGTATTACCTAATTAGCCCATGGAATTGCTACATTTTACCTAACATCAAATGAGGTAGTTCTATTTTTTTAATAAGTATGTTGGTAGTGATGTAATGGTATTAACAAATACAAGTTTTCGACTTCAAAAGCCCTTGGGATCATTGAAAAGTACATGAAAAGTAATTAGTGAGTTTTGGTCGTCATATGTATGTGCCTAAAACCCCATTAACTTTTTCAAGAACTTAAATGCAATATTCGATACATAACTATAACCACAGAGTACAATGAATTCAGTCGATCGACCAAATTCCGTAATGTAACGAAAACCATGCAAGTTTTAAAACCGTCAAAATAGGGCTTCACTATGTTGGTCTACGGGGCCAACGCGCACGTAAATATGCTTTAATTAAAAGGCCCCCTGTGGCCCGGCCCGCTGCACGCTTGCACGTTAAAAAGACTAGGTATATTTCCCGCCGACTGTACCGCCATAAGGTTCCCGACCTACAGAACTTGAACCTGGCAACAGCCTCACGCGATATCGCATGCTCCTTAATGTCTTCTGCGTCGCGTGGCGACTAATCGATTCGTTTATGCGCACTGGCATAGTGAAAGCTTTCCAGGTAGTTCAGGTACTGCTCTCATATTGACACGTGATATTGTGTCTATACGGTAAAGCTCCTTATGTTCGCCACATTTGGTTCGGTATTCGGGTGCCATTTATACTCGTAATAGAATGTATCGTAACATTTTAGCGTGGTCAGACAACGTATGACTAATAAAAATAAAATTATAAATACATACAATTTGAGTGTACTTTTCAATTACATTTTTGAATATCGCACAATTCTTACCTACACTAGGAAAGTATCACTTCAAACAGGTAATGGAATTACTGAAAGTAAATAATATTTTGTGTAACAAATTACTTACCTTTTGAAGACTTAGTTGATAAAGTGATAAATATGTGGTGATAAATGCATTATTATGCCTTATCTATTGCACTATTAAGAACCTATAATAAAGATATCCGAGGAAATATAGAATATAACATTATAATATAATATTAATCAGTGATACAATATGACACTGACCTGACAACACGTAGTCATTATATACTCTTTGCTGTCAACAGATTGACAAGTTTTTATATGTAAATATATCTACATCTACGAGTATGATTGATGAGTTCAATACGTTCAGAGTTGGGAAGAATTTTGAAAGCAAACTTATTATCTTGTTGTACAGTACAGGCAAGCAAGGGCTATGTTTGAGCATTTGTCTATGTAAGAAACCTCTTTGGTCTGCGACTTGTTGTTTAGGAACGTCATGCTTGATAATGTCATCCCAAATTGACATAAATTGCGAGTACATCCATACAACACCAGTTTTTAACTTTCATTAACTATTAACTAGTCAAAAGGTCGGAACATGGCCAAAAGATTTACCAAACCTTCAATTAATTGGGTAGAATTAGAAAAATTAGTGCCACCTGAACAGAAAGGGAACTACTTGGCTTTTAAGGCAAAATCTGATGCCTATTTTAGGAGGTAAGTGCTGCAAACCTTAGTGAATGCGAAAGAATGCCTTTTGGTAATAATCACGTAGCAAATAATGGTGTTTTAGATGGACTACAAACAGTTTGAGGTTTGAGGTTGAATGATGCGTTGGAAACTAAGTTTTTGTTCCAAGGTATTGTAGGCACATGGTTTGCATTGTATCTCGACATATATTTTAAATAATTATCTAAGTACATCCAGCTATACAGTTTATGCCCTAAGTTGATCCAAATGTTTGCTTCAAAGTCCAACTATGGACACGTTTCGGGATATGATAAAAAACATAATATCTGGGTCCAACACATTGTAGAAAATGGTTACATTTGCGGTCAATGCAATAAATGTTAACGACTCACACTGGGTCACTCTGGTACATATATCCTATCTCGTTTTTCTTATTTCAGTCTCAAGTTCTAAAAAATGTATCCCACCGGTAAGGGAACAACGTAAGATTCGATTCAGATTCCCTTAACTTTGCGATGTCTACAGGTAAGGTGCGAACGAGTTAAACATACTATAAGATGTGTGACCTACGTCTTACTCCACAGAGTGCAAGCAAATCCACCCGAGCCACCTAAAATCGACTGGGCGGAATACCAGAAATTTTGCCCGCTGCCAGGCCTCGTGGACCAGATGAAGTCGTCCTACGAGGCTTACAAAGTGCCCGTCCCGGCAGACAGCCTTACGGCTGCCATTGACAAGCAGTGGGAGGGCTTACAGCCGGAGATAAAAGCGTACGTCGCTGAACGACAGAAGGAAATCGACTTGTAAGATACCAATTGCATATTTGCCCTAGAAAATGTGATTACCTGGCCTGAAATGATATTCACATTAGCCGCTTTTGAATAGAAGTTTCCCAAAAACAGATTTTTGTGCTGTTAAGTTACCTAACATTTTTTTAAGGTGTTCTTTAGTCTTGCGAATTTGTTAATTGGACTTGGAATTTTCACAACATTTCAGAAGATATCGTTTAGCTGATTAAGCAATTGAGGCGCGTCAAAAAAACTTGCTACGCAAAGTGCAAGTTTCTTGCCTTTTTACGTTACCTAGGAAAAACATCCCAATCCCCTCGCCTCGCCACTGTTCATTAGCATAAGTTTATTAAACCTACTAGACCAGATCAGGTGTCTATTTCACAGTGACAAAATGACAGGCGACAGTTAACAAAGATCATTCGGTAAACATTATAATACTTGTCCACTATCATTCTGTAATTACTAGTCTTACCAGGTGTCATGGTTAGGAAATAGGCACAGATGTAAACACGGCTTCTGCGCAACAAAATATTCTAGTAACTATTCAACTTGCTACAAATACTTACTCGTTACATGGTGGATTATTTATTATTAGGCCCCGCCAACACCAGCCGGAGCTAGTCTGAGATAGCTTGACGAGTCAAAAATGCATAATTACATTCTTATTTTAGTGCTTTAATATTTATTTCTTTTTTAACAAGGATCTACAGTAAAGTAACTAACGTGTTTTAATTACTTAAGTCTAAACTTCCTGACGGTTTAAAACTATAAAACTCTAAACGATCTATTGTTGTAGTGACTTTAGCTACGGCCTCCTAGAAATAAGTCGTCGATTCCTAGTAAAACTATGGTCTACAAATTAATAATAGCATGTTTAAACAGGGCCACAAAGGGTATAAATTACATCAACTCTCTACCAAAGTTCGACGTGATGACCTTGGAGATGGTCTACGACATGTACCCCGGGATCGCGCTGGACCCGGTGAACCGGCCGACCTTCTGGCCGCATACGCCGGAAGAACAGCCGGGCTATAGGACAGCAGAGCAGCGGGACTTCAAGCATTGGGATGTATTTACTCCAAAAAAGTAGATTTTGCTAGTCGGTGTGTATTGTGTTTTCATGTTTAATTGAAACGAGTACGAGAGATAACTCAAGTTATTTTGTTTTTAATATAAGCTAAAAAAAATTTTTAAATGCGTTCAGAAAATTAGATTAGGTACTCTCCTTGTATCATGGTTTTTAAAATGTTTAGTGTTGTAGCCTTTAAAATGAATATTCTTTTTGAATAAATTAAACGTCACTGATAGTCTAAATTGAATTTAAACTTGTCTTTATTACAAAATAACTTACAAGCTGTCTACATTCGTCTTCTCTTACCCGTCTTCCACATTTTGCGATTCTGCTCTGAGAAGATTTTCAGAAAACCAAAGAATTTATCGCTCCATGTCGGTGTGTCGTAACAGGTTTTACGACAGTAGTGTGCTTGCGGAGAAAATAAAAATTAACAATGAAAATTGCAAGCCAGTAGCGAAGCAGTCCAAACAAACGTTTGATTTTTGTCTATGGCTGTGGCACACAGCAGGGCTGAAGAAGTCTATATTTAGTTCACGTTCAGGGTCGCGGGGACGGCAAACTGCGCTAAATTATGATTGATGCTGGGATTGAATTGCAGTGAGATTAATTTCTAAGATTTGTTATACTTAATGTCGAAAACCCATTCCTACTAATTGCAGACTTCATAATTATATGCATAGATCGTGTCATCCACGAGGACTCATGCTTTGGTTCGTATTGACATGTCAAGATTAGATTTGTAAAATTCGCGCGTTATCGTGAATGACACGATCTTAGTATGTAATACATTTAATATAAATTAGGAGTAACGTCAATCGTGCTTAGTTTAAACTTCTCCCTGGCTTTGTGTTTGCTCTTTCGCTATGAACACAGGCAAAAGGCAAAAACGATTGATAAAGACATCAAAAATAGTAGTTTATAACTATTACAAAGTGGTTATTAATGTAAATGCACGTAACTTCTTGGTTTTTGCATATTTTTATTCCCTGATCAGGGTTAATAGTGTAATTCTGTACAAACTGGCATTAAGAGCATTCCAGAATAGATGCAAGCTGGATATCTAGTTATTAATACAAACTTAATGTGGATATTTCACATGCGATGGCCCGTTTGAATTGACGATGTGTGCTTGCAGTGCCAGACGCGGTTCCGAGAAAACTGTTTCTTAACTCGACTGAACACAGTACAAGTGTCTTGTCTTGTACCATGTAAGTAGTAGTTAAATGCGGATTAATGCCTGCATTTAAATTCCATTTTACACAGATGGGTTTAGTCATTGCGAGTTTTACAAAGTCTTTATTAAACTGATAGGTATTAAACGTAAACAAAGTCTTTACAGGTTAGGTAGCATGTTTAACATCTTAACAGAATTTGTGGACCTACGAAATTAACATGAAAAACTTTTAAAAATACAGAAGTACACAGGGAGACCTTTTACGCATTTTGTGAAGAAGAATATTTTCTGCTTTGTTAGCTTATTAGGCAAGATGTGAGTCTTGTTAATAAAGTGTTCATTAAGTTGTGGGAATAATAAGATCTAATAGATACATAGATTTATTTATTGGTACTAATCAATAATCATACACTGTCAACATTGGTTAAAAATTACAATTTTGATCAAAATTAAATATATACAATAAATTATGTCAAGAGGTATATGCAATTTCAATTATCAATTCGGAAATTAATACAATAGCAAATGAAGTCACATTATAAATTAAAATTAAAAACAATAATTATACATAAAAATATGAAAAAAACTATAAATGTAATTATGTCAAGACGAATGATATGGTTTTTGGTGGCTTGCGACACTGCACCACAAACCATGGCGCACCTGCTGGATTGCCCCGCGTGCCCGCACTCGTGCTCTGAATCTGACCTGAGAGATGCCACGGTCCGGGCTGTCAGTACCGCTGCTTTCTGGGCATCCACTGTTTAGGGGAACCCCGACACGAGAGAAGAAGAAGAAGAAGATATGGTTTTTTAGGGACTTTTACTCATCAAAGAACTCGTTTACGGTGTAATAAGCCTTCATCAATAAGCCTTCTAATAGATTTAAGCCAGATGCAAAATAACAAACAATGCCCTATTCTTTCGAAATCTTTTGATAAATAAGAAACCACTTTTCTATGAAATAGATAAAGATATTTTTCTACGAGTTTTCATCTGTAAGTAATTTTCCATCCGGTTCAAAGGATATTTTTAACAATATCTCATCCGTTTCCTCAGCAGCAAGACGGACTCGGTTCAGATCCGTCGACAACGCGCGGATATTCGAGGCGACCGGACGTGATTAGGGCCCAAGTATAGGAATATGCATCTTTAGAACTTATTGTTAAGATGTCAGAAGTTGATAAGCAATTGACTCGCATGCAACGTCAACGCTTTCATAAATACTGATAGTATTTTAGGTTGCATAGTTTTGTAGTTTGAAGAATATTAAAATCTTGTCCCTACGAGTATTACGTACTAAATGTCGTTCAGCTGATATTATCGTTGCAAATGTTTTGGTCGCCTGGCCTGACTTTCATGATGAATTTTTGGAAGCTTTCCAAAGTGAAGACGTTGCTTGCAGTAACTTTGACTGTATTCCCAACATTATGTCTCAGTGGGATTCACTTAACTCTACTCATTTTCGGAACGTGCTAATTACAATTACCATGTAGGCACGCGATTTGTTTACCAACAAGCCAATGCCTCTTTTAACCATATGTTTATGCAAATGTATTTAAATCTTTCCGGCGAGAGCGTTTTCACTTTTCCTATCGCGTTTTGTTGACACGATACATTGGTGCACATGCACACAAGTGCGTAGGCGTTTGTGGCTCTGGTAGGGTGAGGGACCACCTGTTGCAGCCTGGCTATATTTAGCCCTCCCCTCCCTACCCTCGGCCATTCATAAACATAACTCGGTGACTAATGTGTGAAGCTGTTGAAATGCTAAGTTTAAAGCGAGTATAAACGCGGCCACTGAGACTGAACTGTGGTTTATTCAGCATTGCTTTCATCTTTTAATATACCTACAGAACAACAATCACGAACACTAATATTTGCCATGAATTGTAATTTTTTTTATCAATTTAAAATATTATCGTCATTATAATATTTAAAAATACCTACGGTGTCTGCTGATGGAACAAGTTATAATGTATCAGAGAAGAAACCAGCAAGTTTATCTTATCCTTCGAAAATTAACTGGCTTCTTAAAATACAACTTTATTACTGATTTAATTTGTGTTGTCTATGATCAAAGAAAGTTCTACTTAGAAATGTCTAGTTGTAATTTTTCACTTTAGGTACTACATACAATTCCATCATTCACTCCATTCGTTGATACATGTTTTCCATGTGATTGGCATTTATTTTCTATCCTTTACTATACTTAAGCTTAGAAGAACGTTTTACGAGCCAATGCAACTAGTTTATTATCTGCACGCGAACTTTCTTATTGTAAATATTGACTGTGAACTAAACTGGAGCTTTCACGCTAAAACAACATCTTTATATTACCATAGCTTTTTCTCATTGCTGCATGATGCTAGTTGCTTAATAGATGGTAATGTTGATTTACGTATGTAATTTGTTTGAAATAAGCCTTTATTTCTGGACGTTTTAGATATAATTAGTAGGACTAGGAGTTATGTGTGGTGGTAAAAAATAGTGGGTTCAAACCTCGAAAGTGCTGTAAAGGGCAGCTTTTTTTGTTCAAGTCGAGAGGTTCTCGAAAAAAATTGCAAAATTATGACTAAAATTTGGTCAGCATCCTTATACACAGACAAAAGTTTAGAAACATTTCATAGTTTGGAGAAGTCTTATATACCTACTACTTGTAAATTCTTTGGATGTATGCGTTCGTATTTGGCAGTCGCGCGCCGTAGCCATTACCTTGGCCTAAACCGTGATAGCTTTGCTACCAAGCAGAACCCAGAAGTCTTATTCTTATACAAGTTTTATAGTGACATACGACATTTAGGCATTTGATGACAGTGTGACACCCACTAACTACGCATTAATATACGCCACACGACCCAAGGCGTTGGATATCTGATATTATTCTAATATTGCCGTTTGTTAACCTCACACACATAAGAATTATTAATTTATGCTATCATTTTCATTCAAATAAGGTGGGCAAGTATTGCTTAAACAAGTAATGCCTCATTCGACCAATATAAACTTAAAAATATTTGATATCAAGTCAATAGACCTTTTATTATAGATTGGTTAGATTGTACGTGACAAGTAGGATCCCAATAGAATACAATAGCAAAATTAGAAGACCTTTATCAAAACAGGTATGATGCTATCAACTCACGCTAGTAATTTACTAGTGTCAGTTGATAGAGTAAATGAAATAAGCTGAAAAAACGAAGGAACACAAGTTTGAATTAAAATTATTTCATGTAAAATTTGGTTAACCCAATACTTCTATGCATTTCATAGTAGGTAAGATCTACATATATTTTCGAATTAAATTCAGATGTAAACCTTGACAGCTCAGGGTGCTATATAAGTGTAGAATGGTTATATGTTGCATAGATACGAGTTGGATACAGTGATATATTAATATTTATCAGAGTCGACGACCCCGCGCTTGGGTCGGCGCGATGCATATGTTTAACTGGCTGTATATTATATGATAATTAAGTTAGGTATATGGGATCTAGAAAATTAGATACCTAAATATGGTTCTCTTTATTGCAACTAATTCAACTTTACGGGGTTTTGGATAGTTCATAGCCATCTGAAAACCGGGTATTATAATTTGGTAGTTCAAAAAACAGTCAAATATTTAATTGGAGCTTATGTTCTACATGTAGGACGCTAGGAGGATAGAGTCAAAAAATTGTTTGAATGCCTTTAAATTTATCACATCTTTTCATATAGCACGCGCATTTAGTACAATTACCTGCTAAGCGCTAGTGTGAACGGCTAACAATGAGTAACAGGGATTAGGCAAGTTTGGTGTTGATCGCCACTAATTAATTCATAATTAAAAATTCTGGTGCGCCCGCGCTCATGACGGCTCCTACCAATTACCCTGCCCACGCGTGTCAAACAAAAATCAACTCTATTTTTACAGGCATTGGGCGGAAAATTATAATATTTATGTTCAGCTGAATGAAGGGCAAGCGACAGTTGTTTTATTTTGTACTATATTTAGTACTTGGACTGAATTGTTACTGTGCCAGCCTGGTCGGGCGATGTTTCGATTGGCGTGCTGGGTGCGAGCGATGCAACTTTCGTTTGTTATTATATTCCAAACAATAACAATGACGAGTTATAATATTAAAACGAGAAGGCTTTTCAGGACCAACATCAGGCAAGAGTGAAGGATGTATATTCGTAAGCGGGCCAAGCTATCGTGTCAAATATATAGTTATGATTTATGATACTATTAAGGGGCCCACTGATTACCAGTTAGCCGGGCGATATCAGCCTGTCAGTTATTCGCAAAAGCTGACAATCGCGACTATCAGACAGGCCGATATCGTCCGACGAACTGATAATCAGTGGGCACCCATAAGAGTTATAAAGAGATACTGAGGAGATGAGAATCCCGTTGTTGATACAGTAGACGTTGGGCACAGCCTTTTGGTACCCATACTCTAGTAGCTAGGAGGACATCAAAGGCCTGTGTCCCTAGTACAAGCAGAACAGGACAGAGGTAATTATGTAGTACTTACATTTTGTTGTATACTCGGCCTTTAAGAAGGTATTAAACGATCGGATGCTTGTAATTGGCTAAAAGGTCAAAGAAGATTATAGTTTAATAAACATAATTATTTAATGATTATATAGGTAACTATTTTGCCCCCTCTCGAAGACATTTTGAGAAATTATATTTAGGTCCGATTTGATCTTACCTACCCGAGTTATATGTAGTATTTCTCAACTTTTCAAATCTGTTCCTCAAAACTTAAACAACCCAATTTATTATTTTAATAACATGTTGTAACAGGTAAAAGGAACCCAAAATTATTCTTCCTTACACATTCAAAAGAGCATGCTTATTTTGCTTTTCAAAATCAAAATCAAAATCAAAATATTCTTTATTCAAATAGGCCTAGCAACAAGCACTTTTAAATCGTCAAATTTTACAAATATCATCTTAATCTAAATATCAGAGCAATTTATTGATGCAGTTATTATTGTTCTAAAAAAAACATTGAACTATTATAGATATGGTAAACTTAATAATAAGAATTTCATAAAAAGATCGTCATACATCAAAATTGTATAAAAATACTAGTCTAGAACCTTTCTAGAATAAAATCTAACTGTCAAAAAATACGGTATATATATACATTGAATTATCAATTTCATCATTAATAACATAACAATAAATAATTCATTCTTTACAATCACACTTAATCCCACGGTGTTTCATCATTCATGTAGTCTTGTGTGCTATAATAGGCTTTAGAGATAAGCTTACGTTTTACATAATTTTTAAATTTACTAACAGACAATTCAGTTATAATATTAGGAAGTTTATTGTAAAATCTTACACAATTACCCATGAATGATTTCTTAATTTTATGGAGCCTAGTGAAGGGCACTGCGAGCTTATGCTTATTTCTAGTATTAATATTATGTATTTCACAGTTTTTCTTAAAACTGGCAATGTTTTTATGTACATACAGAATATTCTCATAAATATATTGACAGTGTACTGTCATTATGTTAATGTCCTTAAACTTATCTCTAAGTGTGTCTCTATGGTACATTTTATATATTGCACGAATAGCCCTCTTCTGCAGAACAAAAATGGTATTTATCTCTGAAGCACTACCCCATAGTAAAATACCATATGACATAATGCTATGAAAGTAACTAAAGTAAACTAATCGAGCTGTTTTCACGTCTGTTAACTGACGGATCTTGCTCACTGCAAAAGCTGCAGAACTCAGTCTATTCGAGAGATTAGCAATATGGGGACCCCATTGTAGTTTAGAATCTAAAGTTATACCAAGAAAAACTGTGCTATCTACTAGTTCCAATTCCTCATCCTTGACAATGACACCTGTTTGCTCATTCCTTATGTGACTTGTAACAAACTTAATGCACTTAGTCTTTTTCTCATTTAACAATAAATTATTAACATTAAACCAATTTACTACTTTAGAAATAGCATTGTTTACATCACTGCAAGCTTGTTTCTGCAAGTATATTCCGGCGTATCATATTAAATGTGAACCGATTCGGATATAATTGTTGAATAATGAACAGCACCCTCCCACTCGCATTTTATACACGTTTGTTTCCAAAAATGTGATATTCGCATTGAGAAAGTGTGTTCCGTCGGGAAGCGACTACCTGCTAGGGATCAGTCCCGATCCCGTTGCGTGCAAGGTGTACACTGGGACCAAGCAAAGATGCACCCTTTTAACTCCTTATGTTCTTTAAATATAGCTTATTTTAGCTTGAATTACCAGCCAATTTTGTGTTTCACCGATAAGCACTGTCTGTAAGGTTGCCACGCGTTTTGCGCGTTATGGTACGCCATAAATCTTGTATCGTTACTTTGGTAATGTTAAGAGGTGCTGTAAATTAAATCAAGACAATTGAAATGAGATTATTGGATGTTGTTTAACTTCAAAAATTATTACGGAGTTTACAAGAGCCACTTCAGAATAGGTAATTTTGTATGCAATATTCAGTACTTTTTCGGAAGTTGCATACCGTATGACGAGACTGGTTTAGGTCATCGGTAACAGTAGCTAGTAGTATAAGTTTATTCGTGTGCAGTGTATTGGCAAACCGGGTTTCATTGTGTAGTTATGGCCTTAGGATCCTCCCGTACATTTCAGATCCGTCGTGTAAAATCTATATCATCTTAGTCTCTGTAGGTTCATGATTCAATAAGAAACTCCATGAATAAATACCCTCCGTACCATGTAAGTACAAATACACACACACAGCAAAGCTGAACATGTCCCAGGTGGCAACCCTACTCGGCACAAAGACGATCAAATGTCTAACTCACACAGCGCAACAGATGTCACCCCCCACCCCACCCACCTCCGTCGCATCCAATAGTGCACGAACCTCGGCGACTAGCTTGAAGTTTCAACGTCAGATGTTGATCGACAGTTTTTTTTTTCAACTTATGTTACAAAATGAGGATGCCTTGGGCCTCGTCATAATGTGGCGTATAAATTAACTTTATATCTATAGCGGTTTATCCAAAAACTGGATGTTCCGATGCCTATGTTTATGTATTTAATTTGATAATGTTGCTATGGATTCATGGATTATGGATCCGTCTAGCATAGCTATGCACAATGTGTCCAAATATGTATAGTATAGGCACGTAGTTAAAATTTAAGGTTACCTAATTTGACGAATGACGAAATTGACTATAATAGGGATGATGATGATGACACATATTGAATTTTATAACAAAATCTAGTAAAATAGATAGCAAATGAGCAATTTATCGCAATAATGTGGTTATTAAAATAATATATGGAAATGATAAAAAAATATGGGACCTGAAAGTTTCAGAATTATAGGTTTTTTTTTATTTCTAAAATGGAATAAAGTAGGGGTACCATTTGATTCCTTACATTATACCAAAAAAAATATTGTACACAAAATATATACATAAACGCAATATTTCACCGACAAAATCGCAATTTTAATGTTTTTCATACTTCAAGATGCGCTCTCGGTGACCGTGACGTCACGTTTGCTTATTGTTTTGTTGGGAGCGTTTCGCGAGTGAAGTACGTCTGTCGGACTTTGACTATCATTTCTGACTTTTGTATTGCATAAAAGAAATGGGTCCCATATAGACATTTGATTCTAAAAACGAACGTGAACGATTGATACCATTCATAAAAAAGCGGCCAAGTGCGAGTCGGACTCGCGCATGAAGGGTTCCGTACCATTTGAGACGTATTAAAAAAACATCTACTTGCTAGATCTTGTTCAACATTTTACCACTTTGGACACACATTTTACCACTTTGGAAGTGTCTCTCGCGCAAACTATTCAGTTTAGAAAAAAATGATATTAGGAACCTACATATCATTTTTGAAGACCTATCCATAGATACCCCACACGTATGGGTTTGATGAAAAAAAATTTTTTTTAATTCTATGACGTATTAAAAAAAACTACTCACTAGATCTCGTTCAAACCAATTTTCGCTGGAAGTTTGCATGGTAATGTATATCATATATTTTTTTTAGATTTTTCATTCTGTTATTTTAGAAGTTACGGGGGGGGGGGACACACATTTTTTCACTTTGAAAGTGTCTCTCGCGCAAACTATTCAGTTTAGAAAAAAATGATATTAGAAACCTAAATATCATTTTTGAAGACCTATCCATAGATACCCCACACATATGGGTTTGATGAAAAAAATATATTTTTAAAATTTTATGACGTATTAAAAAAAAAACTACTTACTAGATCTCGTTCAAACCAATTTTCGGTGGAAGTTTGCATGACAATGTATATCATATATTTTTTTTAGTTTTTTCATTCTGTTATTTTAGAAGTTACGGGGGGGGGGGGGGGGGACACACACATTTTACCACTTTGGAAGTGTCCCTCGCGCAAACTATTCATTTTAGAAAAAAATGATATTAGAAACCTCAATATCATTTTTGAAGACCTATCCATAGATACCCCACACGTATGGGTTTGATGAAAAAAGATTTTTTGAGTTTCAGTTCTAAGTATGGGGAACCCCCAAAATTTATTGTTTTTTTTCTATTTTTGTGTGAACATCTTAATGCGGTTCATAGAATACATCCACTTACTAAGTTTGAACAGTATAGCTCTTATAGTTTCGGAAAAAAGTGGCTGTGACAGAATCGGACAGACAGACGGACATGACGAATCTATAAGGGTTCCGTTTTTTGCCATTTGGCTACGGAACCCTAAAAATGACATCTAGCCTATTATAGTATAGCATATTGTTAACATAGGGATAAACGGCACCCATTTCTGTCGAGGTAGTTTCGCGCTCGAACGCAGTGAGAGCGCCAATAGTCCGAAAATTAAATCATGCCTTTCACTCGGGTTAAACAATCTAATAATGGGAACAATCAAACCATCTAAGAATAGGAGGTAAGTAAAATACGTGTACATTAAGAGCAATTCCTAGCTGAGCAACTTTTCAAATCTCGAATTTTTGAAGCTATGTTTCTGTCGCGCTGCGGTGGGCGGGAGCGGGAGCTATCTAAGTGTGAGTGCGCGCACACAGATGCGAGACGCGAGCCGAGCGCTCACTCATTGCGCGCCGTTCCGTTGACATTGCCGGCGAGCCGGCCGGAATTCATTCTGCGCTGCCCTGCCCGACGCAAGTTGTTTTTGATGTTATCACATAATATTGTTTTTAATTATTATATTATACTGTATCTATTAATTACTATTTAAATAAAGACTGAAACAAGAATGATGTCCTTGCTTCGGTCGTCGTACCTATCCGTGACAATAAGTTGGGTTTGATCATGGTGTGTTGTGAAATTCTCTAAATAGGTATGGTTAACCTACAATCTAAATAGTAGTAGTAGTACGATGGGGCTAAACTTGTGCCGTCTTATTGAAGAACGTATCGCAATGACAATCTGGGTAAGGTATGTTGGGATAATGCCGGACAATTTTGGAACCACAATTGGTTCCCAATAGAGAACTCGCGATTTTTTTTTCTAGATCGTGTCAGATTCTTGAAGTACGGAGCAAATCGTTAAATAATAACCGTAGATTCGGCCTGAATTTTGGTAATCTTCAATATATAAAGGTTTTAGTTTTGTACATGTGTAAAGATGAGACATACTTTTTTTAGGGTAACGAGTGTTTTGCCATCAAGGGATAACATCGGATGGTGAATAAAAGTTGCTTTTAATGGAAAGAGAATAAGGTATCACAAAGAAATAGGTCCGGTGTTTAGCCTTCTCCTACGTATATAAATTGCAGCCAACAATACAAACTTAAAAGTGGTCATCGAATGTTCTATTTTTCGTATTTCTGTATCCAATCTTAACCCTGTTACAAAATTTTGGTAAAATTGTGGGTCTCAAACTTTGATACTTATGTCATAAGGTAATTTGATAAGTAAACAATGCGCTAACAATAGCGATTTTGTCGGTAAAATATTGCAATTATATATATAGTTGATATACAATCTTTTTTTGGATAAAATGTAAGGATCGTATGCAAAGAGTAAAGTCAATATATAGGAAAAGGGAGCCCTCTTGAAGCATTTTAAGGAAACTAATTTCGAAGTGCTATCTCTATTTTGTATCCGAAACTAACTATATATGTGTGCGTTCACATCTACATATGCATCCGTATGTGTAGGTACTTTCGTACTACATAATCTGTGGCTTGTGTCTCAGTCTGACCTAGAACTATTTCATGTGCTCATAAATGACTTGCCTGGTTCTCAACTGAGCGTTTCTTTTTCGACCTTAATATCCAACTGGACGTAAATTCAAGATATTCCGAAGGTAAAGTAAGGACAGGTATAGTGTATATTAGGATAATTCCTGGTAATTTCGTCTCGCTCTCTAGCTCCGTAAACAATTTGATCCAGATATTCTTTAAAATAAACACATGAGTAATGATGTCGTTATTCGGTTTCTTCTTGTACTAATGAATTTCAGGCATAGGGTGTATGTCTTGTCTACACACGTACTTCCATAGATGCACTCTATCTCGTCTTACTTCGAGAATCAAATTGCACAAACCTTTCAGAGTTTCAACGGATATGTTTGTCGTAAACAAAATTAAAATAATCACCGCTTGTTTTCGTCTGATGATGATGATGATGGTATTTTCTTCTCATCTTCGAAAATATATAAACCTCTCTGCATTGTCTTGGACACTGTAAATTTTTTAAACCTCCAGGTTTTGTAACGTTGGAACTATTGGGATTATAATTTCTCTATTTGAATCAATCATATCTGTTTAAATTTTTTTGACAGTAAACAACAGTTGCTAGGTAACAACATTACTCTTGACATACGAGGTATATGCAACCTTCTTAATGTTGTATTCATGTCTTTAAATTTTATCAATCTTTTAGTGATATCTAGAGGGGAGGCCTTTGCCCAACAGTGGGACACACAAATAGGCTAATAAATAAAAAATAGTGATATCTGGTGATGTAGTTTGCATAACCGGAAGTCAGCTTTACGCAAAAGTATGTTATCGGATCCCATTAATAGAAGTCGCCGCCATCTTTACTAATGTTTACTACATTTCTAAGTGTCCCCCCCCCCTGATCGTATGTTACTATTATTTAATTCCTTTTTGAAAGTTGAAAACAAAATTTAAATTTTGAAATTTTTAGGTCCTGTATTTTTATTCATTTATATATAGTATTGAAATATTAATTTTATTGCGAAAAATTGCTTATTTGCTATCGATTTTACTAGATTTTGTTATAAAATTCAACATGTATAATCATCCCTATACAATACAAATATTCTTTATTACACACCTCAATAATAGAAAACAATACAAAAGAAAACAGAAACATAAGCACAGGTAAACAACATGCGGTCTAATCGCTAAAAAGCAATCTCCAGGCAACCTTTGGGTAGCGGAAATTAAAAAGATTACATTGTCAATAAGTAGGTGTACATACTTATACATACAAAATAGACGTCGCGTTGGTAGTGGATAATAATAACGGTACGAAAGTGTGATCAAGAAAACAATAAATGTGATAACTAAGTAGGTAAGTAGGTAAATTGAAGAAAATTTAAAGTTTGAAAATCACTGCTGTTTTTAAATGGGTAAAGATCGTATTGTTTCTTTCCGAGCTTTACCTGGAAGGGTCAAAATCGGATATCGGTCTACAGCAATCCTAGGTCTGTTTTTGATTGGATTGTTTTATAAATAAACATCTAAAACGAAATTATACATTAACACAATTTCATCACAATACACAAAATAAATTACAGGGCGAAGATCGGATACACGAAATTTACCTTGCTCTATTTGATTGCGCATGTTGTTGTTGCATAGCACGCGGGGGCAGTCGGGGCAATGAAATGGCGTCTTACACAATGTTGCCAACATTAAAAAATAAAGCTAAATTAGGGAGAAATGAATTTGCTACGTTCTTCACCCACATCCGGTATTATTCCAACATACCGAAATCGTTGAACGTTTCAAAATGACCCTTATTTTGATATCGGCTACCCGTAATGTAAATTTGCTATCTAGTGGTTTACTTGTGACGCACAAGTGTGAGCAATGCAAGACAATGAAATTGTTAATGGGTATTTATGATATTTTAATCAAAATACCTATTATCCTACTTAGCTTTATTTACAGGCCTTTAATAGTAAACATTACTAAACATAAGCACTACATGACCTGCAATGTAAAAAAAATACAAAAAAACGGTTTGAAGTGACAGGCCATTACGGGTACATTTTAGAATAGAATAGAATATAAATATTTATTGCGAAACCATGGTACATAATGAAAATACATGGCACCCTTTTCTTAGAACTACGTGGTATTTTGGTTATATTACGGCGATCGACTGTTGCTTGTTGGTGTATTTTTTTCTCATTTTAACCATTAACATGTTATGCCCTCTCACTCACTCACTATTCCTTCTGTGTACGTATATTTAGAAACTGTCTCCGCCTCCAATTCATGCGATAAGAACAACTGCAGCTTGGACTGAAATTGACACGCAAAAAACTCAAAAATCGAGGTTTCGCTCTCGACTGTTTCCTCCTCCAAAACGCAATCAATCTTTATGAAATTTTGGAAACTGCAAGAGGAAGAAATAATCTATGCCGCTATGTTTTGATTTTTTTGATATTTTTTTGTCATATTTGTATACTGTGCCTTTTTTTACAGCAAATTCAATTTAGTCGTTTTTGCGATTTTCGAGGCGCTGTATCTTTCTTCAAAATAAAATAATCCAAAAAAGCAAAACATAGCGGCACAGATATTGATGATATTGATCTTATTTGAAAAAATCACTGCTCTAGCTTAAAAATCCAGGGAGGAATCAGTCGAGAGCGTTTGTATGGAAAAATCGCTACTAGGAATTCCTCTTAAGAAAACACGGCTAATAATACACTTCAGTAGTATTTCTTGAGGGTACTTTTAATTATCAATTTAGGTAAAAATGACATTATTTTTGAAATAGGTGCAATTATCAGGATTGAAACTGTACAACAAATCCATTTACAACCAAAATTTAAATTGCTCTATCTCAATCTAATTTTATAACAATTTTTACCGAAGTCGTAGGCTAGCCAAATGCAAGATACTTTTCCTGAAGAGAATCCACTTTAGAAACTTTTTAACGGTGGAGTAGTATACCATCATGAAATATTTTTTTAGTAGATCTTGAAATGGACTGTATAAAAAATCATAACATTAAAAGTAGATTATTAACCAAGGGCTGAAAGCCATTCATTTCAGTTGAGGTAGTTTGTGTGTAGTTCGAAATTGAAATGGTGCCTTTCATCCGAGTTAAACACTCTACTTTTCATTTCGAATACAAGGCAAGTAAAATAGATGTCCATTAAAAAAAACATGGCTCAGTATAAACTTCAGTAGTATTTCTTGAGGGTACTTCCAATTAACAATTTAGGTAAAAATATAGTTATTATAAAGGAGTTTTTTATTAGAATGGAAATTGTACGACAAATCATTTCAAACCAAAATTTTAAATGCTTATCGTTAAAAAAGAACATACTTAGAAAGTACAGTGTTCTAGAGCAGAAAGGTGTTATTTTTTGCACACTTTTTAGAACAACAACGACCCACTTTCAGAGCATGATAAATGAAAAATGTATTATTCTATCTATTGAACATGCCCCGCCCGCAGCCGGCAACCTTGAGTGATAACGCGCAGATAGATGTCTGATAAAACGTTTAGGGCATTCATACCTACCTACTAATATAAACACTGATATCATATTCTGTGTCTTCTTCAGTAACGTTATGAAATTCTGTGCCGGTAATATTTGAGGAAAACTTAATGAGAAAAGTTGTCGTAGATGTTAAAGAATCGGATTTGAAGAAAATACTGTTTTAGGAAAATTCTCTCTTCGTGTCTTCTTAGCCCTTTTTAATCTTAGAGATTTAGGCCTCCCTAAATTTTTGTCATTCTGGTCTATTTTGCGCTCTCTCTCTCTCTATTTCGATCCAGCTGTTCTTTTGATATCATCGTACTTTTTCTAATTTTTGGCTTCCCTGCTAGGCGTGACTCTCCCCAAGATCTGGTACAGTGCTACCAGCCTTCTGCACAATGAACCGTCTTTTCGGACCAACTAGCGTACCTAAATTTAATAAAAGCTCCTCATATTTGTATGAGGAAAATGCAATATCATTGTTGCAGTCGTTCTCAACTCCACCTGATCTTTGCAGTTGTCTCAGTTATAGTTAGGATAATGGATTTTATTTAAAACATCCCATGGTCATATTCGGACCATTTTACCTTTCAAGCCTAGAGGAAGTCGAGGAAACAGGTCCATGAAATAGGTGTTTCACTAATGATTAAGTAATTTAAGTATATATCACAAAAACGAATAAAACCTGAAGATCGTGACATTTGGTCACCAACTGGTACGATTAATGATTCAGCAGAGATAATGACGTGAAAATACGTATGGGGTTCCAAGAAAAGATTTCGAACGATATCTATATGAAGTATTCTTTGTCATCAAAGCAACATTTGTGGCCCTTTGATTTCCTAAAATCGCTAAATTTTCCTGCGGGAAGCCTGTACTAGGCAATACTTGTGAAAGTTATTCAATGTGTTTAATTTAGTATAGGGGCTTTGGTACTGAATAACGTTTACCTTTTACCAATAGGGTTAAACAAAAGCTGAACAGTACCCCTAGTGTAACTTTGATCGACATCATAACGTGACGAACGCGTTTGCGTTAAGTCTCATTTTGTATAGGATTTTGAGTTTCCAAAACGTCCCGCTTGGCGCGCTCTTTCGAAATCCAATACAAAATGAGACTAAACGCAAACGCGTACGTCACGTTTGGAAATCGAATTTATTTACACTAGGGGTACAGATTAGTGCATCATACCGTTGTTCAACTGTAACTCACGTTTCTAAGCTTCACGTGTTATGCGGCTGTTATAGGTCTGAAACTTTGAACGAAAAACAAAGTATAACGCAGTTAATACAGTTACGGCGTTTTTCATCTAAACCGCAATACAATGGTATTATGGAAAACTGCTTATCGCGCACCGACCTATTCCAAATGTATCTCAATAAATTCTACTTCACGTGCCAAAATGTATTATTACCTTCATATTTAAGTAGATGTAATCGTGGCCAACGCTGTTATTCCTATTGTAAACACAGCGCATCGTCTAAACGTTTTCTCTAAATCACGTATAGTAGTTACGAATAACGAGGTCACAACTTTTACTGGTGGTTTGAGGCGAAGTGCTTGGTAGTGCCGGGAATAACAGCGCAGATTTATAGTTTCGAATTGCATGTGTTTCGTAATACTAAGTATACGTGCTATTCGTTGCCGTGCGTTTTGTTCTCGTGATCTGTCAGGTTATTTGTAAAGTAAACATCGATCGGTAGGTACTCGCAAGCATAATGTCAATATTTCTACGCCGATTAGTGCAGTGCATCAGACAAAAGTTTAATGTTTGGTTAAGAGATATCTGCACCTTGTTATAGGAGTTGCATACATTTAGCGAAAAGGAATCCATCTGTAAATTGCCATAAGGACGGTTATTTGTACAAAGCTAAATGCAAATCTAGTTCTTATGGGAAGCGACAAAGTGGGACGTTTTGCCGGCCGCAGCCACATTTTGTGCCTGTGATCTCATTTCGTTTCTTTAAAGGTTGACTCGAGAGACCTATAGCCCACCTGTGTTTCACCATAATGACAATTGCCAACTGGCAGTGATAATTTATCGTACATTGCTGGTTCTACAAGTTAACATTGATGCTGGATACCGTCGTTCGTTACTTATGTACCCAGAAACGGACAGGAAATTGTCAGTATTAGGTGTCAATTGTCACCGTGGTGAAATAGGCCCCTAATGATATGGTTACCGTAGTCTATGGAGACTAATATGGATACTTACTAGACTTGAAATCACGTGCCAACATTGCTTTATGAAAAATCCCATACCGTAGGTACTGTATACGTATTGTCTCTCAAGATAACTTCATATCAGTCGGAAGTTCATTTCACAGTCAGTGTTGGCTAGAAGCAATCCCTCTGAAACGGCACAGTGCTATTATTTCGGTACCAAGGTGCGAGGAATAACCTACCACACCACACCAATCTTCTTAAATATGTCTTTCTTCTTCTTCTTCTTCAACCTAGCGTCTTTCTATATCTTAAAAAATATTTGCTACGAAGTAACAGCGTTGAAAGCAAAGTTACAAACAAAACAAAAGAGAAAATATTAGTCGTTATCAGATATCACGCCAGATAAGAGATAAGGTGGAGGCTTCACCCGATATCAAAATGGCTAGAACGTTAGAGTTCTATTCTCAATTGCTCTTAAAAAGACAAATGTGCTTACGACGGCTCTTTCCCCGATTTCTCGGATTATGGAATTGTCGGGTATGGCTCACAAAGTCAAATTTCTGGTGTACTTATTCCCATTTGTAGATGGGAATAGGGTTTCATATAAATTTGAACTTTGGTGTAGGTATTTCCGTTTGTCCCTGTTACACGTGACTCCGCCATACATGAGGCGGGGGCAAGTGGAAATACACTAAAGTCCAAATTTCGTCATGAAGACGTGAGCCCAGTGGAGTTGACCAGGTGAGATGTACGTGTATAGGAAGCCTTAGGCCGAATTAATACGAAAATCCTTTAGCCGCCTAACTTCCAGGTCGTCCAGGTCCCTTTTTTTACAAACAATCATCAGTTAGTTCACCATTCCGACCAGCCGTCTCTTCAGACACGACATGTGCGTGGCTGTAATACAAAACCCCGCTGCCACAGAAATTTGATTGTCTTTACCAAAAGGAGGCCATGTATATT
Source organism: Cydia pomonella (assembly GCF_033807575.1). Classification (NCBI taxonomy): domain Eukaryota; kingdom Metazoa; phylum Arthropoda; class Insecta; order Lepidoptera; family Tortricidae; genus Cydia; species Cydia pomonella. The sequence continues at coordinate 7,514,757 of NC_084721.1, read as the reverse complement.
CTTCTAAACATTGCATTAATTCAGAACTACGCCACAGCCGACACGCACTTGAGTTTTTACCGTAGATGTAAAGCTGTCGACAGGTGCATATTTTTTACGTTTGCTCCCATTTTCTGTTGACATGCATAAGGAGGCGACAGGCCCAGATTTTTGCATGTTTTAGTACAACATTTGGTTGTGTTTCATCTTCGGCATTTTATGAATGCTTAAAATCTTATGTCGTTTAGAAGTTTATAGCCTTGAAACTCAACTTATGCTAAGCAGTGATACCTATGACACCACTTGGTACACAAGACAGCACAAAACCTACGACGTTAGAACTTTTTGAAACGGCCCCTAGAAAATAGAAGATAGGTACAGGAAAATGGTCTCGTTATTTTTATGTTATTTTATCAGTGTTCATATCACTTTTAACGTTGATATCAGATTCATTCATAGTAAATTAAACTAGTCATTATTGGCAAATGTATATCTAAAATTCTGACGTACATTATAAGTGATTGTTACCTACGATTTTGGAGCTATCTTCCTTTATCTTTTGTATTTAAATAACAGTGGTAGTTTCCACACCAATAACATCAAGAAAAGTCTAAGGTATTTCTGATTACATATTTATCAATCTCTTTCTTCATAAGACAATAAAAAAGAATTTAATCATGGTTGATGTTCTATACTTACTATGTTTTTAGTAGGGAGTGAGTTGGTGATTTGTTCCGTATTCAATGATAAGATTGATGAGTAATGACTACCTCTGGGACCTATACTACTAACTGTGGGGTTACCTACATTATGGGAGAAATAATTATACCGTATGTAGGTATAAGAATCTCGTGAGCTACGCGAGTAATGTAAGTAATAACGTAAGTTTCTTAACATTATTTTTGATTTAGCGTGGGAAGCCATGTCGTCGCGTGACTAGGGTGACTAATGCGTATGCTTAATTTAGTTGTTTGTTACAATTATTTTATCTCTTAGGTATCCACGGTGAGATAAGTGATAAGTCCATCTACCTAGTTAGAGATATCAAATTATAACATTACGTCATTTTGTCTTTGATATTGTTTAGACAACATTAAGTAGATTACGATGACACCACCTGTATTCTTTACAACACACAGCAGGAACATCGCTATGGGAGACTCAATGCAAATAATATATACTATACGATACGTAACCAGACATCGCACTCGTACCGGTTATATTCGTATTGTGTTAAAGGATCCAATTATGCTGGATGATCTCAGAGTAGATATTAAAATGTTTTGTGAATTATGAGTCTATTTTGAACTTTTCAGTGACGTTCCCTAGCTTAAATGTTACAATATCTAGTTTGAATCTAAGTCTTGATAGTGCGCAGTTTGTATGAATTTATGTGTTAATCTTAATCTCTACTAGGGAAAGCTCGATGTTCAGGTCTTGTTTTCAGTTTTAGGTAAATTAAATAGCTAAGTAGTAGGCTATCTCTCTCTCGGTGGTACTTATCGACTTGCTCTGGTCCTATCTAGAAGATATCGTCATGGTAAGTAATTTATTTTCATTGTCATCTCAAGATCTGAGGTAGGTAATTCCATTTACGTGAGATGTTGTTTTATCGCACATCGTACCTACTTTCAGATCTATAGCGAGTAGGTATGTGTAATATGCAGCATCATTAAGTTTTTGATTTATTGTCTGAACGTATCTTATCGTAACCGTTCCATTAACGATTCTAGTGAAATGTATAGATGTGTGACGAACTAGTCATTCTAGTCCTTTGAACTCTGAATGTCAGTTTAAATTGAAGTTCAAGTTTTAGAAAATATTTATAAGGATATGAATCCCTAGCTGATGTTGGTGTCCCCACTTATCTTGAGAGTAACAGACAAATCCGGTCAAATTAAGTCATCGAGGCATTTTGCTTGACGTTGACGCAAAGAAATCTTAAACCACTTGAAAAGCTCTTTTATGATTAAGGGGTTTTTTTCCTTATAAAAATTACAAATTAGCCATTTCTATTTTCTTCCCGGTTTATGTAACAAATGGTATAAGATTTCATGTCCAATAAGCACAAAAAAAACGTGTCCTACGAGTACCTAATTTATGAGTTTACCTGTCAAGATAATTTGAGAAGTCTTCTCGTACGCATATCAGGTGACGTAGCCACGTATTCGCGTAGTCTAGAACCTAGCTGTTTTATTTTCTTTATCAGGAATGTATACTGGTTATCGGCTGCCATTAGTGGGATCAGCTTGCGCCTTGTACTCAGGTAGCGGGATATAAAAACACCACTCGAAATGGAGCGGACGCGGCCCGGCCTCGCCTAGATACTCGTCAATGCGATCGACACAGAACCACAACAAGCTTCGGACAGGTTGCGATTTCCAAGTATTTAAAAGCTATAAGTTCTACAAGTGTGCGGACAAGCTTTTTGACGGCGTAGACTCGAGAAATAGAAACTTGTAAACGGCTCCGTTGTCTCGACTCCTTATCAGGATGAATCAAGCTCTGTTCCAAGTGTTTGAACAGCAATAACCCATTCACATCACTCGTACGTTAATATATATAAGCTAACGCAATGAATGAACTTATAATATGTAAATTCGTCGCTCAAATCGCGACATAGCAGCGCGTAGGTGGCGGGCCTGAATGAAAATAAACATTTTCGGCAACGCAACTTACCTCTCAATTTTAATATCCAGATTAGCGTTTACACGGCACTGTTAACAGAATTGGTGTTGTTTACACTTAAGTTGTTAGCATAGCACTATTTTGGATTGAAGAACGCGCAGGCCCGACGCAAACGGCAGTTGTCCAGCCGGCCTGTAGACGAACACTGAAGAACACGAACGTGCGGTGCGCGCGCGGCGGTACGCACACATGCGCATTCATTCAAATAACGTCTAGCTGTGTGGTGGGGAGAACTTATGAATGGACGTAGTGCTATGCCGTACAGATACGCTGATAACGCGCTATCCGCGCCCGAAAGCAAGTTCGAGCAAATGCTTGATATTCGCAATTTCTAAGTACTTTGATACGAAACAAGGTCGTATGAAGAGAGCAGGTTGCGAAACTAGAATAGTAATACGATCGCTTTATGTGTGATGTTACATCACATTTGGTGTTTACGTATAAATTTTCTGCTCCATAAAAAAATATTTTTCTCAAACATGCAATGAAATATTGATGTTATGTTCCTAATAATAGGCTGCGAAGTATGACGTTTCAGGTGCGGCTAGGACAAGAGGTCATTAATGGAATTTCATACAAATCTTGCAGGCCTAGGCCGGGAAAGTCCTCTTTTTTAATTTCCATTCCACATAAATTTGTGGCACAGGCATCATGACATTCTGCCACTATGCGTATTAAAAAAGCAAACGATTTGGTATGTACTTAGTACAGTTTTATTTACATAATAAATTCACATGAACATAACAAATAACACATTATTATCAATTTTTTTCTTAACTATACATATACACATTGAAATATTATAATATTCATCTAAATATTAGGTAGCGGTAAAAATATCTACTCAAACGTGTCTCTAACCGTAGAGAAAAAAAAGGTTGGCGGGAAACTTGATAATTTTTCGCTGTAATTCTGTTTTATCGGATTTAATTTTGTTGTTTGTAATCTTGTTTTGTTATAAATAATTCAATATGAGTTCGGACGAAACTACCAACGAAGAAATGATTATTGATTGCACCCCACCTGAATTAAGAGCCGAAGCAGAATTGGCTATACAGAACTTGCTGCAGGCAAAATCAAAGGCGAAATATATGGTAACTTATGACAATTTTATAAATTGTAAAACCAAAAAAAATGCCCGCAGTTCCCCAGAACACGTGTTTTTGGCATATTTTAAAGAACTGGCAGAAACTAAAAAGTCTACTAGTACTCCATGCTTAATATTTTGTTTACTAAGCATCTTTTAATCCGAAATGCATTGTTTTAGTATTTTAAACTGTAACTCGACAGTTTAGACTACAACGCTTATTATATAAGTTTAGTTTATTTACATATCTAGCCACAAGTACCTATTGCTATTGAGTTCTGATTGATTATTGAGATTGAGAAGAGGTTATATTTTAATTTTGGTTGTAACAAATTGAAATTCTAAAGGTTCGTTCAGAAACGTGCTTTCGTACTTTTTTGATTTTTTTGAATTAACATGATAATAAATATAAATGTATGAAATATCTGTTTTCTATTAAAACCGAGTTAAAATATAGCGAAATAGTAATATACACACGTTAGTTCTAGTTTTGTCTTGTTTACTAATAATTTATTTAAAAATTAAACTTTGATTTTTTGTTGTTTATTTCATTGCATGTTTGAGAAAAGCACTATACATACCTCGGCGGGAAATATGGGGTTGCCCGCCTCAGACCTATCCGTCTATATATCTTCGGCCGGCAACCACTTTTGTCCCGGCCTCTGCAGTAATGTACTAATAATTTAAAAATGAATTTGTGAGCGCGGCCGGCAAACGTCCCACTTTGTCGCTTGCCATAAGGACGAGATTTGCTTGTATGTTTATACAAATAACCTGTTAAGGCGCCCTTATGGCAAGCGATAAACTGGGACGTTTGGCCGGCCACGGTCACATTTCCACATAAATTAAATATGAAAATATGGCGTAGCATTCAGATATGTTTTCACAGCGCGAAAAACTTATATAAGCTATTTAACAGACTGCCCTTTATAATAGTAACAAAAATAATAGTTATCTATCATCTTACCACTTACTGTCTAAAGCCCGTTACAGTCGGAGCGTTAATATACATTAATATATCGTAAGATACCGACAGATATAGTATAGCACTACACACGCCAACGATACCAAAATACCACCGAAAATACGACGAAACATAACAAAATATATCGCAATATACCGAGCTAATATCGCAAGGTAAGATATCGTAAGATACCTAGCTTGTTATTTTAAGATAGCTTTTGGTATGTTATCGATCCGTCAGTGAGGGGCTTAATTATTGTACCTAACTAATTACATACTGATTAATAAAGTTAGGTAAAGGTATCAATAAAAGCTCGATTGCTAGAGAATAATAATTTAATACTCTTATCTACTTATAAACAAGTTATAACAATTATGTAAATAATATGAGTAACATATATTATCTTTCGACGGGTTAAGACCGGTGGACAATTTTTTATTTGATGTAAAATAAAAGTAGCAAACATATAAAAATGCGGTCATTGCACCCAATTAACTTGCAATGATACCTGTCGCAGAGACAAATAATATACTATAGACTGATAACCAGCAGATAAAAAGTAGATGTGGGTAAAATTTTCCGGTGTAGAAATAAACTAGCGACGCCAACACCATCTATCCACCGTACACAATAGTACTAGGGTTTCCTCCGTTCATGAGCAACGGTAACTGCTTATACAATCAAGCGAATCGTAAGCTCGTAGTTTGTATACCAGTAGCATGGTAAAAAAATACCAGTTGCTTTTTCCTCAAAAAGTCTCTGAGAACTCAAAAAATGGCAGTGCGCTCTTATTTCTATGCATATAATCGTTTCCAGTAGCGCCATATACGACAATATCAAGGGGCTACTTAGAATAAAGATTTAAGTTAAATCTCAAACACCACTTAACAGATGTTATTATTTACTTATCTCCAGAAATAGGGTATAAGGTTACTTAATATAATTTTATCTGATACTTCTTAACTTAGTGTAGTAATCTTGTTTAACCACTTTTGACTTTAACATGTAAGCGTTTGCAATAAAATGACCAATTTGATATATTGGACTCTGTACAACTGTGTCGATTTTACATGTGCCAAGATACTTATTCAAACTGAAATACAATTTTGTGAACACGTCTGCAGTATTAGGTACAAAAATATGACTTACATTACATGTACGCACAATTAAAATTAATGTAAAAATACTAAAGAACCCGATAATACTAAGTGTGGACCATCATTCATCAATCATCATCATCACACAAGGCTAAAAGTTTCAACAAAGAATGTTTCCGATCTTACCCCACTAGCGTAAGCTAAGTTAGGAGAGGCCCTTGAGGAAGCTCGAGAGCTTGTGGCTCTTGTAGTCTGACCGTAGCTGGATGAAGTTCAGCAGGATCGAGTGATCCAACTCCGCCTGGTAATAAAAAAACAACTATAAATCTGATATGCGCATAACAAAGCAAGCAAAGGAAAAAACGAACTCTATGCAAAATCGCGCAGTTTCACAATTTTCACATCCGACCATATCCATAAAAAGTTGCGTTATAAAATGGCCCGTTAATTGTGGATAACCCGGGAAAGTGCATTTGTGTAACATTTGTGGACCCGCCACTAGATGGCGTTGAGCATTTATTTTTTGCTTGAGATCTTTTGTCACCATCTAATAGGCGCCATTCATTTATTGCTTAAGACGCTTTTTGGCAGATTTTGACCCCCTCCCTATTTAAGAAAAAATAAGAAAAGGCCGACCCTCTCTCCCCGTTAAATATCTATTACGTAAGAATCTAAGGGAAAATTAATACACATTGGGTTTGATTAAATTTTGATTTTCAATGGAACATTTTTGGGAACGTTTATTTTGTACTTGCAGTGGTATTTTTTATTTAAAACCTACTTTAGTTTCATTTTAATTTAAAGTTTTTTTTTTATCGGCGCTGGTGCGAATCACGCGCCTTTTAAAAGTATTATCTTAACTTGTAGATTTTTGTGATCTTACGTAAGAACTATCAAGACTCCCTCCCACTCCCCTGTAAGAAAGAATAAGACATGGTCGACAACCTCCAGCCTTCATTATAGCCGTTATTATCCACAATTCACGGGACATTTTAACGCATCTTTTTATAGTCTTCATTATTTATTTTGCTGTCTCTGCTTGATCTTGATGTACTTTTCAACATAAAATCCATAAATTTGGACCGATTTAATAATAAAATAATATCTTTATCATCCCGCGTGATATGAATACTAAATAAATAAAACTTTGAACCCGGGTACGTCCTTAAACTACGTCATATAAAAATATTTTCTCTAATCATAATTCATGCATCTTATTAATACTTATTATTTAATTTAAATAGTTTTATGATTAGCATTAAAAATGAAATCACAAATGATTAACAAGAAAAGAAATACAAAAAGCACATGGAGGTGCGGGGTATCGATCCCCGTACCTCTCGCATGCTAAGCGAGCGCTCTACCATCTGAGCTACACCCCCGGTTAACAAAGTCGACGAAATTAGTGGTTCCAAGCCATACATTGTATATTTTAGTTCAAACAATATAACATTTACGTTTTATATGTAATTTTTTTATTATTTCGTCGACAGCGTTACCTCCCCCCTCGCACACCTGGTGCAGGTTCTCGGGCTTGGCGAGCAGCAGGTTGCAGAGCGCGTGCAGCGCGTCGAACAGCGCGTGCGCGGGCGCCTCGACCGCACGTTACCATGGCTACCATAGCTCCTGGCAGTATAACTGGTATACTCACTAGTGTCTCCCCCTCGCACACCTGGTGCAGGTTCTCGGGCTTGGCGAGCAGCAGGTTGCAGAGCGCGTGCAGCGCGTCGAACAGCGCGTGCGCGGGCGCCTTGACCGCACGTTACCATGGCTACCATAGCTCCTGGCAGTATAACTGGTATACTCACTAGTGTCTCCCCCTCGCACACCTGGTGCAGGTTCTCGGGCTTGGCGAGCAGCAGGTTGCAGAGCGCGTGCAGCGCGTCGAACAGCGCGTGCGCGGGCGCCTCGACCGCACGTTACCATGGCTACCATAGCTCCTGGCAGTATAACTGGTATACTCACTAGTGTCTCCCCCTCGCACACCTGGTGCAGGTTCTCGGGCTTGGCGAGCAGCAGGTTGCAGAGCGCGTGCAGCGCGTCGAACAGCGCGTGCGCGGGCGCCTCGACCGCACGTTACCATGGCTACCATAGCTCCTGGCAGTATAACTGGTATACTCACTAGTGTCTCCCCCTCGCACACCTGGTGCAGGTTCTCGGGCTTGGCGAGCAGCAGGTTGCAGAGCGCGTGCAGCGCGTCGAACAGCGCGTGCGCGGGCGCCTCGACCGCACGTTACCATGGCTACCATAGCTCCTGGCAGTATAACTGGTATACTCACTAGTGTCTCCCCCTCGCACACCTGGTGCAGGTTCTCGGGCTTGGCGAGCAGCAGGTTGCAGAGCGCGTGCAGCGCGTCGAACAGCGCGTGCGCGGGCGCCTTGACCGCACGTTACCATGGCTACCATAGCTCCTGGCAGTATAACTGGTATACTCACTAGTGTCTCCCCCTCGCACACCTGGTGCAGGTTCTCGGGCTTGGCGAGCAGCAGGTTGCAGAGCGCGTGCAGCGCGTCGAACAGCGCGTGCGCGGGCGCCGGCGCGGCGCGCGCGCCTCGACCGCACGCTGCGGACCGATATTCCTTCACGTCGCAGATCGCCACCATAGCTCCTGTTAAAAGAATAACAACAAGTGCTATATCTCAAACCCGAGAGCCTCGGAACGCAAGCTCCGAGCGTGCACGCTCGACGCATATCCTACATAACAATATATTAGAGCGTTCGTTAGCTGGCGCGGGTGCCGTTATAGGTAAATTCCGTCGCACGCGTCCGCGCCAGTTAGCGTTGCTCAGACTTTTTTCGTTAGGCTGCTTCGCGAGAGGATCTCCACCACGGAGTTCCTCTGACTGACACTAGTTACCTGAGAAATTGAACTGGAAGTTTTGCAGATGCTCGTATATGACCCGGTGTAGACGGATAGCCAGCTCCAAGGTCACGGCTTGCAGATTTTCGCCCTCCAGCCCGGAGTGGATCTTCTCCATTACGTTATTTAGGTAGGACACCACGGATTGACACGCCTGACAGAAATAAATAATGGGTTGACAAAGAAATTCTAAAACACGTAATACCAAAAATTTTAAGTAATATTTAAATTTTTGGTACCGGACACCTTATTTTCAAAATTATTTATATTACTAATGTCGTGTTGTCAGTAATAATATAAAACTATTTTGTTGAATCAGGTAAATCGTTAATATAAGCAAGAAATAAAAGGGGGCCTAAGATACTGCCCTGCGGGACGCCATACTTATTTACTTTATAACACGACTGAAAGATAGAACGCTGATCATTAATTACTTTTGCGATTTCCGTGCATTGCTCTCGATTATTTAGGTAGCTTTCAATCCAGGAGTAGGCTGGTCCACGTATTCCGTATTTTTCTAGTTTTTGGAGGAGGCGTTTATGACAAACCGTGTCAAATGCCTTTGACATGTCGAGAAATATTACGCCAACAGGAATACCTTTATCTATGCATTCTGTTATTTGATTGTTGAGTTCGAAACAAGCCAATGTTGTGGATTTATTTTTCCTAAAGCCATTGTGTTCCTGTCGTAGAACGCTGTTTTTTGTTAAGAAGTTGTCTAATCTATTGTAATAAGCTTTCTCGTATATTTTTGATATGACAGGAATAAGTGTTATTGGTCTATAATTATTAAGATTATTTGTCTCCCCTTTTTTAAATACTATTGATTTCGTTAATCTAGTCGGGAATGTTCCTTTTTCAAATGACAAATTAATAAGATGAGATAAATGAATTGATAGAGGTAATTGTTTATTTAAAAAAAATGTTTTTAATATTTTAGTAGGTAATTTATCATAACCAGCTGCTTCTGTATTTCTGAGGGAAAGGATTATTTTATAAATTTCTTGGGGAATAGTTGGGGATAAAAATATAGTGTTCTGTATAGATTTTATAATTTTAGGGGCAGTTGCAGTTTTCTTGGTAGTTGGTTTATACTAATATCTATAATGTAGTTGTTAAATTCTTCTGCTATGTCTTGTGGGGCGTGTAGTTCTACTTTAGATCTGCTTGTTATGTGATCAATTTCTTTGATAGCTGATTGGTTGAATGTGTTTTTGACAACATTCCAAGCTCCTCGGCATTTGTTGTTCGAAGATTCAATGTAATTCCAGTTGTAGTTTTTTTGAGAATTCGATAAACATTTTCTCAAAATACGTGAATAGGTAGTGAATTTAGTTTTTGTGATTATATTATTTTCTTTACAATACTGTTAGTTGAGTTTTCGTTTTATAGTACAGCATTTTTTTAAAGATTTTGTAAGCCAGTGGTTTTTCCTATCTTTATTTGTGGTCTTAACTTTAATGATGGGAAAAGAAAGATCATGAAATAGTATTAAGATATCGTGAAATTGTTGAAATTCATTTTCTAAAAATTCTTCTTCGTATATTTATGAAAAAGATAGCCTGTAGATGCATTCTTTAAATTTTTAGTAACGTATATATTTCCTTTTAGTAACGTATTTAGCACATTTAAGGGGTTGAATTTTGCTTTTAAATATCACTGTTTGGGCTGTATCGTGGTGGGATAGGCCGAGCGCATGGGTTTCACCCTTAGCATTTTTAATATTGCTAAAAATATGGTCAATACAGTTATCACGGCGTGTAGGTGTATTAATATGACTGTACATATTATAATTGTAGAGTAAATTTAAATAATCTGTAGTAATTTTATTTTCATCTAAAATATTAATATTAAGGTCTCCACATACGACAATCTTTTTATTATTTTTCAATCATAGAAATCTTAAAAGCTGATCTAAGTGTTCTAGAAACTTAATAACGCTGCTATCAGGAGTTCTGTATAGACATACTACAATAACATTAGTATTAACAGTTTCCGTTCCACAGCATTCAAATTATTTCTCGATTGCAAACTTTTTAATGGCTAGGAGTTCCTTATAATTTGTGTTTTTTTAAACTAATATGGTAACTCCTCCACGTTATTTGCTTTTTCTTGAGAAAAACGAGGCGAGCTCATAGTTTTTGAAATAGAGGTTTGTCTCAGAGCCGGATAGTAAGAACGTCTCTGAAAAGCATAAAATTGTCGGGACATAGCCCTTGCCTTTGAGTTCTTCTATAACTATTGCTATTTCATCTCTTTTTGATAATATACCGGCTACGTTTTGATGGAAGCCGGATTTCTTCTGTTCGGTCTGAAGATGTAGCGTCTCCCAACCCACGATGGCCGATATAGCTCGCTCGAGCGTCAAGTGAAAATAAAACAAAGATGGATGCTACACTTACAGGCGACGCCAGGGTATCGACGTCCCCCTCGGGCTTGAAGTCCGATTTCTTCTGTTCGGTCTGAAGATGTAGCTTCACCCAGCCAACGATAGCCGATATAGCTCGCTCGAGCCCAGCGTCCAGTTTGGCTTCTAACTGTTCCATTATAGTGGTCTTCTTGTTCACACATTCGGTTTGTTTGGCCGTGGAACTGAAAATTACAAAATTAAGTTATGACAAAATATCTTAGGGCAGTATTTTTGTCGCACTCGGAATATCACACTTCACTCTAAAACACGCATAGCACCTTACGAAACTGTTTTAAGTAGTAGCAACAGCAACTATAATATCCAGACATAGAAGTTTTTGTAGCAAAATAAAGTGATTGACAAAATCAAATATCGAAATGTCCATAATCGATGTTACCTTAGCATTAAAGATATTTTTAACATTGTATAAAAAGATCGCTACCGCGAAATACACAACACGTTCGATATCTTCTTTTTTTTTGTAAATATTAAATATATATATTTTTAAATATCTTTGATATACCCATTGGTAGTTTTCTTATTTTATGAGACTGATGTATTCTACAGTTAACGTTTTTATTTTTAAATACTTAATACATATAATAAAGAACTTATGGAATTGTAATTGATTTGTATTCTTGAAATTTCCCGGTAAATTACAGCAAGTAGAATTTACATCTTTCATTTATTAATCTATGACTGACTTATCGATGTTATTATTTGTCGATGTGTCATTTTCTCAAGCACTCCTGTTTGCCACAAAAACTTCTATGTCTGATAATATCTTACATATTCCTTTTGCACAGCTTTTAAGGCTTGCCACACACACAGCTTTTATGGTAGTTTAAATGTTGTATTAAATCACCTACATCTAGTAAGAATTACTATTAAGTCGTGAATAAAAAAAAAACTTTTGTCAGATTTAGTGAGATAAAGCTAGGTGTGGTAAATGAGATTGGCGCGAAACTGCGAAATCAGTATTTGTGAATTCGTTAGTCTCCTAATCTATCGATGTTTCAGCAATCGAGAGGCAGATATGACATAGATAAATTTCAAAATACAGATTTGGCGGTAGGGGCCTGAAGCCTAGGACTATAGCGAGAAAACACAAATCGGATTTAAAAAAAGAAAACGCAAGAAAAAAGGTTATTTAACTTATTAAGAGTCACAAGCCCGAATCTAGCCGCCGCCATACAATTCGGTCGGTCTCCCAGATATAGTCACTTAAATGATCATGTCAAGAAACTAATTACTTTGTATTGGAAGCAATTTCTAGCACCGAAAACTAGTACCGTAGCACCAGCAATGTTGGCCGAAAGTTAATTAGAATTGAACATATTGAAAATTAACTATTACCTACAAATTAAACCGTAAACCGTAGCGGACGGTTACAGTTTACGGTTCAATTTAGAATGGTCAAATTCCAATATTTTCAATTCTAATTAACGTTCAGCCAACACTGAGTACCAGACACATAAGTAGGTACCTATAGCTTACGTAAATGTTCATACCAAGTTTCATGTAATTTTAAAAGAAGAGAGTATGTTCGATTTTATGGGAGCGGCGTTTTGGCGAGTTTGTGTGACTCTGAATGTTAATACAGAGAACTGTTGTAATTATTAACACACACGTACCGCTTGTGAGGAGAAACTCTGGAAATCGTGTTTTATTTAGTAACAAAGGAATAAATTTGATCTAGGTAACTAAAAATGCGATAATGAAAAACATAAATTTATATCTTATAATATCTAGTCAATACGGTTCATACCTCATACAAGGAAGCACGGATTCTTGAAAATGTTCTTCAAACATTTTTACTATTTTGTTACATTCCTTCACCGTGTCAAAGAAGTAAATCTGTAAAATAAAATAACTATAAGTATCAGGATTTGTAGTGTACTTGCACTCAACGCAAGATTTACAAGCACGCTCAATATCTTTCCTGTCTAAACTGGGATCTCATGTTAAACTAATAAGGCATCGACCAGGTCTTTGAAAATATATCGCCATTCGTTTTTCGAGGCAATAAGATGCCACTACAGACAAATCTTTCAGAAAATAACAATATTCTTGTTTATTTTGAAACGAAGTTCCTTATCGGACCGTTGGCGGACGAGAACTCGGCGAAAATAGATTTGTGAAATTTTGTGAGCATTTTCGATAATTATTATTTAGTCGATTAAGGTTTTTTTTTTCGTTTGTTAATCAATAATATAATACGTTTATCAATAACAATATACTTCGTTCCAACCGAGTGTTCCCAGACATTCACGCATTTATTTTTATTTTATCGTGCATTGTTTGACGCATATAGGTATTTGTGCGAACTGATAACATTTAATAAACGACGATTTGGCTGCCGAAGATCTCGTGAAGGTAAAAAGTATGAAAATTTTGACTGGGCTCCGAGGTAGTGCTGAGAATTCAACCGGGATTAAAAGCACCCTATATTAAATTTGTCCGAAGAAAGAATATATGAATATATACCTGTGGTGGTGACTTGCTCTCAGCGATGGGTATGGACTGCAGGCCGAGGTCTAGCGCGTAGTCAACGTGCTCGACCAATAAGTGTTGTATAAGGACGTCTAAGAGAGCCGTTGTGGTGCCAGGCAGCTCATTGGGAGTGCATAGCTGGAATGATTATAAAATATTATTGAACAATTGACTTATTGGTGAATGCCGACGGTGTCGGTCGGTCTGTTTGGATTTTTCTGAGGTTTTGAATTTGGAAAATGTAATTAGAGCAAAATTGTTTCTTTAATACTTTGTAAAATAGAAATTGATAAGGTGCTAATGTAAGTCCCATTATCCTATTGTAAAAAAAACTACATTCTCTCTCTATAGGCATTTATTGTTGGTTGATTTATTGAGAATCACCATATACACAGGGTTACTCAATGCTTCTTATATTATAATTAATCTTAGAATAAAATAAATTATTTAAAGTCTTACTCGCTCGGGAACGTCTCGCCGCCGTAGTAATCGATCTGACCGATGTTGATGTTCGCTCGGGTCCCGATCACAATAACTTACAGTCTTGCACCTAGTGAAGGACGTCTTCATCTTGCCCAGCATCCTGCTGACGAGTGACTCGCTCAGGAACGTCCCGCCGCCGTAGTTCGCGATCTGAGCGATGTTGATGTTCACTCGGGTCCCGATCACAATAACTTACAGTCTTACACCTAGTGAAGGACGTCTTCGCCTCGCCCAGCATACTGCTGACGAACGACTGGCTCAGGAACGTCTCGCCGCCGTAGTTCTCGATCTGAGCGATGTTGATGTTCACTGGGGACCCGATCACAATAACTTACAGTCTTGCACCTGGTGAAGGATGTCTTCGCCTCGCCCAGCATCCTGCTGACGAGCGACTCGCCGCCGTAGTTCTCGATCTGAGAGATGTTGATGTTCACTGGGGTCCCGATCACAATAACTTAGTCTTGCACCTAGTGAAGGATGTCTTCGCCTCGCCCAGCATCCTGCTGACGAGCGACTCGCTCAGGAACGTCTCACCGCCGTAGCTCTCGATCTGAGCGATGTTGATGTTCACTGGGGTCTCGATCACAATAACTTACAGTCTTGCACCTAGTGAAGGATGTCTTCGCCTCGCCCAGCATCCTGCTGATGAGCGACTCGCTCAGGAACGTCTCGCCGCCGTAGTTCTCGATCTGAGCGATGTTGATGTTCACTGGGGTCCCAATCACAATAACTTACAGTCTTGCACCTAGTGAAGGATGTCTTCGCGTCGCCCAGCATCCTGCTGACGAGCTACTCGCTCAGGAACGTCTAGCCGCCGTAGTTCGCGATCTGAGGGATGTTGATGTTCACTGGGGTCCCGATCACAATAACTTACAGTCTTGCACCTAGTGAAGGACGTCTTCATCTTGCCCAGCATCCTGCTGACGAGTGACTCGCTCAGGAACGTCCCGCCGCCGTAGTTCGCGATCTGAGCGATGTTGATGTTCACTCGGGTCCCGATCACAATAACTTACAGTCTTACACCTAGTGAAGGACGTCTTCGCCTCGCCCAGCATACTGCTGACGAACGACTGGCTCAGGAACGTCTCGCCGCCGTAGTTCTCGATCTGAGCGATGTTGATGTTCGCTCGGGTCCCGATCACAATAACTTACAGTCTTGCACCTAGTGAAGGACGTCTTCATCTTGCCCAGCATCCTGCTGACGAGTGACTCGCTCAGGAACGTCCCGCCGCCGTAGTTCGCGATCTGAGCGATGTTGATGTTCACTCGGGTCCCGATCACAATAACTTACAGTCTTACACCTAGTGAAGGACGTCTTCGCCTCGCCCAGCATACTGCTGACGAACGACTGGCTCAGGAACGTCTCGCCGCCGTAGTTCTCGATCTGAGCGATGTTGATGTTCACTGGGGTCCCGATCACAATAACTTACAGTCTTGCACCTGGTGAAGGATGTCTTCGCCTCGCCCAGCATCCTGCTGACGAGCGACTCGCCGCCGTAGTTCTCGATCTGAGAGATGTTGATGTTCACTGGGGTCCCGATCACAATAACTTAGTCTTGCACCTAGTGAAGGATGTCTTCGCCTCGCCCAGCATCCTGCTGACGAGCGACTCGCTCAGGAACGTCTCACCGCCGTAGCTCTCGATCTGAGCGATGTTGATGTTCACTGGGGTCTCGATCACAATAACTTACAGTCTTGCACCTAGTGAAGGATGTCTTCGCCTCGCCCAGCATCCTGCTGATGAGCGACTCGCTCAGGAACGTCTCGCCGCCGTAGTTCTCGATCTGAGCGATGTTGATGTTCACTGGGGTCCCAATCACAATAACTTACAGTCTTGCACCTAGTGAAGGATGTCTTCGCGTCGCCCAGCATCCTGCTGACGAGCTACTCGCTCAGGAACGTCTAGCCGCCGTAGTTCGCGATCTGAGGGATGTTGATGTTCACTGGGGTCCCGATTACAATAACTTACAGTCTTGCACCTAGTGAAGGATGTCTTCGCATCGCCCAGCATCCTGCTGATGAGCGACTCGCTCAGGAACGTCTCGCCGCCGTAGTTCTCGATCTGAGCGATGCTGATGTTCACTGGGGTCCCAATCACAATAACTTACAGTCTTGCACCTAGTGAAGGATGTCTTCGCGTCGCCCAGCATCCTGCTGACGAGCGACTCGCTCAGGAACGTCTAGCCGCCGTAGTTCGCGATCTGAGGGATGTTGATGTTCACTGGGGTCCCGATCACAATAACTTACAGTCTTGCACCTAGTGAAGGATGTCTTCGCCTCGCCCAGCATCCTGCTGACGAGCGACTCGCTCAGGAACGTCTCGCCGCCGTAGTTCTCGATCTGAGCGATGTTGATGTTCGCTCGGGTCCCGATCACGGCTTGCAAATCGCGACGAAGTTCTTGGAACCTGGGGATTATTTGGATTTTTAAAATGGTTATTTCAATCAATGCGAGATGTCAGTTTATTTTTTAAATGATTTAAAGTCACCTCGCAAAATATGGCTAAGGGTTGAAAAATCACACAGTATATTAGCTAGATGGAGTTACAAACACGGGCTGCGAGCCTTAATAAGATTGGAATATTTGATATTTTTGCATATTTGACATTATTTTGGTTTCTTATTGATTTTATTTTATTATAGATTTTCTATACATTCCGGCTTGACGATCCTTGGTGAAAATTTCCATTTGATAATTGTTGCTATCTGGATTATGATGTTATTTTTAGTAATTATTAGAAGTTATTTTTGACGATCACAATATAGATTCATATAAATTGACATGAATGTAATTTGTAATGCAATCGTATGTTGTGTAATAAATAAATCTAAATCTATGCGCGAAGGGAGTCCAGCTAATGCCTGCCAATCATGGCAGGGTCGCTAGTACTCCACACCCAGCCACACACACCGTCCCCCAAATGACGGTCAATTGACCGTCCGGTGGGGAGCGACCCGCGACAGCCGCCGCAGCCGGAAGGCGGAAGCGGCCCTCATACCCCCCTGACGGGGGATATCGAACGACATCCAGTCCAGTCGCTAGTACTCACCCCGTGCCCTGTATCTGGCGCTTCACGTGCCCCTTGTCGCCGTAGTAGGCGTGCAGCAGGCCGGCCAGCAGCGCGCGCAGGCGGCGCGCCTCGAGCGCGGCGTACCCGGCGGCGGCGCCCGCCAGCGCGCCGTGCACCAGCGCCGAGCGCCGGAGCGAGCCGGGGGAGCTGTTGCCCGAGTCGGTTATGAAACCAGCCGATACCAAGTCGTCGCAAGCTCGTTGGGTGCTGGAAAGTTTAAAAATGCCTTATAATTTATAATAAGCACCAGGTTCGCTTTTGTTCACCTAGTCTTTACTTTGAGGTTTGCTGAGACAAGGATTGGCCCATAACGTGCTAAGCCAATGGACCTCCTGAAGACTGACGAGAGGCCTAAATCTATATTTATAATTCTTTAATTTCTTTTATAACTTATAACACTATTCCATACGATTAAATAAAAAGTAAAGTATCACTTGAGAAAAACCGCACGCGCTCCTATTTAATGATTATTATTATTATTGTATTATTTAAGCCTTTTATTTCCAATAGAAAAAAAAATACATACATGCACGAATAAATTTTAAAATCATTTAAAAGTATTTACGTTTTTCCTTAATTCTCTTAATCTAATTAAATTATATTATTTTGTAATTATTGGTTTTTTTTTTTTATATAAATAATATTGAATATTGCGAAATAATAATTTATAACAATTTAAGTTCTATTGGATGTCCATTTATGGACATAGGCCTCCTCCATACTATGCCATATTTCCCGATCGGTGGCGGCACGGGTCCACGTGACGCCGGCCACGGCCTGGATGTCGTCTCTCCAGCGGCGTCTCGGGCGGCCGGGGGGGCGGCGGCTGTCTCTAGGGTACCAGTGTAATATTCTTTCGCTCCATCTTCCGTCCTTAATCCTAGCTGTATGCCCAGCCCATCGCCATTTTAATTGACATGCCTTTACTGCTGCGTCTATTATTTTTGTTTTTGTTGCGTATTTCAGTATTCTT